>NC_139573.1:21750062-24732562 GCF_965112155.1 Podarcis liolepis | reverse complement strand
ACACAGTTCCAAACCCAGTCGCTTCCAGCTCCTGACCGTTGGCTTGCTTCACAGTGAAGCTTTGCTTCTTAAACGTCGAAAACAGACTTCTGTGTGGACTCATGTGTTTTGTACAACCTGTGTCAATGACAAACGTGTTCTCCACTTCTGGTGTGGTTCCTTTCGACATCAAAGCCTTTGCAGGTTTCACCTGGGACTTGGTACGACTTTTGCCTGACGCCTCAGGCTTTGCAGAGCTCCCCTTGGCTCCTTTCTGCTCACGTGGCTTCTTACAGTTCCGCTGAAGATGCCCAGTCTGTCCACAATTGAAACATTCGACAGCGTTCAGAGCTACAGCCTGCTCTTCAGTAGCAACAGCAGTGGGGGAGTCAGAACTCCGAGCCTCTCTCCCCCTGTCTTTTACATCCAGTGCAGCAAGGCGATCTTGTTCATTCTGAACCACCGCGCACACTCTCTCCACCGTGAGGTCCGCGGCCGGTAGGGAACGAAGCTGACTAGCAACAGTTTTATATGTCCGATTTAGGCTGTTTATAATCATGAAGCAAAATATCTCCTCTTGTAGAGGGAAATAGCATTCCGCCATCTGCTGGCGCAGGAACTTCATCTCTGTCAAATGCGCTTGTACATCTCCATCAGGCGCAAGCCTCAGATTGGTCAGCTTTTCAAAATGCAGCAACGCTGAAGAACCAGCATCTCTCTGATGTGTTCTACACAGCGTCTCCCAAATCTCTCGCGCGTTCACTAAATTCTGGATATGCACGAGTTGGTCATCCGAGACACACAGAATTATAGCCGTCCTGGCTTTCACATTCTGTGAATTCCAACCTGCCGTTGGTGCTGCAGGGATGGGGTTCTCAATCACCCCAAAAATCCTCTGGTTCTGAAGCAGGGCTTTCTTCTTTATAGACCATGAGGAATAATTGTCATTAGTCAGTGGAGGTGGGTAAAGTAAGCCTCCCCCCTTCTTGGCATCCATTTTGAATCCAAGCCTCAGCTCTCACTCTCGAGCCTGTAATTTCCAAGAGTCACTATTGGTTGTTTACTGCCTTCCCACTTGGCAGAAATCGCAAGCTGCTTGAAAATCCTTTCAGAGAACAGCGAAGTAGACACAACAAACTTCGTGTTCCAGCCCCCAGTCAGTAAGTTTCCACCGCACTGACTTCTCGTTGCTTAGCAACTGTGCATACCAGTGTTATCTAGGTATGCAAGGTATTTTGCCGTTTCTGCCGGTGCTGGTTTCAGCCAAACACAGACACTTCAGTGAACCGAAGATTGCTTCTTAACACGTTCACTTTTCACAGCCATAAATTCACCATACCTTTGGGGCTCCGTTGCTCGGCATTCACCTTGTCTCGATGCCCAGCCGTCTGTGTAGCTTCCAGCTGCACGTATCTTTATCTTCCTGCCCTTGGTGCAGAGGATGAAGAACGATCCATCAACCTCTCTTGCAGATTTCCATAGATCAGAACCATCGGCAATTGCTACCAGTTGTCGGATATCAAGCCTTATCAGAGGAACTGGCCATGCTCCAGGCACCCGGCTTGATCTCCTGGTTGACCTCCCTGTCTGCATTCCCGGCAGGATACAGGCGAGGTCACGATCAGCGATCCTCCTCAAGCGTGAGAAGAACACACCACTCTTCCCTACTCCCCCAGGGAGGGGAAAGAGATAGACAGAAATGTATTTACATGGCTTTATTTCTGTCTTTGCAGCAGTACAGAGAAACGCGTCTGCACTCTTCAAACTCCAACAGCAGAGAGACAAACTCCACCTCCTGTACTTCCTGTACAGGTCAAATGACACTCTGAGCTAACATCCGGTGCTCAGCACAGTGAATAGACTGCTCCTTTGTTCTCACGGTACAGTCCCAAACATTCCCATAATGTTTTGCTTTCCAGCCAGCTGCAGCTCGCTGCTGCATTGCTCCTTTTCCGTAGCAGGTTTCAAATCCTTCCTGTTAATTTATCTAATTCTGCATAGTCCATTAATTTCATTTGCCATTCTTCTTTCATCGGTAATTCTTCTTGCTTCCATTTTTGTGCCAATAATATTCTTGCTGCTGTTGTTGCATATAAAAACAACTTACAATTCTGTCTGTTAGTATCCTCCCCTACAATGCCAAGTAAAAATGCTTCTGGTTTTTTAGTATATGTATATTTTAACATCTTTTTCATCTCATTGTATATCATCTCCCAGAAGTTTTTCACTTTCTTACATTCCCACCACATGTGGTTAAAAGTTCCTTCTTTTTCTTTACATTCCCAACATTTATTACTTATTTTATACATTTTAGCTAATTTCACAGGGGTGATATACCACCTATACATAATTTTCATTACATTTCTTTGCATTGCGAGCAGTAAATTTTAATCTTTCTTTCTACAGTTTTTCCCAATCTTTTAACTGTATATTATACCCAAAATCTTTGGCCCAATGTATCATAACCGACTTTACCTCTTTATCTTTCAAATGCCATTTGAGCAGCAATTTATACATTTTAGACAAAATTTTATAATCATTATTCAATATTTCTATTTCAAATTTGATTTATTATAATCAAATCCTTTTTCTTCAAATCCTGTTTAAACATTTCATCGACTTGGCAATAGTGCAGCCAATCATATCCTTTAACCTCTTCATAGGGTTTCAGTTTCCATTTACTTCCTTCCTTTTGTATTAATTTTTCATACGTGACCCAATTTTTACTCATATTTGTCTGTTCTACTAGGTGTTTATACCTATTCCATATTTCAAATAGAGCTCTTCGGAATATACGGTTACCAAATCCTTTATGGACTTTTGTCTTGTTATACCATAAATATGTGTGCCAACCAAATCTATTATCATAACCCTCCAAATCCAACAAATCTGAATTTTCTAACATCCATTCCTTTAACCAATAGAGGCAAGGTGCTTCATAATACAATTTCAAGTCTGGCAGGGTGGAGCCCACCTCTTTCTTTAGCATCTGTTAACAACTTATATTGAATTCTTGGTTTCTTCCCCTGCCAGATATAACTTGAAACCATCTTCTGCCATTCCTTAAAAATTGCTGCCCACTTGATTTTTGGAATTGCTTGATATGAAAATAAAATTTTTGGTAGCACATTCGTTTTAATGACAGAAATCCTTCCCCATACTTCCAGGTCTCTTTTAATTCCATTCCACACCAGTGTATAATTATTCTGAAAAAGGTCTATATTCTTTTATCTTAACCATATTCCTAAATATTTAACTTTTTTGACAACTTCTATACAGATCTATTGCTGCAACATATCCACCAAGTCTTGTTTCATATTTTTAACTACCATTTTAGTTTTCTTTTTGTTCAGTTTAAAACCTGCTACATGCCCGAATTATTCTATCTCTTCTAATACTTCCTTAGCACTGGTTAACGTTTCTTCTATTGTTAATACCAAGTCATCTGCAAAGGCTTTCACTTTCGTTCCTTTCGACCGACTGAAATTCCTTTTATTTTTTCATTTCTCCTTGTTGTCCTTAGGAAGACTTCCAGTACAAATATGAATAATAATGGTGGTTGTCTTGTACCTTTTGTAATTTCAATATTTTCTGTTATTATATTGTTTACTATCAGTTTTGCTTTTTGTCCTCCCAAAGGACAGGTAGACCTCCTATTCCTCCCCTCAGCCTTGCCCCAGCCTGGCTCAAAATGAGAAGTGTGCAGCTGCACAGGTACAAGCCCTCAGTCAGCCTGGACTTAGGAACTCATAAAGCTGAAGAAAACAAACTGGCCTGTGGTTTGCTTGTCTTCAGTATGGAGCAGAAGCAAGAAAGGCAGTTCAGCCGGGAGGATAATATGTCCTGTGCTGTACACCATCCGATTCCCTCCACAAAAGTTCCTTGCATTGGCAAGGAGAAATTCCCTCATCAGCACTAAAATGCCTGAGAGGACTTGGGTTCAGAAGGTGTACTGTGACGCACAACGTTGGTCTGGGGAGATTGGATCAGGTGCATCTGAATCATTGCCTGCTTGCCCCCAGCCCCCTTCCTAACCACAACAATTCCTCTGCCTTTTTTCCGGGACTAATCCTCCTTTCCCTATAACACTTCCTTCTAATGGTACTTTCTTTTCAAATCTGAATGGAAGTTTGCATGCACAGCTTTGCTTTAGCTTTAATCACTGTACAGCAGTGCTGGTTTTCAGTGCTTTAAAGCATAAATGTACATACATAAATATCCAGAAGCACATCATTCGATTAACTCAAGCAGGAACCTCACCTGGTATTATTCTTCTGTTTTCTTCACCATATCTACTTTGTGAATTCTTACATTTCTCTGGAAAAGGAACACAGAAAGGCAATGCATGTTTATGGGTGAAATAGGCTCTATGGTTTCCCTTACTAACACAGGATGAGAAGGTAGCTACTATTATTGTAATGTGTATGGGTTGCTCGTGCGTAAGTTGCCGCCTCTCCAGGCTTTGTTGCCTTGCTAAACCTTTCAGTCTGGGCAGCCCTTCACTTCGTGGCTGCCTCAGTCACTAGCAGAATCCGTCAGTGGGCGTTTCTTAAATCTTTTCCAACATAAAAGTTGATTGACACCCAGTCTCCTCCTACTCTCTCTGCGCGGAAGTCTTCTGCGCAGGGTGGGCGTGGGTAGCGGAGGGCCCGTGCTCTCCCCGCTGGTGTCCGGTGAAGAGTCCTGGAGCCCTCTCGCCGATTCCCCCATCAGCCCCTCTATATCCCTGGTGTTGCGCTGATTTGCTTCCCCATCTGCAGAGCTGCCTCTCTCCCTGCTGGGCCCTTCTCCAGCATCATTTGAGAGCCTTCCCTCTGCCTCTAGCTCCGATGTCAGTTCCCTGACAATTACCGTATTTTTTGCACCATAACACTCACTTTTTTCCTCCTAGAAAGTAAGGGGAAATGTCTGTGCGTGTTATGGAGGGAATGCCTACGGGTGGCGGAGGGGATCTGCTGCAGTCGTGAGCAGAAGATCCATGGTTCCCCTTCCCTCCCTCCTCCATGGCTCGCTTTGAAACAGCAAAGCGGGAGAAGAGCCGCGGAGTGGGGAGGAGAGAGGGACAGAGAGCCTGCTTCTTTAAAGGAGCAAAGCGGGAGGGGAGAGGAGCTTTCTCCCCTTATACCCCTCTTCTTCATTATTAGCAGCATCCTTCTCCACCCACCACATGCCTGTTCCTTGTCCCTTGAGTGCTTTTCCTTCCTTCCCCACTTAAAACGTGGTTACAAAGCATGGATCCACATGGATCCACAGGATTTTTGCACTGGGTCACCCCAAATTCACCATCAGATCACATAGCATGTCCATGGCTACATCTTGCACCAAAAAAATCACGCACCCACTGTTGCCTGGGGATGCAGTGGTGCAAAAATGTGGTTACAAAGCATGGATCCACATGGATCCTCAGGATTTTTGCACTGGGCTACTCCAAACTCACTGTCAGATCACATGTCCGTGGCCACAGCATGAACCACAAAAATCATATATCCACTGTTTCGTTTAGAATATTTGTTTCCTTGTTTTCTTCCTCTAAAAACTATGTGCGTGTTATGGTCTGGTGCGTGTTATAGAGCGAAAAATACGGTATGCTATATTTTTAAGAGTGTGAGCCACATCTGAGAATCCTAGTAGTCTAAATGCAGAAGAGGAAAGGGAGGCACATTTCTCCAAAAGTGGTAGAGAAAAGACAGGCTGGCCATCCTATTCCTCCCCTCAGCCTTCGCCCAACCTGCCTCAAAATAGCCAAGGATGAGGGTTGTGCAGATGCACAGGCACAAGCCTTGGAGTTTGTAAAGCTGAAGGGAACAAACAGGCCTATAGTTTGGTTGTCTTCAGCATGGAGCTGAACTGGGAGAGACAATTCAGCCTGGGGGATATGTGGACTGTAGGTGTAAGGGAGGGGCAACAAGGCGAAGTGGGACTGAGCCACAAAGCTCCTTGAGGGAGAATCAGAAACAAATACCAAACAGGGAGATCAGATACTTATTTGTAAATGGAACTGAGTGGGAGTTTACAATATTTTGCAAAACTGGGTCCTTTGAAGTATGAGTCACTGATACATTTTAAAAATCATAGAAACAGTGGATGACACAAATACACCTAAAACAAAAGTGTTTCCTTATTCTCTTGAAATATTTCATATTCATTCATTTTGCTGCAGAGGTTCAGCCAAATTTGAGAAGCATTTTGACCAAGCTCACAATGCAACATGAATGAAAGGGACAAGATATTTGCGAGGGGAGTCATTTTGGCAAACCAATAAGTGAACTGGAATAGGAATTCTTATCCCAGCCCCCAGCTTCAGAACATCTTTAAAAAAAAGAGAGGCAAGTTTTAAAATAAGATGCAATTTCCTCATAGTGAATACTTCTGCATTCTCCCTCTGAAACATTTATGGCGTCATTTTGAGGGTTCATTAACAACTTTTGAAACTAAACTTAAAGACCTAACCATGATTTCCCACCTGTAAGCAAAGGGGAAATTGAAAAATCCCACTGCTTTTATCAAACATATATTTACCTTTAATGAAACAAATCAACGTGGCAATGAGAGCAAGAATAGCTATGATGGCTACTGCAAGCAGTGCCCAGGAAACAGAGTTCCAAGCATAGCAATCTGAGGTAGAGTTTCCTGCAAAACAGAAATGTCAAAGAAGTTAATATAACTATTATTTATTTATTTATTTATTTATTTATTTATTTATACATACCCCACCCATCTGGCTGGGTTTCCCCAGCCACTCTGTGCAGCTCCTAACAGAATATTAAAAACACAACAAAGAAGGTAGTAAATGAATCACATCTTTCTAGGCTGCATTGCCCCATATTTTCATTTTCAGTGTATCAGTTATATGGGACAGTTAACACAGTATAACAGCTCGGCCCAAGCAGAAGAAAATGTCTTTGCTGAGGACTTAGCATGCTCATCCCAATAGATTTTACCATGTCTCACATTTTGGGGCATTGCATGTTTAAATATGTGGACCGTGGCTAAGGACAGACTCACTTTCTCTTAGTTTCTCATTTCTCATTTCTCTAATCTCCCCTTTGGCCCATTTTCTCATCAGTTTGTTTTTGACAGCTGGAGATATATAGATGGATAATCAGCACACGAATTTGTGCAGATTCTTGTGTGTTTTTCCTAATATACATATTTTTCCTTATAAAAGCTGCCCTAGTATAATCTATTTTTGTACATTAATCTCCCTAATATAAATATTTTTCTATTTACTTTCCCTAATATATGTTTTAATATGCAATTTGTAACTTACATGATTTATTTAATCACATCAAATACTATTTAATATAATTTTGCACATGCCATAAGCTGTGCCATCCCCCTCTCCCACACAGGACAGAGTAGTCCTCATTACCTGAAGCAGAGAGACTTAAGGTATTTAGAAATTGTGCTTCTTCATTATGTGATGCTCTTAAACGGGGGGCAGGTATAGTGAGTGAATTATTCATAACCAATAGAAACCTTTAAAATCCTGCTACAACACCCTGTGGTAGAAAATGGGTTTTGCATGCAGTCAGCTCCAGGTTCAATTCCTTTTCAAAGTATGGGAAGGCCCTATCAGAATGGGTGTCTTGTGGCCCCTTGTGATATGTGGACTCCATATGAGTTGCAGAGCAGTCTTGTGAGGTATTATGGGCCTATCTTATTGCAGTTGTTGCAATTGCTTCAGTTGCTGTGGCCAGCAGTTGTAGACAGTTTTGTTTTATCTGTCTGTTGAGCTGAGCTCCAGATCCTTGCCCTCTTCACTAATTCTATCTTGCTGATGGTTGGCTGTAGGAAAAGTCTTGCTTTAGATATTTCTTTTCAGGCTGTGTTCTTCATATTTTTTTACCCCCAAAAAAGTTCAAAATGACTTTTTTTTTAATTCTGTAAATAATGCAGCCATGTAAATAATCCAGAATGTGCTCTAGATCAAGGACTTCAAAACAGTTTATCCTTGAGTCCCCACCCCTCCCATTGGTGCTGTTTGTTCCTGAAGATGCTGCAAAAAACACCTTTAGGTCTGATTGGGAAGGAGTTGGCAAGTCCTGTTCCCTCCCCTCATAATCTAGATTGTGATGTGAAACACTGCAGCTGCTTTTTCTTCAGATGAAATGAGACCTGTATAAGCACAAGTTTTGGATATGTTTATGTGAATATTGCTATGAAGCAAGAGGAGCCTCAAGCACATATGAAGTTCTGGTTCATAGCCTGCATTTAAGTACTTTACCAAGTCTATGACAACACAGCACATTTCTGGTGTTTCTCTGAACCTTTTACCTAATAAAGACATTGCTGTTCCCAGGATTACAGCACAGAAGGAAGCAAAAATTGTACATTCCGTGAGAACCAAGTCTCTTGTTCCTCTTCACACTGTTCTGATCTGAAATAAAAGCAACAATGCCAGCAAAAATAAATATGTGCCAATAACATGCAAATGCAAAAACAGCCCACCGGATTCAAAATTAAGGAAGAGCACATTTAACCTGTTTTGTATAACTGTAACTACCACGGCTATCTACCTTTCTACCGGGCTGTTTCAGAGGGATCAAAAATTTCTGGGACTGACCTTTCACTGAGGATGAACTGCTATAAGAAAGGTGGGGAAAGCTTTTTTTATATAAAATCACCACCATAATCTCAGTCATCTCCATCTTTTAAGAAAATAGTACAGTGGTACCTCAGGTTAAGAACTTAATTTGTTCTGGAGGTCCGCTCTTAACCTGAAACTGTTCTTAACCTGAGGTACCACTTTAGTTAATGGGGCCTCCTGCTGCCGCCATGCCGCCGGAGCACAATTTCTTTCTCATCCTGAAGCAAAGTTCTTAACTGGAGGTACTATTTCTGGGTTAGCAGAGTCTGTAACCTGAAGCGTATGTAACCTGAACCATATGTAACCTGAGGTATCACTGTATAAGCAAAAATATACAAACACAACCCATTTTACAAACAAGAGGTCACTGACACAACTAGTGCAACAAGGCTAGTGCACACTTCTGATTACTCTGCACCCAGTGCACTCCCACAGATGGTGTGAAAAGCCGTGTACATGAAACATTAACCACATTATAGATCTACCCTGAACTTCCTCATGGAAAGCTGCATTTTGATGTTTTTTCCCCTCAGACCAGCTTCAAACGGAAATGAGAAAAAGAATGACATAGCTGCATTTTAAGGCAGTGATGCGTATACAACCAGAGTATGTAACCATAACCACATTTAACAATTTTCCCAGTAGAATTATAATACAGTCTATTACCTTGTCAAGTGCTAAAAATGTACCTTGCATTTTTTATGCAGGGTGTTCTTATTGATACCATGGTTTTTTGAGTCCCAGAAACTACCACGAGGGCAAAAGTTCAATCAGTGACACAATTTAATATCCAAGGGTGTGTGAACTAACTTGCATATAATGGGAGGGAGACAAAGAAACAGGTCATAATCCAAAAATATTTCATGAGCTGCTCACTGCCCACCCCACTTTTAAACCATATATCACCCATTTTCATATTACTTGGAAAGAGAAAAGCAACAAAGGAAATGTACCTTTTCTTGATCATTAGAAGTAATCGCAAAGTTCAGTCCTCAGCTACTGAAATGAGAATTGCATTTGACACGCAGGTTGTTGTGGCACAAATGAAAGTGAGAGTAGAGAGATCATAATGTGCAACATGACTTGAACATTGACCAGGAAAACTTAAGGATTAGTTACATATTAATCATCCAGCTATTGTACAAATACCTTTGTTTGGAAGAACTCCCTCTGACAAACATGAAACTGGTTTGTAACTGAGAAAATATGCTAGCAGAAACCACCTGTCATTATGATGGGTAGCTTGTGTTTGAACAGAGAGCTTTCTGGGCCTGTGTGCACATTTGCAAATTGTAGACACTGTGCTGTGGCACTCCACATGTTGCAGCAGTACAACTTTCATCAGATCCAGCCAGTGTGGATGAGGATGACAAGATTTGTTCAGGATCAGTTAGAAGAACGTACGGTAGTTTACCTAAGGGGTCCTTTTTTCTAAGGATTGGATCTGACCCCTGCCCCAACTCTCCAGATATGTTGTCCACATGTCAGATTGTACTCAGTAGTTTATCAAGTACATTGGGACATTTTTGATAACTTGTTTTTTTAATTGATTAGGAGTAATATTATATGGAGGGCTGGAAAAAGAAATTTAACTTGCCATTTTCTCACTGCAGCACTACAAATGTAGAAGGCACTGTTACTCCAAGGCCCTCTTAACACTTCCTCACCTGCCAGAAAAACACTGTCCCTGACTGACCATGCCTGAGGCAGGAATGCTTTCTTGTGCCCTCAGAGACTGCCTGGCTTGGGCAGATGCAGCCAACCAGCCCAGGACGAGGAAACCCATAAAGTAGAAGCTAGGACAGCATCAAAGAACATTCTAATGTTATCTTCACTAATGTATATGTATTTTTATTCACACTTTACCTCAGTGTTAGCATTTTTGTACACATTATTTGTCTGGAGAATTGCATGGCAAAATTTGGAGCAATGTGAATTTCAAAGGATGCCCGTGCTGTGGTTTCAGAAAGCATGAATTTGGTAGGTTCGCCTTTAAATACAAATTGAATTGAATTCTTCCCCCATTCCTAGGCAGGAATCACTAGGTCAGGGTGCTCCATGGCTGGCCTCTTCCATGCACCTTCTGCTTTCCCCTCATTATGCTTCCCATTCTCTCCTCCTTACCCCTGACCTCTCCCCAATTCTCCCCTCACTCCTTTATTTCTCACACATTTGTTCCCCCAATCCTCCACTTCCTAATGTGCTGCTGAGGGGGGAAGTGTTTTATTTGCATTTTTTCTGGTGTTTACGTTGCTGGTTCCCCCTAAACAGCTCCCCTCCATTTAAAAAAAGAAATGTTTCTTTAAAAGGAGGTTATCTCTTTGCTTGCTTCCTGCCCCACTCCCTGTGATAAAAAGGCAGAGATTAGTTGGACGGGGGCTTTGAGGGGGGCCGCTTCTGTGCCACAATAGGAAAATGGAAGGTGGGAAATTTAACTGGCCACCTTATGATGAAATGGGAGGTTTGGTCATTGTGCCTAAATTGCTACCTATCCTAAAACTTTTACCTCAGAGTGCCACTATACCCGAATGGGTGAGTTCTGCATTATACCAAACCCCAAAAGTGATTCCTGTAATTGTGGGGTGAGAATGGGGGGGGGGGAGCTTATCAGTAAACAGTGCAAGCAAATGTGTGTCTACTCACACACTACCCACACTATTTTGGGCATCGCTGCTGGAGAGGCGTGTGTGGCAAAACTGTCATTGCCCTATTGCGATAAACAAAGGCAGGAAACTATTGGACCATTTGGTGGCTCATAGAGTGGTAGCGCTGAATGGTCGGGTTATTGAGCACCCCACCATTAAGTTCAGCAAGGTGTCCCTCTATCGATAAGATGGCGTGCATCTTTCCAATGCAGGAAATGATGTTTGGCTGTGTGATATAATTGATGGCATTAGGAATTTGTTGCAGGTGTGAGGGTATTGGTCGCAAGCCTTTTGGCTCGAGTGGCGGTTAGGCATTGGAATATTTCTGGAGAAGAGAAGAGGGGAGGTTGATGTGCATCAGCAGGACTCCCCCTACTGGTGGTTAACCCTTCCTGGACTCCCTGCAGATGGGCTGGAGTCAGATATAGTCAGTTAGATCCAATGCCTAAACCAATATCGCTCATCATCTGTAACCAATAAAGCTGTTGCCTTTTTTTGCCCATTAACTTTAAATACTTGTGTCTTTATTCAACTGGGGGGGGGGGTGGACCTTGCCATGCAATGAGGAGGAGGGGAGCTTGTCAGTAAACAGTGCAAGCAACTGTGTGTCCTTCCACAAGTAAGCAGTACTGAATTCAATGGGGCTTACTCCCAGGAAAGTCAAGGATTCCCACACGATGGGGTCAATATTGCCATCCTTCATGCCCTGTTTGCAGACATCATTGTAATGCAGAGTTGGTCTGTCAATGGACCTGGTGCCTGAAGCCAACTCCCCCAGAGCACATCCTTAGAGATACTGCCATTTCCATTTTGTGGACGTGACCAAGCCAGCATAGATGTCACTATTTTATATGTGGTTGGCAAAGATTATTGTTTGGTACAGAGGCATATAAACTGCAGATCTGTATTAAGTGTACTGCTTCTGTTTCAAACTTTCATGCAAATTAGGAACATGGAATGGTGTGCTACGCACAAAGCATCTCATTCTGAAGCGTAGGAAATGCTGTGTGAGCAGCAGAAACCTCTGTCCGGTTTGCACAAAGAGGAACTGCTGCTATATTTGTAATGATACTTCTGCTGGGGCTCTGCCTTTGCTGTGAGTATATTAAGGGTTAACAGGGAATCCATTTAAAGTGGAGTGATTTATAATATAATATAAAGAATCATGTTTATTTATCTAGCCAATTGGTGCTTGGAGCATTTTAAAAACTGCAATTATATAATAGTAGGGATTATAATGAAAAAAGAGCCACTCTTACAGAGTTGCTAAATTCCTTTTCCCATCATTGTCAGTAATCCAAGGACTTGGATGCAAAAAGCAATTGCTGGGAAATTGTGAGTGGAAATTCCAATAGTGCTACTGTAGTGGGGAGGTATTTAACAAAGAATGGGGAAAGTTTAAAATTTATTTGAAAAGCTGTTGTAAACAACTATATGCATTGGTAGGATTGGCAGAAAACTTGTAATAACATTCTGAACTATGGATTGACAAAGGATTTATAAAAATAGAGTTATGATAGAGTTGCAGAGGGAGAAATCATTACATTAAGATCCACAATGGGGGGAGGGAAGTCAGAAGGGATTGTATGTTTATGTTTTCAATTAATTTGTTTATATAAAATAGAAAATACAAAAATAGAAATAATTTTTATTTTTGTATTTTCTAAGTGCTACTGTAGAAATGCGATTTTGACTCTCCTCTCTTTGATCAAACATTCCAGTGTCATATTCCAAACTCCCCCAAATGCTCCAATTAATTTTAGTGCATAGTAATGGGAAATAATATTGGGGAAATGAGTGATATCACAGTATTTTTGCATCATATATTGAGTTGTGATTTCAGAGTAATGTAAGTCTTTATTTGAGGTGCAAATCTAAATATTCTCAAGGATTCATGCATCTGAATGACACTGCTGCCTTTCAAAGAGGTCAAAATCAGTATTTTCTTGCTACTAAAAGCTTATTACAGTATGTTCACTTTTAAAGGTATTCATCTCACAAGGGAAGAGACTTGTCCCACCCCAGGTAAGTGTTGCTCTCATTGTGGGAGGTGTTGCCCTTTTTGCAAAAAAAAATTGCTTTTTCCACCTCACTGCTATTTCCACACCACCTCTTTGCCATTATTATCCTGTTAATATAGGTGTGGGAAGTTTGGGAAATGAGTGATTTCCCTAGACTTGGACCCTAGACAGAAAGGAAAAACAGCTTTAGTTTTGTAAGGATTGTTTTTGGTGTGCAAATAGCTCATCCAGTAGAAGTATATTTAAAGGGCCTTCCCTCTATGTAGATATTTAAAGGCAGCTAAGAACCAAACTAGATGTACACATCTTTAACAGACTGGCACACTTCTAGTTTAGGCTAGAGGGGCTTGTTTATGAGCAGAATTATGTGCAGCGGTGTAGCATGGTGGGGCACATGGGTGGTTGCCCCAGGCACAAAATTGTTAAGGGCGCAAAATTTCAACACCCACTGCTGCTTCAACACAGCTGTGTGCTTCTATCACTGGGCTCCATTGAAAACGGCTTCTCCATGCGATCCAGAAGTGACCTCTGCAGAAAATGGAATGACTCTTCTTATCTCTGTGGCTGCGATCTCCTGGGTGATGTGGATGCCATTAGGCAGCTGAATGCAC
This sequence comes from Podarcis liolepis, assembly GCF_965112155.1. Classification (NCBI taxonomy): domain Eukaryota; kingdom Metazoa; phylum Chordata; class Lepidosauria; order Squamata; family Lacertidae; genus Podarcis; species Podarcis liolepis. Next base: position 24,718,716 of record NC_139573.1, on the reverse strand, counting down.
AGGTGTGCTCCATCTATTTCCATCCCTCTACATGGCCCTGGGCACTGGCAACCCATGCTATGCCACTGACTATGTGAACCTCTAACAGAGTGGGATCTGAATATATTACCTATCTACGTTTTTGTGGAGCACAGTCCAGTTCATCAAGCACATGCAGTACATACTGCTCTTGTCCTTCTGGCTTGCACTCTTTATAAAGATTTGAGAAGTACAGTTATCACTCCTCTATTATTGTCCATTCCTGGGTACCCAACCACTGTTACAGTGTCCTTTCTCTTGGCAGACCAAGATAAGCAGGTGACAGCAAAGGTTACAAGGTTTTTAGCTGGGGCAATTAGAATAAGATCCATTATTTGACTATTTACCTTTATCCTCTGTATACCACATTTTGTTTCTTTTATTGCAATGGCTGCTGGCTAATGCAAATAAAGATTCATTCATTCATACTGCTGATGGCAGTGCAGGAGGTTATTAGAAACACATGACTAGTTAGTATTGATTAATAAGAACTCTTGCACCATAGCTATATAGGTGAATGCCAATATACTATTAGAAGATAGTATATACTATTAGTGCTAGTAATACCAGTTGTGTCCTAATTCAAGGTACACAATCATACTCAAGTTACGTGATTTTTTTTTAAAAAAAAACCTAAGGTATTCATCTCACAAAGCAACAGACTTGTCGCACCCCAGGTAAGTGTTGCTCCCATTGTGGGACACAGGCAGAAGGAGTTTACCCTTCTGCCCCATCATGGTCCCAATATCACTTAGCAGCAGCTGCTATTTGCATTAGAAACTAATTTCCATTTGGTACGAACGGGAACTTTCTTCCTGATGCAAATAGCAGCTCCAGAGGAATGTTTGGGAGGAGAACAATGAGAGGAACTGCTCACCACAGTACAAATCCTGACTGGAGTCCCCATTGATTGGAATTTTGCAATTTCAGAACAATATGCTATATTATGTTCAACAATATCATGAGTTGTCTGGACAACATATACACTGTCTTTAATGGATTCCTGGCACAGGAAATGGACTGAAAATTATAAACTAGTCAAATGCTACACAAACTTTCATATTTGTATGTAATTAAGTGGGTTGTTTTCCCATTCCTACAGGTACTCTTACCAAACCAAACATATTTCTGGAAACCTCACCCAATGATGAAGCAGATGAAGTTTTGGTTAAGTGTCAAATACCACCAGTCTCTCCTTTTACCAGAATTATTCTCTGTGAAGACGGGGTAGAAATCAAAAGTCAGAAGCAAAAGAATGCAATATTTTTATATAAATTTTCTTATAAAATATCAAGAGCAAGTACAAGACAGCTTTCTTGCATGTACCAGAACAAGGATAAAAACAACCAGGTGAATAATTCCTCTCCAAGTGATGCCAAGAACCTTTATGTTTCAGGTAAGAAAACTACAAATGAAATAGTTTTTATAGAAAACTGTAATTTTCTTGGTGAATCAAGAATGGAAATTTTCTATTGTGATACATTAATGCTACCCAAAATGCTTTATTTCCTTCAGGTTTCAACTACTTTGATTGCTGCTGATTCCTCCTCATTTTTTATTTATTTTTTTTTAGAAAGGGGGACTTGGAGAACAGACTTCAATGAAGATGCAGGTAATTATGCTAATTAGGCACTCTCCTATCAAACTGAGCCATGGCAATCCTAGCTCCTTATTAGAAGGAATGATTGTAACAAGTGGGAAGCCACAGCAAAGTATCTAAGGTAAACCTCACCCCTAACATTAGGCTTATAATGCTGTTTAGGGCTTGTGAGTAGGGAAATTACACCTTTGTGTTTTTCATCCTTCAGAATGCTTAGGTTCAGGGGCAACAGCCCCTCCCCACTACCCGCAGCCCTGCTTTTACTGCTGTTTATGTGGGAATAGTTTCTGCTAGTCATCCCACCATAATTCTCCCTACAGGATACTTTAAAGTGTTAGGGGCTCAAGAGGCTTTGACAGCCTCATGGTCCTGGAAGCCAATAAATAGACTCAGTTCTCATTTCATGTTTTATAAAAAATATACCCACTTCCGCATACCTGGGAAGTCCCAGAGTGCACTGAAGCCATTACTTTAAATGTGGATGGCCCTGTTTCACTTTCAAAATGTGTGGAATCATGAAGTTTGAAGTTCAAATACAAAACAATGACAATGATAATACTTTAACAAGCCGAGTAGGAAACTAGTCCATTCTTAACTTCAAATAAAGTGGCTCTAGTAATATATAAACACATATACCCTACCAACAATATTCAACAAGTCCACAGGTCACATACACGTTAGAGCTGCCTATTGTAAATCTTACATAAGCACATAAGCTGGATTTCACCAGCTGTTTAGCTGAAAGCCTTGTTAGCTACTGGGTGTGTAGCATGTCGTGATACCGTTGAGCAAAGGTGAAGAAAATAAAAGTTCTGAAGGAACCTTTGAGAACCGTATATCTGAAACATGGATGGTGAAAAGGGGAAGTTACTGGAAAGTCTTACACCACTACAAAAGACAGAGTGTTTTTAGAAGCAGAGATTTAAATATACTGGTAAACTGTAAGAGAGTGGCACAGCTAAATCTGTCATACAGGTATAAATCAGCCTTCCCTAACCTGATAGCCTTCAGAAGATGTTGGACGAAAGCTCCCATCAGTGAAGTTAACCTGGCACCATCATTAACATCCATTTGTTTTTGGGATAGAACTATTCCCCCAGGTATTTGATAGAGTCTTATGATTCTGCTGTTTATTGATTGTATATGTGTGTGCTGCTTAAGTTCTTGCTTATGTTTTATTGGGTCTGTTCTACGGCTTATTGAATTTTCAGTAAATGGGGTAAACATTTGGATTGGTTCAAGAGTAATTTAGTTGCACTTCCCATTGAAACTAGTGAGACTAATAATAACTGTCACATGGATTTCAATGGGAAATAAGTGTGACTAATGCACAATCCTATTAATGTCTACTGAGACGTGTCATTAATTTATTGAGGTTTACTTCTAGGTAAGTAGGTATAGGAATGCAAACTAAATTAGTCGGCAACTAACCATTATGTTCAGTACCTCCTGAGCAGAAAGCACAAAGGGCATTTCTTTCCTCCAGCTGCTCTAAATGATATTGTAATAAATGTGAATCATTTATAACACCTTGGCTGATCTTCAAATAGGCAGTAACTCCTATGTTGTTATACCTCTGCAAGCACCATAGAAATGGAGTGAATTCTCAGCTACAGCAGAAGTGGTAAGAAATGCAATTACATCTTTCACATTTATCCAGTTATCCACTTTTATCCAATTCACAGGTGCCTCAAATAATGCAGATTCCTTAGGTAAGTGAGTTTTTACTCTAAAACCCAAATGCCACAGGACTCTTGCTGTAAGCTTTCTTTGGCTATTGGATGAATTGATGTTCCATCACTGGGTGAAGATGCAAAAGTCCCATGAATCACAGAGCCCAGTAGGCACTGCTATCTATTCCAGGGCTCCTGAAAGCCACTGAGAAGTCCCTATGCCGAATCCCTTATGCAATGATACTCTAGCAGGAAGAATAGGAAGGGATGATTCTCATCTCAAAAGGAAATAAATTATATAGGTCATTTTGAAGCCATAGATTATACAGTCATACCTTGAGTTGAATGTGCTTCGGGTTGAGCGCATTCGAGTTGCGCTCCGCGGCAACCCGGAAGTAATAGAGCGTGTTACTTCCAAGTTTTGCCGCTCGCGCATGTGCAGATGCTCAAAATTATGTCATGCGCATGCATGGAAGTGGCCAAATGCAACCCGTGCAAGCGCAGATGCGTCGTCGCATCTTGCGTTCTGTTTGGGATGTGAACGGGGCTCCTGAACAGATCCCGGTCGCATCCCGAGGTACCACTGTAAAACCTAAGTGATCAGAGACTGGAAGATTGGTTGGTTGACATACTGTTTCTTATAAATTTGTAAAAGGCAATACAAATTGAAAAGTAAAAAAAAATAGAGAATTTTTGTATAACCCATTTGCTTTCAATTCACAGGTTTTGAAATTTCCTTAGGTAAGTAGTTTTTAATCTATTCTAGGGTTGAATGTGGCCATATGCCCTTTGAGGCAACTTTTTGAGGGTCACATGCCATTGGTGGGTGAAACCAGAAGCAAAAGTGGGCAGAACAACACTTTGGATTTTATCTTTCTATGCACACACACCTGACTCTACAACCAAGGCAGACAAGAAGCATTAGAGTTCAGTAATACATTCCAGGCAGCCAAGAATCACTCAAGAGGATGCAAAGCAAGGCTGGTGAGGGTTGTGGCCTGGGGAACACCCCTAGGGCTAGACATTTAGCCCTTGCACCTGAGGTTTCCCCAACCCAAAGCCTAGTACATCTATTACTTGTTACCAGACTCTTGCTTGCTAACCTCCTTGTTGATCCCATGAGTTGCTCTGTTGTAAGTTCCACAGCAGCAGACACACTGTATCATAACCGTGTTTCAGTGGGCATGTCTGAAATCACAATGATCAAACTGTGGGTACTCCATGCCACATTTCAGAAATCTGGACAAATCAGCTTCTTGTGAACTGCCCTGAGATCTTTTGATGAAGGGAAGTATATAAATCTAACAAATGAAAATAAAAACTGTTCTTTTTAGCAATTCAGACTTTCAGGGTTTACTATCATTGAATGTTGCTTGATGTATCCACCTTTACTATGCATGCACCATTGTATAACATGTTTCCTTTTGCTATCTTAGCTTTTCCATCTTTTTGAATAAAGTGGGTTGATGCATGCATTATTTTTTTCCTGCCCTTAGCATTAGGATTTGGAATTACAACTGCTTCCGTCCTTATCTGTGCTGCACTGTTTTATGTGCTGGAGAAAAGAGGTAATGTTCAAGCAAAATATAGCAATCATAATTAAAACTAACTACTAAAATGAGCCCTCTGCAATCCTGCCTTGCTAGGATTTATGTTACAACTAACTTACTTCAGTATAGTCTTATTGCACAGTCTGTTTCTCTGACAGTGGTGGGTGTGGATGATGCCTCTGTCTTGACACTGTGCACACGTTCATCTTATTGCTTGATTGCTCCTGGATGGGCAACATATGCATAATAATGTTCCTGCATGCTGTCTGCATGTCCACTCCAGCGATCACACTGCAAGGTGTGTGCACATATAATGAACAAATGTCATGTTGAAGGAATGACCGCTACTGTCGCTGATATTGGAGGAACAAGTGGGATGATGTCCCAGGGAGGGGCAAGTTTTGAATAGCTATCCAGAACTTTCCCCATTTATGTCTGCCGCCTTATGGTTCAGTGTGTCTTATAATTGTGGTGTTATGTCATAGCAGCTATGAAGAGATTGATCTAAGATGATCCAATGTACACTGTATCTCTCTCTCAGGTATAATCCAATGGAGAGCAACCAGGTAGGTGTAATGAGACTTTCATAATTATGCCTTCAATTCAGTAAAGAGTTGATTCTATATGCAGAAAATATAGTAAAGCACCTTTCTTCTTCAGAACAGCATATTCTGGGCAACAATTTCTTTTCTGGATATCGGACATGCCTAAACTTGCTTCATATCGTAACTGGAACTAATGCTTTCATATCTTCTCCTGGGTTAAATAGAAATTACAGTGGTGCCCCGCAAGACGAACGCCTCGCGAGACGAAAAACTCGCAAAACAAAAGGTTTTTTCGTTTTCGAGTTGCTTCGCAAGACGAATTTCCCTATGGGCTTGCTTCGCAAAACGAAGCTTGCCCCGCAAGCTCCAGGGACAGCGGGAAGCGCAGCGCGTCTTCCCCGCTGTCCCCGGACCTCTTTTGAAGCAAGGGGCGGCGGGGAGAAGCGGAGTTAAATAGAAATTACAGTGGTGCCCCGCAAGACGAACGCCTCGCGAGACGAAAAACTCTTTTGAAGCAAGGGGCGGCGGGGAGAAGATCGCTTCTCCCCGTTGCCAGCCCCGCAAGCTCCGGGGACAGAGGGGAAGGCGCCCCTTGCTTCAAAAGAGGGGACAGAGCGGCGTTTCCCCTCTGTCCCCGGACGGTCTCCATAGGAACGCATTGATTGATTTTCAATGCATTCCTATGGGAAACCGTGCCTCGCAAGACGAAAAACTCGCAAGAAGAAAAAACTTGCGGAACGAATTAATTTCGTCTTGCGAGGCACCACTGTACTCATTTGCAAGCAGAGACAACTTCTTCTATTCCTCACAGTAATAAAATTGGAGAAGTAGTAACAAAACTTGATGGGTAAATTCAGACAGTCATTTATCAAGTAATGTTGTACGGCACTATATCTAATCATATTTTTAAAAATGAGTTCATATAGTGAAGTGCCGGCTCTTTTAAGAAGGGTCAGACAAGATGTTGTATGGGGGCAGTTTGTCCTCCACTTGAGCTGGGGCTCTTAAGTTTCTTTCCACTCTTTAATACTTGTTTTGTGAGTACAACACCCATAGGTAGATTTAGGTAAGTGTGGGAAGCTGATTCTCCATGCGAAGAGAGAGAATTTGGCTTTAACTGAAGTTGCCTGCTGGAATGTAATTGCAGACATATAATGTCTGTGTTTTTGTTGTAAACCACCCTGAGAACTGCAGATGAAGGACAGCATACAAACTTAATAAAAAATAGAACCCATGCTAATCTTTGACTTTAGTTTAATAGCTTGAGATGTATATTAATGTATTTCATAAAATTTATATACTGCCTGATTATAGAAAAACTTCAAAGCAGTTTACAAAAGAGATAAAACAATAAAATTTACAACAATAATTTAAAGTATACAAAAAGTTAAAACAGTAATACAGGTAAAGTGACCCCTGACCATTAGGCCGACTCTGAGGTTGCGGCGCTCATCTTGCTTTATTGGCCGAGGGAGCCAGCGTACAGCTTCCAGGTCATGTGGCAAGCATGACAAAGCCGCTTCTGGCGAACCAGAGCAGCGCACAGAAACGCTGTTTACCTCCCCACTGGAGTGGTACCTATTTATCTACTAGCACTTTGATGTGCTTTCGAACTGCTAGGTTGGCAAGAGCAGGGACCAAGCAATGGGAGCTCACCCTGTTGCGGGGATTCGAACCACCAACCTTCTGATCGGCAAGCCCTAGGCTCTGTGGTTTAACCCATAGCGCCACCCGCATCCCTAAAACAGTAATAGATTGAAGCTCATTAAAACTCACAGCAACTCTCTAAACTTTCTATGTATGTCTACATACACATTTGAAACTAGAGAACTTCTCTCTGCCCCTCCAGCTTTATATATCTCACACATCTTTGCTTTCCACAGACATCCAGAAAGAGAAAACCAAACACGTAAGGATATGCTTTATCATCTCTCTCTTTCTCTTCCTGTATTGTCTAGATTGAAGCATGTAGTCAAGTGATGTGAGATCTGTGGCTTGCTCGCAAGCAAGCAAGAAAGCCAGCTGAATCTACTGTGCATTTCCCTTATGTCCTCATGTTGCAAAGGCAAGCATGAACGGGCAGAATTGTGTGGTAGGGAGCTGTGGCCCTCCAGATGTTGCTCTCTGATCATTGTCCATGCTGAACTGGATTGATGCAAGCTGGTGTTCAACCATGTCAGGAGAGCCAAAACTTGCCCTAATAAGCTTGTGAGCCCTCCTTCCCACTACCACTTCCCTCTCTCATAAGAAAAAGGAGTTAACATGCAATGGGAAAGAGCATGACTCCTATATTTGATATGCCCACCCCTTCCAGTGCGGCCAGTACATGCCAAATTGAGGAGGGCCTGCTCTTTAAAATCCAAACATGGGTTCCTGCATGGTAGAGCATCCTTCCTTGAATTAGTGTCCCATCACTGGTACTCCTGTGTCCCTATTACCCCTGTTACAATCTAGGCTGAGGGGGAAATGAGATTAGAGACCACTGTTTGCCCACCTGTGATTTAAATTGGGCAGGGTCAAAGATTGTGTTTTATAGTTTTCATCCTAACTATTACTGCTAACCCCAATATTGCTTTTCTCCCCAGAAGGACAACCAGTTGGTTCATTGAATGATGAATCAGAGCAGAATCCCTTGCATGTTTACTCAGACATAAGCCTCAGTCCGGTCAGTGGGATTTACTGCCAGGTGAGTATGCATAATGTTGCAGTCTCAGTGAATTGCAGAGCAATTCTCATCAGACCGATCCCCCAAACCTATAACAGTATTTTTCAGACCATTTGATACATTGTGGGTACTTCCGTATGTTTCCATCTCTTTTAGGTCCAAACTGGATTTGACTGAGCAGCTGCATTTGTTTATGACAAGCATCTACACATTCACATAAAAATGATGGACGTTTAATTTTTACAACTCTTGTGAATTTAGGTTGTGATCCTATGTGCCCTTACCTGTTGTCCATCCCCACTTGGGACATGTATAGGATTGCATTCCAAATCTGCATGCTGGCATGCTCCTGTCTTCTGGTGGTAGTTTACCTCTCACTGGTTACTCCTCCTGTATGTCTCCCCCACCCCCAACTCACATACACCATTTAGTGTGTTTCATGGTTTTCAAAGAGGAGAGCACCAATATAATCTGGCACTTTTTCCTCCCAAGGCAGAGGCACCCAAAGGAATTTTGCATCCAGCCTATAGCCATGTAAGCTTTAAGAAGAGACAGGAAGCTCATCCTGCTCTGGGAAGGTTCTATGAGGTCAGTATATACTCAGAGCATGCCGTAAAATTCATCTTGTATCTATATGTATGCATTTTTAACACAATTTATTTTTGAATAGCTGTGTGTTGATCTCGGAAAGATCTGTATGCAATGCTTTGCAGGTGTTGCAGAGCCTGGTCTTTATCTGCCCCACACCTGACGTTATAAAGGATGTCAGGTGTAGGGCATATGGGGAGGACTTGGGGGCCTAATAGGCCCATGGACAAGAGATTTGCTAACCCTGTTATATCCTATTGTGAACATCTCTAATTGAGTCAGTGCAAAGTTGGTGTGTGGGAATCACATGCTGATGTTTTATCCGCATCCTGAGATGTCATTTATTCATATGAAATATGTATGACAGAGTTTCATTTTGTGTTTTTGTTTTCTGTTTTGCTTCCTAGGAAGAAGTATGATTTCCAGATGTGGTGCTTAAATAATATGAACTACTCCAAAACCTAAATCTCAACATCCTGAAAAGTATTCTCATTTCTACTGCATGGAAGACTCTGCATGTTGAATTTAGGCATGCAAAGATTACCAATTCTTTACAGCAGATTATGTGAGGCTTCTCACAGTTTTTGAATTTTTCATGTTCTTTATACAGATTCATTATGTTAACCAGAAACTTTATACGTTCCCAGGAAGAGGCCCACAGACATAAACTACAGACATAAGCTGTTAATTAAGAGTAAGGGGTTTGTCATAACCTTAAGTAATATGACTGTTCAATTAAAATTATTTTGATTTGGGCTTGTTGGTGTGTTTCTTCAAGGAAATTGAGTGCTCAAGCCACACCTACCCACCCTCACCCTACCTCCACATAGAATAACCAGACAGGGCAACATATTTGGGGGCAAATAAGGCCATGACTTTATTGATTACAGATGTAGAGGTTTGGTATAGGCATTGAGTATAACTGTTGACTTCCAGCCCAGGAGAGGAGTCCTATGACATACATCAAATAGGAATACTGCCGTGGGATCGCCAATTTGAGAAGTGCTGTGGCCCAAGCCCCCACCTGGACCTCTGGACAGAAGCAAGTCCTCCCAGATCCCTTTAACAGCATACCCTTTCCTTTGGAGGGGTAGGCAAAGGTTACAACCTCCCCTCCACCCAAGACTAAGACTTCTTCAATGCCTAAATTGCCATACGTTGTGGCAATTGCTATGAGGTAGGTGAAAACCACCAAACGGGAGCCAATTGGCCTGGTAGGAGAATTCCTGCCCAGCCCCGAAAACGGAAACCAACAATATCCAAGTACCAAACAAGCTTAATCATAGTGAGGAGGTAAATCTGGTGGTCCATCCCCCAGGAATGTCCTGCTTCCAAGACTGCTTGCAATTGTCTGAATTTTCAGACAGGCTTGGATTCCAACCAGTGGAGACTACTGTAAGAGGTATCCATCGGCGGATCTCATTGGGGGCAGCGGAGCCATCCTGCAAAGCCACCGCTTACCAGTTCAAGGGCTCAGGTACTGTTCTACCTCATAAGCATCTAGTACTGAGGCATCTGATCATAGTCTGCATTTTAATCAAGGCTTATATTTTGATCAGATTCCTGTATTCTAAAAATGAGCTTAAATTCACAAATGTTTCTTTCGAGGCAGGAAACCAGCAGGCAGCTGGCAAGCTCTTCGGCAGAGGGCTTTATTGCAGTCATAAAAAGGCTGAGAGCAAAAGGTCACTGACCCTACATATTACAGAATACAATTAAGCTGTAAAAGCACTAATTACCATGTGTCTCCCATTAGAGACTTGAGCCAAAGGTTAAAAGGGCAAAATAAAAATAGCAGCTGAGGCAAAGCAGCTCTCTGAAACTGCTTTGAAGCTTCAGAGAAAATTCTCTGTTTTCTAAGTTACTTTTCTACTAAAAATCTATATATATTCTGTATGAAATATATTGGCTTGAATGTAATTAGGCAAAAGATTTAGAAAGTAAGAAATGTTAGATTCTTATGTTAGATTCTTATTTCATAGAATCATAGAATCGTGGAGTTGGAAGAGACCACAAGGGCCATTGAGTCCAGCCCCCTGCCAGGCAGGAAACACCATCAGAGCACTCCTGACATATGGTTGTCGGGCCTCTGCTTAAAAACCTCCAAAGAAGGAGATCTTTCATTGATGATGCGTGAGAATGTGAAGATCTCTGACCTCTGTTTAAGATAAAATTAGAACAATTAGCCATCTGCTTTTCAGTGAATAGGGCAAGAGGGCAAAAGGTGAAATGTTAATTAAGTTGCCTGGTCAGGCAAATTTAAGATATATGGCCACTTGTTTGCCATTTATAGATAGAAGGAAATATAGCTCTTTGTCTCCCATAAAAGGCAATAGGAAATGGGTGTATCTTTTATGATTGGTTCTAGCGAACAGCCAATAGGAATTTCAACCAGGCTGATTGGACAGAGGCAGCCAAAGGAGGAGCAAGGGGGCTGGGCTGAGGGATTATAAGTGCTGGCCATTAGGGCTGGAAGGGCAGAGCATTGGTAACCATATACCACTGTGTCTCTCATTTATTTGTCTGACAAATAAATTATTATTTTAATTTCTCTATTGCTGCGTTGAATATCTCATTCCAGCTAAGCGTTAACCACAAGCAGGGTGCTACAGTACACCTTGGGCTGTGCTCACATTTCCATTATACCAGCTCTAAATAATCCTTTGGTGGTGGCACAATGAGACATACCTCCAGTAGAAAAGCACATGAGAACTTGACATTGTGTGCTCTTGACAGATGCCATTTCTCAATCTCAGGATCTAAGAGTAAATGTTGTTGTGTACATCAAATGTCTGTAGATGTGACATGAAGGCTGCCAACATTAACCTGGCCACATGGGAATCCCTTGCAGATGATCGCAGTGCCTGGAGACAGACAGGTTGTGCATCCACAGCAGTGACCAGAGGAGGAATAGCCACTAGGAGGAGCACAGAGAGAATAAACGCCATGGAGCCTCTACAGCAGCACAACCACAGGAAGCAGAAGTAGGGTAGAAGTAGTTTTGTAGCAAGCAAGGCAATAAACACATTCACTGCATTAATTCAGATTGCCTGGTCTATGTTGATTTAGAATGAATGAGCTGTGTGCTTGAATAAGCTGCAGAATCTCCTCCTTTAATGCTAGTAGTATAAACAAATCAGGAAAAGAGGGCATCAGTTTGCATGTTCTGATTTATACATTACATATAGATGCAGATTTTGAAACAACTGCTATATTTTAAAGAGTAATTCAACATAGCTCATCAAAAATGGAAGTCTGTGACCAGGAGACTTGTGTGACTGTCGGGCTGTTTTCCTGAGGCTAATTGTTGCTGCAGTACTTCAAGGTCTCTGTTCTCCCTTCTTAAGGTTATCTTTAATCCAGACTTGGGGCAGAGAGCCATTCATATAGGACTGTACTTTCAAATGAAGCCCTGTCATCACTGCATTAGCTCTACAAGTATCTGTGGAACATAGTGTTTACCTAGGACACTCCTTTATCCTTTGGAGGCAGGTGCTGAATGTCACAGCCATTAACTGTAGAGCAAATTGTTGGCAGTTACTTATCTCAATGCAGAGCAGGAAAATGAAAGTAAATAGCTCCCGTAACAAAGGTCCGCCAGAAGCGGGAGCAAGGTACAGGAACTGACGAACGAATCTCACTGTTTGCTAAAAGGTAAGAAAAAATATTTCCAGAATTACATTTAATTCTTTTAGTTATTGGAATGTGTTTGTTTAATGATGAATTGGTGGCCAGGTGAAAGGAGAGAGGCTTTTCCCTTGCTTCCATTCAGGATATATAGGATTAGTTCTACCCTCGTGTAGAAACTTTCAAGCCACACTTGCAAATATACTTGTGACAGTAAATTTCCATGCAAAATGTAAGTTAACAAATAGAAATGTGTGTGTTTAAGGGAAAGAAGAATGAAAGCGACTTGCTCCTTTATGCAGAGATCCTTCCTAGCCACACAAGCCTGAATACTGGTGGTTGCTTCTTTCATTTGTATTGGACATGAAATGGCTGCTTCTTTGCCACTCCCATTTTACTCTAGCAAGTGATATCTATCCCTTGGTGCACAGTCAGCTCCACCATGGGACGTCTTAGACTTTTTTGTACCAAGTTCCTGGAACTCTGAGTAGGGGATGTCATTAACCATCTCTCAATTTGAAGGGCTTTTCCTGCTTTTCAAGATCTTTAATTGAATATGGATCTCCCATACAGTCATTCATTTCACTGCATATGCATAACTAGCCAATTCCAAACCCTTTCCACAAAACCTGTTTTTCACTTTAGAGGATGCAGTTTCCCATTTTGGGAATGTTTCTTATAGCTCAATATGTTGTGTTGTGAAAAGCCCTATATCAACATTTACATGAGGAAAGTGAATCAGTGAGTGGTGTAGGACAGAGCAGTAACTGTGTGACATGCATACATCATGCTGCACAACACAATTTACCTGTGACTTTTTAGATTTAGTATTGTGGTTTAACAATACTGGAGCAGGGTGCTTGATTTCCTGAAATGCTGACGAGATTTGAGGAAAAACATGATCCATCCACTTAAAATAGAAACAGAGTATATAGCTTTTGAATTATTATTTTTACTATATATGCAACAGATTTATTTTATCAGATCTAAACCAAAATAGGGTAAGAACATAAAATGTATTACATAAAAACAAAAATAAAATCCTATACATGCCTCATTTTCAGATAAGTGTGCCTATAGAATACAGCTTTACTTGACACATACATTTTGCTGGTGTGTGGTGAAATGCACAGCTATAATTCCCTTTGTTTTATTTAATATAATAATAAATTACAAATATACCTATTTGTGGAGAAGGAGTAGAAGAAAAGACGAAGGGGGACACTGGAGTGAATGTATACGATATAAGTAGCAATCTCCTTTTCAAGTTGCTTCCAACTCTAGAGGAAAGTGAAGAAAGGCTTACCAGTATCGTTGTCACTTTATTTGTGTACCATTTCCCCACATACTTTGTGCTCAAAGCAATACACATCAAATGCACGACCAAAAAATCACTATCCATATTAACCCATAAAAGCAAGTGAGCCCAGGCCAGAGAGTCCATAACATTGATTTCTGACAGAACTACCCAATTGACTTGACAGAATCATTGAGACAGCCCCTCCCCCAGTGTCCCTAGAGCTACTGTCTTCCTTGAGGAAAATCAGAAACTGGGATGCCCAGGCTAGGGAGTATGGCAAATCAGCTCCTGATAGGTGGCCTGAAAAAACTACTGGGACAGCCCTCATTCACCTTCTCCGGGGCTATTTAAGTCCCATCTGCCCTGAGGGATGGCACGGAAGCCGAGGCCAGGAGCAAATGCCATCAGTCAACCTGAGAAGTCTCTGTCACTACATTTTTGTTCTACTACAGTATTTTAAAATTGTAAATGACCTAAAGTGCATTGACTTAAAAGTGGTGTGTAATAAATGCAATAAATATATTAGTAAAATAAGTTCAAAACAAGATAATCAAAATAACAAAAACACATCATAATAGAAAGATAAACTTCAAAAATAGCTTGGCTACCAGGAAGAACAAAACAAAACAATGTATTGAATACGGTCCTCTGACCTACTTGCGAAAGAGGATGCAGACTTGTATAATATACGGTATACCATTCCTGGTATATATAGCATAAATTAAGTTTTAACAAAGCCAAAGTACATTACATGAAGATTAATGTACAAAAATGCCTATATTTATTTAAATAAAGTAGACAGAACTCTTGACAGTAATTAATAAATGGTGACCAGTGGATCTTGCAATTTTATATTTTATTTCTTCCTTCCAACAACTGTACAGGTATAGTCCTATTCTTCAGATCTTTGATCCATGTGTTCCTCATCAATGACTGTTTGCATCTTGATATTTCTTCAGATCTTCCATGTGCTAGTTGCAGGTAAGCAAGCTACTTTTGTAAGGTTTACTGCAGTGAGCAGTTCACCTCTGAGGTAATACTTGTGTGCAAAAGTAAGTGTTGTTTAATGAAGGACAATCCACCACTTTCCAAGGGAATCCGTTCCACTGTTTAGCAACTCTTACAGAATTTCATGGAGGAATCACTGCCAGTAGTGGTCAGTTTAAGGTGAACTTTTGATTTTTTTTATTTCCCCAAAGGTCAATATGAAATCATTCCACCCAAAAAACCTATAGTTGGTTTCCTTGGAAAAGAAGTGCTCCTGCCATGTCAACTAACGTCAAGGGTACCAGAAAGCACCAACATCCAGGTCCAGTGGATCTTGGATAAATCCTCAGAAAAAATTGATGTGAAATCCTACTATGGTCCAAACAGGCAAGAGACACAGGATAACAGATACCGAGGTCGAGCTGAGCTTTCCCGTACTGATCTTAATAAAGGAAACATGTCTCTGATTCTGAAGAAAACCCATCTCTCTGACCAAGGAAACTACACCTGTATGATATTTCTTGGAGACTGGTATAATGAAGTGGTGGTTGAATTGCTTTTGGCAGGTGAGTTTATTCTTATTATTCTTATTATTAGGGTTGCCAAACTTCTGGGGCTGACCTGGAGTCTCTAGGTTTGCCTGCCCCATTCCAGGGTGCAGAAAGAGGACTTGAATCTCCAGGTAGGCAAGAGCACCTTTGGGGGTATACCATGTTTTTAGAAAACTCTGAATCCAGCTTGCAAGCTTCAACTCCGAAGAAGCCAATTGCTATATTTTGCGTATGAAGGGGGGATGTCTGCCAATTAACCTCCTTCTCCAAGGCTCTGTGAAGGGAGAGAAAGCAGAGGAAGAAAAGGAAGTGGGCAGGGTTCTAGCAGAGGATGGGGTTAAGAGTATGCATGGACACTTGGCACAAGATGCATGGCTGCAGAAGAGAGAGGAGCACATGAAGAATAGCAGCAGGAGCCAAGCCTTGCTGCCTCCACCACCTACACCTAACTCCTGGATGTTCTTCTTGAGCACGTCTGAGGAGGCAGGGATATCGCCAGGTGCTGTGAGCCATATTAAGCATACATTTTCAGAAATACAAGATGTCAGACCTAAAACTGTAGAACCCAGGTCAGTGACTCACTCATTCAGACTTCTCCATCTCTTCGCAGCCATGTGCACTACTGACAGCACCAATCATCCTGTAGCTCAGCAATACAATACAATACAAAAAAAGGAATTTTGAATGGAAGCTTGGCACAAAATGTGTACTTTAAGAACTGACTGTAATAAAGTATGATTCCTGGTGTTTAGTCAGAGTGCAGAAACTCTAGAAAGGTTCTATGATACTTGGAATGATGGAAAATTAATATGTGGTGTTCTTCTTGTGCAGCAAAAGGAACCGAGCCCACCATTGCCCTGGTGGATTATAAAGGCTGGGGGATTGGCCTCACCTGCAGCTCCAACAGTTGGTACCCAAAGCCCAATGCTCTTTGGCTGGACAATGAAGGGAAAGTCCGAAGTAAACAGTCAGACACTACAATCACAGAGACCAAGGCAGGGAACTTCAATGTTTCCAGTTCCATTACAATAGAATCAGGAGTTGACCATGAAGTCTCTTGCAAAATCATCAGCAAACTGTTAGAGGTTGAGAGTGAATCGAGAATACTGATCTCTGGTGAGTAGGGGTGAAGCAAAAGGGCCAAGAGGTTCAATGCTTTCACTGTGTTTTCAGTACAAGTACTATATAGGAAGAGAGAGGTTTGGGAAATTAATTCTGTTTTGATGCCTCTGAAGTACACAAGGCTCTTTGTTTGAATGGATTATCCAGATTATCTACAACTGTAGTTCTGCTCAGCAGCATTTCATCAGTTATCCTCTGGGGTAATGGCTAAAGTGTCTTCTGGTTCCCATATCCACTATTCACCAGAGAGGCAGGCAGGTCACAGCTGAAGCACCCCTATTGCCACAACTTCAGCTCAATCCCTCCCAAAATGGGAAGTTCGGGAGAATTTGGGGCAATGAAGGTGAGTGGCAAAGTCAGACTCTGGTTAATTAGTTTTGCAACTTGAAACCGGTTGGGTTAGTTTTGCTGTAACTGATATTTTAATGTGTGTTTCAGATGCCCTTTACCCTGCCACTTCCCCTTGGCTAGCACCCTTCCTAATCATTCTATTGATTTGCATCTGCCTTCTTGTTGGTGCTGGGTACAAAGTCAGACGTAAGTATTTAATCTCATTTTCATAATCTCATTAAACTGTAGATGTGAACTGTTACAGAAACTTTCTGTTTTTTTGTACCCATGTTTATAAAAATGAGTGGTGTGTTCTTGGATATAGAGAAAAAAATACATACCAGTTAAATCAATACGTATTTACTACAGCCAATACGGTGGTACCTCGGGTTACATATGCTTCAGGTTACAAACTTTGCTTCAGGATGAGAACAGAAATTGTGCTCCAATGGCGCAGCAGCAGGCCCCATTATCTAAAGTGGTGCTTCAGGTTAAGAACAGTTTCAGGTTAATAACAGACCTCCAGAACGAATTAAGTTCTTAACCCGAGGTACCACTGTAATTGCTCCTTAAACTGCTAAAATGAGCATAGTTTAAAAGCTGCTTCAGGCAATCATAGTCACTTCCACAACAGATTTAATGTGGTTTTCATTTTAATATGAATCTACCTGCTTTGGGCTTAGCAAACCAAGATGAAAACCAAAATGCACATTTATTGAATTTTGTGATTCGTTTTTTTCAAACTAGAAATATATTAGGGGGAAGTGTACACAAAAATGCACATATTGGTAAAAATAATGCATCATATTAAAGGAAATAGCCTTCAAAAATGTGTGTATTAGGAGAAATAAGGACTGTCAGATAAATAAATCTTCTGGTTTCTATAATTTGCTATACTTTGTTTCAGAGAGTTATCAGAAGTTATTTGAATGTGGTGAGTAATTGACAATGACATATTTTATACATATCATTTATGTAAGGGACACAGAGTTAACTAGAATGTTATCAGGAGAGGTATAAAGGATCATAATCAAATTCCCTGCCATGTCTGTTTTTCTTTCCTTGGATGAAAGCAAATTCCACCTCTACAGAGGATCAAGCCTTATTCAACTATAGCTAACCATGGAATATTCGGTTATTTAGCTTTTTTGGGGTTTTATTTGCATTTTTAAATGTTTATTTGTTGATGTAAAATTGTATTCATATGTTCTGTGAATTACTTATATTCACACTTTTGCTATCTGATCTTCTGATGAAGAGCAGTCAAGATACATTTTGAGTATTGAAGTTGTCTCTAAGTGATGGACAAAGCCACTTCCGAGCTGGAGAGGAGGTGGGGTTGCGGGCCCACCCCCTCCCACGCACGCAGGGGTGGGTCTTAGCCCCCACGAGAGCAGGGGAATCCTTGGGCACGTCACTTGGGACCACTTTACATGCCAATTTGAATGTTTCAGTCTGCACAACTTGCACTTTTGCAGGCTCCACAAACTTCTTTATTTCAGCAAGTCTCCCCAGATATATATATTTAGTTATCTATGCTCTGTTTCATTGATATTTATCTTCTGTATACTTTGTAATCAATCTTGTGGGTTTTAACTGAGTTTAGCTGTGTTTTACCAATAGTTTCAGTGTGTGCATCACTTTAAAAGCTTTATGATTGTGGTCTACGAATCTTTCTAAATAGATATAGAGTGGCATATAATGTTCAGTAAATAAATGAATAATGTTGCAATGCAATGTTGTTTTCTGCAGAAAAACAGATGAATGAAGCACAAGCTGGTAAATGCCTCTAAGAGAGATGCACCTCTTCTATAGTACTGTTCCATAATTGTTTATATTTTTAGCATATGCCTCCCCCTATCAGTATTGTTTTCAGGCTGACTAACAGTAACACTTTTTTAAAAAGCCTAGTAAAGAGGAGCAGGAGAAAAATAGCAAAATTTTAACCACAATAAATGAGTGAGCCCCAGAATTTTTTTATTAAATAAATAAATGCTCTTATTACCTGGGAAAGCTTAATGTGCTGAAATAGGTATATGACTGGATGGTCATACAGTAGCCCTGGTGACTGAAACTATTCAAAGCAGAGGTTGGGTTGAGCAAGGAAGGAATAATCTTGTCACATCCTCAAGATACCTTGCCAAGCTAATGCAGGGGCAGAGGAACCCCCTCCAGCAGCTGGGGCAGCGCAGCCCGTATGGACTGTGTATGTGTGGTGACTGTACAGGATGCCGCACATGCGCAGTCCGTACAGGCTGCCGCGCAAGCAGCATCCCGTATGGATGGCGCGCAAGAGTGGCAGCCCGTACGGACTGCGCGCACTCTCGTCTGCTCTTCAGCTGGGGGGAGGCAGGGGCCATCCTGTCACCCCTCCCAGAGTGGCACCCAGGCCAGCCCACCCCCTCCGCCCCTCTTCCTACTCCCCTGAGCTAATGCTTTATATACCATAACTTGTATTATTAATAGTAGTTGTGTTGGCAATAGTAGCTAACAGGCAGAGTAGTAGAAGGGACTCTCCCCACAAAAGAAACCCCTTTAGCTATATTGGTGCAAGTAAAGCCTTGGTTAATCATACTTACATGTATGTATAGAGTGTGTATGACTAACACTTTGCTATCACTCTTTTCAGACCGAAATCATGTAATCGAAGCAATAGGTAAGATCAGATTGTTTCCCTTTTTTCAAGCTCCCTTTTATATATAGGCAGGATTTCTTCTATCCTTGCAAGATTTCAAAAGCCCAACTGGGATAGCAAGCTTGTTGGTTTTTGATGTAGATTTTTTCAATTTCATTGTTCTGTATGGGACAATGATAATAAAGATTATCATATCATATCTGTAATGGGAATTGGGGTTGCTTGTGCGTAAACTGCAAACTGCTCCAAGCTGGTTGTATAACTAAACCTTTCCCTGGTTTGACAGCCCTTACAACGCGACTGTCTCAGTCACTGGCAGCATCTGTCAGTGGGCGTTTCCTAAACTTCCTCCAACATAAAAATTCCTTGACTCCAAGTCTCCTCCTAGATTCTCTGCGCGGAAGCTTTCTGCGCAGCGTGGGCGTGCCAAGCGGAGGTCCTGTGCTCTCTCCGCTGATTTCACTGGAAGAGTCTCAGAGCCTCCCCTCCGCAGTACTCTCAGCCTCCTCTGTCTCCCTGGTGTCCCCTGGATTTCCTTCCCCAGTGGAAGCTCTCTCTCTCTCCTTGCTAGTTCCCTCCCCTGCATCATTGGAGAGTCTTACTTCTCCTCTTGCCTCTGATGGCAGTTCCCTGACAATATCATATCATATTTCTATAGTATAGGTTCATCGATTTATCTCTTCTCTAGGCATTTCAAATTGCTATGAAGTTTTACTCCTGGAACCATGTTCAAATTGACAACTGCAAGAGGCATTTCAAATTCCATAATGCTGACAACTTGGAGTTGGGCTGTTAAGGGTCTTCCAGATATATCAAAAAAAGAGTAAACGATAAACTAGATCTATTAGCTAGAGAAGAGAAAGCCAAGGAGAAGGAGATATGTGATCATGTTTATATGCTGGGGGGCATAAAAATAGGGAGAATAATATATGTATTGCTCTGGTTTTAACATGTGCCTTATAATGTACCAGGAATTCAAGTGGTAAAACAAGTGGCAAGCCCTGCCACTGCCTATGTATGGTCACAGCTGAAGCATTGACTGGCTCAAGTAATTTTCATGGCAGATCTGCCAAAAGCCATCTTCTGCCTCCTGCTTTTTTCAGAACCACTGTTAGGGAGAAGTCTCTCATGCAGAAGCTAAGTCAGGAAAAGCCATTTCCACCCCAGCAGGATTGCAGCCCAATCTCCCTCCCCTCTGCCTCTCCCCTCTGCCAATGGCTACAGCTCTCCTGAGCTTGGCTGATGAGCTGATCATCACTTTCCTCTCTCTCCCATGTGAGACTCTGGGCAGATCCACAACATGACTTTTGGAGCACAGCCAGTCTTCCAGAGGGAATAACTACTGCCAAATTACAGGCAAAGAGGCCCAAGATTTTGTTTTGATGTTGATTTTGTTTTTTGTCCTCTGTGCTTGGTATAAAGCTTTTACTTTGCTTATTTTCCCTTTTGGTCTTTAATCTTTATTTTTGGCAGAATTGGATGAAATTGTCAGTCATGGTTGTTGTTTTTCCCATTCAGGAGGGATGAATCCTTCCAAAAGTAAAAAGAATATTGTTGTAGTGTTTCTGCAAGAGTAGGCTTTCCATCTGAGGTAGCTAACAAGAAGCCACATAAATTGCCTTCTTGTTTTACAGTCATATATGAAAACAATGTATATGAGAGAAGTACTTCTGGGAAAGAAATCTTCCAAATCATGGACAAATAAGTGCAGGGTTCTTTTTGTGCTGGGCACAACTAAAGTAAAAGGAATTTGCTTCCCTGTGTGGTTTTGAGAGCAGATTTTATTATGAAAATAGAACACATCATACAGGTATCCATAGGAAGGTAATCTGCACAATTGTAAAAGGAGGACAGAGGCTATAAAATTACAATGAATGGAGATGCTTCAGGCTAGTGTTCTGCTCAAATTGAACCAAGTATCCCAGGAAGTGAATGAAAAGCTGGGTATATGTGTGCTAAGATTTACTCTTTTTCATTTATTGTTGTAGAAACTGAGAAACGCACAGGACAAGCAAGTGAGTGTCCTTTTAATGAATAAGTAGCCACAAAGTGCCTGTAGTCTTTGATAAACTGCAAGCTTCTTTCCTGCACTTATGTGAGCCATTCCTACCAGCTCCTTGATACAAAGCCAGCAGCAGACTTGGGTTGGCGCTGAGAGAGACCTTGGGGTTTTTTCCCTTCCAGATCTCCAGATAGGCATTTGGGAGGAAGGGTTGGGTATACATTTCAAAATGAGTCTACGAGCTGAAAATAGAGACAATGTACCTACTTTTATAATCCAAGAAAATCTTTAATAAAAATTAAAAATTAAAAATTAATTAAAATTATTTTAAAAATAGAAAATAAATATAATAGATTTAAATAATAAAAATTATTTTAAAAATAGAAAATGAAATAAACAAATCCATGTTCCTAGTAGAATAAAGAGCATGGGGAACAGGCTCACCTATTGACTGCTAAATAAATAACTTTACTGGATGTTGTGCTGATGAATCATTCATTGTTTTTGGGGCAGTGAAATAACTCATTATCATAAAAGTTTATATGTGATAATAACAGTTTTCATGATATGCATTGGAAGGACATGGCTGCAGTGGGGAAGGAGGAGATGAACAGCTAGCAGTGGTGAGGACCAGGGGGTGGATGCCTGGCAGTGGCAAGGAACAAGGGGTTGGGGGGGTCACAGGGAGCAGCACTGTGGGTTTTGCATCTAGCATGCACTGAAAGCAACGTATGACCTATATGGATTTTCAGTTGTGTAGCTTGACCTCACATCTTAGTCATTCACTGCTTCTCGTTTATTTTCTTAACTCTTCATTGTTCTAATTCAAGTCATTCTTTTATAGGTGTTCAGGAATTGGGATACCGTTTTGGTGAGACAAAATGTGATGTATGGATTTAGAGGCAGGGATTAGGGATTGAATTAACAGGGAAGGAGTAGGACAGTGACATGCATTTTGGTAGGAGAAAGTACTGTATTTTGCAGTTTGGATCGGAATTATTTTTTGCTAACATTTATTTCATGTATAGTTAGTACTATATAGAATTCCAAATATATAATAGTATTATGAGTTTACCCTGCAATATATTTTTCTTAGGTTGGATCCAGATTAAGTTAGTTGCACTTAGTCCACCTTTAAATCAATGGAACAAATAGGTCACCATGACTAATTTCTTACTTTAATTTCAATATGACCTAAGTGTGACCAAGATCACATCTGCACCATACATTTAAAGCAATATTATACCACTTTATCAGTAGTGGCTTTCACCAAAGCATTTTGGAACTGTTATTTGTTAAGGGTGCTGGGAGTTGTGAGGAAACACACACAACCACTATTCATTTGAAGCCCTAACCGGCCTCGGTCCTGTATACCTGAAGGAGCGTCTCCACCCCCATCGTTCAGCCTGGACACTGAGGTCCAGCGCCGAGGGCCTTCTGGCAGTTCACTCACTCACTATGAGAAGCCAAGTTACAGGGAACCAAACAGAGGGCCTTCTCAGTAGTGGCGCCCGCCCTGTGGAACGACCTCCCATCAGATGTCAAGGAAATAAGCAGCTATCCTATTTTTAAAAGACATCTGAAGGCAGCCCTGTTTAGGGAAGTTTTAAATGTTTAATGCTGTATTGTTTTTAACACTCGATTGGGAGCTGCCCAGAGTGGCTGGGGAAACTCAGCAGGATGGGCAGGGTATAAATAAATTATTATTATTATTATTATTATTATTATTATTATTATTATTATTATTATTATTCCCCTCACAGAGTTGCACTTTCCAGAGGATTGATGCTTAAACCACCATGGGAATTGTAGCTCTATAAGGCGTTTCCTAACAGCTCTCAGCATCCTTAACAACTGCAGTTCCTAGGATGCTTTAGGGGTAGTCATGGAATAATAATGCTATAAATATGTTGAGGATGTGGACTAAGTTTGTCATGATTCACAACCCCATATATTTTGACAATGATATCACTAATTGGAATATTCTTTCACTTCAGGTCAACACTCCAATGAGCTGGGTAAGGCAGATGGCTTTTGATGAGGCAATGATTGTTCTGTACTGAAGTATTGTTTTCTAGTATGTTAATTGGGTCTAAATCACTTTATTCAATTCTGAAAAATTCTGGGTTGTTCACTTGTTTCATCGATGTTTCTCTGTTCTCTATGATTGATAAATTTTCTCTTCTGTCTGCTTTTAGAGGCTAGAAGAGCTCAGCAATACGCAGGTAAGGAAACTGTCATGATTAGGCTTAATGCATGGATGTGCATACATGATTCAAATGTCATCACTCAGTGACTTTTCACTTGTGGTCCTTTTTCATATGAAAACATCACAGTAGCAATGGATTAATTCAATTTGTGCTTTCATAGTTTTAATTCAGTCTGAGGCAATCAGAATTCGACATCAGGGCGGATAAAACTGTCCTATCCTTGCTCTAGTTGTATGAAAGTGCAGAGCTGACATGCACACAGACCAGAGAGGAACTGAGCTAACAGATTTCTTTAGGACTGTACTTTGCATGTGGCTGTCTGTATAGAGAAGTCAGCACTTGAGCTCTTTCTCATGTCTATTATTATTAATTAATCTCAAAAGAGCCCAGGGCAGAAAACAGATACACAATGTAAAATTAAAAACAAAACAAAAACATTATGAAAAAGGGGAAGGGGTGATGATGACACCTCTACAGCCATGTCTTCTTATTGTACTGAGTTCCTACACAAGTGTGTTGGCATTTCTATATAGACAAACCAGTTGCATTTCTATATCCAAGTTGTGAAGTAACTATAATTGGTCAACTATGAGATAGAATGTGTTTTCTACAGCAGATTGAAACATCTACTGCTCCGGAACTAAACATGGTTTCCTTTCTCCCTGTGATTGCTTCCCTTATAGTTGCTGTCACTTTGGATTCATATTATAAACATCCAGAAATCAGCATCAGTGAGGATAAAGAAAGAGCCAGCCTTCAACCTCTCCCCCCAGGGAAAGGAGTAACTGCTATGGGAACTCAGATTTTTGTGGGGAAAGAAGGTTATGCTGCTGGGAAGCACTACTGGGAGGTGGAGGTGGGAGACAGGTTGGACTGGGAGCTGGGGGTGCTGACTCAGGCTGAAAGGGACAAATTCCGAGAGAAAAAGGTTGCTAAGTCCTTTCAGGAAGGCTGCTGGGCTCTGAGGAGCAACCAAGGAAAATTCTTTTCCAGGCCATGTGAGAAAGAGATTGAAAAAAAGCCACGGCTGTCTTATTCAGTGATTGGTTTGTTACTGGATCAAGAAAAATGGGAAATCTCATTTTATAACTCCAGAGGTGCCTATTTCCTTATAGATTCTATCCCCATTAAATCCAGTGACAAATTGTACCCATTTTTAGATTATGGCAGTGCTTCAGAAAACAGTGGTCCAAAGCCATCAGAGAAAAGCAATGCTTCAGAAAACAGTGGTCCAAAGTCATTAAAGAAAAGCGTTTCAAACTTTGTAAAAAAACACTTATAGAAAAGAAGAGTTCTCAGGGAAGAACTGTTGGCATGAAATGCCCAGGCTTCACAAGGAGGGTAGAATAATGGAAACAGTACTAGCACGATTGAACTGATGGATAGTTTGCTTTGCTTTTGCTATTTCTTTTTCTTTTATTTGTTTTTAAAAAACACTGCTATGGATGTACATTTACGGCACCAACTCAACCACCATACTGTACATTTTCCTTCATTTTTGTGTATGAGCCTTTGTCATATTTGTAAATAAAAAAATAAAAAATACTAAAAACAGAGTTTGTTGGGAGTTGAATGCTAATAGTGGGGTCCTCAACCCCCCCCCCAAGTGAAAGCCTTTATGTAGTGGAGTTCGTGTGCAAAGCAGGCAGCAGAGTCGAGATTGAAATGGGGCAAACTGCATTTAAGGAAGAGTTGAGATAAGTAAGAAAGAAGGTGAAAGGGAAAAGAGAGTGAATGTGAAAATGGGGAAACAAAAGGGGTTGCAAAAAAAGGAGGGAATGGGAGACATGGAAATTGGGTTAAAGGTTAAAGCAGGGGTATGCAACTGTCTGAAGAAAAGAAGGGGATGATGTCTTCATAACTGAGCAGAAGGTAAAAAGAGTGTTATGAGGTATATGACTGAACAAACATGCTTGTACACCACACACAGCAACTCAATGCACAGGTCCAAGATGATTAGTACCTTTTGTTTGGAGTCAATATGTGACTAGAATTATCATTTTAACAAAAACAAAAAGAACTTGTCACACTAGGAAGTAGGGAAATATTGGTTTATTACATGGAAATGAAAAGAGGCAATGCAGATTGATGCTGCTTCGTACAGCAAGTACAGACACCTTAATCCTAAAGAGCAAAGAGAGTCCCTAACTAGACACTGGGTGCCGTTGTGTGCTGCAGACTCCCACTAAATGAAAAGGGAGGGGTATTCCTGATCCAGAAGCAAGCAGAACACAATGTGAGGGATTTGAGATCTGTGCCTTTTGAAAAAGTTAAGTTCTCCCCTTCAAGGCAACAGTGTCTCTTACTCATTCCTTGGTTTGTGGTCAAGCAAAGCGTGTGATTCATAAATTCACTTTTGAAACAGAATTTCATTGTCTGTCTGAAGTCTGGTTCCTGCATATAGGAAAGTGACAATTAAACCTTCTGGTAAATACAAGGATTTGTACGCTGCTCTTTACTGCTATACCTTCCAGGCCATGTCTTAGATAGGAGCTTGTACCAGGGTCACAGATACTTCATGAGAGGTATAACTTTATATTAAATTCATGCTAGCTGCACTAATGTCATAATCCATTGGTTTTCAACCAGTGTACCA
Source organism: Podarcis liolepis (assembly GCF_965112155.1). Lineage (NCBI taxonomy): Eukaryota > Metazoa > Chordata > Lepidosauria > Squamata > Lacertidae > Podarcis > Podarcis liolepis. The sequence goes on along the minus strand of NC_139573.1, from coordinate 24,692,717 downwards.
TCTATTGGTTGGAATACTTTTGTTCTTTTAATCTAGAGCGGAGAAAGTGTTTTGGATATTGAAAAGTTAAATTGATTTTGGTAGGGAGAAGAACTGCATGCAACTGCAAGCAAATGTTCCACACACATTTTAAAACACTGGTGTGTTTAGCTTGTTGACAAGGGATACACAAATTCAAAAAACTATGTCTTGTGGTAAGCTTTATATATGGAATGACTCTTGTCTGAAAATCATACTTGGGCCCACTTACATGGACAGTCTCCCCCTGTCCAAATATGTGCACAAAATGTTTGTTTGTTTGTTTGTTTGTTTGTTTGTTTGTTTCAATGGAACTATGCATACTAAATAAGCACTAGAACCCCTACCGTTATGAAAAAAGGTTAAAAAATGCAGGCCTGGCAACTTAAAATGTTATCAGTTGCCACTGATTGTAACTCTTTGTATTTAATTCTAATTCTAGGTATCTGATTATAATTAAAATAGATGTCAGTAACAATACAGAGGAGGGGAAGTGCAATATACGGTTTGCACCAGAGTTAGAGATAGTGAGAGTTCTGAATGTCTGACCAACACTTTTAAGCTGGGCACTGTTGATAAGTGTCTTAGGTTCTTCAACAACCACTGTAGGATCTGCAAATCAGCAGTTGTTTCCCTTTACCAATATTTGGGTAAGATGGAGTTATTGGAGATGGCTGGTGCAGAGTTCCTTCAGTGTATAAATTGCCAACCCTGATCTGACTCCAGACCAAACTTTCAAATTTCCAATGGTCTTCCCTTGCATTTGTCATTCCACTGCCACACACACTTAGCTGGGCCAATAGGAAGAGGATAAGGAGATCTGAGATGTGACAAACATGTTTTCTTCAGTAGTGCTACAGTGAGCCCATAACTAGGAAATTACTGGCTTCCTTTGTAATTATCAAAATGATTGTGATTAATGTTAATTTAATACATGTCACCCTGAAGCTCCAGTGGTCACTAGTTCAGTTTGTGATTAAGACTGGATGATCATTTTTAAAATGTGCTGCATTCTGAATTGGACGTAGGGGCTAAGAAGGGCATCAATCAGATCTTAGTAATGTTACATTTTATAATTGAGGACTCAAGAAGCAGCTGTTCAAAACCTGGCTGAGATAATGTGACGACAAAGACATTTCTGCCAAGGGGGCAAAATTGCCCTCAGCATGGTGATATTAGCAGTGTTGCTAGCAGCACTGCTTCCTCCTGCAGTGTGCCAGGTGCGTCCTCTTAAAAGTGCCTTCAGTGAGCCCATCCCTATTCCTCACAAATATTATCAACTAGGTGATTTCATCATCGGAGGCATTGCTTCTCAAATGATCCTGCTTTCTGAAGAGAAAACTTTCAAAAAAGACCCCATTCAGCAACAGAATCGAGAACCTGTGTAAGGATTCCCCCTTGTTGGTTATTTGCTTTTGTGTAAGGAAATATATATATATATATAAAACATTTTAGGAAATGTATTACCGGTATCTGACATGTGGTGCTTACAACAAATTGTGCCAGCAATATGGAGGGCTCGTGTTCAGAGTTCCAGCCTTCCAGCTATATTGGTTAGAGCACAGTGCTGATAACGCCAAGATTGCAGGTTCAATCCCCGTATAGGACAGCTGCACATCACAGGGGGTTGGGCTAGATGATCCTCAGGGTCCCTTCCAACACTATGATTCAATGAAAAATGCTTCTGCACAATATTTTAGTTCATTCTCCCTCCCACTGCTCCTTCCCACTGGATTACAGCTGTTCTAAAAGTACATTAGTTTAAGAGACTAGCAGCAGGAATAATTTGTACAGACAGGAACTGGAATGGTATTGCAAACTGTCTTGTTTCTCCCAACAAAAATGAATTCCAAGCTACATCTGAGATATATCCCCTCCATTGAAATAGTAATAAAGAACAAGACTGTAGTTAAAAAACAAACGAACCCTACATTCTGGAAATGTGGAAGGAAATCATGGGGAACATGCATTTCCTTTCCTTTAGCTAAGTAACTACACAGAGCATCAACCTCTTCAAAGAATGGCTCCTTCCTTCTGTGCCTGCCTTGAAATGCAACACATGGACTTAAACTTGTGGGGAGGGTGGAATTCATTTTAATATTCTAATGGTAGCCCATCCCCATCAAGACCACATCTCAACTTTCCTTTGGACATGGATGTGCATGTTCATGAATGGCTCAGCAAGCACCTAAGCATGCAATGTAACCAATGCTATGCAGAAAAATGAAACAGCTCTTTCTGCATACTTCCTTGAAGTGTGTGTGTGTGTGTGTGTGTGCCCATTTTGTCCATCATATTATTGTCCAAGATGCTATTTTAAATAAATCTGATAAACGAATAATCTGCAGCAATGGGGTGGTATTGGTGTCCTACTCCAAAGCAGACGATCTTGGTGGCATGCAAAACAGCAGTAATTGTTTTATCAAGAGTGAAATGCCCCTTTGAGATAACCTGTGATTGTCATTGTAGCTTTCTGACTAAACATTACCAGCATGTCTTGGCCTTGGCCTTTGCAGTAAAGGAGATCAATGAAAACCGCCAGATCTTACCCAATGTCACCCTAGGGTTCCACATCTATGACAGCTATTTCAGTGCAATGTGGACCTGTCATGCAACCATCGAGTTTCTTTCCACACTGAACAGATTTAAGCCCAATTACAAATGTGACACTCAGAGTAATTTGGTCGCTGTCATTGGGGGACTTAGCTCTGAAACTTCTCTACACATTGCAAGCATCCTGCAGATCTACAAGATTTCACAGGTAAGAAGAGAAGAGGATGTTAACAAATTTCACCATTTGCTTGCCTTTTCCAATTTGGTTATGGGGGTTTGAAACAAGAGTGAATGAAATGAGCAGGATGAGAATGATGAAAAGCAGTCATCATAGTTCATTCCTACATGGGAAACTCTCTTCTTATTTATTCATTGCCCCCCCCAAAAAAAAACAAAAAAACAAAAGATGACACTGATTTGAATTAGTGTGCATGGGCCAATTTACATGTATAGATGTAAATTGAGACACAATTACTATCAAAGAAATAAAAAGATAACCGATAAGGCAGTGGCCAGCTCCCCTGTGTAACTTGATAGACTGCAAGTCCCATGTTCTCCCTCCTGTTCCTCATAACATGAACAAGCCTAAGTGAACTTCAGGCTTGTACACAAACACACACCTCAATTCCTCCAGAACAGCTGATGAAAGTAGGAATCTGGATGCTATCATAGCCATTTTTGCTTAACCAAAACTGAACATATTATCCAAACCAATATTGAACAAAACGTTCCAGATAACAACTCTATTATTAGTGGCACACACAGAATGAGATTTCATTTTGCATTCTTAATGTTTTTCTGACTCTCTCCACCACTTTTTCCTTTTTCTCTCCTCCTCACTTTCATCATTAGCTTTCTTATGGCTCTACTTCAGCAATGAGTGAAAAAACCCAAGTTTTCCCCACTTTCCAGATGGCCCCCAAGGAAGCCCATCAATATATGGGGATTCTGCAGTTACTTCTGCATTTCAGGTGGATCTGGATTAGCATCCTTGCTGTGGATGATGATGATGGAGAAAGATTTTTGCAAATTGCACTCCCATTATTTTTACAGAAGGGCATTTGTTTTGACTTCATCGACAGACTCCCTAGGTTCACTTTTATCTCTGAAGCTTTGAATACAGCAGACTTGCTTCAGGGAATATATGAAGTTATTATGAAGAGAAAAGCGAATGTACTGGTGTTTTATGGAGAAATCCAGGCCATAATCCTTTGGAGAACATTCTTATACATCCCAGCGACAGTTAATCCTAAAGGTAAAGTGTGGATTATGTCAGCCCAAATTGATATTATAGCTTTTAACTTTCATACGCAATGGGATTTTGAAGTCTTTCAAGGTGCTATAGCCTTCGCAAGTCATTCAAATATACTCCCGAGATTTCAACAATTTCTTCTGGGAAGAAATGTTTTCAGGGCCAAAGAAGATGGTTTTATCAAGGAGTTCTGGCAAAATGCATTCAAATGTAAATTCCCAAATTCTATGGTGGGTGAAATGGAAGCAGAAATCTGCACCGGAGAGGAGAACCTGAGCGACCTTCCTGGTGGGTTTTTTGAAATGAGCTTGACTGGTCACAGTTACAATATCTACAATGCAGTCTATGCTATAGCACATGCTTTGCAAGCCATGCATTCTCTAAAATCAAAACACAAAGCAATGGTGGATAGAGGGAGCCTGACACTTCCAAATGAACAACTATGGCAGGTAAGAATATCATGAATTATCTAGTATTTACAGGTGGAAACAACACACTCTACTGTTTGTAGACTAGCGTCTCTTCATGGTTATTTCATTCACTCAAAATATCATACCCTCCAACATCCCATGGATCAAAATTGGAATGCTTGTTTTTTTGGTCCTGAGTTCTTGCAGGAGTCCAAACTGAGATGGCTTCTGTAATCTGGGATGTCCTGCTCAAATCAGGATGCTTAAGGGGTATTCAATATGAGCTTCCTTTCTCTTCCCAAAAGCAAGGTGGGATGGCCACAATAATTCACGTATTGAAGAGCATCTTTCCTGTCTTCTGTTTTTATTAGCCTATAGCTGTGGTGGGGATACTGTAATGCAGGAATCCTAGCTAAAGCATCCCTGACAGATGACTTTAAAAAACCTCCAATGAAGGGAGAGTCCATAACCTCCCAAAGGAGTCAGTTCCACTGTTGAGCAGCTCTTACTGTCAGAAAGTTCTTCCTGGTGTTTAGTTGGAATCTCCTTTCTTGAAACTTGAAGCAATCGATTCAGGTCCACGCCTCCAGAGCAGGAGAAAACAAGCTTGTTCCATTTTCCATGCAACAGCCCTTTAGATATTTGAAGATGGCTATGATAAGGAGACATCTGCTGGATCAGACCAAAGGCCCATTTAGTCTAGCACTCTAGTCTCACAACAGTCAGGCAGGTGCATATGAGAAGCCCACAAGGAGAACTTGAGGGCAACAGTGGTCTCTCCACTGGTAATTGCCAGCAACTGGTATTTATAGTTATAGCAGAAGTAGTACCTAACACAAAGGAAACTAGTGCTAATAAGCCTAGGAACCTCACCAAAATGTTGGAGATAGTGTACTTCCACAGGCACATGCCTCCACATGTGGTGGGAATGGCCCAAAATCCAACTATTGTGGACAACAATCATACAAGAAATATGCAAAATAACTAAGCAAGTATTAGAAGTCACCCCATAACTGGCCCTATTAAAAATCTTCCAAGATAATGCCCACTCACATCATAAAGAGCTCATAACCCACCTACTCTCAGCTGCCAGAAACATCATAGCCAGACACTGGAGAGATCTGTCATGAGTAAGGATGGACCAATGGTACAAAATAGTATGGGAAACAGCCTTATCAGAAAAACTAATCAATAAACTGAAACAGATACAAGGACAAATAGAAGAAGATGCCTTCACCCCGGTATGGTTCTCCTTTATCACAAACACAGCCCAACAAGACAATGAAAAGAATCCACTAACAGCATATGAATCAATATGGCTAACCTGATTCAAAAACACTCACCCACCCCACTCACACGTGAAAACAAAGTTCACCACAGCCAACTACAAACAAACAACCACACCCTAGGCCAACCCCAACCTCTCTCACCACCAAAGGAGCACAAGCGAATAGTAAAGAGAACCCGCACAAGGGACTCTGACACAAAACACCACACATACATTAAGCAGAATAGAAGCATTGCCACCCGATCCCACCCCCACTCACTATTCCCCCCCACACACCTCTTTCCCCCTTTTCCCACACACCTCTTTCCCCCTTTTCTTCATAAGGTAACACTAATGTCTCAACAAATGAAACTGATCTGTAGAAAATGTAACTTGAAAAAAGAGACACTGCACATACTTTGTAAACCAAGAAATCTATAATTAAAAATATATTGTTGGTTTTTTAAAAAAAGTTATAGTGGAAGTCGCACAAAGCCATCTAATTAATAAGTGTATGTGTGCTTTTATTTATTAACTACTGTATTTGAAATTATAATGATAAAATTCAAATAATAACAGGGAAAGGGTCTCCTTACATAGCAGCAAAGTGAAACAGCCACATTAAAAAGTGTTATATCTTGGCTGGGGGTGGGGGAGGGAGGTTAGGGATAAACTTACAAAAATGGCTCTAATGAAAGCACAGTGAACAGAGAGTTCAGCTCAGGAACCACAAAAAGGAGAGCAAGATCCCATCCCTTTGGGGTGCAGGCCATCATGAAGCAGGAGCAGAACATCTGTAACATTTTTCCAGGGTAAAAGCAAAAGTTTTGTGAACGATAAGGATGGACGGACCTCCACTGCTCTCTTGATTAGTGTGATGTAATTAAATAGTTACTTGATATCTTCTGCAAGGGCAGTCATTAGCATTTCTAAGAGCCAAAGTTGCAGCCCTTTGTGCTTTGAAAATAAAATGGTTCTGTTCCTTTTCTTTTTTCCAACCAGCTGCATCATTTTCTCAGACGTGTCTCTTTTAACAATAGTGCTGGATATGAGGTTTCCTTTGACCACAATGGGGACTCGGTGGCTGGATTTGATGTCATAAACTGGGTCTTTTTCCCAAACCAATCCTTTCGCAAAGTTGAAGTTGGAAAGATGGATTCCCTGCTTCCTCCAGAGGAAGCATTCACCATTAGGGATGATGTCATCACTTGGCACACCTGGTTTAATCAGGTAGGGTCTCAGTATAAATTGTTTGGGCCAGATTGAGGGGTCAAAGTGGTGTTTAATTAGTCTTTACACCTAACATAAGTGGAGGTTTCTTTACTGCACATTCTTCCCTTGTCTCACCATTCCTCTGCCTCCAACCTCAACCTGTCAAATCTATTTGGCATGCCAGCCCTGCACCCTCCTGCACCCCTCTTCAGCTTCTTGTGCTCTGGCACGACCCACAACATTGCCTACTCTTTGTAAGATTCAGAGTTCTGGGCTGGGGGGGGGTATGTGTGTTTCTGTAATCTCCTTTTATTCCTGCTCTGTAAGTACCTGAATATCCCACCCTAACAGCCAAAAAAGAGGCATGTGGTGCAATACAATTATATAAAACAGAAATAATAAAAAGGGTTTTATGATCTCCTTGTGTACAAAAGCATATCATTTCAGTTTTGTAAAGGGAAGTCCTCGTCTGTCGTTATTCCAACCCAACAGTTTTGCTTTATCTAATTTGCTACTTTGTTATGCCTACAACAATGGCTAACACAACACTGAACCAACAATGCTACCATTTAACACAGGCTTGGGCAAACTCCGGCCCTCCAGATGTTTTGGAACTACAATTCCCATCATACCTAGCTAGCAGGACCAGTGGTCAGGGATGATGGGAATTGTAGTCTCAAAACATCTGGAGGGCCGAAGTTTGCCTATGCCTGATCTAACACATCCACCACCAACTTTCATACCCACAACCATGTTAGTTTCTGTTTGCCACTGAGCAACTGCTTAGAGTCACAAGGCTCTGTTTACATTCCAGAGACAGTCCAGGCTATTGGAAGTCTCACGGGAGACTAGAGACGGATGTGACGTACTGGTTTCCTGTTTCCTTTGTTCCTTTGTTGTTCAGTTGCTCTCTGCTTTCATAGAGACAGGATGTATATTTCTTTGCTGTCTGTGTAGTAAGAAATAAAGCATAGCGATGTAGCCATAAATCTCATCACTTCCCTGTGCTGGATTCTCTGCTGAATGGGGGAACGTGCCTTGGAGCCTTACCAAACTCTCATCCAATCACCACTCACTACCTACATTCCAAGAACATTCTCACCAATCCCTCCCTAACATTAATTCCTCTAATATTCTTACACACATATTTGCCTTAATTACTCTACTTTTAAATAGACATACAATTTTATGTACATATGCACCAGAAAATCACAGACATCAATGTGCTATATTCATCACTTTGTGAGGCCTGGTTTATTCCCCTATGTCAACCTGTTGCTGAGTAAAATTATGGAAGTCTAACTTGAATTTCATGGAGCGATAGCTTCTCTGAACTGTTCAAAATAAAGACTTCACAATTTAAAGTAGAACAATGGATTCACTACTGTAGTAAGTGAGGTTGCTTAAAGTTTTTTCCTGGATCCTGTGCACTTGCCCATCCTGAGTAAGAAACAGAAAACTCCCTTTTGAAAAACTTCCTAAAGTGGGAGGGTATGAATTATCACTTTTAAAGAAGGAAAATAAATGGCAGGGTTGGCTAAATAGTGGCCTTCCATGTGTTACAGGACTCTGATTCTCTTCAGCCCAGCCAGCATGACAAATACAGTGGGAGCTGTAGTCTTACAGCACCTGGAAGACCAGAGGTTAACTATCCCTGATCTTGGAAACACATATAATTATTTTTATTTCATCTCAGTGGAGACAGAGTTAAGGTTCAAAAAAAATATTGCACCAGCAATTTAAAACCTGGTCAAAGCACTGCAATTCTATACAACTGATCAACCTTAGAAAAGCAGAGACTGTCTCTGGCATCCTGTGTGCTTTCTGGAACTTCAAAGCTACCACTGTCACATATTTAAGGCCATTTCCATCCCAATGAAACACAAATTCCCCAAGCACATTTCTTGATAGGAAAATAATTTCCTCTTCCATCGTTTAATAGGTGCTGCCCCTCTCTGTGTGTAATGACTATTGCCATCCTGGTTACAGCAGGAAAAAGAAGGAGGGGGAACCATTTTGTTGCTACGACTGTGCCCCATGCCCAGAAGGGAAGATTTCAGACCAGAATGGTAAGAAATACTATGTGCAGAAGAGGTGGGGAGAGGAGAATTACTGAAATTGACCCAATCTGAAAAGAAATGCTTTTGACTGGCATCATAATTCTAAACACACATCCATATTTGATAGGTAATTCTTGTAATATTCAAAATACCCTTTCAATAATTGGTTTGGGGCAGGGGTCTGCAACCTTTAAGACAAAAAGAGCCACTTGGACCCATTTCCAAAGAAAAAAACACCTGGGAGCCGCAAAACCATTGCGACATTTAAAACAAATATATCTCTGGAGCCGCGATCTGACAGCGGGCGGGAAGGTGACGTCGGGACGGTGCGTGACTAACGCACGCACCGCCCCCATGCGACGTCACAGCCAGTACAGCGCCCGCCACAGTGAGGAGTGTCGGGGCGCACAATGCGCCTCCTCCCCTCGCTAGTATCCGCCCTGGAGCCGCGGCAAAGGTGTAAAAGAGCCACATGCGGCTCCGGAGCCGCAGGTTGCAGACCCCTGGTTTGGGGGATGGGTGAGAGAGAGAGAGAGAGAGTATGGAAAGCCTCTTCGAGAACCTCTGATTCTTTTTTGTTTTGTTTTTAAAAAAGAAAATGAGTATTTGGCAAAAGATAACCATTATTTTTTCTAAAATAGGGTATGAAATGAAGATTTGAAAAACCAAATCCACAAATTTTCTTTTGTTTCAGACATGGCTGACTGCATTAAATGCCCAGAAGACCACTATCCAGGCAAAAAACATGATTCATGCATTCCTAAGGATATAAGCTTTTTGTCATATGAAGAACCTTTGGGAATCAATTTAGCCATTTTTTCTCTTTCCTTTTCTTTAATCACAGTGCTGGTACTAGCAACATTTGTGAAGCACCAAGACACACCCATAGTCATAGCCAACAACCGAAACCTCACCTACACTCTCCTCGTCTCCCTCCTGCTTTGCTTCCTCTGTGCGTTGCTCTTCATTGGACAGCCTCATACGGTGACATGCCTCCTCCGACAAACAGCTTTTGGCATCATCTTCTCAGTGGCTGTTTCCTGTGTGCTGGCCAAAACCATCACTGTGGTTCTGGCTTTCATGGCCACCAAACCAGGATCCAGTATGAGAAAATGGGTAGGGAAAAGACTGGCCAACTCCATTGTTCTTTCTTGCTCCCTTATCCAAGCAGGCATCTGTACGGTGTGGCTGGCAACTTCCCCACCATTCCCAGATGTCGATATGCACTCTATGAGTGAAGAAATTGTACTTGAATGTAATGAAGGGGCACCTATTCTGTTTTATTGTGTGCTTGGGTACCTGGGTTTCCTGGCCATTGTCAGTTTGGTGGTGGCTTTCCTAGCCAGGAAACTGCCTGACAGTTTCAATGAAGCCAAGTTCATCACTTTCAGCATGTTGGTGTTTTGCAGTGTTTGGCTGTCCTTTGTTCCCTCTTACTTGAGCACCAAAGGGAAATACATGGTGGCTGTGGAGATTTTCTCTATCTTAGGTTCCAGTGCTGGGCTGCTGGGCTGCATCTTCTTCCCCAAATGCTATATTATTGTCATGAAGCCAGAGATGAATAACAGGGAACAGCTAATGAAGAGGCCAAGTAAAAGCACTTAAGTGTCTAGAACTCCTGCTTCAGGCTGTAGGCTGCAGGCTTGCAAATGCATCAATAAAAGTTTCAAAATCTATATGAGAGTTGATTCACAGAATAATTAAACCACGGGTTGGAACCTGCAGCCCATACGCTGAATCCATCACGCCAACCAGCTGTCAATGGCCCATCAGCCCTCAGAAAAATTGGGCACCTCTTTCTATCTTCGCAAAGGCGCTTCTTTCCCAGGCATAGCTAAGAGATATTGCATCTTACTATTAAAGAGAAACAACAATGAACATCCAAAATGTTCTTGACGCTTGACTTTGCCATTTAGGAACTCTTCATCCTGAAATGCCCTTTAACACACAATGTAAAATCTATGCAATAACAATTGTAAAAATGAAAATGTAAACAAACAAACAAACAAACAAACCATGCATTATTGTTGTGGGTTGAATTGTAGATTTATTGTAACTCAAAAAAATAAATTAGACATAGAAAGTTATTGAAGTCCCCCCTCCCCACTACATCTGTGTACTAAGCATTTTCTTTTTTGGGTTGTCTAAAGCTACAAAAGGGACGCGGGTGGCGCTGTGGGTAAAAGCTTCAGCGCCAGGACTTGCCGATCGAAAGGTCGGCGGTTCGAATCCCCACAGCGGAGTGCGCTCCCGTTGTTCGGTCCCAGCGCCTGCCAACCTAGCAGTTCGAAAGCACCCCCGGGTGCAAGTAGATAAATAGGGACCGCTTACTAGCGGGAAGGTAAACGGCGTTTCCGTGTGCTGCGCTGGCTCTCCAGATGCAGCTTGTCACGCTGGCCACGTGACCCAGAAGTGTCTGCGGACAGCGCTGGCTCCCGGCCTATAGAGTGAGATGAGCGCACAACCCTAGAGTCTGTCAAGACTGGCCCGTACGGGCAGGGGTACCTTTACCTTTAAAGCTACAAAACATTTCAAAATGTTGAGCTGCACAGTCACAGAACTCTTAAATGGAACTGCAAAGACCGCAAAGAAGAATAAAGGGGTTTTTTAAAATAAAAAACTATTGAAATACTTTTACTTCCAGTGGGGAGCCCTCAAATCTTGCAAAGATTTTTGCACACACAGAGAGAGACACCTAATCCCCCCGCTGCCTGAATTCACTGCCTGATAATGAGCCTGTGAATTTGTGGGTTAGAATTTTCACTTAATCCAATTTCACACACAGTTTGAGGCAGGATTCATTGGCTTCTTTCTGGGCAACAATGGCATTCTTAGCCTCAACCTTAATCTGAGGTAGCTATTTTAAGTCATCTCTCTATATATGGAATCATAACAAACACATTTGCTTGTGGTTATTTATGCTATGTGTTTTAAGATGGAGATTAATAGAGTCATATATAAATACCTTAGTCCTTGGAATATTCTCCTGCCTGAGATAATTTAGAAAGTCCTTGTCTGAGAAACAGTGATCAAAATTGTGCATGGAGTTTTTGGGGTCCTTGCACTAGATTTTTTTCAAATGTGTGTGTGTGTTTCTTACAAAAGGATTTTATAAATTCTATACAAAAGAAGCTGGTACGACATTAAGTTAAACTGGGATAAAGCATGCTCATTTCCGTTTTCCTAAATTTCCTTCTACCATCATAAGAGTTGGGAGAGGAATTCAATTCATGTTATATTTAAAGGTATTTTACAACCATCTGTCTCAAAAGACAATCGAAGGGTGTGCCTTCAGGGTTGAGGTCAAACCGCTGGAGAGTTACAGTATCTGCTGTGGCTGTAGAGACTGACACGGGAGAGACGTGTTTTGTTGCAGTTGGGGCAGATGAAGGCGTCCGGTTGTGCTTATTTTCAAGACAAATGTCGTCAAATTTGGAACTATACTTGATGATCCGATAACGTGGATATTCTTTCCTTGTACTTTGTTATTTTAACTCATGCTCAACTACTCATTCTACATGCCTATTTTATAGTTATGTTTCTTATTTGTTAGTTTTCTTCTCACTACCATTGTCTTCTCTTTTTTATATATTTTATAAAAACGAAATAATAATTAAAAATTTCACCCCAAAAAATGAAAAGAGAAATCTATATGTTTTAACCTTATTACATTCTTTTAGGTTCTTAGCATTAAGAAAATGTGGTGAGATGTGTTTTACAAACAGTATTTCTTGTGACTAATGTAACACTACAATGACAAATATAACATTTATTTATTTATTTATTTTGTTGTTGTTGTTGTTGTTGTTGTTGACCAGCCCTTCACCCTAAGGTCACAGGATGGGTTACAAGTTTAAAAACAACAACATGAAAAACAGTTTAAAACCACTTACAACCACAAAAATGAGGCGGTTCCTAAAAATATACACCTCAAATGTCAAAGACCAGGATGAAGAAATGAGTATTCAGCATTTGCTTGAAGCTGTATAGTGGTACCTCAGGTTACAGACGCTTCAGGTTACAGACTCTGCTAACCCAGAAATATTACCTCGGGTTAAGAACTTTGCTTCAGGATGAGAACAGAAATCGCTTGGCGGCAGCGCAGCAGCAGCGGGAGGCCCCATTAGCTAAAGTGGTACCTCAGATTAAGAACACAGTTTCAGGTTAAGAACGGACCTCCTGAACGAATTAAGTTCTTAACCTGAGATACCACTGTATAATGAAGGCGCCAGAAGCACCTTTGCTGTTCTTGGTAGCCTGAGGCTGCATTGAAGACGAGAGTCTGCCCTGTGTATGTCTTTTTAATTACTGTTCACATTATTCCATTCACTCCCCAAGTGTGCACCCTTTGCAGTGTAAAATAGAATTAGCTGGCTTTGAATGTTTCACTCAACAATAACACTCTTGAAAGAAATCAAAGGGAAATGTTAATATTGTAGTACACCCCTTTACCCTTGCATGTCCTCCACACAGCGGCTACTAGTTAGTTGGTTATCAGTGGACTGTGGTGTATTAATACAGAGTGACAAGTTGGGGGGGGTTGTCAGCAGAGACTACCATAAAACCATAGAACAAATTACAGGGGCATAAAGTTAAAATTCTTATAAACAATGATACTTTTCTGTTACTCGATGAGGGCAAAATATTGAGTGTGTTCTGCTAAGAGTTGTGAAGTTGCATGTGCTCAGAATGTCTTGTTTTTCCACCCAGGAGCTCAAGGTTTATGAATCATTCTCCCCTCTCCCTTTTATCATTGCAACAGGCAGGCTTTCCTAAGTTTATATACGTACATACCCTCCAACATTTCTCCAATGAAAATAGGGATGTCCCGTTCCACAATTATAATTTTACTATTTATACCCCACACATCTTACTGGGTTGCCCCAGCTGCTTCCAACATATATAAAAACATAATCAAACATTAAACATTAAAAACTTCCCTATACGGGATTTCCTTCAGACAGCTCGGGGGTTGTATAACTCCATCCCCTCCAACATTTCTCTAATGAAAATAGGGACATCCTCAGGAAAAGCAGAAAATTCCAGGATCAAATCAGAAACTGGGATGGCTTCTCTAAATAAGGGACATCCCTGGAAAATAGGGACTCTTGGAGGATCTGTATGTATATAGAAGTAGATCCAAATCAAGTAAATCAGTAAAAAATACTTAACTAACTCAGGTTCTGCCACCCCAAACCATCATGGCTACACCCATGCTTGTGTGGCAGTGGTACTCAGCCCAGGAAATCCTGCTAGCATCCCTGGTTGAATGTCCCTTCTCGGTGAAACTTGACTAGCACCAGATCTTCTAACTCTTAGATCCCAGGTGAAAACACTGTTGTTCTCTCAAGCACATAATGGAAAGGGGGCATAATGATGGCAGCAACCATATTTTTCTCCCTGAAAGAGAAGGCAACTGTGGCCTTATTAAGAACACCCAGACTTTCAGCCTGCTTGGACCACCTGTTACAAGTCTGTGTGTATGCTGAGGTGAGGGAGAAAATATGAGGCATTAAAACACAGCTTGGATTTATCTTGTAAAACTAGGTTTCTAAAAGCATCTTTGGAAATTCTGCCAAGTCCACCTGAGAAAGCACCACTGAAGAAGTTGAGACTCTTCCATCCAATGCCACATGGAGTTTTCTTTCAACTTCATCATAATTGTTCAATTTATGTAGCTGTTAGCGTTCCTTTTTCAAGAACTGTTATATAGCCTTTAGGTCATGTACAGATACATAAAAAGAGCATTGCTGGATCAAACCAAAGGCCTTTCTAGCCTAGCTTTCTGTTCTCACTGTGTCCAACCGCAAGATACATGGTTGAAGCCCACAAGCTGAAGCAGAGTGTAAGAGCAGATACCCTTCTCTGCAGACATAGTGACCACATTACAGGCAGAGATGAGTCTGGATAGTACGTGTTTGCACAAGCTATTAAAAAAATCATTAACCTAACAGGTTAAACAGTACGTTAACGAAAACCTCAAAGGAAGAGAAAAAATGAGTGAATGTCCCAAAATAAAAGTTATGCTGTAGCAATGTGGTCAGTTCTACAATCAGCCTAAAATACATTCTGAAGTTTGTTTGTTTTTTACTGTTCCCCTTCTGAGGATTTTGCCAACACAACTTTCATACTTTCTCCTAATCCATGTAATTAGTGAGATTTAGGTATTGTTATTATTACTATTAATTATTTATTCAATTTATATACCACCCTTTATCTAAAGATCCCAGGGTCGTGTACAACATTAAAACATTAAAAATACATTGCAGAACATCAATGATAAAAACATAGTAAAAAGCACACTGACAGACAGCCTGAAATGAGAAACTACCTGACAGACAGATAAGCTTCCTATTCAAATCCGGCTGGGTGAGCTGCTCCCTCCATCCCAGTGAGACTCCTTCTGCAGGTCTTGCTGTTTAGGGATGTTCCTGTTACAGGTGGATAGAGGCACATAGTGTTGAAGTGCGTCATGATGGACCAGCAAGGCTTTGGCTCCAAGGTCATGCTTGATAGTTGCCCATTTGTACATATGGCCCATGATGGCCCTCATGGCTTATTTGGCCAATAGGCCTATGGGACACGTTTATCTTTTGGTTAATCAGGATTCCTCAGCACTGATGCAGTTTCAGTTTGGGGCAGTGTTGCCCCAGGCCCTACATCACCAGATGATGTGACTATTTGGAATGCATTTATTCTGTATTGGAGCCAAGGTTGTGCCTCAATGGGCATCCCTACAGATCGTATCAAGGACATCAAGAGATGGTGTTCCAGTGTTTACAAGTTACATGTTAGGTACTCTCTGGTAACTCTCTCCTTTCTTTAGACAGATTTGGGCCTGTTGCCAGAGGCTTTCAGAGCTACACTATGAGAGCAATCTCTCCTGTTCTGTGTGCAATGGAGGGATGCATCATCAGCTGTTGGTATGCAGTTACATTTGCCTGCCCATATTACTTTCCAGTGTGTAACTGGGAGAAGAATGCTTTGAGGAGAACTGCTGGCCACATTTTCTCACCTTGAGGTGCCTGGGTTCTTCCCCCACATCTTACGCATCCATTTGGGTGAGAATTATTTCATCTAATGGGCAGGAATTAACATCCTAGCGAGTTACGAAGGATCTTTGCTGGATCCATACTTTCTTTCCTTGGTTTGGTCTGAGTTCTTGGAGCCTTGTGTGTGGCAAGAGGCACACCTACCAATCAAGGACAATAGGTCCCGCAGGAAGGTGAATTGCCTGATTAAGGACGTTGTTTGGGGTACATTCCTCATGGCAGGATCCACGTTGATCTTCCCCACCATTTTTCAGGATGATGGGATCCACCTGTCCAAGGCAGGCTGTGACTTATTTCTTGAGGATCTGCAGAGGGCTGTTTTTGAATTTTGGTTTTATTTATAGAAGACATGAACTGGATGGAGTGATGGGGTGATCAAATGAGGTCATATTGGGTTAAAGGCACTCTTGGCCAGACTACACTTTTTAGGTATCATTGGTGGTACTCTTATTATTGGCTTGCATGCTGAGGTGAACATCAGGGCAGCAAGGCCACAGGACACTGGGCATGTTCATATACACAAGGTGCTCGGAGCAAGGCTTCTTTGCAATGCCTTTCTCATCTATGACCTCGGAGCAAGGCTTCCTTCCAATGCTTTTCTCTTATACCAGCAGTGATGCCTGCAAACATGCCCCCATGAGTAGGGAAGATCTTGAACCCTCAAAATTAGGGCTCTGCCCTGCCCAGACTGCATGTTTTTTGTCCATTTGCTTCTTTTGCAGAACCTCTCTGCAGCAGTTGTCATTTTCTTTCTCCAGTTAAAACATTGTACTTGCAAATAGCATTGTCAGGAGGTACCCTCACCTGTGTCTTTACTAGCAGGAATTTCATAGTGAACCGAAGTTTTAAGTGATCTTAGCAGTAAGCAAGCCCTACCTCTACAATACACCATTTATCATATTGGCAAGTATTCTGCTCATGCAAACATTACGTTTTATTGCTGGGAGGTGGTTGCTCAACTGAAGCAGAAGAAATGTAGGGTAGCTACTTACACATCACCAGAAAAGAGGCAAAAGAGGGCACATAAAATCAGCATGTGCTAACTCTGCCTACAAGAAAAATGCTCTGCCACTCAGCTTCAGCCCTTCCCCTAAATTAATCTGTAATTTTATCTGTTTTTTTCTGGCCAAGGTTCAGCAGTACTGAACCTGCTCTCACCCTGCCAAGAATAGAAGCGAAACAAACACCAACCGCAGTTTGGTTTCTGGTAGCCAAGGACAGAGTGTTTTAATCACGATCATGATTTCTTCTAAATCCAGGAAAAGGTAACTTCTTCCTTGTATTTTTTTTTAATTAATATTATTTTATTGTCAAAGGGTGTGACAGCATAGTTGCTTTTACGGATAATTCAAAGTGCATTATCACAGTCAGCAAGTGGGATTTCTTCTCATGATCATCCCCTTGAGCTTTTTCACCGTTAACACAATGTAAGGACACAATACACTCAGAATTATTGACCTAACTTAACCCCCACTGTTGTCAGCAGGAACATTAAGTGTATACTTGGATATTCTAACAAATCAAATCAGATTAAAAATGTGGTTAGATTACCGTATGTCCTAGTCTCAAATTACCTTTTCTGAATTTCTTAAGCAGTTTTATATATAATTTGCCTGTAGAAGAGAGAGAAGAAATGAAAGAGAGGATATGTGGAACAGATTTAAAGAACTTGAGTTACCTACAACTCTTTAGTGGGAGGAACTGAAACAGATACCATAGGGGAGGGCTGTATTCACACACCCCACTTCCTCTGCATCTAGTACACTACCCCTGTTGGTTGGGGAGGTGGTCTACACACAATGTTAGCCACTATCCATATCTATCCTGTATAAAATGCTGCATTTTAATGCATTGCTCTCTTTCTCTCTCGTTTCTCTCTTTCCCCAGCAAAATACACAGAAGTTACGTTTGAGAAAGCATCCAGGAAGTAGTTATTTTCCCAATGGATGAATGTGCAATTCTCAGTACTGGTGTGAGGTGTGTGTACTTTGCAGAGGTTTGTATTACAGTATGTTTTCTAACGGCCAACAAGAACCGGACCTTCTAGTGCTCGCTTTCCCCTAATGTGTATATTTTTGTACACAGATTTTGGCTGGAGAACTGCATCACAAGAGTCAGTGTGAATTTTGAAGGATGACTGCGTTTCAGTTTGTGTGTCTTTTTAGCAAGTGCAGATTAAGTAGAGTCACATTGAAATATGAACCAAACCAAATTTCTCTCCCATCCCTACCCAATACTATATAACAATAAAACAATCAGACTGAGGGAGGCAGCCAACTACAAACCTAATCCCTGTAGGTTTATTTACTGCATGGTTTCAGGAAGACGGAAAATAAAAATGTATCCATTTCGCTTCAACTCTGGAAGCTGCCCTCCCTTCTATAAACTGCAAAAAAAAAAAAAGCGCTTTACATGGCTCTTGCTCCAGACTGACTGGATTCCTAAGCAGCAGCAGCAGTCCTGTTAGAGGGCAGGAATGCTCTGCAAAATTTTGTTTAGGTCCCCATTTTTCATGTGGTAATGTCTTTTATTGTCACGGCAATACCTCAGAAAGTGAATGACAGGATTTCTTCTTCAAAACCCCTCAGAAAGTGCATGACAGGATTTCTTCTTCAAAACCCCTCACCATCCAAAACCTCCCTAGCTGCAGAATGCCAGCAGATATTATTGTCGTTGATTTTGATACTTTTGTCGTAATCATTATTTTACATTTCTCTTCACTCGCCCCGCCCCACCCCACTTGTACTTTACCCCTATGGTCTGAGATCAGATTTCAACAATGTAAAAATGCATTATGAAAAGTCAGTTAAAACATTTTACAACCAGAAAAATAAGATCGGCCCCAAAAGCAAATATCTGAAGTGTCAAAGGCCAAGGTAAAGAGACGTATCTTGTTGTGCATATTAGCAAGAAGGACTTCTAAATCCCTGCTACATTAAATTTCCACATGGAAGTAACTATTGACAAAAGGGAGTTTTTTTAACAAGCAAAAAAAAACTTCACAGAATTAAAACATATTATTATCCTTGACTTTGACACCTGGATTGGTATTGATTTGTTGGGGTAGATGGGAATGTAACAGAGAGGGGCTTCAAAACACAAAGCATTTGCTCCTAATTATGTTTGTTGGTGCTGTTGCTCATATTTCAGATCGGAGCTGTCTAAAGAAGGATGGGGCTCTATAAACCTCAAGAAATTGTCCATCTCATACTTGGTTCTTTCTACATTGTAGTCCTGGCACTGATCCCTTCATCAGGTAAAAAGTGTAGAGAAGCAGCAGCAGCAAAATGTTATGTTGCCATGGACTTAGCCAAGAAGGACTTTTAGGCATGTTGTGACACAGAAATCAATGTGCGCATGCGGTTCTCATTGGTGGATCTTTGCAATTTCTCTTTTCCTACTTGACAGTGGAGAAGCCATAGCAGAATCTGGAAATGTGTCTGCCTCCATCTTGATTGTGTTCTCATTATACGACTGATTCTCATGGGGAAACTAGGAGCTGCAGTGGCCCTGCAGAACAGCTAATTAATTCTTTTTGCCTCCCCACATCTTACTCTCATTTCAAGTAGGAGTAAGCAATGAAATGTTCAAAGACAAGGTGGGGCAGTCACTGTTAAGCAGGAGGATGTCTCAGTAACAGATGCGGCTTTGGCGTGAGAAGAGTTCAGTGAGCAAACTAGTTTTGTTTGATAGCAGCCTAACCTTATACAGTGGTACCTCGGGTTAAGAGGTTCCGGAGTTCCGCTCTTAACCTGAAACTGTTCTTAACCTGAAGCACCACTTTAGCTAATGGGGCCTCCTGCTGCTGCTGTGCCACCGTGACACGATTTCTGTTCTCAACCTGAAACAAAGTTCTTAACCCGAGGTGATATTTCTGGGTTAGTGGAGTCTGTAACCTGAAGCGTATGTAACCTGAAGTGTATGTAACCCAAGGTACCACTGTACTGAATTCAGACTATTGATCCATCTGCCTCAATATTGTCTGCACTGACTGGCATCAGCTCTCCAGAATTTCAGACAGGGTTCTCTCCCAGCTCTACCTGCCAATGCTGGGGATTGGATCTCAGACCTGCATTCTCCACTATTGAGCTACACACACTCACTTCCTTCATACAGGTGATTTAAAGGCTTTTCCTGCTTCTATCATCTCAGCTACCTCTGCTGCTGAGGCTATGGACTTATTTAAGACCTTGACTGACAGATTGCAAGACCTCTTGAGAACTGAGATCAAGAGTAGTGGCTCACAAAGATCGTTGGGATCTTCCAGCTGGTTTGACAAAGGGTACAAACAGGCCAAAAGCCAGCTGAAGAGAGTCTACTGTAAATACAGGAACTCTAATTATTATTATTATTATTATTATTATTATTATTATTATTATTATTATTTATTTCCCTGCCCATCTGGCTGGGTTTCCCCAGCCACTCTGGGCAGCACCCAACAGAATATTTAAAA
Source organism: Podarcis liolepis (assembly GCF_965112155.1). NCBI lineage: Eukaryota > Metazoa > Chordata > Lepidosauria > Squamata > Lacertidae > Podarcis > Podarcis liolepis. The sequence continues at coordinate 24,672,440 of NC_139573.1, read as the reverse complement.
CACGACAAAACATCAAACATTAAAAACTTCCCTAAACAGGGCTGCCTTCAGATGTCCTCTAAAAGTCAGATAGTTGTTTATTTCCTTGACATCTCACAGGAGGGTGCTCCACAGGGCGGGCGCCACTACCAGGAAGGCCCTCTGCCTAGTTTCCTGTAACTTCACTTCTCGCAGTGAGGGAACCGCCAGAAGGCCCTCAGAGCTGGACCTCAGTGTCCAGGCTAAATGATGGGGGTGAAGACACTCCTTCAGGTATACAGGGCCGAGGCTGTTTAATTCATACCTTCCCAGATAGCGATAATCAGATAGTGTAGCCATCAGCAAATAACCTCAAAATGAACCTTAAAAATGGTATTCAGTGCAAGTGCACCAAACATCTGTAGACAAGTCTGGCCCATACATCCAGTGAGATCCTTGTAAAGGCTGCCTGTTCCTCTCAATCAGAATATTCCCCAATATCACTGCTCACCTCCATGTACACAAAGTCATCTGGAGGGAAAATATTTGCCCCTTCTGTAGGGAATCCAAACCCCGAGATGTACCATTTGGGGAAACGTTTCAACCTCAGACATGGTGGTGCTGTTGGTTGCCTTTAATATTTGTGATTCTTTTCCAGACCATTTTGAACTGAACTCTGCCCTATTTGTCATTGGGTATGTGGGGCAAGATGTCATCTTGCCATGCCAGAGCTCTTCTGGGGCTCTGCCACAAAACGTGGAAGTTCAGTGGAAAAAAACTGTAGATGACAACACAGAGAACATCTACCAGTTCACAGCTTTCACTGGCCAGGAAACATTTGGGCAAGGCTATGAGTCCAGGGCAGTGTTTGCCACAGAGGGACTGGAGACTGGAAATGTTTCCTTGATGCTGAAAATGGCCAAAAAGTCTGATGAAGGAAGCTACAGCTGCATTGTCAAGACCAAAGACTGGGGTGCTCAGACCCAAACTGTTCTGGTTGTTGAATCTTCAAAAGGTATGAATCACAAAGTAGGATGGGCACAGAGGAAATAGCTCAGGCCTAATTTTTGCATTTGTGGTGTAAAATTTAAAGCTACAGTAATCACCAGAGATGACCTCTCCTTCACAAAGGACAGTCCTATTTGAAGGCACCCTCTCTTTGAAAAGCTTCCCAGTCCAAGACTGGTTTAAAGATGAAGAGCCATAAGAGGGAAAGCAGTGGCCTTGAATTTGATCATTAACAGTTAGTGACTGCTCAGCAAACTGAGCAGGAACCTGGGTCATCTATTCACTAGGGTGAATTGGATACTATTTCTGATTAAATTTTAGCAGTTAGTTCCAAATTTGCATCTATGCTTATAAAGTGGCACAATGTATTTTTTTTGTTGTTGTTGGTTCATGTGAGCATGGGAGAGGGGTAACAAAGGAAACCAGGCCCCCTTACAACTATATTTCCCATTACTCTCTTTGCGACATCATAATCTAATAAGCAAAGAAAGGACCTGGCTGAACTTCTGAATAATGTGTTACCAGAGTCCTCTCCATTGTCCTCCATGAGTTCCTGCTGCCACGACTGATACTGATTCCCTGGATAGATGGCAATGACTCCAAAAATCTCAGAACTCAAGTGGTTCCATTTAAAACGGTTAACATTTTAAAAATATCTGCTGCCTGATCAATTTTTAATCAATGGAAAGGTTTTCAGTTGATTAATCATACTGCCTGATTGTCTGACTATCATAGCATGTAAAAAGGCATCCCTTATTCTCTGCCATTTCTTTCTTTCAGGCAACAGTGCCTCAGAGAATTATTGTTCCTGCACTGCCTTTTGGGTGATGTTTGTCTTTCTTCTTCTCGCTCTTCTCGCTCTTGCAGTCACTGTTTGGGCATTCATGCACAAAGGTACCGTATAAATCACTCTCTCTAATAGCGAATTCATGTGAGGAGTGGAGTGCAGACAGTGGGGCCAACTTGCATAAAATATTGGGGGGCCCAGGTAAACCCCTCTCCACATAATCGATCACAAGATGCAGTGTACACACACCGTTTGCATGGCAATGCCCATCAATTCTTGGGGGCAGCCCCCTCAAATATTTTATTGGGGGGCAAAGAGCCCTCAGCCCCCTAGGAGTTGGCTCCTATGAGCACAGATAAGATTGCAGCCAAAGCAGAGACCCAAGAGAGATTTATCTACATGCTCAGAGTAATTACAAGGCAATGGTGGACCTTGGCTTTTCATATTTCAGTGGTCTCCCGTGTGACACCCAAATCCGGCCTTCTGTAGGACTTCATAGTTGTGTCACCTGCTGAAGTGTCCCAGTGTGCCCAGTGTGGCCGAACCAGTCATGCTCCCCCAGATCTGCCTCTGCATAAGGTCTGCAGATGTACAAAAAAAATTCAACAGAGGGTACAATCCCCCTCAAATGGCTTATAGCACAGATGACTAATCTGTGATTTTAACAGTACTGTAGCTGGATTACAATTCCCATCATCCCTGATGATGCTGGCTGAGGCTAGGGTCCAGCAATATCTGAACAGGCACAAGTAGACTACCCCAATCCACAGAATTTATCCACTCCTACATCCTTGCCTTGGGACTTTTACTGTAGAGTCCTATAGCTCTATATTCCGTAGTTGGTTGCAAATAAAAATATCCAATAGGGTATTCTATTCTGGCGGTGCCCTTAGATGCCAAGCTAAATTGGACTTCCTTGTGATTCCCCCTGACCCCTGCCCCACATCTCAAGGTGCCAGAGAAAAGGAAACTCTCTCACGGAATGAACAGCAGAGTGCTAAAGAAGAAAAAGAGGAAATAAAAGAAGAAGAAGAAGGTATGTATTGTAAAATCTGGCTGCTTGTAAACAACCATTTGATCAACTGAAAACACGGCCACATATTCAATTTTTGTATTTAAAAGGAGAAATATGAACCATCAAGATTACCCCTTTGCTAAACCAAGAGGCGTTTTCTGCCAGCCTGAGCCCCACATTAAACCCGGGACATTATCTGGGGTGCGGGTAGGTGGTCGAAGCACCTCCCTGTAACTGATTTATGGGTTAGGGACTGAATAGAAACAATGCCCCGTGCTGAATGGAGACTTGGTCAGCTCTACCGATCAGAGGGAAGTGGTGTGAAACAATGTCTCCAGAATCACACCATCAACCCCCTCCACACTTAAAGCAGGATGGTGCTTGTGTACACCCAGCAACTATGCCACTCCTGATGGTATTTGTGGAAAGTCCCTCAGTCAGTCAAATTCCTGCTGTAGGCAGGCCACTCACCCTGAAAGACCTGGATCATTCCCTCTGTTAGGAGATTGGTGGGCCATATCGCTTAGAATGAAAATCATATGCATTTCTGTTTTTTAGGACTATTTCCAGAAAACAGAACATTGCAGGAAGAAAAAAGGTATGCCTTATAAAATGTTTCCGCTTTCAAACAACCATTTGATGCGATTAAAATATAACCCTATATTTCATTTCTCTTTTGTTTGTGACAAAACACATTGGGTTCTGCATGGTTGTACTTTGAAACGCATGAAAACAAGGTAGACTTTCTTTCTTTTTAACCTTTATTAAGTTATTGCAGTGGTACAATAGGAGATTCCACAAAACAGAACACCAGAGAGAGAGAGAGAGAGAGAACCACTTGCCTGTTGAATAAATTGCCAATAAACATACTTTTAGTTATAATTAGCAGAATACAAGACAATGAGCTTGAGTGGTGGGAGGGAATCAGAAAGTTCTGCACACTTTGTATCATGGAGCATATTCAGATGGTCCTGTAAAGAACAGCCCAAATCTTCCTTTGTAATCATCCTTCAGTGAGAACACAGAAGCGAGTCTGCACTCTTCTTATTTGTAATTATATGTGTAATGCCAAAAGCACATCTGGGGGGTGAGATTTGAACATGGATATAACTCCATCTTCTCCTTTTATAAAATCTAGTTACGAGATTCTCACACTCTGGACTATTGAACTGGGGTGTTGTTTAGGGGGTTTTTGTTGCTGGGGAGGGACGTTTCGCTATTCATAGGGGGGGGTTTGTATCTTTGTTTTGTATCTTATGATTGTTGATCTTGTGATAGTTGATCTTATGAAGAATTGTTTGGTTTGGTTTTATACTTGTTGATGTTCTATTAATTGTTTATGAATACCTTAGTTATGTTAGGAAACTGGTGTCTGGATTGAGAAATGTTACGTGAATGTCTTCCCTGGCCCATACTTTCCCCTGTGTTACTCCAGCCAGTAAATATCAGCATTATGAGCACGTACAAATAGCCCTTTCGGGGTTGCTTTTCTCTCTTTGGGGGGGGGGGTTCATGCCTAGTATTCTGGAATTCTTATTTTGTAGAAGTATAGGAGATTCAAAGACAGACTAGATGTCTGCCTGTCCTGTGTCTGCAGCTAATGATTGCTGTCAGCAGGGGAAGCAACCCTCTCTGTCAGGCAAATCCCTAACCCTAAGGGACCTGGATCATTCTCTCTATTAGGGGATTGCAGGCCATATTGCTTAGAATGAAAACCATATGCTTTTCACTGCTTGCATTTCTCTCTTTAGTATGATTAAAAGAAAACAGAAAACTGCAGGAGGAAAAAGGTATGTCTTATAAAATGTTTCTGTTTTTAAACAACCATTTGATCCAATTAAAATATAACCACATATTCCATTTCTCTTTCTTTGCGACAAAACACATGAAAGAAGTCGGTATTAGATTGGCGGGTTAAGGTGCACATTGGCAGGCATTCCGTTAGTTAGGGGCCTTAGATTAAGCCACAATGATGACACCAACACAGAGTTTTAAAGATCGCTGAGCCTGAAGGTTTTGTTCTTCCCTCAATCACCATCTGCCATTGCATAGATTTCCCTCAGTTTTGTAGCTAGCCTTTGTCATTTCTGTATTAAAAAATAAACCATCAAGATTATCCCTGTGCTATGAAGCATTTTCTGCCAGTCTGAGCCAAACAGTAAACACAGGACATTATCTGGGGTGGAGCGTTCCAAGAACTTCCCTGTAACTGATTTGTGGGTTAGGGGCTGATGTCAGAAACCTGGGTCTCCAGGACCCAGAAAATGAGGCAGGAGACGGGGTAGGAGAGGAGAGTCAGCTGGCAGAAGAGACAGGAGGCTGGTCTTTTCAAAATGACACCCCGTTTCTAGACCTGGCACTCCCTTATCAAAGGGAGGGGGAGGGCTGGAAGACAGCTCAGACGAAGACAGTCTGCCAAGGGGTCGGGTGACTCCGGAACCACTCTCTAGTGACAGTGATGGAGAACCAATTAACACTCTCAGTCCGAAGTCCCAAAGTTGGGCACACCTATAGGAAGAACGTAAACACAGAGGCAGGCTTAAGAGGTTTTGGCACGGATCTTGTTGGAAACATAACCAGAAAGACTCAGATTCGAACATCTTTGATGTGTGGTGGAAGTGTGCGAGAGCAGCTCTGTGAATATGCTTGTAAATAAAGCTCAATTGAACTGATAACCGTGCTTGCTGGACTGTTCGCTGCTAACAATCATTATAGCTGAATGGAAACACTGTCCCCTGCTGAATATAGCCTTGATCAACTCCTCTGTGACTCTCTGTTGGTAGTGAGAGAATAAGCTAAGTCTGATTGAGTGCCCCACTCCATGCACAGCTTCCATGGTGTTCTGTCTTTACTTATTAAGGACCGACACCCCAGTATCTCCTGCATCTTCTTATTCAGATCTCTTAACTGCCATGTAACTACTTTACTTGGACTTCCTTGTCCACTGCTCTGGTCCACAGCTGAGGCGACAAAAGAAACCCTGCAGCTGTTGCCATTTCTTTTTGGCTGGTCCTAATGAAAGTTTTGCCCAGTTGTAGATGTGGATGTTTCTTTTGATGCGCTAACAGAGTTACCTTTGTTTTTCTTGTACCTTTTGGATTTTGAATTAAATGTTAGATGATGTAATTCCTGCATGTATTCATTCTATTTCTATGCTGCCTTTCACTCCCATGAGTCACAAAGTGGCTTACAAACAATAACGTAATAGAACATCACAATCACAACATAAATCACATAAAATTTACAACTCATCAGTAAAACAACCACTTTCTATAACAACTAACAAAGCAACAAAATAACTAACAAAACAGATTAAACAGCAAAACCACAAAGAAGTCATAATCTAAAATTCACAAAGCATGACAGCACTCATAATCCACAAAACAATATTAACAACATTAACAAACAACAAAAGGAAACTAAGCACTGTTGAATTCATACACACACACTGTCCCACCCCCTTGACTCACAGGCTGGATCTAGATGCATCAAAGAAGCTTCAAGTTTTAGTTAAGAGCATTGTAAACTTTTTAATGAGAAATCAGCTTAGCAAAAACAGGACTCCACATCGCCATCTGGTGTCACAGTGTTATACTGCATATACTATGCATACAAATCGCTTTTTCTTTACCAATCTAGCTGAGTCTATAGTCTTCCAGTCAGTTCATCGAAAGACATATACAAATAACGCCTATACCACTCTGAGTGGTATTTGGTTATTTGTAGAAATCCCCGTCATATCTATGCCACTCACCTCAAGGGACCTGAATCATTCCTTCTATTAGGGGATTGGCGGGTGATATTGCTTAGAATGAAAACCATATACATTTCTCTTTTTTAGGACTACAGTATTACAAGAAAACAGAAAATTGCAGGAAGAAAAAGGTATGCCTTATAAAATGTTTCTGCTTTCGAACAACTGATCCAATTAAAATATAGCCATATATTCCATTTCTCTTTGTGGCAAAACACATGAAAAAAGTAGGTATCAGTTTGGAGGGTTAAGGTGCTCAGTAGTGGGCATTCATTTAGTGAAGGGCACAGAGTTTTAAAGATCACTTGGCCTGGAGCATTTTGTTCTTCCCTTGATCACCACCTGCCACTACCTAGATTCCCCTCAGTTGTACAGCTTGCCTTCGTCATATTCAATATATATATATATCATCATTACCTCTGTGGTGTGTGGAGAAGTGCTGTGGGCCAGCTCGCTGGATAGCTTGTGCCAACATTGCTGGTTGTTATGTGAAAAGAACTACCGTACTTACTAAGAATTACTTTTCTTCATTCCTTTATTCACAGAGTTCTGAGAGGCCTGTTCCTTCAGATGTGAGAACAACATACTTTTTTCTTTCTTTTTAAAAACTTTATTGAGTATTTGCAGAGGTACATTGGGAGATACCACAAAACAGAACACCATAACAAAACAATACAAAAAATATGGGAAGCACCACTTGTCTGCTAAATAAAATAGTCAATAAACCAAACGCTCCAACTCCAGGGGGCTAAGGCTCTGTGAGTTCTCCCAATCTTTTTTTTAGGGGGCTGCCCCCCCTTCCACTGTTGAATGTGGAGCCAGGCACTCCGAATGTGGAGCCAGGCACGGAGCAAGCTTCATGTCAGGGCCCCCTCCATGTTCTTTGGAAGATGACGCTTCTGCAATAGACATACTTGTAAATATAAGTAGCACAGTATACAAGCAAAGACAATGGGCTTTAGTGGTGGGAGGGAATCAGAAAGTTCTGCACACCTTCTGTTGTGCCGCTTATTCAGATGATCCTGTAAAGCACAACCCAAATCTTCCTTTGTAATCATCCTTCCAATCCCAAAAGGATGTAATAAAGATCCAGGAAATGCTTTTACTTGCCATCAAAAGCTGCAAGTGAATTTCTTTTTGTTTTGTTTTTTAAAACAATGAAAATGGAGGAGATTCCTCTGTCGCACTGAAGAAAATGTCCAGATTCAAAAAAAACCCAACTATGTTAAATAGTGAAATAGTGAATTGCTGGATGCAGGTTGGTGCAATCTTACAGTGGTACCTCAGGTGATACGCTGTACTGCCACCTCTTTTCCCCCAGCCACCATCTTGCCAGCGCCATTTGCCCTCCCACCCACTTGCTTGCTCCCATACACACCTTGCCCCTTCCGCCACCCCTGCCCTGCAGGAACAGCCTCCCAGAGGAACTTTGACGCAATCCTTTTACAATCTCAAAAGCGCCTTCCTCTGCTCTGGCGCATCCTTTTTCCAGTCAGCAGACACCTTCCTGGAAGGCACTTTGGAGATCGTGAGGAAATATGTCCCATTGACCTCCATGGGATTTACTTCTGAGTGAAAATTCCTAGGAATGGGATGTTGAATTGAAATTTCTATTTATCACATGGTACAATGGCAGCTTGTTGAACGTGGCGTCGTTGTCCAATTAATGAAATCCGTTTTCTTTACTTTACAGTTGACGTGGTCTTCAACCCAGAGTCAGCTCCCTCACAACCGGAAGTGTCCAGAGTTAGGAAAAGTGTTTCAGACACAGGAAATATTTCTAAGTTTTTTTTACTACAGTGATATGTTAACCCTCCATACCTTCATTGTGGTAGCACACAGTTTTTCTGAAGACAAATATTACTGGGAAGTGGAAGTTGGACGAAAAGAAAATTGGGACTTAGGGGTTGCTTCTCATTCTGTTCATAGAAAAGGGAAGGCCAAACTGCGTCCTGAGAATGGCTACTGGGTCATAGGACTTGATGGTGGGAAAGATTACTGGGCTCAGACAAAGCCAAGGACCCATCTAGAAGTGACTGGAAATCTTACAAATATAGGAATGTTCCTAAATAAGGAGAAAAGTTACAGAACCCTATCTTTTTATGACGTCCACACAAGAAGTAAATTGCACACTTTCTGTATCTCCTGTCCTGACAAGCTTTATCCTGTCTTGTCCATGGGCGCTGTAACTGCAGAGATAGATCACTGGAAAAATCAATATTCCATTGTTTGAAGATAAGCAGATTGTTCAGAAAGATGAGAGGAGGGAGTGCCACACCTTAGTTCCATCAGCATCATGGATGAATAATTTTGCATATACTTCTCACAGATAAGTTCTCAAACCCCAATAGCAAAGCAAGTCTTGACTTGCCTCGATGAACCATAACGTGTGAGATTATCCATAAAGAATGTGCATTTCTTGTGAATCCTAATCATGGACAATTTACTTGACAGATTCAATTTACTTGACAGAAAGACTTATCCAACAAACATTGTAACTGGAGATTTTTATCCCAGTCTGTACAGTGGTACCTTGGTTCTCAAACTTAGTTCATTCCGGGAGTCCATTCGACTCCCAAAACCGTCCGAAAACCAAGCCGCAGCTTCCTATTGGCTGCAGGAGCTTCCTGCACTCAAGCGGAAGCCACGTTGGACGTTCCACTTCCGAAAAGCATTTGCAACCAGAACACTTACTTCCGGGTTTGCAGCATTCGGGAGCAGATTTGTTCAACAACAAAGCCGTTTGAGAACCAAGATTCCGCTGTATATGTTTTGGGGATTAAATTGTGTGCTTTTTAATTAATAATTTTTTATTAATTTTCAATTACAGTCCAATAACAGCCTCATTATAACAATACCAATTTATAATGGAATTATTAATACCAATCGTTCAAATACCAAATTATATAATTTAGATAAAGTCCGTCCCCCCACGTGCTAGATGTGATGGTTGCATGGGTTTTTTTTACTTCTGCATTCAAAATCTTATTAATTCCAATTACATTCCAATCATAATAATTCTCATACAACAACTGCAATATTAATAACTTCTATTTGTGATGACACATTAAATGATCTATAAAACTACTAGTGAGGAACTCAAACTTATCCTATATCTTTTTCTGTGTGTCAATTATTCTGTCCATAGTGTTCTTTCCTGTCCTTGTAAGATGTTATGTCTTTCTTTCCCCCGGTTGTTGCTGTTATGCATCTTGCCTTGGGTGAAGCTGATATCCCACTGTTCCAGAAATTTCTCATTTGCTCCTTCCCGTGCTTCATAGTTTTGCAACTTTAACAACAGCTGCAAGAGTCACTCTGTCCCAGTAAATATTACCCAGTAAATATTACCATTTTTCCTCTTAGCCTGGGAAGGAGAGCAGTCTGTCGAACTGCAAGGGACTCAGTAGAGAACCTTATCAGTTCTTTGGCAGTTTACAGACTCCTTTCATCCTTCCTCCCAACTGAAGATATATGAGCAATTATACTTCTAATTAAATTAAATTCCAAGTCCTCTAAGCGTTATTCAGTTCACTGAATAAAGGATGGGAAAGAGTCAGCTCTAAATTTCCATTGTATACCTTTTGCAAAATAGAGCTTCCCTCACTTTTTCTTTTTTTTTTTTTTTTTTTTGTGTGTGTGGTGGAAAATACATAAATAGAGCAATTATGGGGTAAATGTAACTTATTCTTTGCTTTTGTTGCTTATATTAAATTGATGTTTTATTCGCTGATTTGTTGTTTTTAAAATGACATTTTGCAAGCTAATTTCAGGGCCCTCTTGCTCCAAAAGATGCATATATTTCATTCAAGGAAGTACACAAAGAACCTGGGAGAAGCTGGTAAGACAGACCTTCTTCTTAACACCCTGAAGAGCTATCACCTATCAATATGGACAATACTAAACTACACACTCAAATAGTCTTGAGCTTCAATAAGACACTACCTAGGTGTATTTGGGCAGCTCCAAATTACAAACTAATTACAGTGGTACCTCAGGTTAAGTACTTAATTTGTTCCGGAGGTCCATTCTTAACCTGAAACTGTTCTTAACCTGAAGCACCGCTTTAGCTAACGGGGCCTCCTGCTGCTGCCACACCGCTGGAGCATGATTTCTGTTCCCATCCTGAAGCAAAGTTCTTAACCTGAAGCACTATTTCTGGGTTAGCGGAGTCTGTAACCTGAAGCGTATGTAACCTGAGGTACCACTGTATGTGGTTTATAAAAATTCATTGACAGTAATGTACAAAAAAATCAACACCTTCTTAAATGGGAAAGAACACTCCTTTCAGTAATGTCTCTGGCCCCATCTGACTCCTGTGTTCTGTGATGGTTTGAAGGAGGAGCACAAACAAAGTGAATTTCTGAACATGCATAGGTTCCTTGATGGGTTACAGAGTCCTTCAAGATCAGGATTTTCAAATGTAGAAAAGTCTACACACAAAACTATATGTGTGTAGATTCCTCAGTCCATATTCTCAGTCCATGTTTAATGCTTTATTGTGTTTTTAATATGTGTTGGAAGCCGCCCAGAATGGCTGAGGCAACCCAACCAGATAGGTGGAGTATAATGAGTAACAATGAAATGATGATGATGTTCTTGTATTCCTTGGTCTTCATTTGAGTATGTTAGCCTACCTAACTTCTGATTGGTGGTGCAGTGATATTAAAAGTGTGACAGTTACCTAAAGTACCACCCCCCCCCACATGACCAGAAAGGTCACCAAGATTATCAAATAAGAATTTGCTGAAATCATCCAGCAGCACCCCAAAAGCAGGCCTTCTCCACAGTGAGTCCAGGGTTTGGGAGTCCAGGGTCTAAAATTACCTAAACAGCACCACTGAAATCGTGAGATCAAATTTTGGCCACGAGGAAAAGGCACTCTGTGCATGCTTGTTGTGACATTTCACAGAAGGAGTCTGGGCCAAAGATTAAAGAAGTGATGCTAAGTGGCTGAGCAACAATGGACCAGCTATGGCTGCAAGAGATTTTTTAAAAATAATAATAATAATACACTGCTAATGAGACCATGAGAGTTTTTTGCACCTTTACTTTGGAAAACGTCTCTGATGTAACACAGTATTTTCCATCTGACTTCTTTCCCATTTAGCAAATACTTGACAGCCTGTCATTTTAAAACTTAAGCACCAGAGGGAGCTAAACACATACAGCTTGTTGCAGAATTGATTTTTATTTTTTAACAAATCTGACTGTACTTCTCAGGAGGCAAGTACTGTCTATATGAAAACACCTGTAACAGTCCAGAATTATTATTATTTTAAAGCGGGGAGTGGAATTTGGATCAAAACCCAACAAAAGAGACTGTGTCTAATCCTTAACCTGCATGCATCCCCTCGCCACAATTTCAAATGTGAAATTGCAGCAACACGGCAATGGCCCCATCTCATCCTTCAATTTATAACTTATTCATTCACTTTTTTAAAAGACCAAGATCCCTATGCCCTCACAGGTGGTTTAGCAATCATGTCACCTCTGCTCAGGAGATAATAAAATTATTATTAATAACAATACTACTAATAATAATTAGTAATGCGGGTGGTGCTGTGGTCTAAACCACAGAACCTAGGGCTTGCCAATCAGAAGGTCGGCGGTTCGAATCCCCGTGACGGGGTGAGCTCCCGTTGCTCGGTCCCTGCTCCTGCCAACCTAGCAGTTCGAAAGCATGAAGTCCAAGTAGATAAATAGGTACCGCTCTGGTGGGAAGGTAAACGGCGTTTCCATGCACTGCTCCAGTTCACCAGAAGTGTCTTAGTCATGCTGCCCACATGACCTGGAAGCTGTCTGCGGACAAAACGCCGGCTCCCTTGGCCTATAGAGCGATATGAGCACGCAACCTCAGAGTCATCCACGGCTGGACTTAACAGTCAGGGGTCCCTTTACCTTTACCATCACAGAGATTTGAAACTTCCTGGTTCCTTTAGTTAAATCTTTTTCTTTTACTGTCCCAGGGGAGAAGCTATGTTTTTCTTTTCCAACAGACATTCAACGTTCTGTGGTTACTACCCAGTCTTCATTGGGCTGTATGTGTTTGTTTCTCTGGGGGCGGCGGCTAAATAATAATAATAGTTTTCCATACCTTGGGGTTCCCATATCAATACTTCTCTTTTGCTTCTTGGTGGCATCATTTTAGCTCCAACCCTGTTAGGACACACTACCTGAGTTTGATATTAGGAGGAGTGATGAAGAAATCCAAGATTTTAGTATAGTCATGATTGCATACAGCATGCCCACCCAGAAACAAAAGATAACAGTAAAGACACAACACTGTGCCTTTCTAACTTAGTTCTTACTTCATGCAAGATCGTAGGCTGTTACCAAGAAGTAACATAGCCCACTATTAATACTGCAAGCCAAACGTGGCGCTGAAGTTGGTTTTGATTTGTAGCCAGGAAACAAACAAACAACCATCAGATTTCCAGCCCAAATCCAGCCCTTAATTGCCTACAGAAACCTTGCGCTCCTTTAAATTAAATGCAGGCATGCGGTCCTATTCAATGTTCAAAAGCTAAACAAACAATTTAAATACAAAAAGAGATGCGAGTTCAGAAAAGGAACGAGTTCCTGTCTATGCTGCTATCGTTTGGTGGGGAGGGATGGACGTTTCTGCCCAATCAAAGCAAACATCCGAAAGGTCTGTAGATTTTCCCCGAGCATCTAAACCAGGAAATGGACCCTGCGTGTCAGTCTACCCTTCCAAGTCTATGGCGATCTGATGTTCAGCCCCAAGGGCTTGTGGGAAGGCATCTCAGCCCCCACCCACCGAAGAAGTTAAAGAGCCTGCGCAGGTTTAAAGGCTCGCAGTAGCTGCAAGGCTGCAAGCTACACAAACCGGCATAAGCAGCTTGCTGAGCCAATAGGAGCAGCTGTGTGTGAAAGAGCACATTCACAAACCACGGGGAGAAGCAATTGGGAGCAGCCAGTTTTGTGAAGGCAGCGTAGCCCCAAGGCACACACTTAGAGTTTGTTTTTTTTAGCAAGGGATGCTGCACCAATGTACGAGGATAAAATTCAAAAAAAGTATTTGCACCACCTTTTCTGCACATAGATTGCTGCACCCGGATAGCTTGCACACTTTGTCCTGCCTGGATTATTTACTCCTTTTCTGGGAAACTAACACAGATGACTGCCAAATTAAAGAAGTCCTAACTTTGTAATGTTCTTTATTATGCTCACTCACTCCGCTGTCCTGCAGATGTTCCTCATCCTTTTCATTACTCCCATTCTACTCTGGGGATTCTTTTTTGTTTCTAATCTATTGCGCATATTCACCTATTCCTCAGTTCAAACTACAGTGGTACCTCTAGTTATGAACTTCATTCATTCTGGAGCTCTGTTCTTAACCTGAAACTGTTCTTAACTAGAGGTGTGCTTTCGCTAATGGGGCCTCTTGCTGCCACTGCGCTGCCGGCACACGATTTTCGTTCTCATCCTGGGGCAAAGTTCTCAACTCAAGGTAACTCTTCCAGGTTAGTGGAGTTTGTAACCTGAAGCGTTTGTAACCTGAAGCGTTTGTAACTCGAGGTACCACTGTATCTGCTTTTCTTGTTTGTCCCCCATCACACAGCTCTGTAACCCCATCTACTTCCACATCTCACAGAAAGACGTTTCCTCCATCCCTACCCTTTAAAGATGGACTCTTGCAAAGATAAAGTTGAACACATTTAATACAGTAATGGCAACCAGCTGCCTCTAGGCATATTCGGCTTTAGAGCAATAAATTTTTTTAAAGATATAAATCCAAACAGGAGGCATGCAAACAGAAGAAGAAACAGCAAGAGAAACTTGTGGTAGATCAGATGTTGGAACTTTGGGAGCAGGGAAACCTAGGTTCAAATCTGTACTTGTTGACTGGTCTTGAACAAGTAGCTACTGAAAGCCAGTATGCTGTAGGAACAGTGCTGCATTTGGGACATGGAGACCTCAGTTCAAAGCTTCACCCTGCCATGAAGGTCTTTGCATGACCTTGGGTCAATCAGGATCCTACAGGGTTGCTGTGCAGATGAGGAGCGGCAGGGAAGTCCCATGCATGCCACCCAAAATACGGGCTAAAAATGCAACATATACATCAACGGCCAACGCTCTATTTTATCTCATGGTTGTTCTGAGGATAAAAATGGGATAATCCTGGAGGAACGGTGCAATATACACATGATAAATAAATAAAACAAAGAAACAATTGAGGAGTTTAAAAAAGGAATAACTACGTCCCTAGAACTACTGGGAGGCAGTGCCAAACTCAGCTAGGACTTTTTTATCAGCCTCAGGTATGCTGTTTTGGCGAGTGCACCTGTATCAAATTACACTCTGCAACTAGCTCTGGGCCCTTTGTTCTGTGCCAGTCTCTCTACACTCACCGGCATGCATATAAATATTTAGGAAATGGTAATGCTTGACAGCTGTTTAGTAATAAGGAAACAGACACTGCCTGCAGAATTAACCACAATAACACTTAATGGGCAGGTGCCGGGCAGGGTGTATTTACAGCTTTTTTGGCAGGTGATTTTGAAGTATAGGAACGGTGCAGTAAACATTGGTAAGAGCTGGACTGTGCTTGTAATGCATATTCCTGTGCCTCAACAAGTCAAAAAAGAAACTTGTGTATGCACAACTTGCATTGAACGGCGAATAGTGCTGGCAATATCGTGTGTATGTAAATAAAAGGAAATTTTATTAGATTTTATTTATTTCAGTTTTGCAAAACTTCTTAGGAATTGAACAGGAGCTGGAAGTGAGCAGTGAGGTCACCAGGTTTGCTAACAAATTTATTTAAGGTGGTGAAAATGCAAGGCAAACATGAAAAGCTCCAAACACAGATCTCTCCAAGCTGAGTGAATGGACAATAAAGCCAGATAAATGGCAAAGGATGTTCAGTGTAAGTGCTGTGTGATCACACTGGGGCAAAAAGCAAACAGAAAAGCCACTCTCCCCCCCCCCCCCATCTTAGTTTCGCATATATTGAACTGGCAGCGACTGATCAGGAAAGAAATCTTGGGACTGTTGTGACAAACTCCTCCATGGAAATGGCAGTATAACTTACAGCAGCCATGAGGATGGTGGATTCCACACTAGGAATTAATAGGAAAGGAACGGCAAAGAACATTGCCAATATCATACCAATCTTTGATGAGGCCACACGTGAAACACTATGTACAGTGCTGGTTGCCTCATCTCAAGAAGGATATTGTAAAAACTTACAGGGGGGAGAAAAGGAGAACCAAAGTGGGGGCTAGGCTGGAACACCTGCCCTACAAGGAAAGGCAAGAGCTGTGGAAGCTTGACTGGGGGTGGGGGAGTGACAGGGTTCTTGTAGTAAAGGATGGGAAACATGTATTCTCAGAGAGAGACTTGGCCCCATCTTTGTCAGCGTTCAGTCATCAGCCCAAGACTTTTCTGTCACCCAGGCCTCTGGTTAATTCATTTTGCCTCATGTGGTGGTGCTCATCTTTTAGTGGGGTGGGTAGGACTTGACTCTTATTCATTTATTATTGGATGAGCATTTCATGTATATTGTTACTAGTGATTAAACCTTCTCTGGTTTTAAATTGTTTTTATATCCTGTATTTTACTGTTTTCAAGTCACTTTGAGACTTCATAGCAAAAAGGAAGTGTTAAATGAAATTAATGTTGATGATGCCCTGAACTACTTGGGAAACAGGGTAGAATATATCATTATTATTACTTTTACAGAGTCTCTGCTTGCAATTCACGGCGCAAAACTGGGATGGCAGGTGACAGCAGCACATTATGCTAGTGGAAAAACAAACAAGTGGGGTCAGCCTCCCAATTGGTCCCTAAATGTTTTATTTTTGAACATGCAAAGAGGACCTTTCTTGCACCCACTGAACAACCACAGTTCTGATCATTACATATTCTAAGACTTCCAGGTTTCCTAGTCAGACCAGAGTCCTGGCACCAGCAAACCAACTAATGGGCCTTGGCAGTTTTTGTGGCCTTTAACAATCCAACAGGTGATCCCGGCCTGCCCGCCCCCAAAACACATCAAGGAGATGAAACTTTATCTACTACTAATGTCTGCACAGGAAGTCGCTATGAAAGACAGAGCTGCATAAGAGTCCATCCACTTGAAAAGTTGGGAATTCTACCTGACGTTGCTCCTTAAAAAAAAAGGGCGTGTGGGAAAACAATTCCACTTAAAAGTTAGCTCCCAAACGATAGAATTTGCAGACTTTCTGAACTCGACTTGCACTGTATAAAACTATTGGTGCAGGGAAGCAGGACATTCACTTGTTGGGCAGCAAACTTACAAAGCAAGCCCAAACAAGGAGGGTTGTTTTTTTGAGCAATTGCTTTGAGGCTGCGATCCTATTCACATTTACTGGGAATAAGACCCAAGGAGCTTAGAGCAACTTCCAAGTCGATATGCGCAAAACCGGAGCGCAGTTTGTTCCATACTGGTAAAAAAACAAAACAAAAAACCCAGTTGTAGCTTATCTGTTCTGTTTGGCTTTCTTTACCCATCAACACACACACACCGATTGTGTCCCCGTTACAGCCACCCCAACTCACCCTGAAAAGCTCTTGCATTCCCCAGCTGTGCAGCGGGAAAAGGAAGCCCCTACTTCCAAAACAACCGAGGCGGCTCTAGGACCCAGAAAGCTCCGCCCGTTAACCCTTTCTCGTCTTACTTAGCAAAAATTTAAGGCTTCGTTTGAAACGGATCTGAGCGCCGAGTGCCTTTTTTTCCAACGCCGGGAAGCTCATCGCCGGGAACAAATGAAAGAGCGAGCGAGAGGAAAGTGCCTCTGAACACAGACAACGTGCTTTGCCAACGCCACTGCACAACCACGGCCAATTTCCCACACATCTGGGATCACCAGGGGGAAGGACTTCCCAGGTCAGAGGGATGTGGTTTCCGGGCAGCTCTGAGCCCCGGTACCTCTTTTTTTATTATTTGGAAATTAACCGCCGGCAGAAGCTCAAGCAGAACAGCCCGCAGCAGCAGCCGCAGCAGCCGCCCTGGCGAAAGTTGCATTTTCAGAACCACTAGACACAGATGAGCGTTGCACCCTTTAGCCACCCTGCCGTGATTTGTGTTTAGTGCATGCTGCCGGGCAGAACTTAATTTCAGCCAGGGCTCACCAAAGGTATAGTTGCCTCGTCCTGAGCTGCTGCAATGTTCTGGGTACCTGGTTGCACCTGCTCCTCTGCCCCCGTTTGCTTTGTGCAGTCGTAGACCGTAGAAGTGAGCAGCGCATCAGCTGCCGGGCGAAGAGTTCTGCATAACCTGGAAACTTGCTGGATGGAGAAATGATTTCTCCGGGGAGCGGGAGGGGGGGTGGAAACCATCTGTCCCTTATTTACCGGTGTTACTACCTGCCGCTTTTAAAAAGTGCTCCCTTGCTTCTCTTTGAATAGATAGGATAGCGGGGTGGGGAGACAGAGAGAGTCTAGTCCAGACCACTTAAAATCTGGTTAGAATGAGATCTTGCGGGAAGGAACGTTAATTTATTTCGGCTGCCAAGGGAGGGTTTAGAAATGCTTCTTAATAGCCTGTTTTATGACCCTGCGGGAGCAATGGGAGGAGTTAAGGGCGCTCACCAGTATCGCTGGCAAGAAAGCGGCTTCAGTCAAGTCATTAAATAAATATGCCCGCAATCCTATGCACGCTTCTTTGGGACCAAGCCCTACTAAACCGGTCGCCTAGGTCTGTGCAGCTTGATCCTGCGCCCGCTTGCTCGGAAGTAAATCAGATTCGGGTTCATTGAGACTTGCTCCCAGGCAGATATGTTTAGGCTATAGCTTTAATAAGGTGTGAAGACTAGGTAGCTACATCTGTGTGTTCTGTAGAGTGAACACCACGCACTTTTTCTTTGGTTTAGCGTTTTGATAAACTGAGGCTGCAATCCTAAACATTCTTACTAGGGAGTAAGGTCCACTGAACACGGTGGGGCTTCCTGCTGAGTCAACGTGCATAGGATTGCTTGTGAGCTTTGGACTGGAAGTTTCTGCAGGGACAGGGTGTTCTGGTGCAATAGTACTGAAGGGGTTGGAAGAATTGCACCTGCCAAAATGTCCTTTTCTACAATTAATACATGTGCAGAGCTCACCTAAAGTGTGGAGAATTATTTATTGATTCACAGCATGGCAATCATTTACTGTATCTTCCGTTTTGAAATCTGGACTGGGCATTGTAAAGCAAGTCATGCTGTTTACTGGGGGGGGGCAGGTAGATGTAAGGAAATGAGGTAAGGAGAAAGGGGGTTGGAGATTTTGCACCTTTCCTTGTTATAAACTGCATGCAAAGTGTTTTAGAATTTCGTGTTTCTTTTTGTGATATTAGCTAAAGCTGCAATCTGTAATTGATTAACTAACTGCAGTTTAATCAGCTGCAAAGGCATCCCTGACAAATGGGGGTAAGATATTAAATGGTGGGCTTTCCCTCTTCACACCCACACAGAAGTTAATCCCTCTTCTAAAATGTCACATGCAAACAAAGGAAGAATACTTTCCCCCTCCAAAACTACTGTTTTATTCATATGCAAATCAAACAATCAATTAAAACTCATTCAGCCATAATGCAATGTAACTCAAATATTGTTCCTTTTTTCCAGAGGGAATATATGCTAACTAATGGCTCAATGTCTTATAAGAAGCTAAGCCATGCTATATTTCAAACAGTTATAGAAACGTAGAATTGTAGAGTTGAAAGGGACCCCGAGGGTCATCTAGTCCAACCCCCTGCAATGCAGGGATCTCAACTAAAGGATCCATGACAGATGACCATCCAACCTCTGCTTCTAAACCTCCAAAAGAGGAGTCCACCACCTTCAAAGGGAGTCTGTTCCACAACTGAACAGCTCTTACCATCAGAAAGTTTAAAATGTTACCTGTTTGTAAATAAAGCCTCCCTCTTGATGCATCTGATTAACCCACCAGTCATAGTCACATTCAGAGCTTAAACCAGGCTTTAAATTTGGAACCTGGAAATCATACTTCTGCTATGCTGAGGTAATTTAGTACTTATTATTACTGGAAAAAATTATAGAGGGTGCCTCTGAACAAGTGCAAAGTGCCTTTTCCTGAGCATTAGGGCAGCCACCACCTGGCAGGCATTCTTTGTTTTTCAACAGCTGCATAAGGGAGAATAAACTTTTCCCTATCAACCTCTTCTCCTGGCTCTGAATTGCTGCACCTGTTCAATTGCTTCCTGTCATGTAGTTGTTAAGAGCACTGGAGGGGGGGGGGAGAGAGGCACAGCTGACTTCAACGAGTGGAGGGAAAGGTTTCTTGGAATCTTGAGAGCTCCAGCACTTTACGCAGCATCCATCACTGAGGAGCTCTCACAAGCCAATCCAGTGTGCAGCTTCTCAGGTGTTTTGCTGAACTCAATTAGGCTGTCGCTAGGACCTGGGTCTCCTCAAGTGGCAGGATGAGCTGGTGGTAGAGATGGTGGGGTGGGTTACACCACTTCAGACCAAAGGTGGGGGCATTTTTGTTGGCTCTCCCACTGCCAAGCTTTCTGCAGATAAAATTTAAAAAAACTTAGCAATTTAAGGAGCCAATCTCAGACCATTTCCTACTGCGTCAACTTCCCGGGTGTCAGTGGGTTATTGTTCTTTTGACCTTTTATATTTCTTATTATTTGAGGTGCAAATGTTGCCCATTCCCACAATCATAAATGATATTGCCCTTTCTAGTGACCCAGGATAGCCCATCTCATTCTGCTGTATGTGGTGATCTCCATCTCCTTCCCAAGTGTATTTAGAATGAGCAGCTCTCCCCTATAAATCCCAAAATGGGTGGTTAAAGCCTGCCATTTCCCTCACCCTTTGAATAGGTGCTTATGGGCAAGGGGGGGAAATTGTGTTTTTTAAAAAATCTGTGTTAAACCTGTGGAACCAGAAGCTGGTATTTATACTCAGGTTTAATTATGTGAAGTAGAAGGATGTGATGTTGTGTATGTGGTAACAATACTCCCTCTTTTTAAAGGTGAATATTTCAGGTATATCACAGCTGCATGACCAACTGGTGTAAAGCTTTTAGTCTCCCAATAGCAGGAAAGTGCTTCTAATGTGGTTGTTAAAAGGCACAGAATTTATCTTTTTCTGTAGTTAAGTGATAATGTTCTTAAGAATGTGCTAATCCCTGCACATAGATGGCTAAAAAACCCCCAACACTTTAGGCCTGCCTAGAGGCTTAAACAACTTTTTAAAAAGTATAAACTTCTGGTATGCATGTGGCCATAGAAACTAAGCACTGAGGGCAGATAATAATGCGCATGTATTTGTGAAGGTGATTATTGTGCATGGGTGGGGGCAGAATCCTGGAAAAGAAAGGAGCCCGACTAAGTTGATGGCCTTCTTTTGTGAAGCCAATGCTCTCTCCTGGGCTGGCCTTTTGTCTGCAATGCTCGGCCAATTGCATACATTCTTAACAGTGCTCTTCTGTTTGTGGGAAATACAAAGTGGTCTGTGACCACATGGGTGCAATGAGGCCTAGTCAGTTGCACAGCCCATTTGATCTGAGCATGCTCAGGGTGGATGGGTAGGGGGAGGGCGGAGAGGAGTGGTGCCATCCATTCCAGAAAGCAATGGGAATTGCAAAGGCAAGAAGTGGGGGTAAGGCATTGACTATCTGAGGCAGCTGTGGCGAACACTTGGGTGGACTTGGAAGGGTGCAAGCTGATGCTCGCTGGACTTCTTGGTTGGCAAGAAGCACCATTGCACGTGAGAAATCAGACCAGTAAGAGCTACCCACTCCCCCCTCAAAAAACACCCTGTGTTTCATTTTTCTGTCCTTTCCTGACTTCATCCTTTACTTCTCTTGTTTGATTTTATTGCAGTGGTTTTTGAACAGGGCATAGTAGGATATATATATATATATATATATATATATATATATATATATATATATGTATATATATATGTATATATACATATATACATACAGTATATGTTGGTCTAATAAGTATCAGTTAATACATTTGCAGGTACTGAGGTGAACAAATGTGTGTGGACAGGGGGAAAGAAGGTAGCCCCAAGATCTGGCTCAGAATCACACTACGTGTTCCCAGATTTCTCTGGTGTAAAAAAAGTAATAGGTTTGCCTTCTCTTGATGGGGTTATGCTCCCCATGAAGGAGCGGGTACGCAGCTTGGGAGTACTTCTGGATTAGGGTTACCAGATGTTCCTGGGGACAGTCTCCAGATTTACAAATCTGTCCCCAGGAAATGTAGCAGCAGCAGCCCAGAGCCAACCTGGTAGCGCAGTTGGCTCTGGCAGGCTTCAGGAGCTGCTTGCTGCTTGCTGCCATGGCGCCTGCCATTTTCCCTCACCGGAAGTCCCCATATGATGTGTTTCGCACAAGACACATCATATGGAGACTTCCGGGAGGCAAACTGGTGGTCACCACAGCAGCAAGCAGCTCCTGAAGCCAGCCAGAGCCAACTGCGCTACCAGGCTGGCTCCAGGCTGCTGACTGCTGCTGCCACTGCTGAAGGGGATCCGGGGATGTCCAGTGGTACAGATCTCCTGCCCCCTTCCCCCTTTGTTTAGACTGATCGGGGAAGGCTCGGGAGTTGCAGGCGGGTGGCCATTGCCCAGTTTTTTTAAAAACTCTGTGCATTTATGTTTCACAGGGTGCAAAAGAAGAGCTTTGCATCTTTATACAATATGCATGTGTGCTTGGCCCCAGGATCTTTTTTTGCCTCACCATCCCCACTACTGGCTTCCTGTTGCTACTCGGCTTCAAAAAACATAAAAGAGCCCCCAGATTCATTGAAAAAAAATATGGTAACCATATTCTGGATCCCTTGCTGTTGCTTGAGGCTCAGATGGCCTCAGTGGCACAGTGTACCTTCCATCAGCTTCAGCTGGTGGCGCAGCTGCACACCTATCTGGACAAGGATAGCCTAACTAATGTTGTCTACACTCTGGCAACCTCTAGGATAGATTACTGCAATGTGCTACATGTAAGGCTGCCTCTGAAGACAGTTTTAAATGTAACCAAGCCAGCTTTTCAATGCAGAAGGAGCCAAAATGTGTGTTTGCTTATTTTACAAAACGTATACTGATTGACTGTAGTAAAACCTCTAAGAGGTTTGCAAGAAATGTGTTGCTTATTTTCAAATACCACTGTTACACACCCTTTTCAGAAGACAGAATCAGATTGTTTTTGCTTGTTTGTTTTGACTGAACTTTCTGTGCCTTCATTCTAGCTAATATGGTATTTCAAGCATAAGAAATCTCTTTCACAAGACTAGCAAACGGGTAGATTTTTAGAGCCCTTGTTGACCTATGGATTGATTGAAGCCTGCTGCCTTGTTAATAATGTTGCTGAAATTACAATTTAAATGGTTCTAATTCTTACCATTTTGTGTGTGATTATCACCCCTCCAGGTTGGCATCAAGACAGCCATAGGAGTTTTCCGCAGCTGATAGGCTCTCCTGGTGGCAAATTGGGAGTTGGAAACCCTAGTGAAAGGCCACATAAACTCAGAAACCGATTCAAAAATGAGGAGAAAAATGGCAGCCAAGCGGAATATGGTAGCTCAGTATCTCCAGTGTCCGGCACCACTGGAGCAAAGAGTGCAGCCGTCGGTGAAAATGGAGAAGGAGCCAGACCCTATGGGTTCTGACGCACTGGGGATATCAGAGGGTTCAGTGAAAACCTATCGTATTGTGCAGGTTGGGACAGCTGGGGGCGGCTTAAGGTTGATAACACCTCAGCAGACCAGGAGCGAACGGCTGGAAACACCCCAGCGGTGGGAGATTCAGGGGCAACAGGAATTGCCAACCCCAGATCTCACGCCAGTTCAGTCACCGGCGTGGAGGAACCTGCAAGTGCCAGAACTCACATTGACAGAAGACGTTGAGACCTACCTGGCTACCTTTGAGGACGTAGCTGAGGCCTGCAAGTGGCCGAAGGAACAGTGGGTGACGCGGCTCATGCCCGCCCTCAATGGAGCCGCGCTCCAGGCCTACAATAACTTGGATCCCAGAGAGAGCGGGGATTATGGGAAAGTGAAGGCTGCCATCTTGCGAGAGGATGCCGTCAGTCTGGAGAGGCAGCGCCAGAACTTCAGGCATTTCCGCTACCAGGAGGCCGAGGGCCCTCGCGAGGTCTGCGCCCGCCTGCGGGGGCTCTGCCACCGCTGGCTGGAGCCAGAAAGCCGCACCAAGGAGCAGATTGTGGAGCTGTTGGTCCTGGAGCAGTTCCTGACCATCCTGCCAGAGGAAATGCAGGACTGGGTTCAGGAATATCGCCCCAAGACATGCGTTCAGGCCGTGACCCTGGCAGAGCATTTCCTGCTGAAGCAGCAGGAAGGCGAGAGGTGGGATCAGCAGGTGAGAACTTATTGTTGTAGTAACTGGAAGTTTTAGGAAGCTGAGGAAGTTTTAGAACATGTTGCTGAGGTTTCCCGCAAGATCGAAATGCTTGCACAGAACCCTGGGAATATCAATTTTATATTTATTAAAAAGCTTTTCTTTGCCATTTGTGCACAAGAATGCATATAAAACCCTAAGAGTAGTGGTTGCTATGTGGGTGTTGATGTGCCATGCTCTGAAGGCTAGAAATTCTGCCTTTTCTTTTGAGCTTGTAATATTTCATCCAGTATTGGACAAATCTCGTAAGGCTTACGAATGGTTTTAAAAAAAAACAAAAAACACAACCGAAAACACTATAAGCTGATTCATGATTCTAATTTTTTCACTTGTTATGTACTGCATGCTCACAATCCCAGAATACACACCAAGATAACAGAATGTACATAACTGAGGTGGTGCAGTCCTCACAGACAGAGGGACTATACCACTACAAGCTGCACATACAGAGAGATTTGTGTGATAGATGTAGAAATCATGTCCTGTTTGGAAGCTATATTCACAGGAAGGGTATGTGGGGAAGGTTTGTTTCATTTTAACTTTTCTGTACACTGCGGTTAATAGTGGCTTGCAAACAAAATGGCTAACATCAACGTAGAAACTTCATTTTGTTAAATGTGAAGTCCTTTGCTAAACTGATTCGTTTCTCTGTTGTTAACAATGAGACAGCAGTGCATGTGAGGAAGCAACAGGAGCCATGCCTTAACTCCTGCACTGTTAATCCAAGCCTCCCCCTTCATTGTGCACATTTGAATGTGTCCTGAATCAGGCCTTTGCCCACCTAGACCAGTATACATGCACATTCTCTCTCTCTCTCTTCCCCAACTGAATGCCGTTTTCCAGACAGAGCTCTTTCCTTGCTTGCCTTCCAATCTGTGCCCCTTTTAAAGTGATGGCTCTGGGGACTGAACCTGTAGCCTTTATCTTTTTTGAACTGACATGTCCAATTCTGCAATGGTATGATCTTATGAACATACCCCTCTCTGGCTTGAATGGGGTCCTTGCTGCTTTTTCAGGTGCTGGGGCCTTTTGTACTCGAGGAGGCTGTGAGTTTCCCAGAAACTGAGCAAGTGCCCTTGGACACCAGGCAAACGATGCTTTGCAGAGATGCCAAGGAGGAGGTGAACGAAAATGCCACTTCATTGGGTAAGGATATTGCAATAGCATTCTAGTACAGGTGAGAGTATTAACAGGTTGCTCTCCTATACTGTTTTTCACTGTCTCTCTCCACCCCCACCCGCTTGGAATATTTCCTCCCTTTCTTTCTGGGTTCCCAGCTCTGGGATTATTAACACAAGGCAGCCAGTGTGTTGTGCAGTACCTTAGATCGGAGAAAAATAGGCTCACATGACACCTCTGTTGTGCATTCATTCTGCGCTTCAAGGAAGTCACACTTAGCCTCAGTTATTCATGTCTAAAATAGCATATTTTTGTGGAACGCATTTGAGAGAGGTCATGAGGCTAAGTCCTATTTTCAGTGCTAAGACTCATATTTGTAATGGGCTGCATCCAGACTAACTTAGTTTTACTCAGTTCCCATTAAAACCCAAGTGAAAAGTTAGTTAGACTTGGGCCCACTTGATTTCTGTGGGAACCAAGTGCAATTAGCTTGTAGTGCAAAACTATATGCATCTACTCAGAAGTAAGTCCCATTAAGTTCAATGGGGCTTACTCCCAAGTGATGTGGGTATAAGATTGCTGCCCAAGTCTGGATCCAACCCAGTACCATTCATTGTTAGCATGATGTTAAGTGTTTCTCTCTACGCTTTGTGCAATTCAGAGTGTTGGTCCTAGCCTTTGAAGCCTCCACGGTTAAAGATTGAAATACCTTTACATTGCCTTCTTCCTGCATCAGTCTGCCTGTCCACTGAGATCATCATATATAAGGCATTTCTCAGGATTCCCCCATCAAGGCAACCAGAGAGAGCGCGTTTTCAGTGGTGGCTCCTAGCCTTGGCATGTCCTCTGTAGGCAGCCCCCTTGGTACTATAATTTAGAAACCAGGTAGAAACATTTCTGTTTTCCCAGACTATTAAGAGCTGCTAATCTTAGCATGGTTAACACTGTACAATTTTGGATGGTTCCTGTCTATTTGAATGGTTTGTTGTATGATTTATTATTTTTTAAAGTATACTTTCCTTTCTACTTTGTTAACCACACTGGCTGTATTAATTTATATTGAAGGTCCAGGTTATAAATTATGTAAATAAGTAACTACCTGGAAGTGACAACTCCAGGGCATGTGCAGAGTTGACAGCCAGTGTTCAGTAATGGTTATAGCATTGAAATAGGACTCAAATCCCCACTCAGCCATCAAGTTCATTATGTCACTGGGCAGCCGCCAGCTCTCAGTCTGATCTACCTTACAGGGTTATTTGTTTCACTTGCTGCATTTATATAGCTGCTCCACAACAGGAGCAAACCACCACCATTTAAATTCAGGATAAAGCAAACAAATCTGTAATAAGAATTTCCTTTTTTAAAAAAATGGAGCGCAATTAAAATACTTAATTGAGAGGATATAAAGGATAGAGAAGAACCATGTAGAACACCCTAAATAAACTTCTGCCTCCCTTGACAATGTAGAATCTTAACTAGTCCCCACATATTTAGGAAGGGAGGCGAAGCAATAGGTTATGGATCAGATTGCATGCCTTCCAGCAGCAACCCTTCAGCTTTTGGCCCCCCTCTCTCACACACACCACCTTCTTTCCAGCAGCAAAATTATCAAGCGTTTCTACTAGTCTGATAGATTGCTTAAAATGGGAATTTTTCTTTCCATCCAGCAGGTGAAGAGATCCAGACCAAAAACGAGGGGGGCTTTCTAATACAGGAAAGCATAAAGAAGCAGAGAAGCCGGATGCTCCCCACCTTGCAGCCAGCCCAGTTTGCCTGCCAGAACGTCGACGGCCAGCAGCCTGCGAATAAGCAAGACGCGCTTTTCCCGTGCCCTGAATGCGGGAAGAACTTCTCTCGCAAATCCACCCTCACCAGGCACCGGAGGGTCCACACTGGGGTCAAGCCCCACCAGTGCACCGAATGCGGGAAAAGGTTCCTGCACAAATTCAACCTGGTGAACCACATGAGAACCCACCTGCGGGAGGAAGCGAGCCGCTGTTCACTTTGCGGGAAGAATGCAAAGTGGAATTCGGGCCAGGGGGGCCACGACAGGAAGGCCGGGTGTTGCGAATGCGCAGAAAGTTTCGGGCTGCAGTTCAGTGCAGAGCAGAGCATGCAGGAGAGAGAAGAGCCCTTCAGCTGACTTGAAGGCAAAGGCGGGAATTGTAGCTGACTTGAATGTAGAGAATTTTTTTTTTAGGAAATACTCTAAACCTAGGGGATCTTTTTTATTTTTATTTTTGTCCTGGAACTTTTTAGAAGCAGGAACTGCCTTCTGATGATGAGGTGGTTACCTTTAACATAATCAAAGCAAAGAATGCCTTCAGCAGCTCAGATGGGTTGCATGTTTGTTTGTTTTCCTTTGGATGTTTGTCAGTTTATGGAGGGGAGTGGGGTGGAAGAAGGCAAAGAAGCCCCAACCTGCATTTACAGTGGGAAGAACTTGCTCCTCCTAATGCCGTTGTGAAAGAGAGTGAAAGATGGACAAGGATCCCTGTTGTGTCAGTTGCACAGGACCTACATGCGGAACTAGTAAAAACTACACACAAACGCAATGTGATTGAATGGCATCTTACCCACACACGCTTTTCAACTGACAGAATAGCTGTCTGAATATTGAAATCTGAGCAGTGAAAGGATAAGCTTCACCCTCAAAACTTATTATCATAAATAGGAATGCAAGCACAAAGTATCTGTATTGGATGACCTGGAAAGCCATGTGGGTGGGTGCCAACCAATCATATTTTGTCTAAGAAATGACATAGTCAGAATTCTGTTAGTTTGGAGCAAACTCCTGGTAATGTGTCACCTCAAAGGCCTTCAAACCACTTCCTCCTTCATGGTGGTCTTTAACAAAACATACTCACTATTGCAATGTGGAGGAGATCTGTTCTACTGACATTCAACTTTTCTTTGTGTTTCTTTTTTCATAGCCTCTCAATTTAGAAGTGGAGCAATTCATAAAGAATATTTGTTGTCCATTCAAACCTCTCCTTTTACAGTTTGTGGCAGGAGATCTCCCTCTTAAACTAGTTTTCTCGCCACCCAATTAATTTACTTTTATTTCTTCTTTTTTACTTTTAAGAATTAAGAGAGTCTCCATAGTTTCACGTGCCCAAGGGGGACCTTGGACTCGTGGTTTTTTCCTCAAATAACAGCTTTCCATACCACTAAAGCATTTCAAAAATAGTTTGTGATAAGAAATGGGAGGTCTGGTATTCAAAAGGGTAGGGGGAGTTTTTAAAAATCCTACTGCGTGTGGCTAACGTAGCTTTTGGAACTCTGCCTCCGTTTATTTGTACAAGCCTGTCAAAACACGTTTCAGTATTTCAAGCCTTTCTAACACTACCAGTTTTAACCCCTGTAACACTGTTGATACACCAAAATTTGCATGTTTGGAAGCCTGCAATGGTTATAGCTGCATATGTAAATTTTAGGGTTTTTTTTAAAAAAGAGAAAGAAAAAAAGGAATTGTTTTCGTAAAAATTTTTTATTAAAGCTTTATTTTTGTGTAGTTTGCACATTAAAAAAAGTTTAATGTTGTAATAGCAATGTTTAATTCTACATATCCTGCTTAACATGGCTACAACCATCCTTCAGTTGTTATCTCTTAGTTTATAATCCATGGACAATGAATACAACCTGTGTTACATAATTGTCGTGAAAAGAGCTCACAAAGCAGAATCAAGACTCCCAATTCCGTATACACTTACCTTACCTAGAAATAAGTTCCACTCAACTTGCTGGGCAGGAACTTCAGTCTGAGTTGACATGCATATAGAATTGCACTGTACTGGGCCCAGGTGCCAAAGTATTTTAAGAATAGAAATATTGAGATGATTACCAAATCCTCCTCCTCAAAAATGCTCTGTTTTATTTTAAAGTCTCCTGTCACTGTTAGAGAAGGAATTGTTTTAACACAAACGCCTTTCGCAAAGGACTCTCCACATTTGATGGCCGTGGTCCTGCCCATACATACACTCAGCCTCACACACCCCTATAACCCCTCTGCACAAATCCTACATTTCCCCCCATCAACCACAGCTCTCTTTTCTCCGGCACAAAAGGGGGCACCTTGTCGGTCTGCCCAGGCACCCAACCTTGCGCGGATTGAGCCCTGGCAGCCCATTCAGGAATCTCTTCACGCGCCCACCTTCCAGAGCTGCTCGCGTAGTAATGAAGCCAAGGCTAGCTGCGCCCCAGCCAGAGCTGAATTGTACATCTTTCTCCCAAATGCACCCTCGCAAGTGGTCAAGATGCTTGTCAATCCGCTGGGGGGGGCGGGGGAAGAGGCTCATCCTTCGCTCCCTTTCGCTGGTTCTGGCGCGCTGTTTTTTCCATTAGCAGCTCCAGCTCCATTCATTCCAGCTGCAGTCCGGACTCCTCCCTGGCTCGTCTAGTGTGCCCCGGTGCTGCCGTGCGGCAACGTGTCAAGACAACAGCACTTCTGCACCAGGAGCAAAGTGAAGGCACTTCCTAAATGCACTAGGTGGCCACTTAACGATTCAGAAAGGAAGGAAACAGATTTGAATATACTCATTTACAGTGGTGCCTCGCAAGACGAAAAGAATTTATTCCACGAGTCTTTTCGTCTTGCGAAGCAAGCCCATAGGGAAATTTGTCTAGCAAAGCAACGCAAAAACGGAAAACCCTTTCGTCTAGTGAGTTTTTCGTCTTGCGAGGCATTCGTCTTGCGGGGCACCACTGTATACTGGCGTACATTTTGAAATGGTTTCTATAATGAAATGAAATTCATCTCAAGGGAGGGGCTCAGTCGGCTGTCCCTGTGCAGATGAGCAATTTTTAAACTAGACAAGGGCAAGGGAGCCTTTTAAACAAGAGGATCGCCCTCAGTAAAGTCGGGTCACACAATAAAACGCCCATGCCATCTTTTCTCTTGTGCTTTTTCGCAGCTGACCCTCAGGTGGAAGTTCAACAAGTGCAGCTTTTCTCCTAATAATAAAATTCCTTCCAGTAGCACCTTAAAGACCAACTAAGTTAGTTCTTGGTATGAGTTTTCATGTGCATGCACACTTCTTCAGATACACTGAAGTGTATCTGAAGAAGTGTGCATGCACACGAAAGCTCATACCAAGAACTAACTTAGTTGGTCTTTAAGGTGCTACTGGAAGGAATTTTTTTATTTTGACTATGGCAGACCAACACGGCTACCTATCTGTAACTGGAGCTTTTCTCCTAGTTTGTTTGTAGAGAAGACGACAGCTACAAAACTTGTTTCGCGCCACGGTAATAAAGACGGCCTCGTGAGCACGTGCAAAGTAAGGGAACATCAGCCAGCCTTCCTTCAAAAATATTTCATTTAACTACATAACCTCCGGCAAGAAGCCCGTGTGTTACTATCGTGACATGTTGGCCCTGCTCTTCCTTCGAGGAGCGCAGGGGGTGGGCGCAGCAGTTTCCCTCTTTATCTGAGGTCTGTAAGGCTGAAAGAGAAAGTCACTAGCCTAACTTGAACCCCCGTCGCTAAGTCGGGGTTTGAACCCGGCTTCCTCCGGTCATCACCTGGCGCGCCGGGACTGCCGAGCTACTGCGCCTTCCCAGCTCCAAGCCAAGTTCAGCTCCTAATCTCGGGTGCGCGACTTGGCGTTGGCCAGGTAAGCGATGGGAACGCACTCTGCACATGCTCAGAGGCACCTTCTTCCCGCGCCGTCCTCCCTCGTCAGCCCTCCTCGTAATCCTTTCCCTTCTGCTCCTCCAGCCACCTAGACTTTGCTCTTTCTTGGCAACGCCGTGCTGCTGTGGACGGAGCAGGCTGCGTTGCTGGAAGCTCCAGCAGGCGGAGCTCGCGGCTCGCCTCCGTCGCCCAGCCGGAATCAGCAAGCGGGAGACGGAGCGCCCGGGTTTGTTTCGCTGGGAGCGGGCCTGGCTCTTTGGCCGCATCCCGGACAGGCAGAGATCCAAGGTGGCTGGAGGGGGTAAGGAGACAACCGGCCAGGTATGGGTCCGATCTGGGGTCCTTTGCCGGGCGGAGGGGGTGCGGAGAGTAACACGGGATTGGGACTCCCAGAGACAGCTGGGGGCGCTCTCTGAAGCTGGAAGGGTGGGAGTCGGAGCCCCAGAGCGCACAGCTCCGAATTGGCCGAGCTTATAAAATGCATGCATAAATACGTACACTTTAATTTAAGCATATGTTCCCCTTCCTCATCATACAGACATATATATTTTTGCATTTACTGCTGTATGGATTAAATGCACACATTTATGTCTCTTGCAGCATATGATGCATGTTTTTGTTGTGTCTGCATGCATGAATAAGTGTGAGTGAGTGTGCATGTATTAGTGGGTGGGTGGCTGGGCTCAGATTTGTGCAAACCATCATGCTTCATATGTGCCAGCCCAGGAATAACTGTTTTCAGTTTCCTACTAACTGCAGTCCACTTGGGTGAGCCCAAGTGTCAGGTGCCATTAACTTTTCCATTCTTGCACACGTACGCAGACATGCCATATTGTACATTGTCACAACTTAGATCTGACAGCTGCTGTGCATCCCCTGCCCTGCCTCAGCTTTGCAATGGGCACAGCCAAAACTGCATCACATCTCTTGCTACTTACAGTCTTAATTCAGAGGCACCAACAACCTCCCATGGGCATGGTAAATACTAGTAGTTCAAAATATTCCCATATTTTGGTACTTTTATAAATCTTCATATATATTTTTTCTTCAGGTTACTTTTTCTCCAAGAGTGGCAACAAGTCTTCATGGCTTGATTGCCAGTGGATACTGGATTTCTGTAAAGAAAAGACTTTAAGCATATTCACTTTGGCAGGTACTGTACTAGCTTCCTTAGTTGTGTACCAAATTTGCAGTCCAGTTCCTTTTATGACTAACTCCCAGAGAAGTGTGCATAGGATTGCAATTTCAACTACTTAACAAGAACATGTGTCCAGATTTGTGGAATCTAAATAGTGTTTTACATAATGTGTCTAAAACAAAATACAAAAGCCTGCATTTTAATATGGAGATATGCATCTTGTAGGAAAGGTTAGATTGCAGAAGGTGTCTTAAAAAGACATATGAAGTGGGTTTTTTTTGGAGGGGGGGGGAATTGCTGGCTACAAATTCCATCACTGGAACCGCCAATCTCACTGCCTCCTCCTTCTGCTTTCTCTTATGATTTGAATGACTGTGCTCCTCTGCTCACAGATGCCATGGGGGACCTCGGCCTGGGCCGGGAGTTTCACACCTGGCACCAGTTCAGCACGTTCTTTGACGACTGGTGCGAAAAGCACAAAGTGCTCTTCATCATTGCCAGCCTGAAGCCACTGATCTCACTGCGCCAGAACCCGCCGCACTATCAGCCCAGCCTCGCCGAGACACTCCGCTTCCGTTTTGTGCGTCTCATCTGCAAGCACAGCGGGACCTATGTGGGGCAGAGCACGGTGCAACGCAACCGCCTGTAAGTCCATCGCGTGTTTGATTATATAATGCCGTCTGCATGCATGTTGCTGCACAGGCCCCATGCTCCGAGATGTTTACAAGCTAAAATTCTCTCCGATTCCCATTCCCCCAGTATCATTGAGACCCTCAAAGAGACACTGATTGTTCCTCTATAGCTTAGCCTCCAGATGTTTTTGGGTTCCACCAGCCCAAGTCAGCATGGCCAGTGGGCAAAGATGATGGGAGCTGTAGTCCAGCAACCTCTGGTGGGGCACAGGCTGCTTAACCCTGCTCTATAGAAAGCAAAACCCTAGGATTTCTTCATAGGTCCTCACCAAACAAGATATTCCTTGTGCTGTAATTACTCCTGAATTCAAAATCCCAAGTGTATAGTGCAGAATTAAGGCATGCTTTTCTGAATAAAACCTACAGAATTGGTTGGCCCTCTTTGCCTTTTTTGACATAAGCACTGCTAATAATAGACATAGTCATAACAACAACAGCAACAACAACAACAACAACAACAACAACAACAACAATAATAATAATAATATTTATACGCCGCCCATCTGGCTGGGTTGCCCCAGCCACTCTGGGTGGCTAAACTACAATACAAACTACAATGGGGGGACGGGGACGGACCCCCAGACAGGGAGGGACTGCCAGTGACAGCAGTTCCTACCAGTATCCATTGAAGACCAGTGCCAATAATGCTATCGCTTCTTACTAAACCAACACCTTCCCCCCCCCCACATCTCCTCCTTTGTAGCAGTGAGAAGATCGACTGCCCAGCTTCTATCACTCTGCGCCTGGGCCCCAAGAAGGACCGCTTGGTGGTGATTGAGGCCAACCTGGAGCACAACCACCGCCTGTCGGAGCTGGAGTTTGCCCATCACTTCAAGCGGCACCAGCTGAGGGCCAGCCTAGGGCTGCCCATCCGCATCACCAACAGCATCTCCAAGCGCTTTCTGGCACCTGACCTTATCTGGAACCTGGAGGACTACAGCAAAGCCAAAGACAAGGGCATGTGCAATCTCCTGGCTGTTCTGGACGCTCTCTTCAAGGCAGATCCAGGGGCCAAAGTCAAACTTGTCTTCCAGGAGGATGTGGCTGTCCTCAACAGCATCTTCCTGGCTACCTCACACATGCGCAAGCTTGTGCAACATTTCCCAGCTTGCCTCTTCCTGGAGCGTGCTGCCTGCCTTGATGCGGACTTTGAGCTCTACACCGTGCTTTGCCAAGATGCCAATGGCCGCGGGCGTGAGGTGGCCTACTGCCTGGCACGCCAGGGGCTGCCTGACCTCCTTATATTCATTGTTGCTTCGCTGGTGCAGAGTGCCCCGGACATCAAGTTGAGGGTGAAAGTAGTCACAGTAGGGGCTGGGGTCACAGGGCTGGACGCGGTGGAGGAGGTCCTGCCATGTGCCCGGGTGCAGATCTGCCGCCTGCAGGTCTTGGAGGCCCTCTACCGCAGAGCTTGCGAGCTGGCTGTGCCGAAGGAGGACCAGATCCGCAACCTGTTGCTCAACCTGGCGAATGCTGACTCGCCGCGGGTCTACAGCCAGTACCTGAGCGACCTGGAAGATGTCGCCCCACTCTCCTTTTTGCAGTACTTCCTGGAGCACTGGCACCCTCACAAGGGCATGTGGGTAGAGTGCTGGGCCTTTGAGAAGAACCGGGAATGCTCCTTCCTCGACCACCTTAGCACTCACCGCCGTAAGCTGCTGACAGTACTCGCCCCTCCTATGGTGTTGGCCACCTGCGTTCAGGGCCTGATAGATCTCCAAGCCCTGCATGTGGAGACCTCGACGTTCAATGTGGCACCTGTGGCTGAGCTGTACCACTCCGCCTGCCTGCCCGACAGTGCTGATCTGGTGGCCGAGGAACTGGACCTGGTGCCCCATGCGCACTATGCGCTCAAGGACACACCTGAGGGCTACCTCTTGGAGGGAAGCACCTGCTCTTTCCTGGTGAGCCAGGATCTGGCCACTTGCAGCTGTTCCATCTACATGGCTCACCAGCTGCCCTGCCGGCACATCTTTGCCGCACGCCTTTGGGTCGGAGAGCCTCTCTTTGACCCCTGCCTGCTTCCCACCTCACCAGATAGGCATCAAGACTGCACAGGCCAGGAGGAATGCTAGCTATGTTGCCCAAGTGCCGGTCCATTAAAGTGGCAGAACACAGTCCCAGTGACCACTTCTGTAATTGCCACGCCGGCACGAGGAAGATGCTGGCTGCCACACTTCTTTGGGTGGAAGTGATCCAGCCTGGGGCACTAGACAGATTACTGACCAGCTGTCGCTGGACAGACGTCTAGTACCCAGCCATATGCCCAAAGTTTGGTGGGTACTACAAAACATCACATGAGCACTGCCACATTCTAGGACCAATACTAATGGACCGATCGTCTTATTCAGTAGAAGGCAGCTTCCAGTGTTCCCAGGATGCTAGTTCATTATGCAAGTCAAAGCACAGCTAAAAAAAGCCAAGTTCTGACCATTTTCAGTGAGCAGATCTGTGTACACACTGCCTTTAAAAAATATATAAAGATTGTGCACCAAGGTAGCTCAATTTTTTTGTGAGGAAAACTAAATTCTATATACATTACTTTATGCAATTTGCAGCACAATCCTGTGCAGAGTTCTGTGAACCCATCTACTGAAATCAGTGGACTAAAGGTGTGCCTAGCTCGGCCTAGGATAGGGTGTTAAGCTTATTCTAATTTTGTTAGTTATAAGAGGAGGCAGAGAGCGGTGGAAGTCGCCGAAAGGCCATCCTCCAACCAACAGCAGTGCTGCTCAGCTCTCCCCTAGGCTTCTTAATTACCCCACCTCGAATATGTCCACTGACTCCAGAACCTGGATTTTATGCCTCATATTAGTTCTCCTAGTAGCCAAATGCACAGAGCCCTAGGAATAAGCAATGTATCTAAATGGATGGATGTATACCATGCTATCTGACTATCTGATCTAATAAATTCACTCATTTATTTATTCATTCAGAGATTTATATCTTGCCTTTCATAGCGTTGTGTCCTTAGAAGGAAATGTATGTACAGTTTTAAAAAATAAAAATAACAATTAGAAATGAAGCATTGATTTGCTTATAGGCAGCAGCAACTAAAAAATTTCAGACTGAATTTTTTTCAAGCTTCTTAAAAACCAACAGACACTGAGAAGATCGTGTTTCTGATACTTGGCAATCTAACAGCTCCTACCAACAGTCCGGAGAGCAGGAACTAGACATGTAATGCTCAAGCAATCTCATAACAGGAGCAAGCAATCCTTCCAATAACACAGTTGCAAACCATTAGTGCTTTAAAGGCCAAAGCCAGCAAATAGAATTGCACATGGAAGCAAATAGGCAGCCAATGTAACCAGTACAGAACATGTGGAAAATATATCTGAGCGCCCACATTCTTGCTATATTCTGCACCAATTGCAGTTTCCAAGCACCATCAACTATTCTTCAGTGGAATGGATATTTTGTGGCTTCCACAACAGTTTTTTTTAAATTTTCAAAGATGCCCCCTGGCCCCAAAAGGTAAGGATGGGCTGATCTAAGTTAAATGGCACATTGCAAGGCAGGACTATTTAGACATTAGTGGCTAGGCTAGAGTTTTGAACCATTTTGTGTTTCTGTTTTCATATTGTTGGTAAAATGTCTGAAGAAAAATACAGTGGGAATAAAGCCTTCCAGGATTAGAAGATCTTAAGCCATCTCAGTTTTAAGATTGAGCAGAAAAACAGTGGATTTGGTTTGGATCTAAAGTGTTAACGTGGTTACATGCTACTATTTTACATTAATACCGAATGTTCTAACACACCTTCAAATCAGTAGTGGCTGTTTTCTCCCAATAAGAGGAGCAACAGCCACAGTCCTATAAAAAGAGTACTGAAAACTGGAATTAAATCATTTAATGGTGCCTTCACTAATCGCAGCAGCACTTGCCCAAACTCACAAACATGGACTACATTTCCCAGCACGCACTTCGCTAAGCAGTTCTGAGTGCAGGACATCAAAAAGTGGAATGCGATCTAAATAATAATAATAAATCCATTTTCTAGGATGCCGCCGCCCGACCATGAGTAGTACAAAGCGCTTCGGCTGCCTCAGATCGGACTTCATTTCCCAGCATGCCCACGGAATGAAGGATGGAAACGGGGGAAGAGTGATTCCCCACCACCAGAAAACTACGTTTCCCAGCGTGCTGAGGGTTGCCGAGTGTGTGACGTCGGTCGCCTGTCAGAGTTAGATTTTCGCGCGAAAAAAATAGAAAGGTTTGCAAAGCGGCAGAGAGAGAGAGACAGTGATACCGACGTTGCAGAGGCTCGTGCAGGTAACTGTCGCGTGCAGGCCGCTGAAGGAACCTTCACAACGAGGGGGGAGGGGCGGGGTAAAGTTTTGGCGGGAATTCACTGGGCAGCGCGAGGCAGAGTGGGCCCCCCTTTCGCGAGGGGGGGGGGAATGGCGGGAATGTGGCAACCCCTCCCCCCACCCCAGTTCTCCAAGGAGGCGCCCCCTCACCTGCCCCTTTTTTCTTCTTACTCTTCTTCCCAGGGACCCAAGAGGTCGTCGGGTATTATTCTCTTTGGTTCCCATCACACCCACCATCACCTTCGTTGGAGGTGGCTGCTGAGGGGGGCGGCCTATACCTTTCACCTCCTCCGCTCCTCTCAGCGGATGGGGTTCTTTCAACGAAAAACGGTTTATTCGTTCGTTGTTTGTCCCATTCGCCGTTATGAGGGCGGCGTTTTTCTATCTCTCCCCTCCCCCCCCCGCACGCCTTTCTTCAACAGAAGGTGTGGCGACGTTTGTTCATACAAAATGAAGGGGCGCAAGCAGAGATACTGTTGTGCCAACAAGGGCCAACCAGCCTGTTCCTGGTGAAAGAAACAAATCCTGCCACATCCAGAGTTCTGTTTCTTGGTTATTTAAAATGTGGCAGGACACGAGAAACTAGATAAAACTGTGGGGCATGTGAGCGTCACCATGGACGCCTGTTTGGGTGCTGAGGTTCCTGCGCTTTCAAAAGTTAGGAAGGAGAGGAAAGCCTGTCCTGCTGAAGCTTCTCCTTTTCCACAACTTTTAAAGGCTCAGGGACCCTGTCCCTGCTTTCTATCAGGCAACATATGTAGCAGCTGCAAGGAATTTTGCCTACTGTGTTTTTTGTAAGTCGATTAATCTTAAGAGGTCTAGCACTTCTCTGCTATGCAGCTGAAGCACAAGGATGTTCCTGTGGACCCTGAAAAAGACATGGCACCAGATAATGTAGCTTCTCCACTGTCGCTTTTGCTTCACATATCTTTCCTTTTTTTAGGTTGCATGCTCTTGGCTGTGTAGTGCCACAGGAAGCGTTTCAACATCATTTCTTTTTTAAAAAAGAAAGCCTTAATTTCACACACATACCGGTATATTCAGCAGCTGCCATCCCCTTCTATGCTGTCTTGTGGCACATAGTACTATGAGGGATTTACAGGGGGACTGCACACACACACACACACACAAAATTGTAGTTGAGGTGTTTTATGCACAGTTGAGTAAAACAGTTCTAATCCATGTTAATGACGGGGGATATAAAATCATTAGCTAGTACAGTAGTCTTGATTAGTTCACTATATACATGTAAGATTATGTGTAGAAGGGTGCACAAGTTAGCTGCATTTTTTTTCCACCACCCTTTCCTATTTAAATTCATTTTAGTCTCAAGGACAACTGGGGCCAAGTGACACTACAGTGCTCTCCTTTTTCCTAAGGTGCCTCTGTCAGTCCCTCGCCAACTCCATCCTCTTTTTTTGTACCTAGCAAAAGGGTTGTGGAGGCTCACAGCACTGGCTCTCAGCTGACTAGGAGGGAACTGTAACTATAACTGTGGAGACACTGTATTGTGAGCCAGACAGCTGTGTCTCGTAAGACTAGCTATTCAAACTACGCTTTTGGGTTTCCTCCACGGTACAAGTATGTACAGTGGTGCCCCGCAAGACGAATGTCTCACAAGACGAAAGACTCGCTAGATGAAAGGGTTTTGCGGTTTTTGAGCTGCTTTGCAAGACGAATTTCCCTATGGGCTTGCTTCGCAAGACGAAAATGTCTTGCAAGTTTGTTTCCTTTTTCTTAACACCGTTAATACAGTTGCGACTTGACTTCGAGGAGCAACTCATAGAATGCGGTGTGGTAGCCTTTTTTGAGGTTTTTGGTGATTTTTGAAGCTTTTCCAAAACTTTTCCGACACCGTGCTTCGCAAGACGAAAAATTCGCTAGACGAAAAAACTCGCGGAACAAATTAATTTTGTCTTGCGAGGCACCACTGTATGTGTGAATGTTTGAGGTGTTCTGTATACTCCGTAGCATGCTCCCACTGTCGTGCCTTTAAATATATATATATATATATATATATATATATATATATATATATGCAGGTTTTGGTGTCTTCGGGTGTCTTCCCGTGTAAGAGTTGGGGTGTCTAGGCGACGTTTCGACGAGGTCTCACTCGTCATCTTCAGGCTGGTGCTTTCGGCTTCTTGTTACTGGAACAGAGCAGGATCTCAGTGTTTGAGTTCCTATAAATACTGTTGAGGGGGTGTGGTGTATAGCCTCCAACGTTCTGGGCAGAGAGGAAGGCTATACACCACACCCCCTCAACAGTATTTATAGGAACTCAAACACTGAGATCCTGCTCTGTTCCAGTAACAAGAAGCCGAAAGCACCAGCCTGAAGATGACGAGTGAGACCTCGTCGAAACGTCGCCTAGACACCCCAACTCTTACACGGGAAGACACCCGAAGACACCAAAACCTGCATTCCTGTACCCGTGAAAATCTACGAAAGCATATATATATATATATATATATATATATTCATTTCTAATTGTCATATCACAATGACTTGGAATGGATATCAACACTTAAAGCAAGATCATGAAAAATATAAAGTTCTGCATCTTGAGATGGATTCATATTTATACTTTATTTGCCTGAGCTTTAAAATCAACCCAGATGGGGTCTTGCCATACTTCTGGGAGTAGTTCAGGCTCGAACTAATGCATGACTTGTTTGTTCATCTGCTTCCTCTTTTCATTTTTATCAGCTATAGCCCATGAGAGGATAGAATCTAACAACCTGTTCCATGAACCCCACTTGTGCTCTCTTTGCCTTGTGGAAGTGGCCAGTCGAGTTGTTATTCTGACAGCAGGTTCAGTACTACCCTTATGCAAAGCTGCACAATGCAAAGCACTATAAGGTAAGCATCACCTTGGAATGTGGGAATGAGGAGAACTTCCCCCCCAAATGTTCAAACATAGAAATTGGCAACTTGGGGAAATGTTTCCTTGTCAAATATTTTTTGCTGGGCTGAACAGTGTGATCATTCTTTAGAGCAGGTATTGTCAGCCTTTTCAGACCCAGTACCCGCTTTTAACCCAGACATGCATTTGGGGACCCATTTCTTAATCTTTTACCATACATTTGCACGGTGGTAGTTTTCCTGTAGCAACCCACCTTGGATCAGGCCACAACCCACTAGTGGGTTCCAACCCACCAGTACTGTGTGCATGGTTCTCATTCTCCCTATTTTTATCCTCACAACAACCCTGTGCGGTAGGTCAGGCTAAGAGAGACTAGTTGGCCCAAGGTCACTTAGCAAGCTTCATGACTGCATGGGAGGACTTGAACCCTGCTCTCCTAGTCTGCCACTCTAACCACTCCACCACCACTGACTTGCCATGTATCATCATGCGTACTATTTCTGCCTAAGATACCTGTGTAATAATATGTGACTCTATTGGGTATTGGGGGGAGCTATTGGCTTTTCGAACAGCCAGAAGTACTGATAACCTCAGTCCTGTTGTTGAAAGAAGTGGGTGAACTCTGCTGCCAGGAGTAGAGGAAGATAACAGACATAACCATATTTATTTGTATCTGGGCAGATCATTCTTCCAGCCCCTGGCACAAACAAAGCCTGGAAAAGAAGCAGCAGAGACGAATCACCTGGAAGAGGAGCCTGCCCCCAAAAGGTAAGTCACATTGGGGTATGCACTGGTATATGGACAAAACTGTACACTACTCCCCCTTTTTAATGCAGTTCGAAACTCTCAGGATGCAAAATTTTCACAGAATACCAGATTCCACACATGCACAATAAAATCTGCTGAAGACCAGTGCTTTTAAGTAAGAGCCTTTTGGTTGTACTCTTACAATGCAGTGGTACCTTGGTTCTCAAACTTAATCCATTCCAGAAGTCTGTTCCAAAGCCAAAGCATTCCAAAACCAAGGCGCGCTTTCCCATAGAAAGTAATACAAAACGGATCAATCCGTTCCAGACTTTTAAAAACAACCTCTAAAACAGCAATTTAACATGAATTTTACTATCTAACGAGACCATTGATCCATAAAATGAAAGCAATAATTAATATACTGTACTATAAAATAAATAAGACGGTATTGTAGATGATAAAAATAAAAATTAATTTTTTTTCTTACCTGCACTGATGATAGTCATTGTTTGGATGGGGGGCTTTTATCCATTTCCGCAGTCACACAATCCATCAGTAGCTGAACTGGGTTCCACACAGTCACAAAAACAAGTGAACTGAAAAAGCCTCAAAAACAAAAAAGCAAAATAAATAGCAAAAACAAAAGCGCCAAACTTAATCTATTCCGGAAGTCCGTTTGACTTCTGAAATGTTCGAAAACTAAGGCACAGCTTCTGATTGGTGCAGGTGCCCTGGAAACAATATCCGACAGCCAGATTTTTGGCATTTAAGAACCAAGGCGTTTGAGAACCAAGATACCACTGTATTTTCTGAAAATATTTTAAATGAATTTAATGATATTAGATACATACACATGAAGAAGTACAAATTAAGAACGGTGTTAATGTAAAACAATTTTATCCTTCCAAGCAGCATTTTTCAATTCTACCACGTTTCTCTCTCAGAAGCAAAGAAGCTTTAATTACTGTTATTACATCTATATCCCACCTTTTAGGATAACAGATTTCTTGTTGAAGCTAAAAATGAAATTTAAAGGAAAACCAAAAATACTTTTCAGCAATCCAGTATGGTCATTATCTGTTTATATAAGAAATATATTTTTACTGGTTTGCTATTTTAACTTTGGTTATAATTATGTCATGGGTTGTGTTTTATTATCATAGAGTGGGAGCATTTATCATTCCAACACTGAAAAGAGCTGGCCCTCTTAAAATGTTGGTAAGGAACTGTATCATGTGATGGGCAAGAGCATTCCAAAGCAGTTAGGATCGGTTAGGAGAAAGCTGCAATCCGATAAACTCTTGCCCATCCATGGGGCTTAATTCTGAGTAGACAAGTGTA
Source organism: Podarcis liolepis (assembly GCF_965112155.1). Classification (NCBI taxonomy): domain Eukaryota; kingdom Metazoa; phylum Chordata; class Lepidosauria; order Squamata; family Lacertidae; genus Podarcis; species Podarcis liolepis. The sequence continues at coordinate 24,630,706 of NC_139573.1, read as the reverse complement.
GTCCAAGTTGCGTGAAACAAAACAGGAGAACATGGAAAGAGAGACTTCACAGGTGTTTTAGTGTCAGGATTCCTGTGTGCCTATATTTTATAACCCCTGTGCTCTCAAGGCCATAAACAAGAAAACCTATCTAACCTTGAAAGTGGCACAAATGGTTATGTTGTTCTAGTTAACATCAGAGTGTAAATCCAAACATTTCCTTCAAGCTTCCTGAAATGTCTCAGGGAGAAGGGAAGTGAGATAGGGACTGGAATGTAAACAACGCTTCTGAAAGCCTGGTTGTCAAGGAAATGGTGATAGAAATGCAACATTTGAGACCAAATAGCCAGGACACTCTTGGGATATCTCAAGGTGATTGCGGGGGTGAATATATAGAACCATATATGTTTTACTTGTCGTGTAACCTTTCTTGATGTATGTAGAAGCATGTTTATGTTTTGAGAATGCTTAGGTGTTTTATGACTCTTTGTGTGCTGTGCCTATAAAACCCTTGTTTTAATTCTTCTCATGGCAGACCTTCTTAAGTGGTGCTTTGACTAGAATAGCCGCATTAAGTTGGTCCTTTTGCAGTAGTATCTAATAAACTCCAAGTCCCTAACTGGATCTGCTGAATCATGCTGTAATTCTCTTGGTTCCGTGTTTTATTTAAAAGCTGTCCCCTCACCTGGGTAACAAGTGGTGTAAAAGTAAATTCTTTCCACACCATCAATTCTTTTTACCTCTTCACAATGTGCCTGAAGTGTAATTGCTACCTAAACCTCTCTACTAGAACATTTGCTCCTGCTCTTTGCTGATGGCACATAAACTAGAATGGATTTTGAAATGAATCCAGCTCAGAGAGTCCACATTAGGGATGGATGATGGGCTTGTGCATACATGGGAGAGCCTGTATGGTATAGAGGTTAGAGTTTTGGATTAGGACTGTAGAGATCCAAATTCAGATGCCCATTCAGCCATAAAGGTCACTTCATGAACTTGGGCCAGTAATTATCTCTCAGCCTAACCTACCTTATAGGGCTGTTGTTAGTATAAAATGATTGAGGAAGACTATGTTTGCCAACTTGAGGTCTTTGGAGGAAAGTTGGGGTTAATAATAATAATAATAAGTCCAGTTGTTCTGTTGCTAAGCATTCTGTCTCTTTTCAGGAAACTTGTAGATTCTGAACCACAGGTAAATGGTACAACACACCATGCAAATTCCTCAGTGAATACTGCAGCCCAAAAAACCACCTCCGTTATTAAAAGTGAAGTGGATTCTGGAAAACCAAAACAAAAGGATACAGAGGCAGATAATAACAAGCAGGTAGGCCCCCTTTCTGACATGCCCTGATCTTTGAATAACTATTCATGCAGAAATCAATCCATCTCTGAAATCTGTAGTTCAGGTCTTGCAGCCCTGGTCTTTTGGGTGTAATTTCAGTTTCCAGCAACTTAGTGTATTTAGGGTGTCCTGGTTCATCACTATGTATAAAGACTGCTACATCCCCCTTTTACCCTCAAAACTGCATCCTTTGTAGTGCCTCTTTCATTTCAGCATTAAATTGATTCTCAGGAATTTTTTTAGTCCTGCCCAGCCCCAAGAATGCAACACCTTTATTTGGAGTTATTTCTTCTGCCGACACCTTTTTACTGTGCAGTTATGCCTTTTTAGGTTTCTGACTGTGTTCCTGAGCAAAAGATTCCTGCGCAGAGCACCTCACAAAGCACCAGCCCAGCTTCCTCTAATTCGCCCTCACCTACCTACATTCCACGGCGCAGAACAGGTAGGTACCCAGCCATTTGGTCATCAAGAGCATCCATAAAATCTTAGGTTTTTTCTTCTTCTGTACATGATACCCTGTTTCCCCGAAAATAAGACAGCGTCTTATATTAATTTTTGCTCCCAAAGATGCGCTAGGTCTTATTTTCAGGGATTGTCTTATTTTTCCATGAAGAAGAATACGGTACACATTTATTGTTGAACAAAAAAAAAAGGGAAATTTATTACCTGTATACTGTACAACGCCTTACGGTAGCTTCAGGGGCCTTATATTCCGGAGTGGCCTTATTATCGGTGAGGCCTTATATTACAGCGAGAGGCAAAACTGGAAGTAGGTCTTATTTTTGGGGGATGTCTTACTTTCGGGGAAACAGGGTAGTATAGTGGAATATTGGCCTGGCTCTTATCTTGCAACTTTCACCTCTCTGCTATAAGACTTCTTTAGTGGCATTTGTTTTGAAATTATTCTTTAAACACATAAGAATGTAAGTTTCTTTGAAGTTAGAGAGGTTTAGTTCTAAGTAAGCATGCACTGTTTAGAATATGGCCTGATTGATCAGTGTAACTTCAAGTTCTTTTAGCTACTTGGAAAGACTGTTACATACATGCACATCACATATTTAAATTCTCTGATTTCCCCTGTGTTACACATTTGAAAAAATAAGATGGCAAGGATGGATGGACCCACAACTTGCAATAAAATAGTTTTTCTAATGCAGCAGAGCAGGTTGAAATCACAAATGTGTTGAAAAGTTTTTTGCACACTTTAAAGTAATAGAATAGCTTTATCACCAGGCTGTTTCCTCTTAATTGGAGTGACTGGAGAAATTTGGCTCTGAACAGAAGGACAGTTCAGAGAAATTTGGCTCTGAACAGTTTGAGATACACATAGGGGGTTCATTAGATTCCAGAGCCTGGGGAAGTAGTTTTCAATCATAGCAATCCTAGAAAAATGCAAAGAATTTTCAAATAGTGAATGCAGGCAAAGAAAAACTGGAACTAAGGCTTCCAACATGGTGTTCTCTAAGGCTTCCCTTAAAATATTTCACTCCCCTTTCAGCAGCCTACCATCTTAACCCTTTTGGGAAAATTCCCTCAGGCTAACACATCAGTGTATTGTATTATGGCTAGACAAGTGCAGAGACAGAACCCATAGGACCTGAACATCATTAATGTCTGTGAATGTGACATTTCATTGTTGCACCCATAACCTAGGTTTAAGGTGACATTTAGCTCCTAGCTTTCATATCTCAGTTTGGCTGAGGGGCTAGCGAGAGGACAACTCTTACTTTTGTTTGTACCAACAAGAAATTATCTTAATTGTTAAGAAAATTGTAGTGCCAATTTGTCCATCAGCAAGACTTATCTCTGCCTTCAGCACGCAAGCAGCTCCCTAAACGTAAAGCAGAGGAAGAAGTCAGTAACCATGATAGCATCCAGCAGGAACATTGTACCAAAAGATGGAAAGGAGATGATGAGGATGGAGAGGGTGAGTACTTTCTGATGCCTGGTTGGAAGGCTGAAGAATGGTACAAGGTGATACCCAGATATCCAGACTGAACCTTCTTTGAATTCTGTTAGTCCTTGTCTTCTCCTTCTTGTGTAGGCACAAAAGGGGAGCCAGATGAGGAGTCCATCAAGACAGAAGAAATGAAAGATGATAATTCAGAAGTGGTACAGGTAAAAATTGAGGTAGATGCAGAGGAAGAGACAACACCAGCACCCCCTAAGCCATCCAGCAAGCCCATCTCTATTTTTTTTGGTGAGCATATGGTAGATGCAAATATTCATGCTCAAATTATAGTACTTCTATTAGATCCCCACTGAGAATGTTGTGTGGGAATGTATCCTTCTTGTATAGGCACAAAAGGGGAGCTTGATGAGGGGTCCATCAAGACAGAAGAAATGAAAGATGATAATTCAGAAGTGGTACAGGTAAAAATTGAGGTAGATGCAGAGGAAGAGACAACACCAGCACCCCCTAAGCCATCCAGCAAGCCCATCTCTAATTTTTTTGGTGAGTATATGGTAGATGGAAATATTCATGCTCAAATGATAGTACTTCTATTAGATCCCCACTGAGAATGTTGTGTGGGAATGTATCCGTGGCCCCATTTAGAAACCACTATATGATGAGAGTTTTGGATTCTTGAAAATAAAGGAATTTTTTTAAAAAAAAAATAGTCAGAATGGTTGTGAAAGGAAATTTGAAAGGGATTGGCAAAGAGCTTTGTGTGGAAGAAAGAATACCTTCTACACCAGTACTGTACTGCATAACACGGAGATAACAGATGCCAGGAGGTTTGTGGGTCTCCCTCTGAAGACTGTTTGGAAACTTCAGCTGGTACAGAATTCAGTGGCCAGGTTGCTCACTGGGGCAAGATGGTTTGAGCGTATAACACCAATCCTGGTCTGACTACACTAGCTGCTATTAGCTTCTGAGCCTAATTCAAAATACTATTCAGGACCACAATACCTCAAGGTCCACCTCTCCCCATATGAACCAACCCAGACCCTGCACACTTCATCCGAGGCCCTTCTTCATGTGCAACCTCTGCAAGAAGTCCAGAGGTCAGCAACACAAAAATGGGCATTTTCTGCAGTGGCTCCTCATTTGTGGAATGCTCTATCCAGTGAGGCTCACCTGGCCCTATCATTATATATCTTTAGGTGCCAGGCAAAAACTTCCCTTTATAACCAGGCCTTTTTTTACTTTTAACTATTTGTGGTCTTTTCGTTGTCCCAGAGAGGGGGCAATGACAATAAAGATATTATTATTATTATTATTATTATTATTATTATTATTATTATTATTATTAGAAGTGAGTGGGATGTTTTTAATGTATTCCTCTTTCATCTTGGTTTTAATGTATCTATGTGGGGTTTATTGTCTATTTGTTTGATTGGAAGTTGCTTTGCAAGATAAAGCAAGATAAAGCAACTGACAAATTTAATAAAATAAAAAAGGAAAATGAAAAATAAGAAGTGATTCTGAAATCTCACTGTTGATAGCCCAAGAAGGGGCTAAGAGTCTGGTCTACTGCAGAATGCTTCCAAAGTCTTAGTCTTGGTTCCAGTACCTCCTAAGTTTGTGGTAATTCTCATAGATTCATCAGTACTCCAAAATAGTTGTTCTACTTATGGAGGGAAACTGCCACATTTGTCTCATTTCTGCCTTATAGCCCCTCGGAAAGCCTCTGTGAAGACAGAGAAAAAAGAAGTGCCGGTGATAGGAGGAAACATGTCTGCACCAAAGAGCCTTAATGGCCACGAATCCAATAGCAAAGCTGACTGGCAAGTGATCAGTGCCATTTGAGGCACTATATTTCTTTTGTGTTACCACCAGGTTAGGACTCTAGAGTAGCATGCAGGAGTTCACACAATTGCCAGCCACTTTAAATGGAAGCAAGCTAAATTTTGCTCACTTGGGAGAGTTGATTGGAGGGAAAACCAAAGGTAATGGTAGCAGCACAGTAAGAGAGACTGTAAAGTGTTTTGTCCACAGGAAAAAACCACCATAGATGACAATAAATTCAAATATTTCTGTTTTGGACTGGCTGGGAGCCCCACAATTGTACATGTTATGTTTGCTATTTCTAACAACAGTAATGATGGTGATAAGAAGTTAGGGCTGGCAGACAGTGCCTTGACAAACTTTGAACTTTCTGTTTCACTGTTTGTATAGAAGAATTGGTCTATGTTTCTGCTCATTCCCAAGTAAGGAATCCCACCACAATCACCCTTCATTCTTACCCATCTTCTCTCCTGCATAAACTAGGCATACTTTGAGAATCTCCTTGTCCAAGGAGACACTTGAATTGATGGTTGTGGTCAGTGCTTTCCCCCCCTAGAAAAATAGGTACTGGTACTCGCCATGAAGCTGTTAAAGTAAGTGTCACTTTTTAACAAAAAAAAGAGAGGTGCCGGTAATGTGTACCCTTGAGTACTCCCTGAAAAAAAAGCACTGGTTGTGGTCATTATTGGCCCCTTCATTCACTTGATGAGTTGCTAATTTAACTTAGTTGTCTTCTCTGTTTCTTCTCACATTTGTGAAGGCTATCCCTAGAGCTTTGATTAGCTTATTACTGATTATAAGAAAAAGCTAGTAACTCCAATCCCAGACTGGGTAAAGAATGCCTGGGGAAATAATATGTGTTGATCTAGGTCTTGGCTGGCTTTGTGGGAAGAGTTGGGGTTACTAATATTTCTCAGGGTGCCATTGAATTCCACACCCTCAAGTATCTAGTCACATGTGGGGTCTAAAATGGTTTTGACTATATTATTTTTATCTTTTTCTAACTAATGTGTATTTAGTAATGCTAGAAAGTTTCAGCTCTTGTCAGTGCTAGTTTGTCTAAATAAGATTACCAACTTTGAACCATTTTGGATACTATCAGTCTGTCTTTAGGAGAGATCTATAAATAACCACTTGCTTGTGCTGAGCCAATAATTAGCATCAGAAGATGGAAAATTATTGTAAACAAAGTAACAGTGGATTATGCATGTGCAGGTGAAGTAATTTATTTTAAGAGAAAAGGGTTAATGGTTTGAAACCTTTGTGGACTTATTTGCAAAGTTGCCTGAACACATACATGACAGTCACAGTCAAACTGCATGCCTATTTCCTACTTTTATAGTTCTGCCAAGCCATCTCTTACACTTGAGCCTACAAATTACAACCCAATGAAGGGAAACTATCATCCTGTAAACGATGCTTGTTGGGGCCCTGGCCAGAGGTAAGTGTGCTGGGGTGGGGGCCTTTTGTGTGTGACAGAAGGCTGTTAGTCTCAACCCTTGTTTCCATAGTCTACCTTCATACACCCCTTATAATCCAAGAACTAGAGAGCATAGATAGCAAGTGGCTAACCTGTAACCCCCAGATGTTGTTGGACTCCCAACTCCCATCAACTCCAGGCAGCATGGCCTATAGTCAGGGAAGATGGCAGGCAAGCAACATCAGGAAGGCTAAAGATTAGCCATCCTGTTTGGATTGTCTGTTTTCATGTTAGCCACATTCATGCTTGACCATAGAATCATAGTGCTGAAAATTACTGCATTGATCATCTAATCCAATTCCTGCCCTGAGGTCAGATTCTACACGGTCCAAAAAAGCACTCTTGTCATTGGTTTGTCGCTCCATGTTGGGGTGCTTTGCTTTGGTTGGAGGGGGAAAGTGGCTTTCTTCTATGGTGTATCTTGGTTTACTTGTTTCAGTCAATACAGAAGGTGGATGGACTTTTCGGTATGACTTAAGACTTTTTAATACTCACATTCTATGACCACAGCCCTTGCCAGGCAATGTAAAAGGTACAAGAAAGCAGCAACTGACTCTGTTGCCTGATCCTTATTTAGCTACATGGCTCTGAACCAGTGTCATGTCCTCATTCCTCTGACAGGGTACCATACCTGGCAGTAGCTCGTACCTTTGAGAAGATTGAGGAGGAATCTGCCCGGTAAGGTCACTTTCTAGCATTCATGGAATAAATGGGGGTAGCATTTTATCTGACCACAAGCTGTTCTAACACGCTTCTGATCTATGTTGCCAGGTTGAAAATTATAGAGACCCTGAGCAATCTTTTCCGCTCTGTGATTGCTCTGTCTCCAGAGGACTTGCTGCCCTGTGTCTACCTCTGTCTCAACCGGTTAGGCCCAGCATATGAGGGCCTAGAGTTGGGCATTGGTAAAACCATCCTCATGAAAGCTTTGGCTCAGGCCACAGGTGAGTTTGCCCGGTTACAGTTACTGCTAATCTCCAGGCATTCAGCACCAATGTAATAATGGCTGCCTCTGTCCTTATCTAAATGATGAGACTGTCAGGAATTCATAAGAAATTGGCGATTGAGCTAGACCATAGTGTTTATGATCATTGTGGTCCTTCCTTCCTTCTGTAGGTCGTAATTTGGACCAGATCAAGGCAGAAGCAGCAGAAAAGGGAGACCTGGGTTTGGTTGCTGAGAGTAGCCGCACTACACAGGGTACCATGTTTGCCCCACCCAAGCTTGATGCTGCTTCTGTCTTTGGCAAACTTCAGGCCATTGGGCACATGACAGGAAGCTCTGTAAGTAATGGATGATTGGGCACGGATGGTCAGGGACAAGCGTCAAGGGAAAGCATTGGGTTATCTGGGGAAGGGGCAAGATTGAGGTCAGCAAATGGACCTCCAGCACACGGGTCTAATTTGGCCTGCTAGCCCCTTTTTGTCAAGCCACACTCATCTGTGGAGCATGTAAAGACCTGGCTTAGCCAAAGGAGGTTTGCTATGGTTTGTGCAAGAGGCTTTGCAAGACCTGACAACCAGTGAAACACTTTGAAAGGAGCTTTGCAACCAGTGCACTTGCCTGCACAGTTGGATTTGAAACTGCAGGCAACAAAGATCAGCTGATGTTATAACACCAGATGATTGACAGGTGGACCATCCTTCCCACCTACCAAATTTGTCTTACACAGTGGAGAGATATAGTAGTTCTGGCCCACCACCCAAATCTAGTTCACCACCCCCAAAGTGTTTCTCCTCTAATGTGCATTTGGTACAACATATCTGATGTGATGTCTTCCAAGAAAGCACAGATAATGCTGTGCTAAAAGAGTATACATGTGTGGTATGAGGGCTCTCAAATAGTACAAGAATTCTAAAGCAGAGGGTTTTTCTCTGTACTTTTAGATTGGGCTGCTCTTTTACTACAAATCATACAAAGGATAGGCTACAGAGTCCCCAAGGGAACACAGCTATAAGCTAATATCTGGGAGGGGAGTTGTAAAAGCATTAACTTGAACACAATTTTTGTGAGCTTGCTATCTTCATTCATTCATTCATTTAAAAGCATTTCTAAGCTACTTAATATTTTAAAATCTGTAAGCAGTATACAAAAATAGCATAAAAACAATTAAAAGCAGTAAAACAGCATTATAAAAAGAGGAGCAGTTAAACACAGGTATTCAGAAACATCAGGGTCCATTCTTTCAGGTCAGTGAAAGCTGGGCAAAAACACATGTCTTCACATGATGTCTGAAGCAACCAAGATATATGCTTCATGTATGGCAGAGGAATGGGGATTCTACTGTACTTCATTATATAACACTAAAAAGAGTTCCTGAAGTATGTGCCAGGTTGCCCTTCCCTCCAGATGCATCTCAACATTAACTCCCATTTGTGCCCCTTTCAGTCAATGAACAAGAAGATTGACATTATCAAGACTTTGTTTGTTGCTTGCCGCTATTCAGAGGCTCGCTACGTTGCTCGGTGAGTGAGATATATCTTCCTCTAGTGTGCCTCCTCTCATATCCTCACTTTAGCACCTCCATACTGCACCGCTGTAACATTCTGTTCCCTAAAACTATACTGTAAGTTATTTCTCCCACTCCTATCTTACCTGTTGGTTTATTGTTGCCACACACCACCCTATTTCTCAGTCCCCACTCCTAATATCCCTGCTTCCAACAAACACAGACCCATTCACACAGAGTTCTCCTAGAGCCCTCAATTCCAGCCTTGTAATGTTACAATTGGGTTTTTTTTTTTTCTTGTATCACAGGTCACTAGAAGGAAAACTGAGGATTGGGTTAGCAGAGCAGTCTGTCCTGTCTGCTCTGGCCCAGGCAGCATCACTCACTCCTCCAGGACAAAGTGAGTTCAGGATACAGTACAGCAGTGAGGGTTGGAGCTGTGTTGTGTTGCAGCTGGGAATAGTTAGTGTCCAATGTCAAGCATTTGGATGTTGCATGTAGGGAATTTGGTGCCATCCACAGGACAAGAGTATTGTGTATTTTGCAATTGGTCAGAATTAAATGCAAATAAATGGGTATCTTATTTCCAAAGATGAGATTTTGTAAGAATGTGGAATTTGAAGCTTTGAGACATGGAGGTGAAGGAATAGGAGAAAGACAAAAAGTTGGGCTGTGGTAGCCATGAATGATACGGAACTTTGCAATATATTTAAGCACGCTCAGCTTCCCTTTGTTTCCTGATCTGTTTCCAGATACTGTCTATGTATAAAAGCTTCCTTGTTATCTTGCAAGCTTAAGGGTTAGGAATTAAAATTGAAAACTGTGTTTAACAGATTCTGTATTTTTCATAGTGAAATCATAAACAAAAAGGCACATCCCAGCTACAGGGACCTTAGCAGTTTATATGTCAGCCACTGGGAATAGATATATTTCTTCCCTCTATAGAATTTCCCCCAGGAGTTTTGGATGCTTCAAAGGGCAAGTCTGCAGAAGTACGCAAAAACTGGTTGGACGAGAGAGCATTGATTGTTAAACAGGCCTTCTGGTGAGTAACTTTCTGCTTAATGTTCAGACCCAGTTGTTTTTCATCTGTCCCTAGTTCTCTGTCTTCAGAGGCTGAAATAGCTAAAGTTTCAAAGAGCAATGGGACCTCAAGGAATATCAGATCTTTTTGCTCTCAGCCACGTGTATGTGGGCTTTTCCAGACTAAAATAAATAAGTGTATCCATTCTGGGATGATAAGAATAACCATGTGTGGTAAAATAGTAATCGTGGGCACTGTTAATCTGCTAGTTTGCATTTTATGTGTGAACTCAGCCTACCCCACCCAATGCCTAAATGCACTCCTTGTTCTGGGGAGGGAAGGAGAGAGGGTTGCTCTTATTGTATTGTAATCAGATTGGAGTGCAAATTATCAAATTAGTAATAAAATGTGCGTTTTTCTCATGTTAGCCTTTCTTTCCTACAACCTGGAGGCTGATAGAACTTTCTGCAAGAGCAAATAAATGCCAGAGAAGACATACATAGCCATAGGGAGTGCTGCATGAGTAGTGCTGGCTTCTGAATCAGCAGCCTAGCGCTGCAAGCAGTACTACTCTTTTGCAAGACCTTGGCTTGGAACCAAAGCCTTAGCAGAAATCTTAAGTCATTCTGGTTTACTTTGTTTTCAGTGAGCTGCCAAATTATGATACTATTGTGCCTGTCCTTCTGGAACATGGTGTGGAGAGTCTGCCTCATCACTGCAAGATCACACCAGGTACCTAGAACATTTGTCTTGTGTGTGGAAGGAAATTTAATGTATTGCCTTCAGCAGAGTGTTTACCTCTTTTCCAGAATTATTTATTCTCCTACAAGGAAGAGGGAATCTTCTGATGGGTTGGTCCTCCCTCTCACACCAATATGCAGGGCTATTCAAATTAGCTGCAATACAAGGGAGAAAGTCCTTCTCAGTTCTAGTCCTGCCTCTGATCAGGGTTCTGGCTAGCTCCACCTTTTTTGCTGATTCTGCCTAGAATTTTTTTGTCCTTCTCTCAGTTTTCTTCTGAAAACTGTTAACCAGTGCAAAACAAAAATTTCTAAAAAACATATGCTTTCATTTACAGAAACAAAATAAACCAGTTTCTAATCCTCTTGGTTGTGGGTGTGTATATTTTAAAACACAGATGTTGTCTATAACAACAGTAAGAAGTGATTCTGTCATGCATGACTTCATGTTTTGGAATCTCTTAAGTTGGGAACTCTATACTTAAATTGGGAAGAAATAATAATAATAATAATAATAATAATAATAATAATAATAATAATAATAATAATAATTTATTACTTATACCATGCCCATCCAGCTGGGTGTCCCCAGCCACTCTGGGTGGCTCCCAACAGATTAAAAACAGAATAAAACATCAAACATTAAAAGCTTCCCTAAATAGGGCTGCCAGCAGATGTCTTCTAAAAGTCAGATAATTGTTTATTTCCTTGACATCTGATGGGAGGGCGTTCCACAGGGTGGGTGCCATCACCGAGAAGGCCCTCTGCCTGGTTCCCTGTAACCTCACATCTTTCAGTGAGGGAACCGCCAGAAGGCCCTCGGAGCTGGACCTCAGTGTCTGGGCAGAACAGTGAGGGTGGAGACACTTCTTCGGGTATACTGGGCTGGGGCTATATTAATAGGGGGGGAAATGTTGAGCTTCCCTTGCCCCTTTCTTCTCCATTACCATCATATGTTTCCTGAATCCTGTTCTTTTCCATACAGGGATCTCTGTCCCTTTCCCTTCCAATGACTTGCTGATTAAACTGTTGTTGCAAATCTCAGCTTGTGTGCTTTCCCCACAGGGATTCCACTGAAGCCCATGCTGGCTCACCCAACAAGGGGAATTGGGGAGATATTAAAGCGATTTGAAGAGGCAGCTTTCACCTGTGAATACAAATACGATGGGGAGCGAGCACAGGTAAGAGTGCTAAGGATGCATGGTGTAAGGCCAAAAAAGGGGAATCCACCCCCATCCCTTTTCAATTTGTAGCTCAAGCTCAACTGTTTCCTTTTTCACAGATACACATCCTGGAGAATGGAGAAGTGCACGTCTATAGCCGGAACCAAGAGAACAACACAACAAAGTACCCCGACATTGTTAGCCGTATCCCCAAGGTGCAGCAACATTTAGAAGTATGGGGTGAAGGGAGTGCATAACTAGGAGGGAACAGAATGTGGTGGAGGCTTGCTAACACAGGGTCATCTCTATAGCTACTGGGTCTCAAAAGGGTAGCTAAGCTAAATCCACTCCCTTGTTCAGGTAAAAAAGAGCACTGTGCAATCATGCATTTTGGATGCAGAAGCTGTGGCCTGGGATCCTGATTCCAAACAGATCCTGCCATTCCAGGTACTCACCACCCGCAAGCGCAAGGTAAGTGGCCTCTGCTGGATTGTTTTACAAAAATATTAATCGGGTATGGTGCACACCATAGTTATAATGAGGTGGATTATGTTTGGATTGGGGAAGGAGGGTATTGCATGTGGGAGCTGTGGCTTTGGGAATAAGAGTAGCTTCCATGAATAAATTGTGCGGCATATGGAAAGAAGATTTATCTTCTAGCATCTGTTAGTTGGGGTGTGCAAGAGACGTGAGGAAAAATAAAACCAATAAGCAGAAACATTTCAAAGAAATTTTCCTGTGAAAATTTGTACTTCCCCTTTTCTCTGACTGCACCTTTATTCTCCAGGATGTAGAGGCCACAGAGATCCGAGTGCAGGTTTGTGTGTATGCATTCGACATGCTCTTCCTTAATGGACAGGTAAGTGTATCCAGTATTACCTGGATCTTTGGTGCTTTCAGTCATTTGTTTTCCTGATGCCCTGCTTTAGGCCTTCCTCACCCCACTGGAGTCCCTGTTCTGTATCTGCCTTTCAAAATGTGCAATTGTGCATCTTTCCAGTCTCTAGTCCGGAAACCCCTATCTGAGCGCCGGGCTTTGCTTCATGATTCCTTCAATGAAGTTGAAGGCCAGTTCCTGTTTGCAACCTCCATGGACACTAGTAACACTGATGAGATAGCAGACTTCCTCGAATGCTCCATCAAAGGTATTGTGGGGATAGTGGTGGCTCACTGTTCTCCTTGCCACTGTATTATTTCACATAAGAAGCTCTAGACTCCTGGTGAGCCCCCACAATGAGAGCCAGTGTGCAGTCATGGGTAGGAGACCCAGGTTTAATTTTGTGCTTAACACGAAGCTCACTGAGTGACCTTGAGCATGTCCCTCTTTCAGCCTAACCTATTTTATAGTATTGTGAGGATAATAGGGGGAACCATGTGGACAGCTTAAAGCTCTTTAACAAACGAAGCAGGATAAATAAATGTGCCATAGAGGTTGGGATAATAAGGATGGTTTGTCTCCCTCAGATTCATGTGAGGGGCTAATGGTGAAAACACTGGAAGTGGATGCCACATACGAAATTGCAAAGAGATCTCACAACTGGCTGAAGGTGAGAGCAGAATCCCAGTCCAGCTTGTAGTGCCACCTGGCAAAAGAAAGTCTGCTTTAACTCGACTGACCTGAGGCAGGAGTGAAGATCCTGCCCCCTTCCTTCCCCAAATTGGCTGTGCTTTTCTTGGAGGGAGGAGGGCATCTTATTTATTTTCCTCCTTGCTTCTTCATTTGAATAAAATGTACTTATGGAATGCTGACAATAATATTATAAGCAAAAATTCATAAAAGCAACGTTATATACCTCAAATTCAGAATCAAAATTTGCATCATTTGAAAGTTCCAGACAAAGATACAAGTTCAGCCCATATGCCTGAACAGACAAGTTGCTCCACTTAGTAACTTTGTTTTCCATACCAGCTTAAGAAAGATTATCTGGAGAGTGTTGGCGACACCTTGGACCTTGTGGTGATCGGTGCCTATCTGGGCAAGGGCAAACGCGCAGGCGTATATGGTTGTTTCCTCTTGGCTTGCTATGATGAGGATAGCGAGGAGTTCCAGAGCATCTGCAAGGTAAGGCATTCCCAGGATCACCCAACTGTTAAGGACACTTGGCTTAGTGGTGCCCTGTAGCATCAAGTGCACCTGGCCCGATACTTTAAAAAGTACTTTTGTTTGTTGCCGTTTTATAAGTTAAAAGGCAGGAGGGTAGATGACAGTAGTCTGAGAAGTAAACTGAGTGGGTCTTGCACTTCCCACATCATGTCCAGCGCATGGGTTTTCCAGCTCTGCAAGGCAACACTTTCCTAACAGCCATGTTTCCCCTCTACTCTCAGATCGGCTGTGGATTCACAGATTACGACCTAGAAGAATTCCACACCTCTCTCAAGGTAGGAGCTTTTTTCTGCTCTGACAAACTATCCTGTATGTCCCTCCATGCTTGGATACAGACCCCCCCCACCCCCACCTTATCGCTTTACAAGGAATTTCTATTTATGTGAAGTTAGGAGTGGCAAAGAAGGGAGCCCATCCTCCTTGGATCTGGCCTTCTGCTCTAGTCAACTATTTCTCGATTTATAGGGGAGAAACGCCAGTGTTCTGGGTCCTATGCCTAGAGAGTCTTAGTGGGCACCCAACCCTCAGCTATAAGTAGAGCCCAGAGGAAGATTGTGCAAACTCCTCTGGACTAGTCCATACAAATACTACTTATTCTAGTCTCTATATTGCAGGACTATGTGATTCCACAGCCACGATCCTACTACCGCTGGGGTGGAACAGCTGAGCCTGACCACTGGCTAGAGGCTCAGCATGTCTGGGAGGTGAGGTGTGCTGACTTATCCATTTCTCCAGTCCACAAAGCAGCAGCTGGTTTGGTGAGTGATTGATGGGCCATTGGTGAGAGATTGTATATATGATAATTCTACACTAAACCTCTCAAAACTATCCGTAGGACAGGCTTAGATGCATATACTTCACTTACATGCTTTTTGTTCCTGAACTGTCCCACCCTGGAATAAATTTGTATGAAGGGCAGTACACACATACCTTGAGTTAGGAAACTATTTTTTCTTCACATTAATCATTCTGATTAGATACACAGTGGGTAATGAGTAGGATGTAACTATTCAGGAAATCTTTTTAATGCAAAGTTCTCTGAGAACATTAATTCAGCATTCTCTATAAAGGCACTGTTTAGGTTTTGTCACTGGAGAATCAAAAGACAACTGGATGTAAAGCATTGTGCCAAACTGAAAACGTGCTAGTGAAAAACCACAAAACTTTATTGTCCAAACACAATCAAATGCTAACTAATTTTGACCACATACTCTTTTTTTCAGAGATTATGTGTTAAATAGGAATTCCTCATGGGATTTTGAAGCAATTGTTAATATGTAACACATTTTATTTGAAAAACATTCTAAATATATATATATATATGGTGCAGAATTTATAGTTAATTGCTACGTGTGTTTATAATCAAATGAACAACTAATGTGTTTCTATGGGTGCAGGTTAGAAAAAATAAATTTTGCAGAGAAGCTGGATTACACTTTGATCTGGCTGAAATCCATCACTTGGCTTTAATAATTTAAAGACAGGTAACGTTTCTTGGAAGATTACTTCATATTTAAGTGTGCTAACCTTGAAAGACCTTCAGCACCCTGTTTCTAGAAGCATCAATGCCAAAGTCACACATAAATTATTATTTCTGGCACATGCTCGGTGAATGTCCTGACATCCATCATAGTTAAACTCCTCTGGGCTCTTCCACTTACAATAGACAATTACTGTTGAACAATATTTTGCAGCTATTTACAAAGTTGTCCTATTTGTAACCATACTATGTAATTTGTGGCAAGTTATATTTTATCCATTCAAATCATTATGTGCTGCCAAAATTGTGGTATAGTTTGTATACTACTGCACAGTATTGTGGAGTGTGTAATGTTTTACATAGTTTTTCATGTTTTTAGAATTTTGTAAAAATGCAAGTTTATTATGGCCAGTGGCTTAACACTGGCAAACATTTTTTCAATGTTTCGTGAAATGTCTTGTCATTGGTGCTTCAGTATATCAGATCAGTCATAATGTTGACTTTTAGATAGACGTTGCAATTGGTCTGAGCAATTTTTTCAGTTGTGTATTTCATGTGTGTTCCTCCTCAGTTTTCTTCTTCTTCTGCAGTATATACATATGCATGCAGACATGGATAGAAAGAGCCCCGCATATGCAGAAAGGCAGTGTCTAGATTGCTCCCAAGAGATCATGGCTTAGTTCTGGACAAGGAAAGAGTAGTCTGTGCTTCAAGTAATCTAGGCACTAAAATTTGCCTCTTCAGAATTAAAATAAGTATCACATCGCAAAAACTGTATTGCAGAAGAAGGGCATATCCTATACTGTTTCTCTTCCCTTGCTATCCAAATCACCAAGTTCTGAAATTGGCTAGAACTCCAGATAACATATTTTGGGGGAAACTGCCTTGTACAAATGAGGCACTGAAACGTCCAACCCTAAACTTCTGACCAGCAAGTCCTTCCACTCCAGGTTGATGAAGAAAAGGGCATCTCCCTCCGCTTTCCCAGATTCGTACGCATCCGTGATGATAAGAAACCAGAGGAAGCCACTGCCAGTACTCAGGTACAGTGACGGGAGGATACATATGTATGGGATTGTAGTCTATTGGTCTAATAGTCATTGTTTGCAGACTCTGCAGAGCCATCTTTTCCTTTTACTACTCTAGTATTTAATTTCTATAGACCAGGTAAGAAGCGGGTGAGGAGGGAGAAGGGATCATCTTCAGGTTTTCTTGTCAGATCTGTGACATGCAAGAGATTGGCCTCGTTTTTCTTTGGAAACATAAACAGTGGTACCTCGGGTTAAGAACTTAACCTGAAACTGTTCTTAACCTGAGGTACCACTTTAGCTAATGGGGCCTCCCGCTGCCGCCACGCGATTTCTGTTTTCATCCTGAAGCAAAGTTCTTAACCCAAGGTACTATTTCTGGGTTAGCGGAGTCTGTAACCTGAAGCGTCTGTAACCCAAGGTACCACTGTATAATTTAGGACATTAAGGAACCATCTCCCTCCAGAGATCTAAAGGTTTAGGAACACTGGGCAATATTCTAACACATTCCTTCAGCACAAGGAATTCTGCTTGCACAATAGGACTTCCTCCCTCTCCTCCCCACTATGTGCCCCATGTCCTCCCCAGAGAATTAGGAGAACCCCCTAGAACTGAATTAGGGTTAATGTTCCATTGTTCAAACAGAAATCCTTGCGCTGACAGAATGTTCTCCATAGTGCTACGTTAGATTCCACCCACTGAAACTGTAGATAAGGACTAGGTAGCAGTGTGCAGGGTTACTATGGTGAATGGCAATGGAAAATGGACATCTTTCCATAATATTTCTCTGGCTGCAGGTGGCTGAGTTGTACCGGAAGCAGCAGCAGATTCTGAATCAGCAATCAGCGGAAAAAGGAGATGATGATTTCTACTAATCCTATTCATCTGATTGTGAAAGGGTTTTTGCTGAACCCCTCTTGGAGTCAAGGCAGAACCTTGGTGCCCTCTTCAGACTTTATCTAATGAATGTACCCCACCCACTCTGTGGAGCTGTGGTAAAGATACAATGAGGCATGTCCTGATAAGGCCCTGCTGTTTGCCCTTCGCTTGCCCAAATGCAGGCATATGTTGAGTTGATGATGGTCTGTTAATAAACCCTTGTATTTTTGGTAACTGCCTGTATCATTTGCTGTGCTATCTTGGACTTTCACTCACATGACTCATGGCAGGTGTTCAAAACAAGTGTTTATTGGTGCATAGTTGAAAAGGTGCAAGAAAGTAGTGCTATATAGTGTACATACGAAAAAGCCATCTCACAGCCTTGAGACTGTTGTCTGTTCCCTGATTTGGGGGACAAGGAAGAATGGGGAAGGAGAAAGAGAGAGAAAGAGAGGTACTATCCTGTCACAGCCTACCCCAAAAAACCTGAGACGATTTCCAAAACTAGCTCATCTTGGACCTTTACACATCAGCAATCCTCACTTTCTCCAAATGTAATCCATTCTCCCCCTGATTTGTGCAGAGTTCAGTAGCCCCACAACTCTGAATCTGTCTTGTATAGTTCGTCTACATGGCCCTAACCTCATGCAGGCTCCTAATTCCCAACACATCCCAAACTTTATTCCTACATGCTTGATCTGTTCTTGTCTACTTCTGGTATCCCCATGGTTTCTCTTTGAGGCTATTATTTGGGGAAGTGGAGAGAGAATTGATACACAGCCCCCTGCCTTTAGGGGGAGGTGCGCTGGCGCTGACTTCGTGCCTTGTAGACTTCAATGAGAAGGTCTTTTACATACTGGATTTCTCTCTCAATGGATTCTGCTTTCTCGCGCAGCTCACGATTGCGTGCCTCCAGGGCCTGGCACTCATCCCCCAGTGCCTCATGTTCAGCCCGCTTGCGCTGACGGTACCGCAAGGCTGCTGTCTTGTTCTGGTCTCGCTTCTTCTGGCGCCGGTCCCCCTTGGGTGCTAGGGCAGATGACCGTTGTAATGGGGCATGGACATCACTGCCCTGCAGGGGGAGCTCAGCAGGCACTTCTCCGCCATAGATCTCCAGCAATTCTAAGCAGCTTGAATCCAAGGTCTGCAGGGGAGCAGGTGCAGGGTGGTGGTCGAGGGGTTGAAAACCATCACCAAAGGGGAAGTGGAAGTTCCCATCAGAGGGAGGGGTGCTGGGTGCTACCTGGTCTGGTGAGAGTGACTCCTCCAAGAAATAATCCTCCATCTGTTCCAACTCTTTCTTGAGCAGTGAGGCCATGGCCTCCAGGTCCGGAGCAGGAGGGGAGGGCAGTGAGAGTGGCGAGGGCTCCCCTGACACACTCAGGAGCGTGGCCAGGTCTGTGCGCTCCGTCATCCAGTCTGAGAAGCCATCGCCTACAAACAAGCAGGAAGAAAGTCAGCTGTAGACAGGCAAGTATGAATCTACAAGACTCTGCTAGAAAGCTGACCCCATCAACTTCTACACATGAGAGTGGACAAACTGGGAGCCAAGAGCTCTTGCACATTAGGCAGTTGGTACATATGGGATATTCTGGAGACAGCCACACGTCAGAATAAGCACAGGAAGGAGTGGGTCAAAATATGGAGCAACCAGAAGCCACATGTGGGAAAGGGTAGGAGGAAAGTAAAAGAAATTAAAAGACTCTAATTGAAGCCTTCTCCAGTCCTTTTATTGGTTGTAAAACAGCTATTCACCTTTTGGCTTTCAAGCTGTCTAGTATATTTGTGAGTCTTGCGTCTTTTTAAAAAAATAATTGAATACTGTGTAAGGGATATCAAGAGGATAATATTCAAGGGGAATAATAGGTTATGAATCTTGGGGGGGGGGGCAGTGCTAACCCTTGATGGAGTGGCATAGCCACCACTGCTTTCACAGTCCTCCTGCTTAAGATGGGAAGGGAGTATGGAAGAATAGATTTTCACAAGCTGGAGCAGCAAAGAGGCCTGGATCAGGTCTGTTGCTGTCGTACGATAGCAGGCTTTTCTGGCCTATACTCACCCCCTCCATGAAATGCCCCAGTGGTAGCTCCCACACAGCTGCTGTTGGGGCAAGGCCATTGAAGTACTCCTCACAAATGGGGCTGGAGCCATAGCTCAATGTTAGAGCATTGCTTTGCATGCCCCAGGTCCCAATTTCAATTTGTAGGCATCTCCAGGTAGGGTGAGATAATCTCATCTAAAACTCTGGAGAGCTGATGACAACCCCGAGCTACACAGCCAATGATCTGACTCGATATAAGGAAGCTTCCTGTGTTAATGGCAGAGACCATCCTTTCCTGCTGCACCTGGAACAGTTCCCCACAGCCCTCAGACTCCAGCTTATGGTTCCTCCCCTGCTCAACCTACTCACCTGTCAGCAATGGGCGCTCCATGCTGAGGGCAAAGCCCTCATCCACAGGTCCGGCAAGCAGCTCGCAATGACCGGCGTGGGGCAGCCGGTGCTTGAGCAGCTCCGGCCTGCAGGACATGGTGCTAGCTGGGAGCATGGTCAGGTCCAGGTCCAGGGTCAGTGCCGCCAGCAGGGACATCGTAGAAATGGTAATTCAGGGTCGACACAGGATTGGGATGCAGCACGCAAGGAGTAGCTCGGCTCCTGCAGGCAGGGATAGTGGTGGTGGCAAAAAGGGACCTGGAGGAGGAGGAGGAAAATACAGGTCAGAAATGCAAACAGTTCACCATTTGGGTAGAGGACTGGAGAAAAGGCCATATCCCTTCCTACTCCATACCAGTCTTAGCTTACCCATCTCAAACTGGAACTTTAACTTTTTTGTTCTGCTAGAGGATTTAAATGATATCAGAGCAGACAACAGGACTTGCAATGCAGGCCTTCGTACTGTATGTTGTTAGGCGGTTAGCTGTGGCCTGGACCACTCCCCACCTCCAGTCCTACAACCTTCCTAGCTTCTCTCTCCCCTCCCCCCACATCAAGAGTATTATCCAGATGGACGCAGCATGTGTATGTTGCACAATTCCTGCCAGCATAGCCTTTGGGAGAAGTGTTTCATGATTCCGACCATGTGGCATCCACAGTACAAGCTCTGGACCATTCGACTGCTGGTTTCAGGTGTCATGAAAGGGCAACATATGGTAGATCCCATTGATTATCACTGTATTTTGACTGCCAAGGATAGAACAGGCATTTGTGGGACTTTCCGTCTTGCGTGCCAAAATAACCTGGTCGCAAAACAGCATAAAAAAAAAGCTTGGGCCAGCCCTATAGAAGCGCTACGCCCTTGGAACAGTGGAAAATCTCCCTAGAGGTTTAGCATGGGCAGGGATAGACAAGCCGCGCTCCCCCCCCCCCCCCTCTGCCTTATGCGCTGGGAGGGGAAGAGGGCGGGGACATGTCATCGCGCACCTGCTTCTCCCGGTGAGGTTTGGCATGACGCACCTGCTCCCTTCCCTCGAGCCCCGAGAACAGAGGGAGCAGATTTCTCTATGCGTTTTTTCTGTTGGGGGGGGGGGTCGTGCTGTTCCACAGCAATACAGAGGACTATGCGGGCGTTAGGAAAACCTCGAGGTCTAGCAACACGCCTCCCACCCATTGCGTTTCGGTCTGTATCCTCAACACCCACCGGGATTGCAAAAAGAGATACAGGGAGGGAGAAAGGGCGAAAGGGACCCGGCCGCACCAAGAGGCAGCTCGATCCCCAACCCGCTTTTCCTAAAGATGGGTTCTGCCAGCGGAAGCCCCAAAAGATCTACTTACTCCATTATGCTTGTTTCGTTGCAGCGTGCAATACACGCTTGTTCGCTTCAAGATCCGCGCAGCTCTAGAAAGCCATGTCCTCGATCTCGCCCACGCGTCGCCCCTCTCCGTCTGAATCCTATGTTGTATCTGTGTCGAGAAAGGAATGAGTCATAGCGGGGTGGAGTCTTCCTATATATCGCTCCAGCCGCCCTAGCCGCAGCGCCCGCTCGTCGCGTATCCATCCACCGGCCCTTTCCCTCGACATTGCGCATGCTCCTTTTGGAACGGGATTGTAATCTGTTTATCCTTCCTTAAAACATATTCTTTCTTCCACGCTAGAAAACGCGCGGCTAGTTCGTAGCTAATTCTTTAAAATAAAAGTGTTTCGGTGCTGTACTTCCCGAGGAATGCAGAGCTGAGCTGCGGTTAGTTGAGTGAGATGCATGTACTCTGCACATGCTCAAAGGCAGCCTTGTGATCTAAGGACACCTGTTCAGAGGTTGCGCCTTGAAAACGAGGTTGCTGGCTAATTCCTTCTCTACTCGAATTAAGTTATGGCATTACAGGTGCAGAGTGTCCTGGCTCAGTTTAGCTGGAGCCATGCCTGGTAGGACATGAGCAAGTAAATCATACTTGGCATATACTGTACCCAGACATACTTTTGCTAATGCACAACAGCTCTCGAGTTGAACAGGTGTTTTCCATGGAGGAATAAAAAACAGAAAGGTGACCTACAACCCAGATCAATTTTCTCTTCTGGTTCTTTGAACTTTCTTTACTAGCAAGAAGATTTGAAGAAAAGGTGGGAGAGGAAGGAGGGATCATGGTGAAGACCCTCTGCTTCTAAGTCATTGATGGGACTTCATTGCTGCTTCTACTTCTGCATGCAGTTTTCAAGTGATTTCTGATCTTTGCCTGTTCCCAACAACTTTATGCCTTAGGTCCTTCATGTTCCTATTGTGTGATCTAAGAGGCTGAGATCACAAAGCATCATGTGATAGGATAATGAAACATGAAAAGGATCCAATCTAGATCAAATATTTGCTCTAAGTGGGTGGGTGAGTTATTTCCCACTGATATAGACTGCCACATGCTTCCATCACAATCACACAAATAATGTGTGCTCCTTGTTTCAAATGATAATATTTGAATATTGGGTCTTAGATGTGGCATCTTTCTCTGACAACACTAGCTGGTGTGAGCAGTGTGACTTGCACAGTTGAAAATAGTGGAGGTTGCCAAGCTCGGCTGTCTTCCACTGCAAACAAAACAGTAGCCCAAGTGGGTCTTTCCCAACTCAACAAATGTCAGTCCCTCTCGTCCCTCTGATTCACAGGGAAAGCACCAAAAAGTCTCCACAGTGCAAGATTTTAAGATGCACCTTCAATCACCCATCCCAAAGAATCCTGGGTAACATGAAAGCTTGCACATTTGCTTCTTGATTCTCAAAAAGCTGGCGTATAACTCTTATTGGAATATACTTCTTTTTAACCATCTAACGTAGATATTAAACCCCTGGCCCCTCTCTTTTCTATACAGTATTTAGCACTCAAGTGGTTAAAGAAGATTTTAAGATTCTCTCCTCTGCCCCCAAATTGAAAATGAGATCATCACAAGCCGGTCTTTGGGCTTGAATGTTTATGCCTGCCTACAATGTCCACATGTTAGTAAGAACTAGATGGTACGGTATTTCAGAACTATTTTACCAGTGCAGAGAGCAGAACACACACAGCAAAGGCAGCCGCGATACGGCACATTGCACTAGGGTTGCATCAGCTGTGGGTGTACCAGGATAAAGAAGGGGAATTCTCAGTTGCTTCTCATTGGCTACTGGACAGGCAAGTGCAGCATCAAGATTAGCTTCAGGAACTGTCCATCTAACAGGAGGCCAGCAACTCAGGCCCGCCTCCTGCAACGGCCTGCTGAGGTTGTCACAAATGCTTCCCACATATGTTGAAGTGGCTCCTTTTATTAGCCTCCCTGAAAGTGAGGAAGCTTTTGCATTACACAGGTCTCCTATCAGGCAACAACTGTGAAGGCTGTTGTTACTATGTTGCTGCTAATCAGGATAAGAGCTACAAAGAATATAGGAATCGCAGAAGTATCACCATGGTTTTAGGGAGAGAATTTAAAGCTTATTCTAGCAGAGGAGGGAGTCACTGCTGGCCATGGCACTGCCATCTGCTTCTGAAATCAGTCCCACTCAGAAAGGTCAATCTGTATCAACCTGAGATGAGTAACAGAATGTAGATTTCTGAATGTGGAATCTGCATGTCAAGAGGGAAAATAAAAAAAATGAAACCCTTGCTATTTGTACTGTGAGGTTTTAAAAATCAGATTATTCTGATTTATTTATTTTTTGTAGTGAATTTGGATGAAGGTTAGCCCTTGAAATCAGGTCTTTTTTCACTGCCATCATGCTGAATTTTTAAATGTGTGGGATTCATTATACTCTTACCTCTTTACTCCTGATCGAGTTAATAACATTGACATCTTCTTTCCATTTATTCTTGAATTCAGTTTTTTCTTTCCTGTTACCCTTGCCTCTGTCTTCCCTTTGTCATCATGGCAATGGAGTTTGGATAGAAATGCTGCTTCAGGCACTGAAGGAGAGAGTCGTTGTCAAAGGACTTGTAATTATTGAAGAACATTGAACAGAGATTTTATCTTATTGGCCAATGCTTCCCATAACATGGTAATAAAAACTGTCAGTTCCGAGACAATAATAATCTGGAAAGTCCCTATTATCCGCCTCCTCCTTTTCTCTCCCTGTTCTGACTAACGTCTCTTCCTGAACTGACTCCAACTGGCTCCAACTGCCTTGGAATGCTTCTGCCCATCATGAGTGACATTCCAAACGACTCAATCAGCAAAATTTGGATAGTAAGCTCCTTGGGGCAGGGAGCAGTCTTTTTTTGCTTAGATTATTATGTTAAGCTCTGTGGGATGGAGGAAGGAAAAAAGGCTGAGTTTGAATCCTGGCAAGAAATCCTGGCACTGTAAGCAGTTCCTGTGTCAGAGAAACTGGCCCATTGTCTGCCCTGGACAGATGGAGGAGGAGGAGCACATTTTGTTTGGGTGTGCACCCAGGAATTATTTGTGCATTTATTTATTCATTTATCATTTTGAGGAAAGGAGAAGGGAAAACGACAAGACAAGCAAATAAGGACAAGGAAGAGGCAAAAAGCTAACAAAACAACCACAAGAAGTGTGCTCACAAAGCCGAAACAGGAGATTTTTCCTGAAGAGGGGGAAAAAACAAACTCGTGCCAAACTGACCAGAGGCAGGGCTGATTTGGAAGGCTGAGGGCACCAGACCCTCAAAGTGTCCCTATTTTCGAGGGATGTCCCTGATTTACAGAAGACATCCCAGTTTCTGAACTGATCCCAGAATGTCCCACTTTTCCTTAGGTTTTCCCTATTTTCATTGGAGAAATGTTGGAGGGTATGGTAAAATGTCCCTATTTTCAATGGAGAAATGCTGGAGGGTATGGAGTTATATGACCCCTGGGCTGTCTGAAGGCAATCCTGTATAGGGAAGTGTTTTTTTAAATGTTTAATGTTTTATTATGTTTTATATATGCTGGAAGCTGCTCAGAGTGGCTGGGGCAATCCAGTCAGATGTGAGGGGTAGTAAAATTATCATTATGGAATGGGACGTCCCTATTTTCATCGGAGAAACGTTGGAGGGTATGAGGCAGGATGGCTCTTTCTCCACACTTGCAGGCCACAAAAGCAGCCCCTCACCCCCACAGATCTCTCTCCACAAAAGATGGCAGCCTATGGGGCTGGGAGAGCTTGGCCACAGTAGTCCAGGCGTTGGTGAATCCAAGACTAGATTACTGCAATGTACTCTAGGTGTGAGGTTTCCCTTGCACTTGGTCTGGAAATGGCAGTTAGTGCAGAATGATTGTTAGCGTGGTCAGCATATAACACCCATGCTCAAAGATCCGCTAGTTTGTTGCCAGATTCTGGGGGTGGGCAGTAAGGTTTTGGAGGGGACACAGTTGTGTGTGCCCTACAGCCTGTGTTTCGTTGCCTTAGCTAGCTGGCTGACTTCAGTTGTGGCAAAGACAGCAGCCCTGTCACCAGTACCAAAGATTCAATTTACAGCTTAGTCAGCTTATGTGTGTGGAAGGTGAGTTGAGAGGCACCTTTGCTTCATGCAGCAAAATGTCTTGAGCCAGCCCTGACTAAAGGCTTCTTGTACTGCTTTCAAAAGAATTTAGCCACTTCCGGAAAAGCTCCTAGCAGCTGCTGTCAGATTGTCCAATCTCACACTGGGAAATGTCCCTTATGCAAGAGAATTGGGATCTCATGTTCACTGAAAGGCAATCCACACATGGAAATGCAGTTCTAGTGTTCTGAGGAGGCCTGGCTGGGCCAAGTTTTGAACCTCAGAAAACCCGTTAGCTTCATCTTAACAACTCATATGTCAGATTTTTCAAACTGCGTTTTCACTAGTGAGAATTAGAAGCTCCTTTGGCCTGTGGAGTTTCTTACTTGTAAACACTCCTAAGGCAAAATAGGAAGCGGAAGATAATTCCCAGACCATCAGTTTATTGTATCGGATGCAGTTTTTAAAAATAACCTTTGAATTTCAGAACTTGTGATTTCACAGACCATTTGAGGATCTCTTGTGAAAAACTGAGTGAATCTCTGTGGTACTTGGAATTGTTTGCTCCACTGGCAACAGCAAGGCCTGGCCAAGAGGGCACCCTCTGCTGCCTTGACCCCTGGCCAGTTCTCTCTTGCTGTAGGGTGACCCTTGCCTTGCCAACTGCATTCCTGGAGGTCAATAGCCCAGAAGGGGCAGAGGTTGCCGTATGCAGCCAGCATGGCGGGGACAAGGCCTCTGTCTCCTGGATTACCCCATATGTTATTTTCTCTGCCCTTTTGCCGGCCATGAAGGCAGCACGTGGAGATTGCTAACTGTGGCTGGTTAATGAGGCCAGGAAATCTAGGACTTTTGGGTGCCTCTGTCCCTTGCATTAGTTCTATTATTGTTGTTATTTATATAGCTTTAGAGTAACAAAACCAAACAAAAAGCAGGTCCCTGCCCCAAAGCACTTACAGTTAGGGTTGGGCAAATCTAGCACTTTTGGTTTTCCCTCAGTTTTCCAGACTGAAATTCATTTCCACATAAGTTTGCATTTTTTTAAAAAGCTCCTCGTGAAAAATTAATTGCATTTTAGTAAGAACTCCCTCTAATAAGCAGATCTGAATGCAATTTTGATAGACATTTTCCAATAATACAATGCATTTGGTATGACATTTTCACTAATACATGCATATTTATGCACACTTGACCCCAGTGTATGCGTTTTTGTATGCAATGTCTCAGGAAGCACAATGCAACATTTGGAGATGTGCATATTTTGAAGGTTGCCTGTGTTTCAGTTCTCATTAGTTTTGGAAAGTTTAAATTAGTTAGATTTGCCTTTAAATGCAAACATAATTTAATTTCTCTTACGCCCCTAATTATGGCCCACAGTTTACTGTGAGGGAGGCAACAGAAGGGGGTGGGGCGATGGAAGCAAAGGTCAAGTGGGAAAACCTATCCAGGCAGTGCAGAATCGGAAGCTTAGTTACAGTACAGAATGAGGACTAAGGGGTTGTGCCAAAAGTGTCATAGAAAAGGGACTTGTGCTGATTGCCACGAAGTTGGGGGGGAGTGACTGGCCCCCAGAGTTGGCCCAGGACCTGCTGCCTGAAATGAAAGGCAAGATGTCCCTGCACTGGGGCGTAGCTAGCTGCTTGGCACCTGGAGTGGCATGGGTGGGCTGTGGCCGTCCTCCCAGGGGGGCACCGCGGCGATCCACCCAGGGGGACGCCATGGCAAGCTACCCATGGAGTCTGCCTGGCAGACGCAAGCCCCACACTCCTATTTTGGGCAGTGCAGGGCCCTGAGCCACCGCGTCACTCCCAGGAGAGACGCGTGGCTCGGGTGTGCTGCAGGCCAGGCCCCGCAGTAAGTGCCACCCCCTGCAGTGTACCATTTTGTCACCCCCTCAGGGATGACACCTGGGGGGACTGCACCCCCTGCACCCCCCTTCCTACGCCCCTGGCCCCACACCCATTCCATGTACAGAAGCTGACAGATCTCCTCCTCTGCAAACTTTGCAAGACATTTGTAGCTATGCCAAAACCTGAGGTGCTTCGGATAGCAGACCACGCTTCACAGGAAGAAAAAAAGACAAAACAGGCAGCTGATGCTTATACATAGATACACATTGTTATAAATGGGTAGCTCGGGCTGTAATGTGCCAAAGGGAGAAGTGGATGGTCTTGCCTTCTGGCAGGGAATGGTTGGACTGTTGAATTTGTGGCAGAAAAGATACCTAGAATGAAGCCTGTCTGCAATCTATGCACATACACAGAGAGGGAGAGAGGGAGGAGACAAGTAGCCCTTGCAATATTTCCTAGGTGTGGAGATGCTGGCTGCAATTAGGAGGGAAATGCACTCTGTATATGCACATAAGCAACCATTTTCTAATACTAAAACTATTCCAAGGTTGATCCTAAGCCTTGGCTTGAAGCAAACTCTGCTGACCTTGAAAGCCTTTTCCACCTTTTGTGAGGCCCACTAAAAGTACTTGGGGTTTTTTTGTTTTGTTTTTGGCATGCTGAACAAAGTTCCCCATGGAGTATTGTGTAACTAAATGTTGGCTCCATCCTCATCGCAACCTCCAAGTCTCCATGGTGACCGTGGCTGGCTCCCCACCTCTCTTTGGTGAGTTGTCATGGAGATTTCTTTAAAAACTCAGGGGAACTGAAGTGTTCCAGCCAGTCCTTCCTTGAAGCTCAGGGCAGGGTGAAACATAAAATCCTGTGGGGAGTTACTGTCAGCTTTTCCACTGAGACTTTGTAGGAAAACATACTTGGGTTGTGTAAATGCAAGGCAGCCACTCTTCCCATTTACCTGAGGCAGTCCCTGTCTTCTGATAGTCAATTACTATCCCTTTCTGACGGAGATTTTATTTATTTAACTCAGGTATTCATTCATTCCACATTGCATTAACACCTCTACATCCAAAAAAACACCCAAGTCATTTACTGAAAAAGAAAATAAATGGATGCTGGGGATACCGTCTTTTAATGTTGTTATGTGCACTAAAGAGGGTGTTCACCTGTCCTACTTTGCAGAGGACAGTGCTCAGTTTGGAGTCCTGACCAGTTCAATGTTGTGTACACACCATACATTCAAGGTACTTTCCCCCCACAAAAAAAGAATCCTGGGAACTGTGGTTTGTTATGGGTGCTGGGGATTGTAGCTCTGGGGTGATAAACTATAGTTCCTATGAGACTTTAAACATATGCTAGGTATGCAGCCTCAACTTGGTTTAGAGAGAAAAAGCTATCAGAAAGCCTTCAAGTTGGTCATCAACAGTTGGCATCTAGACAGCAGACTGAAAATGAGGCACTTCTAGGGTGACCTAGTCATCCACCTACATCTACCTTTGCTCCAGTACAAAAGCATGAACCCACAGTTCTGCCCCCCCCCCGTCCTCCCTGGTGTAAGGTATTGCATTTTTATGAATGTTAAAGTGCATCTATTCATATGAATTAGTGTATGCACATTTTATTGAAATCATCTTTGGCCCTCTTTTTCAGGGGTGGAAGGGTAGGATATATACCGGTAGCTACAGCTGTTCTTGGATTGAGCTATCTGTGAAATGGTAACCTCATGGTTGGATTACTGCAATGCACTCTAGGTGGGGGGGGGGGCTACTCTGGAATCATAGAATTGTAAACTTGGGAGGGACCCTGTGGATCATCTATTTAAACCCTCTGCAATGCAGGAATACGCAGCTGTCCCATATGGGGATCAAACCTAAATATGACATAATAGGCATCACTGAAACCTGGTGGGATAAGTCCCACGACTGGAATGTAATAATGGGGGGATACAATCTATTTCAGAGAAACAGACCAGACAAGAAAGGAGGAGGAGTGGCGTTATATGTCAGGGATGTGTATACCTGTGAAGAGATCCAAGATTTAGAACCTCAAAGCCAAAGTGAGAGCATTTGGGTCAAAATTAAGGGAGAGAAGAATAACAGAGACCTCATTGTGGGAGTTTACTATAGATCCCCAAGCCAAACGGAGGACATAGATGATGCCTTCCTGGAACAGATGGCCAAGCATGCAAAAGGAAGGGAGACAGTAGTAATGGGGGACTTCAATTACCCGGATATTTGTTGGATGTCAAACTCAGCCAAGAGCATAAGGTCAAACAGATTCCTCACTGGCCTTGCAGACAACTTCATTGTCCAGAAAGTGGGAGAAGCAACAAGAGGAACAGCCATTTTAGATCTGGTCCTAACCAATGTTGATGACCTGGTTAGTGGGGTAGAAGTGGAAGGATCATTAGGCGCGAGTGATCATGCTCTTCTGAAGTTTACTATACAGCGGAAAGGAGCAGCCAAGCATACTAGGACTCAATTTCTTGACTTTAAGAAAGCCGACTTCATAAAACTTAGGGAAGTGCTGGGTGAGATCCCATGGACAGTAATACTAAAAGGAAAGGGAGTTCATGATGGCTGGGAGTTTGTTAAGAGGGAGATAGTAAAAGCACAAAGTCAGGCAATACCAATGAGACGGAAACATGGAAGGTGCCTAAAGAAGCCATGGTGGCTATCTAAAGAACTTTTAACTGAGTTAAGATTAAAAAAGGATGTGTACCAAAAATGGAAAAGGGGGGAAACCACCAAAGAGGAATTCAAACAAATAGCCAGCACGTGTAGACACAAAGTCAGAAAAGCTAAAGCACAGAATGAACTCAGGCTTGCTAGAGAGGTTAAAAGCAACAAAAAAGGCTTTTATGGGTATGTTCGTAGCAAAATGAAGAACAAAGAAACAGTGGGGTCACTCAGAGGAGAAGATGGTGAAATGCAAACAGGGGACACGGAAAGGGCTGAACTCCTCAATGCCTTCTTTGCCTCAGTCTTCTCCGATAAAGAAAACAATGCCCGACCTGAAGAATTTGGAGCAAATGATTCAGCAAAGGAAACACAGCCCAGAATAACTAAGGAGATAGTACAAGAATACTTGGCTAGTTTAGATGTATTCAACTCTCCAGGGCCAGATGAACTGCATCCAAGAGTATTAAAAGAACTGGCAGATGTGATCTCAGAACCACTGGCAGTCATCTTTGAGAATTCCTGGAGAACAGGCGAAGTCCCGACAGACTGGAGGAGGGCAAATGTTGTCCCTATTTTCAAAAAGGGGAAAAGAGAGGACCCAAATAATTACTGCCCAGTCAGTCTGACATCAATACCAGGGAAGATTCTGGAGCAGATCATTAAGCAAACAGTCTGTGAACACCTAGAAAGGAATGCTGTGATCACCAATAGTCAGCATGGATTTCTGAAAAATAAGTCATGTCAGACTAACCTGATCTCGTTTTTTGACAAAATTACAAGCCTGGTAGATGAAGGGAACGCAGTAGATATAGCCTACCTTGATTTCAGCAAGGCATTTGACAAGGTGCCCCATGATATTCTTGTAAAGAAGCTGGTAAAATGCGGTCTTGACTATGCTACCACTCAGTGGATTTGTAACTGGCTGACTGACCGAACCCAAAGGGTGCTCATCAATGGTTCCTCTTCATCCTGGAGAAGAGTGACTAGTGGGGTGCCACAGGGTTCTGTCTTGGGCCCGGTCTTATTCAACATCTTTATCAACAACTTGGATGATGGACTCAAGGGCATCCTGATCAAATTTGCAGATGACACCAAACTGGGAGGGGTGGCTAACACCCCAGAGGACAGGATCACACTTCAAAAGGACCTTGACAGATTAGAGAACTGGGCCAAAACAAACAAGATTAATTTTAACAGGGAGAAATGTAAAGTATTGCACTTGGGCAAAAAAAATGAGAGGCACAAATACAAGATGGGTGACACCTGGCTTGAGAGCAGTACATGTGAAAAGGATCTAGGAGTCTTGGTTGACCACAAACTTGACATGAGCCAACAGTGTGACGCGGCAGCTAAAAAAGCCAATGCAATTCTGGGCTGCATCAATAGGAGTATAGCATCTAGATCAAGGGAAGTAATAGTGCCACTGTATTCTGCTCTGGTCAGACCTCACCTGGAGTACTGTGTCCAGTTCTGGGCACCACAATTCAAGAAGGACACTGACAAACTGGAACGTGTCCAGAGGAGGGCAATCAAAATGGTCAAAGGCCTGGAAACGATGCCTTATGAGGAACGGTTAAGGGAGCTGGGCATGTTTAGCCTGGAGAAGAGGAGGTTAAGGGGTGATATGATAGCCATGTTCAAATATATAAAAGGATGTCACATAGAGGAGGGAGAAAGGTTGTTTTCTGCTGCTCCAGAGAAGCGGACACGGAGCAATGGATACAAACTACAATAAAGAAGATTCCACCTAAACATTACGAAGAACTTCCTGACAGTAAGAGCTGTTCGACCGTGGAATTTGCTGCCAAGGAGTGTGGTGGAGTCTCCTTCTTTGGAGGTCTTTAAGCAGAGGCTTGAAAACCATATGTCAGGAGTGCTCTGATGGTGTTTCCTGCTTGGCAGGGGGTTGGACTCGATGGCCCTTGTGGTCTCTTCCAACTCTATGATTCTATGAAACCTGCAACCTTGTCACTATCAGCACCATGTTCTAACCAACTGAACTATCCAGAAGAAGTTGTTCTGGAGGCTACAGCTGGTACAGAAAGCAGCAGCTAGGTTGCTTGTGGGTGGGTGGATGGGACATTGGATAGATAGAACACCTTTGCTATCCCAATCCCGCAATGGCTGTAGCTATATATCCTGCCTTTCCTCTGGAAGAAGCCCAGGGTGACAAGCACATCAACAATAAAGCACATATTTTTTAAAAAGCATTCTGAAAACAGTTACATTCTAAAAAGCTTAAAACATTCTCTGAACCAGTGATCTCAGGTTTGCTAGGAACAGTGTTTCATGCCAGGGAATTTTCGATTTCCTCCTGAAAGTCAATAATGTAAATAATGAGGGAGACAGATGCACCTCACCAGAGGAGGACATACCAAAAATAGGGAACAACAGGTCAATGCCAACCATGCAATCACCAGCAGCAGTGGCATCACCATGAAGCTTTATTTGGTTGGCACTTAGGTCCTAAGCCATTTAGGGCTCCATCTGCTACTACTACTACCTTTAATTGGGCCCAGTAGCTCACTGGCAGCTAGTGCAGTGCTTTCAGGACCGGTGACACCTGATCTCACTGGATCCCACCCTAGTTTCAGCCTCCAGACTATCTTCAAGGGCAGCCCCACAAACACACGGTCTTAGCTGGTATAAAAAAAAGCTTTCCTATGTTCCTGAATTTGGCCCATGACCAGCATGGTAATGCAAATCAATGCTATACGGCATTTTCTTATAGTGTGGACGGCTAAAATCTCTGTTATTATTAATTAAAAAACAACAACCAGAGGGACATTCTCAGTTTTAACCAGATCTATTACTGAGAGACTAGCTTCTCTTCCAAGGTTCGAAACATTCTTCTCCCGGGAACATTTACAGCCTTGTTGACATTGCTGAGGCAATGAACACAACTCAGGGACTGTGTTTACTACCTCCGGTTAGTGTACCTGGCATCTGAACAGCTCCAGCTTCTTCCATCTAAGGAAGATGCTATCTGTGGCCCTAAGCTACTAAAGGTAATGGGGCCCTTTATATGTCCAACTATCCTTTGTCAACAACAAATTGTCATGGTTTTTTTGTGTTGACTATATGCTATATGGTAATTTATGGACCTAATAGGTATCTAAAGCCATTTGCCACTGTTGCTGTATGTAGGTTTTATTTGATTATATTTTGGAAATGTACATCCAGGTTTTTCCCCCCTTTACATTTTTTTGGGGGGGGGGCAAGAGAGTGGGGCCCTAAGCTATAGCTTGTTTAGCTTATACGTAAATCCGGCACTGTCGGACTACAATGCTCATCAGCCCTTGACCATGAGCCACGCTGGTTTCATGTAAAGGAAATTCCGAATAAACATCAGGAAGAGCTTTCTGACAATAAGAGCTGTTGGACAGTCTCCCTTTGGAAGTGCTGGCCTCTCCTTCCTTGGAGGTTTCCAAGCAGAGGCTGGATGGCCATCTGCCATGGATGCTTTAGCTGAGATTCCTGCAGTGCTGGGGGCTGGACTAGATGACTCTGGGGGTCCCTTCCAACTGTACAATTCTATGATGGAAGGGGGGAGAGGGAGTAGGTCAGCTCCCCCCCCTTAATTGATCAGAAGACGCAACACATAATTTGCATCACAATGCCCACTAACGGGGGTGCTCAAATATTTTACTGGGGCGGGGCTAAGGGCCCCTCGACGTTGGCCAGTGGCGTAGCGTGGGTTGTCAGCACCCGGGGCAAGGCAAGTAATTTGCGCCCCCTAACCCGTGGATTTGCGCCCCCTAACCCTAACCCCCAGATGTTGCGCCCGGTGCGGCCGGCCCCCCCCCCCACGCTACGCCACTGACGTTGGCTCCTAGGTAGCAAAGAAAGGGGCGATCAGTGGCGCGGGAGGAAAAGGGAGGAGAAGTTACTGGGTGCTTGATCCATTGCGGAATCCAATGCGGAGCGGGAGGGGGCAGCGAGACGGTGCATGCGCACTTGCGATGGAAAGCAAGCGGGGTGTGTATGTTGGGGGGGGGGCTGCTAAGACATGCACCAGCGTTGCTGCTGCAGCTGCCGCCGCCTGGAAGTGCTGCCGGGTCTGCAGAGAGGAAGAGGAGGGCGGCCCAACTCTTGGTGCGATCGCGTGTCCGCCAGGAAGGGGTCGGGTTGGGGGAGCTCCGAAGCGGCGCCGGCGCGAAAGGGGCGGAGGAAGGAGGAGCGAGACAGAGGAGGCGGGCGGCTCCGCAGGGTGAGTCGCGGCAAGGCTCGCCGCCCCCCTCTCTCCCGACTCCCGCAGGCAGGCAGGCGAGGAAGGGGTTCGCGCCACCCCACCCTAGGGCGCCCACAGAGGGAGGCGGTGCAGCCCCTCTCGGGCGCGGCTCCGTGAACCCAGATCCCCAAAGGCTGCCAGTGCTCCCGTGGCAACCCCTGAGCCATCCTCGAAGGGGAGGGTCAGAAGGGAGAGCCCTCCCCCCAGAGGTGGAAGGAGGGACGTGGGATCCTTGGCTTGCCCCATGGAGGAAGTGGGGAACCTGATTTTATTTTATTTCAGCAACGCCGAGGTGGTCCGTCTGCCCCCTCTGCCTTCCGCCCCCATTTTCCTTCTTAGCAGTGGATTCAGACGTGCTACACACAGTTTGTGAAACAGAATACGAGAATTCCAATCGCTTCCCTCAACTCAGCGGGATGTAATGCCATTTGATCTGCCATCCTCACTTCCTTACCTAAATAAAAGAAAAAAAGGCAGAATAGAATTGGGATGGGAGGGGGTAACATTTTTTAATAAAACAACATACCAACAAACAGAAGAAGCAAAATCAATCACCATATGCTGTAGGTTCTGTCTTGCGGTACTGTGCTCTCCACCTTGAACCTAGTAAACCTCCCAAATGTTATTTGAGGTGTCACCTGCTGAGTTAATTTCAGCAGGTCTTGCTGAAATCCAGTAGTCCCAGGGGTATTTTGAATTTCTGTGCCTTCAAGGTAGGGCTGTTTTGTCTGCCAGTCATTCTCAAAGGTGAAGCCGCTTAGGGCATTTGCCCATAGTAGATTGATGGATATATATACTTTTTCTAAGATGATTGGAGCATGGGTTACATTACATATATGCGGTGAATTTCCTGTGGTTGGGTGGTGGGCAATGTCATCAGTAGACAACACCACATTGCATGTGTTTGTGTGGCCTCCAGAGTCATATCTTTTAATTGTTTTCTCCTGTTTTTTTGTGTAGGGTCAAGGAGACCAGTTAACTCCCAGCATTGTTCTTTGTTGGATTAGTTATTGAAGAGATGGCCCATACTGCTGCCAACTGCCATTTTGAAAGGATGATAGTGACAGGATCCACACTCCCATTTCACTCGCCGATAGTCTTAATATGAAGACCTTCATTTAGGTAAGTATATGAAAATGTGGCAGATCACTTGACTCCTGTGGCTTCCGCCATTTTGGATGAAAGTAGCGACACTCCTTAATCCCAGGGGCATTGTTAGAAAGTGTCTGAGGGGACCCAAGCCCTGGGCCTGTTGTGGTGGGCCACAGATCCCATGTTCCTCCTCTCTCTTGCATAAAACTTTCCTTTAAAAAAAAAAAAAATGCCTCTAGGTCAACTGGGCACCCTGCACATCTCAGTGCTGCTGAGACTCCAGCCATGTACCACCTTAATTTTCCAGGCACATTTATACATATAAGTTACCGGTAACATATTAACATTTTGTGCAAGTTTGTGTCATTGGACTGTGCCCCAAGTCCTTTAAATACCTAGTAGTGCCTCCCGTTAGGCCTTTACTGCTTTGCGGCAGCCAGGTTTCATGATACTTGGAGAATTTGGAAATGCACAAGAATATTCGTAGAAACAGAAGGCACCCTTTCCCATAACGCAGTCGCTAGTAGTTGTGGTTGGAAACTTGATTTTTCCCTTGCAGAAACACACACACAAACACTTGGAATATTTTCGTATGCACCGCGTATGTACTTTGTTGGCATTGTAAAGTGTCTTGGGAAATCAAGCTGTATTTCACACCCAACAAAACAGTATATTGTTCCAAGTTATGGAGTATATAACATCTCACAGGCACGCACTGTAGATATTAGGATGGCTTAGAACACGGCACAAAATTTACACAGAAAAGGTTTCTGTGCAGAGAATATATCGTTGACACAGGATTATTGTACAATGGTATATTTTGCTCTGCTTGGCCTTGCATGCTTGTGTTTTTCTAGTGCATGCAGTTGTGTTTACACTGTTGAATTTATCTTAATGCTGCTAGCATTTTCAGCTGTACACAGTTATTTCACATATATTCAATAAATGTTTTCCAATCTTCTCCAAACATATGTTCTTCTTGTTCTCTTATTCCATATGTTAAGTCTGCAAGCTGCACACATTCTGTCAACTTAAGCAGCCACTCTCCTTTGATTGGGACCTCACTTGTTTTCCATTTTTGGGCTAACAAAACACGGGCTGCAGTTGTGGCATACATAAATGACTATGATTTTGAGTTGTGTGTTCAACTTTTTACCAGGTGGTTTTGGGCAAGCCACCATCCCTCAGCCGTAGTCTTATCTTCAGTGATAACAACGCTGACCTACCAGACAGTGCGTGAAGTGCTTTGAATAGGAATGAAAACACTAGGCAAATTACTTGTTTTTTGTCATTTCTTGTAGAGGAGTGGGCTCGTGAAGTTAGCAGCACCCACCATGGTGGATGTTCCCTCTTCTCCTGCCCATGAAGTGGATTTCTCACCATGTCGCATACCTGAGAACGGCTCTGAGGGATCTGAGCTGCCGGTATCCCTGGAGGACTGGAACGATGGTGAGAAGGAGCTGGACTTCGCCGGAAGCTCTGTAGGCCACTCTAGGAAAAAGCACTTTCTGTGTGTCTCATTGCAAGGCAAGGATGCCACCGCCGCCACCTCCAAGACTGAGGTGAGGGTGGCAGAACTGCAACACTCCTCCCTCTCCAGCCACAAGCCCCAGCAGTGTAGAAAACAAGGGTTTGTGGCCCAGGAGGTGGGCAGGCCTGTAGGCAGCATGGAGGAAGCTGGGCCTTCCCATGGGAGGCATCTACGGTCTCAGGGTGCCTGCAAGAAGAAGGGAACTGCGGAGAATGGGCAGGAGGTGCGGGAGAATCTAGACGCCCAAGCTCCCTGCTCAGATGACGTGGTGCAGCTGATAAATGAAGATGGGGTGTATTCCTCAGCCAAGCTGGTGCCCACTACAAAGGTGGCACTCTTGTCGTGCCTGCCACAGCGTTTGGAGCACTGCAGAGGGGAGGATTTTGAGATCCGGGAGGTGATCGTGGACGAGAAGCCGTTCCAGTGTGCCATCTGCGCCAAGGCTTTCAAGCGGGCATGGGAGCTGTTCAGCCATGAAGTGGTGCACAATGAGGAACGCCCTTTCTGCTGCCAACTGTGCCAGGTGAGGCAGATGAAAGCAGGCAGGAAGCTAGAAATGGGAATGAAAGGAAAAACACACAGAGAAGTAAACCATTGGGTTTCCAGGATTAGCCTGTGGAGCAAGGTAAAAATCCAACTCGTATTTTGAGGCAGAGCTGCTGCCCATTGTTAGAAGGAACCAAATGTATTGATTCATGCTTTCTGCTTTCCCAGACCTGTAAACACCATCTGGGGCAAAGAGTCTTTCCCTGCAGCATTTTCCTTGGGAGGAAATAGTAAGGGATGTATATGTGTGTGTTTGTGTTTTGTGCTCTTTATATTGCAATAACTAAGGGCCTCCATATGTTGCTGGACTGCAACTCCCACCATCTCTGACCACTGGCCATGGTGGTTGGGGCTGATGGGAGTTGTAGTCCAGCAACACCATTGTAAAGTTGCAGTTCTCATATATAACAACCAGCTGGGATGGAAGCAGTTCAGGTATTCTGATGGAATGGCAGCAGCTCAGGAAAGCCAAAGGCGTTCTTTTCATTTTGGCAAACTGCTGGTAGCCACCAGTCATTCAAAAGCAATCAGAGCGCCTTACATAAGGATGTTTCATGGTTAAAAAGGTAAAGGTAGAGGTACCCCTGCCTGTACGGGCCAGTCGTGTCCGACTGGGGTTGCGTGCTCATCTTGCTTAAGAGGCCGGGAGCCAGCGCTGTCTGAAGACACTTCCGGGTCACATGGCCAGCGTGACGAAGCTGCTCTGGCAAGCCAACACCAGCGCAGCGCAGGGAAACGCCGTTACCTTCCAGCTATAAAGCGGTACCTATTTATCTACTTGCACTTAGGGGTGCTTTCGAACTGCTAGGTGGGCAGGAGCTGGGACCGAACAACGGGAGCTCACCCCGCCGCGGGGATTCGAACCACCGACCATACGATCGGCAAGTCCTAGGCGCTGAGGTTTTACCCACAGCGCCACCCGCGTCCCTGCAAAATGGTTTCATGGTTAAGCCACACAAAAATCCAAAGAGATGACCATCTTCTCTCTTCTTCTTTTTGTAAATAATTTTTTGTTAATTTTCCATTAATAACTTTCCAATTAATAACATACCAAATCATAACACAAATAATAAAGCCAATTATACATTCCAAATCAAATAGATGACCATCTTCTTTCTGTGTGGCTTAATCAATATGATAAATGACAAGAGGCAATTTGTGCAGAGGAGCAGGCACCGGAAATTATTCCTCTGTGTCCAGCAGGGGATCCCTGGGGGTTGCTGCGTGTGTGTCAGCCTGTTGCTTTCTGCCTCGCTTTCCCTCTCCCGCTCCAGGCCTCGTTCAAGCGCCATTCGGACTACAAGAGCCACGCCCTCGTGCACACGGAAGAGCGGCCTCATCGCTGCGAGCTCTGCGGGAAGCGTTTCAAGCGCGCCTCCAACCTCGCCGAGCATCGGCGCATCCACTCGGGGGAGCGCCCTCACCGCTGCACCGCCTGCACCAAGCGCTTCAAGACTCCCTACGAGCTGCAGAGGCACATGCTGACGCACTGCGCGGAGCGGCCCTTCGCCTGCACTGCCTGCGGGAAAGGCTTTGCCGCGGCGGGGGCCCTCCTCCTGCACCAGCGGCAGCACTGCGACGACAAGCCCCACGTCTGCGGCGTCTGCGGCAAGCGCTTCGCCTACGGACACAGCCTGCGCGTCCACGAGAGGGTGCACACCGGGGACCGCCCGTTTTCCTGCGTCCTCTGCGGCAAGGCCTTCAAGCAGTCCAACGCGCTGGCCTCGCACGAGCGGGTGCACACGGGGGAGCGGCCCTTTGCCTGCGCCACGTGCGGCAAGGCCTTCAAGCAGTCCTCGTACCTGGCCATCCACGCGCGGTCTCACACTGGCGAGCGCCCCTACGCCTGCGGGGTGTGTGGCAAGGCCTTTGCACGGCCCTCACTCCTCCTGCAGCACCAGCGCGTCCACAGCACTGAGCGGCCTCACCGGTGCCGGCACTGCAGCAAACTCTTCAAAGACTTGGCCTACCTGGCCGTGCACGAGAAGGTGCACACCGGCGAGACCCCGTACAAGTGCTCCATGTGCCAGAAGGGCTTTGCGCACCCGTCCAACCTCCTTCAGCACCAGCGAATCCACCGGGATGGATAGCAAGGGCGGACGCAAAGAATAATTTGTCATTCGATGTAACTTTACGTTCCCCGACTAACAGAAACACAGCAGTTTCTGTTCACCTGTGTGCTCCAACCTGCATCAGCGCCACGCGTGCATGCTGCGGTGGATGGAGAGCATCACTTGCATGCCCTTTTGCACATTCCCCAAGCCATGCTCAAGTTTGCCTGGGCGTGCGTTGTTGTACACAAATGCACTATGATTCCCCACCCCTGCAGCAGCACGAAAATAAATAGTAGCTGGAGTATGAGGAGCAGGGCTCCATGTATTTCACACAAAATTGCACTCTCTGAGAATCTGTGCTGTAGCTTGGTTTTTCATCCTGCAGGCATGTTTCTAGTCCATAAGATTATAGAAATAATGTTGAAAACCATGCATGGTGCAGTTTTGCAAATCGGAGCCATAGGGCTGAACAGGAAATCTGCAGGAGCTGCAGTGCTCTGGGTAACCCTTTGTCCTCTTCCTTAGCTAGCAAAAACAGAAGGCAATTGTATAATATACCATAAGCAAATATATGCACATTGGCTTAATTTGCATAATGTGCTCCATTGACTATTTTTTAAAAGCACAGCCATGGTTCTGAGTATTGTTGTCTTATACCCTGATGGGCAGTATTGCTGACTTACCGTGCCTTGCATATTTGCAGGCGCCTACAGAACTTCCGAAAAAAGTAATTTGTGGATTCTTTCTATAAAAATGTGGGTCAATGCCAAATCTCTCACAGTGTTGTGAGAGTGCGTTTGTGTGTGTATTGTATTATGCAGGGCCAGCCTTACCATTAGGTAGAGCAAAGCAGCTGTCTCAGGTAGCAGATGCTGGAGGTACCATGAGGCTTGCCATATGCCACCTAAGCTAGCCTGCTACCCTCAGGTGCAGTGCAGGATGCTGACCTGTCATCATTGTTGATGTAAGATTGACTTGCCAGGCCTGCCTGTGTACAGAATGGGAGGGAGGAGGTCTTAACCTGTCTTCTCTATTGTAGCTTAGGCAGAATGGGCCTCCTTCCCTCTACCGCTGCCTTTGAGCAAGAGGTGGCGTTTGCAGTATTACAGAAATAAGCTAGGGGAAATGCCATCTATATGTTTAAATTGTGAACTGCCCTAAGAGCTACAGTTATAGGGTCGGAATACAAATAATAATAATAATAATTTCAATTAAAAAGCAATCCTCTTTTTATTTTCTTTATGTCTTGTGATTTCCACATGCATGTAGATTATTTGTGGGATGAAAAAATTCCTGTGCTCTATAGGGTAACCAAATTGAGAAGATCAGTGGATCTCATATCCATGAACTGGAGCTTGTCTGTTCACCATACTCTCACACATGAGATTCAGATGGTGTTAATTATGTGTGTGGTCTAAAACCACTGAGCCTCTTGGGCTTGCCGGTCAGAAGGTCGGCGGTTCGAATCCCCACAACGGGGTGAGTTCCCTTGCTTTGTCCCAGCTCCTGCCAACTAGCAGTTTGAAAGCATGCCAGTGCAAGTAGATAAATAGGTACCACTGTGGCGGGAAGGCAAACGACATTTCTGTGCGCTCTGGCTTACGTCACAGTGTTGCGTTATGCCAGAAGAAGCTGTTTAGTCATGCTGGCCACATGACCTGGAATAATAATAATAATAATAATAATAATAATAATAATAATAATTTATTTGTACCCCGCCCATCTGGCTGGGTTTCCCCAGCCACTCTGGGCGGCTTCCATAGAAACCAAAAAACATTAAAAACTTCCCTGAAAGCTGGAAAGCGGTCTGTGGACAAATGCCGGCTCCGTCGGCCTGAAAGCCAGATGAGTGCTGCAACCCCATAGTCACCTTTGACTGTACTTAACCGCCCAGGGGTTCTTTACCTTTACCTTAGTTTAACATATACTTAGAATTTAAATTAGCATCTCTCAGTAGTTTGCATTCAGACACAATGACAATCCATCATGTGACAGTGTGCTTTCCCTTCCCCTTCTTTTGCACACAAGGGAAAAGAGATTAGGAGATTTTATTTTGCAACAGAACATAGTTTGGGTTCCGGATTTGAGGGCAATATGGTTTGCACAAATCAGTAGTTTGGTGCATTTAGAATCTAACTGAATCAGCAGACTAGAAGCAGAAGCTAATCTCAACACCCACAAGGGGATGATGAAGAGAAGGAACAGCACACATCTTTTTATGTCGAACTCTGAATCTAACCATTGCCTCTGTTATCCTTACATGCCAGAATTATCTCCATACTTGCAGATGCAGGGGCAGAGGCTGAAAGGGTGGTGGATTACCAGAGACAAGTGGGTTCATAACAGAGGCA
The DNA here is from genome assembly GCF_965112155.1 of Podarcis liolepis. NCBI lineage: Eukaryota > Metazoa > Chordata > Lepidosauria > Squamata > Lacertidae > Podarcis > Podarcis liolepis. The sequence continues at coordinate 24,589,104 of NC_139573.1, read as the reverse complement.
GGGTTTGAACCCCTGCCTTGACCATTGGCCTCTACTTCTGTGTATGTGTGTGTGTGTGTGTGTGTGTGTGTGTAAACATGTAAAACTCCCTGTGGCTTCGGGGTGATTTTTAAGAGTAACCTTTTTGGTGTTTTAGAAACACATCACCACCAGGCCTGGATTCTGATATTGTGGCCTGATTAACAGACCTGGACACCAATAAGCTTAATGTGACCTGGCTCAAAGTTTTCATTTGGTGGTTGTTGCTGACTGCCATCTTGAATCTTGACTAGAACCTCACTGGTCCATCTTTTACAGTGATTTGAATTCAAAACCTAAAAATCCATAAAATCCAAACCTCTTGAACAGCCTAACAAGAATACTCTATCTGCCCATAACAATGTTAATTTAATAAGTTGCTGAGATGCCTTTTTTAAAGGTGATGTTATGAAAGCAATTCGGACCTCAGAGCCCAGAATGAGAGAGATCAACAAGTTTGGTCTCAGTTTTATGACACTCTTAATGTGCCCTGGAGACACCTCATCAGTTGTGGAGAGAGAGAATTGACCAAGGCTTAAATACCTTCCTCTTGGATACATTTGAAATTACCTGTTAAAACCACATTTAAACCATACAATCAAAATAGGCCAGTCATTCTTGTGGAAACAAAATGATCTCTGACTTTGACTTTCCAAGTCAAAATAATAAAAAAAAATTCCTTCCAGTAGCACCTTAAAGACCAACTAAGTTAGTTCTTGGTATGATCTTTCGTGTGCATGCACACTTCTTCAGATACTTAGTTGGTCTTTAAGGTGCTACTGGAAGGAATTTTTTTTTATTATTTTGACTATGGCAGACCAACACGGCTACCTATCTGTAACTTTGACTTTCCAAGCTATTCTTTAAGCTCTACAGATCACCACAGATCCTGCACATTCAGGGCTCTTCCACTAGAGGGCATGGAGGAGTAAGAGACTGGGCTCCCTTTGCCAGATTCAGATTTTACCCCCAACTAAAAAACGGGGTGGGAGTCCAGAGGTAACAGAGGACACCTGTGCAGAGAAGCAAGGAAGGAAAGGGTCCTGCCTTGGTGCAATCAGGTGTTATGGTTGAAAGTTACCTCAGAAAAGGTGGAGACTATCCATAATCTGGGAAACTATTGTGGATCTTTCCCCAATTATATACTTTTATGATTTTTGTGAGTAAGAAAAAAGTTGCAGGGTTGAGTGTTTCTGTTCAGGATACTCTATTTCCCCCTCATTTTCCACAACCCCCCCTCACAACGGGGAACTTTTTTTGGCCACAGTGTACAAAGTCTTCATTGCATACCCCTCTTTTTTTGTTGATGGGGAGAAAGGTTTTGAAACTTTTCTGTACTTCTGCAAACCTTCTGCCATTAACTTGGGGTTGTCATATTTCAGAAAGTGAAAATTGGGACACAAAAGTTGCTTTTTTGGCAATGTTGAGCTTTTTTCAGTTTTGCCCAAAGTTGTTGAGGTTTTTGTTCACACAAACACACAAAAAGCCCCCCCCCCCGGCTATTTTTAAGGGAAATTGGCAAAGATGACACTGCCGATGTGGATTGCCATATATCCGGATTTTATGCCCAGACACTGCTTTTGACTGCAGTATTCTGGGTATGTCTGGGGAATTCCAGACGTAGGTCAACCCTAGTTAACTTTTCTGAGTGTATAGTGCCCTTTTGACTACATAAGCAACAACACAGCCTGAACGTCAAAAGTATCTTATTCACACATACACACACGTACTGGCCTATGCTGACAAAATGGCTATTCTCATGAGGCATAAAAATTAGAAACAGCACCCCTAGGCTAGCCCCCATTTATGTGACATGTAAAAAGTGTTGTAAACGAAGCCCATCTCATGGAAGCTAGCTGGTATCACCTATTCGGGACACAGTCCTATAAAACCTGGCAATTCAGATATGTAAAGCATACTTTATATACGCCATCACAAAAATGCTTAGGTATATATATTACAAATTAACTCAGTTGGTAAAGCATGAGACTCAGTCTCAAGGTCAAGGGTTTGAGTCCCCTGTTGAGCAGAAAGTTTCCTGTATTGCAGCAGGTTGGACTCGATCCTTGCGGTCCCTTCCAACTCTACAATTCTATGATGAAGTGACATCAACAATAATAAAATAGTATCAAAACATGACAAAATTGGACAGGGTAGGCGGGGGAGAGATATGATAAAGAGTCAGAGAAACAATATAAAAATAATCTATTTATTCCAAACATGATACTTTTCAAATATAATGGTGTCTATCAAGGGCCTTAAGACTGCAATTCTGTAGTCGCTTGCTGGGCAGGAAGTCCCATTGTGCATAACAGGTTTTACTTTCAAGTACTTGAACTGTAAGGCCACGTTCCTATACCCACCAACGTAAAATAAGGCCCATTGAATTCCATGGGACTTACATGAATTGGTCTAGGATTGTATTGCAAATCCTGTCAACCATCCAATTTATAAAACACAACGTCTTTCCCTTGGGAGGTTGCCTCACTGACAATTCAAACCATTTTCTTCCTCATCAAGATCTCACTTTACACACAAGCATGTAGCCTGTTAAGAGTTGATGGGGAAAAGAAAAAATTACATCATCAAGGGAAACCCCTTTAGAACATGTAACAACGTCTCTCTCTCTCTCTCTCTCTCTCTCTCTCTCTCTTGCCTCTGTAATGCATGCAGTAACTAACTCCCAAGGGCAAAGCATTTCACAGCCAAGCTGAAAATATCTACTTTCTTAAAATACATATTCTATCGGATGAGAACCTACTATCAAGGCTGCCTCTTGCATAATCACAGTCATTATTCAGTCTGGCAATTCATTACCAAAGTGGATATTTCAGCTTGGCTGAGGAAGAATAAGAATATATATGTCATAAATACACTGAGAAAATGAGATATAAGGTTCTAACCTTCAGAGATGTAATGTATTATTCTGCACTCTGCACTTTCCTGAGGGTTGAGAAGTGCTGGGGTACTGCCACTGGGTCCCCCCTTTTTTTGAATGAAGCATTCCTTGGGGATTTAAGATGTCTGCAATATGCAACTTATTGATAAATGCAGAAGTACATGGAAGCAAAGAGGCATACCTGAAGCACAGAGGGGTCTGAAAAGAGGGTGCTGGCAAGCTCCCAAAGATACAGTTTCAGTCCCAGCTAGAAACTTGAAACTCTTGAACCCATGGCCCTGAGCTGAAGAGTCCCATGCGCTACCAACTGAGCCATCCATGTATGTACATGCAGTACCCAAGCAGTTGGATCTAGCCACTGTTTCTGGACCCAGAGAGAGTGATGCTACGTCAGAGACATTGTGGTGAATTAAAATGTCGGCTGGAATTAGCTTCTCAGAGCACCAGGCTGAATCTTTTTTTAAAACTCAAGCAGGGCTCAGGGCAGGTGGGACCTGCAAGGATGTTGAGGACTGGCTGCTGCCCAAGGATGCCAGGTTGAGCTTGCATCTTCCAAACTGCCAACTGTAGTCTCTCCCCCTCACCGCCCCCTCATGCCAGCTTTGCTTGTGGATAAAACATCCACAACCATAAAGATTAAGGGCTTTGGGGGGGAGGTCATATTTAAGCAGATTCTAAGCCAGTGGTGAGTGGTCAATTACAATGAATGGGGCACTGCTTCACCAAGCTCAGTGCGCCCTCAGCCAACCACCAGCTTGCCTGTCATCTTTCAACCAGTCCGGGGGGTAGCGTTGCCTATCAGCTTCCTGCTCCTTAGCCCCCTCCACCACCTGTGGGTCTGCCTGCCTTCTGCTCCAGCGGTCCCAATGGGCCTCGGCCACCAGCACTTTCATGCAAATAAGCATGCTTTGTGTTTCTTTCCGATTTTTCGTTCCATCGATGGAGATGGGCTAAGCTTATCCAGTGAATTAGCCACTTGGTTCATTGCAAAATCAGGGGGGGAAATACTTTAGGACGATGCAAAAATCTTCATCTTTTGAATTCAAGTGGACAAGGAAAGGCTGAGGAGGGGGTGTCAGGTGATGGAGTTAACAACAACAAGCATTCCAGCCGCAGCGAGTGGGACAAAGCAACGCTCACAGCAACAAGGCCTGCTTATGAATGAGACTCACAACATCTGATTCACATTATTTCCACCCATGCACATTTCTTTTTTGTTTAAAGCCAGGGTCAGTGAGGGCTTTATAGACTGTGCGGGACATTCTGTTAATGATTTGCCTTTGGGTCGCTGCTGCTGCTGCTGAGGCACATGAGAAGATTAATAAAGACCTTCTGAAGAAGAAGCAGGCAGGCTGAGCTTGGGGCAAGTGGGTGGGAGATTTAGCTGCCCGCTACTCTTCGGAAGTAGACGTTATCCCGCCCATCCCTGCAATTTTGCTGCGGTTTCCTGGAACTTCTCCTGCTCCCCGCACATAAGCCATATTATTGCACAGGTGAGTAAGCAGATTTAGAGGAAATTGTGTGTATGTGTGTTCCTGCAAATGCGACATCAAGCTTACTATCTCAAGAAGCTTGCTATGCTCCCCTTCCTTCCGGGCATTGGCTGGTTCGCCTGTGGCCCTTACAGTTTCTAGATGCCGTGGGGCAAAGAGGGCTCATGTATCAGTACTTCACAGCACACAGAAACAGCATTAAAGCAGGGTCCACACAAGGAAATACCTACTATCAGGTCCCGTTCAGTACTCTGGTTCCTGGTTCCATATAGGCCCTAGTTCACATTCCCAGATATGAGGGGCAAAGAGCCATCTGGCTCATTCAGGAATATTCCAGGCCTGCTTCCTGATTGTCACCTCTTATTAAAACAACAACAACCTGACCTTTATTATTTCTTTTCTTTTTTTTTACTTTTGGAGAGAGAAGGAACAGTGTGAGACAATATTGTTGTTGCTAACAGAAAACACCAACACCTGCAAAAATATAGAAAAAGAAGGAGGTGCATAATTTGAGTTGCTCCCCAAATCACGACGATCACTTCACTGAACCATCATTGTGCAGCAGCTAGGAATACTAATGCCTGGCTTTAGCTAGTGCACCAAAGGTAGCCATGCCCTTGTAACCTCCAAGTTTGACTACTATGATCTGTCCTTCAAGTTGGTTCAGGAATTGCAACTAGTGCCACGGTCAGGATGCTTATGGGAGTGGCAGGCTGGGTATAAATCCCATTTTAAAGCAGCTTCCCTGGTTACCAGTTGTTTTCTAGGCCTAATTCAAGGTGCTTACAGTTACAGTCCTGGACAGTGTGGGGCCCAAAGGTATAAGAGAATGTCTTCTTCGAATATGGATCTATGGATGAGGTTTGCTGTTGGCCCCACACAGGAAAGAAGTATGTAGTGCTGTGGCCTATGAAGAGCTTGTTCAATGGCATCTCCACATCTATGGAAAGCTCTCCTCACTGAGGTGCACCTAGCTTGGCTCAAGGGCTTTCATGACTGGCTACAGCTTAGTGGAGCAAGGAGACTTTTATGGCTGACCTCCCTGCAGTTCCCTCCATTGGTCAGGGCACAATGATGGCAAACCTCCATTCAAAACCATTGTGTGCTTGGATCCTGACACCTGAACACACTCTACAGTAGACCCACCTTACTACATCAAGAAACCACAGTTTCACTGGTGCTTTGTCCCCATGTTGAACTCTCTTTTTTTGCTCCATAGGAGATGGCTGTCCAGTATGTCCATTATAAGGGGATAAAGTTCCCCCCAGGATATAACTCGGTGGAGAAGCTTTGCTTTGCTGAGAATGAGTTTGAAGTGCGAGATGACGACATCTTCAATGTGACTTACCCCAAGTCTGGTAGGAGTGGGATTCCTGCTCAGGAATCGGGTGGGGAATGGGATTTCAAAACAGAAAGACATTCTACATTTGTATAGAATCACAGAATGCAGAGCCCTGCCCATTATGTTTGGACCTACTATGAATTCAGGCCAGCTTTGTCCTAAACAAATTATTAGAATGCCATCTTTTCTCGTGCACTTGCAAAAATGTAGCTGTTTTTATGTGCTTCTGTAACTTGCTTCCCACCCCTGGAAACATTTGTAGTTGTTTAGTTTTTAGGCGGGGGAATTAAAGGACAACATAACTGAATCTGGAAACTGGATAATTAAGACGATGGCCTTAACATTCTTTAGAAAAACTTAAGGTTTTAAATTCTGTAATAGCAGCCTTAAACACCGAAATTCAAAAAATAAACATGGGATTGCTCAAAATCCAAAATCAAACTTGCTTGGTTCAGAACTGATTGAGATTCAAATGTTGCTTGAATTTGAATGTTTGGGAAATGTTATTAAGGATGTAATCCTCTATCCACTTTCCTGTGAGTAAACCCCATTGAACTCAAAGGGATGCACTTATGAGTTGGCATGTACAGGAAGGTTTGCACTGCATATTTTGAAATCAAAGCCTGGTTTTCCTCTTCACCACTCCCACTCCCAAATTTTGAACCAGATTTAGATGTAGGAATTGTGATGGATTGCTTTGCAAATGGTTTTGGGCCAGCCACTGTTAGAAAATGATGGTGTGCTTGGCTTAAAGTAAAATGAATTTGTGGGTACCGACAAAATAACAACCCTCGTTAAACCTGTGGACTTCTTTCTTTTTTTCCTTCATCAAGGAACAGTGTGGATGATTGAGATCCTCAGCTTGATCCTCAATGGAGGTAATCCAAGCTGGAATCAATCTGTGCTTAATTCCTGTCGTGCCCCCTGGTTCACCACACAGCTAGGCCTGGAGGCAGCGCATCTCCTCCCACCCCCACGGCTGCTCACCTGTCACCTCCCCATTCATATCTTCCCCAAAGCCTTCTTCAGCTCCAAAGCTAAGGTGAGTAAATGGTGAGGAGCTGAATATGGAGTTGGCTGGGGTCCTGTCAAAGAGCCTAGGGGCACTGCCATGGTGATTGCTTGTGCGTGAAGGGAAGGACATCTTTGAAAGTGGAAAATAACATTTGTAGTATTGTGGGTCCAGCCCATTCAACATGAAAAACTCCATGTTGGGTGTGCAGCTTATTTACAGGGGTAGGGGAAAGTTTTGTCATTAAAGTTGTGGTTATAACTCTAGGCCCGACTTCTTTTTTGCTTCAAGTACCTTAAGCTATTTTCATTGCAAGGACTCGAAAACCAAAATTATAATTACATAGTATAGTTAGTTAAAGTGATCAGTGCTGGTGTTGCCATATTCACCAATGAACCATATTCCAGGTCTCGTCTGTACCTGCCCTTAGCACCTCACTGTTACCACGCTGAATGGCAAAAGCCATTTTTCACCGCAGAGGTTCAGCCTTGGATCATGCAAAGTTCCAAATTTTACAATATAAAGCCCAGGTGGTTTCCTTGTAGTCACCCTAAGACAGTGTTCACCCACTGATAATGCCCCACCTCCACCAATTAACAGAAGTTTTCTCCCTTAGGTGGTGTACACATTGCGGGACCCCAGGGATGTACTTGTTTCTTACTATCATTTCTCCAAGATGTGTGTCCCCTTTGAGAACCCCAAATCCTTCAACCACTTCCTGGAGAGTTTCCTGAGTGGGGATGGTGAGTTGGATTGAGGGTGGGTGGCCAGAGGAGGAGGAAGAAGGGACATCTGGGTGTCCTTGGTGGGTGTCCTTGGGACATTTGGGTGTCCTTGGTGGAAATCCAGTTCACACACCCAGCAGTTCATTGCCACAAGATGCAATGAGGGTCCACTCTCTCAGGTGGCTTTCAAAATAACAGCTGAGACTAATTTATAGGGCATGGTTTATCTATAGGTCTTGAGCTGTGGCAGCCACAAGGGAAACTCCTTATGCCTATGGCCCTCCAGATATTGTTGGACACCCACACCATATATTTAAAGCACTTTTGCATTAACAGTCATGCCTTCCCCCAAGGAATCAAATCAAATCCTGTTGTGTGGTTGCTTACCTGCATAACTCTATCTGTATGTGCAGAGACGTGCCTTTTCGGACCCTTGGATGCATGTGTGGCGGTCAAGGTCAGGACCAGCAAGGTGCAGTGACATTGGGGCCAGGCCAGCAGGCTTGGTCCCATTCCCCCTTCTGTGCATTATCTTTACTCATGGAGAGAACATAGGAAGCTTCCTTATTCTGAGCCAGACCATTGGTCTACCTAGCCCAGTACTGGTCTACAATGACTGGCAGTGGCTCTCCAGGGATTCAGACAAGGGAAATTCCCAGTCCTACCTGAAGATGCCAGAGATTGAACCTGGCACCTTCTGCCTGCAAAGCAGATGCTCTACCAGTGAGCTACATCCCTTCCTTGTAAAAAAAAAGGGTTTCTGTAAAAAGTAATTCCACCACCCATCGCTGATATCTCTATCTCCGTGTATTCCTTGGTGCAGTACCTTTTGGATCGTGGTTTGACCACATCACAGGTTGGATGAAGCTGAAAGGCAAAAGCAACCTCCTTTTCATCAGCTACGAGGAGCTGAAGCAGGTGAGAGCATGGGGCAGATCCCACCCTTTCCAAGGTTTCTGTAAAGCATCCTCCCCATTGGTAGAAAAATGAATGCAAACCTATTCCATGCGTTCTTCATTGGTAAGACAAATGAGACAATGTTTTAGCAACATGAAAAACAGGGCTGAATTCAATGCTACACACATGTAGTTCTACCCGCACAGCAGGACTTCCTGTTCTTCTCCTTGTACCTCACCCCCAATCTGTTCCAGAGGGTCCCCCAACTTAATGGAGCAGATTTTGAATTTGTAATGGGGAGCAGGGGGCTGCAAGAGAGAGGAGGGGGAGATTCCACTGTCCAAGTGGAAGTTTATAGACCAAGCAGAATGGCCATGCTAGTAGGGTTGCCCTTCAGACACAAAAGTAGTTTCTGAGCTATTTTTAAGGAAATTTGCCAAAATCTACACTTCCGACATGGGTTACAATGCATCTGGATTTTCTTGGACATTTCAGCAATTTGCGCCTGGACACTGTTTCCGACATCCAAATCCTGACGATGTCTGGCAAATTCCAGACGTATGGCAGCCCTAGGCATTGGATGCAACCCAGAATTCAAAAATGTCTGCTAGGTGATGGAGGGGAAAGACAATTTACACAGGAACCTCCCATACACCAAGCCAGATCATCGCTCCATCTAGCTCAGTCTACTGCACTGCCCCACAGGTTTCAAACAAGAGCCTTTCCCAGCCCAACCTAGTGATGCCAGGGACCTTTTCTGAGCAAAGCATGTGCTCTTCCAGTTGCCCTATGTCGCCTCCCATTTTTATTTCATTCATCCCACGAGTCACAACCTGTATTCCTTTTCCATTGTTATCAGTTCTTAAACTGCATTCTAAACATCACTTAAGCTGCAGTCATGGACACACTTTCCTTGGAGCAAGTCCCCAGAGTAGACATGTACAGGATCGTGTTGTTCTTTATTTAAAGCGCTACCTCCTACTCATTTCCCCCGAGGTTGTTGCATTGGATATTGCAGTATCATAAACAGGCAGACACCATTATTAATATATGGTGAAACCTCTAGAAGCTGTCTCTAGTCTTTCGTCTTGGCTGTGATTATGTCTCAAGTTTTGTGCAAAAATTAGAACCCAGGGCATGATAACAGAGAGGTTTGGGGTTAACTGGGAAACTGATTCTCTGGCTGTGCTCAGGATAAATAGGGCTTTGTATATTCTGCAGTTTTCTGACATGATGCAGAATGAGTGCACCATGAGCATCTCAGATTTCATTAAAACACACACTTCAGGATACAAAACCTTAAGACTAAAATTAGGTATCAAAGAACATAGGTCTTACTTTTTCTGCTGCCTAGAACACTAGTCCCCTCTGTATCTGTTCAGGACCTGTTTGGTATTGTGGAACGCCTCTGCCATTTCCTAGGGAAAGAGCTTGATGAGGCAGCGATTACATCAGTGGTGGAGAACACTTCCTTCGAAGCCATGAGGAGGAATGACATGTGCAACTCAACAATGCTTCCCAAGGAATTTATGGACCAAGAGAAAGGGACCTTCCTGAGGAAGGGTGAGGCTTGCTCCAGTAGCTTTTTCCGTAGTTTCAGAGGAGATGGGGAAGAAGGGGCATGGCAGACAGATCACGGATAAAGGAACAATCCAGCCACAGTGCCAACAGAGGTGAGAGAATTTGGGTGGCACCACCAGTGACCTCGCACAATTAAATATGGCTGGGGCGAAGATGGAGTGAGGACAGGAGTGGGATGTGTGTGTGGTGACACAGCAGAATCCTCTCCATGTCAGCAAGACCAGAGACGCGCCACCTAAAAAACATGTATATTAATCAGTGCTGAGGCCCATACCCCTAAATTAAAAACCAGGTGATAATTAGCATGCATTAGTGCAACAGTAGAGCTGTTAGAGGTTGTTAATGGGGTGGGAGAGAGCAATGTAGTATCTTCGCCATTGCCTAAGAGGCAGGCAGTGACAAAATAGAAGGGGAAAGTTAAGCAACTTGAGAAGATCTTGGCTGGCTGGCCATAACAGAGAGTCTAAATAAGTCTTCTGGCACACCAGCTCCATGGGAGACAGAGAGAGAGAGAGATCTGAAGGCTTCTACTTTGACCTCTGACCTCCTGACTCTGCCTTTGCACCGGTCACTTTTCCCTTTGCTGGAAGTGTCCTGCACAATTTCATTGGCAATTACAGGCACCCTTTGATCTAGTAGCAGTGACTTTTGCAATGCTTATTTTCTCTGGCGGGCAGAGGAGCTGACTTGCAAAGTGCTGAGAAGCTCAGCTCCAGAGAAGTTTAATCAAAGGTAGTTTGAATTTAATTGTTGCCCGTGTCCTCATTTTCTAGGCATCTGTGGAGACTGGAAAACTCACTTCACGGTGGCACAGTCTGAATACTTTGACAAGGTTTACCAGGAGAAGATGGAGGGCCTGAAAGGAATATTCCCTTGGGAATACACTAGGCAAGAGAACCACTTGGGAAAAGGCCTTAATTTCTGAACTGAAAGATGCCGCAGCCTAAGCTTGTCTGTCTGTTACCAAGAAAGCCCTTCCTTAATCCTAAACCCTAAAGTAGAGGCACTTTTTGTAGGGGAAATGTATGTGCTCGGAGCAATTCATAACATTTTTAATAATTTCACATGCTTCAGGGTGCTGGATGTGAACACATGTTATGCTTCAGGGCACAGAGTGGCACATGATGTATCATGTGAAGGCATCTACTGCAGTCATCTGGCTGAAGCTGGACTGCATTGGAATTAGCAGGGGGAAACTGCCGGAGGCTGCCTTAAGTTGTTCAGAAGAAAACGGGGATCTAATCATGTTTCTTTTTCAAAATAAATATTATTAAGGCAAGCAACGAACAGCAACTGAATATAGCGATGCAACACACTATTAATCTCAAGATGGTAAATAGCAAAAGAAAGGCAATTTTTAAAATAATAATAATCAGTGCTTTTTTTCTAAAAAATGTTTAGGGGTACAGTGGTACCTCAAGTTACATACGCTTCAGATTACATACGCTTCAGGTTACAGACTCTGCTAACTGAGAAATAGTGTTTCAGGTTAAGAACTTTGCTTCAGGATGAGAACAGAAATCGTGCTCCGGTGGTGCGGCAGCAGCAGGAGGCCCCATTAGCTAAAGTGGTGCTTCAGGTTAAGAACAGTTTCAGGTTAAGAACGGACCTCCGGAACGAATTAAGTACTTAACCCGAGGTACCACTGTACTCTCATTTTGACTCAAGAAAACCACCATTTTATAGTTCAAATAGGGAAAAAATAAATACAGTAACTGGACAAAAGTACAAAGATTCACAAAATGTTTAGGAGTATGTGTCCCCCAGCGTCCCCGCAAAAAAAAAGAACTGATAATAATAATTATAACAACAACCACCACCAGTTTTACAGACAACCACAACAGAGACAATATTTTAGAATCAACAGTGTGGATTTCAGAAAGTTATTATTCTAGAACGTTTGTGGGAAAGGGCTTCCGAACCCCATAAAATAAGTTTGAGGGAAGGATGGGTGGCAAAGGCAGAGAGGCCTGCAAAAGCATGTGTTTGGGGGGCAGCAATTTGATTTGAGCTAATCAGATGCCTTTCCTAACTAAACAGTTTTTAAAAATAAATAAATAAATAAAAACAGATTACATTTATTTGTTCTTTTGGCTGCAAATCTGGAACCTGATCAAAGTGAAGTCACTTGACTCCCACTCCTTCTCGATTGCCAGCTTTTCTGGGTATAGGCATCTCCATCCTGCCTTGTCCTCCTTTGCTTTCAGGCTTATTAGCTCTGCTCAGTCGAAAAGCCTGGAAAGTGTGTGTGTTTAAAGTTTTTCCTGGAATTTAAACTTGTTCTGAAAGGGAAACCTAGAAGAAAGTAGCCCCTCTCCCTAGCTGGCATATGAAATACTGCCGATACAATGTCAGTCTGTTATGCGTGCGTTTGTGTGTGGCCCAGCTCCTTTAAACTGGGGGGGGGCGGAGGGGGGGATACAAAAACCCGCTTGGAACTCACATTCTTGGGATCTTGGAATGAGGGTTGGTTGCGGTTACTCACTGGCAAGGAAACCGTATGGTATACTCATAAGTGGCATGGCTCAAAAGTATAAAATTGGTGCAGGAGAAGAACCCCACCCCCTCCCTTGCACACAAACACACACACATAATTTCCAGTCCATTCTAATAGGTGTTTTCACATTGCAGGATTCCTCCCAGTGCCACATGCTGAGGAATGCCTTCCTGCCATACTCAAGAGCTTTATAGCAGCATCTGGCTTGTTAGTAGGTTTTAGTGGACTGTTGTTTAGATGCAGCACGGTTCTTTAGATGTTATTGGTGTGAGAGAGAATTTTGAATGTGGAACTAGTAGATAGTAGTTTTCTTGGATTAATGAATGTTATGTTGTTGGGTACTTAAGGACCTTTCCTTATGCCTGTAGGCCTCCATCAAAATGATTCTGTTTTCGTGGTTTGTGGCTCATAGCCCAAAGACAACGTCTCATTTCTGAACCGGAGAGGTGCTGGGGCTAAACTCTGCCTGGGAATTGCACCCCTGGAAGCCCCAAAGTGGCACTCTGCATGCGGTCAGTAGCCATTCTCTTCTATATCAACCTGCTTGGACTCTGGCATTTCTATTGTCCCAAGGCAAGGGCATGAATCTCTTGGACTATAATCACTGGCCATGCCGGCTTGGGCTGGTGGGAATTGGACTCCAGCAACATCTGGAGGGCCACAGGTTCCCCGCCCTTGTTTATGGCCAAGCATCTGGTTTAAGTTAAGCCAAACAAGCAGTTCCTGAATTGGAGAGAGAGAGAGAGAGAGAGAGAGAGAGAGAGAGAGAGAGAGAGAGAGAGAGAAGGCTCTTAATGAAATCCATAAGGTCCATGTGACTTCTCCCAATTTTCCACAAATCATGATCCCGCCCAGCCTTCTAAAAACAGTAGCTACGTGGGGGACAACAGCACATAAACTAAGGACCCCTCTATCTCCGCTGTGGTCCAAGCACTACCCTGGGAGCTCGCATTTCTCAAACTGTCTCAGCATCATTTGCTTAAATCATTTTTCTCCGGGGAATGAGAGCCCTTTTACCGGGCAGCCTCGTGGTCTAATGAGCCTCCTCCCCTGCGTTAGAACAAGCGCGCTCTGCACACGCTCAGAAGCAGCCTGGCCTCTTGATTCGCAGACGTTCCGACATCGCCGGCCGTCGCCCCGCCGCTGCAAAAGCGGGCTGGAGGGACTGAGCTGCCTCGAGCTGCAAGTCGAGGCGCGATCATCCGGCTGGGGGAACTTGTGGCTCGGCTCTCAAGGGCACTCGTAGGCGGAGAGCGGAGGCGTCGGCCGAGCCTGGTCCCCCTCCGTCCCTCCCTCCCTTCCCTTCCCCTCCCCTCGCCTGCCTGCCTCCCCTCCCCTTCCCCTCCCCGCTCACTCGGCGCTGCCGCAGTCGCGCCTCCACGTGCCCTTGGCCGGGCTCCGGCGGGGACTGCAGCTGCAGGCAGCCGTGGCGTCGGGGGCCGGGATTTCTGCCAGGGGGTGGCTCCAGGCTGGGCTAGAGCCGGCCGAGGCAGGGGGCGGGGGCGCAGCGCGGAGTTCGGAGGCGGCGGCGGCAGCGACAGAAGCAGCCGCCTCAGCAATAGATCAGGCGAGCCCGTCCCGTCGGTGAGCCCGCCTGTCTGCGCCATGGTGAGCCGCTGTGCGCTCTGCTGGGGGCGGCGGGTGGGGGTCCGGGCTGGGCAGGTAACGTGGCCTCCGGGGGTAGGTGGGTGGGTTGCTAAGGGCAGTGGGGAGGTGGGCCACGTCGGGAGAGGAAAACTAACCTGACCGCCCCCTCCCTTGAAGGAAGCGCACTAACAGCGGGAATGAGGTGCCGGGCATCAGAGAGGGCATTGCGATACTGGAGGGGGCGAGGGTGATGGGGATCAGGGTGGCTCGCCGCTGGAGGGAGCCCACAGCACTGGGGGGGGGGGCAGGCGGGGGCGGGGCAAGAGTTACTGTCAGGGGTGTAACTGGGGCTTGCAGCCGAATCGCAACCGTGTTTACTCGGGAGTAAGTACTACTGGCCAACCTCGCTGTGCGCACGCAGGACGTCTAAGTCTGCTCTTTAATTCCGAGTAGTTAAAAGAGATGGTGTGTCTCTTCCTTAACCGCGCCTCCCCTCCTGAATGCTTCATGCCTGCTGATGTGAGGGATCCCAGCCTAAGATTTGTGATTCTGGGTCGGGATCCCCGGTACTGTGGTGGTGGTGGTTACTGATTTCTGGCCGTGCAGTACGAGAGTGTGGTTTTCAGCACCTGGCAGGAGTCTCTCTTTCCAAGGGATGCTCAGAGAGTTTCCTTTGACGTTTCCTGCATCTGTAATTCGAACTAGAATCTACACTAACCAGAACACTCCTTTTGGTTTAGAATTGTGTGTCTTCATTCTGCTTTCTAGTCTACTCTTCTATCCTGCCTCCCTCCCCCCCCTTCCTCCCTCATTAACAACACTCTCAAATGTTTTTGGACAAAAAAGGCATTGATAGAGTATATTATTGGGTGTGTGTGTGTGGGGGGGGAACCTTACATTTTGGAGCGGGGATTAAGAGCAGCATAGCTAGCTGAAAGTTGGCTCTGAAGGAGACACCTGATCTCATTGCGTGTGTGGACCGGGCATTTGTTCTAGCTGGGCTCAGGTTGGTTGCTCCAAGCTGGAGGTGGTGGCAAGATACCTTTTCTTCCGGATTTAAACAAAGTCCTACGATCTGTGTGGGAGGTCAGCAAAGAGGAACATATTTTAGTATCTTATTGCATGGCTGTCATTTATAGATCCAAAGAAACCCCAGAAAAGGTTGACCTGGTTCCTGCCTTCGTTGAAAAAGAACAATCTTTGGTGTGCACATACATGCAAAGAATTGTGAGTGTAGTACTGCACACGATCTGTGAATACATGCTGCAAAACCACAGTAGGTGGTTCTTCAAAGGAAAAATGGCTAGATTGATACTTTTTAAGGCATTTGTTTGCTGCCTTATAACATTGCTTGCCATTTTCCCATTGCAACTCTATTCCCCCACCCCAAAACACAAACACATGCTAGTTGCTACTCTTCTTCTTCCTCCTCAGCTGCTAGGTATGGGTTTAAATAGGTGGAACACATTTGGAAACCTGTGGAGCAAGGAAGGAATAGGACTGTGGCTTGGGCAGAGGTAACTGCCACTGAAAAGTGCCAAATAACCCCTTCCCTCCTTATTAGCTCCCTCCCAGAACTGCTTGTCTTTAGAAGCAGCAGCTTTTATTTCACAAGTTTATGTGTAATTTGACTTTGATGGGCCTTGCACTCTCTTTTTGCTTTTGCAAGTTGACAGTGTGGCAGAGGGCCTGTCCCATAACCCCCATAATGGCTGTGTGGTCTAGCGGAGTACCAGTCAGGACACCGACTGGTGTGCTTCATGCGCCTCCTCTCAGTGCTCAGGGTTAAAAACAAAAGGCACCAGAGCTTTAATCCTGAAAGCGTAAACCGGAAGCCCCCTCTTTGTCAGGTGGGACCGTACAACACATGCTTCACAAAGAAGAAACCCCAAGTTCAGTCTGTGGCGTCTTCAGATAAAAAGGACCAGGCAGCTGATAGGCCTATGCAAATTGTTTAACATTTTCTTGAGCAGATGGTTATTTTCATTATTGTTCTATACCACTTACAGTGTTGGTTTTTTTTTAAAAAAATGTTTTTATAATGTTGTACACCATCCTCCTGACCTATGAGAGGGCAGTGTAGAAATACTTCTGTGAATAGGTGGGTAGCAGGTGATGGGAAGAATGTTTGCCACAAACCAGAGCATTTTTCTACCTGAGGCAGAACAGGAAACAGAGTCCCTCCCACAAGCCACGGTGCATAGGGCCCCTAGGAGTATGTAATAAATAAGCAAAATAAAATAAATAAGAGTTTTCTGCTCTTTCAGGCAAACGAGACCAGTTGCCTCCACCCTGACTCATGGTGGAGCCGGCCTTCTGCTGAAACTGCTCAGTGCTACTCAAAGGAAACATCTCTGGGCTAGATGGGCAAATGAGCTAGCTTGGCATAAGGCAGACTCCTGTAATCCCAGGTGTGTGAGGGCTAGAATTGATTGTGAAGTCTTCTCCGAAAGGGAAAGGCACTGCACTTATTCAGCAGGGTGGCTCGTAGGTAATTTTTTCAGCTTCTTATTTTCTCCATGGAAACCATTCCCCTGGTACACAAATGTCTGCAGAAACACAATCATGGCAGTCAGTGGTGCCCAGCAGTGATTTCTGAGATCAAGGTGGCGTTTTCTAAATGATGTGATTTCCCCCCTCCCTCCACACATTCAAAAAGTGGGTATCAACTGTGTTTTTAAATAGAAAGTTATCAGTTCTTGATGTATTTCAATCTAAGGCTCTCTTCACTGGGGAATACCAGTAAAAAGGTAAAGGTAAAGGGACCCCTGACAATTAAGTCTAGTCACTAACGACTCTGGTGTTGTGGCATAACCACTAAACACAGGCATAGATCTGCAATGGTAATATTTACAAAAGAAAATTAAAGAGAGAAGAAAGTCAGTATATAAAATCATATCATAAATATTGCTAATATTAACATCTGTCATAAAAGTGATTTTAAAAAAATAAGTATACTTGCTTGAAAAGAATAGGTGCACTAATGTGTGCCACATAAGTAGGGACAACGATGATAAGTAATGAGTTTAAACATTTTCCTACACTCTCTATTTTAAAAGCCATACAAAAACTAGTCCTCAGCACTCCGGCTAGGAAGAAGCAGAATTTAACACTGGCATTTAATTTTCTTAATGCAGGGGGTGCCAACATGGAGCCTTCCAGAGATGATGCTGAACTGAAGTTCCCATCATCCTTGGCTGTTGGCCATGCTGGCTGAGCCTGATGGGAGCTGGAGCCCAACGAGATCTGAAGAGCATTATATTGGCTCCTGTGGACCTAAAGAGATAAAGAACAGCCTGTAACATCTTAGTCATACATGGAACCACTTCTTTAGACTTTCTATAACTTCCCTGATCATAAAAAATTGCTGCTGAATTATATATGGACTGAGTTCCTGGCTTACACAGTATATTGCTGGGCAGGCCATCCCAAGGCATTCTGCTACCTGAGGCGGAGCAGTCCCCCCAGGTGCTGAGTACCTAAAGCCAGCCAAGTTATTTTAGCACCCAAGGCAGAAAATTCCATGAGCACCTCTCTGCTGCTGTTCCCTCACACTGTAATAATAGATTAGATAAGTAGCAATTTGCTGACCTTCCATGACACCCAAAATCAACTGCCTGAGGGGGCTGCCTCATTGCCTAATGGTAGGGCTGGCCGTACCTGATGCTAGTAAGAGAGAAGACTTGGTCACTTTTAGAAATGGAGGCAGTTCATACTCTGAGCAGTGAATCCCTTTGAGCAATCCTTGAAAGTTTACTTTGACCCATTGAAAACCACCGCTGTAGAATTAGATGAAAGACGGAGATCTGCCTCTGGTGTTTGATTGAGACAATGGCTTTTCCACCAACGCTAAGACATAATTTGTGCAATTACTGAGTGCTGTGTGCGTGCGTGCGTGCGTGCATGCATGTGTGAACTTGCTCCAAAACAGGGCATAATCTGACCAGGGTACAACCCCTGTGAAATGTTGCATGGTGTCCAAGAGACCATGTTGTACACTAAGCGCTCCTCAGTTCCAGTCTGGAATTCTCTAGGTGATCTTAGGTAAGCTGCTCTCTCTTGGCCTCACCTGTAATATGGGGATAATAACTCACGGAGTTTTCCCTAAGGACTGGTGATGTTGAGTATGTGAAGCTTCTGGAGTCTGCTAAAAACACTATATGAATGCTAAATCTGATGATGACCTAGTGCAGAATGTATTTCCTTGCCGGAAGGGCTGTAGCATAGTGGCAGAACATCTGCTTTGCTTGGGAAAGGTTCCAGGCTCAATTCCTGGTATCTCTAGGTAGGGCTGGGAGAGAATGCTGCCTGAAATCCTGGAGGGCCACTGATGGTCAGTGTAGACAACCCTGAGATGGATGGACCAATCGTCTGCGTTCAGGGTAAGGCGCCCTTTCCACTGAGTAATCCTAACTAGGTTGCTGTACACTGATTACATTAATCTTACACTTCCTCCCAGAAGCTTATACAGTGGTACCTCAAGTTACAGATGCTTCAGGTTACAGACTCCGCTAATCCAGAAATAGTACCTCGGGTTAAGAACTTTGTTTCAGGATGAGAACAGAAATTGCGTGGTGGCGGCGCGGCAGCAGCAGGAGGCCCCATTAGCTAAAGTGGTACCTCAGGTTAAGAACAGTTTCAGGTTGAGAACGGACCTCCAGAATGAATTAAGTTCTTAACCCGAGGTACCACTGTAGTGGGTTTATGTGGTCCCCCCCCCCCATTTTATTCACAAAGCAAGCCTGTGAGGTATGTTAGGCTGAGATACTGTCACAGTGAGCTTCATGGCTAAGTTCAGATTTGAATATTTTTCTCTGATAGGTCCAGTCTTACCATTACAGAGAGTGAGCCGGGTTGCCTTAGGCGGCAATGTAGAATGACCTGGTTCAGGGTTCCAGCTAGCCAGCCAAATCCGTTCCATTCTCACCTCACGTTTTCCCCCTTCCCCACCCTGTCAGTCAGTATTTTGTGCCCACTGAGCATGCTCAGTGTTCAATGAGCGATTTTGGGATCTCCCATCTTAGGATTTTTTAAATAGAAGGTTTCCCCCTTTTTGTACTTCTGCAAACCTTGGGGTTCCCCCAAGTCTGCTGATAATTCTCCTTTGTGCATGGCTGGTGCTGTTTTCATTGCAGAAAGATCCATGCTTTGAGAAGGAGTTTGGGTTTGGTATTAGTACATAGGATGGAGATGCGGAGACTCCAATTTCCGTTTATGAGAAAGAGAGAGAGAATATATATATACTCCACCAGCAATATTTCTGGAGGAGGACGGCTTTCTGTTTTTTTGCCAGCCACTGTTCTCCCTGGAACCATCTGCCTTGCACACCCTCCAGGACGGCGAGCCAAGAAGGGGCCTCCCCACTCCTTCCTGCCTCCTGCCAGTGTCTGTGTGGGAAGGGGGGTTGCCTCTTCCTGTCGGGGATGTAGAACTTCTCCCTCAAGCTTGGCTGGCTCCGAGTCTCTACTTTCCTGCCTCTCTTCCAGAAAGTGGCAAAAAGCTCCTGGGGGGGGGCGAAGGAGGAATGTAAAACAGACATACTTTCCACTATTCTACAAAGTACCGTGCGGCTAAAAACTTGAACTGAGGCCTGGTGAGGGCTAGTCCCTGAAAAGTAGCCAGGTTGCCAGTTTGAGCCTTCCTTGTGGGAAGAGGGCTGGGGCCGGCCCTATAATGAGACGCGCTGAGTCACTTGTCTCAGGTGTCAGATTGAAGGGGGGCAGTGGAATGAATGCCACCCCCCACTGCCTTGCTAAGCCACCCCCCACCCCCGACTGCTAGAATGAGTTTGCCCCCTTGCCAGCCGCTGCTTGAGCTCTCGTTTCCGGCAGCTGCCTTGGCTAGACGTTTTGACACGGTGCTGTGAGACTTGGGACACCTTTGCTGCTGTGCTTGCAGTAAGTAGCAGTTACCCGTCTTGTTGGGTGCAGCGACTGGGGATGAGGGGTGGTCCTGCCTTGCTTCAGGTGGCAAAACAGCTTGGGCTGGTCCTGGTTGTAGGGCACTGGCTCTGCATGTAAAACAAGGATGTAGTGCCTTGGCCTTGGGGATATGAGTGCCACCGCCTGGTTCTCTTTATCAAGCCTTTGGGACTCTTTGTCACTTGCCCTCTTGAGTGCTTTGGCCTGCTTGGAATGCGTCCTTGAGCAGTGATAACTGCTGCTTGCCAGAATGGAGGCTTGTATGTGCTTTGGGTGTGTTTAGAAGGAAATCTCTTGACTTCTGTGTGGCTGGAATGCAACCTGCTGTACAAAGGTAAGAGTCACATGTATCTCTCTGCTTAAGTTTGCTTCTACCTCTCACATGTGCCTGGAAGGTTTGTTTGCTTGTTTATTTTATTTATATCCCACCTGCCTTCCAAAGAGCTCAAGGTAGCTTTCCTGGCTCTTCCTCTCTTCTCACAACAACCCTGCAAGATAGGTTAGGCTGAGAGAGTGACAGGCCCAAGGCCACCAAGTGAGCTTCATGGCTGAGTGGGGATTTGAACCCAAGTTTCCCAGGCTGTGATCCAGCACTCTAACCACTACACAACTCTGCCCGTGAGCTTCCTCACACCAGTGAAAAGGTTCTAGGTTCAATCCCTGCTGTCCCCTGCATAGTAGGCAAGAAAAGTTCTCCTTTGGGAAGCCACCATCACACAAGGGCAATGAGTTTGCTGGGTGATTTGGGATGCTGGTTTCAGAGGCGGATTTAGGGGAGCGTGACTGGTTTGGTCGCACTGGGTGCGGAGCCTCGGGGGTGGCACAGCTGTGATGTAAAATGAAAGGCAAGAGGCACCCAATTTTGGCTCTGCCCAGGGCACCACTGGAGAGCCAGAGGTTCCTCACCATTGTCCCAAAGGGTGAAGGCAGCAATAGTATGCAGGATCTGGAGTGGACGGAAATTGAATGGAAAGAGGTAGAGATGTTAATGGATATGCAGCGGGATGTGTTTTACAAAAGAACAGAAGACAAATTCCTCACTACTTATGCCAAAGAGGAAAAACACTTGGAGAATATCCTTTAAGCTCAGTGATTTCATAGATTGGCTAATTATACTCACTAGAGAAGAAGCAAGGGCAGTTAAATGATACAATAACAAACCCGCCTCTTCAAAGAGAAGGATGTGATTCAAAGTTAAGAGATCGATTCAAATTTATTATCACCAGGAAATTATTAGTTTTAAAAGCTTTCTTTGTTTTGACTCTTTGGGCACAGATGACTTGGCAAGTTACTTACGCAGCAGAGGTGAAACTGGGATCCCAATCAATCCAGGAAAGGAAAAGGCAGGCTACAGTGGGACTGAAGATCCTATGGAAGTGTAAGCTTGAAGGGTATAGTTGGCCAGGTAGACTGTTCCCCCAGCAGCCAGGTAGCTGGCCCCAAAGCCCTGATGGTCATTATTGTGTGGTTGCAAAGAGAGAGGACAAAATTCCTCCCTGGAGATGCCTTTTGCCTATCTCCAACAAAATGAACATACTTCACTTGAAGACATTCATGTTTTGCTTAAACTATATTCCACCTGCTGATAACCACAAAGATGGGATTTCATCATCATTATTATTATTATTATTATTATTATTATTATTATTATTATTATTAGTTTATATACTCCTTTCTGAAGTGGTATGTGGCTTTTTCCAGGGAGCCTCTGTTGGCTATCACATCTTTCTGGTTCTCGGGCATCATCCTGACACAATCCCCTCTCCTGACATGCGCACCAGTGCATGTTATCTCCTGGCACATTCCTTACAGGCCCCAGAGGTGACCAGCGGTGCCTTCCTTGATGTGTCATGGAAGGAGAACTCCTGAAGTATCTCTTGGTAGAAGTGGTGGTGAAACGTGAGAGGATAAGGGTAGCCAGATGACACTTCTCTGACATCCAGTTTTGCAGGTGGAAGTTCCTCCAGCAGGCCTTGCCAACTACCTCAGCAGGGATCAGTTTGCTGTACTGATGACAAGTACTGGCACATGGCTGGAAGGATCTAGACTTGGTGCCCATTGAGTTTGGCTTAAAGCAGGAGTGGGGAACCTTTTAAAGCCCACAGGCCATGTACTTTTCCAGGCAACCTTCTGGGGGAACCCAGTGGTGGTGTAGCCAGAGGCAAAACATGAGGGAAACAACAGATGTTACTCTTGTCTTTGTGCAGTAGGCCACATTCAAGTCATGCAAAGCTCAGAGGTTTCTAAGGCAAGCAAGAGGCCTTATCCCAGTTCAGGGACACAGTCCAGTCGGCCTAAAGCTCTCCAGGAGAGGGTGGAGCAGTGTCCGTGAGAGAGAGTCCCAAGGGGTGGACAGAGATGCTTAATGGCCCCCAGTCCTGAGGTTCCTCACCCCTAAGCTAAAGCATAGAGGGTTACACATTGCCCCATCTTGTTTCCAAAGCATCCTGTCCATATATACCACTTTATATGGTGTATATGAGGCGGAAGAATTGCTGATGGTTGTGAGGAAAGCAGAGTATTCCATCAGTGGGACATTAGGTGTGTTTTAAGAGTTTGCCCTCCGGTGCCATTAAAGTTATCCTGCCAAGCAGGTAAGCAGGTGCAAGAATGTGGGGAGAGGTGGGAGAACAAAGAAGCACAAGAAAAATAATAGGGAGTGCTGGCAGAAGACGTGTGTTTCTGGGAGAGTCCTAGCTCCACAAGGGGGGCTCTTAAAGAAAGAGCAGGGTGGAGTGAAAAGGCAGGTAAGACTAACACTCTCAGCACACAGCCAGGGAGATGTATTCATACATCTCTTGCCTTGTGCCCAGCTGGACTATATACTTTAGCCTGGTCTCTCCCCCCGCCCTTAAATAAAATTCATTGTTTCTTCCTTTGCCTGGTGGAAGAGTCAGCAAGAGAGGGGAGAACAGTGAGCTGAGAGGAGGTGCAGCAGGCAGCAGCTGTAATGGGGGGGACGAGGGAGAAAGGAGTGGGGGGGGGGAGTAGGAAAGCTGAGGGTGGGGAGATGCAGATGCTGTCGCAGTGCTTCTTCTTCTCTGGGCCCCTCTCTGGCAGGTGACATCACCGTTCTGGCACCGAAAGAAGGAGAAAAAGCACCAAATCCTGTTTTCCCTACCATTGTGTAATCTTAGGCAGCCTCTTCTATATCTGGGATTAGGAGAATTGATTTTTTAGATACAGTAGCATACCTCTTCTTTTTAGAAATGTAAAATAAAGCCCTGTTTCTGCAAAACACATGAATATGTGCTCTTGCATTTGGTCCCGTCCCCCCCATAGAAAGGTACACCCAACAGATGGTTGCTTGCACAAAGGCAACCTAAAAGTGCAGCCCTGATTCACTGTTGTTGCAGATGTGCTCTGTATCCACATAACGCTGCGATAGGTTTCAAGGCACTCCAACTTCTTCATCAGTTGTATGTGAGTACTGAGCTTTTCACTGTGAGGTTTTTATAAGCCGCCCTGCAGATCTGGCCCTACCGTTAGGGAGAATAAGGTTGCTGCAGCGGATGCTGAGGGCAATTCTCTGTGTGTGTCTTGCACAGCTCCCCGTACTCCCTAAGGGAGCCTGATGTACTCGGGCACATTGTCCTTTTGCCACTGCAGAAAACAAGATTCATATGCCAGTCCAGTCAGTTTCTGTACAAGGAATTTTAGGAGGTAGGGGTCTGTATCTTGTCCTTCACCTCAGGCAGCAAAATGTTTTGGGCAGAAAACTGCGTGGTCTGTAAACCATTTTTGAAGAAACGCGGAAATAAAAAGAACAAAAAGTCTCAAAATCTTGTGGCATTTTAAAGACGAAGGGCTGCATCCCAACCTAGTCCTATTTAGAGTAGGCTCATTGAAATGAATGAATTTGACTCAGGTCATTAATTTCAGTGGGTCTATTTGAGTATGACTAACACATTGGATACAACCCTAACAAATGTCTCATAACATTTTGGGTGTGCTACAAGACTCTTAAATTGTTTTTGCTGTGACAGAGTAACACTGTTACCCCTTTGGAAATAAATACAAGAGCTAGTGGTACAAATAAGTCAATTCTAAAGGGTTGTAATGGTCACCGTCTGCTACAGGGTTTTTGTTGCTTATTTAAGGTTCAATTCAGGGTGGATTTGATTTAAATCAAATCGATTTAAATCTCGATTTAAATCACTATTCAGTAAGACTTGATTTAATTCCCCCCCCCTTTTTTACAGAAAGGCATTCCTGCTGGTATAATCTTAATATTTACAATGAGATGAAGGTTTCATTTTTTGGAATAATAAATTTTCAGAGTAGTTTTTACAGCTATATCAAAAATTAATGATTTGGTTATACTATTAGAAATACATAGACAGATTATTATGAAATTATTGTGAAGTTTAGTTAGTTAATTGTTTATATTTGGACAACTTTTCTACTGTACTTTATTGGAAGGAGAAAAATAATCATTTCCTTAATAACAATTTAAACAATTTATTTAACTAAAACAATAACATTGTAGCATATGTATCCATGTTTGTTAACTGATGTGGTTAAACTTTTATATATATACTTAGAATGAGTTTTAACACACATGATAAACTTAAAACAAATCCTTATTTCCTGATGGCCTTTGGACTATAACGTCACTTAAATAGAAAACTATCTTTAGAAATACTTTTTCCTCCAAAAGCATTTTATTTTAAAAATACAATTTAAATTTAAAAAAATCCATTTTTTTATTTTTAAAAATCATTGATTTTTATCCACCCTGGTTCAATTGATGGTATAGTTCCATGGACCCCTCCAGAATTTTCACATTTCAGTACCCAGCAGTGTGTTCCTATGTCAGTGGAGCTTGCCTCTAGGTACAAGGATTTGGATTGGAGAATACCTTCTTTTTTGGACATGTGTTTCATTCCACTTCTGAATTGACATGGAAGGGATTAAAAACCAAGAAAGAAACTTTTAGCACCTTAACAACTTACAAGTTTGTCCATGGCATAAGCTTTCATAGACTTTGGTGCACTTCAAGAAAACTTGCGCCATAATAAATTAAGTCGCCTAGGTGCCAAAAGACTCTGTTGTTTTCTAACGCAGAAGACTAACACGACTACCCCTCTGTAAATGTACAGGACTACACAAAGGGGAAGGGTCGCAGTTCAGTGGTAAGAGCATCTGCTTTGCACACCAAAGGTCTCAGCTTCAGTCCCTGGCCTCTCTAGGTAATGCTGGGAGTCACCCTCTGTCAACCCCCCCCCCCCGAGGGGCGCTGCCAGTCAGTGCAGGTAATACTTAGCTAGATAGGCCAGTGCCTTGCTTGGTATAGGGTAGCTTCTAGCATGTGGCCTGTAAATCAAGCCCACCACCACCTGATTCTGCAGTTTTGGGGATTTTTGAAAACAAAGCAAAATAAATAAATAAAATGCAATAGGTTTGCAAAGTCGTTTGATCTGGATTCTGAAACCAATACAGGAAAGCAATTTAAAAGAATTAAAAGGTTTGCATCTGATTCAATGTACTTGCAAGTGGTACGGAAAGGGTTCTTGCGACTCGTGATTAGGTGCATTTGGAAGGTCTGGCACAATGGCTGCCTCTTGCTGTTGGCCCCTTTCCCTCGCAGCCTCTTTCTCTCTCTCTCTCTCCCCCAACCCCATTTCCTTTGCTGGGTGGAGCTGCGGAAGGAATGAGCTCACAGCTGCTAATGTATTCCAGATGGAACCTCGGCTGTTCTGTTCTCAGACTTTGGCACCTTCCCAGACTCTTTCTTCCCTGCTGCCCCCTTATGCCCCCTGTTCTTTTTACACGCTGCCAATCTCTGTGCGCTGCGCCGCCGCCGCCAGCTCCCTTGCTGCCCTGTCCCATTTGGCTCGCCGCTAGGGGGCAGTGGTCTGGCGTGAGGCTTCAGCCAATGCTTGCTGCAGGTAGCCACGACCGCTGCATCTCTTCTGTGAGTTTGCTAAGCAAGGCAAATAAAAATGTACTTTTAAAAAATAAATAAATGGACAAGATCAAGTACAAGGGACCCTTGGCAGCAGTGCAGCAAGTCCCGTGTCATGCAAAACAGCAAAGGACATTCTGTTTGTGCTGAGAAGGCACAGGCGCAACTGGTTGGATTTAGCAGTGGTGGAGTTCGTCCTGGAGTATTTAGTGGTCTGGGAATTGGCATAGATTCCCTGGTGATTGCATGGGCATTAAAGAGCCAGGGAGCTGGCGAGGGGGCAGAAAGGGAAGGTGCAGGGGAGGCTGCTGTTGGATGCTGTTTTCCCCTCACTATGCTCTCTCTCTTTGCAGGAACCTGAGCCGGTTGAAGAATGCGTCCAGAGTACGCTGGCCGCCTTGTACCCCCCCTTCGAAGCCACTGCCCCCACCCTGCTGAGCCAGGTCTTCGAGGTGCTGGAGCGGACGTACCAGCACGACGCCCTGCGCTACACCCTCGACTTCCTTGTTCCTGCCAAGCACATCCTGGCTCGGATCCAGAGTGAAGCCTGTGTGAGCTGCTGCATCGGTTTGGCTCTGTTCCTCCGGAGTATACCTCTGAGTGGGAAATCTAGCTCAGCACAGGGGCAGTATAAAAGCAATCTGTTCTGACGCTGGAATCCCATTACAGACCTGTAGAACCACAGCTGGTGGGCTTCCCCTTCTGCGCTAGAGCTCGCTCCAAGAGTCAGGCCGAGTCTTATTAACGCCAGCATCCCCCTTGGTCCAGACAATAAGTTCCAAACACATCTACCTTGTACCCCCATTTGAGTGTTGGCAGATATGGGTGGGTGGCAGTTTAGAGAAGGAGTGTACATTTTCTTCAGCTTTAGGACTCTTTGAAATATTAAGCCTTGCACTGGGCTTCCCTCTGCCCTCCCCTCCCCATCAGTTGTGTGGATTCCATGATGGTGCCATGCAAAAGTAGGAACTGTGTGCATCATGAAAATCTCAGCTTTAGTGCAGAAAAACCAAGTTTTTAGCCCGTAAGGTGCTGGAGGGATTCTTATAAATCCTTCGACTGGTGAAATGCCAGCTGCCAGAGGAGGGTGGGACAGGATTTCTCATGATCAGGGAGTGGCTCTTTGCCCCTCTGCAAGGTCGGCAGAAGCAAAATAGATGGTGCAAAATAAACAAATTTGCAGTGTATTCATTGTTACGGGACTTAGCATTTCTTGATGCACAATTTTCTTTTCTCCCAAGGCAGTGCTGCATATATAATTCGGTGCCTCTCTTTCCCACTGTTGCAGGCTCAGTATAGTGGCTTTGTGTTCTGCCACGAGGGTTGGCCACTGTGCCTCCGCGAGAAGGTCCTAGTGCAGCTGGGCTCGCTGCCCTGGCAGCACCTCTGCCCTGGCGATTTCTACCTGCAAGTGGTGCCTCACCGGGAGTGCTCTCCGCGTCTGGTGCTGAAATGTCTGTCCCCAGAGGGCCGTGGCGTCCAGGAGCTGCCTGTGTCCTCTGACTCCTACCCCTTCCTTTTCACTGTTGAGTGGCTCAATGGCATCAACAAGGAACGCCGAGCAGGGCGCCTGGAGCGTTGCCTCCTGGCTGCTGGAGAGAAGGTGCTGAGCCTGCCCTGGCCGGAACTGGTCTACCCCCAGTTTGTGCACAAGGACGGGTTCATTGTGGGCCAGCGGTGCCCTGCGGATTTGCCTCCTGAGGTCCTGGGGGCCCGGAGCCCTGGAGACGGGCGCCATTCCGGCGGCGAGAACCGGGAGTCCGAGGGGGAATACGTTCACCTCCTGGAGGTCAGCCCCACCCTGCACCAAGCCCCCAGGATCCCACAGCCTTGCGGTACCCAAATCCAGACAATGCCTACTCGCAAGGGGCACAATAAGAGCAGGAGCCGGCGCCATCGGGCCTGGCTCCACCACAAGTCTGGGTGTGGGGAGAACTTTGCCTTGCGCCAGGCCTGTAAAACCCAGGAGGCGGAGAGGTGCAGCCGAGAAAGCAGCGCTCGGGGGGATAGGGTTGAGCAGCAGAGAGGAAATCCTACTCTAGTCCTGGGTCTAGCATCAGAAGCCTCTCAGGAAGTGGCGAGCTTGAGTCCTGGGCAACAAGAGCAAAACCAGAGCCCCTCTGGAACTGAGGCACGGGCGGCCATTTTTGATGTTGTTGTTGTTGCTGCTGCTGCTGCCACTGAGGACACAGGACAAGGGAAAGCTGAGGTGCCAGGAACTGTCCACCATGATCCTGCTCATTCCAAGGAGGACAGCAATGAGAACCACTCTCCGGCTGCAGCCACACCAAAACGCACCTCCAAGGGAAACCGCAGGAAGAAAAAGGGGGCCGGGAGAGGAGGCGGCGGACGAATTAGACAGGGGGTCGATCTGGCTAGCAAAGAAGAAGCAGCTTCTACTGATATAAAAGAGCCCAGGAAAGAGGAAATTTCTGTTGGTACAAGGGAACAGGATTCGAGGAATGCAGAAGCTGTAATTATCACCCAAGAGCAAGCAGCTAGCATCGAGGACTGCTGTGTCAGCATCGCAGTTTGCGGCAGCACCCAGGAGAGAAGTAGCGTCCCTGGGGATCGAAGCCTTGTCGCCGGAGAGGAGGTTGTCAGTGCCAGTGAGTTGGCTGCTAGCACTGGAGAATGTACTGTTGACACCAGGGAGCCAGAGGGTGATGCAGAAAAGTGCCCTCTTTCTGTTGGCGATGGTGGCATTGGCACCAGCGGAAGGGGCATCGGCAGAGAAGGCCCGAGCCTTTATGCTGAAGATCCAGCTGCTTCTGCTGAGGCTGACGGACCTGCAGTTGGCAGAGAGGAGCAGAGCATCAGCCCTCCAGGGCAAGGGGTGGATGGTACTGAAGGGCCTTGTATGGGAGAAAAGGGCCTCCCCATTAGCACCGAAGAAGCGACGTTGATCCCATTGCCAAAGAAGAAGGAGCCAAGTGCTGATGGGAGAGAGGAAGACTTAAGTACTGCAGCTGATCAGGGCGCAGAGGAAACACAGAATTCCCCTCACCGTGCTGCAGTTCATCTCGGGCAGGCTGTAGACTGGGCGCTTCTGCTGTCGGGTGTCTTTGCTCTAACAGGTAAGTGACAAAGCAAGGCTGTCTTGGGTTCAGAGAGTCATTTTTTCAGGATTTGAAACTGCCTTGTTCTGTCCTTCTTGTAACCCTTAGGATGTGCAGAAAACTTTGTACCCCTATGCTTCTGTATTCAGTGTCGGGATTATATTCATTTTATAAATGGGAAAACTGAGGCTTTGGTTAGCTTATCCACTCACGCTACAATCAAAAGCTGGTTTTAAGCCAGTTGAGGCATCTCCCCAGGGAATGCTGCTTTTGCATGAGGAAGTCATAGCTGTTGCAAAGGATCCCACAAATTCACTGGGTAAGGGTAGACAAGCCATCAGCTTTCAGCTCTTGCCCACTCCCATCTGTCCTACAGGTAAAATAAAACTGCTTTGTCTTACAGGGCTGTTGCAAATATTATTGCAATTAAAGCACCATCTACGTGTTAAATGTAATTATGGACTGCGAGGATCCACGTGTTGGATGATGCTTGTGACATCTCTGCAGCGAGTCACATAGATCCCTCCTGCTTTTACCTTTTCTGTTTTAAGAAATGGCTTGCCACTATGGATAGGCTTTTCCCTTTTGTTATCACTTTTCTCCTTTGGAGGCTGTGCACTCCCAAGTTGTTGGAGCGCATTTCTGTCCCTGGAATGTTTATTCCCTCTGTCTCTCCTCTGCCCTTCTCCACTACGCAGGGATGGGGAAGTAGTGCCAGAGATGCTGGGTGAGGCTAGTGCTAAGAGAAAACCATAAACAGGTACAAAATTGGTTCAGAGCTGCCCTTAACTCAGAGGTGCATTCAGGTGAGGGAAGGCCACCTGGGGACGTAGATTTTGGTTGCCATCGAAAATGGTAGAGTGGGAGGCAAGCAAGTCTGGCCCACAGGGCACAATCGACCAACTGGTCCTCCTGGCTAAAATTAGTAGGAGCTGTGCGAGAGCCCATTATGCAGCTTCTTTTAATTTCAGTGGGGCATGTGCAGAAGAATTCTCCAGTGGATTGTGCCCCGTATTAATCAGAGTGCAGAACAGTGGAAGTGCCCTTTGGATTTTCCACCTTGGGAACTTGGGATGGGATTCCAACACCAAGTCTGGAATTCTGTGCACACTGCATGAGAGCAAATCCCATTAAATGCAGTACTGCTTAACTTCCAAGTAAATATTCATAGGCTTGGGAAACATGGATTGGAATGGAGGTACTCTGATGAGTGGGAAACCTAAGGAGCCATTGCACACTGCAGCCTGTGTCTGACTGTGCGTAAGATCTTTGCAAAACTAGTCTCCTTAGGCTTCCCAAACCGACTGTCCTTTCGCCCACATTTTGCCATCTTCCTCAACATCACAAGGTCTGAGCAAAACAAACCTCCTCACATGCCACATCACAGCAGTTTGCAAAAACCACTCCCTAACCCAAAGCCACAAGACACGACCCAAAATAACACCAGAGCCTGATCACGTTAGCAGAGGCCTGTGGCTTGCAAAATGGGAGGCAGACCTCCCTGAGGGCAGTCACTAAAGGGAAGCGTAAACAAAGGCAGGACAGAAAGGAAGGGAAAAACTGGAATGTTACAGGGGAGGAGAAAGGGAGGAGCTGCTTCAAAAAGGCATAATATTAGTGGCACTCTTTAGGGTCCCTCTATATTTAACAAACTGGCTATCAGAAGTAACAGTGCATCTGAACATGTGGTTAAGCACCATTATTTTCTTTGAATTTGCCTCATCCTTTTCCCTCTTCCAATTTAGCTTTTTGGTATGCCAGTGAGATGATAAGAGGGGGATCAGAGGACCCTCCACGCACAGAAAGAACATGGGGCAGGGGCCATGTGGGTTAGCTTCACACTCTGTTTACCATGCCATCCATATATGTTTAGAGGATGTTGAAAGGAACTCTGTATGTGCACTGCTATACTTGCATAGAACTTCTCCAAGCAACAGAGAACTCTCTTTGAGGTACAGTGGTACCTCAGGTTACATACGCTTCAGGTTACATATGCTTCAGGTTACAGACTCCACTAACCCAGAAATAGGGCTTCAGGTTAAGAACTTTGCTTCAGGATGAGGACAGAAATCGTGCTCCGGCGGCGCAGCGGCAGCAGGAGGCCCTATTAGCTAAAGTGGTGCTTCAGGTTAAGAACAATTTCAGGTTAAGAACCGCTCTCCAGAACGAATTAAGTACTTAACCCGAGGTACCACTGTATTCCTAGGCCTCCTTCTGACACACTCTGAATGAGGGGGGGGGGGGCATGGCCACTTGGTACATCAGTGGAAGTGGGCAGAGACCCCCCCCACCATCTTTTTCCAGTGTGTGTGTGGGGGGATTATTTGAGCTGTCCGAAGAACTGCCCTATCAGAACAGTCCAGAGCAGCAATTAGTCATTCATCCCATGATCAGCAGCAGCCAATCAGATGCCTTTGGGAGCTCAAAAGCAGGCTGTGCTAGGCAATATCTCTCCCCCCCCCCCAAATCTTTCCCCAGCATCTGGTATTCAGAGCTAAACTGCTCCACTAGCATGAAGGTTCCATTTTGCTTTCGTGGCTAATAACCTTTGATTGACCTGTTTCCCCCTGCGTTCATCTAATCCATTTTAAGAGCCATCTAAACTGAGGTTAGGGGGAAATGCTGTTTCCTTTCAACTGATGTGGTAGAGACCTTTGGGGCTGGATCCAAAGGTTCTCGCTTCCTCTGTTGGAAAGCTTTTTCCTTCGATAGAAGAACATCCATTGGCAGAAGACTCGGAGGAAGCAAAGGACGAGAACTTTGGGATCTGATTGCTGCCCTTTCCCACAGCACATGAGCTTAGTGATGACAATGTGTTCCTCCGTGCAACACAACAGTGCTTTGAAAAAGACCTGTAGGGCGAACTTACATTTGTATAGGGCAGGGATGGAGAACCCTTGGCCCGCTAGGTGTTGCTGAACTGCAACTCCCATCAGTCCCAGAGAGCATGGCCAAAGATCAGGGATGATGGGAGTTGTAATCCAGCAACATCTGGAGGGTTGCATGTGTTCCCCATTTGTGGTGTAGGGCAATATATCCCAGCACACAATACAGCAGCAGGGGAAACGGTAGAATTTCCATTACAATGACAGTGTGTCACCATCTGGGTGTGTGTTTATAAGAACAGGTAGCTTAAAGAAAAAGGTAACTCGCTTGGCAAGATTTTCCTAAAGGAAAACAATGAAAGGTGGGTGGAGAGTGTCTTTTAAACAGCCTTAATTTTGTCAGTTATGAATGATACAACTTCCATATCTGCAAAGCAATTGCAAGTTGCAAAAGTGGAGCACTTACACTATTTCTGAGCAAACATCAGACCTTCCAAGTGTCCCTATTTCCCAGGGACAGCCCCTGATTTACAAAAGCTGTCCCAGTTTCTGATTTGATCCCAGAATGTCCTGCTTTTCCTTAGGATGTTCCTATTTTCATCAGAGAAATTTTGCAGGGTATGGATTTATCTGACCCCTGAGTGGTCTGAAGGCAGCCCTATACAGTAGTACCTCGGGTTACATACACTTCAGGTTACAGACTCCACTAATCCAGAAATATTACCTTGGGTTAAGAACTTTGCTTCAGGATGAGAACAGAAATCGTGTGGCAGCAGCAAGAGGCCCCATTAGCTAAAGTGGTGCTTCGGGTTAAGAACAGTTTCAGGTTAAGAACGGACCTCCAGAACGAATTAAGTATTTAACCTGAGGTACCACTGTATAGGGAAGTTTTTTTAATGTTTAATGTTTTATTATGTTTTTATATATGTTGGAAGTTGCCCAGAGTGCCTGGAGCAACCCAGTCAGATGGGTGGGGTATAAATAGAAAATTATTATTATGGAATAGGGCGTCCCTATTTTCATTGGAGAAATGTTGCAGGGTATGGAACATTCAGGGTCTAGGTATCTGGAGATATCCCCCTCTACCCAAAAAGAACAATGCATACTATGGCTTTGAGGGATCCTTAGTCAACTTATGGAAGCTCATAGAAATAAAGTTTTCTGTCCCTTTCTCTTACCTGCAGCCACCTGCCAACCTCACAAAGGCTTCATTGAGGTCGTGTGTGTGTGTGTGTGTGTGTGTGTGTGTGTGTGTGTGTGTGCGTGCTCCCTCTTGAGAAGGGAGGAAAACTTTCTCTATGTGAACTTCTTTAAGTGAAATTATCTTAGGATTCAAGCTCTATTCTTTCATTGTTTGGGAGGGGGGCTGAGCTTCCACTTAGGCTTTTTTGGAGGGTTTTATGTAGCTCTTCTGCGAAGGCAGGAATTAGAAACTTTCCTTCTGTGAACTCTCTTATTCTAACAACTTAGGATCTAGGCCTTTGTGCTGTGTGTTTGCTGTTATAGAGCAAATAAATTATAGGAACTGGTAGGAAATGGATTTTTTTCAATCAGTAGGAAATTACCGCTTTTTTTCCAACCCCAAAAGGCAACATAACCCTGGCAAGATGGTGCAGTAACTATTTTATGGAGCATGAGCTCAGGGGTTCTTCCTGTAATAGTCTATTTTTAAAAAAACATTTTGTGTTGGTTTGGTAAATAGGCATGGCTTGCATATGGCAATGGCTAAAATCTACCCTCTTTAATCTTGTATTATCTCTGCTTTAGCATGCAAGCATAGCAAACTTCTTCATTGATATAGTTGCATCTGGGCTTTTCCACACTCTTAACATGCAGCAAAAACAAGGTTTACAGCCATCTGTATACTTGGCAAAGTGCTGCAGCCAAGTTTGCTTCTCTGAGGGAAGCATGTGTTTTGTCTCATTCACAGGCTGCGTTTTGAGATGTATACTTAAACTTTAATGTGTACACTTTAGAACTGCAATGTGTGAACAATTTAATTATATGGTGGGGATTTGAGTGGCATCTAAGCTCAGTGTGGTTTCAGAGAAGGGAACAAGGATTAACTGTGAGTCAGGACTAAACTGGATCAGACCCCTTGGCTGTTCCACAGCCTTGTGGCAAGTAAGGGAAGCCAGTGGATCTGGCCCACAGATCCTTTCTAACCAGCCCTTAGAAAGAACATTTCACAAGCCTCATTCCCCCTTCCCAGCTCTTCTTCACTGTGATGCCTGCCATCATTTTGTTCAATTGGCATCAAAAGGGTTCAGGAACCATCAGAACGTATGCTTCCCCATATCCTCAAATGCTTGCTAAGGTCTTCATTTAAAACTGTGCACTTTAGAGTAGTGGTTTTAAAGGCTTCTATCCCTTGCTATTCCCAGTGAAAAAAAGTGGCTGTTAAGAAGAAAGGCTCTGTCAGACCTCACTCCAAGTTCCTGCTTGCCTTGAAGCAGTGGACCCAAATGCTTTTTTTGCCCCTCAACTTTCTTGACAGGTTCTTGAAGCTGCAACCCTCTTTTTTTTTTTACTGCTGTTTGCTGTTTCCCAGTAGCTGAGCAGCTGGGGTTGGGTGGCAACACAAGAAAAGGAAGTTTGGAGTCAATGAAAATTGGATTTTGAGTGGCTAACCTGCTCGTTTGTTTGAATCAGGACCGGGAGCTTTCCCAGGTTCCAGGACAAATGTACCTCATGTTTTTCTTCTGATGCTCCATCCACAGGAGGAATGGACAGGTCAGGACGGCCCTTGCTGATTGTGGTGCCTCAGCCTCTTCGGGATGAGCTGCCACCAGGACAAACGGATCTAGTCAATACCATGAGATACCTGTACTCCCTTCTCAGGTAAACTTCTACATCAAGATGCAGCTCCTCCCAAGGTGACCCAGCAGGAGATAAAGTGTGTCAGCTTGAGTAAACAGCTGTGCTAATAAATATGTAAATAGTCTTCGAGTGAGGCTGATTGTCAGGATTTCTTTCCAAAGAAAAATAAAATAAATTCATCAAGAAAGGTGGAAAATTCAGTAAATTCTCCTCAGCATCGTCATAAAATAGCAAGCCAACAGAAAGCGCTTTGGAAAGCCATTAACAGTCAAATTGGCTTAAATTTGTAACTTAAAGTTGCTTTGACACATGATGCTAAAAAGTGCCTTTGAGGCACTGTTTGCGCCAAGTGTGAGTGTTTTCATGAGCTAATGTGGCATCATGGTTAAGGGCATGAGCAGTGAGCTGGAAAAAAACCCCTCAGTTCATATCTTGCCATGAATTCATTTCATGGCTTTAAGCCAGGGATGGGGAACCTGTGGCCTTCCTGTTGCTCTTTGACTCCTGACTCCCGTCAGCCCCAGCTTGCATTCAGAGGACCTCGGGTTCCCCATCCCTGCTTTAAATAAGCCACTAAATCCCACCGCCCTCTCCTCATCTGTGGAGATAATAATGCAGGCCTACCTTATAAGGGCCAGTAAACTGTGCTGATATAATGTATGTGGAGCGCTTTGAACACCATGATGTTAATTAGTACCATTCAGTGCACAGTTGCTGTCAGTTCTCTACTTCTTAATTTGGAATTGTTAACAACAAAGAATTTCCTCCTGTGCCTTGTGTGTACTAATGATAGTACACAGAAATATATATATATATATATACACAGAAATTTCTTCAGTTTTCTCATCTGTACAACTGTGGCCTATTGTGAGGATAATATAAGCCTTATGCCTCCATGAAGCCCTTCACAAGTGAAATATGCTGACCAGCTTTTGTACACTGACTTTGCTGCCCCTTTGATGACTTTGCAGCTCCATTTCTCCCTTTTCTCTCCACAATTGTCCCAGGCAAGAGCTGAAGGCCCGTGGGTTGACACTATTGTTGGACCTGAGCCAGGTGGATGACTGGGCCCTCCAGGCCCCTGTGCTGCTGCCGGCCATTAGGACATTCCAGGTATCTTCCTGACTCGACTGTAGGAGCTCTGTATATGTGTCCTTGTGTTTTCTGCTCCTGTTTCTCAGTAGACAGGCTGTGGGTTTTACTGATGCAGCAATAATTTATTCTGGCAATATCTTCAGAATGTAAAGGGGGGGGGAGGAGAAGGTGCTCACTGTCACAGCCTTCCATATTTAGGATAGGTATGTATAATGGCATAATAACAGTAATGATCATGGTGATGATTATGATTACATAATGAAAAGTGATCACCAACTCTTCTGCCCTGGACATCAAAATGGTACTGGATTAAAACAACAACAAAGCTTTCCACCCTTTTGAGAATATATTAATTTATTAATTAAATTTCTATCCCACCCAGAGGAGGGATGGGGTAGCAATATGGTAAAGCTTTGGCTTTTCCATTTCGTTGTCTGAGAGCCACTACTAAGAAGCCCCTTCTGTGACCCCTTGTTGCCTCTTGCATACCACAGAACATTGCAGCTCTTGTGGCTATGTCCTATGTCCAAGGCCCCCTCCTCTTCCCTAATCCACCACTTTTTCTCCCTCTGCCTGTATCTCAGAACCAGCTCCCATCTTTTCTTCCTCTTTTATGAAAACCTGATGCAAATATGCCTCCATAAAGCAAAATCCTTTATCTTTTTAGGAGAGTTCTCCAGCCCCCATCCGTCAGCTGCTGGTGATATTGCCACCTGATGACCGTTTTGTACCCCATGAAGAGGAGCTGGCTTTGGAACCTGCTGCGGTAAATTCTCCTATTTATTATTGTTTATATACCACTTTTTCCTCCAAGGTGCTCAAGGTAGTGTACATAGCCCCCTCTCTTCCCATTTTTCCATCACAACAACCACACAACAACCCAGCTTATGCTGAGAGACTGTGACTGGCCCAAGGTCACCCAGTGAACTTCATGGCTAAGGGGGGAAGGTCACTTATTGACTGCATTTCTGAATCACCTTTCGTCCCAAGGGATCCCAGTGCAATGCACAATAAAAAAGTACTTCCAATAAATAAAGCATAACAGATAGCCAAATATGATTTAAAAATATCAGAACCATTAAAACACAAAAAACCTTACCTGTAGTTGTTAGGTATTGAAGCAACTTTACTGGTTTTGTAAAGGCCTAGCAGAAGCATCTTCAGCTAGTGCCTCAATGTTATAAAGGAAGGAGGAAAAATGTACCGCCAAATGGAGAGCATTCTAGTATTGGGGTGTCACCACAGAGAAGGCCCTGTTGCATGCCCATGTACCAGGAATGCTCATGGGAACAATGAGTAGAGCCTCTCCTGCCCCACCCAAACCCTGTGATCTTGAAGAACAAGTTGGATGTTATTGGATTTGAATCCAGGCCTCCTAAGCCCCAGCCAGCACTCTGTATGCAGAATAAAAATAGTGGAATATAAACATGACAAAATACTGCAGAGAGAACACTGAAAGAGACAACTTAATTTGTACTTTGTCATTCATAACTGTACTTCCAAGGTGTGTGTGTGTGTGTGTGTATGCGTGTGTGATAATTATAAATAGCTAAGGACTGCTACTCTCTTCTCTAATGTTAATTTGGGCCTATCTTGGACCTAGGGTTCACGACTGGAGCAGAAGATGGGTGGTGAAGGGACTGGGGTTAGGCACTGATGCAAGGAGGCAGGATTACCTCTGACCTAATAGACTCCTTTGCCCACAGGAGGTCAGAGTTCTCTCTCTTCCTGAACTGCCACATTATGTGGCTTTGGACCAGCTGACTCCGACACTAGGAGGGACCCTGAACTACTCAGCACGCAAATGGGTTGAGGAACACCAGGTAAGAGAGATTATCAAGGAAATGGATCTTGCGTGCTTCTGCACATGGTTCATCCATGGAACCAAGGCAGCCTCCCAGCAGCCCTGCACAGAATCCCCCTGCCTTTCCTTGCCATACAGTGAGGATAACTATGGAAGGATAACCTCCATACATCACTACTGGTAAACAAACACATACACACACACAAATGCTCAATTATGAAAACACTTTCTGCTTTCAAAATACCTCCCAGCTTAATACCAGAGTTAAGGCTATATTATATTACCTCAAGCTCAAGAGTGTTGGGAAACCGGAAGCGATGTCTCTAGCCGTAAGTGACGTGCTGCATGGATAATGTCATAAGCGCTGGCTCCCTGGGTGCCACAGCACCCACAAAACTTCACATGAAGGAGCTGGGAACCCACAAATGTTGGCTCCGTGTCCACAGGTGGCCTTTTCCTTACTGGCTTTCAACATATCCTTGAACCTTCTCACCCCACTCCAGCTGCATCCAGACTCTGTGTTAACTTGGGCCTCGTGTGGGCCCACAGACCACTAACCAGAAATGACAACGGGCCACTGTGACTCCTCCTTCTCTCACAAGGCATTTTCTCTGGGTGACCTTCATGTATATTCCAGCTCGGCACTTCTGTGGTACTTATCTTCCTCTGCCCCACCTCTTCTCTCTGCACAGGCTCTTGAGCAACTGCAGTCACTCTGCCGTAGTGTCCTAGAGGCTGTGTGCGAGGCCAGTGCCCACCTTGAAGCAGTGGGAACAGTGTCAAGTCAAGAGGTAAACTCATGTGGTGGTTCTCCAGAGACAATGAGGGTGCAGGAGCATAGCAAGTAATTGGTTTGTTTTTGTGATGTGTGATACTTCTGTTTATGGACTTGTACGTTTCTCTGGTTCACTTGTGGTTCTATAGTTGTTACGACTTACAGTCTTAAATAAGATACGGACATGTCTGCTCAGAAGTAAGCCCGATTAAAGGATATGAAAATACGGGGTTCTTTTTAATTTTGTTTGTTCTTTTTGGGGGTTTTTAAAGGTTTTTGTTTTTCCTTTTTTGCCTTTTTTGTATTGTTGATGTTTTGTATTATTGTATTTATTTTTGTTTCTGAGGTTTTGTAATTGTTTATTGCTTGTATTTTTCTTTTGCTTCTTTTTTTCTCTGTAATGTTTAAACTTTAATAAATATCTTATAAAAACAAACAAACAGATGTAAGCCCGATTGAGTACAGTGGGGCTTACTCCCAGGTAAGTGTGCATAGGAATGCAGCCTTACCTACTGTGAAAGCATCAGAATAACCATTCCGCTGGGGACACTAAGATGGGACTGAGCTTTGGTTCAGTTGGCCTCAGGCCTGTATGTAATTCATGTATTCTGCATTAGTCCTAGAAAGAATCATATAGTGTGGAGAAACTCCAGCTTGGCATGCTAAAAAAGACTGGAATCTTTTTGCAGATACTCCCTTGTGTACTGCTACAGTAATAAGGGTGAAAAAAATCAAGACAGTGACTAAATAAACCTACATCTCGGTTGTACCACTTCAGAGTACAGGCTGCTTAGTTTTCTGTGGAGGGTTGGGGTAACTGACCAAGTTTTCTAGTGGTCAGGAAGTGAGGTTTCACCACTTTGTGTATCTCTTTGCTCTTCCCTTTGATGAGCAGCGGCTGTAAAAATTATTCAAAGTAAGGTGAATATCAACAAATTTGCTTGATTATTTGGCCATTGTAGAAACCAGGGTTTTTGCTGCAGTATTTGGGTTACTGAGCATCTGAATGCCCCCCCCCCGGGTTTTAAAGCACAGAATGTGCATGACTTTAGTGATTTATTCCCTAGTACAGTCAAACCTCAGTTGTTGAACGCAATCCGTTCTGGAAGCCCGTTTGGCTTCCGAAATGTTTGACAACTGAGGCGTGGCTTCCGATTGGTTGCAGGAGCTTCCTGCACTTAGTGGAGCTGCGTCGGATGTCCGGCTTCCGAAAAACGTTTGAAAACCAGAACATTTACTTCCAGGTTTTCTGCATTTGGAAGCCGAAACATTCCAAAATGGAGGTGTTCGGGATCCGAGGTTTGACTGTATCTCTAACTGCTCCGTAAACAAATCAGCATGAATGCTCAATAAAGACTGGATGCAATCAAACCTCTGTATTAGCTTGGTGCAAAATATCAGGATGAATTCTGAATAAACATGTTGTGTGGAGGAGTCAAGACTGGTTGTGTTGCTGTGCTGTTTTGTTCTATGCTAGTTATTATGATAGTCATGTCAGCGCTGGTATGCAGCATTACCACGTTGCCATAGTTTCTTTTCTGTCGTTGAAGTCAGAATTCCCATTCCACTATCCCCCAACCCATTCCTTTTGCCTTGTCCTAACTGCTAGGATCTCACCCCTGTAGGAACTGTCGGCCCAGATCACCTTGCACCAAGAGACCATGCAGAAACTCCTCTCAGAGCCGCGCCTGCTGGAACTCCAGCGCCGTGGGGGGGCCTTGCTGGCACGGCTGCCCCCCCTGGGGCCCTGCAGGTGAGGATCAGGGCTGCAGGGCATCATAGCAGAAAGTTCCCTTTGTCCCCTGTTCCCATTTGTTCTGTAGCAGAGTTATGTAAAACAACAACAGCACTTGTGGATGGCTTTTAAAGCTATTGTATAATACACTTCACTGCTGTTCAATTAATCTTCCTGCATGTTGGAGTAATTCTGCAGTTATGTGCTTACGTATCTGGAGGGGATGCTTAACTGGTGTGTGAGTGGGTGGCAGGGAAGGTAGCTTAGCAGCTTGATTTCCATTGCATGTGTGTGTGTGTAATCAATATTGTGTGATCTGCACCACCAGGACCAGCAAGACATAGCTGATTTCCCATTGTAAGCATGCAGTTTTTGTTGTCGGCTGTCTCTCTAGCTTTATGTTATGCTGCGCAATGGCATCTGTTTTGCACTATGACACCCCACCTTCCATGGCAGCCATTTTGTGACTGGTGTCCCCCGGCACTCCCTTAACATTTGAAATGTGCCCAGTGGGTCAAAAACAGCCCCTGATATATGTAGCGTGTAGCTTGTTCCTAAGATCCCTGAAACACGAGGTGGGGGTGGGAAGGCAGCAACATTTTAGCTGGAGCAGTAAAAAGACTTGCAGCAGTATGCAGCCATTGGCCTGTGAGGGCTAATTCCTGTTCCTCTCTGCCCAGGGAGAATGTCCCATGTAAAGAATTTTCAACAGATTTTTATCCAAACTTTCCTCAAACCCTCTTTTTGTACACATTGGCATCTTCCATTGAAGTAGACAGAACCTTCTGTTACATAAAGCAAAATAGTCGAGTGGGGGGGATTGTTCCCCAGAATGGCCGTAAGTGGGTCACGTTCAGTTCGGCCTTCACTGGCGTTAACCTGGCCCACGCCAGTTTCTTCCTTCCTTGCTTCATGCAGCAGCTTCATACCGCAAGGCTCAGAGTAACTGTGTGTGTCCTTTCCCCCTGTAGTACAGAGGCTGTGGGTGCCACCAGGCTCTACCAAGAGGTAGACGAGGCCCTTCATGGCTTGGTCCAGCTCAGCAACCGGCGCCTGGAGGTGCTGCAACAGGAACGGGAAAATGCACAGGTAATTCCTAAAGTCCCTCATTATGTGTCTGTGGGGAAAGCTGCAGCCTTCGGGGCTTTGGCAGAGCTGGTACCAGCGAAGAGAAGTTTCCCTTCTTTTTCTTAGTGTGTGGCAATTGAGCTGAAGGAGCCTTAAAGACATCACTAGGACTACAACTCCTGATATCCCTAACCATTGGCCAAGTTGGGCCTTACCTCTGAAACTCATTATTACTGTTCCTAGAACTGAATTATAAAAATAAAGCTGAAGAAATTCTGCAGATGACGTTAGGAAGAGATGCTAGGCCTAAAAACATTTTTTTTAAAAAAGGACAATGCACTTACAAACAGTCAAGTCTGATGCATGAGTCTTGATCCTGCTGTGAATTGTTGAAAGGGGTGAGAGGAGCTTCACAGATCATTGCTTTATAGGGCTCTGTTTTCCTCAGGCAGGTGATGAAAGAAGGGGATAAATGTAGGAACCATGTCTGAAGGGGCTCTGAGGAGGCATTATGGCGAAAGAAATGCAGGGGTTGCAGAAACAGGATAGGTATACCAACTGTGGTAGTGGTAGAGGTGTGGTGAGACTATAGAGATGCTGTGATGATAAAATCTCATGTTCAGAATTTCACCTCTCCTTGTGCAGAAGCTAAAGACTTTGGGCCTTTAAAGTGGCAACCAGGGCCAGCTCTAGAGGGTGGCAGGATTGACCCACTGATAGTATTTCCACTTTGCACAGAGGATCCAAGAAGATCAGATGCAGCTGGAGAGATTTCTGAGTTCGCTTGCCTTGACATTTCCACATTTTGGGGGTGTGGAATGGGACTGCCATGCTCAGGAGCTCTCAAAGATCCTAAATTACAGTGGAATTTGTACACTGGCTATGTAAGAAACAGTGAGGTCAACAGAGAGCAGCCTCCTGGGATTGGCCAAGCTTTTGCTACTTTTTTCTTTCTCTCCCGCTTCTACACAGGCTCAGGAGCAAACTCTGGAAAACAAGGCCCATCTTGAATCTACTGGCCACTGTGTAGAAGAGAAAAGGGAAGCAAAGAGGCCTGTCGTAGGGTTGGCTGAGGGGGCATCACTGGAGAGGACACTGCTGCAGAGCCCCAAGTCCCCAGGAAGGATGCAACTTGTGCCAGAAGCTGGCTGTGCCCCACGGCCTCGGGCCTGCAGCATCAGTGCCTCCTCCTCACCCAAGCATGGCTGGGGCCTGGGGTCCAGATTTGGCTCCTCTTGCAGCCTGACCTCCCTCTTCCAGCCGCACCCCAGCCCCAAGGCCTCGCCTTGCTGTTCTCCCACTCGAAGCGGCGTCCTGGAGAGTGGCAAGAAGAGGCAGGGCCTTCCCAGCAGCCCCAAATCATCTCTGTCCCCCGTCTCCCAGCTGGCTTTGCGGGCCTTGAGTGACCCTGGCCGCCCCAGTGTGCACATCCGCGGCCTGGAGGTGAGCAGCCGCGAGCTGGCAGATAGGAGCTGTTCTCCCCGTGAGCATGTGCTGCTGAGCCGTAGCGGGACCCACGTTGCAGAAGCACCTTGGGGGGCCACGCCTCGCACGGAAAGAAGGCGCTGCCTTGGGTGAGTAGCGGAGGGTTCATGCGGGAGGTTTTCCATCCACGGTCTTTGTGTTACCCCAGGGGTATGATTGGGGCTGAGAAGATAGTAGTCTGAACCTGTCAAACTTAGATTTGCAACCAGGCCCAGCTCAAGAAAATCTAAGTGGCACCCTGACCCTCTTTTCCCGTGAATTAATGTTTAGTATGGTCAAGCTTTTCTTCGTAAATGTATTAAAATGCACAGAGAAGCTGCTTGTGCGCTAGGCCTCATGTGTCTGCCATTTGATCTGCCATCCTCTCCCCAGGAAGGCTAGCCTGGTGCTATCATTATATATCTTTAGGTGCCAGGCAAAAGCTTTTCTCTTGAACCAGGCCTCTTTCTGTGGCCTCTTAGGAGTGGGTGGGGTGTTTTTAATGCATTTTAGCGTAGTATTTTAATGGGGTTTTTAAAAAGGTATCTATGTGGATGTTTGTTTGTTTGTTTTGGTTGTAAGTTGCTTTGAGATCCCTTTGGCAAAGAAAAAGCGACCAATAAATTTAATAAAATAACAACAACAACACTAGCCAATCTGCTAGCACTATATTATCAGCAGTATTGCACCACCAACACCCCACAAAACTGTTCACTTCACAGGACCCACCTACCCTATATTGTTCAGGGAGGGCCAAGTGGCTTGGAACTGGTATTGCGCTTTATTTTATGTGCATGTTTGTGTATATGTAGAAATATATGTGTGTATTTTTTATCATTTCTATGCACAGAGTGTTTGGTAAATAACTGGTACGCGCGCGCGCGCACACACACACACACATATATCTCACACACACTGCTTATTTACCAAAGTAGCGGTGGATGTAAAAATGACAAAAAGCATACAATGGATAAGATCCATTTAACTCAATCCTAGTAGACATGGGCCTTGTATCAGAGCCGTGGGGAGGGGTGTGTGATTCTTTTCCAACCTCCCCCTTTCTCCTCAGGGTCCAACAGCAACTTCTGGCTGAGCTGCTGGAGTGTGAGCGGGAGTATTTGACCGCCCTTGCCCAGCCCCTCTCTCTGTCCCAAGAACCTGGGGGACAGGCCTGGCCGGCGGAACTGAGGTGCTTGGGCAGTGCTCTCCGGGCCCTGCGGGACCAGTTGCTGGCTTTCCATACCAGCTACTTCCTTGGCGA
The DNA here is from genome assembly GCF_965112155.1 of Podarcis liolepis. NCBI lineage: Eukaryota > Metazoa > Chordata > Lepidosauria > Squamata > Lacertidae > Podarcis > Podarcis liolepis. Next base: position 24,545,318 of record NC_139573.1, on the reverse strand, counting down.
GTTGGAGGGGTGCATGAACCACCCGTCACGTGCTGGGGGCTGCTTCCTGCGACATGTGAGTGCCTCCCCACAACTAATATCATTTTGTTCTTGCACACTGGTGTTGTTCCCTTACAGAAAAACCCTTCTTCCCTTTGTGCCTGCTGCAGAAGGTCTGCTTCTTTTGATGAATGAAAACAACCTTAAAAACCAAACTAGCTCTGCTCCTGTTTTGTTTTGTTTTTTACCATTCTGGCACATAGGAATGTAGCAGCTGAAGCCTTTCCTGGCACAGAGATAAAATGATGGGGAATTTAATTGCCCAATTAATGCCTATTGGACCTCTGTTGAAAGAAGCAACAACAGGGCCAGTGGAAAAGAAGGAGAGATAACAATTCTGTCCTTTGAGCTTGCCTCTGGGGCATATTTTCCCATTAAAGGAAATGGGGGTGGGTTGGGGAAGAGAAGGAATAATCCCCCTCACATGAGCTAGATTTCACATTGTTTCATTGCAGCAGCCTTATGTCTGGCCTCCTGCTCAGTTGGATGAATGAGGGATTTCTCTCTTTCTCTTTCTTTCTCTCTCTTCTTCTGTAGGGAGATAAGCTTCAACTTTATGCCACGTATGCCAAAGAGCACCACAAGTTCCAGGCTGCCCTAGCTTTGCTTCGAACCACCAGCAAGGTAAGATCTGTGGCCGCAGGGGACCGAGTTTTATTTTGACCTTTGTGTGGGTAGGTTGCTGATAGAATAGCTTTCTCTTATAATAGATTCTTTCGACCCACTTATTGGAAATCCTTCCATGGCACTAATCTTTAGCGGGAGTTTGATGTTCAACTAGGCAGCCATCTGATTTGTGAGGAGCTTGGCCTCTGTATGTGGGTGTTTTGAAAACTTTGTGCACCTTTCAGTCTCTCTCTGACTCTGGGTGAGACAGTTGTCAAGGCTGGAGTCAGATGCAGGTCAGAGCAAAGAGACAGAGTCAGCTGTCAGTGAAGTTAACTCTTTGTTCAAGGAAATTGCATACAACTCAGCAACACTACCCCACAGGTCTTGCCCCTATAGAGTAGTTGCCAGGACTGAAGGTCCCAGTGTTCCACCCCCTTCTAGGGCTCCCAGATGCTTCCCAAGCAGTCTCAAAATGTGTCTGCGCACCTCTGGTCTCTGTTGTGCCCTCATCATTATCCTGCGAGTTTTTGGAGACCAGGGGGGAGGGAAGTTTGTCGCAGCTGGAGAGGGAGACTCCTGGGATGCTTCAGCCTTGGTGTTTGAACTGCTCCCTGTCACAGGTTCCTCCTGTTCACTAAACCCTGTTGCCCCTTCAGCATCCAGCCTCTCTTCCCAAGCTTCCCCCTCTGACCTCTCCTCAGTGTCCCACCAACAATCCCCAGGGTTTGAGCCTTCCTCTGGGATCTCCCCTGGGGGCTCGCTGCCTGGTGCCTCCCACCACCCCTCATCGTCCAGCCCAACAACAGGAGTCCAGGGTATTGTGGCAGATGGGTGAAGGAAGGGAAAGAGATTGAGTGCCTTGAGTTCCATCACTTCTGCAGAAGATCTTGTTGCCCTGCTCCCAGCTCAGCTGCCTTTTCTCTCCCCTTCCTCTGTGCAGAAGAGCCCGGCAGAGCTGCGTGAGGAAGGGCAAACGGCGCACACGTTGCGTGTGCCCCTGGAGCAGCTGGAGCGGTACCGGCGCTTCCTGGGTGAGCTGCTGCGCGAATGTGAGCTGGAGCGGGGGCCTGACCGCCAAGCCCTGCAGGAGGCCCAGCAGCTGCTGGAAGCCCAGGAGCAGCGAGGCAGGGACCTGCTGGCCGCAGAGCAGATCCGGGGCTGCGAGGTGAGCGCATGGGCGCTCCCCTGGCATGCAGCGCTGCATCCTCCCTGCTGCTTCCCTGTGCATGCGCTGCTCCCTCCCCCACTGCCTGTCCCTCACTCAAACCAGGTATCCCCGTCTTCTGGTGCTTGCCCATGGCCAGGTTTTGCCCTTGCTGCACTGTGGGATCTCTGTGCAGGACACTGAGTGGGAACACACACGAGGAAACTGGACAAGTGACACTTTTGACCACTTCTGCGATTGGGGTGGTTGGGGGGTGGGTGGGAGACCTTAGCCAGATGACTCTGATCAGCCCTCCTGTTTCCTTGCAGATGAAACTATCGGAACAAGGGCCACTGCTGCAGCGTGGTGAGCTCACCGTGGTGTGTGGGCGACGTAAGTGCCAGCGGCATGTCTTCCTCTTTGAGCGGCTGCTGCTCTTCACCAAGTGCAAGGGACCCGAGGGCGGCTACGTCTGCAAACAGGCCTTGCAGGTGCGCAAGTGTGTCTACGATGAGAACTCCTTTCCTTGAGTCATGAGCTGCGTGGTTTGGGAAGGAGGGCACTGACACATAAGACAGGCTCCTGCGGCATAAACGGATGGAATAATGGTTACTTGGAATGGAACTGTTGGACCTGTTTGGTGGAATATACATCCCCACCCCTGATTTGCATAGGGCACAAAGCGGGAAGTAACTGCCAGTGCAACACTGAATGGGATTAAAATTCAAGAAAGCTGAATTTAGCAAAGACAGGTGTTTGGCATTACATAATACACCAAGAACAAGCCTGGATTATTAACCATGGTTTGTTTGAAGCAAGACAAGCCAGAAGCTTGGGTTCAGACAACATGCTAATAAGCCTAACCATTGCTTAGCTTTCAGCAGTGCAGTGGGACTAGAGGAGCACAGCAGTAGCTGTTTCCCTTCTGGAAAACCATACGTTGCTATTATTATTATTATTATTATTATTATTATTATTATTACTACTACTATTACTACTACTACTACTACTTCTACTTTATTTATATGCCACCCATCTGACTGGGTTGCCCCCGTCACTGTGGGCAGCTTCCAACAAATTATAAAACCACAGTAAAACGTCATTAAAAGCTTCCCTATACTGGGCTGCTTTTGGATGTCTTCCAAAAGTCAGGTAGTTGATTATTTCCTTGACATCTGACAGGAGGGCATTCCACAGGGCGGGCACAACCACTCTCTCCTCAGAAAGTCACGGTTTGGCTCAGTTATGTCTGGACCAGGTCACTCTTGAACATAGACTTCCTACTTCTTGTTGCAGGTGGCCCTATCCTAACTTTTCATTATCCTCTCTCTTTCTTCCACAGACAGCATCCATGGGGCTGACAGAGAGTGTGGGGCCTAGTGGGCTACGCTTTGAGCTATGGTTTGGACGTGGACCAGGCCGACAGGCCTACACACTGCAGGCAGCCTCTGCTGAAGTGAAGCATCAATGGACAAATGTTATAGCCCAACTGCTATGGAGACAGGGTATGTGGCTACCTAAGAGATTGTCCCAGCAGAATGAGAATTGTATCAGGGCATTGTTTGTGCAGACAGTTACTTTACTTTAACAAGCTCTTAATCTTCTTCCTCATTTTCTTCCTCTCTCAGTGAAAATAGTTAAAAGGCCAAGAGCACAGACTGCTCTCCAAAGAGGAATGGTTATTTATTTTATTATGAAATGTTGTCTGCCTTCCTGTAGTTACAATGATCACAGTAGCTTACAATAAAAAAGTGATAAAACACACAGAGAATAATACATTCTCAACATCTAAATAAGCTAAAGGCAAGAAATGTAGCAATGCAGCACAAAATAAAACAGTCCAGCAAGAATTAAGAGCACTAGACATCTGGGGAAATCAAAAGGTCTCTGCGTGCTGCCAGAATGATACTGGCATGAGCAGCAGAAAAGCTTCTCTGGAGTGGGAATTTCAAAATCAAGGATGCCACCACTGAAAAAACTCTTTCCCTGACAGCCACTTGCTGTGCCTCAGATGGCAGGGGAGCCCTTAGAAGACTCTCTGGTGGAGATCTTGGTGTACAGATGGACACATGTAGACAGATGGTCTCGTGGGCACTTCAGTTAATATTCCTGAGCAAACTAGGGAGAAGTAGAAAAAGGTCCTGCCCAGGTGTCAGAGTAGGGCCTGCCCCACTCCTCTGAGGTGCTTCTGTCATTTACTGTAATGAAGATCTGTTTTCTGTATGAAAGGATCTTTGATGGCTGGTGGATTGTGCCACTAATTCCCTGGGCTGGTTATCAGGCGGCAGACAGGTGGGTGTGGGCAGGCTGAGATTCATGGGGCAGTGACCCACTTGCGATAATGAGCCAGCCTGCGCTGGAAGAAAACTCAGGTATCAACACAACCTCACTGAGCACTATCCTCTCTTTGTGGAGAAAAAATGGAAAATGAAATCATGTGCATAATATGTGTGCGAACAGGATGAAAGTAGGGCATAGCCCTTTGAATATTCCATGCTATACCTAATGCTTAGCATAGAGAAAGGCCAGAAAGATGTTTCTGTTTGGTGAGATGGGAGAATGCTGAAGGTACTGCTAGCACTTGGAGGAGTTTTTAAGAAGAATGCTTTGGATGTTTTTCTCTCCCTCTCTTCAGCTGCCCATCCGTCTGTCTCAATGAGCATATCCTCCTGCCCTGCCCAGCGCCTGGCCCCTCTCGGCCTTAGTCCTGGGGCCCCTCCCGGGCTGTCGTTACCGGGCCACTTTGAGGAAGAGGAATGGGACCTGGATGTCAAGCCCATCCCAAGGGGTGAGTGCCCACTGCTGTTCTCCCTGCCTTCTCATAGAGTGTTGCTGCTCAAATTTGCACTCACCCCTACCTTTCTCTGCTGCTCCCCTTAGCCGAGACGTCTGAGTCCGATGGACCCTCCCCAAGCCACCAAGAGCTACCTAGGCAAGGAAGAGGATCGTTGCCTGGCAGCAGCACTGCTTTGGGGCACCCCCAGTCGGTGAGTGTACACAACACCCAATGGCTCTTTGGCGAGGGTGTCTGTTGTCATGAGTCCATTTATACAATTGAATCATGTGGTAAAGCCCTTCCTGGAGTGCACTGGTTCAGGCTGCCAGCAGGGAAAGAGCCGCATGTTCAAATGGTTCCCCTTATCCAGACGAAATGAGCGCACTCGGGAGGAGTTCAGCCCCATTTTTGCTAACTTCCTATAGAAATAAGGTATCCACACCCTAGGCTCATTACTCCCCCCCACCCCCCACTTTTATCACTTGATTCTGCCGATTGTATAAATAGGCACTAAGTTTGGGAAGCATCTTATGTGAAAGAGCGCCAGTGGGGCTCTACCAAATCTCTCCTTGCTGTGAAAAGGGTCAGGGGCATGCTGTTCTGGGTTAGGTGCTGGTAACCCAGTGGCTGTGCGCGCCTGGGCAGAAGTCTTGTGTGCTTTTGTGTGTGTGATAGTGCAATCCTCCTGTCCCACCCTTGCCCCCCTCCCTTCCCCACCAGGATTCACCACGCCATCCCTGATGGCTTTCATATGTTTTCTTTATTTGCCAGAGCTCTGGCGTTGCCGACGAACCAGTGACCCCACTCTGAGGCCATGGCGGCCAGGTACAGAGCCCCTGCCAAACTTCTCTGCCTTTGTGCAACCCCCTCCCACCTCTTTACCTAACTACTGTCACCTTTTCCCCAAAGTGCAGCACATGGCACTCCCCCATGTCTTTCTCTGAGCCTTTATTTCCAGGCACACTACTTGCTCAAGTTCACTCCATCCCTGTTACATGTATGACTGTACTGTCCAGGTTTATCTGTGTTTCACCATCCTGCAGCTTCTCTTTGTCTTGTGTGCTGTTCTCACTGGCTATCCAGTTGTCTTAATGCTACTACAATTGTTTAAAATTAATCTAATCCCTACAGAGCTGGCATAATTTAATGGGTAACAGTGTGAACTGGCAAGTCACTGATTTAAACTTCACCTCAAGCATGGTGTTACTGGGTGACTGCCGTTTATCAGCCTCATCCCCCCACCTGTGCGAATTGGGGAAAATAATATTGACCTACCTTGCAGGGTTGTTGTAACAAACCTGGAGATAATCTAGGTGAAGTGCTCTAAATACTTAAAAAATCAAGCTACAAAATGCTAAGTTTTATTTTTACAGGGAAGTAGGACCTGTATGCTGTCCCTATCAGAGCTTATAATGCATTATATTTAACTAGACCAGGGTGGGTTGCAGAGAATCATGTATAAATTTGGCTCATGAGAACTAGAAACTTGTCGAGTATTGGATAGCCAGAAAAAACTAAGAGGCTTGGTGTCTTTCTTTGTATCTAGACACTCACCCATCTGTTTCTTTTGCAGCACTGGGTGTGGAGTCTACACCGGAAGCTGTTCTCCCCAGGCAGCCGTGGAAGGCAGGACTCAAACCCCAGGAACTCTGGGAACAGAACTGTCTGAGCCCCACCAAACCTTGGAGATGGGGCATGAATGGGCACTAATGTCAAGCAGTCCTATGACCTGCTCCTACCAAGGCTCCTGATGGCTGTCCCATTCACCCCCCTCTGCTACCATCCCACAGGAACACCCAGACATGGGCTGCAGTCTACCTAGGGATGGCTCTGTCCTATTCCTGGCAGTACCCATCCAGTGCCTTTTCCACCATTTTTTCGGGCTGCAAAATACTGGAGATTCTTGACCAAGCTGATGTGGTTGGTAGTGAAATGGTTGTGTATTAGGCAAGGAAGGCCAAACCAATGAGCTCTGGGCTGACCCAAACTAAAGTGCAGACTAGGAGGAAACTCAGTGGAGTCACTGACTGAGTGGCGTGGTTTCCAGACAGTGTTGAACTACTCATTTGCCTGGTGCCCTGCCTCTGATCACAGCTTCAATCTCTTGCCCAATTGGTATTCTGATCATTTTGATGGGAGATGGAAGAATCTGGGCTGCAGTTGCTAAGCAACTACAGTATGCACTCCCCAAACCATGTCCAGGTTAGCCCAAGAGGAAAAGGAGAAGGTGGGTCTGGATTGCATGGTGAATCACTATAAGACACAAAACCACCTTCATCCAGAGAGGGAGTTCAGAGGCAGCCCCAGCCGAAAGGAAAGGCACGATACAGCAATATTCATAATGTTATGGAGGTTCACATAATACAGCTCTCCTAGGACTGTACCACTTTAGATTGCAGATGGGTAGCGTGTTTGCATACCCCCACATAAAGAAAACTAGTATGCCGAGGAGAAGGGCTCTAACTTAAGTCATCTCCCTGGTGTGCTGTTTCCTTAAAATATGTAAAGAGTTTTGACAAGTAAGAATACTTGGTCAAGTTTACTTCCCCACACTCATGTGTTTGCAGTCTGAGGACACAGAATCCAAGGAGGGCTGTATCATGATTCTGCTGCACCTGGGGAAGTTTTTCCCCTCCCTTGATTGCTTTTGTTTGTTTTTGAGATGATAAGTCTCTGCACACAGTAATGTTACCACATTGTTATGAATACAGTAAGCCTACAACTTATGTGGGGGTTACATTCCAGGGATCGCATTTAAAGCCAAAGTCACGTAGTCAAAACACATTTGAGTGCAATGGTGGGTGGAATTGCCAAAGTCTTTTTTCCTAGATGCCTACCCTCTTTCCGCCTCCCTTTAATTTTTTTTAAAAAAATTATTACCAAGCGTGTGAAGCTGAATGCGCACAAGTTAAATGTGGTTAAGTTGCAGGCTTACTGTACGAGGAAAAAGTCAAGTGAAAAAAACACAGGGGCTGTGAAAGAGTGTTTTGCCTCTTTTAGATTACTTGTTGGAGGTCTGCAAACACCCTTCTGCAATGTCTGTGACATTTTGGAATCTGAACTGTAGGAACTGATCTCTAACAATTGGTGCTATACTTTGTGTTAGGTGGCTGAATATGTGGTGTTTTTGTTCATTCAGACTCTTCTATTGGATACAAATGGCCTACCTTTGGTCTGATTTTGGTAACTTGAGTTGCTCAGCTAACTTGTTCTCTTTGGCAGGTCTTGTGCTGGATTTAAACCTGGGGCATTTCATATAGAAATCACACACACTCCTCCTGCCCACACGAAAAAGAGTTAGAAAACTCACTTGGGTGTATAGAGACTACGTTAGTGGCACTTAGTTCCCACTGAAATCAGCAGGAGTCGTAACCAACTTTTCACATTGATTTCTACAGTAACTAAGTGCAAAACCACCCTGTGAGCTTCAGATGAAGGGCAGTATAGAAATTTAATAAATAATAATTATGATACTAAGGTGGCCTCAATCCAACTAACTGTGTGTGGACTATACTGCTTCAAAAACAAACATTAATAGGGAACCAGGAAAAAAAATGCAAAAGATAAGCAGTAATAATGGAAGACATGTTTGTAATGTCAGAATGGTGCACAGGCCAGGCAGTTCTTGAGATTTGTAAGGAAACGTAGGAATTCTTTCACACAGAACACTGAAAGTGGCTGCTAACTACAACCTCTTCTCCCAACCTTTTCAAATACTGGCCTACCAATCCTCATCAGCCCCATGTATGTCAAGAGCACTGATATATATGCCTTTGTCCAACTTGCCACTATTGGGCTGTGGCTTTACAACCCCCTCCCTCCAGTTGGATTGGAATGAATGTCTCTATTTACAACCACTTTTTGATGAGGCTGGTGCTAGCTTGTGCTTTGACCTAACCACTGAAGTAAAATATAATGCAGAAAAGCAGCTTCAAATATGCAAAGCAGGCACAAATGAGACTTAGTTCTTGAAAAAGAGTATGTACGGTAGTAAATCTGTGTCTGGGGTGTACCATTTGACCAACTAGACATGATGAATGGTTCATGTGTTTTAACATGGAACTGCTCTTGTTATGTTTGAAAAGGTGTACATGTTGAGTTTAACCGCAAAAGTGGTCAGTGGGTAAGAAGTGCAGAACCCTCCCCTGACTGTGGTTTATCTCGCTTGGTAGTCCTAACCCATTCACTCCTTTTGCTGTTGAAATCATGTGCTTCTCACATTACTGGGCAGCTTCATGTTTGTACACGGCACTGCCATCATCATATGTAGCGTCTGGATTACATGACTGCTATTCCACGATAACATTCCCTGCACACAGAAAACTTGACAGGAAGAAGGGTAGGCATTCTCAGAAACTAGTTCTCAAAGCACAGGGATTGTATTTGGATGAACATTTAGTCACATGAGCACCTGCCTGCACCAGTCTGAAGCAGTACAATCCATACATAAGTTTAGCACACCTGCTGTATGTGAAGTCTAGCTACTGTAAACTGATGTGGGTTCAAAATTCAAGGTATCATGGTAGGGGACTGTTTTCACAATTAGAAGCATTTTCTGTGTGGGTTCAAAAACCAAAGCTCCAGCCCTGAGTTTTGCAGCACCTGCAACTCTTTACCTGTGCTGGCCTCAAATTACCAACATTGTTTTTAGTGTTATGAAATGGAAAGGGTGAGGAAGGGGCAACAGTAAGTTGGAGTTGAGGTTGGTCCTGGGGAAGGTAGAAGCCCAAGGAAAGCAGAAAGTACGGGTACTGCAAGTGTTCCCATTGAAAGGGTTCTCCAAATGGCTGCTCTGCTGGCTGGGAAGATATGGTGTTCTAGCTATGCTGGTTCAAAGAAGTTAAAATTGTGCAAGCTGCACAGGTGTTCATAGGAAAATTAAAATACGATGGGAACAAACTAATTTTTAACCCATTTGAAGAGTGATTTTTAGCTACTGCTGCCCATGAACCTAAGCCATGTAAGGTACTAAGCAAACCCCTTGGGTCTCTGTAAATTAATGGTTACCTTTGCCAAACATGTAATCTTGTCAAAATAATCAGTCAGGTTTGTCTAATAAGACCTTATTTTATATAAAAAGCATGCTGAACTGTATTAGTCATTTCTGTTCTTCCGTTGCAGGGGCTACCCTATTAATTGCTTTCCCACTACTTTTAACTTGGGTTTTCTGTCAGCTTAAGGCAGAACATACTTATCTCTAGGCCGATTTCACTTGCCCTTGAGGGGCTTAATATTGGTTCAATATCTTACTCCCACTATTCTCTATTTTTTCCTTGATTTGGAGGAGGTTATTCCGGAGAAAAGGCTTTCTTCAACCAACTCCTTTAAAAGCAATGACTACTTGCTTAAGGTTGCAGATATACGCATGCGGGCATATAGCTCACTGAGGAAGGAAGGTTAGCTGGTTTGTGTATTTACACCAGTGTGTGCTTAGTGAGGTCCTTCATTCATCCCCATGCTCCCTCCCCACAAGGGTCATTTTCACCATACTGCCATTTACCCTTTAGCCTGCCCTAGCTGGAGCCTCCCCCCACCCATACCCTGATAAGGGGAGGGAAACAATGCCAGGCTGAAACAGCCCCCTCCCCCAACTGCTTTCCTGTCCTTATAAGTATTTGGCTTGTGTGCTCCTGTTCCCACTCTCTCTGAGGCCTACACAGGAGGTGGATAAAAACCTGACCTGTAGTTGCTAGGCAACCAGAATGTTCCTGTTCCTACCCGCTTTCCCTGAACTGACCTGAGTGGCTAAACAGTGAGAGGCCCATCTAGCAGGCCTCATGCCTGAGACCAATATTCCAGGCGTGCCTATCTGCAAACGCAGCCTGACAGAGCCCGGCTCTTCCTCTCCTTGTCGGTGCCCATAGACCTTGCTTTTCCCTCTATGGTTTGGTGGTGGAGAGAGGCTAGCATTTTGCCCTTCCCTGTCTCTTGGCATCACCACAATCCAACAAAGCAGGCGATGCCACTGGGCACATGCCCTCGCCACAAAATGGTTCACAGTGCCAGGATCTCAACTCTTAACAGCTAGCTGTAAATCCGTAAAAGCTTTTAATCTAGACAGTACCCTCCTCTGCCATGGCACTGCTGTATAGATAGGGACAGGCTCTGCCAAGCTGGCCATGCCAACCCAGCATCCCCTTTCTATCATGGCATCACAGAACAAAGCTAGGCTGTGTCTAGCTAGTGCCAGGCCTGTGTGCTACTCCCCACCCACCCCTGCCAATGACACTCCATCAACCAAAAAGAGCAGACTGCGTCAGGCTTCCCGCCCACCCACCAGTGTACAGCAGAGCAGACAATACTTGTCTGTGCCAAGATGGTGCCCTGCTCTCCCCCCTCCCTGGCTCAGCAGAGCAGCATCCTGCCACCACAACACAGTGGCTCTTAATCTACTTCCATTATGGCCCCTGTGTGCTTGGCTCTACCACAGGCAGCAAATTCTTGACTATCACTGACCGGCCCCCCACCCCCAAACATCGCCCACAGAGCAGGCTGTGTCCCTCCGCAGGCCACTAGGATGCACAGGCAACTTGGGTTGTGCCAGGGCAGTGCCACCCATCCTCGTGGCGCAATCTTCCTAGGGGCTTAATGGGGTAGGTTTAATCCCACACTGTTCCCTTCCCGCTGCCCCCCCCCCGCGTTGAGACAGTGCCCCTTCTTCCTACTTATTCCCTGCCACCATGGCAAGGAAGATCCAGATTGCCCTTCGCCGTGCCGGGGCAGCGCTTGCTTCCACTCCCGTGGCGATTTTCGTTCCGTTTTGCAATCCACGGCCTAGCAGAGCGCAGAGAGGCAGCAGTGGCAACTCTAGCCGCAGCGTGCCTCTTTCCCCATATTCCTCTCACTCTCTCTCCCCATAGAGTGCCCCCCTCCCTCGGGGAAGGGCTGCCCCCTCCGCGCCCGGCCGAGCGAGAGCGCACAATGGAGCCGGGCAATCCCTCGCCGCGCAAGGCTCAGAAATGCAAATCGCCGCCGCTGCCTGCGGCTCCGTACAATGGAAGGGAGGGAGGAAGGGAGCGAGAGAGAGGGAGGGAGGAAGGAAGGGAGAGAGAGTGAGAGAGTGAGAGAGAGAGGGAAGGCGAAGAGGAGAGAAGAGGAGAGGGGGGAGCCCCACTGGCGGGGAGGCTGCTCGCCCCGGCCCAGCCCCGACGACGCGGCGGGTCCCCGGAGCGCCCCCCTCCTCCTCCGCGCCGCCTCGCCGTGCGCCTTGGTGAGTAGCTGCGCTGCGCCGCGCCGTCCGCCCGCCCACCGTGCGCCCCCCTCCCCAGAAAACCCGCCCGACCACTCGGCTCTCCTCTCTCTCCCCCACCCCCGGGGCTCCCAGAGCAGGTGCATGGCAGCAGGGGAAGCGAGGCCCGGGCTCCGATCTTCGTCGCGGGGTGGGGTGGGGGGCAAGTCACCCGGCCGCGGGGCTGCAACCGGGCCAAGCTGTGGGGTTGCGCACCGCCTGGGCGGCGCACGGAAACCGCCCGGCCTCGGCCTCAGGCTTCGTTATCCCCGAATGACCCGGTCGATTTCCTCCATGTCTTTCTCTAATAGATCCTTCTCTCCCCACCCCCAGCCCCACTATTCCTCGTCGTCTCTCTCTCTCCCCCCCCCCCCGCAACTCCCCAGCCACGTGACTGTGATTGCAACTTAGAAGGGGGGGGGCTCTGCTTCAGAAATCGGAGTAGGGGGAAATGTGGCGCGGGGGGTGGGCCCGTTGGGGCCATTTGGGGTGAAGTCGCTTCTGCGGGAGGAAAGGAGGGGGGTTCCTATAGCAGGTGGCTCGGAGCCATGAGGGGTGGCGGGGTGGGGTGCGGTGGGGCGGGAGTGTGTCGCGGCTGGTGCTGCAGCGAGGAGGGCCAGAGGGCCATGCTCTCACTCCATCTCTAGGGCATCCCCCTCTCCCTCAACCCCCCTCCCCGCCCCACATACTTTGTAAGGGTTGTTCCGAGCTGTCCCACAATCCCACATTTCTGTACCCTTTCAGTGGCACTAAATGGAATGCGCACGCGGGGGGGGGGGGCTGTCCTCCGATGTAATGACCCAAGATTATTAAGTTATGACTCTCAGAAGCTTGAAACTTAAGTGGGGAGAGGGGTGTCTAAAGGGTGATGACTCGGTAGCCCTTAATCACTGGAACAGCCCCCTTTACTCATCCTAACCCCCACCCCCCCACTGGAATGTGCACTGGAGCATTTGCTAGGCAGCTGCTCCCTTTGTTCAGGGTGTGTGGGGCGGGAAGGGGGGGCAGCTCTGTGTCTTGCTGGGACAGTCACTCTCTTGTCTCTTCTCACACGCCAAAGCGGGGCTGTGGTGTGAGTGAGGGGACTGGCCTGCTCCCATGGATATATTTCCCCCTCTCCTCCCCCCATACTCCATCGTGGCCTCAAAGTTGGCGGGAGTTGGCTTGAGGCCTGGCAGCCGCCATCCCTATTCCTGGGACCCAGGGGAACCTTGAAAAGCTGCCCCGTTTTTCCTTAGGGTGCCTTCCCCTAAGAAGCAGCCATCTTGTTTGTTTCTGAATAAGACTAAATGGGCACCCAACACACACACACACCACCCGTTAGGTACAGTTGCACTCTATTATCATGTACCTCTCCCTCCCCATAGTATGCACAAACAAGCAAGACAGGACTGTCTGCCTCCCTAATACTGAGTAGGCCCAAAAGACTTCATGGTGTGTGTGTGTGTGTGTGTGTGTTTAAAAAAAAGATTAGTCATTTGGGTACTGCTATAGGCCCAGCATGGCAAGGTGCCAAAATGAATCAGCTATCTTTTATGCAGGCTTATGAATACCACCAGCCTTGCATTGCTGCAAGAGAACAAGGCCTCCTGCTTGATTTTGGCAATACCTAGGGGAAGAACAGGCCCGTAATTCTCTGCAAACTAGACCCACCATTATAAGCAACAGAATGTTCTATAATAAAGGTGTCAGGATAGTACCTGGTGTGCTGTTCCAAAATCACGGCTTAGTGTTAGAACCTGTTTTTATATGCCTCCGGGCACAATCATGTGTAAGAGACACTCTGCACATCGTTCAAGGCACTCTGTTATTAGTTCTTAATAACAAAGAAAAGAGTGCCTCAGAGGATGTGCAGAGTGTCTCTTACACTAGCCACAGCAAGCTACCCTCAGCTCTCCCTCCCTGCCACCACATGAGAATACAGGGCAGACCTGCCTTATCAGAGGCTGACTTACAAACAAGATTAAGGCCTGCCCATTGGGCAAGTGTCCCCTCTTTTGAAGAGCGTTTGCAAGGAAATAATTAGTCAGTATGGTAAACTGTAAGACTTTCTAGATGGCAAGCTTTCAGGTTGCACAGAACACTTGCAGACAATAATAAAAAGTTGGGCAAGGCAGAGTCTTTTTTTCCATCTGAGAAATGTTTCTATGCTTCTCATATGATTGCTGCCTTACTCAGCCTATATGAACCATTTTAGGGCTTGTTCATACAAAGTTATGTTATCCCGAGTTTGTTACTCTGAAATAATATTCTTCGTCTACACAAGCAAAGAATTCCAGGGAGTCTCTGCTCACTCTTGCTTCATTCAAAGATTGCTAAATTTGCTCTGAGGCACACTGAATTCCACCTAGCAGCTATCACAACCCTATCTTAGTTTACATGACCTGTTAGCCCAGGATGACATGGGAGTCAAAGAGTCTCTGATTTTGTCACAGGTTGTCAAATCTCATTTCAATTCCTTCAACCCCTGATTCACCCCTTGAACCCGTAACAGGCCAGTGTTTATGGAGAGTTGAAGGGTTGCTGTCCTTGAGTAATGAGGACATTTCTCCAGCACAGCCTTAAACTGTTAAAAATAGTCATGCTATTCCCCACCTGTCCCAGAAACCCTGGGAACTGTAGTTCTGTTAGGAATGCTAGGGCTCTCTAACAGAAGTTTGTATTCTTGTTAGACTGCAATTCCCATGATTCCTGGAGTTCGAGAGCTTTGACAGCTAAACTGGTATAAAACAAATAGGAATTTGCAGTAGAGTAGAGGTCCCCTAAGAAGCTTTAAGGATACCATGGTTCCTTTGGGATAAGAATTGCCATCTGTGTTACAGAGAGTGTAAAAACTGTGAAAGATACATACATACACAGTTGCCATCAGAAGTGAAGTGCATTCCCAGAGAAGTCTTAACTAAACCTGAGGATAGAGCCTATGGCTTATTTCTATGTAAAATGTGTAGCTTTTAAAGGGATTCTAGAAATATTACTACGGTTATTAGTACTACAGTGGTGCCCCGCAAGACAAATGCCTTGCAAGATGAAAAACTCGCTAGATGAAAGGGTTTTGCGTTTTTTGAGCTGCTTCGCAAGACGAATTTCCCTATGGGCTTGCTTCGCAAGAAGAAAACGTCTTGCAAGTTTGTTTCCTTTTTCTTAACACCGTTAATACAGTTGCGACTTGACTTTGAGGAGCAACTCATAGAATGTGGTGTGGTAGCCTTTTTTTGAGGTTTTTGAAGACTTTGGTGATTTTTGAAGCTTTTCCAAAACTTTCCCGACACCGTGCTTCGCAAGACGAAAAATTCGCTAGACGAAAAAACTCGCGGAACGAATTAATTTCGTCTTGCGAGGCACCACTGTACCTCTGCTACTAATGATGGTGATGGTTGCAGGATTAAGGAAGAAGTGCTGTTCACATCATAATCTTATGATGCTGCATGAATGCTGTGGTTAAATTTTATTTGTTAAAGGTTATAATCTCCTTTTTTTCTACCAGGTGCTATGGCACATGTCTTTAGCTGTGAATTATTTCTATAAACAGCAGGTGTGTTGACAAAACTGCTCCTGGGCTCCATCACTCCAGATTGTAGGTGGCAAGACTGAATGTCCATCCATAGGAAAAGATTTCTTTCAGCAAGGGAACTAGATATGAAGAGCTCAAGCCGAACCTCCCTGATCTGCTGGCTTTTGTAGGTGCAGGAAGCATTCAACCACGTGCACAGGAAGCCAGTTCTGTGAAAAGTATTGCCTTTCCAGTGTGACTATCAACTCCAGACAGACGATTCTCATAGTTGCTCTCTTTTCTTCTGTGAGGTCTGTTGCCCTTCCGGAGGGGAGGGGGGTGTCACATGATAACTATGAATTCACAGCTCTGATTCACACATGCCAAACCTACAGCGAATGTCATCTAAGGTTTCTACCCCCCCCCTCCCCTTCACCAAAGCCGACTGTTTTGAATCTGCAGGCCTTGGACCACCTTGCTTCTTGTTATAGTCCTTTTTTTTGCTGGCTTCTGCACAAATCAAAGCTGCTTCCTTTTCTAAGAAGGTGCTTGCAAGCTGTAAAATTGCATTTGGACATTTTCCTTAGAGTGCGGGGGTTTTAAGGCACACACACTTAAAGTGATGTACTTGGGACTTGCTACCTCTTTACACGATTTAACCAACCTATTGTTTCTGTAAATCAGTGTGATTAACGGGCTGGTTTTTCATTTTTATGGTTGAAGTGAAGATTCCAGTTCCTGCTTGTAATTGTGAGTACAGAACCAAGAGGTGGTTGTTCATTTCAGATTAATTAATGCAGGATCCTATCTTACGATTCTGCCGGTGTTTTGTTACCTAGATCTGGGAGGCTTAAGAGCCAGCTGGGATGCATCAATTGTGCTTAGTTCATCAGAGATCCTTGCAGCCTTGAGTGTTTGTACAGTGTTCTAGTAGTGATGTAACCTAAAGCAGAGGTGAGGAACCCCTTTTTAAGAGTGTGGGTCACAATATCAGTTTGGTGGGCCTGACCAGAGAACACAACACAAAGGCACTTTGGTTCACAGGCAAAGGATTGTTATTTATTATGCACAGAAAATGGGCCTCTTCAAACACCCCCCCCCAATCAAATGAGGGGAAGAGCAAGAGAGTGCTGCACCTTTTGTTGTGTCACCATGCCTACAGCCCTTCAGGTGTTGGGAGCTGAACCCTGCAATGGGGGGAGCCTGTTGAACATGTGAAGGCTCCCTTGTGTGATTGGGAGTCCTTGGAAGATCAGAAATCTGAATTCTGTGGGGAACCAACACAAATAGAACAGGCTCCCTGCGGCGGAAGTTCAGCCCCTCAACGTGGAGGGCGGCAAGAGCAATGACATCATGGAGGGGGTTTGGCAAGGGAGCACCCTCTTTGTCCCATCCCTGCTATTCTAAGGACAGTGGAGTCTGGTGAGCTCCTAACCCAATTTGCGCAGGGATTGTTTCACCACACCAGTCCTGCATCCCATTGAAGGCTACTGCTTTGGGGAAAGAGAAAGGTCATATCCCAAGCCAATCACTGTAATGAAGATCCCAGATCAAACCTACTATCAGCTCCAACCCCTTTATAATCAAATTAGCCCTAAGCCCAGCTCTAATTCCAAATCAGACTGGATGGGTCAGATCCTGAAGACACTGTAGGATTTATGTCACTATAATAGTTAGGACTGCTCCTAAAAAATCTGGGAGTTGCGAGTTGGGTGAGGGTGCAAAAGATGCTTTTTGTTTTCTTTTTAAAGAGATCCCTCACAAAACTACAGGCTTTGGGGAGGAGGGAATGGGATAATTGCTGTGGTGTAGTGTTTAAAGAGTTAGGCTTGTGGAGACCTGGGTTCAGATCTTCATTCAGTTGTGAAACTTACTGCTTGGCTCTGGGCTATGTACCATTTCTCAGCCAATAGGACTTGTGTTCATAAAAAGGCAGGAAGAAATCCAGGTACTCTCTGCCTGCGAGCTTCTTTGAAGTTGAGGAGGAGGGCAACAAAAGTGCAATAAAAATAAAATAAAATGACTTGTTAATCCAACTGTTGCATAAATGCACTTGTAAGTCTCTCTCTCTCTCTCTTGGCTCCTCCTGAATTAGGGTTGTGGGATTTGTAGGAGCAGGGCATGTCTGAAAACTGTGTAGAGGGCCCATTGCAGAGCAAGGGAATAAGTAGTAGGAAGAGCCAGCCGCTCATCCTGTTTCCTGGATTCCTAACATGATATTTACAGTCATCACGTATTTGACTTGGCTCCCTGAATGCATCCATACATACTGAGCTTGGTAAAATATTTTAAATAGCTGGGCTCTGGCAGAGCCAATTTTTCAAGGATTTTGTCAGTCTTCTCTTTCCTTTTCCAGGGAGGAAACTATTGCAGGGAATGAGAGGAGAACACCCGCAAACACAACCTCCCTCACCAGCTAGCCTTACCCCACTGCCACCACTTGCTGCAATCTACAGGCAGGGGTGGGGAGCCGTAGGCCTCAGGGCCAAATGTGGCCCTCCAAGTGTCAGCCTGGCCCTTTGGGACTCTTCCCCCTGAACCACATCCCCTCCCCTCAGGCCACACCTGGCACCAGCTCTGCTTCACACCCTCCTTGAGTGGCTTTGTGTGACTGGAATGTGTCCTTGAACTCTGAGGTTGCAAAGAGGAGAATGTGAGCCTGAGGAAGGTCCCTACTCCTGAGACGAGGCCACATCCAGACCTGACACATAGGCATTGCTGGGCACTCACAAAGCCCGCACCCCAGCAGGGAGCCCACTGCCAGCCCCTAGAGCCCCCTGGTTTAGCACTGATGCTCCTCCTAACCATGGCTGCCTGTTCAGCTTTTCGGCTGCTGTGTGGATTGAAGGAAGAAGGCAAGCGAAGGGGAGGTGAACCCACACAGGAAACCGGCCCAGTAAGGACACCTTGCCCAGTGACCATTCAAAGCCTGATGTAGGCCAGAGTACTTTTGGGAGGCAACCCTCTGAAAGTAACCGTATTTTCTCTCCCCTTTTCTCCAGTTATTGTCTTCTGGTGGGGAGAGAAAGAGAGAAATAGGATAGGAGGGCTGTGCTTGTTTGCATCTGCTTCAGGAGAAAGGAGGTTCCAAAGAATCCATATTTTGTGGGGTGTTTTTTTTGCCATAAATTATAGCTTGAGTTCCACATGCATAGAATTGTAGAAGATGACAGCCTTGCCTCAGGCAGAGTGGGAGCGAGGTTTGGGTAAACATGTTGATCAGACCACACCTGCTTATGGTATTGGGGCATATCACATGTCTGTATCTTGGTGTGCAGTTAGTTCCCTGGCATTTGTCTTCTGCATCATCAGGATTTTAGACTTGAGGGAAAATAAAGCTATGGAACTTCTTGTCATTAAAAAAAAGGTGGCAACCAGCACTGTGTCAGTTCCTCTATCCCCACCCAGTTTTGCTTGATCTTTCTCCTCTACTTCTGGCATTGTCTTCTCACATCTCTGTCTCTTCTCCTCTCTCCCTTAGAGCTGTGTTTCCTAGCCCCCCGTTTCCTTTCCTTTAGCCACTCTGTCTTGTATTCCCCCACCCTGCAAGAGCTTTTCGCCCCTACTGTCCTTTGCTCTGTGCAAAATGTTCCTCACAGCCAAAGTTTAATTGCTCTCACAGAAGCAGACACCCCTGGACACTTGAATGTTTGTGAACATTCCCTGACATCACAGTAGGTCAACTAATGGTTGTCGGGAAAGGAGTAGGGTATAGAGCACTGCTGTTTTGTTTTTTCCCTGTCTCTTACATGCATGATCCCAATTTATTACTTTTGAGCTGGAATATCTTGAAATGGTGCTCGCAGAAGCCCGAAGAACACCCTATAGAGTTATGCATTTCAATTTCATGAACTGCAGAGCCAAGTGTTTCTGTTTTTATTAGCTTCTGTGGAAGCGTAGGTTTTCTGTTATTCAGAGCCGTGGGTGCATGTTCTGCTGAACTCTGCAAAAACAATGGGATGTTTTACGTGCAAGCACTTGTACCGTGAAGCATTGAGAGACATTTCATGGTATGGGAGTTGTTAACACACACTTTGCCTGTTTGTATCCCACTCCTTCCTCCAATGAGCTCTCCACAGTCAGCATAGAAGTTGAGGGTGTGGGGCCCAGAAGGAGAGGCTGCATGGGAGGTCTCAAAGGGATGCACCCAGCCTGTGAGCTAGAGACTCCACTGAGGTCATCCATTGAGCCAAACCAAGCGCCCCTACCTTTACCCCACAAATTTTCCTTTGGATGATTCATTGGGGTAAGATTTGATGGATTCGACAGGCAGTCAGATCAGGAAATAAATTTCCCCCAGGGATGTTTTGCCCTTCCCTGCATTCTTGTCAGACTTTGTACAAACTCTGCAGTGAAAGAAGATGCAGTTGAGGCTTTTCCCACACTTCTCCTGCCACTCACTCTCTCTTTTGGCTTGCAGGGTGGTGAAATAATTTCCTGCTGCAGAAGGTGGGAAAAGAGAGGTTGGGCAGGGCCAAAGGAGGGGCAGCAGTGAAGAGAAGCCATGGCTTACGCCCTGTTTTTTACTTCAGAGGCACTAAGCTGCGTGACAGACAAAAATCTCCATTGCAACCTGGCAGTGTATTATCTTGCTTGGCTTCCTTCATCTTACTGCTGGACCAGTCCTGCTTTAGCATCCCCAGGAATGTTGGTCTGAGACACAACATGGGCAAAATACTTGCAAGGTTCCAAAGGCTCTGTCCCATAGAGATAGAATAAGGACCACTGTGCTGTCAGTTCAAGGTTTACAACTTTCTCACCTCACTCTCTGGATCCTAAAACAGGTTAAATCCAACTTAAATCATGCACATTGCATGTGGAAATTAGGGTGGGTAGTGTTCTCAAAGCTACCAGCATGAGTTTGACTAAACTGCGGGAGGCAGTGAAAGACAGAAGTGCCTGGCGTGCTCTGGTCCATGGGGTCACGAAGAGCTGGACACAACTAAACGACTAAACAACAACAACATAATACTCAAACTCATGTCAACAAATCTCTCTGCACTTGAACCCCTTCCCCTGATGTTTGGGGTCTCTTATGTCAGGATTGGAGAGCATGATGGTGGTCTTGCCAACGCTGTGGGCTAAAACTCCCAACTGCCCATTGGTCATGCTGTCTGCGGTCAATGGGAGTTGGGAGTCCCAACTTGCAGAGTTCCCTTCCCTGCTCTTACGTATTCAGTGGTGAGCAAAATGCACCCTGGGCAAATCCAGGGGTACTTGAGTCCTACACTGTATAAGTTCCAGGGTTAAGCCTCGGCAGCAGAAATGTGCCAAGATAGCTCTCTGGATGTGGCACAGATTAAGTCCTTGTGAATGAAGAATTAATGGTATTCGTCAAATAGTGAGCACTGCAAAATGGCAACTGTGCGCAGAAGGCCTGAGCTTTTCTTGTTGAAATTCTTTTTTTAGTAGAAGCATGAAAAGCTGCCTGATATACCAAGTCCTATCTAGCTCAGAATTGGCTGGCAGCTGCTTTCCATGGTTTCAGACAAGGGAGTGTTTCCTCTCCCTATCTGGATATGTTGAGGATTAAACCTGAGACCTCCTGTATGCAAATCAGATGTTTGACCTCTGAGCTAAAGCCCTTCCGTTTCTCCCCTTTCCTGCAGCTCATGCTCCCGCCTACCTGCCTATCAGGTGTGAGATGTCAGGTCACATCCTACGTGCTGCCCTTTCACCAATCAACGACTGAAGCATGTGATCAGGAGCATCATGGAGGTAAGCCAGAAGACCAGAGTTAGGTGTGGCTGCCTAGGAGAGAGACTTAAATGCCCTTGCATGTCAGCCACAGTCTCAGCTAGAGATGGGTAAGCTCTCCCAGGCTTATCATGAATTAGTTTGGAAAGTAGGATCTTCTTTCTCCAATCTCTCCCCCACCCCTTCAAATGGGAAGATCTTGTATAATTTTTTCCAAGCTGAAAGTCAAAGCCTAGAAAAATTACTTCCATTCGCCCTCTAATGGATGTAATGGTATGACGTGACTTAATTACTTTTAATAGGGGAGGCCACACACACACACACACACACACACACACACACACACACACACTGTTGCATTGTTGCCTTTGATACAAATCCTTCCCAGGCAGGCTACATTCAAATCAAAATATAGCAATGAAATTATAGCCAAATAGTATCCTAGCATAGCAGTTCATCAGGATCCTTCCCACAGGGCAGCTGGTGTCATTTGGTATGATTTTTTTTTGTTTGGGGTGAGGAAGGATGGTCCATCTGGGACAGGAGAAGCCTCCAATGCCTTTTTCATCTGCATTCTTACGGGCTTCCCATGGGCAACTATGAGAGGAGGTTCTTACACCTGCCTCGTAAGCTCTTGTTCCTTCCCACAGGGCAGTTGGTGTCAATTGGCATGGGGGTGGGATGCATTCCAGTTGGGGCAGGAACAGGAGAATGGGCAAAAACTGAAAGGAGGAGGAAGCTCATTTCCTGTCAAAGAGTCTTTTGGAATGTAATGAAGCACCATTTCCCCATCACATTCAAGAGGGAAAAACTGTTCCCTGCTGGGGCAGAGGAAGCCAGCAATTGGGGTAAACTCCAGAGAAAGATTCTGGGGTTGTAAATGTCATTTCTCCTTTGGTGCCTATGGGCCATTCAAGGTTCTTTTACTAGCCTAGCTCTGGAGAATGTTTCCTTTATCTCTAGTCTCAGCAATGGGTCTTCCTGCTCTTCCCCTTGTTGGGTTCCCAGCGAAGCTCCCTCAGCATGACGTCCCTTTGCAGCAAACCTATAGACTGATTGGCTTTCAGTTTTGCAACCTCCACTGTGGCAAAGGATTAGGTTTGGGCACCTAATCCCTGCTGGAAGAGACACTTGAGTCACCCCTTGCCCGTACAAGCGGAGCTTGGCCTTCATATGAGGGAATACCACGTGGCTGTGCTATCAGCTGCTAGTTTGCAAGCTGCTTTCGTAGCAACATAGATGGCCTTGTCTGCTTCCCCTAGGAGCTTGCATGGAGAAGCAGTAGCAGGGAAGGGTGTCTGCAGGCTGCCTGCCTGGCCAGCGCTGCTCTGCATAAAGATTTAGCTTCATTCGCTCCTTTCTCCAGCAGTGAGCTGTTTAGTTACACTGGAACAGCAGTGGTGTGAAAGAGGATTTTTTTTTGGCAGTGTGTGTGTGTCATTCCATGCTGAGGCTTCCACTGCCTTTCCGCTCCTTCTCGTTCCTGCAGGGTGCAGATTACCAGTTGCCTTCTGCCCACTCAGCCAGTGTGGCCCTCTCTTCCCCATCCTCCTCCCCCTCTTCCTGTGATGGAGCGGACACCCTGGCTTTCAACGGGGAGCTGGATCTGCAACGCTACTCCAACGGGCCGGGGGGACCTGGGGGTGAGGCCCGCCCTTACCCGTGCCCCATCTGCGGCAAGCGGTTCCGCTTCAACAGCATCCTGGCCCTGCACACGCGCATCCACACCAGCTCCTCCCCTCTCACCTGCCCCTACTGCGGCCACCGGGCAGGGCAGCGTGCCAGCCTGCGCCTCCACTTGCGCTCCCACTGCCCCGAGGCCCGCGCCCGCCTCAGCCACCAGAGCCGCCTGCTGCTTGAGCTGGAGGAGCGGGCGCTTTTGCGGGGGCAAGAGGAGGAGGAGGAGAAGGAGGAAGAGGAAGAGGAGGAGGAGGAAGAGGAAGAGGAAGAAGAACAAGCTGCCCCTGCTCCACCTCCACCCCTGCCCACCTTCCGCTGCCCTTTCTGCAAGGGCAAGTTCCGAACCGCCGGCGAGCGGGACCGCCACCTCCGCATCCTCCACCAGCCCTACAAGTGTGGACAGTGCTCCTTTGCCGCCGCCCAGGAGGTGGAACTCCAGTGGCACAACCAGCAAGCCCATGGGCTCCCGGCCGCCCGGCTGCCCACCCCTCCTGCCCCTGTCCCCGCCGCAGCTGCCCCGCCTGCCCCTCCGGCCTCTGCCCCTGCCGCTCCCTCAGCCGCTGCACCCACTGAGTTCCGCTGCCAGGTTTGCGGCCAGGCCTTCACCCAGTCCTGGTTCCTCAAGGGTCACATGCGGAAGCACAAAGACTCCTTTGACCACAAGTGCCAGGTGTGTGGGCGTGGCTTCAAGGAGCCGTGGTTCCTCAAGAACCACATGAAGGTTCATCTCAGCAAGCTAGGCCTCCAGAGTGAACAACGAGGGCCCGGCCCAGGCCGGTCCGCCCAAAGCTTACTCGTCGGCTGCGAGGCCCTCTACCCTTCCCTCCTCTCCCCTCGGCCCACGGATAAGGCCAGCACGGGCAATTTCTTGGGCTATGGCGACGCCAGCTGCGCCGAGCGGCTGCAGGCCACGGCTCGGGCGGTGGAGAGTGGCCAGCAGTGGAGGGAGCGCTCTTACGCAGGAGGTTCCAAGCTGGTGAGAGAGGACCCAGGAGGGAGCCACCGCTGCCCAGATTGCTCCCGGACCTTCGGCACATTCCAACAGATGGCCTTGCACCGACAGAGCCACCTGTCCCGAGAGAGGGAGTGGAGCAAGGGGCAGTCGCTGGGCTCTCACCTTCTCGCAGGACACTGGCTCCCCACAAATGTCAGAGCCTCCACAGCAGCCAACACCAGTCCGTCTCTGCTGACCCAGGAGGAAAAGGGCAAGTATGGACAAGCAGAGCATAGCTGCTTTGGGATTTGGGGGTGGTTGTTTTTTTGTGGGGGCTACCAAAGTGGGTCTCACATATCACAAAGCAACCTTAGATTCTAGACCAACCCGTGCTTTTGAGCTGCTTCCTCTAGCAAAATAAAAAATGAGGATGTGGGTGGGTTACATTCCATAGCTAGGCTGCTTTTAGCTGAAAACTGCATTTCCCCCTTTGTTTTATAAAAGGATATGTGTGAGGGGTGGAGGAAGAGATTAAGGGATATGTCCAGTTGATGGATATGAATAAAGGTCAGGAATAAACTGATAGAATTGTATCGGTAGGCCAAACCCAGCAAAGGAAGCAACATACTGGATGGAAAATGCTTAACAAAACCATATGTTTAAAATAATGATGTTTAGCAGCGGCCTGTGTGGTGGGACATGGTTGCCACTATTGGGTAGCATCCAAGGCAGAAGCAGGGCAAGACCCATGTACTTACTGATGTCCACCTTTCCTCCAGCCCTCTAACAGAACTGCACAGGAGGCTGATGATGCCATTGGATATCAGAGCGCATCCCACCAAATAGGATACTACTAAATTCTTTAAAACATTTAAGTAACTAGCCTAAAGGGATAGCCAACATGGAGTTGACCAGTTGCTTTTGGACACCAGTTCCCATCAGCCCCATCCAGCTTGGCCCAGTGGTCAGGGGTGATGGGAACTGTAGTCCTTAAATATCTACAGGACACCACTTTGGTCTAAACAACGGAGTGCATATAATATAAAATACAAAATAAACCAACTAACAGAAACTTTGTAAAGCTACCATGCGTGGAATTCTGGGAAGGGCAACAAGCCTGGCATGCAGTTATCTACAAATTTTACCTCAGAAAGAGCAAGAGTTCTGTGATACCCAAACAATAGCTCTCAGTATTCAAAATATTAGTTGGTGTAACTGAAACATTTCCCCACTGCTCTGCACAATTTTGCATGATTGTACGGTGTCTCGCCTCTGCCTCCCAGTTAAAACAAGTTTGGGCAAGGGGATGTTGGTGTCATGAGACCTTGTAGCTTTCTGCATAAGCACCCACATGCACCCACACCCAGATTCTGCATGAGGAAAATTCAAACTCTGTGTCTTGAAGGAAAGAAACTGCATTGATGCAAATAAATACTTCCCCAAGTGGTTTTACAACATTCCTTCAAAGCACATATCCGCACAACAAATGCATATCTGTTTCACTGTTCTAGAAGCCATACTGTTTTGCTGTTCCCCCAGTAAACCTGGGGAACTGTGATAATTGTTCTGAGAACTTTTCGGGAACCTGTAACTCCTCCCTCCACAGAACAGCAGTTCCTACCAATTCCTGATTAGAGAAAAGGGCTATTAAGCCATTTTAAGCCTATGATGTAGAAATGTCCTAATTCTCAAGTCTGCCACATTGTTTAGCTCTTTAAAAAAAATGTAAGGCATGAATCACATGCTGTGTCACCGCCATGAGGTGATTTTTACCATGTCATTTTTGTATGGTGGATGTGTTGCTTAAATATGCCCTCGGGTGGCGAAAGCTGGGATTTACCACACTGCTTAGAATAATTGGAAACTAGGCTTTGAGGTTATTATGTTTAGTGTAGTAAATTCCATCTCTTTCCACCTGAGGGTGCATTAAAACATGTTCACCATTCCAAAAATATCATGGCCTCATTTTGTGCTTTCTATGCATTTGTGTGTGCATTTCTTCTTCCCCACAAGACCAGCATGAACCAACAGTCAGGCAGCTAACTTGGGCCTCAGTACTGACAAGTACCCAATACTTCCATCATTCTCACTTTCAGCTACCCACAAATATTACTTCTTCTGTCCTTTGGCAGAACCTTTTACAGGAAAGAGAAGGGAAGGAAGCATGGCGAGGTTGCCTAGCAACTTGGAATGGAATAACTAGCAGTTGTGCTTTCCACCCCTCGCTTCTTCATGCAAAAGTTTGAGCTAAACCATAGTTTGGAGTGATGTGAATGAGCTGAAGTGAGCCTCAGGGTCTTGTGGCCGTGCTCTCCCTCTTCTGCTCTTCCATTAGGATGAGTTTGAAAGCTTTTGCCTAACCACAGCTTGTCATCTAAACTGGCAAGTTGTGGTTAATGTTAATTATGGTTTGTTTGAAGCAAGCCAATGTGAAACCATGTTGCTGACTTGGTGTATGAGGGTCCAGTATCAATTTTTCCAGTCAATTTATATATATATATATATATATATATATATGCAGGTTTTGGTGTCTTCGGGTGTCTTCCCGTGTAAGAGTTGGGGTGTCTAGGCGACGTTTCGACGAGGTCTCACTCGTCATCTTCAGGCTGGTGCTTTCGGCTTCTTGTTACTGGAACAGAGCAGGATCTCAGTGTTTGAGTTCCTATAAATACTGTTGAGGGGGTGTGGTGTATAGCCTCCAACGTTCTGGGCAGAGAGGAAGTTCCCAGGTTAGTGTGCCTTTTCTTCTTTTGTTCCTTAATTACTTGAGGGATATCTTGAGTGATTTCTGGAGTGATATTCTGAGTACCACTTAGGTGGGTCATTAAGTGTGGATTAGTTGCTAAAGCTTTCGTGTCTTGACCTCTTGAGCTTGTGAAGAGTTTTTCTGAGAAGATGGCTGTACTGCACTTAGTTGTGCTCTGGCTTGGCTTCGTGTATAGGGGCGAGCTGTGGTTTTGTGCCTCGCCCCTATACACGAAGCCAAGCCAGAGCACAACTAAGTGCAGTACAGCCATCTTCTCAGAAAAACTCTTCACAAGCTCAAGAGGTCAAGACACGAAAGCTTTAGCAACTAATCCACACTTAATGACCCACCTAAGTGGTACTCAGAATATCACTCCAGAAATCACTCAAGATATCCCTCAAGTAATTAAGGAACAAAAGAAGAAAAGGCACACTAACCTGGGAACTTCCTCTCTGCCCAGAACGTTGGAGGCTATACACCACACCCCCTCAACAGTATTTATAGGAACTCAAACACTGAGATCCTGCTCTGTTCCAGTAACAAGAAGCCGAAAGCACCAACCTGAAGATGACGAGTGAGACCTCGTCGAAACGTCGCCTAGACACCCCAACTCTTACACGGGAAGACACCCGAAGACACCAAAACCTGCATTCCTGTACCCGTGAAAATCTACGAAAGCAAATATATATATATATATATATATATATATATATATATATATATATACACGCGCCATATGACTAAGAAAAAATAAGTGGAAAAGATGACAACACGGTCAGATGTTAATATAACAAACAAAATATCTCTTTTTTAAAAATCAAACCAACCTATCAAAGTCAACTTCTGTTGTCACAAATGATTATTTTTCTATTTCCATCTCTAAAAACATAAAAAAACATAAAAAAACGCCACCATTTTTTTGACACATCACTGCATGGTGTGTGTGATGTTTGTGAACAGTTGCAATGGTTTTTTTTATTATTATTATTCTAAAGCATTCCGTGTAATCTTTACCCAAGGCAGCCAATCTTCTGTCATTGGTGTTTATTTTCAATTCACAACCCACCCACCCCTGTTTAGAGCAGTCATCATTTTTTGCAGATACTATGTTGGGCTACATTTTGAAACAAAGGTGACAAATTAGGTACAGATCCAGACCTTGCAATGTAGCTGTCATGGTTGTCTTCGAAGGCATGGTCTGTGTTGGGGTGAAAAAGTGAGACACCTGTGGCACTTATGGATGTGTGTGTGGGGGTTAAAACTATGTTTCTGTAGCTCTAAAGAAGAGCAAAGGGGGCAGAGAATCCATATGTAAAGCATATAGAGAAAGGTCAAGAAACCCTGCAGTCCCCTCATACTAAAAATCTTCCCTCCTTGCTGTGTTTTCCCCAGACATGCAAGGGCAGTCGCGCCTGGACGGCTCCCGGCGGGGCACTGGGAAAGACTGTCCCTTCTGTGGGAAGTCCTTCAGATCCTCCCACCATCTAAAGGTGCACCTCCGTGTCCACACAGGTAAGATCAAGATGCGGCAACAGTGGGGTAGGGTTTGCCTAAACCGGTGGAAATGTGCAATAAGGCTGGTACTTGCTAGGTCCCCCCCCCCCCCCAGTTCTGTATCTTGCAGAGGCATTGCACACCACACGGGTGGAACCTGATACCATCAGAGGCAGCTCAGACCTCTGTACAGTTGTACCTTGGTTGACGAACGCCTTGCGAGTCAAACCTTTTGACTCCCGAACGCCGCAAACCTGGAAGTGGGTGTTCCGGTTTGTGAATGTTCTTTGGAACCTGAACGGCTGACAGGGCTTCTGCAGCTTCCCATTGGCTGCAGGAGCTTCCTGCAGCCAATTGGAAGCCGTGCCTTGACTTCTGAACGTTTTGGAAGTCAAATGGACTTCCTGAACGGATTCCGTTCGACTTCCAAGGTGCAACTGTACTGCCTGTTCCTTTGCTTTCACCAGACATGCAAAGCAGTGGCACAAGTGGAGACATGGAGCAGCATTCTCTGCTGATCTCAGTTTAGGCTGCCTATCCTCAAAACTGGTTACAAAAAGCCAGCACAAACAAATATATATTATGTATAAAACTACCAATTAAAATGGTAAACTAGATTAGTAGGCTGATAAAATGTTTTTTTGAGCTAACAACTTTGGGGGGCATTTATTTATTTATTATTCCACTTTATATCCCACCTTTCCTTCAAGGAGCTCAAGGTAACTCACATACGTAGTTGTCGTCTCCATTTTATTCTCCCAACAACCTTGCAGGGTAGGTTAGGCTAAGAGACAGTGGCTGGTCTGGTGAGAGCTTCCTTGCAGGGGACTGAAAACATTCACCACACCAGACCGACTTATTTGCAAGGATGTTTCATATTTTGTCTGTTCATTCCTTGTGAGGCTCTTTGGAGTTGCATATTTGTAGCACTAACTTTTCTTTTTAAATGGATTTTGGAGGGGAAACTAATGACCTAGAAAAACCAAATCCCAGTTTGGTAGCCAAAACGTTAATGTCTTGGTTCCTTTCTGTTTTTGTTTTCGAGACTCCCTTATGTACAACGATGCATCAAGGCTCCTCACAGACACTTTGACCTGCTCTGATTATGGTTCTTCTTTATAGAACTGAGCTGTCAAGATCCCTTCAAGTCAATACCAATGGCCTTAATTGGCAGTAGACTGTGCAGTGACACCTTGTGAGGCTCTCCACCTTAGAGAGGAAATGCAAAGTTGTGGTGCCACAACCCAAAGGCCCTGCTCTGCCTATTCATTGATTTAACCTCCTCAACAGGTAGAACTTGAAGTGGGGCCTTTCCCATGTGTCTTAAACACTGGGTGAATAGTAAGATTCTGAACTGAAGATCACACAGTAGATGGTTGATGCTTTTCGCACAACTCTGCAAGGTTGCCTTTATTCCTGTTTTATAGTTTGGAGAAACGGAGAGAGAATGATTCACGTAAAGTCCCTCGGTTAGTTTGCCTCAGAGGTGGAGCTTGAACCAAGGGCTGCCAGGTCCAAAGTCAACTGTCTAGGAAACTGCATTTGTTCGCTGCCTTCCCAACTTGCCTCTACCATTTCTCCTTGCAGGCGAGCGCCCGTACAAATGCCCTCACTGTGACTATGCTGGCACACAGTCTGGCTCTCTCAAGTACCACTTGCAGCGCCATCATCGGGAGCAGAAGAGTGCTGCGGCTGCAGCAGCTGCTGCGGCAGGAACGCTGGAACGGTGCCACATCCCCCTCGCTCCCACCGCAGTCCCTGCCTTTCCCACCACGCAGCTCGCCAAGAGCCACGGGCCCTTCCTGTCTCTCGGGAGCTTGGGTGCAGCTCGGTCCCGCCCATCCCGCCGCAAGCCGCTGCTCAACGGGAAGACCGACTTCCAGCCCCTGGACCTGTCGCTGCGCCCGGCTTTGGCGGGAGGAGCCCTCCACCGCTGCCAGTTCTGCCCCTTCGCCACCTCGGCTCCGGAGCTCATGGAGTTACATCTCCAAGTCCACCACAGCCGGAAAGCCCGAACCCGCCGCTGCTCTCACACTGCCCCTAAACCCCGGGGGGTGGCGGAGGAGGAGCTGCCTGAACCCCAGAGCCCCCAGCTGAAAGCACCCGAGTCTCTAAGTCCAAAAGGGGAGATGACCAAACCTCAGAACCTCTGGCATTCGGAAGACCAGGGAGAGCTTCCCCGGCCTGAGTTGCCCCGTGGGAAGAGGACGCCCGATCGAGCAATAGTTGCCAGCCTCTCTCCTGGAGCCGCACCAGCTAACCAAGATTGGGAGAACCTGTCGCAAGACTCTGAAGAGCCAAGAGCAGAGGATGAATTGCCTGCCCCCAAGGTCCAAAAGGGCCCACACCAGGAGACATCTAAGACAGGCCAAGGCCTCATGGAATTGCAGCTGGAGCCAGTGCAGGCCTGAGTACGTCTACTCTGCATATATAAACCAGTTTCGAGCCTGTTTAACTGTCATGGCGGCTCTCAAGCAAGGGGCTCTGGGAACTGTAGCTCCTTTCTATGAAGCAGCAATCTCTAATAAAGAATTCTCAAGCACCCTACGAATCTACGCTTCCCAGAGTTCACGGGGAGGGTCTTGGATAGCCCCTAGCTTAGTGGTAGAGCCCATGCTTTGCATGCATTAAGGTCCCAGGTTCAGTCCCTCGTATCTCTAGCCAAAAGAGGCAAGGCTTGGAAAGGCCGCTGCCAGAGACCTTGAATGGACACAGCCAATTAAAGCAGAAAACATGGGGCTTGATGGATCAATAAATAGTCCTGCGCAATAAAAGGCAGCTTCACAAGACAGTTGAACCAATTTCAGACCTGTTTACATTTGTAGTATAGACGTGCAGAGACCAGAAGAGGCAGCTAGTAAGATGCCACTCCACAAATGACAGGGTCATGCACCCATCTGTTGAGAGGCGTCAGAATAGAAGGTAGTAGGGTTGTCTTTTTGGAAACAGGTTTCTGTGTCTTTAACAGCAGCGAGGCAGGCGGAAATTCAAGAGGTGCAGATCTTCTCTGTCATGGAACTGTTAACGGTACAGAAGACCTGTCAGGAAAAGTGCCAACCTTGGGATGTAGAAGGGAGAAGCTGTGATAACGGCTGGGGTGTGGAATTGGTTAAGGGGCAGCGATGCTGTTAAAAGTCTTTTTTAGTCAAACAGGGTTTTGGGGTGAGGTGGCTGGAGTCCATTGGATTCCAATGCCTTGTTCTCGCCTCAGTTCTGGGCTTGATGCTGCTTCCTATCAGTGCCACTGTCTGAGAAATTGGGCCCTTTCAGGACCTCATTGTTGGCACAAACATAGGGTTGATAGGCCCCGTAGGGAACAAGACACCTGTGGTGTATACCGTTTTTGTAAAAAGGGGAGCATTTCTGCGGGCACAGCTTTCCCTCTCCGTGGTGCTGCTGCTATGGCGGGAGAAGCTGGCCCTTTCAAAATCCCCCCTTTAATAACACAGGAGCCCTGTCTCCATTAGCCTGTTTACCCTGTCGAGTGCCACAGAGGCAGGGCAGGCCGCACCAGCCACTCTTGGCCTAAGGGGACTTCAAGCACCTGTGTTGGGGCCTGGTCTCCATAGCAACCAGGTGCTACAGTCTCTTGTGTGCGTAGCAAGCAAGCAAACCCAGTGCCAGTATGTTATCTCCGTAGTGACCCAGGAACAGAGCCCTGTTTCTGTAGTGAACTGGCATGTCAGGGAGCTTGACAACTTCTAGAGTTTTCTATTTTTTTATTGTTTTTCTTGTAGAAAATTTGAAACTGGAAATAAAAATTAAAATGAGGAACAACTAACGCTTCATTCAGTGCTTGTGTGAGTTGTGATCAGTGTTCTCAATGCAATCCTTGTCAACAATTTTAAAAGCTGCTGCTTCACATACCTTTAAAAAAAAACAGGAAAAAACCCTAGAACAACTGTAGTACTGCCGTAAGCTGACTGTCCTTTAAATGGTGCAAAAATAAGTTTTACCAGATTTTCTGTTTCTGAACATCTGAGAACTGGAAACTAATTCCTAAAATTGTCTGTTCCTGGGTTTGAGCTCAACTAAATCATATTAAAGAATCTCATGGTGCCTTGAAGACTTAACATTATTTTACTATAGCATAAACTTTCTTGGGTGGCTTGATGCCTCTAAGTTTAGAGGAGGAACAGAGCCACCAAATAATACGGTAGTAGTTTCTACATCTTCAATATATTTCCAAGGTATGCAGAAGTATATTTGTATGCATTTTTTTAAAAAAATAGCCTGACAAAAGATCTGTGGTCAGTGATTTCCAGGACCTACAGAATGAAGGTGTCAGCTTAAAAACAACAACCACCAAATGCTGGAGGTGTCAGGATTATTTTATATAAAAAAAGAAAGAAGGTGGGAAGAGAATCTGCTTGAATAAATAAAAATGTACAGTATTCTGGAGCAAGGGATGAGGGTGGGGGATGCATGCAATGATTTTTTTAAAAAAAGAAACTACACTGGGCTCCTTACGACCTGTTTATTGAGCATTAATTTGCTTGAACAAAGCATATGAGGAGGTTATGGCGATGTCCGATCTTTATTTATTGAGCATCTGTTCTGATTTGTTTGCAGGGAAGTGCAAGAATAAGCATCCTCGTTTGTGCTCATTTACATGCCTTCCTGTCAGTCATTTGTCCCCATACTCACACTTTTTAGTGCACGTCACTGACAGTCTCCTAACCACATTTTGTGCCTCTCTCTCATGCATTATTATTATTATTATTATTGCATCAGAGCTACAGAGCACTGTAATCCATTGTAACTGAAAACCTAAATTTCTAGTGTGCAATTGAATCCCTTCTGCGAAAATACAATCTGGAAGTGACTGATGGCAAAGTTTTTCCTTCCCACCCTCTCCCAATATGTTCCTTCTCTCCTAGCTAAATAGCACAATTTGGAAAGGTTGAAAAACTCCTCCTAAACCTCCCTTCTATATAGGCTGGAGCTCTATATAGTAAGAGTCATTTTAGGAGTTCTACTCAAACCTTTTCTACGGCATTATATCTTGTATCTATCACAAAAACTTCTCTATGATAATTTTGTCATTTTTTTTATTCATCTTGGTCAGTTTATTTGGTGTTAAATACCACCTGTACATCATTATAAGAGTTTTCTCTTAATGTATAACAAGCAGTAAATTCCATATGCTTTTTCCATAACTTCTCCCAAGAAGCCATTATCAATATTATGACCTAAATCTTTACCCCACTGTATCATTCTTGCCTTAGCTAATTAATCTTTAGTATCCCATTCTGATAGCATTTTATAACCTCATTTTGAAATAAGATTTTTGTCATATAAAATCATATAACGGTGATACTGAAACCAACCTGATACCAGGTCTTTCCTGAATTTCTTTTTCTTCAAAAATAAAATAAAAAATAAAGTTTATACCCATTTTCAGTATAACTTAATATATCTCTATAAGTCCACAATTCACCTTCATAATTATTACATTTTTAGCACAAGTGTCTATGGGGGAGGGAATCAATTTGTCCAAAGATTTTATATCCTTATTCCTTTTCTGTTGAATTCCATTGGCACAGCAAATGGAGGCCACAAGTGGATCTATGAACTTGCCTTTAAGATCTTGCCCTCCATGACTGCAGTGAGCAACTGTTCTGGCTTGTCCTCCAAAGCACATGAAAATGGTCAGCGGCCTTTCCTCCCCTTGAGGCCTGCTAACTATGATGAAGTGTGAGAGAATATTCCTTTGAGATTTATGGAGTAAATGCCTCATAAAATAGATTATTTAAGCAGCATATAAAGCAAACAAAGCATTAAGCACCCATAAAAGCCAAATACAAAACTTCCTCAAATGGCCAATGGCGATACAAGATACACAGTATGGGATTGTTGTTGTTTTTTTGTTTTTGTTTTAGAATAATGGTGTGTCAGTATTATTTACAGCCTTGAGTAATTCAGAGGACCATGGGGATTTTCTTGGAATAATAATTGAAAGGTGTGCTCCAAAGTCCTAATAGCTTAGCCTTGACCATACACATGCCTACCTCAAATCAGCTATGTGGGCCTGACTGAACAAGAAAAATAGAGGACACGAAACCAAACCTTTTACTGTATTGGGAATAACATGTTCAAAATGCAGAAAGTGACTGTGGACTCCATGTTTTGAGAAAAAGGAAAAGGCCATTTCCAAGACTCTCTCCAATAATTTTTATTGGTTTTTACAAAACAAATCACACATTTATCACATTTAAATTTTAAAATCAATCAAGATTCTTCCGAATCTTAGGACTTCCCTCCTCCCCTCTGTGGGTCCTTTATATATCTAAAAAACTGCATATTCTAGTTCATCTGCACTATAGTCCTCCAAAATAACCAGTCTTTGTAATATTGCAGAAGTTATTGAAAGCCTGCCAAAGAGCTCAAGTGATTACAGTACACTGTTCTTTTAAATACAGTCTGGGCAGGGACTAAGAGATGGGAGTTCTCAGTTCAAAATACCGACTCAGCCTTGGACTCACTCAGTAATCTTAGGAAAGTCATCATAATCCCTCTGTGCCTTAACTTCTCACGTGCAAGTGGGGATAATAATGTTTGCCCACCTTACAGGGTTGCTGTAAGGAGCAGTGAAACGGCGAGTGCAAAGTACATCCTTCCCTTAAAAGTGCAACGGAAATGCTAAGAAATAGTGTTATAATAAAGGAAGAAATAAACTGCGGGCATGCACTGCTTGAATGCAAAAACGACAATGGAAACCCGGTGTTCAATTAATCCGCTCTCCTTCTTTGGGGGTCTGTGTTGCGGACCAGCATCCGGGACCCGCAGCGACCCGGCTTGGGGGAGGAGGGATGCCGCTTACGTCATGGGGATTCCTGGTGCGTCACGCCGGGGGCGTGACCGCAGGCCGTTTAAACTGCAGCGCGGCCCGGGAGCGGCCTCTTTTCGGCTCAGGCTAAAGAAGTGATTTAGAAGGGACCCTCGGGCTTGATTCAAGCAGAGAGAAGGCGTGCGAGAGGAGGAGGTTGGGAAGCAGGATCTTGGTCCGCCGCTTCCTCTCCTTCTCCGGTTGAATTCAGGACCTTCCATGATGCACCCATTTGGACAGAACATGTGAGGAGTGTTTATAATATTCTCTTGGGGAAACCCAGCCAGATGGGCGGATGATGATGATGATTATAGATCAAGGTAGCGACGGGGACATGATCACCCCCTGGGGGGCTCTTTTTGGTTGGGATCTGATGATTTGCGTCAACTGGTAGCGTAGTTTTTTACTGGGGAAGGGGAGGCGAGGCTTAGGGTTTTCTCTCTCTTTGAAGCTCTTACTTCCGTGGTGCACAAATGTATAGGGCTGCTAATATTTTTTCATTGGCACATTTTTTAAAGATCTGCTGGCGTGAGGGATAGCTGCGCCTCCCTGGCAGCCAGGAGGTTGGGTTAGGAGACCACTGGATCACACCCGTGATTCTTGGGACTGTCCATTATACACGTGTGTTTTATTCTAGAGCCATGCATGCAAGATCAATCCGCCTTAAATACTTTGTGTACTCCCATCGCCTTGATTAAAAATATAACAGAGTAGCTGAAGTTGTTTCAGAGGCAACCTTCCTTTCGTGCAGTGCATATTTCTTAATGCCACGGTCGCTTTACTCTGCTTTTGTTGTTCTGAATTTTGGACTAAGGGTCCATAAATCAGAGGAGATTACCACGCCTTCAGTTGCCTTCCTGTTCTTTTGTTTGGGCGGCATCAAGGAGGTTTTCCCTTCACAGTCTAGGGGCAAAGTGGAGATTATAATCTAAGGCAGATGGTGTTTAATTACAAACTCTGGGGTAATAAACATGAAGCAGGGATGTGTGATTGCCTGGAAGGCCCATCCTTCTCACCTTAGTGGCAGTGTCTAAATTTTCCTTCCTTCCTTGGAAAAGGTGTAATTAGGCTCATGGGCTTTTTGTGATGGATGAAATATTCATTGTGGCGATCACACAAAGAATCATTGTTGAAGGAAAAGGTGGGTTTTTTTGTCCTGCCTGCTCATGTTCTTCCACAGGAAGATTTCAGTTGTAGAGAACAAAGAGTTTTCACTGTGGGGACAGCCAGCAACCAAAGAAAGCCATCTCAGCCAAGAAGTAACTTGCAAAAATGCTGGGCCTTTTAAAGAGGGTTCGTTGTGGTTGTTATATTTTTACACCCTCTGAACAATGGTATCAACAGGCCACTCACCTCTTTCTCAACCTTTTATTGAAACAAGTGGCCTAGCAGGAAGTGGTAGCTTTGATCTAATAAACGATCTTTACCTGTTCGTATTTATATTGATTATATTGATGCGTCTGCATATTTTTATGCAAAAGAAAAGGAACTTCTATTGATGTTTTGAGAGTACATTCAAATTCAGGTGGCAATCTTACACATACATGGGAGTAAGACTGAATTTAATAATTCCGGGTAGACGTATGTAGGATTAGCAGTCAAAGGCTTGCCATATTGCAATGGCTAAGGCAGATGGTGGGGGAACATTTTTCTTCTTCTTTTGCTATGCCAGTTCCAGGCTGATTTGGCCTAGCATCTGTGATAGGAATTTTGAGGTCTTAGATATATGGTAATGTTCATAAGTGTACCAACCAAGCATGTACATAGATCAGCACAGGAAGACCGACCTGAAACCATTTTGATTCCCAAACTGACCAAAAGTTTTCCCTGCAAGGAGGGAGGGGGGGTCAGGGAGCCTTCCCATTGTCTCAAGAATTGAGTAATCAGCATTTTAATGGGTGACAGTCTATCAGGAAAGGCAAGCAGAAAATGGGTGACAATCAGGAAAGGAAATCAGATAACCTGGCAAACAGGAAAAACAACATTCAAATTTCTGTTTTAGACCCCCTTTTCTGTGATGTAGGTATGCTGTATCTGGGGGGTGGTCTTAGGTTACACCCCTTCTGTGATGTATGTATGATGTTTCTGGGGTGGTCTTGATCTACAGGGTGGCAATCTCAAAAGTCTTTATAAGGCCTTGTGCGCCATTGTTCTGGGTTCCTCCTCTTTTCCTGCATGTAAGGGGAGCACCCTGTTGCAACAGATCAATAAAGATCAAGCTTACTAGCTGCTTTGCGTCTCAATATTCTCTGGTTGGCCTCTGTTATTTTCTCCTACCAATAGGGAACCTATGTAAGGACTCTATATGGGCTCTTGGATACCCCATAAGGGAAAAGGGCAATTTTTGTTTACAACACTTCTTTGTGGAGGAACTGTGGGGCTTAATTAAGATGCATCATCAGAAAGGGGTGCCTCCTGCCCCCCAGAACTTTATTGGGCTAGTGAAGCTGGGACTAACAGAGGGGACCCCACCATCCTACCCCAAGCTATCAATATGGTACAGGCTTATTACAGGCTGACAAACCTAACTTTTAAGGTCCTTTAGCCACAGAACTTAACCTCCCATGCAGATCCTTGCACAAGGTTTGTGCTATCAGTTTACTTCCATTACTGTATAATAATTTTTATTCTACTTTTCCGTTTAAAAAAACCTGAAGATGACTTACAGGGCTTGGAGTATTACATTGAAATACTATCATAAAATGCAAAGGTAGAAACCATATTAAAACAGCAGAATAGATAGTGATATTTGCTTCCAGGTTAGCAGAATAACAATGTAAGCAATTAAACATTTAAAATATTTATTACTGCAACCTTTTCAGGAGGACCCAGTTATGTTTGGGTTGGGTATTTTATTGGAATTTTTTTTTTTTTTGGGGGGGTAAAATGGCTGACATACAGTGGTATCTCGGGTTATGAACTGAATTTGTTCTGGAGGTCCGTTCTTAACCTGAAACTGTTCTTAACCTGAGGCGTGCTTTCACTAATGGGGCCTCATGTTGCCAGCATGCAATTTCTGTTCTCATCCTGGGGCAAAATTCGCAACCCAGAGCAACTACCGTACTTCTGGGTTAGCGGAGTTCGTAACCCGAAGCGTTTGTAAACTGAAGCGTTTGTAACCCGAGGTACCACTGTATTGGCCAAGAATTGTTAACGCAGTGACATTGTTAGAACCCCATTAAAGGTTATTATCAACTACCTTATTAACTTGGTCAACAACAAAATATATTTTATTTATTTTATTTTATTATTTATTTTATTTTATATTTTATTATATTTATTTTATATTTATTTATTATATTTATTTATTTAACAAAATGTAATTTTATTGCGGGGCAAGGAAATTAACTTATATAATTCTTTTCTAAAGTTATTAATTTTTAACAATCTTTGGTAAGGTTTATGTAAGTGCAAATGATTCACTAAAGAGCTCTTTTTATTTTTCTCATGGAATGCCATGCTAATCCTGAAGAGCTGTGTTTTCTTTTGAAAATGGAAGAGCTTCAACTAACTGATGAATAAAAAACTAAGCACAGTAGCTACAGAATTTTAAATAATTCTTTAAAAAAAATTTAAAAAGAAAGTGTTAGTTAAAAAAGTAATTTTGTGGTTCCTACAGTGACCTACAGGGGTCACCAGTGATGTTTGCCATTGCTGACTGCTTTCCCTCTTGTTTGGAAATGCCTGTACGTACTTATGGCAGTTTACCAGTAGGATAATAATAATAATTTTTTGCCCCGTGCATCTGACTGGGTTACCCCAGCCACTTTAGGCATCATACACACACACACACACACCACACACACACACACACACATAAACAAAACCTCAAACATTGAAAACGTCCCGATACAGGGCTGCCTTGAGATGTCTTTTAAAAGTTGTATAGTTATTTATCTCCTATACATCTGATGGGAGGGCATTCCACAGGGAGGGTGCTAATACTGAGAAGGCCCTTTGCCTGGTTCCCTGTAACCTCACTTCTCACAGTAAGGGAACTGCCAGAAGGTCCTTGGAGCTGGACCCCTAAGTGTCCAGTCTGAATGATAGGTGTGGAGACACTCCTTCAGGTAGGGTGTACTTTTTAAAGCTAACATGCTAAATTTGCCCCCTGACTACTGAGTGGGACATGTTGTTGTTGTTGTTCCCTGTCCATCTGACTCGATTTCCAGCACATATAAAAACATAATGATATGACAAAGGGAGTAGACTTCCCTTCTGATCTTGCTAACTAATGAAACCAAAATAAAAAAAATTAAAGGTAGGCTGCCAAGTACAAAGATATTCTTCTCTTCATAATAGTCAAATAGTAGACTTTCAGTTGGCAATACCTGGTGGCTGATCAGTAGACCATCATGCTAACTTTAAATTACCCCCTTCTAATGCCCCCTGAAATCTCTTCAACAGACCTGAACTCCAAGGCTTTCGAGGATCAGGAGCATAATCCGTCCCCAGTGGCCTGTCTACAGTGAGAAAAAGAGGTTGAACCAACAAAAGGTGAGTTTGTCCAGGGTGGTTGTCTACCAGCTCCATTTGGTATGCTGGCTGAGACCCTTCCTGCCTGCACACTGTCTCATTGGAGTGGTACATGCACTGGTTATCTCCTGCTTGGACTACTGCAATGTGCTCTACATAGGGCTACCTTTGAAGGTGACTTTGAAACTATAACTAATCCAAAGAATGGGAAATATTTATAATGTTTTTAAGAGACCACTGTAAACAAATGAAAACATTAGCAGGACTATAATAACACTTATAACGTAACAAATACTTTGGACAATAGAGAGAGACTTAAAATATGGATGATGAAATAATATGCAGTTGAAAATGTTGACAGTAGGACCCATGGAAGGGATGGAGGGAAGTCATGAGATTCAGAGGAATCTCTAAATTTGAGTATGTATTTGATATTGTTATAATTTTACATTTGTAAAATCAAATAAAAAATATTTATGCAACTACAATTAATCCAGAATGTGGCTGCCAGACTGGTGATTGGCAGCAGCCACTGGGACCATAAAACACCAGTCCTGAAAGACCTATATTGGCTTCCAATACGTTTCCAAGCAGAATTCAAAGTGTTGGCGCTGACCTTTAAAGTGTATACCTGAAGGAGCGTCTCCACACCCATCGTTCAGCCCTGACACTGATGTCTAGTTCCGAGGGCCTTCTGACTGTTCCCTCACTGTGAGAAGTGAGGTTACAGGGAACGAGGCAGAGAGCCTTCTTGGTAGTGGTGCCTGCCCTGTGGAATGCCTCCCATCAGATGTCAAGGAGATAAAGAACTGTACAACTTTTAGAAGACATTTGAAGGCAGCCCTGTATAAGGAAGTTTATACAGGGTTTAATGTTTTATGCTTTTATATTTGTTGGAAGCCGCCCGGAGTGGCTGGGGCAACCCAGTCAGATGGATGGGGTACAAATAATGAAATTATTATTATTATTATTATTATTATTATTATTATTATTATTATTATTATTACAGGGGTAAAGAGACTACGCAAGGCCAAAGCCAATTATAAGCAAGCAGTCCAAATCTGTTAGTCCTCATTCCTCTGTATGCAGATTCAAATTTTTGTGAAACTCAAAGCCAATCACTAATCAGAAGGACTATTCCAAGGCCTTGTGGGAAGGAGTTCTGATGGCCCTCTGACCTTGCCCGACACCTGCATTTTAGGAATACAGCAGCTAACAGTTCCCAGTTGGTGATGAATCAACACTCCCAGTCCAAGAAGTCCTTCAGCTGTGAGAATTGCGGGAAGAGCTTCCGGTGGCCTTCCGACCTTGCTAGACATAAACTCCCTTGCCATAGGAGAACATTAAGGACAAGCAAGAAGTCCTATGCCTGTGAGAAGTGTGGGAAAAACTTCCAGTCATCTACTGTCCTTGCCCGTCATAAATGCTCTTGCTGTGGGGAAAAGGTAAAGACTGACCAGAACAGCCCCTCCAAGGCATCCCACATCTGTCGTCTATGTGGGAGGAACTTCCGGTGGCCTTCAGACCTTGCTAGACATGAGCTTGTTTGCCATAGGAGAATGTTACAGGCAAGCAAGAGCACCCAGTCCCAGAAGTCCTACGCCTGTGAGAAGTGTGGGGAAAACGTCCAGTCAATTACTAAACTTGCTCATCATAAACACTCTTGCTGTGGAGAAAAGGTTAAGACTGACCAGAACAGCCCCTCCAAGGCATCCCACATCTGTCATCTATGTGGGAGGAACTTCCGGTGGCCTTCAGACCTTGCTAGACATGAGCTTGTTTGCCATAGGAGAATGTTACAGGCAAGCAAGAGCACCCAGTCCCACAAGTCCTACGTTTGTGAGAAGTGTGGGAAAAACTTCCACTCAGTTACTAAACTTGCTCATCATAAATACTCTTGCTGTCACGGAAAGGTAAAGACTGGCCAGAACAGCCCCTCCAAGGCATCCCACATCTGTGGTCTATGTGGGAGGAACTTCCGGTGGCCTTCAGACCTTGCTAGACATGAACTCGCTTGCCGCAGGAGAACATTAAGGACAGGCAAGAGCACCCAGTCCCAGAAGTCCTACGTTTGTGAGAAGTGTGGGGAAAACGTCCAGTCAATTACTAAACTTGCTCATCATAAACACTCTTGCTGTGGAGAAAAGGTTAAGACTGACCAGAACAGCCCCTCCAAGGCATCCCACATTTGTGGTCTATGTGGGAGGAAATTCCGGTGGCCTTCAGACCTTACTCGACATGCGAACACTCACTCTGGAAAGGCATTAACAGAGCAGAGCACAGCCTCCAAGGAGCTTGACATTTGTGATCACACTGGGGAAGGCTTTGACAGTCTTGCCCAACATAAACTCAGTCACCCTAGGGGTGAACAACAGATTGAAGCACCCAGGCACAACAGCCAGACAACAGAACAGAGCATCAGTATCCATAAGCCCTTTCTTTGTGACCAGTGTGGGCAAGGCTTTCCGTGGCTTTCTGACCTCATTCAACATTTGATTGTTCATCCTGGAGAGCAACTTTATGGCTGTGACATTTCCCACTTGCAACCGATAAAGAACAATGAATCACATCAGGAAAACAATAAGGAGGAAGGCCAGAGTAATTGTGAGGAAGATGTCTCTGTGGAGAACATCTCTGGAGAGTATCTGCAACGCCTTTCCCCCCTGTGTTCTGGGGAACCTTGCAAACCTTTAGCCTGTCAGAAAGCCTGTGAGTGTGGCAAATGCCATTTTAGAGCACACAGTGACCCTGAAGCCCTTCCACCAAACATTGTGTGGGAAATTGGGGTCGAGGGCTTGCCTCATCCCCTGTTCCAAAAGCAGCCTTCTGAGAGTGGGTACTGTGGGACTGATGGCGAGAACGTCAACCCACAGCACACCGAGCTGTCTCCCTTCCATGTTGACATCAAACCCAGCACTGAGTTGACCCCCATTTTGAGTTCCCGTGAGGCAGTCTCTGTGGAGTGCACTGTCCCAAGCACCTCAAGGGGGCTACAGAGGAAGGCTTCGACTGAAAGCATCACCAGTTCTACTGGGCAACCACAAGCTGTGCCCAGTCAACACCCTAAGGTGCCCCAATTCCTGAGCACTCCAAGCCTGTTGATGGAGGGAGCTTCCTCACTAGTGGAAGGGGACAAGCCTTATGCTTGTCCCAAGTGCCCAAAGCAGTTCAGCTTGACTTCATACCTGTCAAAGCACCTGCTCACCCACCGGGCGGGGAAGCCATATAAATGTTCCACCTGCGGTAAGGTCTTTGCCCAGCGTTCGTATCTGACCAGGCACCAGGAGGTGCACACAGCGAGCTTGGAGCATGAATGCCTCGTCTGCGGAAGCTTCTTCACGCGGTCTTCATATCTCAATAAGCACATGCGCAGGCACAGAAGGTCGGGCCAGCCCAAATCTTAGGTGGCAGGCGATCTTTAAAGGGCAGCTTTACAGCTGTGGCAGGCCCCCTTTTGGATGCACCAGAACATTTCAGGCCTCCTCCTCCTTCTAAGTATATGCATTGTCTTTTTTGTGTGTGCAGTGTGCTAACGCTCTCCCTTCACTGTTGGTGCATTGTGATTGGCTGAGTGTGTCGAAAACACACATGTCCTGAGCTTGATTGGTTCAGCTGAGGGTCAATAGATATATCCTTGTTTTCATGGCCCTGAAGCTCCCCTGAGGGACATTAGAGAAACCTCAGACTCATGCCCAGTATGTTGGGGTCCTTTACTCTGCCTCCGTCAAACTAGGGATGAGATGGAACAGAGGCAAGCAAGCAGCCACTTTGAGGACTGCTTAAGTTAATTGATTTCAGATTAATTGCATACCACAAAAAACCAAGAATGCCTTTGTGAGGATTCTGAAGGCAGGAGACAGCTTATTTATTTTAGGTGTGAGATAATGTGACAGTGTAAAGCAGGGGTCAGCAACCTTTTTCAGCCGTGGGCCGGTCCCTCAGACCATGTGGTGGACAAGACTATATTTTGAAGAAAAAAATGAACGAATTCCTGTGCCCCACAAATCACCCAGAGATGCATTTTAAATAAAAGCACACACTCTACTCATGTAAAAACACCAGGCAGGCCCCACAAATAACCCAGATATGCATTTTAAATAAAAGGACACATTCTACTCATGTAAAAACATGCTGATGTAAAAACACTCAATCCGTAGGCCGGATTGAGAAGGCGATTGGGCCGCATCCAGCCTATGGGCCTTAGGTTGCTTACCCTGGTGTAAAGACTTATTACGGACTGTCAGAAGGAAAGACCAAGTTGATTAGCTCCCACTCCATTCCATTTTGGTATGGGGAATGTTCATCAATACAAAAGAAGAGTCATTATTTTAAAAAGTACCATCTCTGGTACTCTAGTTTCAGCAAGTTGTCTCCTTCTTCTCTTCATAACCTGGTCCTCAAAACTACAGGGTCAAGAAGATGATGTCACCACTGGCATCATCAACAAGTCATAATCGTCACCTTAAAATATATGCTTCAACCTTCTGGTTTGCTGGAACAGAGCAGCCCTTCCCCTCCCAGGCAATACATAAACAGGGCCTCGACCATCTGCAAGCCCAGGTAAACCCAGCTTCTGGCTAGGGCTGGAGAGAAAAGGCTCAACTTTCTGGTTTCTATGTTCTATGGATGCAGGAATATTTTTTTCTTTTTTAAAACGAAAGCTGAAAATTCAGGGGAAAGACCTGAAAAATCCTCGTGGGGATTGGGCTCCAGTGCAATGGCTCTGAGGAAAGAGATGATCCCAAAGTTTAAAGGGACACTTTGGGATCAAGAGGTTTCTGGGTTTACCTTGCAGAAAGTGACGAACATACAAATGGATCTTGGAGACCCTAAGACTTATGCTGCTTAATCATCCTTTGTTATAGGGCAGTCTCCCCTACTTTGTCATAGGTATGAAGTACA
Source organism: Podarcis liolepis (assembly GCF_965112155.1). Classification (NCBI taxonomy): domain Eukaryota; kingdom Metazoa; phylum Chordata; class Lepidosauria; order Squamata; family Lacertidae; genus Podarcis; species Podarcis liolepis. The sequence continues at coordinate 24,501,274 of NC_139573.1, read as the reverse complement.
GTAATACAAAGCGTTCTGGAGGAGAAACCAAATGGTGTTGCAGCTGAACTGAAACTGCAAGCTATTTGTAATGTGTCTGTTAACTATGAAATGACAGGTTGAGAAAATGTTGTTCTTAATGCTTTAAAATATGTTTATTATTGAGGTGTTTGCCATCTTGCCTCCTGAAGGGCAGTTTACAAATAATGCATTACAACAGATACACTTTGGCAGCAATCCTGTGCACACTTTCCTAGCCGTAAGCCCTTTGGACAAAGTAGGCATTCTACATAAACACATATAGGATTGCATTGTTCATATCTAGGAAGAGTCTAGAGTGATATTTCATTATTTCAAAATGCCTCCCCGCCCCCATGACCTCCAGAGAGGTAGCTGTGTTGGTCTATTGCAACAAAAACAAAGAGCCTTTGGTACCTTAAAATCATTTTATTATGTTATACACTTATAGGTATAAACAGGAGTGCCAATCTGAACCTTTGACATGGTTTATTACTGCAGGTCATGGCATTAGTACAGTTGGTATCATTCAATATGAAATATACCCCTAAATGATCTTTCCTATGCTTGGTCTAGTTCTTAGTGCAAACATGTCCTGGAAGCCACTCATGAGGAGACTTCCTGAGCTCCTAAGACTTTTATGTAAAGGTCAGCACAAGTAATGCACTAGTTACCAGCAAAATTTAAGCAATGCTTCCTGTAAAATAATGGATTCCATAGATTATAACCATTTTAATCATGGCTTACTAGAATTATACTCTTTCAATTACCAATTTAGCAGAGTCCATGAAATAGGAATCGGGCAGGAACTTAATAGCAAATGGGTGATAGGAACAAAGAAATATAGGTATTCTAAGAAATTACTCATCTCAAAGACCCCTTCCCCTTTCTATTAGGATGCATTGGCTAAAATTAGTACAGAACATTAGATTTTTCAGTGGTTTGTTGATCAAGGAGCTCCACTTTACTCAGTGTCTTCAGGAAACGAGCACATACTTTGCATCAAGATAGGTATGCCCTTCCCCTTCCCTTTCTAACTTTACTTTTAACTCGCTTCCTCTAAATTTTTGGGAACAGGGATTATTTTACACTTTAGGTGTAAAATTTGTGTTTGTGTGTTTGTGTTGTGAGATTTGCTGCCTTCTTATTTTGTAACTTTGCTGTCCAAAGCAGCACCCATTTATTCTGTTGTTTTCATTTTGTGTAATAAACCAATTCTCCTTCCTCTGACGTGAGAACTTCTTGTGGGTATAAGGTTAAAGTTAAACACTTTAACAACAAACACATGTTGTAAATAGCAAAAGATCCCCAAAGTCTCTTGGCTTAATATTGAGTGTGCCCATAAGACAACATGGGTTCTGGACACAGATGCAGGTGTTAAATGCACCTCTTGTAGCACATGGACTTCAGTCCATTGAATACGTGCATTATGCTGAGCTAGAGTTAGATGCAAACAGTATTTTTTGGAGGGCTGGGGGAATTGCAAGCAGTGAGGTCAAAGTGAAATGGAATGAAGAAAAGTACAGACGGTGGCTTATATAATTGTTGTTGTTGTTTAGTCATTTAGTCATGTCCGACTCTTCGTGACCCCATGGGCCAGAGCACGCCAGGCACTCCTGTCTTCCACTGCCTCCCGCAGTTTGGTCAAACTCATGTTCGTAGCTTCGAGAACACTGTCCAACCATCTTGTCCTCTGTCATCCCCTTCTCCTTGTGCCCTCCATCTTTCCCAACATCAGGGTCTTTTCCAGGGAGCCTTCTCTTTTCATGAGGTGGTCAAAGTATTGGAGCCTCAGCTTCAGGATCTGTCCTTCCAGTGAGCACTCAGGGCTGATTTCCTTAAGAATGGATAGGTTTGATCTTCTTGCAGACCCTGGGACTCTCAAGAGTCTCCTCCAGCACCATAATTCAAAAGCATCAATTCTTCAGCGATCAGCCTTCTTTATGGTCCAGCTCTCACTTCCATACATCACTACTGGGAAAACCATGGCTTTAACTATACGAACCTTTGTTGGCAAGGTGATGTCTCTGCTTTTTAAGATGCTGTCTAGGCTTGTCATTGCTTTTCTCCCAAGAAGCAGGCTTCTTTTAATTTCGTGACTGCTGTCACCATCTGCAGTAATCATGGAGCCCAAGAAAGTAAAATCTTTCACTGCCTCCATTTCTTCCCCTTCTATTTGCCAGGAGGTGAGTTATTCAAGTTATTCTGAGTTATTCAAGCCCCTTCGCCATGGCAAGGCAGTGATCCATGAAGGGGACTTATATAATTAACTGTGGTCAATAAAACAAAGCAGTTGTGAATGTTTTGTGAATGACCACAGTTAATTGTGCAGTTATTACTGGACTTTTCCACATTTCATTTCATTTTATTTTGCTTACAGTTCCAACCCACTATCATGTGCATATATTCCTGGTGCATCTGATGAAGTAGACTTCAGTCATGAGACCAGAAGAAGCCCCTTGCTGGATCAGGCCAAAGGCCCAGTTAGTCCAGGACTTCATTCTCATAGTGACCAGCCAGATTCCCATGGGAAGCCAGCAAGCAGAACCAAGCCCCCCCCCCAATTTGAACTAGTGGTCAAATGCCTAATGCCACATGGAAGCTTATTCCATAATTGTTGGCATCTATTTTGGGAGACAATGGAGGAGTGCACTTTTGGGGATTATGTCAAACCATTGGAGAGTTATAGCACCTTCTGTGGTTGCAGAGACCAATGCTGGAAAGACTTGCTCAGTCCCTCCAATTGTCCCTATTTTCCAGTGACATCCTTCATTTAGAGAAGCCCTGTCCCTGTTTCTGATTTGATCCTGGAATGTCCCACTTTGATGATGATGATTGGCGGCTTTACACAGAACATTAAAAACAGAACAAAACTTCAAACATTAAAAACATCCCTGAGCAAGGCTGCCTTCAGATGTCTTCTAAAAGTTGGATAGTTGTTTATTTCCTTGACATCTGATGGGAGAGCGTTCCAAAGGGCGGGTGCCACCACCGAGAAAGCCCTCTACCTGGTTGTCCCTATTTTCATTGGAGAAATGTTGGAGGGTATGGAGTTATCCAGCCCCCAAGCCTTCTGAAAGCAATCCTGTATAGGGAAGTTTTTGAGTGTTTTATTTTGTTTTTATATATGTTGGAAGCTGCTCAGAGTGGCTGGGGCAACCCAGTAAAATGTGTGGTGTATAAATAGTAAACTTACCATTATGAAATGGGATGCCCCTATTTTCATCAGAGAAATGTTGGAGGGGATGCATGATTTGTTGCAGCTGGGGGAGATTGAGGCGTCCAGTTCTGCTGCTGCAGGTGCCCCATGGCGTTTCTTCTCTCTGCGCTCCTCCACGTGGTTATTCCTCCTCTGGTCACTGCTATGAATACATGACCTAGAATCATAGAATCATAGAATTATAGAATCATAGAGTTGGAAAAGACCACAAGGGCCATCGAGTCCAACCCCCTGCCAAGCAGGAAACACCATCAGAGCACTCCTGACATATGGTTGCCAAGCCTCTGCTTAAAGACCTCCAAAGTAGGAGACTCCACCACACTCCTTGGCAGCAAATTCCACTGTCGAACAGCTCTTACTGTCAGGAAGTTCTTCCTAATGTTTAGGTGGAATCTTCTTTCTTGTAGTTTGGATCCATTGCTCCGTGTCCGCTTCTCTGGAGCAGCAGAAAACAACCTTTCTCCCTCCTCTATGTGACATCCTTTTATATATTTGAACACGGCTATCATATCACCCCTTAACCTCCTCTTCTCCAGGCTAAACATGCCCAGCTCCCTTAGCCATTCCTCATAAGGCATCGTTTCCAGGCCTTTGACCATTTTGGTTGCCCTCCTCTGGACACGTTCCAGTTTGTCAGTGTCCTTCTTGAATTGTGGTGCCCAGAACTGGACACAGTACTCCAGGTGTGGTCTGACCAGAGCAGAATACAGTGGCACTATTACTTCCCTTGATCTAGATGCTATACTCCTATTGATGCAGCCCAGAATTGCATTGGCTTTTTTAGCTGCCGCGTCACACTGTTGGCTCATGTCAAGTTTGTGGTCAACCAAGACTCCTAGATCCTTTTCACATGTACTGCTCTCAAGCCAGGTGTCACCCATCTCGTATTTGTGCCTCTCATTTTTTTTGCCCAAGTGCAATACTTTACATTTCTCCCTGTTAAAATTCATCTTGTTTGTTTTTGCCCAGTTCTCTAATCTGTCAAGGTCGTTTTGAAGTGTGATCCTGTCCTCTGGGGTGTTAGCCACCCCTCCCAGTTTGGTGTCATCTGCAAATTTGATCAGGATGCCCTTGAGTCCATCATCCAAGTTGTTGATAAAGATGTTGAATAAGACCGGGCCCAAGACAGAACCCTGTGGCACCCCACTAGTCACTCTTCTCCAGGATGAAGAGGAACCATTGATGAGCACCCTTTGGGTTTGGTCAGTCAGCCAGTTACAAATCCACTGAGTGGTAGCATAGTCAAGACCGCATTTTACCAGCTTCTTTACAAGAATATCATGGGGCACCTTGTCAAATGCCTTGCTGAAATCAAGGTAGGCTACATCCACTGCGTTCCCTTCATCTACCAGGCTTGTAATTCTGTCAAAAAACGAGATCAGGTTAGTCTGACATGACTTATTTTTCAGAAATCCATGCTGACTGTTGGTGATCACAGCATTCCTTTCTAGGTGCTCACAGACTGTTTGCTTAATGATTTGCTCCAGAATCTTCCCTGCTATTGATGTCAGACTGACTGGGCGGTAATTATTTGGGTCCTCTCTTTTCCCCTTTTTGAAAATAGGGACAACATTTGCCTCCTTCAGTCTGCCGGGACTTCGCCTGTTCTCCAGGAATTCTCAAAGATGACTGCCAGTGGTTCTGAGATCACATCTGCCAGTTCTTTTAATACTCTTGGATGCAGTTCATCTGGCCCTGGAGACTTGAATACATCTAAACTAGCCAAATATTCTTGTACTATCTCCTTAGTTATTCTGGGCTGTGTTTCCTTTGCTGAATCATTTGCTCCAAATTCTTCAGGTCGGGCATTGTTTTCTTTATCGGAGAAGACTGAGGCAAAGAAGGCATTGAGGAGTTCAGCCTTTTCTGTGTCCCCTGTTTGCATTTCACCATCTTCTCCTCTGAGTGACCCCACTGTTTCTTTGTTCTTCCTTTTGCTACGAACATACCCATAAAAGCCTTTTTTGTTGCTTTTAACCTCTCTAGCAAGCCTGAGTTCATTCTGTGCTTTAGCTTTTCTGACTTTGTGTCTACACGTGCTGGCTATTTGTTTGAATTCCTCTTTGGTTGTTTCCCCCCTTTTCCATTTTTTTGTACACATCCTTTTTTAATCTTAATTCAGTTAAAAGTTCTTTAGATAGCCACCCTGGCTTCTTTAGGCACCTTCCATGTTTCCGTCTCATTGGTATTGCCTGACGTTGTGCTTTTACTATCTCCCTCTTAACAAACTCCCAGCCATCATGAACTCCCTTTCCTTTTAGTATTGCTGTCCATGGGATCTCACCCAGCACTTCCCTAAGTTTTATGAAGTCGGCTTTCTTAAAGTCAAGAAATTGAGTCCTAGTATGCTTGGCTGCTCCTTTCCGCTGTATAGTAAACTTCAGAAGAGCATGATCACTCGCGCCTAATGATCCTTCCACATCTACCCCACTAACCAGGTCATCAACATTGGTTAGGACCAGATCTAAAATGGCTGTTCCTCTAGTTGCTTCTCCCACTTTCTGGACAATGAAGTTGTCTGCAAGGCCAGTGAGGAATCTGTTTGACCTTATGCTCTTGGCTGAGTTTGACGTCCAACAAATATCTGGGTAATTGAAGTCCCCCATTACTACTATCTCCCTTCCTTTTGCATGCTTGGTCATCTGTTCCAGGAAGGCATCATCTATGTCCTCCGTTTGGCTTGGGGATCTATAGTAAACTCCCACAATGAGGTCTCTGTTATTCTTCTCTCCCTTAATTTTGACCCAAATGCTCTCACTTTGGCTTTGAGGTTCTAAATCTTGGATCTCTTCACAGGTATACACATCCCTGACATATAACGCCACTCCTCCTCCTTTCTTGTCTGGTCTGTTTCTCTGAAATAGATTGTATCCCCCCATTATTACATTCCAATCGTGGGACTTATCCCACCAGGTTTCAGTGATGCCTATTATGTCATATTTAGTTTGCTGTACCAAGAGCTCAAGCTCATCTTGTTTATTTCCCATGACCTGACTGTCTACATGCGTGAAAGCTGATGCCGTAATACATCTTTGTTGTAAATGTATGCAGGTGTGCTTAACTAAAACAGCCCTGCCAATAACTGCTCATACTCAACAGAGAGAGGCCAGATTTAAGCCTTCTCTGGTATTCCTGTTCAAGAATCTTTCACAGATGTATTCAACTATCTGGAGGAAAGGGGCTATCTCAGAAGATGGAGCAGACTTGCTCTCTGTTGCTGCAGAAGGCAGAGGGTGGACATCTTTTCAAGGTAGCCGATTCTAGCTGAGGATTAGAAGGAACTTCCTAATACCATGAGCTACTGAATAGTGACGCAGACGATGCAGAAGGTGGCAAGCTGTCCTTCAAGTAGAGACTGCGTGGCCATCTGTCAGGGAAGCTGTAGTTGTAAGATGTCTAATTGAATGTGGGACTGGAGTAGATGACCTCCAAGATACCTTCTGACTTTAAAATTTTGTGAACTCAGGTTTGGGAACACAGTTGGTTCAGGGAACTGGTCATCTCTAGTATCTGGCTGCATCATGAGATGCATTTTACCACATACTCACAAGAAATGTGAGGGAGCCGGACTGTGATAACCTGCACTAGGTAGCCAGGTGCAACAGATTACCAGATACCACAAAATATTTCCACACCAAGTAACCTTTTGGGGAACAGGTGTATTTATTTACCTATAAAAGCTGTGCAGGTGTAACAAAGTGTGTCCCCTAGTTGTGAGACAATCTGGTAATATATTGAATCAGTTTGGGATTCCTAAACAGTCAATTCTGAGAATTCAGGGTCACTTCCATTTATTACCCGTGGCTCCCATTACCATCATATAATACAAGGACCTCCAGTCCGATATTGAGAGGGTATAGTTCTTCCACCAGCAATATAGAGCCAGAAATAAGTGCAGACCTCTAAACACCCCACTGTCTTCAACCCCCTTCCCCTGCAGTTGTTGGAAACATGTCAGAGCTGGAAAAAACTTTCCGCAAATTTGCCGTGTACGGGGAAACGAGCAGCAGCGGCAATGAAATAACGGGCAAGAACTTCTCCAAGATGTTGAAGGAGTGTGATGTGATGGACGGGAAGTTTGTGACCAGCACTGACGTGGACATTGTCTTCAACAAAGTCAAGTGAGCCATGGGGTGGGAGAAGCAGTGTCTGGTGAGGAATGCTGCAACCACATGGCAAGGCCACTATATTAAGTGGTCACTGCAAGGCTCTGGCCCAGAAATTGCACTTTCTCAGGTACCAAGCCTTTAAACTCTGCAAATAAAAAGTCAGTGTATTAAATCTTAGGACAGGAGTCCCCAAACTTTTTAAACAGTGGGTGAGTTCACTGTCCCTCAGACACTGTTGGGGGCCGGACGGTAATTTGAAAAAAATCCTGAAAAATATGAACAAATTCCTATGAACACTGCACATATTTTATTTGCAGTGCACGAAAACAATGAGACCAATCCTTCCCTTTTATGTTGCCTGAAAAGCAGGAGTGTACCCAGGGGTTGGCCCCAGTAAAAGGCGCAGACCAATGGGAGTGCGAAAATTGCACCCCTCTATTTTGGCTCATCTCTGGCAAGGATGCAAGGGACCGATACAGCTCCTTGCCAAGGGCACAAGGGAGCCTAGGTATGCGTCTCCTGATAAGCCAGCTCTACCGGGTAGCATAGCAGCTGAACTCATTGCTCCTCTCTCACACCAGCCTTCTGCCTTGTCCCATACTTAACTGACTTGTACATGGTGACAGCACCACCCAACCCACCTGGGTAAAGTCCAAAAGTTCTCATGTGCTCTGGAGGAAAATCCTTTCCCCTTCGATTCCTCTTGTCAGAATTCCTCCTTGCCAGAAGACTTAAGCACATGGTGAGGCTTCTGCAGCTCCTCACACTGAGGTAAATCTGGCGCGCTGAGGTGTTTCTGTTGAAAAGAACATGCGTACACGAGCGTTCTTTTCAAGGAAACTCCTTGCCGTGCCGGGTTTACCTCAGTGCGCGGGGTCTGCTCAGTCAGCCCCGTGTGCTGAGGGCCGGATTTATGAGCCTGGCAGGCCGGATCCGGCCCTTGGGCTGTAGTCTGGGGACCCCTGCCTTAGGAGGTTAAACTCGCCCCCCCCCAAACAACCCCAGCCCACTGAAGATTGAGCACACTCAGAGGCCACAAAATGCTCTTTCTCTTTGAAAAGACATCTGAAGGCAGCCCTGTTTAGGGAAGCTTTTAATGTTTGATGCATTACTGTATCTTAATATTTTGTTGGAAGTCGCCCAGAGTGGCTGGGGAAGCCCAGCCAGATGGGTGGGGTATAAATAATAAATTATTATTATTATTATTATTATTATTATTATTATTATTATTAGGCTGGAATTCCCTGTGTAGAGGAAATAATGGAATGGAATATCCTAGAAAAAGGTGGGCTAGCTTGCTGGAACCCTGAACAGGAGCACTCTTAATTGAATCCAAATCTTTATTTCAGACAGACCAGCATATAGGAACACTCTACATTTTGTTGTAGGGCCCACTTGTTCCTCCATAGTCTGATATAGTGGCAAAGAATGTGCAGTATGGTTTGGGTAGTTCTAGGTTAAAATCTCACCTCAGGCATAATCAAGTCACTCTGCTTTCAGCCTCATCCCTGCAATATAGGGATGAGAATAATGGGCTGTTGAGAGAATTACTGAGGTAATCTCCTGTGCAAAACACTTTGCACACTTGAAATGTACTATATGAAATTATTAGGCCATTTCACACAGAACCCATTTATGGCAATATTTTCACCCTCCATTCTGATTTGTGGTACGAAGAAACTGTTTTGAGCAGAGCTGAGGCAGCCTTCTCAGCCACAAAGCATCTAAGGGTCTTTGACTCTTTAACTCGCCTCACAGGGTTGTTGTGAAGATGAAATGAGATAAGGAACTGCTCCAAGAGCCTTAGAGAAAGGGTGGGGCACAAATGTAGTTGAACAAATCAAATAGCCGCAGAGGCTAGGAGCTAACAGCGTTCTCCCTCTGCAACCTTAAGGACCAAAGGGGCCCGCAACATGAACTACATCGAGTTCCAGCAAGCCGTTAAGGAACTGAGCAGAAAGCGCTTCCAGGCAAAGTCCCCAGAGGAGGCTTTATTGGCCACATACCAGCTGATGGAGGGCAAAGAACCAACCAGCACGGGAACAGTGAGTGTGGCTTTCCTATGAAATGAGAGGCAACCACTTGTTAAATAAATAAATAAATAATGCATTTAAATTAATTAAGTCAGGGAAAAATACACACACACACACACACACACACACACACACACACTGCATTTCTGTGGGAGGGCAGGGGAAATGTACAGAATGTAGTACTGAGAATCCCAGCTTTATTTTTATTTTTTTAAGAAAAAAACAGTTTACAATCCTTATGGCTGGGAATATATGGCCCAAAACTGTAGGAACAATAACTCCTACAATCTCAGAAGGAGTTAAGATGGGGAACAAGGCTTCAGCACCCCGCATAAATCAAAGTAATTCATGTAAAATCGCAGGTCCGTAGCAGAAAACATGCAAAATGAGAGAATATTCAAATTCCACTTGATTTGCCTAATTTATAAAGGCTGCAGAATTCACCTCTCGGTGCAGAATTTGGATAGGAAGGAAGCTGCAGCATTGGCCTACAGACCAGCACGGGAACTTCTTTAAAAATGCCGCTGAAGAGGGGTTTATCCTGAAATGATTTGGGCATCACAAATTTGACGGTCTCCATTTTTTTTTGCTGCAGATTTTGAATAGCTTGTACCTGTGTTCATTTTTGCGCATCCATGCCATCCCGCTTTCGGTGCCTGACACAAATGCGAAAGGCTTAGAGTGTAGACATTATCTTTGAGGGATGAGGCAACGAACATATCCACGCATTCCCCCACCTCATTATTTTGCATTTTTAAGCATAAGCTCAGCGCTAACCCCTCCTTCCAAGCACCACCACCGCACCACTGACTATCCACTTGCTTGTCTTGCAGAAATCAACCGCGGCTAGTGTTGTGGAGAGGCTGACAGACACCAGCAAATACACAGGCTCCCACAAGGAACGGTTCGATGAAACTGGCAAGGGCAAAGGGCTGGCTGGACGTACGGACCCGGTTGAAAGCCACACTGGCTATGTCTCTGCCTACAAGGGGGCGGGAACCTACGACAAGTACCACTAGATGTGGGGCACAGCCTTCTGAAAACCCTGCCTGTTCCCACTGCCTTGGGAGGGGAAGGCAATAAACAGCTGCTCTGATATGTTGCTCGCCCCTGGGTGTGTTTTTGGCTGTGTCCAGGCCTAATTTCATGCAGGTGGCAAGAAGTGAAAAAACTGGAATGGAGGAAGGGGTGTCAGAAAGAGAGTGGGGGGGGGGAGGGGAAAGGCCTGCAAGGTAACGTCCCCCAAATTAGGAGTAGAGAACTTCTAGGGCGCTGGCCAATGTTGGCCACAATCAACGGGCCCAGATTAAAGCCACTTGGAGGCCCAGGGCTATGAGATCTCAGGAAGCCCAAAATTTAGTAGCATCTGCTCATGAGAAACAAAACCTCGTTCTCTTCTTTATCTACTCAATGAAATTAGAACACTGCCAAAATGTTAGCATTGATAAAAAGCTTGTTTCCTTAGATGCTTCCTGCTTTTTTCTTGTTGGAATTGTCTGCGTTTGGGCCTTCAAAATTTCATCTTTAAGAAACTCCCATTTATCTTGGACTTCCTTCTCTCTGAGTATTTCTGACCATGGGATCTCACCCAGTAGCTCCTTCAGCTTTTTGAAATTGGCCTTCTTAAAGTCCAGAGTGCATGTCCGACTACACTCAGCTTTCCCTTGCCTCTGTATCCTGAAACCCAGGATAACATGATCACGGCCTCCCAAGTTTCTGAATACTTCCACTTCTTTGATCAGCTCCTCCCTGTTGGTGAGTACCAGGTCCAATATAGATGATCTGCTTGTTGCTTTTTCCATCTTCTGGGAAATGAAATTGTTAGCAAGGCAATGTAAATCCAGGACTGCCAATGTAAATCCAGCACTCCCTGTCAGGGGGCCAATTTGGCCAATGATGCCATTTCCCCCAAAACATTCCCACTGGTGTGCTGGCAAAGCAAGACCACCCACCTATCAATCTCCAGGTGTCATCACGATCTCAGATGATTAATATGTGGGTGGCTGTACCCAGTTATCAAATTTGGCCCACAGGGTGGGTGGATATTAAGATCTGTCCCACTAGGCCAAAAGGTTTACCATCCCATCATTTTCTCCTCTATAAACCCAACATGGTATATTGTTTGATTTCTTTTATATTGACCTACACTTCACATATTGCTTTGAGATTCCTTTCTACTGTATTTGATTTTTATGTCATGCACACGGCAATCTCCATTTACGCAGGGGTTCTGTTTCCGGAAGACACGCACAAGGGATTCCCTTCTTCTGCTCCTGCCCTGTCCCCTTTCAATGCTGAAAAGGCACGCGTGTTGGCAGGAGAGCGTGTGCTGATTGCACACAATTGGGGAAGATGCCTGTGCTGATTTTGAGATCTTGTTTGAGATTTGGTCCCCGTTTTGCACATTGTTTTGACAGGCTTTTGTTAAGTACTGGACCTGCACATTGTATCATGTTTTGAAACTCTTACATATTGTCAGGGGTTCAGGAGCAGAGGCGAGGGCAAGGGAGGAAACAGAGAGCGAGGGGGAGGAGTCCGAAGAAAAGATGAGTGACGACGACGACCCGAGATCTCCGAGTCTGTCCAGTGAATCAGAAGATTCACAGAAAGGAGCGCCAGTGGCCAGAGCAAGGGGGGAGCTTAGGGGGACACCCCAGGAAGAAGGGTCCAGAGAGGGTTCAGAGGGCAGCAGTTGGAAATCGGGGCCAGCGTCACCAACAGAGCGCAGTGGGGAGGAAAGGCGCCAGGTTTCGAGCTCTGGCAGCTCGCAGCAGGGGGGAGGGCATGAGTCAGGAGTGGCCACACCTCCATCAGAGAGCGAAGAAACGGTCAAGCGGAAAGTGGAAGGTTGGGCGCGTGCGCCAAGTTCAAATGCACAGGAAGGCGGCGCAGTAAGCAGCCCGGAAAGGGAGCCAGGTCCTAAAGCCCGACGCAAGGAGACAGGAGGGTCCGGGGGGTCAGCGTCAGAAGAGTCCAGGAAGGAAGAGACCACGGGGGGCAGAGGGACCCAGAGAAGAACGGTCAGGCGGAAAAGGTGGAGTAAGGCTAGGGTATTAAGTTGGTGTACAAGGGGCGGAGACTCAGACGGAGCTTCGCCGGTCTAGCTTATAAGACGTAGAGCTGCACGCGGCAGCTTGGAAATGGAAACTGTAACTCAATAAAGACTTTTATAAAGTGAACGCTGGCTAGCGTGATCCTCTGTGAGCTAGGATCTGGGAGCAGCTCTGACACATATGATTTATATTTTCTGCACACCAATCTGAAATTATTTAGAATCTAAAATGATTAAGTTTTCTAAATGGAATAAAATAACAACAAACAAACAAACAAACAAACAAACAAACAAACAAATTGATAGCCGTTGCTCTAAAATGTACCCGAATTTCAAGAGTCTGTAAACCAGCTTGTGAATCTCTGTATAACCAGCAACTCTCTGGGTGCCATCTCAATTTCAAGTATGTACAAGAACAGCTATGTGAAATACCTTCCTTTCTGGTCACGCCTCTCTGTATTTCTTGCTCCAAAATACTGTGATGTTGGGCCAGAGTTGATAAGATGATCCGGAAGCTAGAAGGCTTTCATTTTACATGGAAAAACAACCACCACCCTGCCAATCTGCAATGCAGAGCAAACTATGATGTCACAGAGAACTTGACACAGTCACAATGACCACCACAACTTGCACCATCAAGCCAGTGGTGCTTCTGGCTCAGAGCAGGCTATCCTTCCTAGGAGGAACAGGGCAGGAGCAGAACATCTAACTCAGGTGAGCCCAAGTTCAAATTAGAGCAGGGGTGGTGAAAATGTGGACTTCTAGAAGCTATTGGTATATAACTCCCACCACCCTTCATTCATCATTGACTTTTCTGACTGGAACTGATGGGTGTTGGTGGCCAACAATATCCAGAGAGCCACAGGTTCTCCATCCTTTATCGGTATGCATGATTTTATTTGTTTTGTTTTGCTTTGGGTGCTACTTCAAGTTTCAGTTGTTGGGAGTAAGATTCAGGGCAAGAGCGAAAGGCCAACCCTTGTATACAAGTGGTACATTTCAACAGCATTTGTACCTCCTAATATACCTCAGAAAAATAGGTTCTTTTAAGGAATAACCAGGTGTGTGGTTTGATAGACCTATGTGTGCATGAGAGGGGGAGATTTCGCTCCAAAATGTTTACCCCTGGACCTTCTTACACAGCTGCCAAGGAAGCACAGCATAAAACAATGACACCATCACTACAACATTGCTCACCCTCTGCCTTTTTTAATAGCTCAAAGAGGGCTTTCGAGATAGTCTTGCTGGAGGGAACCAGAAACCCACGTCCCTTTTCATTCCCATTTCCCACTATTGCAGGAGGCATGGCATCTGAGCTGGAAAAGGCCTTCCACAGATATGCTGTGTATGGAGACACAACTGCCACTGGAGCTGACATGACGGGCAAGAACTTCTCCAAGATGTTGAAGGAGTGTGGTGTGATGGATGGGAAGCTCGTAACCAGCACTGATGTGGATATCCTCTTCAACAAAGTCAAGTGAGCTGAGGGTGTGAGGGCTGGGTGGACAGGCGTTTTGGGCCAAGCCCATAGCTAAGGGCCACTGGAAGGTTGTCCTGGTCCAAGCCCTGTGTCCTCTCTACTGTGGAACAGCTCAACAATCCTGCAAGCAAAATCAGTTCAGCCTTTTCCATATGCTGTTATGGAGATCTTCAGTAAGATCATAAGAACCTGCTGAATCAGGCCAGTGACCCACCTAGCCCACCATCCTGTTCTCACAGTGGCTGATCAGATGCTTATGGGAACCCAAAATCAGGCCTTGAATTTGGCAGGAAACCCATAGGTTAACCCTACTCAGAGCTGACCTATTGAAATTAATGAATCTAAGTTAGCCAGGCCCAATAACTCTAATGAGTCTATTTTTAGTAGGACTAGCGTTGGATACATCCCATAAGCAATCCTACACAGGAAGCATAATGAGGTGGCAGAGTCCTGAGCTGGACAGATCTTTGAATGCTTCTGGATTGTGGTTTTTTTTTTGGTTTTTTAAATTCCTATGCAAGTAGAAAATGAGCACATAAGGAAAACTGCAAGCCTGGAACTTTCCTCATGGATTTACTGGTTTCTACATTCAGGGAGCTGGGTGTTTTTTTTTGTCCCCCCCCCCCCAAACTTGGGATGCCGTTAAAAATGGTTTCTCCCACCTGCGATGTAAAGTGGTGCAAATCCACACCAAGAATCATGCCAGCTGTGGGTATGACACTGTGTGTGGATCTGTGAGCAATTGGGAGGGTCTGCTGTAGGTGAGGCTCAAAGATGACGCTGTTCTCTTGTCCCCAGGACCAAGGGTGCCCGCAACATCACGTTTCCAGAGTTCCAGGAAGCCCTGAAGGAGCTGAGCACAAAACGCTTCAAAGGAAAGTCACCCGAAGATGCTTTGGCAGCTACACACCAGATGCTGGAAGGCAAAGAACCAGGCAATGTGGGGGTAACGGTGAGTGACAAGGAGCTTCCCTGCGAAGGAAGAGCACATCCAAACAGTCCTGCTTCCATCCCCCACCCCCAAATTATTGGGCTCTTTTGGGCAAAACCACCACACAAACTGCCAAGGGTGGACCCTAAGGACCTGTCTGCAAAACCAAGTTGCCATGAGGCAGGACTGGGAACCTCAGCTCCAGGGGTCAAACGTGGCTGGAATGTGCCCTTGAACTTCGATAATGCCTCTTGCTTATAGGAATGGGGGACAGGCAACAGTGGGTGAAGAAACTAGTCAACTGCACTATCACAGAGCTCTCCCGATGGGGCATTTTTGGTGGTCCCACAGGACCCTGAGGTTCAGCTGACCTTTACCAGCAGCCAAACTCTTATTGTGGCAGGCCCTGCCCTGCAGAACACCTTGCCAACAGAAGTCTGGCAGGATCCATCCCTGCTCATTTTTGGACTTCTTCTAAAAACTGTGTATCATTCAGATGGACCTTTCAGATTTGCCAGCCAGCTCCTCCTGATGTGCTTGACATTGTTCTTGTTTTTGCTGTAATGCTTTGTTTTTCGTCCATATATTTTAGATGAAAGTGCGGTTCATGAATATTTAAAGAAATAATTACATTTGTTGTGGTGCCCACATTTACCTCTGGTTTGGCCAACCATTGGCATGTGGCCCTCAGAAAGTTTCCCAGATGGTAAAATGGCCCTCAGGCTGAATCCACCCTGCTTTACTATCTCCACATTGGCAGGTGTCAGCACACATGTTATCATCAGGCAGCTGCCAGGGTCCCTACTGTTGTGTGTCCTAATTCACCTCCATTTCCCCCCTGGCCGTTCTTAAATTTTCCACAATGCTCCTCAGCAAGCATTATATGTGGCACAAAATGAAATTGAACAGATGGCTACTTCCAGCCCCTTGGTGCTGCTAGGGTCACTGCCACAACAGCCAGGCCAATTGGGCCTCACCAGACCTCTCCCCCATTATTAGACCTCTTGCCAATATAGAGCAGGAATGGACTCAGTGCAATCCTTAGAGCCCAACCACTTTAGGGATATAGTTCCATCCTACCCATGAGCCTTTGCTGTACAGTCAAGGGTTGTGCGGACCAGCAGCAGTTTGTGCACGTAGTTACCTGCCCCATCCCTAAACTTTCCATAGGCTGGATTTATCCCATGACTCAGGCCCGCCGGCTTGGTCCAGTGTTGTTGGGGCTGGAGCACCCAGCCCACCCAGCACCTATGCCATGACTAATCAGCACCCACCACAACCATCACCACTTAAGTGTTCTGCTTGCTTGTCTTGCAGAAAACCGTCGCGGCTGGTGCAGTGGACCGGCTGACAGACACCAGCAAATACACAGGCTCCCACAAGGAACGTTTTGACGAAAGCGGCAAGGGCAAGGGCATCGCAGGACGTGCTGACCTGGTCAGTAACAGCGGCTATGTGGGTAACTACAAGGGGGCTGGAACCTACGACAAGTCCCACTAGATGTGGGGCACAGCCTTCTGAAAACTCTGCCTGTTCCCACTGCCTTGGAAGGGTAGACAATAAACATCTGGCCTGATCTGTTGCTCTCCTGCATCTTGTGTGTGCCTCTGGTGCCTGAAAGAGGAGAGTGTTAATACTCCCTTCTCCCAATCTTAAGAGCATAAGAACTTAAGGAGTGCCTGCTGGATGAGGCCAATGGCCCATCTGAGCCTCCATCCTGTTCTTACAGTGGACAGCCAGATGCTGGAGGGAAACCCAGCAAGCAGGAGTCAACCACAAGAGCGCTCTCATCTTCCGTGATTTCTGGTTGCTGGTATTCCAAAGCATCGCTGCCTCCCAGCTGTGGTGAAAGAGCACAGTGATCACGGCTAGTAGCCATCAACAGCCATGAATTTACCAAATCCATCCTGTGGGAGCGAGTTCTGTAGTTTAACTATACACTGGATGAAAAAGTACTTTCTGTCCTGATTCTTTCGACCTTTCCCAGTTGGGTGTCACCTGTGAATTTGATCAGCATCCCCTCAATTCCTTCTTCCAAGTCGTTTATAAAGACGTTGAACAACAAAGGGCCCAGGACAGAACTCTGCGGCACCACACTTGTCACTTTTTCCAAAGCTGTGTGCGGCAGACACCAGCAAATAAAACTTTCTGCATGTTATGCTGCAATTGTGGGGGTCCCTATGCCCTTTTTTACTGTGCTGTTTCCATCATGGCCAGCAGAGAGCAGCAGCCTACCACCAATAACCCTAGGCAATAAGCGCTCAAGTCAAAAACATGCCAGTACTGGTCTCTCATCTCCATAGGGTGTGTCTGCAGCAGCTGTTTTCCATGGAACAGCTGGTCCAGTCTTTAGCTCCTCTTTGTTAGTGTCCCTAATTAGGGCTCGATTTCTTCTGCGGCTCATCATCCCCCGCCCCAATAATGTGATTAGCATTTTTAATAAGGAAATTGCTTTTTCCTGCACCAACAGAACATTTACCGTTCAAACAGATGTATAAGCGAGTGCCAGCATGGCTTCAAGAAAAGCTGGGAAAGGTCAAGAAAAGATGGAAACTAGGGAATGAAGAGTAGAGGACTTTCTACAGGCCCTAGCACCATTATGGTTAAATGCTATGAGTTGTATCTAGTGTTAGACTCATTGGGATTAAGGGGCCTAAATTAGTAAAGTTTGTTAATTTCAGTGGGTATACTCAGTAGAATTGACATTGGATACAGTCAATGGTTGTCCATGAATACTCAGAAGTAAACACCACTAGAAGTGCCAAGAGGCTTAGTCTCATGATGTAAGTGTGGCTAGACGTTTAGCCATAATTGGCTTCTTCATAGTTTAAATGGACTTGTTCATATTTTGAAGATAAAGCTATTCTGGGGTGTTTGCTAGATTCAATGAAAATGGGAGAAACAGCTGTTTCTTCTAACCATGGAAGAAGATTATTTATTAAATTGTAGATGACATTTCCTTTCATATATGTATCTCAGAGGTATTGATACTGAAGTTTTGAGATACCTATTTTGAGATAGGAATAACTGAGTGGTTTTAGAAAATGGATGATGAATCAATTAAAAATTATTTAATTAGTTAATAGCATAACTTCCACATGACATGCAAAGCATGTTGGAGCCCATGCAGGCTACCTACGTTTCTGTGCGCTGCTCTGGTTCGCCAGAAGCGGCTTAGTCATGCTGGCCACGTGACCCGGAACTGTACGCCGGCTCCCTCGGCCAATAAAGCGAGATGAGCGCTGCAACCCCAGAGTCGGGCACAACTGGACCTAATGGTCAGGGGTCCCTTTACCTTAGGCTACCTATTTGGAGACAGAGCATGGAGGAGTGTGATATTTCTTTTCACTTTGTTGAGCTGATACTTTAGCTTGATTTGAGCACAGCTGCAGATGAGAGACAAATGCTGTAACATCAAGGCCACCATCCTATACAGTGTTAAGCATGTTTAAGCTCAGGGATTTCAATGGCTTCAAGTGCAAACGTCTTTGAATTGCAGTGGCTTGATCTCTGACAGAACATTACATTCCCACCTTCTCCTTCCTTCTGAAGTGTCAACCCTGCACTCCGGTCTGCTTTTTAGGAAGCTGAGGGACCCTTGTGAATTAGGCAGGAAGATGCAGAGAAGAAGGAAATTGGCAGAAATAATCTTCTCCCGCTTACATTAATGGGGGGAGCAGCTAGGATCTGGAGCAAGCCAATGCATCTAAAAGAGAACGTAACTCTATGGCTGATTTTCCCTCAAATATACAGAAGCGCCACTTTTTGACTCAGATGGTGGGAGTAGGGGAAGCGTGGTGCCCAAGCCAACTCTAGTTGCACATAGTTAAATGGAAATAGTTGTGTGATAATATAATGCAGATAAGAGGACACCTGCATTCCTTTGTGCTTCCGCAGACCTGAATCAAGTGCACAGCAGCCCAATGCAGATCAATGCAGATTGTTTCCCTACCCCTTATTCCTTCAACTTGCAGATACCCAAATTATGGGTTTGCTAGTCACAAGGAAATTGTGCCTGACTGGAAATGGATTGAGCCTGAGTCAGGGAATAAGCTGAAAGAGGCTTGTTTTTCACCCATGGCCTAATTCAAAGGTCTCCAACAGGACTGCCTGCCCCCCCCCCAAGGATACCATGGCTTCAGAGGACGTTGTTTGGCATTCCAATCTCAACTTTTTTTGCGCCGCTGCCTTTTTAAACAAAAGGCCTTCCAGCCTTCTTGCTGGAAGCGGAGATGGGGCCCAAATTCAGTTTTTAGTGAAAACATTGGACACAGTCACATGGCCTCGATCTGGGATGAAGGCCCAGGCCTTTGCGGAGACAGGTTCAAAACTTCCCCATTCCACAATGATGGATACTCCTTTTGTTCCTTGAAACTAACAACTAACAAAGGCTTTGACCCTCTCCCTCTCCCTCTCTTTTTGGAAGCAGTGGGGGAGAGGGAGCACTTGGCAGCATGAGTGGTGTTTTG
Organism: Podarcis liolepis; assembly: GCF_965112155.1. NCBI lineage: Eukaryota > Metazoa > Chordata > Lepidosauria > Squamata > Lacertidae > Podarcis > Podarcis liolepis. Next base: position 24,481,983 of record NC_139573.1, on the reverse strand, counting down.
GTCTTGGAGCTGCTTGCTGGAGCACAATGGCAGAGGGAAAAGATTTACACTTTTGGCTCTTGGTGAAAGGTTAGCCCTGCAAAGAGGAATGTCAGCTCCACTGGGAGGAAGGCTTGGATGGAAAACAGATCTGCAATGGGGAATTCTGTTGCAAGGGAGTCTCTAAAATCCCTTCCATGGGTGAGGGTTCTTTGAATGCTCACCTACATAATAAAAACATGCGTAGTAAATTATTAGCTCAGGTATCTGGGTCCAAATTTGCTATCTGCAGGGAGCGTTTTAGTAGGGGGGAGCATTAAACACCCCGTCAACCTGCATGGTACAGTCCAAGCAGGACAGTATCATATTGCTCTACAGGCTCATCCATGCTTCTGTTTCCCTGTGATTGCTAGTCACAGGTCCAAGAAGTTATTCTTTTGTCCTGCTGCTTTTCCTGGGAAAACTTGCTGTTTACTACTGAATCGGAATAAATGTCAATCAAGTTTTCTGGGGATTGTCGTTTGTTCTGATTTACAAGTAAACAGCGGGTTTCCCTGGGGAAAAACAAAAACCTCTAGAACCCATGACTGGAAATCATGACACAAACAGGAGTGTGGATGAGCCTTACTTCTTCCAAGCCCAGATACAATAAAAGAGAGCTTTGGGATCTCCTACAGGAATATTGGCAAAGTTTTTGTTTGCTCGTTATTAGACCTGTAAGAAATGATTTGAAGATCAGCAAGTTAAGTTCCCTAAACTTAACACTCTCGTCAAATGAACTGGCTATTCAGATGATTCCCTCACCTGAAATCTGCACCTGTACATGTCTCTCCCCGCAATTCCGTTGCTTAAATAGCAGCTGTGGGGCTGAAGTAGTGGGGAAAAGATTTGGAGAAGGGCATGGTGTTAAAGGTTACATACTGCCTTTCAGAGCACCAGATGCCAGTGCTGAAAGCAAAATAAAATGAATTAGCTAAGCATGACATGCAGATCATTGACTTGTGGTCTTCCTTGATGCATCACATCTGGCTTGGCCACCAATTCTATGTAGCATGTACACCAGGCACAGGGAGCCTTTTGCCCTCCAGATGTTGCTGGAACTACAAATCCCATCAGCCCCAGCTAGCAATACCAATGGTCAAAGATAATGGGAACTGTAGTCCAACAGCACCTGAAGGGCCATTGGTTCCTCACCCATGATGCAGACTGTGAAGATGAGCTTCAGTTTTGATGGGAAAACATAGGGGAGTGGATTTCCCCAGCCTTTCAAGGCAAAGTGGAGGTTCTAATCACCACTGAGGGTTGTGAGCAATGATCAGTTTTAGATTATTTGGTCTGGGACCAAAGTATTTCCTGCCCCCTCGCAGCATATGATCTCAAAGCCATAAGGAGGGCAGCAGAAACTTTTTGAGTTCTGTGGAAAGAAAAAGGGATCTGGGGTTTCTATAGAGTCATGGGTAAATGTGGGCAGGCAAGTCTTACCCTACACATCAGTTTCCTACATGGCCTTACCTCTCTGCCTCCCTCCCACAATATGGAGGTAATAATATAGAAGAACTACCTTAGAGACTGTTGTGAAGATAACTGAATGTGTACAAGCTAAGTCTCATAGGTGGCACCTGCAATGAAATGTTAGAGTGCGCATCCTTACCTCCCAGCCCAAGAGCTCCTGTTCAAAGTTCAGGTCAACTAAGTATTCCTTTAGGATATGGTAAACTGTAAGGGGCTCCATGCTTCCACCCAGTTTCCCTTTTCCATTTGACATTCAATATTTCCGGGCTACCAAGCAGCCTCAATCTTCAGTGGGCTGGGTTGCCTGCTAATGGGGTTTTGTTTATAGTGTACTTCTGCAAACCTCAGGAAGCATGCTTGTTTGGGACTACAAAGCCAGTAGCACTTACCACCAGCTTCACTACTAGGAGATGTGAATTGCTTGTGCATTTCCCCCGAGGCATCCGATTGGCCAGTGCAAGATGGCGGCATGGTGAGGCTGAGCCTCAGTCTCTGTCTCCGACCCACCCTACCTGGCAACTTTGGTGTTTCATTTTCATCACAGTGTGCTGGGAACTTCCCTGTTCTGCAGAAAATGGCCCTGGCTTGTTGCATGAATGGGCCACCTTGGCCATAAGAAAAGAAGCAAAAACTCATTCCTCTAGAGACTTTATTGTTAAGAGTCAGAATTCACCATCAATGGCTCTGGGGGAGAAAAAAAAAAAAAACACAGAGCCCACACATTCTCAAATACAACAGGATCCCATTACATGATGGAGTTTAAATTCCAGCTGGAATCCATTTCAAACAATGCCCGTATATACAGGCAGCTGAACCGTTAACCCCCAGTGCCTATTCAGGTTTGCAGAATAGGTAAGGTGACTTTCTAACTGGACCATTGTCTTTTGGGTTCACAAACAACTCTTTATTCTGGGTTTCGACGAAGCATTCTGTGCCACTCAGAAGTTTACATACTGGATACCCTCACCTACAGCTGATTCCAAGAAAAAATGTTTACCTTATTTGTTTTGGATTCCTTATTCTGTGAGATCAACATGGCAAACACTATTGATACATTTAGGTTTTTTTTTTTTTTAATACAGCTGATAACATTCAGAGAACTGATACAGTTGGAATCCCGTTACAGAGTTAAGCTGACGCAAAGTTTGCCCTCCACGGCACCACAAGAGCCCTGCTCAAAGCCAGCACCCAGAACCCACTACAGTCAGCCCTTGTTGCAAAAATAATTATAATAATAATAATCACAGCCGATAACAATCAGGAGTCTCCTCCACTCATCTCATTACACAAAGCCAGTATAACTGTAGCCTGTTGACATCTGTGCCTGGCACAGTCACAACAAAGCAATCTGGCTCAAGCCTCCAGCAAGTCTCCCCTCCCAGCATCCCCCCTGAAACATCCTGAAAAAGGAACAACCCCACCCTCCCCAACCCCTAATTTTAGCTTTGCCCAGCCTCCCAAAATGCCCCTAACTGCCCAAATCACTCGCTGTCGTAGCAGGAACCGTACATGCACATCACAACGCAGCTACCATCTACAAGGGGTTTCAGGTGGGAAAGAGAATGGCTAAGGTGAGGTGTCTGCATGGGACGGGCAAGGGGAAGATGAGAAACGAAAGCGAGAGAGATGACGGGCAAGGAGGAGCGGCTGAGGGCTCCGTTTCTATTTAAGTGAGAATGGGGAAGAAGAGAAGTTGTCTAGGCCCTGGAGAAGGAGCTCTAACCTCCCAAGACAGACGGAATGGATAGAAATCTCAGGAGATGAGGCGGGTAAGGAGGGCAGAGGGGTGATGGGGGTGGGGTGAAGCAACTGCCAAGCTGGGGGGCACTACGTCAGCATGACAGGAGCATGACAAGTCCTTCTAAGGGGGGCTTGTGCGTCTCTCTTGTGAGGTCCTGCTTTTTTTGCCTACGTACACTCCGGAGGGGACAAAGAGAGAGAGAGCTAGCAAGGCAATCTGTTGCCCATCCAGGCTACTCCAAGAACGAATCACTCAGAAATCAGGGGGAGGAGGAACCATGGTTAGTTATGATCTAGACAGGAGAGAAAGAAAGAAAAAAAGAAACCCAACGCTAATCCAGACTTCCCTTATTAAGGAACCTAAGTGTGCAAAAGGAGGGAGGATTGAGGAGAAATTCAGAACAGGTGCAGGATGATCTAACAGTTTAGAAAATGTATAGTATTCCATCCATACCTCCCTAGGTGCCGAGGGGGGGTCACTAAGGGAACCGGGGTGGGGGGCCGACACTAGTCTTGAGGTTACGGGAGAGAAGAGGGCAGGGTTGGCGAGGGAGGGTGTGTATGTGTTGGGTGAGAAGGAAGGGTCAAGGGGAGTTAATGTTTGTTTTAAAAAGAGTACAATTGCATCCCATCTGGGCCTCCCTGGACGTTTAGTACCGTTAGGGGAGATCGTCACATGGCCCAGTGGCCGGAGTGCATTGTGGGATAGCAGAAGAAGTCCTGTTTAGAGGTGGGAGGCGGCCTCGTCCCCTGGCCCGGCGCTCAGCAGGACACCTCCATGGTGGGGGCTGGCGGCTGAGGTGCCCCCGCCTCGCTGCTCTGGGACAGCGTGCGCGAGCGGGAGCGGTTCCCGTCCCCTGAGGCGGCACTGGACAGAGAGGCGGTGCGCGAGCGGGAGAGGCGCGTCATGCAGGACGAAGCCACTGTGGGGAGGAGAAAAGAGAAAGGGGCAGAGTCAGACAAAGCTCCTGCACGTGGCCAGACATAGGTCGCTCCTCCCAGGTCTTGCTCCTCCAAGGCAGGGTGAGCAATCAGTGCAAGGTCAGCATAGTCTTCACATGGCCACTGCAGCTTCTAAGACACATTTGGGACTGAGCACCTTTGGGTGTGAAATACGGATCTGGAACTACCAGGGAATTGTGCAACACTTGTTGGTTTTATATATGTGTACAAGCTCACCTTTCTTCAAATTCCCAGCACCTGTGTGCACTGAGACCCGCAGAGCAAGTTAAGGGCTGACCAGGGCAGTGGGAAGTGAGAAGCATAGGCACCATCTCTGGGGGACCCTGGGTTCTGGGGCACCCACAAAATTTTCACTGTGGTTGCCCGTTGGGCCTTTTGGGGCCTATCGCAGTCACAGGAGGGTCTGATGGGGCCCGTTGAGTCATGTGTGCCTCACACTGTGTGATGTCACACACGTGACATCACGCATGCACACCAGGCACCCCCAATGTGAGGCAGAACCCAGTGCACCTGGGTGGGGTAAGGGAGAAAGACCTTAAGGCAGACTCCGCTGGGAAAGGCTCATGCAGCAGATTTCAGATCATGTGAATAACTGGCATAGTCCTCAACAAGGCCTGCGGTCCTGCTCCCTCCATCACTTATTGCCATTTTGCATTGTATCCTTTCTCCAAAACAAAGCCATGCATCATCACCACTTTCTTTCCCCCACCCCCAAATATTTTGCACAGTCAAAGCCTAGATTGGGGTGCAAATTGATCGAATTTGTACATAATTAGGTCATTTGCATAACATGTTGATAATGTGAGCAATTTTGTTTTGGAATGCAAACTTAGGGTTTGCATGGTGCAGAACTGCGGCAGTCCTTGTTGTCCGATAGTGTCGTACAGCATACGACATTATACAAAGGCACATCACCAGCCTTATTGACTTAGGTGCACAACAGAAATCCAACTAAACCAAATTTTGCTTTCTCATTGTCACAGCAAACAGCTCGGTGTGTCCTAACTGGAGGTGGTGTAAGTGTGAGTTTTAGAGAACACGGGAGTGAGGAAGTCACAAGGGAGGGTGTGCAGGCAAGTTGGGGAGAGAGTGTGTCAAAGGGTTATAGGTGGTTGGGTGGAAATACCACAGAAGGTACCTGACCCCTGACTCAGTTTCTTGTCCAGTACATAAGGGACTGAGGAGAAACAGGAAAATATACCTCAGTCTACAAAGAAAAGACACCCCCCCCCCGCCCAGGACAAGAATTCACCACTGGCCACTTTTCAAGGGTTTTGGTCAGAACTGGCTTCAGTTTCTGGACACCCCCAGTTCCCAGGCAACTTAATCTAAGAGGCCCCCAGGAATGTCACAAGAAGGCGAATGTCAGCTGGGCGAAGGATGGAGGGAACATGGTGCTTGGAAAGAGACAGATCCCTTCGTTACTGCAAGGGGCTATGGGGAGCGCTGTAACTGGGTGCAGGGCCCAGTCAAGGTGGAGACAGTGAACAGGGTCTTCAGATGCTCACAAAGGAAGGAAGAAGATGGATCTCTTAGTGGGTCTCAGCCCTGGCGATCACACAATTGGATCAGCCTCTGATGTTGGCCCTAGTAGTAGTCACAGGAAACCACACAGCTGAGGTATTGAGGGGACGGGTATTCTGAGAAATCTCTGCTCTGGCTCAAACATTCCCAGTAATGCATGCCCTCTGAGGGATGTATGGAGGACGGGGCAGAAGGTCTAAGATCCAATACTCACTGTATCCCATGCCTTGTACGAAGTACTTGAAAGCCTCAGTCAGTTTACCAGGCTGAAGGACGGAAGAGAGGGAAGAGAGAGAGAGCCAAGGAAAACATCAGAGGTGTGCTAACGTCAAGGTGGAAACATAACCAGCCAATCCCTTTTTGCATCATATTTGTAATCTTGCCTCCCTCTTACAAGGTAAGTACTTAAAAAAAACACCCCACACCAATGCTTGGGGTTGGAGACAGAAGAACCCACAATAAGTTGGAAAATGTCTGGCATGTTACCTCTCCAAGTCAATTTGGGTAAAAACAACAACACACAGTTAAAAAGCAACAATTGGACATAAGTTCAGTCACATTTTGGGAAGGGGTCTACGCCCAGTTTCAGGACAAAGACACTTTTTCTATGAATGTTGAGTTTTATTTTTTTCGTATCCCAAAAAGTCTGATATTCTGGGGAAGCAGGTTTCTTGTACAAGATCCGCCAATCTATTGTAACTGATTGGTCCTACTAGAAAACAGCAACAGTCCAGAAGCACCCACAGTTATATATTTGCAAGTTATTGGGACCTTGAAAACTTTTGTGAGATGTATTTGGAGCTGGAGAAACAGCAGCAGGGAAGGGGAAATTAAGCGCTTGCTCTCCGAACTCTAAACCACCCCTTCCCAAAGTGACTTTTCTATTTAAATTGAAGAAGTGTGCACAAACTTTTGAAGCGTGTCCTAGCAGTAGGTACAATGCATTGAGGAACATTAGGGAGGGTTTAACTAAGTGCAGCAGAATAGACAGAATCCAGTCCTGCCCCCAACCCTCCCACCAGTCATGCCAGCCTATCTCACCTGGGTCAGCTGTGGTTGTCCTCCAGAATCTGCCATCTGAAAGAAACAAAGAGAAACCTAAATGGGGAGCAACTGTCTACAGGCTGGAGAATATGCAAGACTAAGGAGGAAGACCTGGCCATCTCCTCTTAAGTGGCCGCCTCCCACTCTTAACGATTCTCTGCAAAGCACAGGTCGTTGTTCAGTGACAGCAGAGGATGAGGAAAATTTGAATTTGGTTAGTATGTGTGCGTGGGAACCTGAGCTGATTTCTGTATAAACATGAATAGACACACCAAAGCTTTGACACCAGTGGAACCTCAGTCACAATCTACCAAGAATACTCCTGTGCCCTACCGCCTAGCACAGAGAATCTGTGTTCAGAAAAATCCTGCCCCTCTCCAAAAGGAAACCTTAAGAAAGCATTTATGCATTCATCCTTCAAAGAGTTAAAGTTATATAAACAAAGAAGTAACTGTGGTGTGTGGTGTGTGGGAGGCAGCAAAAAAGATTTAGGCAAACTTTATGGGGATGGTAGACAAGCCCTGAAAGACAGAGGTAGAGGAAGTGGGAGGTGTGGGGAGACAAAATGATGGTCATAGAAGAAACATGGAGCAACCTGGTTTTTTAACATTGAATTTCATGGGTATTCTTAATAGGTTAAATTGCTTTATGTAAGGTGCTTAGAGATTTTTGTCGGTGATTGTATATAAGTCTAGCCTAATGAAATAACAAATGGGAGAAGTGATGGTAGAATATTTGATTTCTGCACTTTTTGCCTGTCAAATCTATGAAGACGACCAAATCGGATTGGTGACTTGTATTATCTGAAAATTTCCAGGCAGGACTTCTGAATGGTAACTGGCCTACCTTTAGGCAGATTCCAACAAGTTATTAACAGAGATTGTGGCTAGCTTTCTCTCTCAGGAAATCTCTCCTGATCAAGCCTATCCTGTATGGCTGCTGTTCTCATGCATTACAGTTTTTAATCTGGTTATGTTATTTATTTTGTTTGGCTCACATTTAAGTTCCACATTTTAAGGTATCATGTTGTAGATCTCATTTTAGACATTCCTGCTATTTTATATCATTTATGCATTGCAACCCACTGTAATGTATTTTGAATGTTATGCTATGTATCGCTGTTGGCTTAATTTTGTTGAGATCTACAAAATAACAAAGGTACAGCAGCAAAGTTAATGGAAGCCAAAAGCTAGACGGGCATCCCCTGCAGTGGCCTCGAGAGGCATTGCTTACCTTGAGGAAAGAGGTCTGGGTAGGGTCCAGTTTGGAATTGCACTCCACCTGGCGGGAGAGATAATGGCAGCGTGAGGATAAAGAGCAGAGCCAAAGTGAGACAATAGGTATCTTAGTTCCTGTCAAAACCAGAAAGTAGAGGATGGGCGGAAGGTCTAATGGCTCCATAGTTTTTTGGTGCTGTGGAATTTTTGAGAAGATAACTGGCACCATCACTCACCACTGCATCTTCATGAGGGGCCTGGTCTCCCACCACCAGCATCACAGGACACCTGGCAATGTGGAGAAGAAAAATGTGTCAGAAAGTTAAAGCTACTGTAAAGGTTGCAACTCAGCTTACTTGGGTCTTGCAAACAGGTGAACAGCTTTTGAGTTGGGGCATCAAGAGCCCTACTCTACATTTCATGAAAAGCTAGACAGCCATGGTGATTCGTAGAGGGGGGTGGAACCCAAACCACAGTATAGTAGTACTTTTATTAGGACCAAGGAAATGTCAAAAAAATAGCAAGCAAGCTTTTGAGTTCTCCACCAGTCTTGAGCAAGCTAAGCAGGATGGGGGAGCGAAGAAGAGAAGAAATGTTTGTAGGTTGAAACAGTCTGAAGATGGGATTCCAGCAGTCTGGGCCCTTGCAGACTCCTGCTATTTTCAGGTGGGATGCAGTCACAGAGTGGCAAATTCAGGTTGTGCAATCAAAGCCGATAGGGCACTTTTTTTGCACAACGAACTCTGGGATGGGAAAATAGACTTGAAGTATCAGATCACATTTGCTTCCTGCAACACCACACCCCATAATGTCCCCACAAACAAATAAAAACAGATGATCATTAAGCAGGCTGCCCGGAAGCGGCCTACAGGCTACAACAGCCTCTTGCAGCCTAGTGCTCTCCAGATGTCTTGGATGGCTGCGCTGGCTGGGGCTGATGGGAATTGTAGTCCAAAACATCTGAAGGGCTCCTGAGGTCTCTGGGTTGGGAAGGGCTGTGTTACACTGTCCACAGGAGAGCAGCTGCACTGCAGGAGAACTCTGAAGACTCCCCTCTCCCATACAGGCAGAAAAAGGCAGAGGACAAAAACTGCAGTGAAGGAGTAGCTGTTGGCTGCCTTCCTCCCGCCCTTGCCCCAAGTGACTAATTTTTCCCAGGCACTCAGAGGAAGAGAAGTCGGGGAAGTTAGCTGCTAAGAAAAAAAATAAAATAAGAGGAGATAAACAACAGAGGGGGAGAAGCAGCCAATGATTCCTCCTCCACTCCAATTGATCTCTATCACCTCCCACTCTCTCTGACTCTCGGTGCAGGAGCCATTAGAAATCACAACAAACAGATCTCTCATGTGGTCAATGTAACATGTAGTTATGCTCTCAGGTACTGCTGGTGATATGTCAGGCCTCTCTGGGTGGTGGGGACAGCAGGAATCCTTGCCTCAGTGTCAATCCAGGGCATGTCTATCCTGGAAGTTTGTGGAAAAGGGGACCTGGCAATCAGCTACACACTCTTGCACACTCCATCAGCTCAGACCCAGCCATTTTGTTTGGGGTGCAGAGGTGCTTCCTAAGGTTGCTTAGCAACCACAGTACACTACTGATACCCTCCTGTCTCAGGGTCAGCTCAGCCCTAGAGGCCATACAGACCATTTTGGGTGGGAGGAAAATGGCGTCAAACTTTGAGAGCCACACAGTTTTACTGTCAAAAACCCTCAAGGGAGGAGCACACTACCCGCCACCCTGCGAACATTTGAGGAAGCAGGGCAGCCGCCATTTTCCCAGTAGCAGCTCCATCTGCTCCCTCCATCCAGTTGTGAACCAGGGGTACAAGACTGCAATTGGGAAGACCCTTAAGGAAGGACTGTAATCTCCCTGCATATAAGGTGTCAATATTGGGAACAGCAAAATTATAATTACTGGTTATTATTCGTTATTGTTGTACTACGTATTTTGGGTCTACAGACTGCAATAAGGCTGTGTGTGAATTTTTCTTTTGCCTGGAGAAGCAATATAGCTTGAGCCAGCCCAGGCCCCTCATGAAACCTGGCACAAGAACCAAGGCCTATATCCAAATTCTACAGAGATGGAAGTCCTCCTTCCCATTAACTTCCCATTCCAGCAGAGTTTTGCTGTTATAAAAGGGTGTGCAGCTGAATTTTGTGTCAATTCAGGGCGTTGGTTTCTTTTTGAAAATAAAATAGCTCAACCAAAAGAACAGCTCGTGGTTCCTCAAAGGAGCAAGTGTACAAGAATGGGAAACTCATGAAGATGAGCACACACAAAAAAATCAGGGTTATAAACAGCTTTTTCTGGGTCCCTCAGAAGAACATAGTCAGGGCCCCTCCTTTTTATTGTGAATTCATGATGTTGTTGGGGAAGTTACCGTATATGTGATTCCATTTTCAATACTGTTTGTGCCTGCAAGTTGCAAGGTGGACATACTGCTTCATTTCTAATTGGTGCATGCCCTGTGACTTCCTGCTGAAATCCTTTAACTTTTTATACACAGATTTTCCACTTTATCCCCCCCCCCCTTCATTGCCCTATAGCACAGGAGTGACACTCCAAATGGGAATGCCATAACATCGGGGAAGCACTGCAAAACAACTTATCAATGTGTGAACCTCTGGTATATATTCACCACTATTGCACTATTATTGTGCCAATGACATACAGAAATTTAGGAAGCTTCCTTGTACTGAGTCAGACCATTGACCCATCTAGCTCAATCCTGTCTACACTGACTGGCAGTGCCTGTCTAGGAGATGCCAGGGATTGAATTTAGGATTTTATGCATGCAAGACTTTACCACTGAGCTATAGCCCTTCCCAGTGGCAAAATGCACCTTGGGGAATCTGGAGGCCCCGCCCAGTGGCCCTTCTGTGTAGCCCCTGCTTGATGCCTGCAGAATTGGCTCCTTTTCCTCACTGGTGTGCCCAGAAAGCTGGCAAGTGAGCATGTGACAGTAGCGAGGATTTTTGGGGTGGCAGTTACTGGGGTCTTGACAGATGCCCATGGACGCTGACCCACTAAGTTGGGATCAGTGAAAACAACAAGAAGGAACAAAAACTGCAATGCAAGATTGCCTTTGTTCAGACACAACGTAAGAAATTGCTGTTTTTAGCATCTCTCTTTCCACATTCCTCTTGCCACCCCTGGGAGTTATTCACAAGGTCACACCTTTTATTTTCGATTAATTAATCATGCAAGCCAGTCCCTGAAGTTTCAGAGTGAAGAAAATAAAAGAATTGCTGGGAAAACAGAGCAAGCTTGTCACTAATTAATCTAAAATAAGATTAATGAGGATGAGAAGCAATGCACGAATAGGTGGGAAGGCACTGACAGATCTTAAAAAATTCTGCTCTTCCAGCTTTTCCTCCTAGAGATTCTAAAGTACTTATATATGTTTGAATGCAGAAGTGCTTTAAAAGTACAGTCACACCTTGTTGTGCAACCGGGATCCATTCCGGAGCCCCGGTCGCTAGCCGAAAAGGATGCAGGGCAAAGTGCTGCGTCTATGCACGCGTATGGAGCAGTTTGGGCTTCTGCGCATGCGTGAAGCGTGATTTATCGCTTCTGTGCATGCATGAGCGGCAACCCCGGAAGTAACCCGTTCCGGTACTTCCAAGTTTGCAGCGGACATTCGCCGGAATGGACGCTAGACAAGGCGGATGTTCGCAGAGGTATTACTGTTCCTATGCCACTGTTCCTATGCCTTTAAGCAATGCTTAATCTGCAGGCTTTAGAAGGTAATAAATTTCACATCCAGTTTTATGAATAGCTGCACTGCTAGCACCCCAAGCCACTGCTCAAAGGCACAAGAGCAGGCCAGACCAGTTTTCCTGTTCAGCTGGCAACCCTCTTAATGTGCATCTTTTTCAGTGCTGTGTTAGGATGAACTGTGCGTCAAGTGTCAACCCGAGCCTCTAATTTGTATTTAAAAAAACCAATTCCCTTTGCTGCTGACAGCATGTGAGCCCTACCAGAAGCAAAGGTGGCAATTTGAGGACACAAATGTGTGAAAGAAAACGCAGGGGCTGGCTGGCACTCACTTGAAAGTGATGTCTCCTCCGCGCTCCAAGCTCAGGTCTCTGCGGCTGTAAGGGGGGAAAGAAGGGAATTGTAAGCTTATTTTTTTTCCAGCCTCCTAAACAAAGACCTCCTTATGCAACCCGCTCCCTGCCCCTGCATACCAATACCATCACTAGGCTCTCCATATGCTGGTCTCCCTTGTTATATAACTCTAGGCCTAAGAGTTGCCAACCCCTAACTCTTCAAAAAAGTGCTCCTCTGTCTTGATCACTGTGGCCCTTCCAAACATCTCCTCTCCATACAATTGTTGAAGGCACATAAATATCCTTCTATTCCTCTAACCAAGAGGTTGGCAACCTTGCCAACTTTCAGGACTGAGCGTACTGGTCAAATACGAAGAAAACAAAACAATCCCAGCACAATCAGTCTGAATTCTGCAGCAAATCTACATCCTACACCAAGCAGAGCATAATTCTCTAACCTGATGAAAATTTGCATCATCCTCTTATTTTGCATTGTTCAGTTGCAGCTGTTTTAAAAAGTTTGCATCACTGAGGATACGATCCTGATGTTTACTCCTGGGGAGCGAGGGGCAAGGGGAATCACTTGCCTTTTCCATATCCTTCTGCCAGTGGAGAGGAAAGCTTCTCTCAGTAGAAGCCCTGAGCTTTGCTCAATGGGTGGGAAGTTGCCACTGGGGCATTTTGGGGTGGCATGCTGAAGCCTTGACTCTCGTGTCACATCCGCATCATGCATTGAAAATACACTGAAAGTGAATGGCTTCCCCCCAAAGAATCCTGGGAACTGTAGTTCACATCTTGCAAAGATACAATTTCCAGCACCCTTAACCATCTATAGTTCCCACGATTCTTTAGTGGAAGCCATGTGTTTTAAAATAGGGTTGCCAAGTGTCCTCTTTTCCCAGGACACACCTTCTTTTTCAGGGGTAAGATTTGGGGCAAATTGCAGGATCCTCTATTTTGCTCTTCAAAATATGCCATCCCTAATATATGCTATATTGGACCCCTCAGCCGCATTCACCTGGAGCTAGCCCAAGTGAAAGAAAAAAAAACATCATTCCCACCTTATATCCAGGCTTGCAGGGCTTTAGATGTGGGATTGCTTTGCCTTTCTGTTTTTACTAGTCATATGGCGAAGCAAAGAAGTATGCAAGCCATACTCTAATGTCGGGAAATCTTTTTCAGCCACTCATCCAGCACCTGAGATTTCTCAGACCTTCAAACATATTCTCGCAGCCATGAGGCCTGGAAACTTGCTTCTTCCTTTTTATTTTTATACATAAAGTTAAGATTCTCTGAAGATTGAATTCTACCACCAATATAACATCCTGCATTCCCCCCCCCCCGAGCTGCTGCAGAATGCCAACACACACACACACACACACACACTCCTCCCTGTGTCTCATCCATTTCTCTGGGCCAACCAAATGGTGCAGTGACTAAACAACTGCAGTTATTATTTATCATTATCCCATCTATTCACAACCACGCACAAGGCAGCTTACGTATGACTGAAATAATACAAAGGCTTCAGTCATCTGCCTTTTAACTCGAACAGTCCATCAGTTCATTGATTTACATTTAAATAATATACACCAGCATATTGTCAAAACCTTTAAACAGAGCAGCCTTTCTGAGAAGCATGAGGTTAAATTTATAAGTGAGCAAACACACACACACACACACAAAAAAAAAAAACAAGCAGCAAGTTCATTAGAATGGCAACTCCTTAAACTGTGTTCCATGAGAGGAAATGAGGATTGAAGGAAATTATTAAGGGCTTCCGTGAACCTAAACCATCTACCCAGGCCCAGGTTCAGAAGGCTCCTTTCAGCTCTGGTACACCAGCAGAACACAACTTACATTTAAATTAAAACATGTGAGTTCCCTCAAAGAACCCTGAGAACTATAGTTTTTTGAGGGTGCTGGGAACTGTAGTTCTGTGAGGGTAAATTACAATTTGCAGGATTCTTTGGGCAAAACCACATGCTTGATATATGCTGTTAAGTGTATGGTGTATACACAACATCACTGTGGGTGCCTGTTTTGGGCCCTCTTTAGACTAACACTCATATTGACATCAGACGGTGGCTGCGTTTTTTTCAAACTCTTTTTACAACAGTGCCCTGGAAGTTGAGTTATGGTGAAATAAAAGGCAGAACTACAAAATTAGCCACACAGAGGCCCTATCCCCAAGACCCTGTAGGAGTGGAACGGCACCAGATGGCACTTCTCCAAGGGCTCCCTCAACTTTGGAAACAGCCACCCCTTTCCAATCCATTTCAGCTGGAGACGGGCGATTCTACTGTGATTCTGCATTGAGTCTGAACGGATGTTCAGCTATTCCCCAAAGGAGAGATGCAGCAGAACCACCCATTTCATCCTTGCATGAGTCACACTGCCCTGGGCAGTCAGGAGACATCCTCAGAGCAGTGAGCCATGCGGTAACACACAGGGTGTGCTTCTCTAAAGGCAAGTAGTTCTTTCAATAGAAAAAGCAAGCAGTTAATACAGAACAGAAAACCCGTAGCTGTCAGAAGTCCGAGGAAAGCCTGTGTGGGAATTAAAGAGCGTTTCAGTCACAGGGGGCCTTGCCATTAGGCAGAATGAGGCAATTGCCTCAGGCGGTAAGTGCTGGTGGGGGGAAATTATCATTCTGAGCACCCCCTGGTTGTACCCTTCTGTCACTTGCTATGCAGCCAGTACTGTGCAGCCACAATGAGCCTGCTGTCCTCAGTCCTTAGCACTGTTAGAAGTGCTAAGCAAAATTGAACTGCCAGCCCAGTTAACCTCTGTATGTGGAATTGCGTGTGCATGCAAATGTCTTGTGCCAGTCCTGGTTCCAGTTATTTATTTAGACACCTTAATATTTATATCCCTGCCAACTACATAACATTGCTAAATTCTAGTCTGCTGGAGAACTAGAGGCCACCAGGGCTTGAGAAGGGACTCTTCACCTATGTTATTGTTATGATTATCATCTACAGCTTTGTTGTTGTTGTTGTTATTCATTTCATTTCTATGCTACTTTATATTTTTAAGAAAAACACCACAAAGCGCTTTACAACCCAAACTAAAACATCGCATGAAACATTCCAAAATCAAGCATTGCATAAGAAGACAAAATATAGAATAGATGTTCAAAGCGACATAATTGACAAGAAAATAAAATGTCTCTTAAAATTCAAAAGAAGACATTACAGAGGGAACATATTCCTGCGCAGTAAAATCTTATTGGTGTCTGGACCAGCCCTGCCTACCCAGGCTGGCCACTGGATGTACCTAGGCATGAAGAGGTCTAATAAAAGACTTCCTGCTTAGTCTGGATCTGTTTCTTGCACAACAACTATCTTTCTTGCTCTGGATTGCTGCTGCCAACACAACCGTGACATTCCCTCACGCTGGTCTTTGATGCTGTGTCCCCACCCAGGTAAGTCCTGCCCACACACCCACCTGTTGTAGCTGCTCCAGTAGAGCTGGATATTGGGCAAATTGGTTGCATGACTCAGGACATGCCGCTGTTGTTGCACCAGCTCAGTGTTCTTGGACAGTTCCTCCTGTGGAAGAACATAAACGGGGCGTTAATGCAATATCCTAATCCCACTCAATTAAGACATGCCGTAATTAGTACATGGAAATGCTTATTTCTGTGCTATGAAAAGCTCTGCTATCTGATTTCCACAGATCGGAAGAGGCACAAGAACAGACCAAGATATTTTCTTCGGGGAGTTTGGCAGCCCCAATCATTTCTCTCAAATGTAAATTACATTATTATTTTGCAAAAATGCAAAGGATGCCAAACATCCCCTCCCCCTAAAAAAACACTGGCCTGTCATCAAATCTACACTATTTTTTTATAAGATGCATAATTGGACACCAACTCCAGCCATCCCTTGTTTAGAGAAAGCAAAACCATCTTCATTCATTTTCATCAAATTTGCAAAACAGGCCGTGCTCTGGCCCTCGAGTTTAGATGGTGATTGTTGAGGTAACCGAAGCTGACATTGTGATGTGCCTCTCTTCTTCCCCTTGTTCTCCAGTCATGATTCTGAACATCCAAGGTTGCTAATCCTGGCAAAACTGAGAAATGTGTGTGTCTCACTCACAGGGCCAGGCATTGCTGAAACCCAGTTCAGTTGGGACTGCTGTGACATGGATAACACAGAGCCCCTCAGTTCTTCACTCAAACAAGGGAACTATGCTGGCATTTCCCCACATAGAGCCATTTCCCCACATAGTGGCACAATATTATTATTCTCTATCATATTTATATCCTGCCCTCTTTCCCGAAGGAGCCCAGGGTGGCAAACAATAAGTGACGAAACAAGAAAAATGTCTTTAAAAGCATCTTAAGAACTCATGAGGTAAAGTGAAGTGGTAGCCAGATGGTGGCCTTTGGAGACAGAGACAGCTTCTCCACTGAGGAAGGGTCAAGTGGGAACTTCTCCTGAGCAAGCCCTATTGAGAAGAGTGGGGGCTACCCGAGAGTGCCTACCCTTCATTTGAATGGATCTTTTTCAGAAGAACAGAGGACATTCCATATTTTCTATTCCTTCTGCCCACTTATGTACAGGCAGATGCTATTCCACCCATTATTCTCTTTCTACGGTTTTGTGTACCCTTTCCATCTTTCTTCCCTTTGTTGTTTTCTCCACTTTTTAGAAATTTAGATTTTACTTAGTTCCAGGTTTTTGGTCATAATGCTTAAACCCCCCCCCCCCCGTTTGATAGCATTGATTCCCCACCCCCAACTGTAGTAATTATTACCAATATACCAGTCAACCTGAATACAAATGGAGTGGTGGTGGTACCTAACATTTAAATGTTGGAACGAAATAAATATATGTTGGCCTTAGGTTCACTGAATAGGTCCAGCAAGGCTATTTTTTTTTAAAAAAAGATGGAGATTTCTTTTTGTTTTATTACTCTGTAAAGTAACATGCACAACAGTTATACATGCAATTACTTTTGTTATTAAAATAAACACACCCACATAAAACTCACAAATATTACAATCAGTGAGGGTAATTGGGGAAATGCAAGCACTATAGAAAAATTACATAGTTTGGAATAAGGTGCAGGGTAAAGCACAACCATATAATTTCCTGGTATTTTTGCAAAACAAGAGAGAAAATACTTGGAAAGATAATGTTGGAACATTGACGATGGAATGCCTTCTGTACTGATGTGTGACTGTTGCTGACATTATTAGCAGTGCCAGGTTGAAATTTTATTTACCCAGCCATTTTAACGGTTCACATTGATTAGTCTGCCTTATTGTTTTAGCTGCTTCTATACTGACTCCATGAAGATGTCTTGTTTTATTTATGTTATAAAGGTGGCCAATTTTAACCATGCTTATTATATACTGATAAAGAGCTGTCTATACAAATATGTGATAATGTACATATAGCAAAAAGTGGATTTAAAGTATGAAGTAAAGATACAAGAACAAGACAGTGGTTTTTAATCAATAATAATAATAATAATAATAATAATAATAATAATAATCCATCAAGTTCTAAATCCATGAATTATAAAGAATGGTTTCAGCTTGGTCCCACACAAACCTTAACCAGTCTGCTGCGCTCCAAAGCTTTTGGGCTATATGTCCAATCCACTCCAGACAGCATAGCTGTGCTGACTGAGGCTGATAGGACTTGCAGTGCAAATAATCTGGAGGGTATCAGGTTGGCGAAGGATCTCACATCACTAGAGAGCGCCTTCTCAGACAGGGGGGCATCCCTGGTCCATTCTATCTCAGACACACCGCTCCATGCACCAACTACTGTCACCCTTCTCCCCTCCTGCACATGCTTACCTGGCTGAAGAGATGTTGCAGAATCATCTCAGAATTGGAGGACGTGAGGCCAGTCAGCTGAAGAGAGAAACAGAATGAGATCAGAGGAGATGCAAAAGTAGACACTGGTTTGAATGGGCCAGATTGGCACCTGCATGAGAATTATGGGGAATGGCTTATTCCCCAGAGGGAAAGCAGAGATCTCTGAGAATCTATTGCCTTCCAGAGCTCAGCCAGTACTCAAAAGCTAAAATCTCCTTTCAGTACCATGTCTTCATCCTGGAACATGCAAAGCAATCAGAATTAAGTGCTTCTGAGAATATGCAGAATGCATTTTATTCCACTGCTGAATTACTGTATCCCACCTCTAAAAGACATCAAGATAATGTGAGATGTGTTATGTATTCAGTGGCCTGTCTTCACCTGAGCTTGAGTCTGGACTAAGGATTCTGAGCTCCTGTGTTCTGATTCGATATATGATGTCCAATCATAGAACATTTCAGGATTTGGGCCTCTGCCATTGGCCCTTGAACTCCGAGTCATGATTTGCAGCTTGGAAGTTTAGACAGCCAATCACGTTGGGAGTGGAAGTGGCCCAGGCTTTCAGGAATCTACATAAGCAGTTGCTTTGCCCCTGTCTCCCAGTTATGTAGTTCAATAAAGGTTCTTGCTGTTTTTCCTGTGTCTTGCCTCGTGGGAACCCACCTATACATCAAGAGGGATAGCTTTTATGTAAGTCACAGCCCTTGAATTTTTTTCCTTCAGAAATTGGCCTTTACCCTTCCTATCTCCCAAGTTCCCAGAGCCAAAAATTGGGAAAGAGGAGGCTCACTAGAAAGCTTAGCCAGGTGGTGCTACCTGGCCAGAATTGTCTAAGCATCCTGCCCTTTAGGTTGTTTGGGGGAGGAGTAGGTTCCACACCTGAGCCTTCGATAAACTTGGGCCAAATGTGGAGCCATATAAATTCTTTTAAATTCTAGGAAATGTGGCAATTTATGTTTGTTTATATTCAAAGAAAGTAACACAGACTATGGAGGAAAAGTCGGGGGGGGGAGTAAAGTGCTTGGTGAAAGAAGGCGAAGAAAGAGTTGAAGAGAAACCAGAGAAAAAGAAAGAGGGAGGGAGGGAGGGAGAAATGCAAGCAGATAAAACAGGGCAGCAGACAGAGGAAGAAGAGTATAAATGGAGGTTGCTTTCAAACAACCTGTTTATGGAGCACTCATCTTGGTTTGTTTGAACAAAGTTTGCAGGGAAGTGATTAGATGTCAAGCAACTGTTGAGCATTCATTTGTTTGTGGGGAGATTATACATCCCATATAGTAACTGTTATCCTCCACTTTCCAGTTGCATCTTCTCATCACTTTCTTTTAATTTTTTTTACCAAATTAATTTTCCAATATACCCCAATAGTAGCCAAATTATAACAATAACAATGAATTAAGCCTCTCATCACTTTCTTTAGCACAAAATTTATTCCCCCCCTCCCCCCTGGAAATGGGCTTGTTGTGCAGAAGTGCCACTTTAATTGTATGACCTCAATTTGCTGGTATGTGGTTGAATCCCATCTGCAAAAGTGCAACAGTCTAGAAGTGCCTGCAGCTGAGAGGTTGATAGACTGAAAGGAATTTCTGCTATCTAGATAGCGATGGGCAACTGGCACCAACACCAATGTTTATGGGCTTTTTTTGTTTATTTGTCATTATAAACAGTCAAAGAATAGGTTGTGTTAGCTGTTTAAATATGTAGAAATAAGAACAACGATTCAAGTGCCCATTGGACCAGCTTGCCACAACTGTGAGCCTTCCGAATGTTTAGACTACAATTCCCATCATGTCAGCCAGCATGGCAATGGTCAGGAATGATGGGAGCTACAATCCAAAATATCTGGAGGACACCAGCTGAGCAAAGGCTGCACCAGACCCCTTCACTTCATCTGCAATTGATTACTAGGCGCATTAGACAGTGGTAAGCCCCTTCCCTTTCCCAGTCTCACCTTGTGAGCAGCCCAGTCCATCCAGCCCTTGGCATTGGGGTCAATGTTGACCAGAACCAACCCCTCCACGGTGTCTGCATGAGAGAGCTGTGGAAAATCATAATAACACTCAGGACTAGTGGATAAAATGTTCGCATGGCGCTCACCATACTGCTTATGTATGATTTCAGAGGCATAAAACAGAGGCTTCTCAGTGCCTCAGAGGCAGCTGGCTGGCCAGGGAAGGAATAAGACGTGGCATTTGCAGAGCCCTTGGCCTGATCCAACAGCTTATGCTAAACTTTTCCCCCCTTTTGGTTCTGGCTGAAGTGAGATCTGAACCAGAGCATTGCTTGTCCTCTCCTCCTCTTTGTCACACTAGCTCTCATAAATAGCTTTTGACACATATTCGAGTTGCTCTGTGTACATCATTGCAGCAATCCCTACTGAAACCAGAGAGATAGGGTGGTGCGTTTGAAGCATCAAGCTAAGCCTGAGGTTCAAATCCCTGCTCAGCCATGAAGTTCATTGGGTGATTGTGGGACATGTACTCCCTCTCAGTCTAATCTACCTCACAGGTTGGTGTGAAGATAATAATAATATTATTTTTTTAAAAAAAAGGGAGCGGGGAGCACACATGCGGATCTGGCGTCTCTGAAACAAATCAATCGATAACATCAGAATGAAGTTTCCCCATTCATCCTGTGGCAAAGTCTTGGCCTCTAAGAGAGAGCCGCTTATGTAATTTCACCACACGAGTTCATGCCTCCCCTGAGATTTGAAACAGGAATTTCCTGTCTCTCAACTAATTCTCTTAATTACTGCAGCACATCACACTTGCTGGAATCAAATGTTGGGCCCATCCTTCCTCTGTACTTCAGCTCAGGAAACAACCGAAACGCTGCTCTGTGGTGTTAATAGGAACACAGAAGTCAGCTACTCTGCAGCCCTGCTACTTTCGGAGAGGTTCAAACTGGACACGGAGAACATTTACTTAATCCGACCACCACTCATGGGTCCCCCACCCACTTACGCTGTAGCGTGCCAGGATGTAGGCGCCAGCTCCGACTCCAATTCCGATGATGCTGGTGAAGCTAAAGGAGGGAGAAAGAGGCCAGTTTCAAAATACGCAAAGGAGCAGGAGCTGCCTGGCACTTTTCTGGCACTTGGAAGCAGAAGTGGGCCCCAGCCATTTGCTTATCTTGTGCCTTTGGAAGTTTCTCTAAAGTGAACACTTCGAAATGGCACAAACTGTGTGCCTCATGTTTTCATGCCCCGCCGCCCGGCTCCAATTCCCTTCCCCCTCTCTTTCTCTTTCTCCCATGTGTTAAGTGTGTGTTCAGCTACCTATCTATATTTATCTGTATATATTTATATTTAAATTTCTTTCTCTCTCTCTCTCTCTGTGTGTGTGTGTGTATATCTATATCTATATATCTGCCAAACCGAATATAACACTTCATGATGAAAAGGTGGGAAGCCTAGGCCACAATCACTCTGTTACATGTTTAAGATGCCAAAAGACGCTTGCATTTCCTGTAACAGACACATGTGGCTGGCTATCCCTCTGGAAGAATGATAATAATGGGAAATACCCAAGAAGGAATCTTACTTTGGTAGGCTACCTTGGGTCCCCAGATGTTGTTGGACTACAACTCCCATCATCCCTGAGCTCTGGTCTTGCTAGCTAGGGATGATGGGAGTTGTAGTTCAACAACATCTGGGGACCCAAGGTTGAGAAAGGCTGGCTTAGAAGAAGGGGCACAGTTTCCCATTTTTACCTCCAGGGTGTTAGGAATAGGCAGGAAACAGCTGGGGGAGAGGTGACTTGTTTTCTCCCCCCCTGGATTGAGAGTATAAAGGAGAACTGAGAGGAGGGGATTTCCAGTGCTTATCCTTAGCTCCTCAGGGTTTCATGGAACTAGGAACTAGTGAAGAGTCTAGGAACAGTCTGGGTTTTAAGGATTAAAATGAGGAATACTTGGAGCCAGGGCTCCTGGACTGTGTTCCCAGGTTTTGGAGTGCTATGGGGTCTGGGGAATGGAGGGAAAAGGGGTGTGTGGAGCAAGTTTCGAGTTTAAATTGTTAAAATAACCCCTGGCTGCTGGTGGTGACTGGAATGGTGAGAGAAAAGTCTCTAAATTAATAAGCGGATGGGAAAATAAACCTATGGTTGCTAAATCTATGTTCTCAGGCTGCTGGTTGCATGAAACATATTTTACTATACTACGGGGTATATAAGCAAGCCAGAAACCAACAAATTAAGCCCTTATTGGTAAATTTACCTGGAAACTCCGATATCTTTTATCTCAAGTATTTCCTTGAAGATAAGAAAAATGATATAACCCTGGCTGTGGCAAAATTTCTTTCGGGGGTAGTAAGAATTAGAAATCAACATGTCTTGGATAAAACACAGCAACTGCCTAGTAATGCATTTTCTGTATTTCTGCTGTACTTTGCTTTTGAAGCTGTTTTTGCGGGTCTTTGGGCCGTAATAAAGAATGTGTGTGAGCCAAATTCCTGCCTGCCTAAAATCTGTGAAAGGCACTGAACCCCTTTCAGGGAATGAAGTAGCAACTGAACCAACAGGCTAGGAGGTTGTAGAATCTTCCGGGTTTTAACTCTGCCCCCAAGCTGTTTCTGTGCTTTGTTTCGTTTGATTGATGTGAATGCAAGGCTGTGCCTTTTCTGATTTTACACTCCAGTGCAAAGAACCCTTGTTTGAGAAGGCTGACGGGTGACCCCGTCGCAGGTTGTTGTCGCAACCCGCCCACCCGTGTGATCTCGCCCCGACTCACTTCACATATTGCAAGATGCACGGGATCATGTCAGCCAGCTGGTCCAGCGAGGGATACTGATACCTAGGAAGAGAGCAGAGAGCAGGGGCTGTGTTAGACTGCTAGGCTGTTGTCCCCATCACACCCAACGATGCGGGTGGGGCAGGAATGGAGGCTGCAAGGCTCACCCCAGAGGGAAGGCCGGGGCCCCCTCCTCCATGCCAGGCGCGTCCACATGTATCACCACGAAGTTCTTTATGATCTCTTGCATGTCCTCAAAGTGGAAGAGGGTGTCGAAGCACGAAAGATCTGGGGTGGGGGTGGGGAGACAGAAGAAGTGGGTGTCAGGCTGCAGAAGGCCAAGCGGTAGTGCCGTCGAGACTGGCGAGGTGCAAATCAAGACAGCGGCTGCTGCCTTGCTCCAGGAGTCAGTAAACAGGGCAGCAAACTGACTGTTGTTGCTTTTTTACACTGGAAGGTGCTGTTTGGATTCCTCGCCTTACCATGAAAGCCTATGCAAGTTTACAGTTGTACCTTGGTTGTCGAACGCCTTGGTACTTGGACGTTTTGGCTCCTGAATGTCGCAAACCCGGAAGTGAGTGTTCCGGTTTCCGAACGTTTTTTGGAAGCCAAATGTCTGACGCAGCTTCCGATTCAGTGCAGGAAGCTCCTGCAGCCAATCAAAAGCCACGCCTTGGTTTTCGAACCGTTCCAGGAGTCGAATGGACTCCCGGAACGGATTAAGTTCAACAGCCAAGGTACCACTGTACTCAGAAGTAAATCCCACTGTGTTCAGTGAGGCTTTTCCGCCAGGTAAGTATCCTAAGGGCTGCAGCCTAAGGGATCAAAATGTCTTCAGCTGGCCTGGCAAAAGAGCAAGAGATGGGGGCATTCAGACAAGCAAGCAACCTTGAATAGGAGAGAGCTCCTATGGTCTCCTTAACAAGGGTAAAAGCTTTTGCAGAGGAGAATCTTCTAGTCCAGACTTCTCCAACCTGGTGCCCTCCAGATGTTTTGGACTACAACTCCCATCAGCCCTAGCCAGCACAGCCATGGAAGCACATCCATGCTGGCTGGGGCTGATGGGAGTTGCAGGAAGGCACCATGATGGGAAAGGCTGATCTAGATGCTTTCAAAACCAGGAGATGATTGGCCTCAAGGGATGGTGGGAAATTCTGGAACAGAGTGCAGATCACTTGGGAAACATTAATGATAAATAGGACAATGTTTAAAATTTCAAATCAAAGTTTTAGAATGGAATCTGGCGATTCTAACGTCAAGGTATGAATCCACTTTTTTAAAAAAAGAAGAGTTAGGGAATAAAAAGCAGGCCTTTTGGGGGTATGAGAAAGTAGACCAGAGTGCACCAAAATGCAAAGCTGCATGACTGAAAGCTTTCCTCAAGTTTTCTTCTTCTTCTTAGCAGTGATAGTTTAAATGGTCCCTTGGCTGTGGAAAGAATGCAAGACAACCCATGTTTCGTTCACATTCACAACCCAGTGAGGAAGACCGCTATCATTCCTGTTTTCTAGGACGGGAACTAAGGACATTACACTCACCCTGAGAGAGCAGGCTCCGCCATTCCATGGGGAATTTTGGAGACTCCCTCGCAGACCAGCATAAATGGTTAGAGGGAATAAAAATGTCACACGTGCTGGAGGAGGCGCTGCTGGCTGCCTTTCTCTGCCTCTTGTTTATCTCCCCTACTTGGTGGCTATTTTTCTCTAGGAGTTGGAAGGGAGAGTAGTAGGGGAAATTAGCTGCTAAAGATAAGGTTGAGATAAACAACCAAGTAAGAACGAAAGCCAGCAGTTCCTCCTCCCCTGGATGAGTGTTTTCTGTCTCCTCCAGCTTTCAATGCCTGTTGCAGAAGGCAGAAGGCAGAAGGCAGGCAGGCGGGTGGGTGGGAAACTTCAGAGACAGCAGCAGTCAAATGCCTGCAGACAGACTCTGAGGCAGAGCGACCGACTTGCTTGAGAGTCGACCACCGAGCAAGCCCACAACGTAAACTCGAGCATCCTCAAAGGCCACAAAGAGCTGGTATTCTAGAACAGGAGTGTGGAAACATGCTCACAGACGCCTCTCCCCACACCCCCGCCCTCAAGCAACCCAAAGGCATGATCAGAGTTCAGGGACATATTCCAGCCAGGCAACAACTCTCAAGGACAGTGGTGAGGGGAGTGGCCGAAGAGAGGTGTGGTCCAGGGAGAGTACTGAGGGGCTGTATTTGCCCCTCCCCCATTGGGCCTGAGTGTCCCCCTCCCTCCTCTACATTGTTAGGAAGTGTTGGTTCTTCGTCCTCAAGCAGCTATGGTAGGATTGATTGTGATGGGTGGGGTAGAGTGCATCCCCAGGGGGCGGGCAGATCAAGGCAAATTAGGATCCGCCAGTAGATCGCAGGATGATTTGCAATCAGAAAGCAAAGGCTTTTGATTCCCCATTGTTCAAGAATAGTGTCCACAAATGGCTCTCCTTCCTTACATTAATCTGTTAGAATTTCTGATCCACACAAACTTAGATGTAGGTTTGTGCTCGTACATGCAGGTCTTCCCAATGTTTTGTTCACGGGGGGCAGCAGGTACCTGTCTCCAGCCTCCAAATAGGCCTTGAGATCTGTTTATAGTATTCTCCAAATAGGCCCTTGTATTTTGCACCTGATTGGTGGACCTTGGGGTCGTAGCCTGAAGTTTGCCCACACCAGTGGTATAGTATCAAGGAACCTCCACACAATAGGAGACCCAGTGAATGTGTGTGTTGCATAGGTGTGAATTTGTGTTGGGACCCCACGAAAACAAAAAGTTCTTGGGGTTCTTCCAGAATGGCAAGATCCTTGACGCAAATGTTCTACCAACTGGACTGTAGGGCAAATGGCCAAGTTCTCTCTTGGGGTTGCACTGTTTGGAAAGCCCCCAACCTCCCCTCCCTCCTGCCCCAACCAAGTGGGTGCTCCAGTCTTACGGTTTTGTCCCACATCATGGTAGGTGAGGATGGCTGGACGTTTGGGCTTGGGTGTCCCATGGATGGTGATTGTCACAACCCCATAAGGTGTCTCCACTGTGTGTTTCTGTGGAAGGGGGAAAAGAGAGAGAGATAGAAAGAAAGAAGGGTGAGCAAATGTGACATCATAGGGCTAGACCATAACCCAGTGCAGACAGCCATAACCAGACTTATGCTGAGTGTATGGAGGGAGAACTCGGGTCATAAGTGGTGGTGGCCCCATCTCTGACTTCTGTGCTTAGATGGTTCCTTGTAACGCATAAACTGATTATATATGTGTGGGCTTCCTCTGTGAAATCTGGGATCCAGCTAAATGCAGGGGTTGTACATCACATGTTCATAAAGATTTTGCACGCATAGATTCTATGTACAAGGCACAATCAACATGGGGTGGGGTGGGGAGGGAGCTGGTTGCTGTGATCCTAGCCCCCCTCCCCTTCCAGGCTTCCAGTGCATGCTGATCATAGCAGCTGTCTGCACAGAAAACATACAGTGCATGAGTAAAGACGTAGTTCAATCCTAGTTTGTTTGCACTTTTTAAATTAGGCTACCTCAAGGGACAGAGCTGAGACTGGGTTCAGAGACAGCAGAGAAATGGGCCGTCAAAAGACCACTCAGGGCCCAGTCAGTTGTTGCTTTCCCATACATCTAAGGCTGTGTGTGGTTAAAAACAAGGAGTGGGAAATGAAAATTACATGTGCGCACACAAAACTGGATATTTTCACTTATTTTGCACAGTTTATTCTACTTATGCTAGTTATGGGGTGGTGAAAACTACTATGCATGTACTATGGCCCACCCCGGCTGCTAGAACCTCTGCTCAGTACTTGAGTCCCCAGCATTGCCAACAATGCACAGCAATATATACCGTATTTTTCGCTCTATAAGACGCACCAGACCACAAGATGTACCTAGTTTTTGGAGGAAGAAAACAAGAGAAAAAATATTCTGAATCTCAGAAGCCAGAACAGCAAGAGGGATCGCTGCACAGTGAAAGCAGCAATCCCTCTTGCTGTTCTGGCTTCTGGGATAGTTGTGCAGCCTGCATTCGCTCCATAAGACGCACACACACATTTCCCTTTACTTTTTAGGAGGGAAAAAGTGAGTCTTATAGAGCAAAAAATATGGTAATCACCAGGTGGACCTTATCACAGTACGGAGATAAAATATTATCCCCCTTCTATTATCTGCACATCATGATACTGTTAAAGACCCAGTTACCAGTGTGATTAAAAATTGATAATATTCTTCTGTTCTAGTCCACCACCCTCAGCTTCTGATTTTCTGACCCTTCTATTTTCATGCCTATCTTCACAGCCTTGAGGACTAGAACCTTGGTGTTTTGTTTCAAAGAAGACTCTGATTCGTGGGATGCTCACTTTTGTTCCCCTGCCCAAGTACCCGCCAAGTCCATCAAGATCACTAGTTGCTTACTTTGTCCCTACAACTACTTCAAGACAACTCTATGTTTTTTGACCTGTAGATTAATATCAGCATCCCTTCCAAGGCTCTCAGGATAAAATTGAGAATAGTAGCCAAACCATGGTTTAAAGATGAGTTAGGAATCAAACCCAGAACATGTTGTTTATATGGTAAAGTCCACTCCAGGAATATGCCAAGTAAGATAGATTATTTGTAGCTTTGAGTATACAGGGTTCATTTTCTTCTCATCCCAATTTGGAATTTTATGAAAGGACATATATTATAATCCGCTTTCCTCTGTGCTTTTTCCTAATGTATAAATCATCTCCAAGCCATGTTGTAATCTTGAAATACATCTGAAGCGTGTGCAAGGTCAGGCGGTATGACTCATAAGTGAAGACTATGCTGGCACTCGCTGCCTTAAAAACGAAACACTGCCCACAACATTCCAGAACAAGTGCAGAATTCAGTGTCAGAGGACTGATCGTCTCCACCTTATCATTCCCATGATACACTGGGAGAAACCTGGGCCAATATTCAAAACAATCACATTTCTTCTCTCTCTCTCTCTCTTTAAAGTTCCTTGTTTATTCTACAAGCCCTTCCTGCTAAGGCTTTCTCTTATAGCACACAAGGGAACTCAATGTATTCAAAAGCAATTGGACACTCGGAGAAAGGTTGAGTGATTTGGCACCGGCAGATACTCCTTTCCAGAAAGGCAATAACACAGGCGTGAAAAGGGTAAAAGGTGGAGATGAAAGAAACAGTTCAGAAGAGAGGCAAGCGACCGCGAGTCTAGATTTAAGACTTGCTGGCAAGACTGCCACAAGCCCAAAGCGGGAAGCGTTGACTAATGGTTACAGATGATAGTCTGGGACAGCACCCACTGAGCCAAACAGAGGCCACCAGCCAGGCATTGTGGCTTGCCAGGAAGGTTGTTTGCTGAACCTTGAGTATTGTATTCAGGTCCTACACAACTCCTATTCAGGCGTTCTCCTTGTCCTGAGCCCACATGCACAGGGGAAGAGGAGTGCTAGTTCCCTCAACCCGTCCCAGGGGGGTCAAGTGAGACAGAAGCAAAGAGTTAGTTGGAGGGCTAGCTTTTGAAGCAGGAAGTCTTCTCTGCTCATTCCTGGCATACAGCCCATGACATCAGGTTCTGGATCCCAAAGAAAAGCTATCCCTCCAACTCATGGAGAATGACAGCGATGGCAATGGGTGGGGTGGGGTGGAGGAGCTGTCCTTGCCTTCCCCCCCCCCTCACACAACGATTAAAAACAACAGAAGAATGCCTGAATGAAGCCCCTGTTGGTGTACAAACTGTGGAAGGCAACTAACAGGCATGTCTAATGGGGTTACAGTGGTACCTCAGGTTACATACGCTTCAGGTTACATATGCTTCAGGTTACAGACTCCGCTAACCCAGAAATTGCGCGGCGGCGGTGGGAGGCCCCATTAGCCAAAGTGGTGCTTCAGGTTAAGAATGGTTTCAGGTTAAGAACGGACCTCTGGAACAAATTAAGTACATAACCAGAGATACCACTGTATATACAGCTCCCTGGTAGGACTCTTAATACAGTCCTGCAGCAGGGTTTCTACTAAGCCAGGGGTGAGGAACTTATTTTAGCCTGAGGCTCACATTCCCTTCTAGGAAACATCAGGTGGTTGTGGCAGTGCAGGCAAAAGTGGGCAGGATGACAAATGTTAACTTACTCTCACACCCCTCTCCATCTTCCACCCAGGCATGGGAAAGAAGGATTATAAGAGTTTGGGGACATGTTCTAGCCAGGCAAAAACACTCCAGTAAAGGAGCCAGCGAAACATGGCCTGTGAGGAACAAGAGTCCCAAAAGTCAAACAGAAAGGCCTGGAGGCGGTTCCTGGACCTGAGGCTTCCCATTCCTGTCCTATGCCAAAGGAACATGGCAGAATGGAAGTCTGGCTTATACTTAAGGGTACAACATGTAGAGAATGGGCTGTGCCTAAACACAACATACTTGGCAGCTTCTGTAGTTTTGCAAACCCAGGCAGGAAGTCAAAAGAGGAAATCCCTTGTGGCCTCTGCTGCTGCTGCAGAAAAGTGTTGGGCTGTGTTTGGCTTGGTGGGTTTTCAGTCATGGTACAAAGGCAGACATTGCTCCCGTGTCTTTAACAGCTGTGTAGGGCTGGCAAATAATGCCAGTGCAGGAGTGCGCAACATGGTACCAGCTGATCAACACACAGAGGCCTCTTTCCTTTTTGCATCTGGTCACTCAACTAGCCATAAGCCCCTTGGGAGGTTTTTGTTTCATCCATGTCGGCACACCAGCTACTGTTGTTTATTGCAGCCTAATCTAATCTTACATTTTCTTATCTACTCTCCTGCATTCTGATTTGTTTTATGGGTTGTAGTTTTATTGCTTTTGTGTTGACTTTGGATGATTTGGCACCTGTGTGCATGTTTGTGTTCCCAAAAACATTTCAATAGAAATATTGTGATTGATGCAGCAGTGTGGTGGAACAGGGAGGGGCAGGGATGTTGGCGTCATCTCGGGGGGGCATTACTTGCCAATTCTTTATGTGCCAAATAATTAAGCTTAACTCAAAGAGAAACCCACCAAATAAACTAAACAGAGGAAGAGGGAGGTAACCTTAGCAAGCATAGCTAAGAGGCTAAAACCAGCACTTTTCTTTCTGAAAGAAATCCCAGATCCCTATATCATGACCAACCAAAATGCCACAAAATACTGACCAAGACTTTGAGCCCACCCAAACTGCACAAAGTGGGGGATGGGTTGAAGGGAAAAAATGCTGTCAAAGGTTTTGCTTCTTCTTTTGTACAGGCTTAGGAGGGGCTTGGCTATCAGGCCTGTCATTAGAGTAAATGAACATCAGCATTTACCCACTACACCACTGAATGAATGATCAAAATAATAAATAAAGTGGAACTGCAACAAAATTTTGCAGTACATCCTCCCCCTGACAGCTTGGACTGGTGGTTTTTTGGGAGCTTTTTTTGTCCATCTAGGTTGTCTTTTTCTCTCTCTTTTTGGTCCAACTGGGTTTTGTTTCATTCCTTTAAAATATATTTTTGGACTTGGGAAAACATCAGGGCTACCAATACTGCCTCTCCTGTTACTCAGCAACCTCATTTTGGCTCCATTTTTCTTGGCACACCCCACCTCCGTTCGCTCTTAGAGGGAGCAATAAATAAAGCTAAACTCGTCACCCACCAAGTGCAGCTTAGAATCCTAACAGCTGGTAAGGTCTGGAAGCCAAGCCTCCAGGAGTCTGCCTCTAGCTCTGGGATGAAATGCAAATATAGTTTAAGAATTTGACCTGTCCAGGGCTTGACTCTGTCATGCTGGGTGGTCTTGGACAGACCTAAGTTTCCTGATCTTTAGTTCCTCGTTTGGAAAATGGGCACAAGAATGACTTACCTTGCGTGTGGGTGGACTGGTGCAATAAGATTTTTGCAATCAGGAAGAGCAGCTATAATTTGGCATTTCCATTATGTAAAGGGTTGCCTCTTTCCGTTTACACCTGCTGTGTCACCAAACCTCATAGCAACCCTATAATTATATTTTCCTATTTTACCAAATGGGACTTTGCCTTGCCTAAGGCTGATCAATGAGGTCATGACTAAACAGAGAAGAGTTGCCACTTTTTTAGCCGGATAGCGAGCAGGGATTTCAACAGGTGCAGCTTTCCTCAACATGGTGGTGGTGACAGAACTTGTCCCAGCTGCTCCTGCATTTTTGAAAGCAGCTTGATTTACAGAAGTCAGCAGGAAAAGCTTTTCATAACATAAGGGATGAGCATGGCTGGACTTGCTCGTTAAAGGAATAGGAGCATGGATATTTCTAAGACCTGGCAACCCAAGTGATGGAATAAGCTGCATATGTTGAAGTTCTGCACATCCCACAGCCATTTAAGCCCACAGAGTGGAAGCAAGGATGGTAGAAGCTTTAATTCAAGCCCATCATGGTCCTGGCACTGACCAAGGAACTGACTGGTAGATGGCAAGGTAGAATAGTGTTAGCCTGCTGGAGTTGGCAAAGGTGCCTCCTATATATCTTGAAGACAAGAAACAAGAAACAGGCTGGGCCAGAGCCAAGATTCCATGGGAGAGCTGTTGTGCCTTTAATGATTATATAATGGAGAAATTAAAGGTGGCTCATTGCGAGATCTTGTGCAAGAGGTCTTTTGAATCTCCAAGTAAGGCTAGGAAAGACCCCTGCCTGAAACCCTGCAATTATAGACAAGAGCATAGTCAGCAAGCATAGGCAATAAGAAAGCTAGATAGACCAGTGCTCTGACACACTCTACAGCAGTGCTCTGTTTCAGTTTGACAGAGGCATCTTTTCTCAGCATACAGAGAAAGGTGGCAACCCCAGAAGTGCCCTCAGCTCCTGCTCACAAGGCCTTAAGTTGGTTACACAGAAGTCATGACTCCATTATCTGCTTATGTTAGATGTGGGGAACCTTTGTCCCTCCAGATGTTGCGGAACTACAACTCCTGTCTTCTCTAGCCATTGGCTATGCTTGCTGGGGCTGATGGGAGTTGTAATTCTTCAACATCTGGAGGGCCAAAGGTTCCCAACACCTGGCTTACACTGACTTGCTAAATAAACCGTGGGGGTGTGGACCCTCCAGAAGGACTCCAACTCCAACCAGCCCTGACCAGCATGGCCCATGGTCAGAGGTGATGGGAGTTGGGGGTCCAACAACAACTGGAAGGCCACAGTCTCTCCATCCTTGTGCTGTAAGCTCACTCTTCCTTCACAGACTGGGGTTGCTGCTTCTCCCTCAAAAAGGACTCAGTGTCTCATCCCAGAGTAGCAAATCAACAGTTGTTGGAAGGAATTCAACAGGAGTAAAACCAGGGGCGCCAACAAAAATTTTGTTGTGGGTGCTCAGCACCCACACTGCAGAGCCCCCAATGCAACTTCTGGTGCCTTGAAAGCACCAGAAGTCATGTCCAAGGTCTTGTGAGACCCTGGTGATGCTGTCTGAGGCCTTGCGAGATCTTGGTACCTGAATTCTGGTGGCACCAGAAGTCAGGTTCCGAGGCCGGGGCACACATGATGACATGACCAATAATTTTGGGCCCAAGTTGGCTCCCCTGGGTAGAACTCTGAAACTCCAGGCTGAGGGAAAGGTGCACTTGCAGGATTTCTGCTCAATCAATCAGGCAGCAACTGCAATGCTTGGATGTACAGTATACCCAGAATGGATGGAACAAGGAGAGAAGGAACGATCACTGAGGGGTTAACACAGCTTCTTTCTGTTTGGCATTTTTGGTATCAGGGCGTTCTGAGGGTTTGGGGCACCAGTTCTGTCCCCGTGAACAAGAGGGGAAGGGGTGGTGATTACCTGGCCTTGTTCCTGCAGAAGTTTGGCTGCTATCAGTTCAGCATCCTAGAACACAGAGAGAGAGAAAGAGAAAGGAGGGGGGAAGACAGACAGACAGACAGACAGACGGAGAATGCAGGGTGGGAAGTAAGTGAGGAAAAAGAATCAGAGTTATGGGAATAGGGCAGGGGAGCGGAAATCAAGGGGGTGCAGAGACTTCCTGCTATAGATAGGGGCCCTTTTTACCAGCACGGGCAATGAGCAGACATTGAGCAAAACTGGACTCACCAGAAAGCTAACTGCACTGTAGAGCTGTAACGCTAAGGGCTCAACCTGCTTCCTTACATGCTTTCTGCTAAATGATGCATTGTTTAGCTGAGGTCATCCTGTGTCTTTGGGGAAAGGCAAAGGCCTGCTCCCTACCCATGCTTCCCCAAAGAAACTAGCCATTTAGACTGTATAGTTCACCAGAGCAGTCCCGGCAACCTGTGTCCAATGGTAAGGACACCTGGGCTAAAAGCACACCTGTGCCAGATGTTTTCCCTGCCACATATCCTAGGACTTCTATGATTAAGAATATGACTTCCTGGGAACATTTGCACACACCCACACCTTACTTAACCCAGGTGATTTCACAGTTTTGAGATCAGTTGCTGGGAAGTGATTAGCACCTGAGTAAAAAGGAATTAACTGGCTGCACCGTCCTTTGCAAGGGCTGAGCTGCTTTCGCATGGAACACAAGCTTCGGGGGGGGGGAGATCCTTTGTTGAGAGCACCCCTAAGTATTGAGTACGACAAAGCAGATAGCGCCAAGGCATTTAGATACAAAGCAACCTGTTGATCGTATAAATCAATGGTTTGATTTCTATCCAAATACACTCTGTGGCTTATTAAAACAGATATTGCATCACCTCTTCGGTCAGGTCAAACTCTGTTGCCTCTGAAAATTAAAATAAGTAGTCTAAGGGCTCCATTCACCTAACTTTTACTCAAAAGGAGACCCACTGAAGTTAATGTACCTATGTTATCAATTTTAATGTGTCTACTCTGAGTATGACTAAGACTGGTACAGTTCATAATGTCTGTGGATTTGCAGTGCAGCTCCAGAAACATAACAACAGGCTGGACAAGTCTGCACCAAAATCTCCCCCAGCAGCATGACCGCAAAGGATTGTAAGTGCAACATTTCTGCAAGTGTTTTTTGCTGTTTTATTTACTGCATTCATTCATATTCCAGCATTTACGTCTGGAAGCTCAAGGCTCTGCTAGGTATCCAAGAACAGGCCAGCTTTGGCAATCCTGATAATGCCCTGGACCTGGGATGTGATTCTCCGGTCAACCAGTTTATATAAATGTCTCACTTCATCATCAATGGAAGGCAAAACAAGCCCTCTGCATAGACCAAGGGAGGATAAGGGTTTATACCACTATTCAGAGAGTTAAAGCTCTCAAATAGCAACAGCCAGGGAAGGGCTACAGCACAGTGGTAGAGCATGAGTGTCTGAATTTCCCCCCTTCCTCAATAGAGGAGATGGTCCAGCTGTTGCATCTCTGTCCTGCAGTGCTTTGAAAGAGACATGCTTCGTCTCTCAGTAGAGCTCTGTCACCTCTATGGATGTGGCCAGCAGAATTGGTGGATTGGCAGAGGTTGCAATTTTTAGGTATCTGGAGGGGCCATGGATTGGTGGTAGAGTCAGTGGTGGTGGGTGCCCATTGGGATTGGTAGGGTGGAAGGCAGGGAGGCCACCAGTAGGTGGAGCCAGAGCCAGAGCCAGAGCCAGGCGCAGCCAACTAATTCTGGTTTTGTCCCCCTCCTGTTCCCTGCCGCATTCTACAAGGGCAACACTTGAGATTGAGGGGGGAAGAAACTGACACCCAGAGCTGCCCCCTGGACTGGATGTAAGGAAGAAGGCAGGCAGGCAAGGTTGGTGGGGCATTTGCGATAACGGACCAGCCTCCAATGGGTAGAGCACATATTTTGCACAGACTTTGCACATGAAAGAGCCCAAGTTCATTTGCCAGCCTCTCCAGCTACAAGGATGTAGCAACAGTGTGATGGGGGAAAACAAAGCAAAACAAAACAAACAAAACTTCTGCCTGAAGCACTAGGCCCTTCCACCATTGGGCCAGATGGACTGACTACTGAGCTCAGCGTAAGGGAGATTTTTTATGCGTCTGCTTTGCCAATCTGCTTCAGACGGAAAGGAACAAGGAGAGAAACAGGCAAGACTGGACAGCTTTGGGTACACTGGTGAGAAGGAGAAAGAGGGATGGCAAGGAAGGGGAGAGTCAGGGGAATCCTGTCCTTTTGCTGACCTTGCCCGGATCAGGTGCTCCTGGAGCTCGCAGAAGCGGCTTCTCCTCAGTTATCTGCACTTCCTGAAGCTCCGTCATGGCTCCTGAAGCAAAATATAAGAGACACAGACATCAAGCAGTGTATTAGCTGGGGCACAGCCACATGCATCTGATAAGTCACTGGCTGAGGATGGGGCTCCTGTCAGGACTCTACTCATGGCAGAGCCAGAGTTAGGGCAGTACAAGCAGTTCCCCTGCACAGAATGCAGAGCCAAGGGGGCACAAAATGATGGTGAAAATAACCACCTATATTTATACGGATACCTACTGAGAAGATTGATTGAAAAAGCAATTGTACCAAAAGGAATTATTGTGAAAATAATAAATATTTAGGGTCTCTGTGTGTGCCAGATTTTGTCCTTGCTCAGGGCGCTGTATTACCAAAGTACACCGCTGCTCATGGTTTTCCTCAAAGCTTTCTGCTGGATCTTAGTGATGGCTCACACAGGAATAGTCCTCATCTGATGGCTATTCCATCAAGCAGGGATGGCAGATGTGAATCAGTCATCCTGGACCAAATGCCAGCCAATAGAATTCGCATATTACCCAGTGTGAACTCAACTGTTATGCTTTCCAACGTGGCATCACTTTACAGTGACACATTTATCTGCTGGCCATTAAGTGAAGAGGTCAAGAAATGTATCTGTGAACCAACCAAGAGTCTTGGCTTTACTTTAACAAAGAGATGAGCCTCACTGTCCATCAAAGAGTGTTTTTGAACACCACACATAAAACTGCCCATACTGTGGATCTCCGGCAGGTTGTATTGATTTTATCGTATATCAGTTGATTGCATGTGTATTATTTCTGCTAGATGCTTTTGAGACTATTCCTCAGAAAGGCAGGATACAAATTTAAATAATAAATAATTGAAAACAAATGTGTGCCAAGTTGTGAGTGTGGGAATGAAAGTGGAACAGAGAACATATGAGGTAGGTGTCACTTTAAAATTACTGATGCAGGTGATGCAAAATAAATTTTAAAATCTCAAACACTCTGCATCATGATTACTTGTGAAAATAACTGAAGCCTATAAGGATGCTATTATTTTGGTTTAACTATCACGGAGGCAGCTGCAAAGACAAAGTGTAAGAACGGAGGACATAACACAAGTTGTAAAAATATCATACCTAAAATGGTGTTCTGTGTTTTGTTGTTGTGGTTGAAATAATATCTTTTAAAACTCTGCGGGTATGTGTGATATTTTGCGGCACCGTGCTGTTGTTTAATCTGTGGCATTTATGTGACTGTGTTTTGACCAATGGCCCTATGCCTAATGCAATAAACCTCCCATTTTACAGGTTGGGGGACTGAGGGAGAGAGACTCATCTAAGGGTACACAGGGGGTCCTGGACAGAGCTGAAGAAGTGAACCCAGCTGTCCTAGATCCAAATCCTCTGGTTATGTAATGGCGTGTAACTTTATATAAAGGACCATTCCTTGGCAGGGGCCCAGGGTCAGCCTGACATCAAAAACAACCCAAGTGGTATCGCTTAGCTTAAGGGTTCCAATTAAAAAACAGTGCTCTGAGAGTTGCACCCCAGAATCTTTTGCAATAGCCCAATGGGTGTCAGGATGCAATTCTGACGAACGCCATTGCACCCCATCATTCTCGGCAAAGGAGCAAGAGATTGTGGGGAGGCACTTCTTGAACTGTGCCATGCCGTTGCTTCCTGTGGCAGTGGAACCCCTTGGCTAAGCCCTGCAGCTGGCACAGCACCAGCCCTGATCATTCCTGCTGGGAGTGCAATACATGATCAAGCGCTACAGTAGTTAACGAGAGCCGCTGTGACGTGTGGAGCAGAGCGGTACACCAGCAGAGACACTGCATCAAACCATAGGTGCACCCAGCTCAGTATTACCTGCACTGACTGGCAGAGGCTCCCCAGGGTGTCGGGAAAGCCCTACACACAGATGCCAGGGATTGAACCTGTGGCCTTCTACATGCAAAGCAGATGTTACAAGCGTGCATATACTGAAGGTGTATGCTCCGTGGTGCTATCCTCCCCAATCCAAATTTTGCACTGAGGGAACCTAATCTCTATACACAGCACAACCGTGATCTTTCCAATCATACAAAAAAGAAATCTATGCTTATATTTCACAATTTATTTTCTTTTTTAGTAACTACCTGGAGGGGCCAGAAGTAAAAAACTTAAAAGCCTAGCTGAAAGATTAGCTCTCCAGCCCCATGCATATCCGCACCCTAAATCCTGAGGTTTCCTCAAGCCCACGTTGTCCTTATCCCAATTCCTCCCTTCCCCGTTCTCTGGACTGGTATGTTCAGTGGCTAAACTATTCCCTGTTCAGTTGATGCGGAAAGCTACCCCCCCCCTTCAGGATGCATAAAAATCAGTGTGATTGTTTTTAAAATTGACTTTTTAACAAAACATTTCAAAATACATCATGGGTCTCCCCCAACCCCCAAGTAACCCATCTAAAATAACACCTGAATGGAACAGGTTCCAGTTCATACTGCCAAACTCTTAAAACTGAATCACGGCCATCTATCAAACAGATTACTGTATAAATTAAAGTCTGGTCTGTTTAAAAAAAGCTCTGGTGGGCAGAGGGCGCTTGACTGCTGAGGTTAAGCATCATAACGATGCATTAAGTTTTGTGTATCCCGTTTATTGCCAAGGGCTTCCTAATGCACCTGGTGACTGTAAACACTAGGATACAGATGTGCTCTCCTACATACCACCAGGATCATCCATGGGAGACCATATTGGTGATCTTGGGCTCTTTTATAGTGTGTGCCTTCCAACTATCAAAGCTCTTCAGAGTGTCCCAGTTCTCAAATTATGAATATTTGTGCATCGGCCTCCACAAATCCACTCGCCAGCTCACCTGGGATGAGCGCCCTCCGTCCTCTAGCAAACAGGACATTCAGCACCTGACAGAGGTTCAATTGCCAGTGCAGTTTCTGAGCAGGTAAGAAACAGCAGGAGTGCCTTCCAATCAGCATGAGACTTGAGCTGTTTCTTTTCCTCTCCATGCCAGGCACAGACAGGCACAGATCCTGCATTGGACTAGATGAGCCTTGGGGTCCCTTCCAACTCTACAATTCTATGATTCTGTGACCCTGCCTCTCCTAAAGCCCTCTGTGCATGCCAGAGGCGTCAAGGAAGGGAATAGTTGGCGACTGCATATAATAGTTGACTAGTAAGACACTTGTTTTTGAAGCTGCTAAACAAACTACATGGAGATTTATTTTCCATCTGATGGGCAAACAGTGTATTGCCCAGCAACGACTAACCTATTTTTACAGAAAGCTCTGGACATTTACAGCTCAGTCCTATGCTTGTTTACTGGAAGTATATCCCACTTTGTTCAACAGGACTTAGCTCCAAATAAATATGCACATGACTGCAACCTAAACTTCCAAGTAAGTGATCTTGCTTAGTATTCTCACATAGCACAGAGAGTCTCCAAAAGAAATTTATCTTCTAACAGATGTAGTTGTGCTGTGCATGTGAATACCATGACCACGCATTTTGGATCATGTTCCTAGTTGATATTAATACTTCATTTAGTTTCAAACCAGCAGGTTAGATCCAGACTTAAGTTGACTGAAGTTAGGCTGCAGCTCTATGCACATTTACTTGGGAGAAAGTCTCACTGAATTCAGCAGGGCTTACTTCTGGGAATATGCATTGCAGAGTTAGATGCCACTGAAATCAATAGGACAAGTTAGTTGTGACTTAAATTAAGCCTCACTGATTTCAGTGGGAATTAAGGGTGCCAAAGGCAACCTGTTTGAGCATTCCTCCTGATTCATTTGCAGGAAAATTAGACAACGTAGGCCATTTAATAAGCATTCGTACATACTCATTTGTTTGCAGGGGAAGCTTTATCCCACACTTCCCAGTGCATTTTTAAAAAAAATAATTGCAGAAAGTCCAACCATTGGGGGAGGAAGTGTGTTTGTTGCGCAAGCTCTCCCAATCAACTCTAATTGCACTACCCAAATTTGCCAGTAAGCGATTGAATTCCACTTGAGAATAGCAACAGCCTGGAAGTGCCCAGAGTGCAACTGACTTGAGCCTGGATGCAAGCCAATGTTTGAATTGTGCTACAGCAATCCGCCAGCTTGCTCATGCCTGTTCAGGAAATATGTGAATTTCAAAATGTAGAAGTTGATTTATTTAAGTCAATGATCTGCCTGCCTTCTTCTTTTCTTCATAATTTAAATCATCCTGGCCGTGCCTAGGAAAAAAATGCTGTATGGGAAATAGCCCTAAGCTACTACAAAGTTCACTGGGTGGTCTTGGGCAAATCTCTCTCCCAGGGCTGATTCACACATGCAGGTGTATCAGAATTTCTCTCTGTGCCTGCAACATGACATAATGCATGTTAGTCCCACTATGGGGCTAGTTCAGTAATACAGGGACAGCCAAAGTAGACTACAACTCCCATCATCCCTGATCTTTTGGCCATGGTAGCTGGGACTGAAAGGAGCTGGAAGTCCAACAACATTGGCCATCATGGTACACGTGTTGAGGACTGCAGCCTTCATTACTGTTCATGTGGTGACTGTCAATGGATTATGTGAAAATACACACTACAGTGGTACCTCGGGTTACAAACTCCGCTAACCCGGAAGTAGTACCTTGGGTTGAGAACTTTGCCCCAGGATGAGAACGGAAATCGTGCACCGGCAGCACAGCAGCAGCAGGAGGCCCCATTAGTGAATGTGCGCCTCAGGTTAAGAATGGTTTTGGGTTTAGAACGGACCTCCAGAACAAATTAAGTTCATAACCAGAGGTACCACTGTACTGGGGAAGACAATCCCTAAAGGAAGTTCTATCTGAGAGGAGTTAGAGCCACGGCAGATCATTCAAACATGCAAGTCATCCCTTGATGGTGCAGGCATCTCTTTGAGGAGTAGCCCATGGGGCTGTTGGAAGGATTACAAAGAGGAAGAAGAAAAAAGGCAGGAACTGTGAAACTCTTTGGACCATTCTGGAACATGCAGTAATGAACTGTGCTTGTAAGGGGTGTGTCTGCATATAGTCTGCCAACACTCACATATTTCGATGCATCTGAAAAATGGAACCGTCCTCCCTCCTGCCCCAGGGCACTCTAAAGAAGGGGAAAGTACGTGTGCGGGTGTCTGTGTGTGCATGCCCCCCCCCACACACACACAGAGAGAGAGAGAGAGAGAGAGAGAGAGAGAGAGAGAGAGAGAGTCCAAGAGCACACCAAACAACCACCATGAACACATAGACCCCCTAGAACCATGGAAGGGCCGGTCCCCATTATCTGGCAGCTAACCAAAGACACAGGAACCTGTGACCCAAACTAGAGGTTTTTATCCAAACTGGGGCAACATCTATCTCCTCTCTTCTCCCTGGTAGATACCTTCAAGCAAGCCTTACCATGCTATTGAGGGTTTGTTTGTTTTATTTATTTTGCACTGGAGTTAAATTTTATGAACAGAAAAGAGAGAGGAGCAATGAGGGAGCAGGATGGCTAGGCATCCTCTTCCCTGGCCCTCTTTTGCTCTTTCAAACTAGGCTACTTTCCCCTTGCTGAGATGTGAACCTTCCTTACTTCCCTCCCTCCTTCCCTCTCTCCCACCACCAGGTGCCACTCCATTGCTGGCACAAGCAGAGGGGCTGCCAGGAGCCCCATAAAAGCAGGAGGTCCCCCCCTTTTCCCAGGCTCCCTCTTCTTCTTCTCCTCCTCCTCCTCCTCCTCCTCCTCCTCTCTTTCCCTCTCTTCTTCTCCCTCCCAGGTGCTGTGGCTGGTTTCCACTCTGGCCTCCATCCAAGGATCCCCCTCCTGGGCCATAAATAGCTGTTTTGATCACCCTGGCACGGGCAGCGATCCAGTTCCCCCGGGGTGCTCCTTGTCACTCTGGGGCCCTTAACAGGGCCTGGAAGGAACAGGCATCCAGAAGAGAATTCTTCCAGCCAATCACTGAAGCAGCAGCTGCACACAGAGACCTTCCCAGTGCAATGGGCAGAGAAGGCCAGGCCGAAGTGGGGGAAGCCAGGATCTCCCCGGTCCCTGGCTAGGAAGGTACAAAAGGGAGAATGAGGTTTGCAGAGAGAACGGCGGCCGATCTGCTGGCACAGAATGCAATAAAGTACTTTTGGGGCTAGGTATTCTACTCCTGACATTTAAAGCACATATCCCCCTTCCCCCAAGAATCCTGGGAATTGTAGTTTGTTAAGGGTGCTGGGAACTGTAGCCCTGCAAGGGGTGAACTATCATTCCCAGGATTTGTGGGTGGGTGGGTGCTTTAGATGTACGCTGCATTCACAGATTGTGTCTCACTTGCTGTATAGTCCTTTCTACAGTTGCTGGGTTTTTTTGTTGCTATTCTTCGTCACCTTGGTAGGGCTCCAGTGTTTTCAGGTGCTGAATGGTAAGCCCAAAAAATCGGACAGGTGCAGTTTCCCTGGCACAGAGCTGCTCTGCTGGAAGGAAAGCCCCACCTGTTGAATATATGCCTGCTGCACAGCTGTTAAAGACACAGGGAGCCCTGCCAGGAAGAAGGTTCCCATTCACCAAGCCAATACTGCACAGAACCTCAGAAGCTGTGGTTAAAAGGCTGCTTAGCTGGGTGGGGGTATCCGTCCCCCCTTTTCTCTTTCTCTCTCTCCCACTCAACTCACACAGCCAGATTTGATCCAGGGTTGAATAAGCCCGAGAATCTCCCTCTCTCCTCCTGCTTTCACAACCAGCCTTTCTGAAACGTAAAGAGTGCCTCTGAGCACGTCCAGTGATTTTTCTACCCCACTTCTCCCAAGGCAGATCTGAGCCCTGGCAACACCTATTTTAGAAAGGAAGTGCTACAAAGGGGTGGAGGTATACTCAGCCTTCTCATGTGCTTGTCAACCCCCCTCCCTGTTTTGGAGGTCCCAAGACAGCAGCAAAACTAGGTTACTGAGCCCATTGTGGGTTGTGTACTTTGTTTAGCGGCTCAGAGGCCTAGGCTATGCACATATCATCCCCAGACCCCAACAAACAGGTGCTCCAATTTTAAAACAACAGTAGCTACTTGTGTATACCAGGACATGTGTGTTTGTGTCTGGAGAGTCTTAATGTCCATGCACGTGAGACGTTTCAACTAAAACTGGTCTGTTTTCCCTTCACTGCTTGCTCCAAATAAACCCAATTACTCCCAGACCTTCTGTTTGGAAAGTGGACAATGGGGGTTCCTAGATGTGCTCACATCTAGTACAGTCAAGAGGTTATGTGTGAGGAGGTGATACATGTGGGAAAGATCCCTGGTGTCTTCAGTAGTAGAACCCAAGCACATGGCAAGGGGGCGGGAGACTGTGCTGCTGCTGCTGCTGAAGACTGTGGAAAGCTGAAAGTTAGCTCCAGGTAATGTAGGTTGCCACAGAGCTTCCAGGTGCCCACAGATGCCAACACAGGGAGGGCCTACGTGCCAGGCGGCCTTGGCACTCACACCAGAGGATCTGGAAACACAGGCACACACCTGCCGCTGAGGCCACGTGAAGCCCCACCAGGCTTGGGGGCTGGGAACATGCAGCAAAAAAAAAAGGGAAAAAGCCCAAACCCAGTCACCCTCCTTGCTCCGAAGGGAATGAACGGCTTCCCTATCTCTTTGGGCCCTGACCCCATGAGACCCGGCTCCCTTCCCAGAGCCAGGAATAAAAAATCCAGGCACCCCAGCCTTGGACTTCAAACCCTCTGACTCTTCTCTCAACAAGCCAGGAGCCTCGGCTGAACTCCCAGCACACAGCTTTGACAGCACGGTATGCCTCTGGAAGTCTTCTTCTGCACAGCCAGGGCAGAATCCGGATGCTCGCCCCACTGCCTCCTCTCCCAGACAACCCTGGGTTTTATGGTCCTTAACATTGGATGCCAGAGAGCCCAAGGCGGCAACATCCACCTGCTCTCACCTGATCACACACCTCCCAGAGAACCCAAGAGTGCTGACTCCACCACCAACTGCTCTCCAACCTGCCAAGCCTTGCATAGAGAGCCCCAGAGCTCCTTGCACTCTGCCTCCTGCCTCCCAGATCCATCCGTCTTGCGACCCACTAGCATCCTGGCCCCCTCACCTGGAAGCTTGACCTCCTAGCCCCACCCCCTTGCTTCTACCCACTGGGGCTTACTACTCACTCCCAGAAATAGGACCAAGCTGCCGGCG
This sequence comes from Podarcis liolepis, assembly GCF_965112155.1. Taxonomy (NCBI): domain Eukaryota; kingdom Metazoa; phylum Chordata; class Lepidosauria; order Squamata; family Lacertidae; genus Podarcis; species Podarcis liolepis. The sequence goes on along the minus strand of NC_139573.1, from coordinate 24,439,165 downwards.
GATTTGGGACACGCACATACAGACCTCTCCTCGCTTCCAGCAGAGCTCAGGGACCCTGCAGCTTGCAAATCCTCCTCTGGTTGCAACCCACTTAATCCTCCGAGCGACCCCCCCTTTCCTTCTCCCTCCAGCAGAAGGCAAAAATCCCTCGGCCACCCCCCCCCGTCTTTCCCGATTCCATCCTGACAGACCCCCCTCTCACATGGAGACCAGGGGGTCAACCCGCCTCCCCTTCTTCTCTCTTTACCCCCTCCCCAATACGCATAAGCAATCTGGCCCTTCGAGGGCTTGGGGGGGGGGGGAGGCAGGGGTGCCTCCCATCCGGAGTGTTTTTCCATTTGACATTTGAGTCTGTTGATCGTGTCAATCGCAAAGCGAATCGAGGAAGCGGGCAGGAAATCAAATCAAAGCAGCTCATGGCGCGGGCGAGGAGGAGGAGGAGGATGAGAAGGGAGGGGGCTCCTACACACACAAGACATTTCCCCGAAAATACTCACAGCAATAGCAACGAAAAGCAACAGAGGATTCTTCTTGTTTTGGTGGTGTTTTTTTTAAGAGGCGGGGGGCGGGAGGCGGCTTTTGTATAGTTAGCTCTAGGGAGGTTAGGCACCCGATTTAGGGGTGTGCGCGGGGGGAGGGAAGCGGGAGATTCTGCCTGCAGGGGCATTTAATCTCCTATAAAACTAGGCAACATCTGGCAACAGATTTCTCCTCCCTCCCTTTCGGGGTGCTCGCAAGGGATCGGGGGAGGTCAGAGGCGAAGAAGAAGAAGGAGCCGGGGATAGGAAAAAAGGACAGCCGCGCTTTGCAGACTGGCAGCCCCTCCCACCCACAAAATGTCACCCCCTGTTTTTCTGGTACCCACTGTCCGCGCGTCTGTCTGTCTGTCTGCCTGCCTCCCTCTCGTCCGCGGCGGCTGCGCTCGGTCGCTCCGTCTGTCTTTCCACCTTCACTTGCCTTTGACTCTCTGACTGCAAACACCACCTCCCCCCACCCCCAGGGAGAGACCCCTCCCCCCAGATCCCCTCCCCCCAGCTCCGCCTCTGCCAATCCAGATTGCCAACAAGGAAGGGAAAGGGGGTGGGGGGAGGAAATCAGGGGAGGGGAAGAAGGAGGGGGAGGAGAGACCGGCAACCATCTTTCCCCAGATCCTTGGTAACAAAGGGGGATCCCTACAAAGGCAGAGAAAGACCCCCCTCTCCTCTCGGGGTGACCCGAGCACCTCCCTCCCCGCTGACATCCAGATTCAGTTCGAGCGCAGTATACTTTTTTAAAAAATGTACGTGCAAATGCAAAATGGGGCGAAACAATGTGTGGGGAGCGGAGACCCTGCGCACCCTACAGGGCAAAGGTCCTCGAATCCTCCCCCCCCCCCGCAACCTATGGCCAGCCCCAGGGGGCGTTCCCGAAAGCAGCGAACAGCCAAAACAAAACCTGTAGTAGTTAATCCGGAACTAATAATGAAATAAAATAATAATCGCTCAGTCGCACAACCGATCCCGTCTCCCCTTGCAGTAATCTCAGCGAGGATTACAGAGCTCCAGTTAAGCGCCAGGCTCAGCTCAGGGACAGAAGAAGCAGCTATTCTGGAGTGGGAGCCCCGGAAAACGTGGAAGAGGCGGCACCGCCGAGCATGTGCAAAATGCATTTCCGCTCAGCTGTTAGCAACCGGAGCCCATCTTCACAAATCTTGAGATTAGGTAGCAGGCAGCGCTTGATCTTTAAAATAGGTGATGCTTCAAAATCTATATTGAAGTAGCACCCCTTCCATTTGTCAGATATATGTTGTTTGCGGGGGGGGGGGTGAGACTGCCCAGGATTCCTCCATAGGTTTCAGGAAATACTCTGCACATGCTCTTACCTGCTCTCCAAGAAAAAGGGTTCCAGGAGAGAAGGTCTGATTTCCTAGCAGGTTTGGCGTCTTGGTATAACTCTTCTTCCTCCTCTTGCTTTTTTAAAGTTAACTACAGGGTACCAATTATCCCCCCTATGATGAACCTGGGTCAACATAAAAGATCCAGAGTCAGATTTCAACTTAACCATCAACTCGCTGAATGCTGCCGAGCATGTCTCTCTGGTCTGCAGCTTCAATCTGCCCATCAAAACTTGCGATCAGATGAGACAAGAAAAATCCCTCTTTGCAATGCATGTTTATTCAGAGGTAAGTTCCGCTACTGACTCCCAGTGAAGGATTTTGAAGCTTTAAAATCCACACGTGCCTTCAAACAAACAGCAATTTTATGGTAGTCGATTCCCAGCTCTAAAACACTCTTGCTCTTGGAAGTTCACCAAATGTTGAGCCTGAGCATTTTAGGATTCTGATGTTGGTGTCAGAGATGGATCTGAAATGAAATGTTCTGTTTCAACATTTGGCAAAAATACACCTGTGTTTAATTTTTCTTTTGAAGGGGGGGGGGGGACAAATGCAACAGAGCTTGTTTTGCACATGTTGAAGTAGGTTGAAGTAATATACATTATGATCTGTAGAACTCTTCTCCATAAGACCATCATCACCCAGAGCCTAAAATTACTTAACTGCGTCTTAAAGCAACCATCTTGCCAAATTCAGTTGGTCTTCCCCCACCCTGCTGGGTTCATCCCCAAGCCATATATCCAACAGGATCCATAACCATGGACATAGCTGGGGGGTGGGCAATCAATCAAAATCAATGCAAATCTGAGGTTCTGCCCCCCTAACAAAAGCATATCCCCCCCAAAAAAATCCTCACTACGCCCATGTCTATAACTGGGAAGACTGAAAGCCATTCAAAGCAGGAGAGCATACATTTTAATTTTTGAAAGCCAATACAAGAATTTAGGAAGCTGCCTTTATCCGAGTTAAACCACTAGTGTAAGCTGTGCATTGTTTGCATGAAATAATCAAATTATTATTAATAATAAACCATGGTTTTGCTTACTGTTAGATGCAAAGGAGTTCTCAGGCAAACCTGGCTTTTCCATGTAGGGCTGGAAATGTCCCTGTCTGAAATCCTGGAGATCCCTTGCCAGTCAGTGCAGAAATTGTTCAACTTGATAGACCAATAATTTTACAGAGGGTCCCCGTCTTTTTTTGAAGTGCCAAGGTTTTGTTAATTACATCAGTGTAGTTACATTCACTGACCAGACTACTGGGAGATAGGAGCAGGTTTGTTTTATTTTTATTTTTAAAAATGAGCAGCTGTGTAGCAGGGTGCCTGTATCTTTCCCTTTATCTACCTTGGTTGGTTCTGTTGCAATAACTTTGAGGTTAAGCACGTTTCTGAGCCAGGTTGACTAACTTTACCAGGGGGGAAAAACCGTTCCCAGCATTTGGTTGCAAAAAGGCATGCTCAAAACACAGAACCTGGGACGCAGCCTTGATTTTTAATGTCTGGAGTCACCAAGGCATGGGGCAGGTTCAGTTGACATCTCAAAGGAGTCTCCAAAGGGTCTCCTTTATTTTGCACCACATAAATCTATGGGCTCCATTCAGCTCTGCGGGAAAAGACCGGCATTTTAGGGACAATGTTGCAGTGCAGGCAAAAGCTGCATCCCAGCAGTGGATGGATGACCCAGCTATCTAGAAGGATGAACACCCACCATCTATCACCCAGTGGTTTGAAGATCTCACCTCCCTTTCTTACAATCACCCCAGTTTCATTCAGGCACCTGTTTGGACTGCTTATATTAATGTATACGTTTAAATTGATGGGATATTCTTATTTTCCACATCATCTGGAAAAGGACTCCCTCTTTTTAAAATTATTAACATTAGCTTATATTTTTCCTTCTTCTTTTCTGTTGCAAATTAGGGAAGGAGGCAGAGATTGAGGGAGAGAACTGAAAAACCAAGGCCCAGAATATCCTGGGCAGGGAACCAGTTCTCTGTGGAGACCCATCCCTTTGGCTTTCCAAAGGAGGTTTGTTTGGACCCTTCTTTTCTTGATGCTTGGTGGGACTCTTTTTGAGGTTGTTCTATTTTATAAATTAGAGCCTCTGTTTTAGTGCTGTTTTATTATTGCTGTGGATTTGTTGCTGTTGCTTTTGAACTGTAGCTTTGTATGTGTTATATATACAAAACTAGTCTTGTATGTGTGTGTGTGTGTGTGTCTGTCTCTATCTATTTGTCTCCGCCTTGAGTATTCCTTGAGTGAGGTGTGTGTGTGTGTACACACACACACACACACACACACACACAACTACCTTGAGTAGCAGGATGTAAATACCATAAATAAATATTATGAAGGAAAATCCTTGTTGTTTCACAAAGCTTACCGGTGGGCCTTGGGCCAGTCACTGTCTTTCAATTTAACCTTGCTCACAGGACTATTGTAAGGACAGAAGATGGGGGCAAGACTGCACATACTGCCTTGAGTGTCTGTTGGAAGGGTGGTATAACAAATAATAGCAAATGAAAACTATTATTTGGCCTTGTACTAACATTTTCCACAATCCTGCCCTAGGATAAAACACCCAAGCCCATAGCCAGGGTCTCCTCAGTGATCCGTGTCACTGCTCTTAATAGAGCCCCACTTTATTGTCATCTATCAGGTGCTAGATGACATCCGCCCCAGTTTTTGCACTCCTGCAAACGCAGTGAAAACAATAGGATGCTGGAATCTTTTACTACCCAGGTAGGTTGCTGCCACTACAGCACGGCTGTGCATGGTTGTTACGATAAGAGAGGCGCTATGCCTCTCTCGTGCCCACGTAAAGCAGCACACAGAGCGAACTCTGTGTGACTGTGTCTCGAAGCATAACCTCTTCTCCGCAGCCCTGAATCTCAGAGAGCTGCTTCTCTCCTAGCTTCCTAACTTTTCTCAGTTCACAGCTAGTGGCTGCGTCCTGTTCTTAACCCACCCACTTAAATGTTGCTTTTTCTGGCAGGGCTGGGTGGGACTGTTTTGCCTGGCACATTCTTTGGGCAAGTCTAGCTGGTCAAACCAGTTGGGCCCTGTACTGCTTGCATCCTGGACTAATCCTAGTGAAGGATCACAAAACACACACACACACTCAGACACAGAGAGAGCGAGAGAGAGAGCTGCTATACATAGCTGCCTCTACTAACTTTCCGGCGTTGGTGCAACCCGACATCCAGCACCCCTTACAAACTTTTCTATTTCCCTGCTGAAATACTTTGCTTGGCAAACTAAGAATGCCAATGTTTGACTGTTGGTATTGAGCCCCTAACCCATAGCACCCCAACTTGCTATCAATGTGGAGTTGAAATATGAATTGAGGTCCACACTGTAGCCACAGCAGACATTTAAAGCCCATGACTTTCCCCAAAGAATCTTGTGAACTGGGCTTTGTTAAGGGTGCCTGGATATTGTAGCTCTGTGAGGGGTAAACTACAGTTCTCAGGGGTTTTTTTGGAGAAGCCATTTGCTTTAAATGTGTGGTATGGATGTGACTCCAGTGTGAAGTTAAATGCTTCAGGGCATCCAAAATGCAGGGTTCTCTCATATATGTCTGTCTATCATCTATCTATCTATCTATCTATCTATCTATCTATCTATCTATCTATCTATCTATCATCTATCTATCTATCTATCTATCTATCTATCTATCTACTATCTATATCTATCTATCTATCTATCTATCTATCTATCTATCTATCTATCTATCATCTATCTATCTTTCTTTCTATCTATCATCTATCTATCTATCTATCTATCTATCTATCTATCTATCATCTATCTATCTATCTATCTATCTATCTATCTATCTATCATCTATCATCTATCTATCTATCTATCTATCTATCTATCTATCTATCTATCTATCTATCTACTATCTATCTATCTATCTATCTATCATCTATCTATCATCTATCTATCTTTCTTTCTATCTATCATCTATCTATCTATCTATCTATCTATCTATCTATCTATCTATCATCTATCTATCTATCTATCATCTATCTATCTATCTATCTATCTATCTATCTATCTATCTATCTATCTCTATCTATCATCTATCTATCATCTATCTATCTATCTAGTCTATCATCTATCTATCTAGTGCAAATAACATCAACTGGAGAGCGACTCAGATTAATGGAATCGGATCAGGCACGGTGGAGGGCCTTTAACCCTTTAACACCTTCAGAAGACAGAGGGTGCCAACCCCCCCCCCCGTTCTCTCTCCCCTTCCTGCCAGTGTCCGAACCCAGTGGCTCCCCTGCTGTGGTCTAGAGCAACACCCCTATTCCAAAGTTGATACTTGCTTTGGGTCGCTTCCAGACAACCTCTTTAATGACCCTTCATCCTGATTTGTTTTAGGAGAGATTAGGCAGCCTTGCATCATCAAGCAAAGTGTTGCATCAAACTTTCCAGGGCATTTCCCCTTCCGTTCTGCAAAAAAAGTCAGTTGTTTGGGAGAAATGAGTTTGTTTCACAAGAGCCCCAAATCAGCTAGAATTGGGCAGCTTGCTGGGATGTGATGGGATACCATTTGAAAATAGTGCCTGGAAGCCCCTTTTGGTGGTATTAGTGGGGCAAATCCTCCAATTCATTGATATTTGCTTTGGGGCACTTCCAGTTGGTCGCTGTTTTCGGGCGGGATTCCATCCTACACTGGCAAATTCAGGTTGTGCTATTACAGTTTATTTGGGACTCCTGCACAACCAAGTCACTTCCCCCCATAGATCAGGCTTCTTTGCAATAAGGAAGATGACAAAAAAAAGGTGTGAGATCGCACTTGTTTTGACAGAATGTCACCCACTCTCTCCACATAAAGGATGAACAGCCAACATGTCATCTAATCTCCCTGCAAACATATCAGGGTGAATTCACAATACACAGCTTGTCTCGAAGCACCCTTGGTGATCCTTCAGAGGATGGGTTTTCTTCAGGGTTGTGTTAGCAGGGAAGGAAAGTGTCAAATTTGCTTTCTCGTATGCCTGCTCTGATCCAGGTAATTCTCATGTGCACAGAGCTGATACAATTTGCCTTTTAAACAAAGCTTAAAGGCATAATAATAATAATAATAATAATAATAATAATAATAATAATTTATTACAGTGGTACCTCGGGTTACAAACACCTCGGGTTACAAACACCTCGGGTTACAGACTCCGCTAACCTGGAAGTAGTACATCGAGTTAAGAATTTTATCTCAGAATGAGAACAGAAATCGCGCGGCGGCAGCGGGAGGCCCCATTAGCTAAAGTGGTACCTCAGGTAAAGAACGGTTTCAGGTTAAGAACAGACCTCTGGAACGAATTAAGTTCGTAACTAGAGGTACCACTGTATTTATACCCCACCCATCTGGTTGGGTTTCCCCAGCCACTCTGGGCAGCTTCCAACAAGAGATTAAAAATACATTAAAACATCAATCATTAAAAACTTCCCTAAACAGGGCTGCCTTCAGATGTCTTCTAAATGTCAGATAGTTGTTGGGACGGTGTTCCACAGGGCGGGTGCCACTACCAAGAAGGCCCTCTGCCTGGTTCCCTGTAACTTGGCTTCTCGCAGTGAGGGAACCGGCAGAAGGCCCTCGGTGCTAGACCTCAGTGTCCAGGCTGAACGATGTGGGTGGAGATGCTCCTTCAAGTATACTGGGCCAAGGCCATTTAGGACTTTAAAGGTCAGCACCAACACTTCGAATTGTGCTCAGAAACGTACTGGGAGCCAATGTACATCTTTCAAGATCTTGGTCTTGGTAGCTGCTCCCAGTCACCAGTCTGGCTGCCGCATTCTGGATTAGTTGTAGTTTCCGGATCACCTTCAAAGGTAGCCCCATGTAGAGCATGTTGCAGTAGTCCAAGCGGGAGATAACTGGAGCATGCACCACTCTGGCGAGACAGTCCGCGGGCAGGTAGGGTCTCAGCCTGTGTACCAGATGGAGCTGGTAGACAGCTGCCCTGGACACAGAATTGACCTGTGCCTCCATGGACAGCTGTGAGTCCAAAATGACTCCCAGGCTGCACACCTGCTCCTTCAGGGGCACAGTTGCTCCATTCAGGACCAGGGAGCTCCCCTCAAAACAGTACTTCTGTCTTGTCAGGATTAAACTTCAATCCGTTATCCGCCGTCTATCCTGCAGCCGCCTCCAGGCACTCAGACAGGACCTTCATCACCTTCACTGGTTCTGATTTGAAAGAGAGGTAGAGCTGGGTATCATTTGCATACTGATGAACACCCAGCCCATACCCCCTGATGATCTCTCCCAGTGGCTTCATGTAGATGTTAAAAAGCATGGGGGAGAGGATGGAACCCTGAGGCACCCCACAAGTGAGAGCCCAGGGGTCTGAACACTCATCCCCCAACACCACTTTCTGGACATGGCCCAGGAGAAAAGAGCGGAACCACTGTATAACAGTGCTCCCAGCTCCCAGCCCCTCAAGACAGTCCAGAAGGATGTTATGCTTGATGGTGTCAAAGGCCACTGTTGCAAAGACACATTTAAAGTCCAGTGGAGTTTAGCCCCAAATCATGTCACATCTTGACTGTAGCATGGGATCAGGCCTGGCCTACATGATTTCATAGGTATATGTATTATCCCTGAGCACGCAAAAAATGCTTCCCCTTCACTAATGAGTAACTAGGACCAGCTCCCTCTTCACCCCTGCTGCCACATATCTGAGATTGCAGGCAGTAGGTTTTTGAGGGCAGCTGTGGAGCCTCAGCGTCACTCGCATTGGGAACTTAGCACAAAGAGTGTATCGTCTGTAGCGAATTCTTTTTAAAGCGAGACAAAACAAACGTATACCTCATTTTTTCTTTTTTTTATTTGCAAGGTTTATTACCACAAAAAAGAGATCAAGATGACATGAACAAAAGTTCAATGAAGTGACCATATTAAAAGCCCATTTGAAGCATTCTGAGGATTGGTAGCAGTGGCGTCACGGTGCAAATTACGTATTTAAAAGTTTAGAATTCAAATGATTCAGCCTCATATTCCTTTCAGTCAGCATTCCAGGTTTATGGAACAATGCAGATCTCAGCCTCAGAGGACACCAGAGACCGGGACAAGACAGCCTGACTTTAGCAGCAGAGTTCTGGGTACCATAAAAGGGCAGGGAATTGTTAGTTATTTAGTTTAGATTTTTACCATCTTGGGGGCTTCCTGCTTCTGGCACCAAAGCATCTAGAAACACACAAATACGGATATCTGGCACTGGGCAAGTTCACATAAAGCTGTTTGAGGGATGCAGTATCTGGTATGAAAACACCTGAGATGTGGTCCCATTCTTTTTCTCTTGCCCATATCCCCACCAAACAGAAGGCCCCATTGCTGAAAGAAGTGAGGACTGGAACATCACAGTAGTGGCCTCATGGAATTCACTTCCTCCTGAGGTGAGCAAATACTCTTCATTGTTGTTCCTCAGAAAACAATGTAAGGCTTTATACCTTTCAGCAGGCTTTTTAGCAAGCCAGCAATTTCCTGAGAGCTGAGGAGAATACTTTTCTACCTGAATTGAAATAAGCACATTCCACTCTTGTACCTGAGAAAAGTTTGGTTTTTAAGAGGGAGAATGAACTACTCGTAGCGGAGAGCACCCCTGTGATTCTGTATCAGTCACTTTTCTGAGCAAGTTTTCTGATTGGAAGGCTCAGAGCACTGTGTTACACAGAGATACACCAGGCAGCTTCCTCTAATTTTGTTGCATCTGTCCACAAGGGTGTACACCTTCCGATGCAGAGGTGCAGCAGAATTTATTGTTCCAGCCCTGACTCCTTTCCATGAGAAGCTTGATTTAAAGAAGGCAAGGCCAGAGCAGTAAATCATACAGAGAGACAGTGGGCAGCCTCCCCTGTGAATGGGTGTTTCAGGCTCATAAAAAGTCCCTTGTTATTTAATAATTATCACTGTGGCAGTTGTTTCATGGCACGCAGTCTGTGAATTACTGCACTGAACCAGTAAGCCATGGTGGGTTGGAACTTGGTTGTTAAGCCAGGGAGTTTGTGCTTATTATCATTCTTCTGAAGTTTTATTTTGTGCTATAATTTTTAAGGAAGATTTTTCTTCACTGTAAGTCGCTATGAGCTGAAGTAGTCAATGTAAAAATTCCTCATTAATAAGCCTTCATCGTCTCTCCATTACAGAAAGAGGTTGCCTACACCAGACACTCTTTGAACCAAACACTTTTCAGTGTAGGCAGTTCACACAATCTGCGCTGTGCTGCTGAGTTGCCATGACTGGTTTCTCAGTGCTCACTCAGTAACAAAGTATAAACGCAGGTGACCCTCATGTCTCCTGGCCCATCACTGAATAATTCTGAGAGGTGTGAACGCACACAATATTTGGAATTTTTTTTCTGAAGGAAGTGGATGTTTATTTTTATTTATTTGAATATTTGTAAATGACACATTCATATAAAATGCCACAGGATAAGATGAGACGTAAAAAACAATATAAAACAATATAAAACAAAAGCTGGTTTGCAAATGAGCACCCCTAGCAATGGGAGCAGGGCTGGAATTATTGGTGGTGGGGAAGCTGGACTTGATGAAATCCACAAGGCCCACCCTTTGATTTCCCTTTAATTTTATCTGAATCAAGCACTCCCACAGTTTTACAGAAGTGTCACTAAGGGGGCTACCACAAAAATACCCCTCCATCCCTTCTGTAATTTGAACGCTGGACTAGAGGCCATCTAGATATTTTGGCACGAGTTAGAAAACCCAAATGGCATCACCCAGCCAGCGGGGAATAAATCCTTGGCCATGTGTCTGATAAGCCTAGTAGTAGGGGCGGCCCTGCCTCTCATTGTCAACATCCAATTTTGGAGTTGGAATCTGGACCTTCGTGTCTCTTCTCGGAAACACCAACCTAGACTTTGGAGAGAATTCCTCGCTCTTCTTTCTCTCTTCCTCGCCACCCTTCCACCCCACTTTTCTCTCTTCTTCTTGGACTCGCTTCTGGGACATTTTGTTCCTGGCCTGCAATGCAACAGAAGCCCGCCTCAGCTGGATTCTGCTCTTTTCTCCCCCTCCTCCTCTTGCTCTTTAGCTCCAAAGGGGAGCACCCGAAGAAAAGAGAAGGCCTCTGGTTTCTACAGGACACACAACAATACATGGTTTGTGGTGGAACCTCCTCCCTGGCGGATTTGAAAGGAAGCGGGGCGTGCAAGCAGTCCTTAGTAAAGAGTGAGTGGCTTGGGCTACATTTGGAAAAGAGGGAGCAGCCAAGGGCTATCTGGGGAACGGGCTGTGTGTGCAGTAGATCTAGCCCTCGAGGTGGACCTCCTGGCAGTTGGCCAGTGTGGCAGGGACACGTGGAGGGTGGGATGCAGAGACATGGAGACGGAGGGGGTAGCGTTAAGGTGGGTAATGCGGTTGGCACTGGCCTCTCCCACCCCCTTGGCTCAGGCTCAGAGAGGCTGGCAGGGGAAGCTGCAAAACAAGTCGAGGGGGGTCGGATCGGAGACAAGGAGCGTCTCTAAAAATAGGACACTTGGCAGAGCATGTGAGGCAAACATGGATTGATTTAAAGAGACACCAGAGCAGGCATGGGGCGTGGGAGACACCAGCCCTTTAAAATGGGGCCCCAAACACACATAACCCCCCACGCGGGGCAATGGGCAGAGCTTATCCCTCCTCTGGTCTACATGGGCCCATCTGTTCCCAAGGCACAAAAAGGGGCATTTTTATTAGAGAAAGAGTGGGAGGCAGCGAGATGCTTGAAACTCCCCTGGGCACTTGGATGAAACAGGAGGAAGTGGGGTCAACAGAAGGAAAGATGGGAAATTCATCCCTTGAGTTCCCTGGGATGGGAGAGTGTGACCTAGTGGGTAGTGCAGGTGTTTTTGTGTGTATGTGTGTGTGTGGACTCCAGGGCTCTATTCCAAGCTTGGATTGGTAACGTTGGGCTTAGCTATGCATCATTGTGGGTGGTTTGGCAGACAAGGGGTACACAGTGTAACACCAAGATACTGGACATGGATTAGATTTCGGCTCCTCTTAATCACTTTGCTGTGGGTGTATTCTTCCCCTACCCTTCTAGTGTGTTCCTATAAAATGAGGGTCGTATATCCACAGGGGTGCGTGGTTTTAATATGGCAACAGGTGACAGTAAATTGTTCCAGATTAAATAATGGGCTTATTATTTTAGCATCTGCAGGCTGGAAAGTATGAACCTATCGCAAGGGTGGGAAATCCTCCTTCTATCAAGCCCCAGTGGGTTGTATTTCAGTGTGAGGCATAATCAGAAGAGACCCATTGAAATTAATGGGCATGTCTAACTAGGGTTGTCCATTTTTCTTGATTTTACTCTTTTATCTTTTGTAAACCACTTTGACTCTTTTTACAGCCAAGCGGTGTATAAATTTTATGAAATAAGTAAATAACTGAGGTCCATTAGCCTACAAGGTTAAGTGAAGAAAATGAAGGACAGCGATGGACAAATCTGCCAATTTCGATTTCTCACAGTTTTTCATTTTTGCAATCTTTAAGTTCAGTGCTCCCACATTCCCACATCAGGTTGGTTGTTTTTTTTAATTCCTCATGAAAATTCACTAGCATTTTACTATGAATTTTTATCCTAATATAATCATTTCTTAATATACACAGAGTGGCTGGGGAAACCCAGCCAGATGGGAGGGGTGTAAATAATAAAATTATTATTGTTGTTATTATGTTGGAATGCAATTTTGCCTATTATACACATTATTGCAGAGCAGTTTTCCCCAATCGAATGCATTTTCGATACGTTGTTTTCACCGATCTATTCATTTTTATGCATGCTTCGTCCTAGCTGGTCTATGCCTTTTTGGTATACATTACTAGCAGGCACTGCAAAACTTGGAGAAGTGTATGGCTGTTCTTGTGTTCATGCGTTCTTTGGGGAAGAGAGAGAATGAGGTACGAGGTCCTCCTTTAAATGTGAGCTAAGTTTAATTTCTTCCTATTCCCAGTGGAGGGTCGAGGTCTTTGACTTGGCACTCCTGAACTCCATTTAAGCCTGGGTGAGTCCGACGCAAAGGAGAGCAGTGCTCCTACGCTTTTAACAATCACGAAGGAAAGAGGAGCTTTTGCCAGGGGGTGGGAATAAGATGCAGCAGCCCTGATGTGCCCTGTTCTCAACAAGCATTTACAAGATGCCCATTAATTATTTGAAGAGTGAAACTGTCTGGGAGCCAGGACTCCGTGTCAAGTGATTTTAAGATCCCGTCCCAATGAACCACTCCTGAATACCTTTTAAGCACTCTTTAATAGTGAAAGAGGGATAGAAGGCAGCTCTTCCAGACTTTGGCAATTAACTCCTACGTAGGTGGATTCTAATCCTTATTAATAACTGGAAGCACAGACCCGGCAAGTGGTAGCTGTACTCTAACACAGAGTACAGGAATGTGCTTATTTATACATAATTCTTGCTCTCTTGGTGTTCCGTCGACAACAGACATGCTTCCTTGAGTGAAAATATGTTGAAGAAGCGGAGTGCCCCAAGGGATATTCTAGATCCAAATATTTAACAGAGAGCACAATCACTTAGGGAGTCGCTGGATAATATCTTGCCTTATGCAGTGCACGTAATGTGGAGGCCTTTCCCCTAACCCAGGCATAGGCAAACTCGGCCCTCCAGATGTTTTGGGACTACAACTCCCATTATCCTTAGCTAACAGGACCAGTGGTCAGGGATGATGGGAATTGTAGTCCCAAAACATCTGGAGGGCCGAGTTTGCCTATGCCTGCACCCTTATGAGATCCTCTATTTTTGCTGGGCATGGGAAGGATCTCTTTGAGGAGTAATGCTGGGGGGGGGGGGTGAGGAGGCAAATCTCTCTATGCCTTGAACAGCCAAGCCCTTAAGAGGTAGCAATTCAACAGGTATTCTTGAAGAAAACTTCACCTGTTGAGCTTCTGCTTTTGAACCTCTCTCAACAGGCACAGCAAGGCAAGGGCCGGCTCTCAACGGAGGGAACAGTTAGCAGCTGCCCTTGCAAAGATCCTCCGTTCCCGACTTCCTCCCACCCGTGTGAGGCTTTGGCTGGTCACCGAGCCAGGGCTCTGGGTAAGGCGACTTTTCCCAGTGAAGAGAACAAAAGATCTGATGCCAAGCGCTATGAAGGGGTGTGTGTGTATGCGCAGGAGAGCGAGCGAAAAGACTTCTCAATGCCCTATTGTGCACCAGGGCTGGCCTGCCAAGGCGTGGGGCTGGCAGGCTCGACAAACAGCAGCCCCCTTATCCTATTCTTTTCAGCTTAGGTCTGGCCCTGGGGCTTCCCAGCGACTTGACAAGGGGGTCCTCCGCTGAGGGAAGGCCTCTCATGCGGGGGTAGGGTGGGGGAGAGAGAACCTTTCGAAAGGGTGGATGAGGAAGGGAATCTGGATAGGCCTCGCTGTGGGGATGGTTTCCATGGCAATTTGGGGAAGGGGGTGGTGGTGTATGAGTCCAAAAGGAACTGGCTTTGAGCCTGGAAACGTGTTGGCACCAAGTGGCAAGCAGCCAGGAACAGCAGATCAGAGCCGGATCTATTCCACTCCTCTTGCACCCTCGGGCTGCCCCAGGATCAAAGCTGATGGGGGGGGGGAGCCCCTTGGAGTGCTCACCTTGCTCCGATTTGGGAACGGGCGGATGGTGTGGGGTGGGAAGGGTTGTGTGTGTGTGTACGTGCATGCATGCACACAGTGGTTGCTTAGTTCCTTCACCAGCTTCCTCCTGTGCCTGCCAGACTTTTAAGCCCAGGTGGGAGCGTTTGCCAGAGGTGGATGAAATCTTCCCTCACTTGAAACATCCGGTTTTGCACGAGGGAGGAATTAACTCCTGCTGCCTGCTGCAGCGGCCCAACTCAGGGTCATGGAGTCACTCACCACTAAGCCAGAGGGGCTTGCCAACTGTACCAATCTCATAAGCTGCCAGCCTCCTGCAAGATTCAGGTCGCACGGTTACAAATATTGTTGTGTATTTATTTGCTTATTATCAGTGTCAGAGTTAAATCGTTTTAAAAGCAGGCAGCTGACCATATGGAACAACCTGTTTATACATAACAGGGGTTTGACAGAGGAGCAGTCATACCAGCAGGGCCCTGCAACAAAATGTTGTGGCGTAACCCTAATGTGTGTATGTTACCACACCTGGAAGCTGAGGGATTTGAAAATTAATAATATACTCGATAGAATTCCTGCTCTAACTTGGAGTCTTACTTGAGGTACCTTTTTTGGAAATACGCCCAGGTGCAATCAGTCTGTATGCAAGTCTATGGAGTCTCCATGTAACTGACTGCTGGGTTGCTGGGGAGGATAGTTGAGGGTGCAATTGAAGTAACCCCTCCTCTAGCCTGGAAAATCACATTGCAGGGCTTATAAAAGCTACTATATTTCAACATAGTCTTCTAACGTTCAGCAGGGTTATAGTAGTGAACTACACTGCAGGGGTGTTGTGTTTTTTTGTCTTTATTTGCTGTATTTCTTCCATCGAAGCAGCTTACATGTGGTTCCGAGGCATTGACCAGGCCCAGCTTCAGCTAGGTGGGAGCATTGTGTATATTCAGACCATATATTACTCTTCTCAGCCCAGTCTGTAATATGGGTGCTAAAAGCAATTACTTACAATGCAGAGGTACGTGTTGTGTTGGAGTATTGCTTATGTTGTTTTGTTGACATGTGTTTTGTTTTTTGTTTATTGATATTAATTTTTTGTACCTTTATTTTAGAACTTGTGATTTATGTGGAAATTGTTCAGTTTGGTTTTGCCCTTTTTGATATTTTGTCTCTTGTTTTGTTACTTTTGTTACATTTGATATTATGTATTTTTTTATGTTGTAAGCCACCTTGAGCACGATTTTAATTATACAAATAAAAATGATGCGTGTATGTAAGTTGTTTTCCGTTTTCCCAATTTACAAACATGGAGAATAAGGCTGAGAGTTTGGAACTTTCCGAAGGCCCTACACCAGATTCAGCAGTAGAGCTAGGCCTTGATTAGGCTCTTCCAGGCCAAACCAGATACTCACTTAGCGATATTGTTTGTGTGACCTTACCACATTCCCTAAGTGGCAAATGTGTTGTGTATCTTACCTGTGCCTGTGTAGTATGTAATTTATACCAATAACGTGTGCTTGGAGAACCTCTGTCAGCTAAGCAGTACTCAAGCAGCATAGCTTAGCAAAAGATGCTTGCGGACCTTAGCTTTCAAATTCTAAAGCCTTGTTGCCCAATTCAAAGTTTTTGCAGACTCTCTGTGACATCACAGCAGGTAAGCTAATGGTATTAAGAGAGTGGGCAGAGAGAACATAGAGGTTGAGTCAGCCACTGACTATAAAAACACTGCTACTACAGGCTCCAAAGACTGTGTGAATGAGCCCAAATTCAAACGAATTTCATAGTCACTGGTTCTCAGCTAGGGAACTCACAGCCTATCTGTATTCTCACAAAACTATTGTCTGCAGAATTTTGGGGGGAGAGCAGAACTTTGATCGTTGAACAGCTTTAAACTGAAGTATATGGCTATGGTTTAATCATAGAATCACAGAATTGCAGAGTTGGAAGGGACCATGAGGGTCATCTAGTCCAACCCCCAGCAATGCAAAAATCCAGTTGCCCAACATTGCTCATTTAAGAATTGTAAGGCATGAGAAAACCAGAGCAAGAGAGAAAGCAAGTACAGGCTCCTCTTCCTAGCAATTAAACACGTCAGGATAGACAGTGAGAGAAAATCCTTGCCCTAGTCTTGAGCATTAATTTGCTTTTGGCAAGGGGATTACTGCCTCTTTTCCTTTTGGTGGTTTTAATACCTGCCTGGCACTGAGAAGTTCAACAGATTTAGATTTTTCTTAGGAAAACAGCACTTGTTGAATTCCTCACCACCATGCAGCTGGTAAATGCATAGAAATCTTCATCAGGAAATGCACTTCATATTACAAAAACAACAACTATGCCAAGCCAATATAGTTTCTGTCTGCCACAACTGTGTGGGCAAGGATAATGTAATAGATCTTGAGGAAAGCAAGCTGTTTACATCGTTCCACTTGATGTACTTAAGCGTCAACTAAAGGAACACGGTTTGGAAGGTGTTATAATGCAGCTCAGCTGGTTGGAAAGCCACACCCAAACAGGTAATGAAGCAGCGTCTGGTTGGGAGGAGTTACCTGGTCCTGAGTTCAATGACCTTCAACATATACACTGATGGATGAGCTTCTGAACGATTGGGAGGGATTTACTCACCCACTTGAACGTGACATAAAACTGTAAACATTTAGAAGACAGGATTAGAATTCAAACCAACCTCACTTAAACCAGAGCTTTGGGCAGTAAATCATAAAGGGAAATTTATGGAAGTCAAAAGTGAAGTACACTACAATATGTGCTTTTTTTTCAAAGCTAGAATGAAACTGTCTAGAACCTGTGCCCTCCAGATGTTGTTTGACTTCCGTCCCCATCACCCCTGACCATTGGCAATGCTGGCAGGTACTGATGGGAGCTCTAGTCCAGGCATAGGCAAACTCGGCCCTCCAGATGTTTTGAGACTACAATTCCCATCATCACTGACCACTGGTCCTGTTAGCTAGGGATGATGGGAGTTGTCCCAAAACATCTGGAGGGCTGAGTTTGCCCATGCCTGCTGTAGTCTAACATCATCAGGAGGGCCACAGGTCTAGACTAAAGACCCAGCCAATGGGATCTTCAGGCAATGCTAATAATAAAGAATTAGTGGTACAAGGCAGCAACATGTCACTGTTGCAAAAGGGACAGGTTACTGTCAACAACGCTGTGTGCAGGATATGGGATACAACTGAAATGACTCAGAAATTAAGCTCACTTTTCTTGCAGTACCTTAAAAACTAGCAAGTCTGTTATGGTATAAGCTTCAGGAGATTCAAACCCACTTCATCGGATGAATGAACTGAATTCTTAAATGGCAACTCCATTCCTGTTAGTGTAGTTGCAAGGCCTTGATTTCTGGTGGGCATCAAGAAGTGGGGATGCTCTGGCACCACAGCAGTCCTGCCCCACTGGTATTCTGCATCTGCCATCCTAATTCTGCTGAAGGTGAACTCGCCACCAGCTTTTGAGGAAGCACCATAGCCCAGCAGTGGAATATATGCTCTGCACATGAAAGGTCCCAGATTCAACCCCTGGCTTCTCAGGTAGATCTGGAGCCTGGGAAGCTGCTGCCAGTCAAGTGTCAACAGCTAGATGGAGTGGCAGTCTGACTTCAGATAAGGCAGCTTTCTCCGCTGCACTCATGCCAGGCTGAGGCTCTTACTCTTGACCAGTGGCTATGAAGGCTGGGCAACTAAAGGACGAAGGCAAGGTAGCACTAATAAGTGGCCAGGCCAGAAAGAAAACATAAGCCTTTGGTAACTGTTTGCATACTTCCCTAAACAACTCGACTGCGTGCCTGTAATCATGCCTTTTCTACTGCTGTATTTTACTGGCATTGGCAAGGAGCCCAGGCATGTGATGATAATCTCAATGTGTCGAAGCCAAGTTTATGTGTACTGTGTAAATTAACCTTCCAAAGAAAAGAGTTTCAAAGGAGACTATTCTTCAGCAGGTCCCTACCTGCTACACCTCAGTATATCTACACAGAAAACAAGAGCCAGGGAGGTGTGGTGGTTTGAGTGATGGACTGTGGCTCAGTGCTAGAGCATCTGCTCCAGGTTCAATCCCCAACATCTCCAAGCCCAGCAGGCAGAGACCTATGCCTGCAACCCTGGAGAGCTGCTCTCAGTCAGAGCTAGATGGAGCAACAGTCTGGTTCGGCTTCCTGTGTTCCTATGACCCGCAGGTTCAAATCCTCACTCAACTACAAAGTTCACTTGTAAGCCAACAAGCACTATCTCTCATTGTAATCTATCTCACGGGGTCGCTCTGTAGATAAAATTGTGGGTGTGGGTAAGAACTCTGCATGCTCCTTGGAGGAAAGCCTGGCTATAAATGGAATAAGTAAATCTATATTTATTTGTGGGACACTGATGTTTTCAAAGGGGAAAACAGCAAAACAAGACCCTGTCCCCCTTCCAACTGACACAAACTTTCTGGCCCAGTTGCCTAATGGTAATTCCCACGTGACTAATATGATAAGCCAAGCAGCCATATTGGATGTAAAAGGCTTGGTGTACAGTGGTACCTCGGGTTAAGTACTTAATTCGTTCCGGAGGTCCGTTCTTAACCTGAAATTGTTCTTAACCTGAAGCACCACTTTAGCTAATGGGGCCTCCTGCTGCTGCTGTGCCGCTGGAGCACGATTTCTGTTCTCATCCTGAAGCAAAGTTCTTAACCCGAGGTACTATTTCTGGGTTAGTGGAGTCTGTAACCTGAAGCGTATGGAACCCGAGGTACCACTGTATTTAAAAGCTGTTTGGCTGGTCAAAATGTGACTGGGTGGCAGCTTTCAGGATGGACTACTCTGCATTGTCAAGGCCTTAACTGGAACAAACTGGAATATGATGCTAAGTTTTGATTGCCACACTTAAAGGACAACACAGACACAGTGGATTAGCGTGGGGGGTGCAGGGGGGGCTGGCCGCACCGGGCGCAACATCTGGGGGTTAGGGTTAGGGTGCGCAAATCCACGGGTTAGGGGGCACAAATTACTTGCCTTGCCCCGGGTGCTGACAACCCATGCTACGCCACTGCACAGACAACGTGGAGATCTAGAGTGTTTCCAAACAGGAGCCTTATATTACAAGAGCTAAGCTCCTAATAATTTATTTTTTCTGGGTATGTTACACTTGGTATGTTAGAGCACTTTCGGACTGTCAGCATTTTGGGGTGGGATTCAGTCACAGACCAGCAAACTGAGGCTGGCAGTTAAAGCTGGAACTCTTGCGAAAGAAACCCGCTTGCCTGAAAGATTGGGAAATGAGGAAAGTGACAGGAAAAATGCGCTGGAAAGTGTGGGATAACGCAATTGCTTGACGCATTGGCTAATCTATCCTCAAACAAATCAAGATGAGTGCTCATTAAATAGCTAACATTGTCTAATCTGTCTACAAACAAATCAGGATGAATGCTCATTCAAACAGGTCTGGAAGTAACCTTAGTTTCCACAAACACTTGATGTCCCCCCCCCCCGTCATGGATATTCCTTGCTATTCCATTGCTTGTCATCCACACCAGTGGCCAAACCATGACAGGATGTTACCTGGGTGGTATCATTTGTCCTTCTCATTCACTCATTTCCTGCCCTCTGCTACTTTTTCCCATGCTGAACTTGTTCACATGTATTTATGTACCTATGCTTGCACACACTATATATATATATATCTATATATAGATATCACAGGAAGTGTACAAAAGCAGATGTTACCTACCCTAGCTATCAAAGTTCACAGTGGCCAAGAAGGAGGCTGGTGGTTTTAGTGGAGAACAATATCCATTTCCTTTTTTAAAAAAAATACTGAGGTTTGCACAAGAGCAATATTTACATGAATTATATAAGACTTGTCCAAGAGTGAGAGGTCTTGCATAAGACATCTGTATTAATTTTTTTTAAAAGACTGATCTTGTGTTCGTACGATCACAGTCTCTGAGGTAATCCCTCACATGTGCTTGAGGTAACAGTTTCTACAATCCGAGTTGTTGAAATTTGGATGTGGCTTCAACATGCTGCAGTCAATGTAGATTGACACATGTACAGTGGTGCCCCGCAAGACGAATGCCTCGCAAGACGGAAAACCCGCTAGACGAAAGGGTTTTCCATTTTGGAGGTGCTTCGCAAAACGAATTTCCTATGGGCTTGCTTTGCAAGACGACAATGTCTTGCGAGTTCCTGCTGGTTCCCCCCCCTTTTCTAAGCCGCTAAGCCGCTTATCAGCTGATCCGATCAGCAGATAAGCCGCTAAAAGCCGCTAATAGCGCTAATCCGCTAATCCGTCAATGGGCTTGCTTCGCAAGACGAAAAAACCGCTAGACGAAGAGAATCACAGAACGGATTCTTTTCGTCTTGCGAGGCACCACTGTATACCATTTGGGCCACTTGAAACAAAGTGTCTTGCGCTCAGAATCAAACCGAGGAGCAAACAGAAGTAAGGGTTTGAGAGACAAACTGCCCTCCCCTCCAAGATATGTGTTAATGAGCTCCCACGCCAGTGGTATCGTTGGATGTATAACAGCTTATTTTTACTTATTGGATTTTCTGCATTAAAGGGAAAGAGATTAAATGCAAACAAAGTGCATGCTAGCAATTTGATGACATTGTGTGGTTGCTGTGAAAAACATTTGTGCATGAGCGGCACAGATTCCACAATAAATTCCTATCTGGAAGCACCCCTGGTAAGGATGGAGCAGGGTTTGACACACACACACACACAAAGTGGTTAAAAGGAACCAGGCATATTTAGCTTAAAGAGAAAAGAAAACGAAGCAGGGATAGGACGGCAGTTTTCAAGAATCTGAAAAGCAGGTTGTGTAGCTTTGCATGCCAAGAACGACTAAATCATGTGCCAAGGAAAACTAAGCTAGAAAGCGCATGCTGCATATTAAAGCTCAATTAAACAAAATGTAGGACATTTCCCCTCACCGATCATTCTTAGCACAGCCTTTGGAAAAAAAAAAAAAGAGTCAACAAAAAGACGACTGTCATGAAGAGGGTATATTTGCTACAGCACTGAATAGAGATAGAAAGTCCATTAAAGTGACAGGGGCATTGTGAAGCAGGTTGGGGAGGGCAAACAAGAGGTATTTTGAGCCGGGCCCTAGATTTTCTGCTGCTTTCCTTCTCTTTTTAAAACATTTAAAAAAACCAAAAACTTTGCTGGCAGGGGATCTGGGCTCAGAGTGCTGTTGAGACCCCAGCAATGTCTGTGATGACTGACCTTGTTGCCCCTCAAACAGAAGACAAAGTTCACCACCTGCATACTGTGGCCTGGCCAGGAGCCAAACAGATTCATGTGACTTGCAGGCCTGGTCTATGCACAGCTTTTATAAAAGTAGACAAACTTGTCTTTTTTTCTTTTTCTTTTTTGAGAGAGGGGAAAACCTGTTTTTGAAAACAGCAAATAAAGAGAGCAATGGTTTCTCAGGGTCACAGACAGAACAAGGATCAGCCGGTCCAACTGACAAGAAAGTAGCTCATTAGGCTGCAAGTTGGGTCACACTCACTTGGAACTGGGTGAGACTCTGAGGAAACATGCATAGGCGCAGGCCTTGAAAACTGGGACGGCTGAAGTCTGGGGAGGCCCATTATTGAATACATTTGGAGCAGATAACTCTTGAAAGTATAGATCCTTGGTATTTAAGACAAGAGGTGCCAGAGTCTTCCGAGCAATTCTCTGTAACATGCCATGTAACATCCCTCTGCAAAAAAACTCCCCGGCCTCCTAGGAACTAGCAAAAGCAGTCACTTCATGTGAAGAGCTTTGGCTAGGCCTTCAGCCTTCAGCTGATGTGCTGAGATCTGCTACTGGGCTGCAGTCTGGTGGGGAGAGGCTGTAGCTCAACGGCAGACCATCTGCTTTGCCTGCCTGCAGAAGGTCTCAAATTCAATCTCCAGGGAGAGCTGGGAGAATCCTGTCTGAAACCCAAGAGAGCCACCAGGAGTGTAGATATTACAGTACTGAGCTAGGCAGGCCAATGGTCTGACTCAGTGCAAGACAGCTTGCTGTGTTTCTCAGTACCAAAGTCATCAACATCACCATGGGGGGACGGGACCATACAATATGTATGTTGTGGTTAAAGCTGGACTGAAGACTGCTGAAGGAAGCCCACCAGAATGCAGAACTGAGGAAACCACTGGGCAGCTTAGGATTTTCACGAGGCATCCTCACTAATAAAATATTCCAGGCGTGTGCACTTGAAGGGTGTCCAACTCCTGTTTTGCACTGTGCCTTTCAGCCATGAGCCATAAATAAGGCCAAGGAAAATCACTCTGCTTGTGACACTGAGCAGCTCAGATGGTCCATGTAGGATAGCTATGTGGTCCTACTTAACAAAGGACCGTCCTCTATTTGAAAGGGTGCCTGGTCCAAGTCTGGTATAAAGATACACAAACCATGTGGGGATCTTGAAGTTGCCAATCAACAATTAGCTCCTGAGTAGCAGAAACGAGGCCACCTGGTCAGTCATCTGTATTTCTATTTGAATTATAGTAATTATTTATAAATCTGCCTTCTCTATTTATATTTATGCAAATATTTTCCTTTTATTACTGATGCATTTTCACTTTTCTGGAGAGGTACAAGTGGCCACCCTAGTAGGTTGGCTGCATACAGCAGAGAACAGAATTCCCACACCTTAATAACCATTGTGCAGGAGAGGGGATTTAAGCAGGAGTCGCTGGCATGACAAACTACATTTGCTGAAATTCCCTCTCCTACCCACTATAAAAGGAGCAGGAGGCCTGCCTTCTGCATTTAGCCACCTTAGGGTACAACTACATTACGTGGGCTCACAAGTTACTGAAATTATCTTGTCCTCAGGGAAGGCATTTTATTTGATCTCCCACACTCAAATTCTTTGACCAGCTTAAGCGAGCTTTGGCAAAGTTTTCCTCCTATCAGCTGTGTGGAGGAACTGCCCGTGAAATGTGGCACCCAATTGCAGTAGGAGTTTCAGGTAGGAATCCCATTCTGGTTGCTTTCACAGTTGTTTGATTAGGAAATCAGCCCTGAGTGCTCACTGGAAGGACAGATCGTGAAGCTGAGGCTCCAATCCTTTGGCCACCTCATGAGAAGAGAAGTCTCCCTGAAAAAGACCCTGATGTTGGGAAAGATGGAGAAGGGGACGACAGAGGATGAGATGGTTGGATAGTGTTCTCGAAGCTACCAGCATGAGTTTGACCAAACTGCGGGAGGCAGTGCAAGACAGAAGTGCCTGGCGTGCTCTGGTCCATGGGGTCACGAAGAGTTGGACACGACTAAATGACTAAACAACAACAACAATTGTGGAGGAACAGAAGAGGGAACACAAGGGGATATAGAATATATAGATCTTAAGGAACTTGGAGAAGGGTGGGAGGAATGGGGTGCAAGGAAAGCTAACACATAAACTTCCCATTCAACCTGCTGAGTACTGGACCACGCTGGATGTATGCACAAATGGTTGGGCTTGTTTTTCTCTTAAGTTCTGGTATCTCAAGAGTTGGTTATGCAAAGTATTCCTGTTCATGCCCAGGACACTTTAACAGCTACATCTTTCTGTCTTCATATACTTGTGATCCCCGTGTTCTCCAGGCACAGAGTGCCATCTGGTGGTCCAAGCAATGCTTGCCTGCTTGGCATACAATTTATTCTAGCCCGATCAATTCAGCGGTCTCTGTGCGGAAAAAGTTTGCTTGACAAAAAAGCATAAGAGGAAGTTATACCTTTCAATATGACCCAGTTCCAGTCCTTGGTAAGAGTAAAATTAGAACAAAATACCATCACAGGTTGATGGCGAGACTTTGCTCTGTCTGAATCCATCTCAATTTACAGACAGGGTCATGCTACAGCTACACCATCTATTACAAACCAGCCCCATTCTGCAAAACAGCTCTGCTCAGCTGAAAAGATACAAAGTATCTGCTTATCTGTAAATCACACTACAGGATTTGTCAATTGCTTGCAGATACTTTCAGTCAGTCCCTTTCCCCTCAATGAAAGCTTTGTCTGTTGACAGCAGAGCCTGAACATGGGAATACCTGCATCACTGGGCAATTACCCTTTCCCCAATTTGCAAACTTAAAATTGAAAGGTTACAAAATGCAGATCAAAAACTCAAAACTCAAAAGACTGTAACAGTACAAGAAAACATTATAGGTGTCAAAAAGACCATAATGCAAATGGTAGGCAAATCCCTCGGAGGACACTTCATAATCAGGGCATCACCACTGAAAAGGCTCTCTCTGGCCATCATCTGTCTTGCCTCATTAGGTGGGGAAACCTGGAGAAAGGGTTCTCTGATGACCTTAAGGACTAGGCACATAGAGCTACAGAAGACAGTCCTTCAGGTAACCTGGCCCAAATCCATTTGGGGCTTTAAAGGTTAATGACAGCACTTTAATTGGGCTTGGAAACTGACTGAGCTGCTTCATATGTAACACTAAGTCGAACTATGGCTGGCCATGAGGATTTCTGGGGAGATGGCAGCTGCTGATCTGTCCTGCTGCTGTGAGCTAAGTAATGGTTTGGGGCTCAGCAGGTCATTCAAACATGCTGCTGTGAATTAAGCCATGGTTTAGGTCAGTGGGTTGTTCAAATGTGGCCTCATGGTTTGTCTCGCCCCAGACCAACCGCAAGCTGTTACTCTAAGGTTGATCTCAGTTTAGTAGCTCGTGGTTTGTTTGAAGAAGAGAGACTATGTGCTTGGGCTTGGACAACACACTAAGCCAAATCAGAACTCAGAACAGTGTAGCAGCAGCAGCAGGAGTGTAGCAGCCACAATTTCCTCTCCAGGAACTCTCACATTCCCACTTACATGTTGAAGAGAATTGTTGCTTCCACAATGAATGACTTTCAGCACCCACCTATACAACATTCATTCTCTTTTTTTAAAATTAATTTTTATTGAGTTTTCCATATTTATCATAATCACATTTTGTTACATACAACAATAACCTTAAACATTGCTCAAATGAGCACAGACTTCCTTCCCTCCCTCCTTCTGACTTCCGAACATCTTTACTAAATTCTTAGCATCTCTATAACCCCCTTTTTACTTTCTGACTTCCTATTAACATTTCACACAGCTTGGGATTGATGACACCCTAGTGGGAATACAGCTGGGTACACTTGGAGGGGGGGGGGGAGAAGAGTGAAGCAGAAACTTCAGTTTTAAAAGGCACAGAGAGAAAATTGCAGAGAGAAACTCAGATTTCAAAAACGTCCGGGCTCACACCACTTCCAAGCATTGCATTGCCGGCCTTTACACACTCAGCCAGCTGAGGCCCTGCAGACAAACAAATAAGCAGTTAGCTAGGATTAATCAGTGCCACTCACCTCACTGCAGCCTGTGCACAAGTAGCTTTCAAACAGGCCTGTTCATTTCTCTCCATTCTATGCCCTCCCCATGATGGAAAAGTGGGGACATATCCACCTCCGAGCTGGAGATGAAGAGTGTGTGCCATGCTAATGGTACCACTGCCTTCTGCATTAGCATTTGTTTGGAGAAAATCTCTATGGTGGGAGCTAGGGAGTAGCAAGTTATGCTGCCCAGACTGGAGCTCTAGTGGTGGGGCAAGATTTTTTCTTTTTAGTGTGGATGCTAAATTCACAAGAAAGAGGATCGGGCTGGACCCAAGTAGGGATCAAATAAAAGTTTAAATGAAGCATTGGTTGGACTGGGGAACAGAAGTGCTGTCTCATCTTCAAGCTTCAGCCTCTCCATCATTCTTCCTCACACCATCCTAAGCCCGCCCGCATCCAGCTGCCCACAACTCACCTGTGGTTGCATGGAGCCAACTGAGAGCTTTTGCTTCCAGTAACTCCCACTCATCCTTCTGCTCCATGGCATTGATGTGGAGCCATAGGATGGCCAGCACTGTCGCCCATGCGTTTGGGGCCACCTGGTAGCGAGAATCAGGAGTCAAAAGAGAGAAACATTGGACCCTGGTCACTCACTGGTCCTGCACATGCATGGCAATGCTTAAGCAAAATAAAACCATGGTTAAGTGTGACATGTTGGAACTATGGTTACAATTTAGCGACAACCCAGGTTATGAAGCTATGGTTTGAAGCAGGTTTGAAAACCATCGTTTACCTTACTGCTCATTCAAACATCATTTCTATGGAGGAAGCCATAGTTAAGGCAGTTTCTCCAACCTTTCTGCTTATAAGATGAGAAATAAGCCTCTCCTGCATCTCATTCTACATGATCTCTATAGAGGGGCTTTTGCCTGGCAATCTAAACCCTATAGCTTCATATGTATTTATGTATGTATGTGTGGCAGAAAATTATGGTTAGTGCTACCACATCCCCTTGTTACACGCCCCAAAATCATGGGTGGCCATTTATATCCATGGACATCCAGTCAGATTGCTGTTGCCACTCTGCTCCCAGTAGATGCCACTGGTTCTGCCACAAAACCTACCTGGGCAGGTGATTTGCTTGAGATCTCAGCCTCACTCAGGCCTAGGATGCTGGCCAGGTCAGAATCAAGTGGCCAGGAGCCATCAGCATTCTGCAGAGATACCAGGTTCAAGAAAGGGGATTCCTCTTTCTTGGGGGTGGGCTCAATGTCCTCTGCAAAAGAGCCATTAAAAATATGATCAACTTTAAGGCAGCTAGTTTCAAAGTGAGTCGGCTGAATGCAATCTCCCTTGAACAGCTGACACTGAGGAATAAAGAACAAGGGAGCTCCATTGCACTCGGTACCCCGTTTGAAAGTTTTGTGAAACTCTCTGGCTGGAAGCAGAATGCTGGACATTTCATCTGACACAGAAGTGTTACTAAGGGCTTGATGGGTTGACCACTTGGGCTTGCATGCTTGCTGGAACAAGCACAGTTGCAGTATACTATGTTCTCATTATGTCCAATTTCTATCAAAAGATGGGAGGAGGTATTCTGTACCAGCTGAAGCTTCTCAGCTCCTGTACAAAAGGCAGCCCCACAGTGTGTAGAGAAGGCTTCAATCTCAAGGTTGCTGAGAAAAGCGTGGATGGTACTTCCTTCATTGCACTGGCAGGACAAGTGCATTCCTTTCCATCAGTATACATAGGACAATAAATAGCTGAGCCAATGGGCATATTGTTTCTGAGAGCTCATCCACACCTTGTTCTTCTTGCTGCTTTCCTCTGGGAAAACCCATGGTTTAGTACTGAATCAGAACAAATGGAAACTGAGTTTTCCATGGATTGCTGTTTGTTCCGATTTACCACTAGAGAGTGGGTTTTCTGGGGAAAAGTGGCAGAACTGTTGCCTTTGTAGGAAGCACAGGACAAGCAGAAAACCGCTCAGACTCATGTTTTCTGGGCATGGGGCAAGCAGGAGTGTGGATGAACACTGACTCTCCCTCCTAACTGGACACCTTATCACCACCTGACAGAGAAGCCCTCGTCCTGCGTTTAAGGAAATTCATCAACATCGAGACTTCCGATATGTGTTGCCACATATCCAGATTTTCCCAACTTTCAAGTGATTCCCATCCAGACACTGCTTTAGACGGCCGAATCCTGGCAATGTTCAGGAAATTCCAGATGTATGGCAACCCTAACATAGCTTGTCTATTACAGGGGTGGCCAACTCCCGAGGGACTGCAATCTACTTTCAGAATTAAAACCTGACAGTGATCTCTGGTCAAAGTTGTTGAGCTTTTTTTGGAAGTATGAGATAGCCCATTTTATAGGGCTTTTTTTTTTTGGGGGGGGGACTTTTAAGGGATTAGTTGCTCACCAAAACAATGCTATGAAAGCACTTTTCCATTACAGATATCAGGAGAAAATCCAGGCAGGGGAGAGGGGGCGGGGCTGGGTGCTCTTAGGCAAAAGCAAAGGGAAATGAGCCCGCAATCAACAGCCATCGACTGCAACCTCCCGGGGATCGACCTGTTGGACATCCCTGGTCATTAGTTTGACAGATGTTTCCAGTTTCCACTGTTTCCAGTATCTGCCCTGCATCCATTACATGAGGACTGACCGCAAAGAGACTCCGAACATAAGATGTCTTCACTCTCATTCATGCAAACACCAGAGCAAGGGACGGGAGGACTTGGCATACTGCACATCATATACATAGGTGCTCCTCCTCCTACTAGTCTTCTGCTCATGCTGCTCATGCCAACTGAATGTATCATAGCAGGTCCACCAGGTGCTGAAAAGGGCAATAGATCTAGCAGGAAAAGAAAAGACATAGCTCATGTGATTTTTTTGGTTGCTACCTTCCAGGATATAGCAAGTTTATTTGTATCCTCCCAGTCTTCCAACAAGCTCAGGGTTGTCTAGACCTTGACAGCAACTGCAATGAAAGCCCACCTCTCTTACAATAAGTGTGCGGTGGGGACGCTGGAAAAAGTTCCAAAAGAATAGTTCAGACTTCACAACAGAAGATTTGTTATCTATCTACTCCTATCTTTACACTGGCCTAGGAGCACACTCCTCCATCTCTTGAACATCTATATCTTACTATCTGCATTAAAATGTAAGGCCGTCACCATGCAGTCCCCATTAGAGGATTCGCAGTGCCTCATCACAATCCTGGATTTGCATGGAGTCAGGGTGGGGTAGGGGAGCAAAGGAGAAGACAGGATAAGCAACACCAGTGGCTATTGCACAGGGGCGAGAAGGCATGAATACTAACAGGGGGAAAGTGGTTCTAAATAACAGAGGTTTGAGTAAAGCAGGGATGGAGAATAACTGAAAGGAAAAAGGTTATTTTAAACAATGGCAGAGGTTTGAGTAGCATGAAGGGGAGTAAGCTGCAGTTTAAAACAAGGTTTGAGTACAGTGAGAAGGGGCAGAAGGGAGAAGAGAAAGGCTCTGTTCTGTATAGAACCCATCTGTTATTTCTTCTTGTTAAAACTTAAAAAAAATTAAAACCCTCAGTGCTCCTCCATCCCTGCTTTACTCAAATATCTAAGGGAGGTATGAAGGGTGGTGGCCTTTTCAATGGTGGCCCCCCTCATTTATTGAATGCTCTCCCCAGGGAGGCATAACTATCACTAGCTGTTTGTAGGTGCCAGAGAAAAACATTCTTATTCATTGAGGCCAACAGATCTTAATTTTAGTGAGGTGTATGGTAGAGTTGGGTGTGAATTTTTAGCTGTATTGTTCTTGTTTTTAAAGTTGCTTTGAGTTTCATGTTTGGAGAAAAACAGCTGATAAATAATGATAATAACGATGATAATTTTATGTGCAAAATGCTAAACAACTGATGATTTGAAAGGGAACTGATTTGAAACTGATCACAGTACAGTGGTACCTCGGGTTAAGAACTTAATTCGTTCTGGAGGTCCGTTCTTAACCTGAAACTGTTCTTAAGCTGAGGTACCACTTTAGCTAATGGGGCCTCCCGCTGCCGCCCTGCGATTTCTGTTCTCATCCTGAAGTACCTCTTAACCCGAGGTACTATTTCTAGGTTAGCAGAGTCTGTAACCTGAAGCGTCTGTAACCCGAGGTACCACTGTATTTGAAATGAGCTCCCTGAAAGCACAATCAAATCAGCTCCTAGTCATCTGGACAGGTTCTGCTAGATGGCACTAAATAGATGTGATGGCATTCAACCAAACTCTCCCTTAGTGACCAGGGCTCTCCCACAATACATCTCCTTGAACTTACACGGATGGGGAACGTCTCGGCGGGTGAGAGGCCCTTGAAGTGGCGTGCCCAGCTCTGTGTTAATTCCCACATAGGCGGTCTGTGAACACACCACGCCTGAACTCAGGCTCGTCTCCAGAGCCAGGCGTTGTTTTTCCTTTTCCTTCTCCCCGACCCCCTCCAGTTCCTGCAGGAGGGCCTGAGCTGCCAGACGGTGAACAGGGAGCCTGCAGAGAGGGAAAACAGGGAGCATGGAGAGAAATGCTGGGACCATTTGGCATGCTGTAACCCCCTTAATATATTCTATAATCCAGATTTGCCAATGGACAGGGAAGACTGGATTTGGATGGCCAACTCGCTTGTGAATCAGAGGAGAGCATTCCACAAACTGGGGGCCACAGAAGAAAAGGTCTGTTCTCGTGTTGCCACCTTCTGGATCTCTCATGAAGGAGGCACATAAAAAAGGGTGTCAGAAGATAATCTCAGAGTCCAGGCCGGTTCATATGGAAAGCGGAGGTCCTTGAGGTATTGTGGTCCTGAGCTGCTTAAAGCTTTATAGGTCAAAATCAGCACTTTGAATTGGGCCTGGGAAGTAAATTGGTAGCCAGTGCAGTAAGACCAGAATCGGTGTAATAATAATAATAATAATAAGAATAAGGATAATAATAATTTATTATTATTTGTACCCCGCCCATCTGGCTGGGTTTCCCCAGCCACTCTGGGCGGCTTCCATAGAAACCAAAAATACACTAAAATATTACACATTAAAAACTTCCCTGAACAGGGCTGCCTTAAGATGTCTTCTGAATGTCAGGTAGTTGTTTATCGCTTTGACATCTGTTGGGAGGGCGTTCCACAGGGTGGGCGCCACTACCGAGAAGGCCCTCTGCCTGGTTCCCTGTAGCTTTGCTTCTCGCAATGAGGGAACCGCCAGAAGGCCCTCGGCGCTGGACCTCAGCGTCCGGGCAGAACGATGGGGGTGGAGACGCTCCTTTAGGTATACTGGGCCGAGGCCGTTTAGGGCTTTAAAGGTCAACACCAGCACTTTGAATTGTGCTCGGAAACGTACTGGGAGCCAATGTAGGTCTTTCAAGACCGGTGTTATGTGGTCTCGGCGGCCGCCCCCAGTCACCAGTCCAGCTGCCGCATTCTGGATTAGTTGTAGTTTCCGAGTGACCTTCAAAGATAGCCCCATGTAGAGCGCATTGCAGTAGTCCAAGCGGGAGATAACTAGAGCATGCACCACTCTGGCGAGACAGTCTGCGGGCAGGTAGGGTCTCAGCCTGCGTACCAGGTGGAGTTGGTAGACAGCTGCCCTGGATACAGAATTGACCTGCGCCTCCATGGACAGCTGTGAGTCCAAAATGACTCCCAGGCTGTGCCCC
Source organism: Podarcis liolepis (assembly GCF_965112155.1). Lineage (NCBI taxonomy): Eukaryota > Metazoa > Chordata > Lepidosauria > Squamata > Lacertidae > Podarcis > Podarcis liolepis. Next base: position 24,407,743 of record NC_139573.1, on the reverse strand, counting down.
TGGTCCTTCAGGGGCACAGTTACCCCATTCAGGACCAGAGAGTCCTCCACACCAGCCCGCCCCCTGTCCCCCAAAAACAGTACTTCTGTCTTGTCAGGATTCAACCTCAATCCATTAGCCACCATCCATCCTCCAACCGCCTCCAGGCACTCACACAGGACCTTCACCGCCTTCACTGGTTCTGATTTGAAAGAGAGGTAGAGCTGGGTATCATCTGCATATTGATGGACACCCAGTCCAACCCCCCTGATGATCTCTCCCAGCGGCTTCATATAGATGTTAAAAAGCATGGGGGAGAGGACGGAACCCTGAGGCACCCCACAAGTGAGGGCCCAGGGGTCTGAACACTCATCCCCCCCACCACTTTCTGAACACGGCCCAGGAGGAAGGAGCGAAACCACTGTATAACAGTGCCCCCAGCTCCCAGCCCCTCTAGACTGTCCAGAAGGATGTTACGGTCGATTGTATCAAAGGCCGCTGAGAGATCCAGCAGAACTAGGAAACAACTCTCACCTTTATCCCTAGCTTGCCGGAGATCATCAACCAGTGCGACCAAGGCAGTTTCAGTCCCATGATGAGGCCTGAAGGGATCCAAATGGTCCGCATCCTCCAGGCATGCCTGGAGTTGTTCAGCAACCACATGCTCAATCACCTTGCCCAAGAATGGAAGATTTGAGACTGGGCGATAGTTGGCCATACTGGCCGGGTCTAAAGATGGTTTTTTAAGAAGCGGTTTAATGACCGCCTCTTTCAGCGGATATGGGAATGTTCCCTCACGGAGGGAAGCATTCACCACCCCGCAGAGCCCATCGCCCAGCCCTTGCCGGCTTGCTTTTATTAGCCAGGATGGGCAAGGATCAAGGAGACAGGTGGTTGGTTTCACGCGTCCAAGCAGCCTGTCCACATCCTCGGGGGTAACAGATTGAAATTGATTCCATGCAACTTGACCAGACAGGGCTCTAGAACTCTCCTGCCCCGGCCCTGCTCCCACGGTGGTGTCTAGCTCCTTCCGAATATGAGTGATTTTATCTGCAAAAAACTTTGCAAAATCGTTGCAGGAGATCTTGGGGTCTTTACAAGGCCCCGGTGGTAAAGGTGGTTCCGTTAAATTGCGGACCACCTGAAAGAGTCTCCTGCTGCTATTTTCTGCAGATGCAATAGAGGTGGTGAAGAAAGTCTTCTTCGCCATCGCTATCGCCACTTGGTAGGCTCGACGTTGAGCTCTAACCTGTGTCCGGTCAGATTCGGAGTGAGTTTTCTGCCACCAACGCTCTAGCCGTCTCAACGATTGTTTCATCGCCCTCAGCTCCGAAGAAAACCACGGGGCTGTCCGGGCTCCATGCAATCGGAGAGGGCGCTTCGGAGCCAGACAGTCGATAGCCCTGGTTAACTCCGCATTCCAGCGGGCCACCAGGGAATCAGCTGAAAGGCCATCAACATGGGATAAAGCATCCCCTACCACTCTCTGGAAACCATTTGGATCCATTAAGTGGCGGGGGCGGACCATCCGAATTGGTCCCACCTCCCTGCAGAGGGGAAGGGTCGCGGAGAAGTCCAGTTGCACCAGGAAGTGATCTGACCATGGCACTTCTTTTGTTTCACTATTACTTGGTGTCAGATCACCCACGTCACTAGAGGTGAACACCAGGTCTAAGGCATGTCCATGACTATGAGTTGGGCCAAACTTATTCAGGGACAGCCCCATGGAGGCCATGCTTTCCACGAAGTCCCAAGCGGCCCCTTGTAAGGTCGTGTCGGCATGGATGTTAAAATCCCCTAGGACAACCAAACTAGGTGTCTCCAGGAGAACATCCGCCACGACCAGAAGCAGCTCGGACAGGGAATCCTTGGTGCAGCGGGGAGGTCGGTACACCAAAAGGAATCCTGTACTGCCCCCTATTGCCCAACTTCTAGAACATGCACTCAGAAAACTGGATCTTCCCAGTAGGACACCTGATGCAAGCTAATGACTTCCTAAAAATCACTGCAACCCCCCCTCCCCGCCCACATGACCTGGGTTGCTGTGCATAAGAGAAACCTGGTGGGCAAGGAGCGGCAAGGACAGGCCCATCTGCTTCCTCCAACCAGGTCTCTGTCACACATGCCAGGTCAAATCCTCCATCCACAATCAGGTCGTCGACGGCAGTGGTTTTATTCATAATTGACCTGGCATTACACAGCAACACCTTCAGGTCATGTGGGTTTCCCCTGTTGATTCCAGTATCCATCCAGTCAAGGCCAGACCCGGAGGCAGGGATAGTCCTCAAACGACTAAATCTGCCTCCTCAGTAATGACATGGTCTGGTCTTAGCGTAACTCCTCCTCCTGCCCATGATCACTGAGATCGGGTGTCCCAGTGCTTCCCCCCCTGTGGAACTTGTCCCAGCCATCGTGTGGTCAAACCGTCTTGCCATGGTGAATTCTGCACTAGCTGATTTTTAAAACTGTGTCTGTTTTAAAGTAAGGCTGTGAAATTTTCTTGGTTTTCTTGTTTTATCTTTTGTAAACTGCTTGGAGGGTTGCTGTTGTTTTTGTTTTTTACAATCAAGTAGTGTATAAATTAAATTAAGCAAGCAAACAAATAGTAAGATGAGAGCTTTCCAAGTCAGCCTGTAATTACACAAAGCACATCGTGTTTGTCAAAAGCTATGGAGTGGAGGGCAGAGGCAATATAATAGGAGAAGTCTTACCTGTCACTCTCCTGAGCCTGGAGTGAGAACTTCATTGTTTCTTTGAAAGTCTGGTCTTGGAACTGGTACTGAAGAACAACAGTCCCTTCATTGGAGCCTGAAGACTGGAGCAGAAGAGAAAGCATCAGAACTGGGAAAGGGCGAGAAGCCTTCGGAACAATACCTTCTGACATTAAAAACCACAAATAAAGCCAAGTTTTGGTATTCAGGATAGGAGAGAGGCATTATTCAGTAGTTAAGGTCCTGGTGGTCATTGCTTACCTGATGCTGCCCACGGATCTGGGCATAAATGAGGCAGCGCTGGCCCTGGAAGATGACCTGTGGGCCTGACCCCACAAGCTCAGCCTTCAGACCAGGAGGCAAGTCCCAGCTCAGAGAGATCCTGGTCACGGCTGGCTGCAGGGCCTTCTTCAAAGACTGCAGGGCCTATGGGAAAGCAAGAATTTTGCAATGACATTAAGAGAATATCAAAGTTCCTGTTCAACTATCGCTTAAAAATAAGTTTCTATGTGAAATTGTTTTGAAACTGTGTGAACAGTGCTTGCAAAGGAGTCAGGAGAGGGGCTGGTGAAGATGCCATCTTGGTTTCTCCAAAAGCCACTGAACATAGAATAGAAACCCACTGGACAGACTCTGAGCAATGCAATGACCCTGCCACATAGGGGACGCTAAAAAAGAACGGAATTGATAAGGAGACAAGAGATGCTATGAGAAACCAATTTCTTTATTCCAGAAAAACTATGGCATTGAGATGGTGTGATGGACAGGAATTGGGTCTACTTGTGACCCAACGACCAGTGTCAGTTGGGGAGTAGATCAGCCAATTGGGAGAGAGAAATAATGGAATTTAAGTCTGAAACTGACAGTTACTGTCAGGACTGTCAGAAATTGCTCAGGTAGGGATTGCCTAAGGGTTAGATAGGGACCTGGGTTTAGAGATTAGGGTCTTTCTGTCTGGGTGGGCAGAAGGGGTTTCTGGCTCTCTGAGCAGGCTCACCATAGGGCTTGTCTGTTAGAGAGAACAGATTGCTTTCAGTAGCTTTCAGTTATAATTAAGAGATTGAACCTTCTCTGCCCACAGACAATCTATGTGATGGGCAGGGTATAAATAACAAAATTATTATTGTTGTTATTATGGATAGGGGAAAACAATGGCCAACCTAGAAATGATTACTCTGTCCAGTGACAGATTGAAAGTGTTAAGGCAGTTATTAACCATCTTTGAAACAAAGTACTGTACCTTGCAAAGGAAACCACTAAGCTACAACAACCCCTTTGCATAGAAACCACTAGGCCCTTCTACACTCGCCATTTTGTGGGTAGATTCAGCAGCATACTGGCAGATTCAGGTTGCACAATTGTGGTTGATTTGTGTAACAAACTCACTTCCTCCCTAAATGATTGGATTTCTTGCAATAAGGAAAACAACAGGAAAATGCACTGGGAAGCGTGAAGTAGCAATGGCTTGATGCAACGGTCATCCAACCTCCCCATTAACAAAGCAGAAGGAAGGTTCAACCAAAAAGGAATCTGGAGGCAACCTATGTTGCTTTTTCACAATGTGTTTTCCAAATGTCCCATAAAGAAACTCCAGCTGTAACTCTAGCTGGGCGCTGCTAGCTGTGTAAGGTTTCAACATGCAGTCTAGGAGGAGAGTAGAAGGCTGAGCAAATGATCAATCCAAGGGTGCAGCCCTTATGACAACGCCTTATGAATCTGGGCTTCATGGATGCTTTGCAGAAGTAAGAAAATGTGCTATTTTGGTGAGGAGGGAGCTGAGATTCCATGCTCTGATGGCAGGGAGGGATCTAGCAGTGTCCCTGCCTGGTAAGGACAGGCAGAAGAGGAATGTGGAGCTCCTGAGCCTCACCTTGGCCTGCATGCGCTCCTTGCCTGTGATGAATTCAGCACTGCCTCCGGCTGCACGGGCAATTCCTTTGATGAGGGCTGTGGAGGCCCCTTCACCAATGCCAAAGGAGAAGCACCTGTCAGAGAAAGAGGAGGTGAACCTAGGCCAGGTGCAGAGAGCTGCGAAAAGCTGCTTTCCCTCTCCCTTGCCTTACCTGTGGGAGGTGCTGTGACGTCGAACTTCAGCAATGACCTCATCTGTATTAAACACCTCTCCATCCGTGAACACAAAGAGCTAGAGAGAGAGAGAGGGGGAGGGAGGGAGGACAGAGAGGTATCAGAACCTATCCTATTCCCCTTTTGAAGTCCATTTTCAGGGCCCGGTTGGATTCAAATCCTACATGTAAACAGGGAAAACCAGCCTCACTAACAGCGACCCCCTCCATAGTGCAGCTGACCCTAGTAGCGCACACCATTGGTGCCAACCAACTGCTTGCAATGAAACAATCAGGGGCTCCTGGTAGCTTCTATGTAGCTACATCTTATATGATGTCAGATATGGGGCAGTTGGGCATGATATTGGGGGTGAAATGGCCTTGGGAGCCAAATTATGGCAATGCTGGGTGGAATGAGATGCACCGGTTGAGGGTTCCTTCACCCCTGCCATAAAGGAAACTTCTGAGATCCGGCAAAAGAAATCTCATTTCAGTAACTCTATTCCCAGGCCAGCCCTGAATACAGGAGAACAATGCCAATAACTACAGGACTCAATACCTGGCGAGGATACCCTTCTCGGCATGGCTGACTGTAAATGGCCTGCAGCGGCTGCAGAATCTCTGTACCCCCCAGATCGGCTTGCAGCTCCTTCACCCGTTGGAGGGACTTGGACATGGTCTCCTGGGTGTATTCTACACTCTGCCTGTAGAGAGTTTCAGAGAGTCAAGGAGGCAAAGGACCTATTTTCCTCCCAAGCTCAGCCAGTTCCCCACCAGGCTTTTTTTTTTACCTCCCACAACACTCCACGTTTCCACCAGAACCAGCTGTTTAATTGCTCCCCTAAAACTCACCCACTCAGATGCATACCCTTCCTCTCATCAGTCAGTACTCAGACTGTGCTATGCCTCATCAAAGTTAGAGAAAAGCTATGTTTACTCTGCAGCTAGCACGGAGGAAGAGAAACAGCAGGACTTGGAAGGTACACATGGGGAAGAGGAAGATTTGAGGTAGCCAGAGAGGAGGACAGAATTTCTAGGGGTCCAGGATGTACTGCTTTGCAGATGAAGTTTAGAAGGCAGCTTGCGAAAACATCCCTTCTGGTTGGGAGAATTTTTTTCAATTCCTTGGTTAAATCTTTTGGGGTGCACATGTGCACACACATTGACATCAAAGGTCAAGTAATGTATCTAGCACCTTGTTTTATTCTTTACCAGTGACCAAACATATAAACAGGTGGAGAAGTCGGAAAGTAAAAGGTCTGTGACAGTACACTCACGGGTAGAAGGAGTCATAGGTGGATCCAAAGCCATAGATGTTGAAGTAACATCCCAGAGGGAGACTCTTCAGCAGGAGAATCAGGGTCTCCTAAAATAAGGTAAAAGATGAAGCTACGGGGATATCCCAACCCACCCTTTGCAAAGGGCTGGACTAGATGACCCTCAGGGTCCCTGCCAACTCTCCAATTCTATTTTTTTATATAATCTTTATTTATAGTTTTCAGTTATGTGAGTGTTTCTACAACTCATGAATTCCAAAACTTTAAACATTAAATCCCAGGAGACACTGTCAAATGCCAACTTTATAATTCTATAATTATAGGCCTTCCCACAAGGATCCTCCCACCTCCAGGCTTCCATTACCCTGCCTTCTCCAAAGCACAGCACCGTCCCTCCCTATGCATCCAAACATGTGGGTACCTTGGCGCTCTGAATGCGCATAGGTGAATCAGGTGAATCAGAGCTATACTCGGTGTTGCACTCCATGCTGCCAGAGCGATCCAGCAGGAAGAGGAATTCTCCAGTTGCCTTCTGGCTTGGCTTTGGGGCAGGGGCGCTGGGGTACAGAGTAAGCAGGAGAGCCGGGTCCCCCATCAGCGAGGCTGTGTTTCATTGGAAAACAGTAGATCCAGTAGGTACTTGGCAATATCCCCTCTTTCTTTCTTTTTTAATATAATTTTTATTTGCATTTTTAATAAAGAAACAAAAACACACACATCCTAACCCCCTTCCCTCCACCCACCAATTATACAACTTTCATATCAATCACAACATACACCTAAATACAGTGGTACCTCGCAAGACGAATGCCTCGCAAGACAAAAAACGCGCAAGACGAAAGAGTTTTCTGCAAGACAAATTTCCCCATGGGCTTGCTTCGCAAGACGAAACGTCTTGCGTGTTCTTGCGAGTTTGTTTCCTTTTTCTTAAAGCCGCTAAGCCGTTAATAGCCGTGCTTTGCAAGATGAAAAAACCGCAAGACGAAGAGACTCGCGGAACGGATTAATTTCGTCTTGCGAGGCACCACTGTACCTAATGACTCTCTCTTCTACCCTTTTCCTGGTTTATTTACTTTTCTACTAAATCATGTATTATTCCAAATTTTTAATGTTCAAATTTCTTTCTCTGTTAATTTCTATTAGCTCCTATTCTGCTGGATTTACTCAAAACCTGCTAGGTTATTTACTTGTTTATACTGTTTCTTAAAATATTCAATAAACATTTTCCAATCCTCCTTATTTATCATCCTTTTATCCTAACCTGTCCGTTATACCTGCAAATTCAGCATATTCAAGCAGTTTAATCTGCCACTCTTCCCTAGTGGGTACCGTACTTGATCTCCACCTTTGTGACAATAAGATTCTAGCCGCAGTGGTGGCATATTGTAATAAATTCTTTTGTTTTTTAGGGACTTCTGTTGTTACAATTCCCAAGAGGAATGTCTCAGGCTTTTTAGGGAAGGTTTTTTTTTAATACCTTATTTAATTAATTGTAAATTACTTCCCAGAATCCCCTGATTACTTTACAGGACAACCACATGTGGAAAAAAGATCCCTCTACTTCATTGCATTTACAACATTTGCCTTTTTCATTTTTAAACATTTTTGCTAGTTTGGCAGGTGTTAAGTACCATCTATGGGTCATTTTTGTCGTATTTTCTTTTAATGCTTAACACGCCGTACGGTTCATATTTACTGTCCATAAATTCTCCCATAGAACATAATTAATATTATGACTCACATCCAGTCCTTTCACCTCTCAGCACCCTTTTGAGTTTCTGACCCCACGTCCTCTGTTGCCTTAGGCTTTGCTCACCTGGGGCAGCCCCAGGCTTCCCAGCCTCTAGGAGGGCGCTGGGCTTGTGAACATCCTCGTAATATACCAGCAGCTCCACATCTCTGTCAAATTGGTGCCCTTCAGCCAAGGAGACCTTTGGGGTGGCAAAAAGAAGCAGAGCTTGAATGCTGGGCAGAGTTTAAACCACTCCCCTCTAAAGAGCTCCCACATATATTTATGTGTGCAACGCAACACATTTTAAAATATTGTTACCGATTGAGATCTTTAATTCTAAAATAGTGTGTCATGAGAGATCACTGAGGTTACAATAATCTATTAAAGAACAGATGGTGGAATAAGTATTGGGTAGAGACAGCTGCCTGCTTTTACTCATGCACAGAAAGCTCTTGTTTCCTTTACTTTCAAATCTTCTTCTCAATGTTGGTTTCAAAGGGACCATTCAGTAACTCCCACTACAGACACAGAGTAAAAAAAAACCTTTCCCATCCTAAGGGGAATTCTGGGACTTCTTGTTTTTGGTGAGTTTGGCTCTTCAGGTTGACAGTGAAGGCCAGAACCTAGGCTAAAGAGGAAGACCAACTTGTGAGGAAGTGGGGAATACAGAAGGATGTATTCCTTCAAGTTTGGGAGACAACATGGGAGTAGCAGAGCAGGCAAAAGTGGCCAAGGCAGCCATTGTGAACTTCTCTTTGTACATTAGGAAGCAAAGCTAGAGATCTCACAATATATATATATGCACGTATGTGTGCACAAAGATGTATCCATCACAAACTTAAGTAAGATTAGGTTTGTAAAGTAGAACTAGAAAAAAGTAATATATTAAGAATGAAACACCAAAGATGCAATGTTAATAAGAACTCAAAGATTAAGGGATGACGAGTATTGGGGGAGGGAAGTCACATGGGTGTATTATTTGTTTTCTTTGTATCATTATTTTGTGTTTTGCATTTTTGATTAATCAGTGTACTGTATATCTTTGGAATTACACACACACACACACACACACACACACACACAGATGTATCCATCACAGTTCAAGGGCATAGTTCATCCAGGCAAAAGCACACAAAATGGTCACCAAACTGCAGTTCCCAGTCCGCTTTCAAAGCTTGTAACATGGGTTGCAGGGGAAGATGCCTACAGCTTGTATTCTTAAGCCACAGGAATGCACTCAAGGATCAGACCTTTTCTCCTCCTTCTATTTGCACTGTAAGGCTTGTGTTCCATCCCGTGGTTACACTACAGTGAAGTTTGCTCATGCATATAGCAAGTTAACGTTTGCATCCACTGAGGTTATCACCCCATGACACAGTAAGTGTGGGTGGGGATTTCTGCTTAAAGACAAGTGGCCAGACTTACTGAGCTAGCCTTGTCACATGACAATGAAAGAAAGGGCTACACTGATCCCACCATAGCATGGCCCACCTGATCCAGATCTCCTCATCCTGCCCTCAAGAGCACCATACCATGTTATGTATTTTCATGTTTTTATTCATTAAAATTCTATCCTACCCTTTCCCCCAAAAGGAGCTGAGGGCATGAAATGAAGCAACAATGCAATATTAGAAAAATAAAGAACACTTAAAAGCATTAACAGCATCTAAAACCAGTTATATATCCCCGTAGCAAGGAACCCTAAATGTTAATCGCAAGGAAGTCGTGATGCACCTCACCAGAGAGGAAATTCTATAAATGGGGAACCACCACCCAAAACACTTTGTCATGGGTCAGGGCCCACCAGGCAGTACTCAGTGATGATGTCACCAACAGGGCCGACAGCAGCGCCTGAGGTAGTCCATATTGGGCAAGATGCTCTTTTAGGTACATGGGTCCTAAGCTGTGAAGAACTTTGTATGCTAATATTGACACTTTGAATTAGGCTTGGGGGCTCACTGGCAGTCAGTGACTCACACATTATTATTAAAAGGTGCACTTATAGTACATATATTCAGATTATAGGTTCATCATGAGCTCATTCAGGATTCAAGGCCGCACCAGACATGGCATTATAAACATTGTTTAAAAATCAAACCAGCCATGCAAGGCCAAAGAAAGAGCCAGTGGTGTTGAAGGAAAGCCATATTCAGACAAACAAAAACAATACTGTTTCCTGCCAAATGGTGGTCTCAGTTAGAATTGCCCCCTGCCCACAGCTCCCACCTCACAAACTGCAAGGATGGGGAGCAAGATTCCAAACAGGGCTTGTAGTGGTGTGGCAAGGCCACCTGAAGAAGGTATAACAGGTATACCATTGTGCCTCATATGCTACCATGTCCCTTAATAATGCTTAATGTGAATGCTAAGAGTGCCCAAATGCTAATAATCAATTGCTGTGTCTCTCTCTTGCTGCTGTGCCTGCAGAAAGCAGAAAGCTGCGTTTGCAATCTGTAAAGAACATTCCTCGTGCTCATGCGATGGTCACCATGACCTGACAAAGCAGGATGTCCGAAGTTGGATACTTTCCATTTTACGCAGATGACTGATAACAAAAGGGGGGATTTTGGCTTTGCCTGCCAAAAGGGAATTTTTTAGCTCGCTTGCTGATAATAAGGTAGAAGCAATTAGTAACATCCTGAGTACATATATGGAAAAAGCAGAATGATCTTTAAATGGATCTTTAAAAGCAGTGATCTTTAAATGGACATAGGAGAATTTAGGAAGGGTTGTGTCCAAGCTCATTGGTTTGATTTTGCTGCAATTTATGAATATGTAATGCTTAATGATGTTTGGAAAAAGGTATATAAACCCAAAGCCCCAGAGCTCCACACCCAGTCTTTGGAAACCATTCCGCTGGGTCTTACTGCTGCCAGCAATAAAACTTTACTTTCTTTTTCTCTATTGCTGTGTTTGTGATTTTTGAGCACACCTTGAAGGTATCAGGTATTCATTTAACCCTTCACAACAGTGGTTGCGAGAGTCAAATGCTCCCTTTCACAAGCCATGGCCCCAATCCACCTTAGCCTTCCCTTCCCTTCTTTTTGTTTACAAAAGAAAACCTGTCGTGCGAGGCTACGTATGTACAATGGCACATCTACGTCAGCCATTCGACCTAACCACAGATTTCTTGTACAGTTTCCAGTGGAGAATGAAAGGAAACAAATACACCCCTTTCAGAAGCTGTTCCATTCACTATCGCACCTGGGCAATCGTACGGTCTTCTGCCCTGTAGCGCAAGGGTTCAAGGGTGCATTTGGACTCCACACGGTTGATGCCATAAGGCGACTCCAGCGTAGCACTGAGGCTGAGGGTGTAAGGAAGTGTCCCCTTGGGCACTCGTGGTATGCTCTTGGTGACATTGGCCCCTCCTGAACCTGCAGACGAGAGAACGAGAGTGTCATGGGTTATGGAACACAGTGGGCAAGCTCTCATGAGGAAAATGTTGCAAAAACAACATTAGCTACCATTACATGATATGGTGCTATAGCACACAAGGGAGGAAGAATTAGGCTGCTGGAAGTGTCACCATGAAGTGGGAACACAGCCGGGATAAGAGTGACACTACACTTTGGCTTAGTCTACATATGCAGCAGAATGAAGATTCAGAATCCTGAGTGTGTACTGTATAACTTCAGGCAGCCAATCTGAATGTTCTTCCCCATTTATCTATCATCTATCTATCAATCAATCTATCTATCTATCTATCTATCTATCATCTATCTATCATCTATCATAATTTTTAAGAGGCTTGTACATGAAAGAGAAAGGTTGACAGATGAAGCCCAGCTGGGGATGAAGTACAAATTTTACTATATGGTCAAAGGCCTGGTAAAACAACTTAAAACACCGAAATCATGCAGCTTCTAAAACACAGAGTTAAACTATATGGTGACCTCTATAAACCAAGACACAAGTACAGTGGTACCTCAGGTAAAGTACTTAATTCGTTCCGGAGGTCTGTTCCTAACCTGAAGCACCACTTTAGCTAATGAGGCCTCCTGCTGCTGCTGTGCTGCCGGAGCCCGATTTCTGTTCTTATCCTGAAGCAAAGTTCTTAACCTGAAGCACTATTTCTGGGTTAGATGAGTGTGTAACCTGAAGCGTATGTAACCTGAAGCGTATGTAACCCGAGGTACCACTGTAATTGTAACAAAACACATTCATGGGTCTTTCCAGCAGGAAAGAGGAATCTAGCATGTTTCTGTTATTATTTTGTTTGTGTCAGCCAATAAGGAGGTCAAACCCAATTCAAAAGTCTTTCCTGAGTAATTTGGTAGGATGGGAGTAAAAAATAACTAATCTCATGCTTATATAAGTTGCATACAAAGCAGCATATTAGTATTCCTAATGTTCCAAATCCACAGAGCTTAGGTATAACAAAACAGCATTGCAAGAGGCTTGTATGTGGGGCTAGTTAGTGTGTTTGGGGGTGCAGGAGCTTACCCTGAGGTGCATAGCGGGGGTTGAGGACAGCGGGCAGGACAAAGCGGATGGCCCCGTCAGGCTCTGGAGCCAAGGCCTGGACATAGGAGAGTTTCAGCGTGGCCTCCCCATCTGGAGGGAGGTTACCCAGGCTGCAGGTGAAAATGTCACTGGTGTTTTCTTCTCTTTCAAGCAGGAAAGCCTGCTGGCCTTCACTCAAGGCATCCTCATATTCCTGCTCTGCCTGCATTGGGTGGTGAAGAGAAGAGAAGAACATCAGGAGTGAGGAAGGCAAGGACACAAGCAGGTGTGGTCCCAAGAAAGGATTCCCGTTTTAAAAACAGCTGTCAACCAATTGGTTACCTACCAGCGAAGCTTCCATGCTTTTGTAACTTTACCTTGTGAAAGTAAACTATAAGCACTGTAGTATCTACACTGTGACTTTAGAATTCATGCATTAGGTTAAAATTACACCAAGCTGCAGTAGAGGAAGCCAGGAAGCCAGGCTCCCCACTACAGCAACTGGGTGTTGTTAGGCACTCATGTGAGTTTCTTGACACAAAATCTGCTTGTAGGCACAGAGTCCTCTCTAGGGAAGTCTCTGCCTCCCTTCTCAAACTGGCCACCCAATGCCAAAGGCCCTGATTCTCCTCAGACCTTCCATACCTGTTTCTTCTCTCGGATCTGGGCCTCAATCCGCGTCCCACCAATCAGGCCCTCGAAGGCATATACGGCGGCTTCATCATCCAGAGGGAAGACAAACACAACCTCCACTGGAGACTTCTCCTCATTGTGGTAGCGAAGCTCAGACACTACGTCAGCCACAAAGCCACGGACCACCACATCCACAGAGATGCTCTTCAAGGGCACTGGGGCAAGGAGAGAACAAGGAAGGCTCAATGTCTGGCCCTGTGTATACTTTGGAGAAACCCTCTCCAGTCATCTTGGCTCCCACTGCCAGGCCAGCCAGTTATTTAGGATACCTGAACCTACATCATCACATACCCTAAACTAGAAAGCTGTACATTGGCTATTTAGACTTCTTACTGCTTTGCACCAGCTTAGCTGAATAACCAAATGCAGGTAACTTACCAGGTTCCTCAGACTTTGTGACAAGGCCACAGATAATCATGACTGATGACGATGATGATCTTTGTGAAAGAATTGGTTTCCCAACAATTCAGCACAACTGTAGAAAACAAAGAATTTTTGGCTAAAGCGACGGAGAGGTCAAGTGAGCGAAGCTGACCCTCTATCAGAAAATTGCTGGGTGTAATTAGGAAAAACGGATTAATAAGCAATGAAGATATGATAGAATACAGGTTGCCAAGGTTAAAGAGCGGGTGGGAGCTGAGTGTTTATCTCGACGAACTAAAGACGGAAAGAGTTCAAGTGAGCGAAGTGGACCCTCTTATTATTTCAATATGGCCATTTTTATACTGTACCAGCAGAAAATACCTGGCATTGCTCAAAAATTGTACGGGAACTTAAAACATTATAATGCTGTTGGATGAAAGAGAATGCTGTATACAGTTCTGGGAAAAAATGGTAAAAATGTTTAGCCTTTAGTGGTACACAAAGGCTTTCATTGTGAATTCATTACTTGGGAATAAGAACTCTTGTTGGTTCTTGCAAACGCTATCTCATCATCTGTCCTAACACTAATCTTGTTTCTCAAGACTCTGGTCCTTCCTTATGTAGCCAAAATGGGACCCCCTGTGCTCAAAAGGGAGGTGTCAACAGACCCAAGGGAAGCTCAAGGTTTGCAGAAGTTCAAAACACCAGTACAGAACCTACGACACACACTGAAGTGAAACCAACCTCCAACAGCACTCAGGAAGGAAGAGATAATACAGTACAGACTTCCTTTCTCACGTTCTCTTAGACACTCACATGATGTATACAATCATAGTACCACTCGCTGGAGCAGCTGGGATAGATAAAAATCCTAACGGCTTCCAGGCCATGTGGCCAGCATGACTAAGCCACTTCTGGCAAATCACAGCAGTGCACGGAAACGCTGGGGCGGTACCTATTTATCTACTTGCACTTTGACATGCTTTTGAACTGCTAGGTTGGCAGGAGCTGGGACCGAGCAACGGAAGCTCACCTCACTGCGGAGATTCGAACCGCCTACCTTCTGATCGGCAAGCCCTAGGCTCAGTGGTTTAGACACAGCACCACCCACGTTCTCATTTACCTCTCTTTAAACACAGGACTGTGAGTCTAGGGAAGGTTAAAGGACCTCAAGGGGTTACAGTGAAATTCTGTGTTTACTGAGATTTCTTGCCTGCTCCCTGGAGGGGCCAGCAGCATTAGCACTGGATTACAGCGAGTGTTGGGAAATGCCTTCGAATTTCCACTGCACAAGGAAGGGTAGGGCTTGGGGTCAGCTACGGAACAATGCAAATCACTACTCCAAATAACTACTCCATAATGCAAAACCACAGGCACGCCTCATGAATACTGAGTCACTCTTGACATCAATATGACAGAATTAACTGTTCCATAGAAGAGCTGGTCAAAAGTGTTTGGGTTCCTGGGTGGAGCTGCAACAAACACTCCCCACCCTTAGTCAAGATGTGCTATTGCCCAGGCAAGGTACTGTGGCACCCAAAGGAGAAAACCGCATAAGCAGAAATAGGTGCAGCTGCAGTCTCTCCCTGGCCATTTTTTTTAAAAAAACTAACAACTTGCTGTCTTTCTATGGCACACAAATCCAGCTGCCTGAGGTGCCTGCCTCACTCTGCCTAATGGTAGGGCCACTCTGCAACTTTCCCCCCACCCACTGCAGGGCACAGGTGTCTAACCCTAGTTGTACCACAGGAAAAACATCCACAAGCTTAGGAGAGGAAGAAGAGGCCATGAAGAACTTATGAAGTTCTGAAGTCTCACCCGACTACATCACAGTCCCAAAACATCTCTTCAGAACAGCAGCAGCAGCAACAAAGAATGCACCTCTGAGCACATGCAGAGTGCCCGTTGGTGCAACCAGCTTTCTCAGGCTCCGGAATTAGGATGCAGAGTTTTAGGATGAGATTACCAGGCTTCTAGGCAGAGTTGTCCACACACGCTACATTTAGAAAATAAAACGGGAGGAGAGAGAGGAGGGAGGAGACCTACCAACCACTTTGGTACCTCCCTAGGAAGGGAGGTTCCTAGTAGCAGAACGAAATCGCTGGCTGTAATAAGGCAAAATGGCCCAACAAGCAATAAAGATATGATAGAATATTGATCGCCAGGGTTAAAGAGCGGGTGAGTGGTGAGTGTTTATTCAGAGGGAACAAAGATGCGGGAAGTTGGGAAGCAAAAGGGGATTTGAGTCCCAAACAGATCCAGACGCAAATACTTAACGTAACGGTGATCCAGATAATCTAGTCGGGGCTGCATTTTTGTTTACAGGAAAGAGAGAGCGAGAGAGCGATGCTATGAAGATGCGGCAGAGACGAGCCCATTCAGAAATCAAACGCAGTAAATCATTTTCTTACCTCAAAGCGCCAGCAGACCTCAATGGACGTCCTTCCTCCTCGCCTTGCTCTGCAAACAGCGGAGCTAAACCGAAAGTAAACCTTTCTGAGCTGAATGCAGAGGGACTTCCCGTTACTCCCGCCCCCAGCCAGGGAGTGTCCACAAATTCCTTACTAGATACTGGTGCGAATTTTTCCATTCCATCTTTAAGCCATTAATCTTAAAGTCATGGTGTCCTCTTGTTTTTGTTGTAATCAAAAACTGCTACCTTTCCCTTATGGGGTACACATCAGCCCTGTCCTTTGTAGGTTCTCCTTCGGAAGGAGAAAATAAGAGAGGCCAACCAGAGAATATTGAGAAGCAAAGCAGCTAGTAAGCCTGATCTTTATTAAAGCTGTTGCAACAGGGTGCTCCTCTCATACGTAGGAGAGAGGAGGAGGACTTGCTATATTAGAACGTGGAGTCGCTAGAGGAAGCATCGATTTGAGCTCTGCGTCAGTTGTGTGGTTTTTATCAGTTTTATCAGCTTTTTATTAGCTTTGATCAATTCTAGAATTTTATCGCTCGGTATCTTTTTCTTAATTATTATAAACACAAGTTTAAGCTAAAAGTTTTAGAGAAAGCCCTGGAAAGTCTCGGAGAAAGCCTTAATTAGCTCCAGGTTGACTCAATCTACCAACTACTTATCAGCAGGAGAGGAGATCAAACGCCCTAACCCAGGGGTCTGCAACCTTTAAGACAAAAAGAGCCACTTGGACCCGTTTCCGAAGGGAAAAAAACTGGGAGCCGCAAAACCATTGCGACATTTAAAGCATGCACGCCACTGCCCTCCGATCTGATAGCGGGCGGGAAGGTGACGTCGGGACGGTGCGTGACTAACGCACGCAACGCCCCCATGCGACGTCACAGCCAGTACAGCACCCGCCACAGTGGGGAGTGTCGGGGTGCACAATGCGCCTCCTCCCCTCGCTAGTATCCGCCCTGGAGCCATGGCAAAGGTGTAAAAGAGCCACATGCGGCTCCGGAGCCGCGGGTTGCAGACCCCTGCCCTAACCTAATCGTGGAAGGACACTAGTAGCTGCTGCATCTCCGTGAAAATGTCTTAAGAAAAAGAAGTGATCAGCTTCATCTCCACAAGTGAGCCCACAGCAGAAGTGCAAGCAAAGCAAACTGGATGATTTTGTCCAGAATCCAGAACCTACCACATCAAACAGAGTTCATTCCCATGTGGGGACGCTTAATGGGTGGAGACCACCCAGGGGAGAACGCTGAGATGAGCGCCCATGAACCATCTCATGAACTACTATCCGAGAGGGCACCACTCTATGTGGAAATACTCGCGGACCACTGCCTGCTGACTGCAAGAACAGTGGAGGAAATTAACACCAAACTAGAAAAGGTAACATCACTCCTGGCTGAGTTGGTGCTTTTGGCGGCCAGAAATAGCACCCTCAATACTAAAGAGACTGACCGTAGCGTTGCCCTCCAAGACCACTGTGCACAGGGGTGTAACTGGTCTGGATCTGACAACTGAGAGACTACTAATAGCCTTTCACTTTGCTGCATAGCCACCACATATGGTAGAAGTCGTCTTCTACCTCTCCACATTTCCAGCACCTTTTATTTTTCAGCCTGTACATCTTAGCCAGCTTCACTGGCGTGTGGTACCACCTGTAAATCATTTTCCACAGATTTTCCTTTAGTGCCATACACGCCGTGAACTTCATATTGGTATTCCACAATTCCAGCCACCTCTCAAAGTTGATGTTATAGCCATTGTCTATCGCCCATTTGGTCATAGCCTCCTCCACCTCCTCATCTATTGTATGCCACTCCAGTAAAATATCATATATTCTAGACAGTATTTTGTTCTTACCTTCTATAATTTCCACGTTAAATTTGGATTTTTTATCTTCAAATTCTAATTTCTTTTTATCTTCTTTTAGCAAATCATTTACCTGGTGGTATTGCAGCCACCCTGTAAATGAGTTTTTTATCTCTTCATATGGTCTAAGTTTTATGCCTTGATCAGTTTTCCATGTAAGCTCTTCATAGGTGGCATTCTTCCCTTCCATGTTAATTTTTTTAACAGTTAATACCTCTATTGGTGAAATCCACCAAGGGGTCTTCCTTTCCAATAGATTTTTATTTCTTTCCCATGCTTGGAATAGTGGTCCTCTAAAAATATGGTTTAGAAAGCCTCTGTGTACTTTCACCTTTTCATACCACAGGTACGAGTGCCACCTGTACCTGTTATCAAAGCCCTCCAAGTCCAAGATATCCTTATTCTCCAATCTTATCCACTCTCTCAACCACAGTATACACGCCGCTTCATAATATAAACTTAAATCCGGTAGGGAAAAGCCCCCTCTTTCTTTTTTATCTACCAGTACTTTCATTTTTATTCGCGGTCTTTTTCCCTGCCAGATATACCTCGCCAAGGCTCTTTGCCATTCTTTACACTGCTTTAACCCTTTAAGTACAGGGATGGTTTGGAATAAGAATAGCATTCTGGGCAGGACATTCATTTTAATAACCGCAATCCTCCCCAAGAAGGATAGTCTCATTCTCTCCCAGATTTCTAAATCTTTTTTGATATCCTTCCAGGTAGTCTCATAGTTATCCTTGTATAAGTTGATATTTTAAGGTGTAATCCACACTCCGAGATACTTCACTTTCTTTGCTATCATAATTCCCATCTTTTCTCTATCTTTTCTCTATCTTTCTCTATCATGTCTTCTTTAGTTAAATTTTTAGTTAGCATTTTGGTCTTATTCTTATTGATTTTAAGGCCTGACACAGCACCAAACTCTTCAAATTTTTGTAAGGCTTCTTTTACGCTGTATTTTGGATCCTCTAGTGTTAATACAATATCATCCGCAAAAGCTTTGATTTTGTGTTCCTTAGTTCCTACCTTGACTCCTTTAACTTCTGCTGTTTCCCTCAGTTTCTTAGTAAATACTTCCAATACTGTTATAAACAACAAAGGAGACAAGGGACATCCTTGTCTAGTCCCTTTAGATATGTCAAGGAATTCTGATGTGGTATTATTTATTACCAACTTTGCTTTTTGCTCATGAGATAGCTTCGATGCCTTTTCTGAATCTTTCTCTGAAATTGTTCTTAACCTGAAGCACCACTTTAGCTAATGGGGCCTCCTGCTGTTGTCGTGCCGCTGGAGCACGATTTCTGTTCTCATCCTGAAGCAAAGTTCTTAACCTGAAGCACTCTTTCTGGGTTAGTGGAGTCTGTAACCTGAAGCGTATGTAACCTGAAGCATATCTAACCTGAGGTACCACTGTAGTCAATTATTGAATCCAGGTCACAGGTCACAGGCTCACTCTATTCATATCTTAACTGTGCCCTTGAGACAGGATTTGTGAGTAGAGAAAATGAGGAGGCTTCCCATTTCCTTTGACCTTGCAGAGAAATATTTGAGGTCAATTTGGAAGAGACAAATGGTTTCACGACTTTTTCTGTGGGTCTCAGACATGTGGTTTATACATTTATGTATGTGCTTGCTTGGTACATTTATGAACATCTATTTTAAAATTCTTATAACATTTTTATTAACACTGTTGGAACACTTGATGACCCCACTGGCCATCTATTTTATGTGATTCCCAGGAAACCAAATTTAATATGGGTCTAGCAGAGAAATACTCAGCTAGTGTTTTCCCAGTCCTACCATTCTTGAGATTATCATTTGAGCATGCAGGCAGTGTTGGTGGCCAAGCTATTTTGATTGCTAGGCAAGGCTACTTTTTAAAAGATGTGACTATAATATTTAAAATTAACTGCCACACACACACACACAACCTTCAATCAACTCTATAATCCATTTCATATATATATTTATTCAAAATTGAACCAAGTGACACACCCAAGAATTCTCTTAAAAGCAGTTTTATTTCTTGCTCCAGCAGAATATAGCAAGCAATCAGAGAAGGCAATCAGAGGCTGAACCCTGATCCCCAATTACACAGATATAAACCATAAAGCCACAAAGATAGGTCAAACCTAGGTCAGACCAACCAGAAACCTGTTATGGTCTACCTGTCAGCCTGCCAGCAAGGCATACATTTCCTGTTTTGCACTTGTTTATAAAGGTCATGGCTAAAGACACTTTCAGTTTTTTCCTTTACTCCGTTTGTGATTTGTACCATCTCTGTCATGATGCTGAAATGCAAACTTAAGAGAGGAACAATGAGAATACGTGATCAAGTATTCCAAAAGGACTGGAGTAAATTTATATGATATATATATATGATATATATGACATTTATATGATATGAAAGATTATTGTATGCAATTAACATCACTAGCAGGGGTGCCTGAAGACTTGTAATGAAAATTTTTTTACCTTTCTATATTTATTTAAATTTTGAGCTATTTTGTAATGAGTAATTAGAATTGGAAAATGTACAAAATGCAATGATACAAATGTTAATTTTGAAGGCCTGGGGCAGGAGGGAAGAAAGTCAATAGAGTCTTAAGAGCCAGGGAGGTAAAGTAGATAATAATGCTGTGAATGTATATTATTAAATGGAAAATAAAAATTATATAAAATAATATAAAATACATGATTATGGTGTCAGCCATCTGCACAAACCTTTCTTCTTAGGATTGCTGCTCTGAAGGCAAAACAGTCCACTTTTTTCAAAGGTGTAGGGGGACCTGTCCCCTAAAAAATAGTTAATGGGACACTCAACAGATCTCTCAGCTGAGAGTTTTAAATCTTTGAACAAGACTGCTCTTAAGTCCTTGTAGACTGGACAAACCAGTAGGCAGTAGGGTAAATCCTCAGGCACATTGGCAAACTCTCTCTTCATAAGGAATCTGGTGATAGCATCCTTCAGCTTTGGCAGAGTGCATAGACTAGAACTGCAGAGCTATAAAGGCTTTTATCCATCTGAGCTTTTAAAGGTCTGGAACACTGAAGAGAAATGTGGCTTTCCACTAAAAGACATATTCAGTACCCACCTGTCCAGTATTAACTCTCAAACTATTTGCTCCCCTTTTCTGCTGACAGCATGCATTTGGATGTAGGTGGATTATAAACTATTGTTTTAATCTGCTGGAACAAACAGTATAGAGAACAGATTGTGTTCAAAATTTAGGTAGTAATTTGGGTTTCTGGTTAAAGCAGAAAAGTGGCCAAACCTGGTTTGTAATAAAATTTCATTTAAGTATTGAATGGTTGTTTATTTTGTAGTTTGTAATTCCTTTCAGTGTTGTTGGGTTGTTGTTTTTTTTGCTCCCTCACTAGCACAGCGTGCTGGCTTAAAGCACAGCAGACCAATATAAGGCATCTCCATATGAGAGGAAACTCCAGCACTTCTTGCAGTGAAGACATGGAGGAATCAGAAGGAACTGCTCAGCTCAGGGACTGACAAGAGCTTTATGAGATGGCAGCCAGCTATACTTTGGCAGGAGAAGAAAAGAAGAGTGCAGCAGAAACTCCTGTTTTAAAAAGCACAAGGCTACAGAGCCAAACTCAGATCCCAAAAGCCTCTGGGCTCACGCTGCTACCCAGCATCTCATTGCCAGCTTTCACACACTGAGCCAGCTGGGACCCTGCAGACAAACAAAGAGGCAGAGTTAGGATCTACCAGCACCAAATATCACTTTTCAGCCTGCGCCCAACTCTTTTTCCAGGGCCAATAACTGATCACTCCATCTATGTGCGATGGGGAGGAAGACAGAAGGCTGCTGTTCATTCCATCTTTTACTCATTTTTTAAAGCGAAGTCTGAGTGTGCTCCAACACATTTTTTTCCAAAGGCCTGGAAGGGGAAACCAATCGCAAATCATACAAAAGGGCAACATTTTGAAGTGCAATTAACTGAATGGCAGAAAGGCAATCAGAGACCACTGGATGGTGCAGAAATGAATATTTTTTTTTGGGGGGGGGACACTGTTCTTATTTCAAAGCACAAATGTTCCTCATAGTGATTGCAAGCAGGAAGCGCTGCCTTCTGAATTGTTTAGGCAAGATCCAAGCAGGTGTGCTCTTTGCCCTGCAAGTCACCCTCATTCTACGCTCTCCTAGTTGGAACGATAGAGGAATAACCATCTTCCCCAGCCAAAATCTGAAGAAATCTCTAATGCAGGACCTGGAGACAGTTGTGCCTCCCAGTTTAACAGACTGGAACCCCTGTGGTGAGCCAGGATTATTTTATTTTTTAATGTACACTGTAAATTGTTGGGAAAGTGGATTGGTCTGAGATCAAGTAGGGGTGGAAAAACCCCAGCACCTCAAATGAAATACAGCATAGTTTAGACTGCTGTTGGAGACTCATCTTCAAACTCCAGCCTCTGTCTAGACTCCTTCATTCTTCCTCAGCTTACTGGGATCCAGCTGCCTAAAACTTTCTGCCTCCAGGAGAGCTGGGAAGCAGAGTTCATTCTTATCAGCTTTTCCCAAAGCCCTGCTCCATCAGGCACGTTCAACCCCTAAGCAGTGCCAGCTGGTCATTATCAGAACAACAGTTTAGGAAATGGTGTCAGTTTGATTCCTCCCTTTTTCTCTCCCTGTCCCTTTCCCCCTTGTGTTGTTGTTGTTTTAAGATTGTAAGCCTGCAGGTAAGCACTGTCTCGCTTTACCTGACTGTATTTAAGTCGCACTGAAGAGTGACTTATATACAGTCACTCTTTA
The DNA here is from genome assembly GCF_965112155.1 of Podarcis liolepis. Taxonomy (NCBI): domain Eukaryota; kingdom Metazoa; phylum Chordata; class Lepidosauria; order Squamata; family Lacertidae; genus Podarcis; species Podarcis liolepis. The sequence goes on along the minus strand of NC_139573.1, from coordinate 24,385,431 downwards.
CTGAAGAGTGGAGTAAAGGTAAAGGGACCCCTGACCGTTAGGTCCAGTCACAGACGGCTCTGGGGTTGCAGCACTCATCTCGCTTTACTGGCCAAGGGAGCCGGCGTACATCTTCCGGGTCACGTGGCCAGCATGACTAAGCCGCTTCTGGTGAACCAGAGCAGCGCACGGAAACACTGTTTACCTTCCCGCTGGAGCGGTACCTATTTATCTACTGCACTATGACATGCTTTTGAACTGCTAGATTGGCAGGAGCACGGACTAAGCAACGGGAGCTCACCCTGTCACGGGGATTCAAACTGCTGACCTTCTGATCGGCAAGCCCTAGGCTCTAAATAAATAAAAGCACAATAAGCCTATTGTGCAATTCCCTTCCAAGAGAAGTTAGACTAGCTCCCTCTTTTGTTACCTTTATTCAGACAGGCCTTTGAAAACTAAGGCGCAGGTGATGTGGAATAATGGGCTGGTTAGGACAAGCTGAACTTCCATGATTGTCTCAAAGGCATTTTTAATGCATTTTCATTATTTTTGTTTTACTGCTCGGTGTTTTAAAGTGTTTTGAAACTGGGAGAAAAAAAGGGTATAAATACATTAAGCAAACAAACAAGTTTTTCACCTGCAGTCGCCTGGAGCCAGCTGAGAGCTTTAGTTTCCAGTAATTCCCATTCATCCCTCTGGTCTATGGCACTGGAGTGGAGCCAGAGAAGGGCCAGAACAGTCGCCCATGCATCTGGAGTCACCTGGCAATATGGAGCAGGAGTCAAAAGACAGATATGCATTGAGCCCTGCTCCCTCACTGGCTCTGTACAGAAATTACATTTGACAGTTCTTAAAGAAAAACAAAACAAAGGCTGAGTGTGACCTTTCAGTACCTGGTTACAATTTGGCCACAATCTGGGAAATAAAGACATGAATCAGATGAACCATCTGCTTTTGCAGATCTACTTTCTCTCTCTCCCTCTCTCGTTGAAAGCATAAAACATGGCCATAGTGGGGGGAAAACCCACAGAAGGAACTCCGATGCAGGAGAGATTTTTAATTAATTGCTTCCAACAACCACTTTAACAGAGCTTTTATTACAAAGGACAATGCCACTGATCCTGCCACAGACCTTACCTGGGCAGGTGATTTGCTTGAGATCTCAGCCTCGCTCAGGTCTAGGATGGTGGCCAGACCAGAATCAAGTGGCCAAGAGCCATTAGCATTTTGCAGAGACACCAAGCTCAAGAGAGGCGATTCCTTCTCCTTGGGAGTGGGCTCTGCAAGGGGCAATAAAAAGAAGATAAATTAAGACAGCTCATAGCCTCCACACCACATTCAGAACTCTCCCATCTACACTATTAGCTAGATTTTCCAAAGTTCTCAATAGACAGTCATGATGATACAAAGAGTGGTACTTCCTAATATGCTCCACCTTGATCACCGAGATCCTCTGAAGAGGCATTTCTGGAGGTTCCCCATGCCCCCGAGGTTTGGTTGGACTTCCGTAGAGACTGGGTCTTCAGTGTTGCATGCTCTGCCCCACAGGACTCCCTCCCAATTTGCAGGGAGAATATATCTTTTTGGATATCTTCTGTTAACTGTACTGTTCAGACAAGTCTTCATGTATGAATCTCTTTGTTTAAACAAACTAGTATCAAAGTTTTATTGGTGTTTTTTTGTTATGGTTTATGGATATTTTAAACACTGATTTTATTATAATTAGTATGTTGTAAGCTGCCTTCATATATCTTATGACTGTGTGGATTATATATTTTTTTTAAAAAAAAATTGCTGAACCAGAAAGACTACAGCTCCCATCACCCCTGTCCTTTAGGCATGTTATCTTCCATCAGGTGACAGAGTCCCCCTTCCTGTATTTTCATATTATTGGATTCTGGAATTCTGTCAGTTCCTGTAGTGAGTTCTTCCAAAGTATTCCTCCCCCCAATAGCTTAAAAACAACAATAAAGACCCAAATCCATGTAGGAATTAGCTAGCTATATACCGTATTTTCCCGTGTATAACACCCCCCCATGTATAAGAAACCCCCTATTTTGGGGAATAAAAATTAAAAAAATGGGGGAAGACTTGTTGAGTTTTTTGGGGGGAGGGGGATGCTGAAAAATCACTCACCCGCCTGAACGCTTCCTATCAGACGCAACAGAGAAGACACCAAACGCCTGATTACTCACTACCAGCCACCTGTCGCCCGCCCAATTGCCGCTGCAACAGCGAATCCAATAAAAACCTTGCCACAGCCACCAATCACTCGCACGACCACCACTGACAATCGTCGGCTCATAGCATCAAACAATCACCCGCCCCCCCCCTGCACTACCCGTGCATAAGACAACCCCGATTTTAAAACATTAGTTTCATGTAAAAAATACTCGTCTTACACATGGAAAAGTACAGTGGTTGTGTCAGCTGAATGGAATCTGCCCTGAATAGCTGACACAAGGAAACAAAGGAAAAGGGAGAGTGATTGCAATTGAAACTCTGCTTGCCAGTTTTGCACAAGGGAAAATGCTGGAACTTTGGTCTGACACAGAGGGGCAGTTCATATATTCTAAGGGCTTGAAGTGTTAAATACTTGGGCCTGGTTTACTTGCAGGAACCAGTGCAGTTGCTGTACATTATGTTCTCGTTATGTCTAGTTTCCATCAGGAGATGGGATGCGGCACTCTGCACCAGCCGATGCTTCTCAGCCTCACAGTGTGCCCATCAAACTTAAAGCTCAAGGTTACTGAGAAAAGTGCTGTAGGACAAAGCTTATCCCTGTCAATTTACACAGGACAGTAATTAAGGCAATGGGCTTGTAGTTCACTTGGTCTCCCACTCCTGGCAGCAAAGCCTCCTTCATAAATTCACCACACATGGTGGGTGAGGTTGTACTGCACCGGAACAAACATTTACGCTGACTGAGCCTATGCATGAGTAGCTTCTTACAAGGAGACTTCCACATCATCAGGATGGGAGCCCAGGCAGGGCCGTCTCCAGCAGGGGGTGCAAGGGGCGCTCGGGCACCACACTCCTGAGGGCGCCGGGTTGGGGAGTCCGGGGCTGAGTTGGAGTCATCTGGGAATGGGAAGAGCTGTGAAATGTTCTAGGGATAAGCATTTTTGTTGTTGTGAATTCTATTGATGTTAACAACTTTATCTGACGAGTAGTACCAAAATCTCTTAACTGGTATTTGAAGCATACAGTATGTGTTAATGAGATAAAAGCAAACTAACCGTGGCTCCAATTGAGAAAATGTTTGATATACGTTGACTTTTAGTGGGTTGATTCGTTTTCCACATTGATCAACGTTTTATGACCAACAAGTTTGCTAGAGAGAGATTTTCCAAAAAAAAAAAGTCAACAACTTTGGGGGCGCTGGGCGGATCTTTGCACCCCGGCGCCACATATGCTTAAGATGGCCCTGAGCCCAGGCAGAAGCAGCAGCTTAAATATTGTGTTTATAGACGTCCATGCTAAAAAGCATTGGCATCTGAGGATGGGGTCAGCAACATAGTCCTGTTCCCTGGTTTTCATGTGAGCACCAGTACTGACATGGCACATTCAAGAGGTTTAAAGTTCTGTTTTGAAGTGCAAGCTTCTAGACCTCACAGGGTCCAAAAACCAATACCACACACACTGAAAGTTGAATTGCTGGTACCCGATTGGAAATACAGAAGGGGTTGAATAACACTACATAATTGGGGGAGGGACTTGCCTAGGATCCATGCCCACTTTGGTCTCTACTATTTCCCCCTCAATCAACCTCCCTTTCTGCCTCCATCTCCCAGTCAGAAGAACTGACAAATGCAACTCAGATTGATTTCAAATTCTCCTTGTCATTTTTGCCAATTCAGTAGAGAATGGGATAAATAAGGTTATACTTAAAAGAACATTGTAATCATATGAAATCGTTGGCATGTTTTGAATGACTCCTGCAAAGTTATACAAATCATAGATATTTTGGGTAAACTGAAGTTAGGTAATAAATAATATGCAGTTGATAAAGAAAACTTGGAACCTATGATGGAGAGATTGGAAATCATAATAGGTGGAAGGAATTTGTTAAGTATAGAACTGTATTCTTTTATGTATGTTATTTGTTTTACTGTTGACTGGTGATATTAAAATATATATATTTTTAAAAAAAATACAAGTGCAACTCAAGCCAAGCATGCAATTCAATATCCCATTCACATTATTTCAGTTACATACTTATTGCAAGTAAGACCTATGTACAAAATGAATGCATTCAGTGTTTTAACTCTTCTATGCAGAACACAAACAGATTCAAGATGGTGGCAGTGTTTTTATTACCTGAGGAATTAGCAGAGTAAGAATTTTGAATGGGAGGAGGTGATGACAGCATCAGGGAGCCATATATCATTTTCGCAGCTTGTTTGCCCTGCAATAGACCAGCTAGATCAAGGTGGAAAAGACACAGAAATCTATTGTGATTTTGTATAAGGTATAGGTCCCAGGATTCTTTGGTGGCAAATGTACTTTAGATATGTGTTTATGCAGCCATTGACTCTACAGCAAAGAGCTGCCGCCCTGCTGTCTTCTCCCTATTCTATGCCTGCCTAGGACTGCTGCTCTCAAAGCCTAGGCTGGACCTCCATGTTTTTTAAGGACCGTAGTCCTTTTAGGTGGCTTTCCCAATTGATTTGACTCCAACTTCCATCTGCCCCAGTCAGCAATGGTCACATGTACAAGTTGTAGCCCAACAACATCTGGAGAGCCAGAGAGAGTGATTTAGAAGGGAAGAGGTTTTTAAGTAGTTTATAAAAGTTTAGAATGGTCTTCTAAATGGCTCCCTTTCACAGAGATTAAGGCCAAGCCACGTCTCAAATTAACCCAGATGATTAAAAGTTAAGGGAACCAGTATTGCAGATAAGGCCTATGTACAAAATGAATGCATTCAGTGTTTTAACTCTTCTATGCAGAACATGAACAGAGTTGAGATGGTGGCAGTGTTTTTATTACCTGAGTTAACCAAGCGAGGATGTTGCATGGGAGGAGCAGAGCAGGAAACCCTTGGGTTGCAACCCGGCGTTGGCATTGGTGAAAATGACATGCCTAGAGATGCAGATTGTGCATAGCACAAAGCCATTCCAGCTTGCACTAAACCAAGGAGGAAAACACACACAAATCTAATGAGATTTTGAACAAGCTACAGGTCCCAGGATTCTTTGGAGGGAAATGTTCTTTAGGCAAATGGCGTGTATGCAGCCATTGACTCTACAGCAAAAGAACTGCCGCCTTCAGGGGTGCCAACTTGAATAAAATATATGGGGGGCCCAGGTAAGCCCAGCCCCGCATAATCAATCATATGTCATGGTGCACACAAACAATTTGAATGGCAATGCCCATCAACTTTGCAGGGGTCCAGACCCTTCAAATATTTTATTGGGGCAGGGTGAATCCCCCCAAAGCCCCTAGGAGTTGGCTCCTATGGCCGCCTTGCTATCTGCTCCCCATTCGGACTGCAGCACCCGCAGCTGGGGCTGGACCTCCATTGTTTAAAAAATACTGTAGTCCTTTCTTGGCCAGGGAGCAAGTGGCTTTCCCAATTTGTTTGACTCCAGCATCCATCTGCCTCAGTCAGCAATCGTCACATTTTCAAGTTGTAGCCCAACAACATTCAGAGGGAGGGAGGGAGGGAGGGAGGGGGAGAAAGAGCGATTTAGAAGGGAAGAGACTTTTAAGTGGCTGATAAACACATCAGCAGGGCTCAAGGAAGTTCCTTTAAAAGTCTTCTCAATGGCTTCCTTCACATAGATTAGGGTCAAGCCATCTCAAGGAAGCACAAGCCACATTCTGGACCAAGATGATTACTCCCTCCTCCTGCTCAAGATGCTAAACGTTAAGGGCACAAATAATAGAAAACCCTTCTCCAAGCACCATCTTGGCTTTCTTGGGTTGTGACCATTGAAACTCATTGATATGAAGGAAATACATTGATATTGTGACCACATATCACTCTGCTCTAGCACTTAAAGCATTATTTTACCTAGGTTAAACAAAACTTGTCAGTTCTTGCGGTCTTAACAGTTTGTTATTAAACTTTGCTTCATGAATGGATTGTTGCCTAAGACCTAGAATATCTAGAAGACCTACTAAGACAGAATGAAAATGTGAGTTATATTCACTCTTTATATAGCTCGATATAGGTAACTTCTCACCTCAAGACCCCTGGTAGTTTCCAACACTGAACTCTTAGCTCAGTTTTTTCCTAAGTAACACCCTTGCTAAGGAGTACTTATCAAAAACCTTTTCAAGTTACGTATTATTAGCAAAGCTCATGAGTTTAAAGTTATACGTAATTGTTTGAACACAGCTGAGGAAAATATTTTAAGGAGACTTTTGATGCCTTAGGATTAAAGTTCAGCTCATCATATCATCACGGCTTCTTCTCTTCTCCATTGGAAGAACTCAGAAAGATACTCTATGGATGAATTATTTTTTAAATAAAAGGTGAGTTCTGCCTCCTTAGAATTCTTGATAACCGTTTGAAATGTTCTTGTGCTCATTCAACTTCCACTATTCACTTCTGTATGTATATTATTATTTAAATATTGTTTGATATTTTGAAGCATATTAGCTTTTTCTAACGATCTTTTATGAAATATTTTGCCTTAACTATTTCTTTTCAGTGTAAAGGCTGCCAGAATCCACAATTAATCAGGCAGGTGTACTTCCCTAATGGAATAGCTAATATTGCTTCATTAGCTTGTAACTCTAATATTTAGAGAACACCAAGTGATGGAACTTTCCTAAAAGAGCCAAAAATATGTCAATTGGATCTGAAAGTTCAAGCTGGAATGTTGTAAAGGTAAGCTAAGATTTAGACAGAAACAGATTTGAAACACACACACACACACACACACACACACACACACACACACTTAGAGTGGGATACCGGATATCTCCAAATTATCTTAATGAAGGCTGAGTAAAACCAACTCCAAGTCACCCCAAAATGTCTTTTCTAGAAGGTACTGAGCAGATGCAGTGACACTGAATCCAACATGGAATCCATGGTCATTGCCAAACACATCTCCTTGAACTCACATGCATGGGGAATGTCTCGGCGGCTGAGGGGCCCTTGAAGTGCTGTGCCCAGCTCCATGTTCACTCCCACAAAGGCCGTCTGTGAGCACACCACCCCAGAGCTCAGGCTTGTCTCCAGTGCCAGGCGCTGCTTTTCTTCTCCCTTCTCCCTGGCCCCCTCCAGTTCCTTTAGGAGGGTCTGAGCCGCCAGACGGTGAACAGGAAGCCTGCAGTATGGGAAAAAGGGGGCAGCGGGGAGATAAATGCAGGGACCACTTGGCATGATGTCAACCCCTTAATATAGGCCATCCAAACCCAATCTTCCTTGACTATTGGCAAATCTGGATTGTAACTTGATGGCTTCCAAATGCTATCTGTAATTAAATAAATCGTATCACGTTTGTCCAAGGTTGGGAGGGGGGGAAGACTTACAAAATGTGACAGTACTACCTGTCAGTCTCCTGAGAACTGAGTGAGAACTTCAACGTTTCATTGAAAGTCTGGTCTTGGAACTGGTACTGAAGAACAGCAGTCCCTTCTGTGGAGCCTGAAGACTGCAGAAGAAAAGAAAGCATCAAAACTGGGAAAGGGTAAGAAGCCTTCGGAACAATACATTCTGGGATTATAAAACACCAGGACTGGCAGGTTTTGGTATTTAGGATAGGAGGGAGGGATTATTCATTGGTTAAGGTCCTGGTGGTGGTTACTTGCCTGGTCCTGCCCATGGATCTGGGCATAAATGAGGCAGCGCTGCCCCTGGAAGATGACCTGTGGGCCTGACCCCACAAGCTCAGCCTTCAGGCCAGGAGGCAAGTCCCAGCTCAGAGAAATCCTGGTCACGGCTGGCTGCAGGGCCTTCTTCAAAGACTGCAGGGCCTATGGGAAAGCAAGAATTTTGCAATGACATTAAGAGAATATCAAAGTTCCTGTTCAACTATCACTTAAAAATAAGTTTCTATGTGAGATTGTTTTGAAACTGTGTGAACACTGCTTGCAAAGGAGTCAGGAGAGGGGCTGGTGAAGATGCCATCTTGGTTTCTCCAAAAGCCACTGAACATAGAACAGAAGCCTGCTGGACAGTCTCTGAGCAACACAATGACTGGGCCACATAGGTAAAGGGACCCCTGACCGTTAGGTCCAGTCGTGACAGACTCTGGGGTTGTGGCGCTCATCTTGCTTTATTGGCCGAGGGAGCCGGCATACAGCTTCTGGGTCATGTGGCCAGCATGACTAAGCTGCTTCTGGCGAACCAGAGCAGCGCACGGAAATGCCGTTTACCTTCCCTCCGGAGCGGTACCTATTTATCTACCTGCACTTTTACATGCTTTCGAACTGCTAGGTTGGCAGGAGCAGGGACCGAGCAACGGGAGCTCACCCTGTCGCAGGGATTCGAACCGCCGACCTTCTGACTGGCAAGTCCTAGACTCTGTGGTTTAACCCACAGCGCCACCCGCATTCCCGTGCCACATAGGGGGCACTAAAAAAGATTGGAATTCATAAGCAGATGATGTGTGCTATGAGAAACTGAAGTGTGTGTTTTTTTGTCAAGCAGAAACATGCAAATATAGGCACTTCCAGACTTGCTATTTCCCAGGTAGGATTCCACAGGACACTGGAAGATTCAGATTCTGCAACTGAAGCTTCCTCCTCAAAAGATAAGACTTTCTGCAGAATGGGAAGCAACAGGAAAATGCACCGGAAAGTGTGAAATAACCCTTGCTTGATACAACGTCATCTAACCTCCCTATAAACAGAGGAGGAATCCTCAATAAGCCAGGCAATCATGAAGGCAACCAATGTTTCTTTCCAGCGAAGTGGTTTAAAATGTCCCATAAAGAAAGCGTAGCTATTGGGCACTACTAGCAATGCAAGGTTTCCATATGCAGTTCAGGAGAAGTGTAGAAGGGTGAGCCAAATGATCAATCTTAGGGTGCAGTCCTTATGTATTATGGTTTCATGGATCTTTTCCAAAACTTAGTGGTTGTGCTGCGTGGGAGAGCTGGGATTCCATGCTCTGATGGATTGTCAGGGGGCTCCTGGCAGTTTACCCACAGCTCAGGAGAAACTGGTGGAGACCAGGAGAAGAGGAATGTGGAGCTCCTGAGCCTCACCTTGGCCTGCATGCGCTCCTTGCCTGTGATGAATTCAGCACTTCCTCCGGCCGCACGGGCAATTCCTTTGATGAGGGCTGTGGAGGCCCCTTCGCCAATGCCAAAGGAGAAGCACCTGTCAGGGAAAGAGGAGGTGAACCTAGGCCAGGTGCAGAAAGCTGTGAGATTAAGGTTTCCCTCTCCCATGCCTTACCTGTGGGAGCTGCTGTGATGTTGAACTTCAGCAATGACCTTATCTGTATTAGACACCTCTCCATCCGTGAACACAAAGAGCTAGAGAGAGAGAGAGGGAGGGAGAACAGAGAGGTATCAAAACCTATCCTATTTCCCCTTTGAAGTCCATTTGCAGGCCCCAATTGCATTCAAACCCCACATATAAATGGGGGAAATGCCTATCCTAGTGGTGGTGCAATTGTATAAAGTGTGTGAGGGAGTGGAAGACTGACTCTTTAATTCCTCCATACCGTGCAAGCTAACGTAAATGGCAGGAGATTGACATGTGGGGGGCCTCTCTTCTTTGACATCCATTTGCAGGCATTCATTGTCCATCTGCAAACAGACGAAATTGGCCCCAATAACTGTTCCCCTTCCCACTTCCAAAGGGAGGTCTCAACTCAAGTATCTTCCATGGGGTTGTACATTTTTCTATTTATTCAAAATAATTTTAGACTGCTCTGTATCCTCATGGACATCAGGGTGTTATGTAGAAAAAGCACAATGCACATAACTTAAAACCTTCACAAAAAACACCAACTTCATGTTTGTTCCACCACTCTTTGCAGGTCACTAAAAACCCTACTCTTGATACCTGGCGAGGATATCCTTCCCGGCACGGCTGGCTGTAAATGGCCTTCAGTGGCCGCAGAATCTCTGTACCCCCCAGATCGGCTTGCAGCTCCTTCACCCGTTGGAGGGACTTGGACATGGTCTCCTGGGTGTATTCTACACTCTGCCTGTAGAGAGTTTCAGAGAGTCAAGGAAGTAAAGGACCTATTTTCCTCCCAAGCTCAGCCAATTCCCCATCAGGCTATTTTGTAAACCTCCCACAACATTCCACGTTTCCACTAGGACCACCCTTTTATTATTTGTTACATGGTCTAATTGCTCCCCTAAAACTCATCCAGTCAGATTCAAACTTCTCCTCTTCTCATCATTCGGTGCTCAGAATGCGCGAAGCCACATCAAGGATAGAAAAAGCCTATGTTTACTGTGCAGGTAACAAGGAGGAAAGGGTAATAGCAGAACAAATAAGGGAAGAGGAGGTGAGAAATGTTTAGGGGTCCAGAATGTGCCTTGCAGGAGATGCTGGGAAGCTAGCTTGTGAAAATACCCCATCTAGCTTGGACAGATCTTCTAACTCCTTGGGTCAAATCTCTTGACACTTTTAAAAACCCTTCCATTTCATTGACCTATAAAAGCAAGGGTGAGGAACCTTTGGCCTTCCAGATGTTGATGAACTACAAGTCCCGACAGCCCTAGCAGGCAATGATCCAAGAGGCAGGGATTATGGAGCTGTAGTTCAGCAACATCTGAAGATAAAGAAGTGTGTTCAGATTCCTGTGTCAACCATTGCCAGTGATACAGCATAGGAGCAAATGGAGGAGCAGAGAAGTAATGAGTCTGACAACACTGGACACTCTTTTGACACTCACGGGTAGAATGAGTCATGGGTCGATCCAAATCCATAGATGTTGAAGTAACTTCCCAGAGGGAGACTCTTCAGCAAGAAAATCAGGGTTTCCTGAAATGTGGGGTTGGGGAGGGGGGAGAGAAAAGCAGGAATCACCCTAGGTGCCCCAGCCCAACCTCTAGCATTTATTTCAACATTACGGGCCCAGCCTCCTTCAAGGAACCATTCACCTGCAGTCTTCAATTACCCTCCCTTCTACCACTCCATCCTATTCTTCAAAACAGGTTTGCCCCTTGGGTACCTTGGCACTCTGAATCCGCGTTGGGGAATCAGGGTTCCGATCGGTCCAGGAACCCATGCTTCCAGAGCGGTCCAGCAGGAAGAGAAATTCTCCAGTTGCCTTCTGGCCTGGTTTGGGGGCAGGGACACTGGGGTACAGGGTGAGCAGGAGTGCTGGGTCCCCCATCAGAGAGCCTGTGCAATGCGGGAGGAAAGGAGATCCATGAGGCATTTTCACCCAAGGCAGCACCCTTTCACCTCCCAGTACCCTTTTGAGTTTCTGCCCCCATGTCCTCCATTGCCTTAGGCTTTGCTCACCTGGGGCAGCCCCAGGCTTCCCAGCCTCTAGGAGGGTGCTGGGCTTGTGAACATCCTCATAATATATCAGCAGCTCCACGTCTTGGTCGAACTGGTGCCCTTCGGCCAAGGAGACCTTTGGTGTTAGAAGGAAAAGCAGAGTTTGAATGCGGAGCTCTGTTCCTATTCCTCCCAAAGATGTTTATGTGTGTAACACTTTCGAAAACGTTGCTATGGAATTTGGCCATTTATTCCAAAACTGTGCAAAATGAGAGAATTCTAGGTTGTGCCATTTGATTCAATAACAGGCAGCAAAATAAATGATCAACTGCAGGACCTCCCCTGCCAAATGTAGAACCTGAGATACTGAGAGAAGCTCTCTTGGGTCCCAATAGCTCACAGTTAGTCGATATTATTAAAATGTGCCCTTAGAGTAAGCATATCCGCATTATTACTGATCAAAAGGAAAGGATTTGAGGCCAAAACCAAACCCTACTGTTTGGTTTTACATGACTGGTTTTATTTGTAAACCAATAGCCAAAGGTGACAAAGAGTCATATTCAAGCTGCAGGGTAGCAAGAGATTTTAAAAAACCTTCCCGCCCCCCACAGTCCATCTTTTAGTGGGGTAGCATCCACACTTTGGAACTCCCTATGTATTGACATCAGGCAGGCTCCTTCGCCATATGCTTTTGGACACCTGCTGAAAACATTTCTGCATAGGCAAGCCTATCCATGAATGTAGAGTACTGACATATGTTTTAATCAATTTTTAAATCCCTGGTTTTAACTATTCCTGAATGTTTTAAATAGCTGTTTTTTAAACTTTGCTAGTGGTAATTTTATCGCTGCTTTCCCTTTCGCAAACCGCTTTGAGTGTGTGTTTATTTTAATTTTACAATCAAGTGGCATATAAATTCTGTGAAATATAAACAAACAAACAGTGGCCTCAATAGAAATCCTGCCCCTAGGCTGCCTATTCGTAGTGGGAGGGCGGCTCCCACCTGCCCTTGTTACCAGTAATGCCCAGCATGGGAGTGGGATTCTGGTAGAGGCAACAGAGTTAAAACTCTCCTCTCCCATACCAAAGCCAAGATCCAGCTTGCCCCCTTCACCTTATTTGTTCAACCAGCCAAGCAAGGCCAATATACCTCTGTGTACAGGGTGGTATATAAATTCAATAAATAATAATAAATATAATACCTGGTGGCTATTCACAGTGGAAGGACAGCTCCCCTCTCACAAACTGCAAGCATGGGGAGGGAGATTCCAAACAGGACTGTAGGGGTCGCAAGAGTCAAATGCTCCTCTTCCCAAGCCATGGCCCCAATCTAGCTTACTCTTCCCTTTCCAGTTATTTGTTTACAAAAGAAAGCAAATAGCACGTCTATGTCGGCCATTAGACCTAGGCACAGATTTTGGGATGTGTGTGCAACTTCAAATGGAGAATGACAAATACACCCCTTTTCAGAAGCTGTTCCTTTCACTATTGTACCTGGGCAATTGTACGGTCTTCTGCCCTGTAGTGCAAAGGCTCAAGGGTGCATTTGGACTCCACACGGTTGATGCCATAAGGCGACTCCAGCGTAGCACTGAGGCAGAGGGTGTAAGGAAGCTGCCCCTTGGGCACTCGTGGTATGCTCTTGGTGACATTGCCCCCTTCTGAACCTGTACATGAGAGAGCGAGAGAATCATAGAACCACAGAATTGTAAAATACCATGAGAATCATCTCATCTGACTCCCTGCAATGCAGGAATGCTCAGCTGTGCCATATGGGGATTGAAACCGCAACCTTGGTGTTATCAGCACCATGCTCTAACCAACTGAGCTATCCAGCACACCATGGTTATTGAACACAGTGGGCAAGCTCTCATGAGGAGGAAGACACTGTAACACAACCCCATGTGGGAGGAAGAATTAGGCTGTTGGAGGCGAAGGCACCATGAAACAGTAATGTACAACACGCCACCCTCAATCCCCAGGCAATTACCCAGGGTTTGAGTTTCCTGTTGGAAATGAGACACAGTGGGGACTGTCGTGTCTTATGATATGTGGTTTTATTTACACATATATACAACCTGAGTCTGGACGGAGCAAAATCCCAGCGCTCACATCCCAAGAGGGTCCTGCTCCTTCTATTGCTGCAGCCGCCAATTCAAAGAGAAATCAGCCCTGCTCTCGGGGTCCTTTCTTGAGGCTGCCTCATGTCAGCCCACATGGCTTCAGCCCCCCTCCATCTTACCAGAAACCCTTGCCAAAAAATGCAGCCAACCCTCCTTTCACTTACATCACCCCTTCTAACAAGCACACTTATGGCACTTCTCCAATTGAGTTAATGTCACAAAATACCTTCCTGGGCCTTTCCAGCAGAAAAGAGGAACCTAGGAACTGTTTCTTTTAGTATTTTATTTGTGTCAGCTGATAAGTCGGACAAACCCAATTCAAAGCTCCTTCCTGGGCAATTTGGTAGGATGGGAGTAAATAATCTATTTTGCTCTTCTCTGTAAAGGTTGCACATATGAAATGAGCATGCATTAATGATTCTGTTGCTCCAAATCCACAGAGCTTAGGTATAACAAAACAGCATTGCAAGAGGCTTGTATGTGGGGCTAGTTAGTGTGTTTGGGGGTGCAGGAGCTTACCCTGAGGTGCATAGCGGGGGTTGAGGACAGCGGGCAGGACAAAGCGGATGGCCCCGTCGGACTCCGGAGCCAAGGCCTGGACATAGGAGAGCTTCAGCGTGGCCTCCCCATCCGGAGGGAGGTTACCCAGGCTGCAGGTGAAAATGTCACTGGTGTTTTCTTCTCTTTCAAGCAGGAAAGCCTGCCGGCGTTCACTCAAGGCATCCTCATATTCCTGCTCTGCCTGCATTGGGTGGTGAAGAGAAGAGAAGAACATCAGGAGTGAGGAAGGCAAGGACACAGGCAGGTGTGGTCCCAAGAAAGGATTCCCATTTTAAAAACAGCTGTCAACCAATTGGTTACTTACCAGCGAAGCTTCCATGCTTTTGTAATTTTACCTTGTGAAAGTAAATTATAAGCACTGTAGTATCTACACTGTGACTTTAGAATTCATGCATTAGGTTAAAATTACACCAAGCTGCAGCAGAAGAGGCCAGGAAGCCAGGCTCCCCACTACAGCAACTGGGTGTTGTTAGGCACTCTTTCTTTTAAGCACAACATGTGAGCTTCTTGACACAAAATCTGCTTGTAGGCACAGAGTCCTCTCTAGGGAAGTCTCCGCCTCCCTTCTCAAACAGGCCACCCAATGCCAAAGGCCCCGATTCTCCTCAGACCTTCCATACCTGTTTCTTCTCTCGGATCTGGGCCTCAATCCGCGTCCCACCAATCAGGCCCTCGAAGGCATACACGGCGGCTTCATCATCCAGAGGGAAGACAAACACCACCTCCACTGGGGACTTCTCCTCATTGTGGTAGCGAAGCTCAGACACCACGTCAGCCACAAAGCCTCGGACCACCACATCCACAGAGATGCTCTTCAAGGGCACTGGGGCAAGGAGAGAACAAGGAAGGCTCAATGTATGGCCCTGTGTACACTTTGGAGAAACCATCTCCAGTCATCTTGGCTCCCCACTGCTAGGCCTGCCAGTTACTTAGGACCTCCCAACCTACACGGTTACATACCATAAACAAGAAAGCTATATTTTGGCAATTTATAGCAGTATGTGGCTTATTGCCATTTTGCACTCACTTAGCTGAATAACCGTATGCAGGTAACTTACCAGGTTCCCGAGAGTTTGTGACAAGGCCACAGACAGTCATGGCCAACAGCAATAGTCTTTGCCGAGGAATTGGTTTCCCAGAGATTCACCCCAACTGCAGAAAACAGAGATTAATTTTTGGCTAGAGGGGAACCATACGTAGAACAACTCTGTATTTTATTTTCCTTTGATTTAATGGAAATGGTAACCCCCACTTATTCGTATGAAATATTGTTCCCATTTAAAATAATACTGTTTACCCAACATTATTACACAATTGCTCTTATAAGGATATTTGTTTGTCATTGTTTTCTGTTTCATCTCTGAATGCGGAAGAATGAGGGGATGCTAAAATGACAGATGGAAGGAAGGTGAGATTTGAAGCCAGGTTTAACCAATCTTCTCTCAGCCCATGCCTCTCCCTATACTCCCCACCCCAATTTCTGGCAGCCAATCTCACTTGACATGAAAAAGTTTGCTGAGCATGGGTAGGCAAACTAAGGCCTGTGGGCCGGATCCGGCCCAATCACCTTCTAAATTCGGCCCGCGGATGGTCTGAGAAACAGTGTGTTTTTACATGAGTAGAATGTGTGCTTTTATTTAAAATGCATCTCTGGGTTATTTGTGGGGCATAGGATTTTGTTCATTCTCCTCCCCTAAATATAGTCCGGCACCCCACAAGGTCTGAGGGACAGTGGACCGGCCCCCTGCTGAAAAAGTTTGCTGACCCCTGTTCTACCCAGAGGGACCAAAGGTGAGGGGAGGAGGGAAGCAAAGGGGGATTTTGCTCCCCAACAGATCAGACGCAAATAGTTAAGGTAACGGGGATCTCTAGTTGGGGGTGAAGTTTTGTTTACGAGAGAGAGAGCGATCCTATGAGTGGGCTGTAGAGAGGAGCCCACTCATAAATCATTTGCTGTAGATCATTTTCTTACCTCAAAGCGTCCCCAAAACTCGACGTCCTTCCCCCCTCGCCTTGCTCTGCAAACAGCGGAGCAAAAGCGAAAGTGAACCTTTTTGAGCAGAATGCAGAGGGACTTCCCGTTACTCCCGCCTCCAGCCAGGGAGGGTCCACAAATTCCTTACTGGACACTGGTGCTTCTATTTTTCCATTGCATCTTTGGGTACAGGTGGAATATGAACTGAAATATTACATAGATATTAACACACACACACATGCCGTACCACTTTTAGCACTAACTGAGGGTTAGTAGTCCTATTTTAGACATAATAAAGGGCTTTAGCCACACTTTTCTTTTGCCCCACTCTTTCCAGACAGACACTGTATGTCAGAGGGGCTCCCCCCCGGAAAACCGGCTCTTTCAAGCTGAATCGGAGCAAAGGAAAAGAGCACTGGGACAAAGAGCTTTAAATCGCAGATCATGGATGGAAAAATCAGAGGAAAGGTAAACGTGGATAAGCCCAAAGATGGTTCCTTTTATGAGTGCTAGGCTCCAGATTGTTACTGAACCCTTTTGGCCTATTTTTCTGCCTGTCTTGTCTTGCTGCTGTATGGAAAAACACATGAATCTTATCTGACCTTTGAAAAGTTTGTGAGTAAACATATTTTAACGTGTGTTCTCTTTCTATGCTACCTGTAAGGGAAAGTGGGAAACTTTGGAATAAAATTAGAAGTGGCTATTTTAAAGTTCTAAAAGCCTATATTTTCACACTTAACTTTGCTGCATGTTTTGTAATTTTAAATCTCTGCTGGGGCTCTCTCACCAAAGAGTATATGCCCCAATTGATCCCAGCATCCAGGGAATTATGTTTTAGTCTTTAAGCAAAGTGTCAAAAATACCACATTATAAGTCACTGTTTGTTTTATTGCACTGAATTTTATAATATGTTTTGAAATGTTGCTAGCCACCTGGAATCCCAGTTTGGGAGAAATGTGGAATATAAATATATTAAATTAACAAATAAACAAGTCTCTCGCCTGCAGTTGCCTGGAGTCAGCTGAGAGCTTTAGCTTCCATAACTTCCACTCATCCCTCTGGCCTGTGGCCCTGGAGTGGAGCCAGAGAAGGGCCAGAACTGTCGCCCACGCAGCCGGCAATTTGGAGTGGGAGTCAAAGAGAGAGAGACATGTATTAAGCCCTGCTCCCCCACTGGCTCTGTACACTTGGCAGTTCTTAAAGGAAAATAAAACAATGGTTGAATGCAACATTTCAATACCTGAACCGTGGTTACAATTTACCACAATCCGGGAAATAAAGCCATGGTTTGATGTGGGTCTGCAGACCATTACTGCTCATTCCAGCATTATTTCCATAGAGGAAGTTATAGTGAGGACAGTTTCTCCAGCCTTCCTGCTTATAAAATGAGAAGCAGGCTTCTACTGCACCCTGGATGCTAGGTGCTAACTCCCTGGGGCCCTGGGTGCCTGAGCACCAACGAAATTCCCCATAAATTTCAGGGCTAGGGCCATGCATGCTGCATAGCACCCATGAAACCGGGCACCCACAGTCACAAGACCAAGCTGACACACTTGACTGCATCTTATTCTGCATGCCCTGCACAGAGAGGACTTTGCCTGGCAGTTGAAACTCTGTGGTTTCATGAGAGTGTATAGAATCTTAAACTTGGCTTAAGGCAC
The DNA here is from genome assembly GCF_965112155.1 of Podarcis liolepis. NCBI lineage: Eukaryota > Metazoa > Chordata > Lepidosauria > Squamata > Lacertidae > Podarcis > Podarcis liolepis. The sequence continues at coordinate 24,367,759 of NC_139573.1, read as the reverse complement.
AAAACCATTGTTAGAACTATGCAGTAACACCCCACCCGTGTCCAGAGTAGGTGAAGAGAGACCAAAGACAGACATTTCCATCCACCGACACAGAATTAGAAATACAATGCCACTGATTGTGCCAGAAACCTTACCTGGGCAGGTGTTTTTGGCTTGATATCTCAGCCTCATTCAGGCCTAGGATGCTGGCCAGGAGGACAGAACCAAGTGGCCAAGAGCCATTATTAGCATTTTGCATAGACACCAGGCTCAAAAGTGGTGATTCCTGTTCTGCAAGGGTTAGTAAAAATAAAATGAATTAAGACAGCTTGCAGCCTCCACACTGCATTCAGAACCCATCCATCTAAATTATTAGCTAGCATTTTCTCTCTGGGCCTCCTTTTTTTCGTTCTTAGCACAGTATCCTATCTGCCATTCTCTTTCCCAGTCGACTATTTCTTGTTCAATCTTTTCAAAGCTCTCAATAGACAGGCATTGATCAGACTACAGCTCAGCAGTAGGCCCCACACCCTACCTGTCAGGCGATGACTGGTGCTCTGGGCCATTAAAGTTGGGAAGCAATAGTTACTAGTTAAGTTATGCAACTCTTTACGACATGGCATGGTGACCATTGCTTTTTAGAAAACACAAAATGAACTACAATTAATGTTAGCTAAAAGGCTGCATAGCTTAACGCATAAAGACAAATTGCCACGTATATGCCCTTGTGTAACTTGGTTTTGCAATTCTGTCACTTGCTGCAGTGAGTTCTTCCAAAGTATTAATCCTCCCCTCAATAAAAGAGCTTTGAAAAAGGAATCAACAGATCAAAAAGGAACTAGCTAGCTATTTAATTGTGTCAGCTGAATGGAATCTGCGCTGAATAGGTGACACAAGGAAACAAAGGAAAAGGGGGAGTGATTGCAATTTAAACTCTGCTTGCCAGTTTTGCAGAAGCACCCCTGCTGGCGTGGGGGGGGGTATGCTGGGGCTTGGGTCTGATTCAGATGTGCAGTTCATAAGGGCTTGATGGGCTGGAGAGCTTGCAGGAACCAGTGCAGTTGCAGTGCGTACTATTCTCATTATGTTTCTTTTCCACCAGAAGATAGGATGTGGCACTCTGCACCAGCAGAGGCTTCTCAGCTCTGTACTAAGGCAGCGTCACAGTGTGTCACAGACTTAAAGTCACAGACTTAAAGCTGGGTGGTGCTTTCCTCATTTCTCTGGCAGGACAAGCGTATCCCTATCCCTCAATTTGCATAGGGCTATCATTCTCTGCATCTCTCTCCCTATTTGTCACCTTATTACCACCTGACAGATTAGCCCTCTTCATCATGTGATGGGATGCTCTTACTTTGGGTGAGACTGTGTTGGACTGATGAAGCCTATATATTAATAGCTGCTTACCCATAGGCTTCCATGCAGTCAAGACTCCCAGCTGCAGAAGAGCTCCAGTTACATGGGAGACCACACATAAACAGCTGCTGGATGCATGGGGAGAAAGATTGACACTGGGATTTGCTGCCCCTGGTGGACCCTGCCAACTGAGGTGGTTGCCTCGCCTTGCCTCATGGGCGAGCTGACCCTGCTGTAGGGCATCTTAAAGATTTTTACAAAAAGAGACAAGTGACTGCCCTCTAGAAGTTTACAATCTGAAAGACAAGTCAGACAAGGGGAGTGGAGAAATGTTTTTTTTTTTAGAAGAAAGGTAATAAAATTATGAGTTAATATATTTAGGGATTAGTTTCCTATTTAGGTGGGGGGTTTGGATGGCAGCTGTGGAACAGTGCCAATCTTATTTATTAAATTTTTTATTACATTTATTTTCCTCTAAGAAGCTCAGGGTGGTACACATGGTTCTCTAACTCCCTATTTTATCCTCCCAACAACCCTGTGAGGTAGGTTAGGCTGAGAGACAGTAACTGCCCCATGGTCACCCCGTGAGCTTCAGGGCTGAGTGGGAATTTGAATCCTGGTCTTCCTGGGTTGCAGTCCAACACCCTAACTGACACACCACAGTGGCTCTGAACAAAAAGGAGAAGGAAAAGGAAATGTCAGAAGTGAGATTCAAAGGCACGCCTCCATATGGAGACCAGAACACCCAATCCATTCACAGGAAGGCTTGTTCACTGCCTTGAGTCTGGCGCTCAGCCATCCTGACACTGCATTAATGCAAAGTCACGAGCTTGTCTCATGACTGCTAAGTCACACTTCCCTGGGGAGAACAGTTCCTCAGTTCCTGTAGTGAGATCAGTATGAAAGTATTAATTCAGGGGTCAGCAAACTTACCGCGCCTTGGGCCGGTGTCTCCAGCGCCGATCGTGCAGCAGGCCGGAGGGCGGGGGAGCGCGTGCCCATATGCGTGCGCACACCCTATTTCCGGCACACTTCTGGGTCGGAGGAGCACCGGAAATAGCTTGTGTGCATGTGCATGGGCCTCCTCTAACCTGGATGTGCGCTGGAAATAATGCTTGCGCATGTGCACAAGCTATTTCTGGTGCTCCTCCGACCCGGAAGTGGGCAGCCGCACAGCGCAGCGCCGGTAAGAGTGGGCAGTGGGCGGTGGGTGTTGCCGCGGGCCAGATAAATGAGTCCCTCGGGCATTATCCGGCCCACGGACCTTAGTTTGTGGACCCCTGTATTAACTGTTCCATATCAGGACAAGGCCATGGTGTATTGTTATCTGAGTGGAGCAGGGAAGAGTACTTCCCCTACAAAGCGGAGCAGGGAAGAGTACTTCCCCTACAGGGAAGAGTACTTCCAGGTTGCAGGAAGACGGATTCATCTTTAATGGTGGGAAAGGGATTTTTTAATTCTTTAAAATTTCATTTATATCCCACCTATTTCTCCAAGGAGCTCAAGGTGCCGTGCATGGTTCTCCGTCTCCTCATTTAATCTCCACAACAACCCTTTGAGGTAGGTTAGGCTGAGAGGCATCGACAGGCCCAAGGTCACCCAGTGAGCTTCATGGCCAAGTGGGGAGTTGAACCCTGGCCTCCCAGTTCCTAGTCTCATGCTCCGACCACGATGCCACACTAATTTGGCCAAAAGTACCACAAAACAGTTAAGATAGTATAGAATACAGATTGCAATGGAGAAAAAAATGGTGTATGGGGGGGGGGGCAGGACTGGGCTGTTTTATCCAGAAGGGCCAAAGTTGCAGGAAGAAAAGCAAAGACGGATTTTGTCCCAAATGGTCTGCATTTTTGTTTAAATGAATGGGCGAGAGAGAGAGAGAGAGAGTGTTTAGACAAGCCCACTCAGAAAGCAAATGCATGAAATCATTTCCTAACATCAAAGCTTGATTTCCCTTCCTCCTCACCCCGCCCCTCTCTGTAGCTGCTGAGCATCATTGAAAGAAGGCTTTTCTAACTAGGAGCCATAAATAATTTCCTGCCGACTCCAGCGCCCTCAGCCAGGGAACATCAACAAATGCTTTACCAGACACTGTTCAACACTTAGGATAGTGCATGTAGAAAGGTGAGATAAATTGAAATCCTGCACAAGTGAGGTTCCCCATCCCTGCTGTAAAGCAAAAGAGGGAAAAAGAGGGGGGGGGAAGGACCATTCCTTCTCTTATTAGGCTTTTTTGTCTTTGTTATTTAATGCAGAGGGATGTCTAGGTGGCAGAAAACAGATAGATGTTCTTCTTTCCTGTATTACTATGTTGTCACACCTACATACTTCTTCTTACTGCTGATTGTTATAACCCACCCTGGAGCCCTAGAACAAAGGGCAGGATATATGTTTTAGAAATCAATAAATCAAATAGCTGTTCAGTTCACAGGCACCCCTTCCCCCTCCTCCCCCCATAGCCCATAGTCTTTGCGTGAGTGGATTAGATGGGAGACTAAACTTCTAATAAATATCATTAAAAAACAAACAAACAAATTCTTGTTACACTTCAGGTGTCTTCATGCTGGGTTTCTGACCTACATACCATCAGTGGCCACTAGTTGGGAGGAATGGATCACATCCAGTCTGACTGGATCCTGTGTTTGGTTTTGTTTCCTATGTTGAGCAGCCGTTTGTTTGAGCACTTCAAATTTAAGCACCAGGAGCTTCAAAGTTTCACATTAACCACCCATGAACTTGCCGTGGTGCTGTAGGGTAGGAGAAAGAGGGGGAGGGCATAAAGTTGGAAGCTTGCCATGGCCTTACAAGCTGGTAGCAAATGTACTAGTTTTGTTAGTAAAAGACTAACGAAGTGTCAGAGTACTTTTGCTGGCTGGTTCATTGCTGCAACAGACTAGCATGGCTGCTCCTTGTCATTGCGTAGGCTCAGAGATCCAGGCACAACTTGGGCACCACCACACGTGGCTTGAAACATATTAATCTTGATTAAACCGGCTAATGATAGGTGTATGTCTAAACCAGGGGTAGGGAACCTCAGGCCCTGGGGATGAATGCAGACCTCTCTATCTAGCTGCTGGGATTCCTCCCTGTCCTCAGGTTGTATCCTTCACCAGGCTTGCTCTACTGCTCCCTCCAGCAGTGGTTTTGTCTGGCTGAAATGTGCTCTTGAACTGCAATAGTACCCGTTCCTTGCCTGCCTGGGAGAGAAGTATACAGTGTACGACTTTTACGTGGCAGGAATAAAAGCCAATGCACAAAGGTAAAATTAACAGTTAATGTTTTGTCTACTTTCCCCTCTAGCCCCCCACACCACGAATCTGTGGCCCACAGATGGCTGCCCATGAGGGGATGAGGCCCTTGAGTTGAGATGGATTCCTTGCCTCTGTTCTAAGCAATGCATTATATCTGGAGAAAGGTGCAGTTTTTATTGAGAGTGGTGTTATAAGAATTCTAAAGTCTCAGATATAGAACAAATATTCATAAATGCACACATATCTAAATATATAAACCATGTGTCTGAAACAATACAGTGGTACCTTGTTTTTTGAGTGTCTTGGAAGCCAAACATTTTGGTTTTTCAGTGCCAAAAACTCGTAATTGCTTCCGTTTTTGAAAGTGCCTCAGTAGTTGAACGGCTTCCACTGTGTGTTTTTCAATTTTTCCAATTGAACTTGCAGCCAGCCCTTTGTGCCTCAGTTTTCAAACATTTCAGAAGTTGAACGGTCTTCCGGAATGGATTATGTTCGAGAACCTAGGTACTACTATATAGGAGAGCAATTCTGAAGCCATTTTGACTCTCCCAATAACCTCAAAATATTTCTCTGCAGTAAGGGAGGCAAATGGGGAAAGCCTTCCCATTGTCTTTTCGTTTACAAATCCTGTCTTAATGGCATTTTTGTTTATGAATAGAGTGAGCCTGTGACCTGGATTCAGGAACTAAAAGAATGGCCTGGCTGCCTAGGTAATGCAATCAGTGACCATTATCAGGTATCCTGGCAGACAGGATTTCTGCTGTAGACTACCTCCTATGACGTATGTATGATGATTTTGGGGTGGTCTTTGGCTAAGGAGGCTGCACAATGTCAAAAGCCTTTAGAGGTTCCTGCACACTTTTGTTCTAGTTCTTTCCCTCCTTGGAAGGAGGGAAGGGATCTCTGTTGCAACAGAAGAATAAATATCTGCCTTGCTTTTCACTGGATCCTGCCTCCGTCCATTCTTCTCTGACCAATCATGGACTTAGCGGACTCAAGAGTCCCATGGAGAATTGGGCGACAAAAGCCAAACCTCAATTTTTACAATGGTCACGTTTTTGTGCAAATGTATGTCAAGTGTTTCCGGAAGCGTGCTGAGTGGTGACTCACATGCCTTACAGTGCGTGGCTGGCAGCAGGTATACAAACATCTCAGTTACACTGCTGTTTACCAGAGGAATTCCAGGGAAACCGGCTTTTCCAGTGTCCGGGTTCTCTCTTGCTCCCGTGGGAGGAAAATGGGGGCTGGGGTGTGGACTATAAGCCCAGAGGAAGCTGAGTTTTCACTGTAGGACAAACTGGAGGAACTGCAATCTTAAGAAGAAGAAAAAAGAATTGTTGTGGAGCTAAAGAATCTAGCCATTTGATTTTGATGCACAGTGACTGACCTTTTCTGGCCTAAACGAGAGGCAGACCAAGGCCTAGAACCTGTGACCCAGCAGCCAAGATTCAAATTCTAGAGCAGAGGTGGGCAGAAAATAGATTTGGAGCTACAGGTAGATATCTGGGTAATATGCAGTAGATTAGCCATCATTTACTCATTCCATTCAACAGGTCTGCTCTGAGTAGGGCTGGGCAATAACTGGTTTTCAGTATCACAATATATCACCAGCTAAACAAGGGACGCGGGTGGCGCTGTGGACTAAACCACTGAGCCTAGGGCTTGCCGATCAGAAGGTCAGCGGTTTGAATCCCCGCGACGGGGTGAGCTCCCATTGCTCAGTCCCAGCTCCTGCCAACCTAGCTGTTTGAAAGTACGTCAAAGTGCAAGTAGATAAATAGGTACCACTCCGGCGGGAAGGTAAACGGCGTTTCTGGCACTGCTCTGGTTTGCCAGAAGCGGCTTAGTCATGCTGGCCACATGACCCGGAAGCTGTACGCCGGCTCCCTCGGCCAATAAAGCGAGATGAGCACCGCAACCCCAGAGTCGGTCACGACTGGACCTTTACTTAAACATGGTGATATGTCAATATATCACAATATTCTTGTTTGCCTCACAAATTTTCTTTTGGATTCAGGTCAGGGCTTGTGGGGTCAGAGTCTGGTGATGCAGTCCCTCAGAGACTCCACCAGAGGGATGGAACATCTCTCTTGATAGCTTATAAAGTCAGCTCGCCACAGAGGTGGGGAGCAAGAGCATTTTGGGAGAGAGTATAAAAGGAGAAGTTTCTAAGGGAATTGGTTAGCTAAGGCTTGATTTAAGAGGAGAGATAGGGAGTAGGGTAGGATCTGACTGAGGGAGAACCGGTCCCGAGTTAAGCATCCATACTGAGAGGAGACTATCCTTAGCAAGAGGACAGAGCCTCACAGCTTGGATAGGGAGACCATGCTGAGGGTCTGTGAAAGATATATAGACAGGAGTGTTCTGGGAGGGCTGTGACTGAAGCAAGACAGGTAGAACCTGTGGGAATACAGGCTACCTGTTGTGAAGGAAGCTGTATGGTGTTAAAAGTATTTAACTGCCTTAACTATGTAACAGAAACTGATTTTGAGCAACACTGTGTTTAAGCCTGAGACATCTTATAGCTAGTTAAAGTAAATAAGTTAACTTCTACCTGAAAGGACACATTTTCTGACCCACTTTGTTTCACAAACTTCTTTTTGTTTAATACAACTTTGTTTGTTTGTTTGATCATTTTCTGCCTGAGACTCGAATCACAAAGTTTTCCCTCACACAAATGTGTAAAACTTTGTATCCCATTGGTGTACAGAGAATTGTTGCGCATTATATTTAATAGGGGGCAGTTAGCGGGGTGAGTAATAATTAACATTATTAATTGTTGCTAAGCGGTTGGATCTGCTACAGGGCTATTCAACACAGTTTGCCGCATTATATTCAGCATTAAATTATCTTTCTAATGATGTATAATTTTATGTCATTATTCAAAAATAGATTGATGTTAAAAGCCATCAAACCTTAGAAATACAACTTTCCCTAAAAGTTTCTACAATTTCAGCCACTGCTGTAGGTTTACTTGATGTCTACAGGTAATTTTAAATTATTATTATTATTATTATTATTATTTATTATTATTACAGTGGTACCTAGGGTTAAGAACTTAATTCGTTCCGGAGGTCCTTTCTTAACCTGAAACTGTTCTTAACCTGAGGTACCACTTTAGCTAATGGGGCCTCCTGCTGCCGCCGTGCTGCCACCACACAATTTCTGTTCTCATCCTGAAGCAAAGTTCTTAACCCAAGGTACTATTTCTGGGTTAGCGGAGTCTGTAACCTGAAGCTTCTGTAACCTGAAGCGTCTGTAACCCGAGGTACCACTGTATTGTTGTTATTATTATTATTAAAATATGTATACCACTCTTCAGCCAAAGACCAACCACAACATAAAAATATAAAATAAGAACAAAAAATACATAATAAAAAAAAATTATTTAGCCCCCCCCTTCACATTTAAAAGGTCATAGAATGTAAACTTAGGGGTTGCATAACTAGAATGGATTTTATCATATTAAAAGTTTTCACTTAACTATTGCAGCTGTTGTATAAGGGATTACTATTATGATGGGAATGTAATGGAAATCAATGAGATTTTGGAACACAGGAACAAAGTAAATAATCAAAACATCAATTCTATCATATGGGGGGAGGGGGCACCTAAATTATATAATTTGGTGGTATTTGAATGATTTGTATTAGGAATTGTATTATAATTTGCCATTGTGATAATGAGGCTATTATTGTAATTGAAAACTAATAAAAAATATTAACCAAAAAAAGTAGTTTTCACATAAGCATGAATGTTTCTTTATAATGAACGATACTATCGTTTATTTTATTTTCCTGTAATCTTTGATATCAACTTGGAAAGAAATTAATAAAATGTGTTAAAATGACACAACATAACATAAGCTCCCGCAGGTACCCGGTTCCCAAGCCAGAGAAGGGCTTTTCAAGCTGAGTACTTAGAATTGTGCTTGGAAACAAATTAAGTCTGTGTATTTCTTGAAGGGGAAATTTCATGTGCAGATTTCTCTCTGTCTCTCTCTCACACACACCCTTAATGACAAACTGCACCAGTGGAATTTTTCTGTCCCATGTGCAACTGTAAGCAGTACTGAATCCAGTTCTCCTTAGCTTCTTACAATCCTATACACACCCTTTTCAGATGTATCAAAATCCACCTGCCTCTTCTCCATTTCCAGAGAGATGGATATGGGGATTTCTGTGGTTAAGATAGCTTGTCTTCCTGCTGAGTAGGCAGCTGGGCTGGCCCTACTGAGTAGCTGTGGGTGGAGTGTGGAGGACAATACCTAACAGGTCAGGTTCACCTCTTTGGCAGCTTCCCTGGTACCTGGGATGCCAAGAGGCTGCTCCTTTTCTCTCTCCTCTGTACCAATCCTGTCAAAGGGGCACGTGGCCTCAGCATCCCAGCCCAGCACACTTTTTTTCTGCTCTCCCTTCTCTGGTTGGTATCAGAACTAGATGACCCAGGGCAACTGCTCCTGGACCATGCGGAGTCTTTGCTGCTCCCAGCTTCTGCTGCTGCTTCTGCTGCTGAGAGGTGAGTGGTGGCCCAGGAGGGATGTGTTTGTACATGTCACAGGTGGGAAGACTCCTTGGTCTTTTGCCGTAGAAGAGTGCCTGCTTGCCTGGACCTTCAGTTCCTGCCTTTGGAAGGAAAAAGGGAGGGGGATGTGTGTGTGAGACAGAGTCTAATGGGGAGGTGGAATGATTGGGGAGCAAGGATGTTTTAAGAGGACAATGAGTCACAAGAAGGGACCTAGGAGATTGGACTCCTGGGTTCTATCTGAAGATGGGGTTAGGCGAGGATTCCCCCCCCCCCCAGTGGATTAGACCAGGGCAGCCTGGGAGCTGAAAAGTCTAAATTATATTCTCGGTTCTAAGTATTATTGTTGTTGTTATCATTAATATTATTAATTCGATTTCTTCCTTGCCTTTCACTATACGACCCCAGGGAGGGTGGAAGCAATTTAAAATTCATTACAAAAAACAGTTTAAAACACATTATCCTTTTGGGGCTACTGTGCCTTTTTATCTACTACACAGCTGGCAAAAGTTCAACAGGTGTAGCTTTTCTTCAGGTAAGGAAGCACCATGACACAGAAGATTTCATCTGTATGATTTCTGTCTGCCATGTAGTTTTCAAACCAGGACCCCAACCAGAATACAGGGAGCAATCCTAAATCTGGGAGGTGTGTGTACCCTAGAGTTTGGAATCAGGAGGGATCTTGATTTTCTCCCTCATAGCCATTAAATGCACAACATTTTGGATTTTCCTACTATCATATGATATTCTGGTAACAAACATTCAGCTGGACAGAAACAGTTTGTACCTCTCAGTTCCTGGGGGAGTTTTGGGTTACCTTTCTGCTCGCATTTCTGTAATGGAATGCTGCGGAGATTGAAGTTGCTGGTTATCGCACCTTAGAAACAGATCCATTGCAGTGCTGAACAAGAAATCTCATTTAGGCACTCCTCTGTAGCTTTTATTAGCCTGGACATGCTATGCTCCAGACACAGCAACAATTTCTCCACTGGCCAGGTTTGGCATTCCCGTGTGCTCATTATAGAAATGTGCTTGGTGAGTCAACGCAAAGCCTGACTGTTTGAGCACTCTGTCTTCTTAAGCCCATAGTCTCTTTCTCTGACCTTCTGACTGCATATTTTCTTCTTTTTACAGGTGCTGAAAACACTGCAGCTCAAAAAGGTGAGAAAACACACCTGGAAAATAATAGCCAGACCTAATAATAGGATGGTAACTGGCTTGGGTTGAGAGGGGATAGAAAAGTTAAGGGGCACGTAGCAAGTGATGTACAACTTAAAACTGTCACACGGTTTATCGCTATTGAACTTTGGCTCTAGTTCCTTTGCCTTCTTCTGTTTTCCCTCTGTTGAATTATATATTGTAAGCTCCTTGGGGCAAGGACTTGCCTTTCTGTAGTCTGTAAAACACCATGTGTACAGATCTCTTTCTCTCGGCACACAGACACACTTCATTTAAGGTGGTGGGGCAGGTTACATCAAGAGAAGAACAAATTATAAACAAAATATAGCATATAAACATATTTAATATAATGCTTTATTCCGTGCTATCCCCCTAGAAAAATAGGTGCAGGTACTCACTATGAAGTTGTTACAGTAAGTGCCACACATTTTAACAACAACAAAAAAGAGGTGCCAGTACAGTGTACCCTTGAGTACCCCCTGGAAAAAAGCACTGGTTTTATTCTTCTTTCCCTCTCAACTCCTTCCCTGCTTTGTGTAATGACTCTTGCCTGATGAAGAGTTCTGGAAAACTTTATCTAGTATCAACAGGGATATTCCTAACTACCCGAGTCTCCTCCTTAATTCTCTCTCTCTCTCTCTCTCTCTCTCTCTCTCTCTCTCTCCTTTTTAAAAGGGAAGATTATGGTGGGTACAGTCAATGGCAACTAGCATACCAGCTCCACCAGTGAGCATAGTTTCATGTGCTTCATTCTACAGAACAATGGGAAGGAAACACATGCATAAGAAGACAGGTTGAAACTCTGCTCTGGGTTCCTCACCACCCACATACAATTGGTTTTCCTCCATGGAGCCTCTCTCTCTCTCTCTCTCTCTCTCTCTCTCTCTCACACACACACACACACACACACACACACACACACACATTCCTCCCATAAACAGAAGAGGAATCAGGACGGGCTGTGTGTGGGAATCAGGAGGGGCTGTGTGTGGATGTTGTGTAGCTTATGGGTGCATTAAGTGAACATGTTTGAGAGCACATAATACCTATTGGGAGAAGTACAATATGTTTTCCCCATGAACTCCTCATCACCCGTATTTTCCTATGAAATCCCCTTATTTACATATCTGACACTGTGTGTGACCTAATATTTACCACACACCTACATCAAACGATTCAATCTACACCTATTCGCCCACATACCTTCTGCATCTCTCTCTCTCTCTCTTCCCACAACAGCCATGATTTTGTTTTGTGTTTTGCATAATTTGTTTTGCATTAATTACTTGCAGTCAGAAACCACCCTGCCCTTTAGACTTTGGACAGGTGCCAACATGTGTAAAAATTTAAGACATGAAAAACTTGTACCAAACCACCAGACAAAATTGCCTTATTAAAACACCTTCCGTATGATGCTTGGGCTCTGTTTACATTGAGTCCCCAGCGGAAGAGGATTCCAAACAATCAGACAAAATTGCCTTATTAAAACAACTTCTGGAGGATGCTTGGGCTCTGGTTATGGTTATGGTGAGTCCCCAGCAGAAGAGAATTCCATAGCTATGGAACAGTGACTAAAAACATCTGTCTACATTACTATGTGGTTCCTACCTGGTGCAGAGAGGCAACGTTTAAAAATGTTTTCGTGTGCATCATTTATTCCGTCTCTAATCCATCCATCTGTCTATCACGCATACACATGGGATGCGGGTGGCACTGTGGTCTAAACCACTGAGCCTCTTGGGCTTGCTGATAAGAAGGTTAGTGGTTCGAATCCTTGCAATGGGGTGAGCTCCCATTGCTCTGTCCCAGCTCCTGCTAACCTAGCAGTTCAAAAGCATGCCAGTGCAAGTAGATAAATAGGTACCACTCTGGCAGGAAGGTAAATGGCTTTTCTATGTGCTCTGGTTTCCGTCACGGTCTTCTGTTGTGCCAGAAGCAGTTTAGTCATGTTGGCCACATGACCCGGAAAGCTGTCTGCGGACAAATGCTGGCTCCCTCGGCCTGAAGTAAGATAAGTGCCGCACCCCATAGTTGCCTTTGAATGGACTTAACCATCTTGGGGTCCTTTACCTTTACCTCATAGTCATACTTCTACATTTTCCATCTGTATATAAAATTCTTCCTGTTCATTAATTTCCCCATTCTTTCCCATGCACACACATTCATTTTCCTCTCTGTTTGTCTAGCTTTCTCCCTCCCTCTTCCTTGCACTCTTCCTCCAGCTGTTCCTCTTTCCGCTCATCCAATATCTATCTAATTACAGATATCACTACTCATATCTAATTGCAGATATTACTACTCATATCTGCCTAATCATTCTGCTATATACACATTATGATTGATTTGGCTTTGCCAACAGTGTTTCATTATCTGGAGTGAAAAAGAATTGGAGGCCTGCAAAGTTATACTGAATAAATTTTGGAAAAAATATATATGTGAAAAATGCATTCTATCTTATCATCCTCTCATCAATGGCACCGGTACAGTTAGCAGATTTTTAGACTGTGGACTTAAAGGTCTTGTGCGGGGGCCCCTCTTTAGATGGTAATGTGTATGACTTCGTTTACATCAAAAAGTGGCAAGCCAGCCCCACTGTGATCAGAGACCTCACCTGCTTTGGGGTGGGGTTGAGCGTCTGCTCCAAAGTCCAGGGGGTTAGTCTTGACATAGTGAAGTGGGACGGGGCTGCTTGCCCAGACGTCCTACCCTGATGCCATCACTGAGTGGGGATTAAGAATTCTGTGTCAATTGGCAATGCCCCCCTTTAATTTGGTTGGTTTGCAGTTGCCCGGAAACATCTGATCTTGTTGTGTGTATGTGTGAGCAGGGGTTTAATGCATCCAACAACAGAAGAAGCCTTGCTGGAGACCTACCCTTTAAAATTTAAAGGCACCAACAGGGAGCCCCATTTGCAAAGAAACAACCAGGAGCTCACTTAAAATTGCCAATTGCTCTTTGGTAGCAGCATCCTTACCTGTCCCACACCCAAGGTAACGTCTGACAGCAGGTGTGGGGCAGGTGGGTGTTTGTGGGGGACCTGTGCTATTCCCATGTCCTGGAGGTTCCCCAACGCTGCTTGAAAGATGACAATAATATTTCAAGGCAACATTGTGTGGCTTGCATGTGATATGGAGTGGCAGTGAACACACTTACCTGGCGGGGTTCATTAACCATACCTCTGCTCTTCCATCTGCTTTTCTGCAGCCTGTGGCCGACCCATAGTACACTCCCCTCGGATCGTTGGGGGGCAGAAGGCTGAGGAAGGTGAATGGCCATGGCAGGTCAGCATAAGAGAAAACAGGATACATGTGTGTGGTGGAAGCCTCATCTCACCCCAGTGGGTGGTGACAGCTGCTCATTGTTTTGAAGGGTGAGTAGAAAATGTCTTTTGTCTTCTACGAAGGGATGGGGGAGCAATTTGATTCAGCCTGCGTTTAAAGTGACCCAAATGCAGTACTAGGTGGAGGGAGAGACAGAATCAGGGTCAGGGTCAGTGGCCCAACCGCATGTTGCCAAATACCAAAATGGCATAATAATTTGTAAACTGGGATTTTCAAACTGAAACCAGTAGAACTTACTTTCTTATGTCCCATTGATTTGAATGGCTTTACTCTAGGCAAGACCAAAGCTGGATCCAGTGGCGTAGCGTGGGTTGTCAGCACCCGGGGCAAGGCAAGTAATTTGTGCCCCCTAACCCGTGGATTTGCGCCCCCTAACCCGTGGATTTGCGCCCCCTAACCCTAACCCCAAGATGTTGTGCCTGGTGCGGCCGGCCCCCCCCTTGCACCCCCCACGCTACGCCACTGGCTGGATCCAACCTGCAATCTTTTGTAAACCAGAAATATGGTTTCTGATAAGAAACAGTTTCTGGGATTGGTTATGAGGATCTCTTTTAATCAGTGCTCAGTAAAAAAAGAACTAAGGTGCCAGTAGTCATATCTTGAAAAAAATGCTGGTTTCTATGGCCAGCAAAAAAGAGGTGGCAGTACAGCACTGATGTTAATTACTGAGTCAGTAAACAGTATCAAGTGCAAATTGTTGTTATATAGTACGTCAACAAAGTTCAGAGTTATCTCTACCATGCTGCCAAACCGGATCAACTTTTCCTTGATTGTTTGGTGTTTAAATGGTTTTTAGGCTTATGCTTTATATGTTGTGGTGTAGTGGTTCAAGCAGCTGCTAAGCCAAGCAGTCCAAATATCAATTTAGCTAAGAACTTGATGGTTTGTCTACCTTAAAGGGTTGCTTTAAGCATTACTGGGAGAATATATGTGAAGCGCTTTTATAAAACATTTTATAAATGCTAAGTATTCTTCAAATACTTCAAAAACGTGCACTCATTTAATACACCTTTGACTGCTGAATTACCATACTGATAAGGACCATAAATCATAAGGACCCACCTTATTTTTGTGATTGTAAGTGGTTCAAACTGTTTATAATATTGTGTTTAATGTTGTGACCTACTCTGAGACCATAGGGTGCAGGGTGGGCGATATATAAACAAACAAATAAGCAATTGTTCCATTTTCACATTTATTTGCAAATAAATCACACTGAAATCACTGGGACTTAGTTCTGAGTCAACTTGACTGGGATCAAGCAGGCATAAATGTTTTCCAGCATATAAAGTGTTTTACTATTATTAATCCATCCTAGCCTCACAACCACATGTGAGATGGATTAGGACGAACAGTAGTGCCTTTCCAAAGGCTTAACTAAGTAACCTCTTAACTGAGGAAGGCATCAAGCTCAGGCCTTCTCCCTGCAGATGGCACTGATTTTTCTTGACTCCCACCACAGGTCGCTGAATCCATTTCGGTACCGAATTCACCTGGGAGAATATGAGCTCCCCAAACCAGCACACACCATGGTCCCTGCTCATGTCAGCCAGATCATAGTGCACCCGTATTATGCTGGAGATGGGCTCAGCGCTGACATTGCACTGGTACGGCTGGAGGAGCCGGTGAATTTCTCTCGGACCATTTTGCCCATCTGCCTGCCCAATGCTTCAGACCCTGATGCTTTCCCTGTGGGGATGTCATGCTGGGTCACTGGCTGGGGTGACCTCTACCCAGAAGGTAAGCATGAATCTGCTCATTCCGGGGTGTATTTATAGGAGATGGTGTTGCTTCGGGGGTTGGCTGGTGGTGGAAGATTATGGGATGGAACAGAGCAGGGAGTGCAGGATGTGTTAGGAACTAGTTTTGAAATAGGAAACTGGATAAACAAAATGTAATAGTCTCAATTGTAAAATCATAACCAAGAAGGTGGAACTAGGGGCCAGGACACCTATTCCTTTTGGCCGTTGGATATTGACAAATGGCTTTTTGTAAGGGGGAGGGACGATTTCACATATAGGGAATCTCATGTACAGGTGACAAATGTCCTCCAGGGTCAGATATACACTCACAGTTTTTAATGTTAAGGAAGGGTTAAGTAATTGTTTTGATAACGTAGATGGACACATGACGTCCTACTTTCATTCATAATGCATTACAGTGGTACCTCAGGTTAAGTACTTAATTCGTTCCGGAGGTCTGTTCTTAACCTGAAACTGTTCTTAACCTGAAGCACCACTTTAGCTAATGGGGCCTCCCACTGCTGCCGTGCCGCCGGAGCACGATTTCTGTTCTCATCCTGAAGCAAAGTTCTTAACCTGAAGCACTATTTCTGGGTTAGCGGAGTCTGTAACCTGAAGCGTCTGTAACCTGAAGCGTATGTAACCTGAGGTACCATTGTATTGCCTCGTCTTTTTTATTGCTTACTCTTTAATTGTTTTATGCTGCTATATCAGAGGGTGGAGCAGAGCAACCAGCAGCAAGGAAAGAAACAGTGTTTTAGAAAAGAGTGTGGACGGGTATTACTTGCATTTGACCCCCCGAAAAGGGAAGAAACATTTTAATTAACAAGGATGCCCTAGAACAACAAATCTAATATCCTTCTAATAGGGGGGAATAACATTAAACAGGCCAGTGTAGATCCAGCCCAGGTATCTCTGTCTGGCTCTCAGGACCCTCCCCAGCCACATGCCCTCTGGAGCCACAGCCTTCACCTGCCCTGCATTGCACCTTCCTTGAGTGTTATTGCCTGGCTGGAATATGTTCTCCGACTTTATTAATGCTTCTTACTTGCCTGAGTGGAGGATAGAGAGGGATGGGTCAGTTTGAAGAAGCTAGCCTGCCGTACAAAGGGAAATTCAGCTTTGAACCCTCTGCCCACTTTTGCATGTGTTCCCACTCACCATCTTGGAGGTGGCCTCAGAGGGAATGTGGCCCTTGTGGGGAACAATATTCCCCACCTTGGGGTTCAGGGAGTCCTTCTGGTCAAACTCTTATATGTACTGAATCATTTAAGAACTCCTTGGAGAAGTGATGTCTCACTTGGATTGTATCCAAGGGTGATCAGCTGGACAGAGCTGTGCTCCAAATCAGGTAAGGAAGGACGTCAGCAACATAGCTAATCTGGAAGTGCTGTTGAGTATATGCCCAACATCTCACTTTTCTCCTACCAGCCCCCTTCCTCACTCGGATCCTGCAGGAGCTGGAGGTGCCAATCCTAGACGTTGACAAGTGTGACCAAATGTACCACAATGACTCCAGTTCTGATACTGACACTGTGCCAAAGGGCTACAAGCTGATCTATGATGACATGATCTGCGCTGGGTACCCAGAAGGAAAGAAGGACTCCTGCCAGGTAAGATTTGTGGAACAGGCAATGGATCAAGGGCAGAAGATCCCATATTTGTGTATTTTGATGGTGGGGTGGGTGGGTTTGTGTGTAAAAGAATGCTGTTAGTATGTGTTATGTTTGCTCTCAGATCACCCCTCATTAAGCCAGTCCTTATTTATTTAAAGAATTGAGACCTCATCCTTTAGCCAAGTAGTAGGACAGTCCCCGCTCTCAGGATTAGAACCCAAAAGACATAACACACAAGGAAGAAGGGATGGGGAGGGTGGAGGGGAACTCTATCAGATCTGGGAAGAGAGCAGGAAGACAATGTTAAGGCCAAGAGGACAGGGCTGCCCAGTTCTTCTTTCAGACAGGCAACTTGATGGCAGTTGGAATACTCTTATTTCTGGCCAGGCTGAGCTGACATTGTATTTCTTTCTTCTTTTAAATCCTATTTATTACATGTGTAACCAATCCCTTCTTCCAGAAAGTTCATGCAGGCCTTGCCCCCTTTGTCAGTTTCATCTGCACAAGACACCTGTCAGTTCAGGGGAGGGAGGAGAGGGAGGCAACTTGCCCAGGGTCAGCCAGGTAATGCAATGCTGAGCAGATCTTTGAACTTGAGTTGCCCTAGATAAATTCCAGCACACTAGCTCCACTGCAACACATTGGCTTTTATGCTTCAAATGACACCATTATTAATAATTTCCACCCCTCCTTTTCATTTTTTAGGATTAGTGTGCACTCACCCATCTTTGTTGTGGTAGGTTTTCATTACTAAGCTGCAAGACAGGCTGGAGCTGCTCCCCTTACAGTAATTAAGAATCAGTAGGTTTTCTGTGCTGCCCTTGCAGGCCCAAGCAATACAGTAAAGTAGGGAGGGGACAAGTAGCCAACAGCCAAAAGCCAGATGTTGAGATAAATGAATGCCACAACTTTTTATTGGTTACAGAGAAATAAGTTTGGCATAAACATGAGGTAAGGATCTGTTACCTGCACAGCTCAAGTGCTGGTCAATGTGCCATCCATTTGGCAGTGAGGGGTTCCCTCAGGTGCTGTGGAGGATGATATCCTGTCACTAATGTTGAAGGAAGATTCAACTGCAAGTCCAGTTGGATTCTGTAATGGAATGGGCACAAGGTGTCATCTTGTCCTTCACCTCAGGTTAAAAATGTAGTTAGAACTGTAGAGTTGGAAGAGACCTCAAGGGTCATCAAGTTCCACCTCCTGCAACGCAGAAGTCTCAACTGAAGCATCCATGACAGATGCCCATCCAATCTCTACTTAGAAACCTCCAAGGAAGGAGTCCACAACCCCCCAGAGGGAGACCGTTCCACTGTCAAACAGCTCTTACTGTCAGAAAGTTCTTTTTCTGCTGTCCAATAGGAATTTCCATTCTTGTAACTTGAAGTTATTGGTTTGAGTCCCATCCTCCAGAGCAGGAGAAAACAAGCTTGCTCCCTCTTCCATGTGGCAGCCCTTTAGATATTTGAAAATGGCTATCATATCTTCTCTCGGTCTCCTCTTCCCCAGGCTAAACATACTCAGCTCCTTCAACCGTTCCTCATAAGGCTCCTCATATGTGCAGCCCTGGCTTAACATATTTGAATGCTCGATTTTCTTCACTTGAGTGTCCCCATTTCCTAATGTCTTTCTCCTTCCAGGGTGACTCTGGGGGGCCTCTGTCCTGCAAGCTGAATGACACTTGGTTCCTGGCTGGAGTGGTGAGCTTTGGGTTGGGTTGTTCGCAGCCCAACCGTCCTGGAGTCCATACCCGGGTCACCTCCTACATGGACTGGATTCAACGCACCATGGAAAAGAACACCCCCTCCAGTGGTGGTGCCCGTCTCTCAAGTGCCAACCCTGCTCTCCTCTTAACTCTCCTTCTCCTGGGCCCTTTTGCCCTGCTGAGGCACTGCTGTTCCGCTATCAGCTGGAGGTGCAATTAAAAATGGAGGTTCCACACGGCACTTAATATCATATTCTATTCTCCCACTTAAACATTGCATTGCCTGGGCCCAAAGGCAAGCCCGTAAGGATGCTCACTCACCCCCATTCAGTACCTGTTCTTAAGAGGACACACTTAATATCGCAGCCTGGTATTGATTTATCTAAATAATTAAAACCATCTGCCCTACTCCTTTCCCATGCAAAACCCGCTCTTTTAACGATAGATCAGAACAAATGGCAATTTGGGTTAAACATGAATTGCTGTTTGCTCCAATTAAGTACTAAAGAGCGGCTTTACCCAGGAGGAAACTGGGACAAAAGGAAGTGTTGATAAGCTCTGAGATGGGAAACATGTAAAAGCTACACAACACCTATTTTAGCATTATACGCAATGATATTTTTCTAGAAAAAGAGGTGCTGGAACTCACCATGAACACCTCCCTTGTTCTCTTATAATGGCGCCCACCTGAGAGGTGCCAAAACTGAGTTCTGTCTGGGGAAAAAAGAGCCCTGATTAAAACTGCCGGGAGAGTTCTACAGATCTAGACTGAAGGGCTGGATATAAATTTTATAATAAAATAAATCTACTCCATTTCCCCCTTGCCACTATAGTCATGAAAATAGGAAAAAAGGGAAGGGTTTGCACCCTAAAATAAGCTTTTGGGCAGCACAAATGAACACGAAGCTTTGGTGTCTGTTTGTATGGGAATACATTATGTATTATTATTATTATTATTAGTAGTAGTAGTAGTAGTAGTAGTAGTCGTCAATGATGATGATGATAGCAAGTGATACATTTCCACGCAACAGACACCCCAGCATTTTGATTAATCCTATGCTTCTTCTCCAGCTCCTCCAGTGATGTCCCTTATGTCAATCCATGCTGGCATAGCTATGAATGAATAAGAAGCAGGGAGATTTGAGCCCTTAAATGAGCTTTGAGCCACTAAACAGGTTTGCAAATTTGTAAGAGGACTGGAAAATACACTCGCCTACATGGGACCTGCAACGAAGCCAAAAAGGAATGAGGAGTGACGGAGCAGGGATGACTCTTCACTTCTTGTTACACAACAACAGCCGTGCCTGAGTCTATAAAAGGACTCCTGAAAGTGTCATCTTCCTTTTAGAAAAAATGTATGTTTATTAATTGTTGAAAATACAACCATAAAAAGCCAATGAGATGTACAAATAAAAGCCAATGATGATGATAATAGCAACTGATATGTTTCCACACAACAGACACCCCAGCATTGTGGTTAACCCTATGCTTCCCCCAATTGTCCCTTATGCCAATTCATTCATATTTATATGAATGAATAAGAAGTGGGGAGATTTGAGCCCTGTTTATCCAGAAGGACCTGAGATGCAATGGGGGAGAGTGTGCAAGGCAACATTCTGCCCCAGACAGGTTCAGGATGCAACAGAACAAGGCAAGTTAGACTGTCTATGACATTAGTGTCTCACATCAAATAGAACTAATCTGCACAAAGGACTCTGTGAACAGAATGCAGAGGTGCTGTATGTACTTTTGGAACCCAAGGAAATCTTTAATAAAAACAATTAAACACAAAACAAGGCAGTTTAGGAATCTGGAGGGAATGAGGATACAGCCGGGTTCAATTTTTGCTCACGAGAGAAATAAAGGTGGTAGGTCTGAGAATGCAAAAGAGAGGAGGAACTCAGCCAGGACCTTATCTTATGAAAGGATGTCCTTACTTGCAAGATAAGCTCCTTTCTCTTCTCTACGCTGAGCCAAGCTGAACTAATCGGAACAGAGTCTACAGTCATTTTCATTAATTCGGAGGAGACTCAAGGAATTCCACAAGGCAGCCCAGTGCTCTCAGGAAGATCAGCTGATGATCCGAGAATGGCTTCTTAATCAGATAAACT
This sequence comes from Podarcis liolepis, assembly GCF_965112155.1. Classification (NCBI taxonomy): domain Eukaryota; kingdom Metazoa; phylum Chordata; class Lepidosauria; order Squamata; family Lacertidae; genus Podarcis; species Podarcis liolepis. Next base: position 24,346,958 of record NC_139573.1, on the reverse strand, counting down.
GGTTTACAACGCCCCCTTGTGCTCAGAATGATTTTGGCACATTTTGAAAAGTTGTTACTCTAGGACTTGTCCACACCTGCGTTATTTCAGTATCTAAGAGGTTTTCCGCTTGTCCCATGCTTTAATTTCTCCCAACACTGAGTTAGAAAAAGTGTTAGGGCTTAGCCACACTTACCTTTTGCTCCACTCCGCAGATGGGGCCGCCTCTTCCCCCTCTGCGAGGCCCACTGAGGCGCTTTGGTGCATTCCTTTGAGATCACCAGGGTGCCTTCTTCTCAAAGGGACGCACCCCTTGGAGATCTGATGAGGGGCAATGGCTTTTGCTGGGTTGCAATATTAAAGCTTTCTGCCTCCACCCATTGTATGTGTAAATAAATCCACACCTTTATTGCATCTACAGTCGTACCTTGGAAGTTGAACTGAATCCATTCCGGAAGTCTGTTTGACCTTCAAAATGTTCGGAAACCAAAGTGTGGCTTCTGACTGGCTGCAGGAAGCTCCTGCAGCCAATCAGAAGCCGCGGAAGCCCTGTTGGATGTTCAGCTTCCAAAAGAACGCTTGAAAACCGGAACACTCACTTCCGAGTTTCACTCGTTCGGGAGCCAATTTGTTTGGGAGCCAAGGCATTCAATTTCCAAGGTATATCTTATTTATACCTATTGGGGCAAGGCTGGGAAACCTGTTGCCCTGCAGATGCTGCTGTACTGAAAAAGTAAAAGAAGAAAGCTATAACTGAGAAGCTGAGATGAGTGGAAAATGTTGTAAAATTGCATTTAAGAGCTTCCGCACACCTCCTGGGTGTGAAAACTCCAAAGATAATGAAGGGGTCATGACCAAAAAGATTATATAACAAATATCTGCCAGTTTTAGATAGACTGCAAGATATTCAGCTGATTTCTCAGTCGATCCCCATGCCTACTTTGAACTGCCATTTGCTGTTAAAGATCCTTTGGAGGGCAGCCTGCACCTCCCTGTTCCTCAGAGTGTAGATGAGAGGGTTGCAAAGGGGGATGATGACCGTGTAGAAAAGAGAGAGGAACTTGTCAATCTTCACAGAGTCAGGGGTCTTGGGGAGGAAGTACACAAGTGTTGCAGAGCCATAGAAGAGACAGACCACTGTTACGTGAGATGAACAGGTGGAAAAGGCCTTCTGGCGTCCTGTGGCTGATGGCATGCGCAGTATAGCCCTGGTGATGTACACATAGGAAGCCAGGATGACTACAAATGGTCCCACAACAAAGACCACATCCTCAATATAGCTCGTCAACTCATTGGCATAGAGATCTGCACATGCCAGACTGAGTACTGGTGGGATGTCGCAGAAGAAGTGGTCCATCTCATTGGAACCGCAGAAAGGCAGGGAAAAGATGAGTCCAATTTGCACCAGTTGCATTGGGAGACTGAGGGCAAATGAGCCAATCACCAGCCCCACCCGGACTTTATGGCTCATGATTGTCATGTAGCGGAGAGGCAGGCAAATGGCAAGATAGCGGTCATAGGCCATGGCCGCCAGTAGGAAGCACTCGGTCCCACCCAGAAAAAGCAGGAAAAACATCTGTGAGGCACAGGCTGGAATGGAAATGGAGCGCTGCCCAGTGGCCAGACTGGCCATCATCTTGGGAAGAGTGACAGAGGTGTAACACAACTCTAGCCCCGATAAGCTTCTCAGAAAAAAGTACATTGGAGTTTGAAGGGCAGGGTCCCATGTTGTCACTGCCATGATCAGACCGTTGCCTAGTAGGATAGTCAGATAGACAGTCAAGAAGGTGAAGAAGAGGAGGGCAGGGTACTTATGGTATCCCAGCAAGACAAACTCAGTCACAGCGCTCTGGTTCCCCCAGTGTCTGGCCAGGTCAACATCCATCTACAGAAGAACAGAGGCAAGAAATGTATGCTGGGAGGCTGCCGTATCCTGAAATGAGATGAAGATCTCACTCTGTCCAGGCTGTCTGTCATGCAAACACAGACCAACACATATGCTTGCCTAGAGTATGCCACTAGCTGAATCTGACATGCCCTGGTGTCCTTCAGAGTCTCTCTTTACACTGATATGTCAAATGCCAATATAAAATGGCTTTAGGATTGCCTGAGCCTTACCACTTGGATGCAAACCCTATCCTAAAATATACCAACAACTTATAGCTGCTACCACTTACTGAATTAATAGAGCAGTTGGATCTTAATATTTCTGATGTTACAGAAAGACCATGGTCAAGTACTGAGACCTCACTCTGCCCAATCTGTCTTTCCTTTTTGAGGTGGTAAGAATATAGGAGGTTCAACCTTCCATAAACTCCAGTGTCTGCAATTTAATGGCCGGGTGAAACTTCTGGCTTCTGGATGTTTTCTAGTAGCAAGTGCTTGTATTTTAGAAAGAAGAAGAAGAAAGGCACATCTACTCACACCTGTGCCCTTCTTTGCTGACAGCTCAATTTAAATGACAGAATTATGTCAGGGATGGGATGGAAAGAAACCACTCTCACATGATTAATTACTTCAACTGATCTCAATTCCTCCCATTCCAAAGCACTTGGTTTTCTCCCATAAGAATGAACGATTCACAGGACAGTTGCATTTCTCACTCGCAAAGATGACCTCTAGATTCAATGACCTGGATCTAGGTCTAGGTGTTCTTAATTTGGGATGACTGATGATGGAATGTGGGAAGAATCCTAAGATGGGGTGACTATAATTCTAACAAGAAAGGGGGTGAGTGATGCTCATACCGAATGTTTTAGCTGGCAATGCAACACAACCAGCCCTTTAAAAAACTATCCTATTTTTTCTTTATTGAAATCAGGAATGGGAACCCTGTGGCTAGAGATGGGTAAAACTGTCAAATTTCATTTCTCACAGTTTCATTTTCCCAACCTTAAGTTCAGTTCTTATCTATCTCATGAAAACTCATCAGCATTTTAAGGGGAATTTTCACCAAACATGCACATTTTGTATTCAATTTTGCCTGATAGACACTTCTTCAAAGCTATTAGGTGTAATGGAATACAATTTTGTATGCTGGTTTCACTAATATATGGATTATTATGGACACTTTACCCCAGTATATAGATTTTTGTACATATTACTTTGGTAGAGGACCACCTTGCAAAATTTGGAAAAGTGTGAATTTTGAAGGATAACTGTTTTGGCTCATGTATTGTTTGAGAAAGTGAGAATCATGTAGGTTTGCCCATAAATACAAATTGAATTGAATTCTGTCTCCCACCTCCGCCACCCACATCCCTTCCTGTGGCCCTTCAGATTTTGTTGGGCATCACATCAGCCCCAGCCAGCATGGGCAATGGTCAGAAATGTTGAGAACTGGTGTCCAGCAAGATATGGAGAGCCACAGGTTCCCCATCCCTAGGTTAGATGCCACAAGACAGGACTTCTCTGATAACATACAGAGTTGGTTCACCCAGTGAAAGTGATTGACAGTAGGTTCGCAAAGATAAGAGACAGCTCTTCTTCACTCAAAATTAACTGATCTTGCTGGCAAAGTTTTAACTGATGAAATTGAGTGACAGGCTGAAGTTGCCAGAATGCCTTGAATCCCACCCACAAAACAGTGAAAGTGTCCTAAATTCCCAAACTCCCTAGAAGTAATCATTTCACCTTACCTCTTCACAATGCAAGGAGAATTCGGATCCTGAAGAGCTGAATACATTCAAAAGTGATCATATGTCAATGAGCAACATAAATTGTTTCAGGTAATCATTCGTCAGTGCTGTGACTGCTTCACCTTTCCTGCAAAGCTCTCCTCCGCATTTCAACATGTAACTCAACTAAAATTCAGGTCCACTATCTACTATCCTAGGCTACATTTTCTATTTCCACATCCATTATTCTTACCAACCTGGTTTGGGTTATCTTCCCTAGAGGTCTGTTCCCTAACTAACTCAACTGAATTGGCATAGGGAAGGAAGAACATTTACCTGCTTTGCAGCTGAGGTTCCGCTGTGCTAAGCACTGGGTTAATTTCTCCTGCAAGAACCAGGGCAGGAAGCCTCTACCTGTGCCCTTGCCTAGCAACCACACTTTCCCAAGGTATATATAGAGTTGCCATTCATGTGCAGGATGGAAGAGGCTGTGGGGAGTCCCATAGGAGCAAATGTGCTAATCATGCTAAACATTGGAAATACAGTTTGTGTTGAGAACATGTAGGGATGTAAAAATCCTAGGTGTTTGGTCCCATGGTCCACAGGCTCCTCTAGCAGAATCACTATTCTGCGCAACTTAGCATGAATCATAGTGTGATCATAGGTCTGGTTCTGTTGTTATGGAGAGTGGATGTCCCACCCAGGCCTCAAACGTGATGTTAAGATATTGGAAATGTGAATATCCCCAGAGGATTCCTGGCAGAATTGTTATAAGACAGGGTCACGTGTGCCCTGTACTGGTCCCAGGTATGGTGGAGGTAGGGATCAGGGAGAAATTCATTTGAATGTGCCCAGTTCACACTTCCTGAACCAATACATGAACTGCAGCACTGCTACCCTTCAAAATCTGCACTTCTCTGAATTTTGCAGTGCAGTTCTCCATCAACAACAAAATATTAAAAAGTGCTTTTTGGGGGAGTGTGTGCATATATAGTGCATATAATCTAGTGCATATAATTGTCAGCATTTCACTCATCTGTTGCTGGATATGTGATGGTTACAGCACATGTCTGTGTTTACTTTCCAGGCTTGGAAAGTGTGAGAACGGAAGTCAATCCTATCTCTTCTGCTCTATTGTTCTTGAAGAAGAAAGGAGAGAATTGCCATGATTGCTTTGTCCTGTATATATTGCTTAATAAATACTTAGAATACACACCAAAGCTCCACTTTGTTTCTGCTATACTCTGCTGAGTGAGCATGCACATAGTCTTCTGATATGTGTCACTGGTGCATGCCGGGGCTGAAGATTTATGGATATCCCAGGCTGCGCTGCATTAGGAAGATGCCCGGAGAGGTCTGTCTCATTCCGGGGGCTGTGTGTACCCCCTGGGTGTGTTCTGACATTCATATGCATATATGGTGCATATAATGCACAAAAATGCACATTCGAGGAAATTGCTTGAAACATGTGTGAATTAGACAAAACCTCTTACAAAAATACATATATCAGAAATAAGCTGAAATATGTGTATGAATTTTCACTGGAATTTCTAAACAAAGAAATTGCCAACTGACGTTGAAATTGAAATTGATTGGAAAAAGAAGAAACTGAGAGAAACTGAAATTGACAGATTTATACATCCACAGTGTGTGTGAGCATTCTCAGCAAGCCCTTATTCTTCGCCTTTGATCTGGGACCCCACAACAGTTTTCTAAACATGTAGTAGGCCAGATAGTTGGGTTCACACACTTATATTGGGAAGGGAGTTTCCCAGTGCCCTCTACCTTTTCCAAAGCCCCGTCCCCAAATGTGCTATAGCCATATAGGGCAGTTATATCAGCATGATGTAGGGAGGAACCTCTGAACATCCTAGTGCAAATCCAAAATTAGTTTAATCAAAAAATCATTTATTCAGGGGAGAAGAGCAGAAGACAAAAGGAGCCAGGCATGTAGGTAAATAAGAATTCCCTGAAACTTTAGACGTTCTGGTTTTCTTATAAAGAACAACACCCTTTTTGGTTGTAATAATTGTTAGTCCTTCTCAGAGGAGACACATTGAAATTAATGGAAATGACTTGGGTCTACTGATCTCAATGAGTCTACTCGTAGTAGGACTTAGTTGGATACACCCAGGGAGACTTACAGGATCCCCTAAAAGGCAATTTGTGTTTTGGGAGATAGGGGTTATTTTAAAGGTTTAAGAAATGGATGAAAGTTGATTACCCTCTGCCCACCTCAAAAGCTCTATTCCTACACAACAGTTTCATGAGGGCAACCTTCACCTCCCTGTTCCTGAGAGTGTAGATGAGAGGATTGCAAAGGGGAATGATGACCGTGTAGAAAAGAGAGAGGAACTTGTCAACTTTCAGGGATTCCTCTGTCTGTGGGTGCAAGTACACAAGCATCCCTGAGCCATAGAAGAGACTGACCACAATCAGGTGGGACGAGCAAGTGGAGAAGGCCTTCTGGCGTCCTGTGCCTGATGGCATGCGCAGGATGGTTCTGGTGATGTGGGCATAGGAGCCCACTATGAGGGAAAAGGGGAGCACCACCATGAGGATGTTCTCTGCATACACAGCCAACTCGTTGGCATACAGGTCAGCACATGCCAGACGAAATATGGGTGGTATGTCACAGAAGAAGTGGTCAATCTCATTGGGCCCACAAAAAGGCAAGGAGAAGACAAACCCAATTTGCAACAAGTGCACCACAAGGCTGATGGCAAAGGAACTGACCACCATCCCCACTCGCACCTTATGGCTCATGATGGTCATGTAATGGAGAGGCTGGCAGATGGCAAGATAGCGGTCGTAGGCCATGGCCACTAGCAGGAGGCATTCTGTGGCACCCAGGAAGAGCATAAAGAACATTTGTGCGGCGCAGGCTATCAGTGAGATAGAGAGGTCCCCTAAGATAAGATTGGCCATCATTTTAGGAAGGGTGACTGAAGTGTAGCAGATCTCCAACCCGGAGAGGCTGCGCAAGAAGAAGTACATGGGGGTATGGAGAGCAGGGTCCAGCGTTGTCACCACCACAATAAGGCCATTGCCCAGTAATATGGCCAGGTAGATGGCCAGGAAGGCAGAAAAAAGGAGGGCAGGGTGTCCTTGGTATCCCAGCAAGATGAATTCCTTCACTGTGCTTTGGTTCTTCCAGCATCTGGCCTGCTCAGCATCCATCTGCAGAGGCAAGTGAGGCATTTGTGAGTCTCAGTTCCAGTTTCTGGATCAGGATCAGGGGGACAGTGGTGGGTGACAAAGGGTAAAAGTGCCTGTCTCCTCCCACTAGAGATCATCTGTCCTTTGCAGTGACAATTTATTGAGGAGAGAAGAAATAATCCAACAACCAAGGGCAAAACAATCCATTTACCCAAGAGTAAATGGTTAAGTCGACCAGAGGCAGCCTTTGGTCATCTTTCACAACATGGTGCCCTTTGCAAGGCCAAAATCTGGTGCCCCAAAATGGTTCTTCTCAATTATGGATCTTCTCAATTTTGAGCCCTCTTAGTTCTTTGCCGCGTGTGTGTATGTGTGTGTGTGTGTGTGTGTGTGTGTGTGTGTGTGTGTGGTGGTGTGGAAACTGCCAAAATCATCCTAAATCTGACACTGTAGGTGTGATTGAACCCAATGGAGCTTACTCCTGAGTAGACATGTACGATTGCACTGTGAGTGTGCGGCAGGGGGAATAGAAGAAATACAAAAAAGGGGGAGAGAAGAACAAAAGCAGAGAGGATGAGTGAAACAGAAAAAGAAGATGGATATATGTGATCGAAGAAAGATTAAAAGGAGCTCATGCAATTGTTGCAGATAAGGGTTCAAGGTGATCCAGAGAAGGGTGGTCAGGTGCAAAAGAGGACAGGGCTTCTGCCTCTGCATGTTTGACATTTATTTATTAATTATTTCAAATTCTAACTCACCCTTCCTCCCCAAAGAGAGCCCAGGGTAACTCGCAACAATAAAAATGTTGTGTAACAGAATTCAAAGCAGCACTATAATCTATGGTCAGCTTCATAAAATTATTAGTCACAAGCCTGGATAATTTTTATATTTTTTTTACATGTTTCCTGAATGTAGGTTAAAAGGGGGAATGTCTGATTTCCCTGCGTTCTTTCAGACGTCTTCTGAAAAGTGAATTGTAGTGTATTCTTAGAAGACGGACTGGTTTGTTTGTTTTTAATCATGTTTAGCTGTGTGGACTCTGTAGCTTAAAATTCCCTGCTTTCTTTCCATTAATAGCAAATATTTTTGTATCTTACCTTTCATTCAAAATTCATGCACATGAAATATGCGTTGATGCAATTATGTGAATTTTAGGCTCCTAATTAATAGCCCAGGCTTGTTGTGAGAATAAAATACAATAAAAATAAAATGAGAATGTCTGCAGAGGGAACTATGTACCTTAAAGCTTGCTTCCCCCAATAAATCATGAGTTCTATGATCAGTGGAGGGGGCCCTTTGATTACTTCAAAATTTATCCCACCTTACTTTGTTGGGGGATGAGCAGCCCCTCCTCATTCTGTTGGGTGGCTTGGCAGAAAGGCAATACATAAATACAGCAAGTAAGTAAATTAATAAAATAAAATAAACATTGCCAACCAAGTCTTGCCCTGAAAGCAATACTGAGGATGTTTGCATTTTAGTAAAACAACAAACCTGTGAGGTAAACCCTACTTTAAGCAATAAAGACTGGTCCAAAGTCACTGAAGAAACTTTATGGAAAGAAGGGAATTTCAACCCATGTCTCTTTGCTACCAACTCAACACTGTAGTCCTTATATTACACTGGCTTCATGAATCTGCCTTTCCCTCCTGCATGAACAAGGAAGTACTAGTTCTGTGGTATGAGGATTTCCATTGCTCTGCAAGCTTCTGTCAGGCAGTCTGTGGTGCGCCCACATTAAAAATCCACATTGATTTTTCATTGTATTTTATTCTAATACTGTGTTTATCGGATTACAAAGAAAAGAGATAAAACGAATAACAAAAGTACAATTAAAGATCACACAAAGCATCTAGCACAAAGCATCACAAATGCTATAAGGGGCGGGGGGGGGGAATTAAATGGCCCACCAAGACCCTCAGCAATTTTCAAGTGGTGCGTGGGGGGGGGGGGAGAGAGTTCGGGAACCACAGAAATAGGACAAGCAAGAACAATGAAAAGTAGCTGAATTTTTTGGTGACAAGAGGCTGAAAGATAGAGAGCAAACAGACAGAGTTACTATAGTTAAGTCAGATACCCAAGCGAACATTTCTACAACTGAATGATGTCCCTCCCCTAATTTATCATTATGGAGAAATTATTATAGAATTATGGTACTCTTAAGCTATCTTAAGTGTTACCTTCTTTGCAGCTACGTTTCTGCTGTCCACAGCTCTGGCCAGGCTGCTGTATTTCCCTTGCCGGGGTCAGAGTAGGGGACTTTTAACACCCTTTAGCTTTAGCATGGGAAGCAGTGCTCTCCCAAATGCCTATTGCTGATGTGGGGAGTGTCAGAGAGCAGTTGGCTGCTAACTAACTTTGCCACCAAAGGTCGTTGTTAGCCAACCCAAGATCAGCATCAACTGTAGCAGTGGTAGGATTCCAGTGGGAATAATATGCTCATTCCATTGGGTAAACAGCAGAGAAAGAAGTACATTTTAAATCAAGAGCATCAGAAGAGCCCCACTGGATCAGTCCTAAGTCCCATCCAGCCCAGTCCAGCAGGATTTGAAGGCAATAATGGTTTCTCCCTCCAGCAATTGGTTCACAGTGACTAGGTAAAGATAAGGTAAAGGACCCCTGGACGATTAAGCCCAATCAAAGGTGACTATAGGGTTGCGGTGCTCATCTCACTTTCAGGCTGAGGGAGCCAGCGTTTGTCCGCAGACAGCTTTCCGGGTCATGTGGCCAGCAGGACTAAACTGCTTCTGGTGCAACAGAACACTGAGATGGAAACAAGAGTGCATGGAAACAGCGTTTACCATCCCGCCACAGTGGTACCTATTTATCTACTTGCACTGGCATGCTTTTGAACTGCTAGATTGGCAGGAGCTGGGACAGAGCAACGGGAGCTCACCCTGTCGTAGGGATTCAAACCGCCAACCTTCTGATCAGCAAGCCCAGGAGGCTCAGTGGTTTAGACCAGGCACAGGCAAACTCGGCCCTCCAGATGTTTTGAGACTACAATTCCCATTATCCCTGACCACTGGTCCTGTTAGCTAGGGATAATGGGAGATGTAGTCCCAAAACATATGGAGGGCCGAGTTCGCCTATGCCTGGTTTAGTTCACAGCGTTACAGTGTTATATCCATATATTCAATATCCACTTAAAATATTGCCATCCATGAACTGATATAACTGCTTGTTAAAGCCAGATAAGCTAATAGCCCCCTCAATATCATGTGGTAGGGAGTTCCATAGATACTTTATGCAATGTGTGAAGGAGTGCTTTCTTTTGTCTGCCTTGTACCTGCTGTTTGAGACAATTTCATTCTCAAGCAATTTCATTGCTTTCCCTAACAATCCCTCACAAGCAATTTGCCATTCTCGTCTGTCACAAAACCCTGAATTGATGTTTCAATCCACCATGCCCTCTTTCTTGGTAAGTCACCACTAGTTCAGACCCCATTGCTGAATATGTAAAGTTGAATGATCTGCCTCAAATGTGCAGTATTTTATACTTATTTTGCCATTTCATTGTGCATTTGTTCTGTTTGCAGGGATGGTTTTGGATAGGGCTATGTACCAGATTTGACTGCAACCCAAACCGAATCAAGCCAATTTGGGGGGTTCTGGACTTCAGCCATGTTAGGCTGAGATGACCATCACCCCTGTTGGCCATGCTTCCTGAGGCTGATGGAAAATAGAGTTCAGCAGCATCAGAGGGCCACAAATTAGGTATCCCTGGTTTCCAGGATCATCAATATTCATAAGCTTGGCAACAGTCACCCCCCCCCACTAAGAGCAGGGCCCACTCTGAACCATGTCAGGCAGGTGCAGAGCTCAGGATACCCTAAAGCCCCTTCTGCTTCCTCCCTAGGGGTGGGGAGAGACCAACAGTACCTCCTATTCACTAATAGACCACTGTAGAGTTGGCGTGGAGGAGGGCTGTGGAGAAGGATGCAGATCTACTCTCCAAAGAGCACAGCACAGCTGTTGTTGCCATGGTGGCTGCTGTGGCAGCAGCAGGCAATGCATTCCTTGGAGGCCAGTTCTGCTGCCCCTGTAGATCCTGCTGCTTGAGGCAGTCACCTTACCTTGCCTCATGGGTGGGCCGGCCCTGTGTGTGTGTTGCATTGTGCAACTGACATATGTCATTGTTCCTAGCTTTCTCTTTTATGTGTGGGTGTTCTCTAGGTTTCCAGCAGTCTATATTTTTAGCCTTCCAAAGACCTGTTAACCCTTATGAGCAATAAAGTGACCAATAACCCGCCTCCAAGTTTTACAGTTCTGAAGGCAAATTTATAATTTTTGCAATAAAAAATACACTGAATAATAAGGAAGCAGACATTACAAATTCGTATTTTTTAAATCATAGATTTCTTTATTTCAGTTTCCATTTCAGTAGCAGACAGGCAATTACAAATCTCTTTTCAGTTCACCGAGGTCAAGGCTTATTACACACCTGCATTGTTCATTTCTTAAAACCAATAAAAAAAAACAAATGAAAGAAACCCTTTTTTAAATTAAATAAATATTTGTCCACGAATATATATCTAAAATTGTTCTGCTGAAAATTCACAATGCTACCTCATCTAAATCTCATAATCTGTAGTAATTTATTCAAATTAACTTGCTTACAAAAATACGAACTTTCAAAATACGAACAAAAAAAAAATGGGTTCATCAGGATAAATTCACACTAACATGCTGATGAATTTTCACAAGGATTCCTTAATTTTTTTTGGGGGGGGGCAAATTGCTGCAGATATTTAAGATAGGAAAAATGAGAACCTGAGAGAACTGAAATCAACAGATGTATCAACCCCAATTTATGAACTTACCATTTGTCTGTCTCTCAGCTTCTACCCCTCCAACCCAATCTTTTATAAGGGGAAAATAATACTCAATTCCTTTGTAGGGTTGTTGTAGACTAATGCATATGAAATCATTTGAACCAGCAAGGAAATGCCAAATATTAGTATGGGTGAGATTTTGATGGTGGATTCAGTGGACGCCTGTGCCAACCTATTTCCTTCCTAATAGCTTCCTAATGGCTGCCTTCACTTCCCTGTTCCTCAGGGTGTAAATAAGAGGGTTGCAGAGGGGAATGATGACTGTGTAGAGCAGGGAAAGCAACTTGTCCACTTTCACAGAGTCGGGTGTCTTGGGCCTCAGGTATACGACCGTTGCAGAGCCATAAAAGAGAATGACCACAGTAAGGTGGGATGAGCAAGTGGAGAAAGCCTTCTGGCGTCCTGTGGCTGATGGCAAGTTCAGGATGGTTCTGGTGATGTGTATATAGGAGGCCAAAATGAGGAAAAAGGGGATTATAACAAAGAGAAAGTTATTGGTATACACAGTCAACTCGCTGGCATACAGGTCAGCACATGCCAGGCTGAGTATTGGTGGTATGTCGCAGAAGAAGTGGTCAATCTCATTGGGCCCACAAAAAGGCAAGGAGAAGATGAACCCAATTTGCAACATCTGCAATGGGAGGCTGATGGCAAAGGAGCCGACCACCATCCCCACCCGCATCTTCTGGCTCATGATGGTCATGTAGCGGAGAGGCAGGCAGATGGCAAGATAGCGGTCGTAGGCCATGGCCGCTAGCAAGAAGCACTCAGTTGCGCCAAGGAAGAGCAAGAAGAACATCTGTGAGGCACAGGCTAGTAGAGAGATGGAGAGGTTCCCTGAGATTAGATTGGCCATCATTTTAGGAAGGGTGACTGAGGTGTAGCACATCTCTAGTCCTGAGAGACTGCGCAGGAAGAAGTACATGGGGGTACGTAAGGCAGGGTCCAGTGTTGTAACCATCACAATAAGACCGTTGCCCAGTAATATTGCCATGTATATGGCCAGGAAGGCAATAAAGAGAACAGCAGGATACTCTTGGTATCCCAACAAGATGAACTCATTCACTGTGCTCTGGTTCTCCCAGTGCTTGGCCTGTTCAGCATCCATCTGTGGAGAAACAGAGGTACAGGGATGAATCATGGAACTCTAGGTACTGATTTGGCAGCCACAGGATAAGATGAATGTTTATTTCCTCCAAATGTTGGTCTCAATAATAAACTAAATGTAATGAAAACTTCCTGCCTCCACCTAATATAATGCACATAATTTATACATCTTTTCTAAATCAGGGTGTTAATATTTTCTTGATTTGGGACTTAAATTAAACAGCACTTTCTGCAAATGTGCTTTTTGTCAGCATGTCATTGCTTCATTGTATATGATGCATTTTATTATTATTATTTGTGCACTAATTTGAGTTGTGTTTTTTTAAATAAAGCAATATGAACACACACACACACACACACACACACACACACACACACTGTATATGTAGGACTGTGAAGGAAAATTGCCATCCGTAAAGTGTCTGACGTGCCTCTTAAGGGCCAACAATTGATGGAACACTATTCCTCATTGATTAACATGTGCATGCATGATTTTGAGAATGCCCACCTGGGTGAAACATGGCGCATCCTAAGATGGAGTTCAAAATCTGACTTGACCACTAGGACATTATATGGGAGAGATATAGCTAACCCCTAACTGGGGTGCTTGCAAATTTCTCCTTCGATTTAAGGTCACAGTAATAACACTGTGGGTGAATAAGTTGCTATAATTTCATTTGCGCCTTTCTCCTCTTGCCCCTATTACCAACAGATATAATATTTTTAAAAAGCCATCTTGACCCGCTTACATGCTTGATAGTATCAAGAATCGTTTTGTACTGTTTTGCATGCGTGCACTGATAAAACCCCTAACAAAGACCAAACCAAGATAATATTTTGTCCTGGGCTTTAGTAATGTGCAGGGGCACATGTGTGTGTGTCAGCAGAACAGTGCACAAAGTAGCTCACAAAAAGAAAAACACAACATAAAAAAACCAATTCCCTAATGTGCAGTAAAAGAGCACACAGAAATAATCTTGATACAAGTTTTAAAAAAGAACCTTGATATGTTCACATCAAGTTTGTTTGTTTTTGCTGTATTTTATCAATTGCTGCATGTACATTGAAAAAAGAAAGAGAGAGTTGCACATGAACTGAAGGAACTGAAATCAAACTGTACATGCTGTTAAGAATTGGCCGAAACCTGTTATACTAGCACACAAACTTCCCTTTGTATTGACGTTTGCCTTTCCCCGGAATTTTGATAATTTGCAATCACAGGATGATACTAGCCTGAAGAAATCTCTAGGTATCTGACTATATGGAACATACTGCTACAATAGGGACACATCTCCCATTAAGGCCAGCTTTAGAAATAATAATTCAGTATGAAGCTTTGGATCTACTTCCTCAGAACTCAAGAGGACAACAAATATGGACCCTTGGCTGCCCAAGAATGCCAGCTGCTGACTTGGGATGGGAGTGGAATTGGTTCCATTTGACATTTTAGTGCTAAAACTTCTTACTTTGGTGATGCCAAGGATCTTTTGCGTGTAAAACGTATTCTCTGCCAATCAAATATGATCTTTCTCCTAAATAAAAATCTTACTCATTCTTACTCAAAACCCCTGATGAATTCTATCCAGGTAGAGCTGAGCCATTTGTTATCCTTTTTCCTTCCTGTATGCAGGTTAATTTAGGTTGCTGGGGAAATCAAGAGTCGTGTCCTGCCTTACAGGCAATCAATTTATTGAGAAATGGAGCATTTTTATAATGTACTGGAATAAATATGTCGCTCATCTACATATCTTGCTGTGAGGTTCCATAAGGTAAAGGTAAAGGGACCCCCTACAATTAGGTCCAGTCGTGACCGACACTGGGGTTGCAGCGCTCATCTAGCTTTATTGGCCGAGGGAGCGGGCGTACAGCTTCTGGGTCATGTGGCCAGCATGACTAAGCCGCTTCTGGCAAACCAGAGCAGCGCACAGAAACGCCATTTACCTTCCCGCCAGAGCAGTACCTATTTATCTACTTGCACTTTGATGTGCTTTCGAACTGCTAGGTTGGCAGGAGCTGGGACCGAGCAACGGGAGCTCACCCCGTCGCAGGGATTTGAACTGCCGACCTTCTGATCGGCAAGTCCTAGACTCTGTGGTTTAACCCACAGTGCCACCCTGTGTCCCTGTGAGGTTCCATAGGAGAATACTAAATCTATAAAGCCCCTTAGCAGATACAGTGGTACCTCTATAGTTGCAGACTTAATCAGTTTTGGGGTGCCGTTCGTATCCCAAAAAGTCTGCAACTAGAGCGCCTCTTCAGCGCATGTGCGCAGCATGACTGAGCGTTTTTGTGCATGCACAGACGGCTGGAAGTAAACACTTCCGGGCTTGCCGCATTCGTAAGCTGAAAGTCTGTAAGAAGAGCACAAAGCAATACGAGATATGACTGTATAGCAATACTAAGCTGTTTTGATTTATTGTTGAAAATAGTATAATAGTGTTGATGGTACATGCATTCAGAGTTTCTGTTCCTTTAGGATGCTAATCTGAAATTTTAAAATTCAAACCCAAATAGAATGTGATTTCTCGCCTGCCAGATGGGGTCCCCTCCAAAGAAAACCAAACTAACATGGACATAAAGAGGGGGGAAAGCTGAATCAGCTCTGAATGGAGATTTGAACATGGCTCTCTTAGGTCCTAGTCCAACACTCTAACCACTACATTACCCTGGCTTTCTGAACCTGCAGATATGTGCAGTTCTTGTTTTAAAAACAGCCCCCTAGCCTGGGCTCTGACTCACATTGTTCCTGAACATTGGCCATGCTGGCTGGGGCTGATGGGAGTTGGAGCCCAACATCATTTGGAAGAGGAGACCAGATTATGGAAGACTGCCCTAGCAGAATGCCATAGCAATGGAAGCCTTCTACCTTCTTTTCAGCTGAACTGCTCCTTATCACAACTCCATATGCGATGCGATGCTTCTGTGGCCAACGTTACAGTGGGAAATGCTACCATCTATCCCAGCAAGAGCTGTTTTCCAAGCCCTCAGTGTAATATTTACCATAATTTATCAGCATGGAGAAGACAGCTTTCTAACATCTCCAAAGGGCATTGTTAGCCAGCTCAACATTTCCCAGTCAGCACCAGTTTTGTTCCCAGTGGAGAAAATTCACTCACTGAATCTTTTTGGTTAATTAAGAAAGTTCAGGGAATTAGTTTTCAGGGGAGTAGTGGGGTGAGTTGTCAACTCTTTTGCATTCTCTGTTAACAGTTTGAATGCCAGAGCACATGAAATCCAGGAAAAGTTACATATGAATTAATTGTTCACATGACTCAACACTCCTACATACACTAACCATTTTCCCACCCTCAGAGTGAGTTAGAGGTTGGAGGTTATTGTTCTAGCCTGCTTTTCCACGCAGACACCTAGTTTTCCATGTGCAGGAAATATTTTATACCTGGTTTTCTTAAAAAGCAGGTTTTCCAACTGCACAAATTCCCCAGCACACTAAAAAGGGGGGAAAACCCCCAAATGAGCATAAAGTTAGCTTTGCTCTTTGCTTACACTCTGTATCTTTGCTATCTTACACTCTTGGTTAGTGATTACAGAGATAAAAATCAACCAAATCCCCCTCTTGCCCCCTCCCCCTGCAAAAGAGGAACAATACCGTATCATTTAACCACAGAAGGACTGAGCTCGTTGTGTAAAAGACTTCAGGGGTGCTGCAGTTCGTTTGTTTACTTGTGCAAATGGTACCACAATGGAAAGCATCTGATTCTCTCTTCAGCACATCAAAACACTTCCTGGGGAGTAGGGTTGAAAGGCAAGGTCCAAAGCTGAACAGTAGCTTCAGGGTTTGGGGGGGGGGGTCCAGTAGACAATTCAACTTCAAGCAGAAACAATAACCACCGAATGGACATGGGCAGTATGGCGTGCCCACTCCCACTTTGCTAAGATATTTGGCCATCAAACTAAAGAAAAACACTGTCATCATGGTGGGGGAGGGATGGTGGGCACATGCACTTGTGTGGTCAGTTAGGAGCAGTGGGGAAGCACCACAATGCCACTCTCAGCTCTCCCACCTCCTCCCACACCGCCAGTAACCCGTGGATGGCGGCACTGGTGTTGGAAAGCTAGGACTGCAGCTCTGCAAACTGGCAAGCAGTTTGGGCTATGTGGTCAGGTGAATCTATATGATGCCTAGTTCACAAACAGTGTTCAGTGTCTAAAATGATATGTAGAAAGGCAGAATTGAAGCAGCTGGCCACAGCCGGAAACTGACTACAAACCCATGAACAACAAATTGTTATACAGTCAAACCTCTTCTTAAACCCGCCTCTGCTAGCATCCATTTCGCCCAACGTTCGTGGCAAACCCGGAAGTAACTGGTGGATTTGCCGCCGTTCGCGCATGCGCAGGAGTGGCAATTGCCGTTTGCACATGCGCAAAAGTAGGCAATTGTCGCCCGCACCCGCACACAACAGCGCCTCTTCCAGTGACCCATTTCGACTTCCGGATGGGCCTACGGAACGGATTGTGGTTGTGAGTAAAGGTTCCATTGATAATTACTGTGTTTTCACATGCAGGGAAAGGTCCTTGCTGGGTTTCTATCAGAGGTGTCTAAAAACCTTGGTCAGCCTTGGGTACTGTGCATCCTGACCTTGTGGGGTGTGTGTGGGGGGGTATCATTTGCTGTTCTACCTCGAGCAACAAAACGTGTTGAGGTGGCCCTGACTACAGCACAAGTCAGTTTCACGCTCATATACTTTCTCAAATGCATGCAGTGTTTGTTCTTGATGGATTTTCTTACTTTAGGGGTGCCATATTTCCGGAATTTCCCAAACATATCCGAAATATGGCAGTCGGCAGCAGAGTGCGGTTGAAAACCAGGAAAATGTCTGGGGAAATTCGGACGTATGGCAACCCATGTTGGCAGCACCGTTTTTCCATAAAAATAGCTCAAAACCAGCAATTTTGTAAGCGATTTCCCCCCAAAAGCTCAAAAACATTGACAAAAAAGCTCAACAAGTTTTCACTGTTTGAAATACGGCAACCCTATCTGATAGTACTTCTTATCACTTCTTTGACCATGAAGGTTTTCCACAATGAACCACAGGATCTGTAGTCTTTGGAAATTGTTTCCCCAAACTATAAACAAATGGAGAAGAGAGGTGCATACATATTTGTTGATTATTTTCTTCTTATTAGCTGCTCTCTGTTGTTAAGCTCCGGCCTCAGCACAATGATGTAGCATTTTGGGGTAAAAATGCAACCCAGTAAACCAGCACTGGAGCATAAGATGGAGAAGATCTCCACAGCCACCATGTATTTTCCTTTGGTGCTCAGGTAGGTTGGAACAAAGGACAACCAAACACTGCAAAAAACCAACATGCTGAAAGTGATGAACTTAGCTTCATTGAAGCTGTCAGGTAACTTCCTGGCTAGGAAAGCCACAGTGAGGCTAACAACTGCAAGGAAGCCCATATAGCCCAGGACACAGTAAAACATGGAAGCTGATCCCTCATTACATTCTGCTAAGATTGTCCCACTCAGTGAATGCAGGTCTGTATCTGGAAATGGTGGAGAAGTACTTAACCAAATCATACAAATGCCAGCTTGAATAAAGGAGCCAGAAAAGACAACTGAGTTCGTCAGCCTTTTCCCTACCCATTTCCTCATCCTGGCTCCTGGTTTGGTTGCCATGAATGCCAGAACCACAGTGATGGTCTTTGCCAACACTGAGGAAAGGGCCACAGAAAAGATAATGCCAAAAACCATTTGCCGGAGAAGGCAGGTCACGTGTCCAGGCTGTCCAATGAAGAGCAAGGAGCAGAGGAAGCAAAGGAGGAGGGAGATAAGGAGGATGTAGGTGAGTGTTCGGTTGTTGGCTTTGACTATGGGAGTGTCCCTGTGCTTAATAAAAGTTCCAAGCACTAAAGATGTGACCAAAGACAAAGAAGCAGCCAAGATAGCTAAGATGATCCCTAATGTTTCTTCATAAGACAGGTAGCTTAGAACTTTGGGAATGCATTGATTTTGGTCAACATTCGGATGCTGATCTTCTGGACAATTTTCACAGACATCTACATCTGAAAACAGGAAGAGAAATATTTCAAGACTTTGTTTAACATCATCAAAATGAATTGGCAGCTGCTATATGATGTATAACCAATACAAACTAGATGTAAATGTAGATTGTATGTCTTTGACAGAGCTGCTGCCTTCGAAATGTTGTGTTACTGTTTTTTTTAAATAATAATATTTACAGAAAAAAATACATTATAAAAATGAATGTTATAATTTGAAGCATCTTTCATTAGCATTCTGATTTATTTAGCATAGATGATCTGCCTGGCTTTTTACAGAGCCCTGAGAGAAGGAAGGGTTTCTGCATTGACAAGTTTCCAGTATAAAATTCAAGATGGGGGAGTGGAATGTGGATGGCGGAGAGGGTAGGCATGAAAAAAATGTATAGTCAGCTGATAACACACATTTGGGGTTATTTTCAAATATAGCGTCAAAGGCACCAGATCCTGAAATAGATCACTCTCAGGATCCCAGGTGTTTCATGTACCCTTATGTTCTAGATGCTGGTCCAGGACTAGGGTCTAAGTTTTCATTTTGATGCTATCTTCATTATCCCATTATGCAGCTACGGTCTCCACAGTGAATTAGTGGATTTCACTTATTATTGGTTCTGCATCCACCTTGAGTGCAAATTTCAGGCATAAGAGTCTGATCCAGATCAGGAAAGCAGCAGGAAGCAAAAGGTTAAAGTCCCAACAACCCCACACCAGGGTTGCAATTTGTACTCCATCCCCAGACACACACTGGCAATTTGTGGAACAAAAAACTTCCACTCAAAGACAAGTTGTCTAATTAATAATAGCCTTGAGACCACTCTAACAACCAGAATATTAGGTTAGGCCATTTTTGTTTTTAACCAGTGTGCATTATTTCTCCTACCCTTCTGGCCAGAAACCATCCCTTCTGGACATGGAGCACAATCATAGCAGCAAAATTTCTCTCCCTCCTTCTCTTTCCTTCTGTAACCAGGATAGCAGTTGTCATTGCACACAGAAAGTGGCAGTACCTGTCCATAAACAAAATGGTAATTAGCATCAAGAAAACAAAGGAGGTGTTTGTTTCATTGTGATCTAAGAACCTCACTGCTTTAATTAGTCCAATGCCAACATTATTGAGTTAACGCATCTCATGTTCTTTTACTTCTTTTACAAACAAGTGCAGGAGCTATGGTTTCACAACTGATACACAGCAGAAATCAAGCCTCAAGAAGACGACTGAATTGGCCCATACTGAACTTTCTGCAATTATTCGGTAGATTAAAAACATTTGCAGCTGTGTCTTACGTGATCAAAGTTCCTATGCCAGACAATCTGGTCATCATTAATGATTAGTTCTTTGCCTGCAGGAGCTTGAGGTTCCAGTTGTCCAACTTTTACTCTAACAAAAGAGCTATTTGGGAAAGTCACCCAGTTTGTAACATCAAAACCAGCAACTAATTCTCTATTTTCATCAAACTGTATAGTGTCTCCAGCACTGTTGTTGAACAAAATGCTTCTCAAAAAGTGATTAATCTAGGATGAACAAGAAAATAAAGGAAGAACTTGTTGAAATCTTTACAGTGAAGT
This sequence comes from Podarcis liolepis, assembly GCF_965112155.1. Taxonomy (NCBI): domain Eukaryota; kingdom Metazoa; phylum Chordata; class Lepidosauria; order Squamata; family Lacertidae; genus Podarcis; species Podarcis liolepis. The sequence continues at coordinate 24,326,669 of NC_139573.1, read as the reverse complement.
TTATATAAAGTCTTGGCTTAGCTAAACCTAAATTATTTTATTTTGCTAGAACAGTGGCTTGAGATGAAAGTATGAACAATAGCATATATATATATATATATATATATATATATATATATATATATGCAAATAATCTTTATTGGTTTCTTTTAATTTACATTCATAGAATTACATTATAACATGTCAGTTCTCCTATGGCTAAACATGTATTTCTAAATAATAATAAAGAAAACAAAAACAAAAACTTGTGCTTAATTGCTTGATTCATTCATATTCCTTTTATACTTGACTTCCCTCCCCTTCTTACTTGGGTCCTCAGTTTTCCTTATTTGAATGCCTCTCTTAACATGTCTGTGAGTTTGTTTTCCTGTTTTTCCACTATATTTTAGTATTTTTTCTTACAGAAGTTATTCTAAACCAGTCAAAATTTCGATTTCCCCATGATAGTCTTTCAAATATTGTTTGAATATGTTCCAATCTTTTTTAAATTTTTGTTTTGTTTGATCTCTTATCTGCCCAGTCAACTTGCGTACTCCAGTAATTTGACCAACAAATCTTTTTTGGTCGGTAAACATTCCCTTTTCCAGTTCTGTGCAATCACAACTCTTGCTGCAGTGGTGGTGTACATGAATACTTTCTTTAAATCTTTTGGAATCTCATTTCCCACAATCCCCAATAGGAATGCTTCTGTGTTTTTTTTTTTTGGGGGGGGAATGAGATTTTAAACATCCTTTTTAATTCATTATAAATTACATCCCCAAACTCCCTCATCTTTCTGCATGTCCACCAAACGTGGTATGTTGTACCCACTGCTTAACTGCATTTCCAACATTTATCTGAGGGGTTTTTTTAATACATTAAGGCAAGTCTGCTTGGTGTTAGATACCATCTATAGAAAACCTTCATATAGTTTTCCTTAATTGTATTACAAGAACAACAGCAATTTGATCATTAAATTGACATTAGTTAAACACATTAACTTGGAAAATTTGTTAGCATGATTTTGGAGGATTTATTTTGTGCAGAGTTTGAGATCAGAGTTCCGTCCTTGTCTAGATAATATTCTACCCTACTTCTTTTTAAAGTAGAAATGTGTGTTCAGTTACCTCCCATGGCTGTACCTTCTGAAACATCAGCCTCTGTCCTTTTTTTAAGTTCCCGTTTTTGGATCTGGATACATACGTGGCATGCAATGCATGTGCCACAGCATAGACAGAATTGTAGACATTGTAGCTATGGCCAATCATGTTCATTTCAAACAAAACTGCAGGGATGCTCTCCAGCTTCTCTTCCTCAGTGCAGGCTTGACTGTACTCATCAGAATGTTTGAACCTACAGCCAAATGCTTGCTCCCAGAAATCATGGATGAACCCATCTTCTTTAGACCAGGAAGGTCTTACAATTTGAAGAAATGTTTGGAATCCTGGTGGCTCATTGGAGTGAACTGTGAAGGATAAAGCACCATGGAAGGGGGTTGTATCCCAAATCCTTTGAGCGGATAAAGAAGCAAATTCCCACTGAGATGTAACAACCCATACTTTACCCAGAGGTGGCAAGTCAGACATTTCTGCTGTAAACAACAGCATTCTCAAAACTTGTATAGCTGGAGGTTCTCCATATACGAGACAGACATTGACTTTCCTGTCCATGAGGACTGGATATTGATCTAGCAGAGTTACCAATGACTCTAACATTTCTTGCAGGTAAGTTCGCTTTGGAGTTCTTAATATGAAAGCATAGCAGATGCCGTTCTGGGAAAGCATGGGCATCACTGTCTGCAAAAAGTTTTCTCCATTGTCATCATCCACAGCAATGAGTCCAATCCAGGTCCATGCAAAATGCTTAAGTAAGCGGGCAATCCCTCTGTACTGGTAGGCTTCATTTGGGACCATCTGGTTCAAGAAAGGGAATAGTGTTTTGTCACCTTGGACTGGAGAAAATGATCCATAAGTTAGCTGAAAGAAATAGGTTAGAATCTTTCAGTTGTGTTCCAAGAACATGTTTCCTTATTCGTTTTCAATCATCTATGCTCTGCTCTGCTACATAAAAACTGGCTTCTTTTTTAAAATGAAGGCTTGTTTAGTTAAAGTACTGTCAGGGAAAAGTCCTCCCAACACATTTTATAAAAGATAAAACTGCAAAAATCCAGTTTGTATCAGGAGCAAACCAGCCGTAAATCACATGAAAGAAGTCAACTCTTTATTATGAGAAAAAACAGGATCTGCACAGCAGTGTCAGGCCTCATGAGCACAGCTACACTTCTTGGGTAGGTCTTGCCCCTGTGAGACCTTCAGTCATGGAGAATGAAGGTCCCCGCCTTCCCAACGCAGCTACCTTTGCTTTTTATGTGTCTTGAAGAATACAAAATTCAGCCATTCAGGTCAGAATCTACAACTACAGATTGATAATTTTCTACTCCTTGAAGATCAACCTTGCATTTTGAGGTTTACATTCCCTTTAACCACCAGCTAGGACCTCTGGTTTGGGAAGCCATTCCAGGGCTTTGATGCCATAAGAGAAAAGGAGCTTTGCCTCAGGTCCATCTGCTGCTCATCCTGCAACGAGGAGGCCTGAAACAGAGTCTCCAGTGTTGAATGCATTGTTCAAACAGGTCCATGGAAGAAGGTGGTCCTTAAGGCTTCATGTAAATTTGTAAAATCCCGGGAGACAAAACTGATCCTTGTAACACCCATAGGTCCATGGGTTTGGAAGAGTGGTTTCCCAGCACCAACTTCTGTGACTGCTACACCAGAAAAAAACTGGGGATCATAAGGTCTCATTCCCCTCTGTTGTAATTCTGGTCATCTACCAGAGTGACCAGGGACATTTCAGTCACAATTCCAGGGAAATGAATAAACATCTTAATAATTTATCATTGGATGACTGGATTATGTGCCACAGTTGAGAAATATCCATAGCTTTTGCATATGGCCTACCTGTGGAGTCTTGTAGGTGGTATAGATGGTGGCCATATTGGCAGTGGTTTCAGAAACAAGCCCTCCAATGGCAGCAATTAAATGGTTCTGAGTATCACACTTGAAGTTGGGAACAAACCTATGTGGTGTGGAAAGCAGGCTGAGGGTGGCTTTAAAAGTTGTCTTTGCAACGTAGTAGCTGTTGAGGACATGGAAGCCCAAAGTGACATTTGGTAAGAGGCTGGGATTCTCATTGATCTCTTTTATGGCAAATGCCAAGGCCAAGATGTGCTGGTATTTCTTTGGCACTGAACTGCAATGAAAATTACTAGAGGTTTAGCCAAACAATGTTTAAAAATGTACTTGAAGGCTTTCGCAGAACAGTAGAGTTGCGAACTTTTGATGTGCCTGCTTTAACTGTGTTTTTAATAGCTTTTTTGTCCTGTGGCAGCTGGCAGCTAACAATGCCATGGAAATAGTTACTTACTGTTTTCTATCTGTTTGAGGGCACTTAACTTACTACAATAGCATGCTACACATCCACACCCACCATGTAATTTCACAACTCCTTTTTTAATGTTCTGAAATTAATGAATAAATGGAGGAGTTGAGAGACCCTGGAAATAATTTAACTCAGCCTACTGCCCAGTGCACATAAGATATTTGATTAAAGTATCAGACAGCCTTTATCGTTAGGAGGTTTCGACTAGTATTCAGCCAAAAGTTTACTTCTCTACAAATTTGAGCCTGCCCTTTGACCTACAGGGAATGAAAGTCTTTCAGATACTTGAAGTCAGCTGTCATGCTTCCCTATAATCTTCTCTTCTTCTGGCCAGAGGTGCCAACTTCAATAAGATATGAGTGGGGTGGGGGGAGAGACAGGTAATTGATCACATTATGCAGTGCACACAAACCATTTGAATTTTTTCAATTATTTTTTCCAATTTTTTTCAATTATATTTTGTTCCTATGCTTCAGGCTAAAAATACCCAGCTCTTTCAAGTGTTCCCAGCAAAACAGATGCTGGTTAGGAAAGGTCAGGGAGCCCTGTGTGGCTCAGAGTGGAGAGGAGGTGACACAAGAGAGAGGGGTCCATGGGGGGGCAGTGTTCCAGGGAATGTGTGGAGAGGCAGGTCTCTAGTGGTGCAGTGTTTTGTTTTACTATAAAGCCTATGCAGTAACCTCTGACCATCCTGTTTGCCCTCCTCCGGACACACTCCATTTCGTCAATGTTCTTAAAGTGCAAGAGTGCAAGAGTGCAAGAGTAATTCAAGACAGGCTTTTCTGCATCAGCCCCTTAAAAATGCACAGGGTCTGTAAGATAAATTCTTCATAAAATGTGCCAGATGGTACAGGAAAAAAGCAGGACAGATAAAATAAAATGACAGAACAAACTAAATGTCCCCTGGAACACTACTTTTCACCCTGAAGGCTAGACCAAGTGTTTCTCAAGTACCATAGTGCTTAAATGATTTTCTGCTCTCAGATATCAAGAGTGGAACATTTTTACAGAAGGAAAACGAAGGGAGAAAGTATTTCCTTACACTGGTTTGCCAATCATAGTCTGTCTTGGCTGTTCCTTGAAAGAGAGAGTCTCATAAAAGAAGAAGATGTGAGCAGCAATGTCACCGATTACAAGGTCTCCTGAGTGATAAAATTCATGAGGAATAGGGATTGGGTCGGTGTATATGCTGCAATTAATAGAATGTGCATTGTATATACTATGGCACAGCAGAAAAAGCAGCAACATGAGTGGCAATGCCCTCTGGAAGGCAAAACATCCCTTCCTTATGTGAAGCCCCATGTTTCCATCTATGAAATATTATCTGTCCTGCATCAGTTTTGTCAGGTTACAGAAGGAAAGACTGGCCGGTTAAGAGTCTCATCTGCCTGCTGTAGTGCCTTTGTTTCCATTTTGTTACCTCTTGTCAGTCAGTGCCTCAACACAGCAAATTCTCTTCACCTTTTCACATTTTCCACTCAGGATGACTGGATGTTTAGGCCCAGTGCAGGTGTCTTTTGAAACAATTCTCACTGATAGCTTTGCACCTACAGATGTAATCAAATGTGCTTGAGTCACAGGTATGTATTTCTGTGTTATAGACCATGGGGGTATCAACTTGAAAAAATCAAGCCTAAAATATAAAGGGGAAAGGACCACACAAAATGCTGTCTACCCCTGGATTTGGTTCTAAACAACAGGCTTTTTTTTAATAGCATCCTTCAGGTGTGGATAATGTTGGCCTTGCGAATAATTTACTGACATCAGGTGGTCAACACGAGAACAGTAATTTTGACAATGATAGGGCACCTAATCAAATCTCCAGAGTTCTGGCCTTTGCGGTAGGATTCCTTCTCCACCTTCTGAAATTTTCTTCATTCAAATAGCATTTGGCTTGTCAGGTACAGGCTGCCACTGGTCAATTCAAGGGACAATATTGACCAGAAGAAGACTGTACCTGACAGGCCCAATGCTATTTGGGCAGCCCAGGTTGACTAGGGCTGATGGGAATTGCAGTCACCTGGAGGGCCACAGGTAGGAGAGCCAACTTGGGCCCCAGGTTATGGGTGGCCAGTGGGTGTGACATCACATTACGACATGACGTCATGACGTCATGCCTGCCCCCTGGCCTTGGAACCTGACTTCTGGTGCCACTGGAAGTCGGGTTCTGAGACCTTGCAAGACCTTGGAAGTTGTGTGTGTGTGTGGGGGGGGGGCTGCAGTGTGGGTGCTGAGCATCCACAACAAAATATTTGTGGGTGAAGCCCCTATAATTGGCGCTCCTGGCCACAGGATCCCTCACCTCTGCTTTAGAGCAACACTGGGAAATATAAAATTGTCAATAGACACAAACAACTTGGTGCTCCTTAGAGCATTGCTGCCTGGGCTGAGGGAAAATGACTAAAGCATCCCAAAGCAGTGGCAAGGTAAGGTGGTGGAAGAATGAGTGGGAAAGGTGGAGTCAGTGTCATTCCCCTTCCTTAGGTGCCCCCTTTGATAGATTTCCTCCATCCCCTGTTATACTCAAATGGGCCAGCAATTCTTTAATAAACAAGTGCATGCAGGCCCAGCTCCCTGGCACTGACACTTGTTCCGGTATCTGAGTTTGCAAGCCACCATTTCAATGTCACACAATGTTCCTGACACAGTGTCACTGCAGGTATTTGTGAACACTTGGCTGACGGTCCCCTCAAAGCTGGAACTGGCCTTGTATGCACATCTTGTTTGATCCCCTCCATTTTCTCCACACCATTCAGCTCTGCCCTGATTGTTTCTATGGCTGCCGTCTGTTAGCAGCTGTGATGCTTGCCAGTGGATGTTATTAAACAAAAAGTGTGTGAGAGGCAGCAGTTGTGCCCAAGGAACCAAAGAGTTGCTGGACTACCACTCTCTTCATTCCTGAACATGTTGTTTGGGGCTAATGCAAGTCATAGTCCAGCAACATCTGGTCAGCCACAGTTTAGCTACTTCCACTGTAAGTTTCTAGGGGGGAAATTTAGATCTCTACCTTGCCCTCCAACCCCCCCCCCCAGGATAGAAATCAACAAAGGAAACAGAAGGAGGAGGAACGGGTAAGCATAATGGCTTAAGTGATAGTGGCAATCTGTCCATCTCAGTGACCGTTTTAAAATCACTACCCTCCATGCACCCCATGAGATGATGCACTGATATGTTAACAGATTTGGAGGTGTTACCAGAGGCATGAGTGTGTGTGTGTGTGTGTGTGTGTGTGTGAGAGAGAGAGAGAGAGAGAGAGAGAGAGAGAGCATTCAATACATGCAAACATAGCAATCCTGTGTTGTGTTGTGGGATAAGGTAGACCCCGGAAAATCAGTGTTAAAATCGCCACTCAAGAGAAATAACAAAGTCATGGACCAATAAATGACAAGAATAAATTTGTGATAAGGTACATGTAAAATAGAGGACTTAATATAAGGCAGGCAACCCCAACCTTTGGCCCTCCAGATGTTTTGGACTACAATTCCCATAATCCCTGACCACTGGTCCTGTTAGCTAGGGATCATGGGAGTTGTAGGCCGAAACATCTGGAGGGCCGCAGGTTGGGGATGCCTGATCTAATGCAATACAACTATATATGCCAACCAATGCATGATTTATTTGTTTTTAAAAGTTCACTGACTGAGAAAGTAAACATGCAGGCAATATTCTAAATCAAAGTGTGACACAGCCTAAGGTGTTTAACTTGACCCGGTGGAGATATGATTAAGAATTACAAGTGTCAGAAATATATCCCATGAGCATGCACAGAGTGCACCTGCCTCCCCTATGTTTGTATTTAACAAGGTGATTTCACAACAGTAACTTCCACCTGAAATGTAAACTTTTTATCGCCAGTGAACCACATGATACATGGAAACACTGCAATTCTTTTACCAAAATGCCGAGGGAGAAAACCTTTTAATTACTATTAAGGATACCACATTGCGTTCCCTTCGCTTCTACAAAAAATGGGGTACTTAGTGTGTCTGCAGTGCACCTAGATTGTGGCAGTCTTTGCCTATTAATGTTAAGCAGGCACCATCAGTAGTTTGTTTCAAAAGCCTATTTAAGACAATTCTGTTTATATAGCTCAACCACCAGTTATTGTGTATCAGTGTCAAGACGTTTACTAAGCATTCTGATGCTGGTTTATGGCTGTGATTCTTACCACCGAGATACTTTGTTTATTGTGCAGTGTATAAGCCTATATAAATAAATAAATCAGCAGATTTTTGAATATTCCATTTCCAAATTGATTGTGCCCCAATAAGGTGGGAGTTCATGAGTTTATACACTACGTTTTATTCCAATGTGACATGTCATATAACTTACCCTCTTCTGACTAGTTTGCCAGGGTGTCTGGATGAAAGACTGACAATGTATTGTTTATCAGGTCCAACAGATCACCAAACAGGTGACTTAACCTTTCCTAACTGGCATGCCCATATGAAGCTGACTATCTTAGTTAAATTGGAGAAATTGCATATTTTGTATACAGCTATTTGCTTTATGTATTTTGACCTGAATTTTGACCTATTATGGTCTTATGACCATAATAAAGGTATTCATTGGTGGACTGGCTAATTGAAAGAAATGATTCGCTGCCTCACTACTATTTTGCTTGCATTAACTTGGAGTAGGCCTCAGCCATGATGGTGCAAAGGAGCCATTTTAGGGAGTAGCATCAAGTACTTCTGAAAAAACGGACAAGCACATGGTCAGAGACCACTTAGATAATATACAATGTCCCCATGTCACGAGGAAGTGGCTTTATCAGCACACATGCTCTACCTATCTTGTAATCTTCCTAACGGCTCTAACTTGTGTCATATGAGCTGTACTGTGGCTTTATAGCACCATGAAGCTACATTTGGAAGGCAAAGAGGGAAGATCCTCATTTGTCACAATACTGTCTCTTCAGTTTGGGTCAGGATTTCCAGATAGGTGAAAGCCTCAAAGATATCCACTGCTCCAGTCAACTTACATTATCTGACACAGTTCTTGTACAACTGTGGACATACTGTGGAGCATCAGGATGGAGAACCCACAGCATGTTACATTTCTGCTAGTTGCTTTCATTGTGTCATCTGCTCAAGGGACTACCAAGGTAAGTCCTATGTCCTTCCCTGCTTTGTGTGGCTATTGATGAACAAAGAATGACTAATTAGAGGAGGTGCAGAGAACCTTTGGCCCCTCATATGTTGCTGAACTACAACTCCCATCATTCCTGGCTACAGGCCATATTTGCTTGGACTGATGGGAGTTGTAGTTCAGCAGCATCTGGAGGGCCAAAGATCCCCCACTCCTGAATTAGAGAAAGCTAGGTTTTCTCTAACCCAAGGGTTGCCCCAAGTTTGGAAGGAATCTACTGTGGTAAATCTTGGCAGTGCTAAGGAGATGGCTATGGGCACTTAGGCCTTGCGAGAAGGTCCATGGGTTCAGCAAAAGTTCCCTATATCTTGCCATTGGATTAATATATGATCAAATGCTTGCTCTTCCAGAGTCTTATTCATTTTTACTCACAACTGATTCTTAAAGATGGTCAAATTGAGAGACAAACAGAATTTAGAAAGAGAATGGAGTATGCAGTTGTGAGCTGTCTCCGGTTATATGTCCCACGCCTCTTTCTTTCTTTTTTGCATTATATGACTACTGACCAAACTAAGACAATAGCCTTTGTTTTGTTTTTTTGAAGCTGTCTGGGTGGTGTTGTTAGGAATGAGCAGGCTGTCTAACGGGACTTTTTTCCAATCAAATACTCACCACCTATGCTGCTGTCATGCCCCCACTTTTCTCAGAGAAGGGAGAAATAAGAGTTGATAGTGGAGGGTGGATGAGAAGATGAGAAGTCTAACCTCAGCTGTACCTGGTGTGTCACACATCATTTCCTAACAGAATACACATCACAGTGCTGGATTACAAGCCCCTGATTCTTGGCAGGAAATTACATGCAGGGCACATAATTTGGAAAAACAGAGCAGCAGCAAGGTATCTCCTTGACTGCACATTATTTATTTGTTTAAAGCATTTGTATTGCTCCTTTAATCTGAAGATCTCCGGGTGAAGTACACAACTTCAGTAAATTAATCAAATCACATCTATAAAACCCATGAAAATATATGGCCAAAGTATATCACAGGTGAACCTCAACAGCAATCACAAAAAACCATGCTCCAAGCTGGTGTTTAACGGAAGACAATGTAGACATCAGCTGGATTTCAAGGGGCAGGGAGTTCCAAAGCTGAGGCAACACCACAGAGACCCGTCAATGTGTCTCCAAATATAATTTACAGTTCCTAAACATGATATGCATGCAAGATCTCTCCTTGGCTGTGTGTGATGTGCATTATTACCTTCCAGGGATCATGGGGCTTTGAATAATGCTGCATCCCATTAAGTAATGATATACAGAGCATGTAAATGACAAACAAGGAGAGGCTCAGGCTCCTGCTCTCCTCTGCATATTACCCTTTCCAAAGCCCATTTTGGGTTGGAACAGTCTCCTGCTCCTGATTCAAATGAGACCAGCCTGTTTGAACATTTTAAGCTCATCCATTCTCTGCTTGAGGTGAGGCCATGTGGTGGAGGTGATTCACCATTCAGCCAACAATGCATAGGATGCAGCCTCTTGTCTGCATAATGGATTGGGAGCCTTGTGTTGTGAACAGCAAACTGTCACACATGTTTTCTGAGAGGCCATATGACTCACATGATGCAATTATCAATTTGCTCCAGGTTGGCTCCAGTGAAATGTCAACAAATAGCTCCCAACCGATATTGAACATGGCACATTACTCCCTCGATGACAAGTATGAAGGCTGCCTGGAGAGCATGCAGAGCATCCTGAAGTCTCTCATTCTAAGTGAGCTGAATATGTCTAAGATCTATAAGGAAGCATGGGAGGATGGACTGTTTAATTGGCAGGAGAACCAGTCCAAGTTATACCCCAAGAATATGGAAGAGCTCTCTGAAGTGGCTATCTGGGCATACACTGGAGAATACCCTTTATTCTACAGGAAGTTCAATGCTGCCACCCGCACAGCAGGAAAAGGGCCTGAGGAATATGAGGCCTACCCTTTCAAGTCCGTGCATTTCCTCTTAACCCAGGCAACCCTGTCATTCAAACGAAAGGACCACAAATGTGTTAAGGTCTACAGGGGCACTGGTGTGAAGTTTTCCATCAATGACCTCTTCAGGTTTGGGCAGTTCACTTCCACATCAGAGAACTCGAATAAGGCCAAAAAGTTTAAGACTGTAACCTTTTTCAAATTGTTCACCTGCGAGGGGATTGATATAAGTCAGATGTCACTTTGGAAAGAAGAGGAGGTGTTGGTCCCTCCTTATGAGATTTTCAAGGTCACGTCAGTTGAAGACACCCCAGATGGCCAGACCGTAGATGCCAAGTCAGTGGGGAATTGCAGCTACCACAACTGTGCTTTTGAGGGGAAAGGTAACCAAATGGAAGTTACTGGGCTTTTCATTTTGTGGGGCATCCTCCCTGTCTGGGTTGGGTTTGGCGTAGTTGTGTGGGTGGGCAGAAGTAAATTTCATGAAGAAATTGGATGTGTGAATTTTTTCTTAATCCAATACCATCCTAAATGGATGAGGGGAAAACATGTTTTCTTTTCTGTATAGGGTGTAGTATAATCAGTTCTAAAATCCTCCTCCCACTATGAACTAGACCAGAGGTTCCCACTTTTTTGGCCTACTACCCACTTTTCAGAAATTGTTTTACTAGTGGCCTCTGGAAATCTACCTTCTTTAAGCATTTAAAAGCCCATGGGGTGGCGCTGGTGTCACAGACCACCTGCCATTGGCCCAATAGGCAGGCAAGCCGTGATCTACATCCTGGGCCTGGATAAGGCCAAAAAGGGTTCACCCAAACCTCTCACCTCCAGCACGACCGCCAGATTCAGGGGAGGTGTTGACCTGGTGGTTGGCATCAGGTAGGCAACAGATGAAACATGTAAGAACAGTTTTTCATAATTTTCTTATCTTCTTTCTTTATCCTTCCACAGCTCCCTTATTTTTATTCACCAACCTGAGGCTACTACCACCCCCACCGGATTGTTCTAGCACCCCTCAAGGGGCTGTATCACCCACTTTAGGAAACACTGAACTAGACAAATTGGAGAGACAGATATACAGAATCTTGCCCCTTCTAAGGTTCTCAGACTATAAGATGGGAATTGGGAGAATGGTTGTTTAAAGGTGGGGTAAATACTTCTCTCTCCCTATTCTATAGGTTGGGATAACAACCAAGCCTGTCCTGAACATCAAGGTATGTGACAGCCTGAGATGGAATTAAAACTTGGTGTTGGTGGTGGAGGGGATGACTAAAATGGATCTATATGGAGTGGTTTTTGGAATCCCTAGATTCCTTAGCACAGGAAAGGTTAGCCTGCAAAAGAAGATAGTTAAAGGTGGGGGCCTTGGGGCCACATTCCTCCTGGGAAACCTTCTAGAGGCCGCATGCCAGTGATGGGAGGGTTCAAGAACGTAAGTGGGCCGTGCTGCAATGGATGAGACTCTCACTTGGCTCCATTCCAACCATGCAAAAAACCTGAGGTTTCTACACCCATAACCACACTTCTCGATCCTCCATCAGGCAAGCAAGAGGTACCAGCAGTACAGTTCAAGTACACATTCCAAGAAGGAATGAGCAGGGCTGGTGAGGAATGTGGCCCAGGGATGACTGGATAAAGAGATCCACAGAGTCACATTTGGCACGAGGGCCTCAGCTACAGTTCCTAGCATTCCCTGGGAAGAGAGATTAAACCTCTCTGGGAACTGTAGCTCTGGGCAGGGGATGGAAGTGTCCTGACAACTATCAGCACCCCTAACAAACTACACTTCACAAATTCCTTGGGGGAAGCCACAACTGTTCAAAATGGTATCACGGTGCTTAAGAATGTATGGTGTGAATGTGGCTTGTATCTCAACCCATGTTGTTCTTTTGTTAGAGGGATATGTCACGTTTCTCAAGAGCAGATTGCATTCTTCTTGTGTACTTGTGGAAATGCATCTCCACACTTTGCAGTTCTAGAATCACAGAATTGTAGAGCTGGCTCCAAGGGTCATCTAGTCCAACTCCCTGCAATGCAGGAATCTCAACTAAAGCATCCATGGCAGATGACCATGCAACCTCTGCTTAGAAACCTCCAAGGAAGGAGGGCCTGCAAACTCCCAGCTTTTACTGTTCGACTCCTCTGAATCTTATGTTTATGACAAACACCACATTTCACAGTAGCTAGAGTTTTTTAATTTGTTTTTCAAGAATAACAGCAATAGTCTCCATTATCAAACTCACCATAAAAAACTCATGAAGCCATTGTTTCAGGCAACAGTCTCCAATGTTCCTTCTCCCTGCAGACTCTCTGCCATCAGATAGAGCGGGAGGAGGAGAGAAATAGTTTACAATAGTCCACACTTCATTGCTGAAGTCACTTACAGGCAGGTTAACAGCATATTCCTGTGCATTTTGCCCATTGCTTCCCTCAGGGCATTCCTCCATCATCAGGTTTTCTAATGCTCAATAAATGCACCTTTATTTTCCACATTTGTTGCACACAATTCCCCCCTTTCTAAACATGTAGAATAGCTCTTGTCATGGAGCAAGAGCTACATTATTTTAGTTTGTAGGTGGACTAGCCACATTCTCTGCTAACCCTAAAGCTTTGCAATGTGAGGCTGAAACCACATCAGGGTGTGCCCTACTAACTTCTGAATGCACTTTCTGTCTTTTCCTCCACAGTGCTGTATTTGTGAGACCTCACCATCCCAGTGATGTCAGGTTGTGGCCTGCCAAGAATTACGCTTTGCAAGAATCTCTGTGGTTTTTCCACATTGTCTATGTCTATATTTGTAGATGCAGGGTCAAGAATCTGAAGGAATGCTGGCCCCAAATGTTCCACAGCAATTTTATTTTCCCTTTTACAGGTAGCAAAATGGAGGGGGGGGGGAAAGAGATATTTCATCACTATTTGAGAACTGCAAAAAGAAGGGCAAAGGGAGTGGGGGATGTAGGCCTTATTTGTGGCAAGTGCTTTGTTTTTCTAGAAAAATAGGTGCCAGTACTCACCATGAAGTTGTTGCAGTAAGTGTTACACTTTTAAACAAATACAAAAAAAGAGATGTGGCGGTACTGCGTACACTAGAGTACCCCCTGAAAAATGCACTGCTTGTTGCAATGCCCCTCTGTATGGCTGGCAGCCATAATTTCCCCCTCTGCTCCCCCAACATTCTCTGGGAATGAAAATACATGACAATGACTTATGTTTTCCCCTTGGGCCATGTGGCAAGTGGTGGAAATGTTCTCTCTCCCTGACCCCAGTTTCAACCCAGATAATTTTTGGCTGAGCCTTAATCTAAAGACATGTGCATAAATATTGAAGAGCACCTAAAGCAGATTAACAGCACAATCCTATATATACACATCCTCTCTCTATATAGTATATCTGTTCCCATTGAGTTAAATGGGGCTAAGCGGGTATAGAATTGTACACTGATTTTCTTCTTCTTTTCTTTTGCTTTGCATAATAATCTCCTGCAGAGCTTGACTTTGGGGCTTCGATTTGTAAAACCACTTAATCTGACATGTATGAAATAATTTTCTGAATTATCTGTCAGGGTTTTGATATAACCACATAATAAAAAGCACTTTTAAAGACAACTTAAACTGGTGTGATTTTTGGTCTCTGCAGTTTGAAAATGCCTGTTGCTGCTATGCCTCTTAAAGGAGTAAAAAGTGTGAGGAGGGTTTTCCTTTGGAGGGTTTGGGGGGCATAATTCATAATCCCTACTGTTATCTCACTGGGATTTTCAGGAGGTAGATGTTTGCCTATGTTACAATTGTGAAAAAAAAATACCCGGGCAACAAATAAAATAGAGCATTCGAAACCCTAAGGTCAGAGGTATTTAACTCCATTTGGTGGTGGAGTAGAAAACAAGCCTTTTGCCAGTACTGAGGGAACAGACAGGTATACAGGGTAGGAAGGGAGAATTTTCCTCAATGAGATGTAGTAACTTGAGCTATCTCTCTGTTTGGAATTTTGCTTACTAAAAAGACCTACCTGGGTATACACAACCTGTCCCCTCTGCTTTTTGGGGTTTTTGTTTTTTTTAACCACAAACAGTATCAGAAGAAAGAATATTAGATTGCATTTGGATGAATCAGGGCTTCTTTTGGAACTGTCCCGAGGTTATAGTTGGCCTTTCCAGGGGAAATGCAATGTAAGACCTTTGTTTTTTTAAAAGTGTATTGTTACGCTCAATGCTATTTTCTGAGTGTTGAGAAATTCCAGGGGCATGATGCTTACATTTGGTTCCTTTAGCAAAGGAGTCATTGGAGGCTTATTTGCATTTTGTAATTCTTATGTTAATTTACAAATATAACAGCTGAGCAACTCCAACAGCCAAATTCTAATACTACCTCCCACGTCAGACAGCCTCCCAAATTTTGTTAGCTTAAAGGTAAAGGGACCCCTGACCATTAGGACCAGTCACGGATGACTCTGGGGTTGTGGCGCTCATCTCGCTTTATTGGCCGAGGGAGCCGGCATACAGCTTCCAGGTCATGCGGCCAGCATGGCTAAACCGCTTCTGGTGAACCAGAGCAGCGCATGGAAACGCTGTTTACTTTCTCACCGGAGCGGTACCTATTTATCTAGTTGCACTTTTACATGCTTTCGAACTGCTAGGTTGGCAGGAGCAGGGACTGAGCAAGGGGAGCTCACTCCATCGCGGGGATTCGAACCGCCGATATTCTGATCGACAAGCCCTAGGCTCTGTGGTTTAACCCACAGCACCATCCATGTTAGCTTACAGTACCCTAATTCAGTTCTCCTTAGCCATTGTCTCCCTTCACATAGACATCTCACCATTCTTAGGTATTTCAGGTATTTATTGGCCAGTCAAAAAAGAAAAAAAGAAAAAAAGGAAAATGCTCTAACAATCCGTTCCTATGGAAACACAATGCTACACTTATAAGGAATAGATATTTTTATTGTGCCAGCCCTGCACCTGTATTTTGGAACCCCCTGCTTATTGATACTAGGCAGCGCCTGCTTAAAACAGGTTTGTTTAGGCAAGCCTATCCACACATGTAGAAGTCACATGCAAACTGGAACACCTAAATAATTGTACACCAGTACAAATGACAAGTATATTGTAACTATGTGCAATAAATGTAGAATGTTTATCAAGGCAAGCACATCTCTTTTGTCTGGGGCCTAACTGCCCTCACACAGAAGTAAAAAAAAAGAAAGAAAGGGATAATTCTTATGTATTGAGCTCCATGGGTGAAGAAGGGTGGAACACTAATATATTAATATAATAAATAGATACATGGCGAGACTGAGTCAATATATGATTAATAAACTATATGGTGAAAGAGGATTGCTGATGTATTATAGATGGGAGGGAAGTTTGGAGGCTGTGAGAATGAAGCAATATATTTATTTATTTAGAAAACTATTTAAATATCACCAGTTGATAAATACAGTGGTACCTCGGGTTAAGTACTTAATTCGTTCCAGAGGTCCGTTCTTAACCTGAAACTGTTCTTAATCTGAGGTACCACTTTAGCTAATGGGGCCTCCCGCTGCCGCCGTCATGCGATTTCTGATCTCATCCTGAAGCAAAGTTCTTAACCGGAGGTACTATTTCTGGGTTAGTGGAGTCTGTAATCTGAAGCGTCTGTAACCTGAAGCATCTGTAACCCGAGGTACCACTGTAAATCATGCTAGTGGGCAACAATATATACAATAAAATGGGAAACATCATAAAATGCTAAAAAAGACCATTAAAATGAGTAGCTTTTATATCTATCATCTATCTATCATCTATCTATCTATCTATCTATCTATCTATCTATCTATCTATCTCTCATGTTAACAGTTACATAAACCTGTCTATATTAAAAGGTCTTGGAGAGATGCCTGAGAATGAAAAGCAAGGGTGGTTGCTGAATCTCCACAGCACAGGACTGGTGACATTCAATGCCCCACTTCTAGTGGAGATCTGTTCGGTCTCTGTAACGTGGGAACAGCAAGTGGCACTGAAAAGTAGGCTAGGTTGCGAGAAAGACAGAGAGGGAGCAAGAGAGAACAAGAGAGCGCATATGATTTCATAGGAAATGTAGTATATTTGACAATTATGACCATAACTAGCTGTATGCAGTCTGCTGTGCTGTTGTATTAAGCAGAGGCGGGGGTGGGAAATCTTATGGTATAGAGTGGTACCTCGGGTTAAGAACTTAATTCGTTCTGGAGGTCTGTTCTTAACCTGAAACTGTTCTTAACCTGAAGCACCACTTTAGCTAATGGGGCCTCCTGCTGCTGCTGTGCTGCTGCTGCACGATTTCTGTTCTCATCCTGAAGCAAAGTTCTTAACCTGGTAATATTTCTGGGTTAGCGGAAACTGTAACCTGAAGCGTATGTAACCCGAGGTACCACTGTAGTTATAGACACAGTTCAATAGAGCTTACTCCCAGGTAAGTGTGTATAGGATGGCAGATTTAGTATAATGGTGTTGCCAAATCTGTAGCAACCTTCACAGCAGCAACAGCTCATAGCAGGTGGGCAGCACTAGTGTCCTCTTTGTGGCAGCGGTGCTTTGCTCCTTAGGCCCCAAAGGGATGTAGCAGTAGTGAGGCTGGGAGAGCTTCAGGTTGGTGGCAGCAGTCCCACAGAGCCCTGCCACCAACTTGGAGCCGCTGCACTGACCTTGCTGCCACCTCACCCCACCCCACCCCTATCCTGACAAGTATAGCACTACCACTCAGAGGATGCTACCGCTGCTATTTCACAGTGCAGTCCTCTAAATTCCAGCCGAGGTCAATCCTGGCCCTTGTACGCATTCAATTGGACATTTGCTAGCCCTCTAGCTATAGCACAGAGCTTTCCAGACTGTGTGTCATGACATGTTAGTGTGTCAGCTGCAGTGTGCAGGTGAGTCGCGAAACACTCCCTGCACTACTCCTGGAGCTGGAAAGGGGTTAGTTAGACTCCGGTTTGCTAGTAAACCTGAATTACTGTGTTGCGAAATGATGCATGTCTAAAAAGTGTGTCACCAACATGAAAAGACTGGAAGGCTCTGCTATAGCAAGTCACAAGTGAGGGGTTTTATGTGTGTGTGGATTAGGCTTAAAGCACTTGCTGTTTCAACTGATTTGTAATGCCAAACAGGCCCAAACATTCATTCACACTATGAAGGCCTTTATTTAGTTTTGCTTTCTACAATTGCACCAGGTTAATGTCTAGCAATATTTTTTTTGCCTGCGTTTCTGAGTACAGAGTATACCATGAGAAATCACACACACTAGAAAAAGTTTGAAACTCCCCCCTCCTCTGCCCTGAACGCTTCTGTGTTTCCCTTCTGACACCAGCTGTGTCATTTGCTTGTTGGTATTATTAAACGGAGACGGCTGAGAGGCAGCAGCTGTGTCTAAGGGACTGGAGAGTTGCCGTACCTGATAATCAGCTATTTGGCAAAGTTCATTCCAAACTTAGTTTGTGCACCTGACAACACCTTTTAATTGAGCCTGTCGCCAGTGCTGCCTCTGACAATTAAGCCTAATTGCAGGATCTTGGCTTGGTTTCCGCTTTGGGGAGGAGCCCCTTTGGGAACTGACACTAAATGGCAAGAACGGCATTCAGGTAAACACAAGTTACAGTAAATGCCACTCACAAAGTTAGATCAGAGTTTGGGGCTGTTTCTCAATACAGATTAGAAAGTTTTAATCAAAGCGTTTGAGCTTGGGTGGTTTACTCATTTTACTTTATGTGAGGCCACTCACATAGTGAGGGCAATGGGTACTTTGTGCTCTATGACTCCATGTGTTAAAAGCAATCTGAATTCTGTGGGTTGAATAAAGAAGGCAAATTCACACATCACTGTTTCTGTCCCATCTAATCCCCTCTCCCCACAAATAACCATTTTGTTTGTCCCGTTTTCTACTTGACCATTATGAGCGTATGTGTGAAAGGGAAACAGTTTGATCATGGCAGTAAATATGATATGGCCACACATGGAGGTCACTGTAACTTGTTTTCTACATGCCAGCATTGACCACTGTAACCACATTCAAGCATTACTTTGTTAACTCCAACACGTGAGAGGGGGCAGTGGGGACCAAACACATTAGATTTGCCTCTCGCCATTGTTGTTTCTGTCACATTTCAAGTCATGGAAGGCAGCAATCTGAAGCTGTGAGACTTCAGAATCTGCATGGTGGGATTCTGTAGGAGAGAAGGAACTGCCAGAAATAGTCGAATTGGTTCTCTTTGTTAAATTAATTGCCTGAGCCAAGTCTGTTAAGCATCTCCTTGCATTACTGAAAAAAGCTGGCCAAGCACAGGTGTGTTGTCATAGAAACTATGAGCTCAAGATGCTTCCCAAAGATGGGGGCAGGCCGCTGCCTAATCCCCGGCTGGAGGTGATGTCATCCTGAGTGGAAGGAGAACAGCAGGCCAGGGTCCAGTCTGGTCTTAATCTGGGGCTGGGAAGACATGGAAGCTTGTCTTGCTCTTTGTGCAAAGAGTCCAAGGCTTTGTGTTTGCCCCCTGCCTCAGAACCTAATGAGGGAGAGAGAGAGCTGTTTGGGTGTTAATGCTGCAAGCTCATCAAATGTATCCTCAGTCTGGAAAGCAGGCAGCCTTATTATTATTAAACTTTGTATACAGCCCTTCATCCCAAAATCACAACACAAAAATACAAAATGAGAACACAATGATCTATAATAAAACCAAAGCAAGAATAAAAACAAACCAATAATCCCACTCTCACAAACATATTTTAAAGGCCATAGAATGTCAATCAGCCAAATGCCTGGCTGAAGAGAAATGTCAATAATCTGCCTGCATCAGCCTTAACTTTCATTTTCTTTTTTTAAAAAACAAAATCAACTATTCAAAACAATGTTTGGCTGTTCGGGATTAGAACTCGTTTTGAATGTTACACACCGCTTCCAGACAGGAACTTTTTGTGGAATCAGTGCTGCTCACACAGGCAAGTTTTCCCCAGCACCCAGACAGCACTGTCAAGACAATGCCAGACAGTGCTAGCCTGCATTTTAATCTGGACTGCCCCTACACACACACACACACACACGAAATAAAATGAAAATATTAGGAGGCATTTGCTCTAAAATGCTGGTGAATTTTATTCCACAAGCTGATGTAGCATCAAAGAGCATGCAACATCCCTGGATTCTGGTTGCAGGGAGAGCTTTGGAGCCTCAGGTGACTAGATCCTCTGCCTCGCTGTGAGTATAATCATTCCCCTGCCTGGAGTCCCTTTGAATTCTGAGTCCTTCCCATTAATGCTGCACTAAACAATCTTCATGGCAGTCTAGAGTCTAGACCATCTCATCCTCTGCATATGTAGCTCCACTGCCCCATTCTCTTCATCATGCAAAGCTTCTTCTCTTGAGAAACTCAACCCCTGACCTAGACTTTGTCTCCAAAACTACTGCATTCTGAGTTTCTCTGGAAGGGCCTTAGAAATGTGCCTTGCCCTCCATTGCAGCAAGACCCTTCATCCTGTTACTGCTTTCTTGTTCCAATGCGGGAACCTGCCTTATAAACTGAGTGAGGCCACTGATCCATTTAGCTCTGTATTGTCTACACTGTCTGGCAGTAGCTCTCCAGAGTTTCTGGCTAGGCGTCTTCTCCAGCCCTACATACAGAAGCTGGGGATTAAATCTGGGTCCTTCTGTGTACAAAGCAGATGCTCTACCACTGAGGCAAAGCCCTTCCCCAGCCATTATTATAGGACTGATGGAAAGAAGCAGAAATCCTTACCTCCTCCTATTGCCTGGGCATCCCTTAGAAATTCCTGAATGTTTAGTAAGAATCCCTTGAGCCATGAAGAGTGGTGCTCAGTCAGACCATTTTAACTCTTCCTGTCACTGAGCTGCTCTCTCCCTCTTCCTCCTCTCTGATAAGACTGGTGATTAAATGTGCAAAAGTATATGGCTCTACTTATGCATTTAAAAACAATACATTGAGGGTTTGACTTGAGGAGGGGGAGAGGGCATGCTAGTCTCACCCTCCCACATTGCTGCACATGATGGACCCTCTGCTCCTGTTTTCCAGGGACACTCCTGGATTTACAGAAGCCGTCTCAGTTTCTGATTACATCCCACTTTTCTTTAGAGTGTTCTTATTTTCATTGGAAAAATGTTGGAGGGTATGGAATTATTTGACCCCTGAGCCAAGAAGGTAAATAACAATACAACCTTTAGAAGACATCTGAAGGCAGCCCTGTAGAGTTTTATTATGTTTTGATATATGTTGGAAGCCACCCAGAGTGGCTGGGGCAGCCCAGTCAGATGGGCAGGGTATAAATACGTAATAAAATTGTTATTGTTGAATCGGATGTCCCTATTTTCATTGGAGAAATGTTGAAGGTTATGACATGACCATCCATGCTTGACTGATGACTCTTCCAATTCTACAGTTCTATGAGTTTATATCACAGGGAGCCTTGCTGTTACTGGAAGTTGCCTTGCACACACTTTATGAATGGTATGTGTTTTGTGTGCATATTGTAACATATTTTTGCTAGGTCTGCCCTAGCAAATTAATTAATGTGGGTGTTGTTTCTGTTTTTGTGTGGGAGAAAGACTCTGCCATGTCTGTATGCAGAGAGATGCCCCCATTTATGTCAATCAACAAAGCAAGGTCAATCCATCTTGCAATGCATGCTGCTTAATTTGGCTCACCACAGGTACGGTCTCTTCCCCAAACAAAGATGGATGAAGACGCGTGGAATGAAAGGCCTCCACCACCAGAAATGCCAAGCAGAAGACTAGTATATCCTCAAAAAGGTAGGTTGGGACAGTGTTTCGGATGTGTGTGTGCATGCTTAACTGTACACAGGAGTTGTGGTTATTGGCTTATGTAGTGCGGTAGGAGAGCTGAAAAAGCTTCACATCTGGCAACCAAGACACACCTTTGGTTTCAGATAGTACATGGGTAGACAAGTCTAAAAAACCCAGGACACAATTTTTTTTATAGCCCTCTAGTGTCTATAGTGGCTCATTTACCAGAAGTAATTTATTTAGTGTTGACTCTGGAAGTGTATATTCGATTCTGACCAAACTAAGTCTCCTGATGTAAATTGTGACTTAGGAGACTTAGTTTTTCTTTTTAACAAGATGGTATCTACTGTTGTCTCACTGAAATTTCTAATTATGCTTTAAAGATATCTATACACTGATTTTATAATTTTTTTGGGGTGTAAATTTATGAAATGTGGATGATAAATATTCAAATAAATAGCCTGCTCAGGACCAGGTTCCTTGAGAGACCTCCTTATCTCATAGTTTTCCAGTAGTTCACTGCAGTCTGCGGGAGAGCTGCTTCTTTAAGTTCCAAAGATCTCAGACTCCCACTTCACAGTAACTGGGAGAAGGGCTTTTGGTGTGGCTACTCCTATTATGTGGAATGGCATTTCTGTGGAGATGTGACATGCAGTGCCGGATTTGTGTATAAGCTAAACAACTATAGCTTAGGGCCCCACTCTCTTGGGGCCCCCCAAAAAATTAAAGGAAAAAACCTCTGGATGTACATTTCCAGAATATAAGATAAAAAACAAATAAAATAAAACCTACATACAGCAACATTTCAGTTCAATGATTACTTTGATAAAATCCATATTTTGTTATGTGCAAATGGCTTTAGATACTTATTAGGTCCATAAATTACCATATAGCATATATTCAACACAAAAAATAGTTACTGTTTGTTGTTGGCTAAGGACAGCTGGACATATAAAGGGCCCCATTACCTTCAGTAGTTTAGGGCCTCATCAAACCCTGGTAACATGCACCCCCTAGTTGCAATTTTCAGAAACAACTGAAAACATTTTTGTTCTGACCAATGCTCCCCCCCCTAAAATAATGTTTAGGGGTACTCTCATTTTGACTCAAGAAAATCACCATTTTACAGTTCAAATCGGGAAAAATAAATACAGTAAAATCGAAAAAAAGCACAAAGATTCACAAATTGTTTAGGGGTATGCGTACCCCTGCGTCCCCCCAGAAAAAAAGCAGTGGTTCTGACAACCTTTCCAGCAAGGGTGTGTAGGTTTTTGCCGTGGATGTCTGTCTGCTTTGTAATGTACTTAAATGTATCCCTCTTTTAAAGCTCTTTGCTGTTTCTGTGCCTCAGTGCCCTTGCAAAGCATCTCTGTAGCTGTGGCGATCAAAGGCTTCGTGGCAGATGTTGTGTCTGAACTTCATTACAAGAATGAGGAGAAGATCCCTCTGGAGGTTGAATTTGTCTTTCCCTTGGATGCTGATGCTGCTGTCTACGCCTTTGAGGGCCTAATGGGTGAGACAAAAATTGAGGCCCAGATCATGGAGAAGGAACAGGTGAGAGGGCTCAAGGTAGTGTGGGAGGTTGGGGTGGGGATGGAGGTTCTGGGGATGCTGAAGGCCATGATTGGCATGTCTCCAAACCCTTTGAATCAAGAGTTTTAAACCATTGTTTAAAAATGTATTTACTGCACTTATAGGTCATCCAGTAACAAAACGTTCTCTAGGCCGCTTGCTGCCACTTGTAACAAGCAACAATTTATGCACTCACAGTCAACAAACAACTTCAGCACAGTGGAATTAACCGTCAATCAATATATAAATTATTGACTAAATTTTTGATTGAATTTAAATCCTCCCTCCCTCCCCCCCGCCAAAAGTAGCTCAGGATGGCAAACATATTCACAATTTAAAAACAAAATTCAGAAATGATTACAAAACAGTGGTACCTCGGGTTAAGTACTTAATTCATTCCAGAGGTCTGTTCTTAACCTGAAACTGTTCTTAACCTGAAGCACCACTTTAGCTAATGGGGCCTCCCGCTGCCGCTGCGCCACTGGAACACAATTTCTGTTCTCATCCTGAAGCAAAGTTCTTAATCCGAGGTACTATCTCTGGGTTAGCGGAGTCTGTAACCTGAAGTGTATGTAACCTGAAGCGTATGTAACCTGAGGTACCACTGTATTCTAAAAACAACCACTGTTAAAAACTACATAAACAACACCTAATGCACAGCATGCAGCTCCCTCTCCCTTTGTTTGTAGAGAAGAAGTATGGTAGGGTTGCCATATCTCGAAGAGCAAAAAAGAGGACAGCCCAAGATGCTGCCAGCCCGAGCTGGGGAAAGAGGCGTGCGGGGATGCGGGGGTGCCTCTGCTGCACATGTGTGCCTCTTTCCCTAGCTCAGGCTGGCAACAGCCATGGTGTGCAGAGCAGCCTGAGCTTTATGACTTTATGATAAGATTGAAGAAATCAGAAAGGCATCTGAGGTGAAATTAGCAGCAACTCCCCTCCAGACAAGTTTCTGGCTGCCACTGTGACCCCCACCCCATCTATTTCTCCTTGCCCTTGTCACATCTCTTTCCACCTTTTCACATCTCTTTCTTTTTCTTTCTGGTCTCTCAACATCTTCAGGCACAGGCACTGTATGAAGATCGGTTGGCCGTGCTCGAAGCATCTGTGTTTTTTGTGAGGGACCCCAAATCCAGAGACATTTTCAAATGCATGCTGGGTAATCTTCCACCAAGTGGAGAGGCCACACTGAAACTGTGCTATGTCCAGGCACTGGCTCCCGAGCCTGATGGGGCAGTCCGCTTTGTCCTGCCAGTTGTGCTGAATCCTCGCTATGCACTTCAGGGTAAGAAACAGTAGCTGCTAATCTTTGCCCCAACAAAAAGCCTGCCATCAAGATGATTGGCTGTGTCCCAATTGGCTGCCAGGTTAAGCAGCTGTGTGTCCCATGGCTACTCACACTTCTTCCCATCCATCTGTCTCGAAGGACAATGGAGTGCACCTCCAAGGGTGAAATCAAGCTGCTTTGTTAGCAGCACTGAAGTGACCTCCTCAGGGTGCAAGCCTGGGCTGTGTTTGGTTTTTTAAAAATTGTACAAGGGAAGCCCTGCTGTCCTCAGACTGCCTTGTAATTGGATTCTTAGGGTTGTGGATTCTAAAGTAGACTATTGGTCCAATCTGGGTCATGTTCTGCCTGGGTAACATCTGGTAAGTCTGCTTTTGAATCTGAGCCCCGCAAATCCCATGCCATGTGAACCTTCCTGGGGAGAGTATTCTATCATCCAGAAAACCCTTTACCTTTTAAACTTGGCATCTTTCCCCTCTGCAGGCTGGTCTGCAGAGTCAAAAGAAATGTCCATTTGCAGGTGTGGTTTGAATCCAAACCTGGTCTACAAATGGACAGCTTCACAGGGTCTCATTTCCAGTATCCATCAGTGGATGGGCACTGACAGTGAGTCCCATTGCCTGCACTAAGAAGTTTAAACTGGTAGACCCCCTTGTACAGCTGATCCCAGCGAGACACACCATTGGTATGGATCAGATCATGGCACTGTCAGTGAGCCCTACTTGCCAATGAGCAGTAGAATGCTTTAAGCTCCTGATTGTTCCTTTGCAGCCTCATCTTTTCTTGCTCCACATCTGTTGTCAGGTGTGGGACAGGTAGTGGGAGTGGGTCAAAATGGTCTCCTGTTGCAGGGATGCCAACTTGAATAAAACATTAGGGGGGAGGAGTAAGCTCCGCCATACATAATCGATCACAAGACGTGGCACATGCATATCATTTGAATGACAATGCTTATCAACTTGGGGAGGGCTGGCCCCTCAAATATTTCATGGGGGAGGGGACTGGAGGGACTTCAGCCCCTGGAAGTTGGCTCCTGTGCTGCTACGCCTGTTTTGACCCACAGGTCAGAAGTTCCCTAAGCCTCGTCAATGCTATTTGTATCTTCCCCAAAACTCCACCAATCCAGTTTCTCAGGCTAACATTTGCCTCTGTCATGGAACTACGAAGGGCAGGATTCTGCCTTCATGGACCTGAGGGAACATCTGGAAATTGGAGAAACTATTGTGGGCACCAAAAAATATCTGTTCCACAGAAGAAAACCTGGCAGTCCTCAGAGTCTCCTTTCCCAAAGAGGCAGAAAACAGCACCTGAAAATAAACAATACATGCCAACCTCCCTCCCACACAACCAGGTAACTTGCTCAACAAAACAACACAAAACTCACCTGGAAACATTTTTTTACAATTGAGAGGGGCAGGGGCTTGGTCGGCATCAAGGACACATTGGTTGAAATCCTGGATGTGGGATAATTTTTCAGAACTTAGTTGTGATGGGATGATTAGCTGCTTGTGCGTAAAATCGTGCTCCCTCAGAGTTTGTGCCACTTCACAAACCTCTGTGTGTGACAGAGCTCCACAAACATGTCTGCCCTAGTCACTTGTAGATTCCGACAGTGGTTGTTTTCGGAATCGTCTCCAACATAAGAGCTCCTTAACGGAAACCCGCCTTCTGGACTCACAGCGTGACAGTTTCCGGCGAGGCGTGGGTCTCCCTATGGGAGCTTCAGATACCTCCCCACTGTTCTCGCTGGAAGCGTCTCTGAGCCCTCCCTCCTGCTCGCATTCCCTCAGAGATCCACTCCTCCCCCTGCTGGTTCCTGCTTCAGCTGTTGAGTCTCTTCCTTCCTCCCTGAGCCCCTCCACCACCTGTCCCTCCGATGGCAGTTCCCTGACATCCACCTCCCCTCCAGGGCCCCCCTCACCCCCTCCCATTTCCTCTCCTCTGGGAGGTGAAGAGGTAAAACCCCGAAAAGAATCTTCTTCATCTTCAGACGTCTCGAACAATTCCCTCCATCGATCGCCGTCCTGGCTCGCTGAATCCTCCTCCTCCTCGGAATCTGTGAACCCCTCCAACTCCTCTTCTTCGTCGGTGGTGGCAAAGTATTCCCTCCGGAACCTCGCTACAGGCTGAGGTTTACGTGGGAACCTCTGATGAAAAGTTTCTATTAAAACTTCGTCATTGACATCCTCTGCCCTAACCCAGGTGTTTTCCGACTCCGGTTCCCCTTCCCACATTACCAAATACTCTACTTGATCTCCCTTCCACCTGGAATCGAGGATCTCCGCTACATTGTAGCTTTGTTCCCTTTCCTCCATTGCTGGTCCTCCATTGCTGGTCCCCTTCTCTGTCCCCTTTATACAGTGACAGCAATGACCTGTGGAAAACTGGGTGCAGCTTCATGTGGTTCGGTAACCGGAGTCTGAAAGCCACTGGATTGACCTGTTGTGTGATTTCAAATGGTCCCAGTCTTTTGGGTCTTAACTTCTTACAACCCCCTTTGAAGGGTAACCCTTGGGTTGACAGCCACACTTGGTCCCCCACCCTAATGGTTTCACCTTCTCTCCTGTGTTTGTCTGCCTGCCTCTTATATTCCTCCTTGGCCCTGTCTAAGTTAAGTTGGAGCTGGCGATGGATAGCTTCCATTTCTTCTACAAACTGTTCGGCAGCTGGAACGCTCCATCTCTCCCCTTCCCCCCCTGGGAAAGCCCTGGGATGGCACCCGTAATTTGCCAAAAAGGGGCTCATCCCCGTGGACACGTTCTCCGCATTGTTGTAGGCAAATTCCGCCAACGCCAACTTCTCCACCCAATCATTCTCTCTGTCATTGACGTAACACCTCAAATATTGTTGGAGGATGCCATTGGCTCTTTCCGCCTGCCCATTGGTTTCAGGATGCCGGGCCGTCGAGAAATTTACCTCTACATGCAGTAAGCTCATGAGCTTCCTCCAGAACCTGGAAGTAAATTGTTTCCCCCGGTCTGAAACCACCCTCAAGGGGGCGCCATGCAACCTAAACACATTTTCTACAAACAATTTAGCGGTTTCTTCTGCCGTGACCGCATGCGAGCAGGCTATAAAGTGTGCCATTTTGGTTAACAGGTCTACCACAACCATGATGGCTGTTTTCCCTCTGGACCTTGGCAGATCAGTCATGAAATCTATAGCTACTGCTTCCCATGGTCTTTCTGGTGTGGGTAGCGGTTCTAATAACCCTGCCGGCGCCCGCCTTTCCCCTTTGGCTCGCTGGCATTGTTCACAACTCCTCACATACTCCCGCACGTCTTCCCTGACCTTAGGCCACCAAAATTCCCTGGTCACCAGCCACATGGTTCTGTGTTGCCCAAAATGCTATCGTGCAGCTGCTTGAGTACCTTCCCCCTCAACTCTCCTTCAGGTATATATAACGCTCCCTTGTAGTACAACGCCCCGTTTCTCTCCTCAAAACCTCCGGGTTTATCTCCCTCCCTCCTGAGTCCCCTGAGTTTGTCCTGTGCGTATTCATCGTTCTCCGTTCCCTCTACCAGTTCTCTTTGCCCCACCAATGCCGCCCCACACACCCAGCGGTCCTCTGGAATGACATGTCTCTCTTCGGGTGCTCCCTCCCCCTCCAAATATTCAGGTTTACGTGAGAGAGCGTCCGCCCTAACGTTCTCTGGGCCTGGCACATAACAAATCTCAAAGTTAAATCTGGAGAACTCCTGTGCCCATCTCAACTGCCGTTGGTTGAGCACTTGTGCCGTTCTCCAATACTCTAGGTTCTTGTGGTCAGTGCACACTTGCACCTTATGTTGTGCGCCAATTAGCAGGTGCCTCCATCTCCGAAAAGCCTCATGGATAGCAAGAAGTTCTCGATCGTACACCGTGTAGTTCCTCTCGGATTTGTTCAGTTTTCGCGAAAAAAAGGCACACGGTCTCCACTCTGACTCCTCCCCCCCTGGCTGCAGGAGAAGCACCGCCCCAATGGCTCTGTCTGATGCGTCTGTTTCGACTCTCATCTTTTTTTGTAAATCCACATGCAGAAGTTGTTCTTCAGAGGCGAAGGCCCTTTTTAGCTCCTCAAAAGCTCGCTCCGCCTCCTCAGTCCAAACAAATTTCTTCTTACTGCTGAGACAGTCCGTTATGGGCGCCGTCAAGTGGGCAAAGTTTCGGATGAACTTACGGTAAAAGTTCCCAAACCCTAGGAACCTCTGCACATCCTTCTTTGTTTTGGGAGTTTTCCATTCCAGCACTGCCTGGACCTTGCCGGGATCCATAGCCAATCCCTTGTCTGACAGGCGGTACCCCAGGAACTCCACCTCCTTGGTATGAAACTGACACTTCTCCAGTTTCACCCACAGCCGGTTGTCTAGCAGCCTGCGCAACACTTCTCTGACGTCTCTCACATGCTGCTCCTCATTCTCAGAATACACCAACACGTCATCCAGGAAGGCCACACAATTCTTGTAAAGCAAAGGCCCTAGTACGTGGTTCATCAGCGATTGAAAGCACGCTGAGCCTGCTTGTAATCCAAATGGCATAACGAGATATTCAAATGCCCCCCAAAGGGGTGAACATGGTGGTTTTCCATTCATCCCCTTTCCTTATACGTATCAGATTGTACGCCCCCCTTAGGTCCAGCTTGGTAAAAATCTTTCCCTTCCGCACCCTGTTCAAAATGTCATCTATTCTAGGCATGGGAAAGGCCAATGGTTCTGACACTGCGTTTAAGGCCCTGAAATCACACACAAGCCTCGGCTTGTTCGTGTTTTTTTTATCCACAAAAAACACTGGACTCCCCCCCACTGCCCTTGACTCTCTGATGAAACCCCTCTTCAGGTTCTTGTCGATGAATTCTCGTAACTCCTGCATTTCTCTGTCTGACATGGCATACAACTTGCCTACAGGGAGCTGTGCCCCAGGGAGTAAATTGATTTGACAATCAAAGGGTCTATGCGGGGGTAGTTGGTTAGCTTACCTTTCGCTGAACACGTCGCTGAGATCTGCGTATTGTTGTGGTACCTTCACTTTCTCTGTTACTTCCGTCCCTGCTAGGGTGGCTTGGGCTCCTGCTGAACCCTTTCCCTCCCTGCAGTGTTCTAAGCAATGTGCGGAACCAAAGGAAACCACTCTCTGATGCCAGCCCACCAGTGGATCATGTAACGCCAGCCAGCTCATCCCCAAAATAATGGGAGCCCCTCCCAAGGTAGCCACATTAAACGCTATCAGTTCCGTGTGCCTTGCCACCTTCATTGTCATTGGGACGGTCTGCAAGCTGACTTCCCCTCCCAACAGCTCCCTGCCATCGATCGTGGTCACCTGCAGGGGGTTGCTTAAAGGGATCGTCTGTATCTGGTGTTCAGCTGCAAACTCCTTGCTCATGAAATTGCAGGAGCTGCCTGAGTCCAACAGCGCCTTAATCTTCAGAGGGTATCCGTTTTGCAACTCTAGTGACACCTCTATCACTAGGGCAGGTTTGGGGGGTTCTGGCGTGGGCACTTTCACTGCTCTTTGGCCTGGCTGCTGTACCCTGACGGTGGCAGCCAGGCGTTGGCTTTTACTTGCTCCGATATCTCTTCCACTCCTCCCTCAACAGCTCCCACCATTCCTTGCCATTCCTTCCTCTGGGGGCAGACTCTGGCAAAGTGACCTGGCTGTTGGCAGAGATAGCATTTCCGGGCGCCTTTTCCCTCCTTCCTACCCCCTTCGCTGGGCTTTGAAACTGCGCGCGCGCGCGCTGTTCCGATTTCCATCGGCTCTGCCGGCGGGAAAGCTGGCTCAGGAATGTCTGGAATGCGGAACTCCTTCCAACGTTCCCCTTTACCTTCCCGCCTCTCCAAGGCTCTTGCCTCCTGGCGCGCTCCTATGGTCAGCGCAGATTTGGTCAGCTGATCCATAGACACCGCCCTGGGGCTCCGGGACAACTCGTCTTTCACAGCCGAAGAAAGACCTTCTTCAAATAGCATCTGAATGGGTGCCGCCGATAAATCCCACCCCAATCGGTGAACCAGCATGGTAAACTCAGTCCAGTACTCACGGACAGATCTGCTTCCCTGCTTGCAAGCCATTAGCTGTCTGCGCACCACTCCCTCCTCAATATCGCTGGAAAACATGATATCCATTGCACGAAAGAACTTCATGGTGTCCTTTAGGACGTCATTGTGCGTTGCCATCAGGGGTCGAACCCAGTCCCTTGCCCCCCTCTCAAGATGCCCAATCACGAAAGCAACTCGCGATTCCTCATCAGGGAATTCATCAAACTGCACATTAAGGGCATATTGCATCTCTGTCCTAAAGGCATGGTAGTCCTTGGGGTCCCCCCCAAACTTCTGCACCAATCCTGGTACCTTTCTGGGGAACTGGGTGGCTCTCCCCTTCTTGTCTGCATCCTGAGCCCTTCTCTCCTCAAGCCTCGCCGTCTGCAGCGCAAGTTGGATTTCCAACGCTCGGTACCTTTCTTCCAAGCTTGGACCAGCTCCAACCCCTGCTCCTTCGGTTCCGGCTGGGTCGCTCATGATGCCTGCTCCTGCACAAACAGCTTACAAAGACTGTCGGAATGCTGTGATGGGATGATTAGCTGCTTGTGCGTAAAATCGTGCTCCCTCAGAGTTTGTGCCACTTCACAAACCTCTGTGTGTGACAGAGCTCCACAAACATGTCTGCCCTAGTCACTTGTAGATTCCAACAGTGGTTGTTTTCGGAATCGTCTCCAACATAAGAGCTCCTTAACGGAAACCCGCCTTCTGGACTCACGGCGTGACAGTTTCCGGCGAGGCGTGGGTCTCCCTATGGGAGCTTCAGATACCTCCCCACTGTTCTCGCTGGAAGCGTCTCTGAGCCCTCCCTCCTGCTCGCATTCCCTCAGAGATCCACTCCTCCCCCTGCTGGTTCCTGCTTCAGCTGTTGAGTCTCTTCCTTCCTCCCTGAGCCCCTCCACCACCTGTCCCTCCGATGGCAGTTCCCTGACATTAGTGTATACATCTGAGAAGGTCATTTTGCTCATGTTCTCTCATGGCATTGATTGTGTCCCTGTGCAGGGTCAGAAGAGAGCAGCTTCGTACAGGACATACCACGAGTGCCTGAGAGGGAGCTCCCCTACAAGCTCAGCCTCAGTGCTACACTGCATTCTCCATATGGAATCTCTAATGTGAAGTCAAATTGCACCCTCACACCCCTGCAGTATGCAACAGAAGACCACACTACAGCCCAGGTAAAGGATGCTGAGGTGGGGTGGTATTCAGTGCTACTCAGAACAGATCTACAGAAGTTAATGAACATGACTAATTAGGGTTCATTAATGACACTGGGTTGACTCTGAGTAGGTCTGGGTTTATGTCAGCCCATAGTGAAGAGTTGGCATTAAGGGCTTTCAGGAAGAGCATGCTTTTCTTCCTGAAGGCCTGAATACAACTTGACCTTATAGGTTCCCTGTAAAGGGAAAACTGAGCTGCTACTGCTGCTGCAGTCTTTTGGAACTAGCATGATGTCATACCCAGGTTTCAACTCTTGCTTTTGCTTATCGTACTCCTGCCAAAGATTTCCCTCACTGAAGGCTACTGCTTTAATCGAGCTGTGGAGCTGCTGATATATTACAAGGAGGTGGTTCGTAAGCCCAGTCTCCTGCTAGAGGTTGGGAAGCCAGGAGCAGATCCAGGTGAGCAAGGGCTAGAGTTAAGGATGAGCAAATCTGTCAATTTCAGTTTCTTGTTTTCCTAAGTTCAGTTCACCACTTTTCTGTATTAGTTTACAATTATTTTTACTCACAGTAATTTTTTTAGTACAGTCATACCTCGAGTTGAATGAGCTTCGGGTTGAGCGCGTTCAAGCTGCGCTCCGCGGCAACCAGGAAGTAACGGAATGCATTACTTCCGGGTTTTGCCGCTCGTGTATGTGCAGACGCTCAAAATGACATCACACGCATGTGCGGAAGCAGCAAAACACGACCTGCGCACGCACTGACGCATCTTGCGTTCCGTTAGGGATGCGAATGGGGCTCCAGAAAGGATCCCGTTCACATCCCGAGGTACCACTGTACATTTTCCTAATGTACACTTTATTTTGAAAGCATTTCTACCCATATAATACATTTTTCTATGCTGTTTTTACTAAAAAATATGCATTTTTATGCACAATTGAATGTATGCATTCTGTACACTTTTTAAAATGGAGAACTGCATTGCATAATTGAGAGAAGTATGGATTTTGAAATATAGCTGCATTTTGGTTTGTTTATTGTATCACGAACTGCAAATAACTGAATTCTTCCCCATCCTGGTGGAAAGGGAGGTCTTGGAAGCAGAGCTTGGGCTGGGTACATGAAATGCAGCTTGTCCAGTACAATGACTAGGGAACAGCCTTGGGTGGAAATGTCTGCTTACTCCAATCTCTTTTTCCCTGTCTCATAATACAGGTTCACTGATGGGAGACCACGTGCTTTTGCTTACCCTGTATCCCAGTCCTCCTGCCCCAAAGCCAGGCTTGAATGCAACAGGCGAATTCCTGTTCTTGATGGATTGCTCTAGCAGCATGAGCTACAGCACCAGAAGTAACTCTGAAGCCACAACCCGCATTCAGAGTGCCAAGGTGCCACCTGGCTAGATGAAAGGGATGTGATGGAAGAACCTATAGCCAAGGGAAGATGATATGTTGGGTTTACAGGAGAGGAGATTAAAGGGAGGTGGTTAAACTCACAGCCATAGACGACTAGATTGCATGCAGACTGAACTTCCAGTTTCAAGATGAAATTTTCCATTACTCATTTATGGAAAAGACATGGGATGGGATATCCCTTTCTTCCTGCTTGACTATGATGGATGTTTTGTGTACCTCTTGCTTCAAGAATTAGAGTGGCAGCCAGTTTAATGTAATTCCAGACAGGCTGATAAAGACTATTTAGGGATCTGACTCTCATGGGTAGAATAGAATTCGGTCCTATAGGCAAGGTGAGATCAGATGGGCAGAGAGTGATGCATGGAAGCGTATGGGTCTAGGTTAGGACTGAGGGCTTTATTGCTGAGACAGTGTCAACAGTCTAGTTTGGGACAGCTAGGTGACCCAGGGTGACAATACCTTTTGCCTTAGGAGACCCTGATTTTCCTTTTGAAGAGTCTTCCTCTGGGATGTTACTTCAACATCTATGCATTTGGATCCTCCTATTACTCATTCTACCGGTAAGTGACCAAGTATTATTTATTTATTTTGTTCATCTTCCCAAAGGAAGCCCAGGATGACCAACAGCATAAAAAGATACTACACATCATAAAACAACAATAGTACTACGTAATACCATCCACTTGTCCTCCATTCTCCATCTCTTGCTTTCTGCAGCTTTGCTTCCCTTAACTGGTGTTCTTGGGTTCCCAGATGTTGTTGGGTTACAACTCTCAATGGCCAGGGATGATGGGAGTGGTAGTCCAACAATGTATGGGACCCAGGATGAAGAAGGCTGCCTTGAACACAGCCTCCAGTTTATCAATGTTTGTTCTTTTATTTTTTTACTCCTCTTCCTACTATTAGTTTGCTTTCTTATTTGCCCTTCATCATAAGATCCCAGGGTGGGTTGCAACCATGCAAACATACAATATTAAAATTGGTTACAACAATTTAGTCAACTAATATACTGCTTACTGTATATAAAAATCTCAATGTAGTTTGCAATATAAGGAGCCAAAGATTCTAAAATATCAAAATCTCTAAAACATACATGGGGGTGTAGAGTAGACCCATTGAAATTAATGGACCCTAACATAGTCATGTTTGTTAATTTCAGTAGGTGTACTCTGAGAAAGTTGACTACTACCCACAAGGTGTAGGGTTTATCTCATTGCTTTCTGCTTTTAGCAATTTCATTGGGGGGGGGGCTGAACAAAGGGTCCTAGAGGGGTCTCCACCTCCTTTCCAAAGCTGGGAAAGAGCCCCCATGTCTCTTTTCCAAAGCCCAGCACCTCACTTGCAGGGCTTGGGGAAAGTAGCATAAGGGCTGGTGGGGGAGATCAAATGTTCCCGAGGACCACTAAAAAATGCCTCGAGGGCAGGATGCAGCCTTCAGGCCACCCAGTTCTATTTATTCAGAATTGTCCTTTAAGGCACCTTCTTTGATTGTTCATAGTATACTAATTAAGCAAATTTGATCCAGTGGTTTAAAAGTGGACAATTAATTAAAATACCTGTTGCCAGCATCTATTTAAGAGAGAAACTGGCAAACCTAAGTGGGTTGGCTTTTGATTTCATTAGGTTCTGGGGAGCCAAGCATCCACAAATTCGTTTTTTTTTAAAGCACACTTTTTAATTATTATACTTATATTGGGATTTGTTAAATAAAGTATGCAGCTCTGGGATTAATGGGTGTGTGGAAGTGGGAATATAGTACAGGAGAGCAGTCCTTTGCATTACTTTTACTCTCTGACGACCTCTGCAGGAAGAGTGTAAAGTACACACAACAGACCATGTTGGAGTCCCTGCGGGGGGTGTTGGACCTGCAGGCTAATTTGGGTGGCACAGAGATTCTGCAACCACTGAAGGCCATTTACAGCCAGCCATGTAGAGAAGGATATGGCCGTCAGGTAAATTCATCACACCTTCATGTATGTGAAATAAATTAATTGCAGTTCCATGCGGCTACATACCCATTGCCTTTAATTTATCTCCTCTCTTCATGGTATAATCTCAACCAATACAACAAGGGCAAAAAAAGTAGTCTCAGCTAGTTTCATCCCTGTTTGACAGGTAGGAGATGTAACCCCCACCGCCCAAATTATATCTGCTCAAATGACAACACCCTGGCTATTCACTTAAAACAAATGATTTCCTTTGTTTGATTTAAAAAAGAATTACAATCAGATGGTATATACAGTTAATGAAATAAATTAAATAATATACTACTGTATTTTAGAGAGCCAAGTTATGATCTCAAGAGGGATTTGGAATGTATCCAGTGGGCTGGAAAATTGATCCTAGTTGCTGTGAACTGCAAGCAAGTCTGAACCAGGGATTCAAAACATAAATACAACTTTGTTCCTCCCCAAGGGATAGAAGAAGTGTGTGTGTGTGCGTGTGTGTGCGTGCACAGACTTCCAAGTTAACTTTATACACCCCTATTTTTCTCCAGGTTTTTGTATTCACAGATGGAGAGGTATCTAACATAGATGAGGTCATTGCTGAAGTTCAGAGTCACAGTAAGTCCCACAGGTGAGAACAGGGTATGAGATTGTGGTAGGGTGACTGACATTTAATTTTAAGTTGTAGATAGGTAGCCGTGTTGGTCTGCCATAGTCATAGTTATACACATGTGTATCTGAAGAAGTGTGCATGCACACGAAAGCTCATACCAAGAACTAACTTAGTTGGTCTTTAAGGTGCTACTGGAAGGAATTTTTTTATTTTAATTTAATTTTAAGTAAACTAGCCCTGTGAAATGGGGTTGGAGGAAGAGTCTGGATGGATCGTGCCAGCCTTTTCAGGTCCCAGTGGTGCTTACTTGAGAAACACTCAATTTTACCCACCAGGAGTGTCACGATACTATGGTTAGCAAGCCTTGATGGTGGATACTTCTGGAAACATGCACAATGGGATAGAGTAGAGCATTGACCTTTCCCCCACTGTCATACAGATGCTTCTCCTTTGGGATTGGTGAAGGGACTTCCTCATACTTCATAGGTGGCATTGCTGAAGCAAGTGGTGGCAGAGCTGAATTCATCAGGAGCAAGGAGCAAATGCAGGCCAAGGTGAGTGTCCTGGTGTTTTGTCTCCATCACCATGATCTGACAGACCCCATCCAACACTTGGGTGAAGAGCCAGGGCTCAGTGGTTGAGGGCATGCAGAATGCCTCAGGTTCAATCCCTGCCATCTCTAGGTAAGTCTAGGAAAGACTTCTGTCTTAGCTTCTGGAGAGCTACTGCCAATCAGAATGGACCACAGATTAAGACCTTGTGGCTCTCCAGTAGTTTTTGGACTTCTACCTGGCAGGGTGGAAACAGGTTTTTAAATTGGTGTTTGAGTTACACCACCCTTTTTGCCAGCTTAAGTTACACCCGGTTGCCATGTCTCATTACTGAGCTGAGCAGGCCTGGGATACAGCCCTCTATGGTCTCACCCCCAAACACCCCCTTTTCAGGGCTCACACATAAGCTCTGCTCAGCCAATTGAGTCCCACCCAAACCAGGAGAAGGAGATACGTGTGTATTTCTTGGCTGAGCTAAGGATGAGGGAGTTAAGCTGGTGTGGTACAGCTGTGTCAGGAACCTCATACATAGCTCAGCCAGATATCCACCAGATCCTATCCCTGCCCATCCCAACAGATCTTGCTATAAGTTTTCTCCCCAAGCTATGTTTGATCTCTCGCCCCCCTTGATTGTGAGATCATTTGTGTTTCACAGGCACTGCGATCTCTGAAGTGTTCTCTGCAGCCGGAAGTGAAACACATTAAACTAGAGTGGCATTTGCCTCCTGGCCTCGAGGCTGTGCTTCTGGGGTCAAGCACTCAGGCCATCTTTGCAGGGGAACGCTGCCTCATGTACGCTCAGATCTGCGGGCAGCAACAGGCAAGTAGGCCCAATATAATGGTGGGATACATACCCGTAGTTGGTGGGCAAAATCAATGTGATGCGTGGTGTGTGATGAGGTGCACCAGAGTTGGGGGCAAAGGTGGTGGGGGAAAATGATATGATAATGTTGTGGAAACTAAACTTATCCAGGGATAACACAGGGAAATAGGTTGAGAGTGGATGGGGATGCTCTCTCTCTTCATTATGGGGAAGGCCATGTGTTGTTGTTTAGTCGTTTAGTCGTGTCCGACTCTTCGTGACCCCATGGACCAGAGCACGCCAGGCACTTCTGTCTTCCACTGCCTCCCACAGTTTGGTCAAAGAAGGCCATGTGTAGTCTGTACTAAACTTAAAATTAACTAGAAATTGCTGCCCCAATGCATCTGTCTTCTAAGGTAACTGCATCAGTTTGCCAAACGGCAGGGCTGGCCCTGCACATGAACATTCATGCTCATTTCTCTAAATCTGCCAAAATAAGAAGGTAAAGTGCTAGTTTCTCTTTAGGCTTTGTCCCTGTGA
Organism: Podarcis liolepis; assembly: GCF_965112155.1. Taxonomy (NCBI): domain Eukaryota; kingdom Metazoa; phylum Chordata; class Lepidosauria; order Squamata; family Lacertidae; genus Podarcis; species Podarcis liolepis. Next base: position 24,289,536 of record NC_139573.1, on the reverse strand, counting down.
GCTACTGGCCCTTTTACACCACCCAGGGTACCCACCATTGTCAAGCACTACTTCACCTGATGCTTTTATTTCTTTCCTGCAGACCTCTGACCTCCCAGAGGGTTCTGTTGTGCTCCAGTACAGCATGCAAGGCCAGACTTTCACAGAGAAGATGGACTTTCGACTTGAAGCAGAGGAGAATGACAGGTTGGACTCCCCACCCCACTTTCCCCCTCCCCACTTTGCTCTTTACATGCAGCTGCATTGGAAAGTACTGTCTAACTTTCAAAAATGTATTTGTTTCTGAAAGCTAAAATTTGAGACCAGATATATTAAACAGATATTATAAAGAGAGGAGGAATGAAGAACCTTTGGCCCTCTGGTTGTTGTTGGACTCATTCTGCCACCAGCACCAGTCAGGATGGCCAATGGCCAGGGATGATAGGAGGCACAGTTGACAGAGCAGACTCAGGCAGGAGCTTCATCCTGTCTAATGATTAGGAACATATTGTCCTGTGAGATGATGCCAAAGGCCCTTCTAATCCAGCACGGTGGCAATTCAGATGCCTATAGGAAACATGCAGACAGGATCTGAGTCCAACAGGATTCTTCTCACTTGTGATTCCCAAAATATCACCTCTGATACTGGAGGGTAGTACACACTCATAAAGGCTAGTAGCCATTCATGGCTTTATCTTCAATGAATTTGACCTTTGAAGTTGGCAGCAGTCTATTATAATGCTGCCCACCCCCAGGGAATACCAGAAAGGGGTGGGCCATGAAGCCATCACCACCCACCACACCTTCCACTTCAAATTCTACCTTGCACTTTCCTCCCCACCCTTTGTCTCTCTACAGGCTTCCTGTTCACCGACTGGCAGCTCAGGCTGTTTTGAAAGAACTGGAGGAAACAAGATCGACAGCAAAGCAGCAGCTGGTGCTGGAGACCAGCCTGAGCTCTGGGGTGCTGTCTGCTCAGACTGCTTACGTGGTAGTGAATATGGAACGGGGTGAGCCGCTTCAAGCCCCTGTTGAATTCAGAGAGATTCCATATCCAAATAGTACGGAGCACTGAAGCATTATAGGGGAGGGGAACAGTGAAAATCAACAAGTACTGGGACTTGGAGGAAACTAGCAGAGCAGTGTGATATGACAACAGTAGATAAACTTCAAGATAGGGGGCCTGAGATTTATACTGAAACAAATAAAAGGGGCTTTGGTGATGGTATGAAAGCTGGAGAAGCACTAAGAATGACTATAGAGAATTTTTTGTGTTTGGTAGGATGGATGTAAAAGAAGCTGAAAGAATGTTGTAGACTGGCTTCCTCACCAAGGCCTCTCCACTTAAGGTGGCTATTTGTCCCTTTATTTCAGAGAGAGGCAACCTAAGGCCCAGGGGCCAATCACCTTCTCAATCCGGCCTGCGGATGGTCCAGGAATCAGCGTGTTTTTACATGAGTAGAATGTGTCCTTTTATTTAAAATGGTTTTTTTGTGGGGCATAGGAATTCATTCATCCCCCCCCCCAAATATATTCCACCCCCCCCAACAAGGTCTGACGGACAGTGGACCAGCCCATGGCTGAAAAAGGCTGCTGACCCCTCCTCTTTTTTCTTTGTCTTGTGCCTGGGATATGGTGGAAAACACCAACTTCAGTATTACTTGTGCTCGATCTCTTTTTAGGCTCTGTGTGGGCTGCTATACTCCAAAGTGATCACTGCTGTTATGAATATAAGTGCGAACCTTCCAGATGTGAGAGTATTTTGCGGAGAGCTTTAGAATTTTCCTCAAAGCTCTATTTCTCAGCATCCACCCTTTTTGCCAGCAGCACCAGAGGTTGGAGAAGTTATTCCACTACTGGAGAGTTCCTTAATGCTCAAAATGCAGTGTTTGACCATGCCAGTCTCCCAAGTAAGTGTAGGATTGCAACAGGATGTGAGTTTGCACTACATACTTTATGTGCTAAGAAACCCCAGATCATGTTGGATTTCTTAGTCTTAACGTTTACAGATTCTCCTCCCTCCTTTCCTTCTTATCAGTATCTTGGTCAAGAACTTGGAAGGATAATGTCTATTGCAGGGAGAAATCAGGTGCAGAGTGCCACCAATTAGAAGTCATTGCCAAGAGACTAGGATCTGTGGCAGGAGATTTCCCATTCTCTGACCACTTGCTGCCTCCAGAGATTAAGTCACAGAGATCTTCAGAATCACTATGTGGTATACAAATGGTTGGGCATGCAAAACAAGCATGCTTGAGAGTTGAGACAATAACTTACCTCTATTTAGCAGCATGTATTGTTGATTAATAATAAGTTTTTGGGAAAAAGCAGAAGGTTTAAGTGTCCATGCATAATAAAATCCCACTCTTAATTCCAGATTCTGTCACACATCTTATCTCTTCAATATTTGGAAAGAAGGAAAGGACTATGTAAGTGAAGGAGGGGAACTTTGCAGGTGGGGATGACTCAGTTCATTATGACTCATGTGGAATTTATTCTGTTTGCATTTATCATTTATATAATTTATAATTAATTCAAAGCCCATCCAGGTGGCTCTCACAACATATTAATCTAGAAAGCTGCAATCTATTAAAAATACACTTGGACTAAAACATCAAGGTAGCCAATAATGAGAAACTGAAAATAGAAGTTAAATACAGAGCACTAAAATATAGATTAAATGCAGCTTGGAACAGAAAGGTCTGCTTTTAAAGCTAACACTATAGGGCTCATATTTACTTATTTACTTACTTATTACTTTTACTTTTCAATTCCAGAGTGGGGAGCAAAGTAATGAAAATAATTAGAGAAAAACAGGATACAAAAATTATAAGCAGGTCCAATAAACAACAATTTATCAAGGTAAACAAGCAAAACAGCAGTAAAAATTAATATTTCAAATTTAACCAAATACCTAGATAGAAACAGACTGAAACAGATTAAAGAATGAAAAGTCTTAGCAACAGGTCTCACCTCATTTCCCCACTTTGGCAGTCACCCCCTCTCTGTCTCTCTCACAAAGAGGGCTCACTCTGTGCCAACAGACTCTCACCCTGAGGCTTTTGAGTAACTTAACATCTTTTACCCCTACTCTCCAAACTATCCAGGCTCTCACCCTGAGCAGTATAGTGAATGCCCCCTAGCATTCACCGTAATACACTTCTCTCCCTTATCCACAGTAGCAACAGAGAAAACACACACACACACACACACACACACACACACACACACACAAACAAACACACACACGGGGTAGCAATAAGCTACAGCTGGTGTTTCTCTCTCCTTCCCCATCCCAAGGAAGCTCACAGACACCAGGGTCAGTAGAGCTGTCAGCTAGAGACATGCATATGGATTTGATGGACTTCGCCATCTCTCTTCTCCTTCCCAGCTGGCACAAACAGCATTCAGAGTTTTGCCTGTACATGCACAGAGAGGGAGACCGTAAGCTGGGGCCCCCATTGAAAAGGTGCTATGTATAGTGCCTGCTAATTTGAGCCTACTTAACACCAGGTCAATGAGCCTTGGAGGCCAATCTTAAAGAATGGTTCAAATGGGTGCAGATACAGAAAGAAATGCGCTCCAATCCAAGGCATAATTTGGTGGGGAACCTCTGGCCCATGGGCCAAATATGACCTACTAGGCCTGTCCATTTGGTCTGAACCATGGTCATGTGCCCCATACCTGATGTCATATATTACCTGTTGGGCAGGTATCAGTGTGGCTTTAAAAAGTTTCCCACCCCTGGTTTAAGGCATAAAGTAGATCTGGGAAGCCTGAAAGCTCAGCTACCATGCCCAGACCTTGGGAGCTGGCAGTGGGGTAATAATTCTCTTTGCAATCATGTGGTACTGAATCCGTCTTCTTCTAAGCGCCCAGTATTCAAGGCTTCCCAAAGGCTCCCACAACATGTATCAAATGATTCCAGAATGGTGTTTTAAACAATCCTGTACACTTTCATACATTATTTCCTGAGTTCCACAGATTGTGACCTTTCTTTGTTTTCATGGATTTTCAAAACCCTTTGGAGAATAGAGGAAGAATAAAGGAAATGCTTGCAAGGTGTGCAATTTTTTCTTTATTTCCCCAACAGCAAATGAATCACTTCTCTTGAGGCTAGTCTCCCTGCAGAATGCTGATGGTTCCTGGTCCCTTGATGTCAACCTGCTCAGCATACTAGCTCTGGGTGAAGCAGCGATTCTGGGGGAAATGCCTACTCAGGTAGGACATTTGGAAAGCTCATACGCTCTTCTGTGTCTTCACCTGGATGGGCCCTTGAAGATAGAAATCATTCTTGGATCCATCCAAGGTGGGGGTCCCCATGGGGGCAGGCATTGGAGGTGTCCCTGACAGGATGAGTGAGAATCACTTGCTGTTTTCCTCCCCTTCCCTGCACATAATCTCAGGTGCTCCAAACTGCATGGACAACAGTTCTTGTCATTCTCTGGCTACATGTCCACTTTGCAGAACGTAGTGATATCTGGCAGCTATTAGAGGCAAAAGCCGTGGGATGGCTCCATGAGAGCACAGGTGAGTGTGTGTGTGGCAAAGGAGAGCAAGGAACAGTGGAGGAAGGAAATCAAAGTGTGCATTTTAATTTGTCATTTAGCTTGCAACATAAATTGTTTATTTGTTTATTTATTTTGTTCTTAGTGTGATTTTTACTGCCATTTTTACTGTGTTTGCTATGGATAGACAGCTTAGGGGTCTGTCAGGAAACTGCTTGCTGGTGCCACACTGAAATAACCATCTTGTATCCCTTTTTGTTGCAGGGCCTAAACTTGCTGAGTGTGTGAAGACTGGGAATACCTTCTTGGGATGTGACGTCAGTGCTGAGGTCTTTGGGCTCTGAGCTTCCCCCTCTTGCCAGCATAATCCTTATATATTTCACTGGAGTTTTGGCACTTGCTTTTTCCTCCCTTCAAGAGTATCTCATTGTTCCATCTGCATGCCTATTGTACTTTCATAAGCCTTCTGTCTTTTGGACTTACTTCAGATGTGTCTCTTTTCCTCAATAGGGTATCAGTTCTTCAAAGATGCTTTAACTTACTGCAGTAATATCAGTGATGTTCCCTATGCACTCCACTCATAAACATGTACTGAGAGAACAGAAAGAGAACTGTAATAGGCAACTGGATTGTGTGTGGGAAATGTTTTGGGAGAACATGTTCACAGTTTGAGTTAGGGGTTGGGTGAGTTTCAATAAAGAAAAAGGTGTGCAGGTATTTTATGCAAAGTGCAACAGTTACAACAAAATTTAGGGGTCTGGCAGGGCAAGTCCACCTCCTTCTTTAGCATCCGTTAGTATCTTAAATTTTACTCAAGGCTTCCTGCCCAGCCAACCAAATCTAGAGACGTCCCTCTGCCACCTCCTGAGACAATCCCTCCCATCCAAAGCTTGCAATGTTTGAAACAAAAGCAAGATCCCCGACATCACAGCAACCCTCATCCTCACCACAGCAACTCGGCCCAACAATAACAACTTCCAATTTAGCCCTATTTCCAAATCCCCCTTCTCTTCAAGCCAACGTCCTTCACAGTTGCCCTTGAATAGATTCACATTTCTGGCGGTCATACTAACCCCCAAATGCCTCTCTTTCTCAACCAGTGTTAGTCCTATCTCCTCCTGAAACTCTATCAAGCTTTGCTTTTCCTCAGGTAGGGCTCTGATACTCAATTTCATCTGTTTCTCTTTAAGTTCAGTCATAACAAGTGTCAGCTTGTATTCATCAAGTTGTCCTTGTATGGATGGGACTCTCTCTCCAGTTGAATTACTTTAACTTCAGCAGCAAGGGTTTCCTCCTTAACTTCATCCGCAGTTTGCCATATCAGGGTAGATTCCTGTATCAATTTCTGGGTGGTTTCTGTATTGGTATTCACCTTTTGTTCCAGGTTATTTAAACTTTCTACCATTAAGTCAATTTTAATATTTGCAACATCCACTTTCATATTTATCACATCCGTTTTCTTGTGAAGCTGTTCCAGCGAGTCATTTATTTTCACTAATACAACCACTAAGGCCTCTTCTGGCGACATTCCGTCTTTCCCATCTGCCATAACACTCAATAGATTCAAGGTCAGTCTCACAGTCTCACGGTTTTTATCTTACAGCTGGAAATTTCCCAGCCCAGATCTTATATAGCCGTTCAAGAACTTCCACTAGAGGGAAACAGTTTCTATTTGTATTGATACATAATATCCTCTTATAGGCACAGTTCAAACCCAAAACTAATTTCAATTTTCAGTTACTTTCATTGCTGGAGACAGTAGAAACAATGTGTCTTCTCTTATGCTAGCTGTCAATGAACGATCCAAACGCTGTCAATAAACGTCCCACCAAACGTCGGACCTACTAGCAGCCCGTTCCCAGGGTCCGAGTGGCGGTATTTTACCTCTCTTGGTCTCTTCTGCAGGCAAACTCAGTCCACAACTCCCCCCCTTCTCCTGCCTCCAAGGGGGGGGGGATTATATTCTTTACTTATGGAAATTCAGTCTTTTACAAAAGGCTTTCCAAGACTTCAGCTTGCAGCCTCAATTGCTTCAGTCTATTTACAAAAGGGGAAGGCGGACTTCCTGTATTGAACCTTCCCCATTTCGATGCCAAATTAGACGTTTTAAAAATCCAATTTTCCCGATTAAGCTCTACTCACGGGTAGTTACTTTAGAATCAAATTGTCCACAGGAAAAAGTCAGCACTCTCTGACAACAGCTATGTGGCTTCGCTCCGTGGAAGAAGCAGATGATTCGAAGCACCGTGCCGCTCACCCCACGTCGCTCCGGATCCCCGAAACCGGGTTTCCCTGCGAGTGGGGGAGGTGCAAAAGGTGCCCGCCGAATCCCATGCTCACAGGCTTCTCCCGCCTGTGATTTTTAATGGGTCTCCGCCTTTGCCGTTGCAGCCAGACCCAGATTTCCATGGAGCTGATTTCTCCCGGTCAGAGGAATCCAGCCATTGCCGGAGGCGCCTCCCTGGAAGTCCTACAAATCCCATGACGCTGAGTGGAAAAAAGACAATAGTGACACTATGCTGAACACTGTTTTTGCCTTACTAATAGTCAAAGATGAGCTGAAGCCAAAAGTGTGTGTGTGAGAGAAGGATCAAGATACAAGGACCCCTTGAGAATTTGAGCAGCAACATTTGCCTAGGCAAGCACTCATGCATAAATTCTCATAACACCCCTTCCCTCACTATTTTCAGGTAACACAGATAAAACCAGGTAATAGAATCATAGCACGATAGAGTTGGAAGGGACTGTGAGGATCATCTAGTTCAGCCACCTGCAATGCAGGAATACGTAGCTTTCCATATGGGGAATGAACTTGCAACCTTGGTATCATAAGCACCATGCTCTAACCAACTGAGCTATCCAGTTGTATAAGCATTCTCATATTATTATTTTCTTCTTATTAGTATCTCCCTGTTGTTCAGCTCTGGCCTCAGTACAATGATGTAGCATTTAGGAAAAAATATGCAACCAAGCAATCCAGCACTGGAGGACAGGATGGAGAAGATTTCCACAGCCACCATGTATTTTCCTTTAGTGCTCAAGTAGGTTGGAAGAAAGGTTATCCAAACACTGCAAAACACCAACATGCTGAAAGTGATAAATTTGGCCTCATTGAAACTGTCTGGCAACCTCCGGGCTAGGAAAGCCACAACCAAACTGACAACAGCCAGGAAGCCTATGTAGCCCAAGACACAGTAGAACATGATTGCTGAACCTTCATTACATTCTAGTATTATCTTTCCATGCACTGTGTGCATGTCTCTATCAGGGAATGGAGGAGATGTAAATAACCAAAGAGCACAAATGGCTGCTTGAATAAAGGAGCAGGAAAGGACAATAGAATTTGCGAGTCCTTTCCCCACCCATTTCCTCATTCTAGATCCTGGTTTGGTTGCCATGAATGCCAGAACCACAGTGATGGATTTTGCCAACACAGATGAAAGAGCCACAGAAAAGATGATGCCAAAAGTAATTTGTCGAAAAAGGCAGATGATCTTTCCAGGTTGTCCGATGAAGAGAAAGGAGCATAGGAAGCAAAGGAGGAGAGAGATGAGGAGGATGCAGGTAAGGGTCTCATTGTTGGCTTTGACTATGGGAGTGTCTTTGTGCTTCATAAAAATTCCAAGTACTAAACTTGTGATCAAGGAGAAAGAAATAGCCGTGATAGTTAAAATGCTCCCTAACGTTTCTTTATAAGAAAGGTGGACTAGAATCTTGGGAATGCATTCAATTTGGCTGTTGTTGGGGTATTGGTCTTCTGGACAACTGACACAGGCATCCATGTCTGAAAAAAAGGAGGAATTGTTTAAGTATTTTAAAATGTTAACCAACACCTCCCTAATTTTTAAATGTTGCATTTCTTTGACCAACACTAGGAGAAAGGATTCCCATAATTTCAAAGAGAAAGTGAGAGTGCTTGGTGATCATGCAGATCTGGTAATAACTAAATGCTTTCTGTGACACAATTTTTGTATGATGCAGACCTTTTCTCAAGTCATGAACATAGAAGGTGACTCTTGGAAATGCTGTTCTTTGTTAGTCTTAATTCTCATGTATAATTTACAAGATTGTTGGTGATGTTATTGGGATAGTGTATGTGGAGCACTTTAAACATCCAAAAAGCACTATTCACCTGCCTAATTATTATTATTATTACTATTGTATTTGAGTTTGGAGAGCCCTTTAATCCCAGAGCATGGTATGAAGGCACATTGCACAGCTAGCCTTCTGAAATTGTAATAGTTTGGGTTTGGTCAGTTCCTGGATGGTGGATCATCCATGATGCTTCTGAAGCACACTGACTTGATTCTGCTTGTGGAATGAATGCAAAGAATGGAATACATTGATTCATTTACAATGGATATGAACATTTAATCATGTATTTACTTAAGTGACATTTATCTCAGTGGAACACATGTGCAATAAGATCATGTCTCACAGATGAAGAAAATTTGCTGTCTCACCTTACTGGTGAGTTGATGGGATGCACTGCATATACTTGGGATGACCAAGCAGAGTAATGGGGAAGTGAGAAGAGGATTGCACCAAATTTGTCTAGCAGAAGAAGAAATTGTATGCCTGTCCCTCAGTGTTGGGCTTCAAATCCCCATTAGCAGTAATCCCCATTAGAGCATCTTCCTTCCTTCCTGTATAACCAGCCCAAAAAGATGTGGGTTTTTTGGCTGCTGCAGTAAGTGGCCATCAACTGCGTTGGCAACCTGTGCATTATTTTGTCTGTACCACTCGAATCATTCCAGAGCACTGAGTGGGGGAAATTGAGGCCACCACATGGTGCAGAATGTTTGAAGAAAATTTCGCAAAGTGGTCTGCTTTTTGCGGGTGGGAGAGAGAAAGGGGGGAGAAAGGTCAGCTTTATATTCAAATGCAAATCTGCTTCTTAATAAAGAGATTCTAGAAATCCTAACAGTCTAATTCGGAATAAAAGCCTTTCTATTGCCATTTTTAAATAACTGAGTCAAAAATTCCCACTAACGTACTTAAAAATAATTTAGTGATTTACTGCTAAATCACCATCTACCTACTTCCCATTATTGAGGAAGCCACAAAAGTGAAGGCTTTAGGTGAAAGTCTTCTGTGAGGGATGCTATGAGTGAATAAACAAATCAAAATTAGTTTGGTATAATAACTAAAAAAATGTTATCCCCTTTCTGTGTCAATGATGGCATCAAGCCATACACACAGTTCTGAATATTATGCATGAAAAAGGAAAACCCATGCAAGTTGGTTGTTCCCACTGTCTATGCAAATTGCACCAATCACCACATGCTTAGCTTGCTAAATCTTACTTATAATTTTGTAATAGTTTTGCTCTTTCACATCCAGGTGGACATTGTAGCCTTGGGTGTGGTATGTTTGTTCAGTTTGGGATGGTACACCAACTGTGCCCATTCCTAAAGAAGGTTTAACAGGCTATGACAATACATGGGTTCATTACATTGAGGATGCATTACTGCAATGCAGTCCACCTGGGGTTTCCTTTGAAGATTTTGAAATTCCACTTGTTCCAAAATGTGGCAGCTCATATCTTATTCAGAAGTAAATATTGGGAACATATTTCTCTCCTCTTGAAGCTTCTAGTTCATTTGCAGACCCATTTCAAAAACTGACTGATAATTTTTAAAGTCTTACATTTCTTAGGGACACACACACACACACACACACACACACACACACACGAAAGCTCCTATTTGAATTGATGAGTGCATTAAGATCTGCTTGGAGGATTGTGACTCTAGGTTATGTTGTTTTATGTTCTGTTCACTCTGTATTTTATAAAAAAAATTGATTACTCCTCCTACCCTTTTGGTGAGAGATTTTTCCTTCCGGACACCGAGCACAATCATAGCAGCAAAATCTCTCTCCCTCCTTCTTTTTCCTGCTATAGCCAGGATAGCAGTTGTCATTGCATATAGAAACTGGCAGAGCCTGTAAAGAAACATGAAGGATTTTTAGCAAGACCAGTCATCCATTCTACACAATGGGGTGTATGGCAAACAGAAATAACATGACCTGATATTGGTCTCCAAGCACATTGCCCCCATGCACCAAAATTGTCAGTCTTTACACCAGTCAGAATTAAAAAGATCAGTGAAAGGTGGAAAACTGCAGTTCCTGTATCTCTCTCATTCAATTAGCTCTGCATCAAGGCATGGACCTACAAAAGGTAGTTAGTCTCAAGTGCTGGATGATTGAGGGAGATTACAGTTTGCTTATAAGTCAGAGGTAGCCAAAATGCTGCCCTCTAGACATAACTATAACTCCAATCAGTGGTCAGAAATGATGGGACTTGTGCATTGTAGAGGACTTCATATGGAGGTAAATGAAAAACTAATTCCTTACGTTTAATTAACTGATGGGTTTGAATAATAAGAACAATGGTTTAGTTTATCAGAAAGGTGTTGCTGCCCTCGTGAAATATCAATCAAGATGATGAACCCTCTTTGAGATGAGGCCTTGTTCATGAAATAAAGAGATTCTGTGAGATTTTAGAAGAATTAAAGCTCGACTGTAATAATATGTTTTCAAAAGATGAGTCTCACCTGATTAAAGCTTTGGTGCCAGACAATTTGGTCATCATGAATTGTTAACTCTTTGCCTGGAGGAGCTTGAGGTTCTAGCCTTCCAACTTTTACTCTCATCACTGAGCCATTGGGAAACATCATCCAATTGGTAACATCAAAACTGGCCACCATTTCTCCATTTCCATCAAAGTGCACAATTTCTCTAGCACTATTATTGAATATGACCCTACTTAGAAAGTGATGAACCTAATTTGGAAGAGTATATTGACAAAGGGATAAATAATGATTCTAGGCCTCCCAAATATTCCAGTGTCTAGCATTCTTAAAAGTCTGTCTGGGTCTTCAACTATGTATGAGTTCACTTTCTATTGCTTACTGTCGTTCCACTCTATTAGGCAACAAATGCTTGGCCCATTATGGGAAAAAGGTCATTAGTAACATTACTTATCAAAATGAATACCCTCATACCCAAAGAGTCCCCTACTGCTGGAATTGTTTCATGCAGAGATAGAAGTGCCTTTATTTCTGGATCTTAAGCTAATCTGTTCTGTAGCCATTGTATTTAATTGTCATTACCTGCCAGGGTTGTATATTCTGAACAGCTAATTTCCTTCCTTCTTCCATTGTTCTGTATTTGAAGCTGTGCATGTACATGGCATGCAAAGCATGTGCCACAGCATAGACAGCATTGTAGACATTGTAGCTGTGGCCAGTCATGTCCATTTCAAACAGAACTCCAGGAATATTCTCCATTTTCTCCTTTCCAGTACAGATTTTATTTTCCCTTTCCTCCTCTTCATTAGACTTTAATGAGCAGCTGAATGCTTGTTCCCAGAAATCCTGGATAAAACCATCTCCTTTGGCCCAGGAAGGTCTTACTCCCTTAATGAACTTTTGAAATCCCAATGGCTGATTTGAATGAACGCTGAAGGATATGGTACCATGAAAGGCTTGTATATCCCAGATCTTTTGAATGGACAGTGATTCAAAATCCCAGTGGGAGGTAACAATCCACACTTTGCCCAGAGGTGGCAGTGACAAGAAAGGTGCTAGAAATAGCAACATTCTCATAACCTGAAAGGATGGAGGTTCTCCATATACAAAGAATACACTGACCTTTCTCTCCATGAGAATCTCATAGTTTTTCCGCTGCTGTATAAGCAATTCTATCAATTTATCCACATAATTACATTTTGGTATTCTTACTATGAAGGCATAACATATGCCATTCTGGGAGAGCATTGGCACCATGGTCTGTAAAAACTGGTCCCCTTTGTCATCTGCCACAGCCAAGAGCCCAACCCATGTCCATCTGAAATGCTGAAGTAACCGCACAGCTCCCATGTATTGGTAGGCTTCATTGGGAACCATCTGGTACAAAAATGGAAATAGCATTTTGCCATGTTGTACTGCCAGAAATGACCCATAAGTGAGCTGAAATAAAACATATAAGATTTTTTCACATAACAAAAAAGTATCCCAGAGCTGGAAATGGTCCTGTAGGCAATCAAGTGCAAAATCTAGCATGATGCAGAGAATCAAGCATTTGACTACCCATGATTTACAGCTTTTCATTCCTCTGCTTGAAGAATTCCAGGAAGTACCCTTTGATAATTAGTTCTACATCTGAACTGGACTGACATATGCAGACACTCTTTCAAGGTATCTGATTTTTTTCTTTGAAGCTTGTGAATCCTTACAGCAACAGGAAAAGGAAGGGGGAGGACAAGGTGCTTTGTGCTTTCTTATGGTTTGCAAATGGTCTCCTTTTTTCTTGTCTTCTCCTGCATAATGAAAGAGATGAGTGTAGGCACTGCTATGTTATTCTGTTTGTTACTTTGCAAAGAGAGGGAAGGCTTTTGATTTATGCTCAACAAGGAATTTAACAAGGTTTTACTATAGCTCTCCCCTCAACCGAGGCTGAATGGACTTTATTTAAAATTATTCATGGACTGGAGTAGGAGTGCTGTCGCAGGAATGTGGGGGCGGGGGAGAATGAACTGTTGAACAGATGTGGCAAAGAGGCTGAATTTGAGAAAAAAATCTTGTTTTTAACTGTGTTCAGAGGAAGAACTCCAGAGTGGAATTTTAATGGCGGAGACTAGCTCATACACTAGTCTGTTAACCAAGGAAGGAATGGAATGTGAACTTGTATTATCCAGATTAACACTGCAAATAACTGAACAATGGAAGATAGTAATTAACTCTCCCAGCACACCAGGTCCGGAACAACAATGTATATGAAGGACTACACATGTGAAATGGATTCTTTATTAATAAGATGTAACGGAAGTGCTGTTTGTATGGTGTAAAACGTGGCCAGCTGGACAAATGGTTTAATGGCAAGTGAAGGATGTCAACTGGACTCTAAATAAAAAATTATGCAGCTATGCGCGGGAATGATGATGATCATATGTTTGGAACAGGAACAGGAAACCGGATTTAAAAAAAAAGTATTAAATTAAATTTGGTTTGATTTGTAATAATTTGGAAAATGAATAAAAATAATTAAAAAAGAAAAAAGAAAACAAGAACTGTGAATACAGATAATATGTGCTTGCCTGATTTCCTTTCCTAAAAACGAATGAACATGTGAATTTCCATTTCCATGTGTGCTTGGAGTGGAATCCTCCAGCATCCCTGATCAAGATGGTGCATCACTTTTGTGGTATCTCTAGACCAAGAGCTTACCTGTGGAGTCTTGTGCATTGCTGAAATAATGGCCATATTGACAGAGATTTCAGAGATAGATCCACCAATGAAAGCTATCAGCTTGTTCTGGTCATCATCACAACAGAAGTTGGGGACAAACTGTTGTTGTTTGGAAAGCAGGCTCAGGGTGGCTTTATAGGTCATTCTTGCACTGAAGTAGCTATTGAGGATATAGAACCCCAGAGAGACGTTTGATAAGATGCTAGGATTCTCATTGATCTCTTTGACAGCAAATGCTAAAGCCAGAATGTGCTGGTAGTTCTTAGGCAGCGAACTGTAAAAAGAGGTACAACCTGTTTAATAAAACAATAGCCAAAGAGCCACAGAAATACATTTGTACACTTCATCATCATTCAACAGCAAACTTCTGATATTGAGATGTAACTCAATACTACAGAAGTTGCAAAATCCAAAGAGATAATAGAATAAAGCTAGCAGAAAGTATGTGTCAGGAATGAGCCAGCTCCTAGTGGAACTTTACAGCCAGCTGCAGAACAGAAAGGTTAGAATTGACGCAGGTTGAGCAAAGAACAAAGCAGACAGGGTTGCCTCCTCCAGGCATTGGAATGCCAGTTGCTGAGGAAATGACTGAGAGTGGGCTGGAACACAGCCAAAGTTCTCAGGAAGCTCAATCAGTCACAAACAGGCACAGAGATAGTCTGTCAGAACAGGAAGAGGCTGGAGCTAATCCAATAAGTCTGAAGAGTTGGTGAATGGGAGGGCTGCTGAATAGGAAGCAAAACAAGAGACGCAAGGGGTAACGGTTCAATATATTCTGTAGAAACTGGAAGGAGTCTTCAGAAGAGTCATCTTGAGTGATAATACCATCGGCTATGTTAGAGCCGTCCGGAGCTATCTGTTTGTTTTTGCAATAAATCCTGCTTTTTAATTACCTATGCTTACTGCGCTATCAAGCTAGGAACCTGGACTCCTGACAGTAACCTGTACGAAACATATAGTTTTCTGATAAATATTTAAATTATCAGAATGTTTTGGGGTCATTTAAGGCCTTAGTATACTGTTCCTTGCATTGTTAGATTCACTTTCTTTACAAAAATAATGTTTTGTCAATGAAACACTACAACAGTAATGTAATGCAATGTAATAAAGGACGATTTTATTCATGTTTGCTAGAATGTGAATAGAACCCCTCTCACAATCATGTACCATGCCATATTAATCAACAGAGGGACTGTATGCAAGGACATTGTGAGTGGGACTTGAATGTGTGCCCATCCCTTGTCCACCCATTGAGCATTGAACCTGCCTAAAAACCTGAATTCCTGAAAGGCAGGGACATATTAATGTAAATTAAATGCATCTACCATTTATCATAGGCATCTTCTCATTTAGGAGTCAGATTCGATTGATGGCCCCAATCCATGGTGCTTTAATATCCAGACACAAAGCCTATATTGCCCCAGTGTATAGTTTCAATGTGTTACAGCATGAAGGAGAAGAAATAATATCTTAATGATGTGCACTCTGATATTGAGAACCGAACTATTGTTGAATGAGTGAGAAATGGAAGTTTGTGTGGGAAGGGAGGGAAGGGAGAGAGAAGGAAGGAAGGAAGGAAGGAAGGAAGGAAGGAAGGAAGGAAGGAAGGAAGGAAATCTTACATGGATTCCTCAATCAAGGCCTGTGCTGGCTGTTCCAAGAAGGAGAGGTTGTTATAAAGGAAGTAGACTTGAGAAACAATCCCACCAATGGTAAAATCTCCTGACTGGTAAAATTCATGAGGGATAGGATGAGGATCATTATATATGGAACAATTAATAGAATGAGTCTTGCATACTGTATGACATAGCATTGCAAGCAGCAAAGCTACCACCAATATGATTTTGTTGACAAAAAGTCCCCTCCAAATGTATGTTTCCATCTACAGCACATATGAGGATATTACCAGTTTTGCTACAGCCTTCTTAGAATCGTAGTTGATTCTGCTGCTACACTTGGTTACCATGTGGTCTTCTAGGGAATTTGGGTGCCAGTCTTATATTTAAAAGTAGCTCCTTATCAATCTGTGACTTTCAACAGCATATTCTTGTTATCTCCTCTCTGTATTTCTGAAGAAAAATATTAAGAAGTATGCCTTTTCCTTTGCTTAAAAAATAGCCATGTGCTTCTTTTCACCTACAGGTATCTATTATATTGTCTTAAAATGTAAGAAAAGAAGTGTAACCTTGAGGATTTTCAATCAGCTTGTCCAAAAGAATGTAAGGTACATTAGGATATGGCAGCGTGCAGGAATGAATGTGTAAATCAATAACTAATAAACGTGGGACTTTTTTACAATAAGGAATTGAGAAGTTGAAGATGAATAGAGCAATAAGAATGAGAACTGGGATAGATATACAGTAGTTTTTTTTTAGTGGGTGGAAGGGACTTAAAATTATGACAGGAAAAGTTGATGGATGCAAGGGAAACAAATATAGAACAAATGATCATAGAAAGAAAATTGGCACCATCTTACCTATGCCGAGATTGTGTTCTTAACAAAATGTGTGATTTATAGCTGTCCTCAGATGCTGATTGTTCATCTTGCTAATGGATTCTGGATGTCAATTGTATGAGAAGATGAAAAACAGCAGTTATGATTAGATCTTCCCCAGTGTGTTGTTGGTCTCTGCAGCTGCATCATGTGGAACTGCTAGGAGTTTCCCCCAAATTATAGAACAATTATTTTCTTCTTAGAAGGATAATAACTAGTTGGTGGAAATTTGCTGGGTGACCGCAAGTTACCTTTGCCTGGGACTATATCTAAATATGCTGCCAGGTTTTTGTTTTTTTTAGTATGCATTTCTCATGATGTACAAATCTTTATGCAATTTTACTCAATATACACGTTTCTGCAATGCAGTGTTCCTTAATATAATGCATTTTTTAATAAAAAAATCTTTTCAATAATTTATGCATTTCTATGTACACTTTAGTCCGTCTAGTACACTTTAGTCTATGCATCATTGCACACATTATCTGGCTGCAGAACTGCATTGAAAAATTCAGAAACATGCACATTTTTAAGAATGCTTGTGTTTTGGCCACACATTGTTTCTGTAAATGTGAATTAAGTAGGTTGATATTTAAATGCAAACAAAATTGAATTTCTTCCTCATCCCTGGATAAGACTTACATCAAATGTTCAAGCCATGCTCTACTCTTGCCCTGCACACTACTGTGCCCCTGCAAGCTTGCTCATATGCGAATATGGCCCATGGACTGAAAATCCCTGTTCCCCATGGAATTGTGGCAGGGTGGCAGCTGTGGCATAGAGTGGCCATGGTGGAGAGGGCGGCTCCTTGCCCTAGCCTCAGCATGACCGGAGGGGTTGTTTCTTCCTCTTGCATCCTGCTAGGTGCCAGGAAATGCATACAGGATTCTGTGAAGTGTGAAATAGACTTCCCTGCCTGGGAGGTGTGAGGCCAGTACCAGTTACATGTGCTTGCCTTGCTCTGTTCAAGCCCAGGATAAGGGGAGGAATGGAAGGGACTTGGGGGAGCTCTCTTGCCTGGTCTATCTGCCCCAGCCAGCCCCCCACTCACAGTCTCCCTCTGATTAAATTGCAGCACGTACCACTATTGACCTGACCCTTGAGCTGGGGAAGGCTGTGCAGTTGGTTGCTGACTCTGGGCCTCCTGGCTCTGGAGTCCTGGAGTCTGTACTCTGAAAAGTGACACCATGGACCTAGAAGGTGCAGGGCTTGTCAGTCCAAACCCTGCACAGTCTCATCAGGGTTGGCCTTAAGGCAATTGGAGCAATTTGCCCAAATAGGGCCCTGCAGGCAAATCGTAAGGGGCCCCCAGCACCAGGGAGGCACTTCATGCACATTATACAAAGACCCCTGACAGTGATCAACCCCTACTATCAATCAACTGGGTTGGTCAATTTTACAATACACACTCAATGCCTATGCCAAAACTGGCTTACATCTGCAATCAATATAAGTCATGGCCTGATTTGATCCCAATACTGGACACTTGAGACTTCTTGCATGCCTGCCCCCTTCCCATGGCTCCAATGGAACTGGGCCCACAAATGTTCTTCAGTTACTTCTCCAGTTACTCTATTCTCTGTAGTCATGCGAGGAGGAAACAGAGTGAACAAAAAGTGGAGGCAAGCACAAGGAAACAGCAGAGAAAGGACTATTGGGAGTGAAATTAATCTATAGCAATGGATTAATAATAATAATAAAATACTGTTTTGTGTATATATGAGGACAGTGAAATTATGCAGATATTTCAGAGAAAAGGTGCTTTTCAGGAGGAATTTTCAATCAAAAAGAAATAGCAAGGTGAAACAAGAAGAAATAACAAGGTGAGATACCAACTTTGGGATAAACAAGGAGCCCAAGTTGAGTAACTGTTTAACTGGTTGTACAAAAACTAATAACATTGCTGTCTAATCAGTGTGTATGTGTGCAATTCCTTCTAGTTCCAACCTGGTTTCCAACAGAGAAGCAGTTAGGACACAAATATGTAGCTAACGTAACATATAGATTGGCCTTATGTCACTGCTCAGCTCTTAATTGACACAGGTTTTGTGGTATGTTGAGGGAGAATATCCATTCTGAACCATAGGCCCAAGCGAGGGCATGTAGGAGTGGTTGGATGCAGAGATACTAAAGAAGAATGTCAAAAACAACAGAATGGCCATTTCTAGTGCTTTATTTAGAAGGTGTAGACTTAGAGCAAAGCAGCCTGCCAATCTCCTAGGCTTTGTGGACACAGGATGGACATGGCAGCATGGAGATGGCTTGTCCCTGCCCAAGCAAATATGCACATATTCTTTATACACAAAACAGCATACCAGGCCCATCCATTCTCTTTCCCCTGTCCCACAACACCCATGATCCCTGGAGGGAAAAAGACACCATTTCAGTATAATTGCAGAATCCTTTTCCACTTACACACCAACATGGAAGAAGGAGGGGAATCTGGTGGCCTTTTCCTTTCTTAAAGGAGCCACAGTTGTTGCATGGTCCTCTGTCTGGTAATTTCCAAGACACAGTAAAGCATGGTAGGCGAACCTTCATTACATTCTAATATAATTTCCTCATTCATTGAGTGCATGTCTATATCTGGAAATGGAGTTGTATTTTAAGTTCTTGAAAGTTGTGTAAGGCATTTAAAATTAAAGGGATCAAAGTTTTGGTTTGGCAGCATTCAAAATATCTCTTGGTGCATCTGCCTTTCTTGCTCTAAGGCCTACCCACTCTGTGCACCTGTTCAATGTCAGGGAGAACAATGGGGGCAGGTCTATCTTCAAACTGTCAAAACAACTTAAAATAAAAGCAATAATCTCTCCTCCCTCTATTTCTGGAATCCTGCATAGTTCAGCCCCCTTTTATCTCTATCTGATTAATCTGTGATATGTTCAATTGTCGTTTTGAGTGCTTGCAGCTCCCTTTGGATATTTAAGCTGGTGTTAATCGCTTGGTTAAAAAACAATTAAACATTGGTAGAATTAAAACTATATATATATATAGAAATGATTGAAAACATAAAACAGTTATAATAAAAACAGCACGGCACCCGCCCTTTCATTACAAGCATTCAGTTTCCAAAAGCCTGTTGGAACAAGTGAGTCTTCACTTCCCAGTGGCAGGACAACAAGGTGGGAGCCAGTCTAACCTCTCTAGGAGCAAGTTCCCAAGGGCCTTCCCTGAATATCTCAGAAACTGGGAAGCTTCATATGAGGGAATACGGTCTTAAAATAAAAAGATGAACATACAGTCTTTCATTTTCTCCCTCTTATTAGCTGGTCCCTGTTGTTCAGTTCAGGCCTCAGCACAATGATATAGCATTTTGGGAAAAAGATGCAACCCAGTAATCCAGCACTAGAAGACAGGATGGAGAAGATCTCCACAGCCACCATGTATTTTCCTTTGGTGCTCAGGTAAGTTGGAACAAAGGATAACCAAACAGTGCAAAACACCAACATGCTGAAAGTGATGAATTTGGCTTCGTTGAAACTGTCAGGTAACTTCCTAGCCAGGAAAGCAACAATGAAGCTGACAATGGCCAGGAAGCCCATATAGCCCAAGACACAGTAAAACATGGTAGCCAAACCCTCATTACATTCCAGGATGATTTCCCCATCCAATGACTGCATGTCCACATCTGGGAATGGAGGAGAAACAAATAGCCAAACTGTGCAAATCCCAACTTGAATAGAGGAGCAGGAAAGGACAATTGAATTTGCTAGTCCTTTCCCAATCCATTTCCTCATCCTGGATCCTGGTTTGGTTGCCATGAATGCCATAACCACAGTGATGGTTTTTGCTAAAACGCTGGAAAGGGCCACAGAAAACACAATGCCAAAAATTGTCTGTCGGAGAAGGCAGGTCACCATTCCAGGCTGTCCAATGAAAAGCAAAGAACAAAGGAAGCAAAGGAGGAGGGAGTTGAGGAGGGTGTAAGTGAGGGTCTGATTGTTGGCTTTGACAATGGGAGTCTCGTTGTGCTTCCTAAAAGTCCCCAGTATTAAAATTGTGATCAAAGAGAAAGAAATAATCAAGATAGCTAAGATGATCCCTAAAGATTCTTTGTAAGTGAGATAGTTTGGGACCCTTGGAATGCACTCAGTTTGGTCCTTGTTGGGATACTGATCGTCAGGACAATTGACACAGGTGTCCATGTCTGAAAAAAAGGAAGCAATGTTTTAAGTATGTCAAGATTTTGACCAACATTTATAAAAAGAATAACTTTTGCACATAGTGAAAAGACCTTTTCATCCCACTTTGTAAATATTTGACGAACTCTAAGAGTTCCAAAATTGCAAAGTGTGCATCATTTTGTTTAATCTTGGTTCCACAATTGTCATGTGGATTATAGTGAAGTGGCACTTTACATAGCTAAGAGTCCCCGTCCCCCCCATGCTCCAGGAATTTCCTGTTTACTGTATCATTTTAAGGCATATCTTCATAAAGCAGCCTTTCACAAATGCCATTCTTTCTCAGTCCTTAATGTATGTGTCACTATCACAGTCTGAATCCAAGTGACTGGAAAATTATTATGGGCATATGTAAGAATGAGAATCTACAATTTTAGACTTAACAAAAACAACAACCAGAGACTGGGTCTTTTGGATGCAAAACACATTTTTAAAAAGTATTTTTTTAAAAAAAATACTTTTTATCTCCAGCCACCTTTTTAAAGGCTTGATGGATATAACTCAGGCTAATAGAAACTTCTTCATTTTTCTAGATTCTTGAGGCCCACCAACTGTCTTAAGGAAACACCAACCAGAGGAAACAGTGGTTGAGAACACAATATGACTCAGAGATGAAGGAAATGACCTATCAAGCATGATGAGCTATAAAAAGAACTAACGAAAGCAAATGTATTTGGAAGAAATGCAATTTTGCTGTTATTTTAAAACAAACAAACAAACAAACAAACAAACAAACAAACAAACAAGAGTCATATATCCCATGAGGCCATGGGTTGGGAAGGCTGCAGCAAGGAGAAAATAGCTCCTTGACACAACTTGGTCTAACCTCAGCTTAGGGAGGAATGTGAGGCATATACACAGTTACACAGTTCTCGATTCAGCCGAGAAGGAGAACCAATGAAAAGCAGGTGTGCCCACAGCCTACACAGATTGCACAAACCATCCTTGGTTAAATTTTGCTAAATCGTATGTATAGCTTTTAATTAATTTTGCTCCTGTTGACTGCCAGAGTCAGGTGTGTTGTGTGCTTGCCCATGTTTTGGATGGAGTACCTGTTGCTTCAATCACCCCCCCCCCCTTTCTCTCATGAATATGACCATAATGATGGATACATGTCCTGGTTATATTGAGATGGTATTCTTGCAATATACTCTCGTTGGGGCTGCCTTACACACATTCAAAAATATAGAAGCTAGTGCCTTGGCCAGAAATTGTTATTGGGAGAATATGTCTGTCCTCTTAAGACAGCTTCACTGTCTTTGGCCATTTCCAGGGCCAAATTCAAAAAACTGGGTGACGAATTTCAACGTCTTTAACACTGTAGGGACATATTATCAAAATGACTACATAATTCCACATGAATTGATCCATGCCTTAAATTCTGCCAGAGAGGATTTTGACTTTTCAGATATGATTGGGTTAGATCCATGCGAATGATCTTTTTTGACAGGTGTGAAAATCCCTTCCAAGGGAGGCCTGCCTTGCTGCCTCTTGGCACTTTTTAAGGATCTTTTAAGCCTTTTATAAAAATTTACTCCCACTCTTAAGTTGTACATTGAAACTGCTTTGTGGTTTACTAACTTAAAAATTGTAGTTTAAACATACAGTATATGTTCAAGAGATACAAATAATCCAAAGAAACATCCAACAATCTCCAATGTTACTTTCTAGAAATTTGGCAATATCTTTGTTCTTTATGACACCTACCCTTCTGGTCAGAGATCATCCCTTCCGAGCATGGAGCGCAATCATAGCAGCAGAATAACTCTCCTTCCCTCTTTTTTCGGCTGTTGCCAGGATAGCAGTGATCGTTGCACACAGAAACAGGTAGCACCTACATGGAAATATGCAGGTTAGATAGTTAATAGGATGCAGGAGGAATCCACTGAAAATAAATTCGCCAGTAAATTTCCTTCTGCCACCCATTCAGCCCCACATGGGGTCACAGACTGTAAATATAAGCCTGGCTCTAAGAGATTAGATCTTCTTTTCTTCCAAACAACAACAGCTGAAACATTTTTAAGTAAGCAGGGGTATTCTGATAAACAACAGACAAATAGAGCTCAAGGAAAATCACCTTTATTTCATAACTTAAGTTATGGTCCCCAGTCCAGGCGGACTGAGGCAAAATATGCAGCTCAGTCCAGGCTTATATAGCCTGTAGTCACTCTCCCTCCTCCCTCACAGAGAAGACATGGGAATTTCTTATTGGTCAAAAGACAAGCCATATATGATGTGGAAAGCCCCATTTGGTCAAAAATGAGCCGTCTATGATGTAGGAGCAATTAAAACAACCGTTCTGATATGATTTATGACACGAGATGCACATGCTACAAGTACAGTGGTGCCCCGCAAGACGAATGCCTCGCAAGACGGAAAACTCGCTAGACGAAAGAGTTTTCCATTTTGGAGGTGCTTCACAAAACAAATTTCCTATGGGCTTGCTTCGCAAGACGACAATGTCTTGCGAGTTCCTGCTGGTTTTTTCCCTCCCCCCCTTTTTCTAAGCCGCTAAGCCGCTTATCAGCTGATCCGATCAGCAGATAAGCCGCTAAAAGCCGCTAATAGTGCTAATAGCGCTAATCCGCTAATCCTTCAATGGGCTTGCTTTGCAAGACGAAAAAAACGCTAGACGAAGAGAATCACACAACGGATTCTTTTCGTCTTGCGAGGCACCACTGTATACAATGCCAGTTTCTCGCATGGCTTCCATCATTCCTTTTTAGATCCTTTGCCAAGATTCTCGCCTGTTCAACTGGTCAGGTGGGCTTAGTTCACTCACAGTTCATTCCTCACGTGTTTCTAGCCTGGGTCTGCATAACCTTTGCATGAACTTTTTACCTTAAAGTGAACTGTAAGCTACATCAGAGGGAATGTTCTTAGTTTTACATCCTTTTGTTTTACAGGCTTGGGGATCATTTGCACTCAAGTTGGTGGTTCAAAATAAATTCTGGTTGACGCCTCCTACATTTTCACAAAATAAAAAGATGTTCTGTGGCATTTTAACAGAAATAAAGCTGGAAAGCAATAAGATATTTCAAAAAGGATAAAAAATGGGCTTATATGATCAAACAACAATACAAGAAGTGTATTATTGGGGAGGCAGGGTTTCCTAGTTCCTTGTTTTAAATATGAATTTAAAGATGAATCTGCGAGGTAAAAGATCTATGGCATGCTTCATCAGGCCTATGGTTCAATACTAATATAGTAGACAAGTTTGAATTTGTAAAGCTGCAGTTTGAAAAACTATGGAGAAGGAATTATGATTTTTTTAAAAAAAAAGTTTCTAAAATGCTAATCACTATCATTCAGCAGCTGAAAATCATTGAGAAAGATGGGTTGCTAAAAATAAACTTACATAGTCAAACATATGCAGCTATGTCTCACCTGGTTAAAGCTCTGATGCCAGACAATTTGGTCATTATGAATGCTTAACTTGTTGCCTGGAGGAGCCTGAGGATCCAGTTTTCCAACTTTAATTCTAGCCAATGAACCATTGGGGAAAATCACCCAGTTTGTAATATCAAAACCAGCAACTAATTCTCCATTGTCATTAAAGTGCACAGTATCTCCAACACTGTTGTTGAAGAAGATACTCCTTAGAAAGCGATGAACCTAGATTGAAAGGGAATATGAACAGAGGGTAATCTAAATCTTGAAATTATTTTGTGTTTCACAGTGTATAGTCACCATATGCGGTGTCTATAATTTTACATTTCCATCCATTTGTTTTCATGGGCATTTGCAGAAATAAAGGAGAAAATGTTAAAATGTATTGAGCAGTAATTACCAGCCATGGTTGCATATTCTGAAATCCTTGTTCTTCTCCTTCAGACATTCTTATATGTTTAGAACTGAATTTGTATATTGCATGTAAAGCATGTGCCACAGCATAGACAGCATTGTAGACATTGTAGCTGTGGCCAGTCATCTTCATTTCAAACAAAATCCCTGAAATGCTGTCCAGCTTTTCTTCCCCAGTGCAGATTTCATTCTCCTTTTCCTCCTGCCCCTTAGACATTTTTAATGAACAGCTGAATGCCTGTTCCCAGAAGTCCTGGATGAAACCATCTCCTTTGGCCCAGGCAGGTCTTATGATCTGAATGAACTTTTGGAATCCTAAAGGCTGTTTTGAATGAACTGTGAATGATATGGAACCATGGAAGGTTTGAATATCCCAGATCTTCTGAACAGAGAGAGATGCAAAATCCCAGTGGGATGTAATAATCCATACTTTTCCCAGAGGTGGCCATGCCAAGAAGGGTGCTAGAAACAGCAATATCCTCAGAACCTGGAAGGATGGTGGTTCTCCATATACAAAGATTACATTGGCTTTTTTCTCAATGACAGTTACATAAGTTTTCCATTGCTCTAAAATCAAGTTTATCAACTCTTCCACATAGCTCCATTTTGGCAGTCTTACTATGAAGGCATAACAGATGTCATTTTGGGAAAGAATTGGCACCATTGTCTGTAAAAACTGGTCCCCTTTGTCATCATCCACAGCAGCAACCCCAACCCATGTCCATCCAAAATGTTGAAGTAATAGCACAACTCCAATGTGTTGGTGGGATTCATTTGGGACCATCTGATACAAAAATGGGAACAGCATTTTGGAAACTTGTAGTGGCAAGAATGACCCATAAGTAAGCTGAAAAAAATGTATAAGCATTTTTCAGAGAATTTAGAGGAAAATGCAAAATCTTAGAAACACTGGATAGGTAGTGTGTGTGTGTGTCCTGTAACCATGAATTACAATTATTATTATTAAATTTTTATTTATTAAATTTGTATACAGCCCTTCATCTGTAGATCCCAGGGCAGTTCACAATAGAAAAATACAAGATAAAAATCACAAGATACATAATAAAAATACATAACATAAATACATAAATATATAAATACATAATAAAAATACATAACAACAGCATTGGCAGAGCCAATTGGCAGAGCATGAGACTCTTTATCTGGGGGTTGTGGGTTTGAGCCCCATGTGGAGCAAAAGATTCCTGCATCGCAGGGGGTTGGACTAGATGACCCCTGTGGTCCCTTCCAACTCTTTGATCTAAAAATACACAAGATACATAATAAAAACAAACCAAGTACAACATACATCATGATAAATATGATGTATTTAATTCATTTTAAACAAGATGTCATTACATAAAATAGCACACTTAGAAGAAGAAATAACCAATAATCTGAAGACAATGAAATGACTGTTGTTTCTATTAAGCATTTATCTTGACATACTTGAACAAGGCTACACAGTAGTTAGACTATGTCCATTATTTATTGACCATTTGTTCTGATTTGTTAGCAGGGAAGTTATACTAGAATGAGCATTCATTCCAATCTCATCCTCATTTGCTTAGGGGATGGTTTACATGTCATCCATGTAAATGATTTATATGTTCATCCCATACTTTTCAATGACTTTCCCATCACTTTACTAACTGAAAATATCTGTTGTGGTAGTGCAATGGACTCCACTTTAATTGGGCAAATTTAGTCACCGAATGACTGCTGTGGCAGTGTGGCATAGCATAAGATGGGGCTATGGCACAATGGCTGCTACATTTAAAAAAGCATTAAAAGTGACAGAACTACAAAATGGTGCAGACACACAACGTTGGGTGATGTTAGAAGAACCAGCAGCACAATGACTCTTAGTACATTCCCCCTCCCTCTAAAACAGTCCCACACTTCATCTTAGGATACAGGTTTCAAGCTTTGGTTCATGGGATCTTGAAAGGACATGAGTCCTTCACCTCCAAATTTCTTTTCTTATTTGCAGACCATTTGCAATTCCCACAGATCCAGAAGATTTCTATAAAGGTAAAGATAAAGGTAAAGGACCCCTGGACAGTTAAGTCCAGCCAAAGGTGACTATGGGGTTGCAGCACTCATCTTGCTTTCAGGCCGAAGGAGCTGGTGTTTGTTCACAGACAGCTTTCCAGGTCATGTGGCCAGCATGACTAAACCACTTTTGGCGCAATGGAACACTGAGACAGAAACCAGAGCGCATGGAAGCACCATTTACATTTCTGCCACAGTGGTACCTATTTATCTACTTGCACTGCTGCACTTTCAACTGCTAGGTTGGCAGGAGCTGGGACAGAGTAACGGGAGCTCACTCCGTCACGGGGATTCGAACCGCCTACCTTCTGATCAGCAAGCCCAAGAGGTTCAGTGGTTTAGACCACAGCAACACCCATGTCCCTATAGATTTCTATACCCTTCCTCTTTCAGCCAATCAATGGGAAGCCACACGTGGACACAATGAAGCAAAAACAGTAGTAGGGTGGTACAAAAGCACTTGAGATATTAGGCAGTGTGGCGTTTGCCCACTCATTATGGCGATGTCGTACTGGGGGAGAGAAAGAAAGGGTTAATAGGCTGACTAATAAGAAAGCCAGGGGCGGAGCCTAACTGTGTTTAAGGCTCATCACAGGGGTTTTGGGCAGTTAGTTCGGTTGGTTTCTTGTGGGTGGGAGGCGTAGGAGTCAGAGTGAGTTAGAGACAGAGGGGAGACAGAGAGAACAGAGAGAGTGAATCGGATTACAGTGTTTAAAACTCATTTGCCTTCAGAATAAACTGAAATCTTTGTTAATACGTTACAACCTGACTGAGTCTGAATATATTACTGGGGAAACCTGGTTGGTGGCAGTGGAAGAGATAAGCTGTGGTGGTGCAGGGTCAATGGTCCGTGGAATGACCGGGGGCCCTGTGTGAATGCCACAGGCAGGGAGTACAAAGTAGGTGGGAAGAAAAGTAAGCCGAACTTGCATGAAACAAGCTAAGGGTTGTTAGACTGTCTGTGCGATGACTTGTGGCTTATTTAACAAACTATTACTTAACTTTGGCTTAGTGTGATATATGAACTAGGTCACTGCTTGAATCGGCGGAGTACATTACACATCAAAAAAATCTATGTGTTTACTGTCATTTTGATCAGGGATAAAAAGTTTGGCTATTATAAAATCTTTGTTTAAAGCCACAACTCATTTGTTGAAGGTTGGGATATATGTTTTCAGGAAAATATAGGGAAGTATAAATTAAGTAAAAGTTGAAAAATCATGATAGCTGGATTATTTTATTCCCACAATGTATTTATGTATGACAATCACAGAATTATTATTTTTTGAGGGGGGATATTATTAAACTATACAGGACCAGGGACAGATTACTGTGACACCCATTGTGAATCACATTCCAGGTTGATGAGGAGCCACTGATGAACACCCACTATAATTTCCCAATGACTTCTGAATCCACATGATGGCATTGGCATCTAGTCTTTATATAACCAGTTTGCTAGCCAAGATATCATTAGGAAGGTCATCAAATACTTTGCTGAAATCTAAACTGTGTGCCACCATTGCAAAATCTCCATACCCACATGCACCTGACTTACCTGTGGAGTCTTGCAAATTGCTGAAATGATGGCAATGTTGGCAGAGATTTCAGAGATGCACCCTCCAATGAGAGCTATCAGATTGTTCTGCTTATGACCCCTGAAGTTGGGAACAAACCTATGCTGGGTGGAATGCAGGCTCAGGGTGGCCTTATATGTCATCCTTGCAGTGTAGTAGCTATTGAGGATGCGGAATCCCAGAGAGATATTTGGCAAGATTTTGGGATTCTCATTGATCTCCTTGACAGCAAATGCTAAGGCCAAGATGTGCTGGTAGTTCTTTGGCACTGAACTGTAAAAAGAGTTACTGCTGTTTAAAGAAGAAGAAGAAGAAGAAGAAGAAGAAGAAGAAGAAGAAGAAGAAGAAGAAGAAGACCACCAAACAGGAGCAGCAATAATGCATTTGTACTCATCATTATCATTCACCTCACCTGCCCACTTTTAAGATCAATATTTGGTTAAAACCATAGAATATAATAGAATGGAATAGAAGTTACTGAATTAGTCTTCACACTATATCACGTCAAAGCAAATTAAAAGAAAACAAAAAGTAATACAGAAAAAAAAATGTTGAAATAAGTTTATACCCTCAAAATTCAGAATCCCCACAGTGGTTGATTGGAACATATTTTCCTGAGTCTGAAAACAATTACAAAAAGACTGGCTAGCCTACAGATCAAGTCACATATTAATTAGTTCCTATTCATAGAAAGCTTAAGTTGTTTTTCACCTACCAAAACTTAATTTTGTTTCCTACTATCAAAATAAATCTACCATTCAAGAACATTGTGGGGAAGATCTTTCAATGTCACTGCCCCCAAAATACTATATTTTCCCCAGTAACATTCATGTTGTTTCAATCAATACATTCCTATCACTGGGAACTCTGTACCAAGATTCAGTCAAATGAGATATATACAATACTATGCAAGCATTTCATGAACACATTTGGGCACCTGTATCTTGATGCATTTATTACTATAATTGGTTAAAGTTAAAGAAACTCATATGATTGCAGCACACACACACATCCATATGCTATGTTATTAGTGCACATTTGCACATAAAATTATGGACAAGGGGGACCAGATAGTGTTTGCAAACGTGTGACTCATACACATAACCTTCTTATGGTATAATATTTAGTTGTGAGACCCTTTCCAGTATGTTGTAAGTTTCAGCACCATCCCTGATGTTGTCTGTGTGTAATATGGAAATAGAGTGGGCAAACTGCAGGGGTGAAAACCCAAGGAAAAATAAAATATTTTTCTAAATCATTTCCCCCCAAAACAAATCAATGAAAATTAAACTAAATATTTTTAAAAGCCAAGCTCAAATATTCCCGAATGTCACTTTTCTCATGCCAGAAACTAAAAACAACTGAAGCACAGTGCTGCATATTGACTGGGTTTCCCCCCAGTTTTACTGGACTGAGCATTTTACAGAACAAGAAAGAGTGAGAGAAAAGAAATAATGACTTACATGGGTTCATTAATTGCAACCTGGGTAGGCTGTTCCATGAAAGAGAGATTATTATAGAGGAAGAAGGCTTGAGAAACAATCTCCCCAATGAGAAGGTCTCCTGGCTGGTAAAATTCATGAACAATAGGGAGAGGATCATCATATATGCTACAATTAATTGAATTTGTCTTGCATACAGTATGACACAGCAGTACAAGCAGCAACACAACCACCAGCACGATCCGGTTGAGAAAACCTTTCCTACACATGTAGAAGTTCCCCATGTTTCCAACTACAACATCATATGTAGCTATTACCAGTTTTACTCCAGCCTTCCTTAAATGGTGGACAGTTCTGTTGCTACACTGATTCACAGCTTGGCCTTGTAGGAAATCTGAATGCCAGTATCCTGGTCTTGTAGTTAATAATGGGTCCTTGTCCACCAATGTCCATAAATAGTATTGCCTCACTTTAAGGAGGAGTGAGGACAGTAAGATTTTTCTGTTTAAAATCCTTGTACAAACTATATGTATTTGAGTTCGAAGAGGGAAGATAATGTCATTTATCAAGAGAACCAGAAAACATTTTGTCCAATGGAATATAAGCTATATTACAGTAAAGGAATATGTGCGGTAAGACTTAGGTAATTAATGCTTACTTAATGAGGTTTATTTTTCATATTCAAAAACTTTACAGTGGAAGATCAAATGAACAAGGACAAAGGATGATAATTGGCAGTACTCATGGTATATTATTTAGGCTAAAAACATGGGAAAATCAGCTGGTGAAATCATAGCCTAGCATATTATGGCAAAATGATTATGCAAAAGGATACAGAGCCCTGACTATGCTTATGCCCAGCTCTGAACAATATGAGGATTTCATGATTGTTTGTCATGTTAATGGGCTCTTAATGTCCTTTGTGTAAGAGGCTGGAAACCAGTAATTTTGATAATGATAGGGATGATGATCACTTCCTGAGAGCGCCATTGCCCTTAAAAGTTGCATCATGTATTAGGAAGCTGCTAGGAATATTTTACACCTTTGAAACATACACCTTCTCTGAGCAATAATCACAATTCTAGCAGCACAAACCCTTCTGAGTCCCAAAGCAGACTATGCAGGGGTGGGACAGGGGCCCATGGCCCATGAGGAAACTTGTATGTGTGAAATAAGGCATATTATTATGTTTTATATATGCTGTAAGCCACCCAGAGTGGCAAGGTATAAACAACAACAACAACAACAACAACAACAACAACAACGGCATGTGTGCAGTCTCTTTTAATTGATCTTAGAAAAGACAACACCATTTCACTAAAAACCAGCAGTGTTTTGGGGGCCAAAGCCGCAAAGGAGATAGTATGGAAGCACATTTAGATGGACTTACACATTTCCATGTCAACATTCATTAACATTGCCATTGATCTGGCTGGAAGCAGAATTTGGTGCTGATCCCTTTTACAGGCCTTAGCTAGTTATGTGAGAAAATGTACAAAGAAGAAAAGCTACATTACATGCACAAAGGAAACAAATGAAATACATTTTCAACACGTCCTAAGCCAATTGGTATGTCTTATGAATAGTAGCCTCATTTTATTTGAACTCTTGAAGGTCCTGATTCCTTCTATTGCCTTCTATTCTTTCTTGATACCCCAAGATGCATTGCAAATAGTGCCAACAGACCTCTCCTATTTCCTTTGTAAAGGAACCAAGATGCTGTCAGCATAATGCTGATTCTTCCAGGGATCATCAGGATTGTAATTCAACTTTTACCATCCTTAGAAAAACAGACAGAGTTGAATGAAAACTCCCATGATTCCTTATTGAATAAGACACAATCACTATACTGGCAGAGTCTTCACTTTATATATAATATTGGAGGGAGATGGGGAGCCCTTCCCACTCTGATTGCTACATGAATGCCTATTTAGATGGGCATACACATTCCCCTAATAGTGTTTTTCTATGCTGCCATTGGACTTGTTGGAAGCATCATTTTATGCAGAC
This sequence comes from Podarcis liolepis, assembly GCF_965112155.1. Lineage (NCBI taxonomy): Eukaryota > Metazoa > Chordata > Lepidosauria > Squamata > Lacertidae > Podarcis > Podarcis liolepis. Next base: position 24,258,235 of record NC_139573.1, on the reverse strand, counting down.
ACATATTGAGGACCTTAACTAGTCAGGTGTGAGAAAAGGACAGGAGGGCGGGAAAGATATTTCATACAGTAAGGAAACACATTTCCAGCCAGCTCCAAGTCAATTTAAATGCTTTATTTTCCCAGTAGAAGTCTTCAAATATCTGTAAATAGAACAAAATGTTTTCTGCATTATGTCTATGCAGCCAGGAATGACAGAGATGAGTTGTACTGTCTAGCCCCCACGAACCCTGGAGGAAAACAGCATGGCGTCACTATATTGGCAGCATGTTATTTACTTTACGTATAGTCATGGAGGAAGGAGGAGAGATCTCATGGACATTTTCCATTCTCATTGGAGCTGCAGCTGTTGCATGCTATCCTATCCTGACCCTTAAGGTCATTTTCCCTCTTGGGGACTAAGCCAGATAACAAGCATCAGAGGTCAGGATGTGAATGAGCATAATTCAGGGGTCATAGTAACTGTATAAAACAATAAAATGCATCTTCATTAAAAGCTGAAGTTAGATTTTCTTCAAACTTTTCTTTGCATTATACGTTCTCTACTATTTAGCTCAGGCCTCAAGACAATTATGTAGCATTTAGGGAAAAAGATGCAACCCAGTAATCCAGCACTAGAGGACAGGATGGAGAAGATCTCCACAGCCACCATGTATTTTCCTTTGGTGCTTAGGTAGGTTGGTACAAATGATAACCACACACTACAAAACACCAACATGCTGAAAGTTATAAATTTGGCCTCATTGAAACTGTCAGGCAATTTCCTGGCTAGGAAAGCCACAATGAAGGTAACAATGGCCAGGAAGCCAAGATAACTAAGGACACAGTAAAACATGGTAGCCGAACCCTCATTACATTCCAGTATGATTTCCCACTTCAATGAGTGCATGTCCACATCTGGGAATGGAGGGTAAATACTTAACCAAATAGTACATATATTAGTTTGAATAAAGGTGCAGGAAAGAACAATCGAATTTGTCAGTCCTTTCCCCACCCATTTTCTTGTTTTAGATCCTGGTTTGGTTGCCATAAATGCCAGAACCACAGTGATAGTCTTTGCCAAAATGGTAGAAAGGGCCACAGTGAACACCATGCCAAAAATGATTTGTCGGAGAAAACAGGCCACCTTTCCAGGCTTGCCAATGAAGAGCAAAGAGCAAAGGAAACAGAGGAGGAGGGAGATGAGGAGGGTGTAAGTGAGAGTCCAATTGTTGGCTTTGACTATGGGAGTGTCCTTGTGTTTCATAAAAGTTTGAAGTATTGTTATTGTGATGAAAGAGAAAGAAATGTTTAAGATAGCCAAGACAATCCCCAATTCATCTTTGTAAGACAGGTAGCTTAGAACTTTGGGAATGCATTGAGTTTGGTCCTTGTTGTGATACTGATCTTCTGGGCAATTGACACAGGCATCCATGTCTGGGGAAAAAAGGAAGAGTTTGTTGTTGTTGTTGTTGTTGTTAATTTTATTTTTAAAAAGCTCAGATAAATGTAATTCCATGCATTACAAGCTCCTGGAGAGTTTCTCATTGTGTTTGAGATATGATTGGGTGGGACAAAGGATTGCCATCTCAGTAGCCATATTTAAGCGGCAGAGGGAGGCCTGCTTCGCCCCATCTTCTCTTTTTATTTTTAAGAAGCGTTTGGTCTGTGATGATGATGACTGTTTTTATATTTCCTGTATCTTTAATGAATTGTCTCTTTTTGTTTAGTTGCTTGCTGCTTTTTAAAGTCAGTGAGCCCTAGATTATTCAAGAGATAAACATATGGGAGCCACCCTATATACACATGCAAAGGTTGCACATTCTTCAAATGAGTGCATGATAAGTATGTTGCATTATCAACATTCCTTGATATCACTATATGTTATGTCTCCTACCCTTCTGGCCTGAGACCATCCCTTCTGGACATAAAGCACAATCATAGCAGCAAAATTTTTGCCCCTCCTTCTTTTTCCTGCTGTATCCAGGATAGCAGTAGTCATTGCAGACTGAAAGTGGCAGTACCTGTACGAAGGATGTATGAAGGATGATTAGTGTTTCTTGAAACCTCCATATAGTAGGCTGTTGACATTGACTGAGGGCAGAAGAGATGCCAATGAATTTTCCCCAAACTTCAAGCACTTATTTATACCCTCCTCAACCAGAATTCTCTTTCAGCTTGAAATGAAAGACAGATAAGAAATTCAGTTTCTCTGGCTGACATAAGTTTTGCAGGGGCAAAAAATAAGATCTCTCTTAGCCATCCAAGGTATTTTCCAGCCTGGGACAATCTCATCCAGTTGAGTTTTATCAAGTCATGGTAGAGCTCTGCAAAGCTGATCTGCTTGGGCTGCCAGAGATTTCATGATCTGAATGCATTTTAATAGCGTTAAAAGGGGAACACAACCAGGTGTTTTATTTTATTTTATCAACAACCTTATTTAACATAATTTGATCACAAAACAAGTGGCATTGTTGGGGAGAAAGCCTTCTTTAAAGAGAAGAAAAGAAAGGAATGAACACATGTGGTCAAAAATATATCATGAGCGCACTCAAGAAGTAGGATAATGCAGGTGAAATAAACAAGTTTGATCTATTCACATTTTTCATCTTTACCAAGAAAGGGAAAAAAGGTGTAATTTATTCATTTAAAATATGCTACCCTGCACAATTCATCACATGAAAAGCAGGCTTTAATGTCTAACCTGGTTAAAGCTTTGATGCCAAACAATTTGGTCGTCATTAATTGTTAACATTTTGTCTGGAGGAGCCTGAGGTTCTAGTCTTCCAACTTTCACTCTGGTTATTGAGCCATTGGGGAACACCACCCAGTTTGTAACATCAAAACCTACAACGAGCTCTCCATTTTCATCAAAACACACAGAATCTCCAGCACTGTTATTGAATGTGATGCTCCTTAGAAAGTGATGGACCTAGGTTAAAAAAGAATATGAACAAAGAGACGGCTAAGTCTTGGATGTATTTCAATGGACATCCCATTGAAATATATTTTGGGAGGTTGGGGGCAGGTGGCGACTTTACAATTCTAATGGATATTCATCTACATTTGCCTCCAAGTGAGTGGCTAAAGAAACACTTCGTATCAAATTGTATTGAAAAACAAAGAAGAAAATAAGAAAAGCACCAATGGATTCTTTAAAGGCTGACTTAAGATTTATCTTTACTTCTGAATAATAAACTAGCCCATTATTATTATTTTTTGCTTTTTTTAATTGTTGAGGTGAAATTACCTGCCATGGTTGTACATCTTGCACTGCCGGTCTGTCTCCTTTTATCATTCTTATGTGTTTGGAGCTATATTTGTATATTGCGTGTAAAGCATGTGCCACAGCATAGACAGCATTGTAGACATTGTAGCTGTGGCCAGTCATCTTCATTTCAAACAAAACCCCTGAAATGCTGTCCAGCTTTTCCTCCCCAGTGCAGGATTTGTTCTTCTTTTCCTCCAGCCCCTTAGACATTCTTAATGAACAGCTGAATGTCTGTTCCCAGAAGTCCTGGATGAAACCATCTCCTTTGGCCCAGGCAGGTCTTATGATCTGAATGAACCTTTGGAATCCTAATGGCTGATTTGAATGAACTGTCAATGATATGGAACCATGGAAGGTTCTAATATCCCAGATCTTCTGAACAGAGAGTGATGCAAAATCCCAGTGGGATGTAATAACCCACACTTTCCCCAGAGGTGGCCATGCCAAGAAGGGTGCTAGAAACAGCAATGTTCTCACAACCTGAAAGGATGGAGGTTCTCCATATACAAAAAACACATTGGCTTTTCTTTGAATGACCATTGCATAGCTTTGCCACTGCTGTATAAGCAACTCTATCAACTCATCCACATAATTCCATTTTGGTAGTCTTACTATAAAGTCATAACAGATGCCGTTCTGGGAAAGCATTGGTACAACTGTCTGCAAAAACCTATCCCCTCTGTCATCATCCACAGCCAAGAGCCCAATCCATGTCCATTTGAAATGCTGAAGTAACTTCACGACTCCCATTTGCTGGTGGACTTCATTTGGGACCATCTGGTACAAAAATGGGAATTGCATTTTGGATCCTTGTGGTGGTAAAAATGACCCATAAGTGAGCTGAAATAATAATAAAAAAAATCAAATGAACCATAAGAAGATGGATTATGTTGGAATTCTAGAGACTCAAAGGCTTTTGTAGGTCATTTCACCCAGTGTTCCCAGATAATGCAGGAAATCCTGTTTTAGAGCATTCTGAGTACTCTTTGATGAGTACTCTTTGACTAACCTTTTTTGAAACAAGTTATTTACCACTTAATATTGTTTAGCTCATATTTAACCACTCTGTTAACCAAAATATCATGGAAACTTTTTTAAATTGCTAGGCAGAAATCAATATGGTATACAAAAGTTCTGAAATCTGCATACACATAGCTTACCTGTGGAGTCTTTTGAATTGCTGAAACAATGGCCACATTAGCAGAGATTTCAGATATACTTCCTCCAATGAGAGCTATTAGATTCTTGTTGTTGTGACCTTTGAAATTGGGGACAAATCTATGTTGTGCAGAAAACAGGTTGAGGGTGGCCTTATAGGTCATCCTTGCAGTGTAGTAGCTATTGAGGATGTGGAATCCCAGAGAGATATTTGGCAAGATTTTGGGATTCTCATTGATCTCTTTGACAGCAAATGCTAAGGCCAGGATGTGCTGGTAGTTCTTTGGCACTGAGCTATAAAAAGCGTTGCAGCTGTTTAGTAATACGACAGCAACAGAAATAACAATCGCAAAATGATTTTAAACTCTTCATAATTCATCTAAGTCATAATTCATCTAAATGCTTTTAAGATAGCTTAATACAGTGAAGTGGAAAAAAGGTAAGACATCAAAAATAGGTATTTTCCCAATGAATTGTAAAGCAAAATGTCAGAATGTTTTAGGGTTATTCTGGCGCTTAATCAGCTGTTACTTTTAGTTGCTAGTGTCACTCCCTCTGCCTACAATCAGTCTGTGGGACCTATGTCTGTCATATCTTGCTCCCATCATCCCTGACATGTAACTAGGATGCTTGTAGTTGATGGGTGTTCAACAACATCCCAAAAGCCACAGGTTCCCCACTCTCCAGCGTCCTCTTCAGTGATGTTCATATTTTTTTCAATTAATACATTCCTACCATTCAGAATCCCTTTAACCACAGATCCAACAAAGGAAGAAATATACAGTAAGGTAAAATCAGTTACACCCTGAATTATACATGTTCTTTGCCTATTTCTGTGATTCCCACATGACTAAAGGAATCATGTTTGACTCAGGGTACCTCTGAAGTGCACTTAAAATTTCAGCACTTGTCCCTTTGTGAGATGGGAACAGGCTGAGAAACTGTAATGGTGAAAATTACAGGAGAAATTAAACATGGCAATACTTATAAAATATAATATAAAAATGAAGAAGATTGGAAATGCACGTGAGAGCTTGCAGATGAAAGGAAATAATGAAAGGAAACAAATTGTGGAAAGAACAGAAATGGTTGTCAAACTAACTAAACAAGGACATAATCTTCCATATCCTATAGAAATGGAAAAGGTCCATTCATTTCAAGGGTGATTGTGGCGGAAAACATACTAGTCATTTGTGCTTATCAGTATAATATAGAAGGCTATATCTGTCCGACTGTCTTAGCTATCTTCATAGTTATATGGTTAATGTCTAGATGTATCTGCGAATGAATTTTTAGCACACTAAAAAGGAAGGCTGATTCTTAAGCCTGGTGTTTCATAACCATGTGTTCTCAGCTACTTATGTCTAAACATATTACAGAATGAGAAACAGAGAAACGACTTACATAGGTTCATTGATCAAGATTTGTGCAGGCTGCTCAGTGAAAAGGAGGTCATCATAGAGAAAGATAACTTGCGAGACAATCACACCAATGATAAGGTCTCCTGGCTGGTAAAATTCATGAGGAATAGGGAGAGGATCATCAGATATGCTGCAGTTAATAGAATGTGTCTTGCATACAGAATGACATAACAGTACGAGCAGCAACACAACCACTAGCATGATTCTGATGACAAAATGTCCTTTCCCAACATAGATTCCCATACTTCCCACTATAGCAGTATATGTGGGTATTCCCAACTTTGCTACAGCCTTTCTTGAATGGTGGATGAGACTGTAGCTACCGTGGTTTTCAGCTTGGTGCGTAACAAAAACTGTGCACTTGTTCTTATTGTTAATAATAACACCGTGTCCATCAGTATCCCTAAACAGTGAATTATCTTTATCTTCTCGCTTTAAAGGTGAGTGAGAACAGTAAGCTTCCCACTCCCCTCTTTTGAAATCCGTATGTATATAGCTCTTCAGCTATACGTAACAATGGTTTTGCTTTGTTTGCAAAGACCCCCCCCCCGATATTTTCAATCAATCTTTAAATTATGTAAATTAGAATTTTAAAAGCAGTTATGATAAAATAGACAAGATACTGGCCAATAAGAAGAATGCTATGAAGCATTGTACATGGGTGTTCGTGAGTGAATTAAAACCACCTTAATGAGGTCCTAATTTTCATGGTAAGACACTGGAAGGTGCAATGTCAAGTGGGCAAGCAGAAAGGATCAAGTAAAATGGATATTCATAGTATGATCTGAGGAATGAAAAAATATGATGGATTCAGGAGGTGGAAGCATATCCTAATATATAAACTGGGAATGTTCAAAGGAAAGAGTGATGCAGCTCAGCCTACTCCTAGATTCATTTTGGATGAAGGTTTTATAACCATGCCTCCCATACTGATTGTTGATCATGTTAATGGGCTCCAGATGTCCATAGTGAAAGAGGATGGAAAACTGTAATTTTGGCATAGTTGGGATAATTATCACTTCCCTACTTGTCCTTTGCAGTTGTATGATGCATGACAAAATTGCCAGGAGTCCCCCCGCCTTTAAATCATACAACTATTATTTTTCTTTGGGAAATAAAATAGAAAGTGACACAAGGCTGAGTAAGCCCAGGCTGCTTCTTTCCAGAGCAAGAGTTAAATTCAACCACACCTCACCCATATTTGATACAGAAGAGAATTAGAGATAGTCTCTCAGGATTTCACTAAGAACAGGCACTGCTGTATACTAATGAAGCTTGGCTGCCACAGAGCCCAGAGTGGCCTAGACCCTCTAACTATAGTCAGTATCATCATCATCATCATCATCATCAACAACAACAACAACATCAAAACCAAGAAAGAGGTTCTTCTTCCTGTGTTACCCCTGGGAAGCAGATGGACCCTCTTACAATGATTAACAATGCGCTGTCCAGAGTAACAATAAATACACATTACCGCACTATTGAGAATAAGATGAAAGCCCAGATTTAAATTCAGTCATAGCCTGGGGAAGTTGAAGCTTTATGGTAGGTGCATCTCTTTCTGCAGATCACGTCCCATTGTATAATTCACAATACTTTGTTATTATAAATGAATTAATTTGATTTGCAGATGATATAATTGCAACATATGCTAACATGTTTATTTTTGCTTTTGTTGTGTTGTAGTTATGCATTTTTCATATTCTAAGTTGCCTTGAGCATGGTTCGAACTGTGGAAAGGTGGCATACAAATATTATTTTTTTGTATGTAGGTATGTAACAAAATTACTCAAAAGGGAGGTGGATGGGGACCTAGATGCCATCCATGGGGCCTCCTTGGCCTTCTAAGCACTGTCCACTTGACTTCCTGGTATCATTCACTTCACCTCCTAGGTGCCCCACCAGGTCTAGGTTCCACCAGCCTCCGCTAATACAAATCAGTTTCACATACGTTTCACAAATGGGGTCAGCCTCAGAGACATGTAGGTATCCATTTTCATTTTGAAAGTAACTCATCCAACTAATTGACTTCAATTAATAATTCAGCACATATGTAGTAAATGACTTTACTGTGACTGTGACTTTATTGTTTGTAACTGATGTTTGTGAAACCAGGGATTTATGTGTTTAGGATAAACTTAAATTTTTATGGTTTTATGGCTGGATGCATGGTTGGTTTAAGAAGAGGAAGCCTGTGTAACAGAATGCAGGTTTGGCCTCTGTCACTGCCCTCATGATTTGAGATACCTTTCATTCCCAATTTATTCCCATCATGAATTGAGCTATATAAGGATGAGGAAAAACATTACAAGACGAATCAGCTGTGGGTCCTGTTTCAATCTCTCTGGAACTGCATATGTAGATAATTTGTGCACAGAATCAAGATGGGGTCACTATAGGTAATCTGAGCACAATGATTTGTCTGCATAGGCAAGTATTCCTGCTCTAATATTTCTAAATTAAAAGGTTCTACATGCAGAATGAAAAGCAGTGGCAAGGGAAAGGGGACTGACACAGTGTACCTGTGCCATTTTGAGAGGAACTGATTGATTGAGGCAAGCCTGTCCTGGCTTGCATTTCTCACCTTCAGGATAGGGAAGCAGAAAATGACAGCAGAATCAAGAAGGGCAACCTATTAGAGTGGGCTGTGCCTGGTACAAGCCTACCAACAAGAACAGAGATTTTTGCCTGAGCAAGTACACATACTCAAATTCTCACAAGATCTGTAGCATCAGCATTTCCATATATGCACAATGAAGAGGTGGACGTATTCTTTCATTTTGCTTTTCTTATTAGCTGCTCCTTGTTGTTCAGCTCTGGCCTCAGCATAATGATGTAGCACTTAGGAGCAAAGATACAAACCAGTAAGCCAGCACTGGAGCATAAGATGGAGAAGATCTCCACAGCCACCATGTATTTTCCTTTGGTACTTAGGTAAGTCGGAACAAATGATAACCAAACACTGCCAAAGACCAACATGCTGAAGGTGATGAACTTTGCTTCATTGAAACTATCTGGCAACCTCCTGGCTAGGAAAGCCACAAAGAAACTGACAATGGCCAGTGAGCTCATATAGCCCAAGACACAGTAAAACATGGTAACTGAACCCTCATTACATTCCCATACAATTTTGCCATTTATTGAGTGCATGTCCCTATCTGGGAACGGAGGGAAAGTACTTAACCAAAGAGTACAAATGCCTGTTTGAAAGGAGGAGCAAGAAAGGACAATAGAATTTGCCAGTCCTTTCCCCACCCATCTTCTCATCCTGGATCCTGGTTTCGTCGCCATGAATGCTAGAACCACTGTTATGGTTTTGGCCAAAATGCTGGAAAGGGCCACAGAGAAGATGATGCCAAAGGCTGATTGTCGGAGAAGACACATGACCTTTCCAGGTTGTCCAATGAAGAGGAAGGAGCAGAGGAAGCAAAGCAGGAGGGAGATGAGGAGGGTGTAGGTGAGGGTCCTGTTGTTGGCTTTGACTATGGGAGTGTCCTTGTGCTTCACAAAAGTTCCAAACACTAAAGTAGTGATTAAAGAGAAAGAAATGGCAAAGATTGATAAAATGAACCCCAAAGTTTCTTTGTAAGAGAGGTAGCTTGGCACCCTAGGGAGGCACTGAGTTTGGTCCTTGTTTGCATACTTATCATCAGGACAATTCACACAAGCATCCATATCTGAAAAAGAGGAAGAACTATTTAAATATTTCAATATATTGACAAACATCCATCAAATGGAATCTGTAGTAGCAGCCAATGAAAGAGTCTCTTTTCCGCATTCTTGACGTTTTTTAACTTGAGCTGGTGGATTGCAGTGATTGAGTGATTTTCTGTAGACTAGGAAATCTCTCATTAAATAATAGTTTGTGCTTTCTACGTAGATAGTAATTTTATTATATGAAATGTGGTGAATATTATTATATTGCAAGCTGTTTCTGTTTGATTTTTGAAGAACTTTCGTTTGAATGTACATAAAGCAGCTCCAAGCATACTTGCATGACATGGATTATTTAGATAAATTACAGTCCTTGGTTCAGGCCTGTCTTAAAACAGTTATTTTTGTTAAATAAAATAAATAAAAATAACACTGCCATCTTGTTGAAGCTGCAGAAGTCCATATTTCAATAGTTATTGGAATGTAGACCACTTGCAAGTCCCATTAGCCTTAAACACTCAAAAAGAAAACTCTGGACTCTTCTTGCCACATTCGCCTAGAGATACAGCTCTTGCCTAATGCAAAATTCTCTTTGCAAAATGGAAATCATTACACTGGCTTTAAACTTCAATGCATACAAACATTACATTTCATGTATATCAATCTTATGCCTTCAACATTATGTCCCCTACCCTTCTTGTCAGAGATCATCCCTTCTGGACACGGAGCACAATCATAGCAGCAAAATTTCTCTCCCTCCTTTTTTTTCCTGCTGAAGCCTGGATAGCAGTTGTCATTGCACACAGAAAGAGGCAGCACCTTCATGAAATCATAAAAGAGAGACTAGCCATGAGAAAATAAGAGCATGTTTTGACAAGAAAGATGCTGTGAAACTTCTCCTAAACCAAGGCAAGATCTGCCAGGAAGTGGAGCATAGGAAGAATCAGATCTTGGGCTCAAGTGGTGTTATGACCCCAATACCTGCTCAGTCACATATACAAGTAACTTTCTCAGCCAAGGTTCAGTGAGCTGCAGCTGACTGAGCCAATCCATATGTAAGTCCCTCCAAAGGAGCATTTTGGGAGGTGTAGTGGGGGGCAAGACTAGATAGGCAGAACTTAGGCTGGATCTTAAATTCATTCATTTTAGTCATATGACCTGGCAATCAGCACAGAACACTATTATAAAGTCTTCTTTCCCCTTTGCTGGGCTTAGAGCAGACCCTCCAAGTGTCCCTATTTTCCAGGACACCCCTGATTTAGAGAAGCCATCCCGGTTTCTGATTTGATCCCAGAATGTCCTGCTTTTCATTAGGATGTCCCTATTTTCATTGGAGAAATGTTGGAGGGTATGACCCCCAAGCCGTCTAAAGGCAATCCTGTATAGGGAAGTTTTCTTAATGTTTAATGTTTTCTTATTATTTTATATATGTTGAAAGCTGCTCAGAGTGGCTGGGGCAACCCAGTAAGATGTGTGGGGTATAAATAGTAAAATTATGGAATGGGACATCCCTATTTTCATTGGATAAATGTTGGAGGGTATGCACAGAGCAGCAGCAGCAGCAGACCTGCTTTAAATCAGGACTTGAATCTGGGATATTTAAAATACAGTTTAAAATACACCAGTGTGCTTTATGCCAGCTTCTTTTATATGCAATTGCTCCCTAAGTTGATATGCGACCTTCAGGAATCTTTAAAGCTTGCCAGAAGGTTTTCTTTGTTTTACTTATATATTTCTGTATTTGCCAATCCCCACCAGCACTCTTGGCTGCTCTATTTTAGGCCACCTATAGTTTCCACACTGTCTTTAAATGTAGTCCTCCTGCAAATAATCCATTGCAGTGATACAAGTAGGATGTTACCAGAACATGAACAAGTGTTGCAAGGCTATCTCTGTCCAAACAGGGTTATAGTTAGTGTAATAAAAGATGGGCTGCGCCACTGTGTGCACCTATGCCTGAAGTGAAAAGGTGGGATCAAAGAACACCCCCAAATTATGAATGTGCTCTTCCAGGAGGCGTGCAACCCTGTCCCTCCTAACTGGGTAGACAAACTACATATAAATTGTATTCCATCTTCCCTGGTTGAAGTTCCATTTTATTAGTCCTCATTAATTTGATGGGTCTTCCATGAGGAGCATAGAATACATGACAAAACTGAGCTCAGGAGAACCCCTATAGGATTACTGCCATGGAACAATGCCCCTTTTGGCACCCACCCTTTGGAATATCTTTTGCCTATTTAAGATGTTCTTTTTTTCAACATGCCTTGTAAGTGGAAATATTTAGCCCAGCCTATATATTTCTTTGTATTGAATTTGACATTAGTTTTACATACAAAACTGTTACTAATTGTTTGTACACATGAAAGTCTCTTTTTTTTATTTAGACATTTTTTTACAGTCTTTTTAATGTATGAAACTGTATAAACATTTTTTTTGCTGATGTTCATGTTATTCATGTTATTGCTTTGATTTAATCATTTTATTGCTTTGCTTTAACAAATAATTAAGGCAAGGATCCACAATGATATCCTACCTGATTAAATTCTTGATGCCAGACAATTTGGTCATCATTAATGGTTAACTGTTTGCCTGGAGGAGCCTGAGGTTCCAACCTTCCAATTTTGACTCTAACCACTGAGCCATTGGGGAACATTACCCAGTTTGTAATATCAAATCCTGTAACCAATTCTCCATTTTTATTGAAGCTTACAGTATCCCCAGCACTGTTATTGAATGAAATACCTTTAAGAAACTGATGGAACTAGATAGGAAGAAAATGCAAACAGACAGAAGACTCTGAATGAGATTCATGAAACCATGTCTTAACGAACCACTGGATTATTCTTTTTGAACAGTATATGTGGTAACTTCATATATCAAGATAAAATTTCCTTGTATTTCTCCACAAGGCACATTGTGGGTCACCAATTATGTACAGCAGCAACAACAGTAATAATTATATTAAGACAACATTTTGTAATGTGGCTGGAACTACTTATCCAAATTGATTTCCAAACTCCCAGAATGTAGTTGAATTAGTTTAGGAAGCTGTAGAGTTCAACTTCTGCATCATAAGCTAGTCTCTTATTTTCTTTTTTAAAAATACGTTGCATTATAATTACCTGCCATGGTTGCACATTCTGAAATGTCAGTTTCTGCCCTTCCAATCTTCTATGCTTGGATCTGAATTTATTTATGGCATGCAAAGTATGTGCCACAACATAGACAGCATTGTAGACATTGTAGCTATGGCCAGTCATCTTCATTTCAAACAAAACCCCTGAAATGCTGTCCAGCTTCTCCTGCCCAGTGCAGGTTTTGTTCTCCTTTAATGAGCAGCCAAACGCCTGTTCCCAGAAGTCCTGAATAAAGCCATCTCCTTTGGCCCAGGCAGGTCTTACCATCTGAATGAACCTTTGGAATCCTAATGGCTGATTTGAATGAACTGTCAATGATATGGAGCCATGGAATGCCTGTATATCCCAAATCTTTTGAAAAGAAATAGATGCAAAATCCCAGTGGGATGTAATAACCCACACTTTACCCACAGATGGAAAAGACAAGAAAGGTGCTAGAAACACCAATGTTCTCAACATTTGAAAGGATGGAGGTTCTCCATATACAAAAAACACATTGGCTTTTCTCTGAATGACCATTTCATAGTTTTTCCACTGCTGTATAAGCAAATCTACTAGCTCATCCACATAATTCCATTTTGGTATTCTTACTATAAAGGCGTAACAGATGCTATTCTGGGAAAGGATTGGCACCATAGTCTGTAAAAACCTGTCCCCTTTGTCATCATCCACAGCAAAGAGTCCAATCCATGTCCATCTGAAATGCTTAAATAACTGCACAACACCTATGTTTTGTTGGGCTTCATTTGGGACCATCTGGTACAAAAAAGAGAATAGCAGTTTTTCATCTTGGACTGGCAAGAATGATCCATAAGTGAGCTAAAATAAAACATTCCAAGTTATAAGAGTGCTTTATCATCCATTCATAGAATTGCACTAGCTCCTACAGCTCATTAAAATCCCTGTATTATGCAGAGTTTTCCGCAATTAAACCATACCCAGGACCTGCCTGAATAATCTCTGCAACAGTCCTCTAGCAAGATGGAACCCACCTACCTCCAGTCAATTGGTTGACTGTCTTACTAGATATTTTTCCTCATGTTGAATCAAAATCTATATTTATCTTCTGCATTTGTAGAAAATTTTTTTTTACCTCTTCTATGGCTTGGCAATTCAAGTATCTGAAGCTTGTTATCTTGGCTCCCCCTAACTCTCTTCTCTTTAAGCCAAATATACCCAATTCCTTCAACATTTTTCAAAGAATGTTGTTCCATTTCCCTGATCATTTTCACAGTCCACTACTGAATCTGTTCCAATTTGTCTACATATCCCTCTTACAGTGTTGTACCAAGAATTGCAAATGTTCTGACTAGTAGAAATAAAGTAAAACCAACACTGCTTGTGATTTGGAAATTATAATTCTACTAAATTTTAATCTAGTAAGATAATTTTGAATTTCATTCCTGCCTCCTGAGGTATCAGCTACCCTTCCCAGTGTTCCATCATCTAAAAATTTGATGTGTTCCCTTTCCCCTGCCATCTACATCACTGAGATTTTTAAGCTTATCAGGCCCACAACAGATCCCTGTGCCACTCTCCTTGAAACTTGTTTAATGTGGAACTCTTGGTAAGTACTTTTAGAGTACTGTTTTCCACTGAGATGTGAATTTATCAGATTATATTATATTTGAGCTCTGATTTAATCAGTTTGCTAACCCAAATGCAACAAGAGATGTGGTAATAAAATATAATAATAAAATAAAATAAAATAATAAAATAAAATAAAATAAAATGGTATGCCAACACTGTGAAATCTTCATATCCCTATGCACATAGCCTACCTGTGGAATCTTCAGGCTTCCTGAAACAATGGCTATATTGGCAGAGATTTCAGAAATACATCCTCCAATGAGAGCTTTCAGATTATTCTCTTTATGACACTTGAAGTTGGGGGCAAAACTATGTTGTGAAGAAAGTAGGCTCAGAGTGGCCTTATAAGTCATTCTTGCAGTGTAGTAGCTATTGAGGATGTGGAATCCCAGAGAGACATTTGATAAAATTGTAGGAGTTTCATTGATCTCTTTGACAGCAAATGCTAAGGCCAGGATGTGCTGGTAGTTTTTAGGCACTGAGCTGCAGAAAGAGTTACAGTAGTTTCATCATGCAAAAACAAACACATTTGTGGTCTTCTTCTTTATCACTCATCAATGTTCTTTCAAGACCATAACAGAGTGAAATTGTTGCAGGGTCTACTGGGAGGGGCACATCATAAGCATCTTGCTTCAATTGTTATTGCAGCTAAACTTTACTCAGAGTATACCCATTGAAATTACTGGTCCTAAGTTAGTCGTGTCCATTGATTTAAATGGCTCCTTTCTGAGGATGACTAACATTGCATACAACACTTGGTTAGCATGAGAAACGGACACTTAATATATTGAGGATTGTTTGTTGCTCCAAAGGAAATGTCTTAATCTGAAAAAGTTCTCAGTGGGCTCCCTTCAATATGTCCTAAATCTCTTCACAAACATTCTACTCTACATTTGGATATATAGCTCCCTTCTCAGGAGGCTCCACTTCTGCCTTTTCCTGGTTAGGATTCAGCAGTGTAGGAGTCAAGCAGAAAACCACTCAGACCCCAAGGGCATCATCCAGCAAGTAGCTTTCTATGCAAACTCAATTGCAATACACAGAACCCCCCGTAAGGTGGGATTTACTAGTGGTTTCTATGCAACAAAATAAGGAGGATTAAAATAAAGATTAATCAAATGTTGCTGGGATGCCATCTTTTTCTCACCTCTCCCTAAAATAAAGAATTATGTAAGCCCCGTGTTGCATAGTTGTGTGTTGTCAGTTACTTTAGCCTGAAAATATGAAAGAGGGAGAGAGAGAGAAATAATGCCTCACATGGGTTCATTAATCAAGACCTGTCCAGGTTGTTCAGTGAAAGAGAGATTATTATAGAGATAAAGGACTTGAGAAACAATTCCACCGATGAGAAGGTCTCCTGGTTGATAAAAATTATGAGGTATAGGTTGGGGATCATCAAATATGCTGCAGTTAATATGTGTCTTGCACACAGTATGACACAGCAGCCCCAGCAGTATCACCAACAACAGCATGGTCCGGTTGACAAATTTCCTCCTCCATATATAAATCCCCATGTTTCACCTCAGCATTAGATGTGGCTATTATCTGTTTTGCTGACAGTAAATTATATCATTATACTTATTTACAGCTTGACAACTTGGGGAAGCTGTGTACCTGTGCCCTGATATTATATTTTATATTGCTCCTTGTCCATCAGCACCCCTGAACAACATATTCTTTTTATATTCTCAATTTATCCTCTAGAATTAAGTGAGAACTAGACATTTCCCCTTCATTTTAGAATCCTCATATATGCCTTTTCAGGAACAAGTACAAATAAATTTAATGTGGTGCGCGAAGAAAAGAAAAGAAACATCAACAACTCTTGGTTAAGTAAATTGACATAATTTTGTACTGGAAAAAAGAAAAAGCAGTTATGATGAAAAACAATACAACAATGACCTCTAGGGAGAGTGGTACAAAATATTTCTCCAAATGAATGAAATATAAATTATGGTAAGGAAACATGCAGGGTGTTAATTAAAACTTTGTTAATGAGATCCAAGTGTTACAGGGGAAAAATGGGCAGTTGAAGATTAATTGGTGAAGGAAAAATGATGAGGAACAGAGATATTCATAATATTTGGCCTAAAAATCAGTGAAGAATCATCTGGTGGAAGCATGTCCTTTGGAGGGGATGACTGTTCAAAAGAGTGATAGAACCCTGCATATGCTTAGGTCCAGTTCTGAAAAACCTGAGTGTTTTGTAGCTTCTTAAAGATGCTGATTGTTGATCTTGCTAACAGGATCTGAATGCCCATTGTGTCCAAATATGGAAACTTGTGATTCTGATAATGATAGGAATGATTATCATTTCCCCAGTGTGCTGTTTGCCTTTGAAACTGCATAATATGTGGCAAAACTGCTAGCTTCTCCACTCCTCCATACCCCACCAGGATCTTAAAACTATTAACATCTTAAATCTATTTTTTTTGAGGGATAATTAGAAGTCCAGTATCCTCCTATGTCCAGTATGCTTATACCAAGACTTAAAGGTCAGCCACAAAACTCATACTTAACATAACTGGAAGGGCTGGGTTTAAATGTAGAGTCAAATGCCTGGAGGTATTTGAGGTTAATCTTCATGCTGATGAGTACACCTCCTTGAATCACTTCCAATTCTTGTTTGTCCTTTTTATATTTAACATTATTCTTACAGATTATTTAAGCAGTAAAAACCATATGCATGACATAAGAAATAAGCTTATATAGCTCAGTATAGTGACTGACAGTAGTGCTACTAAGTTTTCAGGCCAAGGCCCTTCTGCTTAATCCTTCTGACAGGGGCTGGAAGGGCCTCAATGGGTGGGGACTACAATCTACAATCCCTTTTCTGCAGTCTTTGGGAGTACAGGGAAAGGAGGAGACAGGAGGAAAAAAACCAGAGGAGATTGAAATGAGTTTAAAATGCAACAATATATTGTTGTGGTTCGAGGACCCTATCCCGGCTTTGTGGAATGAAGACACACAGACACAGAGTATAAGGTTAATGGGCAAGAAAAGGCCACAACTTTATTGATTACAGCAAGTGGGAAGGTATTGGCTTAGGCATTGGACCACAACAGATTAACTCCACCCACTTGGAGAGGGGTGAGCCCAAAGGGGGTTTATTCACCAGAAGGTAGAGCCTGTTGATGCTAATACAACTATAAGCTCTCCCCTGATGTCACCGAGGGTCGTGACATGACCCCCCCCCCACGCCACAGAGGCATCTGACAGGATCCACGACCGCCGGATTCCTTTAACGGAATACCCAAATTTGAAGGGCTAGGCGATGGCCACACCTAGACCTTCCATACACCATCAACACATTCCAATGCCTAACCGCCACCTGAGCCCCAAGGTGGAAAATGAGGCGAAATGGCTGGTGCAGCAGTAAGTTAAACTGCAAACTATGCCCCCTCCAAGCCGCCCGGTTGGGCACTTACCTGTGGGCGTGGTGCGCCAGCCAGGTGAGTGGGGCAGGGGGCGTAATGCCCCCTGCGTGATGCAGAAATCGAGTCCCGCCCACAACACCTCCCCTCTTGAAGGAGGAGAGCCTTTTGTTAATGAGGAGTTTAGCCCATCTGCCCTTTGGAGTGTGTCCCAAGCAACTCGATTCTAAATCTCCATGTTGTCCAATATTGAACTGTGAGAACTCTGGACTCTAGTGGAGGAAAGTTGTATTTTCTACTAGCTGACCATATTTTACATGGATCCATCAGAGTGATTCTTGCTCCATATATATAAAAAATGTCAGAACTCAAGAACTTATTTAGAAACCCTATACTATGTACTGAAGCATTGCCTACTCCTACCAGTAGATACATGTGCATTCATTAGTTTTCATTAAGACTAAGAAATAAAAGTATACTGGGGTACAGTGGGGCCAGCTTGTGAGGGCGATGGGGGGGGGCAACATCGTGCGCATGACATCAAGACATTGGCAGGAGGAAGGGGAGAAGGAACTGGCCACTGGAGCTGCGCTATGCACTTTGCCTCTATACTTTTTGGACATGGGGTGCTGGCCACAACCCCAAAAATATAGGGGGCACAAAACTGCTCAGCCTTCAGGAGCTGACACCCCTGCTGAGATACTTTATATTATACTGTGATTTATAGAGGTACTGCAGTGTAGAGGTTTTAAATGGTAAGACTGTTGGGCAAGGACTTGAGAGACCTGGACTTATTTTGTTGAATGATGTATGCTACGTGTAACAACAACAACAACAGCAACAACGATGATCCTGCCCTTTCCCAAACTGTCCTTTCCTAAACTGGGACTCAAGGAGATTTACACAAATTAAAACAACACAAATAAGATACAGAAAGCTAAAAACATATAAAAGATGACCATTTTAAAAAGTGCTTAAAATTTAATATAATGAAACTAATGAAAAATAAATGTATTAAATCTATTAAAATATATGAAATATATTAAAATAAATCTATTAAAATACAGATAACAGCAAAGCACTATTAAAAGCTCTTTCCATACAAAAACAATCCTCTATCTACTTATACGAGATCCTCCCTTAACTGAATAGGGAAATAAGCCACAGAAGGGTTGGCTTAGTATTGCAACAAAATTACTCAAAAGGGAGGAATCCCCTAAGCCCTGTCCACTTGACTTTCTGGTACCACTCACTTGACCTCCTAGGTGCCCCACCAGGTCTAGGTTCCACCGGCCTCCACTAATACAAATCAGTTTCACATATGAGTTATACTAAAAGGGGTCAGCCTCAGGGACATGTAGGTATCCACTTTCATTTTGAAAGTAACTCATCCAGCTAATTGACTTCAATTAATTGTAGAGTACATGTATAGTAAATGACTTTACTGTAACTGTGACTTTTTTGTTTGTAATTGATGTTTGTGAAACCAAAGATTTACATCTTTAGGATAAACTTGAAATGTTAATGGTTTTATGACAAGATGCATGGTTGGTTTGAGATCAGAAAGCTTGTGGAACAGAATGCAGGTCTGGCCTCTGTCACTGCCCTCAGGATCTGAGATGGATTTGAGATACCTTTCATTTCCAATTGATTCCTAACATGAATTGAGCGACACAGTCATACGTCGGCTCCTGAACGCCTTGGGAGTCGAATGTTCCGGTTCCCAAAATACCGAAAACTGGAATTGAGTGTTCCAGTTTTTGAACATTCTTTTGGAAGGAAACATCCAACAGGGCTTCCGTGGCTTCTGATTGGCTGCAGGACCTTCCTGCAGCCAATCAGAACTGCCCTTTAGTTTTCTATTGTTTCTAAAGTCGGATGGACTTCCAGAATGGATTCTGTTCGACTTCTGAGGCACGACAGTATAAGGATGAGGAAAAACATTAATAAATGAATCAGCTATAGGTCTCATTTAAATCTCTCTGGAACCAGCCAAAATAGGAGCAGGAAGGGTGCTATTTGTGACACATTGACTGTTGTGCCTGCTTCAAGGCTACATGGGAGGGGGCCGGGAATGACTAATTACATTTGCCGAAGCATGCACAAAGAAAAGATGGACACACACATATTTTATTTAGTTTTCCTTATTAGTTGTTCCCTGCTGTTTAGTTCAGGCCTCAGCACAATGATATAGCATTTAGGGAAAAAGATGCAACCCAGTAGTCCAGCACTAGAGGACAGGATGGAGAAAACCTCCACAGCTACCATGTATTTTCCTTTGGTGCTCATATAACTTGGTACAAAGGACAGCCAAACACTGCAAAACACCAGCATGCTGAAAGTGATGAACTTGGCTTCATTGAAACTGTCAGGTAACTTCCTGGCTAGAAAAGCCACAATGAAACTGAGAGTGGCTAAGGAACCCATGTAGCCCAGGACACAGTAAAACATGGTGGCTGAATTCTCGTTACAATGAAGTATGATTTCCCCATCCAATGAGTGCATGTCTGTATCTGGAAAGGGTGGGAAAGTACTTAACCACAGAATACAAACACCAGCTTGGATTAAGGTACAGGAAACTACAATGCAACTTGCTGGTTTTTTGCCAACCCATTTTCTCATCCTGGCTCCTGGTTTGGTCGCCATAAATACCAGAACCACAGTGACGGTCTTCGCCAATACAGAGGAAAGGGCCAAAGAGAAGATGGTGCTGAAACCTGTCTGCCGCAGAAGGCAGGTTGCCTTTCCAGGAAGTCCAATGAAGAGCAAGGATGAAAGGAAGCAAAGGAGGAGGGAGATGAGGAGGATGTAGGTGAGGGTCCGGTTGTTTGCTTTCACTATGGGGGTGTCCTTGTGCTTCAAAAAAATTCCAAGGACTAAGGTTGTGGCAAAAAAGAAAGAAATAGCCAGGATAACTAAGATAATCCCTAAATACTCTTTGTAAGAAAGGTAGCTTATAGCTCTTGGAATACACTGGGTTTGGTCCCTGTTGGGATACTGGTCTTCTGGACATTTGTCACAAGCATCCATGTCTTAAGAAAAAGAAGAAGAGAAGTTTAAATATTTCCAAATGTAGAAGAACAATCTAAAGAAATCAGTTCTAAAAGCTAGTGAAACTGCATCCTTTGGAACTCTTGTAGGTCTTTTTTATCTGTCTGTTAAAAGTTACTTAGCCTGCCTTTTAAACGGATTAAAAAATTATCTGTGGATGTTCTTCAAAAAATATTTTTTAGTTTCTAATATGAACCACCATTATATCTTTGATTATATATATATATATTATCATTCTCAGAACAAACAAACAAACAGTATCAAACAATATGATAATTGTGTGCTATCTCTGTACATTATGCCTCCTACCGTTTTGGCAAGAGACCATCCCCTTTGGACACAGAGCACAATGATAGCAGCAGAATTTTTCTCCCTCTTTCTTTTTTCTGCTGTAGCCAGGATAGCAGTTGTCATTGCACACAGAAACTGGCAGCACCTGCACAGAAACATGAAGCATGATCAGAAATCAGGAAGGGGGGTTTGTTTTGAGGATGTTAGGCCTCCAAATAGTGAGATGAGCATTAGATACATAAAAAATAAATTATTACATTTTTATACTGCCCTTCAAGAATACATACCACAATAACAACAACTACAAAAACAATAACCACACACAAACACTGTTTAAAAGGCCATAGATTGTTTAACAAGCTAAAGTTCTGGAATAAGAGGAATGTTTTTGCCTGGTGCCTAAGGATATGTAACGAAGGCACCAGGTAAGCCTCCTTAGAGGGAGCATTCCATAATTGAAAATGCACAGAAATAACTAGGACTATGGCAAAAGCCATTGCAGAAGAGACCTAGTTTAGGAAGAGATTTTGTGACTTAGATACTGCGACATCAGAAATTTGGCATTATGTAGGTGAAGTTAAAGTAGGTATCATTGCGTGGACAGGCGGAGTCCCCAGATCCCACGCGGTCCCCCTGTCATGTGGAATAACGACTCATGACAACGTGCTATGGGATTAAATTGGCCACAACTTTATTAAATTTCAAATGTGGGTAGACCTTGGCTCAGGCATTGGGCGTTCTCCCTCCCCAGTCCCCAGCCGGGGACCTAGGGAGCATCAGGGTTATCCAGTGTGTGTGTGTGTGGGGGGGGATGGGCCGGCTCTGGAGAACGTATGTTCAAGCAGAGATAGCCGCCCCCGTTACACCGCCGCCGCAGGGGAGAGCAATGACGACCTTTCGGTGTACGGCCAAAGCCTCCCTTCGGAAACCCCTTTAGCGGGGAACCCTGGTATCGCTGCCGCAAAGAGGAAGATGGACTAAAGGATTCCGCCCAAGACCTGATACTGCCAAAGTTGTGACGTTTTGCTACGGGAAAGGCGAAACCTGCCAATGCAGGGAAATTCCTTTCCGGCCCTTTAACAGCGACCTTAACGTAGCAGCGCCCACATACCTGCGAAGAAAAGTTAACCTGCAAAACCTGTGAAGAAAAGTTAACCTGCAAATAAGACATTAACTGAGGGTGGGTAGGGTGGGAGAAGCTCTGGAGCCAAGTGAGGATTCCCAGGTAAGATCCTATTGTGTGGGCAGGTAATCCCTCCCCTCCCTGGCCTGGTCTCCTTGGCAACGCTTCCCCCAGGTGGGATTGGGCAACTGACTGAGGTAGGTGGAGACCTCCAGGTATCCCACCTGAGGGAAGGCAAACCAAGCCTATGCTGTTGGAGCCGTTCCAGATCTAGGGGCTGCGCGCGTCCACGCAAAGGGCGCCCCCCGTTTTAAGTGGGGAGCGGTCATTATTCATTATGGAAATCTTTAGAAAGGATATACTATAAAAAAAGCCAAAGAAGAATGTCACCAAGCATATTTCAATAAGTCTAAGAGCAGGCAGAATATACTTAATCATTTGTCTCTGTGCCTCACCTGATTAAAACTTTGGTGCCAGACAATTTGGTCATCATGAATGCTCAACAATTTGCCTGGAGGAGCCTGAGGCTCCAATCTTCCAACTTTCACTCTGACCACTGAGCCATTGAGGAACATCATCCAGTTTGTAATATCAAATCCTGAAACTAATTCTCCATTCTTATCAAAATGTATTGTTTCTCCAAGACTATTATTGAATATGATGCTGCTTAGAAAGTGATGGACCTAGATTGAAAGGGAATATATATATATAAAAGGATACCTAGGATATAAAACTATTTCAGTGACCTTCACAAAGGTGTGCTATTGGAAAGCAAATGCAGTGGCTCTATATGTAATTTTCCTTCATTTATCCCAGTATCCAAATTCCCTGTTTTAAAATGACACTGACATTCATTATCCAAATGGAGTCATATAAAACAACAGCAACAACAGTGACAAGTAACCCAATCAATGTTGATAGGATTGTTCTATGAACACATAGAGTTCCTTTCACTGCTTGATCATATATTGAGTTTTAATTACCTGCCATGATTGCACATTCTGAAAAAAGAATCTCTCATCTCGCAACAAACTTCTATGCTTCAATCTCAACCTGTATAGTTGATGCAAAGCATGTGCCACAGTATAGACAGCATTGTAGACACTGTAACTATGGCCAGTCATCTTCATTTCAAACAAAATACCAGGAATGCTCTCCAGCTTCTCCTCCCCAGTGCATGTTTCCTTTTCATCTTCCTCCTGCTTCTTTAATGAACAGCTGAATGCCTGTTCCCAGAAATCCTGGATAAATCCATCTCCTTTCACCCCAAAAGGTGTTATCCCCTCAATAAACTTTTGGAACCCTGGTGGCTGATTTGAGTGAGCAGTGAAAGATATGGAACCATGGAAGGTTTGCATATCCCAAGTCCTTTGAAACGACACCGAGGTGAAATCCCAGTGAGATGTAACAATCCACACTTTACCAAGAGGTGGCCATGATGCACAGAATGTTGCAAATAGAAATATCCTCACAATCTGAAAAGATGGAGGTTCTCCATATACAAAGAATACATTGGCTTTTGTGTCAGTGAGAATGACATAGTTTTCCAAGTTTTCCAAAAGCACGTCAACCATATTCTCCACATAGCTCCATTTTGGTAGTCTTATTATAAAAGCATAACATATGTCATTCTGGGAAAGCATTGGCACCATTGCTTGTAAAAACCTGTCCCCTTTGTCATCATCCACAGCAGCAACTCCGACCCATTTCCACCCAAAATGCTGAAGTAACCGCACAACTCCCGTTTGCTGGTGGGATTCAGTTGGGACCATTTGATATAAAAATGGGAATAGCATTTTGGAACTTTGTAGTGGCAAAAATGATCCGTAAGTGATCTGAAATAGTATGTGTAAAAACCTGTTTGTTGAATTATCTGTCTTAGAATCATCTTAAAGTGGCATGTCTAAGTGGCAGCTTATAGTGTTGGATATGCACAGTTATTTTTCAAGGAGAACCATTACTTCCTTGAAACATTTGCAGATAAAGAATGTGTTGTGCCAAAGCATCAGTATTCAAAGACAGGAAATGGATTCTAAGAACTGTTTTTCAATGAACCTTACAATCAACAATAGGAAAGCATTAACCCCCCCCCCCCGAATCATCTTAAAGTGTGGCAATGACACCAGGGACTGTAATCTGCACCATCAAAAGGAAGGGAGGCAAGCAATTTAGACAAACCAATCCTTAACTTCGTTAACTGAAGTGATGTAACTTTGCCACCAGCCATGGTATGTTTTCTACATTGAACGTGTTCTTAACTCCCTATATTATCTAGAATGTTATGACACTATGGTATGAGGTGAATAGTAAGGCCTTAGTACATGCTTACTTATCTCTGACACCACACTGGTTTGTGGACACAGGGAAAAAGGATCCAGCACATTAGAAAATAGGAAGGAAGGGTGTTGGTTGACCAGTCCTGCAAGCCAGTTGAGATCACAGCAGCCATGAAGGGCATGGTGTAGGTGTGGCTTACTAGGCACCAGCTCAAACACATTTACAGAGGAATGACAAGACATCAATATCAACATGATGCATGAGAGTGGATTGGTGGGCATCTACTGTAACATCGATGAATTCCATCTCAGTCTGAACAAGAGGACTGCTGCTTTCCCCTCCATCTCCACGAGTGGTGGACCTTGGGACCTCACATTTCAGCAGTGCCCTGTGTGATGCCAAAATTCAGCATCCCCGCTCTCACCTTCCATTCTATATTATAGTTGTGGTGCTTCCTAAAGTGCCCCCTAAATCCCCCTCTGATCTCCACCACCCATGATCTTGAGAGCTGCAGAAGTGTTTCTGAGCATTTCCACCACAGTGTGAAGGGCAATATGCTGCTGTAGAAGAAGCAGGCAGAGTTAGGGCTCTTACAGCTCTGGCTGGTGTGTGATATGGGCACATTGTGGAATGCCACCTACCTTATGCTTGAGTGTATGGTGGAGCAAAAGATGTCCATGAACTCTCTATTTATGGAGAAATTATGGTGTAGGTCCCACTAGGAGGCAGAAGTGGGATGTCATTTCCTAGCTAGTGATGGTTCTCATCCCCTTCCTGGAAGCCACTGAGCAGCAACAAGGATCTCCTCAGCCAGGTGATCTTCATGATCAGGCATCTCAAGAACTTTGTCAAATGTTATCCTAAAATCAAGATGCTATGTCACAATGGTGAAACCGCCATACCTTCATGCACACAGCTTACTTGTGGAGTCTTGTGAATTTCTGAAATGAAGGCCATATTGGCAGAGATCTCAGAGAAACATCCTCCAATGATGGCTATCAGATTGTTCTGGTCGTGACACCTAAAGTTGGGGGCAAACTTCTGTTGTGTGGAAAGCAGGCTCAGAGTAGCCTTATAAGTCATTCTTGCAGTCAAGTAGCTATTGAGGATGTGAAAACCCAAAGAGATATTTGGCAATATGTTGGGATTCTCATTGATCTCTTTGACAGCAAATGTTAAGGCCAGGATGTGCTGGTAGTTCTTAGGCACTGAACTGTAATAAGAGTGACAGCTGTTTAATAAAATGAACATGGCAATAATAAAAAAAGCATTTGTACTCTTCATCATTTAACATCAGCTTGCTTTCATGAAAACAAGGTTGTCGAAATATTTTGGGATCATTCTAGAGCTTAATAAACTGTTCCCTTATCTTATTTTTATGAATACATTTCTTGAAATTTATACATTGTTTGATTGGAAAAAACAACAACCTCTCAAAGTGGTTTACAAAAAAGACAAATTGTTAACATTAACAACAGGTAAAATTGACAAAAAGAATATAAGACATTTGAAAAGTTAAAATACTCAGAATAACAACCAGCCCAATGGATGAGTGTGAATGTATTTTAGGATTGTATGCAATATTAGTCATTCTCAGAAAAAGACCAATTGTACTTAAGGGACATGGCTTAATTAGGCATATTAATTTCTATAAGTCTAATCTGAATTTAACTGTGGATACAACTGATGATGTCTGTATATTTGGGGAATGCATCTAATTTTGATGAATCTTATATTGTAGGCCAAATCAACCTCATTAGGTGAGATTCAGGAGATATCCAATATGAATAAGGTAAAGGAACTCCTTACAGTTAAGTCCAGTCATGAACGACTCTGGGGTCGCGGTGCTCATCTTGCTTTATAGGCCGAGGGAGCTGGTGTTTGTCCGCTTCCGCAGACAGTTTTTCCGGGTTATGTGGCCAGCATGACTAAGCCGCTTCTGGCAAAGCCAAAGCAGCACACGGAAACACCATTTAACTTCCCGCTGGAGCGGTACTTATTTGTCTACTTGCACTGCGTGAGTACGAACTGTTAGGTTGGCAGGAGCTGGGACTGAGACAATGGGAGCTCACCCCGTCATGGGGCCTCAAGCTGGCGACCTTCTGATCGGCAAGTCCAAGCGGACAGTGGTTTAAACCACAGCGCCACCTGCGTACCCATACAAATTAGGCTCCTTCTAAATCAAACATAGGTCCACCCAAACTCTTGTGTTCAATTTGAAGGTCAAGGGGTAGACAACAAAAGAAGAAAAACAAATATTTATTTCCATGCATCCCTTATAATGAAAACACAACTGTGGGACGGTGGGGGAAGGAGAGAATTGAGGTGTAATGTTATAACTTACAGTTCTAGTATCAATCCAGGGAATAATTTCAGCAGGGCTCTTCTTTTTGCATCCAAGCACAATAGTTTGGGAAGGATTTAGAAGAAACCTAGCAGAAGCTGATTCTTTGTTTTCACTGCATTTTGTTTGACTGTGTGATGGTTGTAGCACAGACAACAGGGCCGTGAAGACTGGTTGAGTGTGAGGAGTTTCATAATTAGACAAGGCACTAATCATATCATGTGTTTGTGTATCACGGCCGCACACCAAGAACCACAGTAAACAGTCAATAAAAGGGGGGAATCCTTTTTAAAAATACGCCAGAGCCTTAAAGGCTGTTATTCTACTATACCCTTTTTTGCACAAGCTCTACAGTGTAAATTTTAATATATTTTCTCAATATATAATCCATCTACTCAAACTCGAATGAAACACTTGCAGTCGCTGTCAATTTCTTTGGTGAAGTAAAAACAAAAAACCCTACCCCCCAGTAACACAAAATTCTAATTCATAGTGGCTGTTCAATTTCTCCAACCACTTTGCTGAAATCTTACAAGTTACTTAAGACTTATCCTAACAATCTTGTCCATTGAGCATCCATTCTGATATGCTGGTGACACCTTTCAATGATTTCCCTGCAATTTTCTGAACTGCAAAAGTCTATTTCTTTTTAAAGTGAGTTTAGTGTGTAGCTGAAATATTTTGCTAGAAGATACTAAAATCTCAAGTTTATTAGTCTATGTGTGTGTGTTTTTTTTTATTCTCTCCAAGTGACATTGCTGTAATTTAATACATTTCATATAATGTATTTGTGGTCATTTTGTAAACTGTACAGTGATTGTTCTGATATTAAGCCATTTTCATATTTGAACAAATTAATAAATAAAACCTGAGAATAATCCACCACGTGCTTATTCAGTAGAAGCCCAATAGCAATGCACAAGATCCATTCAGTCAATTAGTGGTTCGTGAGAATGTTTTAAAGAATGAGAAAGAGAACAAAATTAATGCCTTACGTGGGTTCATTAATCAACATCTGTGTAGGTTGCTCTGTGAAATCAAAGGTATCATAGTTGAAGAAGACCTGGGAAACCATCTCCCCAATGATCAGGTCACCTGGTTGGTAAAATTCATGAGGAATATGGAGGGGATCATCATTTATACTGCAGTTAATGGAACGTGTCTTGCACACAGTGTGGCACAGCAGTAGAAGCAGCAGCACCACCACCACCAGCATGACCCTGCTGAAGAAAACTCACCTCCACATGTAGATTTCCATGTTGCTGCCTATATATAGAGTAGATAATCATACATGAGAAATAGATCCAGTGCTCAACAATGCAAAAGTTTTTTCTCTTCTTTCAGTTTATCTTGCTGATGACATCTGTATATCCATTTTGTAAGAGGTTGGAAGCTAGTAATTTTGACAATGATAGGTGTGATGATAATTTCCCATGTGTGCTGATGCTCCTTGAAGTTGCATCACGTACACAAAAAGTACTAGGACATCCCTCCCTCCCAGACTCTAGCACTATTATTCTCTTTTATGAGGAATAACAATCAGTAAGTTACTCTTAGCCAGGAAGTTGTAGACTTCTTTCCTCCTGTACAAATGTTAAGGTCACACAAACAGATCACTCCCATTTGGCATAATTTGCCTTAAAGGTTGTGAAATTTGTGGCTCGGTGATCATATCCTTTAACAGATCACTTCCAATTCCTGCTTGTCCTGACAGCAAAATATTCCAACCCTTTCTTTATGCAATTCCCCTGTCTGGAACTTGGCTATATCTTCCCATGGCTGTAGTTTGCTTTGTGTTCATCAGCTGTGATGCTTAGCTCAAGTATTGCAACTTGAATAATAGCCATAAAGGGCTGTCACATGAAAGATTGTGCAAGCTTGTTTTTTTCGGGGTAGGACCTGAACAAATGGCTTCAAATTACAAGAAAGGAGATTCTGACAAAACAACCAGAGGAACTTCCTGACAATAAGAGCTGTTTGACATTGAACAGATTCCCAAGAGAGGTAGTGGACTCTCTTCCCCTGAAGGTGTTTAAGTGAAGGTTGGATCTAAAAGGTAAAGGTAAAGGTACTCCTGCCCATCAGGGCCAGTCGTGACCAACTCTAGGGTTGCGCGCTCATCTCGCTCAAGAGGCTGGGAGCCGGCGCTGTCCGAAGACACTTCCGGGTCACGTGGCCAGCGTGACTAAGCTGCATCTGGCGAGCCAGCACCAGCGCCGCACACGGAAACGCCGTTTACCTTCCCGCTAGAAAGCGGTCCCTATTTATCTACTTGCACTTTAGGGGTGCTTTTGAACTGCTGGGTAGGCAGGAGCTGGGACCGAATGACGGGAGCTCACCCCGCACGGAGATTCGAACCGCCGACCTTTCGATCGGCAGGACCTAGGCTCTGTGGTTTAACCCACAGCGCCACCCGCGTCCCACAAGGTAAATGTAAAGGTACCCCTGCCCATCAGGGCCAGTCGTGACTGACTCTAGGGTTGCGCGCTCATCTCGCTCATCTATGAATTAGTTGAAGTATGATTTAGCTGAGATTCCTGCATTGCAGGGGGTTAGACTATATGAGCCTCCCAGCTCTACAATTCTATAATTCTATGATTCACCTAAATATAGGAAGTAGGTGTCAGTGTTTTGGAGTGTAAAGGGAAGTCTCTTTCTGCACAAAACTGCTCCATTTTGGGGAAGCCTTGCTCCTCTTTTTCTCTTGCTTTCTGAGAAGTCTTGCTTGTAGGTTTTTCCCTGCTTTTGCACACACTGTACGAACCTGCTCTTCACGCCTAGCTGATCACAAAACCTGATTACATTGTTACATGAGATGATCAATCATTAGTAACAGACATCCTAAGCTCATGGAAAACAAACTGTACTTGCTCTCCATGCCTAGCTGACCATAACTATAGAACCCGATTGTTATATTGTTTGTGCCAATTAATCCCTAGTTACAATTCAATTAGGAGGCTTCATGCCTGTCTAGTTCTAGCTCCGATTCTCAGCCTTCTCTCCATCAATGATAAATGATCAAATGTAAATCCCACCTCTCACATGTAATTCCCGCCTTAGTACTTATGTTAACCAATCACAAGTTTCTGTGTGTATGTATCAACCAATCAGCCACAGGCACAGTTTTGGCAATGCTTGTAATATTCAATAAAAGAGGCTCTCAGGGTCCGCCCAGAGAGACGCCTAGCTACACCTGCCTCTCTCGTCTCCCGTGATTTTTCATTTCTACAGGAGTGGAGGTTAATTATTGTGCTGAACCTACCACATTCCTTTTTCAATAAAGGAGTAGAAAAGACCAATTGACTCTCTTTTCTTCACCCATTTCCTCATTCTGAGCCTTCAGTTTATAATCCTGTCCACCATCTCATGGTTCACTCATCATCACTCAAACATTATAGCCCTAACTCTGAGCAGGAGCTGTACTTCTTACATGCTACTTTTGAATACAGAATAGGTCAAAATCTCTATTCAGTCCCCAATTCCAAAGGAAAAGGCTCACATTTGAAGCTAAGGCAGGATACTTGGTTGTAGCAAAAACTCTTCAAAGATAGAATAGGCTTGGTTGGCCTGCATTCCTTCTTCTACAACTGTTCTTGGAGTGAAGGATATGTAAAGTATAATGATGTTTCTGTCAGGTTCATGAAAAGAACCAAACAAAAAACAAGCAAACAAAATATGTGGGTGGGGAGAGACATCAGAAGAACTGTCCTGGCAGTGTCTTCCTTTTTACTAGCAACAGTAGAGCTTTCCTATATTACAAAGAGCTGATAGATGCAACCCTATATCCACCTTTGGTATAGGTGAGTACACAATACAGAAAAATGAAGGCATGAAACCTGTTTAAGGTGGGTTGTGCCTGGTTCAAGTCAATTGAGAAGATTTTTAGTAGATATGTTTCCTTGGATCCATTCCAGTTTCACTTGAGGCCTGGTCATGGCACAGAAACTGCCTTGGTCACCCTGGTTGATAACATTTATTAGGAGAGAGATACAGATAGTTCCATCCTGCTTGTTTTCTTTGACCTCCTAATGCATTTTGATGCTGTAGAAACTTCATTTGGTCCAAATTGCAGCAGCAAGATTGCTGGCTGGGAATTCCTTCAGATCTCATATGACCTCTGTTTTAAAACAGCTGAACTGGTTGCCGGTTTGTTTCTTCACCCAATTCAAGGTGCTCACATCAGCGTTTAAAGTCCTAAATTACCCAGGACCCATTCCCTACACTGTAGTGATCAGGTGGGATTGCTATGAGGAATTATAACAAATATAGAGTAAGCCATCCGTGTCAGCAATGAAAGCATTCCGTTGACTGGGTTTAAACTATTTTGATATGATTCTTGATCAATCCACACCTCTGCATCCCTGTTCCATTTCTCTTTCTTCACAAGTCACGTACCCACTTCGACAGGCAGGCGTCCTGCGTCATCAAAGACAGTGGGCAGTTTCTTTGCTGTAGCTTTTCTGATATGTTAATCTTAGGGCCAGGAAACAGGTTTCACATAAAGGTGATAATGATTGCTGTCCTCCTGGCCATCCTTCTTATCATGTGTATTGATTGTTTATGACCTCCGGGGTTGCTGAATGCATTCCTTTGTAGTTTTCATTCATTTACCCCAAAATATGTATGCCTAACTAGTGTTTGTAGTTTAATTTTGTCCCCACGTGGGGTTTGTTGAAATGCTCAAAAGAAATCTGATTGGTTCTTACGAACACTCTGTAAAAAGTTCTTTTGTGAATAAAACGACCTGGGCTAAGGGGTAGAAGGAGAGAGATTATTATACGCACCCCTCCCAGAGTCTTGCTGGTTTTAGCCTCTGTGTGTATTCTTATTAATCAGAGTTCAATCCTTCCTTTACTTTGAGAACACCTCACTACATATCCTCTCTGGTACTGAGATCGGTATATTATTCACTCTTGTTATTTCCTCCATTTTTTAAATTTTTTTATTAATATTTTATTAAGTTTTATCAATAAGAAAAATTCAGGAAAAATACAAAAACAAAGAAATACAAAGTCAAAATACAAAAATAAAAACATTAAGCACAAAAAAGAAAAAAGAATAAAAGAAAAACACATATAGAAAAAGTAAAACTCCCTCTTTTTTGATTTCTCATCTTTAGTTAACTTGCTTTCCTGACTTCCTCACGCCTCCCTTTTTTGTATCCCTTTTTTATAGTTGGTTCAGCAAATTCATATCCAATTTAGTTTCTCTATTTATCAATCCCATCTTACATTTTACCTTATTGCTAGAACCCCTTCAATTCATTTCAACGTCATCAGCATTCAAAAATTTTACAGTGTTTCTGTAAATAAGTTTTAAATTTACTCCAATCTTCTTCCACCAACTCTTCTCCCTGGTCTCGGATTCTGCCAGTCATTTCCGCCATTTCCATATAGGATATTAGTTGCATTTGCCATTCTTCCAGAGTGGGTAGGTCTTGTGTCTTCCAATGCTTTGCAATGAGAATTCTTGCTGCTGCTGTAGCATACATAAAGAAAGTTCTATCCTTCTTTAACACCGATTGGCCAACTATGCCCAGGAGAAAAGCCTCTGGTTTCTACTCCTGTTATTTCCTCCAGCCTCGTATGTTTGGTGGCTGGCAGCCTGGGTGAGGGCATTATGTATTTTTAAAATCTTTTTTAAGGGTAAATCTCTACTACTGCAGAGAGCCTGCTAGACAGATACAACATGAGCTGAAATTGGTGAGGCCATTCTCTGTAGCAGCCCCTAAGTTGTGGAACTCACTTTCCTCAGAGGGGTTTCTAGCACCGTCATTATACAGCTTTCAGTGAATGCTGGAGATGCACTCGTTCACGCTGGCATTTGATACTTCAGGTGTCTATTTTTAGGACCCACCTTATCTTTATAATTCTGTTGTTAAACTGTTTTTCATATTGCATACAATTGTGTATTAATATTATCATTGTGTTTTAATAGTTGTAACCAAACCTGGGACCTTAGGGTGAATGGTGGGTAATGTAATAGTAGTAGCATTCTTATATCTCCACCCCCATTGTTCAGCCTTGACACTGAGGTCCTCCTCTGAGGGTCTTCTGCTGGTTCCTTCACTGCGAGAAGCAAACTTACAAGGAATCAGATAGAGGGACTTCTTGGCAGTGGCGCCCTCCCTGTGGAACGCCCTGTGTTAAGATGCCAAGGAGATAAAGAACTATACAACTCTTAGGAGACATCTGAAGGCAGCCCTGTATTGGGAAGGTTTTAATGTTTGATATTTCACTATGTTTATATATATATGCTCTAAGCTTCACAGAGTGGCTGGAAAATTAAAAAAGATATTAGTAGTAGTAGTAATAGAAGAAGAAATAGAAATAATCAGGCACCCATGCTTGAATTCACATGAGATCATTAGCAACAGCATTTCCAATGATAGTATTACAATAAAGAAATGGATATATGGTTTCATTCATTGCTCCCTAATGTTCAGATGAGGAGCAGAACTCAAATAAACTAATAATGGTGGACTTCCAATAAAATGCATCTAAGAGAAAAATAAAAAGATAAAGACAGACCTCTTTCATATTTTCCTTTGCATTATATGTTCTCTACTATTTAGGTCAGGCCTCAGCACAATGATGTAGCATTTAGGGAAAAATATGCAACCCAGTAAGCCAGCAGTGGAGCATAAGATGGAGAAGATCTCCACAGCCACCATGTATTTTCCTTTGGTGCTCAGATAGGTGGGAACAAAGGATAACCACACACTACAAAACAGCAACATGCTGAAAGTGATGAACTTGGCTTCATTGAAACTGTCAGGTAACTTCCTGGCTAGAAAAGCCACAATGAAACTGATAATGGCTAGAGAGCCCATATAGCCCAAAACACAGTAAAACATGGTAGCTGAATTCTCATTACAAACTAGTATGATTTCTCCATAGAATGAATATGGGTCTGTATCTGGAAATGGAGGAGCGGTACTTAACCAAAGAGTACAAACACCAACTTGAATAAAAGTGGAGAGAAGGATAATAGAATTTGCTGTTCTTTTGCCAACCCATTTCCTCATTTTGGCACCTGGTTTGGTTGCCATGAAGGCCAGAACCACAGTGATAGTCTTTGCCAATACAGAAGAGAGGGCCAAAGAGAAGATGATGCCAAAGGCCGTTTGTCGGAGAGGGCAGGTTGCCTTTCCAGGCTGTCCGATGAAGAGCAGGGAACAGAGGAAACAAAGGAGGAGGGAAACAAGAAGGATGTAGGTGAGGTTCCGGTTGTTAGCTTTTACTATTGGACTCTCTTTGTTCTTCATAAAAATTCCAAGAACTGAAGCTGCGACAAAAGAGAGAGAAATAGCCATAATAAATAAGATGATCCCCAAATCTTCGTTGTAAGTAAGGTAGCTTATAATCCTTGGAATGCACTGAGTTTGGTTTTCATTGGCATACTGGTCTTCAGGACAATTGATGCAGCAATCCATGTCTTAAAAAATAAAAATTAAGGAAGAGGAAGATTGATTTTAATATTCCCAAATGCAGAACAACATCTGTCTAAGAAATCTTAAAACCTTATGAGAATATTATCCCTTTGTTCTCTTGCAGTTCTTTTAAAATGATAAAAAATGTACTGTGTTGTTTGAAAAATATTTATTTAAGATTTAAACCTCCATTATATCCATGCAGTTTACAGTCTCCTAAGAAATAGACACTAGATATCTTTTGTCATGAAAATGGCTGGATATTTCTATATATGTTTATTTATTATTTTGACTAGTATTTTCAAAATTAGTTAATTTTATAATTTGTTTTTAAGGGGAGGATGGGAAGGCTGCTACGGGAGTAAGACATGGTGAACAGAATGGCTGGGGCAGGTTTCAGTAGGGGAGTTGTATTGGGACATCTGATCACAGTGATCACAGGCAGGAGGAGTTGTCTGAGGGCCAGATCATGGCATTACCAAGGAGGTAGGTTTAGTCATTATCTGAAGAATATTCTTACCTCTGGGTCTGACCAGAAGGATGCATGTATTAACAAGGGTGTCCCATATGACCTTAAAGTGGAACTGTGCTATCCAAGGTCAATGATTCACAAGACCACAGCCATCCAGGGCTGGGCAATGGGCCCTTGCCAGAGTGGTATATACTCTAGTTATCACCCACTTGAATTACTGCAATATGCTCTGTGTGGGGCTACCTTTGAAGGTGACTCAGAAACTACAACTAATCCAGAATGTAGCAGCTAGACTGGTGACTGGGATTGGCTGCTGGAAGCATATAACACCAGACCTAAAGAATCTACATTGAATCCCAGTACATATCCAAGCAAAATTCAACGTCTAAATGGCCTCGGGGCTATATACCCAAAGGAGCGTCTCCATCCTGGCTACTGAGGTTCAGTTTCACGGGCTTTCTGGTACGAAGTGAAGTTACAGGGAACCAGGCAGGGGGCCTTCCTGGTAGAGGCACTTCCCATGTGGAATGCCATCCCATCAGATGTTAAGGAAATTTTTGTCTTTTAGAAGACTCCTGCTACCCTGCATAGTGAGGTTTGTCATGTTTGATTTTATTTTTTTGTATTTTTAATATTTTGAATGGAGCCACCCAGAGTGGCTGGGACAACCCAGTCAGATGGGTGGCATATAAATACTAACCTTATTGTTATTGTTATTGTTATTGTTTTTGCTATTATTCTGTCTCCCACCTTTCTTGTCAGAGATCATCCCTTCTGGACATGGCACACAATCATAGCAGCAAAATTTTGCTCCCTCCTTCTTTTTCCTGTTGTAGCCAGGATAGCAGTTGTCATTACACACAGAAACTGGTAGTACCTGTGCAGAAACATGATGGATGTTCAGAAATAATGTGAGTTTGTTTTTTGGAAATAGTGAAAGAAGGGAGCTTTAGTTCATCCAATCTTATAGTTCTGTCCATTTACTGATGCTATCGGTATAGGACTGAGCTTCAGGGGGAAACCATAAGTGAGGGTGGTATGTGATTCCATGTCTGAGCTATTTCTTTTCCTATATGGACATGATTTACCAATGAAATGAAATGAAATGACATTTATAAAGCTTAAACCTTTTCAGAGCTGCTCTCCCCACACCCAGTTAGACATGATTAACTAGAATAATACTCTTGAGGACGACCCTTTAAACTATATTGCTGCTCTTATGCCCAGAACATAGACATAACTAGCAAGGTGAAAAAGGCCCTGTATTATTGAGAATGAGTTTAGGAAGTATGAAGAGATTTTAGTGATCTTTTCCAATAAGATGTAACAAAAACAATTGAATCTGCTTCACATGAAATAACCTGGTTATACAGGAGCAATTCTAATAGCAGTTTGCAGGGGTGTGTGTCTCAAGCTATCCTGTTTATTAAAAATCTGAAAAAATCCAATAAACTGGAACATTCTCTGAAAAATGCAGGTAAAGATCAAAGAGATGTCACTAGTCTGTCTATACATCTTTAGAATGAAAGGGAGGATTTTTAGAGTACCCGGCATATTTTGGTACCTAAATCGGAGTCAGAAGAATGAACTGGTATGATGAACGTTTTGTCTCTTACTGTATATACTCAATAGTTTTTCAGTATGTCTCACCTGATTAAAGCTTTTGTGCCAGACAATTTGGTCATCATGGATGGTTAACTCTTTGCCTCGAGGAGCCTGAGGATCTAGTGTTCCAACTTTTACTCTAACCACTGACGCATTCAGAAACATCATCCAATTTGTAACATCAAAGCCTGTTACTAATTCTCCAGTGTCATCAAAACGTATTGTTTCTCCAACACTGTTATTGAATATGATGAGCTTTAGAAAGTGATGGATCTGTATTCAAAGAAAATCCAAAGAAAGGAAGAACTAGGTCTTTGAAATGATTTCATTGAGCTTTACAAAGGCCTATCATACTACATTTTATTTTTGGACAGTATTTGTTGGGATTCTATGCTTCTAGTTGTCTTCATTTGTCTCAATTTCAACCTTCACTATTTTATAATAAAACTATCATTAATTATCTATATGGATTCATAAATGAGAACAGCATAAAACAGAAAGAACACCTGTAATAGTTCTAGGGGTTGCTTGTGTGTAAATCAACGCCACTCTTGGCTGGTTGCCTGTATGAACCCTTTCTGTCTGGACAGCCACGCGCCTGTGACTGTCTCAATCGCTGGCAGTATCCGTTAGTGGGTGTTTCTTGAAATTCTTCCAGCAAAGAAGCTCTTTGACGCTTAGTCTCCTCCTAGCCTCCCTGCGTGGAAGCCTTCTGCTCCTGGCACGGTCTCCGGAATTCCTCTGGAGCCCTCCCTCTCCCCCTGGCTCCAATGGCAGTTCCCTGACAACACCCAAATATTTTGAGTGAATAGTGAGAGAGAGAGATAAAGAGAGAGAGAGAGAGAGAGAGAATGAATGAGAGTTGTAACAACCTGCTATGGTTGCACCTTCTGCAACACCGATCTCCAATCTTCTAACAACCTTCTATGCTTCAATCTCAATCTGTATAGGTTGTGCAAAGCATGTGCCACAGCATAGACAGCATTGTAGACACTGTAACTATGGCCAGTCATCTTCATTTCAAATAAAATCCCAGGAATGCTCTCCAGCTTCTCTTCCCCAGTGCATGTTTCCTTATAGGCTTCCTCCTGCTTCTTTATTGAACAGCTGAATGCCTGTTCCCAGAAGTCCTGGATAAATCCATCTCCTTTCACCCCAAAAGGCGTTATCTCCTTAAGAAATTTTTGAAAGCTTGGTGGCTGATTTGAGTGAGCAGTGAAGGATATGGAACCATGGAAGGTTTGCATATCCCATGTCTTCTGAATGGACACTGATGTGAAATCCCAGTGGGATGTAATAATCCACACTTTACCAAGGGGAGGCCATTCCATATAGGTTGCTAGAAAAATAAATATCCTCACAATCTGAAAGGATGGAGGTTCTCCATATACAAAAAATATATTGGCATTATTCTCAAAGATAACTTCATAATTTTTAAACTGCTTTAAAATCAAGTCTATCATCTCCTCCACATAATCCCATTTTGGCATTCTTACTATGAAGGCATAACAGATTCCATTTTGAGCAAGCATTGGCATCATTGTCTGTAAAAACCTGTCCCCTTTGTCATCATTCACAGCACCAACCCCAACCCATTTCCATCCAAAATGCTGAAATAATCTCACAACTCCCATTTGCTGGTAGGATTCAGTTGGGACCATTTGGTACAGAAAAGGGAATAGCATTTTGGAACCTTTAAATGGCAAGAATGATCCGTAAGGGAGCTGGAATAAAATGTATAAGAATTTTTGGAATTAATCTTATCCTTTAGAATTATAGGATTGTACTGGATTGCATTTATCCAATTGTCATTCATGTATGTCAGCAAACATGGTCATTTGGGTTTTCAAACACAAGCAAAAGGAATTTTTGAAGTTTTGTATTTCTGGATCACAAGCCAGGCATTGGGCTGGAATTGAATAATATCAGGGAGAGTTCAGCCTGATTCAGATAACTGAACTATTACTATCCAGAATAGGACTTGAGGGGCATGCCCAGCCCTAGCAGCTGACGAACAGTAATTGAGTAAATCTTTCAAAGTAACTGTGAGTCCACCTGCAGTTTCCATAATCAAGACTCAATTTAAACAATCTGCTTACCAAAATATCACCAGGAGCATGGTTAAAACTGCTTTCATAAGAGCAAGATACTATGCCATATGTGCATGCTTCATACCCTCATACACACAGCTTACCTGTGGAGTTTTGTGGGTGGCTGAAATGAAAGCCATATTGACAGAGATCTCAGAGAAACATCCGCCAATGATAGCTATCAATTGGTTCTGCTTGTCACAAGTGAAGTTGGGAACAAACATCTTTTGTGTGGAAAGCAGGCTCAGTGTGGCCTTATAAGTCATTCTTGCAGTCAAGTAACTATTGAGGATGCGGATACCCAGAGAGACGTTTGGCAAGATGTTGGGATTCTCATTGATCTCTTTGACAGCAAATGCTAAGGCCAGGATGTGCTGGTAGTTCTTAGGCACTGAACTGTAATAAAGGTGACAACTGTTTAATAAAACCACCACCACAACAACAAAATGCATTTGTACTCTTCAGCATCTTTTATCCAAAAGTTTCCGAGATGGTGGCAAACTTTAGAACGATAGAAAATAATGGACTTATAAAGAATTGAGATTTAAAATACATTCTTTAGACTGAAAGGGAGAGAAAACAGAATTTGTCTTACACAGGTTCATCGACCCAGATCTGTGTAGGTTGTTCCTTGAAATTGAGGGTCTCATAGTTTAAGAAGACTTGGGAAACCATCTCCCCAATGATGAGGTCACCTGGTTGGTAAAATTCATGTGGAATAGGGAGAGGATCATCATATATGCTGCAGTTAATGGAATACCTCTTGCATACAGCATGAGACAGAAGAACAAGCAGCAACACCACCAGAAGCATGTTCCTGTTGAGAAAGTTTCACCTCCAAATGTACATTCTCATGTTTACATCTACAGCAGTATATGTAGCTATTTTCTTTTTACCTACAGACTGACGTGGATGTCTCTAATGGTATCTGTAAACCATCTCCTGGTTTTATATTCAATAATGGTTTTCTTTAATGAATATTTCCAAACAGCATACTCTATTTATCTCCGCACTTTCCCCTCTGTATGAATTCAAACCTTCTTATGTTCCTGTTCAAGTAGAAATATCAAAGTTTTTCATTGGTGTACAAATAAAGGAAGTGTAACACTGATGATTCTCCATGAGTTTGTCCAAAAAATGTGAAATTCCTTATAGTGAGGTGGTGTTATGGTTCAGAATGTGTCCATGTGCTTTTATTCATACCTACCAAAGAGGTGAAGATTTGCCCAGAAAATATTTGGGAACTGGATTATTCAGTTGGCAAGGAGAAAGGATGAGGACAGGAATATTCCCACTATACTTTTTGGCACTTAAAATTGTGACAGAATCAGTTGATGAGAAACATACTCTAACATGTATAGGGGAAATAATCATAAAAGAAAATGACAGAGCCCTGCCTATGCCTATATTTAGTGCTCAAGAATACAAGGTATTTATATGTTCTTTTCCAGATTCTGATTGTTGATCTTGCGGAAGACATCTGTCCCTCCATTGTGTAAGAGGATGGATGCCAATAATTTTGACAATGATTGGTGTGATTAAAATCTCCCCTGTGTATTCATGTTCCTTGAAGTTGTGCCATGAATAACAAAAGTACTATGTGTATTTTTCTACCTGAACTCTACAGACATTATTTTCTTTTCTGAGGGGCAACAAATGGCCAGTGGCACTTAGCCAGAAAGTTGTACACTCCTTTTGTCCCGGAGTAGAGTTAAATTCACACAAACAGACTACTCACTTAAAGGCCAGCAAATCTAAAGCTCAATGTTTCATGATGGGAATATCATTTTCTATTAGATTACTTCAAATTCTTCCTTGTCCCATTTATTGTTGTCATTACTACAATTTTTTAATTATTAACAGTATGTATTTATCCAATACTATATATGTTTGTTCATTTCTTCAATACATTTATATACCACCTTTATCTTCCAAGGACCTTAACGCGGTGTACATAGTTTTCCTCCCCCCCATTTCATCCTCACAACAATCCTGTGAGTTAGGTTAGGCTATAAGATGGTGACTTCTCCAAGGTCCCCCAGTGAGCTTAATGGTTGAGTAGGGATTCAAACCCTGCTAGTTCCTAGTCCAACACTCTAACCTTTACACCACACGGTGTGCCCATTGCATAACGTCAGCAAGAAAGATTTTCAGTCCTAAATTTTGACTGTGTGTATGTTTCAACAAAGTTTCAATTCCTTGGGGTTTCACATAAATCATTCTATGCATTGATAAAAAATGAACACACATGGCTGCATGGGCCCAATTCAAAGTGCTAATTCTAACCTATATAGCCTTAGGACCACAATACCTCAAGGACCACCTATCTCTTTCTGAACCTACCTGGATCCTGTGATTGTCATCTGAGGCCCTTCTTGTGCCACCTCCACAAAAGCTCTGCAGTGGTTCCTCATTTGTGGAATGCTCTTCCCAAGGTGGTTTGACTGATGCT
Source organism: Podarcis liolepis (assembly GCF_965112155.1). Taxonomy (NCBI): domain Eukaryota; kingdom Metazoa; phylum Chordata; class Lepidosauria; order Squamata; family Lacertidae; genus Podarcis; species Podarcis liolepis. Next base: position 24,217,512 of record NC_139573.1, on the reverse strand, counting down.
TTCATTATACACCTTTAGTGTGCAATGAAAACATTATTCATCAAGCAGGTCTTGGACTGATTAACATCCTATAGCCTTTTATATGTGTTTGTTGGAGGGGGTGAGGGTGGTGAGAAAGGAGGTTGTGTATCCATTATTGTTTTTATTGTATGCATTGTGTTTTTATCTTGCAATTTTATGTTGTCAACTGCCCTGAGATCTACGGATGAAGGGTGGTATATAAATTTAATAATTCCAAGGTCATGGGATTATGAAATTGTAGAGCTGGAAGGAATCTTGGGTGTCATCTGGTCCAACCTTCTGCAAAGCAGGTCCATTGACTGTGCAGACCATGGGGGAGTATTGCAAAGGCAGGTGAGTACATTGCATGCCATCAGTTATTTTTCTGTGACAGATTGTTTGTCCACATGTACAAAGGGATGGGGAAGGATTTAGCTTGCTCTTTGAGTACTGGAAAATTGCCAGAATCTTGGAAAGCAGCATATATTACGTTCATTCTGAAACAGCGTTCATTCTGAAACTGCCAACTCTCCAAGCATCACCTCTTCCAATATGAAGCGACCCAGACATAAGTTTCTTTTTAATGTGCCCCTCCACTGGAGAGTGGCAACACAAGTATGGGCCTTTTCTGTGGTGGCTCCCCATTTGTGGATTGCTCTCCTTAGGGAGTCTCTCCTGGCACCATCATTATATATCTTTAGGTACTAGGCAGAGGCGTAGGAAGGTCAGGTGGTACACGGTGCAGAAAATTTATTGTCACTCCCCCAACATTGTTTGTTTGGGGCGGGTTTTTTGGCTGAAAAAAATGATTTTACCTAAAACTCTGCAGAAGCCTGCACCAGAGAATTATATAGTTGGAAGGGACATCTGAGGGTCATCTAGCCAAACCCCTGGGGCAATGCAGGAATCTCAATTAGACCATCCCTGACCGATGGCCATCTGTCTTCTGTTTTTCCCCTCCACTAGGACACACAACAATGGAGACTGGAGGTGGGGGGGGGGGAGATAAATTTTGACAATGGGTCAGATTTGTCAGGCGCCTGCAGGAACAGCTTGAAGACTTTACACAGAGAGGAACCCCACACTGGTTTCCCCGCATGTTACATTACAGGCAAGGAGCCAGCTCAGACAGAGAGAAAGACATGGTGAAGGACAAAAGAGTACCAAAGTCCACTTAAAAAAAAATAAAATAAAAGTTTTGTGTCTAGGAATATTTTTCTGCAAAAGCATCAGACTTGTTGTCAAAAGTGTGAACTTCATTAATAGATCCTATTTAAAGAAATTGGTCAGTTAGCCACAGAATTGTTTTGCTGATTTTTCTCATCTTCTTTGAATTACACAACTGTTTTTGGGGGTTCCTAGTTTCATGCAGGGGAGACTGATGGGGAATAGTGGAGGGAGGCGCATCCTACTTTCATGCAGGGGAGGCTGGGGGCAAAGGGAGGCCGGCATGCCGAGTGCCCAGGGCAGCGCTGAGTTGCTCCTCCTGGCGCCACGCATGGGCAAAACGAGAGGCAGCACTACCATTGTCCAGTTCACTCCACTTTCGGGGGCAGCAGAGGCTTTTTGGAGGGGAATTGGAGCCCAAAGGGGGTGCGCAGGACAGGCAGCGGCCTTGGTAGGCTTCCCCAGTAGCCCGGAAAGTAGGCCTGAAGTGAAATTTCAGCCTTCACGACATAGGAAAACGGCCAAGTAAACAGCTATTTTCGCGGAGGAGGGTCAAGATATTACCTGATATACATGAAATTTCATATATAGCTATATAATCCTTAGTGTAGTAAGAGAAGACCTTTGGAGTAGGCATTTTTTTTAAAAAAGTTTTTTATGAACCACCCTAGTAGGGCAGTAATTGTTCTTGATAATTTGTCACCTTCCTCCATGATGGCACCTGGGGTGACCTGCCCACCCCGCCCACCCCTGGTACTAGACAAAAGCTTTATAACCAGGCTTTGGGCCTTTGTCTGTGGCCTTTTAGAGTTGGGCAGGGTGTTTTTAATGTATTTCTTTTTCCTCTTGGTTTTATTATATCCATGGTTCTTGTTTTTTTGTATGTCTATTTGTTTGCTTGTAAATCACTTAATGGAGACAAGACAGAGGTGATCTTAATCAGTTGGAAGGTAGAAGAGAAAATCTGCAGGCTCCTTTGTTAGAACAGCTCTACTGACTACCAGTCTGTTTTCAGGCACAATTCAAAGTGCTGGTTGTTACCTATAAAGTTACATGAAAGATAATTCCTTTATATGAGTCTTGATTTGTCTTCTATATCTCACAATGAACAACATTCCACACTAGAACCTTAAACTTTTTTATGTTGATACCTGGTCTCAAATCAATCCCCTACTACATTTTATGGGACTTTTTTTGGGGGGGGGGGGTCACTGCTGGATGATAACATGGGAGTGATTACTTATCAACTAATTCTGGTTTGAATGCATTGTGTTAGATTGGAACGTGTGATATTGAATGTAACTTGACTGAGTGAGGTTGCAAACCTCTGCATTCTTATTTCAGCCTCATTAAGTAGAACTTTCTTCGAAGTACAGTAGGATTGAAATATTATTAATTAAAATTACAACCATGTGTTCTTAGAGTTCTATTTATTAAACCTTCAAATGTCAACTTTCACCTAAATATAGGAGATAGGTGTCAGTGTTTTGGAGTGGAGGTTAATTACTGGTGAAAAATTATATTCATCTTTAGTATGGGAGAGTAGACAATACAGAAGATGAAGGCATGCAACCTGCTTAAGGTGGGTTCTGCCTGGCTGATGGCTACTGAGAATTTTTTTAGCAGATATGTTTCCTTGGATCCATTCCAGTATCGTTTAAGGCCTGGTCAAGACATAGAAACTGCCTTGGTCACACTGGTTGATAACATTTATCAGGAAAGAGATGCAGGAAGTTCCATCCTGCTTGTTCTCATTGATTTCCTAGTGCTTTTTGATGATATTGAAGCTTCAATTGTCCAAATTGCAGCAGCCAGATTGTTGGCTGGGAATTCCTTCAGACCTGATACGACTTCTGTTTTAAAACAGCTGAACTGGTTGCCATTTTGTTTCTTTGCCCAATTCAAGATGCTCACATCAGCGTTTAAAATCCTGAACTACTCAGGACCCCATTACTCATTCCCTACATACAATCTCTGGTACTGAAATTGGCATATGATGCCCTCTTGTTAATTCCACCAACCTTGTAAGTTTGGTAGCTGACAGCCTGGGTAAGGGCATTCTGTCTTTTCAAAATCTTTTTTTTAGGGTGCCTCTCCACTACTACAGAAAGCCTGCTAGACAGATACAACAAGAGCTGAAACTGGTGAGGTTTCTAGCACCGGCATTATGCAGCTTTTGGCAAATGCTGGAGTTGTACCTGTTCACGCTGCTTTTGACACTGCAGATGTCTATTTTTAGGATGCACCTTATCTTTATAATTCTGTTTTAAATGGTTTTTCATATTGTATATGATTGTGTTTTAATACTATTGTAGTGTTTTAATAGTTGTAACCAACCCTGGGACCTTAGGGTGAAGGGTGGGTTATGTAATAGTAGTAGTATTATCATTATATCTCCACCTCCATCATTCAGTCTGGGCATTGAGGTCCTCCTCCAAGGGTCTTCTGCTGGTTCCCTCACTGTGAGAAGCAAAGTTACAGAGAAGCAGGCAGAGGGACTTCTCGGTAGTGGTGCCCTACCTGTGGAATGCCCTACGTTAAGATGTCAAGGAGACAAAGAACTATACAATATAGGCAGCCCTGTATTGGGAAGGTTTTAATGTTTGATGTTTTACTATGTTTTTATATATATGCTGTAAGCTGCCCAGAGTGGCTAGGGAAACCCAGCCAGATGCGTAAGGTATATCACAAAATATTAGTAGTAGTAGTAGTAATAGTAATAGTAATAGTAATAGAAGAAGAAATAGGAATAATCAAGCACCCATGCTTGAATTCACATGAGATCCTTAGCAACAGCATTTCCAATGATACATTTAAGTAGTATTGTAATAAAGAGATGGATATATGGTTTCATTTTGTTATTCCTATAACTCGCCCCCTACTGTTCAGATCAGGAGCAGAATTTAGAGAAACTAATAACGGTGGATTTCCAATAAACTGCATCTAAGAGAAAAATAAAAAGATGAAGACAGAACTCTTTCATATTTTCCTTTGCATTATGTGTTCTTTACTATTAAGGTCAGGCCTCAGCACAATGATGTAGCATTTAGGGAAAAAGATGCAACCCAGTAACCCAGCACTGGAGCATAAGATGGAGAAGATCTCCACAGCCACCATGTATTTTCCTTTGGTGCTCAGATAAGTAGGAACAAAGGATAACCACACACTACAAAACAGCAACATGCTGAAAGTGATGAACTTGGCTTCATTGAAACTGTCAGGTAACTTCCTGGCTAGAAAAGCCACAATGAAACTGATAATGGCTAGAGAGCCCATATAGCCCAAAACACAGTAAAACATGGTAGCTGAATTCTCATTACAAACTAGTATGATTTCCCCATAGAATGAATATGGGTCTGTATCTGGAAATGGAGGAGCGGTACTTAACCAAAGAGTACAAACACCGGCTTGAATAAAAGTGGAGAGGAGGATAATAGAATTTGCTGTTCTTTTGCCAACCCATTTCCTCATTTTGGCACCTGGTTTGGTTGCCATGAAGGCCAGAACCACAGTGATAGTCTTTGCCAATACAGAAGAGAGGGCCAAAGAGAAGATGATGCCAAAAGCTGCTTGTCGGAGAGGGCAGGTTGCCTTTCCAGGCTGTCCGATGAAGAGCAGGGAACAGAGGAAACAAAGGAGGAGGGAAACAAGAAGGATGTAGGTGAGGTTCCGGTTGTTAGCTTTTACTATTGGACTCTCCTTGTGCTTCATAAAAATTCCAAGAACTGAAGCTGCGACAAAAGAGAGAGTAATAGCCATAATAAATAAGATGATCCCCAAATCTTCGTTGTAAGTAAGGTAGCTTATAATCCTTGGAATGCACTGAGTTTGGTTTTCATTGGCATACTGGTCTTCTGGACAATTGATGCAGCAATCCATGTCTTCAAAAATAAAAATTAAAGAAGAGGAAGAGTGATTTTAATATTCTAAAATGCAGAACAACATCTGTTTGAGGAATTCTTAAAACCTGATGAGAGGTTTTGTTCTTTTACAATGATAAAAAGTTGTACTATGTTGTTTTAAAAATATTTATTTAAAATTTAAAACACCATTATATTGATGCGGTTTACATTCTCCTAAGAAATACATACTACATATCATTTGTTATGAAAATGGCTTGATTTTTTAATATATATTTTTTATTTTTGGGAGGGCCTAGCATTTTCTAAATTAGTTAATTTTATAATTTGTTTTTAAGGGGAGGATGGGAAGGCTGCTATGGGAGTAAGCCATGGTGAACAGAATGGCTGGGGCAGGTTCCGGTAGGGGAGTTTTATTGGGACATCTGATCACAGTGATCACAGGCAGGAGGAGTTCTCTGAGGGCCAGATAATGTTATTACCAAGGAGGTAGGTTTAGTCATTATCTGAAGAATATTCTTACCTCTGGGTCTGACCAGAAGGATGCATGTATTAACAAGGGTGTCCCATATGACCTTAAAGCGGCACTGTGCAATGCCAGGTCAATGATTCACAAGACCACTGCCATCCAGGGGTGGGCAATGGTCCCTTACCAGAGTGGTACATACTCTAGTAATCACCCACTTGAATTATTGCAATGTGCTCTGTGTGGGGCTACCTTTGAAGGTGACTCAGAAACTACAACTAATCCAGAATGCAGCAGCTAGACTGGTGACTGGGAGTGGAATCTACATTGGATCCCAATACATTTCCAAGCAAAATTCAACATCTAAATGGCCTCGGGGCTATATACCCAAAGGAGCGTCTCCATCCTGGCTGCTGAGGTTCAGTTTCACAGGCTTTCTGGTACGAAGTGAAGTTACAGGGAACCAGGCAGCGGGCCTTCCTGGTAGAGGCACCTCCCATGTGGAATGCCATCCCATCAGATGTTATGGAAATATTTGACTTTTAGAAGAAACCTGCAGCCCTGCATAGTGAAGTTTGTCATGTTTGATTTATTTTTAATATTTTGAATGGAGCCACCCAGAGTGGCTGGGGCAACCCAGTCGGATGGGTGGCATATAAATAATCATTGTATTGTTATTGTTCTTTTTGTTGTTTTTGCTATTATTCTGTCTCTCACCTTTCTTATTAGAGATCATCCCTTCTGGACACGGCACACAATCATAGCAGCAAAATTTTGCTCCTTCCTTCTTTTTTCTGTTGTAGCCAGGATAGCAGTTGTCATTACACACAGAAACTGGTAGTACCTGCACAGAAACATGATGGATGTTCAGAAATAATATGAAGAGGGGGAGTTGTTTGTTTTTTAAGAATGGTAGGTTTGGAAATAGGGAAAGAAGGGAGCTTTAGTTCATCCAATCTTATAGTTCTGTCCATTTACTGAAGCTATCGGTATAGGACTGAGCTTCAGGGGGAAACCATAAGTGAGGGTGGCATGTGATTCCATGTCTGAGCTATTTCTTTTCCTATATGGACATGATTTACCAATGAAATGAAATGACATTTATAAAGCCTAAACCTATTCAGAGCTGCTCTCCCCACACCCAGTTAAACATGATTAACTAGAATAATACTCCTGAGGACAACCCTTTAAACTGTATCACAGCTCTTATGCCCAGTACATAGACATAACTAGCAAGGTGAAAAAGGCCCCTTGTAATTGAGAATGAGTTGAGGAAGCATGAAGAAATTTCAGTGGTCTTTTTTCAGTAAGGTGTACCAAAAACAATTGAATCTGCTTCACATGACATAACCTGGTTATACAGGAGCAATTCTAATAGCAATTTGCAGGGGTGTGTGTCTCAAGATATCCTGTTTATTAAAAAAACTGAAAAAATCCAATAAACTGGAAGATTCTCTGAAAAATGCAGGTAAAGATCAAAGAGATATCACTAATCTATATTTCTTTAGAAAGAAAGGGGGTATCTTTAGAGTACCAGGCATATTTTAGTACCAAAAGAGGAGCCAGAAGAATGAACTGGTCTGATGAATGTATTGTCCTTATGTCTTACCTGATTAAAGCTTTGGTGCCAGACAATTTGGTCATCATGAATGGTTAACTCTTTGCCTTGAGGAGCCTGAGGATCTAGTGTTCCAACTTTTACTCTAACCACTGACGCATTCAGAAACATCATCCAATTTGTAACATCAAAGCCTGTTACTAATTCTCCATTGTCATCAAAACGTATTGTTTCTCCAACACTGTTATTGAACATGATGAGCTTTAGAAAGTGATGGATCTGTATTCAAAGAGAATCCAAAGAAAGGAAGAACTAGGTTTTGGAATGATTTCAGTGAGCTTCACAAAGGGCTATCATACTAAGTTTTAATTCTGGACAGTATATGCTGTGATTCTATATTTGCATGGACAGGCGGAGTCCCCCCAACCCCAGGTGACCCCAGAGCAGCATACTGTCTCAAGACAACATGCTATGGGATTTGAATTGGCCACAACTTTATTAAATTTCAGACATAGGAAGGCCTGGGCTCAGGCATGGAGCGTTTATTCTTCCTAGCCCCCAGCCGGGGATCTGGGAGACATCAGGGTTATCCAGAATGTGTGAGGATTGGGCTGGCTCTGGAGAACATATGTTCAAGCAGACAGCCCGCCCCCCGCTTCGCCACCATTGGAGGGGAGAGCAATTACAACCTCTTGGCGTATGGCCAATGCCTGCCCTCAAGACCCCTTTAACGGGGAACTCTGGTATCACCGCCGCGGTCTCCTAGTTGTGTTCATTTGTCCCAATTTCAGCCTTCACTATTTTATAATGAAGCTAGCATTAATTACCCAAATGGATTCATAATCAAGAACAGCATAAAACAGAGAGAACACCGAAATATTTTGAGTGAATGGTTTTTTAAATCTTGGTTCATTAATGAGCTTGCCTAAAAGGAGAGAGAGAGAGAGAGAGAGAGAGAGAGAGAGAGAGAGAGAGAGAGAGAGTTGTAATAACCTGCCATGGCTGCACTTTCTGAAACACCAATCTCAAATCTTCTAACAACCTTCTATGCTTCAGTCTCAATCTGTATAGGTCGTGCAAAGCATGTGCCATGGCATAGAGAGCATTATAGACACTGTAACTATGGCCAGTCATCTTCATTTCAAATAAAATACCGGGAATGCTTTCCAGCTTCTCCTCCCCAGTGCATGTTTCCTTTTCATCTTCCTCCTGCTTCTTTAAAGAACAGCTGAATGCCTGTTCCCAGAAGTCCTGGATAAATCCATCTCCTTTCTCCTCAAAAGGCGTTATCTCCTTAATAAATTTTTGGAAGCCTGGTGGCTGATTTGAGTGAGCAGTGAAAGATATAGAACCATGGAAGGTTTGCATATCCCATGTCTTCTGAATGGACACTGATGTGAAATCCCAGTGGGATGTAATAATCCACACTTTACCAAGAGGAGGCCATTCCATATAGGTTGCTAGGAAAAGAAATATCCTCACAATCTGAAAGGATGGAGGTTCTCCATATACAAAAAATATATTGGCATTATTCTCAAACATAACTTCATAATTTTTAAACTGCTTTAACATCAAGTCTACCATCCCCTCCACATAATCCCATTTTGGCATTCTTACTATGAAGGCATAACAGATTCCATTTTGAGCAAGCATTGGCATCATTGTCTGTAAAAACCTGTCCCCTTTGTCATCATTCACAGCACCAACCCCAACCCATTTCCATCCAAAATGCTGAAGTAATCTCACAACTCCCATTTGCTGGTAGGATTCAGTTGGGACCATTTGGTACAGAAAAGGGAATAGCATTTTGGATCCTTTTAATGGCAAAAATGATCCATACGTGAGCTGAAATAAAATGTATAAGAAATTTAGGGATTAATCTTTTCCCTTATGGAGTTGTACTGGATTGCATTTATCCGATTGTCATTCATGTATGTCAGCAAAAATGGTCATTTGGGTTTACAAATGCAAGCAAAAGGAATTTCTGGAGTTTTGTATTTCTGGATCACAAGCCAGGCATTGGGCTGGAGTGGAATAAACTCAAGGAGAGTTCAGACTGATTCAGATAACTGAACTATTACTATCCAGAATAGAACTAGAGGGGCATGCCCAGCCCTAGCAGCTGACGAACAGTAATTGAGTAAAGCTTTCAAAGTAACTGTGAGTCCACCTGCAGTTTTCATAATCAACTCAATTTAAACAATCTGCTTACCAAAATATCACCAGGAGCATGGTTAAAACTCCTTTCATAAGAGCAAGATAATATGCCATATGTGCATGCGTCATACCCTCATACACACAGCTTACCTGTGGAGTTTTGTGGGTTGCTGAAATGAACGCCATATTGACAGAGATCTCAGAGAAACATCCTCCAATGATAGCTATCAATTGGTTCTGCTTGTCACAAGTGAAGTTGGGAACAAACATCTTTTGTGTGGAAAGCAGGCTCAGTGTGGCCTTATAAGTCATTCTTGCAGTCAAGTAGCTATTGAGGATGCGGATACCCAGAGAGACGTTTGGCAAGATGTTGGGATTCTCACTGATCTCTTTGACAGCAAATGCTAAGGCCAGGATGTGCTGGTAGTTCTTAGGCACTGAACTGTAATAAAGATGGCAACAGTTTAATAAAATCACCACCACCACAACAAAATGCATTTGTACTCTTCAGCATTTTTTATCCAAATGTTTCCAAGATGGTGGCAAACTTTAGAACCACTTTAGAAAATAATAGACTTAAAAATAATTGAGATCTGAAATAAGTTTTGTATACTGAAAGGGAGAGAAAACAGAAATTGTCTTACACTGGTTCATCAATCAAGATCTGTGTAGGCTGTTCCTTGAAATTGAGGTTATTATAGTTTAAGAAGACTTGGGAAACCATCTCCCCAATGATGAGGTCACCCGGTTGGTAAAATTCATGAGGAATAGGGAGGGGATCATCATATATGCTGCAGTTAATGGAATATTTCTTGCATACAGCATGAGACAGAAGTACAAGCAGCAACACCACCAGAAGCATGTTCCTGTTGAAAAAGTTTCACCTCCAAATCAACATTCTCATGTTTACATCTACAGCAGTATATGTAGCTATTTTCTTTTTACCTACAGAATGTATCTGATGGTATCTGTAAACCATTTCCCAGTTTTATATTCTATAATGGTTCTCTTTAATCAGTGTTTCCGAACAGCAACTCTGTTCATCTCCTCACTTTTCCCCTGTGTGAATTAAAACCTTCATATGTTCCTGTTCAAGTAGAAATATCAAAGGTTTTCACTGGTGTACAAATAAAGTAAGTGTAACACTGAAGATTCTCCATGGGTTTGTCCAAAAGAATGTGAAATGCATTATTGTTAGGTAATGTTATGGTTCATAATGTGTTCATGTGCTTTTATTCATACCTAACCAAAGAGGCCAAGATTTGCACAGAAAATATTTGGGAACTTGATTATTCAGCTGGCAAGGAGAAAGGATGAGGACAGGAATATTCACACTATACTTTTTGGCGCTTAAAATTGTGACAGATTCAGTTGATGAGAAACTTACTCTAACATGTATAGGGGAAATAATCATAAAAGAAAATGACAGAGCCCTGCCTATGCCTATATTCAGTGCTCAAGAATACAAGGTATTTATATGTTCTTTTCCAGATTCTGATTGTTGATCTTGCTGAATACATCTGTCCCTCCATTGTTTAAGAAGATGGATGCCAGTAATTTTGACAATGATTGGTGTGATTAAAATCTCCCCTGTGTATTGGTGTTCCTTGAAGTTGTGCCATGAATAACAAAAGTACTACGTGTATTTTTCTACCTGAACTCTACAGACATTATTTTCTTTTCTGAGGAGTAACAAATGGCCAGTGGCACTTAGCCAGAAAGTTGTACACTCCTTTTGTCCAGGACTAGAGTTAACTTCACACAAACAGACCATTCACTTAAAGGCCAGGAAATCTAAGTTACAGGTAGGTAGCCGTGTTAGTCTGCCATAGTTGAAACAAAAAAATAAAAAAAATCCTTCCAGTAGGACCTTAGAGAACAACTAAGTTTGTTATTGGTATGAACTTTCATGTGCATGCACACTTCTTCAGATACGTATCTAAAGAAGTGTGCATGCACACGGAAGCTCATTCCATCTCCACCGTATCAAGCAGTTGGTCCCTTACCTTTCTCGCCCTGATCTGGCCACAGTGATCCATGCGATGGTCACCTCCAGTCTTGATTATTGTAACTTGCTCTACGCAGGGTGCCCTTGAAGGTGACCCAGAAACTCCAGCAGGTGCACAATGCCGCGGCGAGGCTCCTTACGGGGACCTTGCCATGGGATCACATTCATTCAGTGCTTTATCAGCTGTACTGGTTCCTGGTGGAGTACAGGGTCAGGTTCCAGGTGCTGGTTTTGACCTTTAAAGCCCTATGTGGCCTAGGATCCTCGTACTATGGGACCGCCTCTTCTGGTATGCCCTGCGGAGGACCTTAAGCTCCACAAAATAACAACACTTTGGAGGTCCTGAGCCGCAAAGTGGTCAGACTGGTTTCCACTAGGGCCAGGGTCTTTTCAGTACTTGCCCCGACTTGGTGGAATGCTCTGTCACAAGAGACCAGGGGCCTGCAGGATTTGACATCTTTCCGCAGGGCCTGCAAGACAAAGCTGGCCTTTGATTTGGACTCAGTCCAAATGTTTCCCTCCCCTTATGCTTTTGATTTATGGGCTACTACTAAAATGAGGCTGCATTTTAAATTATATTTTAATCTGTATTTTAACGCATATTTTAATTAACTTTTTTTCTATTATGTTTTATTGTAATTTTATTGGTGTTAGCCTCCCTGAGCCCATTTCTGGCCTGGGAGGGCGGGGTATACATAAAATAAATAAATTATTTATTATTATTATTATTATTACCAATAACAAAATTAGTTGGTCTCTAAAGTGCTACAGGAAGGAATTTTTTTTATCTTGTTTCGACTATGGCAGACCAACATGGCTACCTATCTGTAACTAGAACTATGGAAGGGACCACATTGAGCTGCATGAAATAGAAGTCCATCAACCTGGTATCTGAAGAATTGTGCGTGCACACGAAAGCTCATACCAATAACAAACTTAGTTGGTCTCTAATGTCTCTAAGGTGCTACTGGAAGGATTTTTTTTATTTTGTTATGAAATCTAAGGTTCAATGTTATCATGATGGGAATATCTTTTTCTGTTAGATCACTTCAAATTCTTGCTTGTCCCATTTATTGTCATACTACAATTTTTTTATCATTAACAGTATGTATTTATCCAATACTATATATGTTTGTTCATTTCTTTAATACATTTATATACCACCTTTATCTTCCAAGGACCTTAACGCAGTGCACATAGTCCCCCCCCCCATTTAATCCTCAAAACAATTCTGTGAGGTAGGTTAGGCTATAAGATGGTGACTTCTCCAAGGTCCCCCAGTGAGCTTCATGGCTGTGTAGGGATTCAAACCCTGCTAGTTCCTAGTCCAACACTCTAACCTTTACACCACACTGTGTTCCCATTGCATAACGTCAGGAAGAAAGATTTTCAGTCCTAAATTTTGACTGTGTGTATGTTTCAACAAAGTTTCAATTCCTTGGGGTTTCACATAAATCATTCTATGCATTGACAAAATGAACACACATGGCTGCATGGGCCCAATTCAAAGTGCGAATTCTGACCTATATAGCCTTAGGACCACAATACCTCAAGGACCACCTATCTCTTTCTGAACCTACCTGGATCCTGTGATTGTCATCTGAGGCCCTTCTTCTTGTGCCACCTCCACAAAAGCTCTGCAGTGGTTCCTCATTTGTGGAATGCTCTTCCCAGGGTGGTTTGACTGACGCTTTCATTATACACCTTTAGTGTGCAATGAAAACATTATTTATCAAGCAGGTCTTGGACTGATTAACATCCTATAGCCTTTTAAATGTGTTTGTTGGAGGGGGTGAGGGTGGTGGGAAAGGAGGTTGTGTATCCATTATTGTTTTTATTATATGCATTGTGTTTTTATCTTGTTGTCAACTGCCCCGAGATCTACGAATGAAGGGTGGTATATAAATTTAATAAATGAATAATAAGCACCATCAATCAGGGCACCATCAATCAGGCTAGCCCACCCACCACCAGTGCCACACTCACCCACATCTTTTGCTCTAGCAGAACAAACATTGGGATGAGTTCTATACAGCTACAACTTTGTGTATAGAGATTCCCCATGAAAGAAGGATTCCTGTGTGGAGAACTTCTAGCTGTCTAAAACTTTATAGGCACAGAACTTCTTCCAAGGTCATAGAATCATGGAATTGTAGAGCTGGAAGGAATCTTGGGTGTCATCTGGTCCAACCTCCTGCAAAGCAGGTCCATTGACTGTGCAGACCATGGGGGAGTATTGCAAAGGCAGGTGAGTACATTGCATGCCATCAGTTATTTGTCTGTGACAGATTGTTTGTCCACATGTACAAAGGGATGGGGAAGGATTTAGTTTTCTCTTTTTTTGAGTACTGGAAAATTGCCAGAATCTTGGAAAGCAGCATATATTACGTTCATTCTGAAGCAAGACACAGATTTACTTTTTGTTAAAAATTATAGGCCAATCTTGTTCTTAAATAATGATTACAAATTATTTTCCAATATAATGGCAATTCGTATGAAAAGGGTCTTAAAGGATTTAATTCACCAAGATTTAGCTGGCTTTCTACCTGGCTGCCAGATGAAAGAAAACATAAGAAACATAATTGATGTAATTGATGTAATTGAATATCTGGAGGTCAGGAATGAAAAGCAAGCAACATTGACATTTTTAAATGCAGAGAAGGCCTTTGATAATGTATCATGGATCTTCATGAAGAAAAGAATAGAAATGATGAATTTCCTTAGGGGAATTCACAAACAGCCGAAATTCTGTGGCATAGGCGGCGGCTGTGGACTTGTCCTGTCTCAACCGACGAATCGCCCGATTGGCTTGGCTCTTCTTCAGAGGGTTGCCAAACGCAGTCTCTAAGTGGTTACAAAACCCCACATAGTCTGTTAGCAAAGGAGAGTCTTGCCGGAGCAGTGGCAAAGCCCACTTGGCCGCCTGGTCCTTTAACAAACTGATCAAAAAGTGCACCTTGGTGCTGTCGTCAGGGAAGTTCCGGGCTCGCCCCTGAATATACAACTTAGCCTGGGCAAGGAACATGGGAAAGCTGGCCAGGGCCCCATCAAATTTCTCTGGCAAGGCCACTGGGTACTTGCCTGGAGCTGGGGCATCGGCCCCAGCAGCTGGTAGGGCATCCAACTGCTGCTGAAGCACCGCAACCACATCGCTTAGCTGCTGAACTGTGTGGGTCAAGGCCTGGTTCTCCTGGGCCAATGCCACCAGCGCAGCTGCCTGGTCAGCCATGGCCTCTGGCTCTTCCTGAACGCACCCCAATGAAGGGGGAGTGCGGGTGTGGCGGGAGCAAACTGTGCTGGTCCCGGGGGGAGGTTACCATGGGGCGAGGACCAGGACCTGAGTCGAGGGTCGGCAGACAGTCCTCCACGGGCAAAGCGGGGTCCACAGCGAGGAGCCGGGCAAGGACAGGAACTCTGGGGGAACCGGACTGGGTGCTGGCCGAAACAGCTCTTCAACAACGTTGCTCCCGCAGCCTGGGACCGGGCTGACTGGCCTTTATCTTCTCTGAAGCCAGGGGCAGTCCCGGCCCCCAGGAGACCCGCCTCTCCTGGCCTTAAGGCGAGCACTCCTCCTGGGAGAAACCAGTTCCCTCCGCCTCTCTGCCCTGAGCCTCTGCAGTTCAGGAGAGGCTGAAGGGTTACTGGACCCAGGGGGAGACTCACCTGCAGGCACTGAGTCCTCAACCACCTCCGGAGCCAGAGTGGATTCACCTGGTGCCTGCTCCTGAGGAACTGGCACAGGTGCAGGTGCCTCAGAGTCAAGGCCCTGCCCCAGCTCAGCCGGCCCTGGAGGCGGGGACTCCTGTGCAGGCTGGAGTTCCTCCGGTTCGGCCTCTGAATTGGATTCCCAGGCCATCACAATGAGCCTTCCAGCTCTACAATTCTATAAATATATGATTGCATGTAAAAGTATACAGTTTATAGGGCAAGGAGACAGCTATACAGAAACTTAAACTAGTTCCAGTGAAAGGTCATTGCTTTCTCTGCACACAAGGAATTTTGGGAATTTATGGTTTATCTGGCTATAAATCGGTTGGTCATTCCACTGTTAATTCATCACCCCATAAATGTTACACTGCTAACTCTCCAAGCATCGCCTCTTCCATTATGAAGCGACCCAGACATAAGGTTCTTTTTAACGTGCCCCTCCACTGGAGGGTAGCAACACAAGTACGGGCCTTTTCTGTGGTGGCTCCCCATTTGTGGATTGCTCTCCTTAGGGAGTCTCTCCTGGCACCATCATTATATATCTTTAGGTACTAGGCAGAGGCGTAGGAAGGTCAGGTGGTACATGGTGCAGAAAATTTCTTGTCACTCCCCCAACATTGTTTGTTTGGGGCGGGTTTTTTGGCTGAAAAAAAACTCTGCAGAAAAAAAACTCTGCAGAAGCCTGCACCAGAGAATTGTATAGTTGGAAGGGACCCCTGAGGGTCATCTAGCCAAACCCCTGGGGCAATGCAGGAATCTCAATTAGACCACCCCTGACCGATGGCCATCTGTCTTCTGTTTTTCCCCTCAACCAGGACACACAACAACGGAGACTGGAGGTGAGGGGAAAAGATAAATTTTGACAATGGGTCAGATTTGTCAGGCGCCTGCAGGAACATCTTGAAGACTTTACACAGAGAGGAACCCCACACTGGTTTCCCCGCATGTTACATTACAGACAGGGAGCCAGCTCAGACAGAGAGAAAGACATGGGGAAGGACAAAAGAGTACCAAAGTCCACTTAAAAAAATAAAAAATAAAAGTCTTGGGTCTAGGAATATTTTTCTGCGAAAGCATCAGACTGGTTGTCAAAAGTGTGAACTTCATTAATAGATCCTATTAAAAAGAATTGGTCAATTAGACACTTTCGGGTGCAGCAGAGGCTTTTTGTACGGGGATTGGAGCCCAAAGGGGGTGCGCAGGACAGGCAGCGGCCTTGGCAGGCTTCCCCAGCAGCCCAGAAAGTCGGCCTGAATTGAAATTTCAGACTTCACGACATAGGAAAATGGCCAGGTAAACAGCTATTTTCATGGAGGTGGCTCAAGATATTAACTGATATACATGCAATTTCATATATAGCTATATAATCCTTAGTGTAATAAGATAAGACCTTTGGAGTAGGCATTTTTTTAAAAAAAGAAATAAATAAATTATGAACTGCCCTAGTAGGGCAGTAATTGTTCCTTTATAATTTGTCACCTTTTCTTATAACTCGCTCCCTACTGTTCAGATCAGGAGCAGAACTCAGAGAAACTAATAATGGTGAACTTCCAATAAAATGCATCTAAGAGAAGAAGAAAAAATGAAGACAGAACTCTTTCATATTTTCCTTTGCATTATATGCTCTCTACTATTTAGGTCAGGCCTCAGCACAATGATGTAGCATTTAGGGAAAAAGATGCAACCCAGTAAGCCAGCAGTGGAGCATAAGATGGAGAAGATCTCCACAGCCACCATGTATTTTCCTTTGGTGCTCAGATAGGTGGGAACAAAGGATAACCACACACTACAAAACAGCAACATGCTGAAAGTGATGAATTTGGCTTCATTGAAACTGTCAGGTAACTTCCTGGCTAGAAAAGCCACAATGAAACTGATAATGGCTAGAAAGCCCATGTAGCCCAAAACACAGTAAAACATGGTAGCTGAATTCTCATTACAAACTAGTATGATTTCCCCATAGAATGAGTGTGGGTCTGTATCTGGGAATGGAGGAGCGGTACTTAACCAAAGAGTACAAACACCAACTTGAATAAAAGTTGAGAGAAGGATAATAGAATTTGCTGTTCTTTTGCCAACCCATTTCCTCATTTTGGCACCTGGTTTGGTTGCCATGAAGGCCAGAATCACAGTGATGGTCTTTGCCAATACAGAAGAGAGGGCCAAAGAGAAGATGATGCCAAAGGCCGTTTGTCGGAGAGGGCAGGTTGCCTTTCCAGGCTGTCCGATGAAGAGCAGGGAACAGAGGAAACAAAGGAGGAGGGAAACAAGAAGGATGTAGGTGAGGTTCCGGTTGTTAGCTTTTACTATTGGACTCTCCTTGTGCTTCATAAAAATTCCAAGAACTAAAGCTGCGACAAAAGAGAGAGAAATAGCCATAATAAATAAGATGATCCCCAAATCTTCATTGTAAGTAAGGTAGCTTATAATCCTTGGAATGCACTGAGTTTGGTTTTCATTGGCATACTGTTCTTCTGGACAATTTATGCAGGCATCCATATCTTCAAAAATAAAAAATTAAAGAACAGGAAGAGGGATTTTAATATTCCTAAATGCAGAACAACATCTATCTAAGAAGCCTTAAAACCTCATGAGAGGTTTTGTTCTTTTACAATGATAAACAGTTGTACTGTATTGTTTGAAAAATATTTATTTAAAATTTAAACCACCATTATATTCATGCAGTTTACATTCTCCTAAGAAATAAATACTAGATACCTTTTGTTATGAAAATGGCTGGATATTTCTATATATGTTTATTTATTTTTTTGACTAGTATTTTCTAAATTAGTTAATTTTATAATTTGTTTTTAAGGGGAGGATGGGAAGGCTGCTACGGGAGTAAGCCATGGTGAACAGAATGGCTGGGGCAGGTTCCGGTAGAGGAGTTTTATTGGGACATCTGATCACAGTGATCACAGGCAGGAGGAGTTGTCTGAGGGCCAGATCATGCCATTACCAAGCAGGTAGGTTTAGTCATTATCTGAAGAATATTCTTACCTCTGGGTCTGACCAGAAGGATGCATGTATTAACAAGGGTGTCCCATATGAAACCTAAAGTGGCACTGTGCAATGCCAGGTCAATGATTCACAAGGCCACTGCCATTCTGTCAAGCCCTATTCAGAAATTTTTAATGTTTGATGTATTTATCTTGTTTTTAATATGTTATTGGGAGCCGCCCAGAGCGGCTGGGAAAACCTATCCAGATGGGCGCGGTGAAAATAATAAATTAAAACAACTGCAGCCCTGCATAGTGAGGTTTGTCATATTTGATATTTTATTGTATTTTTAATATTTTAAAGGGAGTTAACTGGAGTGGTTGGGGCAACCCAGTTGGATGGGTGGCATATAAATAATAACCTTATTGTTATTGTTATTGCTATTATTCTGTCTCCCACCTTTCTTATCAGAGATCATTCCTTCTGGACACGGCACACAATCATAACAACAAATTTTTGCTCCCTCCTTCTTTTTCCTGTTGTAGCCAGGATAGCAGTTGTCATTACACACAGAAACTGGTAGTACCTGCACAGAAACATGATGGATGATGAGAAAAAATGGGTGGTGGTGGGGAGTTCAATAAGATGTAATAAAAACAAATGAATCTGCTTCATATTACATTACATGGTTATAGAGCAGCCATTTTGACAGCCATTTTTTTTGGGGGGGGGTCAGGGATTCTTGTTTTCTTTAAAAACTGAAATAATGCAATAAACTAGAAGATTCTCTGAAAAATCCATGTAAATTTCAAAGAGATATCACTACTCTGTTAATATGTCTTTAAAAAGAAAGGGAGGATCTTTAGTATCTAAAGAACTGGACTGATGAACATTTTGTCTCTTATATACTCACCTGATTAAAGCTTTGGTGCCAGACAATTTGGTCATCATGAATGGTTAACTCTTTGCCTTGAGGAGCCTGAGGATCTAGTGTTCCAACTTTTACTCTAACCACTGATGCATTCAGAAACATCATCCAATTTGTAACATCAAAGCCTGTTACTAATTCTCCATTGTCATCAAAACGTATTGTTTCTCCAACACTGTTATTGAATGTGATGAGCTTTAGAAAGTGATGGATCTGTATTCAAAGAGAATCCAAAGACAGGAAGTACTAGGTCTTTGAAATGATTTCACTGAGCTTTACAAAGGCCTATCATACTACATTTATATTTGTTGTGATTCTATATTTCTAGTAGCCTTCATTTGTCCCAATTTTTACTTTCACTGTTATTATAATGAAGCTAGCATTAACTATCCAAATGGATTCATAAATAAGAGCAGCATAAAACAGAAAGAACACCAAAATATTTTACTTGAATGGTTTTTGAAATTTTGGTTCATTTATGAGCTTGCATAAAAGAGAGAGAGAGAGAGAGAGAGAGAGAGAGAGAGAGAGAAAGAAAGAAAGAAAGAAAGAAAGAAAGAAAGAAAGAAAGAAAGAAAGAAAGAAAGTTGTAATAACCTGCCATGGTTGCAGCTTTTGCAACACCAATCGCCAATCTTCTAACAACCTTCTATGCTTCAATCTTAATCTGTATATGTCATGTAAAGCAAGTGCCACGGCATAGACAGCATTGTAGACACTGTAACTATGGCCAGTCATCTTCATTTCAAACAAAATACCAGGAATGCTCTCCAGCTTCTCCTCCCCAGTGCATGTTTCCTTTTCATCTTCCTCCTGCTTCTTTAATGAACAACTGAATGCCTGTTCCCAGAAGTCCTGGATAAATCCATCTCCATTCACCCCAAAAGGTGTTATCTCCTCAATAAACTTTTGAAAGCCTGGTGGCTGATTTGAGTGAGCAGTGAAAGATATGGAACCATGGAAGGTTTGCATATCCCATGTCTTCTGAATGGACACTGATGTGAAATCCCAGTGGGATGTAACAATCCACACTTTACCTAGAGGAGGCCATGACACATAGGATGTTGCAAATAGAAATATCCTTATACTCTGAAAAGATGGAGGTTCTCCATATACAAATAATACATTGACTTTTGTGTCAATGAGAACTTCATAGAGTTTCAAGTTTTCTAAAAGTATGTCAATCATATTCTCCACATAGCTCCATGTTGGCAGTCTTATTATGAAAGCATAACATATGCCATTCTGGGAA
The DNA here is from genome assembly GCF_965112155.1 of Podarcis liolepis. NCBI lineage: Eukaryota > Metazoa > Chordata > Lepidosauria > Squamata > Lacertidae > Podarcis > Podarcis liolepis. The sequence continues at coordinate 24,197,468 of NC_139573.1, read as the reverse complement.
AGCATTGGCACCATTGTTTGTAAAAACCTGTCCCCTTTATCATCATTCACAGCACCAACCCCAACCCATTTCCATCCAAAATGCTGAAGTAATCTCACAACTCCCATTTGCTGGTAGGATTCAGTTGGGACCATTTGGTACAGAAAAGGGAATAGCATTTTGGATCCTTTTAATGGCAAGAATGATCCGTAAAGGAGCTGAAATAAAATATATAAGAATATTGGAATTAATCTTGTCCCGTAAAATTATAGAGTTTTACTGGGTAGCATTTATCCAAGTTCCATACATGTATACAAACAAACAAACAAACAAACATGTATGTCAACATTTGGGTTTACAAATGCAAGCAAAAAGAATTTATGAAGTTTTGTACTTCTGGATCACAAACCAGGCATTGGGCTGGAGTGGAATAAACTCAGGGAGCGTTCAGCCTGATTCAGATAACTGAACTATTACTGTCCAGAATAGGACTCAAGGGGCATGCCCAGGCCTAGCAGCTGACGAACAGTAATTGAGTAAAGCTTTCAAAGTAACTGTGAGTCCACCTGCAGTTTCCATAATCAAGACTCAATTTAAACTATCTGCTTACCAAAATATCACCAGGAGCATGGTCAAAACTGCTTTCATAAGAGCAAGATACTATGCCATATGTGCATGCTTCATACCCTCATACACACAGCTTACCTGTGGAGTTTTGTGGGTGGCTGAAATGAAAGCCATATTGACAGAGATCTCAGAGAAACATCCGCCAATGATAGCTATCAATTGGTTCTGCTTGTCACAACGGAAGTTGGGAAGAAACATCTTTTGTGTGGAAAGCAGGCTCAGTGTGGCCTTATAAGTCATTCTTGCAGTCAAGTAGCTATTGAGGATGCGGATACCCAGAGAGACGTTTGGCAAGATGTTGGGATTCTCATTGATCTCTTTGACAGCAAATGCTAAGGCCAGGATGTGCTGGTAGTTCTTAGGCACTGAACTGTAATAAAGGTGGCAACAGTTTAATAAAATCACCACCACCACCACAAAATGCATTTGTACTCTTCAGAATTTTTTATCCAAATGTTTGCAATATAGTGGGAAACTTTAGAACCATAGAAAATAATAGACTTAAAAAGAATTGTGATTTAAAATACGTTTTGTAGACTGAAAGGGAGAGAAAACAGAAATTGTCTTACACAGGTTCATCAACCCAGATCTGTGTAGGTTGTGCCTTGAAACTGAGGGTACCATAGTTTAAGAAGACTTGGGAAACCATCTCCCCAATGATCAGGTCACCTGGTTGGTAAAATTCATGAGGAATAGGGAGGGGATCATCATATATGCTGCAGTTAATGGAATACTTCTTGCATACAGCATGAGACAGAAGTACAAGCAGCAACACCACCAGAAGCATGATCCTGTCAAAAACGTTTCACCTCCAAATGTACATTCTCATGTTTACATCTAAAGTGACAAAATCAGTTGATGGGAAACATGCTCCAACATGTATATGGAAAATAATCATAAAAGAAAATGACAGAGCCCTGCCTATGCCTATATTCAGTGATCAAGAGTACAAAGTATTTATATGTTTTTTTTCCATATTGTGATTGTTGATCTTGCTGAAAATATCTGTCACTCCACTGTGTAGGAGGATGGATACCAGTAATTTTGACAATGATTGGTGTGATTAAAATCTCCCTTGTGTACTGATGTTCCTTGAAGTTTTGCCCTGAATAACAAAAGTATTATGTGTATTTTTCTACCTAAACTCTACTGCTATATTTTCTTTTCTGAGGGGTAACAAATGGCCAGTGGCATTTACCAGAAAGCTGTACACTCCTTTTGTCCTGGAATTGAGTTAAATTCACATAACAGACCACTCACTTAAAGGCCAGCAAATCTAAGGTTCATTGTTAATATGATGGAAATATATTTTTTTATCAGAACTCTTCAAATTTTTGCTTTTCTTATTTATTGTTTTCGTTCCTATAATTTTTAAATTATTAACAGTATTTATTTATGCAATACCATATATGTCCGTTCATTTCTTCATCATATTTTATATACCACCTTTATCTTCCAAGGATCTCAACGTGGTGCACATATTTTTTCTCCCCCCATTTCATCCTACCCTGTGAGGTAGGTTAGGCTAAGGGATGGTAACTGCTCTAAGGTCCCCCAGTGAGCTTTATGGCTGAGTAGGGATTCGAACCCTGCTCTCACAGTTCCTAGTCCAACACTCTAACCACTACACCACACTGTGTGCATACTGAAAAACTTCAGGAAGAAACAAAGAAAAATCTTCAGCCCAACGAGTTTATATATTCTAAATTTTGACTGTGTGCATGTTTCAACAATTCCTAGGGGTTTCACATAAACCATTCTATGCATTGACAAATGCACACATACTGTATGGTTGCATGGACCCAATTCAAAGTTCTAGTTTTGTCCTATAAAGCCTTAAATGGCTCAGGACCACAATACCTCAAAGACCACCTCTCCCTATATGAACCTACCTGGATTCCGTGATAATCATATGAGGCCCTTCTTCTTGTGCCACCTCCACAAAAGCTCCAGAGGGTGGCAACATGAGAACGAGCCTTTTCTGCAGTAGTTCCTCATTTGTGGAATGCTCTTCCTAGGATGGTTTGACTGATGCCTTCATTATACACCTTTAGTGTGTGATGAAAACATTCTTTTCAGCCAAGACTTGGACTGATTACCATCCTATGGCCTTTTAAATGTGTTTGTTGGAGGGGGTGCGGGTGGGGGGAAGGAGGTTGTGCTATTCATTATTGTTTTTATTATATGTATTGTGTTTTTATCTTGCAATTTTATGTCGTCAACTGCCCTGAGATCTACGGATGAAGGGTGGTATATAAATTTAATAAATGAATAATAAGCACCATCAATCAGGCTAGCCCACCCACCACCAGTGCCACACTCACCCACATCTTTTGCTCTAGCAGAGCAAGCATTGGGATGAGTTCTATACATCTACAACTGTTTGTGTGTAGAGATTCCCCATGAAAGAAGGATTCCTGTAGGGAGAACCTCTAGCTGTCTAAAACTTTATACGCTTCTTCCACAGTCATAAAATGATGGAATTGTATAGTTGGAAGGAATTTTGGGTGTCATCTGGTCCAACCTCCTGCAAAGCAGGTCCATTGACTGCGCAGACCATGGGGGAATATTGCAAAGGCAGTGGAGTACATTGCATGGCATCAGTGATTGGTAGTGACAGGTTGTTTGTCCCCATGATCCCACATGTACAAATGGATGGGGAAAGATTTAGGTTGCTCTTTACTGTAGAGCAGGAACGTGGGTGGCGCTGTGGTCTAAACCACAGAGCCTAGGGTTGGCCGATCAGAAGGTCCGTGGTTCGAATCCCCGTAACAGGGTGAGCTCCGATTGCTCAATCCCTGCTCCTGCCAACCTAGCAGTTTGAACGCATGCCAAAGTGCAAGTAGATAAATAGGTATTGCTCTGGCGGGAAGGTAAACGGCATTTCCGTGTGCTGTCTGTTTCGCCAGAAGTGGCTTAGTCATGACAGCCACATGACCCGGAAGCTGTCTACAGACAAACGCCGGCTCCCTCGGGCTATATAACAAGATGAGCGCTGCAACCCCAGAGTTGTCCACGACTGGACCTAACAGTCAGGGGTACCTTTACCCTTTACCTTTATTGTAGAGCAAACAAGCTGGATTTAAATATCTGGGCCCTCTGAGTGCACCAGAATGTAGATATGCAGAATGTATGAACCAATCTGCACACAGCTCTGACAAAACTGTCCCATCTTGAGAAATTCTACCCCCCCCCAAAAAAAATGGTTTCCCTTACGTACTTGCCACCTTGTAAGCACAGTACTCTATTATTACTTTGATAAATGCATGGTATTTTAAAACTGATTTTCTTATTAAAAACAAACAAGCACATGCCTAAATGGAATTAAACAGAGCATGATTATGTGAATGTGAAACGTAAACTGGGCAGACATAAGTAGGTTTTTCAAACAAAATCCCTGTGTTCCTTCAATGTGTGCAGGAGTTCATATGAACTTCATAATTCCTTTGATTACGGAGCTTCTTCTTAATGATCACTGTGTGGGATTAGAAGAATATTATCTGAACCATGACTAATGGACCAAGAACTATAACATCAACTCAGAGGATAAGCTTTTGGCTCCATCCTGTTTGAAATATGGCAAACCTAACAGAGGACACAATCTTGCTGCTCTTCTGCGACTGAGAGGAGAGGTCTCCTATGGAGCCATTTTCTTTCCAGCCAGCTGGAACAACTGGTGGCTGACTACAGTGAGGGCCCTTCAAAAATTATCCAGATCCCCTGAGGAAGTGGGACTTACTGCACTGCAATTAAGCCAACATCTGTAAGGCTTCACTTGGAGATAGGCCCTCAGAGTTAATGGCTCACAAAGCTACCATATCAGAGTCTTAGGTGCCTTAAGCAGCTGACAGGACACTTTTGGGGCACCCAGTGAACTTCATAGCAAAAGGCAGTTAGTGTTCCTTTCCTTTCTGGTTGGTTGTCCCCACCCACTTTTTGTTGCCACCTCAGTCTCTGTCCTCTCATCAAATCAAAAGCTCATCAAATGTGTCTTATGTCCCTCACAGCAGTGCCTAATAACCAAAAGCTACTCTGGTCATAAGCATTCCATGCAACACTTGTGTGTGTGTGTGTGTGGGGGGGGGAATTCTATGCCATTAGTATGTGGGCACAGGGTGGTATACAAATAAATAAAAAAATAAGAAATCTAAAGTTTTCTGCCATAGCAACACACACACAATGGAGAGATGGAAATATATTATTTCATTTTCTTTTCCTTATCTGTTCCTCCCTACTGTTCAACTGAGGCCTCAGCACAAAGCTTTAGCATTTAGGGTAAAGATGCAATCCAGTAATCCAGCATGTCTGAGGTGGGTTCAAGTCTATTCACAGGAATTAAACAGAGACGTCTGCACCCTTGCTTGAATTTTGTTGGGATCTCTACCAACACATTATCCCTCTGCCTCCCAGCCTCAATATAAATTAAAAACAAAGAGATGCACACATATATTTCATTTTATTTTCATCATGAGGTGTTCCCTGCTGTTCAGCTCAGGCCTCAGCAGAATAATGTAGCATTTGGGGGAAAAGATGCAACCCAGTAATCCGGCACTGGAACATAAAATGGAGAAGATCTCCACAGCCACCATGTATTTTCCTTTGGTGCTTAGATAGGTTGGAACAAAGGACAGCCAAACACTGCAAAACACCAACATGCTGAAAGTGATGAACTTGGCTTCATTGAAACTGTCAGGCAACCTCCTGGCTAGAAAAGCCACAATGAAGCTGGTTATAGCTAGAAAACCCATGTAACCCAAGACACAATAAAACATGGTAACTGAACTTTCATTACATTCCAATATGATTTTTCCATGCAATGAGTGCATATCTGTATTTGGGAAAGGAGGGGAAGTACTTAACCAAAGAGTACAAACCCCAGCTTGAAAAAAGGTGCAGGAAAGGACAATGGAATTTGCCAAACCTTTCCCTACCCATTTCCTAACTCTGGCACCTGGTTTAGTTGCCATAAATGCTAGAATTACAGTAACAGTCTTTGCCAACACTGAGGAAAGGGCCAAAGAGAAGATGACACCAAATGTAGTTTGTCGAAGAAGGCAGGTTACTGTTCCAGGTTGTCCAATGAAGAGCAAAGAACAGAGGAAGCAAAGAAGGAGGGAGGCCAGGAGGATGTAGGTGATGGTTCGGTTGTTGGCTTTGACTATGGGAGTGTCCCTGTGCTTCATAAAAATTCCAAGTACTGAAGTTGTGATGAAAGAGAAAGAAATAGCCAAGATAGTTAAGATGATCCCTAAATCTTCTTTGTAAGAGAGGTAGCTTAGAACTCTGGGAATGCATTGAGTTTGGTCCTTGTTAGGATACTGGTCTTCTGGACAATTGACACAGGAATCCATATCTTTAAAAAAGGAAAAAAGGAAAAGTAAGAGTATTATTTCAAAATGTATAAGAAAATCAATTCTAAACATTAGTGAGAATACATCCTTTTGTGATCTCGCATTCATCTTGTATTCATGCAATTCTATTATCAGGCAGCCAAGGTATTGAAAGGTATTTGTTATGTGAATTAACACTACATCCATTCAGTGGGTGCACACCTTCTGACCAAAACATAATAGATAATGTTTTACTTTATGGAAATTTATTGATATACCAGGAAATTATGTCTCTTACCCTTTTGGTGAGAGATCATCCCTTCTGGACATGGGGCACAATCATAGCAGCAAAATTTCTCCCCCTCCTTCTTTTTCCTGCTGTAGCCAGGATTGCAGTTGTCATTGCATACAGAAACTGGCAATATCTGTGCAGAAATATTATGGATGATTATAAATGAGAGAGGTTTTGTTTGGAAATAGTGTGTCACTTCTGCAAATAGCGTGTCACTTCTGTGTAATAGATTACATAGTCTGATAGTACTGCTGTTATAGGCTTCAGCTTCAAAGGAAAAAAAAACATACATAAGTGGTGTTGGGTGTGCTCTCATATTTGAATCATTTTTCTTCTTGACTAAGATGAATCTCCCTGCCCCAAATAATAATAAATTTAAAGTCTAAATCTTTGCAGACCTGTTCTCTCCACACTGAGTTAGAATTAAACTTGATTAACCAGTTAGAATTAACTGTTAGAATTAAACTTGATTAACCAGTTTAAAGGCTTGATTACAAAGATTAATGCTTCAACCATGAAGATAGCTGTTCTTGTGCCCAGATCTTAGGAAAAATCAGCAAGATGATAAAAGTTGCTTGCAGTAAGAACTAGTTTTTTTTTTTTTAAGAGTGGCAGGCCTGTAAATAGTGTGCCAACTCTAGGGGGCCGAGGGATCTTCGCCCCCCTCAATATTTCTTTGAAGAGGACCCAGCAGAGATCCTGGTTTTATTTCCCCCATAAGACATTTAGAGATGGATCATGAGGTCAGAGTAAATTGAGATTTCCAGAACTATGGAAAGAAAGGAATGATCTATATAGTTGTTGTTGTTGTTGTTGTTGTTGTTGTTGAAAAATAATGTTCTCCAGCATAAATCAGTACCTGCACAGAAGGTGGAGTGATAAACTGGCCTAATGAACATTTTTTTGGCATATAATCTTAATTATTTCCCACTTTCTCTCACCTGATTAAAACATTGGTGCCAGACAATTTGGTCTTCATGAATCAATAACTCTTTGCCTGGAGGAGCCTGAGGATCCAATCTTCCAACGTTGACTCTGACGACTGAGCCATTGGGGAACATCATCCAGTTTGTAATATCAAAACTTGAAACTAATTCTCCATCGTCATCAAAGAGTATTGTTTCTCCAACACTATTATTGAATATGATATGCCTTAGAAAGTCATGAACCTACATTGAAAGACAATATAAAGAAAGAGATAATTAGGTCTTGGAGCGACTCCAATGAGTTTCACAAAGCCCTATGTATGTTTTGTTTTATTTCTGGACAATATATGTGATTACTCTTTATTTCTCGCTGCTAATATTCTTAACTTGTCACAATATCAAAAATCACGATTTTACACTGAAGCTGTCGTTTATTATCCAAACAGATTAATAGCACCTAAAGTTTATTTACTTCTGGGTCATACATTAAATTGTAGTTACCTGCCATGGTTGCACATTTTGAAATACCAGTCTCTGATTTCCTGACAACCTTCTTTGCTTCAATCTCAACCTATATATGCCATGCAAAGCATGTGCCATGGCATAGAGAGCATTGTAGACACTGTAACTATGGCCAGTCATCTTCATTTCAAACAAAATACCAGGAATGCTTTCCAGCTTCTCCTCCCCAGTACATGTTTCCTTTTCATCTTCCTCCTGCTTCTTTAATGAACAGCTGAATGCCTGTTCCCAGAAGTCCTGGATAAATCCATCTCCTTTCACTCCAAAAGGTGTTAACCCCTCAATAAACTTTTGAAAGCCTGGTGGCTGATTTGAGTGAGCAGTGAAAGATATGGAACCATGGAAGGTTTGCATATCCCATGTCTTTTGAAAGGACACCGAGGTGAAATCCCAGTGGGATGTAACAATCCACACTTTACCAAGAGGAGGCCATTCCATACTGAATGCTACAAAAAGAAATATCCTCACAACCTGAAAAGATGGAGGTTCACCATATATAAAGAATACATTGGATTTTGTCTCGGTTGCAATTTCATATGTATTCGAGTGCTCAAAAAACAAATCTGTCATCTCATCCACATAGTTCCATTTTGGTAGCCTTATAATGAAGGCATAACAGATGCCATTTTGGGAAAGCATAGGCACCATTGTCTGCAAAAACCTGTCCCCTTTGTCATCATTCACAGCAGCAACTCCAACCCATTTCCACCCAAAATGGTGAAATAACTGCACAACTCCCGTTTGCTGGTGGGATTCAGTTGGAACCATTTGGTACAAGAATGGGTATAGCATTTTGGAACCATGCAGTGGCAAGAATGATCCATAAGTTGCCTGAAAACAAAACCAGAAATGATGAATAAATGCTATCTCTTGAAATCATAGCATTGCACTGGGTTAGGTAGTTCATCTAGTTGAGATCCCTGTGTGATGCTGCAAATCCAGAATTTGATCCCAACAGATGGCTACCTAGCTTCTATTTATGTAAGACCTTGAGTGACAGAGAGAGCACATATCTACTGCTGAACTGTACCGAATAGGTCGCCTAAAAATAAACCAACTTCAAGTGCTATCCTGAGGGTTAGAACAAGTTTTTGTGATCTTCTGTGAGGCAGCCGTTCTAGTATTTTTACAGTGCTATTATGTGCGCTCTTTACTTTCCATTCTTTTCAGAATGAAAATATTCCTTCAAACTTTCTACATAGAGTCTATAACCCGGACATTCTGCTCAGCTATTAATTCATTCTTATGAATTTCCCATATGGGTGAATTCCTCTCTGCCTTAAATTGTACTGTAGTTCTGTGGTGACAGGGTCTATAACCTGTACCATTAGAGGAAAGGGTGATAAGCAAACCCTGTTTCTTGTTAACTTCATCACTATCACCAAGAACTCTTTAATACAGAATTTCCCCTGTGTAGTTTTAACATTTGAATGCTTGCTCCTCTTGTGCAGATGGCTTCTAAAACCTACAGCAGTTATTTTTAAACTCAGGCCTTAAAGCCTAAAACTCAACAGATTGTAAAACAACAAATTTTGGAGCTCTTTTGCACAAACATGACTCTTTGTAGTCCTTTGCTTGAAAGAACAATGCATGGTTGCTTGCTGGTTAGATATTTTTCTTCTCAGGTTATCTTGTTTGCCACTAGTCCCAATTTATACCTCTGTTTATTTCATTCCATCCCTTTCTTTCAGTGTAATCCAACATATTTTTCACAACATCAGCACCAACAATTTTTGTCTCTGCGTCTTCTTAGTTATTAGGCAGGTGCTCTCTCTCTCTCTCACTCTCTCTCTCACACACATACACGGGCCTGTTTTCATAGCCATAACTGTCATGTTGTGTGTGTGTATGTGTGTGTGTGTGCAACAGAGAGAGAGAGAGAGAGAGAGAGAGAGAGAGAGAGAGAGAGAGAGAGTCTTTCCAAAACGTTTCTTTCTACTGCAAATGCTTAGGCATATATCTATCTATATCTATATCTATATCTATATCTATATCTATATCTATATCTATATCTATATCTATATCTATATCTATATCTATATCTATATCTATATCTATATCTATATCTATATCTATATCTATATCTATATCTATCTATATCATCTATATCTATATCAAGTCTGCCAATCCTTACCCTACCAGTAACCTACCCAACCTAACCAGCATTGTATATTTTCTGATTCTTTCCTCCCTTCCAGTCAAAGTGCTTATAGTAAAATAAATAAATATCTGTTTTTGTGTTTTAAGCAGTGTTTTGTCCTATTGTTCTTATTAGTTTTCCAGTCCTTCCTGAATCCATTATTATTTGTGTGAAGTGTTGTGTGAATGTAGATCCAGCACTGTACAGTCGTACCTTGGTTCTCGAAGAGAATGCATTCCGGGAGTCTGTTCGACTCCCAGAACCGTTCAAAAACCAAGTGTGACTTCCGATTTGCTGCAGGAGTTTCCTGCATTCAACTGGAAGCCATGGAAGCCACGCCAGACATCCGACTTCCGAAAATCATTCAAAAACTGAAACACTCACTTCTGGTTTTCAATCATTCAGGAGCCGAGGTGTTCTGTGGTATTCAGCAACCAAGGTACAACTGTACACAGTCAGAGCAGCAGCACAGAAAGATGGGAACAGACAATAAAATAAGGCATTTGCATAGAAGTGGCCAAGAGCCAAGGTGACAGGTGGCAGCAGAAGCACCAGTGGCCAAACTGGTGTGCTCATAGGCTAGCTTTTCCTGCTCCAACTACCAGGAAGCCCTTTTCAAAGGATTCAGTAGGCACAGCCACAAGCAGGAGCCAGTAAAGAGCAAGCCCTTTGTTGGGAGAAAGGAAGAAAGTCCAACCCACTGCTGGACATCATTAACTTCCCAGCACTTTAAGCTTACCTGTGGAGTCTTTTGGATTGCTGAAATGGCAGCCATATTGACAGAGATCTCAGAGAAGCATCCTCCAATGATTGCAATCATATTGTTCTGGTCGTTACACCTGTAGTTGGGGGCAAACCTCTGTTGTGTGGAAAGCAGGCTCAGAGTGGCCTTATAGGTCATTCTTGCACTCAAGTAGCTGTTGAGGATGTGGAAACCTAGAGAGATATTTGGCAAGATTGTGGGGTTTTCGTTGATCTCTTTGACAGCAAATGCTAAAGCCAGGATGTGCTGGTAGTTCTTAGGCACTGAACTGTAATAAGGATGACAACTGTTTAATAAAGCAACCACAATAACAAAAAAGCATTTGTACTTTTCATTCATGTGCTTCCAAAATATAGGCAAACCTTAGGACCATAGATTGCAATAGACTGAGGAGGAACTGACACCTGAAAGAGATATTTCATCATCATCATCAAAACTTTTATTGGCATCACATACAAACATCCATAGCAAATCAATACAGAATTACCACCTTCCCTGTGACACAAAACGTTTGTCAAATGAAAGAGGCAGATGATGATGGTGATGATGATTATATTTCTTGCATGGAAAACCAAGTAGTCTAACTGTTTTGAGATCACTCTAGAGCTTAACAAATCACCAAAACAAAAATGTGCGTTATCATCATACATTCAAATGCTTGCAAAACTGAGGTGAACCTTCGGACCATAGAAGACAATACATTGAGAAAAATCTGAAATAAGTACATTCCTGCTGTGAAGTAGTAATAGTCACTTCCCTAGGAGGATTGGGGGCGCCTTGTTGCCCCAGTACAGTTGTGCTGTGGACCATGGGTGCTGGAGGTGGGGTTTTCATCATTCACGCAGCCAGAGGGGGAATGTTGGAGCTTTTCTTCCTGTGGCACAATTTTGATGTGTTGAGGCCCATGATATGGGATGATTGCTTTAGGGGCAGAGAGGTCACCCTCCCATCCTATTGCTTTTTAGTTCTGCCCAAAGGTGGGTGGGCTGGAACATGCTAGAACCTTGCTATGGACAAGCCGGTTGCAGTATTCTGGGCCAGGGAGGAATTTCCCCTGCAGACTAATTGGCCTTTCTGAAAGGGGAGGTATGTGAGATTATGTTGGATGCATAAAGGGGAGCTTTACAAATTTCCAGAAACTCACCTACGTGTGAAAGAAATGTCCCATGTAGTGCATGTTTCTGAAGGCCAATTCACAATCTACTTTCTAAAATCCACATGCCACTATAATTTTAGATTTGTGAACTTTTAGTATGAACACTAGTTGGAGACAAGAATCCTCTCCAGTGTGAAAGAAATAGGTAGAGTTAAACATTTTGGTATTTTTCAAATATAATAGTATCTAATGCATCATTAAAAATACCAGAAGTCTGGAAATACATGAGAACAGGCAAAGAGAGAAAAACTAAAATGGCAAAGCCCTTTGTTTTCATTAATTTGTTAAATTTTGGTCCCTCTCCCCTTAAAGACTGTTCAAATATTATTAAACCATCTATGACATAAATAAATAAATAAATAAATGCGCAGGCACAATCCACCATGTGATTATTCAGAAGAAGCTCAATAGAAATGTACAGGATCATTTATTCAATGAAGCTTGTGGAGGGAAACTTATTAGTGGTTTACGATCAACAATAACATGTAATGGTAAGACAAGGTGATTAACAAGCTGGAAGTGTGAAATTGACCAAGTTCCACTTTTGGTTCTTTTTCTTTAGGATTATTGTAGATAGACCATAAATTCATATTGATGCACAGTCTTGAATTATGGTGTGTTTTCCATTTTACTGGTGTGAGTATTTTACAGAATGGGAAAGAAAGAGAAAGAGAAAGAGAACAAAATTAATTTCTTACATGGATTCATCAATCAGCATTGGTGTAGGTTGTTTCATGAAATTGAAGTCATCATAGTTTAAGAAGACCTGGGAAACAATCTCCCCGATGATGATATCAGCTGGCTGGTAAAATTCATGAGGAATAGGGAGGGGATCATCAAATATATGGCAGTTAATGAAATGTGTCTTACACAGAGTGTGACACAGCAACACAAGCAACAACAAGACCACAAGCATGATTCTGTTGATAATATTTTGCGTGCAGATGTACATTCCCAGGTTAGTATCTACAGCTCTATGGCTATTATATGATTTCTTACAGTCTTCCTTGAATGCTGGCAGATAGTGGTGCTACACTCATTTACAGCTTGATATCTTAGGGTATATGTGCACCATTTTTCTCTTGATCTTATTTATAAAAATGGTTCTGTGTTCATCAGCACTCTCAACAGTGCACCTCTTCACTTCTTCCTCTATGAGTGAGTTAAAATATTCATATACATCTGTTCAGCTACAGGTATGATTTCCCCCAAAAAAATGGTGTGCAAAGAAAGTGTAACCCTGAAAATTATCCATGGATTCTCCATGAAATGTGAGTTTCATTAAAGTGAGGCAGTAAATATCTGTGAAGCAGATATAGACAAAGAGAGAGAATCAGGATAGGGATTCTTATGCAGCATCGTTTTTTGTCAGAGTCAGCTGGTGAGAAACATACCCTGACATGTATAGAGTAATCAGAGAAGAAAATGTCAGAGCCTTGCTTATGCAGAGATCCATTGCTCAATAGCACTGAAGGTTTATATATTTTTGTCAGATTCTGATCATTGGTCTGGTTAATGAAACCTGTATAACCCCTGTTAAATACAAGGCAAACAAATAATTCTGACAATGATAGGTGTGATTATAATTTCCCCAATGTTCCTTGAAGCTGCATCATAATTGACAGAAGTATTATGAGACACATCCCTCCACCTCTGCGTTATTATTTTCTTCTTTAAGGGATAATATATAGTCAGTGGCACTTAGTCAGGAGTTGTATAGTTCGCACAACCAGATCGCTCATATTTGGTATAACTTTAAGATCTCACACAAATTCATACAAACAGATCACTCACTTAAAGGCTGTGGAATTTAAGGCTCCATGTTGCATGTCAAAGCCCCAAGCCACCCCCATTAGAATAAAGACACAAGGACACCGAATTTTAAGTTAATGTTAATGGGCAAAATTTAGGCCACAACATTATTGGTTACAAAATGTGAGCGGTATTCGCTTAGGCATTGGGATCAACAGACTATATCTGACTCCTGCCCGCCTTGCAGGGAGTCTGGTAAGGGTAAACCACCAGTAGGGGTAGCTCCGCCAATGTGGATCGACTCGAGCATCCCCTAGGTTCCTGCTGGGGTCGTGGCATGGCCCTAGCCCATCTCCGGGCTTCGGGCGAGATCCACCCCCCCCCCGATTCATTTAACGGAATACCCTTAAGCATGGAGGGGCAGGTGATGGCCGCTCCTCCTCTCCCCCACACATTGCTATTCCAATGCTTAACCGCCAAACCTTATAAAGTTATGACGATTGCTATGAGGTAGGCGAAAACCAAGTGCAAAGCCTCTCTCAGTTTGATGAGGAGAAATTGTTAGGGTTGTGCAAATCACTCAGCTGAACCCTGAGGTATGAACCACATCAGGATACCTTAAGCTGATTCACACTGCACATGGGGTAGGTCTGGGTGCCTATAGATTTCTATGAATGGAGTGGTGCTTCCAGAGTTACTCTGGAGTTACATGGCAATATGGATTTAAAAACAAATAAATAAGAAAAGCCAGACCTTCTCTCAAATTGATATTGAAACAAATAAGAACAGACAGCAGACATCCTACAAGAAAAATGCCAGGCTGTTGGCAGCGTGGAGCTGACCTTTCGTTTGGTTAACAGTCAATCATTCCCATCCCGACTTTATTTAATAATGATAATGATAATGATAATAATTTGTGTGTGTGTTGTGGGCTGTCTTCTTTTCTTAGTTGCTTGACACACACAATTTGGGGTACCACCTTTCTACATAGAGCTGTTTGTTCTCATGTCATATTTTTCACTATGCTGTAAGTTATAACTTGTAATGGGTGCTTTGTTGTTTTGCATAGCTAGGAGATTTTTTTTTAAAAAAAAATCAATTCTTCCAGTTCTTGCCCTGCCAGCAATACATCCCATCCACCTTTGCAAATGTTCCAATGCCTGTTGCTTCTCTACCTGTCCACCTCACTGCCTTTTATTTCATAACTGCATTAAGGAAACACCTCTTAGTGATTACCTGCCTTTCTTTGACTTAGTTGCCTGGAAAATAGAATTCCAAATGATTCATATTTTTAAAAAAATCTTCATGAAACAGGAAGATATTAACTGTAAAAAAAAGAAAATGAAAAAGCTAAATTTAAAGACAGAATAAACAAAACAAAACCACCCCTTGAGATACCTGTCTTTGCCCAGAATCAGATTTTGTTGTTGTTGTTGGGGGCATTCACAGCCCTAGTGAAAGAGCAATACTTCAGTAAAGTTTCCAGTTAGGAATGATTAGCAATGATTTCATCTTCTAGTATTTTTAAGCATGCATTTAACCACTTTGCCTAGCAAAACAGTATGAAGATTTTGGTCAAATGCCTTCTAAATTTCAAGATCTTATGCTATAGTTCTGAAATCTCCATTCCCTCATGCACCCAGCTTACCTGTGGAGTCTTCTGGATTGTTGAAATGGCAGCCATATTGACAGAGGTCTCAGAGAAACATCCTCCAATGATAGCAATCAGATTGTTCCGGTTGTGACACCTGAAGTTGGGGATACGTTTCTGTTGTGTTGAAAGGAGGCTCAGAGTGGCCTTATAAGTCATTCTTGCTGTCATGTAGCTATTGAGGATGTGGAAGCCCAGAGAGATATTTGGCAAGATTGTGGGGTTCTCATTTATTTCTTTGACAGAAAATACCAAGGCCAAGATGTGCTGGTAGTTCTTAGGCACTGAACTGTAATAAGAGTGACAGCTGTTTAATAAAATGAACATGACAATAAAAAAGGCATTTGTACTCTTCATTCATTCATTCATTCATTCATGTGCTTCCAAGATTGGGGCAAACCTTAGGACCATAAATTACAATAGACTGAAGAAGAACTGACATCTGAAAAAGATAATTCTTGCATGGAAAACTAAGAAGTCTAACTGTTTTGAAATCACTCTAGAGCTTAATAAACTGTTCTCTTAACGTTTTTCCTCAATTCCCTAACATATTAAGAACAAGAATTAGCCGAAGTAGGTGTATATGTGTTTTTAGAGCTGTATTCCCTCCACAGTGTTCTATAACTACCACCTTGACCAGGTGTAGGCAACTTAAGGCCCGGGGGCTGGATCGCCTTCTCAATCCAGCCGTGGATGGTCCGGGAATCAGCATGTTTTTACATGAGTAGAATGTGTGGTTTTATTTAAAATGCATCTCTGGGTTATTTGTGGGGCATAGGAATTCGTTCATCCCCCCCCCCAAAAAAAATATACCCACCACATGGCCCACCACATGGCCAGACCTTGACTGTACCCTTTTGTTTCACCTCAGAGTAGGTGTGGATGGCGGAAGCCAAAACATTTGCTATGAAATGTTCATATTTCTCTATTGTTGGGCACTCTAATATATTTGTGAATTTTTTAAAAAAAAATCTCTCCCAAGTGACATTTCTAATGTTCAACTCAATATACTGATTGCCTATTTAACAAGCCCAGCAGCTTTGATGAAAGAAGCAATATAAAATATCATTGCCACTTCAAGCAACTGATAAAGAATCGTTTATATTGTCTAAAATCTGAAATACACTAATGTAAATGAAGGGCAGTTAGAATAAGGAGAGGAATTGGGAGATTATGTTGCAATCAGAAAGTAAATCTTACAAATTTCCACAAATTCACAGGACACCAAATATCTTACTGAAGTGCATGGCTCCTGAAGGTCAAGCCACAAGCTACTTTCTAAAATCCATATATCCCTATGATATTTTATTTGTGCAGCATAAATTTTAAAAATTTGAAACCAAAGTTTGATCACTCTTTAGTGTGCTGTCTGTTTGAACAATATGTCGGTATTTTTGCTAGGAAAACTGTAGGGGTGACATTAATAGGAAGAATGTATGTCTCAAATAGAGTAATAGAAAATAAATGGCTAAATAAATCTGAAGTATGGAAGTGCATGAGAGAAAGCAGTGCTGGAGAGAATATGGGAACAAAGTGAGGGGAAAACAAAAGTGGCAAAAGCCTCTTTTTTCATTGATAAAGATATTATCTTTTGAAAACCTCTTTTTTATAAATATTAAATCATATATAAATATAAGACGTAAAAAGTAAGGAAAAGCATGAGCATAATCCACCATGTAGTTATTCAGCAAAAGCCCAATAGAAATGCACAGGATCCATTCATTCCTTGGGAGTTGTGAAAGAAAATAGTGATTTTTGAACAACATTTTAAAAAGGTAAGGCAAAGAATAATTACCAAGAAGGAAATTTGATCAAATTCCATTGTTCTCATACCAGTATATAAATTCTTATTGATGCACATTATTATACTATGATATGCTTTCCATTTTAATGGTCCAAGCATTTTACAGAACGAAAGTGAGAGAGAGAGAGAGAGCGCAAAACTAATGGCTTACAGAGGTTCATTGAACAGCATCTGGGCAGGCTGTTCTGTGAAATGGAGGTTATCGTAGTTGAAGAGGACCTGGGAAACCATTTCCCCAATGATGAGGTCACCTGGCTGGTAAAATTTATGAGGAATAGGGAGGGGATCATCATATATGTTACACACAGTGTGTCTTGCACACAGTGTGACACAGCAATATGAGGAGCACCACCACTATAAGCATCTATAGCACTATTATTGGTTTCCTTGAATTATGGCAGATATTTCCTAAGATGCAAACACCACTATTTCCTTAACTTATATTCCTCTGTGTTCGTCAGTGTTCCTGAAGAGTGTATTTTATTTACTGCCTCACACTTGCCTCTGTGGGTGAGTAATTTCAAATCTCCATATATACTTGTTCAACTAAACATATCAATGCTATTTTTTAATGTGCAAAGGAAAAGGTGGAAACCTGAAAATTCCCAGTGCATTTGTCCACACGAATGTGAGTTTTATTACAGCGAGACAGTGCTTTGATACAGGAGCTGTTCATAGGAACGTATGTAATCCACACCAAATTCATGAGTTGTGACCAGTAAATATCTCAGAAGTGAATGACTTAATGGGCAAACAAAGTACTCACAGTATACTTTTTGTGGTTAAAATAATGTCAGAATAAGGTGGTTCATGTTATCAAAGTGGGAATGGGCAATACCTGAAGTTCTGAAATAATTGAATAATTTTGGCAAAGTGCCAAGCCTACACATCAATGAACCCATATCTGAACTTATGTATATTGGGGTCCTTGTTACCACAGTCTCAAGCTTTCAAACAAAGCATTGTGGGTTTTTAAATCTGTCATCAAAAGATGAAATACAGTGGTACCTCTGCTTACGAACATTTCTGGTTACGAACTCCGCTAACCTGGAAGTAGCTGCTCCTTGTTGTTGCGAACTTTGTCCCAGGATGTGAACGGAAATTGTGTGCCAGAGGCATGTGCAAAGCACCAGAGAAGAGGGTGATGGAACTGAACATTGTAACAAGGGGCTAACATGAAAAAAAATAGTTTTGATTTTTTAAAGATCTACACTACTTGATATACAGTGCTTAATATGCTGCTATTCAACAGATAGGCAGTGACTGCAAACCAGCACATCTCTACCTGTAGGGCAGATGTGCATGACTTGGTCAAAGTGTCCTTATACTGCTGAGAATCCTTCACAGCAGGATTCTCTTTCCTTCAAACTGCCTTTGCATATTCTGAATTGTCCTACATGTTTTGTTAGTGTTTCAAAAAAAGGAAAAATGTTTTGACTTCCTTTGCCTCCTCTGCCTGGTCCTCAGACCCTAGTTGGCACAAAGAGTCCTTGAGAAAGAGGACTTTGCAGAATGCTGCTTTTATTCTTAAAAAAAAGTCTTCTCCAACTACGACCGACAGCTTTATACATATCAAACGCAACCAGCTTTCTACCATCCAACCAACCTACCACACACACAATCAATGACCACTCTATAAATACAGGCATATGCAGGTGAAAGGTTACATAAGTCATGCAGGCTTTGCCGATTCATTGTAGGCTGCTGACTCATACTGATTCAGTTCCGTATGTATTAAACAAGCAGTGGCTAATTTTAAGCCGTGACATGTTTTTGAGAAGAAGATATAAACTTTTTATGAGCCAATATAACACATTTAGTTTTAGAAGGTTGAGCTGCAAAAGTGAGCAATTAAATACCGTATATATATATATATATATTTAATTGTTCCAACTTTGTAGGCATAACTTGGAGCAAATGCCTGGCACAATTTTAAATGAATATGCCCCCCTTATCAACCACATAACTGCATTTCATGTCAGAGGTGGGTTCAAGACTATTCACAGGAATTTAAGGAGAGATGCCTGCACCCTTGCTTGAATTCTGTTGGGATATCTACCAACACATTATTCCCACCCCCAGCCTTAATATAAATAAATAAAAAACCAAAGAGATGCACTTATATATTTTATTTTATTTTCCTCATGAGCTGTTCCCTGCTGTTCAGCTCAGGCCTCAGCAGAATAATGTAGCATTTTGGGGAAAAGATGCAACCCAGTAATCCGGCACTGGAACATAAGATGGAGAAGATCTCCACAGCCACCATGTATTTTCCTTTGGTGCTCAGATAGGTTGGAACAAAGGAAAGCCACACACTACAAAACACCAACATGCTGAAAGTGATAAACTTGGCCTCATTGAAGCTGTCAGGTAACTTCCTGGCAAGAAAAGCCACAACGAAGCTGATTATGGCCAGGGAACCCATATAGCCTAAAACACAGTAAAACATGGTACCTGAACCTTCATTACATTGCAATATCATATTTCCATATGATGAGTGCATGTCTGTATCTGGGAACGGAGGGTAAGTACATAACCAAACAGTACAAATGCCAGCCTGAGCAAAGGAACAAAAAATAACAATAGAATTTGCTACTCCTTTCCCCACCCATTTCCTCATCTTGGCTCCTGGTTTGGTTGCCATGAATGCCAGAACCACAGTGATGGTCTTTGCCAGCACTGAAGAAAGGGCTAAAGAGAAGATGATGCCAAAAGCTGTTTGTCGGAGAATGCATGTCACCTTTCCAGGCTGTCCAATGAAGAGCAAGGAACAAAGGAAGCAAAGAAGAAGAGAGATGAGGAGCATGTAGGTGAGGGTTCGGTTGTTGGCTTTCACTATTGGGGTGTCCTTGTGTTTAATAAAAGTTATAAATACAAAAGCTGTGATCAAAGAGAAAGCAATAGCCAAGGTAGCTAAGATGATCCCTAAATTTTCTTTGTAAGAGAGGTAGCTTACAACTCTTGGAATGCATTTAGTTTGGTCCTTGTTGGGATACTGATCTTCTGGACATTCAACACAGGCATCCATATCTGAAAAATGAAAGAGACATTTATTTATATTAAAAAGCAGCAGTGGTTATATTTCCAGGTGTCAAAATGCTGATGATGCCTAAATCAAGCTTAAACAATGCACCTATGTGAAGAAGGGATAGGATTTGTTACTCCATATGGCTAGCAGTGCTGGCTGAGCTTTGTGAGTTCAGAATATTTAGGCTGTCATTTGGGATCCAAAAGAGCATCTACTCTGTGGTGAGGCTCACTTCTTTCACTTTGCTTAATTTTGGCTTAGCTTGAAGTTTCTCTCACAAACGTGGGCATGAGTGCACATGCACACTTGTTTCAAAGCCTTTGGGGACCCATTTGCCTTTTGGGGGTTTAATACTTTGAACTTGTCCATTTGGAAATTGTTTGGACTTATACTTTTTCTACGCAAGTTCTTTGGGGTTGGCGCTTGGGCCTATAAACAATTTTGGATGTATTTTCTTTTTGATTTTGTCTTGTTTTCAGGTGAGTAATTGAGTCTGTCCTTTGACAGGTAGGTATCATATTCTTTCCATTTTCCTTAATATTTTGCATACATTACTATATAGATGGAACATGCAAAGCTTTTAAGCAGCTTGCGCAGGTGGAAATTTTAGGTGATAAGTAAAAGTGAAGCTGTATAACAGTTTAAAAATATTATTTTTGCATGCCAGAATTATTGTGTTCTTCCATGTAATCATTATTTGCATATATGGCTCAATATTTCTGCCTTCCTTAGTTTTAATCCATGTTTATTACTCTTTGTTATTATTATGCTATTATTATTCATTGATCTTCCACTGATGTATTCAAAATATACCGGTACATTTCAAAATGGATCTTAGCCTTTTGATTTCTGTGTCATCACCACCCTTTTCCCTATTTTCACTGCAATGAATAAATAAATATATTACTTTATGGAAATTGTTTGGTACATCTGTACATTATGGTTAGATCTACTTAGCTATAAAAACACTCTGAAAATGCTCTGTAAAAAGTGGTTGATATTGAAAATATCATTGAGTTGTGATTTCAGCTGCACTGCTGTCACAGTGTTATAACACATTTATAATGCTGTATTTTGACTAATGCAGCTGAGTCCACATGTCTCCTACCTATTTTGCTGGAGATCATTCCTTCTGGACATGCAGCACAATCATAGCAGCAAAATTTCTCTCCCTCCTTCTTCTTTCTGCTGTAGCCAGGATAACAATTGTCATTGCACACAGAAACTGGGAGCACCTGCACAGAACCATGAAGGATGATCAGCAGTAAAAATTGGGGTTTGGGCTATAGAATGATGGGCCTCCAAATAGTGAGGCGAGCTTTAGATAATTTATTTATATTTCATCTTTTATTTATTATATGTTTATACTGCCCTTCCTCCAAAGATCACAGAGTAGCTGACAATAGAAAAAAACAGTTTGGAAGGAAATGCCAGAGACTTTTGAAAAACTCGTTAATGGGGGAGCTTCAGATCACATAGTCTGATAGAGCTGTTTTTCAAAGTGGAAAAAAGAGAGTAGACAAAACTCAAACCTGTGCAGAGCTGCTTTCTCCACACCTAACCAGAATTACATCTGAGTAACAAGTTTTATTACTAAGAGTAAAGCTCCAACTCTGAAGATGACCATTTAAAGTAACTGCTGCTCTGATGCCCAGGATATAGAAATAAGTTGGGAGGTGATAAAGGCACTTTGCAGATGAGACTTAATTAATTATGTAAGGATAGATCCTATGACTTTTTGAAGGATTATTGATGGTTTGGAATATGATTTTTCAAATTCCTTGATGTAACATAGCAGCAATTTTAAAGATGACTGTTGGGGAGGCATTTGCTGGGTTACTTGTATATTAAAGGAAATGCAATCATGAGCTTAGAAAAATAAATAAAGGACCTACCAGTTAATTTGGAAGTAGAAAAGTCTGATATCATAACACTTTGATTATACATTGAGGAAGAAGAGGATTATGATTATACATTCAGAAAGAAGAGGAATAAGGGGGGGGGGGACCCTAAGAATAATTCTGTACCTGAAGAGATGGTAAAATGATGAATTGGCATTTTCCCTCTTATACTTGAAGGAGCGTCCCCACCCTCATCATTCAGCTCCAGACATTGAGGTCCAGCATCGATCAGATGTCAAGGAAATAAACAACTATCTGACTTTTAGAAGACATCTGAAGGCAGCCCTGTTTAGGGAAGTTTTTAATGTCTGATGTTGTATTGTATTTTTAATATTTTGTTGGAGGCCACCCAGAGTGGCTAGGGAAACCCAGCCAGATGGGCGGGATATGTATAAGTAAATAAATTATCATTATCATTATCATATATCCAAGCATTTGCCATGGGAGAAGTTTGCAGCTGAACAAAGTCACATAGAGAGAATGCAGGGAAAGATCAAGACAGAAGCAAGGAACATTGTGATTTTTAAAATCAGTCAAAATAAAAAATTCCTTCCAGTAGCACCTTAAAGACCAACTAAGTTAGTTCTTGGTATGAGCTTTCGTGTGCATGCACACTTCTTCAGATACACTGAAATAGAAGTTGCCAGATCCTTCTATATAGTGAGAAGGTGGGGAGGGGTGTTACTCAGAAGGATGGTGGGAATGGGAGATAGGCAGATAGCTGGGAGAGCCTGTTGACGACTCTTAACGACTGTAATAGGTCTTACAGGAAAAGGCAAGGGGTGGGAAGGTGAGAAATGGTTTAGTTATGTATAGTGAGATAAGAATCCAATGTCTTTGTTAAGCCCAGGTCTTTTCATGGTTTTAAGTTTGGTAATGAGTTGTAATTCAGCAGCTTCTCTTTCCAGTCTATTTCTGAAATTCCTTTGTAGTAAAACAGCTACTTTGAGATCTTGTATAGAATGCCCTGGGAGATTGAAGTGTTCTCCTACTGGTTTCTCTGTTCTGTGATTCTTGATGTCAGATTTATGTCCGTTTATTCTTTGGCGTAAGGTTTGGCCTGTTTGTCCAATATAGAGAGCTGAAGGACACTGTTGGCATTTGATGGCATACACAATGTTAGACGATGAGCAATTAAATAGTCCCGAGATGGTATGTGTGATGTTGTTGGGGCCAGTAATGGTGTTGTCCGGGTGTATGTGGCAGCAAAGTTGGCATCTGGGTTTATTGCAGGCTCTGGTGCCAGTGTCTGTGTTAAGTCTGGTTGTAGTATTATTGTGGGTTAGGAGTTGTTTAAGATTGGGTGGCTGTCTGTAGGCAATGAAAGGTCTTCCTCCCAGAGCTTGAGAAAGAGAACTGTCATTGTCCAGGAGAGGTTGTAGATCTCTGATGATGCGTTGTACTGTTTTAACTTGGGAGCTGTATGTGATGACTAGAGGTGTTCTGTTATTTTCTTTTTTGGGTCTGTCTTGCAGCAAGTTCTCTCTGGGTATCAGTCTGGCTCTGTTGATCTGTTGTCTAACTTCATCTGCTGGGTATTTTAGTTCTGAGAAGGTTTGCTGTAGATCCCTTAGGTGAGAGTCTCTGTCTGTAGAATTGGAACAGATGCGGCTGTAACGCAGTGCCTGGCTATATACAATGGACTGTTTGGTATGTTTGGGATGGTAGCTAGAGGCATGTAGATATGTTTGTCGGTCAGTTGGTTTGCGGTATAAGGTGGTGTCTATGCGCCCATCCTGTATTTTTATAGTAGTGTCCAAAAAATGTATTTCTTGTATAGATTGATTCATTGTAAGGTTGATTGTGGGGTGAAAATCATTAAATTTCTGGTGGAAGGTGTCCAGGGTCTGTTGACCATGTGTCCAGATGATAAAAATATCATCAATGTATCGCAGGTACAAGAGAGGTTTGAGTGGGTAGGAGTTCAGGAAACGTTGTTCTAAATCTGCCATGAAGATGTTGGCATACTGTGGGGCCATGCGGGTGCCCATTGCTGTGCCGCTGATCTGAAGAAACAGGTCATCACCGAATTTGAAGTTGTTGTGGGTAAGGACAAATTGGCAGAGTTTGGTGGCAAGGTCCGCTGTGGTTTTATCTGATATGGTGTTCCTTATGGCTTGTAAACCATCGTTGTGTGGGATGTTGGTGTACAGAGATTCCACATCCATAGTAGCTAGTATAGTGTTGTTGGGAAGATTATTTAAAGATTGTATTTTCCTCAGAAAATCTGTGGTGTCACGTACATGGAAAGTTGTTTGTGAGCCTCCTGAATGGAGAACAACAACCACCCTCCCAACAGAACACGGACCACCAACTACCACCGAAAAAGTGTTACACAAAAAGGGACTCCACATGGACCCCTCCTGAGGGACGCAATACCACACTGGACTTGTACATTGACTGCTTCCGCCACAGAATCCAAACAGATGTGACCAGAAAACACCATCACTTACAACAAAATCTAAACCATGCTGAAAGGAGAGCCATAAATAATCTCAGAAACAACCCAGACATTATAATTAAAGAAGCAGACAAAGGTGGAGCTGTCGTCATCATGAACAAAACTGACTATATTCAGGAGGCTCACAAACAACTTTCCAATACCGCCTTTTACACAAAATTGGACTCAGACCCCACACAAGAATACAAGAAAGAACTAAACAAGATTGTTAAGGAGCTACCCCCACACATCCAAGAACAGATCCTCACCAACACACCAACAGAACCTCGACCAGGAACTTTCTATCTTCTACCCAAAATACACAAACCAGGAAATCCAGGACGCCCCATCATTTCAGGTATTGGCACTGTTACAGTGGGTGTCTCCGGTTATATGGACTCTGTTCTGAAACCATATGCCATCAATGCTCCCAGCTATGTACGTGACACCACAGATTTTCTGAGGAAAATACAATCTTTAAATAATCTTCCCAACAACACTATACTAGCTACTATGGATGTGGAATCTCTGTACACCAACATCCCACACAACGATGGTTTACAAGCCATAAGGAACACCATATCAGATAAAACCACAGCGGACCTTGCCACCAAACTCTGCCAATTTGTCCTTACCCACAACAACTTCAAATTCGGTGATGACCTGTTTCTTCAGATCAGCGGCACAGCAATGGGCACCCGCATGGCCCCACAGTATGCCAACATCTTCATGGCAGATTTAGAACAACGTTTCCTGAACTCCTACCCACTCAAACCTCTCTTGTACCTGCGATACATTGATGATATTTTTATCATCTGGACACATGGTCAACAGACCCTGGACACCTTCCACCAGAAATTTAATGATTTTCACCCCACAATCAACCTTACAATGAATCAATCTATGCAAGAAATACATTTTTTGGACACTACTATAAAAATACAGGATGGGTGCATAGACACCACCTTATACCGCAAACCAACTGACCGACAAACATATCTACATGCCTCTAGCTACCATCCCAAACATACCAAACAGTCCATTGTATATAGCCAGGCACTGCGTTACAGCCGCATCTGTTCCAATTCTACAGACAGAGACTCTCACCTAAGGGATCTACAGCAAACCTTCTCAGAACTAAAATACCCAGCAGATGAAGTTAGACAACAGATCAACAGAGCCAGACTGATACCCAGAGAGAACTTGCTGCAAGACAGACCCAAAAAAGAAAATAACAGAACACCTCTAGTCATCACATACAGCTCCCAAGTTAAAACAGTACAACGCATCATCAGAGATCTACAACCTCTCCTGGACAATGACAGTTCTCTTTCTCAAGCTCTGGGAGGAAGACCTTTCATTGCCTACAGACAGCCACCCAATCTTAAACAACTCTTAACCCACAATAATACTACAACCAGACTTAACACAGACACTGGCACCAGAGCCTGCAATAAACCCAGATGCCAACTTTGCTGCCACATACACCCGGACAACACCATTACTGGCCCCAACAACATCACACATACCATCTCGGGACTATTTAATTGCTCATCGTCTAACATTGTGTATGCCATCAAATGCCAACAGTGTCCTTCAGCTCTCTATATTGGACAAACAGGCCAAACCTTACGCCAAAGAATAAACGGACATAAATCTGACATCAAGAATCACAGAACAGAGAAACCAGTAGGAGAACACTTCAATCTCCCAGGGCATTCTATACAAGATCTCAAAGTAGCTGTTTTACTACAAAGGAATTTCAGAAATAGACTGGAAAGAGAAGCTGCTGAATTACAACTCATTACCAAACTTAAAACCATGAAAAGACCTGGGCTTAACAAAGACATTGGATTCTTATCTCACTATACATAACTAAACCATTTCTCACCTTCCCACCCCTTGCCTTTTCCTGTAAGACCTATTACAGTCGTTAAGAGTCGTCAACAGGCTCTCCCAGCTATCTGCCTATCTCCCATTCCCACCATCCTTCTGAGTAACACCCCTCCCCACCTTCTCACTATATAGAAGGATCTGGCAACTTCTATTTCAGTGTATCTGAAGAAGTGTGCATGCACACGAAAGCTCATACCAAGAACTAACTTAGTTGGTCTTTAAGGTGCTACTGGAAGGAATTTTTTATTTTAAAATCAGTGTGTGTGGAATCTTCCTTAAGTGTAGTTGAAGTCAGGTATGGGTTACTTGTACTAAGGTACAACATAATATGTAAATGCACCTTATGTCTTACCTGATTAAAGCCATGATGCCACATAATTTGGTCATAATTAATGGTCAGTTCACTGCCTGGAGGAGCCTGAGGTTCTAGCTTTCCAACTTTTACTCTGACCACTGAGCCATTGGGGAACATCATCCAGTTTGTAATATCATAGCCTGCAACTAATTCTCTATCTTCATTAAAGTGGATAGTGTCTCCAACACTGTTATTGAATAAGATGCTTCTAAGAAAATGATGAACCTCAAAATGAATATGAAGAATGGCATCATTGTGTTTTAAATGATTTCAATGAGATTCACAAAGTGCTTTTAAACAAACAAATATTGAGTTTTCATTCTTACCTAAGAATAGTTGCAAATCCTGGAATACCCACCTCCCACATTTAAAGCTGCGTTAATACACAACAAAAACATCCATGAAACAACTTTAGTAGACTCTTTTGTGTAACTGTTCCTTTTACCTCTGCATTAAAAGGTAGCTTACCTTCCTACCACCCTTTTAAAGAAGAGAACTATAATTACCTGCCACGGTTTCACGTTCTGTAATAGCAATCTGTTCCTTTTATCCAAACTTCTACGCTTTGAGGTGGATTTGTACATGGCTTGCAAAGCATGTGCAACAGCATAGACAGCATTGTAGATACTGTAGCTGTGACCTGTCATTTTCATTTCAAATAATATTCCAGGAATGCTCTCCAGCTTTTCCTCTCCAGTACAGGCACTCTCCTCATCCTCCATGAGCATTTTTAATGAACAGTTGAAGGCCTGTTCCCAGAAGTCCTGGATAAAACCATCTTCTTTCGACCAGGAAGGATTTAATGTTTGAATGAATTTTTGGAATCCTAATGGCTGATCTGAGTGAACAGTGAAGGATAAGGATCCATGGAATGTTTGCATTTCCCAATTCTTTTGAAGGGACATCGATATGAAATCCCAGTGAGATGTAATAATCCATACTTTCTCCAGAGGAGGCCAGCTAGTGAAGGGCATTAGAAATAGCAATATTCTCAAAACTTGAAAAGATGGGTTTTCTCCATATATAAATAATACATTTGCTTTACCTTGAAAGATCATTGCATAGCTTTGCACATGGTCCAGAAACAACTCTATCAGTTGGTCCACAAAACTCCATTGTGGTAGTCTAATTACGAATGCAGAACAGATGCCATTCTCAGAAAGCAAAGGCAGCATTGTCTGCAAAAACCGGTCCCCTTTGTCATTGTCCACAGCCAAGAGCCCAACCCATGTCCATCCAAAATGCTGAAATAACCGGACAGCTCCCATGTACTGGTGGGCTTCATTTGGGACCATGCGGTACAATAAAGGGAAATACATTTTCTCATCCCCTGATGGTAAAAATGTTCCATAAGTGAGCTGAAAGAAAAATTAACACAATTTTTCAGACAAAGAGAATGTTATATCTTAGAATAATAGAGCATCCCTAGCAGATGTCGACCTAGCTTCCACTTGAAAACTTCTAATGCAGGAGAGCTTAAGTACTACATTGGTTCCACTTGTGAACTTCATTTAATATTAAAATGGTTCTACAAATGATGAAACAAAATCTAGTAATGTCACAGAGATAGTCTAGAATTACCTTTAGCCTGATATATGACAGGTATTCTGGTTTTCACATGTACTATAACATCCCCTCCTCAATTTCTATTTTTCATGCACAGAATCTCAAATGTAAGATGGGATCTGGTGTTTAAAAATCAGCTCCTGCCAGTGGCTTGGATAGAGACAGGCCAGATATCGCTCACCTCAGCTTGCCAGAGAGATCCCAGTCACATGGACCAACATCACATTGGGTCTTCTCAAGTGCTAAATTTCTGTGGGCATTCCTCAGCTCGTGAGCTGGGGTGAGTTGTATCAAAAATAACACCGATATTCAAAAAAGGGAAAGCCACAATGCCACACCAATCCAGCTTACAGGTTGTAATCAATAAAGATTTGACCCACATTGACCTTTTGGTCATTCCTGTCCTGACATAATGGGCCTGACCCACAACTACAGCCAGGTTCTTCAGCCATGGATAGGAAGTCCCTACAGAGGGTGGTGAATACAGCACATGATATCATGGGCTGTCCCCGGAGTTCGCTAGATGACATCGCGGGAGACCACTGCCTCAGGAGAGCGAGGAAAATTCTTAGGGACATCTCACACCCTGGCCAGCACCTCTTTAATCTCCTAACTACGAGCAGGAGATACAGAAGTATAGTCAGCCGCACCAACAGGTTAAAGAACAGTTTTTATCTGTGGGCTGTTGGGTTGCTGAATGGAAAAAAATAGTGGTGTAATTGACTTCCAGCAAGCACACAGAACACAAACAAGACTGAGTGTATGTGTGTGGGGGAAGGGGGCTCATTTAATTTCACTGCACACAGGTGGTGTAGTGACAATAAAATTATTATTATTATTATTATTATTATTATTATTATTATTATTATTATGTTTGACCATGAGGCAAAGCTGTTGCAAGGCACTCATTACCACTTAGACCATCTGAGCCATAATTAACAACACTCGATCCAGGATGACCACCTAACTCTTCCCAGTGTTTCATAGGGAGAATAATCGATCTCTAGAGCAAGCTACATACCATTCAGGTAGACAGCAGAACCACCCACAGGCAGAACCCACTTCATGTTTGGATTAACCTACAACTTCTTGGTCCTCTTCCAGTTTCTTATTGCAACCAGTCAGCAATTTGGCATATCCACCACCTGGCCAGCAAATCTCAGTTTTACCCCTGCATTCTTAGGTGTTTATTTTTCTTCCCAGTTTTATGACATGGGAATCACTTCCACCTCTTCATCTAAGTCACTTAGAATTCTTGTTCTGTATGGGGGTTTTTTTTTTGGGGGGGGAGATGTTTTGAGTTCAGTACAGAACCCTGTACCACTTCCTTCATTTGAAGAGGACTAATTGATAAATCATTTGAAGAGGACTAACAGAGTATCCTGTTCCACCCTCATGCACTAAACATACCTGAGGAGTCTTCTTGCTTGCTAAAATCACTGCAATGTTAGCAGAGATCTCAGAGAAACATCCTCCAATGAGTGATATCATATTGTTCTGGTTGTGACAGCTGAAGTTGGGAACAAACCTTTGTTGTGTGGAAAGGAGGCTCAGAGTGGCCTTGTAGGTCATCCTTGCATTGAAGTAACTATTGAGGATGCGGAAGCCAAGAGAGATATTTGACAAGATTGTGGGATTCTCATTGATCTCTTTGACCGCAAATGCTAAAGCCAGAATATGTTGGTAGTTCTTAGGCACTGATCTGTAATAAGCAATGACAACAAGGATCTGCAATTTTCATCATCATCTGAATTCTTGCAAGGTTGAGGCAAATAATAGAACCATAGAAGACAATAATTTTTTTTAAAAAAAATTACATCTGAAGTAGATATTTCTCCCATGAAAAGCCACATTCTCTAAATCTGTTGGGATCATTCTGGAGGTTGATAAATTGTCCCCACATACTTATCCCCCACATTTCATTACATGCCCTCACTGGCAATCACAACAATCCAAAGTGTCTCTCTGTGTGTGCTTATATTCATGCTGATTTTATACAAGATTAATCATAGTAGGCCATTTGAAATTAATGGACATGACTAACTGGGGCTTAATGAGTTCAGTGAATCTAACTTAGTGTATGTGTATTAGGGGATATGTGTTGCATTTGAATGAAACCTGCATATGAGGCCAAATCATTAATAGAGATTCAAGAGATATCCAAGATAAATCAGGCTCCCTCCACATTGTTCCAAACCAAATCTAGGTCTTGCAAAGTATCCTGATAAATTTGGAGACATAGGGTGATTGCCATTTTAGCCGCTTTGAGACTCCTTAAAGGGAGTGAAAGGCGGGATATCAAATCCAAACTCTTCTCTTCTTCTTCATTGCCTCTGAAAGGTTTGGAACAATCCAAACCCAGCACATCCAATCCATCAACATGGGGCTTGTGGAATGGTGAACTGATTCTGAGACCCAATGCCATGCCAACCCTTGTCCTGCCTGCTGCTGTCAATAAAGATTTGGCCTGATTTTATCCCATCACCATTGTACAGTCTTGTTATTTTGCTGCTCTTATGGGTCACATAATGTGCCTGCCTGGGCAAATTACTTGTGCAATTTTCATTCTCAAATTTAATAATAGGGAACAAAAAGACCAGAGGTCTGGAACTGTATGAGAGCGGGAAGAGATTGAGGCAAAGGATGAGAACAAATTGAGAGGAAAACAAAAGTAGCAAAACCCTCTGCTTTTGTATATTGCATTTCTCATAATAGAGAACAAAAAGACCAGAAGTCCAGAACTGTATGAGAGAAGGAAGAGATTCAAGCAAAGGATAGGAACAAACTGAGAGGAAAACAAAAGTAGCTAAATCCTCTGCTTTTGTATATTGCACTTCTCATAGTTTTGTGGGCTTTTCTTTAATTGAACAGTTTTCATATTTGTCAAGGGCACCAACAAACAACAAACAAGTAAATCCTAGAGAGCTTTTTGTTATTAAGATGCATATAAATGTAGTTATTCATAAGTAGACAAATAGAAATAAACTGGGGGGAAAGGTATGGCACCCCACCCCCAATGATTAACAATTGGAAGTTTGCAGGTTCCACTTTTCTCATGGTATATAGTAAACAAATTATTACAGCACAGTGTTGCATTATTGATATGTTCTCAGTTAATGTGGCCTGAACATAGATTGAGAGAGAGTAAATAAATTATGACTTACATAGGTTCGTCAATCAATGTCTGCATAGGCTGTTCTGTGAAAGAGAGGTTATCGTAGTTTAAGAACACCTGGGAAACAATCTCCCCAATGATTATATCACCTGTCTTATAAAAGTTATGAGGAATAGGGAGAGGATCATCATATATGCTGCAGTTAATGGAATGTGTCTTGGATGCAGTTTGACACAACAGTGCAAGCAGCAACATGACCACTAGCATGATGCTGTTGAGAAAACTTTGCCAACCAACATAGGTTATCATGTTTCATATTTGACTATTTTCAGTTTTGTTAACAGCTTCCCTCGAATGGTGGTAGATAGTCATACTGCACTGATTAGGAAGTCTGTGCACTGTATCTTGGTCTTATATTTAATTATCGCTCTTTATTCATTAGTATCTCTGAGCAGTATATTCTTCTCACTTTTCGCTATAAGGCTGATTGAAATAAAACCTTCATAAATGCCTGTTTCAGATAGAGAAATTGTTGTGCAAGCAAAAATAAAAGAGTATCCCTGAAAAATCATAATGTCTGTATATATATATAAAATTGAGATTCATTATTATGAGACAGCTTTATGATGCAAAAGGTCCAATTTTCCACTGTAAAGTGGAATATTAAGTGAGCAAGGAGGAAGGATAGTGACTAGGGAAACTTCCTGGGAATTATTTGGGGTTAAAAATCATGGCAGAATCAGCTGATAGAAAACATAACTGAACATAAAAAGGGGAACGGATCATACAGAGAATGACACAGTCCTGCCTATGCCTGGATCCACTTCTCAAAAACATAAGTTTTTATATCTTCTTTTTTCAGATGCCAGATGCTCAGATTGCTAATTACTTCTCTCTGTCTGTTGTGTTAGAGGATTGAGACTAGTGAGTCTGAGGAAGATAGCTGTGATTAGAATTTCCCCAGAGGGGTGATTTCCTTCAAAGTTGAATCATGCTTGACAAAAAATTATTAGGATTTCCCCTCCAGCACTGTGTACAGCTCCACTACCCGATCTAGGACTGTGGATCAGTCCAGACATAACCTGGTTCTACCTGGTGGGGACACAACCCAAATCCAAGCCTGACTTAATCTGGGGGTGGGACTAATAGTTAGATCAAATTTTTTAAGACCACATAAAAACAAAGCTGGTGGGGCAGGGGGGAAGGCAACATTGCATTTCCTCCTTTCATATCTTACCACACTGAGGACAGGGGGATTCTATAAGCATCCTCCCTGAGCAGAAGTCATTTGCAAAGGAGCACACAGGATTGATTCTTCTTTCCACCAGCTGGTGAGTGGAGGATTCAATCCTTCTGGGGTCTGGGCTGCCTGCTCTATTCTTCCAACCTGTTGTTTCATCTGCAGACAGCCTTGGATAATTCCAGGTGGCTTGATCTGATCAGGGGGGGTCTTTAACCAACTTGGATGGAGAACCTCGTGCAAAACCAGGAAGGTGGCAATAACATTTCTCTTGGACCAGAGTTAAGTTCACATATACAGCTCACACATATTTGGTGTAACTTGAAGGTCTGTCCTTAAATCAGGGGTTGCCAAAGTGGTACCTGTGAGCTCATGAAAAGTTGTAATAAATATCTCCTAAGATAATCCACAATGCAAATATTATCTTAAAAGAAATCTACTACTCAGTCCCTAGTTACACAGGTACGACCTCTTTTTCACTGATTAGGCACCTTTCAATATATTCACAGTCCATTGGATGCCAGGGCTGGACACCCACCATCCTATCTGTTCTGAGCAGAGGAGAGACGCAGGGTGCTATTCTCTGTAGGTATTGAAATGGTTCCCACCCACATTGATTGAGAGGAGGGGTATATGTGCACTATTTTGTGGTCTTCTTTCTCCTTCTTTCTTGTTCTTTCAGAGGAGGCAATTGATGATGATGATGTTGGTTATTATTATTATGTTATACGATTACATTAGCCATTAAAGAAAAAAACTCACACTATGGCAGCCATTTCTTTTTAATTTCACACACATCAGCTATTTTGTAACTTGTAGGTTATTAGGCAATGCAGGTAAAGGTAAAGGGACCCCTGACCATTAGGTCCAGTCATGGCCGACTCTGGGGTTGCGGCACTCATTTCACTTTATTGGCAGAGGGAGCCGGCGTACAGCTTCTGGGTCATGTGGCCAGAATGACTAAGTCGCTTCTGGCGAACCAGAGTGGTGCATGGAAAAACTGTTTACCTTCCCGCTGAAGCGGTACCTATTTATCTACTTGCACTTTGATGTGCTTTCAAACTGCTAGGTTGGCAGGAGCAGGGACTGAGCAACGGCAATGCAGGTACTCCTAGCCAAAGAAGACTCTAATGACAAAAAATGTATCAAAGAGGTACCGACTTACACATTTAGAGGGAGTGCAACCTGTCCTGAATGGGCAATGAGCATATCTTTCAAAAATAGAAAGCACCATGCTCTAAAAATTTTAAAGATTCCTCCCAATGGCTCCAGGCAAATGATAAATAACACTGGAGGGGGGGTCCCCAAAGAACCCCATCAAATAAGTACCAGGGACTTTCCTAGTATTATTCTGTGAAGTCAGCCATAAAGGAGCATAGCTACTGTAGTCTAGCATCTCTGGTAGGCACCACATCATGTTAAATCTAGGACAGGCTTCCTCGGACCTCCAGATGTTTTGAGACTACAATTACCAGCATCCACTGGTCCTGCTAGCTAGGGATGTTGTAGGCCAAAAACATCTGAAGGGCCGAGGTTGAGGAAGCCTGATCTAGGAGGATACCAATAGGTGAAAATCTGCTGAGAGATTAAGGAAGAGTAACATGTTGACACTCCTAGCATCCTTCTATTGATAAAAGTGACCCACCTCGTCAATAAATTCTGATTCGGTCCCCAAACAAAGCCTAAATCCAGATGGAAGTGGATTCAAATAATCAATGTAATTCAGGAACAAGTGAAGTTTCTCTCCCTCTCAATCACCTCACCCCCCCCCCAGCGCAAAAAAAAGGTATTTCGGAAACTGGCCAGTAGATGTTAAACACCATTTGGTTAAGGATGATCTTTTTAGGAATGGGTTACACCTAACTACCCCATTCCAATTGGTTTAGCTAGTCAGGAAGGTAAAATGTCCAGAAGGAATGTGTTCAGATGCATCACTACATGTATCATTTCCACATTAGGCTGCACCATCTGGAAATGATCCCTTAACTCTAGGCCAGGTACAGCACTGGAAACCTCAATGAGATTTGCAGAGATGTTTGCACCATTGCTAGTAATCTCATGGGAAATAACAGAAAACCTTCTCCTACCCTCCTCCTTCAGTATATATAAATATAAAAGGAGATGCACATATATATTTCATTTCATTTTCCTTGTGAGTTGTTCCCTGTTGTTCAGCTCAGGCCTCAGCACAATGATGTAACATTTTGGGGAAAAGATGCAACCCAGTAACCCAGCACTTGATGATAAGATGGAGAAGATTTCCACAGCCACCATATATTTTCCTTTGGTGCTCAGGTAGGTTGGAATAAAGGATAACCACACACTGCAAAACACCAACATGCTGAAAGTGATGAATTTGGCCTCATTGAAACTGTCGGGCAACTTCCTGGCAAGAAAAGCCACAATGAAGCTGATTATGGCCAGGGAACCCATATAGCTCAAGACACAATACAGCAGGGAAACAGAACCCTCCTTACATTCCAGAATGATTTCACCTTTCACTGAATGTACATCTCTACCTGGGAATGGAGGAGCAGAACTTAACCAAAGAGTACAAATGGCAGCCTGAATAAAAGAGCAGGAGAGAACAATAGAATTAGCCAGTCTTTTCCCCACCCATTTCCTCATCCTGGATCCTGGTTTTGTTCCCATAAATGCCACAACCACAGTGATGGTCTTTGCCAACACAGAAGAAAGGGCCACAGAGAAGACAATGCCAAAAGTGGTTTGACGTAGAAGGCAGGTTGCCTTTCCAGGTTGTCCAATGAAGAGCAAAGAACAGAGGAAGCAAAGGAGAAGGGAGATGAGGAGGATGTAGGTGAGGGTCCGGTTGTTGGCTTTCACTATGGGAGTGTCCTTGTGCTTCATAAAAATTCCAAGTACTGAACATGTGGTCAAAGAGAAAGAAATAGCCAAGGTAGCTAAGATGATCCCCAAATCTTCTTTATAAGAGAGGTATGTTACCAATTTTGCAATGCATTTAGTTTGGTCCTTGTTGGGATACTGGTCTTCTGGACATTTGACACAGGCATCCATATCTGAGAAATGGAAGAGGTGTTTTAATATTTTAAGCATTTAACAAAAAAAATGCAACAATAGTTATATTTCCAGATGTCTAATTAACTATAGAAGTTAGTAACAATTCATCCTTTCAACTTTTTGCACTTTTTATCTGACAACAAAATAGTATCATCTCTTTCTCTCATTCAATCTTTCCCGTTCTGTCTAAATGCCTGTGTTTTCTTTTAAAAAATATTTTTAAGAATTTTAATACAAACTATCTTCATAGATATTCAATGAATCTATGTTCTCTGTATTACTGAGGTCAACTTGGGTGGTGAATGATAAAGGATGAAAAAGTTAATCACACCAGGCAGTGTAGAATGGAAGAGAACTTTGATCAGTATATTCTTTTTCATGATTGAAGTAGGCCTGAATGTCTGTTTTGGGGGGAGATTCCCTTTGCCTAGATGGCTTATTATTTCTGCCTTCCACTATATTAATCCATGTTTAATATAGTGTTGATTGTTCTTTTTTATTATTATGCTGATATATTTTTTGAGCCGAAATGCATTCGTTGGTCTCCTGATGGTTTATTTAAAAGAAGTATTTTTAAAAGGATGTTAATCTCTCTCTTTGGGCACTACCCTCTCACCCACTGGAGCAAGTGAAGAATCTCATTTTCACTGTGAATATATCAATAATAAATATCTAAGCTTATTAATATCAATTGGTCTCTCAATACCCTTCTTTTTGGAGATCATCCCATCTGGACACAGAGCACAGTCATAGCAGCAAAATTTCTCTCCTTCCTTCTTTTTCCTGCTGGAGCCAGGATAGCAGCTGTCAGAGCACACAGAACGAGGCAGAACCTATATAAAAACATGAAGAATGATCAGCAATAAGAGAATTCTTTTCTTTGGAGTGGTGGATCTGCAAAGAGTGGGTAGATCTGACCCGATGCAGTGAAGGATTTGAGAGGACTGTCTCCCCACTGCTCCGTGGTTTAAATTCCCCACAGTCATGCCCTCTGTCGGTACTGATTGGTTAGCGTGGCCCGGCCTCTGAGTGGGGCCCCACCCAGCTCCACCGGTGTGGGGAAGAAGCGGTGAGGAGGGCGCCAGTTTCCATCCCCGACCAGATCATCTGCTGGGCCTGGGGCCCGGATGTACCACTGCCCTCCAAATAAAGTAAGCAGACTTGCTGGTACTGAATAAAGTCATTAGACATGCCAGCAAATTTTCTCAATTTCAGTTTGGAATGGAATTTAAGAGACTTTCGAAGGCCTGCCTCAACAGTGAGGGAATGTTAGATCACAGAATCTGATGGAGGTGCCTTATCTGTCTTATCACATCGCACCACTCTGCTGAATAGTGAGGGTTGGCTTTATAAAGGGGGGGGGGATAAGAAGTTGGGAAGATGTGTGCTTCTTTGTTTGTGCTGGTTTTCTCAACCAAAATAAAAGACAGATGAGTGGATACGTGCACAGCTGCCATATCCACAACTAAACATAATTACATTAGAGTATACATTTGAGTTTTATTATTAACAGAATGCAGGATAATCTTTGAACACTTTCCTGGTTCATTTATTTATTGAAAGATATATAATAGTGAAAAAAGGGGGGGAATCATGGATTACTTCGAAAATATGAGTTAATCTTCATGAAGTAGAAAACTCTGAAATCTTCACTCTTTGATTAAATCAAAGAAAGAAATGGAGGAAGTATAGGAATTTAAAACAGCAGCAGCAAGAAGAAAGAATGCTTCCAAATACAATTCAGTACCTTAAGAGATGACAGAATGCTGAATTGGCTTAAATGACAATTTTTTTGTTATATATCCAAACATTCCCCACAAGAGAAACTTGCAGATGATCTTGGAGAGAATGAGAGGAAATATCAAGGTGTAAACAGAATACCATTTTCTTCAGGGAAGAGATACATATGGTAATTTATAAGTTCACTATATGTAGACTGTTTCTCAGCAGCAACAGGACAGAGGTACAGATTACTTGTTCCCAGGTCTAGATAACTCTAGAATTATTATTATTATTATTATTATTATTATTATTATTATTATTATTAAACAATAGAGGGGTGTTATTGTTTAGTTTCATTTTTGTTTTTTTAAATGTATTTTGTGTTTTTGTATTTTTATTCTGCAAACTGTCCTGAGTTCTACGGATGAGGGGAGCTATACAAATTTAATAAAAGATAAATGATAATAATATTATGTCTTACCTGATTAAAGCTTTGGTGCCACACAATCTGGTCATAGTTCATGGTTAATTCATCACCTGAAGGAGCCTGAGGTTCTAGCCTTCCAACTTTTACTCTGACCACTGAGCCATTGGGGAACATCATCCAGTTTGTAATATCAAAGCCTGCAACTAATTCTCTATTTTCATTAAAGTGGATCGTGTCTCCAACACTGTTATTGAATATGATGTTCCTTAGTAAATGATGAACCTAGATTCAGAATGAATATGAAGACAGGGGTAACTATGTTTTAAATGATTTCAATGAGATTCACAAAGCGCTATCTTATTACTATAATTTTTTACCATAGGAAAGGAATTGAGAGAGAGATCTGCTTTTTCAATGGGACTCTCCTCCCTCTACTCTCAGCTGCACCTCCTAAATCTGGAGGAGTCCTCAGAACAGATTTAAGAAAAAGCAGAGAGAGAAGCAGGGGAAGAAGGGAGATGACATTGTGCACACTCCAATTTAGCACTAGGTCCTCTCTACATGTGGGGACCTATCCACCAAGCTGTCATTTCCATTCATTTGTTTTGATGTGAGTTTTTGGTTGTGAATGATTTTGAAATGGACTACATCATAATGAGACCAGCGCTATTAATCAATATGGGTTCATAAAATACAACAAAAGAATCTGAGTGAATTTTTGTTTAATGGAGAAATATAGAGCCTTAAATCTCTGCTTGTTTGCCTGCTTTTTAATAAATAAATAAATATTGGATTTTCATTCCTACCTAAGGACAGTTGCAAAATGAGAAATACCCCATTTCTAATAATGTTCTGTATTTGGAGCTGGGCACACAGAACAAAAATAATCACCTGAAAAAAACTTTAGTAGACTCTTGCATGAAACAGTTCCTTTTACCTCTGTATTAACTGCTAGCCTACTTTATCTAAAATAGAATTATCATTACCTGCCATGGTTGCATGTTCTGTAATAGCAATCTGTTCCTTTTATCCAAACTTCTACCCTTTGAGGTGGATTTGTAAATGGCTTGCAAACCATGTGCAACAGCGTAGACAGCATTGTAGATACTGTAGCTGTGACCTGTCATTTTCATTTCAAATAATATTCCAGGAATGCTCTCCAGCTTTTCCTCTCCAGTACAGACACTCTCCTCATCCTCCATGAGCATTTTTAATGAACAGCTGAAGGCCTGTTCCCAGAAGTCCTGGATAAAACCATCTTCTTTCGACCAGGAAGGATTTAATGTTTGAATGAATTCTTGGAATCCTAATGGCTGATCTGAGTGAACAGTGAAGGATAAGGAGCCATGAAAAGTTTGCATTTCCCAATTCTTTTGAAGAGACATTGATGTGAAATCCCAGTGAGATGTAATAATCCATACTTTCTCGAGAGGAGGCAACTCAGTGAAGTGTGCTAGAAATAGCAACATTCTCAAAACTTGAAAAGATGGGTTTTCTCCATATACAAATATTACATTGGCTTTCCCCTGCAATATAGTGGTTACAGAGTTTTTCACATGCTTCAGAAGCAACTGTATCATTTCATCCACATAACTCCATTGTGGTAGTCTAATTACGAATGCAGAACAGATGCCATTCTCAGAAAGCAAAGGCAGCATTGTCTGTAGAAATCTGTCCCCTTTGTCATTGTCCACAGCCAAGAGCCCAACCCATGTCCATCCAAAATGCTGAAATAACCGGACAGCTCCAATGTACTGGTGGGCTTCATTTGGGACCATATGGTACAAAAAAGGGAAAGTGATTCTCTCATCCCATGTTGGCAAAAATGTTCCATAAGTCACCTGAAGTAAAAATTAAAGGTATTCTTTTCAGACGAGAAGAGCTATATTGTAGAATCATAGCACTGGCACTGGTCACCTGGTCTTATTGCAATGCAACACTCCTTCCTTAGGCATATAAGTGTGACTGGCATACATCTGCAGCCAATAAATTGTTGTTGTTGTTGTTGTTGTTGTTGTTGTTGTTGTTGTTGTTGTTGTTATAAATTTCATTTCTATACAGCTTTGTATTTTTAAAAAAATTTCAAAGTGGTTTATGGCATATTATATGGTACATCATAGCCATATGGGTGTTTTAAAGCTGGACCACCAACCAAAGATGCTGAATGGCACCCTATGCCATTGAGCCTTTAGTAACAACTATAAAACAAGGATGACTACCAAACTATGGACCCACCCTTTCAGAGGTAGAGTTGTCTCTCTCTAATGCGGTCTGCATATCAATCAGCTATATAGCATAACAACCTTGTAGCAGAAACACATTATTGTCTGAATTAATCTTTTCTTTTTTGGCCCTCGTCCAGTCTATTATTGCAACCAGACAACAATTCAGCACACCCAGGACCCCACAGGAAAAATTTCATTTTATTCTTGCCTATGAACGTATTAGCCATTCTTTCCAAGTGGATGACACTGGATTCCTTCCAGCTCTTCATGTAAGTATTTGAAATAAATGCTGAAATCTTCTTGGTGAAAGACAGAACCCTGTACCACACGACTCAAAACCTCACTTCATTTAAAGAGGAGAAACTGATAATCACTCCTTTAGTATCCTGTATCACCTTCTATCACCATCAAGCACTTAACCAACATTCTCACCAAATAATAAAAAGGAACTTTATGTAATGTGTTCCTGAAATCAGGAGGGTATATCACCACTGTGCAGTCTCCATACCTTTATGCACCAAACATACCTGTGGAATCTTCTTGCTTGCCAACATCACTGCAATGTTAGCAGAGATCTCCGAGAAACATTCTCCAATGAGTGCTATCATATTGTTCTGGTTGTGACAGCTGAAGTTGGGGACAAATCTTTGTTCTGTGGAAATGAGGCTCAGAGTGGCCTTATAGGTCATCCTTGCATTGAAGTAACTATTCAGGATATGGAAGCCAAGAGAGATATTTGACAAGATTGTGGGGTTCTCATTGATTTCTTTGGCAGCAAATGCCAAAGCCAGAATATGCTGGTAGTTCTTAGGCACTGAACTGTAATAAGGATTATAGCTGCTTATTAAAATGACTACAGCAATGACAACAAAAATCTGTACTCTTCATCATAATCTGAAACCTTGTAAGGGACCATAGAAGACAATAGATTTTTTAAAAAAATGACATCTGAAGTAGACATTTTCCGCCTGAATAGTCATGTTATTTAAATGTGTTGGGATCATTCTGGAGGTTGACAAATTGTTCCACAGACCTATTCTCCACATTCCATTACATGCCCTCACTGGCAACAGCAACAATCCAAAGTGTGTCTCTCTCTGTGTGTGTGCTTATCTTTATGCTAATTCCATACAAAATCAATCATAGTTGTTCATTTGAATTTAATGGACCAGACTTACTGGGGCTTATTGAGTTCAGGGAATCTAATTTAATGAATGTGTATTAGGGGTACTTGCTGCCTTTGAATGAAGCCTGCATCTGAGAACAGATCATTAATAGAGATTCAAGAGATATTCAAGATCAATCAGGCTCCCTCCACATTGTTTCAAACCAAATCTAGGTCCTGCAAAACATCCTGCTAAATTTGTAGACAAAGGGGGTGATTGCCCCTGCCCCTGAATAATTTGCAAAATTTCTTCCCAAGTGTTTATAATTGATTATTTATATGGTGGCTATAGGTCAAATTCTCAAATTACTTTCTACCCCCCCACCTCACCCCACGATTTACAGTTGGAAGTTTGCAGGTTCCACTTTTCTCATGGAATAAAGTTAACAAATTATGGCAGCACAGCGTTGCATTATTGATATGTTTTCAGTTAATGTGGCCTGGACATAGAATTACAGAGAATAAATAAATTATGACTTACATAGGTTCATCGATCAATGTCTGCATAGGCTGTTCCGTGAAAGAGAGGTTATTGTAGTGTAAGAACACCTGGGAAACAATCTCCCCAATGATTATATCACCTGGCTTAAAAAAGTTATGAGGAATAGGGAGGGGATCATCATATATGCTACAGTTAATGGAATGTGTCTTGGATGCAGTTTGACACAACAGTGCAAGCAGCAGCATAACCACTAGCATGGTCCTGTTGAGAAAATATTGCTTCCAAACATAAGTTACCATGCTTCAGAATCAGCTGGTGGAAAACATACCTGAACATATAAAGGGTAACAGACCATACAGAAAATGACACACTCTTGCCTATGCCTGGATCCAGTTCTCAAAAACACAAGGTTTTATATCTTTTTTTTTTAAAGATTTTGGTTGTGGAGCTTGCTAATTAGGTCTGTATGTCTATTGTGTTTAAAGGATTGAGACCAGTGATTTTGAGAAAGATAGCTGTAATTAGACTTTCCCCAAAGGGATGATGTCGTTTGAAGTTGAATCATGCTTGACAAAAACTATTAGGAATATTGTAAGTATTGTGTTTAGTCCCTCTACCCAATCTGGGGCTGTGGATCAGTACTGACATGACCTGGAACAACCTGAGGAACACACAACTCAAATACAACCCTGAATCAATTTTGGGAGTGGAGCTAATAGTTAATTAGAATTTTTAAAGCCCACATAAACACACAGAGGAGTGGCAAGGCAAAGTGATATTTTCTCCTCCCAGATCAAACCACACTGAGGACAGGAGGGTTCTGAGCTATCTGTAAGCATACTATCTGAACGGATGTCATTTGCAAAGAACATCCATAGGATCAACTCTTCTTTTCACCAGCTGGTGAGCAGAGAAGTCAATTGTTATGGGGTCTGAGCAGCTTGCTCTATTCTTCCCGCCTGACTCACATTTTGCATAATTTAAAGTCTGACCTTAAATCAGGGTTTGCCAAAGTGATACCTGTGAGCTCATGAAAAGTTGTAATAAATAGCTCCTAAAATTATCCAGAATTCAAATATTCAGATTTCATAGGATGACAGAACTGGATACCCACCATCCCATCTGTTCTGAACAGAGGAGAGATGCAGGGTGCTATTCTCTGTAGGTATTGAAATGGTTCCCACACACATTGATTGAGAGGAGGGGTATATATACTCTATTTTGTTCTCATCTCTCCATTTTTGTTGCTCTTTCAGAGGAGACAATAGAAGTTACCTACTTACTACTTCAGAGGGAGTGTTTAAGTGGTCTGAATGGGAAAACAACATATCCTTCAAAAATAGAAAGCACAATACTCCAAAAAAATTTAAGATTGCTCCCAATGGCTCCAGATAAATGTGAAATGACACGGGGGGGGGGATGGTTTCCCACAGAACGCCATCACATAAGTACCAGGGGGTTGGATAACACTTTCCCAGTATTACTCAATGAAGTCCGCCACACAGGAAAACAGCCACTTATTTGGCAATGCAGGTACCTACTCGACAAGATATTTTTAATTCCAGATTTAAGTGTATTCAAATAATCAATGTAATTCAGAAACACATTAAGTTATTCTCCCAGCACCCTCTCAATAACTGCCCCCCCCAAAAAAAAGAATAATGGGAAGTGGCAAGCAGATGTTAAACACCATTTGGTCCAGAGTCAGCTTTTTAAGGATGGGTTGCATCACAACTTCTTCAGTTGCAGGTTGCACCACCCTGTCATTCAGCGATATGTTCCCAACACCCTGGATATTCCCAGCTACCCCAATTCAGCTTGTTTAGTCAAGGAAGGTCAAAGGTCCAGAAGGCATGTGTTCAGATGCATCACTGCACGTATCCTTTCCACATTAGGCTGCATCATCTGGAAATGATCCATTAACTCTAGGCCAGGCACAGCACAGGAAACCTCAATGAGTTTTGCAGAGATGTTTGCACCCTTGCTTGTAATCTCATAGGAACCATGAAAAAACTTTCTCTCCCCCCCTCAATATAAATATATAAAAAAGAGAGATGCACATTTTAAGATCATTTTATTTTCCTTGTGAGTTGTTCCCTGTTGTTCAGCTCAGGCCTCAGCACAATGATGTAGCATTTTGGGGAAAAGATACAACCCAGTAATCCAGCACTGGAACATAAGATGGAGAAGATCTCCACAGCCACCGTGTATTTTCCTTTGGTGCTCAGGTAGGTTGGAATAAAGGATAACCACACACTGCAAAACACCAACATGCTGAATGTGATGAACTTGGCCTCATTGAAGCTGTCAGGTAATTTCCTGGCTAGAAAAGCCACAAAGAAGCTGATTATGGCCAGGGAACCCATATAGCTCAAGACACAGTAAAACATGGAAACAGAACCCTCCTTACATTCCAGTATGATTTCACCTTTCACTGAATGTACGTCTCTACCTGGGAATGGAGGAGCAGAACTTAACCAAAGAGTACAAATGGCAGCCTGAATAAAAGAGCAGGAGAGAACAATAGAATTAGCCAGTCTTTTCCCCACCCATTTCCTCATCCTGGATCCTGGTTTTGTTCCCATAAATGCCACAACCACAGTGA
The DNA here is from genome assembly GCF_965112155.1 of Podarcis liolepis. Taxonomy (NCBI): domain Eukaryota; kingdom Metazoa; phylum Chordata; class Lepidosauria; order Squamata; family Lacertidae; genus Podarcis; species Podarcis liolepis. The sequence continues at coordinate 24,153,360 of NC_139573.1, read as the reverse complement.
TGGTCTTTGCCAACACAGAAGAAAGGGCCACAGAGAAGACAATGCTAAAAGTGGTTTGACGTAGAAGGCAGGTTGCCTTTCCAGGTTGTCCAATGAAGAGCAAAGAACAGAGGAAGCAAAGGAGGAGGGAGATGAGGAGGATGTAGGTGAGGGTCCGGTTGTTGGCTTTCACTATGGGAGTGTCCTTGTGCTTCATAAAAATTCCAAGTACTGAACATGTGGTCAAAGAGAAAGAAATAGCCAAGGTAGCTAAGATGATCCCCAATTCTTCCTTATAAGAGAGATATGTTACCAATTTTGGAATGCATTTAGTTTGGTCCTTGTTGGGATACTGGTCTCCTGGGCATTTGACACAGGCATCCATATCTGAAAAATGGAAGAGGTGTTTCAATATTTTAAGCATTTAACACACAAAAATGCAACAATAGTTATATTTCCAGATGTCTAGTTAACTATAGAAGTTAGTAGCAATTCATCCTTTCATCTTCTTGCACTTTTTACCTGACAACACAGTAGTAACATCTCTTTCCCTCGATCACACTTTCCCATTCACTGTCTAAATGCCTCTCTGTGTTTTCTTTTTAAAAATATTTTTAAGAATCTTTAATACAAACTATCTTCATAGATATTCAATGAATCTATGTTCTCTGTATTACTGAGGTCAACTTGGGTGGTGAATGATAAAGGATGAAAAAGTTAATCAAACCAGGCAGTGTAGAATGGAAGAGAACTTTGATCAGTATATTCTTTTTCATGATTGAAGTAGGCCTGAATGTCTGTTTTGGGGGGAGATTCCCTTTGCCTAGATGGCTTATTATTTCTGCCTTCCACTGTATTAATCCATGTTTAATATATTGTTGATTGTTCTTTTTTGTTATTATGCTGATATATTTCTTGAGCCGAAATGCATTCGCTGGTCTCCTGATGATTTTAATCTCTCTCTTTGGGCACTATCCTCTCACCCACTGGAGCAAGTGAAGAATCTCATTTTCACTGTGAATATATCAGTAATAAATACCTAAGCTTATTAATATCAATTGGTCTTTCAATACCCTTCCTGTCGGAGATCATCCCATCTGGACACAGAGCACAGTCATAGCAGCAAAATTTCTCTCCTTCCTTCTTTTTCCTGCTAGAGCCCGGATAGCAGCTGTCAGTGCACACAGAACGAGGCAGAACCTATATAGAAACATGAAAGATGATCAGCAATACGAGTGTTCTTTTCTTTAGAGTGGCAGATTTGCAAAGAGTCTGTTGATCTTACCCAATCTGGCGAAGGGCATGAGAGGACTGTCTCTCCATGGGGCCATGGTTTAAATTTCCTACAGTCATGCCTTCCTTTGGCACTGATTAGTTAGTGGGGCCCAGCCTCTGAGAGGGGTCCCACTCAGCTCCACTGATGGGGCGATGCGGCAGTGAGGAGGGTGCAAGTCTCCGTACCTGGTCGGATCACTTGCTGGGCCTGGGGCCTGGCTGCAACTCCACACACCAAATAAGGTGAGCAGACTCGCTGACACTGAACAAAGTCATTTGACATGCCATAAATTTTCTCAATTTCAGTTTGGAATGGAATTTCAGAGACTTTTGAAGGCCTGCCTCAACAGTGAGGGAATGTCAAATCACAGAATCTGATGGAGCTGTCTGAGCTGTCTTTTGACATCACACCGCTTTACTGAATAGTGAGGGTAGGCTTTATATTCAGGGGGGGGGGGGCGATTAGAAGATGGGAAGATGGGTGTTTCTCCATTTGAGCTTGTTTTCTCCTCTAAATATATAATTTTAAAACAAAATCAAGAGCATATGAACGAATCTGTTCACAGCTGCTATATTCACAACTAAACATACCGGTAATTACATTTGAGTATACATTAGAGTTTTATGACTGACAGTAATGGTACAACTCTGGAAGTGACCATTTAAGTTATATCTGCCCTCATTCCCAGGATGTAAAAATAACCAGGAAGGTTATAAAGTCCCTTTGAAGATAAGACCTGGTTAATGATGTAACAAGAGATTCTGTGACTTTTTTGAAGTCATGATAATTTTTGAGCAGTTTCCTGGTTTATTCCTTTATTTAAAGATATGCAAGCATGAACTCAAAAAACCCCACATGAACTACTTTGAAAATATAGATTAATCCTCATAAAGTAGGAATTTAAAATAGCAACAGCAGCAGCAAAAAAGAAAAAGAAGGAAAAAAAAGAATGCTGTCAAACACAATTCAGTACCTTAAGAGATGACAGAATGCTGAATTGGCTTAATTGACATTTTCTTTCTTAAATATCCAAACATTCCCCACAAGAGAAACTTGCAGATGATCTTGGAGAGAATGCAAAGACATATCCAGGTGTAAGCAGAATACCCCTTTCTTAAGGGAAGAAATACATATGGTAATTTACAAGTTCACTATATGTAGATTTTGTCTCACCAGCAACTGGACATAGCTACAGATTACTTTTACACAGTTCAAAATAATTACATAATTATTATTATATAATAATAGAAAGGGGTGTTATTGTTAGTTTTTTGTTCTATTATCAATTTTGTGTATTTATCTTGTATTTTTATTCTGCAAACTGTCTTGAGTTCTATGGATGAGGGGAGCTATACAAATTTAATAACAGGTTAATGATAATAATATTATGTCTTACCTGATTAAAGCTTTGATGCCACACAATCTGGTCATAATTCATGGTCAATTCATCACCTGAAGGAGCCTGAGATTCTAGCCTTCCAACTTTTACTCTGACCACTGAGCCATTGGGGAACATCATCCAGTTTGTAATATCAAAGCCTGCAACTAATTCTCTATTTTCATTAAAGTGGATCGTGTCTCCAACACTGTTATTGAATATGATGTTTCTTAGTAAATGATGAACCTAGATTCAAAATGAATATGAAAAATAGGATAACTATGTTTTAAATTATTTCAATGACATTCACAAAGAGCTATCTTACAGCTACTATTTTTTACCGTAGGAAAGTAATTGAGAGAGAGATCTGCTTTTGCAATGGGACCATCTTCACTCAGCTGCACCTCCTAAATTTTCTCTGGAGGGTTGTGTCATGGTATTGATGGAGAATGAAGGGGAAGAGGAGAGACAGGCAGAGGAAGGGGGGCAGGAAGTGACGGTGGAGGAAAGAAGGGAAAGTGAGGAGGAACGACTCACAGATGTTGGAACAGAGCCTCAACACCGCACAGGAAGCTCTGGCATGGACAGTGAAGCAATGCCTGTTCCATCTGCCCAGGAAAGGAGAGTGTTAAAGAGGAGGGGACAGAGACATCACATGAGAATTTCACGCCTTTTCTACTGGAGAAGGGGTGGCCGTAAGGCACTCTAAGAATCTGAGCTGGAGGATTCAGATGCATGATTATGTGTGCTGCTTGTACATATGTAAAATAAAGGATGTATATATGTATCTCTGAGTGAGCAGAGGCATTTCTTGCGGAGAGCGCTCACAAGCCATCACAGGTTGGAGGAGTCTGTCAAACAGGTTTATATAAAATGCAGAGAGAGAAGAGGGGGTAGGAGGGAGATGACCTTGTGCACACTCCAATTTAGCACTAGGTTGAATTCCTCTCTACATGTGGAGACCTATCCACCAAGCTGTCATTTCCTTTCATTTGCTTTGATGTGAGTTTCTTATTGCAAATAATTTTGAAATGGATTACATCATTATGAGAGCAACACTATTGATCAATACGGGTTCATAAAATACAACATAAGAATCTGAGTGAATTTTTGTTTAATGGAGACATATGGAGCTGTTAATCTCTGCTTGTTTGCCTGATTTCTAATAAATAAATAAATAAGTAAATATTGGATTTTCATTCCTACCTAAAGACAGTTGCAAATCCAGAAATACCCACTTCCAAATAACGTTCTATAACTGGAGCTGGATTAACATATACAAGAACAATAACATGAAAACAACTTTAGTACACTGTTTCCTGAAACAGTTCCTTTTACCTCTGTATTAAAAGCTAGCTTACCTTTTAAAAAAACAATCAAACACTGAATTATCATTACCTGCCATGGTTGCACATTCTGTAATAAAAATCTGTTCCTTTTATCCAAACTTCTACGCCTTGAGGTGGATTTGTACATGGCTTGCAAAGCATGTGCAACAGCATAGACAGCATTGTAGATACTGTAGCTGTGACCTGTCATTTTCATTTCAAATAATATTCCAGGAATGCTCTCCAGCTTTTCCTCTCCAGTACAGACACTCTCCTCATCCTCCATGAGCATTTTTAATGAACAGCTGAAGGCCTGTTCCCAGAAGTCCTGGATAAAACCATCTCCTTTCGACCAGGAAGGATTTAATGTTTGAATGAATTCTTGGAATCCTAATGGCTGATCTGAGTGAACAGTGAAGGATAAGGAGCCATGGAAAGTTTGCATTTCCCAATTCTTTTGAAGAGACATTGATGTGAAATCCCAGTGAGATGTAATAATCCATACTTTCTCCAGAGGAGGCAACTCAGTGAAATGTGCTAGAAATAGCAATATTCTCAAAACTCGAAAGGATGGGTTTTCTCCATGTACAAAAAATGTGTTGGCTTTTTTTTGAATGATAATTGCATAACTGTTCCAGTGTTGTAGAAGCAACTGTATGAGCTCTTCTACGTAACTCCATCGTGGTAATCTTATAATAAAAGCATAGCAGATGTCATTCTCAGAAAGCAAAGGCAGCATTGTCTGTAGGAATCTGTCCCCTTTGTCATTGTCCACAGCTGAGAGCCCAACCCATGTCCATCCAAAATGCTGAAATAACCGGACAGCTCCCATGTACTGGTGGGCTTCGTTTGGGACCATATGGTACAAAAAAGGGGAAATTATTCTCTCATCCTGTGATGGCAAAAATGTTCCATAAGTGAGCTGAAATAAAAATTAAAGGGATTATTTTCAGGTCAGGAAAACAGCTACATTGTAGAATCATAGCACTGGCACTGGTCACCTGGTCTTATTGTAATGAAATACTCCTTCCTTAGGCATATAAGTGTGACTGGTCTACAACTGTAGCCAGGTGCTCTATAGCCATATGGGTTTTTATAGCTGGACCACTAACCAAAACTGTTGAATGGCACTCTTCAGTACCTATGCCACTGAGCCTTTAGTAATAACAATGGATTAATAAATTAATAATAATAATAATAATAATAATAATAATAATAATAATAATAATAATAATAAATTTCTGCCCCGCCCATCTGTCTGGGTTTCCCCAGCTACTTTGGGCGGCTTTCAACTGAACATTAAAAACAGAATAAAACTTCAAACAGGGTTGCCTTCAGATGTCTTCTAAAAGCCTGATAGTTGTTTATTTCCTTGACATCTGATGGAAGGGTGTTCCACAGGGAAGGCACCACTACTGAGAAGTCCCTCTGTCTAGTTATGTGGTCATGTTATATGGGATCAATTTCAATCTGTTACCTCTAAGGATGTGGACAGGCTGCTTCGACGAGTGAAAGCAGCCACCTGTCTCCTTGATCCTTGTCCATCCTGGTTGATAAAAGCAAGCCAGGAAGGGCTGGGTGATGGGCTCTGTGGGGTGGTGAATGCTTCCCTCTGCGAGGGAGCCTTCCCAGACCCGCTGAAAGAGGCAGTCATTAAACTGCTTCTTAAAAAAACATCTTTAGACCCGGCCAATATGGCCAACTATTGCCCAGTCTCAAATCTTCCATTCTTGGGCAAGGTGATTGAGCGGGTGGTTGCTGAACAACTCCAAGCATGCCTGGAGGATGCGGACCATTTGGATCCCTTCCAATCAGGATTCAGGGACAAAGGTTGAAGCTGTTTCCTATTTCTGCTGTATATCTCAACGGCTTTTGAGACCATTGATCATGACATCCTTTGGACCGTCTAGAGGGGCTGGGAGCTCTGGGCACAGTTATACAGTGGTTCTGTTCCTTTCTCCTGGACCGTGTCCAGAAAGTGGTGTTGGGGGATGAGTGTTCAGACCCTAGGGCTCTCACTTGTGGGGTGCCTCAGGGTTCCATCCTTTCCCCCATGCTTTTTAATATCTATATGAAGTTCAGGAGAAAGGAGCGGAACCACTGTATAAACAGTGCCCCGGCTCCCAGCTCCTCAAGACGGTCCAGAAGGATGTCATGATTGAAGGTCTCAAAAGCCGTTGAGATATACAGCAGAACTAGAAAACAGCTTCCATCTTTGTCCCTAGCTGCAAGACATCATCAACCAGTGCAACCGAGGCAATTTCAGTCCCATGATGAGGCCTGAATCATGATCAAGGATGAGCACCAAACTATGGGCCCACTCTTTCAGAGGCAGAGTTGTGTCTCTTTAAGAGTGGGCTGCATATCAATCAGCCATACAACATGCCCACCTAGTAGCAGAAACACATTCTTGTCTGAATTAATCTTTTCTTTTTTGGCCCTCATCCAGTCTATTATTGCAACCAGATAACAATTCAGCAAATCCAATACTTCACCAGCAGAATTTCAATTTTATTCTTGCCTACTGAGGTCTTAACCATTCTTCCCTAGTGGATGACATTGGGATTCCTTCCATTTCTTCATGTAAGTATTTGAAGAAAATGCTGAAGTCTTCTTGGTGCAAGACAGAACCCTGCACCATAGACCTCAAAACCTCACTTCATTTAAAGAGGAGAAATTGATAATCATTCCTTTAGAATCCTGTTGTATTGTACTATAAGTCCACGTATTGGTATCACCATCAAGTATTTAACCAATTTTGTCACCAAATCATCAAAAGAAACTTTACGTAATGTGTTCTTGAAATCAGGAGGGCATATCACAATTGCGAAATCTCCATGCCTTCATGCACTAAACATACCTGAGGAGTCTTCTTGCTTGCCAAAATCACTTCAATGTTAGCAGAGATCTCAGAGAAACATTCTCCAATGAGTGCTATCATATTGTTTTGGTTGTGACAGCTGAAGTTGGGGACAAATCTTTGTTGTGTGGAAAGGAGGCTCAGAGTGGCCTTGTAGGTCATCTTTGCATTGAAGTAACTATTGAGGATGTGAAAGCCAAGAGAGATGTTTGGCAAGATTGTGGGATTCTCATTGATCTCTTTGACAGCAAATGCTAGAGCCAGAATATGCTGGTAGTTCTTAGGCACTGAACTGTAATAAGGATTGCAGCTGTTTAACAAAATGACCGCAGTAATGACAACAAGGATCTGCTATCTTCATCATCATCTTAATCCTTGCAAGGCTGAGGCAAAACATGGGATCATAGAATACAATAGATTTTTTTTTTTAAAATGACATCTGAAGTAGACATATTCCCCCTGAATAGCCATGTTCTTTAAATGCGTTGGGATCATTCTGAATGTTAATATATTGTTCCACAAACCTATTCCCCACATTCAATCACATGCCCTCATTGGCAACCACAACAATCCAAAGTGTCTCTCTATGTGTGCTTATCTTCATGCTGATTCCATACAAAATCAGCCATAGTAGGTCATTTGAAATTAATGGACATGACTAACTGGGGCTTAATGAGTTCAGGGAATCTAACTTAATGTATGTATATTTGAGGTATGTGTTGCATTTGAATAAAGCCTGGATATGAGGCCAGATCATTAATAGAGTTTCAAGAGATATCCAAGATCAATCAGACTCCCTCCGCATTGTTTCAAACCAAATCCAGGTCCTGCAAAACATCCTGCTAAATTTGTAGACAAAGGGGGTGATTGCCCCTGCCCCTGAATAATTTGCAAAATTTCTTCCCAAGTGTTTATAATTGATTATTTGTATGGTGGCTATAGGCCAAATTCTCAGGCTCCCTCCACATTGTTCCAAACCAAACCTAGTTTGTGTAAAACATCTTGCTAAATTTGGGGACAAAGAGGGTGATTACCACTGCCTCTGAAATATTTGCAACATTTCTTCCCAAGTGTTTATAATTGATTATTTGTATGGTGGCTATAGGCCAAATTCTCAAATTACCTCTACCCCCACCTCATCCCATGATTTACAGTTGGAAGTTTGCAGGTTCCCCTTTTCTCATGGAATAAAGTTAACAATTTCTTACAGCACAGCATTGCATTATAGATATGTTCTCAGTTAGTGTGACCTGAACATAGAATGAGAGAGAGTAAAGAAATTATGACTTACATAGGTTCATCAATCAATGTCTGCATAGGCTGTTCCGTGAAAGAGAGGTTATCGTAATTTAAGAACACCTGGGAAACAATCTCCCCAATGATTATATCGCCTGGTTTATAAAAGTTATGAGGAATAGGGAGAGGATCATCATATATGCTGCAGTTAATGGAATGTGTTTTGGATGCAGTTTGACACAACAGTGCAAGCAGCAACATGACCGCCAGCATGATCCTGGTGAGAAAATTTTGCCTTCCAAAATAGGTTACCATGTTTCAGAATCAGCTGGTGGAAAACATACCTGAACATAAAAAGGGGAACAGACTAATCAGAAACTGACACAGTCCTGTCTATGCCTGGATCCAATTCTCAAATACACAAGGTTTTATATCCTTTTTTAGATTTTGGTTGTGGTGCTTGCTAATGGCATATCTCTTGTCTATTTTGTTAAGAGAATTGAGACCAGTGATTTTGAGGGAGATAGCTGTGATTAGACTTTCCCCAAAGGGATAGTGTCGTTTGAAGTTGAATCATGCTTGACAAAAACTACTAGGAGATTGGTAAGCATTGTATATAGCCCCACTACCCAATCTGAGGCTGTGGATCAGTACTGACATGACCTGGAACAACCTGGGGAACACACAACCCAAATACAACCCTGAATCAAATTTACTAGTAAATTTGAATTTTAAAGCCTACATAAAGCCATAGAGGAGTGGCAGGGGGAAAGGCAACATGACATTTCCTCCTCCCAGATCCGACCATACTGAAAATAGAAGGGTTATGTGCTATCTGTAAGCATACTATCTGAGCGGATGTCATTTGCAAAGGAAGACCCAGCAGCTCACAGTATCAACTCTTTTTTTCCACCAGCTGGTGAGCAGCGAAGTCAATTGTTCTGGGGTGTGGGCAGCTTCCTCTATTCTTCCCACCTCACTCACATTTTGCATAAATTTAAGGTCTGACCTTAATTCAGGGGTTGCCAAAGTGGTACCTGTGAGTTCATGAAAAGTTGTAATAGCTCCTAAAATAATCCAGAATTCAAATATTCTCTAAAAAGAAATCTGCTGCTCAGTCCCTGTTTAAACAGGTACAACCTGTACTTCACTGATAATGCCACTTTTAATGTTCACATTTCAAAGGATGACAGAACTGGACACCCACCATCCCATCTGTTCTGAACAGAGGATAAACGCAGAGAGCTATTCTACGCAAGTATTGAAATGGTTCCTAAGCACATTGATTGAGAGGAGGGGTATATGTGCACTATTTTGTTGCCATCTCTCTCCATTTTTGATTTTTGAAGTTATGTTACACCCTCACTGCAGCGATTTTTTTTAAAAAAAGCCTCACACTATGGCAGCCATTTCTTTAATGCCACACACACCAACCATTTTGTAACTTCTAGCTTCTTAGGGAAAGCAGGTACTCCTAGCCAAAGAAAACTAATGACCAAAAAATGTATCAAAGAGCTACCTACTTACTACTTCAGAGGGAGTGTTTAAGTGGTCTGAAAGGGGAAAAAAGTACCTTCCAAAAATAGAAAGCACAATACTCCAAAAATTTTAAAGATTGCTCCCAATGGCTCCAGATAAATGTCAAATGACACTGGGGGCAAAAGGGTTCCCCACAGAACCCCATCACATACCAGGGGGGTTGGATAACACTTTCCCAGTATTATTCAATGAAGTCAGCCACACAGGAAAACAGCCACTTATTTGGCAATGCAGGTACCTACTCAACAAGCCATTTTAAAGTCCAGATTTAAGTGTATTCAAATAATCAATGTAATTCAGAAACACATTAAGTTATTCTCCCAGCACCCTCTCAATCACTGCCCCCCCAAAAGGAATAATGGGAAGTGGCAATGCCCCTTCCGATCGTCAGGAGGAGGGGGGGTTGCGGGATCACGACACCACCCACACTCGCTCTCGCGAGGCTGGTGCCAGCCTCGCGGGAGGCCGCCGGGATTCCCCCAATTAACATCCCCTGTGGCGCCAGCCAATCGGCTGGCGGCAGGGGCGGGCCTTAGAAAGGCCACTTAAGGTCGGGGCAGCCCTTGGCTCGCCCCTTTTCGCCCGGGAGACGACGTGTTCAGTTGCATGACTGAACGTATCCTTTCCACATTAGGCTGCATCATCTGGAAAGGATTCCTTTACTCTAGGCCAGGCACCGCACTGGAAACCTCAATGAGTTTTACAGAGATGTTTGCACCCTTGCTTGTAATCTCATAGGAACCATGACAAGATCTTCTCTCTCCCCGCCCCTTCAATATAAATATATAAAAAAGAGAGATGCACATTTTAATTTCATTTTATTTTCCTTGTGAGTTGTTCCCTGTTGTTCAGCTCAGGCCTCAGCACAATGATGTAGCATTTTGGGGAAAAGATACAACCCAGTAATCCTGCACTGGATGATAAGATGGAAAAGATCTCCACAGCCACTGTGTATTTTCCTTTGGTGCTCAGGTAGGTGGGAATAAAGGATAACAACACACTGCAAAACACCAACATGCTGAATGTAATGAACTTGGCCTCATTGAAGCTGTCAGGTAATTTCCTGGCAAGAAAAGCCACCATGAAGCTGATTATGGCCAGGGAACCCATGTAGCCCAAGACACAATAAAGCATGGAAACAGAACCCTCCTTACATTCCAGTATGATTTCACCTTTCACTGAATGTACATCTCTACCTGGGAATGGAGGAGCAGAACTTAACCAAAGAGTACAAATGGCAGCCTGAATAAAAGAGCAGGAGAGAACAATAGAATTAGCCAGTCTTTTCCCCACCCATTTCCTCATCCTGGATCCTGGTTTTGTTCCCATAAATGCCACAACCACAGTGATGGTCTTTGCCAACACAGAAGAAAGGGCCACAGAGAAGACAATGCCAAACGTGGTTTGACGTAGAAGGCAGGTTGCCTTTCCAGGTTGTCCAATGAAGAGCAAAGAACATAGGAAGCAAAGGAGAAGGGAGATGAGGAGGATGTAGGTGAGGGTCCGGTTGTTGGCTTTCACTATGGGAGTGTCCTTGTGCTTCATAAAAATTCCAAGTACTGAACATGTGGTCAAAGAGAAAGAAATAGCCAAGGTAGCTAACATGATCCCCAAATCTTCTTTATAAGAGAGATATGTTACCAATTTTGGAATGCATTTAGTTTGGTCCTTGTTGGGATACTGGTCTTCTGGACATTTGACACAGGCATCCATATCTGGGAAATGGAAGAGGTGTTTCAATATTTTAAGCATTTAACACACAAAATGCAACAATAGTTATATTTCCAGATGTCTAGTTAACTATAGAAGTTAGTAGCAATTCATCCTTTCATCTTCTTGCACTTTTTACCTGACAACAAAATAGTATCATCACTTTCTCTCGATCACACTTTCCCATTCACTGTCTAAATGCCTCTGTTTTCTTTTTAATTTTTTTTAAAGAATCTTTAATACACACTATCTTCATAGTCTTCATAGATGTTCAATGAATCTATGTTCTCTGTATTAATGAGGTCAACCTGGGTGGTGAATGATAAAGGATGAAAAAGTTAATCACACCAGGCAGTGTAGAATGGAAGAGAACTTTGATCAGTATATTCTTTTACATGATTGAAGTAGGCCTGAATGTCTGTTTTGGGGGAGATTCCCTTTGCCTAGATGGCTTATTATTTCTGCCTTCCACTGTATTAATCCATGTTTAATATATTATTGATTGTTCTTTGTTATTATTATGCTGATATATTTCTTGAGCCGAAATGCATTTGCTGGTCTCCTGATGGTTTATTTAAAGGAAGTATTTTAAAAAGATTTTTAGTCTCTCTCTTTGGGCACTACCCTCTCACCCACTGGAGCAAGTGAAGAATCTCATTTTCACTGTGAATCTATCAATAATAAATATCTAAGCTTATTAATATCAATTGGTCTCTCAATACCCTTCTTGTCGGAGATCATCCCATCTGGACACAGAGCACAGTCATAGCAGCAAAATTTCTCTCCTTCCTTCTTTTTCCTGCTGGAGCCAGGATAGCAGCTGTCAGAGCACACAGAACGAGGCAGAACCTATATAGAAACATGAAGAATGATCAGCAATAAGAGTGTTCTTTTCTTTACAGTGGTAGATTTGCAAAGAGTCTGTTGATCTGACCCAATCCGGTGAAGGGCATGAGAGGACTATCTCCCCATGGCGCCGTTGTTTAAATTCCCCACAGTCATGCCCTCTGTAGGCTCTGATTGGTTAGCAGGGCCCGGCCTCTGAGTGGGGCCTCACCCAGCTCCACTGGTCGGGCAAAGTGAGGAGGCGGTGAGGAGGGTGCAAGTCTCATACCTGGTCGGATCACCTGCTGGGCTTATTTGCAATCCTTGTTTTGCTGATTTCATTTAATATTCTAATTTTCTGAGATTCTCAATTTGCAGTTTTCATCAGCTATATGCCATGATCATCACAATTATAACAAATAAAGGCTTGACATATCTCACTTTGCATATCATGAGATTGTCTCATATATTAGTTTCATCTTTTAATCTTTTCCACTATATTCTAATTTTCCGAGTTTCACCTGTATGTAGATTGTGTCTCACCAGCAACTGGACATAGGTACAGACTACTTTTACAAAGTTTCAAATTAACATCATAATTATATATTATATAATAATGGAGAGGGTTGTTATTGTTTTGTTTAGATTTTGGTTTTATTATCCATTTTGAGTATTTATCTTGAATTTTTATTCTGCAAACTGTCCTGATTTCTATTAATGAGGGGAGTTTTACAAATTTAACAAAAGATAAATGTTAATAATATTATGTCTTACCTGATTAAAGCTTTGATGCCACACAATCTGGTCATAATTCATGGTCAATTCATCACCTGAAGGAGCCTGAGGTTCTAGCCTTCCAACTTTTACTCTCATTACTGAGCCATTGGGGAACACCATCCAGTTTGTAATATCAAAGCCTGCAACTAATTCTCTATTTTCATTAAAGTGGATCGTGTCTCCAACACTGTTATTGAATATGATGCTTCTTAGTAAATGATGAATCTAGATTCAAAATGAATATGAAGACAGGGGTAACTATGTTTTAAATGATTTCAATGAGATTCACAAAGAACTATCTTACAACTACTATTTTTTCACCAGAGGAAGGCAATTGAGATAGAGATCTGCTTTTTCAATGGGACTCTCCCCCCTCTACTCTCAGCTGCACCTCCTAAATCTTCTCTGGAGGGTTGGAGGAGTCCGTCTAATAGGTTTACTGAAAACACAGAGGGAGAAGAGGGGGAAGGGGGGGAGATGACCTTGTGCAAACTCCAGTTTAGCACTAGGTTGTATTCCTCTCTACCTGTGGGGACTTATCCACCAAGCTGTTACTTCCTTTCATTTGTTGTGATGTGAGTTTCTTATTGTGAATAATTTTGAAATGGACTACATCATAATGAGACCAATACTATTGATCAATATGGATTCATCAACTGCAACAACAGAATCTGGGTGAATTTTTATTTAATGGAGGCATATAGAGCCTTTAATCTCTGCTTGTTTGCCTGCTTTCTAATAAAAAAAAATGTTTATTCGGCTTTACGCCCATCATAAAGCACAACACACAAAACAAATCAAATAAAACAGCGGTCTCGTACAAGCCACAAGTAATATAACACAATTCACAGCTCACAAGGACAAATATTGGCAAATCAAAACAGAAATTTAAGATTAAAGTTAAAAATTTAGGCACTACGCTAAAATCAATATCTGATGTCAATATCAAAAATTCTTATAACTATCAATAATCAGCTAACATTCCATTCCGTCTCTTGTACGAGAGGACGGCTGTTAGGAATTTAGCAACCTGTAGAGTAATATAAGGATCTACATCTTGAAGAACCCAGGCAAGCTGTAGGTCTACTGGTTTGTCAGCCATAGGCTGGATTATGGAGTTTAGTATATTAGCACGAGCTGAACTGTACATAGGGCAGATAAACATAACATGATGTAAAGATTCAGATGTTTTCATTTCACAAGCACACATTGAAGGGACTTGGCCCTTAGTGAATCTATGTCTCAGCACGTTTGTTGGAAAAACATTGAACCTAGCTCTAATGAAGGCATATCGGTGAGATGCGGCTATAAGCGATGTTAAGTAGGACGGAGCACGATAGATAGGGGTTATGCCGAGATTTAATGGCGAGCAGGCTCCACCACCAGCTAAGAAATTTTGGTATAGCTCCACATCATCCAGCCTTTGATTTATACACCTTTTTGCCGCGTTTAGATCCAGTTTGAGCAATTCCGTGGGCGAGATCTCATAGGACAGCAATTTGGCATGGATTTTTCCTGACCACAAATTTGTGAAGTCATTTCTAATAAATAAATAGGTAAATATTGGATTTTCATTCCTACTTAAGGACAGTTGCAAATCCAGAAATATCCACTTCCGCATAACATTCTATAATTGGAGCTGGATTAACATATACAAGAATAATAACATGAAAACAACATTAGTACACTGCTTCCTGTCAGTTCCTTTTACCTCTGTATTAAAATCTAGCTTACCTTTTAAAAAACAATCAAACACTGAATTATCATTACCTGCCATGGTTGCACTTTCTGTAATAACAATCTGTTCCTTTTATCCAAACTTCTATGCTTTGAGGTGGATTTGTACATGGCTTGCAAAGCATGTGCAACAGCATAGACAGCATTGTAGATACTGTAGCTGTGACCTGTCATTTTCATTTCAAATAATATTCCAGGAATGCTCTCCAGCTTTTCCTCTCCAGTACAGGCACTCTCCTCATCCTCCATAAGCAATTTTAATGAACAGCTGAAGGCCTGTTCCCAGAAGTCCTGGATAAAACCATCTCCATTCGACCAGGAAGGATTTAATGTTTGAATGAATTTTCGGAATCCTAATGGCTGATCTGAGTGAACAGTGAAGGATAAGGAGCCATGGAAAGTTTGCATTTCCCAATTCTTTTGAAAAGACATTGATGTAAAATCCCAGTGAGATGTAATAATCCATACTTTCTCAAGGAGAGGCAACTGAGTGAAGCGTGCTAGAAATAGCAATATTCTCAAAACCCGAAAAGATGGGTTTTCTCCATAAACAAATAATGCATTGGCTCTTCCTTGAATGATAGTTACATAGCTTTGCGCATGCTGCAGAAACAACTCTATCAGTTCGTCCACAAAACTCCATTGTGGTAGTCTAATTACGAATGCAGAACAGATTCCATTCTCAGAAAGCAGAGGCAGCATTGTCTGTAGGAATCTGTCCCCTTTGTCATTGTCCACAGACAAGAGCCCAACCCATGTCCATCCAAAATGCTGAAATAACCGAACAGCTCCCATGTACTGGTGGGCTTCATTTGGGACCATATGGTACAAAAAGGGGAAAATTATTCTCTCATCCCATGATGGCAAAAATGTTCCATAAGTGAGCTGAAATTTTAAAAAAGGATTATTTTCAGAAGAGGAAAACAGCTGCATTGTAGAATCATAGCAGTGGCACTGGTCACCTGGTCTTATTGCAATGAAACACTCCTTCCTTAGGCATATTAGTGTGCTTGGCCTACAACTGCAGCCAGGTTCTCCATAGCCATATGGGATTTTATAGCTGGACCACTAACCAAAGCTGTTGAATGGCACCCTTCAGTACCTATGCCACTGAGCCTTTAGTAACAACAATGGAATAATAATAATAATAATAATAATAATAATAATAATAATAATAATAATTTATTTCTACCCCACACATCTGGCTGAGTTTCCCCAGCTTCTTTGGGTGCCTTTCAATAGAACATTAAAAACAGAATAAAAATTTCAAAAAAATAGAATAAAACTTCAAACATTAAAAACATCCATAACAGGGCTGCCTTCAGATGTCTACCAAAAGCCTGATAGTTATTTCCTTGATGGGAGGGCATTCCACAGGGCAGGCACCACTACCGAGAACCCCCTTTGCCTGGTTACCTGTAGCCTCCCTTCAAAGGTCAGAAACAATACTTTTAATTGTGCTTGGAAACGTACGGGGAGCAAATGTAGGTCTTTCAGGACCAGTGTTAGACGGTCTCGGTGGCCACTCCCAGTCACCAGTCTACCTGCCACATTCTGGATTAGTTGCAGCTGCCCTGGACAGAGAATTGACTTGTGCCTCCATGGATAGCTGTGAGTCCAAAATGACTCCCAGGCTTCACACATGATCCTTCAGGGGCACAGTTACCCCATTCAGGACTAGAGAGTCCCCCCACCTGCCCACCTCCTGTCTCCCCAAAACAGTACTTCTGTCTTGTCAGGATTGAACCTCAATCTGTTAACCACCATCCATCCTCCAATCACCTACAGGCACTCACACAGGACCTTCCCCACCTTTACTGGTTTTGATTTAAAAGAGAGGTAGTGCTTGGTATCATCTGCATACTGATGAACACTCAGCCCAAACCCCCTGATGATCTCTCCCAGTGGCTTCATATAGATATTAAAAAGCATGGGGGAGAGGATGGAACCCTGAGGCACCCCACAAGTGAGAGCCCAGGGGTCTGAACACTCATCCCCCAAGACCACTGTCTGGACACAGCCCAGGAAAAAGGAGCGGAACCAATGTATAACAGTGCCCCCAGTTCCCAGCCCCTCTAGACGGTCCAGAAGGATGTGATAGTCGATGGTGTCAAAGGCCACTGAGAGATCCAGCAGAACTAGGAAACAGCTTCCATCTTTGTCCCTAGCTGCAGGCGATCATCAACCAGTGCAACCAAGTCAGTTTCTGTCCCATGGCGAGGACTGAATTCTGATCAAGGATGATCACCAAACTATGGGCCCACTCTTTCAGAGGGAGAGTGGTGTCTCTTTAAGAGTGGGCTGCATATCAATTAGCCATACCACATGCCCATTTGGTAGCAGAAACACATTCTTGTCTGAATTAATCTTTTCTTTTTTTGGCCCTCATCCAGTCTATTATTGCAACCAGATAACAATTCAGCACATCCACCACCTAACCAGCAAAATTTCAATTGTTTTCTTGCCTTCTGAGGTCTTCACCATTCTAACCAAGTGGGTTACATTGGGATTCCTTCCAGCTCATTATATAAGTAATTGAAAAAAACATTGAAGTCTTTTTGGGGACAGACAGAACCCTGCACCACACGGCTCAATACCTCATTTCATTTAAGAGGAGAAATTGATAATCACTCCTTTATTATCCTGTTATAATAAAGTGTTAATCCACTTGGTGGTATCACCATCAAGTATTTAACCAGTTTTCTCACCAAATCATCAAAAAGAACTTTATGTAATGTGTTCCTGAAATCAGTGTGGTATATCACAATTGTGTAATCTGCATACTTTTATGCACTAAACATACCTGTGGAATCTTTTTGTTTGCCAAAATCACTGCAATGTTAGCAGAGATCTCAGAGAAACATTCTCCAATGAGTGATATCATATTGTTCTGGTTGTGACAACTGAAGTTGGGGACAAACCTTTGTTGTATGGAAAGGAGGCTCAGAGTGGCCTTGTAGGTCATCCTTGCATTGAAGTAGCTATTGAGGATGTGGAAGCCAAGAGAGATGTTTGGCAAGATTGTGGGGTTCTCATTGATTTCTTTGACAGCAAATGCTAAAGCCAGAATATGCTGGTAGTTCTTAGGCACTGAACTGTAATAAGGATTGCAGCTGTTTAACAAAATGACCGCAGCAATGACAGCAATGATCTGCTATCTTCATCATCATCTTAATCCTTACAAGGTTAGGGAAAACAAGAGGCCATAGAAGACAATAGATTTTTTTTTTAATTAAAAAAGACATCTCAAGTAGATATTTCTCCCATGGAAAGCCACATTCTCAAAAAATGCAGGGATCATTCTGGATGTTGACAAATTGCTCCACAAACCTATTCTCCACTTTCCATTACATGCCCTCACTGGCAACCACAACAATCCAAAGTGTCTCTCTCTCTGTGTGTGTTTATCTTCATGCTGATTCTATACAAAATCATTCATAGTAGGTTATTTGAAATTAATGGACCAGACTAAGTGGGGCTTAATGAGTTCAGGAAATTTAACTTGGTGTATGTGTATTAGAGGTATGTGTTGCATTTGAATGAAGCCTGCATATGGGGCCAGATCATTACTAGAGATTTCAAGAGCTATCTGAGAGAAATCAGGCTCCCTCCACATTGTTCCAAACTAGATCTAGGTTCTGAAAAGAATCCTGCTAAATTTGGGGACAAAGAGGGTGATTGCCACTGCCTCTGATTAATTTGCAACATTTCTTCCCATGTGCTGATAACTGATTATTTGTATGGTGGCTGTAGGCCAAATTCTCAAATTACTTTCTACCCCCCACCTCATCCATGATTTACAGTTGGAAGTTTGAAGGTTCCCCTTTTCTAATGGTATAAAGTCAACAAATTCTTACAGCACAGCGTTGCATTATTACGTTCTCAGTTAGTGTGGCCTGAACATAGAATGAGAGAGAGTAAAGCAATTATGACTTACATAGGTTCATCAATCAATGTCTGCATAGGCTGTTCCATGAAAGAGAGGTTATTATAATTTAAGAACACCTGGGAGACAATCTCCCCAATGATTATATCACCTGGTTTAAAAAAGTTATGAGGAATAGGGAGAGGATCGTCATATATGCTGCAGTTAATGGAATGTGTTTTGGATGCAGTTTGACACAACAGTGCAAGCAGCAACATGACCGCTTGCATGATCCTGTTGAAAAAACTTTGTCTCCCAACACAGGCAACCATGTTTCAGAATCAGCTGGTGGAAAACATACCTGAACATAAAAAGGTGAACACATCTTAAAGAACATGACACAGCCCTGCCTATGCTAAGATCCAGTTCTCAAAAACACAAGGTTTTATATCTGTTTTTCAGATGTTGGTTGTGGAGCTTGCTAATTAGGTCTCTTAGTCTATTGTGTTTAGAGGATTGAGACCAGTGATATTGAGAAAGATAGCTGTGATTAGACTTTCCCCAGAGGGATGATGTTGTTTGAAGTTGAATCATGCTTGACAAAAAAAGGAGTTTTGTAAGTATTGTGTATAGCTCCACTACCCAAGCTTGTATACCCCAAGACCCATAGTCAATGGTAACAAATGCTAATGAGACATCAAAAAGCAGTACTAAGTTTGCACTTCCCCTGTCCTGCTCTCTGCAAAGGCCATCCATCAGAGTGACCAAGGCAACCATGGCCAGGCCTCAACCCAGATTGGAATGGATTTAAATAATCTGCATCCTCCAAAAATGCCTGTAGCTGCCCACACGGTTCTCACCACTACACCCCTCTCTCAAGGGGGTTATTGGCAACTGGCTGATATCTTTTGCAATCCAAAGGGATTTGAATTCCAATGTGGTCCAAACTTCTTTGCAGTTGTCAACCATGATGGTAAAAACTCACGTTGTTGGCCAAGAGGGAGTAGCCTGTAGTAGCACAGGCTCTTTTAAAGATAAAATATGCTTGCTTGGGCTCTCTTTCTGTTGGGTCTATACAGCAGGGAAACTCAGGCAATTGGTTAAATTCACCACAGAAAACAACTGTTTAACAGAGTTGTCTTTACAAGACCAACATACACCACTATGCGTACACACACTATTTACAGATTGTCCAAATAATTTGCTCTCACTGAGGCCATAGATGATTCTATGCTTCAAAGTCTTTGCTGTGTTAAAGTCCACACCCAAGTCCGAAGTTCAAAGTCCTGCAATTGATAGAGCTTGCTGAAGGCAACCCTGTTTAGGGAACTTTTTAAGGTTTGATGTTTTATCGTGTTTTTAATATTCTGGTGGGATTTGCCCAGAGTGGCTGGGGAAACCGAGCCAGATGGGCCGAGTATAAATAATAAATTATTCTTATATTATTATTTCCAAACTTTTTCCTCATTTGAATCCACAGTTTCCACAGATAGCCATCAACAATTCATGCGACCACCTACCACGACACACACAGCATTCTTTAACTAAGTCATTTTATACACAAAATTGCTTTCCAAATCCTCATAGAAACATAAGTAAGAGAGTCACAATTTTTCTGCATGTGCATTGTGGGGAAAGAGTAATCTCTGCTGATTCATGGATAATTAACTCATTAACTGTATTCCTTAACACTTCATTTCCCCGTGTTTCTAAAATAGATACAAAGTATAATAAAGCTTGCCAACCTCTTCTGTCAGGGATGACAGGAAGTCAATGATACATGGTGAGGAAAGACTCCACTCTTCTAGTATTGCCTCCATGTTTCCTAACAGCCACAGAGGAAGGTAGGGAGGTGTATTGGACCTCTCTTATCTTGGAAGGAGCTGTTAGATTCAACTATATCCTGAGCTTACCTTCATGATAGCACACAATGCAGGCAGATGCAAGGTGAATCAAATAGCAAAACCACATAAGACTGTGCTAGGTTCCCCTCACAAAAATATTTTCCTTTGCTCTTGCACACTCTCTCTAAATATAAATATAAAATAAAGACATGACTTTCACTTGGTTTTCCTTATAATGTGCTGTCTGCTGTTCAACTCTGGCCTCAGCACAATGATGTAACATTTAGGGAAAAAGATACCAACCAGTAATCCTGCACTGGATGATAAGATGGAGAAAATCTCCACAGCTATCATGTATTTTCCTTTGGTGCTCAGGTAGGTTGGGACAAAAGATAACCACACACTGCAAAACACCAACATGCCGAAAGTGATGAACTTGGCCTCATTGAAGCTGTCAGGTAACTTCCTGGCAAGAAAAGCTACAATGAAACTGATTATGGCCAGGGAACCCATATAGCCCAAGACACAGTAAAACATGGTAGCTGAATTCTCATTACACTGCAGTATGATTTTTCCATGCAATGAGTGCATGTCTGTATCAGGGAATGGAGGAAAAGTACTTAACCAAAGAGTGCAAATACCAGCCTGAGCGAAGGAACAACAAAGAACAATAGAATTTGCTACACCTTTTCCCACCCATTTCCTCATATTGGCTCCTGGTTTGGTTGCCATGAATGCCAGAACTACAGTGATTGTCTTTGCCAACACAGAGGAAAGAGCCACAGAGAAAACAATGCCAAAAGCAGTTTGTTGTAGAAGGCAGGTCACTCTTCCAGGATTCCCAATGAACAGAAAAGAGCAGAGGAAGCAAAGGAGGAGAGAGATGAGGAGGATGTAGGTGAGGGTCCGGTTGTTGGCCTTGACTATGGGGGTTTCCCTGTGCTTAATAAAAATTAAGAGCACTGAAATTGTGATGAAAGAGAGAGAAATAGCCAAGCTAGTTAAGGCAATCCCTAAATCTTCTTTGTAAGAGAGGTAGCTTAGAAACTTGGGAATACACTCAGTTTGGTCCTTGTTGGGATACTGGTCTTCTGGACATTTGACACAGCTATCCATGTCTGAAAGAAGAGAATATTTCAATACACTATGGCTGAGAAAAGAAACAAAAAGCTAGAGTAGTTGTAAGTATTTCCGTTTATTTACCAACATATACATTGGAACCTTGGTTCCTGAACGGCTTAGTTGCCGAACAAATAGGCTCCCAAATGCTGCAACCCCAGAAGTAAGTGTTCTGGTTTGCGAATGTTTTTAGGAAGCTGAGCATCCAACATGGCTTCCACTTGAGTGCAGGAAACTCCTAGCCACTCCTTCATTTTTGAACAGTTTCGGGACTTGAACGGAATTCCGGAATGGATTAAGTTCAAGAACCAATGTACCACTGTATTTAAGAATTGACTTCTATAATCTAGTGAGAATACACCCTTTTGTGCTGTTACAGGGTTTTGGTTTTTTTTTGTTTGTTTTTTTGCCAACTGGCCTTTTTAATAATGTTTACAAAATGTCTAATTCATTTTTAAAAATTATTTTTAAAAACTACTTTCATATACATTAACTGGAAACATATTCTCCAAACAAATAAATCTACATTTTTAGCAGGATTTTTTTTTGGTTTTTTGCTGTGTATTTTAAGATATCATAACCACATTTAACATAATGGTTCCTGAGATCAAGAAAATGGGTTTTGTCTCTGGTTGGATGCCATTTTGAAGTAAGACATTGGACTGAAACTATCAAAACTGCATTGATTTTTTGTTACTTGGAATTCCTGAGCAAAATCAGGTATGAGGCTTCTAGAAATAAATAATATTATTTTATGGAAATTATGTCTCTTACCCTTTTGGTTAGAGAACATCCCTTCTGGACACGGAACACAATCATAACAGCAAAATTTCGCTCCCTCCTTCTTTCTCCTATTGAAGCCAGGATAGCAGTTCTTATTACATATAGAAAGGGGTAGCACCTACATAGAAACATAACAGATGTTAGCAAAAAAAGAATGTTTTTTTTAATGGAATGGGATAACTTCAAATAGTGGGTATTGACATTAAATTATGACATTAGAGATGATAGCAAATTTCTCCCAACTTCAGTTTGGAAGGAAATTTCATCTGAAAGATGAGGCAAGCTTTAGATTGCAGAAACTGATATAGTTTCTTTTCTACATAAATGATTTGATACAAAATAAAGTAAATTCATCTAGTCTAAACCTACACAAAGCTGTTCTCTCCCTAGAGAACCATAATTAAATTTCATTAAACACATTGGTTATGAAGAGAAGTGATCCACTGAAAGAGAATTGCTGCCCTCATACAGGAATAAAGATGGATTGCAATGCAATGTTTTAAATGTATAATTTAAAGGAATAAAGATGGGTTGCAATGCAATGTTTTAAAAAGTATAGCAATTAACTTGCAGCAGGTTTTGAAGCAGTAATTAAGTGTCATGACTTTGTGCCATTTCGTTAATTATCCCTTTATTAAAAGAGAAAAAAAATGAAATCAGAAATAAACTGTGAGGTCCCTCAGAACCACAGACTAATGCATATGAATTAGACAAATGCAGTATCACTATTGCTTCTTTAGAAAGATGGGAAAGAACTATAGGGTGTTTGTTTGATGGTTTGCCTGCTTGCTTTTTAAAAAAAGGTTGGCAAGGATACTACCAAGCATAATTCAGAATGTGATGATCAGGTGGAATGATAAGCAGAGCTAATGGACATTTTCTGTCATGGGCCAGGAGTCGGCTTTACCTGCTGAGCAGCAACCTGAAGGAGCAGACAGGAAAGTGACTCCACCTGCTGCTGATCAGCCTTCTTGCTCCTGATGAGAACCAGATGGCTCCAGCTTTCTTAAGCAGGGTTTCCAGCCTCAGTCAGTTGCTGGAAACAACATTCATTGTTCTTGACCAGATCTTGCTGCTTCTTGCTTATCGTGACTTTGAACCCTCAGCTTTCTTGACCCCCCGAATCGTCTGACTACATGAACTGGGATATTCCTGTCCTTAGGACTGGACTGGACCTTGTACAGTGGTACCTCGGGTTAAGTACTTAATTCGTTCCGGAGGTCCGTTCTTAACCTGAAACTGTTCTTATCCTGAAGCACCACTTTAGCTAATGGGGCCTCCTGCTGCCGCCGCACCATTGGATCACAATTTCTGTTCTCATCCTGAAGCAAAGTTCTTAACCCGAGGTAATATTTCTGGGTTAGCAGAGTCTGTAACCTGAAGCGTATGTAACCAGAGGTACCACTGTATATGGACTCTGCCTCCAGGCAAGTACCCCCCACGACTTGGCTGGTTGGCTGGCTTCTCCCTCCACTGAGCTCTGCTGTGGCTGGCACCACAGGTCTACGGCATTTCCCCTCTGATATATTCAAATAATTGCCACTATGTCTCACCTGATTAAAGTGTTGATGCCATACAACTTGGTCATCATCAATGGTTAACTCTTTGCCCGGAGGAGCATGAGGTTCCAGTCTTCCAACTTTTGCTCTAACCACTGAGCCATTGTGGAACATTATCCAATTTGTAACATCTAAAACAGTATCTAGTTCCCCATTTTCATCAAAGCACACAGTTTCTCCAACACTGTTATTGAATATGGTGTGCCTTAAAAATTGATGGATCTAGAAACAAAGAGAATTTGAAGAAAAGGCCAACTAGGTCTTAAATTTATTTCAATGAGCTTCACAAACGATGCCCATACACATTTTTTCCTTTGAAAGTATAGGTGGAGGCATCATCAATCTAGATGTCATTTCTTTCCATTATTGTATATGTGGGTTTTACTGTTTTATAATGAGTTTCATACTGCTTATCCACAATGTATGTGTAAACGCCAATAACAACAACAAAAAGCAAAACAAAGCAATTTTGGTGTAGTAGTCTTATTTCATCAGCATTCATTTTATCTATGAATGAAAACCTAGCCTCATATGGGTGGTGCTAGTGGGGATTACCTGCCATAGTTGCACATCCCGAAATACCATTCTCCTAGTGTCTACTTTTCTTCTGTGTTTGGAGATAGATTCAAACATGGCATTCAAAGCATGTGCCACAACATAGACAGCATTGTAGACACTATAGCTGTGGCCTGTCATGTTCATTTCAAACAAAATTCCAGTAATGTTGTCCAGTTTTTCTTCTCCAGTACAGATTTCCTCCTCTTCTGGCCCCTTATACATTCTTAATGTACAACTGAATGCCTGCTCCCAGAAGTCCTGGATAAAACCATCTCCTTTTGCCCAGGAAGGTCTTATCTTCTGAATGAAATTTTGGAAACCTGGTGGCTGATTGGAGTGAGCAGTGAAGGATATGGAACCATGGAAAGTTTGCATGTCCCATGTCTTTTGAACTGACAGTGATGTGAAATCCCAGTGTGATGTAATAATCCATACTTTCCCCAGAGGAGGTGATTCCATAACTGGTCGTAGAAACAGCAATATTCTCAAAACTTGAAAGGATGGATTTTCTCCATATACAAATAATACATTGGTGTTTTCCTCAGTAATAATTCCATAAGTTTCCCAGCGCTGTACAAGCAACTGCATCAACTCATCTACATAATTCCATTTAGGCAATCTTATGATGAAGGCATAGCAGATGCCATTCTGAGAAAGCATGGGCACTATTGTCTGTAAGAATCGTTCCCCTTTGTCATTGTCCACAGCCAAGAGCCCAACCCATGTCCATCCAAAATGCTGAAATAACCGGACAGCTCCCATGTACTGGTGGGCTTCATTTGGGACCATATGGGACAAAAAAGGAGAAATTATTCTCTCATCCCATGATGGCAAAAGTGTTCCATAAGTGAGCTGAAATAAAAATTAAAGGGATTGTTTTCAGATGAGGAAAATAGCTATATTGTCGAATCATAACACTGGTCACCTGGGCTTATTGTAATGCAACACTCCTTCCTTAGGCATATTAGTGTACCTGGCCTACAACAGCAGCCAGGTTCCCCATAGCCATATGGGGTTTTTTTAAAATAGCTGGACCACCAACCAAAGCTGTTCAAAGGCACCCATCAGTACCTTGGCCACTGAGCCTTTAGTAACAACAATGGATCAAGGACAACCACCAAACTATGGACCCATTCTTTCAGAGGGAGTGTGGTCTCCCCCTAGAATGGGCGGCATATCAATCAGCCATACATCATAACCACCCAGGAGCAGAAACACTTTATTGTAAGCTGAAATAAAAATTAAAATGATTTTCCTGCTAAAGATAATGTTTTACCTTTTTAAACAAAAAAGCTATTTTTATTAAAGCTTGGAGAAAAAACAATATATAGAAATCAACATCAAACATTTTTTAAACATAAAAACTGAAAGAAAGAAGAAAAAAGACTTCCAATTCTCTGTCTGCCAGATTTAAAAACTAATGCAAAACCTTTACTCCTTAATAACATCCAACACCTCAACTTTCCATAAACCAACCTTTATTTAGATCCACTTTTTCAGAATGGGTATGATCTCATCTAGACCAGGCAGTACACCACACAGCCAGACAGAATAACCACCGATTAGCATCATCTCAGTCTTGTCTGGATTAAGCTTCAGTTTACTGGCCCTCATCTAGTCCATTACTGCAACAACCCAGTACATATACCACCTTTACATATAGATCTCAACTTTATTTCTGTCTTCTGATATGTTATTAATCTCTCTGCTTTATAACATCTGAAATCTGAATCTTCAAGTGTACTGGACCAAGCACCAAGCCCTGCTACATACTATTCAACACCACCTTCCATTTGAAGGGAAATAATTGATGAGCACTCCTTGAGTACTGTTTTGTAATGAACTGTAAATCCATCAATGGTATCATTATCAAGTTTGCATCTAACCAACGGGTTACCAAAATCAGGAGCAACTTTGCAAAGTGCTTTCCTGCATTCCACACAGTTTGTCACAATTGTGAAATCCCTGTACCCCCAGAAATACAGCTTACCTGTGGAGTCTTTTTGCTTGCTGAAATGACAGCTATATTAGTAGAGATTTCAGAGAAACATGCTCCAATGACAGCTATCAGATTGTTCTGGTTGTGACACCTGAAGTTGGGGACAAACTTACGTTGTGTAGAAAAGAGGCTAAGAGTGGCTTTGTAGGTCATCCTTGCAGTGAAGTAGCTATTGAGGATGTGAAACCCCAGAGATATATTTGATAAGATGTTGGGATTCTCATTTATCTCTTTGACAGCAAATGCTAAGGCCAGAATGTGCTGGTAGTTCTTAGGCACTGAACTGTAAGCAGAGTTACAGTCTGTTTAATAAAACAAACACAGCAGCAATAACAAAAATGTTTTAGTGCACTTTATTGACATTCATCGGAAAACTTTCAAAAGCAAGGTGTAGCTTTAAAACCCTAGAAGATAATAGGCTGAAGAAAAATTAGCACCTGAATAGATAGCCCTTTCATGAAAAATGGGGTGAGGGAGTTTTCAGATTAATTCTGGAGCTTAAAAAACTGTTTTCTGGACTTAATTTTGTAAATTTCCCTATATACCAATGAAGAGCAACAACAGTCAGCCCAAACTGCAAATATTTGTTGGCTTGCAGTCAACATTAGTCATGGTCAGTGCAGACCCACTGAAATTAATTAGCATGACTAACTATAAATCATGAGTGCTATAAAACATTTTGTATTTTATCAGTCTCTGAATGATATATGTGGGATCTTTTCCTAATCTTTTCAGTAGGGATGGTTGAATAAGCTTCTTATTTTTCCAATCTTAAATTCCATTCTCTACTTTTCCATAGTTTGCAATTTTAATCTACAAACCGTCTCATGAAAATTGATCCTCATTTTAGTGCAAATTTATCATATGATAAGTATGCAATTTTGCTACATGTTTGCAAATCAATGTTCCCTAATATAATACATTTTTATGTTATTTTCTCTAATATATGCATTTTTATGCACTCTTTACCCCTTTATATGAACTTTTGTACATATTATTTCACTGGAGAACTGAACTGCAAAATTCAGGTAAATAGGAATTTTGAGGACTATCTATGTTTCAGTTCACATATTGTTTTTAATTTGGAAAGTGCAAACTAGTTAGATTCCTCTTTAAATGTGAACTGAATTAAATTTCTCTCCCATTCTTGCCCTTCAATGACAGCCATAAGGATATGAAATGAGATATGATACAAGTGGGAAGTGCAAAGTAGAGACTTAGAATTCTCCCACAAACATAGCACAATGCATGGTGCCTGAAGGCCAATTCCCAAAATTCTTTTAAAAACCACATGATATTTAACTTCTGCACCTTTGAGTTTAAAAGCATGAAAACCAGTGCTATTTTTTCTAGAAAACGAGGTGCCAGAACTCCTTTTATAATGGCAATGGCACCCACCAGAGAGATGCTGGAACTGAGTTCCAGTGAGCTCTGGCTGAAAAAGAGCCCTGGTGAAAACCAGTTGGGAACAATAGTGTTTGCAAATGCCCACAGCATACATATCCTCTAACTTTCACAATATGTGAAAGCTAGATTTGATTGAGGATCCCCCTTCAGTGAGCTTTAAGTTTCAACAATAAATCAGAACTTGACTATACAAACTGCAGGCATAGGGGTGAATGGGAAGAAGGAAAAACAGTGGAGTTTCTAAAGCATACTGAAAGCTTGATTTAAAATGCAAAAATTCTGAAAGTGCATGAGAAGGGACAGACATGGAGTCAAAAGATGAGAGCAAAGTGAGGGAAGAACAGAAGTGGCAAAAACTAACACACACACACCATGTGGTTAATTAGCAGACACACAATGGAAATCTATTCATTTAGTGGAGCTTGTGGAGAAACCCTTCTAGTGGTTTCATAGAATCATAGAACTGTAGAAGTGGAAGGGACCCCAGGGGTCATCTAGTCCAACTCCCTGCAATGCAGGAATCCCAGCTAAAGCATCAATGACAGATGACCACCCAACCTCTGCTTAGAAACCCCCAAGAAGGAGAGTCCACAACCTCCTGACTAAAGGTAAGGCAAAAAATGATTAAGGAAGGAACAGGAAAGTGGCTCAACTGCCACTTTTACCACACTAGAGATTAAATCAATTCTTAACGGAACACAGTGTAGCATTACGGCATATTCTGTTATTATGAGCTGAATGTATTACGCAAGGAGAGGAAGAAATAATGGCTTACATTGCTTCATCAATCAAGATCTGTCTTGGCTCTTCCTTAAAAGAGAGATTATTGTAGTTGAAGAAGACCTGGGAAACAATGCCCCCAATGATGAGGTCACCCGGTTGGTAAAAGTTATGAGGAATGGGGAGAGGATCATCAAAAATGCTGCAGTTAACAGAATGTGTTTTGCATACAATATGAGACAGCAGCACCAGCTGCAGCAGCAGCACCACCAACATGATCTTATTGAAAAATATCAGCCATCCAGGATAGATTCCCATGTTTGAACCACAGCATTCTGTGTGGCTATTATCTGTTTTGGTACAGCGTCTGGTGACAGAATGTGATGTTACACATCTTAGGGAATATGTGCCCCATATTTCTGAACAGTGTAGTCTATTTATTTACTTATTCCCCCCCCCCCCTAAGGATGAGACAATTAAAATTTGTTCATCTACAAGTATCAGTAATACTTCCTTGGAGTGCAAAGAAAGCAAAAATATAACTCTGAAAATTATCTATGATTTTGTGCAAATGAATTTATTTATTCATTTAACGAAATTTACATACCCCTTGATTATATGAAAGCCTCTAAGTTGACAAGAAACATGAAAAACTATTTTTTAAAAAAAGAATGTGTGGTTTGTTACAGTGAGGCAGAGTTATGGTACAGAAGTGTGGATAGCTATGTGTGTGTGTGTGTGTGTGTGTGTGTGTGCGCGCGTGCTAATTCATATCTAGACAAAGAGGTCTGCCCAGTAACTATATGGGAAGAGCAAATTAAATGGGTATGCACATAGGATAAAGAAAAGGGGTAGTCACATTATAATTTTTGTGGTAAAATAATTGCAAAATCAACTGGTGGACGACATATTCTAAGATGGAAAGGAGAAATGATCATACAAGAAAAATGGCAGACCTCTGCCTACGCCTAGATCCAATTCTGAAAAACACCAGGGTTTTATGTCCTTTTTCAAATGCTAATTTTGCTGCCATTTGCATATCCATTGTGTAAGGGGATAGAAGCCAGCAGTTTTGACAATTAAGTGTGCAATTATGATTTCCCAAGTGTGTTGATGTCCTTTGGAGTTGCATCATGAATGGCAAATCAACTAGGAGTGACAATATTTTCTTTAAGGGGTAATAAGTGATGCTTAGCCAGAAAGTTGTAGGCTGTTTTTGTCCTTGATCAGATTTAAGTTACACATGGATCACTCACATTTAGATTATGTAATTGGAAGGCCTGACCTTAAAAGCTGGGAAATTTGAGACTCAGTTTTATAATGATGATGGGTATATATCCTTTAACAGCTAACTTCTAACTGCTACTTGTCCCATTTATTATTGTCATTATTATTTGTAATTAAAAGTATGCATTCATGCAATATAGTCTAAATATGCAGCTGTCCTGTATGAGGATTGAATCTGCGACCTTGGTGTTATCAGCACCACACTCTAACAAACATATGCTATATGGCAGTTTAACCTTTTTATCTTTATTTTTAAAAAGATAATTGTTTTATGCTCACAATGTATATTAGGAATTATAATTTTTGCTGGTCACCCCTATAATTGTTCATTTTTCCACAAACCTCACATTGCTAACTGTGTACAATGAGAGGAAGGAGGCTAACAAGCACACCTCAGCCACATCTACATTAAGGAAAGCATGACAAAAACTGACAAAAACGCTATGACTCACCTATGTGGGGACGGACAGACTCATTGAAGTCTGGTCCATTCCTGTATTACAGTGGGAATGGACTAAGTCCATCTCACCTGTTTCTGTGTGTATTTAAAAGGGGAAATCCTTAAAATTCAATGCAGAAGTACAATTTAAAAAACTTCATTTTTTAAAAGCAACTAGCAGACAGTCAAAGCATGCAGCAGTGCCCCATGCCTCCCCCTTTTCATAACAAATAAACAAAAAGCCCAGAAAGGTTATCTAGCTGCCCACAGGTTGGAGTGGCTATCGCTTAGGAGTTCTTGCCTCTGCAGAGTTTGAATTGTAATAGAGCAAGTCTTCCAGGGAGTACTCTGTTCAGCAGTGTTGCTCTCTGTGAGAACTGTATGGCAACAAACCATGGCTTCCTTCAATATTTTCAAAAAGCACTGAAAGCTGTTTCTGAGTTTGACCATTTGTGAAGCTGAGCTCAGGTATAGGCGGGTCCATGCAGGATGTAGTGTGCAGCTAGGTACACTTGCCCCGGGCCTTGAGGGCTAATCCAGCAGGTGAGTCCCTTTGGGGGCCTGCCGGACTTACGCTATCATGCCAAGAACAAGATTCCTACACTGGGCCTCAAAGAAGCTCTGTACAGGCCTGGGTATAACCACCATGTTTCAATTGTTTGTGTTAAATTATACAGTTCCTACAAAAAGGAAACAGCTGTAAAACAGTTTAAACTAATTTCAAGGAAAGGTAATTCTTTTCTGTGCCCACATCTGTCTTAGGAATTATAGGCTATTTAAAGTTCTAATTCTTTGTATCATCCCACTACTTATACATTGTTCCACAAACCTCACACTGCTAGCTCCGAGGAGGAGCTGGGCTCATTGAGTGCTCCATTTGCAAATGAAAGAGGCCCAAATCATGATAATGCAGTCTGTATCACCAAAGGAAAACTCTTACATTGGATATGGTAGCAGGTGGCAGCAACATATCCTTCAAAGGTAGAATAGGCTTACATTGATTCTTCTACAGTATTTCTCTCCAAACATTTTGTAAAATTGAAGGAAATATAATGTTTAATGAAGCTGGCAGGGACTCTTAAGATTCCTGGTGGTACGGATCACGGATCCATGAAGAAATAAAGAAAATATTAAGACTATCATATAGTAAAGGCCAGAGGCATTCATTTTAGGAATATTAGAAGAGTTTGGATTTGATATCCCGCCTTTCACTCCCTTTAAGGAGTCTCAAAGTGGCTAACATTCTCCTTTCCCTTCCTCCCCCACAACAAACACTCTGTGAGATGAGTGGGGCTGAGAGACTTCAAAGAAGTGTGACTGGCCCAAAGTCACCCAGCAGCTGCATGTGGAGGAGCGGAGACGCGAACCCGGTTCCCCAGATTACGAGACTACCGCTCTTAACCACTACACCACACTGGCTCTCGACAATATCCCAAAAGATTAATTTTTTCTTATATGCGATGTTTGCAGCAAGAATTCTGGTGGCTAAGTATTGGAAAGGGAATCAGTTATCCACTAGGGGAGAATGGTTATGTAAGCTTTCAGAATACTTAGAGTTAGCCAAACTGACAGATATAATAAGACAAAAACCAAAAAGTGTAGTGAAAAAGGAATAGGAGTGCCTAAACGAATGCCTTAAAAGACAAGGTTTGAGGACAGAAATCTGGCTGAGTCTGGAATAACCTTCTGAAGTGAAAGGATAAGAAAGAGGGATATATATTTAGATGCTAGGATCGAGATGATAAGGAAAACAGGAATATACAATGAGAGGTAAAGGAGGTGCTGTGGGATTGGTGGAAGTCAACGTTTGTTTTCCTTTTTAGTGTTTATACTATTAATTTGTAAGATTTGGATTTGTTTTTCATATGTTTTTTGTGTTTTGTATTTTTTTGGTTTTTTTGCTTGTTGTTGTGTGGAAAATACTAATAAAATTTACTCCTTTTCTTTTTTCTAAAGATTCCTGGTGGTAAAAAACGCAAACCCGACCATGTTAGTAGTGTCTACATTTTTATGAGTAAACACATAGGAAGGAAGTCAGGTGAAGTGAAATTCTCTCATTAGGAATGTACTAATAGATGGAACCTCATTCTGGACCCAGAAGGGCATTTGGAGAAGCAGACAATATGTGGGTGTTTAAGAAGATAGAAACAAGATAGACAACCCTCTTGAGATAGTATATTCCTGGTTCAAGTCCACTCATGGGAATGTGAAGAGAGATATTTTCCTAAGAAATTATGCTCAAATTCTCCTGAAATCCCTTCAAAACCATAATTTCTATTAACAAAGCAACAGATTAATGAGATGGATATATTATTTCATTTCTTTTTTCTGACGAGTTGCTCTCTGCTGTTAAGCTCGGGCCTGAGTACAATGACATAACATTTAGGGGAAAAGATACAACCCAATAATCCAGCACTGGATGACAAGATGGAGAAGATCTCCACAGCCACCATGTACTTTCCTTTGCTGCTCAGGTAGGTTGGAATAAAGGATAACCATACACTGCAAAACACCAACATGCTGAAAGTGATAAATTTGGTTTCATTGAAACTGTCTGGCAACTTCCTGGCAAGAAATGCCACAATGAAGCTGACAATGGCTAAGAAACCCATATAGCCCAGGACACAGTAAAACATGGAAACAGAACCCTCATTGCATTCTAGTATGATTTCACCCTTCACTGAATGCATGTCTCTGCCTGGGAATGGAGGAGCAGAACTTAACCAAAGAGTACAAATGGCAGCCTGAATAAAAGAGCAGGAGAGAACAATAGAATTAGTCAGTCTTCTCCCCACCCATTTCCTCATCCTGGATCCTGGTTTTGTTCCCATAAATGCCACAACCACAGTGATGGTCTTTGCCAACACAGAAGAAAGGGCCACAGAGAAGACAATGCCAAAAGTGGTTTGACGTAGAAGGCAGGTTGCCTTTCCAGGTTGTCCAATGAAGAGCAAAGAACAGAGGAAGCAAAGGAGGAGGGAGATGAGGAGGATGTAGGTGAGCATTCGGTTGTTGGCTTTCACTATGGGAGTGTCCTTGTACTTCATAAAAATTCCAAGTACTACAATTGTGACAAAAGAGAAAATAATAGCCAAGCTAGTTAAGGCGATTGCTAAATCTTCTCTGTAAGAGAGGTAGCTTATAATTTTGGGAATGCACTGAGTTTGGTCTTTGTTGGGATACTGATCTTCAGGACAATTCACACAAGCATCCATGTCTGAAAAAAAGGAAGAACAGTTTAAGTATTTCTAAGGGTAGCCCAACATCTATACCTTTACACACACACACACACACACACACACACACACACACACATTAAATGTTTGCATATGTTGACAATTGTTGTACACATGTGTGTCGGGAAACTTCATGTGTGCACCTGCCACCATCATTCCCATTTACCGGCCTCCTAGACAGGAGGGGGATCTTTTGTGAGAGATGTCATGGAACAGTGTCTGATAAATGGTTGTATAACTCGAGAACGTAGCTCCCAACTAGGCTAAATTAAAACATTCATTTGTTTTGAAAACTTTAATAAATATCGTATAAAAAAAATTCATTTGTTGTAAGAAAACAGAGAAATTACAGACATAAATCACAACACAGTTATTGGGTATGTGGTAGCATTATACCTTAGCATATTCTTACTTCTGAACTAAGGCGATACAATCCCCATTAACAAGGGGAGAATGAAAAGGAGTGAAATAACTCTTTTCTCCAAAGTAAATACTTATCCTGGGCTCAGGATAGGGCATGCAGTGGTTTGAATATTATGGGAAAGCTCTGACTAAAACAGGGATGCACAAAGAAAACCGATCTACCTTCCAGGCTAGTGGTCTGAAATCCAGCCCTAAATCCTTTGGAACCTAGATATACATTGGAGCTGATACCACCATTTTTTATCTTAAAACATGCAATTACCTCCACAGAAAATGGACATATGAGAAAAAAGGGGTAATATTGACCCACAGCCTTGTCCCTGAAATGTGTTTAAGCAATTCTGAAGCTCTTCTACTAAGTTGATTTGTTCCGTGCTGCATCTTGGGCACATAAAATCATGTTGACTAATTGCTGCTCTTCTCCTATTGCTGAGTCTATGTTGCATTAAGAGAAGGGTGTGCAGAACAGGTTAGAAAGGGGAAGAGGGAATACTCCTTCACAGTTTGCCAAGACTTCTACCACAAATGAACCAGGTGCTAATCTGTCATAGACATGACCTCACACTAACTTCTGTTTAAAGGATTTATTTATAAAAAAATAGTAAGAATGGACCCTTTTGTTTCCTTGAACTTCTTTCATATATTATCCGATCAATTTCACTATCAATCTGTTACACACACACGTTAAAATGATGTTTGAAGTTCTTAATGTGAACCAAAGTCATAGATATTCAATGGATGCACATTCAATAATAATAGTAATCATCACCAGCACCATTACACCTTTATGGAAATTCCTTGATATCTGTACATATGTCTCCTACCCTTCTGGTGAGAGATCATTCCTTCTGGGCATGGAGCGCAATCATAGCAGCAAAATTTCTTCCCCTCTTTCTTTTTTCTGCTATAGCCTGGGTAACAGTTCTCATTGCAAACAGAAAGCGGCAGCACCTGTTCACCCCAGCCAGATGGGCGGGGTATAAATAATAAATTATTATAAATTATTATTATTATTATTATTATTATTATTATTATTATTATATGCATGAAATACTATTAGTGGCGATGTGTTTTGAGAACATAATGAGGATGTGGACAACATGTTTGGATCAGTCAGGAAACCACTTACAATGTAACCCATTGTTCCTCATGGCTTATAAATACTATCAGAGAAGGGACAGCCGGCTGGGCTAGGGAGGTAATTAAAGCCTCCTTCTGAGAGGCGATTGTTCCGTGTTAAGAAGCCCTCCCTGAATTAGTTTTTTTATTTTTTAGTTTTGCACTGTGGCGTGAGTCGGTTGGCTCTTGTAACTAAGCACTTATAGATGTTTCTTACCTGGTTAAAGCCTTGATTCCAAACAATTTGATCATCATTAATAGCTAACTGTTTGCCTTGAGGTGCCTGAGGTTCCAGCCTTCCAACTTTCACTCGAACCACAGAGCCATTGGGGAACATCAGCCAGTTTGTAATATCAAAACTTGTAACTAATTCACCATTTTCATCAAAAGACACAGTATCTCCTTCACTGTTGTTGAATGCAATCCTCCTTAGAATGTGATGGACCTAAAATGAAAAGAATGTGGACAAAGAGACAGCAAATTCTTGAAATCATTTCCAAAGACTTGTCAAACACATTTTTGAATAGTTTATTTGATGACATATTTCTATCTGTCTATCACAACCACCACCTTTCTCCTTTTTCCCTGACAGAGCTCCATAAACATGAGTAGCAATGAATTAAAACAATGAATAAATCACTGTTTCAAATGGGGTTGGGAAGAATTATCAAAATAGATTGACAAAAAGAAAAATGAAAAGAACTTACCTTTACTTCTGCATCATAATCTTAACTGTATTGTTCTTTAAGCTGTAATTACCTGCCATGGTTGCACATCCTGAAGTTTCAGACACCCTCTGAAGCTTCGATGTTGGGAACTGATTTTATTTAAAGCATGTGCCACAGCATAGACAGCATTGTAGACATTGTAGCTGTGACCAGTCATCTTCCCTTCAAACAAAATTCCAGAAAGGCTCTCCAGTTTCTCTTCTCCAGTGCATGCTTTCTTTCTCTCTCCTAGTCCATTGTACACTTTTAATGAACAGCTGAATGCCTGTTCCCAGAAGTCCTGGACAAAACCATCTCCTTTAACCCAGGAAGGTCTAATCGTTTGAATAAACTTTTGGAATCCTTGGGGCTGTTTTGAGTGAGCTGTGAATGATATGGCACCATGGAAGGTTTGTATATCCCATATCTTCTGAACAGACAGTGATGCAAAATCCCAGTGGGATGTAATAATCCATACTTTACACAGAGGTGGAAGTGACAAGAAAGGTGCTAGAAACAGTAATACTCTCAAAATCTGAAAGGATGGTGGTTCTCCATATACAAATAATGCATTCACTTTTTTGTCACTGATGATTACATAATTTTCCCAGCGCTTTATCATCAAGTCGATCAACTCATCAAAATATGCCCGTTTTGGTATTCTATCTATGAAGGCAGAACAGATGCCATTCTGAGAAAGCATTGGTACTATGGTCTGTAAAAACTGGTCCCCTTTGTCATCAGCCACAGCCAAGAGCCCAACCCATGTCCATCTGAAATGCTGAAGTAACAGAACAACTCCCATGTGCTGATGAGCTTCATTTGGAACCATCTGGTATAAAAATGGGAATTGCATTCTGATACTTTTTACAGGCAAAAATGATCCATAAGTGAGCTGAAATAAAATATATAATACCTTTTCAGGATAGATTTCAAAAGAATGGTAAATAATTGAATCAAAGTGTTTCATGTTGCTCTGCTTATAGTCTAATATCCTGTGTGATGCAGGAAATTTAGAATTAAAGCATCCATGGCACGTGGCTGTCCTACCTTTACCTGAAGACAAGAACTTTAATAATTGTCTCATTTTGGGGACTATATTCTGTGAGTTTTGCAATATGATAACAATACTGACTTTAGAATGCTTTAGGTTTGTCACACCTCCAAAATGTGGAACCTAGGCAGTATGAGATTTTCCATGTAACTAGGGATGTCCAAATTTTTTTTCAAAGAGGGCCAGATTTGATGACGTATACTTGCGAGAGGGCCAACCAAAGTTGTAGAGCTTTTTATAGGATTTTACCACGGCAAATAAACTGTCACAAAGGCCGGATTAAACCAAGCGGTGGGTCGGATTAGGCCCCCAGGATGGACTTTGGACATGCCTGCATGTAACAGTTGTTTTGAAATAAACTATAGATAAATTTGAGTGCATATGGGATCAGATAACAGACACATTGTTTTATAGCCCCCTCCTATAATAATACTTTGTCCACATGCAACAAACACCATATTTTCTTGTCTAACCAACACCTAGCTGGATGAAACCTCTGTTCCATCCAACACCCCTCTCCAAGCATGGGAAATTGGGGGTTTAAATTGCTCTGGCCACTATCACTCCCTGTTTTCTGTCATATGCCTATTAGTACTTCCCTGTTTCATCTATGTTATTGGTGAGAATGTGCTAAATAATTGCTAAATAAAATATCACAAGAAGTTTTCTCATCTGTTTTACAGAAATCAATACAATGCGCACAGTTGTGGAATCTCCATACTCTCATACATACAACTTACCTGTGGAATTTTGTGGATTGCAGAAATAATGGCTACGTTGGCAGAGATCTCAGAGATACATCCTCCA
The DNA here is from genome assembly GCF_965112155.1 of Podarcis liolepis. Classification (NCBI taxonomy): domain Eukaryota; kingdom Metazoa; phylum Chordata; class Lepidosauria; order Squamata; family Lacertidae; genus Podarcis; species Podarcis liolepis. The sequence goes on along the minus strand of NC_139573.1, from coordinate 24,115,789 downwards.
ATGAGAGCTATCAGCTTGCTCTGGTGGTGGCACTTGAAGTTGGGGACAAACCTCTGTTGTGTGGAAAGCAGGTTCAGTGTGGCCTTATAAGTCATTCCTGCAGTGTAGTAGCTATTGAGGATGTGGAACCCCAAGGAAACATTTGATAAAATGTTGAGATTCTCATTTATCTCTTTTACAGCAAATGTGAAAGCCATGACATGCTGGTAGTTCTTGGGCACTGAACTGCAATTAGAGTTACAGGCTCTTTAATCAAATAACAACAACAATAATAATAATTTGTTGAATTTATTATAATCATTTATTGGCATCATTTCATAAGTTAAATGTAGCAAAAAATGCTAATTCTGGTAGGAACCAGAATTAGTCAGAATAGACCGTTGACTTAATGAGCAAAACTAATATAGGACTTTTTTCATTTTAATGAGTCTGCTTTGAGTAGAACTCAGTAAATACTAACTACTCAGGAGAAGTGGTAGTCTACAGTATAATGAAATGAAGGGGGGCAAAAATTTGGGGACAATCTCATTGTTGATCAAACTGCTCCCTCCACTTATTTTTAGGAGCAGAATAGGAATATTTTTTGCCTTCTCCCTACACATTTATTTCATTTAGTACATTTATTATTGAAAATCTGTTTAGCAGCAGGTTAAATCAAACATTAAATATACATAATAATAAGTAAGCTACAGATCAAGCAACTGATCTGGATCATTTATGATATCAGGGGCCAGATATATTTTAATTCAGTTGCAGTGCGTATACCCAAAGAAAGAAGAGAAGAAGAAGAGGAGTTTGGATTTGATATCCCGCCTTTCACTCCCTTTAAGGAGCCTCAAAGCGGCTAACATTCTCCTTTCCCTTCCTCCCCCACAACAAACACTCTGTGAGGTGAGTGGGGCTGAGAGACTTCAAAGAAGTGTGACTAGCCCAAGGTCACCCAACAGCTGCATGTGGAGGAGTGGAGACATGAACCCGGTTCCCCAGATTACGAGATTACTGCTCTTAACCACTACACCACACTGGCTCTCAAGTGAAATGAGAAAGTGAAATGAGAAACGATCCTGCAGGTGGAAAGTACAAAGGAGAGCCTACAAGAATGAACTCACCTATATTTAAAATATCACCTATACTGACCCAGTTTCTTATGACTGAGGGCCAATTCCAAAATAATATTTTACAAACCATGTACCTGTACAATAATTTGTGTGCACACTTTTAAATTCAAAAAGTATGTGCGAGACCATATTGTATTTCCAACCACAAATATCAAAAACATACTCTCAATAGAGATTCAGATCCTTCACTAATTCTGAGTTTATCATTGTACAAGACGGGAATAGACTGGGCAAGCTACGCTCATACCAAAAACTCAATAATTTTACTTAAGCACAGTTTTACTTAATGATGCATTCTGAGTCACTATGGACTAAACATATTACAGGAAGAGAGAGAGAAAGGGAAAGAGAGAGAGAAGATGATGCTTTACATGGGTTCATTAATCAAGATTTTTGCAGGCTGTTCCATGAAAGAAAGGTTATTATAGAGGAATAAGACCTGAGAAACAATCCCTCCAATGAGGAGGTCTCCTGGTTGATAAAATCCATGAGGAATCAGGAGACGATCATCAAACATGGTGCAATTAATCAGGTTTGTCATGCATACACTTTGGCACAGGAGTACAAGTAGCAACATCACCATCACCCAGATCCTGTTGAAAATGTTTTCCATCCCAGCATAGATCTCTGTGTTTCCAACTATTGGATTTCTATCAACACTATTTATTGTGCAGCGCAATGTGTTAGTATTGTAAATTTTGTTACAGCCTCCCTTGAATGGTAATGATTCTGTTGGTACACACAGTTTTATAGCTGAAATTCTTAGATTAGCTCTGCACGAGTAACCTGGTAGCAAAGTTAATAATTGCTCCCTTTTCACATGCCTAATTAAAGAGGTCCAGTTTTTCACAGGAAGAAATGGACAAGTGGAAAATCATCAGCCGACAAAAAAGGGATGAGAAGCAGAGATACTCTAGAATACATTTCTTGAATTTTATTCTAAAAAAGTATAGTTGAATCAGCTGCTGGGATTATAGGTGAACATATGAAGTGGAAACAGTCACCCAAAAGATTAGCAAAGCTCTTCCTGTGCTAGGATTCAGTTGTGAACCATATGAAGATTATATAGCCTTTTCAGATGCTGATTGTTGATCTTGTTATTGGCCTCTGAAAATCTATTCTGTCAGAGGATGCAAAACAGTAATTTGAACAATGATGGGATGATGATCACTTCCCCAGAGTGCTATTGGCATTTGAAGTTACATAATATACCACAAAACTGCAAGGAATAGCCTCCTCCTAATCCTACAACTATTTTCCCTTATATTTTAGGGAGATTTAGAAATACATGGCCCATGGCCTTATTGGTGCAGGTTGCTTCTGCCCAGAACTAAGTTCACACACTTGCCACTCAGATTTGGTATAAGTGTGTTTAATGCAGAGTTATAGCCTGGCAAATCTGAGGGTGAGTGTTTTCATGTAAAACAGTATATTATATGTTGTTTTGTTTTGTTTTGTTTATTAAATGTGTATATCACCCTTCATACATAGATCTCAAGGGGGTTCACAACATAAAATCTAAGATAAAAAACACAAATTAAATAATAAAAACAAGAAAAAGAACAGAAAAAAATCAATTACCTCCTCCAGTTCGTTTAGCAGAACAATTGCAATTGTCTGTCACAGTTATTGATATTAATATTATTTTGTCATTGAAAAAAAATTCATTCATGCAGTAATAACAATGTCCAAGATACAGCAGACAGAATATCAGCTCCATGGAGCTTACAGCATATAAATTGACTGAGTATATGTATCTAGGAGCAAGGAACAGAGTAAGCAACTGGAGTTCTGGGCCCATTGCAAACTTGTTTTCATGGTCTGTGTAACTCCATGGTGTGAATGACAGTGGCCCTACTACGTTTTCGGGCAAAGTTCATTTCCAGCTACAACGGTAGCTAATGTGGAACACCTACCCACCTTGCTAGTTATTAGATGCACCCCGTAATTCCTTTTAAGGAGCACTGAGAGGAGAAGTGCTGGGATCAGCCACATCAGCACCATTTTCATTCTCCATGATGCCATACCTTTCAAGATACCTCAGATGAAAATAGGGACATTTCTCACTCCCCCCAACTGATACTCTCCGAGCTCCATTTTTGTTTTCCCGCCACAGAGCCGTTCCTATCAGAAGAAGGGTGAGGGCTGCCACCACTGCATCAACAGGACACAGCATACATACCCTCAACCATATCAATAACGGGGCAAGATTAGACGCAGGCACACAAAGCATTTTTTAAAAGCAAGATTCCTTGTGGCCCACTCTGCTCCCTCTTTCTTCCTGCCCAGGGTGGCCCTTCCCTCTGCCTGCCCTTCAGAGCCAGTGCATCATATGGGTTTGGGCCTTGGTGGTGGCAGCCTCTCCTCCTCCTCACCCACTCTCCAGCAACCACTACAAACTGCCCAAGGGAGGAAGCCAGCAGCTGCGGCCATGGAGAGGCCATGGAAAGGCTACAGGATGCTCCCTCACCTCCGCTGCCACTTGAGACAAGCACTGCCTCATCCTCCTTCCTGAGCTCAGCAGTGGCAGCACTGGTGGAGGAAATAGGGACATTCCAGGTTCAAATCAGAAGCCAGGGTGGCTTTCTTAATTCCAGGACTATGCCTGGAAAATCTGGACACTTGGAGGGTATGCAATGCCTCTTGGCTCTGATTTAGCACCACAGAGGGATACTTCACAGGGACAGAACCTAAAAATAATGTAGAAAATCATATAGTGCCTATAAGCCCTTACTTTTAAAATAAAAATAAAAAGATGCCAGCTGTGGTGGTTGAACTGGCTCTCATCTCCTTCCCCTGCAACAGTCTGTAAGGCCCATGTTTCCCATCAAAGTTTATGGTGCAGAATTTCACAGCTTATCAACACTAGTGGGAACCGTGCCCACCCCCCTAGTGCCGGTGTGCTGGTAATGTCTTCACATTACTAAGAATAGAAGAAGGCAGACAGAAGGAGTAGACCACCAACCCTTTATCATAATCGGGTATCTCTTATTCTCTGCCTGAATCAATATAGGGAGTACTTTGAGGTGGGCTGTGGCCAAGAATTTCTTCAGAAATTTTTGACTAAGGAAGCACTTGTACTGGAATTACAGATATACCTAAAATAAGCATTTCCAAAGGACTACATATATGAGCAGAAAGAAATGTATTTATTCTTCTTTTTATTTTCTTCTTATTATTAATTGATCCCGGTTGTTCAGCTCAGGCCTGAGCAGAATGATGTAGCATTTAGGGAAGAAGATGCAGCCCAGTAACCCAGCACTCGAGGACAAGATGGAAAAGACCTCTACAGCCACCATATATTTCCCTTTGGTGCTTAGATAGGTTGGAACAAAGGATAACCAAACAGTGCAAAACACCAACATGCTGAAAGTGATGAACTTGGCTTCATTGAAACTGTCGGGCAACTTCCTAGCCAGGAAAGCCACAACAAAGCTGACAATGGCCAGTGAGCCCATGTAGCCCAAGACACAGTAAAACATGAAAGCAGAACCATCATTACATTCCACTATGATTTCCCTATCCAATGAGTACATGTCCATATCTGGGAAAGGAGGGGAGGTACTTAACCAAAGAGTACAAATGCCAACTTGAATGAAGGAAGAGGAAAGGACAATAGAATCTGCCATTCTTTTCCCCACCCATCTCCTCATTCCAGATCCTGGTTTGGTTGCCATGAAAGCCAGAACCACAGTGATGGTCTTTGCCAACACAGAAGAAAGGGCCACAGAGAATATGATACCAAAGGCTGTTTGTCGGAGAAGGCAGATGAGCTTTCCAGGATGACCAATGAAGAGCAAGGAGCAGAGGAAGCAAAGGAGGAGGGAGATGAGGAGGATGTAGGTGAGGGTTCGGTTGTTGGCTTTGACTATGGGAGTGTCCTTGTACTTCATAAAAATTCCAAGTACTAAACTTGTGATCAAGCAGAAAGAAATCACCAATATAGTTAAGATGATCCCTAAATCTTCTTTGTAAGAGAGGTAGTTCACATCCTTTGGAATGCATTTAGTTTGTTCCTTGTTAGGACACTGTTCTTCTGGACAACTGACACAGGCATCGGCATCTTTAAAAAAGGAAGATATAGTTAACAGCTGTGAGGCACTTTCTATTTCTACATTTATATGGCTGCTGAAAACTTGACTTATGCAGGCAAATAAAAATACATATTTCCACAATAGCTCTAGCTACTTCAGCTAGCCAACTAGCCAACAGGATGAGGTGGTAGCATAGCTGGAGACAGAGGGTAGGAAACAATCTTGTGCCAGGAGCCAGACACCAGATTTATAGGTGGGATCAGAGGGAATCCACCGCTTGACACAGACATAATGGAGCACACATTCAGCAGAACTGACGACAAGGGATTTCCATGAGTGAGCTTGCTCTGTCTCATCTTTAAACGCTCTGTACAAGGGGTATTTCAACTCTTGGGGGATCTTCATAGCTTCTGTTTGGTTATGAACAACTTTCCTTGCTCATGCATCTTAAAAACTTGACTTATTTACCTTCTGTGGGCTGCTGAACCTGCACCGCTATTTGGTTGAATAAATATAGCTTTGTTAATTTCAAGTAAGAGTAGCTGTCATTGCATTTGGGGGCAGGGGTAGTATAGGTTGGCAGTTCTTAACTGGGCATGTTCAAGATGGGCACATTTCCTTCTGCTTTTGATGATGGGATGGCTGGCAAACCAGCCAAAACTTTTCTATAATTTCAAGGAACATATAATCTAAACAAGTAAATAAAAAGATGATGCATTACAGAACTTCCTTGATATTTCTGTTCATTATTTCTCCTACCCTTCTGGTGAGAGATCATCCCTTCTGGACATGGAGCACAATCATAGCAGCAAAATTTCTCCCCCTCTTTCTTTTTTCTGCTATAACCTGGGTAGCAGTTCTCATTGCAAATGGAAAGTGGCAGCACCTGTTCATATGCATTAAATACTATTAGTGATGTGTTTTGAGAACAGCAGGTCTGCAAAATATCTGAGGATTTGGACAACATGTTTGTATCAGTCAGGATAACCACTTGCACTGTGACCCGTTGCTCCTCATGGCTTATAAATACTAGCAGAGAATGGACAGCTGGGTGGGCTAGGGAAGTAATTAATGCCTCCTTTTGAGAGGCAATGGTTCCACTTTATGAAGCCTTCCATGAATTAGGAAAATCTAAGTAGTTACCAGCCAGTGGCCAATCTCCCCTTCTTGGGCAAGGTTCTTGAGTGGGTAGTCGTGGACCAGATCCAGGCAATCTGGGAGGAAACTGATTTTCTAGATCCATTTCATTTGGGGTTTAGGCCCAGTTTTGGCACAAAAACTGCTCACTGGGGCAACATGGTTTGGGCATATTACATTGATCCTGGTCTGCCTGCATTGCCTGCCAATTTGTTTCCAGGGCTAGTGCTAGTTTTGACCTTAAATGACTCAAGACCTCAAGGACAATATCTTCCTATATGAACTGACCCAGACCCTGCAATCATCATCTGATGCACTTCATTTGCTCCCTCCACAAGAGGTCCAGAGGGCAGCAACACAAGAATGAGCCTCTTTTGCTGTAGTTCCCCAGATCCCTCAATGTTCCAAGCTAACTGGGACAGCCATTGCTTCTGATTCCAATCCTGAATGCCCCAATTTTGCTCCCTGCACTGGCCGCACCAGAGCAAGGGACCAAAAGGCGAGTACTCTTTTGGTTCTGCACTGTGACGTGAGTCAGTTGGCTCTTACTTGTAACCAAGCACTTATAGATGTTTCTCACCTGGTTAAAGCTTTGATGCCACACAATTTGATCATCATTGATAGCTAACTGTTTGCCTTGAGGTGCCTGAGGTTCCAGCCTGCCAACTTTCACTCGAACCACAGAGCCATTGGGGAACATCAGCCAGTTTGTAATATCAAAACTTGTAACTAATTCACCATTTTCATCAAAAGACACAGTATCTCCTTCATTGTTGTTGAATGCAATCTTCCTTAGAATGTGATGAACCTAAAATGAAAAGAATGTGAACAAAGAGACAGCAAAGTCTTGAAACCATTTCCAAGAAATAATATATAATGAATTGAAAAGGATGTTTAAAATAACATTTGTAAAAAACTTAGAAGCTTTCCTTTTGGGAATTATAGGGACAGAACTACCCAAACTGTACAGAAATGTATTCATGTATGCTACTACAGTGGCAAGAATGTTACTTGCTCCAAAACAGAAAGAAGTAGAAGTCCCAGCAAAGGAAGAATGAACAAAAACTTATGCAATATGTAGAAATGGCAAAATTTACTGGAAAAATAGGAAATCAAGATAACAAACTTTCTATAAAAGGATGGAAATGGTTTATTGAATATTTACAGACAAATTGTAAACAGAAAAGAACATTGGCAGGATTATCCTAATAACCTGTTGTTTCATAAGAATATATATTTAAAGTAGAAGAATAAATGAACAAATTAAGTTAATTTGGAAATGTAGAAGTTAATAAAAATACATTTAAGGAACCACAGAAAGTGGGGGAAGGAAATCAAGTCTGAAATGTTAAAATGACTGCAAAATTATTGAAATGTTTAAACCTGAAAATCATAAATAAAAATAATTAAAAAAAAACATTTCCAAGAACTACCCAAAGAGTTGTCAAACTCTGTTTGGGATAATGTATTTGATGGCATATTTCTATCTATCATCATTATCATAATCTTTCGCCTTTTCCCCTGACAGGGCTCCATACACATGAGTAGTGATGAATTAAAATAATGAATAAATCACTATTTCAAGTGGCGTTGGAAGGAATTATCAAAATAGATTGACAAAAAGAAAAATGAAAAGAACTTACCTTTACTTCTGCATCATAATCTTAACTGTATTGTTCTTTAAGCTGCAATTACCTGCCATGGTTGCACATCCTGAAGTTTCAGACTCCCTCTGAAGCTTCGATGTTGGGAACTGATTTTATTTAAAGCATGTGCCACAGCATAGACAGCATTGTAGACATTGTAGCTGTGACCAGTCATCTTCCCTTCAAACAAAATTCCAGAAAGGCTCTCCAGTTTCTCTTCTCCAGTGCATGCTTTCTTTCTCTCTCCTAGCCCGTTGTACACTTTTAATGAACAGCTGAATGCCTGTTCCCAGAAGTCCTGGACAAAACCATCTCCTTTAACCCAGGAAGGTCTAATCATCTGAATAAACTTTTGGAATCTTTGGGGCTGTTTTGAGTGAACTGTGAATGATATGGCACCATGGAAGGTTTGTATATCCCATATCTTCTGAACAGACAGTGATGCAAAATCCCAGTGGGATGTAATAATCCATACTTTACACAGAGGTGGAAGTGACAAGAAAGGTGCTAGAAACAGTAATACTCTCAAAATCTGAAAAGACGGTGGTTCTCCATATACAAATAATGCATTTGCTTTTTTGTCACTGACGATTACATAACTTACCCAGTGCTTTATCATCAAGTCAATCAACTCATCAAAATATGCCCGTTTTGGTATTCTATCTATGAAGGCAGAACAGATGCCATTCTGAGAAAGCATTGGTACCATGGTCTGTAAAAAGTGGTCCCCTTTGTCATCAGCCACAGCCAAGAGCCCAACCCATGTCAATCTGAAATGCTGAAGTAACAGAACAACTCCCATGTGCTGATGAGCTTCATTTGGAACCATCTGGTATAAAAATGGGAATTGCATTCTGATATTTTTTACAGGCAAAAATGATCCATAAGTAAGCTGAAATAAAATATATCATCCATCTTTATTACAAAGCAATACATAATTCAGACAGCCTACCACCAGGTTAAACAAGCATTTTGTTCAGACTCAAAGATAGGGATGATTGGTTCTTGCAACTACCGATAAAAACTTCGCCACTGCTAATGTTCTAGTGTTTGTCGGGTCTTCCAATAGTAACTTGACATAGTGAACCTCTGGTTTTCCCAGGAAAGGTACCAGCAAGGGTAATATCAGTTCAGCCCTGGCTTGCTTGTATTTCGCACAGTGCAGCAAAATATGTTTTATAGAATTGATGTCTTGAGCACACGAGCAAAGTCTGTCCTGGTAGTGAACTCCTCTCAACCTGCCATCCAACATTGCAGAAGGAAAGATGTTTAGTATGGCTTTGGTGAATAACCTTCGCTAATTTGGTACTGCCAGGTTTTTAATGTAAGGTGTTAACTTTAAGACATGCCCATATTGTATTCCTACTGCCAACGGACTACAGACTCTGTGTGATCAGGATTTCAAGTCACTGTGTGTATTACTCATTACCAAACTTAAAACCATGGAGAGACCTGGTCTGAACAAAGACATTGGATTCTTATCTCATTATACATGACTAAGCCATTTCTCACCTTCTCACCCCTTGCCTTTTCCTGTAAGACCTATTACAGTCGTTAAGAGTCGTCAACAGGCTCATCTCAGCTATCTGCCAATCTCCCATTCCCACCACCCTTCTGAGTAATATCCCTCCCCACCTTCTCACTATAAAGAAGGATCTGGCAACTTCTGTTTCAGTGTATCTGAAGAAGTGTGCATGCACACGAAAGCTCATACCAAGAACTAACTTAGTTGGTCTTTAAGGTGCTACTGGAAGGAATTTTTTTTTTATTTAGTTTTATCACACCTCCAAAATGTAGAACCTAGTTGGTATGAAATTTTCATGTAACAGTTATATTGAAATAAACTATAGATAAATTTGAGTTCATATGGTGTCAAATAACAGACACATTGTTTTATAGCCCCCTCCTCAGTTTGTTGCATCGAGGAATTTGTCCATATGCAAAAAACACCATATTTTTTGTCTAACCAACACTAGCTGGAAGGAAACCTCTGTTCCATCCAACACCCCTCTCCAAGCATGGCAAATTGGGGGTTTAAGTTGCTCTGGCTACTATCACTCCCTGTTTTCTGTCATCTGCCTATTAGTGCTTCCCAGTTTCATCTAAGCTATTCAAGAGAATGTGCTAAAGAATTGCTAAATAAAATATCACAAGAAGTCATCTGTTTTACAGAAATCAAGGCAATGCGCACAGTTGTTGAATCCCTATACTCTCATGCATACAACTTACCTGTGGAATTTTGTGGATTGCAGAAATAATGGCTACGTTGGCAGAGATCTCAGAGATACATCCTCCAATGAGAGCTATCAGCTTGCTCAGGTGGTGACACTTGAAGTTGGTGACAAACCTCTGTTGTGTGGAAAGCAGGTTCAGTGTGGCCTTATAAGTCATTCCTGCAGTGTAGTAGCTATTGAGGATGTGGAACCCCAGGGAAACATTTGATAAAATGTTGAGATTCTCATTTATCTCTTTTACAGCAAATGCAAAAGCCATGATATGCTGGTAGTTCTTAGGCACTGAACTGCAATTAGAGTTACAGGCTCTTTAATCAAATAACAACAACAATAACAATAACAATTTGTTGAATTTATAATATTCATTTATCGACATCATTTCAAAAGTTAAATGTAGTATAAAACTGCCGAGGAGGAACCAAAATTAGTCAGAATAGACCCATTGAATTAATGGGCACAACTCAGATAGGACTTTTTTCATTTTAATGAGTCTACTTTGAGTAGAACTCAGTAAGTACTAACTACTCAGGAGAAGTGGTAGTCTAAAGGGAGCAAAGGTTTGGAGACAATCTCAGTGTTGATCAAATTGCTCTCTCCACTTCTTCTTAGAAGCAGAATAGGAGTATCTTTTGCCTTCTCCATACACATTTATTTCATTTAGTACATTTATTATTGAAAATCTGTTTAGCAGCAGGTTAAATCAAACATTAAATCTACATAATAATAAGTAAGTCAGGCAACTGATCTGGATCATTTATGATATCAGGGATCAGATATATTTTAATTCAGTTGCAGTGTATATACTCAAAAGAAGTGAAATGAGAAAAGATATCGCAAGTGGAAAGTACAAATGAGAGCCTACAAGCTTCTATGAATTCACCTATATTTTAAATATAATCTATACAGACCCAGCATAGGGCCAACTCCTAAATAATATTTTTAAAAGCGTGTCCCTGTACAATAATGTGTGTGCACACTTTCAAATTCAAATAGTATGTGCAAGACCAGATTGTATTTCCAAACACAAATAACACAAACATATTCTCAACAGAGATATAGATCATTCTGAGCTTATCCTTGTATAAAATGGGAATAGCCTTGGCAAGATACACTCACACTAAAAGCTAAATGATTTTACTTTAGCACAATTTTTCTTAATGTTGCATTCTGAGTCACTATGGGTTCAGGAAGAGCCTATATTACAGGCAGAGAGATAAAGAAAGGGGCAGAGGAGAGAAAGAGAGAGAGAGAGAGAAAAGATGATGCTTTACATGGGTTCATTAATCAAGATTTTTGCAGGCTGTTCCATGAAAGAAAGGTTATTATAGAGGAATAAGACCTGAGAAACAATCCCTCCAATGAGGAGGTCCCCTGGTTGATAAAATCCATGAGGAATCTGGAGACGATCATCAAACATGGTGCAATTAATCAAATTTGTCATGCATACACTTTGGCACAGGAGTACAAGTAGCAACATCACCATCACCCAGATCCTGTTGAAAATGTTTTCCATCCCAGCATAGATCTCTGTGTTTCCAACTACTGGATTTCTATCAACACGATTTATTGTGCAGCGCAACGTGTTGGTATTATAATTTTGTTACAGCCTCCTTTGAATAGTAGATGATTCTGTTGGTACGCACAGTTTTATAGCTGAAATTCTTAGATTAGCTCTGCACGAGTAACCTGGTAGCAAAGTTAATAATTGCTCCGTTTTCAGATGCCTAATTAACGAAGTCCAGTTTTTCACAGGAATAAATGGAAAAGTGGAAAATCATGTGCTGACGAAAAAGGGATGAGAAACAGAGATACTCTAGAATACATTTTTTGAATTTTGTTCTAAAAAGTTATAGTTGAATCAGATGCTGGGGTTATAGGTTGACATATGAAGTGGAAACAGTCACACAGAAGATTAGCAAAACTCTTCCTGTGCTAGGATTCAGTTGTGAACCATATGAAGATTATATAGCCTTTTAAGATGCTGATTGTTGATCTTGTTATTGGCCTCTGAAAATCTATTCTGTCAGAGGATGCAAAACAGTAATTTGCACAATGATGGGATGATGATCACTTCCCCAGAGTGCTATTGGCATTTGAAGTTGTGATTCAAAGACCTGCCACTTGCTTGGGGATAAGAAAGACACATGGACACAGTATATTAGGTTAATGGGATAAAAAAGGCCACAACTTTATTGATTACAGCATGTGAGAGGTATTGGCTTAGGCATTGGATAAAACAACAGAGTGTGACTCCACCCTCTCGGGGGGGGGGTGAGTCTAACAAGGGTTAACCACCAGTGGGAGCAGCCTGTTGATGCAAATATAACAAAGCTCTTCCTGATGTCACTGGGGGTTGTGCCATGGCCCTAGCCACCAGCAAGGGTGTCAGACAGGATCCACGACCACCGGATTCCTTTACCGGAATAACCATAAAGTGGAGGGGGAGGCAATGACCACCCCCAGCCCTCCAATACACAAACATATTCCAATGCCTAACCGCCAATACCTAAAAGTTGTGACAATTTGCTACGAGGTAGGCAAAAAACTAAGTGGCCGGTGCCAATTTGCCAGTCGGATAAAAATTCCTACCAGGCCCCTTGGGCAACCAAGGTGACCAACCACAGGTCCGTAGCAATGTCAAGAACCAAGCAATGAACTAAAGGGAGGGTGGGTGGGTGATCTGACAAAAACCAGCAGCAGAATGAAAAGGAAGAAAACAAAACACGATTAGTAAGATAAGGGAAGGAGAAAGGATTGTGGAAGAGCCAAAAGAAATAAGGAAGATATTTCAAAAATATTATAAGGACTTATATAAAAGAGGAAAGGAAACAAAACAAGAAATAGAGCAGTTTTTGCAAGAACATCATCTAAAACAAATCCCAAAAGAAGAAAAAGAGATACTAGACCAGGAAATTACCCAAGAAGAGATAAAGAAGGCTATTAAAAAGATGAAAAACGGGAAAGTGCCAGGCCCAGATGGGCTCTCAGCCAAATATTATAAAACACTAAGTAACCAAATATCCCCAGTGTTAGGTGAAGTGATGAATAATATATTAAAGGAAGGAAGGATCCCGAATACCTGGAAGGAAGCATATATTACTTTGATTCCCAAAAAAGAGGCAGATACTTTGGAAGTGAAAAACTATAGGCCAATTTCACTACTAAATAATGATTATAAGCTATTTGCAGATATAATGGCAGAAAGACTAAAAAAGGTTTTGAACAACAGAATACATAAAGATCAAACGGGCTTCCTCCCAGGGAGACAATTAAGGGACAATGTAAGGAACTTGATAGACATTATTGAATATTTGGATATGAGCATAGATAGACAAGCGGCCTTGGTATTCATAGATGCTGAAAAAGCGTTTGATAACATCTCGTGGGATTTCTTGAAGAAAAGTTTGGAAATGATGGGAATGGGAGAGAAATTTAGAAAAGGCATAGAAGCTATATATAAGGAACAGAAGGCAAAATTGGTAATAAACAACACCACAACAGAATATTTTAGTATATATAAAGGAACTAGACAAGGCTGCCCCCTGTCCCCTCTATTATTTATAACAGTATTAGAAATACTAAACGAGAGACTGAGGGGGGCAACAGAAGTCACAGGAGTCAGGGTAGGAAAGAGGGAATACAAAATCAAGGCCTTTGCAGATGACATTGTACTAACCTTAGAAGACCCAAAAAACAGCGTAAAAGAAGCTTTACAAAAAATTGACGAATTTGGAGCCGTGGCAGGACTTAAGGTAAATAAAAACAAAACCAAAATGTTAGTTAAAAACTTAACAAAGGAAGAAGTGATAGATCTAGAAAGAAAGACCAAAATCGCGGTAGCTAAGAAAGTGAAATATCTTGGGATCTGGGTTACAGCTAAGAACATAAATTTATATAAGGATAATTACGATGCTACCTGGAGGAGTATAAAGAAAGACATGGAAATTTGGGGGAGGATGAAACTCTCCTTTTTGGGGAGGATAGCTGTTGTTAAAATGAACATTCTACCCAGAATGTTATTTTTATTCCAAACCATCCCCATACTTAAAGGCCTAAAACAATGTAAAGAGTGGCAGAGAGCCTTGGCAAAGTATATTTGGCAGGGGAAAAGGCCACGGATAAAAATGAAAATTTTGATAGACAAAAAAGAAAGAGGGGGTTTTTCTCTCCCAGACCTAAGCTTATACTATGAAGCGGCTTGTATATATTGGGTAAAAGATTGGATAAAACTGGAGAATAGAGAGCTACTGGACCTGGAAGGCTTTAATAATTGGTACGGATGGCATTCGTACCTTTGGTATGGGAAAGTGAAAGTTCACAAGAGTTTTTTAGACCATATTTTTAGGGGACCATTATATCAAGCATGGGAAAGGAACAAAAACCTCCTTGAAAGAAAGACCCCATGGTGGATTTCACCAATAGAGGCCTTAACGATCAAGAAAATAAATATGGAGGAGATAAACGCCACCTATGAAGAAATGTTAAGAAAAACTGACCAAGGGCCCAAACTTAGACCTTATGAAGAAATAAAAAATTTATTCACTGGTTGGCTGCAATACCACCAGGTGAATGATTTGTTAATGATAACAAATGATTTGATGATAAAAAAATCAAAATTTAATATAGAAGTAATAGAAGGCAAAAATAAAACCCTGTCCAGAATTTATGATATATTACTAGAGTGGTACACAAAAGACGAGGAGGTGAAGGAGGCAATGATTAAATGGGCAATTGACTTTGGTTATAATATTGATTTTGAAAGGTGGATAGAGGTTTGGAATTGTAACATAAAGTTCACAGCATGTATGGCACTGAGAGAAAATATCTGGAAGATGCTATATAGATGGTACCACACCCCTGTGAAATTGGCCAAAATGTATAGATTAAAGGATAAGAGATGCTGGAAATGTGGCGAGGTGGAGGGTGACCTATATCATTTATGGTGGACTTGTAAAAAGGTGAAAGGCTTTTGGGAATTAATTTATAATGAACTTAAAAAAATATTTAAGTATACCTTTCCCAAGAGGCCTGAAGCCTTCCTGTTGGGAATGATGGATAAAGAAATTAAAAAGGAAGATAGGACGATATTCCTCTACGCCACCACAGCAGCGAGAATTATGTTGGCACAATATTGGAAAGTGGAAACCATCCCCAACATAAAGGACTGGCAGATTAGAATGGTAAACTATGCTGAGCTTGATAAACTAACAGGTAAAATAAGAGATCAGGATGAACAGAAATTTCTGAAAAATTGGAGTAAATTTTGGAAATATATTGGAATAAATGCTTAAAGTGAACTGACGGGGTTAGAACAATACGACCAGCGAGTGAATTTAAGACTATAGATTGAAAATCAAATACGTAATGGAAGGAGATATTTGATACTTATCAAAAGGATGGAGGGAAGTTCAGATTGTGTGTTTTTCTTTTTTCGGATGTGTGGTTTTTCTTTTTTCTTTTTTTTTTCTTTGTAATTTTTTCTCTGTATTTTCTTATATGTCTGTTTTTTGTGTATAACTTCAATAAAAATGCATAAAAAAAAAGGAAGTGCTGCTGCGGCCGCATTTGAGCAGCTAAACCCCGCCCCCAAGCCTTCACCTGATTGCTTGGCTACCTGGGGGCGTGGTGCAGGAGACAGGCCAGCTGGGGAGGGGATGGAACGCCCCTTGCCAATGCGGGAAATGGCTCCTGCTCACAACTCCTCCCCTCTGTAAGGAGGAGAGGCTTTACATCATATACCACAAAACTGCAAGGAAGTGCCTCCTCCCAATTCTACAACTATTTTTCTTTATCCTTTAGGGAGATTTAGAAATACATGGCACATGACCTTATTGGAGTTGGATGCTTCTGCTTAGAATTGAGTTCACACAACAGCCATTCAGATTTGGTATAAGTGTGTTTCAATAGTGAGTTATAGCCTGGCAAATCTGAGAGTGAGTGTTTTCATGTAAAACTATATTATATATTGTTTTGTTTTGTTTATTAAATGTGTATATCACCCTTCATATGTAGATCTAAAGATGGTTCGCAACATAAAATTTAAGATCAAAAACACGAAATACATAATAAAAACAAGTAAAAGAACAAAACAAATCAATAACTTCCTCCAGTTCCTTTAGCAGAACAAATGCAATTATTGTCTGCCACAGTTATTGATATTAATATTATTTTGTCATTGTTAAAAAGAAATTATTAATTCAGTAATAAAATTGTGCAAGATACAGCAGACGAAATTGCAGCCCCATGGAGCTTACAGCATATAAATTGACTGAGTATATGTATCTAGGAGCAAGGAACAGAATAGGCAACAGGAGTTCTGGGCCCAGGAGGTCTGTGTAACTCCATGGTGTGAATGACAGTGGTCCTACTAAGGTTTTTTGGAAGGTTCATTTCCAGCTACAATGGTAGCTGATATGGGAGACCCACCAACCTTGCTAGTTATTAGAGGAATTACAAATACACCTAGCATAAGCATTTCCAAGGGAATACATATATGAACAAAAAGATATGTATTTCTTCTTCTTTTTATTTTCTTCTTATTATTAATTGATCCCGGTTGTTCAGCTCAGGCCTGAGCAGAATGATGTAGCATTTAGGGAAGAAGATGCAGCCCAGTAACCCAGCACTCGAGGACAAGATGGAAAAGACCTCTACAGCCACCATATATTTCCCTTTGGTGCTTAGATAGGTTGGAACAAAGGATAACCAAACAGTGCAAAACACCAACATGCTGAAAGTGATGAACTTGGCTTCATTGAAACTGTCGGGCAACTTCCTAGCCAGGAAAGCCACAACAAAGCTGACAATGGCCAGTGAGCCCATGTAGCCCAAGGCACAGTAAAACATGAAAGCAGAACCATCATTACATTCCACTATGATTTCCCTATCCAATGAGTACATGTCCATATCTGGGAAAGGAGGGGAGGTACTTAACCAAAGAGTACAAATGCCAACCTGAATCAAGGAAGAGGAAAGGACAATAGAATCTGCCATTCTTTTCCCCACCCATCTCCTCATTCCAGATCCTGGTTTGGTTGCCATGAAAGCCAGAACCACAGTGATGGTCTTTGCCAACACAGAAGAAAGGGCCACAGAGAATATGATACCAAAGGCTGTTTGTCGGAGAAGGCAGATGAGCTTTCCAGGATGTCCAATGAAGAGCAAGGAGCAGAGGAAGCAAAGGAGGAGGGAGATGAGGAGGATATAGGTGAGGGTTCGGTTGTTGGCTTTGACTATGGGAGTGTCCTTGTACTTCATAAAAATTCCAAGTACTAAACTTGTGATCAAGCAGAAAGAAATCGCCAATATAGTTAAGATGATCCCTAAATCTTCTTTGTAAGAGAGGTAGTTTATATCCTTTGGAATGCATTTAGTTTGTTCCTTGTTAGGACACTGTTCTTCTGGACAATTGACACAGGCATCGGCATCTTTAAAAAGGAAGATATAGTTAACAGCTGTGAGGCACTTTCTATTTCTACATTTATATGGCTGATGAAAACTTGACTTATGCAGGCAAATAAAAATACATATTTCCACAATAGCTCTAGCTACTTCAGCTAGCCAACTAGCCAACAGGATGAGGTGGTAGCATAGCTGGAGACAGAGGGTAGGAAACAAGGTATCAATTTGCTGTTTATTTTTATTGTAAAGAAAGCAGGGGATGGAAGACGTGGGGAAGTCCAGTTGATTATGACAAAAGATCTGGAAAAGTGAATTTTCTTTTATTTAATTTCTTCTTTCTTCTTGTAAAACCGCTTTTGTTGTGTTATTGACGATGAATTCTGATCTTGGAAAAAAAGCAATAAAAAATATTATTAAAAAAAATATATAGGTGGGATCAGAGGGAATCCACCCCTTGACACACACCTAATGGACCACACATTCAGCAGAACTGATGACAAGGGATTTCCATGAGTGAGCTTGCTCTGTCTCATCTTTAAAAGCTCTGTACAAGGGGCATTTCAACTCTTGGATGATCTTCGTAGTTTCTGTTTGGTTATGGACAACTTTCCTTGCTCATGCATATTAAAAACTTGACCTATTTACCCTTTGCAGGCTGCTGAACCTATTTGGTTGAATAAATATAGCTTTGTTAATTTCAAGTAACAGTAGCTGTCATTGCATTTTGGGGCAGGGATAGTATAGGTTGGCAGTTCTTAACTGGGCATGTTCAAGATGGGCACATTTCCTTCTGCTTTCAATGATGGGATGGCTGGCAAACCAGCTAAAATCTTTTTTATAATTTCAAGGAACATATGATCTAAACAAGTACCGTATTTTTCACCCTATAGGACACACTTTTTCCCCTCCAAAAATGAAGGAGAAATGTGTGTGCGTCTTATGGGGCGAATGCAGGCTTTCGCTGAAGCCTGGAGAGCAAGAGGGGTCGGTGCGTACCGACCCCTCTTGCTCTCCAGGCTTCAGGAGAGCCCCGTCGCCAGCCCCGCAAACTCGGGGGACAGCGGGAGAGGTGCGGCGCGCCTTTCCCGCTGTCCCCCGACTTGGCTAGAAGGCTGGCGGGGGGGGGGGGAGAAGCCTGCTCCTCCCCGTCGCCAGCCCCGCAAACTCTGGGGACAGCGGGAGAGGCGCAGCGCGCCTTTCCCACTGTCCCCTGACTTGGCTAGAAGGCTGGCGGGGGGGAGAAGCCTGTTCCTCCCCATCGCCAGCCCCGCAAACTTGGGGGACAGCAGGAGAGGCGCAGCGTGCCTTTCCCGCTGTCCCCCGACTTGGCTAGAAGGCTGGCGGAGGGCTTTCCCCTCCTGCAGCCCCGTAAGCTCCCAGAGTGATGCCAAAGCTGCATGCAGCTTCGGCATCGCTCTGGGTCCTGTTCTGGGGGCTGGGGGAAGCTCTGCTTTCCCCGCCCCCAGCCCCACAAGCTCCCAGAGCGATGCCAAAGCTGCCAAAGCCCGAGCTTCCCCAGCCTTGCGCCTGGGGGGGGATAATTTTTTTTCTTTATTTCCTCCCCCCCAAATCTAGGTGCGTCCTATGGGCCGGTGCGTCCTATAGGGCGAAAAATACGGTAAATAAAAAGATGATGCATCACATCACCTTGATATTTCTGTTCATTATTTCTCCTACCCTTCTGGTGAGAGATCATCCCTTCTGGACATGGAGCACAATCATAGCAGCAAAATTTCTCTCCCTCCTTCTTTTTTTTGCTGTAGCCTGGGTAGCAGTTGTCATTGCAGACAGAAACAGGCAGCACCTTTAAAGAAGCATGAAGGATGATTTGCACTAAGAGAGTGGGTCTTGAAAATAGCTCTTGGCATGAAAGTATGACTGAGAGAAGACAGTGAATTTTGCCTTCACCAAGCTATAATAATAATAATAATAATAATAATAATAATAATAATAATAATAACAATTTATTATTTGTACCCCACCCATCTGGCTGGGTTTCCCCAGCCACTCTGGGCGGCTTCCAACAAAGATGAAAAATACACTAAAATGTCACATGTTAAAAAATTCCCTGAACAGGGCTGCCTTCAGATGTCTTCTGAATGTCAGGTAGTTGTTTATCACTTTAACATCTGATGGGAGGGCATTCCACAGGGCGGGCGCCACTACCGAGAAGGCCCTCTGCCTGGTTCCCTGTAACTTGGCCTCTCGCAGTGAGGGAACCGCCAGAAGGCCCTCAGAGCTGGACATCAGTGTCCAGGCTGAACGATGGGGGTGGATACGCTCCTTCAGATATACTGGACCGAGGCCGTTTAGGGCTTTAAAGGTCAGCAGCAACACTTTGAATTGTGCTCGGAAACGTACTGGGAGCCATGTAGGTCTTTCAAGACCAGTGGTCTATGGTCTCGGCGGCCGCTCCCAGTCACCAGTCTGGCTGCCGCATTCTGGATTAGTTGTAGTTTCCTGGTCACCTTCAAAGGTAGCCCCATGTAAAGCGCATTGCAGTAGTCCAAGCGGGAGATAACCAGAGCATGTACCACTCTGGCGAGACAGTCTGCAGGCAAATAGGGTCTCAGCCTGCGTACCAGATGGAGCTGGTAAACAGCTGCCCTGGATACAGATTTGACCTGTGCCTCCATGGACAGCTGTGAGTCCAAAATGACTCCCAGGCTGCGCACCTGGTCCTTCAGGGGCACCGTTACCCCATTCAGGACCAGGGAATCCTCCACACCTGCCCGCCTCCTGTCACCCCCAAACAGTACTTCTGTCTTGTCAGGATTCAATCTGTTAGCTGCCATCCATTCTCCAACCGCCTCCAGACACTCTCACAGGACCTTCACCGCCTTCACTGGTTCTGATTTAAAAGAGAGGTAGAGCTGGGTATCATCCGCATACTGGATTGGATTGGAACATGAAACATTGTCATAAAGATCAGGCAAAGTTTATCACCTCCATAATCATTTTCAAAATTATTGAACATGGCTTACATGAAAGCATTTATTCACAAAACAGGAAGTGATGTTGTTGAGGAGGCAGGGTTGTTTACTATATATAAAAAAATCTACTGGGAGCTCACTTGGAGTGATGTGACATTTAAGGGGTATGTGATTTATTTTATAATAATTTTAATCAGCATTGTTCAGAGCCTGAAAACCAGATAGAAATATGAACTGGCCAAAAATAAAAAATTTCTCATTTGATTATTTAAATATTTTTTGCTATGTCTCACCTGATTAAAACTTTTATGCCAGACAATTTGCTCATCATTAAGGGTTAATTCTTTGCCTGAAGGAGCCTGAGGCTGGAGTCTTCCAACTTTCACTCTAACCAGTGAGCCATTGGGGAATGTCACCCAGTTTGTAACATCAAAACCTGTAACTAATTCACCATTGTCATCAAAGCGCACAGTGTCTCCAGCACTGTTATTGAATGTGATCCACCTTAGAAAGTGATGCACCTAGATTGAAAGAGAATATGAACGACTAGGTATTGAGATTATTAGACTGAGACCAAGGTTAGATTAAAAAACTTTTTGAGATTCTGCCCAACCATGTTACTTTGGATGTAAGAAAGGGACTGCTAAATTGGTCCAACTGTTTGGGCGAAGTTAACCCTGCAGATTCCTATTTGTTGGAATCTTTGCATAATCAAATAGGTGGTCAAATATAGGTGTTATGTTGCCACAAAAATAAATAGTTGGAGTTGATGTCATCAATGTGTTGCAGTCTTGAAATTGGACCTGACTTGGTATCTGTAAGAAAGGTAAAAACCCAAGGTACAAACATGCCCTGTGACTCCTGAAATATCTTACTTCTGACCACATGTAACATTTATTCCATGAGCTTCAGAAAAGTCTGTTCTAACAAAGTTCTATTTCTAACAAAGAATTATCTAACAAAGAATTCCTTCACCTCCACTTTTGGGGCTTTATACTTCCACCTATATCTCCTGTCCATTTAGCGTCATGTGCGTGGCCCATTATAAATAATAAATCACTATTTCATAATCAGGGAGCTATTGCTTATGTAAATCAGTGTGGAAATTTGGTGAATTTTTTTAATGTAGAGATCCCTTTACCTCTGAATCATAAACTTTACTTCTTTTCTATTTTAAGTTTTGACTTGAAATTACCTGCCATGGCTGTACACTCTGAAATGCCAGTCTGTCTCTTTCCTCCAATCTTTTACGTTTGACATGGGATTTGTATATAGCATTCAAAGCATGTGCCATTGCATAGACAGCATTGTAGACATTGTAGCTGTGTCCAGTCATATTCATTTCAAACAGAACTCCAGAAAGGCTTTCCAGATTCTCTTCCCCAGTGCAGGTTTTCTTCCCATCCTTCTCTTGCTGCTTAGACATCATTAGTGAACAGCTGAATGCTTGTTCCCAGAAGTCCTGGATGAAACCATCTCCTTTGGCCCAGGAAGGTTGTATCATGTCTGTGAACATTTGGAATCCTAATGGCTGATTTGAGTGAACTGTGAAAGATATGGTGCCATGGAATGCCTGTATATCCCATACCTTTTCTACAGAGTGTGATGCAAAATCCCAGTGGGAAGTTACAACCCAAACTTTTCCTAGAGGTGGCAATGCCAAGAAGGGTGCTAGAAACAACAACATTCTCAAAATCTGAAAGGATGGAGGTTCTCCATATACATACATTACATTGCATTTTCTCTCCATGAGAATTTCATAGTTTTTCTGCTGCTGTATAAGCAAGTCTATCATCTCATCCACATAATTCCATTTTGGTACTCTTATTATGAAGGCATAACAGTTGCCATTTTGGGAAAGAATTGGGACCATTGTTTGTAAAAACCTGTCCCCTTTGTCATCATCTACAGCTAACAGTCCAACCCAAGTCCATTTGAAATGCTGAAATAGCCGGATAGCTCCTATGTGCTGATGAGCCTCATTTGGGACCATCTGGTACAAAAATGGGAATAGCATTTTGTCATTCTGTAATGCTGAAAATGATCCATAAGTGAGCTGAAATAAAAAAGTAAACATTTCTCATTTTACATAAAAGAAAATATTGTATCTTAGAATTATGAGCCATTGAATCATTGAATCAAACGGGGGGGGGGTAGCTAATGCCACAGAGGACAGAATCAGAATTCAAAATGACCTTAACAGATTGGAAAACAGGATGCAAGCTAACAAAATGAATTTCAATAGGGACAAATGTAAGGTTCTGCACTTAGGCAGGAAGAACCAGATGGGGGACACCTAGCTTATTAGCAGTACATGTGAAAAGAATCTAGGGGTCTTGGTGGATCACAACTTAAAATGAGTCAACAGTGTGATGCAGCAGCAAATAAAGCTAATGCAATTCTAGGCTGCATCAACAGAAGAATAGTGTCCAGATCATGGGAAGTACCGGTAATAGTACCAGTTAAGATGATTGTCCTAATTTTAAATGGAAATATAGTTTCCCCTTCTTTTTCTCTCTCCCCCCCCCCTTTGCTGCTGACAATTCTACAGTTTAAATGATACAGGAATTAACTTTGTATAACACAGTTGTGCTACAATAGTTAGTGTTCAGATTTTATTCTTCCACATTTGCCTCTGTAATGATAATTTGTACTATGTGTCTTTAAAAAGGGGGGGGCTTTTATTCTTGTCTTTCAGTGTGCTGTGAGTCCTCTGGATTGTTTTGTCATTTAACTGTTATAACACCTTAATATCATTTATCAAAGGATTTGCTGAAATCATGATGGTGTGCCACAGTTGTGAATTTTCTGTACCCCCTTATTTACCTGTGGAGTCTTGTGAATTGCTGAGATGATGGCCACATTGGCAGAGATTTCAGAGAAGCATCCACCAATGATGGTGATCAGCTTGTTCTGATTGTGACATTTGAAGTTGGGGACAAACCTCTGTTGTGTGGAATGCAGGCTGAGGGCAGCCTTATAGGTCATCTTTGCAGTATAGTAACTATTGAGGATGTGAAACCCCAGCGAGGCATTTGACAAGATGTTGGGATTCTCATTGATCTCTTTGACAGCAAATGCTAAGGCCAGGATGTGCTGGTAGTTCTTGGGTACTGAACTGTAAAAAAGAGTTGCAGCTATTTAACAAAACATCAATAATGAAACCAGATTTATAGTCTTCATCAACACACTTTCAAGAATGAGCTGTAACTTAATACCCAAGAAGGTGAAATATTGAAGTAAAAATTAAGATACCTGATTGGTTCTGTTCCTTCCTGCAAGGTGACTGCCAGCAAGCAGTACAGGCAATTCCCAATTTACATGGGGGTTACATTCAAAGGCACTGTGTATTAAAGTGAGATTGTGTATATTTGAAACACCATTGAAAAAGCCTGCAAACAACTTGTGACTGCTAGCCTTCCAACGGAGATGGGTTGTCAGTGAGCTACTAGACCAAATTCAATGTGTTCATATTATCATAACATAAATAGCTTGAAACCCAAATACATAAAAAGAGTTCCTTCAACCATCTCAGAGTCTATGGTGGCTTTGGTGGTGATGAAACTGAGTGCAACGCATTTGGAAGTGATCCTGACTAAGGGTTTTCCATGGCGGTTGCCCATCTGTGGAATGCCTTCCTAGGGAGGTCTATCTCTCTCTCCCCCATCACTGACTTCCATCAACAATTGAAAAACATTCCTGTTTACCCAAGCATTTCATGACTTTACAAAAACTGATCCTGGAGATACTGAGGTCACTGGCTGAGAATGATTTTAATTGTTTTTAGAATGTTTTTAACAGTTTCTTTAAAGAATGTTTTAGAGCTGATTTTAGTTCTAGTTTAGAGGACAGGACCTAGAGGAGAGTGAAACTCTTATTTCCAGTAATATTCTTGTTATCTTATGCAATACAGCGAAGCAAGAAATATACAATAATATGGACCTTGTTGAAGCAACTGACAACAGTGCATTTTTTCTATCTGTGATGCATAAATACAATAGAAGAGCATCTGTCATAAACAGATGAAAACAGAGAAGATATTACAAGTGAAAAGTACAAAAGGGAGCGTCAAAAAACTAATGTATATTTGAAAGCAATTCAATATATATCTCAGACTAACTAGTGTACGGTACTTGACAGCCAATTCACAAATAACTTTTTTTTTTAAATGTAGACCCCTATAATGTTGTGCCTGTGTGTTTTTGAATTGAAAAGTATGATAAATATTAACTATGTTAATACAACAAATGCAGGTATTACATGCATACCTTTTTAGAGTCAGGTTGTGGTTCCCTGTCCAGCCTGCTTTACTTTTCAAATGAAAGTGTTAAAACAACAGGAAGTGTGAAACATGCTGTTATTTCTAAAATATAATAATCTGAAATAATTGATTTTAAAAACAGATGATTGGAAGGGCATAAGAGAGTGCACCATTTGAGATTAAGGACAAGAGAGAACAAAATATGGAAAGAAGAGAAATGGGGCAGTAACTAAATAATAGATATAATATACAGTGTTGTTATCCTGCACAAACACTATATAAATGGATTGTAGGCATTCAACTGATTTTGCTGTCACTGTTGCTGGCTTCTGATCTGATTTCACTTTGATGGAAGCTCTTACTCATCAATCCCTTAATATTGAAGATGAATATGATGTAAGCAACCTCTGTACTTCACACAGTCACAGTTACGGTTATGGGGTTTTTAATAGTCTTTTGATTGATTTGTACATCTTATTGACTTTTTATAGCTATATTCTCAAAATCAATAAAGATATATTAAAAAAAGAAAAAAATACACAGTAGTCATTCATTTCAATGGTGATGGTGGAGAAAAACATACTAGTGGTTTCTGCCCAACAATTTAATATAGAAAGCATGACAAAAATGCAGGATTGCACAATTATGTGTTCTCTACTATTATTCTCTTAATATATTACAGAAGCAAGAGAAAATAAATGCTGCCTTACACTGGTTCATCAATCAAGATCTGTGTTGGCGGTTCTGTGAAAGAGAGGTTATTGTAGAGGAAGAAGACCTGGGAAACTATTTCACCGATAACAAGTTCACCTGGCTGGTAAAATGCATGAGGTATAGGTAAGGGATCATCATAGATGCTGCAATTAATAGAATGTGCCTGGCATACAGTAGGGCACAGCAGTACAAGTAGAAAAAGCATCACCATCATGAGCTTGTGAGCATAACATTCCTTCCAAACATAGGTTCTCATGTTTCCATTTACAACATTATATGTAGCTGTTATCTGTTTTGCTACAGCTTCCCTTGAATGATGGATGATTCTGTCTCTATGCTGATTAAGCAGAAGGACTTCTTTGAGGATCTGTGAAGCAGCACCCTGTACTCAGAACTAATAACGGTGCCTTGTCCATCAGTGTCCCTGATCAAGGTATTCTCTTTATCTACTCAGTTTATCCTCCAAGACTCACTGAGAAGTATGTTTATTTCTACACCCTCATCTGTTCAGGTACGTATACCAATAAGTTTGCTTTGGTCTGCAAAGGGGGGGGGGAGTATACTCTTAAGGTTTTCCAATCCACTTATCCAAAGCAGCATAAGATATTAAATAAATAAGCTATATTATGATCCAACAACAGCTGTGTGGATGCCTACATATGTATATGTTTTTGTATCTAGCCAAAGAGGTTTGATTTTTCACAGTAAGAAACTTTGAAGTGGAAAGTTAATTGGACAAGGATACTCATGGAATTTATTTATTATTGTTGTTGTTATTTTTTTAAAAAACTAGGGCTTAATCAGCTGCTGAAAAAATATCCTAGCATGTAAAGAGGAAATGAACACCCAAAAAAATGACAGAGCCCTGCCTATGTCTAATATCCAACTTTGTTGATGGTTTCTTATGCCTCTCTTCATATGCAGGTTGGGCTCTGGCTGTCTGCTGTGTCAGAGGATAGATACCAGTAATTCTGACAATGATAGGGATTATTATCATTTCCCTTGTGTGCTGCTGTCATTTCAAGTTGCCTTGTGCATTCTGAAACTGCTAGGAGTCCCACTTCCCTGAATGTTACAACTATTATTTTCTCCTTTGACATATGATAAACAGTTAGTGGTGCACAAAATAATGAAATCGTAGAACTGTAGAGTTGGAAGGGATCACAAGGGTCATCTAGTCCAACCGCCGGTAATGCAGGAATCTCTTGGTGAATTTTAGCACCAATCGTTATGTTTCCTGGATGAAGGAAGTGGGACTAATATAAAATTATATTGGTATGATATTGGTATGATTAAAAGCTTGCAGTCATGGGTAATTGGGTTTCTCTGAATGAGGAAAGTCAGGTAAAACCAAATTATTGTTGAATCATAGAATTGTAGAAGAGACTCCACGGGTCCAAGCCCCTTCAAGGCAGGAATCACAGTTAAATTAACCCTCACAGATGGCTATCCAATTTCTGTTTAAGAAGCTCCAATGAAGGAACGACCACCATTTTCCACAATAGTGGAACAAAGTATCAGACAGCTCTTACTGTCAGAAGGTTCTTTCTAACGTTGGGTTGAATTCTCCTTTCTTGTAATTCGAACCCAATGGTTCAGGTCCTGCCCTCTGGAGCAGCAGGAAACAAGTTTGCTCCATCGTCCACGAGACAGCCTTTCAGATATTTAAAGGTGGCTATCATATCCCCCTCTCAGTCTTCTGTTCTCTAGGCTAAGCATACCAAACTCCCATTGTTCCTCATAAGGTTTGGTTTTCAGATACTTTATCATCTTTTTTTTAATAAAAAAATTAAAAGTAATATTTATTAATATTAACAACAAAATATAACAATACGCCAAAACAAAAGAGAAACAATTCCAAATCTTACAGATTAAAACACGAAACAAAGAATGAAAGAAAAGAAAAAAGAAAAAAGAAATGAAACAAAGAAAAAGGACAAAGAAAAAAGAAGAAAGACAGACATATTCCCAACATCGTATTCATCGTTACATAACCAAAGTTGATAAAACAAAGACTTCCACCGACCTCACAACACTTCATTTCATTCTCATTATATCTTTCTGTATTTCCTTATTATCTCAATTCTAATTTATTTATGTATATATATGTCAATATTCCTTTCCCTTTCTATTCATGAGGTCGACACTTTATCATCTTGGTTCCTGTCCTCTGCACACCTTTCAGCTTGACAATATCCTTCTTAAAATGTGGTGCCCAGAAGAAGAAGAAGAAGAAGAAGAAGAAGAGGAGTTTGGATTTGATATCCCGCCTTTCACTCCCCTTCAGGAGTCTCAAAGCGGCTAACATTCTCCTCTCCCTTCCTCCCCCACAACAAACACTCTGTGAGGTGAGTGGGGCTGAGAGACTTCAAAGCCTAAGGTCACCCAGCAGCTGCATGTAGAGGAGCGGAGACGCAAACCCGGTTCCCCAGATTACGAGACTACCGCTCTTAACCACTACACCACACTGGCTCTCTGGTACTGCACTCAGTACTGCAGATGGGGCCTGACCAAGTGATAGAGTGATGTTATTACACTGGACGCTATATTTCTGCTTTTGAATTTTATAATGTTGACTCATATTAAGCTTATGGTCTAGTAAGGCTGCTAGATTCTCATAAAGCAGCAGATTCATTTATGTTAATTTCAAGAGAGAAGGCGGAAAGTTGAAACACAGCACAATTAATTAATATTTTAGCAGTTTGACCCAGAGTAGAAGGCAAGTTGTTTCCAGATTCATCATCAATATTTAATAATGGGAAACTTCCCTCACTAATAAGAATTAATTTATAATAGTAATTACTTTATATTTATATACAACTTTCAGCTTCCAAAGAACTCAAATCAATATAATACTCTTTGTTTTCTATTTTTTTCAATAAGTGACCAAGGAGCTAGATTTGCAATTAATGACATGCCTATTCATTGTTATTAGAATTTGTGTAATATGCAAAACAGAATGAGTGTACCTAGTATTGGAAGAATATAAATTCAAGCACAACAAAAGATCAATAAGCTGAAAAATAATCAATCTGATTGCATTGAATTTCCTAGGAAGGGAAACTGTGATGAAGCCAGGGAATTCATATAGCCCAAGACAAGACAAAAGACAACAAAAGAAAAGATGTAGCACTGGAATCCTCATTACCTTAAATTATATTGCAGTACTTTTCCAATTCACTGTATGCATGTGGAAATGGACAGAAGCTTCTTAAGAACATGATATCTGGTAAAAATATAAACCACTGCCAGAATGCTTACATAAGCATCACTTTACAAATAGCCATAGGAAAATGAGAACAGGCAAAGCATTTTTTTCATTCATAGTTGGTAAATGCCACACATTGTGACTCAATTTCTCCTTAGGTATGGGGGTAGGAAGGAGTCAGTGGAGCACTGTATACTGTGTTAGAGCAAAACCATGGTAGGAGGTACAATAGAGGAACCAAATGTCAGCACAACTCTATTCATACGAATTTGAGAAGGGATGCTTAGTTAAGATCCCTGAGATCCCTAGCATCGGCATTCCTGTGTGTGTGTGTGTGTGTGTGTGTGTGTGTGTGTGTGTATATATATATATATGAGAAGAATAAAGACACAGACTTATATTCTATCACCTTTTCTTATTATTAGTTGCTCCTTGTTGTTCAGCTGAGGCCTCAGCAGAATAATGTAGCATTTTGGGGAAAAGATGCAACCCAGTAATCCAGCACCGGAAGACAAGATGGAGAAGATCTCCACGGCCACCATGTATTTTCCTTTGGTGCTCAGGTAGGTTGGAATAAAGGATAACCACACACTGCAAAACACCAGCATGCTAAAAGTGATAAATTTGGCTTCATTGAAACTGTCTGGCAACTTCCTGGCAAGAAAAGCTACAATGAAGCTGACAGTGGCTAGGAAACCCATATAGCCCAGAACACAGTAAAGCATGGAAACAGAACCCTCATTACATTCTAGTAAGATTTCACCCTTCATTGAATGCATGTCTTTATCAGGAAATGGGGGAGATGTACTTAACCAAAGAGTACAAATTCCTGATTGAATGAGGGAGCAGGTAAGGACAATAGAATTTGATAGTCCTTTCCCCACCCATTTCCTCATTCTAGATCCTGGTTTGGTTGCCATGAATGCCAGAACCACAGTGATAGTCTTTGCCAACACAGAGGAAAGGGCCACAGAGAAGACAATGCCAAAAGCTGTTTGTCGGAGAAGACAAGTCACCTTTCCAGGCTGTCCAATGAAGAGCAAAGCACAGAGGAAGCAAAGGAGAAGGGAGATGAGGAGGATGTAGGTGAGCATTCGGTTGTTGGCTTTGACGATGGGAGTGTCCTTGTACTTCATAAAAATTCCAAGTACTAAGCTTGTGATCAAACAGAAAGAAATCGTCAATATAGTTAAGATGATCCCTAAATCTTCTTTGTAAGAGAGGTAGTTCACATCCTTTGGAATGCATTGACTTTGGTCCTTGTTGGGATACTGTTCTTTTGGACATTTGACACAGGCATCCATGTCTGAGGGGGAAAGGGAAAAGCTGCTTAGATTTTGTTTGTTCAAACTTGTAAAATGGGGGGTGGGGGTGGGGAGAGAGAGCTGTAATTCAATGGTAGAGTATCTACTTTGTATGCAAAGGGACCCTGGAAAAGACGCCCGCTTGACATCCTGGAGAACCACTGCCAGTGAGCTTCCTGGTTTCATAGGCTCCAATCTGAAGTAATGTCATCCTATAACATGAAAGTCGTTCCTTTTGTTTCCTTTCCTTTTATTTGCAGTTATTTGACCAACTCTAAGAGAGACGACTGGCATAATCACATAGAACAAGCAATAATTCATTATTATTAGCTTTTGTGCTTCCAAAGGTTTTTATGGTTTGTGCTGTGCTCTTGTCTTTACTGTCACAGGTGAATGCTAGCCACGGCAGGTGCAGGAAGGGCCACAAGAATGGACACTGAGGCTGGTATTGGGTTGAATTAGCCCACAACTTTTATTGATGACAGGAAAGAGTAGGTTTGGCTAAGGCTGTGCCAAAGATGGTGGGGCCCCTGGACCCACTATGGCCGTGTAATGCAGCAAAGGCTGCCCACCCATGGCCCCAGGTGAGCATATATTCTTTCTTAGTCTTCATTTGTAATGTGGTTATTATAATAACCTATATTACACTGATATAGGAATACTATTCACATTTACCAGCATCCTCATCATCATTATGATTTGGAGCAGATTTGTCCTATTGACTATCTGATGCTGTTATACACACTTTAATTTTTTTAGGTGGATTCTGTTTTGAAATGCCATTGTGAAACCACTTCATATATATTCAAGGAATAATCATTCTCAAAGAATTATGAACATTTCTTCATATCTTTACATTATGTCTCCTACCCTTCTCATGAGAGATCATCCCTTCTGGACACAGAGCACAATCATAGCAGCAAAATTTCTCTCCTTCTTTCTTTTTCCTGCTGTAGCCAGGATTGCAATTTTCGTTGCACACAGACAAGGGCAGCACCTGCAAAGAATAGTAAATTGGCAATAAAACATTAGCCTCTTCAGTAATTCACCTCCATGTGATTAGAATAGCTTGGCAGGAGACTCCTACTCAATCATTCTGTTCAATCATTGATCATTCTCAATCATTGATCATTCTCAATCATCACTTCTTACTACTCTCCACATGCTGAGGGCTGAATGTCTGCATTGGGGAGCCTTCTCTACCTGTATTGGATCCTCACATGATTCAGAATCCTGATGTATACCTGTAGTCAGCTCCCAGGATGTAGATGTAGAGGGTGATGGAGGATCAATGTGGCCATGATTAATGGGTTGGGATGAAAGGGCTTATCTCAGACCTGAGATTCTACCACTGCATGTAGTCATCATTTAACATACATTTAAAATACATTTAATCACACAATTTCTCCTAAAGAATCCTGGGGAGTTTGATTTGACCCTCACAGATTTACAATTCTCAGCACCCTTAGGTTGATCTCATAGATCTTTTGTCCCATATGTTAGCCTATGATGTGTCTTTAATGTTGTCCTCTAATACCTTTCTCTGCTCAGTTGCAGTCCCTCAACATTTCCCTCACCAGTTCAGTACATTTTTAAAAAATCCTTTCTTATCCTGCCTGAGCCCTAACCATCAGGCTCAAGGTAAAATGAGTTATATGTATAGTCACAGTTTGTACTAACACACTGTTGTTTTTGCATATTTGTTTGACAGAAACTGACCTCACTCTTTCAAAAAAAAGAATGATTTCCATATATTCCCCCCCTTTAGGCAAATTTATTATAATATAATATAATATAATATAATATAATATAATATAATATAATATAATATAATATAATATAATATAATATAATATAATATAATAATATGGATTTTTAGAAAGAAGGGAAGGAACTACATCTGCATATGCAGTCTCACCTGATTAAAGCTATGATGCCACACAATTTGTTCATCGTGAATAGATAACTTTGTGCCCTGGGGAGCCTGAGGTTCCAGTCTTCCAATTTTTACTCTAACCACTGAGCCATTAGGGAACATTAGCCAGTTTGTAATATCAAAACCTGAAACTAGTTCTCCATTGTCATCAAAGTGCACAATGTCTCCAGCACTGTTGTTAAAGGAAACCCTCTTTAGAAGTTGATGGACCTAGATAAAAGGGGATTATAAACAAAGCTACAAAAACACACACCATTGAAATCATTTCAAGGAGCTTCACAAAGGAAGCCCTATTCATTTTGGGGTTAATACATGTGGCAACTTAATGTTTCTATTTGAATTTACAAAAAAGAAAAGATAATGTTGAACAGTTTGGGTGGAGTTGTTTTATGTAGATTTAAAATCCTCTTTCATTTTGCAGGAAAAGCTGGACTTCTTTTTATAAGTGTTTATTTGCAATTACCTGCCATGGTTGCACATTCTGGAAAAAAAGCCTGTCTCTTTCTTCCAATCTTCTGTGTTTGGAATGGGATTTATATATAGCATGAAAAGTATGTGCCACAGCATAGACAGCATTGTAGACATTGTAGCTGTGGCCAGTCATCTTCATTTCAAACAGAATTCCAGAAAGGTTCTGTAGATTCTCCTCTCCAGTGCAGATTTTCTCCTTCTCTTCCCATTTAGACACGTTTAATGAACAGCTGAATGCCTGTTCCCAAAAGTCCTGAATAAAACCATCTCCTTTAAACCAGGAAGGTCTAACCATCTGAATGAACTTTTGGAATCCTTTGGGCTGATTTGAGTGAATTGTGAAGGAAATGGAACCATGAAAAGTTTGTATATCCCATATCTTTTGAACAGATAGTGATGCAAAATCCCACTGGGATGTAATAATCCACACTTTATTAATAGGAGGCATTGGCAAGAAGGGTGCTAGAAACAGCAATATTCTCAAAACTCGAAAGGATGGATATTCTCCATATATGAGCAATACATTGACATTTCTTTTGATGACAGTTACATAGCTTTCCCATTGCTTTATAAGCATAGCAATATACTCATCTACATAAGAGTATTTTGGTAGTCTTACAATGAAGGCATAACAGATACCATTCTGAGAAAGCATTGGCACTATGTTCTGTAAAAACTTGTCCCCTTTGTCATCATCCACAGCCACGAGCCCAATCCATGTCCATCTGAAATGCTGAAGTAACTTCACAACTCCTTTGTGCTGGTGAGCTTCATTTGGTACCATCTGGTACAGAAAAGGGAATAGTCTTTTGTCATCCTGTGTTGTCAAAAATGATCCATAAGTGAGCTGAAATAAATAAATAAATTTCTCCAAATCATACAGTCATAATGTGTGGGGTTCTTTAATGCCACCCTGTGTGATGCAAGAACTATAGCCACTGTCTGAAGGCCTCCCTCTGCTAATTGATTCCATCAATTAACTAATTTTACTATTAATAAATTTATCCCAATATTCTATTTCAGTCCTTTGTGGTACTATGAATATTTGAAGAATGCTATAATGTTCTCCATTAGTCTAATTTTCTGCAGACTTCATATAGAATTTTTTTTTAAAATTGAAGTACTTATTTCTGAGAGAAATGCCAACCTTTCCTGCACTGCTTCCAGTTTGTTTACATCCATTTTATAGTTCAGAACCAAGACCCAGAAACAGTAAGCCACACACCCCTAGAGAAAAGACTTGTGAGATACTGTGTGTAGTGGGGTAAAATCACAACTGAAACAGGAGCTGTTTTCTCCACCCTGCATTTGTCAGGGCAGATCCTTGAAATCCCACAGAGACCCCTTGAGACAGGCACAAATTCAAGGTACTTTCTATGAATTAGAAACTATGTTTCTGTTTACTGTACTTTAGTGCTGCTGGAGCTATATTGACACTGCCGACTCAAATTTAGCTTGAAATAAATTTTAACCTGGAGATCCCTTTCACATTTACTGCTGCCAAAGCAGGTACAATAAAAGGTAAAGGTAAAGGTAAAGGACCCCTGAACATTTAAGTCAAGTCAAAGGCGACTATGGGGTGCAGCGCTCATCTCGCTTTCAGGCTGAGGGAGCTGCCATTTGTCCACAAACAGTTTTCCGGGTCATGTGGCCAGCATGACTAAACTGCTACTGGTGCACGGAGGACTATGATGAGTGCCAGAGTGCACGGAAACACCATTTACCTTCTCGCTGCAGCAGTACCTATTTATCTACTTGCACTGGCGTGCTTTCAAACTGCTAGGTTGGCAGGAGCTGGGACAGACAATGGGGGACAATATTAATTTTTGGTCTGAAATGGGAGGACTCTTATGAAGTTATTCAGTTAACTGTTATCCAAAAAGCATTGAATTCACCTGATTGTACTACCTTCTAGTATGCATTCAATTAACTTGCTAAGCAAAATATCACAGGGAATGTTTGGCTGAAATCAAGATGATGTGCAACAAATATGAAAGCTTTATGTCCCATGCACACAGCTGACCTGTGGAGTCTTGTGAATGGCTGAAATTATGGCCACATTGGTAGAAATTTCAGAGATGCATCCTCCAATAAGAGCTATCAGATTGCTCTTCTTGTGACAATTGAAGTTGGGGGCAAACCTATGTTGTGACGAAAGCAGGCTCAGAGTGGCCTTGTAGGTCATCTTTGTAGAGTAGTAGCTATTGAGGATGTGAAATCCCAGGGAAATGTTTGATAAAATGTTGGGATTCTCATTGATCTCTTTGACAGCAAATGCTAAGGCCAGGATGTGCTGAAAGTTCTTAGGCACAGATCTGTAATAATAATAATAATAATAATAATAATAATAATAATAATAATAATAATAATAATTTATTTATACCCTGCCCTCCCTGGGCTGGGCTCAGGGCGGCTAACACCAAATATAAAATAAGAGTTAGAGTAAAAATAAAAACAACCATGAAACAACTATGACAATAACAAATGTATTGTACTCATCTACATGCTTTCAAGTATCAGCTTAAAACCATAAGGTATTATAGTTTGAAGAAATGTAACTTGGTGAAATTAAGAAAGTAAGACACTGTATCTGAAATAGCAAGAACTAAATTTTTGCAATATTTTGGAAGAGTAAAAGTGCTTTGGAAACTGCTCCCTGCGGCTATTGGAGTAATTTCCTTGGCACAGAAACAATATCATCAAGATAAACTAAAAAGTAGCACTTTAATAATGCACTTTAATATTTAAAACTACGAATAACAAATGGGGTCATGTTTGCAAATCCATTAGGAAGTCGCTTTTGATTGCATGTTTCCCCTCCAGAGCGTTTTAAGTTGTAGAAACAAAGTCTTTTTGTAAAATGGGAATAGGCTGGAAACAATTGGAGGAATGAAACATGGCGGCATTTCTAAAATATAATATGAGATCCAATATTGAAAGAGTCAGAAGATTGGAAGTGCAGGGAAGAGGGTATATATAGTGGCAAAGGATGAGAGGAAACAAAATGTGGAAAGAGCAGGAGTAACATAATATAACAAGAGCACACTCTACTATGTTGTTATTCTGCAGAAATCCTACAGAAATGTACACGATCTATTTATTTCTGTGAAGTGTCTGGTGGAAAGGCTTTTAGTGATTAATTAACAGGAACATAACGCAGGGACATAATGCAGAAAGCAAAAATAAACAGTAGTCCAAATACTGTGGGGATAACACTTTTTCCCACAAAGTAAAAATAGTTACTTAATCACAAAGCTGTATAATGGTGAATGTCACATGAACTTATTACAGAAGAAGAAAGAAATGTTTCCTTACATAGGTTCATCAATCAATACATGTATAGGCTGTTCCTCGAAAGACAGGCTATTATAGTGAAAGTAGACTTGAGAAACAATCTCACCGATGACAAGGTCTCCTGGCTGGTGAAATTTATGAGGTATAGGGAGGGGATCATCAAGTGTACTGCAGTTAATAGAATGTGTATTGCCTACAGTATGACACACCAGTATGAGCAGCAACACCACCACCTGTATAATCCCATTGACAAAGGATGCCCTCCAAATATAGATTTTCATGCTTCCACCTACAGCGTTATATATGGCTTTTATCTGTTTTGCTACATAGTCACTTGAATGGTGGATGATTTTGTTGTTGTTAGGGAATCTCTGCATTAGTATCTTGGTCATTGATATAATGGCTTCTTTTTTTGTCAGTTTCCCTGATCAGAACATTCACTGATTTATACTCTAAGCACGAATGAGAAGTATGAGCTTTTACTACTCTTTTTCTCTTTTCAAAATCTTTGTTTTTATCCATTCAGCCGCAGGCATCAATAGCTTTGTGGTACTATACAAGAGTTACCTTCAGAATTCTCAAATTCTGTAAATCAAAACTGTTGTAAAAAATAATTGATGATGGAGATACCTGATGAAGAGTGAACAAAACATTTGTCTAATAAGAGCATCAGGAGAAGGAATGAAGAACAGAGATACCCACAGTATAGATATTTTTGTTTAGAAAATAATGGTGGAGTCAGCTGGTGGAAACACGCTGAAACAACAATACGATAGAGCTCTGTCAATGCCTAGATCCAGTTCTGAACAACACAAGTCTCTAATATCTCTTTTCAGATGTTCATTGTTGATCTCTGGATATCTTTTGCATAAGACAATGCAAACCAATAATTTTGATAATGATAGGGAAGAAGATTGTTTTCCCAGTATCCTGCTGGCTTCTGAAGTTACATCATGCATGAACAAAATGCTACAACTCCCTCCCTCAATAGTCTACATCCCCCCTCTGCCCTGTTTGCATGATGGTCAATAGTTGGTGGGACTCAGTTGACAGGACCAGGCTCTCTGTGTCCAGAACTTGAATTTAGTTCACTCACAGTTCATTCACATTTCACATAACTTGAAGGATGGTTACATCTCTTTTAAGAGACTGCGCCTAATTACTGAATGTCCCTTTTATTGTTATTGCTATTATTTTTTGTTATTATTAAAATATTTGTGCAGTATTATTTATATGCATTACAAAATATTAGTATGGGAAACCTAAGTCTCAGGTCAAATGTAGCTTTCAGTTCCAGATGCTCTCCTCACACTTTAATGAATTTATCCAACCCTATGTACTTGTTCTTTATTTGTCCTTCTGTTACAATTGCACTTTTGAAATTGTTTGGACCTTCTCTGTTCTGTTTTAGACATGTCTGCATTTATTGCATGGGTGTGGGGCCTTCTTCAGCCAGATGGCCACACTCCCATCTGGGCAATATTTTGGGAGCCAGAGGCAAAAGAGAGCACAGCAATTAATGTAAATATTATTTTTGTACAACAGGCTGCTTTTTATATACATTCACACACCCCTCTTGACCCTCCATCAAGGTAAACAAGAGGCATTATCAGGCTTCAGAGACACATTCAAGCCAGGCAAAAACAAAAAAGAAGGACGTGTGAGGAGTGTGGCCTTAGAAGCAAGACTTTTTACAGTCACCTCGGCATATCCTGAGGTTGGCAATTGCTGTCCTAGATCCTCTGACCTAGAACTGGGGACAGGGTGAGGGCATGGAATTGATTTTACAGCTCCAATGACACAGCATGGGGAATTAGATAAAAGTAATGGCTGATATTAAGATAGAATACATGTGCTGGTTTCTTCTGAAACTGATAGGCTGCCCAGAGAGACTTGTTTCACTATGATAGTAACATCTTAGTAACATCGAGAGCCAGTATGGTGTAGTGGTTAAGAGCGGTAGTCTCATTATCTGGGGAACCGGGTTCGCGTCTCCGCTCCTCCACATGCAGCTGCTGGGTGACCTTGGGTCACTCACACTTCTCTGAAGTCTCTCAGCCCCACTCACCTCATAGAGTGTTTGTTGTGGGGGAGGAAGGGAAAGGAGAATGTTAGCCGCTTTGAGACTCCTTAAAGGGAGTGAAAGGCGGGATATCAAATCCAAACTCTTCTTCTTCTTCTGCATCTTCACTTCATTAACAGTTGTAGGGGAAGGAGAAGAGGTACAATGTTCCTCTCCCATTTGGGAAAGATCTCCTCCATGCTACCCCATGCTGTTGTGGGCCCAGGCACAATGAAGCCAGTGGCAGAGGGGGTGCACATACAACACAAGATGAAATATGGCCACAACTTTATTGATTACAGATGTCAGAAGGTTTGATGTAGGCATTGGAGGTATATCCTGAAATCAGTGAGCCAAATTGCTGGTTGTTGGTTAGATGATGGGGTTCAGCAAGATTAATTGTTGCCCTTTGAATTGCACTGCATCTGGGTGACCTACCAAGATCACCATGAGGCAATACTAAGTCCTGTCAGCCCTTGAGCTGAGTATCTGCACATATAGCTAAAAAATCAAGTAGCAATCAGCTTGGGAGAAGGGGGCTTGTCTAGCAGAATGTAGGTGGGCAGACACACTGGGTGAAATGTGTGTGTCTCAGCTCTACTTGCAAGAATTCTCTGAGACATGTTTACTTAAACATATACCTATGCAAAATTTCTCAATATATCTCTGCCATATCAACATAGGAGCAGAATGAAGTGGGCATAATAAATTCAGTCTCACAGTTCTTCAACTAGGCCCAACACAATGATGTAGCATAAAGAGGGAATGATGCAACCTGGAAAAACAGAATATGAGGATATAATAAAGATAACCTTTACCAAAAAATATAGGTGATAGAGATAGATAGCTGATAGACAGACAGACAGATAGAGGTGATTTATTGCTCAGATAAGCCTGGCGTCCAGCCCGCTCTCACTGCGCAGCCTCCTGCCAGGCCTCCGCATTCCAAAGTCCACATTCCAATGCTCCGAGCAAAAGCAGAGTCCAGCAGCGGTCAGAGAAAGCTGCTGCCTTCTGTGGTTAAACAGAGTCTCACACAGAGCTTACTAATAACTAAAAGCAGCTTTATTACAGCAGAAACTATCCATTGTCTAATACAGCGCATGACATCATAAAAAACGTGTCCACTCTCTTCAAAACGAAAGTAGAGAGAACAAAGGGTTGAGACTCTCGGAAATGACGCAGAATCTCCCCCCACCCCAGAGTAGGCAGGACGTACACTCTGAGCTGTTTAACCCTGTAAGCTCAGGTTCTCCTCACAGATAGCTGGTATATACATAGATAGATAAATGATAGATGATAGATAGATGATAGATAGATAGATAGATAGATAGATAGATAGATAGATAGATAGATGATAGATAGATAGATAGATAGATGATAGATAGATGATAGAGCTATAGATAGATATAGATGATAGATAGATTTGAAGCAGAATGAAGTCATAGATATATGCTTTCATTTTATTTTCCTTATTAATTGCTCCTTGTTGTTTAGCTCAGGTCTCAAAATAATGACATAACATTTAGGAGAAAAAATGCAACACAGTAACCCAGAACTGGAAGACAAGATGGAGAAGATTTCCACAGCTACCATGTATTTTCCTTTGGTGCTCAAGTACGTTGGAACAAAGGATAACCATACACTGCAAAACACCAGCATGCTAAAAGTGATAAATTTGGTTTCATTGAAACTGTCAGGTAACTTTCTGGCCAGGAAAGCCACAATGAGGCTGACGATGGCCAGGAAACCCATATAGCCCAAGACACAATAAAACATGGTAGCTGAACCTTCATTACATTCTAGTATGATTTCTGCCTTTGCTGAGTGCATGTCTTTGTCTGGAAAAGGAGGGGAAGTACTTAACCAAAGAGTACATATGGCAACTTGAAGAAAGGAGCAGGAAAGGATGATAGAATTTGTCAGTCTTTTCCCTATCCATTTTCTCATTTTTGAACCTGGCTTGGTTGCCATAAATGCCATAACCACGGTGATGGTTTTTGCCAAAATGCTGGAAAGAGCCACAGAGAATATGAAAGCAAACACTGTTTGTCTGAGAAGGCAGATCACATTTCCAGGCTTCCCAATAAAAAGTAAGGAGCTGAGGAAGCAAAGGAGGAGGGAGATGAGCAGGATGTAGGTGAGGGTTCGATTGTTGGCTTTAACTATTGGGGTCTCTTTGTGCTTCATAAAAATTCCAAGAACTAAAACGGTGATCAAGGAAAAAGCAATAGTCAAGATTGCTAAGATGATCCCTAAATCTTCTTGGTAAGAGAGGAAACTTGGAACTTTAACAATGCATTTAGTTTGGCTCTTGTTTGGATGTTGGTCTTCTGGACATTTGATACAGGCATCCATATCTGGAAAAAGTGAAGAGCGTTGAAGAAATTGACCAATTTCTTTCCGAAGCAGTCAGTTCTGAGAGCAAGTGATAGTTCTCCATTTGTGTTATTATAGTCATTTGAATCACTCTAGGAGAAGGGACTTCCATATTTCCACAGGATTGCAAGGTTGTCATAGGAGATAGTGGGATAAATCATCATTTTAAACACTCTTGCAGTACTTTGTAGTTTTAACAATATGCTTGCTAAAACTCCTATCTGTAGTTTTAACAAGCATATTTTTGTTGGTGGTATTCTGCCCCCATAAACAGTCTAGCCTCAACATTTTACAACACCTGTAGCATCTAATGAACTTCTGTTAGCCCCACATAGAGCACATTGGAATAGCTATTGAGGTTGCTAGTGCATAAATAATTGTGGTCATATTATTCCTATCCAAGAAAATTGATAATTAAAATAGCAGCTGCAAATTTTCAAGCTACCAGAGTTGGACCCAGGAGCACCCCTAAAAGACAAAACTATTATTTCAGAGTGAGCCATCCAGAATACAGAATAGACCAATCTCCCATATATGGGAATCACCTACATACAGTGCTTTGTTCTTCCCAGGGTTCAATCTCACTTTATGGACTGTCATCACTTTGCCAAGGAAATAGTTCAGATCATATACAGCTTATACTGAATTAGACTTTATGGAGAAATACAGCTGTGTGTCATTAGCATATTGATGACACTTTGCCCAAACTCCTAATAACCAGTCCTAGCAGCTTCATGGGCCTCAACACTGGGGACAAGGACACCATAGAACAAGGACCATGCTGTTATCGGGACATAAATATTTAGGTAGGTTAGAGATACTCCTCCAACTGCCCCACCACACCTTCTTCACCATATTCCCAAGATGATAATATTCATGTCCAGAAAGTAGTCATTATAGGGTCTAAGGTGGGCTTCGACAGAAATGGATGCACCACCATAAGGTTAAGGTCAATTGGAACAATTCCATCACACAGAGACATGTTCACCCCACCTGAGATCCATCTAGTCAACCCTCTGTATAATTGTCCTTCATTAGCTAGGAAGGACACATACCAAGTGAGCAAGCTGCTCATCACATCACTGCAAGGGTTCACATCATCAGGCCACATACACTGAAATACTCATCCAATATATGATCCTATGGGTTGCGACAACAATGTATTTTTTAATGTATTATTACATTTATATACTCCCTTTCAACCTATAAAATTTGTATTGCAAATTTTAAAAGTATTCAGGGCATATGCATTCTCCAAATATAACCATTATGTTGTGTTATGAAAATGTTTTGGTATCACTATACATTGTGCTTCTTACCCTTCTTGACAGAGATCATCCCTTCTGGACACTGAACACAATCATAGCAACAAAATTTCTCTCCCTCTTTCTTTTTCCTGCTATAGCCAGGGCAACAGTTCTCATTGCACACAGAAACAGGCAGCACCTAAGGGGAATCATAGATGGAAGATGAGCAATAAGAGATTAGCTTTCCTCATTCATCAGTCAACTACCATCTGATCTGAATCATGTGATAGGGGAATGAGAACAAAGCATTTGGCACAGCTTTGTATCACTCTTCCCACTGCTTGGGAGATAAATGTGTGCAGTGAGGAGCCATCTGTATGAATGTCTACCTGCATCAGCCATGACTGCTCTGTGCATGTTCCAGAATTCAACATGAATAGAGAAGGCTGTCCACTACAGCAAATTAATCCCCTGGTGTTTTCTAGGAACTACAGTATAAACTCAAGTATTTGCTGGTAAATTTCACCTGATTAAAACTTGGATGCCATTCAATTTGATCATCATGAATGGTTAATTCCTTGCCAGAAGGAGCCTGAGGTTCCAGTCTTCCAACTTTTACTCTAACAACAGATCCATTGGAGAACATCAACCAGTTTGTAACATCAAAACCTGCAACTATTTCTCGATTACTGTCAAAGCGCACAATGTCTCCAGCACTGTTATTAAATAAGATGCTCTTAAGAAAATGATGGATCTATGTTAAAAGAGGAACAAAAGATGGAGTTAATTTTGAAATTATTTCAGGGAGCTTCACAAAGGTATGTCATAGTTGAACAGTAGATGTAATGATTTGCTCCCTCTGTCTGCCATGTCCATCCATTTGATTCCAGGGATGGCCATTGGTTTTAAAACACTAGAGTCTTATCTCTAACCAAAAAGAAATCTGCATGCATTTTAATGTAACTGATTTATGCAAACTTACACTTCCTTCTCCCTCTGGTTCCAAAGCTAGGCTACTTTTTAAACAAAAGTATTGATGTGTAATTACCTGCCACAGTTGCATGTTCTGAAATGTCCATCTCTCTCCCAATCTTCTGTGTTTGGAGTTCAATTTGTATATGGCCTGCAAAGCATGTGCCACAGCATAGACTGCATTGTAGACACTGTAGCTGTGGCCAGTCATGTGCATTTCAAACAGAATGCCAGGAAGGCTCTCCAGTGTCTCCTCTCCAGTACAGGTTTTCTTCTCCTCTTCCTCCTGCTCCTTAGAGGCTTTGAATGAACAAGTAAATGCCTGTTCCCAGAAGTCCTTTATAAAACCATCTTTTTTGGCCCAGAAAGGTTTTAACATCTGAATGAACTTTTGGAATCCTAATAGCTTATTTGCATGAACTGTAAAGGATATGGAACCATGGAAAGTCTGTATTTCCCAATTCTTCTGAACAGACAGTGATGCAAAATCCCAGTGGGATGTAATAATCCATACTTTACCCAGAGGTGGATATTCCATTAAGGGTGCTACAAGTAGCATTAATCTCAAAACCTGAAAGGATGGAGGCTCTCCATAAATAAAAAATACTCTGGGGTTTTGCTCAAAGACAATTGCATAATTTACTGAATGCTGTAAACCATAGTCCACCATCTCATCCACATAATTCCATTTTGGTATTCTTACTATGAATGCATAACAGATGCCATTCTGGGAAAGCATTGGCACAATTGCCTGTAAAAACCTGTCTCCTTTGTCATCATCCACAGCCACGAGCCCAATCCATGTCCATCCAAAATGCTGAAGTAACCGTGCAACTCCTATATGCTGGTAGGTTTCATCTGGGACCATCTGGTACAAAAATGGAAATAGAAGTTTTGTACCTTGTTGTGGCAAAAATGATCCATAGGTGAGCTGAAATCAAATGCATAAGCATTTTTTTAAAGGATGACAAGATCATTCTTAATTATTGAATCACAGAGGTGCAGGAGTTATTTGGGTCATGTGAGAAGGACCACACTCTCTCCACTTAGCCTA
The DNA here is from genome assembly GCF_965112155.1 of Podarcis liolepis. Taxonomy (NCBI): domain Eukaryota; kingdom Metazoa; phylum Chordata; class Lepidosauria; order Squamata; family Lacertidae; genus Podarcis; species Podarcis liolepis. The sequence goes on along the minus strand of NC_139573.1, from coordinate 24,072,384 downwards.
TTCTGGTGCACACTAAATCTACAAAGTTCTTTCAAACTTCCCTTAAATGGGTTATTATCCATTTTAGATTCATTACCCTTCTCTGAACCCATTTCCTGAAATAAAGATTCTGTACCAGAGAGTTGAAATCTCCATATCCCCATGCACACAGCTTACTTGTGGAGTCTTTCGGGTTGCTGATATGATGGCAATATTGGCAGAGATTTCAGAGATGCATCCTCCAATGAGAGCTATCAGATTGTTCTGATTGTCACAAATGAAGTTGGGGACAAACCTATGTTGTGTGGAGTGAAGGTTCAGGGTAGCTTTATACGTCATTCTTGCAGTGTAGTAACTATTGAGGATGTGGAATCCTAGAGATATATTTGATAAGATGTTGGGATTCTCATTGATCTCTTTGACAGCAAATGCTAAGGCCAGTATATGCTGGTAGTTCTTTGGCACAGATCTGTAATAAGAGTAACAGCTGTTTAATAAATTTACAACTTTTTTTTTGGTATTCTTCATCCTTGCTCATCTGCAGGCACCCAAACCACTTTTGTGACACTAGAAAGTAAATAAAAAACAGCATTCCTTAATAATAATGGTCTGCACATATTAAAAATTGGGTGAGAGATAAATAATATTGCCTTACATGGGTTCGTTAATCAAGATCTGTGTGGGCTGTTCCCTGAAACTGAGATGGTTATAGAGGAAGACAACTTGAGAAACAATGACACCAATGATAAGGTTTCCTGGCTGGTAAAATTCATGAGGAATAGGGACTGGATCATCCAATATGCTGCAATTAATAGAATGTGTCTTACATACAGAATGACACAGCAGTGCAAGCAGCAACACGATCACTACCATGATCCTGGTGAGAAAATTTTGCCTCCAAACATAGATTCCCATGCTTCCAAATGCAGCATTGGATGTGACTGTTAGTAGTTTTGCTACATCCTTGAATGCTGAATGATATTGTTGCTAAACAGGTTTACCACATGTCTAGTTAGGGAATCAGTGCTCGGAGATCCTGGTTGTATATTTAGAAATATCATCTTATCTGTCTGTGTCTCCAAACACTGCATTTCTTGTATATCCTCATTTCATTGTGTAAAGAGGAGTGTTTAAAATAAACATACAGATATCTTTATGTATCATGAGCAAAGAAACCAAAACTGTAACTTTAACCCTCAATCTGTATTTCAAAGGAATGGAATGTACATGTTATTATTTCCAAAGCACAGCCTATGCCTAGATCAAATTTAGAGTAACACAAGGGTTTTATAGTTCTCTTCAAATGCTGACTATTGATCTTGCTTACAGGCTCTGGAATCTCCAGTGGGCCAGAGGATAGAAAGCAGTAATTTTCTGAGTGATAGGAATGATTATTATTTCACCAATGTGCTGTTGGTCTTTGAGGTTGCATCATTCTTGACTAGGAAGTTATTTTTTTCTAAATTTTGCAGCTATACTTCTTTGAGAGATACGTAGCACATAGCTGAGTAAGCACAGGACTACAATTCAGTTCCCTCGTGATTCCTATTTCACATAATGTGAATGGACTCGCCTTTCTTGGAGGTTTTTATGCAGAAGTTGGATGGCCATCTGCCATGGATGCTTTAGCTGAGATACCTGCATTGCAGGGGGTTGGACTGGATGACCCTTGGGTCCCTTCCAACACTATGATTCTACGATTATGTGAATGCTCCAGTTTAAAATCACAGCCTGAGGAATTTTATCATGTTTATGGCTCCATGTTCTTTAACAAATCCCTTTCCAATTTTGTTTGTCCTACTTATTGTTAATATTATGACAATTATTAATTTGCTGAAGTAAAATATATTTGGCTATACAGAACTATCACAATTTGATTTTCTTGACTGGGCAGGGTGACCTGAAGGTGTGGATGGTTAAATTGATCTCCTTTTCGTGATCTTAGGGGTAACAGCAACCTTCCCTCTTTGCAAGTTTGGTGGAGATGTTAATTTTCTCCTGATATTCTAGAGGACTTAGGAGGGGGGAGTTCTGTCCAACATACATTGCTCTTCTGTTGAAACCTTAACTGATGTGCAGAATGCAGTGCTGGCCCAGAAAATTGAGACAATTTATCATGAGTGCCCTCGCCCACTTAGCACAGCTTAAACATTTTGAGAGCATTCCCCAGAACTGAAAATGATGAAGTGAACTGAGAGACTGTTTATAGACCCTGACACACACCTAGAGTTTATATTATGTATGATTTTTTATTTATTTATTGGATTTATATGCCACCTTTCTGTTGAGGCACCCAAAGTGGTGTGCAATTTCAACATTAAAACAGGCACATTATATAAGCTGAAGATTGACAGAGTCCTTGCATGCCAACTGGGAGCTGATGATATAGGTGCTTCTTGCTTCTGCCTTGCCTCATGGCACACAGTTCTTTAGCAGTCCCAGGGAAGTTGGGGTGGGACCTGTGTCAAAAGTTATGAAAAGTAAGGTGGTATGCTAGGGGGTTTGTGGATCGAGGGCCCGACCCCGCTATGTGAAATAAATACACAAGGACACGTGATATAAGGTTAATGGGCAAGAAAAGGCCACAACTTTATTGATTACAGCAGTGAAAAGGTATTGGCTTAGGCATTGGATGACTATAGGTGGTGGGTTTATTCAACAGTAGGTGGAGCCTGTTGATGCTCACCCAACTATAGGCTCACCCCCTGAGGTCACCGAGGGTCGTGCCATGGCCTCCCGCCAAGCAGGCATTGGACGGAATACACGACCGCCAGATTCCTTTAACGGAATAACCCACGGTAGATAGCATAGGCGATGGCCACACCTAGCCCTTGACACAGCACAACACATGAATCCAATGCCTAACCTACCCACCAATACCACAAAAGTTGTGACGATTGCTACGAGGTAGGCGAAAAAACCAAAAGGCCTAATGCCTAATGGAAAAATTCCTACCAGGTCCCCCAGACAACCAGGGTGACCAACCTAAGGTCCATAGCAAGGCCAAAAACCTATACCCTGAGCTAAATGGGAGTGGAGGATGGGTGACTCGCTGAGGGACGACGACGAATGAGGAGGAGGTGGAGCTGGCACCACAGCATTAAGCTGCTACACACGCCGCCCCCCCCCGGAGGCACCTGGTTGACCACCTCCGGTGGGCGTGGGTGCCAGCCAGGTAGGAGGGGAGGGGGCTAATGCCCCCTACCAGGGGCGGAGCTCGGTCTCCCGCCCACAACCACTCCCCTCTCTTCCAGGGAGGAGAGTCTTTATGGTGATAGGGCAGGAGATAAGCTAGCCACCCTTTGTTTCCAATTGTTATAAATGGTTTGTGTGAATTTATTGAGGAGTTTTAACTTCAATCTAAATTTATGCTTCAATAATGGAAAAGCAGAAAATGGAATACCCTCATTTCTTTTAGATTGTAATCCCATCCGTCTGGAAAATTAGGAATAGTATGATGGAAGTGATTTGACAGATAATATGTTACTAAATTGGATAGGCCCCAGTCATCTTCTTCAGGAAAATACAAATTTGGCTTGTTTTTACGGGATTTCTTTTTCTGAGCAAATCTAAAAGTTTTGTACAGCAATAGATTTTGCAATGGATTTTCTGACATCCAAAGTGGAATTGTTTGAAATAGATAGCTTAATCATTTTGGTGACGTTAATCTATCTATGATAGAAAAACTCTCTTTTTTTTCTGGCACTGAATGTCATTGAGTATCATCTGCCATACTTGGCTGTATTTATCCTTTCTAGTAATTTGGATGTCAGGCTTGGGTCTCTCCCACACACACAAAATGACTCCGGCAGTTAATTATTTCAGATTTATTTGTCAATTAAGAAGCCTCAGTTGGAGTTCAGCTAATTTCAGTCCTCCTCTGATGAAACAGTTGCTGGAACAGTTTGCCCCCTTTTCCCCCAACAGGAAAAACGCCACCTTCTCTTCCTGTTAGTTTTGTGCTTCTCAGTTAATCTTGTGAGTCCACGAGATCGGGGAGATTGCACTCCCACTATTTCTGTCGGTATCACTATCTGACCTTTGTAGATGCATTTCTGCATTTGTGCCTCTTTGTGTACAAAGGTCAAATTCCTGTGGCTGACTGATTCTCCCCACCCTCCAAGTAGAGTTAACCTAGTAGTATCTTTTCTGTGAGGGATCAAGGGGCTAAAACACAAGTTCTACAACCTTTGTAGGAAAAAGAAACTTGTTCACTATGATAGCAATGTCTTCTATATGAACAATTATGGGGGACGGAACACAGGTAGTGTTCCTCTCTCATTTGGGAAAGATCTCTCAACTGCTACCCAGGGGCAGCCCACTCATGAAGTGGGGTGAAACAGCCATCTTAGGTAGCAGAAGCCCATGAGGCAGTGCCCCTGTGGATGCCCAAACTCCATCACTGTCGCCACCACTGGCAGAGAAGCAGAGCCAGTATTGGCACCAATTTCCGATGAGATCTCATGAGATTTTACCAAAATCTTGTGAGATCACACAGGGAGTGAGATATCTCATGACATGTTGGTGAGATCTTATGAGATCTTACAGGAAATAGGGGCCAATGCTGTCCAAGGAGGTGACAGAGCAGGTCGAATGGCAGAACCAGCAGCACTTCCCATTTTACCTCAAGTAGTGAAACGAGATGCACCACCCATGATGCTAAATAACTGCACTAGGCACCAAAGCTAGATATTTCTCCTCAGAAATCAGGTAGCAGTCACCTGGAGGGTGGGGCGGGGGCGGACTGGACTAGTAGAATAAAGATGGACAGGCACTTTGGGTGACATGGGTCTGTCTCAGCTCTACTTGCAAGAATTCTCTGAAGGATGCTTGCTTAAACAAGCGCCTATGCAGTACTTGCCAACTCCAATGAAAATATATACAGGAGTAGAAAGAAGAAGTGGACATAATAACATTCATGACAATGTTATCCATATAGCTTGTTTTCTCTAGATCTATTATGCTATTCATTCTCTCAGTTATTCAGCTGGACTCTAACACAATGATGTAGCATTTAGAGGAAAAGATGCAACCCAAAAGGCCAGAATGTGATGATATAATGCAAATGACTTATACAGCAAAGTAAATATATGTATATTCAGGAGCAAAATGTAGTTGTGGACATAAGTTTTCATTTTATTTTCCTTATTAATTGCTCCCTGTTATTCAGTTCAGGCTTCAGTGCAATGATGTAGCATTTAGGGAAAAAGATGCAGCCCAGTAACCCAGCACTGGATGATAAGATTGAGAATATTTCCACAGCTACCATGTATTTCCCTTTTGTGCTCAAGTACGTTGGAACAAAAGTCAGCCAAACACTGCAAAACACCAACATGCTGAAAGTGATAAATTTAGCCTCGTTGAAACTGTCAGGTAACTTTCTGGCCAGGAAAGCCACAATGAGGCTGACGATGGCCAGGAAACCCATATAGCCCAAGACACAATAAAACATGGTAGCTGAACCTTCATTACATTCTAGTATGATTTCTGCCTTTGCTGAGTGCATGTCTTTGTCTGGGAAAGGAGGGGAAGTACTTAACCAAAGAGTACATATGGCAACTTGAAGAAAGGAGCAGGAAAGGATGATAGAATTTGTCAGTCTTTTCCCTATCCATTTTCTCATTTTTGAACCTGGCTTGGTTGCCATAAATGCCATAACCACAGTGATGGTTTTTGCCAAAATGCTGGAAAGAGCCACAGAGAATATGAAAGCAAACACTGTTTGTCTGAGAAGGCAGATCACATTTCCAGGCTTCCCAATAAAGAGTAAGGAGCTGAGGAAGCAAAGGAGGAGGGAGATGAGCAGGATGTAGGTGAGGGTCCGGTTGTTGGCTTTAACTATTGGGGTCTCTTTGTGCTTCATAAAAATTCCAAGAACTAAAATGGTGATCAAGGAAAAAGCAATAGTCAAGATGGCTAAGATGATCCCTAAATCTAATTTGTATGACAGATAGGTTAGAACCTTGTGAATGCATCGAGTTTTGTCCTTGTTTGGGTATTGGTCTTCTGGACATTTCACACAGGCATCCATATCTGAAAAATGAAAAAGAATGGTTCAAATATTTCTATAGGTTGACATACATAATTATAGAAATTACAAATCCCAATAATCCATTTAGTGTAAAGCTTGCTGTTGATTGCTTTTTCTTCCTCAGAAATTCTTGTTGATGTACTCCAAATAATCAAGAGATCAACTAGTAAAGTACAATCAATAGAGTAAACCACAGTAGTGGTTTTTTGAGGTGAAGCAGGCAGAACTCCACACTGTATTTCAAATACAGTCACACCAAATATTTGTATGATAACACTTTGGTATCTGCAGTTTATTATGAAACCCTTTCCCTGTATATTCTGGAAAAGTGTAACATCTATCTGAAGCATAATAGCTGAACAAAAGCAACTGAAGTTTAAAAGTAGCTCTGCTTGTTTAGAAGCCTGTAACATCCATTAGAATTAGTATAATTATTCCTAGGGTAACTTTTCCTAATAGAACATTGCCTCCTGATAAATCTTTTGTTTTATCAGCTTTGTTATGTTAAATAAATCTTTCTTATTTGTTCAACTCCAAGAATCTAAGATTTTCCTCATACAAAATCCAAAAGATAACCTGTGGTGGTTAAAAATATATTTATAAGAGTCATATGGAGTCAGGGTTTGCCAAAATCGGTGGAAGTGGTGAGATTACGCTTCATTTGTTATGATTCAGGTATATGTTACAGGTTTCTAGACTAGATGGAAAATGCTCAGCTTATTTGGAATTATTTTACTCCAGTTCCTTAAGCTAAAGTAGTTGCATGCTACAGCTTAATAATTTGGTTCTTAAACAAGCTCCATACACAACTTCCTTCACAGCTAAATACTTTAGTTCTTAAACAAGGTGGTATTTTCTGTCAGTTACCCAGCCTTTTAACAATCACACTCCTGAGGTACTCCAAATAGTATCACAGATCCAGGGGATCACCACACCCCCTCTTAACTGGTTTGGGAGTCTTTTTCTAGACGATCTTTCCAATCCCAACTTGGATGGCTTTAAAAGTGAATTGGAGAAATTGATGAAGATTAGGAGTATCAGTGATTACTACAGTTGGAGACAGTGTACTTCTGGACTGGAATGAGGAGTGCTCTTGTGCTTGGGTCGTACGTCTCAAATCAAATACGGTAAATTTACAAAAGATGAATGATATCACATTACATAATTGTCTCTTACCCTTCTGGCCAGATATCATTCCTTCTGGGCATGGAGCACAGTCATAACAGCAAAATTTCTCTCCCTCCTTCTTTTTCCTACTATAGCCAGGATAGCAGTTGTCATTGCACATGGAAAGGGGCAGCACCTGAACATAATAGTATAAAACTGGGATTAGTGCTCTTCATTCATTCAGCTCTTTGATGAGACTTACGTTGGTAGAACCAGTTGGCCCAACTTCCCCTTCCATGCTTTTGCCAGTAATTACTCTCCACATCAGGCTGAATGTCTCATGAGAAGCCTTCCTTTCTGAATATTTACTGATGTCCACCCTGTTGGCTCAGTGTGTGGTTTAGAACCCTACAATGTGTAAACTGAAACACAGCCAAAACTTGCCCTTCTCCACATTTTGTGAAGTTCTCCAACCAAATAATGTGCACCAAAATGCATAACTGTTAAAGTAATATAGAGTACAGAAAATGTACATAAATGTGTATATTAGTGGAAATAGCATACAAATATGCATACAAAATGTTTATACTACAAGAAATATATAGTAAAATGTATATATGAAATATTGTTAGCCTGCATAATCTAGCAGCTAAAAAGCAAAGAACAATGACAAAGTGACCCAAACTTCATTTTCTGGTATGTCTCACCTGATTAAAGCTTGGATGCCACACAATCTGGTCATCATTAATGGTTAACTCTTTGCCTGGAGGAGCCTGAGGGTCCAATTTTCCCATTTTTACTCTTACCACAGAACCATTGGGAAACATCACCCAGTTTGTGACATCAAAACCTGTAACCAATTCTCCATTTTCATCAAAGCACACATTGTCTCCAGCACTATTGTTGAATATGATGCGCCTTAGAAAATGATGGACCTAGATTGAAAGAGGAAATGAATAGAGACAACATAGTCCTAAAATTATTTCAGCGAGCTTCCCAAAAACCTTATAGTTGTCATCACTGCAAGCTGCTCTATGTAGGCGCCCAATCCAAGAGCAATTATATCAACAAGAAATGGACACAAAGCAAGCTAGTGTAAATTAAGCTGGTGTAAAGTTATACCAGCTTAATTTACACTAGTAGTAGCACTGCTGCTGCTACCTAAGCATGGTAGAGGGAAAGCAAGCCTTTCAAACTGCGTTTTATGCTGAATTCCCAAGTCATGTGACAGAGCTGAGTCATCTTAGGATCCTGCCTATGTCCCCACTTTCTCCTTCTACCCCCGTCCTGTCCTCAGCATGCCCCACCTTTGGACTTAAATAGGCTTCTAAGTCAGCTGAGCCCCCATGAACAAGTTGTGATGGTGTATCTTTAGCTGAGCTGCAGCTGAGGACTTAACACTGGCTTAGCCTGATTGAAATCAGTTGACCTTGCTGGCAATATGCCACATGCTAAGCTGCTTATCCTAGTGGAGATTGCCCACCTAGTCTGTATTTTATGATGTGACTGACAGTGTTTTTCCAAAGAAAAAGAATTCCACAAACTCCATTTTAATGAAGTTGAATTGTGCATGTATAGTTATTTTTAAGTCTCTGTCTCAAACACAAGTCTGCTTTATGGTTTTTCATATACTTTAAAAGTATTGATTTGTTATTACCTGCCATGATTGCACGTTTGGAAATGTCAGTTTGCCCCTTTCTTCCAATCCTCTGTATTTGGAGTTGGATTTGTAAATGGCCTGCAAAGCATGTGCCACAGCATAGACAGCATTGTAGACATTGTAGCTGTGGCCAATCATGTCCATTTCAAACAGAACTCCAGGAAGGCTCTCCAGCTTCTCTTTGCCAGTGCAGGTTTCATTTTCATTTCCCTCCTCTGATTCATCCGACATTTTAAATAAACAGTTGAATACCTGTTTCCAGAACTCCTGGATAAAACCATCTCCTTTGGCCCAAAAAGGGCTCAGCATCTGAATGAACCTTTGGAATCCTAATGGCTGATTTGAGTGAACTGTGAGGGATATGGAACCATGAAATGTTTGTACCTCCCAATTCTTCTGTATAGACAGTGATGCAAAGTCCCAGTGGGATGTAATAATCCATACTTTCCCCAGAGGTGGAAATCCTAGTATGGGTGCTACTAATAGCAACATTCTCAAAACCTGAAAGCATGGAGGTTCTCCATAAATAAAGAACACAGTTGGGTTTTCTTCAAAGACCATTGCATAGGTTCCTAAATGCTGTAAAGCAAAGTCTATCATCTCATCCACATAATTCCATTTTGGTATTCTTACTATGTAGGCATAACAGATGCCATTCTGAGAAAGCATTGGCACCATTGTCTGTAAAAACCTGTCCCCTTTGTCATCATCCACAGCCCAAAGCCCAACCCATGTCCATCCAAAATGCTGAAGTAATCGCACAATCCCTGTGTGCTGGTGGGCTTCATTTGGGACCATCTGATACAAAAATGGGAATAGCTTTTTGACACCTTTTAGTGGTAGAAATGACCCATAGGTCAGCTGAAATAAAATGCATGAGTATTGTTCAGATGGATTATAAGAGTTAGACATCATAGTTACATAATAGAAAGCGGTCCTGTAGTCCATCACATTCAACATCCTGTGAAAATTCAGATAATGCATAAGGACAAATAAAAGACAACCAATTACACCCTAAGCTACCCCCAACCTCTCTCACCACCAAGGAAATACAACAAGTGAATAGTAAGAGAACCCAGACAAGTAAAGCTGACACAACCCCCCCCACTACTAAGTAGAAGAATAGAAGCATAACCACCCGACCCCACCCCACTCTTCCCCTTTTTCTTCCTAATTGTTGAAATCAATTCATGAACCAAGAACTTATACATTGACCGCTAATAATGAACCATATGTTGTAGATACCTTTCCACATTTATTATGCTATTTTTGTGATATACAAATGACATGATAAAACTTGGTATACTTATTTGTATAACATTATTCTTGTTTATAAAACCCAAAAAGGGAAAAAAAGGAAAACAACAAAAGCAAATGCATAAGGACTTGAGAAGCTTGGATCATGAGCCAAACTGAGCCACTTGTCTCATGGTAGCAGATTAGGAAGGGTGCTGCCATAAACACACTCCACTCTGTTGGAGAAAGGCCTTCCAAATTGCTTCATAGTTCCAGTTGGAACATAGTTCCACTTCCACTCCCTGTTTCAGAACTCGTACAAGAAATGTCTGAGTTGTGTGTTTGGGGACCTTGCAAACAAATGCAACTAGGAGGCTCCTGTATGGTTCTTGACCATCTTTAAGGCTTTGAGATTCAATGAAGGTGGATTTTCTCCACCTCTTTGTTTCAGCCATTGATAAACATTTTGAGGAGCAATAGCTTCAAAACAAAGCCCTGAAGCATCCCACTTAAAATACCCCCAAACTTTGATGAGAAGCTGTTGAGTTCAGTTTTCCTACAAGCTCCACATCCACCTGATTATATAACCGTCTAGCCCACATTTCTCTCATTCAGTAATTAAACTATCATGGTGAACACTGTCAGAGAGCTTGCTGAAACCAAGATGGTGTACCACAGTTGTGAAACCTCCATACCCTCATGCATACAGCTTACCTGTATGACAACTGGATCGAGGCGGGTCAGGACTGCTGATCCTTTTAGATTTGTCAGCAGCCTTTGACATGGTCGATCATGATCTTCTGGACCACTGCCTTGCAGATGTGGGGATACAGGGCATAGCCCGTAACTGGTTGTGCTCTTTTATCTCTGGTCGGGGACAGAGGGTGGCACTAGGGAGGGAAATGTCGTCACGCCACTCCTTGATGTGTGGAGTGCCGCAGGGTGCAATTCTCTCCCCGATGCTTTTTAACATCTTTATGCACCCCCTTGCCCAGATTATCCGGAGCTTTGGGCTGGGCTGTCACCAATATGCTGATGACACTCAGCTCTATCTGCTGATGGATGGCCACACGGACTCAGCCCCGAACACACTGACCAGATGCTTGGAAGCTGTGGCTGGATGGTTTCGTGGGAGCCGATTGAAACTAAATCCTTCGAAGACAGAGGTCCTATGGCTAGGTCGGGATGGCATGGGGATGAGGGACCAACTCCCTTCTCTTGTGGGGGCCCAATTAGTGCCATTGTCTTCCGTTAAGAGTTTGGGTGTAATTCCCATGGAGGCGCAAGTTACAGCAACAGCCAAGGCGACATTTTTCCACCTTCGCCGCATCAAGCATTTGGTCCCTTTCCTTTCCCGCCCCGACCTGGCCACAGTGATCCATGCGACGGTCATCTCCAGGCTTGACTACTGTAATTCGCTCTACGCGGGGCTGCCCTTGAAGCTGTCCCAGAAACTCCAGCGGGTACAGAATGCTGCAGCGAGGCTCCTCACGGGGTCTCTGCCATGGGAGCATATTCACCCAGTGCTTTTCAAGCTGCACTGGCTCCCGGTGGAGTACAGGGTCAGATTTAAGGTGCTGCTTTTGACCTTTAAAGCCCTTCATGGCCTAGGACCCTCGTACCTACGGGACCGCCTCTCCTGGTATGCCCCACGGAGAGCCTCAAGGTCCATAAATAACAACACCCTAGTGGTCCCAGGCCCTAAGGAAGTTAGATTGGCTTCAACCAGAGCCAGGGCCTTTTCAACTCTGGCTCCGGCCTGGTGGAACGCTCTGCCTCATGAGACCAGGGCCCTGCAGGATCTGATTTCTTTCCGCAGGGCCTGTAAGACAGAGTTGTTCCGCCTGGCCTTTGACTTGGAGCCAATTTGATTCCCTCCCTCCCTCTCTTTCTTTTTTCTTTTCCTTCTCCTCCTGCGATGAGGCTACATTTTAATATTTTAATGTTCCATTATTTTAATGTTGTATTTTATTTTTGTTTTTAAGTTGTAATCATTCATCTTGTTTTTATTATTGCTTGTAGCCGCTCTGAGCCCGGCCTTGGCTGGGGAGGGCAGGGTGTAAATAAAAAATTATTATTATTATTATTATTATTATTATTATTATTATTATTATTATTACCTGTGGAGTCTTGTGGGTTGCTGAAACAATGGCCATATTGGCAGAGATTTCAGAGATGCATCCCCCAATGAGAGCTATCAGATTGTTTTGCTTGTCACATTTGAAGTTCGGGACAAACCTATGTTCTGTGGAGAGCAGGCTCAGGGTGGCCTTATAGGTCATCCTTGCAGTGTAGTAGCTATTGAGGATATGAAACCCCAGAGAGATATTTGATAAGATGTTGGAATTCTCATTGATCTCTTTTACAGCAAATGCTAAGGCCAGGATGTGCTGGTAGTTCTTTGGCACTGAACTGTAAGAACAGTAGCAACTGTTTAATAAAACAACTGCCAGAATAAAATATATCTACAGGTTTCCAAGATTGAACTGCAGTTTATAACTGCCCAATATTATATACTGAAGTACAAAAATAAGACACCCTCCAATGTGCTAACGAGATAAATGTGCCTACAGTTCTATGTCTTTTTAAATGCTTAATAAAGTTTGTCCTTCAGTTTTGGAATCCACTCTTTTCCAAGAAGAACATTGTAAAAAACCGAATCTAGGCAGACAATATGTAAACTATGATGTGCTTCCCATCTTTCTAGAGGAAAAAAAAAAAACAACAAAAACAGATGTAGTATGATCATCTTTGGTCAGTTGCTTAACCATGCAAAATGAACACGGACATAAGTAGTCTTCCTTGTTACTCATCTGCACATTTTCAAGTTGTAGGTGTATTTTACAACCATACATGGAAATAAAAAGAAAACAACAGATATACCCACCATGAGTTGAAAAACTAAATGTTTCAAATGTTCTGAGATCATTTTATTGGAGTTACCCCCTTTGGATATGAAAACAATAACAGAAACAGCAAGGCCCAATCAGAAGTGTGTCCTATGCAAGCTATGGTGTGCTTCCTATTGTTTAAGAACCAACCAAAAGAATATAGATATGGATATAGATGATATAGATATAGGTACTGTGATAGTTTTCCATTAGCAGTTTAACTAAGCAAGCACAAGGACACATATTTTTATTTTACTAACTCATTTTTATCATTGAGAATCTCGGTTTCAACAGGTTCTATGAAATACAAAATAAACCAATAGATGGAGTAGCTCAAGTAACTTATAATGGACCATGGATATTCTCTGAAGTTTGAAACACATTAATGCAAATGAAGAGCATCTGCCATAAGTTATACAAGATAAAATATTGCAGGTGGGAAATACAATGAAAGCCCCCCCCCCCAAAAAAAAACCCGTTAGGCTGTTTCATTGTACATGAGAATCACTAACTACCTTTCTTTAAGGAAAAAAGAAAAAGGCAACGATCGTATTTATTCTGCACGTTTAATTTTTAATATCTGCTGTATAGTTCAGTCAGGTAGAACATGAGACTCTTAATCCCAGGGTCATGGGTTCAAGCTCACATTGGGCAGAAGATGCCTGCATTGCAGGGGGTTGGACTAGATGGCCCTCATGGTCCCTTCTAACTCTACAGTTCTATTATTCTAAATTAAAAAGTATGAACAACAAATATGGACAAGTTTTTGTTTGTAAATATATACCCATCTACACATAGTCCTGTGAGAGAGTCAGATTTGGTTTCTGGCTCTATTGTCTCCTGTATATCGAATTAATAAGCCTATGTTTGTCCCTGGCCGGATCTAGACACAGAAAAGAAGCATTTCAGTTTAAAGCATTGGAAAGTAAAACATGGAAAACAGGTGGAGAAAAATGGGACTCCATGTCACCATCTTGTGGCACAATGTTATATTGTACATACAATGCATATAAATCGCTTTTTCATTACCAGTCTAGCTGAGTCCCCTGTATAATGTGAGGGAGTCAGCTCTCCAAATTATATGTGTTAAAACAATAGGAATAACAAAAGATGTTTATTTCTCTAAAATATAATAATATGAAACACAACGTTAAAAATTCCTGTTGTCTGAAAGGGCAAGCGAGGGGCAGAGATCGAGGCCAAGGATGAGAGACAACAAAATGTGGAAAGAACAACAACATGTGTTGTCACTCTTTGTGGGAAGGAAGTGCATTCTTGAACTCTTGCAAGGAGTGCAACAAAACTATTCTTAAAAAGAAGAGGACTTTTAGCAGTTTGGAAATAACTTTAAAATATGGGATGAACAAATGGCTAAAAAGAAGATAAATGCTCATTGTCAGATAACCACTCATCAAGCAAATCAGAAAAAAATGCTCAATAAATAGATTGCACCAGTAGCAAAACAAAAATGCATGTGATCCATTCATTTCTATAAGTTATCTGGAGGAAACACACTAGTAGTTTATTATGCCCAACAAGATAACGTAGAAGGCAATGTACACACATATTAAAAAGCCAAGTGCCACTTTTCTTATCTCAAAAGCTCAATGAAGCACAACATTCATCAAAGATATGTTCTGAATAATTATAATTCATATATACAATAATTCAAATTGTGTGATAAATATTGATTCCTTACATAGGTTCGTCAATCATTATCTGGGTAGGCTGCTCCATGAAAGAGAGGATGTTATAGAGAAAGAAGACCTGAGAAACAATCTCACCAATGACAATGTCTCCTGGCTGGTAAAATTCATGGGGAATAGGTAGGGGATCATCATGTATACTGCAGTTAATAGAATGCATCTTGCAAACTGTATGACACAGTAATATAAGCAGCAACATCACCACCAGCAAGATCCTGTTGGTAACACGTCCCTTCAAAAGCTGTGTCCCCATGATTCCAATTTCAGTATTCAGTCTGGCTGTTTTCAGCTTTCCTACAGCCTTCAGTGAATGGTGGATGATATTGTTGCTACACAGATTTACAGCATGGCAGTTTAGGGAATCTGTGTGCCAGTATCCTGCTACTTTATTTCATTTTGTCTCTTGCCAGTAATTTCCCTTTAACATTGTGTCTTCTTTATCTCTTCCATTTATCCTCTAAGGATGAGTGAAGATTTTTTGTTTTTTATCTATAAACAACTTTCTACTTTTCTCTGCAGGTCAGGTGTTAGTAATATTGTTCTGGTGAGCAAAGGCACCAAAATGTAAACTTGTGAATTCTTAGCCTGTTTCCCGCAGATAATGTTATGCAAATTACAGGGCATGTGTGTTATTTTATATTGGTCAATGAGCTTCAGTTTTCCACAGTAAGAATCTCGGAAGTAGAAAATAAACTGGGCCAGCAGGAGAATGTATGAGGAACAGGGATACTCACGGTATACTTCTTTTTGTTAAAGATCATGGTGGAATCATCTGGTGGACACACACCCCAACATTTAAAGAGAAAGTGGTTATGCAAAAGAAGGAATATACCATACATATCCCTAGATCAACTTCTGAATGACACAAAAGTTTTATAGGTTTGTTTTTTAAGAAAATAGGCTTATTGTTGATTTTTCGTATAAGCTCTGGGCGTCCATGGTGACAGAAGACAGAGAACAGTAATTATTACAATAATAGGAATGATCATAATTTCTTAAGTGTATTTTTGGCCTTTGAAGTGGCATCATTTAATACAAAGCTCCAAGGATGTCATTCTCCCCCCCCCCCCCGAATTTTGCAACTATTTTTTCTTCAGTGAGGAATATCAATTAGTAAGTGGCACTTAGCCTGATGGTTCCAGGATCTCTCTGCCCAGAATTAGAGTTATGTTCACCCACATATAATTAATATTTAGTATAATGTGAATGCCCTGGTTCAGAGTCTCACCCTGGGGCATTTGAGATTTAATTTCATCAAAATAGTAGTTACATCTTGTTCAACAAATCACATTCCAGAATTATTTTTCTCTATTATTTTTTATTAATGATTTATAATAAAATTGAATGATGCAATATAATCAATGTGGTTTTCTATCTGGGAAGGGAGTGTTTGAACTGAACATTGTATCAATACCCATCTCCTGTTAAGATCACCTTCCCCTAAATTTTAGGCAAATAGAAGACTTCCCACTCAGCATGTTGTGGTCTTGTTAAGATGGTTCACTTTCAGAGGCTATTATATCTGAATAATTTGTAGAGAGCTTGATTTTCCCCCTTCCAGCTGATACAACCAACTTTTCTGTCAAAATGCTAAACAATGTATGGAATGGAATGATGACCTGGGCAGTTGACACAGTTGCTTCTGACACCCTCTCCTGGAGCTAATAAAGTTCTATGCTATATCCTGGAGAAGAGAGCAATGAAACAAGCTGGGAGACATTTTGAGCATATGTGGAGTAAGAATCCCAAAGAATTCATCAGAATTCAATGTGATTTTTGACTCAGTGATAAAAGTGAATAATTTTGTTTTCTCTGCCTCTATTTCATTGCACGTATACTATCCAATGGATTTTTTTGGGATGGTTTGGAATCTATTACATGCTGGTACAAGGAGGGAGGGGGTTGAATCTCTTGGGAGCTGGCTGTTACATATCTGTCAGGCTATAGCTTTGTGTTTGCTTCATGGTTGTTTTCCTGCTAGTCTAAGCATGAAAAGCACCCCCCCCCCAAAAAAAAAATCTACAGAAGAGACACAGTATAGTGTCATCATTCTGATAGATCATGGCTGTTCTCCTTTCCACAATTATGTAGGGTCTTTGTTGAACTTGGGTTTCAACAAATGGATAAAATAAACTATTTGCTGATTTGTCCAGATAAGATTTTTAATCCCCTATTCTTTATTGTTCCTCACATTGATTCCCCAAAGATTGTAATTTAAAACTTTTATGCTATAAACCTTTATGTTGTAGACGTCTTTAAACTTTATACAGTGGTACCTCAGGTTAAGAATTTAACTCGTTCTGGAGGTCTGTTCTTAACCTGAAACTGTTCTTAACCTGAAGCACCACTTTAGCTAATGGGGCCTCCTGCTCCTGCACGATTTCTGCTTTCATCCTGAAGCGAAGTTCTTAACCCGAAGTAATATTTCTGGGTTAGAGGAGCCTGTAACCTGAAGCATATGTAAACTGAAGCATATGTAACCTGAGGTACCACTGTAGATTCATATTGCATGGGTTTAGTGTAATGCCTTGCTTTTGCACTCTGTTATTCATTGTGAAGGCATTGGGCTATATACAATAAATTGAAATTCATATGGAACTGCATATACAGCATTTCAGACATTGTAGCTATGGCTAAGCATGTTCATTTCAAGCAGAATTCCAGGAAGGCTCTCCAGCTTCTCCTCCCTAGTACAGGTTTTCTCTATTTCCTTAAATAGGTTTAGGAAACAGCTGGCTGCTTGTTCCCAGAAGGCCTGAATAAAACCATGTTCTTCTGTCTTAAGTCTCTCTCTCTCTTTTCAAATAATTTTTATTGATTTTCTTTTCTGATAACAATTATTCAATATCATCATTTAACATCCATTTTCTAGTTTCCCCCTTCCCTGTTGACTTCCCCCAACTTCCATTTCTGGTTTATTACACCAAATGTTACATTCTGCTGTTTATACATAATGTTCTGTTATCACTAATTATATTTATGTTCTCTGTAAATAAAGTTGTAAATGTTTATTTAAATCCTGTCAACAAGTCCATGTTTTTTTGTCTTTTTTCTGCAAGTATGTTGTAAAGGGTTCTCATTCTTTTCCAATGTCACTATTGTACTTTTCAAGCAGTTCGTCCATTAATATTGCCAGTTCTGCATCGTTCATCAATTTTTCTTGCCATTGTTCTTTAGATGGTATTTCTCTAGTCTTCCAATTTTGTGGTATTAGGATTCTTCCTGCTGTAGTGGCGTACATGAATAATGTCTGATTTTTCTTTGGCATAAATGCCTTAATTCTCTAAGCTACAATTTTATCAAATATGTTTCATTTGGTTTTCCTTATTAGTTGCTCCCTCCATTAGGTCCAGTCATGGCCGACTCTGGGGTTGCGGTGCTCATCTCACTTTATTGGCCGAGGGAGCCGGTGTACAGCTTCCAGGTCATGTGGCCAGCATGACTAAGCCACTTCTGGGGAACCAGAGCAGTGCACGGAAATGCCGTTTACCTTCCCACTGGAGCAGTACCTATTTATCTACTTGCACTTTGATGTGCTTTCAAACTGCTAGGTTGGCAGGAGCAGGGACCAAGCAACGGGAGCTCAACCCGTCACGGGGATTTGAACCACCAACCTTCTGATCGGCAAGTCCTAGGCTCTGTGGTTTAACCCACAGCGCCACCCGCGTCCCTCATATGCTTATATTTCCACAATTATGTAGGACCTTTGTTGAACTTGGGTTTCAACAGATGCCCTCAACATACTTAGAAGGGAAATACCTTGGAATAGTTCATATGGTATGAAAATGCATTTATGAATGCAATCAGGTTGAAGATAAAATGAACTATAGTGGTAACTCGGGTTAAAAACTTAATTCGTTCTGGAGGTCTGTTCTTAACCTGAAACTGTTCTTAACCTGAGGTACCACTTTAGCTAATGGGCCTCCTGCTGTCACCATAGGATTTCTGTTCTCATCCTGATGCAAAGTTCTTAACCCGAGGTACTATTTCTGGGTTAGCGGAATCCGTAACCTGAAGTGTTTGTAACCTGAAGCATCTGTAACCTGAGGTACCACTGTACTTGTTGATTTGTCCAGATAAGACTTGCCCTGATAAGATTTTTAATCTCCCATTGTTTATTGGTTCTCACATCGATCCTCCCAGGATGCTAATCTTAAACTTTTATACTGTAGACTTCCTTAGACTTGATATATTAATATTGCATGGGTTCAGCGTAATACCTTGCATTTCCCCTCTGTTACTCATTGTGAAGGCATTGGCCTATATACAATAAATTGAATTGCATGTGCAACTGCATATACAGCATTGCAGACATTGTAGCAAGGGAAGTTCATTTCAAACAAACATTCCAGGCTCTCCAGCTTCTCCTCTCTAGCACAGGTTTTATCTACCTCCTTAAACAGGTTTAGGAAACAGCTGGCTGGTTGCTTCCAGAAGTCCTGAATAGAAACACATTCTTCTGCATGGGGTGGGTTCCTCCATTTTATGAATTTCTGGAAGCCTAACAGTTTATTTGAGTAAACTGTAAAAGTTATGGAAACATGAGGGTGTGGCTTATGATTGCAGAATATAGGTATGAAGCCAACTTGAAGTGTGATGCATCCATCTTCACTGAAGTTGAAAGGATTTCCTTAATGTTTTCTTAATCAAGTCCAAGTACCTTAACACTCTAAGATACAATTTTATCATATATGTTTCATTTGGTTTTCCTTATTAGTTGTTCCCTCTTATTCAGTTCAGGCCTCAGAACAATGATGTAGCATTTAGGGAAAAAGATGCAACCCAGTAAGCCAGCATTGGATGCTAAGATGGAGAAGATTTCCACAGCCACCATGTATTTTCCTTTGGTGCTCAAGTAGGTTGGAACAAAAGTCAGCCAAACACTGCAAAACACCAACATGCTGAAAGTGATAAATTTGGCCTCATTGAAACTGTCTGGCAACTTCCTGGCTAGGAAAGCCAAAATGAAGCTGACAATGGCCAAGGAACTCATGTAGCCTATAACACAGTAGAACATGATAGCTGAACCCTCATTACATTCCAGTAGCATTTCTCCTGTCATTGAGTGCATGTCCATATCTGGGAATGGAGGGAAAGTACATAACCAAAGAGAACAAATGCCAGTTTGAAGAAAGGAGCCGGAGAGGACAATAGAATTTGCCATTCGCTTCCCCACCCAGTTTCTGATTTTGGATCCTGGCTGGGTTGCCATAAATGCCAGAACCACGGTGGTGGTTTTTGCCAAAGTGCTGGAAAGGGCCACAGAGAATATGATGCCAAAGGCTGTTTGTCGGAGAAGGCAGATGACCTTTCCAGGCTGTCCAATGAAGAGTAAGGAGCAGAGGAAGCAAAGAAGGAGAGAGATGAGAAGAATGTAGGTGAGGGTCCTGTTGTTAGCTTTGACTATGGGGGTGTCTCTGTGCTTCATGAAAATTCCAAGTATGAAAGTTGTGATAAAGGAGAAGGAAATGGCTAAGATAGCTAAAGTAATCCCTAATGTTTCTTTGTAAGAGAGGTAGCTTACAGCTTTGGGGATGCATTGAGTTTGGTCCATATTGGGATACTGGTCTTCTGGACATTTGACACAGGCATCCATATCTGAAAATAGTAAAGAGCTGCATTAAATACTTCCAGAAGTTGATCACCTATTTAAAGGGGTCATAAGTGAGAATGAATTTCTAGGAAAAAGGGGTCCCTTAATTTCAAAATTCTTGATTATAATTTCATCTCAAGCAAAGAATGTCATATGAAACTTCTCAACCATCTATGCTGTGCTGTGAGAATTATAATAATACTCACTTATCTGATTTATAGGGATAATTTAAGTGGATCACTTTAAAGACCAAAGAAGTAATTTTCATATGGAATTTTGCATTTATTGTTGTTTTTCTTTTTATTCTACTAATAATCTGTTGCTATTTTGGGTAGTACTATTCTTATAGGGTATGGTTTGAAGGTGCAATTCATAGCCATCCTGTTAAAGTGACTGATGACTGATTCAACTTTCTCACTGTTTGGAATCTCTATGTACATTGCCTTGAGTTCTCTTCTGAAGACAGTCAGGATTACAAAAAGAGCCCAGGGTGTGCCATGGCTTTTTGCCACCTGAAGCAAAATGGGACAGAGTCACCCCGACCACACCACCATTCCACACCTCTGCTGCAATGTCCCCTCTCATGGAACTTGGCATGAGCCAGGGCATTCTACAAGGAATACTGCTCATCTTCTTCACACCAGGGTAGGGAAGATGAGCAGAAACACTGTATGTAGGAATACCCCACTCTCGCCAGCATAAGGGGGGATTTCCACCAACAGCAGAAGCAGTGTGGCAAGCTAATTTGATCTGGATGGATCATGATGTCAATCAAAACATGTAGGTTATTTTCTGGCTATTCAAAAACAGTTCTATCTCCTAACTGTAAAATTTGCAAAAGTCAACTTTTAGGGCCACATGTTCACATTCGCTGAGAAAATATCAGAGAGCAATACTAAATGGTTTCCATGGCTGGGCCAGGAGGAGGAGGAGTGGGGATGGGATGCATGAGATGGTTCCTGCTCTGGGTGGGGCTGCACTCCCTTTGAAGGAATTGTTCACATCTTGGGGGAACTTCAGGTTCCTTTGTTGTTGCTTGAGGCTCAGAGGGGTTCAGTGGCTTGGAGTGCCTTCCATCAGCTTTGGCTGGTGACCCAGCTGCACCCTTATCTGTACTGGGATAGCACAACAATTTGACTCATGAAAAACCTATCATGGGAAGCACTTCTGTAAGCACTGTGTCTTTTATGGTGTAAATTAATATGAAAACACGAAGAGCTTCTGGGCAGCTGTGCGCTAACTCCTACATCATAATGCTCTCTACTTTTCACAGTTTGGCCACTGATCGAGGTCTCCTAATCTATTCATACATTAAGATTTGTTGGAATTCCATTTTTAGGGATATGATTAGCTAGGACCCAGGAGATGGTCTCAGCAGTTATGGAACTCCCTGGCAAATAGGGTCGATTTTGACTCCTTAAATTTTGATAGGCATTTGCACTATCACATTTCTCTTGTTCTTTTGTGGTACCTTACATTTGTGTTCATTGATTAATTTTATTTTTACATTTATATGCTTCCTTTCACCCAAGGAGCTGTAAAACCAACAATAAACTGTGAGGAGATATCCCCCCCCTGCCCCCCAACAAATATAATATGAATTTTGTTATATATTCTTACATTCATATCCCATTTTTCTTCCACTGTGGAATACAAGGTTGTATATGTAGGGTCCCCAGTCTGTCTCCCATTTAGATACTGATCAGACCTAAAACTGCTTAGCTTTATCAAAGTAGTGGCTATATGTGCCTTAAGAGGCAAGATATCCTTCCATATGATGTATTTTATATTATATCTCATACCTTTCTGGTTAGAGATCATCCCTTCTGCACACAGAGCACAATCATAGCAGCAAAATTTTTCTCCCTCCTTCTTTTTCCTGCTGTAGCCAGGGTAGCAGTTGTCATTGCACACAGAAATAGGCAACACCTACACATACAAATAACATGGAGATTAGCAATATTTTTTACTCTTCCATCGTTCACTTCCCATCTGATTTGAATCATGTGAGGGGCAGAGTGAGGAATTATGAACACCAGAATCCTCTTCCAGCTTGAAATGAAATAGGGAGGAGAGGATTACTGAATTCCTTTGCTGACAGATCCTTTGCATTCATCTTCTCCAGCTTCCAAAGAATTCTCTTAATATGGTATTCTACATTTATTTCACAAATATGTACATTATATACAGTTTTGGATTGATATTTTCCCCATTTACATCATCAAGCGTTCACTGCTTTATATATTTAAAAGTTAGCTAACCTGTCTTACCTGGTTAAAAATTGGATGCCATAGAATTTGGTCATCATTTATTCTTAACTCCTTTCCTAAAGGAGCATGAGGATCCAGGCTTCCAACTTTTGCTCTAACCAGTGAGCCATTGGGAAAAATCAACCAGTTTGTTACATCAAAACATGCAACTAATTCTCCATTGTCATCAAAGTGCACAGAATCTCCCACACTGTTATTGAACGCGATGTGCCTTAGAAAGGAATGCACCTTTGAAAGAGAATATGTGCAGAGATGTCACTAGGTCTTGAAATTTATTCAGTGGGCTTCACAGATACCTTACTAATTTTTCAACAGTAAGTCATACTCATTAAATAACTCTATAATAAGAAAATAATGTAATATATCTGGCAGTGATTATTCAAAATAAAACAAGAAGTTCTCATTAAATAATTATATTTTAGGACAATTTTTTAATATATCTGGCAGTGCTTATTCGAAATAAAACAAGAAGGCAGGCATACAAAATGTAGTTAGAAATAAATTATGCAAAATTTACAGATCCCTTTACCTCTGGTCCAAAAGCTGAATAGTAATTACCTGCCACGATTGTACGTTTAGAAATGCCAGTTCCCCCCCTTGCATAATCCTTCTACTTTTGGAGCTGCTTTTCTTTATGGCATGCAAAGCATGTGCCACAATGTAGGCAGCATTGTAGATATTGTAGCTGTGGCCAGTCATGTCCATTTCAAACAGAATTCCAGGAAGGCCCTCCAGCTTCTCATCCCCAGTGCAAACTTTCTTGTTTTCCTCCTTTTGCTGTCCTTTAGAGAGTTTGAATGAGCAGCTGAAGGCCTGCTCCCAGAAGGACTGGATAAAGCCATCACCTTTAGCCCTTGATGGTCTTAATTTGTGAATGAACTTATTGAAATCTAATAAATGATTTGAGTGAACTGTGAAGGATAAAGAACCATGAAAGGCTTGCATATCCCAATTCTTCTGAAGAGAGTGTGATGCAAAATCCCAATGGGATGTAACAATCCAAACTTTATTCAGAGGTGGCAGCGAGAATAAAGGTGCAAAAAACAGCAGCATTCTCAAAACCTGAAAAGATGGAGGCTCTCCATAAATAAAGAATACACTGGGATTTCCCGTGTTGGAGTTTCCCTCAAAGATTTTTGCATAGCTTTCAAAATGCTGCAGAGCAAATTCTATCATCTCATCCATGTAATTCCATTTGGGTATTCTTTTTACAAAGGCATAACAGATACCATGAATGGAAAGCAATGGCATCATTGTCTGTAAAAATCTGTCTCCTCGATCATCATCTACAGCCACAAGCCCAATCCAAGTCCATCTGAAATGCTGAAGTAACCGCACAACACCCATGTGCTGGTAGGCTTCATTGGGAACCATCTGGTATAGAAATGGGAATAAACTTTGGGCACCTTGTAGTGGCAAAAATGATCCATATGTGAGCTGAAATGAAAAGTATAAGAAGAGAAGAGAAATTTAAACCATACACTTGTAGGAGGTCCTGTATGTCTTCTTGAAGACTATGAGGATATCCCAGTGATTGGTTTCATCATGAATCAATTGTCTCAGGCAACATGTCTCTTCTTCTAAATATTTCATTTACTGCTGCATTCATGTCTGCCTTCTACCATGCTAAATGAACCTCACCTGAACTTGGCAGAGCACTCTTTGTTTAGGATGGTGCCCTGAAAGGCCATGGAACACTTCCGCCATGCTGCTAGAGCTCCTACATCAATTATCACTCCTGCTAGCTTGAGTTGTAATAGCAAACTAAACAACAGTGATCCAGATTGAAGCTGGCTACATTCAGAGAGAAATTAGGCTTCCACCAAGTCTGTGGTCTTCAGGAGGCCATTTCTCATGTTACATTACAAAATGTCACAAAACCTGGCCATAGTATTGACAAAGTCAAATGAGATTTAGACTAACTTCTCTGTAGTACTGGGAATACCGTATTTTTCGTCCCATAGGACGCTCCGTCCCATAGGACGCACCTAGTTTTTTGGGGGGAAATAAAGGAAAAATTCTTTCCCTTTATTTCCCCCCCAAAAGCAGGTGGGGAAAACAGAACCAGGTCGAGGAACAGCGGGATGGCGGTGCTGCGCCTCCCTGCTGTCCCCCGAGCTTGTGGGGCTGGCCGATGTCTGCCCCGCGCGAGGGGCACTCTGCATCAGGCCCCCCCCCCCCGCTGGGCAGCAGGCTGCTATCTGCAGCATGGGGAGCCTTGCGGGGAACTCCTGCAAGGCTCCCCACGCTGCGGATGTCTGCCTGGCGCGGGGGGGCGCTCTGCTTCAGGGCGCCCCGCCCGCCGGGTGGCAGGCTGCTATCCGCAGCATGGGGAGCCTTGCGGGGAACTCCTGCAGGGCTCCCCACGCTGCGGATGTCTGCCTGGCGCGGGGGGCGCTCTGCTTCAGGGTGCCCCTCACGCTGGGCAGCAGGCTGCTATCCGCAGCCTAGGCATCCCTGCCGGACCTCCCGTAGGGCTGCCTAGGCTGCGGATGTGTTCCTGAAGCCTGGAGAGCGAGAGGGCTCGGTGCGCACCGACCCCTCTCGTTCTCCAAGCTTCAACAAAAGCATGCATTCGCCCCATAGGACGCACCCAGATTACCCCTTCATTTTTGGAGGGGGAAAAGTATGTCCTATAGGGCGAAAAATACGGTAAGTAGGGAAAGAGGAGAAATAAAATTCAGTTCGCATTTAAGCAAGGACCTACATAATGCTCATGTTCAAAACAACCTGAGAAGAAAAAAACAAAGTGATCCTTTGAAATTTGCCATTCATTTATTTTAGCAATGAAAATGTCCAGCTGAGTGATATGGGATAAAATGCATATGCAAAGGTATTGTATGCACTAAAATGCATACAATAGTGAAAATAATATATAAAAATGCATTACAGAAGAGAATATGTTTTGCAAAATAGTTTACATTAGGGAACATTGCAACCAAGCATGTATATTAAGACAAGTCCACAGGAAAATGCTCATGGGAAATATATAGAAAGGGTTGCTGAGATCAAGATAGTGTACAACAGTTGTGAGAGCTCCATACACTCATAAACAAAGCTTACCTGTGGAGTCTTGTGGGTTGCTGAAATGATGGCCATATTGGCAGAGATTTCAGAGATGCACCCTCCAATGAGAGCTATCAGATTGTTCTGGTTGTCACACTTGAAGTTGGGGACAAACCTATGTCGTGTTGACAGAAGGCTTAAGATAGCTTTATAGGTCATCCTTGCAGTGTAGTAGCTATTGAGGATGTGGAGTCCCAGAGATATATTTGGTAAGATGTTGGGATTCTCATTGATCTCTTTGACAGCAAATGCAAAGGCCAGGATGTGCTGGTAGTTCTTAGGCACTGAACTGTAATCAGAGTTGAAGTCTGTTTAATAAAATAAGTGCTGCAGTGACAATAAGAGAGCATTTCAACACATCATCTTCAGTTAACTAAGTGTGTAAGACTGAGGGGTAGTGTAGCTTAAAATTATGCAATATAATATTGAAATGCACAACTATAAGCATCATATGTTCTATCACAAACGGTATATGCAAATGTTCAATATGAATAAATTAAGCTCTGTACATATTGTGCTCCCTCCTGTTTCCCACAGAAGCAGCACCAACCACCAGCCCAAGCAATGGGGCTTCAGCATGATGTGCTTGGTTTTTTGTGTTTGTCACATCAATAGGGTCATGGAGGAAAGCTTATTAATGGTCTGTGAACAACAATATAATGTAGAATGTAACATATCTATCAAGAATTTCCAACTGTTACTGGAAAACCACATTTATCACACTAACACATTCTCAGTAATTATGAACTGAAAATATTACAGTGTGAGAGAGGGAAGAAGTAAGGTCTTACATTGGTTCATCAGTGATGGTCTGTGTGCGCTGTTCCAGGAAAGAGAGGCTATCATAAAGAAAGAATATTTGAGAAACAATCCCACTGATGACAAGGTCTCCTGGTTGGTAAAATTCATGAGGAATCGGGAGGGGATCATCATATATACTGCAATTAATAGAATGTATCTTGCATACTGTATGACACAGAAATATAAGCAGCAACATCACCACCAGCAAGATCCTGTTGGTAAAACGTCCCTTCAAAAGCTGTGTTCTCATGATTCCAATTGCAGTATTCAGTCTGGCTGTTTTCAGCTTTCCTAGAGCCTTCAGTGAATGGTGGATGATATTGTTGCTACACAGATTTACATCATGGCAATTTAGGGAATCTGTGTGCCAATATCATGCTACTTTATTTCATTTTGCCTCCAGCCATTCATTTCCCTTTAACATTGTGTCTTCTTTATCTCTTCCATTTATCCTCTAAGGATGAGTGAAGATTTTTTGTTTTTTATCTTTAAACAACTTGCTATCTGTTTCTGCAGGTCAGGTGTTAGTAATATTGTTCTGGTGAGCAAAGGCACCAAAATGTAAACTTGTGAATTCTTAGCCTGTTTCCCGCAGATAATGTTACGCAAATTACAGGGCATGTGTGTTATTTTATATTGGTCAATGAGCTTCAGTTTTCCACAGTAAGAATCTAGGAAGTAGAAAATAAACTGAGCCAGCGGGAGAATATATGAGGAACAGGGATACTCACGGTATACTTCTTTTTGTTAAAGATCATGGTGGAATCATCTGGTGGACACACACCCCAACATTTAAAGAGAAAGTGGTTATGCAAAAGAAGGAATATACCATACATATCCCAAGATCAACTTCTGAATGACACAAGAGTTTTATAGGTTTGTTTCTTAAGAAAATAGGCTTATTGTTGATTTTTCGTATAAGCTCTGGGCGTCCATGGTGACAGAAGACAGAGAACAGTAATTATTACAATAATAGGAATGATCATAATTTCTTAAGTGTATTTTTGGCCTTTGAAGTGGCATCATTTAATACAAAACTCCAAGGATGTCATCCCCCCCCCCGAATCTTGCAACTATTTTTTCTTCTGTGAGAAATATCAATTAGTAAGTGGCACTTAGCCTGATGGTTCCAGGATGTCTCTGCCCAGAATTAGAGTTATGTTCACCCACATATAATTAATATTCAGTATAATGTGAATGCCCTGGTTCAGAGTCTCACCCTGGGGCATTTGAGATTTAATTTCATCAAAATGGAAGTTACATCTTGTTCAACAAATCACCTTCCAGAATTATTTTTCTCTATTATTTTTTATTAATGATTTATAATAAAATTGAATGATGCAATATAATCATTGTGGTTTTCTATCTGGGAAGGGAGTGTTTGACCGAACATTGTATCAATACCCATCTCCTGTTAAGATCACCTTCCCCTAAATTTTAGGCAAATAGAAGACTTCCCACTCAGCATGTTGTGGTCTTGTTAAGATGGTTCACTTTCAGAGGCTATTATATCTGAATAATTTGTAGAGAGCTTGCTTTCCCCCCTTCCAGCTGATACAACCAACTTTTCTGTCAAAATGCTAAACAATGTATGGAATGGAATGATGACCTGGGCAGTTGACACAGTTGCTTCTGACACCCTCTCCTGGAGCTAATAAAGTTCTATGCTATATCCTGGAGAAGAGAGCAATGAAACAAGCTGGGAGACATTTTGAGCATATGTGGAGTAAGAATCCCAAAGAATTCATCAGAATTCAATGTGATTTTTGACTCAGTGATAAAAGTGAATAATTTTGTTTTCTCTGCCTCTATTTCATTGTACGTATACTATCTAATGGATTTTTTTGGGATGGTTTGGAATCTATTACATGCTGGTACAAGGAGGGAGGGGGTTGAATCTCTTGGGAGCTGGCTGTTCCATATCTGTTAGGCTATAGCTTTGTGTTTGCTTCATGGTTGTTTTCCTGCAAGTCTAAGCATGAAAAGCACCCCCCCCCAAAAAAAAAATCTACAGAAGAGACACAGTATAGTGTCATCATTCTGATAGATCATGGCTGTTCTCCTTTCCACAATTATGTAGGGTCTTTGTTGAACTTGGGTTTCAACTGATGGATAAAATAAACTATTTGCTGATTTGTGCAGATAAGATTTTTAATCCCCTATTCTTTATTGTTCCTCACATTGATTCCCCAAAGATTGTAATTTAAAACTTTTATGCTATAAACCTTTATGTTGTAGACGTCTTTAAACTTTATACAGTGGTACCTCAGGTTAAGAATTTAACTCGTTCTGGAGGTCTGTTCTTAACCTGAAACTGTTCTTAACCTGAAGCACCACTTTAGCTAATGGGGCCTCCTGCTCCTGCACGATTTCTGCTTTCATCCTGAAGCGAAGTTCTTAACCCGAAGTAATATTTCTGGGTTAGAGGAGCCTGTAACCTGAAGCATATGTAAGCTGAAGCATATGTAACCTGAGGTACCACTGTAGATTCATATTGCATGGGTTTAGTGTAATGCCTTGCCTTTGCACTCTGTTATTCATTGTGAAGGCATTGGGCTATATACAATAAATTGAAATTCATATGGAACTGCATATACAGCATTTCAGACATTGTAGCTATGGCTAAGCATGTTCATTTCAAGCAGAATTCCAGGAAGGCTCTCCAGCTTCTCCTCCCTAGTACAGGTTTTCTCTATTTCCTTAAATAGGTTTAGGAAATAGAGAAATAGGTTTAGCTGGCTGCTTGTTCCCAGAAGGCCTGAATAAAACCATGTTCTTCTGTCTTAATTCTCTCTCTCTCTTTTCAAATAATTTTTATTGATTTTCTTTTCTCATAACAATTATTCAATATCATCATTTAACATCTATTTTCTAGTTTCCCCCTTCCCTGTTGACTTCCCCCAACTTCCATTTCTGGTTTATTGCACCAAATGTTACATTCTGCTGTTTATACATAATGTTCTGTTATCACTAATTATATTTATGTTTTCTGTAAATAAAGTTGTAAATGTTTATTTAAATCCTGTCAACAAGTCTATTTTTTTTGTCTTTTTTCTGCAAGTATGTTGTAAAGGGTTCTCATTCTTTTCCGAAGTCACTATTGTACTTTTCAAGCAGTTCGTCCATTAATATTGCCAGTTCTGCATCGTTCATCAATTTTTCTTGCCATTGTTCTTTAGATGGTATTTCTCTAGTCTTCCAATTTTGTGGTATTAGGATTCTTCCTGCTGTAGTGGCGTACATGAATAATGTCTGATTTTTCTTTGGCATAAATGCCTTAATTCTCTAAGCTACAATTTTATCAAATATGTTTCATTTGGTTTTCCTTATTAGTTGCTCCCTCCATTAGGTCCAGTCATGGCCGACTCTGGGGTTGCGGTGCTCATCTCACTTTATTGGCCGAGGGAGCCGGTGTACAGCTTCCAGGTCATGTGGCCAGCATGACTAAGCCGCTTCTGGGGAACCAGAGCAGTGCACGGAAATGCCGTTTACCTTCCCGCTGGAGCACTACCTATTTCTCTTCTTGCACTTTGATGTGCTTTCAAACTGCTAGGTTGGCAGGAGCAGGGACCAAGCAACGGGAGCTCAACCCGTCACGGGGATTTGAACCACCAACCTTCTGATCGGCAAGTCCTAGGCTCTGTGGTTTAACCCACAGCGCCACCCGCGTCCCTCATATGCTTATATTTCCACAATTATGTAGGACCTTTGTTGAACTTGGGTTTCAACAGATGCCCTCAACATACTTAGAAGGGAAATACCTTGGAATAGTTCATATGGTATGAAAATGCATTTATGAATGCAATCAGGTTGAAGATAAAATGAACTATAGTGGTAGCTCGGGTTAAAAACTTAATTCATTCTGGAGGTCTGTTCTTAACCTGAAACTGTTCTTAACCTGAGGTACCACTTTAGCTAATGGGCCTCCTGCTGTCACCACAGGATTTCTGTTCTCATCCTGATGCAAAGTTCTTAACCCGAGGTACTATTTCTGGGTTAGCGGAATCCGTAACCTGAAGTGTTTGTAACCTGAAGCATCTGTAACCTGAGGTACCACTGTACTTGTTGATTTGTCCAGATAAGACTTGCCCTGATAAGATTTTTTTATATATATAAAATATTTATTAAAGTTTTAAACACAAACATAGAATCACACGTTAAAGTTTACAGAAGTCATAAGTTTACAAAATAGAGAGATTAACAAACTAGGGAGAAAAAAAAGAAAAAACACACATAGAAAAAGTATATATATAAAAAGAAAAAATCATAATAACTAAATATAAAAAAGAGAACAGGAAAACTTTAAAATTAACTCCATCTTTCAATAATCCTTAGTCTCATTTCCTTGATTCTTTGACCTCCTCACACCTCCCCTTTTGTATTCCCATTTAAAAAATCTTTTCAGCAAATCCTTACCCTTTGTCATTTTTCATAGCTCAATATCATCACCTATTATAAATATGTATTTTTGACCATTATCAACCCATACTTGCATGTTCTTATAAAACTTTTTACCAATACCACTTATTTTCCATCCAACATCATTTTAACATTCCTTAATTTTACAGTATTTCTGCAAATAGTCTTTAAATTTCTTCCAATCTTCTTCCACCGACTCTTCTCCCTGGTCACGGATTCTGCCACTCATTTCTGGCAATTCCATATAGTCCATCACCTTCATCTGCCATTCTTCCAGGGTGGGTAAATCTTGTCTCTTCCAATACTTTGCAATGAGTATTCTTGCTGCTGTTGTTGCATACATAAAAAAAGTTCTGTCCTTCTTTGGCACCAATTGGCTGACAATGCCCAGGAGGAAGGCCTCTGGTTTCTTCAGAAAGGTATATTTAAATACCTTTTTCAATTCATTATATAGCATTTCCCAGAAGGCCTTAATCTTTGGGCATGTCCACCAAAGGTGAAAGAATGTACCTTCAGTTTCTTTACATTTCCAACATTTATTATTGGGCAAGTGATAGATTTTTGCAAGCTTGACTGGTGTCATGTACCACCTGTATACCATTTTCATAATATTCTCTCTTAAGACATTACATGCCGTAAATTTCATACCTGTGTTCCATAACTGTTCCCAGTCAGCAAACATAATATTATGTCCAACATCCTGTGCCCATTTAATCATAGCAGATTTCACCGTTTCATCTTGAGTATTCCATTTTAACAGCAAGTTATACATTCTTGAAAGTATCTTAGTTTTGGGATCTAACAGTTCTGTTTCCAACTTTGATTTTTTCACCTGGAAGCCAATTTTTTTGTCCAAATTATATGCCTCTCTTATTTGATAATAGTGAAGCCAATCTCACACTCTGTCTTTTAGTTTCTCGAAACTCTGCAATTTCAATTTATCTCCTTCTTGCTCCAAAATCTCCCAATATTTTGGCCACTTGGCCTCCATATTGAGCCTTTTTTTGAGCTTTTGCCTCCATTGGTGACAACCACCTTGGGGTTTTATTTTCAAGTAAGTCTTTATATCGTATCCAGACATTAAACAGTGCTTTCCTGACAATATGATTTTTAAATGCCTTATGAGCTTTAACCTTGTCGTACCACAAGTATGTATGCCATCCAAAAACATTATTGAAACCTTCTAAGTCCAAAATGTCTGTGTTCTCAAGGAGCAGCCAGTCCTTCAACCAGCAGAAAGCTGCTGATTCATAATAAAGTTTAAGGTCTGGCAGGGCAAATCCCCCTCTTTCTTTAGCATCAGTTAATATTTTAAATTTTATTCTGGGTTTCTTGCCCTGCCAGACAAATTTAGAGATGTCTCTCTGCCACTTCTTGAAACAGTCCACTTTGTCTAATATTTGTAACAATTGAAACAAAAACAACATTCTTGGCAATACATTCATCTTGATGACAGCAATTCGACCCAGCAAGGAAAGCTTCAAGTTTGACCATATTTCTAAATCCCTTTTAACGTCTGACCAACACTTTTCATAATTGTCCTTAAATAAATTCCCATTTTTAGCTGTCATATTAATCCCCAAGTATTTCACCTTCTTAACCACTGTTAAACCCGTCTCATTCTGAAACCTCTCTCTTTCGGTCATTGTTAAATTTTTCTCAAGAACTTTGGTTTTTAACTTATTCAACTTAAATCCTGCCACATGACCAAACTCTTGGATCAGTTCTAGTACTCTTTTAGTGCTAGATTCTGGCTCCTGTAATGTCAATACTAGGTCATCTGCAAAAGCTTTCAATTTATATTGTTTAGCTCCGACCGTTATACCTTTAATCAGATGGTCCCTCCTAATCATATTTAACAAGACCTCCAGGACAGAGATAAAAAGTAGGGGGGAAATTGGGCAGCCTTGTCGTGTCCCTTTCTCTATCTTAAATTCCTCTGTTACCACATTGTTAACTATTAATTTAGCCTTTTGTTCTGAATAAATTGCACTTACACCATTTTCAAACCCTTGACCTACCCCCATCCCCTGAAGATTTTTCTTCATAAAGCTCCAAGAAATATTATCAAAGGTTTTCTCGGCATCCACAAAAATTAAGACTGCTTTTATATTGATATCCTCTTGCAACTTCTCCAATATGTTAATTATATTCCTCGTATTATCCGACAGATGTCTGCCTGGAAGAAAGCCAGCTTGGTCTTTATGTATCACTTCCTTTAATACTTTTTTTAACCTCTTGGCCAAAATATCAGCAAAAATTTTGTAATCCACGTTTAACAGGGATATGGGTCAATAGTTCTTAAGTTGTGTCTTTTCAGACTCAATTTTCGGTATAAGTGTAATATATGCTTCTTTCCATGACTCTGGCGCTTTTTTCCCCTCCAGGATTTCATTGCAAACCTCCTTTAGTGGTTGAATTATCCAGTCCTTCAAGGTTCTATAGTATTTTGAGGTTAAGCCGTCCGGCCCTGGAGATTTTCCCAGCTGCATGTTCTGAATGGCACCTTCTACCTCCTGTTCCATAATTGTATAATTCAACATTATCTTATTTTCTTGTGAGATTTTTTGTAATCCATTTGTCTTCAAAAACTGGTCTATGTCGAACTCTTTCTGAGGCCCTTGTGTATATAGTTGTTTAAAATACCTCTGGAAGCATTTTCTAATTTCCACTGGATTCTGGATATTTTTTCCTTCCACTTCCAAATTAGTGATGGTATTAAGTTTTTGTCTTTTCTTCATCTGCCAAGCTAGCAGTTTCCCACATTTGTTTGCCGATTCAAAAGTCCTTTGTCTCATTTGTTTAATTTTCCATTCAATTTCCTGGTTTATCATCTTCATGTACTGCACTTGATGTAACTTTATTTCTCTCAAGATCTCTTGTGAGTTGGGTTTCGCTCTCAGTTTTTTCTCGCCCTCTTTTATTTTTTCCAGAATTTTTTCTTTTTTCACATTTTGGGCTCTCTTCTTTATTGAATTCTGTTGGATCAGAAACCCCCTCATAACTGCTTTACTTGCGTCCCAGATTACTCTTTTTTCCACAGTAGTGTTCAAATTTATCTCAAAATAGTCTCTCGGGGTTTTTTGGGCCTTCTTGGTCACCTCTTGATCTCTAAACAAGGTGTCATTCATCCTCCATCTGAAGGAACCAGTTGATGTTAGTTTCATCTCCATTCTCACGGCATTATGGTCGGAGCACGTCTTAGGGCAGATCTCTACCTTCCTAATCTTGGGTGCCAGTCCTCTAGTTATCCAGATTTGGTCAATTCTTGTCCATGTTTTTGGGCTTCAGAAAAGAAGGTTCCCTCTCTGCCCAAGGGGTTCCTGGTTCTCCAAATATCAATCAAGTCCATATTGTCAGTCAGTTCAAAAAAGGTTTTTGGTAGTCTGCCATCTTTGGTAATTACCTGTCTCTGCGACTTATCCATGTTTGTGGATACCACCCCATTCATATCTCCCATCAAAACGATGTTATAGTCCATATAGTCCAATAGAGTCTCATGCAACTTCTTATAAAATGAAGATTTCCCCTCATTCGGTGCATATACACCTACTATCAAAAAATTTTCTCCTTGTGTTTGAATTTCAATTGCTATGAGTCTTCCTTGATCATCTTTAAAAACAAATTTCGGTGACAGGCTCTCTTTTGCATAGATGACCACTCCTCGCTTTTTAACCTTGTCCGATGAGATAAATTCTTGGCCCAACCTTTTGTTAATCAATATTTTCCTATGTAGCTGTCAGGGAACTGCCATCGGAGCATCAGGTGGTGGAGGGGCTCAGGGAGGAAGAAAGAGACTCAACAGCTGAAGCAGGGACCAGCAGGGGGAGGAGTGGGTCTCTGAGGGAATGCGAGCAGGAGGGAGGGCTCAGGGACGCTTCCAGCGAGAACAGTGGGGAGGTATCTGAGTCTCCCATAGGGAGACCCACACCTCGCCGGAAACTGTCACGCCGTGAGTCCAGGAGACGCGTTTCCGTTAAGGAGCTCCTTTGCTGGAAACGCTTCCGCAGACAGCCACTGTCGGACTCTACTAGTGACTAGAGCAGACATGTCTGAGGAGCTCCGTCACACACGGAGGTTTGTGGGGTCGCACAAACTCTGAGGGAGCACGTTTTACGCACAAGCAGCTAATCAATCCCTAACAGTAGCCTTGTCACATGTGTTTCCTGAAGACAAATTAAGTCCAATTGTTCCTTTTTAAATATATGAAAGACTTTTTTCCTTTCTCCGGGGAATTAAATCCATGAATGTTCCAACTTAATAGTTGCAGAAACATGATGTACTTAAATTTACTCTCCTCCAACTGCTCCCAATATAAGATTTTTAATCTCCCATTGTTTATTGGTTCTCACATCGATCCTCCCAGGATGCTAATCTTAAACTTTTATACTGTAGACTTCCTTAGACTTGATATATTAATATTGCATGGGTTCAGCGTAATACCTTGCATTTCCCCTCTGTTACTCATTGTGAAGGCATTGGCCTATATACAATAAATTGAATTGCATGTGCAACTGCATATACAGCATTGCAGACATTGTAGCTAGGGAAGTTCATTTCAAACAAAAATTCCAGGCTCTCCAGCTTCTCCTCTCTAGCACAGGTTTTATCTACCTCCTTAAACAGGTTTAGGAAACAGCTGGCTGCTTCCTTCCAGAAGTCCTGAATAGAAACACGTTCTTCTGCATGGGGTGGGTTCCTACATTTTATGAATTTCTGGAAGCCTAACAGTTTATTTGAGTAAACTGTAAAAGTTATGGAAACATGAGGGTGTGGCTTATGATTGCAGAATATAGGTATGAAGCCAACTTGAAGTGTGATGCATCCATCTTCACTGAAGTTGAAAGGATTTCCTTAATGTTTTCTTAATCAAGTCCAAGTACCTTAACATTCTAAGCTACAATTTTATCATATATGTTTCATTTGGTTTTCCTTATTAGTTGCTCCCTCTTATTCAGTTCAGGCCTCAGAACAATGATATAGCATTTAGGGGAAAAGATGCAACCCAGTAAGCCAGCATTGGATGCTAAGATGGAGAAAATCTCCACAGCCACCATGTATTTTCCTTTGGTGCTCAAGTAGGTTGGAACAAATGTCAGCCAAACACTGCAAAACACCAACATGCTGAAAGTGATAAATTTGGCCTCATTGAAACTGTCTGGCAACTTCCTGGCTAGGAAAGCCAAAATGAAGCTGACAATGGCCAAGGAACCCATGTAGCCTATAACACAGTAGAACATGACAGCTGAACCCTCATTACATTCCAGTAGCATTTCTCCTGTCATTGAGTGCATGTCCATATCTGGGAATGGAGGGAAAGTACATAACCAAAGAGAACAAATGCCAGTTTGAAGAAAGGAGCCGGAGAGGACAATAGAATTTGCCATTCGCTTCCCCACCCATTTTCTGATTTTGGATCCTGGCTGGGTTGCCATAAATGCCAGAACCACGGTGGTGGTTTTTGCCAAAGTGCTGGAAAGGGCCACAGAGAATATGATGCCAAAGGCTGTTTGTCGGAGAAGGCAGATGACCTTTCCAGGCTGTCCAATGAAGAGTAAGGAGCAGAGGAAGCAAAGAAGGAGAGAGATGAGAAGAATGTAGGTGAGGGTCCTGTTGTTAGCTTTGACTATGGGGGTGTCTCTGTGCTTCACGAAAATTCCAAGTATGAAAGTTGTGATAAAGGAGAAGGAAATGGCTAAGATAGCTAAAGTAATCCCTAATGTTTCTTTGTAAGAGAGGTAGCTTACAGCTTTGGGGATGCATTGAGTTTGGTCCATATTGGGATACTGGTCTTCTGGACATTTGACACAGGCATCCATATCTGAAAATAGTAAAGAGCTGCTTTAAATACTTCCAGAAGTTGATCTCCTATTTAAAGGGGTCATAAGTGAGAATGAATTTCTAGGAAAAAGGGGTCCCTTAATTTCAAAATTCTTGATTATAATTTCATCTCAAGCAAAGAATGTCATATGGAAGTTCTCAACCATCTATGCTGTGCTTTGAGAGTAATGATGATACTCACTTATCTGATTTATAGGGATAATTTAAGTGGATCACTTTAAAGACCAAAGAAGCAATTTTCATATGAAAAATATTATTATTGTTGTTTTTCTTTTTATTCTATTAATAATTGTTTGCTATTATGGGTAGTACTATTCTTATAAGGTATGGTCTGAAGGTACAATGCATAATCATCCTGTTAAAGTGATTGATGAATGATTCAACTTCCTCACTGGATAGTAGACAGCTTGGAATCTCTATGTACATTTCCTTGAGTTCTCTTCTGATTACAGAGACAGTCAGTATACAATGAGAAAGAAATAGGATTGGAACAGGAATGTGCCAAACTCAGATTACAAAAGAGCCCACGGGTGGCCCATGGCCTTTTGCCACCTGAGACAAAATGGGAGGCAAAACGCCCCAACCACACCATCATTCTGCACTACTGCTGGAATGTCCCCTCTCATGGAACTTGGCATGAGCCAGGGCATTCTGCAAGGAATTGCTGCTCATCTTCTTCACACCAGGGTAGGGAAGATGAGCAGAAACACTGTATGCACTCCCTTTGAAGGAATGTTTCACAGCTTGGGGGTACTTCTGGTTCCTTTGCTCTTTCTTTAGGCTCAGATGGGTCAGTGGCTTGGAGTGCATTCCATAAGCTTTGGCTGGTGACCCAGCTGTGCCCTTACCTGGGCTGGATAGCCTAACCATTTGAGTCGGGAAACAAATAGCATGGGAGGCACTTCTACAGGCACTGTGTATTTCATGGCTGAACTTAATATGAAAACACTAAGAGTTTCCTGGCAGCTGTGTGCTAATTGCTACATCATAATCCTGTCTACTTCTTACAGTTTGGTCACTGATGGAGTTCTCCTAATCTATCCATGCATTAAGATTTGTTTGATTTCCATTTTCAGTGATATGATTAGCTGGGACCCAGGAGATGGTCTCAGCAGTTATGGAACTCCCTGGCAAATGGGGTCCATTTTGTCTCCTATGATATTGATGGGCATTTGTATTATCACACTTCTCTGGTTATTTTATGGTACCTTGGACTTGTATTTATTTATTAATTTTATATTTATATTTATATGCTCCCTTTCACCCAAAGAGTTGTAAAACCAACAAAAAAACTATAAGGGGATATTCCCCCCAACCCCTCAAACAGATTTAATATGAATTTTAAAATATTTTCCTACATTTATATCCCATTTTTATTCCACTGTGGAATGCAAGTTTTTATATATCTGTCTCCCATCCAGATACCGATCAGACCTAGACCTGCTTAGCTTCATCAAATTAATGGCTATATGTGCCTTAAGGGTCAAGACATACTTCCATATGATGCATTATATATTTTATCTCCTACCTTTCTGTTTAGAGACCATCCCTTCTGCACATGGAGCACAATCATAACAGCAAAATTTTTCTCCCTCCTTCTTTTTCCTGCTGTAGCCAGGTTGGCAGTTGTCATTGCACACAGAAATAGGCAACACCTATACATAATAATAACAGAGATTAGCAATAAGATATTATTACTCTTCTGTCGTTCACTTCCATCTGATTTGATTCATGTGAGGGAAAGAGGCAGAAAAACCCAGAAGGCCCAGATGCCTCTGTCACTTTCTTCTTACCCATTTTCACCAGCTTCTATCTGTTGTGAATATAAAGTCTGAAGTAGAGACCCTTCTCTATTGAATTCCTGCTGAAGTCAGTAGTGTTGCATCAACTGAACATGAATAATAATGTTGTATGGGAAGAGAAGGCTCCTTACTGCTCGCAATGAGCACCCAGAACATAAGCAGAGCCAGCAGGCTCATTCCCACATTCTTCATCACGGAATTATAAATGCATCAGGGGATTAAAAACCTAAGAATAAGTAGAGAATTGCTGATGTCCATATTGTGGGTGGTTGAATTTGACATTACTAATGCCAATGGTAATCAAAATGTAGGCAAGCTGTTTGGAAGGCAACCTTGAGATCTATCTAAGTGCCTGCATCAAATATGAGTCAAGGTTTATGAACACCAGAATCCTCTTCCAGCTTGAAATGAAATAGGGAAAGGAGAGGATTGCTGGATTCCTTGGCTGACAGATCCTTTACATTCTTCTAATCTTCTCCTTCTTCTTCCAAAAAATTGTCCTAATATGGTATTCTACATTTATTTCACAAATATGTGGATTATATACAGTTTCGGATAGATATTCTCATTTACATACTGAAGTGTTGCTTTTGAACTGTGGTGCTGGAGAAGACTCTTGAGAGACAGGAGTGCCCGGCACACTCTGGTCCATGGGGTCACGAAGAGTCGGACACGACTAAACGACTAAACAACAACAACAACAAATACTTACAGTTAGCTAATCTATTTTACCTGGTTAAAACTTGGATGCCATAAAATTTGGTCGTCATTAATTATTAACTCTTCTCCTAAAGGAGCCTTAGATTCCAGTCTTCCAACTCTTGCTCTAACCAGTGAGCCATTGGGAAAAATCAACCAGTTCGTTAC
Source organism: Podarcis liolepis (assembly GCF_965112155.1). Classification (NCBI taxonomy): domain Eukaryota; kingdom Metazoa; phylum Chordata; class Lepidosauria; order Squamata; family Lacertidae; genus Podarcis; species Podarcis liolepis. Next base: position 24,033,115 of record NC_139573.1, on the reverse strand, counting down.
ATCAAAACATGCAACTAATTCTCCATTGTCATCAAAGTGCACAGAATCTCCCACACTGTTATTGAATGTGATGCGCCTTAGAGTGGAATGCACCTTTTAAAGAGAATATGTGCAGAGATGTCACTAGGTCTTGAAATTCATTCAGTGTGCATTACTAATTTTTCAACAGTAAGTCGTTCTCATTAAATAAGTCTATATTAGGGCAATAATATGCGGCAGTGATTATTCAAAACAAAACAAGAAGGCAGCCAAACAAAATGTTGCTAGAAATGAATTATGCAAATTTACAAATCCTTTTACCTGTGGACCAAAAGTTGAATAGCAATTACCTGCCACGACTGCACATTTGGAAATGCCAGTTTCTTGCCTTCCATAATCCTTCTACTCTTGGAGCTGCTTTTCTTTATGGCATGCAAAGCATGTGCCACAATGTAGACAGCGTTGTAGACATTGTAGCTGTGGCCAGTCATATCCATTTCAAACAGAATTCCAGGAAGGCCCTCCAGCTTCTCGTCCCCAGTGCAAGCTTTGTTGTTTTCCTCCTCTTGCTGTCCTTTAGAGAGTTTGAATGAGCAGCTGAAGGCCTGCTCCCAGAAGGACTGGATAAAGCCATCACCTTTTGCCCACAATGGCCTTAACTTGTTAACGAACTTATGGAAATCTAATAACCAATTTGAGGGAACTGTGAAGGATAAAGAACCATGAAAGGCTTGCATATCCCAGTTTTTCTGAATAGAGTATGATGCAAAATCCCAGTGGGATGTCACAATCCACACTTTACTCAGAGGTGGAAGTGAGAAGAAAGGTGCATAAAACAGCAGTATTCTCAAACTCTGAAATGATGGAGGCTCTCCATAAATAAAGAATACACTGGGATTTCCCTTATTGGAGTTTCCATCAAAGATATTTGCATAGATTTCAAAACGCTGCAAAGCAAACTTTATCATCTCATCCACATAATTCCATTTGGGTATTCTTATGATGAAGGCATAGCAGATACCATGAATGGAAAGGAATGGCATCATTGTCTGCAAAAATCTGTCTCCTCGATCATCATCTACAGCCCAAAGCCCAATCCAAGTCCAACCGAAATGCTGAAGTAACCGCACAACACCCATGTGCTGGTAGGCTTCATTGGGGACCATCTGGTATAGAAATGGGAATAAACTTTGGGCACCTTGTAGTGGCAAAAATGATCCATAGGTGATCTGAAATGGAAAGCACAAGAGCTGAATAGAATAGAATTTTAAACCATACACTTGTAGGAGGTCCTGCATGTCTCCTTGAAGGCCCACTGTGAGGATGTCCACAGTAATTGGTTTCATCATGGTCTACCCTGAATCACTTGTCTCAGGCAACATTTCTTCTAAATATTTCATTTAGTGCTGCATGCATGTCTGCCTTCTACCATGCCAAATGAACCTCACGTGAACTGTTTGGTTAGTATGGTGCCCTGAAAGTCAATGGAACACTGCTTCCATGCTGCTAGAGCTCTCACATCAATTATCACTCCTTCTTGCTTAAGTTGTTATAGCAAACCACCAGACTGAAGCTGGCAACACTGGGAGAGATATTCGGCTTCCACAAAGTCTGTGGTTTTCTGGAGGCTCATTCTCATGTTACATAGCAAAATGCACCAAACGTGGACATGGGATTGATGAAGTCTAATGAGATTTAGAGTAGCTTCTCTGTAGTACTGGGAATAATTAGGGACACAAGAGAAATCTAATTCAGTTCTCATTTAACCAGGGACCTACATAAAGCTCATGTTGAAAACAACCTGAGAACAAAAAGATAGTGATCCTTTGAAATTTGCCATTCTTGGACTTCCGGGTTAGCGCCATCGGCAATGGCGGAGTTTCTCTGACCGAGAGGAACCCGCTCCGCGAAAATCGGGTCTTGCCGCCGCGGCGAAGGTGGAGACCCTTCAAAAATCCCAGGCAGAGGAAGCCTGGGAACGTGGGATTCGGCTGACACCAAGAGCGCCTCCCCTACATGCGGGGAAACCCTTTTTAGGGGATCCGAAGCGAAGTGGGGTGAGTGGCGCGGTGTTTGGATCGACTGCTACTTTTACGGAGTGAAGCCACACAGCCGTTGCCAGAGTAGAACGGAAAATTGGACTACGAAACATTCTAATTTGGCACCAAAGCGGGAAGGTTCTAAACAGGAAGTCCGCCTCCCGCTTTTGTAAATAGACTGAAGCAAAAATTTTGCAAGCTAAAGTCTGGAAAGTCGTATATAAAGGACTAAATTTCCTTCAGTTAAAATTACCAAAACCCCTCTTGGAAGCAGGAGAAGGGGGGGGGAATCTTAGATTGTTTAAACCTGCATGAGAGAGAGTGAAGAAAGATAAATTTCCACCATCTTGAACCTGGGAACGGGGTGTCAGAGACAGACGTTTTGGGGAAGTTCATTGACTCTGAATGGAATGTCTTTTGACAGATAGTTAAAAAAGAGAAACATATTGATTCCAATGTTTCCTTTTGCATTTAAAAGAAACAAAATATTTGAAAAACGAAAGTATTTTTTTTTTCTTGCTGGACCTGCTTTCAAAAGATGGATACAAATAGAAATTGTCTCCTCTAGAGGGAGCTTGTTAAACTGTTGCTGGAGTCGATCTGGGGAATTCCACAGCTGTGGAGATTAAGGATCGTGAGACTAGACTTTGACCTTGGATAAGAATGTGCTTAGAAGAAGTTTTGGTGCTTGCTTTTTGCAAGACTAGTGCTTTGTTGGAGCAGCTGCATGAGAAGATGGATTTGATGACTGTTGCAGTCAGTAATTTTGGACAAACAGTGAATACTCACATAGAAACCACTCAGGAACCAACCCAGGAATCTGCTTTGACAGGGCAAGTGCAGAAGATAATGGAGGAGGTTGTTGTTGAACCTCAAGTAACACAAATGGAGAGACCCGAGGCCTTGTCGGAACATAAGTTGCTGTCTTTGACGACTGAATCTGGAGAAAGTCAGATTTGGAGAGATGGAGTACTGTTTGGTTTGGAGATGGGAAGTTGGATGGACCCCCCTATGCAGGGATGTCTCAGCTTTTGGGATATGGTTTTGGGCCAGGGGGAGTCTGGAGTTGTGGGGGTTCTTAACTTTGGAGGGACTTTGAAACATGCCTATAAATATTTTTTGGATTACAGTGCTGACTGCGGAGAATGGGCTGACCTGCCGAGGGGGGATGGAGACATGGTTAGGTTGGAGTCTCCCCGAGACCTACTCCTCAATGAGAAAGGAAGGAAATTAAGAATAAGATCAGCAAAAGACAAAGTAAAGGTCAGGTATAAACAAGAAGAAGATCTGCAGAAGGGACATGGAAAAGACTTAAGAGCCTCGGACAGACGATCACCAGGTTGATAGACTAGAGGGAATGGATAGAAAGGACTGACATAACCCGAGACCAGGAAGAAGAGACGTTGGATGACGATTGGAAGAAAGTTTTTTAAAATTCACTTTGAGAATTAGTGTAAAATTTATGAGTGTTAGGAAAAATGTTGGAATGAAACTACTTGGCTTTAGTAGAAATGATATAAGGAGTTATGTATAAATAAGTATTAAGTTTTAAGTTCAAAGGCTTTTTATGATAATATAAGGTTAAAATAAATTAAGGTAATTTAATGATAGAATACAGTTAAAGATGGAAAGGATTTGCTGAGTTAATAAATAGGTTAGACTGTTAAGATAAATTATAGAACAAAAATTGAGAAAGATGGAAAGAATTTGCTGAAATAATTAATTGAACTAGAATACAAAAAGGGAGGTGTGAGGAGGTCGATAAAACAAGTAAATGAAAGATAAAGATATGGAATATTGGATTTTTGTTCTTTTTTGTTATATTGTTGTATTGTTTTTTATGGTTTCCTTTTTATGTATTGTAATGTATGTCTTGTTAAATTTTGTGTTGTTTTCCTTTTTTCTTTTTTCTGTAATTGTTAAACTTTTAATAAATATCATTAAAAAAAAGAAAGAAATTTGCCATTCTTTTCTTTTAGCAACGAAAATCTCCAGCTGAGTGATATGTGCTAAAATGCATGTGAAAAGGTATACTGTGCATTAACATTAAAACAACAGTGAAAATAGCATGTAACTGCATTGTAGAAGAGAATATATTTTGCAAAATAGATTACATTAGGGAACATTGCAACTAAGCATGTGTATTAGAAGACGTCCACAGAAAAATGCTCACAGGAAATATATCAAAAGGGTTGCTGAAATCAAGATAGCGTACAATAGTTTTGAGAGATCCATACACTCATGAACAAAGCTTACCTGTGGAGTCTTGTGGGTTGCTGAAATGATGGCCATATTGGCAGAAATTTCAGACATACACCCTCCAATGAGAGCTATCAGATTGTTCTGGTTGTCACACATGAAGTTAGGGACAAACCTATGTCATGTTGACAGAAGGCTTAAGATAGCTTTATAGGTCATCCTTGCAGTGTAGTAGCTATTGAGGATGTGGAGCCCCAGAGAGATATTTGGTAAGATGTTGGGATTCTCATTGATCTCTTTGACAGCAAATGCAAAGGCCAGGATGTGCTGGTAGTTCTTAGGCACTGAACTGTAATCAGAGTTACAGACTGGTTGTTTTTTTTTGTTTTTTTTTAAAAGTAAGTGCTACAATAAAACAGCATTTTAACACATCATCATGAATTAACTGTAACTTTGCAAGACTGAGGTGTAGCATAGCTTACAATTATGCAATATAATATTGAAATGCACAACAATAAGTGTCATATGTGTTATCACAAACTGTATATCTAAATGTTCAATATGAACAAATTCCTCTCTGAACATATTTCACTCACTCCTATTTTTCACACCAAAAGTAAATAAATCAAAGTATTTCTTGATAACGCATTCTCAGTAATTGTGAACTGAGCGTAATACAAAGTGAGAGAGGGAAGAAGTAATGCCTTACATAGGTTCATCAGTGATGGTCTGTGTGCGCTGTTCCAGGAAAGAGAGGCTATCATAAAGAAAGAATATTTGAGAAACAATCCCACCGATGACAAGGTCCCCTGGCTGGTAAAATTCATGAGGAATAGGGAGGGGATCATCAAATATGCTGCAATTCACAACATGTTTCCCACAAACAGAATGACACAACAGTATGAGAAGCAATGCCACTACCAGCATGATCCTGTTGCCAAAACTTTCCCCCCTAATTGAGATACCCATTTTTCAATGTGCAAAATTATATGTTTACCATCCACAGCATTATATGAGACAATGCAGGAGTATGCAGCTGTCCCATACAGGTATCAAATCTGGAAACTTGGAATTGTCAGCACCAGGCAGCTCGGATTATACTCTTCCTACACTGATTTACTGATTGATCTGTTAGGTAACAATTTTGCTGTGCATTTAAATATATATCATTTCCCATCAGTATCCATCTCCATATAGTGTACTTTCTCCTCAATTTATTCTCTCAAGGTGAGTGAGAAATATTAGCTCCTTCCCCTTTTGCAATACTTAGCTATAGATCTTCACCTCTAGGCATCAATTACTTTAACTTGGATTGCAATGGGGGGTGTTGTGTTGAGAGATCTTAGTCTGCCCCCTACCCCACAAAATGGTAAATTAGGTCAAGGGTGTGTAGGTCAGTGGAACCGTTAATCGATACATAGCTACTGCCCAATTTCTTCACACTAAGAATTAGAAGATGAATCTGGAGAAAGAAAGTGTTGAGGGTTACTCCTAGTAAAATTTTTGCAATAAAATAGTGGCAGAACAAGCTCATGGAAGCCCTTCTGACCCAACAAATGCATGATAGAGCAATGCCTCTTCCTAGATCCAGTTTGCAGCATGAAGACTTTATAGCTTTTTTTGGATATTCATTGTTATTCCTGTTTCTGGGCTCCAGGCATCAATTAAGTCAGAGGATGGAAACCAGTAATTTTGAAAATGACAGTGGCTCTAACCTCCCCAGTGAATAGTCAAGCATGACAAAAGTTTTAGAAATTTCTCCACACTCCCACACCCCGAAAAAGTATTCTAATTCCTGAATTATACCATTCACCTTTCATGTTCTTACTTGGCAACTGCAGGTGTTAAGGGCAACAGAAGTATTATTTAGGCAATACGGATAGTGTATGGTATTGTGGTTAGTTCAAGCTTCACCACTGCCTTGGAACTGGATTGTTGTCAGTGGCAAGGAGTGGATTAAAGTCCCAGATTTGTTTATTCACTAGATTAGACACGTGGATTCTGTGTAAGTGAAGTGATCGTGCAATGGAAACTACAATTCAACAAGTAGCCAACTTGCAACCAATATTGTCCACATGGAATGATGAGAGACTGAGGTGACCTTGAGAGCACAATGCGATTTAGGGATATATTGGAGATATATAGGAATGAGGTACAGGATTATGGAGCTTGCACAAACCTTTATTATTTAAACTTGAATCCACCCACACTAATATACAGACTGTTAAACAGAAACATATATTTAATTAAGGAAGTAATTACTATTTAATTAAGGAACATAATATCCAGACATGATTTTGGAGGAGAACATGAAGTAATTGCCTTCTATAGCCTTGGCCTTTGCCCGCTGTTACTCATTGTGAAGGCATTGGGCTATATAAAATAAATTGAATTACATGTGCAACTGCATAGATAGCATTGCAGACATTGTAGCTATGGCTAGGCATGTTCATTTCAAAAAAAAGTCCAGGAAGGCTTTCCAGCTTCTCCTCTCTAGAACAGTTTTTTTCTACCTCCTTAAACAGGTTTAGGAAACAGCTGGCTGCTTGCTTCTAGAAGTCCTAAATAGAAACACATTCTTCTGCATGGGATGGGTTCCTTATCTATATGAATTTCTGGAGGTCTAACAGTTTATTTGAGTGAGCTTGGAAAGTTATGGAAACGTGAGGGTGTGGCTTATGACTACAGAATATAGGTATGAAGCCAACTTGAAGTGTGATGCATCCATCTCCACTGAAGTTGCAAGGATTTCCTTAATGTTTCCTTAAACAAGCCCAAATGCCTTAATAACTCTAAGCTACAATGCTATCATATATGTTTCATTTGGTTTTCCTTATTAGTTGCTCCCTCTTATTCTGTTCAGGCCTCAGTACAATGATGTAGCATTTAGGGAAAAAGATGCAACCCAGTAAGCCAGCATTGGATGCTAAGATGGAGAAGATTTCCACAGCCACCATGTATTTTCCTTTGGTGCTCAAGTAGGTTGGAACAAAAGTCAGCCAGACACTGCAAAACACCAACATGCTGAAAGTGATAAATTTGGCCTCATTGAAACTGTCTGGCAACTTCCTGGCTAGGAAAGCCAAAATGAAGCTGACAATGGCTAAGAAACCCATGTAGCCTATGACACAGTAGAACATGATAGTTGAACCGTCATTACATTCCAGTAGCATTTCTCCTGTCACTGAGTGCATGTCCATATCTGGAAATGGAGGGAAAGTACATAACCAAAGAGAACAAATGCCAGCTTGAAGAAAGGAGCCAGAGAGGACAATGGAATTTGCCATTCTCTTCCCCACCCATTTTCTGATTCTGGATCCTGGCTGGGTTGCCATAAATGCCAGAACCACGGTGATGGTCTTTGCCAAAGTGCTGGAAAGGGCAACAGAGAACATGATGCCAAAGGCTGTTTGTCGGAGAAGGCAGATGACCTTTCCAGGCTGTCCAATGAAGAGTAAGGAGCAGAGGAAGCAAAGAAGGAGAGAAATGAGAAGGATGTAGGTGAGGGTCCTGTTGTTAGCTTTGACTATGGGAGTGTCCTTGTGCTTCACGAAAATTCCAAGTATGAAAGTTGTGATAAAGGAGAAGGAAATGGCTAAGATGGCTAAAGTAATCCCTAATGTTTCTTTGTAAGAGAGGTAGCTTACAGCTTTGGGGATGCATTGAGTTTGGTCCATATTGGGATACTGGTCTTCTGGACATTTGACACAGGCATCCATATCTGAAAATAGTAAAGAGCTACTTTAAATACTTTGAGAAGTTGATCATTACCTATTTAAAGGAGTCATAAGTGATAATGAATTTCTAGGAGAAAGAGCTTCCTTAATATCAACATCCTTGATGTTAATTTCATCTCAAGCAAATAATACCATATGAAACTTCTCAACCATCCATGCTGTGCTGAGAGAACAACACTAATACCCACTAATTTGACAGTGTTAAAAACTTACAAGGAATTTATGTGATTTACTTTAATGAAAATTTTGATTATTGTTGTTTTTCTTTTTATTCTTTTAATAATTGTTTGCTATTTTGGGTAGTACTCTTCCTATAAGGTATGGTCTGAAGGTACAATGCATAACCATCCTGTTAAAGTGATTGATGATTGATTCAACTTTCTCACTGGATAGTAGACTGCTTGGAATCTCTATGTACATTGTCTTGAGTTCTCTTCTGATTAGAGAAGATAGTGAGGATATAGTGGTGCCTTGCAAGACAAAATTAATTCGTTCCGCGAGTTTTTTCGTCTAGCGAATTTTTCGTCTTGCGAAGCACGGTGTCGGAAAAGCTTTGGAAAAGCTTCAAAAATCACCAAAAACCTCAAAAAAGGCTACCACACCGCGTTCTATGAGTTGCTCCTCAAAGTCAAGTCGCAACTGTATTAACGGTGTTAAGAAAAAGGAAACAAACTTGCAAAAAACGCAAGACATTTTCGTCTTGCGAAGCAAGCCCATAGGGAAATTCATCTTGCAAAGCAGCTCAAAAACCGCAAAACCCTTTAGTCTAGCGAGTTTTTCGTCTTGCGAGGCATTCGTCTTGCGGGGCACCACTGTACAATGAGAAAGAAATAGTATTGGAACAGGAATGTGCCAAACTCAGATTACAAAAGATCCCAGGCTTGGCCCATGGCCTTTTGCCACCTGAGGCAAAATGGCTGGAATGTTGCCTGCTGTGGGTGGGGCTGTGCTCCCTTTGAAGAAATGGTTTACAGCTTGGAGGTACTTCTGGATCCTTTACTGTTGCTTGAGGCTCAGATGGGTTCAGTGGCTCAGAGTGCTTTCCATCAGCTTTGGCTTGTGACCCAGCTGCACCCTTACGTGGGCTGGGAAAGACTAACAATTTGACTCATTAAACACATAGCATGGGAGACACTTCTACAGGCACTGTGTATTACATGGTGAAAGTTAATATAAAAACTCTAAGAGCTTCTGGGTGTTTATGTGCTACCTACTACACCACAATGCTCTCTACGTCTTACAGTTTGGTCACTGATGGAGTTCTCCTAATCTATCCATGCTTTAAGATTTGTTTGATTTCCATTTTCTATGATATGATTAGCTGGGACCCAGGAGATGGTCTCAGTAGTTATGGAACTCCCTGGAAAAGGGGGTTTTGCCTCCTTTAATTTTGATATGCATTTGTACTATCACATTTCTCTGGTTATTTTTTTGTACCTTTGACTTGTTTGCATTTATTTATTGATTGATTTGATTTTTACATTTATATGCTCCCTTTTGCCCAAGGAGTTGTAAAACCAACAAAAAAACTATAAGGGGATATCCCCCACCCCCTCAAACATATTTAATATGAATTTTAAAATATATTCTTACATTTATATCCCATTTTTCTTCCACTGTGGAATGTAAGGTTGTATATACTGGGTCCCCAATCTGTCTCCCATCCAGATACCGATCAGAACTAGAACTGCTTAGCTTCATCAAAGTAATGGCTATATGTGCCTTAACGGTCAAGACATACTTCCATATGATGCATTATATATTTTATCTCCTACCTTTCTGTTTAGAGACCATCCCTTCTGCACATGGAGCACAATCATAACAGCAAAATTTTTCTCCCTCCTTCTTTTTCCTGCTGTAGCCAGGTTGGCAGTTGTCATTGCACACAGAAATAGGCAACACCTATACATAATAATAACAGAGATTAGCAATAAGATATTATTACTCTTCTGTCGTTCACTTCCCATCTGATTTGAGTTACAGATAGGTAGCCGTGTTGGTCTGCCATAGTCAAAATAAAAAAATTCCTTACAGTAGCACCTTAAAGACCAACTAAGTTAGTTCTTGGTATGAGCTTTTGTGTGCATGCATTCGTGTGTGGTATCTGAAGAAGTGTGCATGCACACGAAAGCTCATACCAAGAACTAACTTAGTTGGTCTTTAAGGTGCTACTGGAAGGAATTTTTTTATTTCATCTGATTTGAATCATGTAAGGGGGAACGTGAACAAAACCCGGTAGGCCCAGATGCTTCTGTCACTTTCTTCTGACCCTTTTCCACCAGCTTCTATCCGTTGCAAATCTGAAGTCTGCAGTAGAGACCCTTCTCTGTTGATTTTCTGCTCATGTCAGCAGTGTTGCATCAACTGCATAGGATTAAGAATGCTGTATGGGGTTTGTGGGAGAGGTACAAAGATTTAATAGAACAAAAAACACCCTGGTGGTTATCACCATTTGAAGGTTCCTAACTCAAACCGCTTGGCAAAAAGGGGAAGTGGCCTACATATAGAAAATTACTAGAAAATTACTAGAAGAGAAATAGAAATTAAAAGACTATGAGGAAGTTAAAGACCATTTTCATAGTTGGCTACACTATAGACAACTACATGAGATGTACAAGGAAGATAATAAGAAAGGGTTCAGTTATACAATTTCCAGATTCCAAATGGAAGTTGTAGAAGAAGTGAAGCTGTTGAAGAAAGCATATAGTATTCTGCTAGAATGGGAAACAAAAGGTGAGGTCAAATGAGTCATGATTAAATGGGCACAGGACATAGGGCATAATATACAATTTGAAGATTGGGAAAAATTGTGGAAAGTAGATTTGAAATTTACAGATTGTTCTCTTTTGAAAGAAACCTATATGAAAATGATGTATAGATGGTATACTACACCTGTACAAATAGTAAAAATGTACAAAACTGGATCAAACATATGCTGGAAATGTAAAGAAAAAGAAGGTACTTTTTATCATATGTGGTGGGAATGTAGAGAAGTTAAAAAAAATAAAATGGAAATGATCTAAAATGAATTGAAAAAAGTTTAAAATGACATTTGCAAAAAAAACCCCAGAAGCATTTTTGTTAGGGATTGTGGGACAAGACCTGCCAAGAAAACAAAGAATTTATTTATGTATGCTACGACAGTGGCAAAAGTCTTGTTAGCACAAGGATGGAAGAATGAGGAAATCCCAAAGAAAGAACAGTGGCAAGAAAAACTGATGAGTTGTGCGGAACTGGCCAAACTGACCTACAAATTACGTGAGAAGGACAATTGTGACTTCAAAGAAGATTGGGAACCTTTTACAAATTACTTAAAAAATTAATAAAATGACTTGGACTCCTTGGCATGTTTTGAATAAACATACACAAATTTATTAATAGAATATATGACAGATAAGGTAATGATATGTACAATTTTTAACATGCAGAGTAACAAGTGCAAACAAATCAGAGAAGGGAGCTGAGGGAAGTCTCGGGAGAGAGGGAGAGGGAGGGATGGCAAGGGGGGATGGAAGGGGGAAAATAATGTAATTGATTATTTGCATTGGTAACTTGTTTTGTTAAAATGGTTTAATAAAAATATATTTAAAAGAAGAAGAAAAAAGAATGCTGTATGGGTAAAAAAGCCTCCTTACTGCTAGCAATGAGCACTGAGAACGTGAGCAGAGCCAACAGGCTCATTCCCACACCCTTCATCACAGAATCATAAATGCATCAGGGATGAAAACCTAACTACGAGTAGAGAATTGATCTCCATATTGCGGGCGGTTGTCCTTGACATGACTAATGCCATTTGTAATCACAATGAAGCTGAGCTGTTTGGAAGTCAACCTGGGAACTTTGTAAGTGCCTGCGACAAATAGGAGTCAAGCTTTATGAACAACAGAATCCTCTTCCATCTTGAAATGAAATTGGGAAGTAGAGGATTGCTGGATTCCTTGGGTGACACATCCTTAGCATTCTTCTTCTCCTTCTTGCCCTCCCCCCCCCAAAAAAAATCTCCTAATACAGTATTCAACATTTATTTCACATATATGTACATTATATACAGTTCTGGATTGATATTTTCCCCATTTACATACTTGTGTTCACTGCTTTATATATTTAAAAGTTAGCTAACCTATCTTACCTGGTTAAAACTTGGATGCCATAGAATTTGATCATCATTAATTATTAACTCTTCTCCTAAAGGAGCCTGAGAATCCAGTCTTCCAACTTTTGCTCTAACCAGTGAGCCATTGGGAAAAATCAACCAGTTCGTTACATCAAAAGAAGCAACTAATTCTCCGTTGTCATCAAAGTGCACAGAATCTCCCACACTGTTATTGAACGTGATGTGCCTTAGAAAGGAATGCACCTTTTAAAGAGAATATGTGCAGAGATGTCACTAGGTCCTGAAATTTATTCAATGGACTTCACGGAGGCCTTACAAATTTTTCAACAGTATGCCGTTCTCATTAAATAATGCTATATTAGAACCATTATATAATGCTGCTAGAAATGAATTATGCAAATTTACAACTCCTTTTACTCTGTACCAAAGGGTGAATTGTAGTTACCTGCCATGATTGCACATTTGGAAATGCCAGTTTCCCTCCTTGCATAATCCTTCTAATCTTGGAGCTCCTTTTCTTTATGGCATGCAAAGCATGTGCCACAATGTAGACAGCGTTGTAGACATTGTAGCTGTGGCCAGTCATGTCCATTTCAAACAGAATTCCAGGAAGGCCCTCCAGCTTCTCGTCCCCAGTGCAAGCTTTGTTGTTTTCCTCATCTTGCTGTCCTTTAGAGATTTTGAATGAGCAGCTGAAGGCCTGCTCCCAGAAGAACTGGATAAAGCCATCACCTTTTGCCCACAACGGCCTTAACTTGTGAATGAACTTGTGGAAACCAAATAACTGACTTGAGTGAACTGTGAAGGATAAAGAACCATGAAAGGCTTGCATATCCCAATTCTTCTGAAGAGAGTGTGATGCAAAATCCCAATGGGATGTAACAATCCATACTTTATTCAGAGGTGGCAGTGAGAAGAAAGGAAAAGAAAACAGCAGCATTCTCAAACTCTGAAAAGATGGAGGCTCTCCATAAATAAAGAATACACTGGGATTTCCCGTACTGGAGTTTCCCTCACAGATTTTTGCATAGCTTTCTAAACGCTGCAAACCAAACTTTATCATCTCATCCACATAATTCCATTTGGGTATTCTTGCGACAAAGGCATAACAGATACCATGAATGGAAAGCAATGGCATCATTGTCTGTAAAAATCTATCTCCTCGATCATCATCTACAGCCCAAAGCCCAATCCAGGTCCATCTGAAATGCTGAAGTAACCGCACAACACCCATGTGCTGGTAGGCTTCATTGGGGACCATGTGGTATAGAAATGGGAATAAACTTTGGGCACCTTGTAGTGGCAAAAATGATCCATATGTGAGCTGAAAGGAAAAGTACAAGAATAGAAAGGAATTTTAAACCATAAACTTGTAGGAGGTCCTGTATGTCTCTTCGGAGGCCCACCATGAGGATCTCCCCAGTAATTGGTTTCATAATGACCTACCCTGAATCACTTGTCTCAGGCAACATGCCTCTTCTTCTAAATATTTCATTTAGGTCTGCATGCTTGGTCGCCTTCTATCATGCCAAATGAATTGGCAGAGCACTCTTTCGTTAGGATGGTGCTTTGAAAGGCAATGGTACAGTGCTGCCATGCTGCTAGAGCTCTCACATGAATTATCACTCCCACTTGCTTAAGCTGTAATAGCAAACTACAATAGTGATCCAGACTGAAGCTAGCTACATTGGGATAGACATTAGGCTTCCATCAAGTCTGTGGTCATTAGGCTTCCATCAAGTCTGGAGGCCATTTCTCATGTTACATAACAAAATGTCACAAAACGTGGCTATAGGATTGACAAAGTCTTATGAAATTTAGAGTAGCTTCTCTGTAGCACTGGGAATAAGTAGGGACAGAAGAGAAATAAAATTTATGTCTCACCCCCCCTATTTATTTTTATTAAAGATTTCTTGTTGCATACAATGGTAGGTTAGGAAGAAAAGAGGGGAGAGAGGGGGGAAGGTATGGGGTGGGGTGGTTATGCTTCTTTTCTTCTACTTAGTGTATGTGTGGAGTTTTGTGTCAGCATTACTTTTGTCATATTGTTGGGCTCTGTGTGTGATGAAGGAGAGCCATACTAGGGTGATTAAGCAGGGACCTACATTATTACCTTGTTCAAAACAACCTGAGAACAAAAAGCTAGTGATTCTTTGAAATTTGCCATTCTTTTATTTTAGCAATCAAAATTTCCAACTGAGTAATATGTGCTAAAATGCATATGGAAAGGCATAGTGTGCATTAGAATGTATATAATAGTGAAAATAGCATATAAAAAATGCATTATAGAAGAGAATATGTTTTGCAAAATAGATTACATTAGGGAACATTGCAACCAAGCATGTGTATTAAGAGAAGTCCACAGGAAAATGCTCATGGGAAATATATAGAAAGGGTTGCTGAGATCAAGATAGTGTACAACAGTTGTGAGAGCTCCATACACTCATACACAAAGCTTACCTGTGGAGTCTTGTGGACTGCTGAAACAATGGCCATATTGGCAGAGATTTCAGAGATGCACCCTCCAATGAGAGCTATCAGATTGTTCTGGCTGTCACACTTGAAGTTGGGGACAAACCTATGTAGCTTAAGGTAGCTTTATAGGTCATCCTTGCAGTGTAGTAGCTATTGAGGATGTGGAGTCCCAGAGAGATATTTGGTAAGATGTTGGGATTCTCATTGATCTCTTTGACAGCAAATGCAAAAGCAAGGATGTGCTGGTAGTTTTTAGGCACTGAACTGTAATCAGAGTTACAGTTAGGTGTGTTTTTTTTAAGTGCTGCAGCTACAATGAAACAGCACATTAATGTTAAGCTTGTAAGACGGAGGTGTATCGTAGCTGAGAATTATACAACATACTATTGAAATGCACAACAATAAGCATGATATGTGCTATCACAAACTGTATACCTAAAGAAATTCCTCTCTGTACATATTGTCCTCCCTCCTATTTCTTACAAAAGCAGCAGCAATTACTGGCCCAAGCAGATGGGGCTTCACTGTGATGTGTTTGGTTTTTTGTATTTTCACATCAATGGAGTCATAGAGCAAAGCTTATTAATGGTCTGTAAATAACAATATAATGTAGAATGTAATATATCTATCAACAATTTGCCACTGTTACGGGAAAACCACAATTCTCACACCAAAAGTAAATAAATCACAGTATTTCTTGATAACGCATTCTCAGTAATTATGAACTGAATATATTATAAAGTGAGAAAGGGAAGAAGTAAGGTCTTACATGGGTTCATCAGTGATGGTCTGTGTACGCTGTTCCAGGAAAGAGAGGCTATCATAAAGAAAGAATATTTGAGAAACAATCCCACCAATGACAAGGTCCCCTGGCTGGAAAAATTCATGAGGAATCGGGAGGGGGTCATCAGATATACTGCAATTCACAACATGTTTCCCACAAACAGTATGGCACAACAGTATGAGAAGCAATGCCACTACCAGCATGATCCTGCTGCCAAAACTTTCCCCCAAGATTGAGATACACATTTTTCAATTTGCAAAATTATATGTTTACCACCCACAGCATTATATAAGGCAGTTCAGGAATGTGCAGATGTCCCATACAGGGATCAAACCTGCAAGTTTGACGTTGTTAGCACCAGGCAGCTTAGACTATACTCTTCCTCTACTGATTTACTGTTTGATCTGTTAGGTAACAATTTTGCTGTGCATATAAATATATATCATTTCTCATCTGTATCCATCTCTATATCGTGTGCTTTCTTCTCAATTTATTCTCTCAAGGTGAGAGAGAAATAAAAGCTCCTTCTCCCTTTACAATACTTAGCTATAGATCTTCACCTCTAGGCATCAATTACTTTAACTTGGATTGCAAAGGGGGGTGTTGTGTTGAGAGTTCTTAGTCTGCCCCTTACCGCACAAATTGGTAAATTAGGTCAACAGTGTGTAGATAGGTGAAACTGTTAATCGATACATAGCTACTGCCCAATTTCTTCACACTAAGAATTGGAAGATGAACTTGGGGAAACAAAGAGTTGAGGGTTACGCCTAATACAATTTTTGTAATAAAATGGTGGCAGAACAAGCCCATGGGAGCCCTTCTGACCCAACAAATGCATGAAAGAGCAGTGCCTCTTCCTAGATCCAGTTTGCAACATGAAGATTTTATAGCTTTTTTTCGATATTCATTCTTATTCCTAATTATGGGCCCCAGACATCAATTAAGTCAGAGGATGGAAACCAGTAATTTTGACAATGACAGGGATGGCAAAAACTTCCCCAGTGAGTAGACAGACTTTGAAGTTTCATCAAGCATGACAAAACTACCTCAAATCTCTCCACCCCAAGAAAGTATTATAATTCCTGAATTATACCATTCACCCTTCATGTTCTTACTGGGCAACTGCAGGTGTTAAGGGCAACAGAAGTATTATTTAGGCAATACAGATATTGTATGGTATTGTGGTTAATTCAAGCTTCACCACTTCCTTGGAACTGGATTGTTGTCAGTAGCAAAGGAATGGACTGAAGTCCCAGATTTGTTTATTCACTACAATAGACACGTGGATTCTGTGTGAGTGAAGTGATCATGCAATTGAAACTACAATTCAACAAGGAGCCAACTTGCAAGCAATATTATCCATATGGAATAGTCAGAGACTGAGGTGACCTTGAGAGCACAATGTGATTTAGGGATAAATTGGAGTTATATATGAATGAGGTACAGGATTTTGGAACTTTTACAAACCTTTAATGTTTAAACTTGAATCCATCCATAATAAAACACAGACTGGTAAAGAGAAACATATTTTTATTTATTTGTTTGTTTGTTTGTTTGTTTGTTTGTTTAATATTTAATGAAAGAACATAATATCCTGACAGAAATTTGGTGGAGAATATGAAGTAATTGCCTTCCATAGATTATAATTAGAATGCATAACACATCATAGTAGAAATTATCAACAGTGCCTTCCATGCTCAATTGGTATAAATGATTTGACAAAGTTGGAGATTTAAAGATTAAACCTGTTAGGGGACATATTTCCAAGAAATATACATAGTATATTGTAAACTTTTTATTGTGACAGAGCCAAAAAAGAAGTTTATAAATTTTGTTGAGAAATTATAATGGAATAGTGGGAAAAATTGAATCATTGCTCTTTCCTTTCTTCTTATTTGGTCTCCCTGCTATACAGTCTCATCCCATGTAGAGGAGAACAGCTCAATGTGGAGACCAGGATCCCTGCAACAATTTTTAAAATAAGGAAGATCCTATCTCTCTTCTGATAGTGTCATCATTTTGGGTCATCGTGGCTGCTCTCATATGCTTATTTTTCCACAATTATGTAGGACCTTTGTTGAACTTGGGTTTCAACAGATGCCCAAAACATACAGTGGTGCCTCGCAAGATGAAATTAATCCGTTCCGCGAGTCTCTTCGTCTTGCGGTTTTTTCGTCTTGCGAAGCACGGCTATTAGCGGCTTAGTAGCTATTAGCGGCTTAGCGGCTTAGCGACTATTAACGGCTTAGCGGCTTTAAGAAAAAGGAAACAAACTCGCAAGAACTCGCAAGACGTTTCGTCTTGCGAAGCAAGCCCATAGGGAAATTCGTCTTGCGGAATGACTCAAAAAACGGAAAACTCTTTCGTCTTGCGTGTTTTTCGTCTTGCGAGGCATTTGTCTTGCGAGGTACCACTGTACTTAGAAGGGAAATACGTTGAAATAGTTCATATGGTATGGAAATGCATTTATGAATGCAATCAGGTTGAAGATAAAATTAACTACAGTAGTACCTCGACTTAAGAACTTAATTCGTTCTGGAGGTCTGTTCCTAAGTTCCTAACCTGAAACTGTTCTTAACCTGAGGTACCACTTTAGCTAATGGGCCTACAGCTGTCACCACATAATTTCTGTTCTCATCCTGAAGCTAAGTTCTTAACCCGAGGTACTATTTCTGGGATAGCGGAGTTTGTAACCTGAAGCGTCTGTAACCCGAGGTACCACTGTACTCATTGATTTGTCCAGATAAGACTTGCCCCAATAAGATTTTTAATCTCCCATTGTTTATTGGTTCTCACATCATTTCTCCCAGGACAGTAATTTTAAACTTTTATTTTGTAGACTTCCTTAGATTTGATATATCCATATTGCATGGGTTCAGTGTAAGACCTTGCATTTTCCCACTGTTACTCATTGTGAAGGCATTGGGCTATATACAATAAATTGAATTACATGTGCAACTGCATATACAGCATTGCAGACATTGTAGCTATGGCTAGGCATGTTCATTTGAAACAAAATTCCAAGAAGGCTCTCCAGCTTCTCCTATCGAGTACAGGTTTTCTCTAACTCCCTAAACAGGTTTAGGCAAGAGCTGGCTGCTTGCTTCCAGAACATTCTTCTGCATGGGGTGGGTTCATCCGCTATATGAATTTCTGGAAGCCTAACAGTTTATTTGAGTGAACTGTGAAAGTTATGGAAACATGGGGTTGTGGCTTATGACTGCAGAATATAGGTATGAAGCCAACTTGAAGTGTGATGCATCAATCTTCAATGAAGTTGCAAGAATTTCCTTAATGTTTCCTTAGGTAAAGGTAAAGGTACCCCTGCCCGTACGGGCCAGTCGTGTCCGACTCTAGGGTTGTGTGCTCATCTCACGTAAGAGGCCGGGAGCCAGCGCTGTCCGCAGACACTTCCGGGTCATGTGGCCAGCGTGATGAAGCTGCTCTGGCGAGCCAGCACCAACGCAGCACACGAAAACGCCGTTTACCTTCCCGCTATAAAGCGGTACCTATTTATCTACTTGCACTTAGGGGTGCTTTCGAACTGCTAGGTGGTCAGGAGCTGGGACCGAAAGACAGGAGCTCACCCCGCCGTGGAGATTCGAACCGCCGACCATACGATTGGCAAGTCCTAGGCACTGAGGTTTTACCCACAGCGCCACCCGCGTCCCACAATGTTTCCTTAATCAAGCCTTAATTCTCTAAGCTACAATTTTCTCACATATATATTTCATTTGGTTTTCCTTATTAGTTGCTCCCTCCTATTGAGTTCAGGCCTAAGTACAATGATATAGCATTTAGGGAAAAAGATGCAACCCAGTAAGCCAGTATTGGATGCTAAGATGGAGAAGATCTCCACAGCCACCATGTATTTTCCTTTGGTGCTCAAGTAGGTTGGAACAAAAGTCAGCCAGACACTGCAAAACACCAACATGCTGAAAGTGATAAATTTGGCCTCATTGAAACTGTCCGGCAACTTCCTGGCTAGGAAAGCCAAAATGAAGCTGACAATGGCCAAGGAACCCATGTAGCCTATAACACAGTAGAACATGATAGCTGAACCCTCATTACATTCCAGTAGCATTTCTCCTGTCACTGAGTGCATGTCCATATCTGGGAATGGAGGGAAAGTACATAACCAAAGAGAACAAATGCAAGCTTGAAGAAAAGAGCCGGAGAGGACAATGGAATTTGCCATTCTCTTCCCCACCCATTTTCTGATTCTGGATCCTGGCTGAGTTGCCATGAATGCCAGAACCACGGTGATGGTTTTTGCCAAAGTGCTGGAAAGGGCAACAGAGAACATGATGCCAAAGGCTGTTTGTCGGAGAAGGCAGGTGACCTTTCCAGGCTGTCCAATGAAGAGTAAGGAGCAGAGGAAGCAAAGAAGGAGAGAAATGAGAAGGATGTAGGTCAGGGTTCTGTTGTTAGCTTTGACTATGGGAGTGTCCTTGTGCTTCACAAAAATTCCAAGTATGAAAGTTGTGATGAAGGCGAAGGAAATGGCTAAGATGGCTAAAGTAATCCCTAATGTTTCTTTGTAAGAGAGGTAGCTTAAAGCTTTGGGGATGCATTGAGTTTGGTCCATATTGGGATACTGGTCTTCTGGACATTTGACACAGGCATCCATATCTGAAAATAGTAAAGAGCTACTTTAAATACTTCCAGAAGTTGATCACCTATTTAAAGGGGTGATCAGTGAGAATGAATTTCTAGGAAAAAGGGGTCCCTTAATATCAAAATTCTTTATTTTAATTTCATCTCAAGCAAAGAATGTCATATGGAAGTTCTCAACCATCTAGGCTGTGCTTTGAGAATAATGATGATACTCACTTATCTGACAGCGTTAGAAACTTACAATGAATTCACTTTAAAGACCAAAGAAGCAATTTTCATATGAAAAGTATCATTATTGTTGTTTTTCTTTTCATTCTATTAATAATTTGTTGCTATTATGGGTAGTATTATTCTTATAGGGTATGGTCTGAAGGTACAATGCATAATCATCCTGTTAAAGTGACTGATGACTGATTCAACTTTCTCACTGGATAGTAGACAGCTTGGAATCTCTATGTACATTTCCTTGAGTTCTCTTCTGATTACAGAAGACATTCGGTATACAATGAGAAAGAAATAGGATTGGAACAGGAATGTGCCAAACTCAGATTACAAAACAGCCCAGGGTTGTCCCATGGCCTTTTGCCACCTGAGGCAAAATGGGAGAGAGTCGCCCCGACCACACCATCATTCCACACCACTGGTGGAATGTCCCCTCTCATGGAACATAGCATGAGCCAGGGCATTCTACAAGGAATTACTGCTCATCTTCTTACCATCAAGGTAGGGAAGATGAGCAGTCACACTGTTTGCACTCCCTTTGAAGGAATGGTTCACAGCTTGGGGGTACTTCTGGTTCCTTTGCTATTTCTCTAGGCTCAGATGGGTTCAGTGGCTTGGAGTGCATTCCATAAGCTTTGGCTAGTGACCCAGCTGCACCCTTACCTGGGCTGGGATAGCCTAACTATTTGAGTCGGGAAACAAATAGCATGGGAGGCACTTCTACAGGCACTGTGTATTTCATTTTGAAAGTTAATATGAAATATGAAAACACTAAGAGTTTCTTGGCAGCTGCGTACTAATTGTTTCATCATAAGGCTCTCTACTTTTCACAGTTTGACTACTGATGAAGTTCTCCTAATCTATCCATACATTAAGATTTGCTGGACTTTTCAGTGATATGGTTAGCTGGGACCCAGGAGTTGGTCTCAGCAGTTATGGAACTCCCTGGCAAATAGGGTCCATTTTGCCTCCTATAATATTGATGGGCATTTGTATTATCACATTTCTCTGGTTATTTTATGATACCTTAGACTGGTATTTATTTGTTAATTTTATTTTTACATTTATATGCTCCCTTTCACCCAAGGAGCTGTAAAACCAACAATAAACTGTGAGGGGATGTCCCCCCCCCCGTCCCACTGCAGCAAATTTAAAATGAATTTTAAAATATTTTCTTACATTTATATCCCATTTTTATTCCACTGTGGAATGCAAGGTTGTATATATTGGGTCCCTGGTCTGTCTCCCATTCAGATACTGATCAGACCTAGAACTGCTTAGCTTCATCAAAATAACGGCTATATGTGCCTTAAGTGTCAAGGCATCCTTCCATGTGATGTATTTTACATTATATCCCCTACCTTTCTGCTTAGAGATCATCCCTTCTGCACATGGAGCACAATCATAGCAGCAAAATTTTTCTCCCTCCTTCTTTTTCCTGCTGTAGCCAGGTTGGCAGTTGTCATTGCACACAGAAATAGGCAACACCTATACATAATAATAACATGTAGATTAGTAATAAGATATTTTTACTCTTCTGTCATTCACTTCCCATCTGATTTGAATCAAGTGAGGGGAAAAGTGTCATGGTGGTGTCTGCTCTTCGCAATAAACACCCTCTGCTCACTTAGAGAGATATTTACAGTTCTTTATTTACATATGTACAAACAGCAACAGTTCCGAATCATGCTTCTACATCCGACGAGTCAGATTCGGGGAGTGGCTTCCTTTGGTTCCTTCTCCAACACAGCATATATGCGACTCTTGCAAGACATCTTTGATCTCTGTGTTTTAACTCTCTCCTCGCGTGTGCCAAAGACACCACTTCCCCTTCTGTTCCTGACTCCCTGGTTGGTGGTAGGGCTCCCCAGCATTGCAGAGCCCTGACACCCCTTGACTGCTCTCCGCCTTCTCCTCCCCATTACATCCGCCATTCCCCTGCTTTCCCCAACTGACTGTCCCTTCTTGGATATTCCCCCTTCACTTGATGCAAGGGTGTTCCTTGTCTGTCCCGTTACAGAGAGTGAGGAAAACCCATTAGGCTCAGTTGCCTCTGTCACTTACTTCTTAATCTTTGTCATCAGCTTCTATATATTGCAAATCTATAGTCTGAAGTACAGACCCTTCTCCATTGAATTTCTGCTCATGTCAGCAGTGTTGCAGTGTAAGAGCCAACAGGCTCATTTCCACATTCTTCATCAAACAATCATAAATTCATCAGGGGATGAATAACCTATGAATAAGTGGAGAACTGCTGATCCCCATATTGTGGGCTGTTGACCCTGACATTACGAGTGCCAGTTGTAATAAAAATGAAGCTGAGCTGTTTGAGATCTTTGTAAGGGCCTGCATCAAATATGAGTCAAGATTTAAAAAACACCAGAATCGGGACGCGAGCAGTGAGGAAGCACAGAAAGCCAGCTCTTGGCTTTCTGGGCGCTGTGAGATTGTGGGGAAAGACGCAAGGGCGCAGCGTACCCCGAAACCTCAGGGGGGGAACCCTTGGGGGAGAGGGCCACCTGCAGCGTGGACGCGGTCGACCTACCCCTCTGGGAAAAGAGAACAGAGAGGAACGAGAGAACGGCGACCGCTAGCGCAAACTGGGAAGTGCCGCCTCACAGCGAAACGCCCAGAGCTTCAGCTGCAAACAGCGTCGGAGCTCCTCAAGATAAGAACGGGGTCTCCAGCATGGGAAATTTTCTTTCTTGAAGTGCTTATTATATGCTTATTATATAAGCGCGCAGTTGGCGTGAAGCTAGGAGACGCCCAGGTTTTTCTTTGTTTGTTTATTTATGGGATTCTCCTCGGCAGCGGAGACAAGATGGCGCAGAAGGGGAGCCGCAGGAGCGAGGAGGTTAGTGAATAGTCTGACTGAATGAGCAAGAGCCGAGTTGATAGTGAATTTGGACTGAATTGTTTTTTAATGATTTCAAGGACTAAATTGTATTAAACAATATAACGCCAATTCCGGGGGCAGACAGTGACGGACGCTTTTTCAAGCTTTCCGGTGAGGTCTCGTCTTGACTACGACGACCCCCCCAAATATCATCTACGCTCCTCAAGGATATTTATTCAAGGATAGACTGGTGAGGACACGCCAAGGGAGGTGCGGTAGGGGTTTGACTCTCGGTTTGCAGCCTGAGATACGTTAAAGACGCCCAAAGCTGTGACGGTAACAACAGGTCAGGTCGCTGTTGCAACAGGTCAGGTCGCTGTTATTGGTGGCGGAAGTCGGACGCTGAGTAATCAACGGTACAGAAGTTTCCCTCTGCTTGTTTATTTGTTTGTTTTTTTTCTTCATGACTGTGCCTGACTTGTGTGGGGCTGAAGAGGAGGGCATGAAACTCTGAGTGGGAGCCTAGACTGTAACCGGGGGATATCACTGGGATTGCAACCACTTGGTGAGAGGAGACCAAAGTGCGTAAAGTGCTTAAAGTGTTCAAAGTGTCTGAAGTTCCTGAAGTGCTGGAAGTGCCGGAAGTGTTAGAAGTATTGGAAGCTCCTGAAGTTCCTGAAGTACCGGGAGTGAATTAATCAGGACTAAAATTGACTGTATAGGAAAAGAAGCTGTGTAGGACGACCACGTCTCCAATTAGACTCTAATAGACTTTTATAGACTCTCCACCCCTCTCCCACCTTCCATTCCCCCCCTTCCATTCCCCCCCCTTCCCTTCACTCTTCTTCGGAGTGCTGGGCGCTGGACGTGACGCAGGTGAAACTAGGCAAAAAGACCCGAGGGGAGGACTGAGAGGAGTAGAAGGGGAAAACAAACTAAAGCCAGAGGTGGACTAATCGATGTTTCTGGAACAAGAATTCCCCCCAGGGCTTTTAAAGGGTATATAGAGGGTTTGTCGGTTCTCCCGGGGTATACACGTATTTTGTATGGACATTGGATGGGGCAAGATCAGTCATAATATTTACCACCCCAGCAGGCGCTCTCTGAGGGGAAAGGAGGGAAGGGTCAGGATTATAGGACTATAGGACGAAAAAGGATTATAGGAAAGAACTAACGGAGAATAAAGGGAGTGCGTCACAAATAATGATGGGGAAGGAAGGGAGGGACGCAAAGAAAGTCGGTGGGACCCCGGGGGAGAGAAAGACATCACGCCAAGAGGAGATCAAAGATTTAGATAGCTTATGGATCAAAATAAAGGAAGAATTTAAACAAAACGAAACATATATAGAAAATAAGCTAGGGGATATGCAAGAACTGATTGACAAAAAAATAGAAGAGGCAGTAGGAGAGCTCTCATCAAAAATCCAAGACCTGTCAGTAAAATCTAAGATAATTGAGGAGTCTAATAAGAAATTACAGAAAGAAATGAGGGAACAGGAAAAAGAAACTGGGAGGATGAGGGAAGAGTTGGGGGAGTTAAATAAAGCACAGGACAGGATTTGGGACAATCTTGCTATGGCGGACATGCGTCAAAAGCAGCTCCACTTAAAATTTAGAGGTGTGGTAGAAGAAAGAAATGAAGATGTCAGGAAGAAAATGATTAAGGAGCTATCTAAATGGTTGGGCCTGGAAGAAGAAGAGATAGCATTAACAATAGATAACGTATTTAGAATGTCTAGACCACAACATTTAAAACCTAATAAATTTTTGGGAGACTGTCTGGTGATATTTAACTCCTTAGAAATGAGAAATCTAATTCTAAGGACGAGCTATCGTAATAAACTCAGAATTGAAGGTAGGCCCATCATTATCTATAAAGAAATCCCAATTAGACTATTACGAAAAAGAGAGGGCTATAGACAAGTGGTCGCGGCTTTAAGGAGGAATGGAATACAATTTAGGTGGGAGTTCCCCGAGGGGATCACCTTCTTCTATAAAGACAAGAAATTTAAACTGACGGACATACAGGAAACAGAGAAGTTCCTGAGAAGATATGAAAGAGAACTGGGAAGGACAGAGTATAGACTGCGAGATAGGGAAGAAACGAAGGGGAACGGTCGGGAGAAGGAAGAGGAGGGGGAGGAGAGCGCGAAAGACCAAGAAGAGAGGGGGTTAATCTCAGGAGATGAAGAGGAGGAAGCCGCAGTGGGAGAAGGGGCGGCTGAGGAGGAGGGGCTCTCAGGAAACAAAGGCGCTAGATTCTAATTAGAGTTTTGACCTGAGATAGAGTAGTCGGAGAACTAAGATAACACTGGACACTTTAAAATTTTTATCGTGGAACGTGAATGGGTTGAATGAGAAAATTAAAAGAAATAAAATCCAAAAAGCTTTGAGAAATAAGAAATGTGACGTAATCTGTATTCAGGAAACTCATATGGCAAAGAGGCATAGACATATTTTGGTGAACAAAAAGTTGGGAGTAGAATTTGTAAATTCGGATGTAAACAAAAAAAGAGGAGTGGTAATATACGCCAAAGAAAGGTGGGAACCAATACAAATTTGTAAAGATGAGGAAGGGAGAATATTAGGTATTCAATTAAATTTTCGAGGGGAAAGAATCAATGTAGTGTCGGTATATGCACCGAACTCAAATAGAGCAGAGTTCTTTGAAAAACTTGAAAGTTTGCTGCTGGAATTGGATCCTTATAAGTTAATTCTATTGGGAGATTGGAACGGGGTACCAACACCAAGTATGGACAGAAGTGAGAACCAGAGGAACGTAAACAGGGGGAAGCTCCCCAATGCTTTCAATGAGTTAGTGGAAAATTTAGATCTAATTGATATCTGGAGGCACCGAAATCCCACCACTAAACAGTTCACTCACTATTCAGAGCCCCACAAAAGCTGGGGCAGGATCGATCAGATATGGGTGACTAGGGCGATGGTATGGAGAGTTAAGAGATGTGAGATACTACCCAGGACCCTGTCAGATCACTGCCCTTTGGTCTTGGAAATTAAAAATGAATTGAAAGGGCAACCCAGGTGGAGGATGAATGAATATCTATTTGAGAATGAGGAAGTACTAGATATGGCCAAAAAAACTCTGAGAGAGTACCTGGCGATAAATCTGAGTAGAGATACCCCAATAGAGTTGGTATGGGATGCCGGTAAGGCAGTCCTAAGGGGCTTTTTGATACAGCAAAATAGTTATAGAAAGAAGTTAAGGGAGAAAAAGAAGGACAATATTTTGACCCAATTAAAAGATTGTGAAAGGAAACTGGCCTTAAATCCAACAGATGAAACGATCAGCCAAGCGGTGAAGGTGTTGCAGTCCCAATACTCAGCTATTTTGAACCAGGAGATAGAACAAAAAATCAAATTTACAAGACAGAAATATTTCGAGTCGGCTAATAAAATGGGGAAGCTGCTTGCATGGCAGCTCAGGAAAAGAAAGAAACAAAATACGATTAATAAACTTATTGTAGATGAGAGGGTGATAGAAGACCCGAGTGAAATTGAACGCAGATTTGTTGCTTTTTTTGAAAAGTTGTATGAAAAAGGAGAAGAGAGTAGTGTAGAAGTAAAAAACTACCTGGATCAAGAAGAAAGGAAATTTTTTACAGAAGAGGACTGTATACAACTAAACAAAGCGGTGTCTGTAAAGGAGGTCAGGGATGCTATTAATAAGATGAAGAACGGGAAGTCCCCAGGTCCGGACGGCCTGCCAGCAAAATATTACAAGAAATTGGTAGATCTGTTAGCGCCGGTATTAACAGAGGTAATAAATAATACTCTCCAAGAGGGGAGGATTCCTAGTTCCTGGAAGGAGGCGTACATTACGCTGATTCCCAAGATAGAAAACGAAAAGACAGATTTAAAAAATTATAGGCCAATTTCACTTTTAAATTGTGATTACAAGGTTTTCGCTGACATCATGGCAAGTAGACTCAAGAATCTACTAAACAGATATATACACAGAGATCAAGTGGGATTTCTCCCAGGGAGGCAATTGAGGGACAATGTCCGACACGTACTAGATATAATGGAGTTTCTGGAGGCAAGACCAGATGTACCAGCGGCCCTTATCTTCATTGACGCAGAAAAAGCTTTCGATCGCGTCTCCTGGGAATTTCTGTTGCAAAATATGGATAAGGTGGGAATAGGGGGCCCCTACTTGAAGGCCATTAGGGCGATCTATACAGAACAGCAGGCTAGGCTGATTATTAATAACAACCTGACTAAATATTTTCCAATAATGAAAGGGACAAGACAGGGTTGCCCTCTGTCACCTTTACTGTTTATTTTGGTGCTAGAAACAGCCGCGAACAAAATAAGAGCGACCCCGAATATTAGGGGATTAAAAATTGGAGAGAAAGAATACAAACTAAAGGCCTACGCTGATGACCTGGTCCTTTTCTTAGAGAACCCAATTGAAAGTATTAGCAGAGCGGTAGAACTCTTGGAAGAGTTCGGTAAATTATCCGGATTCAAGTTAAATAGGGGGAAAACCAAAATATTAATAAAGAACTTAACAGCACAGGAGAGATCACAGTTGGAACAACAGGTGGACATTAAAGTAGTAAATAAAGTGAAATATTTGGGAATCTGGTTATCCCCAAAGAATATTAACTTAGTAGAAGATAATTATAATAAACTATGGAAAGAAATGAAGAAAGACATGGACACCTGGCGTAGATTGAATCTATCCTGGACGGGGAGGATGGCATCGATTAAGATGTGTATTCTCCCGAGGCTGTTATTTCTGTTCCAGAACTTACCAGTCATAAAAGGTACCGCCTGCTTTAAAAACTGGCAAAGGACCTTGACCAAATATATTTGGCAGGAGAAAAAACCTAGGGTGAAACTTAAATATTTGATGGATTCTAGGGAAAGAGGGGGCTTTGGTGTACCAAATTTAAGGCTCTATTACGAGGCGGCATGTTTACTTTGGATTAAAGAATGGGTCACACTGAAAGATACTGATTTACTAGACCTAGAAGGATTTGATTTAAGATTTGGGTGGCATGCCTACCTCTGGCAGGAGAAAGATAAAATTCATAGAGGTTTTTATAATCATTCAGTTAGAGGGCCACTTTTAGAAGTTTGGAATAGGAAGAAAAGCGTGATAGAACAGAGTATCCCTTGGTGGCTCTCACCCGTGGACATCATCAAAATAAAGAAAGTAAACATGACAGGTAGAAGGTGGACGTATGAAGATCTCCTAATTAAATCAGAAGAAGGGTGGAAATTAAGACAGCAGGATGAATTAAAAGAGAAAATCAAGGACTGGTTTCATTTACACCAAATTAACGCACTATGGAGGGAACATAAGAGAATAGGCATGGGAGAAAATAAATCTAGATTCCAAGTAGAGATTATTGAGAATAACAATAAATTATTATCTAAAATGTATAGGCAACTGCTGGAAAATGAAAATAAGGAAGTGCTGATCAAAGAGGTAATGACTAAATGGAATAAAGACCTTGGATATGAGCTAGGTTATGACAAATGGCAAACTTTGTGGAAGAATGGCATGAGATTTACGGCATGTGCTGATTTAAGGGAGAATTTATACAAGATGATGTATCGTTGGTACCTGACCCCGGCCAGATTAGGGAGAATGTATAGAACAGCAGATAACACTTGTTGGAGGTGCAAAGATAAGGTGGGGACCTTCATTCATATTTGGTGGACCTGCGGGGAAGTGAAAGGTTTCTGGGGACAAATTTACGAGGAGTTAAAGAAAATTTTGAAGTATAATTTCCCCAAGAACCCCGAAGCTTTCCTCTTAGGGATGATTGGGGAGGAAATAAAAAAATCAGATCAGACCTTCTTTCAGTATGCTACTACTGCTGCAAGGATTTTAATAGCAAAGAAATGGAAATCCCCCGAAATACCAACAATGAGAGAGTGGCGGGTGAAATTGTATCAATATGTGGAATTGGCGAAACTTACACAATATATTAGGCGGGATAATCCCAAAAAGACAGAGGATTGGTCCAAATTTTTAAGTTACCTTGAGATTAATTTAGGAATTAATAATTTAACAGTAGATGATGTTTAACTCCTACGACGTGGAAAGATGAATGAAAATAACTGCAGATGATATATGTAGAATAATTAATCCAAAGCTGAGGTTATTGGAAGTCAAATGTGTGTAAGGGTGTGATTGGTTTTCTTTTTTCTTTCTTCTTTGTTCGTTTTTTTTCTTTTCCAGGTGTATATGTCTGATTTTATGTATGTGTAATTTTATGTGCTTGTAATAAAGTTTAAAAAAAAACAAAAAAAAAAAAAAAACACCAGAATCCTCTTCCAGCTTGAAATGAAATAGGGAATGAAAGGATTGCTGGATCCTTTGGATGACAGATTCTTTGTATTCTTTTTCTTCTCCTACTTCTCCTTCCAAATAATTCTCCTATTCTACATTGATTTCACAAATATGTACATTATATACAGTTTTGGATTGATATTGTTCTCATTTAGAGACTCAAATGTTCACAGCCTTATATACATAAAAGTTAGCTAACCTATCTTACCTGGTTAAAACTTGGATGCCATAGAATTTGGTCATCATTTATTCTTAACTCTTTTCCTAAAGGAGCATGAGAATCCAGTCTTCCAACTTTTGCTCTAACCAGTGAGCCATTGGGAAAAATCAACCAGTTTGTTACATCAAAACATGCAACTAATTCTCCATTGTCATCAAAGTGCACAGAATCTCCCACACTGTTATTGAACGCGATGTGCCTTAGAAAGGAATGCACCTTTTAAAGAGAATATGTGCAGATATGTCGCTAGGTTTCGAAATTTATTCAATGGGCTTCTTGGAGACCTTACTAATTTTTCAACAGTAAGTCATTCTCATTAAATAACTCTATATTAGCACAATTATATAACATATCTGGCAGTGCTTATTCAAAACAAAACAAGAAGGCCAGCAAAAAAAAATGTTGCTAGAAATGAATTATGCAAATTTACAGCTCCTTTTACGTCTGGACTAAAAGCTGAATAGTTATTACCTGCCATGATTGCACGTTTGGAAATGCCAGTTTCCCCCCTTCTATAATCCTTCTACTCTTGGAGATCCTTTTCTTTATGGCATGCAAAGCATGTGCCACAATGTAGACAGCATTGTAGATATTGTAGCTGTGGCCAGTCATGTCCATTTCAAACAGAAGTCCAGGAAGGCCCTCCAGTTTCTCATCCCCAGTGCAAGCTTTCTTGTTTTCCTCCTCTTGCTGTCCTTTAGAGAGTTTGAATGAGCAGCTGAAGGCCTGCTCCCAGAAGAACTGGATAAAACCATCACCTTTTGCCCATGATGGCCTTAAATTGTGAATGAACTTATGGAAATCTAATAACTGATTTGAGTGAACTGTGAAGGATAAAGAACCATGAAATGCTTGCATATCCCAATTCTTCTGAACAGAGTGTGATGCAAAATCCCAATGGGATGTAACAATCCATACTTTACTCAGAGGTGGCATTGAGAAGAAAGGTGCAGAAAACAGCAGCATTCTCAAAACCTGAAAAGATGGAGGCTCCCCATAAATAAAGAATACACTGGGATTTCCCTTACTGGACTTTCTCTCAAAGATTTTTGCATAGGTTTCAAAATGCTGCAAAGCAAATTCTATCATCTCTTCCACATAATTCCATTTGGGTATTCTTGTGGCAAAGGCATAACAGATACCATGAATGGAAAGCAATGGCATCATTGTCTGTAAAAATCTGTCTCCTCGGTCATCATCTACAGCCCAAAGCCCAATCCATGTCCATCTGAAATGCTGAAGTAACCGCACAACACCCATGTGCTGGTAGGCTTCATTGGGGACCATCTGGTATAGAAATGGGAATAAACTTTGGACACCTTGTAGTGGCAAAAATGATCCATATGTGAGCTGAAATGAAAAGTACAAGAATAAAATAGAATAGAATAGAATTTTAAACCATACACTTGTAGGTGGTCCTGTATGCCTCCTTGAAGACCCACTGTGAGGATCTCCCCAGTAATTGGTTTCACCATGATCTAACCTGAATCACTTGTCTCAGGCAACATGTCTCTTCTTCTAAATATTTAATTTACTGCTGCATGCATGTCTGCCTTCTACCATGCCAAATGAACTTGGCAGAGCACTCTTTGGTTAGCATGGAACACTGCTGCCATGCTGCTAGAGCTCTCACATCAATTTTCACTCCTTCTTGCTTAAGTTGTAATAGCAAACCACACAACAGTGAACCAGACTGAAGTTGGCTACACTGGAGAGACATTAGGCTCACCTGAACCTCACCTGAACTTGGCAGAGCACTCTTTGGTTAGGATGGTGCTCTGAGAGGCCATGGAACACTGCTTCCATGCTGCTAGGAGTTATCACATCAATTAACACTCCTTCTTGCTTAAGTTGTAATAGCAGACCAAGCACAACAGTGACCCAGATGGGTCCGTATGGTTAAAGCGATAGTTTTCTCAGTTGTGATGTATGGAACTGAGAGCTGGACCATAAAGGAGACTGGTAGCCAAATAATTGATGCTTTTGAATTAGGGTGCTGGAGGAGACTCTTGAGAGTCCCATGGACTGCAAGAAGATCAAACTTATCCATCCCTAAGGAAATCAGCCCAGAGTGCTCACTGGAAGGACAGATCCTGAAGCTGAGGCTCTAATACTTTGGCCACCTCATGAGAAGAGAAGACTCGCCGGAAAAGACCTTGATTGTGGGAAAGATTGAGGGCACAAGGAGAAGGGGACAACAGAGGATGAGATGGTTGGACAGTGTTCTTGAAGCTACCAGCACGAGTTTGACCAGACTGCGGGAGGCAGTAGAAGACAGGAGTGCCTGGCTTGCTCTGGTCCATGGAGTCACGAAGAGTCAGACACGACTAAACGACTAAACAACAACAGCAACAACATTGGGAGAGACATTAGACTTCCACCAAGTCTGTGGTCTCCAGGAGGCCAATTCTCATACATAACAAAATGCCACAAAACCTGGCCATAGTATTGACAAAGTCTAATGAGATTTAGAGTAGCTTCTTTGTAGCACTGGGAATAGGTTGGGATGGAAGGGAAATAAAATTCAGTTCTCTTTTAAGCAGGGACCCACCTAATTCTTATGTTCAAAACAACCTGAGAACAAAAAGATAGTGATCCTTTGAAACTTGCCATTTTTTTATTTTAACAATGAAACTATCCAGCTGAGTAATATGTGCAGTAAAATGCCAAGAATAGTGAAAATAATTTTTTAAATGCATAATAGAAGAGAATATATTTTGCAAGATAGTTTACATTAAGGAACATTGCATACAAGGGTGTGCATTAGGAGAAGTCCACAGGCAAATTTATTGAAAGGGTTGCTGAAATCAAGATAGTGTACAACAGTTGTGAGAGCTCCATACACTCATATACAAAGCTAACCTGTGGAGTCTTGTGGGTTGCTGAAACAATGGCCATATTGGCAGAGATTTCAGAGATGCACCCTCCAATGAGAGCTATCAGATTGTTCTGGTTGTCACACTTGAAGTTAGGGACAAACGTATGTCGTGTTGACAGAAGGCTTAAGGTAGCTTTATAGGTCATCCTTGCAGTGTAGTAACTATTGAGGATGTGGAGTCCCAGGGATATATTTGGTAAGATGTTGGGATTCTCATTGATCTCTTTGATAGCAAATGCGAAGGCCAGGATGTGCTGGTAGTTTTTAGGCACTGAACTGTAATCAGAGTTGCAGTCTGTTAAATAAAATAAGTGCTGCAGCTAAAGTAAAATGGCATTTTAACACATCATCATCACTTTACTGTAAGCTTGTAAGACTGAGGTGTAGCATAGGTTAGAATTATACAATATAATATTCAAAGGCACAACAATAAGCATGATATGTGCTATCACAAACTCTATATCTAAATGTTCAATATGAACAAATTCCTCTCTGAACATATTTCACTTACTCCTATTACTCACACCAAAAGTAAATAAATCTCAGTATTTCTTGATAATGCATTCTCAGTAATTATGGACTGAACATATTACAAAGTGAGAGAGGGAAGAAGTAAGGTCTTACATTGGTTCATCAGTGATGGTCTGTGCACGCTGTTCCAGGAAAGAGAGGCTATCATAAAGAAAGAATATTTGAGAAACAATCCCACCAATGACAAGGTCCCCTGGCTGGTAAAATTCATGAGGAATAGGGAGGGGGTCATCAAATATGCTGCAATTCATGACATGTTTCCCACAAACAGTATGACACAACAGTATGAGAAGCAATGCGACTACCAGCATGATCCTGTTGCCCAAACGTTCTCTCCAAATTGAGATCGACATTTTTCAATATGTAAAATTATATATTTACCATCCACAGCATTATATAAGGCAATATAAGAATATGCAGCTGTCCCATACAGGGATCAAACCTGCAACCTTGGTATTATCAATACCGGGCAGCTCAGTTTATACTCTTCCTGTACTGATTTACTGGTTGATCTGTTAGGTAACAATTTTGCTGTGCATTTAAACATATATCATTTCTCATCAGTATCCATGTCCATAGCCTTTACTTTCTCCTCAATTTATACTCTATAGCTGACTGATAAATATAAGCTCCTTCTCCTTTTGCAATCCTTAGCTATACATCCTCATCTCTGGGCATCAATTACTTTAACTTGGATTGCAGAGGGGGGTGTTGTGTTCAGAGTTCTTAGTCTGACCCCATACCTCACAAAAAGGGAAATTAGGTCAAGGGTGTGTAGGTCAGTGGAACCGTTAATCAATAAATAGCTGATGCCCAATTTTTTCACACTAAGAATTGGAAGATAAACTGGGGGAAAGAAAATGATGAGGGATATTCCTAGTACAATTCTTGTAATAGAATGGCAGCAGAATCAACTCATTAAAGCCCTCCTGATCCAACAAATGCATGAAAGAGCACTGCCTCTTCCTAGATCCAGTTTGCAACATGAAGACTTTATACCTTTTTTTTGGATACTCATTGTTATTCCTACTTATGGACTCTAGACATCAATTAAGTCAGAAGGATGGGAACCAGTAATTACGACAATGACAGGGATGGCAAAAACTTCCCCAGTGAGGAGACAGACTTTGAAGTTTCATCAAGCATGACAAAAGTATTAGAAATTTCTCAACACTCCCACACCCCCAAAAAGTATTGTAATTCCTGAATTATACCATTCACCCTTCATGTTCTTACTGGGCAACTGCATGTGTTAAGGGCAACAGAAGTATTATTTAGGCAATACAGATAGTGTATGGTATTGTGGTTAGTTCAAGCTTCACCACTGCCTTGGAACTGGATTGTTGTCAGTGGCAAAGGAGTGGACTGAAGTCCCAGATTTGTTTATTCACTAGAATAGACACGTGGATTCTGTGTAAGTGAAATGATCATGCAATTGAAACTACAATTCAACAAGTAGCCAACTTGCAACCAATATTGTCCAAATGGAATGATGAGAGACTGAGGTGACTTTGAGAGCACAATGCGATTTAGGGATATATTGGAGATATATAGGACTGAGATACAGGATTATGGAGCTTGCACAAACCTTTAATATTTAAACTTGAATCCACCCACACTAATACACAGACTGGTAAACAGAAACATATATTTAATCAATAACTATTTAATGAAGGAACATAATATCCTGACATGATCTTGGAGGAGAATATGAAGTAATTGCCTTCTATGGACTATAATTAGAATGCATAACACATGATAGTAGAAATTATCAACAGAGCCTTTCATGCTGCATTTGGAGAAATGATTTTGACAAGGTTGGAGATTTACAGATTAAACCTGTTAGGGGACATATTTCCAAGAAATATACATAGTATTGTAGCCTTATTGGAGTTCACCGATTGGGTCTGCGTTGCTCCGTGACAGGAGGAAGGAAGTCAAAATGACACCGAGTTGGTTCAAAGAAAGAGTTTATTCTGCTCTCCGGATAGCAGAAGGCACTTGCGTGGTGAGTCCACAGCAAGTCCAAAGAAATGACAAGTTTCATGCAGTATATATATCCTCCAGGCACCCTCTCCCTCCTTCCAACCACATCAGCTTGTATACGTAGGTTGACATCACATATGTTCCTGCTCTGGTACTCTCAACCATAAAAGGGATTTCCTTCCTGCACTCCTGACCATAAAAGGATATTCATGTTCCTACTCCTATCTTGGAGCAAGAGGTCACTACTTCCGAGAACATGCTCTGGCGTTAGTCCCAGACTTGGGTCTCTGCGTCATTTGTGGTCAGGACATAAGATATGTCTATGTCTGTTCTACTGGTAAAGTCAAGGCCAGTCTTGCCATCAAACTGATAAGGGAGAGAGCTGTGTTCTTGTTTTGCATTTGCTCAATGGCTAAAGTTTATGCATTTTAGCTAAGGAGAAATGGGGATTTTGGTGCAGTTTAAAAACTGCCTGCACAGTCAGTTTTGGGTTTTGGAAACCCATTCCTTCAGTATATTGTAAACTTTTTATTGTAACAGAGCCAAAAAAGAAGTTTATAAATATTGGTTGAGAGATTATAATGGAATAGTGGGAAATATTGAATTATTGCTCTTTCCTTTCTTCTTATTTGGTACTCCCTGTTATACAGTCTCATCCCATGTAGAGGAGAAGAGCTCAATGTGAAGACTAGGATCCCTACAACAATTTTTAAAATAAAGAAGATCCTATCCCTCTTCTGATGGTGCATGAGTATAGTGCCATCATTTTAGTTCTTTGTGGCTGCTCTCATATGCTTATATTTCCACAATTATGTAGGACCTTTGTTGAACTTGTGTTTCAACAGATGCCCTCAACATACTTAAGAAGGGAAATACCTTGGAATAGTTCATATGGTATGGAAATGCGTTTATGAATGCAATCAGGTTGAAGATAAAATTAACTACAGTGGTACCTCAGGTTAAGAACTTACTTGCTTCTGGAGGTCTGTTCTTAACCTGAAACTATTCTTAACCTGAGGTACCACTTTAGCTAATCGGCCTCCTGCTGTCACCGCAGGATTTCTGTTCTCATCCTGATGCAAAGTTCTTAACCCGAGGTACTATTTCTGGGTTAGCGGAGTCCGTAACCTGAAGTGTTTGTAACCTGAAGTGTCTGTAACCCGAGGTACTACTGTACTTGTTGATTTGTCCAGATAAGACTTGCCCTGATAATATTTTTAATCTCCCCTTGTTTATTGGTTCTCACATTGATCCTCCCAGGATGGTAATTTTCGACTTTTATTCTGTACACTTCATTAGACTTGATATATTCATATTGCATGGGTTCAGTGTAATATCTTGCATTTTCCCTCTGTTACTCATTGTCAAGGCATTGGGCTATATACAATAAATTGAATTACATGTGCAACTACATATACACCGTTGCAGATATTGTAGCTATGGCTAGGCATGTTCATTAAAAAAAAAAAAGTCCAGGAAGGCTTTCCAGCTTCTCCTCTTTAGTACAGGTTTTATCTACCTCCTTAAAGAGGTTTAGGAAACAGCTGGCTGCTTGTTCCCAGAAGTCCAGGATAAAACCACATTCTTCTGCATGGGAAGCATTCCTCTTCTATATGAATTTCTGGAAACCTAACAGTTTATGTGAGAGAACTGTGAAAGTTATGGAAACATGAGGGTGTGGCTTATGACTGCAGAATATAGGTATGAAGCCAACTTGAAGTGTGATGCATCCATCTCCACTGAAGTTGCAGGGATATCCTTAATGTTTCCTTAATCAAGCCCAAATACCTTAATAACTCTAAGCTACAATTTTCTCATATATGTTTCATTTGGTTTTCCTTATTAGTTGCTCCCTCTTATTCAGTTCAGGCCTCAGAACAATGATGTAGCATTTAGGGAAAAAGATGCAACCTAGTAAGCCAGCATTGGATGCTAAGATGGAGAAGATCTCCACAGCCACCATGTATTTTCCTTTGGTGCTCAAGTAGGTTGGAACAAAAGTCAGCCAGACACTGCAAAACACCAACATGCTGAAAGTTATAAATTTGGCCTCATTGAAACTGTCTGGCAACTTCCTGGCTAGGAAAGCCAAAATGAAGCTGACAATGGCCAAGGAACCCATGTAGCCTATGACACAGTAGAACATGATAGCTGAACCCTCATTACATTCCAGTAGCATTTCTCCTGTCACTGAGTGCATGTCCATATCTGGGAATGGAGGGAAAGTACATAACCAAAGAGAACAAATGCCAGCTTGAAGAAAAGAGCCAGAGAGGACAATGGAATTTGCCATTCTCTTCCCCACCCATTTTCTGATTCTGGATCCTGGCTGAGTTGCCATGAATGCCAGAACCACAGTGATGGTTTTTGCCAAAGTGCTGGAAAGGGCAACAGAGAATATGATGCCAAAGGCTGTTTGTCGGAGAAGGCAGATGACCTTTCCAGGCTGTCCAATGAAGAGTAAGGAGCAGAGGAAGCAAAGAAGGAGAGAGATGAGAAGGATGTAGGTGAGGGTCCTGTTGTTAGCTTTGACTATGGGAGTGTCCTTGTGCTTCACGAAAATTCCAAGTATGAAAGTTGTGATAAAGGAGAAGGAAATGGCTAAGATAGCTAAAGTAATCCCTAATGTTTCTTTGTAAGAGAGGTAGCTTACAGCTTTGGGGATGCATTGAGTTTGGTCCATATTGGGATACTGGTCTTCTGGACATTTGACACAGGCATCCATATCTGAAAATAGTAAAGAGCTCCTTTAAATACTTCCAGAAGTTGATCACCTATTTAAAGGGGTGATCAGTGAGAATGAATATATAGGAAAAAAGGGTCCCTTAATATCAAAATTCTTTATTTTAACTTCATCTCAAGCAAAGAATGTCATATGGAAGTTCTCAACCATCTATGCTGTGCTTTGAGAATAATGATGATACTCACTTATCTGACAGCGTTAGAAACTTACAATGAATTCACTTTAAAGACCAAAGAAGCAATTTTCATATGAAAAGTATCATTATTGTTGTTTTTCTTTTCATTCTATTAATAATTTGTTGCTATTATGGGTAGTATTATTCTTATAGGGTATGGTCTGAAGGTACAATGCATAATCATCCTGTTGAAGTGACTGATGACTGATTCAACTTTCTCACTGGATAGTAGACAGCTTGGAATCTCTATGTACATTTCCTTGAGTTCTCTTCTGATTACAGAAGACAGTCGGTATACAATGAGAAAGAAATAGGATTGAAACAGGAATGTGCCAAACTTAGATTACAAAAGAGCCCAGGGGTTGGCCCATGGCCTTTTGCCACCTGAGGCAAAATGGGAGAGAGTCGCCCCGACCACACCATCATTCCACACCACTGGTGGAATGTCCCCTCTCATGGAATGTGGCATGAGCCAGGGCATTCTACAAGGAATTACTGCTCATCTTCTTACCATCAGGGTAGGGAAGATGAGCACCCTTACCTGGGCTGGAATAGCCTAACTATTTGAGTCGGGAAACAAATAGCATGGGAGGCACTTCTACAGGCACTGTGTATTTCATTTTGGAAGTTAATATGAAATATGAAAACACGAAGAGTTTCTTGGCAGCTGTGTGCTAATTGCTTCATCATAAGGCTCTCTACTTTTCACAGTTTGACTACTGATGAAGTTCTCCTAATCTATCCATACATTAAGATTTGCTGGACTTTTCAGTGATATGATTAGCTGGGACCCAGGAGATGGTCTCAGCAGTTATGGAACTCCCTGGCAAATAGGGTCCATTATGCCTCCTATAATATTGATGGGCATTTGTATTATCACATTTCTCTGGTTATTTTATGGTACCTTAGACTTGTATTTATTTATTAATTTTTTATTAATTTTATTTTTACATTTATATGTTCCCCTCACCCAAGGAGCTGTAAAACCAACAATAAACTGTGAGGGGATGTCCCCCCGTCCCACTGCAACAAATTTAATATGAATTTTTAAATATTTTCTTACATTTATATCCCATTTTTATTCCACTGTGGAATGCAAGGTTGTATATATTAGGTCCCTGGTCTGTCTCCCATTCAGATACTGATCAGACCTAGAACTGCTTAGCTTCATCAAAGTAGTAGCTATATGTGCCTTAAGTGTCAAGGCATCCTTCCATATGATGTTTTTTATATTATATCTCCTACCTTTCTGCTTAGAGATCATCCCTTCTGCACATGGAGCACAATCATAGCAGCAAAATGTTTCTCCCTCCTTCTTTTTCCTGCTGTAGCCAGGTTGGCAGTTGTCATTGCACACAGAAATAGGCAACACCTATACATAATAATAACACAGAGATTAGCAATAAGATATTTTTACTCTTCTGTCATTCACTTCCCATCTGATTTGAATCAAGTGTGGGGGAGAGTGTCATGGTGGTGTCTGCTCTTCGCAATAAACACCCTCTGCTCACTTAGAGAGATATTTACAGTTCTTTATTTACATATGTACAAACAGCAACAGTTCCGAATCATGCTTCTGCATCCGAGGAGTCAGATTCAGGGAGTGGCTTCCTTCGGGTCCTTCTCCAGCACAGCACATGTGGGAATCTCTTGAGACGTCTTTGATCTCTTTATTTTAACACTCTCCTCGCCTGTGCCAAAGACACCACTTCCTTTTCTGTTCCTGACTCCCTGGTTGGTGGTAGGGCTCTCCAGCATTGCAGAGCCCTGACACCCCTTGACTGCTCTCCGCCTTCTCCTCCCCATTACATCCGCCATTCCCCTGCTTTCCCCGACTGACTGTCCCTCCTTGGATATTCCCCCTTCACTTGACGCAAGGGTGTTCCCTCTCTGTCCTGTGACAGAGAGTGAGGAAAACCCATTAGGCTCAGTTGCCTCTGTCACATACTTCTTAATCTTTGTCATCAGCTTCTATCTGTTGCAAATCTATAGTCTGAAGTACAGACCCTTCTCCACTGAATTCATGCTCATGTCAGCAGTGTTGCAGTGTAAGAGCCAACAAGCTCATTTCCACATTCTTCATCACACAATCATAAATTCATCAGGGGATGAATAACCTATGAATAAGTAGAGACCTGCTGATCCCCATATTGCGTGGACAGGCGGAGTCCCCAGATCCTGCACGGTCCCCCCGTCATGTGGAATAACGACTCAAGACAACGTGCTATGGGATTAAATTGGCCACAACTTTATTAAATTTCAAATGTGGGTAGACCTTGGCTCAGACATTGGGCGTTCTCCCTCCCCGGTCCCCAGCCGGGGACCTAGGGAGCATCAGGGTTATCCAGTGTGTGTGTGTGGGGGGGATGGGCCGGCTCTGGAGAACATATGTTCAAGCAGAGATGGCCGCCCCCGTAGCGCCGCCGCCGCAGGAGAGGGCAATGACGACATTTCGGTGTACGGCCAAAGCCTCCCTTCAGAAAACCCCTTTAACGGGGAACCCTGGTATCGCCGCCACAAGAGGAAGATGGACAAAAGGATTCCGCCCAAGGCCTGATACCGCCAAAGTTGTGACGTTTTGCTACGGGAAAGGCGAAACCTGCCAATGCAGGGAAATTCCTTTCCGGCCCTTTAACAGCGACCTTAACGTAGCAGCGCCCGCATACCTGTGAAGAAAGGTTAACCTGCAAAACCTGTGAAGAAAAGTTAACCTGCAAAATAAGACATTAACTGAGGGTG
The DNA here is from genome assembly GCF_965112155.1 of Podarcis liolepis. Classification (NCBI taxonomy): domain Eukaryota; kingdom Metazoa; phylum Chordata; class Lepidosauria; order Squamata; family Lacertidae; genus Podarcis; species Podarcis liolepis. The sequence goes on along the minus strand of NC_139573.1, from coordinate 23,992,513 downwards.
GGTAGGGTGGGAGAAGCTCTGGAGCCAAGTGAGGATTCCTAGGTAAGATCCTCCCTCTATTGTGTGGGCAGGTAATCCCTCCCCTACCTGGCCTGGTCTCCTTGGCAATGCTTCCCCCAGGTGGGATTGGACAACTGACTGAGGTAGGCGGAGACCTCCAGGTATCCCACCTGAGGGAAGGCAAAGCCAAGCCTATGCTGTTGGGGCCGCTCCAGATCTAGGGGCTGCACGCGTCCACGCAAAGGCCGCCCCCCGTTTTAAGCGGGGAGCGGTCATTGTGGGCTGTTGACCCTGACATTATGTGTGCCAGTTGTAATAAAAATGAAGCTGAGCTGTTTGAGATCTTTGTAAGGGCCTGCATCAAATATGAGTCAAGATTTAAAAAACACCAGAATCCTCTTCCAGCTTGAAATGAAATAGGGAATGAGAGGATTGCTGGATCCTTTGGATGACAGATTCTTTGTATTCTTTTTCTTCTCCTACTTCTCCTTCCAAATAATTCTCCTATTCTACATTTATTTCACAAATATGTACATTATATACAGTTTTGGATTGATATTCTTCTCATTTAGAGACTCAAGTGTTAACTGCTTTATATACATAAAAGTTAGATAACCTATCTTACCTGGTTAAAACTTGGATGCCATAGAATTTGGTCATCATTTATTCTTAACTCTTTTCCTAAAGGAGCATGAGAATCCAATCTTCCAACTTTTGCTCTAACCAGTGAGCCATTGGGAAAAATCAACCAGTTCGTTACATCAAAACATGCAACTAATTCTCCATTGTCATCAAAGTGCACAGAATCTCCAACACTGTTATTGAACGCAATGTGCCTTAGAAAGGAATGCACCTTTAAAAGAGAATATGTGCAGAGATGTCACTAGGTCTTGAAATTCATTCAGTGTGCATTACTAATTTTTCAACACTATGTCATTCTTATTAAATAACTCTATATTAGCACAATTATATAACATACCTGGCAGTGCTTATTCAAAACAAAACCAGAAGGCCACCAAACAAAATGTTGCTAGAAATGAATTATGCAAATTTACAGCTCCTTTTACGTCTGGACTAAAAGCTGAATAGTTATTACCTGCCATGATTGCACGTTTGGAAATGCCAGTTTTTCCCCTTCTACAATCCTTCTACTCTTGGAGATCCTTTTCTTTATTGCATGCAAAGCGTGTGCCACAATGTAGACAGCATTGTAGATATTGTAGCTATGGCCAGTCATGTCCATTTCAAATAGAATTCCAGGAAGGCCCTCCACCTTTTCGTCCCCAGTGCAAGCTTTGTTGTTTTCCTCCTCTTGCTGTCCTTTAGAGAGTTTGAATGAGCAGCTGAAGGCCTGCTCCCAGAAGAATTGGATAAACCCATCACCTTTTGCCCACAACGGCCTTAAATTGTGAATGAACTTATGGAAATCTAATAACTGATTTGAGTGAACTGTGAAGGATAAAGAACCATGAAAGGCTTGCATATCCCAATTCTTCTGAACAGAGTGTGATGCAAAATCCCAATGGGATGTAACAATCCAAACTTTATTCAGGGGTGGCAGTGAGAATAGAGGTGCAGAAAACAGCAGCATTCTCAAAACCTGAAAAGATGGAGGCTCTCCATAAATAAAGAATACACTGGGATTTCCCTTATTGGAGTTTCCCTCAAAGATTTTTGCATAGGTTTCAAAATGCTGCAAAGCAAATTCTATCATCTCTTCCACATAATTCCATTTGGGTATTCTTATGACGAAGGCATAACAGATACCATGAATGGAAAGCAATGGCATCATTGTGTGTAAAAATCTGTCTCCTCGGTCATCATCTACAGCCCCAAGCCCAATCCAAGTCCATCTGAAATGCTGAAGTAACCGCACAACCCCCATGTGCTGGTAGGCTTCATTGGGGACCATCTGGTATAGAAATGGGAATAAACTTTGGACACCTTGTAGTGGCAAAAATGATCCATATGTGAGCTGAAATGGAAAGTACAAGAATAGAATAGAATAGAATAGAATAGAATAGAATAGAATAGAATAGAATAGAATAGAATAGAATTTTAAACCATACACTTGTAGGTGGTCCTGTATGTCTCCTTGAAGACCCACTGTGAGGATCTCCCCAGTAATTGGTTTCACCATGACCTAACCATGACCTAACCACTTGTCTCAGGCAACATGTCTCTTCTTCTAAATATTTCATTTACTGCTGCATGCATGTCTACCTTCTATGAGATTTAGAGCAGTTTCTCTGTAGCATTGGGAAGAAGTAGGGATGGAACAGAAATTATATTCCATTCGCGTTTAAGCAGGGACCTACATAATACTCATATTCAAAACAACCTGAGAACAAAAAGATACGGGTCCTTTGAAATTTGCCATTCTTTTATTTTAACAATGAAACTATGCAGCTGAGTAATATGTGCAGTAAAATGCCAAGAATAGTGAAAATAAGATATAAAATGCATAATAGAAGAGAATATATTTTGCAAGATAGTTTACATTAAGGAACATTGCATACAAGGGTGTGTATTAGGAGACGTCCACAGGAAAATGCTCACGGCAAATTTATTGAAAGGGTTGCTGAAATCAAGATAGTGTACAATAGTTGTGAGAGCTCCATACACTCATATACAAAGCTTACCTGTGGAGTCTTGAGGATTGCTGAAACAATGGCCATATTGGCAGAGATTTCAGAGATGCACCCTCCAATGAGAGCTATCAGATTGTTCTGGTTGTCACACATGAAGTTAGGGACAAACCTATGTCGTGTTGACAGAAGGCTTAAGGTAGCTTTATAGGTCATCCTTGCAGTGTAGTAGCTATTGAGGATGTGGAGTCCCAGGGATATATTTGGTAAGATGTTGGGATTCTCATTGATCTCTTTAACAGCAAATGCAAAGGCCAGGATGTGCTGGTAGTTTTTAGGCACTGAACTGTAATCAGAGTTGAAGTCTGTTTAATAAAATAAGTGCTGCAGCTAAAGTAAAATGGCATTTTAACACATCATCATCAGTTTACAGAAAGCTTGTAAGACTGAGATGTAGCATAGGTTAGAATTATACAATATAATATTCAAATTCACAACAATAAGCATGATATGTGCTATCACAAAGAGTATATCTAAATGTTCAATATGAACAAATTCCTCTCTGAACATATTTCACTCACTTCTATAACTCACACCAAAAGTAAATAGATCACAGTATTTCTTGATAATGCATTCTCAGTAATTATGAACTGAACATATTATAAAGTGAGAAAGGGAAGAAGTAAGGTCTTACATGGGTTCATCAGTGATGGTCTGTGTACGCTGTTCCAGGAAAGAGAGGCTATCATAAAGAAAGAATATTTGAGAAACAATCCCACCGATGACGAGGTCCCCTGGCTGGTAAAATTCATGAGGAATCGGGAGGGGATCATCAAATATGCTGCAATTCACAACATGTTTCCCACAAACAGTATGACACAACAGTATGAGAAGCAATGCGAATACCAGCATGATCCTGTTGCCCAAACGTTCTCTCCAAATTGAGATAGACATTTTTCAATGTGCAAAATTATATATTTACCATCTACAGCATTATATAAGGCAATATAAGAATATGTAGCTGTCCCATACAGAGATCAAACCTGCAACCTTGGTATTATCAATACCAGGGACCTCAGATTATACTCTTCCTGTACTCATTTACTGGTTGATCTGTTAGGTAACAATTTTGCTGTGCATTTAAATATATATCATTTCCCATCAGTATCCATATCCTGTGCTTTCTCCTCAATTTATTCTCTAAAGCTGACTGATAAATATAAGCTCCTTCTCCTTTTGCAATCCTTAGCTATACATCTTCATCTCTGGGCATCAATTACTTTAACTTGGATTGCAGAGGGGGGTGTTGTGTTCAGAGTTCTTAGTCTGACCCCATACCTCACAAAAAGGGAAATTAGGTCAAGGGTGTGTAGGTCAGTGGAACCGTTAATCAATAAATAGCTGATGCCCAATTTTTTCACACTAAGAATTGGAAGATAAACTGGGGGAAAGAAAATGATGAGGGATATTCCTAGTACAATTCTTGTAATAGAATGGCAGCAGAATCAACTCATTAAAGCCCTCCTGATCCAACAAATGCATGAAAGAGCACTGCCTCTTCCTAGATCCAGTTTGCAACATGAAGACTTTATACCTTTTTTTTGGATACTCATTGTTATTCCTACTTATGGACTCTAGACATCAATTAAGTCAGAAGGATGGGAACCAGTAATTACGACAATGACAGGGATGGCAAAAACTTCCCCAGTGAGGAGACAGACTTTGAAGTTTCATCAAGCATGACAAAAGTATTAGAAATTTCTCAACACTCCCACACCCCCAAAAAGTATTGTAATTCCTGAATTATACCATTCACCCTTCATGTTCTTACTGGGCAACTGCAGGTGTTAAGGGCAACAGAAGTATTATTTAGGCAATACAGATAGTGTATGGCATTGTGGTTAGTTCAAGCTTCACCACTTCCTTGGAACTGGATTGTTGTCAGTGGCAAAGGAGTGGACTGAAGTCCCAGATTTGTTTATTCACTAGAATAGACACGTGGATTCTGTGTAATTGAAGTGATCATGCAACGGAAACTACAATTCAACAAGTTGCCAACTTGCAACCCATATTATCCACATGGAATGATCAGAGACCGAAGTGACATTGAGAGCACAATGTGATTTAGGGATATATTGGAGATATATAGGACTGAGATACAGGATTATAGAGCTTGCACAAACCTTTAATGTTTAAACTTGAATCCACCCACACTAATACACAGACTGGTAAACAGAAACATATATTTAATCAATTAATATTTAATGAAGGAACATAATATCCTGATATAATTTTGGAGGAGAATATGAAATAATTGCCTTCTATGGACTATAATTAGAATGCATAACACATGATAGAAGAAATTATCAACAGAGCCTTCCATGCTGGATTTGGAGAAATGATTTGACAAGGTTGGAGATTTACAGATTAAACCTGTTAGGGGACATATTTCCAAGAAATATACATAGTATACTGTAAACCTTTTATTGTGACAGAGCCCAAAAAGAAGTTTCAAAACATGTGTTGAGTGATTATAATGGAATAGTGGTAAATACTGAATTATTGCTCTTTCCTTTCTTCTTATTTGGTGCTCCCTGTTATGCTCATCCCATGTAGAGGAGAACTGCTGAATGTGGAGATCAGAATACATACAACAATTCTTAAAATAAATTGCTATCCCGCTTCTGATGGTGCATGAGTTTCTTCCATCAGAGAATATTAACTGCAAATCCCAATTTCACTTGTCAAAACAGATTCCAGCAATACTATCAATAGCCGAAGTTAGGTTTTGTTTTCCCAGTTAAAAACATGTAATGTTGATATTACATGTTGTGATATGAGGACACGGGTGGCGCTGTGGTCTAAACCACAGAGCCTAGCGCTTGCCAATCGGAAGGTCAGCGGTTCGAATCTCCACGACGGGGTGAGCCTCTGTTGTTCGGTCCCAGCTCATGCCCACCTAGGAGTTCAAAAGCACGTCTAAGTGCAAGTTGATAAATAGGTACCGCTCCGGCAGGAAGGTAAACAATGTTTTCCGTGTGCTGCTCTGGTTTGCCAGAAGTGGCTCAGTCATGCTGGTCACATGACCCAGAAGCTGTCTGTAGACAAATGCCGGCTCCCACAGTGTATAGAGTTAGAGGAGCACACAACCCCAGAGTCATCCGCAACTGGACCTAACGGTCAGGGGTACCTTTACCTTTACCGTTGATATACAGTATGTAAATCAGATCAAAATAGGGGTTTGACCTGAGTTAATGTGTGTCCAGTACAACTGTATTCACAAGAAAGGTGCATTTGAGCAATGACTTCTATCTTTTATAGCACTAACACTAATAATCTCAGTTTCAAGTAGGCAGTCATGTTGGTCTGCCCTAGTCAAAATAAATTAAAACAATTCTTAAAAAAAATAGTTTAAAAGACTCTTCTTAAAAACATAAAAACTCCTTTAAAAGAATCAAGTCTTCAAAAAAAGGCATATGGTCTAAGAAAGTCTTTAAAAGAATCCTTCTAAAAGATTTTTTAAATTATAAAGTAGCACCTTAGAGAACAACTGAGTTTTTTTAAGTATAAGCTTTCGTGTGCATGCACACTTCTTCAGAGTCTGTATCTCTAATAAGACTTGATTCTTTTAAAGGAGTTTTTAGGTTTTTAAGAAGAGTCTTTTTAACTATCTTTTTAAAGAATTGTTTTAATTTATTTTGACTAATAATCTTGTGGTATGGACTTCCAGTGAATTTTAAAGTGAGAAATGAATTTATATTCTCTCACTTTTTTCTGGCCATTATTTGCTCTCTGTTGTTCAGCTCAGGCCTGCACAAAATTATGTAGCATTTAGGGGAAAAGATGCAACCCAGTAATCCAGCACTGGAGCATAAGATGGAGAAGATCTCCACAGCCACCGTGTGTTTTCCTTTGGTGCTCAGGTAGGTTGGAATAAAGGATAACCACACACTGCAAAACACCAACATGCTGAAAGTGATGAACTTGGCCTCATTGAAGCTGTCAGGTAACTTCCTGGCAAGAAAAGCCACAATGAAGCTGATTATGGCCAGGGAACCCATATAGCCCAAGACACAGTAAAACATGGTCTCTGAACCCTTATTACATTCTAGTATGATTTTCCCATTCGATGAGTGCATGTCTGAATCTGGGAAGGGAGGGGAAGTACATAACCACAGAGTACAAATGCTAGCTTGAATGAAGGAGCAGAAGAGGACAATTGAATTTGCAAGTCTTTTCCCCACCCATTTTCTCATCCCAGATCCTGGTTTAGTTGCCATGAATGCCACAACTACAGTGATTGTTTTTGCCAACACACAGGAAAGAGCCACAGAGAAGACCATGCCAAAGACCATTTGGCGTAGAAGGCACATCTCTTTTCTTGGCTGTCCAATGTAGAGCAAAGCACAGAGGAAGCAAAGAAGAAGGGAGATAAGGAGGATATAAGTGAGGATCTGGTTGTTGGCCTTGACTATGGGCGTATCCTTGTGCTTCATGAAACTTCCAAGCACTAGAATTGTGGTAAAAGAAAAAGAAATTGCCAAGATAGTCAAGATAATCCCTAAATTTTCTTTGTAAGAAAGGTAGCTTAAAACTTTGGGAATACATTGACTTTGATCCTTGCTGGGATACTGGTCTTCTGGACATTTCATACAAGCATCCATATCTGATGAGAAAACGAAAAGCTGGTTATTTCTAGAAATTGACCAATGTTTATCTGAACAGTCAATTACAAGAGTCCCTTTTTTGTCTTCCTGAATTTCTTCTAACCACTCAAGGGAAATCTCTCCCGTTAGTGAGAGTAAACCTTTCTGTGTTCACATATTCCAGTATGATGGTATTACATCGGTTGTAATACTTAAATGTCCCACCCCCGCTCTGTGATAGAAAGAGACATTGTACAGCAATTTAGTTTAAGATAAAGAGGACTGGGTCTGGTTGATCCTTGGAAGGTTTGCATGCGTAATGACAAGCTAAGTTATAGAAGACAGACAGGTTTTGATGGGTAATTAATAAGTTGCTCCTTAAAAAAGGAATGTGGTCAGTTAGTAATTCATTAACTTAAATTCTTATTAAATCCATCTTTACCACTTGAAGCACAGGTGGTCTTAATTGTCACTATAAAGAAAAGGTTAAAGAATGCCCCCTTTGTATTGTGAACTATAGCCATAAAATTATTAATAAAGAATTAATATGCTATGCTATCACAATTTCTTAATATCTCTGAACATTATGCCTCCAACCTTTATGAAGAGAGACTGTGCCTTCTGGACACATAACACAATCATAGCAGCAAAATTTATCTATTTCCTTCTTTTTCCTGCTGTAGCCAGGATAGCAATAGTCATTACACAGAGAAATAGGCAGCACCTGCACAGAAACAAAAAAGAAAGCTAGGAGTAAGAGATAAGTCTTCTTCAGTATCACGTGAAAGGGAGAAAAAAAAATAGAATCAAACACCGCTTGCTCATGAATGGTTCATTCAAATGCAAGCCCCCAGCAACCTATACGACCAGAGGGAACATTAATGAGTATGTCAAACAATAAACTTTCCTTTTTATATACTCAAGTATTTGTAGCTGTGTCACACCTGATTAAAGCTTGGATGCCAAACAATTCGATCATCATAAATGGTTAATTCTTTGCCCAGAGGAGCCTGTGGTTCCAGTCTTCCAACCTTGATTCGAACCACTGATCCATTGTGAAACATCAGCCAGTTTGTAACATCAAAGCCAGTAACTTGTTCAGCATTTTCATCAAAGCGCACAGTGTCTCCAGCACTGTTATTGATTACGATACTCTTTAGGAACTGATGCACCTAGATTGAAAGAAAACATGAACAAAGGGAAAACTAGGTATTGTAAGTATTTAAGTGAGGATCGCAAGCATCTCTCTTAGTCACCTAAAAACAAGCAAACATAGTGACTCAATATGCCTTTGGCGTCATTTGGGTCCCTTTGACCCAAAACAGAGCAAAAAGAAAGCCAGACATATTTATTTATTTTTAATGGAATTGTATTCCTCAAATTTGGAGTGCCTTGGGAACAAAATCTACCCTGGTTTTGTTAAAAAAAGTTTTAAGTTGTAATTACCTGCCATGACTGTACATTCTGAAATGCCAGTCTGTCTCTTCTCAATCTTCTGTGTTTCAAGTTGGATTTATATATTGCATGCAAAGCATGTGTCACAGCATATACAGCATTGTAGACATTGTAGCTGTGGCCTGTTGCCTCCATTTCAAATAAAATTCCAGGAATGTCTTCCAATTTCTCCATCCCAGTACAGCCTTTCTTCTCCTCTTCCTCCTGCCCCTTAGATATTTTTAATGAACAGCTGAATGACTGTTCCCAGAAGTCCTGAATAAAACCATCTCTTTCGGTCCAGGAAGGCCTTATAATCTGAATAAACTCATTAAATCCTATCAGCTGGTTTGAGTGAACAGTGAAGGTCATAGAGCCATGAAATGTTTGTATATCCCAGAGTTTCTGAAGAGAATGTGATGCAAAATCCCAGTGGGATGTAACAATCCAGACTTTACACAAAGGTGGCAGTGAAAAGAATGGTGCTGCCAACAGCAAAATTCTCAAAACCATAAAGGAAGGAGGTTCTCCATAAACAAACATTATATTGGCTTTTCTCTCAAAGACAATTTTATAGCTTTCCAGACGTTCAAAGCCCAGTTTTATCATCTCATCCACATAATTCCACTTTGGCATTTTTACTATGAAATCATAGCATACACCATTCTGGGAAAAGATTGGCAGAATTGTCTGTAAAAACCTGTCTCCTCTGTCATCATCCACAGCCCAAAGCCCAATCCATGTCCACCTGAAATGCTGAAGTAACTGCACAACTCCCTTGTGCTGGTACATTTCATTTGGGACCATCTGGTACAAAAATGGAAAGAGCCTTTTGGCACCTTGTACTGGCAGAAATGATCCATAAGTGAGCTGTTCAGATGGAAAAGATAATGTTATGCCCCTGAATCACAAAGTTGCAGGGAAGCTGTGGGCCATCAAAAACATTACAAGATAATTCATTATAATTGCAGATAATCCACTAGGCTGACATGTTCAACATCCTGCTTACAATCTTAGAATTGCAGAGTTTGGGTCCTATGGTCTGGGAGGAGAACACAAATTTGTTCAGTGGCCAACACCTGACCACCCCCTTAAATAGGCTAGGGGTGGGCTGATTTCAGCCCCAAGCCCCAGCCTCTAATTGGCTGAGTTGGCACTGCCCACCCTTACCTGAGGGTCTGATGCAGCTAAGGGTGGGCAGCGCCAGCATCCCCTCCTCTGGCTACACCTGGAAGAGTGCAGCTTCCCTGAACCACCACAGCTGTGCTATGCAGCAATGGCTGCACACCCGAAGTCCCAGGTGAGCAGATATCCAATGTGACCTTTCTGGATTTTTCTTTTAAATATATGGTGTGATATGAAAGTGAGGGTGAATCTTTTATTTTGGCGTGCTTCCCTAGGGCCCAGGGGAGCAGGTTCAGATCTTAGAGGAACGAAACTAAACAACCACCAAACAATTATTGAAATATACCCCACAGCACTGCTTTCCTATGGAAGACTCACATTTGGAATACTAACTCATTAAAAGACTTGAAAGATAGCTGCACCATAAATCTTGTTAAATGAAGGAGAGTTGGAAGAAAGCCCAGAGCCTGGAAGATAAAATGCTGAAATGAAAGACTGAGGCCACTGAGGGGACTGTACTGAAAGTTAATCAAAGGACAACAACACAGAATAAACTGCCTCCTGCATGTTAATAGAAATACAGATTTGTTGGACATGACAGAGAGTCATACAGCGGGGACTGTGAAGATAAAACAATGGGTTGAGATCAGACTTATGAAACTGGGGGAAAACAAGAGAGAAGAATGCAGGAACAAATGAAAGAGACTTTCTCTCAACATCCAGAACATGGGAAGTCCTCCTGAAATTTATTTAATTTGGAATGTATAATTGGCCTTATTGTTTGTATTATGATGTGGCAAGATTTGATTTGATTCATTACCAATTGGAATGTTATTAATTGAAAATTAATAAAAAATATTTACAAAAAAGAGAGAACAAAGTAGCTTCTTGAAGGTAAGATGAAATGGTTCTTGAAGATGGGATCCTCCATATTCCATCCCACTCATTGCCATTGATTTCTTTGCCTAATTCAGTCTAATTCAGTCTCCCATACTATGTGTAAACGCTTTGCATTTCCCATGTAATATTCCACAAATCAGTGAAACCATACCTTTCATATCACAATGGGATTCAATGCACCTTGATTCAAATAGCTTAAAAGAATGAGATTCTTCCCCTCTTTCTTCAACATGTTTAGCAATGTATTAACAATATTGGAGAAGCTGGAGCCAATTAGGGTGCAGATCTTTTAGATTTTCCTCTAACATTTCTTTGGTTATTGCTCTGCGTTCACATGGTAAATCTCAAATTCCATATAAACCTCTGTTTTCCCATTCTTTATATTGCCAGTATTTATATTATTGTCTAAAAGCAGGGAGTTAATGGGGATGTTTCAAGGGGCAAGATTTTCCCTTAATTTTTCCATGTCAACATCGTTTTTTAAAAGGGCTCTGTCAATTCCCTTTATCACTGAATCTGATAATTTTAAGAAGGAAAATCTTGACATGAAAGAGACAAGTTCAGTATGGACCCAGGCATCTTCTGTTTCGTCCCTAACCAGTAGGATTAATGATTTGATTTGAAATGCTGTGCAGTAGTTTGAGATTTAGCATTCCCAGTCCTCCCTTAGACCTGTGCCTATATAGCATATACACTGTATGCCAGCAGCCTTGAAAAGGACACAACATGTCACATGAGGTCTGAGTAGCACAAATAAAATTCAGCTATTAGTTTTAGTACCTTGGAAACTATGGTTTCATTAATTCAGCCTGATATTTAGATTTTGTTCAAATGAAACCAGAGCCATAAGCAGGGAACGTTTTGTTATGGTGTCCAGTTTATGGTACTCTTTCCTGGGTAAGATTTGCTTGCTGTCCCTTGCTCCTGCTAGCAAATCTTATAAGTAACTTTAAAACTTTGTTTTTATTTGTCCAGGCCTATTTAAATGATTGCTCATTGTCTTTTGCTGATGTTTTTAACTGTTGTAATATTATTGCTTCATGATTCTTATTAGACTTTCATACTGTTAGCTGCCCTAGGCTCCCAGCGGAGGATTAACAGTGTATAGAAAGTGATATAAAGAGATAAATAGCTAGATCAATCATTCTTACACGTCTTTCACACGTACGACAACTGTCATGTATACTACATCCTATAGGAATTTATACTTTGCATTTTGAGCTTTATACCTATCCTTAGAAATGTTAATAACCTTTCCACTTTTTATCAGATACAGATTGATATGGATTACTTCCAACCTTATACCTGAGTCAGTGATAACATTATTCAAAATTTCAGTTCAGGCTCATAATAAAGCTTTTTTTGGGGGTGGTGGTCCGGTTTGACCTCCTTCCACTTTGATGTTTAGTCTTTGATGAGCAGTAAATGAATACTGTCTTCTAATAAGCTGTCTATCCACTAGATCAGAGGTTTTCAATCTTTTTGAGTCCATGGCTCCCTTGGCCAGCTACATTCTCTAAGCTTCAGATTCCACTTATGCCACCCCTTGCCTGCAGAGCCAGCAGCCCACCACCCCTTTTTGAACACCCTCCTTTGTGGAGTGTTCCCTCAGCCTCTTTTCCTCCCCCCTCTCCTTTGGATTCCTCTGGGCAGCTGCCGCCACTGCTCCTGGTCTCTGAGTCTCTCCCTAACCAAAGTAAAGTGCCTCCTCACACTGACTTATGGGGAGCCTTGGGAAGAAGATGCCACCCCACCTTAGTTGCCAGATGGAGACTGGACCAAGCTGAACATGAGGCAAACAGCCATACAAGCCTTTGGGAGGCAGAGATGCCAGAGGGTATCATAGGGGGGAGGTACAGAGGTGAGTGTTGCCCACAGCACCCCTGACTATCGTTCAAGGCACTCCAGTGTGCCATGGCACACTGGTTGAAGACCACCACACTAGATGATACTATCACTTAGCCATCATTTAATCTATTTGTTAACCAAAATATAGCCGGGCACATTTTCAAAACTTTGTTGAAATCTAGATTGTGTGTCACAATTGTGAAATCTCCACACACTCATGCACACAGCTTACCTGTGGGATCTTGTGAATTGCTGAAATGATGGCCATATTAGCAGAGATTTCAGAGATGCACCCTCCAATGAGAGCTATCAGATTTTTCTGAATGTGACACTTAAAGTTAGGGACAAACCTCTGTTGTGCAGAAAGCAGGCTGAGTGTGGCCTTATAGGTCATCCTTGCAGTGTAGTAGCTATTGAGGATGTGGAATCCCAGAGATATATTTGATAAGATGTTGGGATTTTCATTTATCTCTTTGACAGCAAATGCTAAGGCCAGAACATGCTGGTAGTTCTTTGGTACTGAACTGGAAAAAAAGTACAGCCTGGTTTATTAAAACAACATGAACAGCAAACCCAAATTATTCAGAATCATTGTTCCTATGAATGAAACATGATGGTATCCTATATACATGATAATATGAAATGAAAAATTTTAAAGACAAGAAAACAGGATATATTGGGGGAGGGGGAAGGCGGACAAATGATTTTAATAAATCATTTAAGTATTTTTCTGCAGTTATTCTGCAGTTGTGCTAAAAATACACAGGGTGCATTAATTGTAAAAGTACATAAAGAACAGTATTTCTTACTGATATGTCCTCAGTAATTATGGTCACTGTATATTTTAGAATGAGAAAGGAAGAGAGAATAATGGCTTACACGGGTTCATTAATCAAGATCTGTGTAGGTGGTTTGATGAAATTGAGGCTATCATACAGGATGACAACTTGAGAAACAATCTCGCCGATGATAAGATCTCCTGGCTGGTAAAATTCATGAGGAATAGGGAGGGGATCATAATATATACTGCAATTAATGGAATGTTTATTGTATACAGTACGGCAAAGCAGTATGAGAAGCAACATCAGAAGAAGTATGATCCTATTGACAAAACTTCTCTTCCCCATGTATATTTCCATGGGGAAATATTTCCATGTATATTTCCACAACTCCAGCATTATTTCTGGCTATCAGTTTTTCTACTGCCTCTGTTGATTGGAGTTACTACACTGATTTTACTGTTTTATATGTTATCTGTATTAACTTTGCCTTTGTTTGCAAAGGTAAAAAAAAATAGCATAACCTTGGGGCAATATCTACTGATTCATCCAAATGCTCATAAGACTTTTAAGGACAAAGCAGGGTCCATGTGTGTGTGTTAATAATCACTAATCAACAAGCTCCAAGTTTTCACAATGAGAATCTTGGATGCAGAAGATTAACTGGGCAAGTAGAAAGGTTGAGAATGAGGGATAGTCATTATTTAGATAAAAATTGTGGCAGAACTAACTGAATAAATGAGGAGGGGAAGTCACACACAGAAATGTCAGTGGTGTCTGTGCCTAAATAGTGTTCTCAACATCATTAAGATTTATATCTTTTATCATATGCTGATCATTCATGGCTCTAACAGGCACCAGGTGTCCATTGTGTAAAAGAATGAAAATCAGTAATTTTCATAATGATAGGTATTAAAAAATGTTCTAGTGTGCTTTTGACTATTGGAGTTGCATCACACATGAAAAAACTGTTAAGAGTCAACACACACACACACACACACACACACACACACATAATTCCTACAATTCTGAGGGATAATAGATAGCTAGAGGCACATATCCCAGTAAGTCCAAGATACCTCTGCCAAGAATTAAAATTATGTTCACTCACAAATCATTACACAATTCTTAGGAGATCCCTATTCCTCTGCCAGAGCTACAATTCCCAGGGTGGTTTAACAATCAATCCCTCTTCAGGGGTAACTCTGGGAATTGTAGAGAAAGTGGAGTATAGATTTATCCTCTACATTTATCATGAGCAACTTTATCCAATGATGCTCAAGCAGATTGGTGCAATGAATAACTGTTTCCAAAAACAAAACAAAAGCAAAATCCCATGTTGTCAGTTTGATAAATTTGGCTTCAATGAAATTGCAGGATGACTTTCTGGCTAGGAAAGCCACACTGAAGATGATAATGAAGAATAAGCCTTTGTTTGCCCAAATGTACCAAACTCCCATTTAGTAAGTGCATGTCCAATATTTTTTTCACCTATTTCCTGCTTCTTGATCTTTTGTTATATCTTCACCCAGTCTAGTTTACCCCTGAGCACTGAAAAGACTTTTGGGGTTCATGTGGTGTGAATCCAAGCTCCATTATAGCATCAGTCCACATCACCCTAGGAAGCAAAGAAAGGGCAGTATCTGACAATAATGGCTTTGTTAAAAGTGGAACAGGCCTGCTGGGCTTCTATCCTTCCTTTGTTTTTAATTTGGACCTGTATATAAAGTGCAGAAGAAGCTCCATCAGGAATCATTGGATCTTAACTACTAATCCCATGCTGGCTGGTGGGAAGAGGCAGAACTTTCACTATACTGGAAGTGTCTTTCCTTTCTTAACACAACAGAAAGAGAAGTGCTGTTGCGATATATAAACTCTTGCAACATTCTTCCCATCAATGTTTTCAGTTAAATACATCTAAGAACAGAAAAAAAAGAAATTATATTCTTTCATTTTTTGTCTCTTTCCTCTTTGCTTCCAGTTGTTCAGCTCAGCCATCAACAAAATGATGCAGCATTTAGGGGAACAGATGCAATAATCCAGCTCTGGGGGAAAGTGGACACAAAACTCTTTTAACCACCCATTTCCCCATTTCTGAATTTTGTTATACCTTCATTCAGTCCTAATTCAATGAAATAATTTCTTTGGTTGACCTATGAAGAATTTGAGCTCCAGTATAGCATTAGCCCTAGAACTGTTAGCCCATGTAATATAGATTAGGAAATGAAAAAAACCTGTCTGTTGAAGACCAACCTGGTGTTGGAAGATTTTAACTATGGCCTGCTTATTGCATTAATGTTACTGCTAATGCAGACTACCATACTGGAGTTTGTATAACCAGGTTATGGAATCTGAACAAGAAATGCTTTTGATTCAACTGAGATTTAGCCCCACAAAGACTATACTCTCATCCCTGTGAGGAAGCCTTTTTTTAAACTGGAGCCCTGTCAAATATTGTGCTGAGGCAGAACAAATTGCCTTTGATTGCACCTATCCCTTTTAAAATGTTACAGGATGTTCTTTCACATATCCATTCATCTGGAACAAAGAGCCCACACCAAGCTTAAGCAGTTAGCCACCCAAAAGTTATAATAATATGTATGTCTGAAACCCCAGGTGTTGCTCCAGATTATTCTCCAAAATGTTTTGGCGACCCTGTGGAGCAACACAATTTGAATGAAACACATGAATTTATTTCCAGTTACATATACAGGAAAGCATGGAGCATGAGAAGTTTTGTGAAAACATTATTATACAAATTAAGGAGAACTTATGATAGATCTCACAGGGATTTGTGCTTTTGCTGCATGCTAATCCATCCTGCTCCCATGACCCCACCCCCCCTGCTACTGTTCAAGTAGCAGCACTATAGTCTGCTACAGAGGAAAAATCTTATAGTGGGTCAAGTGAGGGAGCTGTACCTGGTGTAAGTCTACTCAGAAGAAAAAAAAAATTGTGAAAACACCCATCCATGAATTCCTATCTATTCTTCTCAATAGCATTTCCATTGAAATATGTCTAAGAGTTGGAGAAAAAAGAGATGAACTTATATTCTTTCATTCCCCCCCCCCTCCTGGTTAGTTGCTCCCTGGTGTTCATCTCAGGCCTCAATACAATTATGTAGCATTTAGGGGAAAAGATGCAACCCAGTAAGCCAGCACTAGAGGACAAGATGGAGAAGATCTCCACAGCTACCATGTATTTTCCTTTAGTGCTCAGGTAGGTTGGAACAAAAGACAACCAAACACTGCAAAACACCAACATGCTGAAAGTGATAAATTTGGCTTCATTGAAAGTGTCAGGTAACTTTCTGGCAAAGAAAGCCACTGTGAAGCTCACAATGGATAGGATGCCCATATACCCGAAGGCACAGTAAAACATGGTAGCTGAGCCCTCATTACATTCCAATATCATTTCCCCACTCAATGAGTGTGTATCTATATCTGGGAATGGAGGTGAAGTACTTAACCATAAAGTACAAATACCAGCTTGAATAAAGGAGCAGGCAAGGACAATAAAATTAGACAATCCTTTCCCCACCCATTTCCTCATCTTGCCTCCAGGTTTGGTTGCTATGAATGCCACTACCACAGTGATTGTCTTTGCCAGTACAGAGGAAAGGGCCAAAGAAAAGATGATGCCAAAAGCTGTTTGTCGGAGAAGACAGGTCACCTTTCCAGGCTGTCCAATGAAGAGAAAGGAGCAAAGGAAGCAAAGGAGTAGGGCTACAAGGAGGATGTAGGTGAGAGTCCGGTTGTTGGCTTTGACGATGGGAGTGTCTTTGTACTTCACAAAAGTCCCAAGTACTAATGTTGTGATCAGAGAGAAAGAAATGGCAAGGATAACTAGGAGGATCCCTAAGTCTTCTTTGTAAGAGAGGTAGCTTATAACCCTGGGAATGCATCGAGTTTGGTCGTTGTTGGGATGCTGGTCTGCTTGACAACTGACACAGTTATCCATGTCTGAAAAAAGGAAGATGTTAAGTAGTTTTGGATGTAGCCAGAATGCATCTTGCTGCTTTTTTGCAGTTCTACATAGTGACTTAAACTGAGCTGATGTACTTAGTATTTTTAAGGAAACAATAAATTCCTGATTCTGACCTCATCACAAGACATTATATCATTAGGTAACCTTTTTACAAGCCTTTCTTTCTCAGTTTTGCACTAATCTACAATGTGGGAATAATAATATTAATTTCTCTTGTAGGGTGGTTATAAGAGTTCTGTGGTGTTTTCTGTGGCAGTACTTCAAGCACTCACAAAGTACTTTTCACATGCCAAGAATTACTACAGCTATAAATTAGGATGTAAGTAAAAGGTAATGGTAAAGGGACCCCTGATCATTAGGTCCAGTAGTGACCAACTTTGGGGTTGCGGCGCTCATCTCGCTTTATTGGCCGACAGAGCCAGCGTACAGCTTCCAGGTCATATGGCCAGCATGACTATGCCACTTCTGGTGAACCAGAGCAGCACACGGAAATGCCGTTTACCTTCCTGCAGGAGCGATACCTATTTATCTACTTGCACTTTGACATGCTTTCAAACTGCTAGGTTGGTGGTTTAACCCACAGCGCGACCCCCGTCCCTTAAGGCAACATATATACAGTGGTGTCTTGCAAGTTCCTGCTGGTTTTTTTCCCCTCCCCCCCTTTTTCTAAGCCGCTAAGCCGCTTATCAGCTGATCCGATCAGCAGATAAGCCACTAAAAGCCTAGTGCTAATAGCGCTAAGCCGCTTATCAGCTGATCCGATCAGCAGATAAGCCGCTAAAAGACTCTAAAAGCCGCTAATAGCGCTAATCTGCTAATCCTTCAATGGGCTTGCTTCACAAGACGGAAAAAACCGCTAGACGAAGAGAATCACAGAACGGATTCTTTTCGTCTTGCGAGGCACCACTGTAGTTGGTCCTAATTCATCTTCACCATTTTATGTGGTTGATTAGAAAAATCTGTATTGAGAATGATATTCTTGTATATTTTATGAATCACTCTCTACCCAAATAAATACATGAATAAACTAGTAGGTCTTGTTAATGAGATTTGCTTATCTCTTTATATTATGACTTTTACCCTTCTGGTAAGAAATCTTCCCTTCTGGACATTGAGAACAATCATAGCAGCAAAATTTCTCCCCCTCCTTCTTTTTCCTGCTGTAGCCAGGATAGCAGTAGTCATTGCATACCGAAATAGGAAGCACCTGTACAGAATTTTATAAAAGATATCAGTAATAAGTGATTAGCTACCTTAAATCATTCTCCTCCAATATAGTGTGTTTGTGTGTGTGTGTCCATGAATCCAAGGCCTCAGTTGCCACACATGTCACTAATTTCTGTAGCTCAATATCTACAGAAGGCCTTTTTTTTTTTTTTTACTTGCGCAGTCCCCCCACAAGTATTTTGAACTCTTCATAGTAAAAGTTCTAACTTGCATTAGCAGCCTATGTGGGTAGAATTGACAGTCAGTCATTAGTATGTGGAAGTAATTGGGATGGTCAACAAAGAGTGGGTGCAGCAAATTAGCTCCTGCCCACTCATCATGTGATTTTAATTTTGTGTGGTGTGGGCAGTTGAATAGGGTTGGTGAATGCTACCCAGCATAGCAGTTACAACAAACCTGATTAAAACATGGGTGCCATGTAATTTGGTCATCTTTAGTGGTTAACTGTTTGGCTGGAGGAACCTGAGGTTTCAGACTTCCAACTTTCACTCTAACCACTGAGCCATTAGGGAAGAGCATCCAATTTGTAACATCAAAACCAGTAACTAATTCTCTATTTTCATTGAAGTACACACTGTCTCCAGCACTGTTGTTGAATATAATGTGCTTTAGAAAGTGATGGACCTAGATTGAAAGAAATATTAACAAAGGGACAATTAGGTCTTGAAATTAATTGTGTGAGATTCACAGCAACCTGTTTAAGTTTTTCCCTCTTTTTAGCTCTCCTGCTCTTATGGAAAATATATTTGTGGACTTAAAGCTTTATATGATCCTTGTTCTCTATTTGCTCCATGATAATATAACACTATTCCATGTTATTGTCAGTACTTTTAAAAATGTGAAAAGCTGGTAAAATATAAGGAAAACAAAAAATCAAATTTGTTAGAATTGTTTTATGCACATCAGCACCTGCTTTTTAGCTCTGTCTCAAAATTCACTCAGAAAGAATGGATAAATGAATGTTGTAAACAGTATTGAATTACCTGCCATGGTTGCACCTCTGGAAATGCATATTTTCTTCCATCTACCATTCTTCTGTGTCTGAAATAGGATTTGTATATGGCATACAAAGCATGTGCCACAGCATAGACAGCATTGTAGACATTGTAGCTGTGGCCAACCATGTTCATTTCAAACAAAATTCCAGGAAGGCTCTCCAGTTTCTCCTCCCCTGTGCAGGTTTTCTTTTCTTCCACTTTATTTTCCTTAGGCATTTTTAATGAGCAGTTGAATGTCTGTTCCCAGAAGTCCTGGATAAAACCATCATATTTTGACCAGGAAGGTTTTACCATCTGAACGAACCTTTGGAATCCTACTGGCTGATTTGAGTGCACAGTGAAGGATATAGAACCATGGAAGGCTTGTATATCCCATATCTTTTGAATAGAGAGTGATTCAAAATCCCAGTGGGAAGTTACAATCCACACTTTGCCCAGAGGCGGCAGTTTGAAGAACGGTGCTAGAAACAGCAACAGTCTCAAGCCTTGAAAGGATGGAGGTTCTCCATATACAAAGTACACATTGGTTTTTCTATCGAAGATCACTTCATAATATTCCCATTGCTGCAGAATCCTGTTTAGAATTTCATCTAGGTAATTCCATTTTGGCAATCTTACTATGAAGTCAGAACAGATGCCATTCTGGGAAAGCATTGGCACAATTGTCTGTAAAAACCTGTCCCCTCTGTCATCATCCACAGCCAAGAGCCCAATCCACGTCCATCCAAAATGCTGAAGTAACTGCACAATTCCCATATGCTGGTAGGTTTCATTTGGGACCATCTGGTACAAAAATGGGAATAGCCTTTTGACACCTTGTACTGGCAAAAATGATCCATAAGTTAGCTAAAATAAAATATATACATATTTTTCTGATGGAAAAATAGTGAGTGTTAAATCATTGAATCATTGTAGGGGTGAGGTGGGGCACATTCTCCAATACAGAGCCAGAAGATCTTAATCGGATGACTTCCTAGACCCACTTCGAAGAACTCTGTTAAGGGAGAATACCCCTATTGCTCCATTGCCGGATGTTCATTTCCACTCATAAATCCTGCTAATCAGTTCCATTGTTGAACTTCTCTGGTGCCCAATGAACTTCAGTCATGTGTCCAATGTTGGTTTCAGCCTATTTCAGCCTATGTCTTTTTGTAATGTGATCCAGTAATTTATTGTTGTATTTTAATGATTTTCTTGGTGTATTTTATGTGAACATGGAAAACTGCATCTAATACCCCGAAGGAGGTACTGTGACGATGTTAAATAACTGAGCATTTTAACATAGAAACCATGGTTCCATTAAAGCAAATTTTATTGACTCTTTTCCTATTGCTGACTTAGGTTTTGACTTTTTCTCAGCAAATGTAATTATGATACAATTTTCATACATACTACTACTGCCATCAGACATCCTACATCCTGTAGCTGTGCATCTGTTTGTTTTGCTTAAATACATTGCTTTGTGTTGCTTGAATTTAATCTCCTATGTAATATCCATTACATCAACAACAAAATAATAATGTTATTTCTGCCTTCATTGATGTTAACAATTATCCCAGTCTTGCAGCATGTGCCGCTCTTCATCTAAGTCATTGATAAAAATGTTGACAAGCTTATTCAATTCTTTTGATGAGCACTTTTGAATACTATTTTCCAATGATCTGTGAATCGGCACAAATAAATAAATAAAATTAATATGTTGGTCTGGTTTGTGTATCTCAGAAAGCCAACGTATGGCTTATTTATGTGTGTGAATATGTGGGCTACTGGAGAGGAACTCAGTTCTGCCTTCCTCCTCTCCTGAATTTTAACCGCAGGGTGGAACAACAGCTATGCCAGCCATGCCAGCTATGCCAGCTTTTCTTAGTATGCCTTGCAAACACACTCATTGTCCTCAAGCCCATATTTAACCAATTTGCTACCCAAAATATAACTGTGATAGATATCAAATGCTCATTCAATATCAAGATGATGTTCCACATTTGTTAAATTCCCATACCCGCATTCATGGAGCTAACCTGTGGAGTCTTGTGAGTTGCTAAAATGATTGCAGCATTGGCAGAGATCTCCGAGATGCTTCCTCCAATGACAGCTATCAGATTGTTCTGGTGGTGGCACTTGAAATTCGGGACAAACCTATGCCTTGTGCAAAGCAAGCTCAGGGTGGCCTTATAGGTCATCCTTCCAGTGTAGTAGCTATTGAGAATTTGGAACCCCAGAGACATGTTTGATAAGATGTGGGGATTCTCATTTATCTCTTTGACAGCAAATGCTAAGGCCAGGATGTGCTGATAGTTCTTAGGAGTTGAACTGTAATAAGAGATGACAGCATTTTAATAAAACAGCAGCAACAGCAATGAAAAAATGCAGGTGTAATCTTTGTCATCACTCAGCTGTATGCTTCCCAATTTGAGTTGTATCGGAAAACCATAGACGATAATGGATCAAGTTAAAATAAAGTAAGACGTTTAAATAAATTATTCACCCCATGAAAAACTAAATCATCAAAATATTGTAGGATAATTCTTGTGCTGTTCCTAAATTTACTGGAGTGAATCCCTTTCAGTGCCAACAACGAAACCTACCTAAAGATAAAATAAACAGATAGATGTGGCAATTATAATTTTCTCTTAGTTATTTAAAAGCAAAGTCTAAATGATGAAACTTATACTGTGAAACTCTTCATTCATTTTTTTATCACTTACCCAATACACTGAGAAATTTTGTGCCAACTCTTTCAATGAAACAAGAAATAGGCAAAAATATGTACAATTTATATTAAGTCAGCTGAAGGAACTAGAAAGGTGGGAACAGACCATGCAAACTGCAGAGCTGTGAAAAATATGAAGAAAGAAACGTGGCAAAGTTTCTTTCAGTAGTCATACGAATCAAAGATCAACATACCCATGACTAAACAAATAACACTTCGGTCTCCCTTCCCTGGGAGGTTGTCTGTATATATCTGTATTTTATTCTGAATCTATGTTATGGGTTGTTGAACCGCAATAAAGATTATTATATTATTTCTAAAAGAAACAAACATTGAAAAAAATAATAATATTAAATATTAAAAAGAACTGAGGATTGGAAGTGCAGTGGAGGAGGCAGTGATGGAGGCCAAGGATGAGAGAGAAGAAAGTGTGGGAAGAACAGGTGTGACAAAATTATAGAAAGGCATAATTCGTCATTTGGTTGTTCTTTAGGAATCCTATAAAAATACAAAGAATCCATTCATTGCAAAGGTATCCTGGAAGAAAACATACTAGCGTTTATGTCAAGCAAAGTCACCTAGAAGGTGGTAGGAAATGCAAATTAACAAATAGAAAAGTTGCAGGAATGTCACCTTTCTCACGACAGAAAGAAAACAAACTGTTATTTAAGCATATTTCCCCATAATGTTGCATCTCTAGATATTTATTTTGGCCTGGACATATTACAGAATGAGAGAGAACAAGGAAACAGTGCCTTACATAGGTTCACCAATCGTGATTTTGGTAGGCTGTTCCACGAAAGAGGGGTTGTTATACAGAAAGAAGACTTGAGAAACAATCCCACCAATGAGAAGGTCTCCTGGCTGGTAAAATTCATGAGAAATAGGGAAGAGATCATCATATATGCTGCAATTTATAGAATATGTCCTGCACACTGTGTGACAGAGCAGTACAAGCAACAGCATCACCACCAGCATGATTTTGTTGACAAAATACCCCCTCCTAACACAGATTTCCATTTTTCCAACTATAGCATTAAATGTAGATGATAGCAATGTTACTATGGCCTCTTTTGAATGGAGGATATTCTTACTGATCTGTAGCATATCCTCTTACAGCATCTGGGCATCCATGCTGTAGGTTTATAATTAATTTATGTTCCCTATTCCTAATTTTCTCTGAACCACATGTTCTTATTAGGTTGGATTCCCACAGATTAAGTTAGTTGAAATCAATGGAATTTAAGTTAGGGTATGACTGTTGATTTCAGTGGAAGTCATGCGTAACAGGTGAGTTAGTTTGGATCTAATGCTTTATCTCCTTTATTTTATAAGAATGTGTGATAGAACGATAGGTATCATATACAGCTATTCAGCTATAAATATTAATGCTTTGCTTTGGTGTGCTTTATAATTTTCTAAAATGTGCTTTATAGCTATTTGAATGTCCAGTCATTTGTCACAAAGTCCATATGTGACAGTGGTGAGGCAATGTGCAGGGATGTTAATTAATACCCAGTCAAGGCACAGTTTTTCACAATAAGAATCTGGAAAATGTAAAATTCACTGGACAAGAAGAAAGCTTGGCAGAGCCCTGCCTATCCCTGGCTTCATTTCTGAACAGTGTATGTTTTGTAGCTTTTTTCAAACACTGATTGCCGAGTTTGCTATGGGGAAACCAGCAATTTTTTTTACTATAATAGCTATTATTATCAATTTTGAATGTGCTGTTTGCTTTTGAAGTTGCATTATGCACAAAAGATGAAGGGGTTTAAAAAATGAGTCTTGTTGCTTCTGCACAGAGCTAGAATTATATTCACTTACAAATCATTCTAGTGATTTCAGGGGTGGGGGTGGAACTTTCATTTTCTAAATAATATGGAACTAATTACTTGGTTTGTGCACCTTGTATGGCTGCCAAGAATGGCACAGATATATTTATCTAAATTAGGATACAGCCATGCGTAACAATTTCTGAGGGCACCCATAACTTTTTCATTTAGTATTCCTTTGTACTCAACCATTCTACACAAAATTACATGGGAAGTGATTTGCAGCATCTCCTTGTTTATTTACCCGGAACAGCAGCAACACAGTTTGACCCTGCTCCAAAGCATCTTGAAACTATTAAGAAAGAATGAAAGCAGCCTCTGTTAATAGCTGTTGCAAACAGAATCCCTTATCTGGACATTGTGCAGAGTAGAAATGAATTTGCTCTCCATCATAAAAATAAGTTTCAAAGCTTCATTGCAGAACAGTCTCAAGATACTTACCAAAAATTGCAAAATACAAAGTAGCACATTGCTTTTAAACAGCAAACAATGTGGTCCCATCTTCTTTTTAGTCCTTAATACAGTTCAATAAATTTTATTTCTCTGATCCCACAGAGAGAGCCTATGTAAGCATCTCACGTGTTCATCATTCCTGAGCTTCAACAACTGACTGGGACACTGAGTCCTCAGGTTTCATCTTCCTGCT
Organism: Podarcis liolepis; assembly: GCF_965112155.1. Lineage (NCBI taxonomy): Eukaryota > Metazoa > Chordata > Lepidosauria > Squamata > Lacertidae > Podarcis > Podarcis liolepis. The sequence continues at coordinate 23,967,793 of NC_139573.1, read as the reverse complement.
GTCAAAGAGATTGTAGCTGGAAGAGTATCTGGGATGAGTCATCAATTAATTGAATGGAAACGTCTACCCTTTTCTTCCCCACATTTAGCTAGAGACAACCTAATGTTGATATCTCTGCACAGCATTTCACATACAATACATTCAAACATAGCATTTTAAGCATATTAAACCAATATATCTAATAACCCTCAAACTATGTTATATGTAGTATGATTACATTCATTAAAAAGAAGTCAATTTTCATGTACAATTTTCCATGGAGGGGAAGGCTCGCAATGGCCACTAGCCATGATGGAGGCTATGTGCTGCCTCCACAGCTGTAGACAGTAGGCTTCTGAATAGTAGTTGCTGGAAACTGGAGAAAGAGAAAATGCTCTTGTATTCAGGTCCTGCTTGTGGATTTCTGAAAGGCATCTGGTTATCTACTGTGAGAACAGAATGCTGCCTAACTGAACACATCTTCAATAGCTTCTGGCTATAAATGGTTTATATATTTGTAAAATAAATAAATGATAATTGAGGAGTGAGAACAGCTCTTTTTTGTGAAATATGTAACTGTTACTCCAGGAGTAGGTCCGTAGAAGCAAATCTAAGGTAGGGTTTGGGGGCAAATTGAAACAGGATATTTCCATTTCAACTCCATTCCCCATAAATTGAGTGTGGAATGTTTATTTAAGACAGCACCTATGCTTGAATTGTCATGACGTCCCCTTCACCAGCATTTCCAATAATTTCTGTATAAGAGCTGAATGGATTTATTGCTTTTCCCTCAGTTTTTTTTTCTGTTTATCAGTTGTGCCTTGCTGTTCAACTCTGGCCTAAGCACAATAATGTAACATTTAGGGAAAAATATGCAACCCAGTAATCCAGCACTGGAGGATAATATGGAGAAACTCTCCACAGCTACCATGTATTTCCCTTTGGTGCTTTGGTAGGTTGGAATGAAGGTTAACCAAACACTGCAAAAAACCAACATGCTGAAAGTGATAAATTTGGCCTCATTGAAACTGTCAGGTAGTTTCCTGGCTAGGAAAGCTACAAAGAAACTGACAATGGCCAAAAAACCCATATAGCCCAAGACACAGTAAAACATGACAGCTGAACCCTCATTACATTCCAGTACTATTTCCCCCATGACTGAGTGCATATCTGTATCTGGGAATGGAGGGGAAGTTCTCAACCAAAGAGTACAGATGCCAGTTTGAACGAATGAGCAAGAAAGGACAATAGAATTTGAAAGTCCTTTCCCCACCCACTTCCTCATCCTAGATCCTGGCTTGGTTGCCATGAATGCCAGAACCACAGTGATGGTTTTTGCCAAAATGCTGGAAAGGGCCACAGAGAAGACAATGCCAAATGCTGTTTGTCGGAGAAGGCAGATTGCCTTTCCAGGCTTTCCAATGAAGAGGAAGGAGCAGAGGAAGCAAAGGAGGAGGGAGATGAGAAGGATGTAGGTCAAGGTGTGGTTGTTGGCTTTGACTATGGGGGTATCGCTGTGCTTCACAAAAGTTAAGAGTACTAAGGTTGTGAGGAAGGAGAAAGTAATAGCTAAGGTAACTAAACTGACCCCTAAATTCTCTTTGTAAGAGAGGTAGCTTGGAACTTTGGGAATACATTGAGATTTTTCCTTATTGGAATACTGATCTTCTGGACAATTGGCACAGGCATCCATGTCTGGAAAAAAGAAGAAGAATTATTTAAATTACTGTATTTTAAATAATTATTTAAAGGTGCTGACCAGCATTTATCTAGACAACTGAAGTGTCTCATTTTGTCTTTTTTTAAATAAATATTTACTGAAATTTTACAAATTATAAAAACACACACAATACACAATACAAACATACACACACCAAAACAAACATGTATAATTTCAAATCCTTTTTTTTCTTAAAACTTACTTCACCGACTTCCCCATACCTCCCCTTTCTGCATTCCAATTCCCAAATTTGTTTCAGCAAATCCTCCCCCTTAATTTTATCTAATTCCCCCCCTTTTCTTTTCTTTTACTTAAACTTTTACCGCTATAATCCCTTACTTTCTATAACCACAACATCTTAACACTCATTAATTTTACAATATTTCTTAAGATAGATTTTAAATTTCTTCCAATCTTCTTCCGCCGTCTCCTTCCCCTGGTCTCGGATTCTGCCGGTCATTTCAGCCAGTCCCATGTAGTCTATCACCTTCATCTGCCATTCTTCCAGAGTGGGTAGGTCTTGTGTCTTCCAATACTTTGCGATGAGTATTCTTGCTGCTGTTGTAGCATACATAAAGAATGTTCTGTCTTTCTTTGGCACCAATTGGCCGACAATGCCCAAGAGAAATGCCTCTGGTTTCTTGGGAAAAGTACGTTTAAGTACCTTTTTCATTTCATTATATATCATCTCCCAGAAAGCCTTAATCCTTGGGCACGTCCACCAAAGGTGAAAGAATGTACCTTCAGTTTCTTTACATTTTCAACATTTATTATCGGGCAAATGGTAGATTTTTGCAAGCTTGACTGGGGTCATGTACCACCTGTAAATCATTTTCATAATATTCTCTCTTAAGGCATTACATGCCGTAAATTTTATACCAATGGTCCACAACTGTTCCCAGTCAGCAAACATAATGTTATGACCAATGTCCTGTGCCCACTTTATCATAGCTGATTTCACTGTTTCATCTTGCGTATTCCATTTCAGCAATAAATTGTACATTCTTGACAGATTCTTAGTATTGGGTTCTAACAGTTCTGTCTCTAATTTTGATTTCTCCACCTGGAAGCCAATTTTCCTGTCCTGTTTGTAAACCTCCATTATTTGATAATAATGGAGCCAATCTCGTACTTTCGCCTTCAATTTTTCGAAACTCTGTAATTTCAGTTTATCTCCCTCCTGTTCCAAAATTTCCCAATATTTTGGCCATTTGGCCTCCATATTGAGCTTTTTCACGGCTTTTGCCTCCATTGGTGACAACCACCTTGGGGTTTTATTTTCCAACAAGTCTTTATATCTAATCCAAACATTATATAATGCTTTCCTAACAATGTGATTTTTAAAAGCTTTATGAGCTTTAACCTTGTCATACCATATATATGCATGCCATCCGAATACATTGTTAAAACCTTCCAAATCCAAGATATCTGTATTCTCAAGAAGTAGCCAGTCTTTCATCTAGCAAAAAGCTGCTGATTCATAGTACAGTTTTAAGTCCGGCAGGGCAAATCCCCCTCTTTCCTTTGCATCAGTTAAAATCTTAAGTTTTATTCTGGGTTTTTTGCCCTGCCAGCATTTTGTCTTCTTTTAGTCCTTTGGTCAGCTCCACATTTCTAAAAGGGAGTGAGGGCATTGTTGTTGCAGTTCCAAATAAATCTGTGGATGATGTTGAAATGGTATACTGTACATCCAGTGTCACACAATGGTTAGTGTTGGACTAGGACCTAGGAGACCAGGGTTTAAATCTGCATTCAGCTACAAAGCTTCCTGAGCCAGTCACTGTCTCTCAGCTTATCGTCGATTTTTGTGAGGATACAACAGAGATAGGTGAGAACAGTGAAGACAATCTTGAGCTCCTTGGATTAAAGGTGGGATATAAATGTAAATCATCAACCTCCTCTAAATGTTTTTTGGACATTAGTAACTCGCTAATTTAATAAATTCCATTATTTTACAGTGGTACCTCTGGTTATGAACTTAATTCTTTCTGGAGGTCTGTTCTTAACCTGAAACTGTTCTTAACCTGAGGTACCACTTCAGCTAATGGGGCCTCCCGCTGCCGCCGCACTGCTGGAGAACGATTTCTGTTCTCATCCTGAAGCAAATTTCTTAACCCGAGGTACTATTTCTGTGTTAGCGGAGTCTGTAACCCACATTTTTTGTAGCCCAAGGTGTTTGTAACCCGAGGGACCACTGTAGTAGGTTGCTGAGGTATGCCAAAACTCACCTCATTTAAAAAAAAACAAATCTCCACTAACTTATTAAAAAGAAATCATGTCCGAAAATTAGAAAAGAGGATAGGAACAACTGGCAAGTTCGGCCTCGGAGTTCAAAACAAAGCAGGGCAAAGCCTACTAGAGTTCTGTCAAGAGAACAAGTTGGTCATCAAAAACATTCTTTTCCAACAACACAAGAGACGACTCTACACATGGACATCACCTGATGGGCAGCATTGAAATCAGATTGATTATATTCTTTGCAGCCAAAGATGGAGAAGCTCTATACAGTCAGCAAAAACAAGACCTGGAGCTGACTGTGGGTCAGATCATCAGCTTCTTAGAGCAAAATTCAAGCTTAAACTGAAGAAAGTAGGGAAAACCACTGGGCAGTAAGATACAATCTAATTCAATTCGTTATGAATACACAGTGGAAGCGAGGAACATGCACTTATGCTAGTAAGTTTGGAAAACTCAGCAGGGACCAGAAGATTGGAGAAGAAAACTGTGAGTGAATGCTGTCTTCTGCTGCTTACAGAAACTTGGCTGACACCAATTATTCCTGACTCAGCCATAGAACTAACAGGCTATACAGGGTTCCGCCATGATAGAACAGAGGACTCTGGTAAAAGAAGGGGGGGAGGTTTGTGTGCATACGTGAATAACAGCTGGTGCACAAACCACGCTGTGATAGCCAGTCATTGCTCCCCAACTGTGGAATTTATGACGCTTAAATGCAGACCTATATATCTCCCCCGAGAATTTACAGCAGTACTGATAACTATAGTATACATTGCACCTGATGCGAACATCAATGAGGCAATGGGTCTTCTGCATGATGCCATCAGCAGACAACAAGGCAAGTATCCCGAGGCTGCATTTCTTGTATGCGGGGATTTCAACCAGGCAGATTTGAAAGTGGTCCTACCTAAATTCTATCAACACATAAAGTGTGCAACCAGGGGAGAAAGGACTCTGGACAGGCTGTATACAAATGTCAAACAGGCCTATAAGGCCGAACCACTGGCACATCTAGGCCAATCTGATCATGTCTCCCTGCTCCTGACTCCTGAATATATTCCACTGAGGAAACGGACTCCAGCTATAAAGAGGGATATTACAATATGTCCAGCTGAAGCATCCCAACAACTACAAGACTGTTTTCATGACACCGATTGGGAGGTATTCACCCAACAGGATGTAGAGACTCATACTGAGCAAGTGTTGGACTATATTAGGTTCTGCACTGACAATGTAACACGGAGGCGCCAGATAAAGATCTACCCAAACAGGAAGCCCTGGATGACAAGGGAGGTTCAGGGGTTGCTAAAGGCAAGAAATACTGCTTTCAGAAGTGGAAATAAGTCGTTGTACAGCTTAGCTAGAGCAGATTTAAAGAGAGGTATCCGTGTAGCAAAGGAGGCGTATAGACAGCAGCTGGAGAATCATCTACAAAGTAACAACACCAGGCAGGTGTGGCAAGGTGTACAAGAATTAACAGGGTATAAATCCAAGGATTCCCTGGCAGACAAGGGAGGGGCATCCCTCGCAGAGGATTTGAATGCCTTTTTTGCCCGTTTTGAAGTAACATCTGCAGCAACACCTGCTGAGGCTTTACCACCACCATTCCCTGTGAAGGCCTTGCCACCATCACCACCATCACCATCATCAGTACAAAGGAATGTAGTAGTCTCTGTGGAAAAAGAAGAGATGAGGAAGGTGTTGAAGGGAATCAACCCAAGGAAGGCCACAGGGCCAGATGGGGTAGCTGGAAGGGTATTGAGAGACTGTGCAGATCAACTAGCAGGAGTTTTCACTGGGATCTTAAATCGATCCCTAGCCCAGGCTATTGTTCCATCCTGCCTAAAGTCCTCTACTATCGTTCCAATAGCAAAAAAATCTAACCCGGAAGATCTGAATGACTTTCGTCCAGTAGCACTCACACCTATAATCATGAAGTGCTTTGAAAAGCTGGTACGAAATTATGTCATTGCCTGCCTACCAGAGGGACTGGACACATTCCAATTTGCTTATAAAATGAAAAGATCGACAGAGGACGCTGTGGCGATTGCCCTCCATGCCGTTCTTGCACATTTGGAGCAGCGGGGGGGGGGGGGGGGTTATGCCAGACTGCTTTTTTTAGATTTCAGCTCGGCATTTAATACCATTCTACCACAACGTCTGATGTCTAAACTGGAAGATCTGGGGCTTCCGTTATCACTTTGTGGGTGGATATTGGACTTTTTGTCAGACCGCCCCCAGAGGGTTCGGTTGGGCCCTTATACCTCTAGTATGCTTAAGACTAACACAGGAACACCACAGGGATGCGTACTCAGTCCGCTCCTTTATATTCTCTACACGTACGATTGTGTCGCTGCTCACCCTAGTAATAGGGTGGTCAAATTTGCAGATGACACAACCGTGATTGGGCTCATCTCTGAAAGGGAGGGTGAAACGGACTATAGAGATGAGGTGGAGCGGCTGACAGAGTGGTGCAGAGCTAACAACTTGCTCATAAATACAAGGAAGACAAAGGAGCTTGTGGTGGACTTCAGGAGACAGAAGAGCAATGTCCAGCCACTTTTGATTGATGGGGTCTGTGTGGAGAGGGTAACAACGTTCAGATTTTTGGGCATTGAATTACAAGAGGATCTGTCCTGGAGTGTCAACACAAGGGGGCTTGTGAAGAAGGCGCAGCAGAGACTGTACTTTTTGAGAATTCTAAGGAAAAACCATCTTCCGCAGAAACTGCTGCTTGCCTTCTATCACTGTGCCATTGAGAGTGTGCTCACTTATGGCTTATGTGTGTGGTATGGAAGCTGTACTACCCGGGACAGGTTGGGGTTGTGCAGAGTTGTTAAGGCAGCAGAGAGCATTGTTGGCTGCCCACTCTCCACCTTAGGCAGATTTATGCCACAAGGTGCCATAGGAAGGCACTGGACATAGTAAAAGATCCATCGCATCCTGGTCACTGTCTCTTCGAGCTCCTGCCGTCGGGACGGAGATACAGGACGATGAAGACAAGAACGAGCCGTCTTAAGAACAGCTTCTTCCCCAGAGCGATCTCGGCCCTGAATGGGAAGCCTGGACTTTGAAAGTCATCTAATTTTCCTTGCTGTATTATACTGTATTGTTTTAATTAGTGTTTTTATAGTTGTTTTGATTTTGTGTGGAGTGCCCTACCTGGGTGGATGGAGCAGCCAAGTAATTTCGTTGTTCCCGAGAAGGGGCAATGACAATAAAGATATTATTATTATTATTATTATTATTATTATTATTATTATTATTATTATCAGTGTACATCCCAATCCCAAAGAAGGGCAGATGCTCCAACTACCGCACAATTGCACTCATTTCACATGCCAGCAAAGTTATGCTTAAAATTCTACAAAGCAGGCTTAAGCAGTATGTGGACCGAGAACTCCCAGAAGTGCAAAATGGATTTCAGAGGTGCAGAGGACCAGAGACCAAATTGCAAACATGCGCTGTATTATGGAGAAAGCTAGAGAGTTCCAGAAATACATCTACTTCTGTTTTATTGACTATGCAAAAGCCTTTGACTGTGTTGACCACAGCAAACTATGGCAAGTTCTTAAAGAAATGGGAGTGCCTGATCACCTCATCTGTCACCTGAGAAATCTCTATGTGGGACAAAAAGCTACAGTTAGAACTGGATATGGAACAACTGATTGGTTCAAAATTGGGAAAGGAGTACGACAAGGCTGTATATTGTCTCCCTGCTTATTTAACTTATATGCAGAATTCATCATGCAAAAGGCTGGACTGGATGAATCCCCAGCAGGAATTAAGATTGGCGGAAGAAATATCAACAACCTCAGATATGCAGATGACACAACTTTGATGGCAGAAAGTGAGGATGAATTAAAGAACCTTTTAATGAGGGTGAAAGAGGAGAGCGCAAAATATGGTCTGAAGCTCAACATGAAAAAAACGAAGCTCATGGCCACTGGTCCCATCACCTCCTGGCAAATAGAAGGGGAAGAAATGGAGGCAGTGAGAGATTTTACTTTCTTGGGCTCCATGATTACTGCAGATGGTGAGAGCAGTCACGAAATTAAAAGACACCTGCTTCTTGGGGAAAAAAGCAATGACAAACCTAGACAGCATCTTAAAAAGCAGAGACATCACCTTGCCGACAAAGGTCCATATAGTTAAAGCTATGGTTTCCCAGAAGTGAGAGCTGAACCAAAAAGAAGGTTAATCACTGAAGAATTGATGCTTTTGAATTATGGTGCTGGAGGAGACTCTTGAGAGTCACATGGATTGCAAGAAGATCAAACCTATCCATTCTGAAGGAAATCAGCCCTCAGTGCTCACTGGAAGGACAGATCCTGAAGCTGAGGCTCCAATACTTTGGCCACCTCATGAGAAGAGAAGACTCCCTGGAAAAGACCCTGATGTTGGGAAAGATTGAGGGCACAAGAAGAAGGGGACTACAATGGATGAGATGGTTGGACAGTGTTCTTGAAGCTACCAACATGAATTTGACCAAACTGCGGGAGGCAGTGGAAGACAGGAGTGCCTGGCATGCTCTGGTCCATGGGGTCACGAAGAGTCGGACACGGCAAATTGACTAAACAACAGTGCTGATTTGACTTTCTTGGGGACTGAGGAGTTTTGTGAGAATCCTGTCTTTAAACAAAGTGGTCAGCTTTTGGCAGTGTTCTTGGATACCCAGGCTTCCTGAAAACCCAATGGTATCTCCTAATGCACTTTTAAAGAAATGGGAGCAGAGGTTTTTTTTTAAGGTAAATGTAACAACTTCATGTAAATACCAAACCAGTGTTCGCAATATTCTCATGTACTTGGGAACCATTCTCCATGGCTTCATGTGTTTCAATGAGTGACAGGAAGATGATGTAATAAGCAGAGGACAAATTTTTAATGGACACACCACCCTTGGCCACCTAATAATTTTAAGGCAATTTCAATCCCACATCAAAAAAAATATGAAGACAATTATTATTTTTGTAAAGCAGTCTGCAAGCATTGGAAGAAAACTTTTCACGCATTAGAGAATTGCTTTCAGTATAACAATAGTATGAAGACCTTGGCAAAAGAAAAAAGAAAAGGGGGGAATACCCACAGTGAGAAATATAGTTTTCATTTCTACAGTTCTTCATTTAACAGGAATAAACATTTTTACAGGGGTTTTTGGATTTCCTGGGATTTTGGATGTGAAGTATTCACAAAGTGCCCTTGAAATCCAAATGTTGGTATGTTCATTTAATTTGTGAATTTTAGTCCCAAGGCCTCCTGGAAGCCCCATGTACATTGTCTTGAGTTTCTCTGTCTGCTAGCCAAAGGGCTCTTGTTCTAGCAGATCAGTGAATTTTATCGTTGGTCAGCAGAGGAAGCCAATGCAACAGTTGCATTAGGGCAACTTCACTGCACAACCTTGTGCAATCTATTGCCCAGCAAAGTAGTGAGCAACCTGGTCATGCATTCTCTTGTGCAGCAATGTTCTACTGGCACAAAAACACCGTCTGGTGGAACAAGGGCTACACTATGGGACTTTAATGCTACACTGCATCCCAACCATAATGTCTCTAAAAGTGATAATTTTGTTGGGGGGGGGCATTGTTACTTGTTTTAAACCTGTGTTGCACATTACCTTCATATACATTAAATGGGCTACAGATTCTTCAAAGAAACATCCTGTGTTATGGAATTGTATTGATATTTCTGTACATTATGCCTCCTACCTTTCCACTTAGAGACCATTCCTTCTGGACATGGAGCACAATCGTAGCAGCAAAATTTCTCCCCTTCCTTCTTTTTCCTGCTGTAGCCAGGATAGCAGTTGTCATTGCACATAGAAAGTGGATACACCTATAGAGAAACATCAAAGTGGGATTTGCAATTACAGATTAATGCTCCTCAGTCATCCACCTCTCCAACAGCTAGCATATATGAGGGGTAGAACGTGGATGAGCCCTGTACAAATGCCTTGTGGCATTTGCCCAAGCCCTAAACAGCCTCGGCCCTGTAAACCTGAAGGAGCATCTGCATACACATCATTTAGTATGGACACTGAAGTCTAGTTCTGGGTGCCTTATGGCATTCCCCTCACTGTGACAAGGGAAAATACAGGGAACCAGACACCCACCCTTTGGAACACCCTCCCATCAGATGTCAAACATGAAAACAATTACACAACCTTTTGAATACATCTGAAGGCAGCCCTATATCAGGGAAGTTTTTAATATTTGATGTTTTGCTGTGTTTTCATTATTTTGGAAGCCACCCAGGGTGGTGATGCCTCCCACTTGCCGTTGGGGGAGATTTAAAGATGTGTTTATGGGCATGTACAACCCTTTCTGTTGGCTTTTACCAAAATTAAAACTGGAATGTACAAAGTTGTTTTCAATGGCTTACATAAAATGGCTTACAGGACAAAAATTGGTCACAGACACAACATAAACAGGCAGCTATATTTCACCTGATTAAAACTTTGATGCCACACAATTTGATCATCATGAATGATTAACTCCTTGCCTGTGGGAGCCTGAGGTTCCAGTCTTCCAACTTTGAATCTAATTACCGACCCATTAGGGGAAATCAACCAGTTTGTAATGTCAAAACCTACAACTAATTCCCCATTTTCATCAAAGCACACAGTATCTCCAGCACTGTTGTTGAACGTGAAGCCTCTGAGAAAGTTATGGATCTAGATTGAAAGAGAATATAGAGAAAGGGACTATTAGGTCTGTCTTTCATTTTATTTGGACAGCACGTGTGAAAACTTTATAGTACTCGACGCCACTTCCCTCTGTTGGCTCCAAATAGGAAACTGGTTATGTTTATTTACAACACACACACACACACACACAGCAACCCTACCTTATTTTATCACATGGTTGGTATTTCTTACCAAAATGAATTTGAAAGAAACAAAACAAAGATTGAAATGAAATGAAAAGCACAAAAATAGTGGGACTATATTATGCAAATATATAATCCCTTTTATTTTTTTATCGAAAGCTAGCTCATATTTTTCATTTACATGAGTTACAGTTACCTGCCATGGTTGAACATTTTGAAAAAACAGTTTCTCTCCTTCTATCAACCTTCTCTCATTGGGGCTGGATTTGTATATGGCATGCAAGGAAAGTGCCACTGCATGTACTGCATTGTAGACATTGTAGCTGTGTCCAGTCATGCTCATTTCAAATACACTTCCAGGAAGACTCTCCAGGTTCTCTTCCCCTGTGCAGGTTTTCTTCTGGTTTTTCTCTTGGCCCATAGATATTTCTAGTGAACAGCTGAATGCCTGCTCCCAGAAGTCTTGGATAAAGCCATCTCCTTTTTTCCAGGAGGGTTTTAGCATCTGAAGGAACTTTGGGAATCCTGATGGCTGATTTGAGTGAGCTGTGAAGGATATGGTACCATGAAAGCTTTGTAAATCCCAATCTTTTTGAACAGAAAGTGATGCAAAATCCCAGTGAGATGTAACAATCCACACTCTACCCAGAGGTGGCAAAGAGAAGAAGGGTGCTGCAAACAGCAAAAATCTCAAACCTTGAAAAGATGGAGGTTCTCCATATACAAAAAATACTTTAGCTGTTGCCTCAAATGCAATTGTATAGCTGTCAAAATGCTGTACTGCCAAGTCTATAATTTCATCCAGATAATTCCATTTTGGTAGTCTTAATATGAAAGAATAGCAGATGCCATTTTGTGAAAGCACTGGCACAATTGTTTGTAAAAACCTGTCCCCTTTGTCATCATCCACAGCAATGAGTCCAACCCATGTCCATCCAAAATGCTGAAGTAAGCGCACTATTCCTATGTGCTGGTGGGCTTCATTTGGGACCATCTGATACAAAAAAGGGTATTGCATTTTAGCATGCTGTCCTGGCAGAAATGATCCATAAGTGAGCTGGAAGGAAATTTATAAGCATTATTCAAATGGATCCCAAAAACATATTCTATCAACGTATTTCAGTGAGTCCTGTAGGCAATTGGGTCAAACAACCTGTGGATATTGAGAGCAAGAGGAGCTGCAACAGTCGGCTGTTCAATTGTTGAACTGCTCTTATATCCAATGTTATTTAATATTGCAGAACCTTTCTTTTGGCTAGATGTCATTCCATCCCAAGTGCTTTGAGGCAGGTATGCTGGCTCCCTCTTTATTTAAGGGCATGTACCTTTGATAATCAGGAGGTAGGATCTATAGTACATGTATTTCTGTTCGGTAATTTATATGGTTTATATATGATTGATTGATATAGGAACATGTTCTATTCATCATAGTGTCAAAAACATGATGACATGTGAGAGGAATACAATGACCTAAGGAACAATAAATCATTATGCAGTAAAAACAAACAATTTATTTGTCATTTTCCAATTTATAGTGTATAGAAAAATAAAGGGGGCAGGACAGGAAAACATGAGCCACTGTTTCCAGATTACCATCTCCACAGGGGCAGAATCGTTTCTCAGTTGGAATCTTTTGGTATCTGCCTCAAGTACGGCAGAGGGCATCACATCCAATCTGGCCAATGTGAAGGCACATCTGTATTTTGGGATAGTTAATTTATACAAATATGGTGCCAGGGAATCAAACTGAGAAGGGGGGAAAAAGGCATACCAAGGACAGAATTTCTTTATAATGGCCGGATTGTTCTGTTGCTCTAAGTCCTTCAGACACTGTCCAATTAGCCTTTTTGCTTTAATAAAGCCCGCCATGAGAAGCTGATGTGGGAGAGGTGTTTTTGGTGCACATTTTTAAAACAACCCACTTTTGTGGGGGTCTTGTGTCACTAAGGGCAGTAGACCAGGTGGATTTAAATTTAGACGGAGCCAATAATTAAGAGTTCTTTGCCAGGACTGAGTTTCTACAGAGGGAAGACTTGCCTCCAGTCATAATGCTGCATTCGGGACACAGGGTGGTATAGAAAAAAATCTGCCTTGAAAATTTGGATTGGACAGTTTCAAGAATGCTACAATGATTACCCGTCCAAATTTGGGCCCCATAAAGTATCTGCACCAAAGATTTGGCTTGAAAAACTTCTAGGGCTGCTGGGAGGTATTTGCCGCCCTTCGTATGGAAAAAACAGGACAACATCTTAGCACTTTGGGCTGCTTTTTCTTTAACACATTTTTGGTGTACATCCCATGACCCTGATGACTGAAAGACTATGCCCAGGTATTTAAAGGCTTTAACCTGCTCAATTGAATAATTGTCCATGCTCCAGCTATGTGATCTATGTTTCCTTGTGAAAACCATGACTTTGGTTTTCTGATAGTTTACCACCAGCTGTTCTCTCCTGCAGTATGCTAAGAATTCTCCTATCAACCTTTTTAGGCCTATTTTTGTTCAGGATAGGAGAACCGCATCATCAACATATAAGAGCACTGAGATTGGTTTTGTGGCTAATTTGGGAGCATGAAACTCTGGAGATGTTAAGCTTTTAACCATGTCATTGATATATAGGTTAAATAAAGCTGGGGCTAGAATGCAGCCTTGCTTAACCCCCTTTGTGGCTGGTACAGGGCCTATGAGTTGGCCATTTGTGGAAGATCTTACGTACAGCACAGTATCTTTATATAGGCCATTAATCAAAATTAGTAATCTTTTATCTATACTGGATGTATTCAATTTGGCCCAGAGTCTTACTCGTGAAATTGAATCAAAGGCAGCCTTCAAGTCAATGAAGGCTGCATATAAGACCCCACAGGTTTTCTTGGCGCATTTATTGATGAGATGTGCTAGGACAAAACAGTGATCTATGGTAGATCTGCCTTGCCTAAATCCAGCTTGCTCCTCCACCAAGATAGTCTCAGCGTCCATCCAACTAATTAATTTGATATAGAGGCGTTTTGCATATAATTTTATGCCAGGGGCCTTTTTGTTCTTTAGCTGTGCCATCAAATTCTCTACTTCCTCTGTGGTTACAGGTGGCCAGTGAGGTGAAACCTCTGATTGAACGCTCAGCTTGTTAAACTGAGCTTCCTTATTATAAAACAATGATTGGAAGTATTGGATCCACTCTCGGGGTTCAACAGTACAAATGAGTCCGTTACACTCCTGTTGCAGTCACATTAAACCTTTTTTACCATTACCATTACTTGCATTTACAAGGTGTATCTAACATCTTATACTACTAGTGATAGACCAAGAATATCAAATAACTTGGCCCAAAGTCGTTTCTAACCAAAATATCACGGGTAACTACTGAAATCATGATGGTGTGCCACAGTTGGAAAATCACAGCTTACCTGTGGAGTTTTGTGGATTGCTGAAATGATGGCCACATTGACAGAGATCTCAGAAAGACATCCTCCAATGACAGCTATCAGATTGTTCTGGTTGTGACACTTGAAGTTGGGGACAAACCTATGTTGTGCAGAAAGCAGACTGAGGGTGGCCTTGTAGGTCATCCTTGCAGTGTAGTAGCTATTAAGAATGCTGAATCCCAGGGAGAGATTTGATAAAATATTGGGACTCTCGTTGATCTCTTTTACAGCAAATGCCAAGGCCAGGATGTGCTGGTAGTTCTTTGGCACTGAACTGTAATGAAATTTAGAGTTGTTACAGCTGATAAATAAAATAATTCTGTTGGAAGCAATAAAAAGGCATTTCTATAAAAAGGTGTTCCTATTCTTCAGAACTGATCTTCAAGAATAAATGACTTGTAGAAAGGTCTCTGTGAATTGAATTCAGAGACGTTGTATGTACCCTTGTTAACTATGAAAATACTTAAATAAAAACAACTATATAGTCAAGAATGTGGTGTAACTTTAAAACCTTAGAAGATAATAGACATGATAAATAAAATATTTGAATTGAAATGCTGAATTCTTAAAATGTTGATGGTTCATTCTACTTAATGAGCTTCTATGTGCACTTATTGGATTTACTCCCTTTGCCTAAAAACAACAAACAATAAGCCCAAGGTAGATAGTCCATATATAAACTATGACATGCCTCCTAACTTTTTAAAGGAAATGCTGAGAAGAAGGGAGTGAAAATTTTTTGGCCATCTCTCCAACAACCTATTATTATTAATATTATATCACTCAATACAGTGGTACCTCAGGTTAAGTACTTAATTCGTTCTGGAGGTCTGTTCTTAACCTGAAATTGTTTTTAACCTGAAGCACCACTTTAGCTAATGGGGCCTCCCGCTGCCACTGCACCGCCACCATGTGATTTCTGTTCTCATCCTGAAGCAAAGTTCTTAACCCAAGGTAATATTTCTGGGTTAGCGGAGTCTGTAACCTGAAGCGTATGTAACCTGAAGCATATGTAACCCGAGGTACCACTGTACATGCAAGAAGCTGAGAATCACTGTACCAAGATGAATATGGGTCAAGCAACTGATATGGTCCAAACATATAAAAGAATGAAGAAAAGAGAAAGAGGATAAAAAACTGAATTCTTACATCGATTCATAAATCACAATCTGTGCAGGCTGTTTCATAAAAGAGAGGAGATCATAGAGGTAGAATACTTGAGAAACAATTTCACCAATGAGAAGGTCTCCTGACTGGTAAAATTTATGAGTAATGGGAAGGGGATCATTATATATGCTGCAATTAATGGAATGTTTCTTGCATACAGCATGACATAGTAGTGCTAGTAGCAACACAATGACCAACATGATCCTGTTGATAGAATACCTCTGCCAAATCCGGGCTCCAAAGTTTTCCTCTACAGAATTTGACACAGTTTTTATCAGGATTGCTACAAACTGACTTGAATGGTGGATGATTCTGTTACTTCACTGATCTTAGGGAATTTGAGAACCACTGCAGGTAGTTAATAATGGCTCTTTTCCACCAGTGTCATTGAACTATGTATTTCCTTTGGTTGCCAACTAAATGATGTAACTAAGCTCTCACTTATATTAATGGGACTTAAATTGTTTCAGAGTTGTCTGATTGATTTAAATAGGATCTAAGGTCAGCAAAATTCAGGATCAAATCATTTATTTCTTCACTCTTCATCTAATGGTGAAAAATGAAAATGTAGCAATGTTTCAGTGTGCAAAAGTGGGGTAGAATGGTATAGCCATCTAAATCAATTGTTGCAAAAGAATGTAAGATGAATAGTGGAGAAGCAGGTTGCATGTTTTTTTGTCCGCGCTAACGAATACCTAGTCAGAATCTGGGATTAGGAAGATATGCTGGTCAAGGAGAAAGCAGAGATTTATTTGTTTTAAGTATCACAGCAGAATGAAGTTTTGGTACTGGATACCTTGATATATATATATATATATATATATATATATATATATATATATATATAAACTTAGAAGAGAGTAACAGAACCCAGTTCTTACCTACATCTCATTCTGAACATAAGGGTTTTATACTATTTTTCAGATGAGGATAGTTGATCTTGCTAATAGGCTCTGAATGTCAATTGTGCTAGAGGTTGCAAAAACCCATAATTTTGATAAAGTTAAGGATGATTATCACATCCCCAGTGTGTTGATGAAGCAGTATCATGCATGAGAAAACTACTAGGAATTTTCCTTATTGGAGTGATACAACTATTATTTTCTCATTTTAGGTATAATTAGTAGTATGTGGCACTTCCCCAGCAGGTCCAAGCTGCCTGTCTCCAGATCTAGATATAAGTTTTTCCATGTATCTGCTATACATTTTGGAAAGTTGTTTGTTCGCTATACATTTGGATGAGATATTCTAACCAATTTTTGCATAATGGTTCCTAAGATCAAGAAGCAGGTTTTCACCTATGTTTGTATACAGTTGGTGCCATTCTAAATCCTTAAAAAATGCACTTGTTTTAACCACTGATTTCAAATCTGCAATAATTTGGGGACTTCTTTAAGTAATTCCCGAGTGCCAAGAAATTTAATGTTTTTGAGGTTTTTCTAAAGAAGTGCAATGAAAAACCAGCACTTCTAGAATGGCCATACATGTGGGTTTTCCTGGACAATTTCATGATTGCCAGAAATCCCCCCAGATGCTATAAGTCTTGGACGAATCATGGATATGTCTAGAAAACCCCAGAAGTATGGCAGTCAGAATATATATATATATATATATATATATATATATATATATATATATAAAATACATAAATAACAACAATACCGTATTGGTCCAAATATAAGCCACTCCTTTAAAATTGGAAGTGGGGGGGGGGGAGAGAGAAAATTTAAAATACCCGAATATAAGCCTCTCCATTCCTCGGTGCTCCTGGCTGCATAGTGGGGGTGGGGAGCTGAACTGCGTTGCCAGCGGCCTTTCCCCTTTCCTTGCTCTCTCCCTTCCTGGCCTTGGGGGAGACAACAGGGAACTATGCTTGGGTCGGCCACCGCTTTGCCGCGCTCCTGGTACTGCCTCCCCCACGCTCCTGGCTGCATACCATAAGGTTGCGAATGTAAGCCGCACTTACACTTTTCATGGTAGGAATTAGGGAAAAACATGAGGCTCGTATTCAGGCCAATAGAGTACTTTCAAATATACAACAATTGCTTATTAGAATGACTAGATTACTGATAATATTGGAGAGAATTATTCAAGCCTTTCAGAGGGTGTTACAAGTGTGTCCCTGGACTCACATGTATGTAGCCAGCACTCATGTATCTTCATATTGACACTGCTGAGAGGTTTAGGATCTTTTGCTGGAGTTACGACCTAAGTTAGGAATCCACCAAGATGCTTCTGCACAGTTAATCAAGAATTGTTTTATTCAAATGTAAGGAATGTTAGCAAACCAAAGTGAGAAAGAAATGGAATGTTTCTGGCTAAACTCTGCAAACAGTACTATGAGAAGAGTTGTTTGATTAAGCAAGTACCTATGACTGAATTATTACGACATCACTACAACCAGCATTTCCAATGAACTACATATGCAAGCAGAATAATGATATGCACTCATGTTCTTATACTTTTTTTGCTGATAAGTTGTTCAGCTCAGGTCTGAATATAATAATGTAGCATTTAGAGGAAAAGATGCAACCCAGTAACCAAGCACCAGAGGACAACATGGAAAATATCTCCACAGCTACCATGTATTTTCATTTGGAGCTCCGATAGATGGGAACAAAGGACAACCAAACATGCAAACACCAGCAAGCTGAAAGTGATAAATTTGGCCTCATTGAAACTGTCAGGTAACTTCCTGGCAAGGAAAGCCAAGGTGAAGCTGACAATGGCCAGCAAACACATATAGACTAAGTCACCATAAAACATGGCAACTGAACCCTCATTACATTTAAGTATGATTTCCCCATTCAGTGAGTGTACAGTGGTACCTCGTGTTACATCCAAAGAGTACCAAGGCAAGCCTGAATAAAGGAGCAGAAACGGACAATGTAATTTGCTAGCCTTTTCCCTATCCATTTCCTCATCCTGGAGGAATCCTGGCTTGGTTGCCATGAATGCCAAAACTACAGTAATGGTTTTTGCCAAAACACTGGAAACAGCCACAGAGAAGATGATGCTGAAAGTTATTTGTTGGAAAAGACAGGTCAGCTGTCCAGGCTGTCCAATGAAGAGAAAGTGGCAGACGAAACAAAGTCTTAAGCTTGTGCTGCATAAGAATATTGTATCAACTAGTGCTAGATTATGAAACTAGGATGCATATATTGAAGTGATTTACTACATATAAGTGTATTAACAAATGTGAGAGTGAATAAAACATTGAAAGGACATTCTTTGTCTGTCTTCTCTTGGGTCTATGAAAAAGAGTAATGGTGCTGTCTTGGAGCTGCATAATAACTCTTAGTACAATCACTGTGGTCTAAACCACTGAGCGTCTTGGGCTTGCTGATCAGAAGGTCGGCAGTTTGAGACCCCGTGACGGGATGATCTCCAGTTGCTTTGTCCCAGCTCCTGCCAACCTAGCAGTTCAAAAGCATGCCAGTGCAAGTAGATAAATAGGTACCACTGCAATGGTAAGATAACAGAGATTCCATTGCCCAGAAGCGGTTAAGTCATGCTGGCCACATGACCCGGAAAGGTGTCTGTGGACAAATGCTGGCTCCCTCGATCTGAAGCAAGATGAGGGTTGCAAACCCACAGTTGCCTTTGACTGGACTTAACCTTCCAGGGGTCCTTCACCTTTACATGTCAACGATAAAAATATGCATAGATTGAAAAGCCAACAACATCAGTAACAGTTGGTGGCAGTTGACTCTTAAGAAGGTTGATTAATCTGAGTTGTATTCTACGTGGGTCAGCATGTTTGGGCAGGGGTAGATAGATGGAAAGAAACAAGGGACCCTGGCTCAGTCTTTCCAAGGACCTTGTCTTCCTACTCCCAATTCAGGTTTAACAGCAGCAGCAACTCCAGCCCCCTCCCCCTTGACATAGGCAGATAGGCAGAGCCGTAACTAGGTGATCTTGCACCCCTGGCAGAACTGTCCACATTAGCTCTTCTTTCCACCTCTCCTCCAACCCCAACCCCTCCACCCATTCAATTAACCCGCAATTTAAAACCATTTCTTATGAGGCAATAATCAATATTTATATTTAAGGACATATTTTAAGCCAATTATGTGCCCCCCCATCGCCTGTGCCCCATCTTGGGGGCCCACCTTGCCACACCCTAGCTATGGCCCTGCAGATAGGCAGGTAGTTTCCTTCCTCCTCCTCTTCTCTTCCTCCTCCTCCTTGTCCAGGCTGCCCTTTCCCTTCCCTTCCTACTGCTGGAATTCCTGGGAAATCACCACAGACCAGCAGCAAATTGCTTAGATACAGGCACTGGTCCATGAACCACCATTTTCAGTAGCGTTTTTCCAACAGAGAGAAAATAACAATAATATTATTACCTTCATTCTCTATTTTATATTTATTCATGGAATATTTATTTCAGTCAATCATTCTGTTTGGCTGATGAGTATGAAGAGAATAAATATGCAACTTCACCTTGTGGATCTTGACTTGCAAATAATTTCACTAAAATGTCAAAGAAAAGGTCCATTAAGATCGTTGAAATTAATTTTCAGGTCAAGAAAGCTTTAGAAAGCTTTAGAAAGGATGTTTCTGAGTATATTTAACCTCTGTGAAGTACTGTATGTGTCGGTCATTATACTATTCATTCTACCATTCAGATAGTATACTTGAAAGGGGGAGGGAGGGAAGTGCTATCTGTTTTTAATTCTCATATAACTTAGTCTTTTCCTGATTTTAGTTGCTCCCTGTTATTCAAGTCAGCCCTGAACAAAAGAACATAGCATTTAGGGGAAAAGATGCAAAGCAGTACTCCAGCACTGGAGGATAAGATAGAGAAGATCTCCACAGCCACCATGTATTTTCCTTTGGTGCTCAGGTAGGCAGGAACAAAGGACAACCAAACACTGCAGAACACCATCATGCTGAAAGTGATAAATTTGGCTTCATTGAAAGTGTCTGGCAACCTCCTAGCAAGGTATGCCACCGTGAAGCTGACAAGGGCCAGGAAGCACATATAGCCCAAGACACTATAAAACATGACAGTTGAGCCTTCGTTACACTCTGCTATAATTTCCCCATTGACGGAGTACATGTCTGTATCTGCGTATGGGGGAGAAATACTCAACCAAAGGGTACAAATTCCTACTTGAATAAAGGAGCCTGAAAACATGATAGAGTTTGTCAGCTTTTTCCCCATCCAATTTCTCATTCTAGATCCTGGTCTAGTAGCCATAAATGCCAGGACTACAGTGATGGTTTTAGCTAACAAGCTGGAAAGAGCAAGAGAAAATATAATGCCAAATGTTGTTTGTCGGAGTAAGCAAATTAGCTGTCCAGGTTTTCCAATAAAAAGCAAGCAGCAGAGGAAACAAAGTAGGAGGGATACGAGAAGAATGTAGGTGACACTTCGGTTGTTGGCTTTGACGATGGGTGTGTTCTGGTGCTTCACAAATATTATTATCACCAAAGCTGTGATCAGAGCAAGAGCAAGAGCAGACAAAGCTAAAGTCATCCCTAAAGGTTCCTCGTATGAAAGGTAGGTTATGACTTTGGGAATGCATTGGTTCTGGTGGAAGTTTGAGTATTGATCTTCTGGACATTCGGTGCAGGCATCCATATCTAGAATAAAATTTTAAAAAATTGGATACTTTTATCGTCATTGTTGGAGCTGCATCAAATCTCTCCTCATTTCCAAGTTCATTAGCCAAGGGTTGTCATTCATCTGCAAACTCCTCACATGCGAGGACTATCCATCCTTGCTTTTAAGCAAAGAACAGTTCCATCAGATGTGAGATATCAGCAAAGAAGGTGTTTTGAGGTATATGGCACATTATTCCACAGATCCTAGTCCAGAACTGGGGGGAAGCTATGCCAGCCCTGGAAGAACTAGCACAAAGCATAAAACTAATTTAAAAAGTCACAGCCACCTTCCACCCTGATGAGCATGCTGTTATAACACTGGTCTTAAGATCTACATTGGCTCCCAGTACATTTCTGAGCACAATTCAGGCCCTGTATATAGGAATATGTATATATTCAGGCCCTGTTCATCTCAGACAATAATGTCCAGCTCCAAGGGCCTTCTGGTTAGTCGCGGAGATTCAAGCTCCGGCACCAGGGGGCGGAGTGCGGGGCGGCGGGGCTGGTGCGCATCCTGGAGCGGGGTATGCTGCCTGCAGGGGCGTGGCACCCAGCGCAGGTGGGGGGGAGAGGTGCTTACTGGGATTGCGCTGCCAGGGGCTGTGCGTTTCACCTGCACTCCTCTTCCTCTGCCAGTACTTCTGGTGGTTCCCTCACTGCTACAAATGAAGTTATAGGGAACCAGGCAGAGGGTTTTCTTGGTGGTGGCACCTGCCCAGTGGAATGTCATCTCATCAGATGTCAAACAGTTAAACAACTATGCAACTTTTCAAAGACATCTGTTGGAAGCCGCCCAGAGTGGTTGGGGCAAACCAGTCAGATGGACGGGGTATAAGTAATAAATTAAATAAATAAATAAATAAATAAATAAATAAATCATTCTATTGATTCACATGTTTTACTTATTTGAAGAAATAAATTGAGATTAATAGGTTCTCAGATCATGTAATTTCAGTTTCTCAATATACATATCTTTTTTGTTTTTGTTTTGCTTTATATCTATTTTTCTATGGTGGGGTTAACAAAAATGGAATAAGTAATGCGTATTGAATTTTTTTGTTATATATATCATTGGAAAATTATAAGGAAGATGAATTTTTGAAAATTCAGCTTCCCCTTGATGTGATGTGTCTCACAATAAAGTTCTGTAGTGAAATATAGAATAAGAGATGTTACTTCCAATACCAATAGTTAGCAAACAATATATAAGAAAACCCATTTGGTGTCCTTCTAAGGCCCTTGCCAGAATTGCTGATATCAGAACATGAAAGTCTAAATAGTAGCTTGTTTTACTACATGTCTTAAATTTGGACTGGGCTACTTCTGAAAAGGAATTGTTTACATTGTTGGTGGAAAGTGTATTGCATATGGAATATTTTCAGCATTCAAACAAGATGATTCACATGTTAAGCATGATTATTTCCCCCCTTTAAAGCCGTATGGTGGGTTTCAATGTAGCACTCTGTGGACCAAGCACATGGTGAATGAAGTCCCTTCAGGCAATGGCACTTTCCCCCCTGTCCTCCCCCTATTCTCCATGAACTCCATAATTATCCCCTGGAGCCTTGTGGGAAACCTAGAATGGGTTTAGGTGCTGCAGGGGGGAAACAGCAGGGAGGTTCCATTGCATGCACAGGCCTTGTTCTGCACGCACAACAACTTAGCTGAATACCAAATATAGTCACGTCAGTCTTGCTGGATAATTGTGGAATTCATTCTGCACTTACTAATATTCAATTTATTACTCACCCTTTACCAACAGATCCCAACGGATGCAACATTTTAAAACTGTACATTAAAAACAGTTATGATACTGTTAAAATAATTAGTAGTACAGGAATGTACTGAAAACACCTACCTTAAGTTTCAAAGGCACATTGACCTCTGTGACAACCATATCTCCTACCTGTCTGGTTAGAAATCTTCCCTTCTGGACAAGGAACACATTCATAACAGCAAAAAGGCTCCCCTTCCTTCTTTTTCCTACTGTATCCAGGACGGCACTTGTCATTACACAGAGAAGTGGGAAGAATCTATAAATAAATGTCAAATTTTATCATTTTCATTACAATTCACATTTCATTGAATATCACCACACATTGAATAATAGACATATTTACCACTTCCATGGTTCCATTTATTTATCAATTAAGACTACATATTCTAATTCCCCTTTTATTCAATTATTCCCCCACTATAATTTTAAGAATTTAAACTGCTACATTTACATTAATCCTGCTAACACTTTATCTTGGTTTGATTAATTCTTGAGGTATTCTGCAAACATTTTCCACTTTTTCTTAAACACGCCATCTTCCTGATTTCCTAATCTGTTGGCTAAATTTGCCAATTGTGCATATTCCAATAATTTTATCTGCCACTCCTCCTTCTCTCTTTCTATTTCTGAGCATATACCTCAGACTGCTGTAATTTCTTAAAGAAATTCTGCACTTCTGGAACTGGCTGAAATGACTGGCAGAATCCGAGATTTGGGAGAAGAAACAATGGAAGAGGACTGGAAAAAATTTAAGGACTATTTACAAAAATACTATAAGTTGTATGAATGTTAAAAAATTGCACGATTTGGAAATTTTAGCTTCAGCAATTAGATTTGGTGAAACAGGAAACTAAGTTATAAGTAAGAAAAGGTTGAAATTTAAAGTAATATTATGTTTAATTTAAGGTACAAGTAATTGATAAAAAGTATTTTAAATCTAAAAATATAATATCTGAAAGGTACAAAATAAGACATGAAACAAGGAACGAGGTAATAATTTGCTGATATTTTTATTGTAAAGAACGCAGGGTGAGGAAGATGTGGGGAAGTCCAGTTGGTTGTAAAAAAGGGTTTTGGAAAGTTGGCTTTTTTCTTTTATCTTTTTTCTTGTTTTTTTTCTTGTACTTTTTGTGTTTTGTGTATATCTTTGAGTTTGTATCTGAAAAATGTAATAAAAAATATTTTTAAAAAAAGAAATTCTGCAGTTCTGCGGGGGCATCTGTTCCTAATATACCTCGTAAGAAGGTTTCTGGTCTTTTTATAACATTTTTTGATTTCATTATTTATCACCTCCCAGAATTCCTGCAGAATTCTACATGTCCACCACATATGATAAAAAGTACCCTCCCTTTCTTGACACTTGCAACAGGTACTTGATTCTGATTTATATATTTTCGCTAATTTACTCGGCATAAAATACCACCTATATATAATCTTCATGAAGTTTTCTTTCAACGTATCACAATCTGTAAATTTTAAATCCTTACTCCTCAATTTTCCCAACACACTTAATTCTATACTATGTCCTATATCTCTTTTCCAGTGTATCATGGCTGACCCATGCCAGTCTGGTTTCATGCCTGGTTATGAGGAGAAGGACAGAGGACATGTCAATGTCTTTTGATGCCATGGACCATGGTATCCTTGTGAGTTGACGTAGTGGACTCTACTTCTCAGTAACATCTGAAACAAGGGGGGCTGTAGAACCCAGTGTCCATGTGGGGAATCCCTTGAGGCTGGTCAAGAGGCTGAAGCTGATGCAAATTACAGTTGCTTGACTGTTTACTGGGAAACAATATTGGCAACCAGTCACACCACTGCTGAGAGAATGGCACTGGCTACTAATTTGCTGCTGGCCCATGATTAAGGTGCTGGTCTTCTTCTGATGCCCAAAGATGATGTTGAAGGGTTTGTGGAAGTGATCAAATGATTAGCACTCCTGAAACTGATTCTGAAAGAGACATAGACTTAAATTCCCTAGTAGGAAAATACAATGCTGTGATATTGGTGGTTCTAATCCCATTGGGGCCTGGGGAGATTTGATGGGGAATGATATCCCCATATATTTTCCTGCTCGTATTTTATAAAATTACTACCTGAAGACAGTGAGTAAGCAGCTTACGCCAGGGCCATCTTAGTTTTAATGTTCCATTTTTTGAATCCCCCTTCCTAAGTAGTTCTGCTGCCAACCATTTACTCTTTTGCTGGCAATTGAAAAGACTCTTCTTTCAGAAGGCCAGCTGCTATTCATTTATTCTTTGCCTTTTTTATTTTCTGTGCACAATTAAATTATTAGTTCTTGTTTTATTTCTGTATTATGAATGTTGCATTTGATTGATTTGCTGATGTTTTATCTGTGACCATCCCTGGGATCATGGGAGGAAGGATGGGAAATCAATGGAAATTAGGGCTATGAACCAATTTCTTATGCTTACTGTGAATATATCTACAGATTAGCCTTACTTTGCAAGCATTTCCTGAGTCTCCAGTGACCCTCTTTAAATGAAACCAACCCAGGGTAGATGTTGGAAGTTGGAAGTCTTGAAACCTTTTGCTGATTGCAGAATGGGGTGCACTAATTGGAGTGTATGTAACAATATGGAAAAAAAGTCGTCAGGCACATTTGAACAATCCATTTCCAGTTATTTGGGAGAAAAAGATTTACAAGTCTTCCTAGCTCACCTGGTTAAATGTTCTATGCCACACAATGCGTTCATCCTGAATG
This sequence comes from Podarcis liolepis, assembly GCF_965112155.1. NCBI lineage: Eukaryota > Metazoa > Chordata > Lepidosauria > Squamata > Lacertidae > Podarcis > Podarcis liolepis. The sequence goes on along the minus strand of NC_139573.1, from coordinate 23,942,332 downwards.
GTTAACTCCTTGCCTGGAGGAGCTTGACGATCCAGCCTTCCAATCTTGACTCTACCAAAAGATTGATTTGGAAACATTACCCAGTTGGTCACATCAAATCCTGCCATTATCTCTCCATGTTCGTTAAGCTGTATTGTCTCTCCAGCACTGTTGTTGAATGTGAGATTTCTTAGAAAGGGATGGAGCTACATTCAAAAAATATAGATAGGGGTAAAATGTTTGAATCCTCAGAGTGGTGAATACAACCATATTTTTTAGAGAGGTGTGCACTAGTTGTGTGTGTGTAGCCAGTCCAGACTTTTATGAAATAAAAAACCCTTAATTTAGTTTCACCCTAAAAAAATCATTCTAATGTTAATTTGTAAAATACTAGAGAATATCAGCCTCCACCTGATTCAGTAGAAGGGTCAAAAACCTGTTTATCCCTCTTAGGATCCATCACACAAAACAACAATAGGTTCAAAAGTATCCAAATGTATCAATGAAGATGGTGTGGCAGCAAGACACATTTCCACCAAGCCAAAGGAGCTTGGGAAGAGACAAATGAATAATTTTCAAGTGCAGGCAAAAACTCAACATGATGAGGATGCTTTCTAATAAAAGATGAAAAGGTAAAAAATCCCTCCTGTTTCTTTCTTTAAAAAAGTGTTCCTGGTATATTAGTCAGCCATGAAGATGTGATCAGCAGCCCTGAAGAATGCAGAATTGTAGAGTCAACCTATACATAGGGTCTGTCAGGGAGTTCAGTAGGGGAAGACAAGCTGACCAAAATTTGCTCATTTAGGAGGTAAGACATAAAAGTGGATGATTTATTAGTGAAAGTGCTATGTATAACACAGCAAACAGGGAAGCCAGCCATTCTCACCAAGCTATTTGATAGGAAAGAAACAGCCTTGAATGTAAGATCTGTTTATGTACATGAGATTTTAAATATATTTTTTTACACAGCTATGGAATAATATGGTATTTTAGGCCACCCAAGAGCAGAAAATACTGTGCTGTGGGTAAAATTACCTCCCATGGCTGCAGATTCTGCAAATCCACTCTAGCCACCTGTGATTTTTGTTTGGATCTAGATTGATAAATAGCATGTAGAGCATGTGCCACTGCGTGAGGAACATTGTACACAGCATAGCTGCTGCCAGTCATGCTCATTTCAAAGATTTGTAATGGAAGACTCTCCAATTTCTCCTCCTCAGTGCAACGTTTCTTAGGCTCTTCACCCACATTATTATTTTTCAATGAGCACTTGAAGGTCTTTTCCCAGAAATCCTTGATCAAATCATTTTGTTTTTCCTCAAAAGGATTTAGACTCTGAAGAAATGTCCTGAATCCCAGGGGTTCCTTTGAGTGTATAGATACAGATAAGGCACCCTGTAAATGGTGCATATCCCACCTCCTTTCATTGGTGGTTTTGAAATCCCAATGACTTGTCACAAGCCATACTTTACCCATAGGAAGTTGTGCCATATGAAGATACCCGATCAAAATGTCCATCAAAATGGAACTACCATAGACCACAAAAACATTGGCTTTGCTTGTCATGACAATTGAAATTTTATTAAATTCACTAAGGAGCAAATCCTTCATTCCTTCAGCATAAGCCAATGGCCATACCCTATGTATAAAATCAACACAGATGTAATTCAGGGTAAGCTGGGGAACTAAAGCTTCCAATAAAATTTCTCCTGTAATGTATTTCATAGTAAAGAGACCAATCCATGTCCATTTGAAATGCAAAAGGAACTTGACCAACCCATTGTACTCATGGACATCATTAGGGACCATCTGGTACAGTGAATGGTACTGCCTTCTTTCAGTCACCCTTGAGTCAAGACAATTATAGGTGAACTAAAAGCAAACACATGATACGAAAAGCACAGAAAATGTGTGGATTAATGGTATGCATTGCTAATATGGATTATTTTTGTCCACAGCCACTACTTTAGGTTAAATGAATATTTCATTTACCAGGGAAAAATAATGATAGTATCTTCAGATGAAGGGCAGTATACAAATTCAATTACTACTACTACCACTGCTACTACTGCTACTACCAACAACAGCAGCAGCAGCAGCAGATGCATAGCAGGATATATTTCGATGACTTTCTCATTAGAAGCAATGGGTTAGATGCATTCTTAAACTTGTTTCACTTAGTTCATATCAATAGATATTTCAAGCCAAGGCAATCTTGATGCATTTAATTTGAAATAATCTAAACAAACAGAATTTAGGGTGTAACCCACTGGTTCCTGGAAAGGTGTCTCAGTAGTCATAGGGTTTGTCTAATATTCTTCTCCAAAGAAGTGCAGGAGCTCAACCTGCAGAGAGGGAGAAATGTCCCTCCAAGCCCCCTCTCTGCTTATCACTAAGACTAAAACTCATACAGACCAACAAACTTTGAGGCAGACTGCAGCAGAAGTGAACAGGCCTACTGCTCAGTGTCTCTAATTGACATCACTGTACCAACTTACACAACTGCATCAGGCACAAGGTATATGACCTCATAAAATTCTTTCTTAGAATGTTGCAGCCCTTGTGAGTATTAACCCTTTACTTAGCATTTTGAATGCTCATATCTCACACAATCTCAGTACTATCCTAAAAAAACACCCACCTGAGGAATCTTGTACATGCTTAGAATAGTGGCCATATTGAAGGAGAGCTCAGTGAACTTTGTCCCAAGAATGGCCATCAATTTGTTCTGGCGATCACATTTATAATTTGGGGCTGAAATATGCCGTGGAGAAAGTAGGTCCAGTGAGAGCTTAGAAGTAACTACAACCCTGTGCATGCTATCATAGATTCGGAAGCCCAGTGTGATGTTAGGCAAAATATGGTGATTTTTGTTTATCTCCTCTACAGCAAATACCATGGCAAGAACCTCCTGGTAATTTTTTGGTACCACACTGCAATACAAATTGTGGGGGGGAGCACACAGAATATTATTTCTCATATTTTTTATCCCCTCCATGAAATATAACAGGCTGAACTACTTATTTATTAGCAACAATCTTCTACATCTGTTAGGAAGTATCTGCTGTGCACAGAATTTTTTCTGCATTACAAATTTCAGTGTAAGGTGTCCCTTACTGCAAATCCATTGCAGCATGGCCTTTGTAAGGATTTTTGGATAGATTTATAGTCTTTTGAACAATACTTGTGTCCATGTGTCTTATTTCATGATAAAGCAGGGGACGGGGCCTCAACTCACAACACTGTAAACTTGTGCTATATTCTTTTATTTGCTCTATTTACACAACTGAATCTGGAGCAAAAACAGATTTAAAGAAGCACTGCACCAAGGCAGCCCTTCTGCTCTCTAAAATCAGGTGTCCAGAAAGAAATTGCAGAAGCATATCAGTAGAATTAAGTGATAAAATATGACCAAGATTGCATCTAGTAAAAAAATAAACAAACCCACCTATGCTTAAAGTGCATCTAATAAAAGTTCAGAAGTACTATGATTTGCATCTCACATTTCAGATTATAAGAGAGGGAAAGACCTCTTGTTGCTTCATTATCTGTTCTTAATTTATGTGAGATAAAAAATATTAATTCTACAGAGAGGAAAAAGAGGGTGACTTACATGAGTTCCTTCTGGGGTGCTGAAGAGGACGGTTCAGATGAAATTGTAGGGAAGTGCATCATGTAAAACCGAGAAGCAATAAACCCAATGACAAGATTTCCTGGCTGAGAAAACTCCTGTGAAGTGAAGTAGGTGTTACTTACTTTGCATTGGTCAAAACGCATCTTCAGGCTGGAAAGAATTGAATGGCTCTTGCTCACAATATGAGGGGAAAAAACAAGCAGCAGTATCAATAACATCAGCATTTTGGGGACAAGAAATTACTTCCAGACACACCTCACTGCTTTCTTCAATGCCACTTTTATTCAGATGAGTTTGTTTCAACTTAATTTGACAAGATGTGACCCCATTCCTACACTGATCAGTTGGTGTAAGAAGGTGACTGCATCCATCTCCTCCGCTCCTATTTCATGTTTTTTAATTGATTTTAATTGATTTCTCCCCTATTTAATGCACCTCAGTTCTTAACAGCAAGATTGTACATTTTTTTCTGCCTGCACACAGAAGTTGTGTTTTCTTTATTAGAGGGATCTATAAGTGAGGCACTGCTGGGAGAAACAGATACAGTGAGGTGCAGATTGTTCAAGCTACTCAAAATATGTTTAGTCTGGAAGAAACAACAGCACACCCAAAGACTGCAAACTTATCGTAAAACTGTTAGAGCACAGAATGACAGGGCCTTTCCAGCCCTTTATGCTTTGTGCCAGCTCTGACCATTGGAGAAGACTCTTATAAGTACTTCTATTGTGGTTTATTTTCTCAAGGCCTTGAACATACATTTTCTGGAGTTTGTTTAGCAGGGCAATTATGTGTCCATAATTATAGGGGTGATAATCATCTCCCCATCTGCAGACATTGCTGTCTCTGCTACATACAGAAAAACAACTGGAAAAACAGTGGGAGTTGAATAGTCTGGTAAACTTGTATGGCATACCCAGCAAGTGCCTCAGAAAAATTGGGGCATCCCAATTTTTATCATGAGAGACCAGTTGCATTTTTGGTCACCAAGGTCTTGCATGATTTTGCACCACAATGTTCCCTCTTGAAATCCCCCACTTTTTAAAGGGTTGGGGTCGTGCAATCTTGCACGGTGCCCGCAAACACACATTTTTAGGCACCATTCCTTGGGGAAATTGTCTTGCAAAATCATGTGAGATCATGACAACCAAAACCACTGCCATTCATTCATGAGAAAATAATGGGAATATGTTATTCAATAAGATTTTTCCTGGATTTTTCTATCACTGTGTTGGAGGGTATGGTATTATATTTTCCAAAAATCAAAGTAGAATCATTCACTTGTACTTATTTCAATGTGGTTTCTATTCTCTTGGAAAGAGAGAAAAGCGATTTCTGACCTTCAGAGGAGGTGGAGTAATGGGTTTCACGGCCCAACTATGCGCGCGGCAGCTGGAACCCTGCCCCCTCAGGGATTCCTGGCCGTGTCACTTCCTGGCCAGCCAATCGGCTGGCTCTGGGGGTGTGGCCTGCCCGATTTGAACCAGGACGCAGCTGGGGATCTCCCTCTTTGCTGCCTGCCAGCTGTTGCTGCTTTCCCCACCCTCCCGCCCTATAAGGTTTTCGTTCCTTGACCTTGCTATGGATCTTGGTTGGTTGCTGTGGAGGGGCCTGGCAAATTGGCACCAGCAACTTGGTTTTTGCCTACCTCATAGCAAATCACCACAACTTTCTTGATATTGGTGGTTATGCATTGGTATTGCTGTGTAGATGGAAGAGGGGAGGTAGCGCCATCACCTGCCCCATATATTGATAATGGATTCCGGGCGGCGTGGCCCTGTCCGAAGCCTATGGATGTGCTGGCCTAAGAAACGCCCCCAATCTGTGACCCTGGGGGAGTTCCTAGTTGATGTGCATCAGCAGGACTTCCCCTACTGGTGGTTAACCCTTCCTGGACTTCAAATGGATGGGCTGAAGTCGGATATAGCCTGTTAGGACCAATGCCTAAGCCAATACCGCTCATCACCTGTAACCAATAAAGTTGTGGCCTTATTTAGCCCATTAACCTTAATAATTCTATCCTGTGTCATTATTTCCACTGGGAACTCGCCACACAACTTAATAACATGAATAATATGCACAAATTCTAATGAATGTAAGTTGAAAAAGAACTCTGCCATGTTATTTTCCTCCCTCTATGAAAATAAAATAATATGTGATAATGACTTGTCTTTGAATTAACATATATGCAGGTGGAGCAGGTATCAGTTTGATTCTACCACAATTCAACCAGTCTCGTATGCAAGTGGTTTATTTGCTGTGCTCCTTCACATATTGTATAAAAAGATGTGTCAGAATCATGTTGAGGTGACTTGAGACACATTTACTTTAAGGCAAGGCAAGGCCCTTGAACAGAGCGCTAGATGAGTTTTTTACTAAATGATATTGTTTGTCCAATGGAAATAGAAAAAGAGAATAGTTACGAAATGACTTCCCCCTTGAACATGGGGATCTTGCCTTGGAGCTGTATTAATTTATGGGAGGTAGGAGATGCAGAAAAGGACCCTTTGTAGAACAAAAATGGATCAGTCTGGTTAAATAAACAACATGTGATGTTTATGATAGAAGCACTATCAAGGTACCACTGTATATTCCTCTAGGAGGTCATTTTGCAGGGTCAAACAGAAGTATACCACATCCATTCATTCATTTCATTTGCACTTATGAGGAAAGGCTTACTAATGTCTTGTGCCCAGCAATAGAATATAGAGGGCAAAATATTGACTAACCAGTCCAAGCATTGCCAGCATGACACTTTCATCACACCCACAATAAATAAATGCAATATTCATTAAATATGTGTTATGGTAACTATGATCTGAACACATTACAAAAATGTGTGTGTGTGTGACAGAGAGAGAGAAAGAGAGAGGAGGTGGAGGAGGAGGATGGTGTCTTATATACACTCGCCAATCACAATACCTCATGAATTGTACCAATGAGGTGACCTTTTCAATGGTGGGATTGTTTCTCAAGTCGTGTTCCTCTATAATACATCCTCTTTCATGGAACAGCCTTCACAGATTGTGATTTATGAACCGATGTAAGAATTCAGTTTTTTTATCCTCTTTCTCTTTTCTTCATTCTTTTATATGTTTGGACAATATCAGTTGCTTGACCCATATTCATCTTGGTACATTGATTCTCAGCTTCTTGCATGAACAGTGGTACCTCGGGTTACATACGCTTCAGGTTACATACACTTCAGGTTATAGACTCTGCTAACCCAGAAATTGGGTTAAGAACTTTGCTTCAGGATGAGAACAGAAATCTCATGGTGGTAGTGCAGCGGCAGCGGGAGGCCCCATTATCTAAAGTGGTGCTTCAGGTTAAAAACAGTTTCAGGTTAAGAACACACCTCCAGAACGAATTAAGTACTTAACCTGAGGTACCACTGTACTGAGTGATATAATATTAATAATAACAGGTTGTTGGAGAGGTGGCCAAAAAATATTCACTCTACATCTCCCTTCTTCTCAGCATTTCATTAAAAAAGTTAGAAGGCGTGTCATAGTATTGAAGTGATTTACTACATATAAGTGTATTAACAAATGTGAGAGTGAATAAAACATTGAAAGGACATTCTTTGTCTGTCTTCTCTTGGGTCTATGAAAAAGAGTAATGGTGCTGTCTTGGAGCTGCATAATAACTCTTTGTACAATCAATGTGGTCTAAACCACTGAGCGTCTTGGGCTTGCTGATCAGAAGGTCGGCAGTTTGAGGCCCCGTGATGGGGTGATCTCCAGTTGCTTTGTCCCAGCTCCTGCAAACCTAGCAGTTCAAAAGCATGCCAGTGCAAGTAGATAAATAGGTACCACTGCAATGGGAAGATAACAGAGATTCCATTGCCCAGAAGCGGTTTAGTCATGCTGGTCACATGACCAGAAAGGTGTCTGTGGACAAATGCTGGCTCCCTCGATCTGAAGCAAGATGAGGATTGCAAACCCACAGTTGTCTTTGACTGGACTTAGCCTTCCAGGGGCCCTTCACCTTTTTTACCTTTACATGCCAACCATAAAAATATGCATAGATTGAAAAGCCAACATCATCAGTAACAGTTGGTTGCTGTTGACTCTTAAAAAGGTTGATTAATCTGAGTTGTATTCTAAGTGGGTCAGCATGTTTCGGCAGGGGTAGATAGATGGAAAGAAACAACGCACCCCTCCAGACTGGTGTTTTATTGTAGGGTTATTCTGCAGCATGTTCTTGACACAACAATAGTGCATTATTTGTATACTTATTCATATTAAAACCATCAGGTAACTTTTTGGCTAGGAGAGCCAGAATGAAACTCACGAAAGCCAAAAAAACCCATATAACCCAAGACACAATTAAACACGGTAGCTGCACCCTCATTGCATTCAAATATGAATTAACCATTCAGTGACTGCATGTCTGTATCTGGGAATGGAAGGGAAGTACTTAACTAAAGAGTACAGGTGCCAGCTTAACAAGGTCCATACACAAGGTCTAGGTAAGGGAGTCTGCTGAACTACTCCTGTGGGGGCGACCAGACACACCTTGCTTCTTTATGGGTTTCTCCTCCCTCCCCTAGCTCAGTGTTTCCAAGGACCGTGTCTTCCTACTCCCAATTCAGGCGCAGCAGCAGCAGCAGCAGCAACTCCAGCCCTTCCCCCTTGACATAGGCAGATAGGCAGAGCCATAACTAGGTGATCTTGTGCTCCTGGCAGAACTGTCCAGATTGCGCCCCCTAGCCATGGACAAATTAGGTCTTCTTTCCACCTTTCCTCCAACCCCAACCCCTCCACCCATTCAATTCACCCGCTATTTAAAACCATTTCTTATGAGGCAATAATCAATATTTATATGTAAGGACATATTTTTAAGCCAATTATGTGCCCCCCCATTGCCTGTGCCCCATCTTGGGGGCCCACCTTGCCACACCCTAGCTACGGCCCTGCAGATAGGCAGGTAGTTTCCTTCCTCCTCCTCTTCTCTTCCTCCTCCTCCTTGTCCAGGCTGCCCTTTCCCTTCCCTTCCTACTGCTGGAATTCCTGGGAAATCACCACAGACCAGCAGCAAATTGCTTACATACAGGCACTGGTCCATGAACCACCATTTTCAGTAGCGTTTTTCCAACAGAGAGAAAATAACAATAATATTATTACCTTCATTCTCTATTTTATATTTATTCATGGAATATTTATTTCAGTCAATCATTCTGTTTGGCTGATGAGTATGAAGAGAATAAATATGCAACTTCACCTTGTGGATCTTGACTTGCAAATAATTTCACTAAAATGTCAAAGAAAAGGTCCATTAAGATCGTTGAGATTAATTTTCAGGTCAAGAAAGCTTTAGAAAGCTTTAGAAAGGATGTTTCTGAGTATATTTAACCTCTGTGAAGTACTGTATGTGTCGGCCTTTTTACTATTCATTCTACCATTCAGATAGCATACTTGAAAGGGGGAGGGAGGGAAGTGCTATCTGTTTTTAATTCTCATATAACTTAGTCTTTTCCTGATTTTAGTTGCTCCCTGTTATTCAAGTCAGCCCTGAACAAAAGAACATAGCATTTAGGGGAAAAGATGCAAAGCAGTAACCCAGCACTGGAGGATAAGATAGAGAAGATCTCCACAGCCACCATGTATTTTCCTTTGGTGCTCAGGTAGGCAGGAACAAAGGACAACCAAACACTGCAGAACACCATCATGCTGAAAGTGATAAATTTGGCTTCATTGAAAGTGTCTGGCAACCTCCTAGCAAGGTATGCCACCGTGAAGCTGACAAGGGCCAGGAAGCACATATAGCCCAAGACACTATAAAACATGACAGTTGAGCCTTCATTACACTCTGCTATAATTTCCTCATTGACGGAGTACATGTCTGTATCTGCGTATGGGGGAGAAATACTCAACCAAAGGGTACAAATTCCTACTTGAATAAAGGAGCCTGAAAACATGATAGAGTTTGTCAGCTTTTTCCCCATCCATTTTCTCATTCTAGATCCTGGTCTAGTAGCCATAAATGCCAGGACTACAGTGATGGTTTTAGCTAACAAGCTGGAAAGAGCAAGAGAAAATATGATGCCAAAAGTTGTTTGTCGGACTAAGCAAATTAGCTGTCCAGGTTTTCCAATAAAAAGCAAGCAGCAGAGGAAACACAGTAGGAGGGATACGAGAAGAATGTAGGTGACACTTCGGTTGTTGGCTTTGACGATGGGTGTGTTCTGGTGCTTCACAAATATTATTATCACCAAAGCTGTGATCAGAGCAAGAGCAAGAGCAGACAAAGCTAAAGTCATCCCTAAAGGTTCCTCGTATGAAAGGTAGGTTATGACTTTGGGAATGCATTGGTTCTGGTGGAAGTTTGAGTATTGATCTTCTGGACATTCGGTGCAGGCATCCATATCTAGAATAAAATTTTTAAAAATTGGATACTTTTATCGTCATTGTTGGAGCTGCATCAAATCTCTCCTCATTTCCAAGTTCATTAGCCAAGGGTTGTCATTCATCTGCAAACTCCTCACATGCGAGGACTATCCATCCTTGCTTTTAAGCAAAGAACAGTTCCATCAGATGTGAGATATCAGCAAAGAAGGTGTTTTGAGGTATATGGCACATTATTCCACAGATCCTAGTCCAGAACTGGGGGGAAGCTATGCCAGCCCTGGAAGAACTAGCACAAAGCATAAAACTAATTTAAAAAGTCACAGCCACCTTCCACCCTGATGAGCATGCTGTTATAACACTGGTCTTAAGATCTACATTGGCTCCCAGTACATTTCTGAGCACAATTCAGGCCCTGTATATAGGAATATGTATATATTCAGGCCCTGTTCATCTCAGACAATAATGTCCAGCTCCAAGGGCCTTCTGGTTAGTCGCGGAGATTCAAGCTCCGGCACCAGGGGGCGGAGTGCGGGGGGCGGGGCTGGTGCGCATCCTGGAGCGGGGTATGCTGCCTGCAGGGCCGTGGCACCCAGCGCAGGTGGGGGGGGGGAGAGGTGCGATGACACTTACTGGGATCGCGCTGCCAGGGGCTGTGCGTTTCACCAACACTCCTCTTCCTCTGCCAGTGCTTCTGGTGGTTCCCTCACTGCTACAAATGAAGTTATAGGGAACCAGGCAGAGGGTTTTCTTGGTGGTGGCACCTGCCCTGTGCAATGTCATCTCATCAGATGTCAAACAGTTAAACAACTATGCAACTTTTCAAAGACATCTGTTGGAAGCCGCCCAGAGTGGTTGGGGCAAACCAGTCAGATGGACGGGGTATAAGTAATAAATAAATAAATAAATAAATAAATAAATAAATCATTCTATTGATTCACATGTTTTACTTATTTGAAGAAATAAATTGAGATTAATAGATTCTCAGATCATGTAATTTCAGTTTCTCAATATACATATCTTTTTTGTTTTTGTTTTGCTTTATATCTATTTTTCTATGGTGGGGTTAAAAAAATGGAATAAGTAATGCGTATTGAATTTTTTTGTTATATATATCATTGGAAAATTATAAGGAAGATGAATTTTTGAAAATTCAGCTTCTCCTTGATGTGATGTGTCTCACAATAAAGTTCTGTAGTGAAATATAGAATAAGAGATGTTACTTCCAATACCAATAGTTAGCAAACAATATATAAGAAAACCCATTTGGTGTCTTTCTAAGGCCCTTGCCAGAATTGCTGATATCAGAACATGAAAGTCTAAATAGTAGCTTGTTTTACTACATGTCTTAAATTTGGACTGGGCTACTTCTGAAAAGGAATTGTTTACATTGTTGGTGGAAAGTGTACTGCATATGGAATATTTTCATCATTCAAACAAGATGATTCACATGTTAAGCATGATTATTTCCCCCCTTTAAAGCCATATGGTGGGTTTCAATGTAGCACTCTGTGGACCAAGCACATGGTGAATGAAGTCCCTTCAGGCAATGGCACTTTCCCCCCTGTCCTCCCCCTATTCTCCATGAACTCCATAATTATCCCCTGGAGCCTTGTGGGAAACCTAGAATGGGTTTAGGTGCTGCAGGGGGGAAACAGCAGGGAGGTTCCATTGCATGCACAGGCCTTGTTCTGCACGCACAACAACTTAGCTGAATACCAAATATAGTCACGTCAGTCTTGCTGGATAATTGTGGAATTCATTCTGCACTTACTAATATTCAATTTATTACTCACCCTTTACCAACAGATCCCAACGGATGCAACATTTTAAAACTGTACATTAAAAACAGTTATGATACTGTTAAAATAATTAGTAGTACAGGAATGTACTGAAAACACCTACCTTAAGTTTCAAAGGCACATTGACCTCTGTGACAACCATATCTCCTACCTGTCTGGTTAGAAATCTTCCCTTCTGGACAAGGAACACATTCATAACAGCAAAAAGGCTCCCCTTCCTTCTTTTTCCTACTGTATCCAGGACGGCACTTGTCATTACACAGAGAAGTGGGAAGAATCTATAAATAAATGTCAAATTTTATCATTTTCATTACAATTCATATTTCATTGAATATCACCACACATTGAATAATAGACTTATCTTTCCCCCTTCCATGCTTCCATTTATTTATCAATTAAGACTACATATTCTAATTCCCCTTTTATTCAATTATTCCCCCACTATAATTTTAAGAATTTAAACTGCTACATTTACATTAATCCTGCTAACACTTTATCTTGGTTTGCATAATTCTTGAGGTATTCTGCAAACATTTTCCACTTTTTCTTAAACACGCCATCTTCCTGATTTCCTATTCTGTTGGTTAAATTTGCCAATTGTGCATATTCCAATAATTTTATCTGCCACTCCTCCTTCTCTCTTTCTATTTCTGAGCATATACCTCAGACTGCTGTAATTTCTTAAAGAAATTCTGCAGTTCTGGAGCTGGCTGAAATGACTGGCAGAATCCGAGATTTGGGAGAAGAAACAATGGAAGAGGACTGGAAAAAATTTAAGGACTATTTACAAAAATACTATAAGTTGTATGAATGTTAAAAAATTGCACGATTTGGAAATTTTAGCTTCAGCAATTAGATTTGGTGAAACAGGAAACTAAGTTATAAGTAAGAAAAGGTTGAAATTTAAAATAATATTATGTTTAATTTAAGGTACAAGTAATTGATAAAAAGTATTTTAAATCTAAAAATATAATATCTGAAAGGTACAAAATAAGACATGAAACAAGGTAATAATTTGCTGATATTTTTATTGTAAAGAACGCAGGGTGAGGAAGATGTGGGGAAGTCCAGTTGGTTGTAAAAAAGGGTTTTGGAAAGTTGGCTTTTTTCTTCTTTTTTTTCCTTGTACTTTTTGTGTTTTGTGTATATCTTTGAGTTTGTATCTGAAAAATGTAATAAAAAATATTTTTTAAAAAAGAATTTCTGCAGTTCTGCGGGGGCATCTGTTCCTAATATACCTTGTAAGAAGGTTTCTGGTCTTTTTATAACATTTTTTGATTTCATTATTTATCACCTCCCAGAATTCCTGCGGAATTCTACATGTCCACCACATATGATAAAAAGTACCCTCCCTTTCTTGACACTTGCAACAGGTACTTGATTCTGATTTATATATTTTCGCTAATTTACTCGGCATAAAATACCACCTATATATAATCTTCATGAAGTTTTCTTTCAACGTATCACAATCTGTAAATTTTAAATCCTTACTCCTCAATTTTCCCAACACACTTAATTCTATACTATGTCCTATATCTCTTTTCCAGTGTATCATGGCTGACCCATGCCAGTCTGGTTTCATGCCTGGTTATGAGGAGAAGGACAGGGGACATGTCAATGTCTTTTGATGCCATGGACCATGGTATCCTTGTGAGTTGACGTAGTGGACTCTACTTCTCTGTAACATCTGAAACAAGGGGGGCTGTAGAACCCAGTGTCCATGTGGGGAATCCCTTGAGGCTGGTCAAGAGGCTGAAGCGGATGCAAATTACAGTTGCTTGACTACTTACTGGGAAACAATATTGGCAACCAGTCACACCACTGCTGAGAGAATGGCACTGGCTACTAATTTGCTGCTGGCCCATGATTAAGGTGCTGGTCTTCTTCTGATGCCCAAAGATGATGTTGAAGGGTTTGTGGAAGTGATCAAATGATTAGCACTCCTGAAACTGATTCTGAAAGAGACATAGACTTGAATTCCCTAGTAGGAAAATACAATGCTGTGATATTGCTGGTTCTAATCCCATTGGGGCCTGGGGAGATTTGATGGGGAATGATATCCCCATATATTTTCCTGCTCGTATTTTATAAAATTACTAGCTGGAGACTGTGAGTAAGCAGCTTACGCCAGGGCCATCTTAGTTTTAATGTTCCATTTTTTGAATCCCCCTTCCTAAGTAGTTCTGCTGCCAACCATTTACTCTTTTCCTGGCAGTTGAAAACACTCTTCTTTCAGAAGTCCAGCTGCTAAGGATTTATTTTTTGCCTTTTTTATTTTCTGTGTACAATTAATTTATTAGTTCTTGTTTTATTTCTGTATTATGAATGTCGCATTTGATTGATCTGCCGATGTTTTATCTGTAACCATCCCTAGGATCATGGGAGGAAGGATGGGAAATCAATGGAAATACTATACACCTGAAATTAGGGCTATGAACCAACTTCTTATGCTTACTGTGAATATATGTACAGATTAGCCTTACATTACAAGCATTTCCTGAGTCTCCAGTGACCCTCTTTAAATGAAACCAACCCAGGGTACATGTTGAAAGTCTTGAAACCTTTTGCTGATTGCAGAATGGGGTGCACTAATTAGAGTGTATGTAACAATATTGAAAAAAAGTCGTCAGACTGGGGAAAGTTTGCGGAATATCTGGGAACTATATGTGACCAACAAACAACACTAGTGGGGTTTAAAGAGACTTTGTAACATTTTAAGGTATATTGCAAGACAGAATTAGAGTGGTGAAGGTTAATGGTAAATCGGCAATATTATATAGAAAATGCGGGAAAATAAAGAAAATGGATGATTGTGGGAGGTGCTGGTGGAGGTTCAAAAACTGTAAATTTGTAATTATGGTTGTAACCAATATAAGTAAAAGGAAAATTTAATAAAAATTTAATTGCAAAAAAGGGGGAAAAAGAAAAAAAGGCGTCAGGCACATTTGAAAAATCCATTTCCAGTTATTTGGAAGAAAAAGATTTACAAGTCTTCCTAGCTCACCTGGTTAAATGTTCTATGCCACACAATGTGTTCATCCTGAATGGTTAACTCCTTGCCTGGAGGAGCTTGACGATCCAGCCTTCCAATCTTGACTCTACCAAAAGATTGATTTGGAAACATTACCCAGTTGGTCACATCAAATCCTGCCATTATCTCTCCATGTTCGTTAAGCTGTATTGTCTCTCCAGCACTGTTGTTGAATGTGAGATTTCTTAGAAAGGGATGGAGCTACATTCAAAAAATATAGAAAGGGGTAAAATGTTTGAATCCTCAGAGTGGTGAATACAACCATAATTTTCAGAGAGGTGTGCACTAGTTGTGTGTGTGTAGCCAGTCCAGACATTTTATGAAATACAAAACCCTTAATTTAGTTTCACCCTAAAAAAATCATTCTAATGTTAATTTGTAAAATACTAGAGAATATCAGCCTCCACCTGATTCAGTAGAAGGGTCAAAAACCTGTTTATCCCTCTTAGGATCCATCACACAAAACAACAATAGGTTCAAAAGTATCCAAATGTATCAATGAAGATGGTGTGGCAGCAAGACACATTTCCACCAAGCCAAAGGAGCTTGGGAAGAGACAAATGAATAATTTTCAAGTGCAGGCAAAAACAACATGATGAGGATGCTTTCTAATAAAAGATGAAAAGGTAAAAAATCCCTCCTGTTTCTTTCTTTAAAAAAGTGTTCCTGGTATATTAGCCAGCAGTGAGAATGTTATCAGCAGCCCTGGAAAATGCAGAATTGTATACTCAACCTATAATAAGGTCTATCAGAGACGTCAGTAGGGGAAGACAACCAGACCAATATTTGCTCATTTATGAGGTATGAGATAAAAGTGGATGAATTATTAGTGAAAGTGCTATGTATAACACAGCAAACAGGGAAGCCATCAATTCTCACCAAGCTATTTGATAGGAAAGAAAAAGCCTTAAATGTAAGATCTGTTTATGTACATGAGATATATATATTTTTACACAGCTGTGGAATAATATGGTATTCTAGGCCACACAAGAGCAGAAAATGCTGTGCTGTGGGTAAAATTACCTCCCATGGCTGCAGATTCTGCAAATCCACTCTAGCCACCTGCAATTTTTGTTTAAATCTAGATTGATAAATAGCATGTAGAGCATGTGCCACTGCGTGAGGAACATTGTACACAGCATAGCTGCTGCCAGTCATGCTCATTTCAAAGATTTGTAATGGAAGACTCTCCAATTTCTCCTCCTCAGTGCAACGTTTCTTAGGCTCTTCACCCACATTATTATTTTTCAATGAGCACTTGAAGGTCTTTTCCCAGAAATCCTTGATCAAATCATTTTGTTTTTTCTCAAAAGGATTCAGACTCTGAAGAAATGTCCTGAATCCCAGGGGTTCATTTGAATGTAGAGATATAGATAATGCACCCTGTAAATGGTGCATATTCCACCTCCTTTCATTGGTGGTTTTAAAATCCCAATGACTTGTCACAAGCCATACTTTACCCATAGGAAGTTGTGCCATATGAAGATACCCGATCAAAATGTCCATCACTATGGGACTACCATAGACCACAAAAACATTGGCTTTGCTTGTAATGACAATTGAATTTTTATTAAATTCACTAAGGAGCATATCCCTCATTCCTTCAGCATAAGCCAATGGCCATATTCTACGTATAAAATCAACACAGATGTAATTCAGGGTAAGCTGTGGAACTAATGCTTCCAAAAAAAATTCTCCAGTAATGTATTCCATAGTAAAGAGACCAATCCATGTCCATTTGAAATGCAAAAGTAACTTGACCAACCCATTGTACTCATGGACATCATTAGGGACCATCTGGTACAGGGAATGGTACTGCCTTCTTTCAGTCACCCTTGAGTCAAGACAATTATAGGTGAACTAAAAGCAAACACATGATACGAAAAGCACAGAAAATGTGTGGATTAATGGTATGCATTGCTAATATGGATTACTTTTGTCCACAGCCACTACTTTGGGTTAAATGAATATTTCATTTACCAGGGAAAAATAATGATAGTATCTTCAGATGAAGGGCAGTATACAAATTTAATTATTACTACTACTACCACTGCTACTACTGCTACTACCAACAACAGCAGCAGCAGCAGCAGATGCATAGCAGGATATATTTCGATGACTTTCTCATTAGAAGCAATGGGTTAGATGCATTCTTAAACTAGTTTCACTTAGTTTACATCAATGGATATTTCAAGCCAAGGCAATCTTGATGCATTTAATTTGAAATAATCTAAATAAACATAATTTAGGGTGTAATCCACTGGTTCCTGGAAAGGTCTCTCAGTAGTCATAGGGTTTGTCTAATATTCTTCTCCAAAGAAGTGCAGGAGCTCAAGCTGCAGAGAGGGGAAAATGCCCCTCCAAGCCCCCTCTCCGCTTATCACTAAGACTAAAACCCTTACAGACCAACAAACTTTGAGGCAGACTGCAGCAGAACTGAACAGGCCTACTGCTCAGTGTCTCTGACACAAAAAGTCTGTTATTAACTGACATCACTGTACCAACTTACACAACTGCCTCAAGCACAAGGTATATAACCTCACAAGATTCTTTCTTAGAATGTTGCAGCCCTTGTGAGTATTAACCCTTTACTTAGCATTTTGAATGCTCATATCTCACACAATCTCAGCACTATCCTCAAAAACACCCACCTGAGGAATCTTGTACATGTTTATAATAGTGGCCAAAGTGAAGGTGAGCTCAGGGTACTTTGTTCCAAGAATGACCATCAAATTGTTCTGGCGATCACATTTATAATTTGGAGCTGAAATATGCCGCGGAGAAAGTAGGTCCAGTGAGAGCTTATAAGTAACTACAACCCTGTGCATGCTATCATAGATTCGGAAGCCCAACGTGATGTTAGGCAAAATATGGTGATTTTTGTTTATCTCCTCTACAGCAAATACCATGGCAAGAACCTCCTGGTAGTTTTTTGGTACCACACTGCAATACAAATTAGATTAGATATAATAAATAGCTGGAGGGGAAAGAACCAAAGAAGCACACAGAAAATGATTTCTCATATTTTTTATCCCCTCCATGAAATAAAACAGGCAGATCTATTTATTTAGTAGGAACAATCTTCTACATTCATTAGAAAAATCTGCTGTGTACAGAATATTTCCTGCATTACAAATTCAGTGTAAGGTGTACTTTACTGCAAATCCATTGCAACAAAGCCGTTGTAAGGATTTTTGGATAGACTTATAGTCTTTTGAACAATTCAGAAAAACTATTTTCATATGCTCTACACATTCTAGAGCTCTGAAATATTTCTAGTCTCGAACTCATGGACATCCAATGGAATGTTTCCAGGGTAGGGCTATCATATGCATTATTTACAAATGAATCAGAAAGCACTGTAAACTTGTGCTATATTCCTTTATTTGCTCTATTTACACAAATGAATCTGGAGCAAAAACAGATTTAAAGAAGCACTGCACCAAGGCAGCCCCTTTGCTCTCTAAAATCAGGTGTCTAGAAATAAATTACGTAAGTATATAATGTGGAACACTAGATCTATAAAATTAGTAGACTGCAAAAAACTAACAGTAGAATAAAGTGATAAAATATGGAACAGGTTTACATCTACTAAAAAACAAACAAAATCACCTATGCTGAAAGTGCAGCCAATAAAAGTTCAGAAGTACCAACATATGATTTGCATCTCACATTTCAGATTATATCGGAGGAAAATACCTCTTGTTGCTTCATTATCTGTTCTTAATTTCTGTGAGATAAAATCATTAATTCTACAGAGAGGAAAAAGAGGGTGACTTACACGAGTTCCTTCTGGGGTGCTAAAGAAGGCTGTTCAGATGAAATTGTAGGGAAGTGCATCATGTAGAACCGAGAAGCAATAAACCCAATGACAAAATTTCCTGACTGAGAAAACTCCTGTGAAGTGATGTTTCTTACTTTGCATTGGACAAATCGGGTCTTCAAGCCGTAAATAATGGAATGGTTCTTGCTCACAATATGAGGGAGAAAAACAAGCAGCAGTATCAATAACATTAGCATTTTGGGGACAAAATGTCACTGTTTTCTTCAATGCCACTTTTATTCAGACGAGTCTTGTTTCAACTTAATTTGAACAAGATGTGACCCCGTTTTTACATTGATCAGTTGGTGAAAGAAGGTGACTGCATCCTATTTCATGTTTTTTTTTTTTTTTTTTTTTTAATAGGAGGATCTATAAGTGAGGCACTGCTGGGAGAAACAGATCGTTCGAGCAACTCAAAATATGCTTAGTCTGGAAGAAACCACAGCACAACCAAAGACTGCAAACTTATCCTAAAACTGTTAGAGCTCAGAATGACAGGGCCTTGCCTGCTCTTTCTGCTTTGGGCAAGCCCTGAGCATTGGAGAAGACTCTGATAAGTACTTCTGTTGTGGTGGTTTATTTTCTCAAGGCCTTGAACATACATTTCCTGGGTTTGTTTAGCAGGGTAATTATATGCTCATAATTATAGGGGTGAAAATCATCTCCCCATCTGCAGACATTGCTGTCTCTGCTACATATAGAAAAATAACTGGAAAAACAGTGGGAGGTGAACTTGTATGGCATACCCAGCAAGTGTCTCAGAAAAATTGGGGCATCCCAATTTTTATCATGAGAGACCAGTGGCATTTTTGGTCACCAAGGTCTTGCATAATTTTGCACCACAATTTTCCCTCTCGAACCCCCCCCCTTTTTAAAGGGTTGGGGTCGTGCAATCTTGCACAGTGCCCACAAACACACATTTTTGGGCACCATTCCTTGGGGAAATTGTCTTGCAAAATCATGTGAAATCATGACAACCAAAACCACTACCATTCTTAAAAGCTTTAAGTAAACAGTGCATTCTATTCCCATGCTGAATTCAGTTTCATTTTTATAGCCAGTTCCACACAAACAAGATGGAGAGTTTAAAGTACTATAAAACGAAGATTTTTAACAAAGCAGAGTGCCCTTCTCCACCAAAGATAATTAATATAAGCCTTTTGCTTTGTTAATTAATGCCTCCTCTTTAATTAGTCAGAGTCTTTATTATTTTATTGTTTCTAATGTTTTGTGCTCTACTGTTGTACATATGATACTATGGTCAATGGTTCCAATTGGTTTAATGATACTTCCATTCCATGCCAGCTCCTAGGTTTCACTCAAGATTGGATCCAGGGTTTGGAAACAATTTTCAATGTGGTCATTGCTTCCTTTATTTTGTAGTCATTCATCTTTTTCTCAAGATTGAAGCTGTTCCGAAGCGGGGAGGGGGGCGGGGACACCTGCCCCAGCCGCCCCACTTCGGAACGCTGTTCCGAAGCGGGGAGGGGGGGCGGGGACACCTGCCCCAGCCGCCCCACTTCGGAACGCTGTTCCGAAGCGGGGAGGGGGGGCGGGGACACCTGCCCCAGCCGCCCCACTTCGGAACGCTGTTCCGAAGCGGGGGGGCGGGGGCGGGAAGACCTGCCCCAGCCGCCCCACTTCGGAACGCTGTTCCGAAGCGGGGAGGGGGGCGGGGACACCTGCCCCAGCCGCCCCACTTCGGAACGCTGTTCCGAAGCGGGGAGGGGGGGCGGGAAGACCTGCCCCAGCCGCCCCACTTCAGAACGCTGTTCCGAAGCGGGGAGGGGGGGCGGGGACACCTGCCCCAGCCGCCCCACTTCGGAACGCTGTTCGGAAGCGGGGGGGCAGGAAGACCTGCCCCAGCCGCCCCACTTCGGAACGCTGTTCCGAAGCGGGGAGGGGGGGCGGGGACACCTGCCCCAGCCGCCCCCCTTCGGAACGCTGTTCCGAAGCGGGGAGGGGGGGCGGGGACACCTGCCCCAGCCGCCCCCCTTCGGAATGCTGTTCCGAAGCGGGGAGGGGGGGCGGGGACACCTGCCCCAGCCGCCCCGCTTCGGAACGCTGTTCCGAAGCGGGGCGGGGGGCGGGAACACCTTCTGAAGGCGGGCAGGGGGCGAAAGTCTTTGTCCCCCCTGCCTGCCTTCCAAGGGGCTTTTAAATCGCCCCGGACAGCGGAGAAGTCCTCCGCTGTCCCAAGGTTTTTTAAAATGCTGGGGGTGGGAAGAAAAGCCCTTGTCCCCCCCCCCAGCCTTCAGAAGACCTGGTCCTGGTCTGAAGGCGGTTTCCCTAGGAATGCATTAATTGATTTTCAATGCATTCCTATGGGAAACCGTGCATCGCAAGACGAAAAAACCGCAAGACGAAGAGACTTGCGGAACGAATTAATTTCGTCTTGCGAGGCACCACTGTATTCTGTTGGAAGCTGCCCAGAGTGGGGCATAAATGGGTGGGGTAAAAATTATTATTATTATTTATTATTATTATTATTATTATTATTATTATTATTATTATTATTACATTTTAATTGTTCTCTGTTATTTAACTCAGGCCTGAACACAATTATGTAGAATTTGGGGGAAAATATGCAAAAAAGTAGCCCGGCACTAGATGATAAGATAGCAAAGATCTCCACAGCTACCATGTATTTTCCTTTGGTACTCAGGTATGCTGGAACAAATGATATCCAAACACTGCAAAAGACCAACATGCTGAAAGTGATAAATTTGGCTTCATTGAAACTGCCAGGTAACTTCCTAGCAAGAAATGCCACAGTGAAAGTGACAGCAGCTAGGAAGCCCATATACCCCAAGACACCATAAAACATGGAAACTGAGCCCTCTTTACACTCTGCTATGATTTTCCCAATCAGGGAGTGCATATCTGAATGTGCGTAAGGTGGAGAAGTACTCAACCAAAAAGCACAAATTCCTGTTTGAACAAAGGTGCAAGAAAATACAATAGATTTTCCAAGCCTATTCCCCAACCATTTTCTTATCCTTGATCCTGGTTTGGTTGCCATAAATGCCAGAACCACAATGATGGTTTTTGCTAAAACACAGGAGAGAGCCACAGAGAATATGATGCCAAAAGCACTTTGTTGGAGAAAGCAACTCACCTGTCCAGGCTGCCCCATAAAAAGGAAAGAGCAGAGGAAACATAGGAGGAGTGAGATGAGAAGAATGTAGGTTAGACTTTGATTATTGGCTTTGACTATGGGAGTGTTTTTGTGCTTAATAAATATTATCATTATCAAAGCTGTGGTGAGAGCAAAAGCAAGAGCAGAGAAAACTAAAGTCATCCCTAAAGGTTCTTCATAAGAGAGGTAGGTTATAACTTTAGGAATGCATTGGCTTTGATCCAGATTTGGATATTGATCTTCTGGACATCTAGTGCAAGCGTCCATATCTGAAAAGTAGAAGAAAGATGAAAGATGTTATATTAAAGAAAGATGTTACACTGAATAATATGGAATATTTTTGTACACTTTGTATGCAGTATGTACATATCTATAACTTTTGTATATTTATAGATGGATGAATTAAGACTTTAAATATTTGTATTTGAAATTGTAATAATAAAATTGTTAAAAATTAAAAAGAAAAGCATGCTTAATAATTCCAGAATTATTGGAACTGAGTAAGATATTTGTGCTACACATTTTGTCAATTTATTTTAATGGTTAATGAGTGATGACAGCGGTACATAAGCATTCGTGACAAAGTTCTCATTTTTAATCTACTATCATACACACTTTAAAGTTGGTCAAAAGCTTTAATTGGAAAATGACGTCTGCTGCTAAAAAGAAAAGAAGCATGAAGCATAATTTTCATGATCAGTGTGCGAGCCAATTTAAATCTCTCCATTCAAAACTCACCAGGGACATGATTACCACTCATCTTAATCTTCTACCTAAAGGATATGCAGTTGTCTGTTTTAAGGGCATTAGGTCCATTAACCAGGAACTGTACATAATAAGGGATAGCAAATTATTCAGCAGTCCCAGTATATGTATGGAACGCTTACCTTGACTGATACTACAGTAAGTGGACTGAGGAATGTACTTGGCATTAGAAAATTAATTCTATTAATGCTATATTAATACAATTAATACAATTCAGCTTTCCCTGTTGCATCTTACAAGAGATTTTTGCAATAAAATATTGAATGAGAGATGGTGCAGCCAATGGCAATGATTAGCAAAATATGCTACATCTCTAATGTGTAAGTCCAGGTCCTGATTACAACAGCCAATATCAAAACATCACTATGAGCACAGAGAGTATCGGCTTTGTCTATTGTATGCCTTTTGTGTGGATTGGGTAATTTGGAACAGGAAATTTCTATGATATTGGTGTAAAGTACTAAAGTGGACACACTTTAAAGTGGACACAATTTGAACATGCACACAATGCCAATTTATCACCTCCTGCCTTTATGTAGAAGACTTGAGATGGTGAGAGATACTGAGGGTCACAAAGGGTCTGGTCAGCTATTTAAGCTGGATTGATCCACAAACCACCTTCTCAGCTGCAGTGCTCTGCCTCCCTTTACAGCGAGGAGTTTGCTCTTTGAGTTGAGTTGGAATTTTGGAGCTAACTGTATCATACATCATGTACTTAACCCCTGTGACAAACTTATTTCCTACCTGTTTGGTTAGAAATCTTTCCCTCTGGACACGGAACACAATCATAACAGCAAAATGGCTTCCCTTCTTTCTCTTTTCTTCTGTGACCGGGGTGGCACTTGTCATTACACACAGAAATAGGAAGAACCTATAGAGAAACATTAGGGATTGAGAAAGTGTGTGTCTCTTTCTCTCTTTCTCTCTGTGTGTGCTTGTTCTAAAGCTAGGTACTATGAGATGGAGCAACTGTTGGCAATTCATGTATACTCTTCCTTCACAATTTCCTTCATCATTCTTCCATTTCTTACACATGGTTCATGAACATTTCATGTATTCTACATTGTTCATTGTTTTTTTCTGGTTTTCAACTCCTATTATGTCACATAACTTTATCTTCTTAAGCCTCTTTGAGATTTTGTTTTTGTATAACGTGGCTCATAAGTGGTGTTATTATTATTATTATTAATAATAATAATAATAATATATGACAAAATGAGATCTCCGGTAACCTCATTCAAGTTAAAGCAACCAAGAGTACATACTGGAAACCTTGAAAACATTAATCAGCTGAAGATTGGGGTACTCCAAACAATGATTGTAGAGCATGCAACATCACTAAAATGTACTAATAACATTGAAAAGAACTCACACATTTGAACAATCAATTTCCAGTTATTTGGAACTAAAGATTTGTTGTTTGTTCTGTCTCACCTGGTTATACTTGCTATGCCACACAATGCTTTCATCTTGTATGGTTAACTGTTTTCCTGGAGGAGCCCGAAGATCCAGGCTTCCAATTTTGACTCTACCAAAAGATTGATTTGGAAACATTACCCAGTTGGTCACATCAAATCCTGCCATTATCTCTCCATGTTCGTTAAGCTGTATTGTCTCTCCAGCACTGTTGTTGAATGTGAGATTTCTTAGAAAGGGATGGAGCTACATTCAAAAAATATAGAAAGGGGTAAAATGTTTGAATCCTCAGAGTGGTGAATACAACCATAATTTTCAGAGAGGTGTGCACTAGTTGTGTGTGTGTAGCCAGTCCAGACATTTTATGAAATACAAAACCCTTAATTTAGTTTCACCCCCAAAAAATCATTCTAAAGTTAATTTGTAAAATACTAGAGAATATCAGCCTCCACCTGATTCAGTAGAAGGGTCAAAAACCTGTTTATCCCTCTTAGGATCCATCACACAAAACAACAATAGGTTCAAAAGTATCCAAATGTATCAATGAAGATGGTGTGGCAGCAAGACACATTTCCACCAAGCCAAAGGAGCTTGGGAAGAGACAAATGAATAATTTTCAAGTGCAGGCAAAAACTCAACATGATGAGGATGCTTTCTAATAAAAGATGAAAAGGTAAAAAATCCCTCCTGTTTCTTTATTTAAAAAAGTGTTCCTGGTATATTAGTCAGCAGTGAAGATGTGCTCAGCAGCCCTGAAGAATGCAGAATTGTAGAGTCTACCTATACATAGGGTCTGTCAGGGAATTCAGTAGGGGAAGACAAGCTGACCAAAATTTGCTCATTTAGGAGGTAAGACATAAAAGTGAATGATTTATTAGTGAAAGTGCTATGTATAACACAGCAAATAGGGAAGCCAGCCATTCTCACCAAGCTATTTGATAGGAAAGAAACAGCCTTGAATGTAAGATCTGTTTATGTACATGAGATTTTAAATTTTTTTTTTTTTTACACAGCTATGGAATAATATGGTATTTTAGGCCACCCAAGAGCAGAAAATAGTGTGCTGTGGGTAAAATTACCTCCCATGGCTGCAGATTCTGCAAATACACTCTAGCCACCTGCAATTTTTGTTTGGATCTAGATTGATAAATAGCATGTAGAGCATGTGCCACTGCGTGAGGAACATTGTACACAGCATAGCTGCTGCCAGTCATGCTCATTTCAAAGATTTGTAATGGAAGACTCTCCAATTTCTCCTCCTCAGTGCAACGTTTCTTAGGCTCTTCACCCACATTATTATTTTTCAATGAGCACTTGAAGGTCTTTTCCCAGAAATCCTTGATCAAATCATTTTGTTTTTCCTCAAAAGGATTTAGACTCTGAAGAAATGTCCTGAATCCCAGGGGTTCCTTTGAGTGTATAGATACAGATAAGGCACCCTGTAAATGGTGCATATTCCACCTCCTTTCATTGGTGGTTTTGAAATCCCAATGACTTGTCACAAGCCATACTTTACCTGTAGGAAGTTGTGCCATATGAAGATACCCGATCAAAATGTCCATCAAAATGGAACTACCATAGACCACAAAAACATTGGCTTTGCTTGTCATGACAATTGAAATTTTATTAAATTCACCAAGGAGCAAATCCTTCATTCCTTCAGCATAAGCCAATGGCCATACCCTATGTATAAAATCAACACAGATGTAATTCAGGGTAAGCTGGGGAACTAATGCTTCCAATAAAATTTCTCCTGTAATGTATTTCATAGTAAAGAGACCAATCCATGTCCATTGGAAATGCAAAAGTAACTTGAGCAACCCATTGTACTCATGGACATCATTAGGGACCATCTGGTACAGGGAATGGTACTGCCTTCTTTCAGTCACCCTTGAGTCAAGACAATTATAGGTGAACTAAAAGCAAACACATGATATGAAAAGCACAGAAAATGTGTGGATTAATGGTATGCATTGCTAATATGGATTATTTTTGTCCACAGCCACTACTTGGGTTAAATGAATATTTCATTTACCAGGGAAAAATAATGATAGTATCTTCAGATGAAGGGCAGTATACAAATTTAATTACTACTACTACCACTGCTACTACTGCTACTACCAACAACAGCAGCAGCAGCAGCAGCAGCAGCAGATGCATAGCAGGATATATTTCGATGACTTTCTCATTAGAAGCAATGGGTTAGATGCATTCTTAAACTAGTTTCACATAGTTCACATCAATGGATATTTCAAGCCAAGGCAATCTTGATGCATTTAATTTGAAATAATCTAAATAAACATAATTTAGGGTGTAACCCACTGGTTCCTGGAAAGGTGTCTCAGTAGTCATAGGGTTTGTCTAATATTCTTCTCCAAAGAAGTGCAGGAGCTCAACCTGCAGAGAGGGAGAAATGTCCCTCCAAGCCCCCTCTCTGCTTATCACTAAGACTAAAACTCATACAGACAAACAAACTTTGAGGCAGACTGCAGCAGAAGTGAACAGGCCTACTGTTCAGTGTCTCTAATTGACATAACTGTACCAACTTACACAACTGCATCATGCACAAGGTATATGACCTCACAAGATTCTTTCTTAGAATGTTGCAGCCCTTGTGAGTATTAACCCTTTACTTAGCATTTTGGATGCTCATATCTCACACAATCTCAGTACTATCCTAAAAAAAACACCCACCTGAGGAATCTTGTACATGCTTATAATAGTGGCCATATTGAAGGAGAGCTCAGTGAACTTTGTCCCAAGAATGGCCATCAATTTGTTCTGGTGATCACATTTATAATTTGGAGCCGAAATATGCCGTGGAGAAAGTAGGTCCAGTGAGAGCTTAGAAGTAACTACAACCCTGTGCATGCTATCATAGATTCGGAAGCCCAACGTGATGTTAGGCAAAATATGGTGATTTTTGTTTATCTCCTCTACAGCAAATACCATGGCAAGAACCTCCTGGTAGTTTTTTGGTACCACACTGCAATACAAATTGGGGGGGGGGAGCACACAGAATATTATTTCTCATATTTTTTATCCCCTCCATGAAATATAACAGGCTGAACTACTTATTTATTAGCAACAATCTTCTACATCTGTTAGGAAATATCTGCTGTGCACAGAATTTTTTCTGCATTACAAATTTCAGTGTAAGGTGTCCCTTACTGCAAATCCATTGCAACATGGCCTTTGTAAGGATTTTTGGATAGATTTATAGTCTTTTGAACAATACTTGTGTCCATGTGTCTTATTTCATCATAAAGCAGGGGACGGGGCCTCAACTCTCAACACTGTAAACTTGTGCTATATTCTTTTATTTGCTCTATTTACACAACTGAATCTGGAGCAAAAACAGATTTAAAGAAGCACTGCACCAAGGCAGCCCTTCTGCTCTCTAAAATCAGGTGTCCAGAAAGAAATTGCATAAGCATATCAGTAGAATTAAGTGATAAAATATGACCAAGATTGCATCTAGTAAAAAATAAACAAACCCACCTATGCTTAAAGCGCATCTAATAAAAGTTCAGAAGTACCATGATTTGTATCTCACATTTCAGATTATAAGAGAGGGAAAGACCTCTTGTTGCTTCATTATCTGTTCTTAATTTATGTGAGATAAAAAATATTAATTCTACAGAGAGGAAAAAGAGGGTGACTTACATGAGTTCCTTCTGGGGTGCTGAAGAGGACGGTTCAGATGAAATTGTAGGGAAGTGCATCATGTAAAACCGAGAAGCAATAAACCCAATGACAAGATTTCCTGGCTGAGAAAACTCCTGTGAAGTGAAGTAGGTGTTACTTACTTTGCATTGGTCAAAACGCATCTTCAGGCTGGAAAGAATTGAATGGCTCTTGCTCACAATATGAGGGGAAAAAACAAGCAGCAGTATCAATAACATCAGCATTTTGGGGGCAAGAAATTACTTCCAGACACACCTCACTGTTTTCTTCAATGCCACTTTTATTCAGATGAGTTTGTTTCAACTTAATTTGACAAGATGTGACCCCATTCCTACACTGATCAGTTGGTGTAAGAAGGTGACTGCATCCATCTCCTCCGCTCCTATTTCATGCTTTTTAATTGATTTTAATTGATTTCTCCCCTATTTAATGCACCTCAGTTCTTAACAGCAAGATTGTACATTTTTTTTCTGCCTGCACACAGAAGTTGTGTTTTCTTTATTAGAGGGATCTATAAGTGAGGCACTGCTGGGAGAAACAGATACAGTGAGGTGCAGATTGTTCAAGCTACTCAAAATATGTTTAGTCTGGAAGAAACAACAGCACACCCAAAGACTGCAAACTTATCCTAAAACTGTTAGAGCACAGAATGACAGGGCCTTTCCAGCCCTTTATGCTTTGTGCCAGCTCTGACCATTGGAGAAGACTCTTATAAGTACTTCTATTGTTGTGGTTTATTTTCTCAAGGCCTTGAACATACATTTTCTGGAGTTTGTTTAGCAGGGCAATTATTTGTCCATAATTATAGGGGTGATAATCATCTCCCCATCTGCAGACATTGCTGTCTCTGCTACATACAGAAAAACAACTGGAAAAACAGTGGGAGTTGAATAGTCTGGTAAACTTGTATGGCATACCCAGCAAGTGTCTCAGAAAAATTGGGGCATCCCAATTTTTATCATGAGAGACCAGTTGCATTTTTGGTCACCAAGGTCTTGCATGATTTTGCACCACAATTTTCCCTCTTGAAATCCCCCACTTTTTAAAGGGTTGGCAGCCAGATACTATAAAGCTTTGAAAGAATGTTTAGTGCAACCATTGAAAGAAGTTTGCAATGAAATACTGGAGGGGAAAAAGGCACCTGAAACGTGGAAAGAGGCTTTTATTTCGCTTATACCAAAAACTGAGACTGAAAAGAACCAGGTTAAGAACTACCGCCCGATATCATTACTAAATGTGGATTACAAAATATTTGCAGATATTTTAGCAAAAAGATTGAAGAAAGTACTGATAGGTGAGATTCATAAGGACCAAGCTGGCTTTCTCCCGGGAAGACATATGTCTGACAACGTGAGAAATATAATAGACATTGTGGAATTGCTGGAAATAAACATCAACAGAAAGGCAGTTTTGATTTTTGTGGACGCGGAGAAAGCCTTTGACAATATTTGCTGGAGTTTTATGAAAAAGAATCTCCATGGGATGGGGGTAGGCCAAGGTTTCGAAAATGGTATAGGGGCAATATATTCTGAGCAGAAGGCAAAGCTAATTGTGAACAATGTGGTAACGGAAGAGATAGCTATAGAGAAAGGAACACGACAGGGATGCCCTATCTCCCCTCTACTTTTTATACTGGTCCTGGAGGTCTTGTTAAATATGATTAGAAAGGACCAGTTGGTTAAAGGAATCCAGCTCGGAGTGAAAGAGTATAAACTGAGGGCATTTGCAGATGACCTAGTTTTGACCTTACAGCAGCCAAGCACCAGTACAAAAAGAGTTTTAGAACTGATTGAGATATTTGGTCAAGTTGCAGGATTTAAATTGAATAAACAAAAAACTAAAGTGCTGGAGAAAAACTTAACAAATGAGGAAAAAGAGACATTTCAGAAGGAAACAGGTTTGGAGATAGTAAAAAAAGTGAAGTACTTGGGGGTGAACTTGACAGCTAAAAATATGAACTTATTTAAAGACAATTACGATAAATGTTGGACAGAAGTTAAGAAAGATCTAGACATATGGTCAAGGCTGAAACTTTCCTTGTTAGGCAGAATTGCTGTTATCAAAATGAATGTATTGCCTAGAATGTTATTCCTGTTTCAGACACTGCAAATAATAGACAAGATGGACTGTTTCAAGAGGTGGCAGAAAGATATATCGAAATTTGTTTGGCAGGGCAAAAAGCCAAGAATAAAATTTAAGACATTAACAGATGCAAAAGATAGAGGAGGGTTTGCCCTGCCGGACTTAAGACTTTACTATGAATCAGCAGCATTTTGCTGGCTGAAAGACTGGCTGCTCCTCGAGAATACAGACATTTTGGATCTTGAAGGGTTTGATAATAGACATGGTTGGCATGCATATATATGGTATGACAAGGTAAAAGCGCATAAAGGCTTTAAGAACCATATGGTAAGGAAAGCTTTGTATAATGTCTGGATAAGGTATAAAGACTTGCTTGAAAGTAGAACCCCCAGGTGGCTGTCACCAATGGAGGCAAAAGAGGTGAAAAAATTGAATATGGATTCTAATTGGCCTAAATATTTTGAAATGATAGAACAAGATGGCGAAAAAGTAAAATTGCAGAGTTTTGAGAAATTGAAGTTTAAGGTGAGAGATTGGTTACATTATCGTCAGATAAATGAGCTATTCAAACAGGACAGAAAGAAAGGCTTCCAATTGGAGAAGTCGAAACTAGAAACAGAACTGTTAGAACCCAATACTAAAAATTTGTCAAGAATGTACAATTTGCTGTTGAAATGGAATACCCAAGATGAAATGATGAAATCTAGTATGATTAAATGGGCACAGGATATAGGGCATGACATTGAGTTTGCTGACTGGGAGCAGTTATGGACCACTGGTGTTAAATTTACGGCATGTAATGCCTTAAGAGAAAACATTATGAAAATGATCTACAGGTGGTACATGACTCCGGCTAAGTTAGCAAAGATTTACCATTTGCCCAATAACAAATGTTGGAAGTGTAACGAAACGGAGGGAACCTTCTACCACCTTTGGTGGACCTGCCCGAGGATTAAGGCTTTCTGGGAAATGATCTATAATGAAATTAAAAAAGTTCTGAAGAGAACCTTCAATAAAAAGCCAGAAGCCTTTCTCCTGGGTATGGTGGGCCAAATGGTGCCAAAGAAGGATAGGACATTCTTTATGTATGCCACAACAGCAGCAAGAATTCTTCTAGCAAAGTATTGGAAGACACAAGATCTACCCACGTTGGAAGAATGGCAGACGAAGGTGATTGACTATATGGGACTGGCAGAGATGACTGGCAGAATACGAGACCGAGGGAAAGAGGCGGTGGATGAAGACTGGAACAAGTTTAAAATTTACCTTAAAAATTGTTGTAATTTGGAAAATTAGAGGATCAGGGTTATAAGAGATAAAGAACTACAGTTGTTTTAAATATATTTTGGAAGTTAAATTCACGAAATAGAAATAAGTGTAATACAAAAGGGTTGCTGGAAAATCTTGAAACAAGAATGCAGAAAAGGGGTGGTATGGGGAAGTCATTTTTGTGTTTATTTATGTTTTTGTTTTGTTTTATTCTTTATTTATGGAAAATGAATAAAAATTTATAAAAAAAAAGAAACGCCCCCAATCTGTGACCCTGGGGGAGTTCCTAGTTGATGTGCATCAGCAGGACTTCCCCTACTGGTGGTTAACCCTTCCTGGACTTCAAATGGATGGGCTGAAGTCGGATATAGCCTGTTAGGACCAATGCCTAAGCCAATACCGCTCATCACCTGTAACCAATAAAGTTGTGGCCTTATTTAGACCATTAACCTTAATAATTCTGTCCTGTGCCATTATTTCCACTGGGAACTCGCCACACAACTTAATAACATGAATAATATGCACAAATTCTAATGAATGTAAGTTTAAAAAGAACTCTGCCATCTTATTTTCCTCCCTCTATGAAAATAAAATAATACATGATAATGACTTGTCTTTGTATTAACATATATGCAGGTGGAGCAGGTATCACTTTGATTCTACCACAATTCAACCAGTCTCTTATGCAAGTGGTTTATTTGCTATGCTCCTTCACATACTGTATAAAAAGATGTGTCAGAATCATGTTGAGGTGACCTGAGACACATTTACTTTAAGGCAAGGCAAGGCCCTTGAACAGAGCGCTAGATGAGTTTTTTACTAAATGATATTGTTTGTCCAATGGAAATAGAAAAAGAGAATAGTTACGAAATGACTTCCCCCTTGAACATGGGGATCTTGCCTTGGAGCTGTATTAATTTATGGGAGGTAGGAGATGCAGAAAAGGACCCTTGGTAGAACAAAAATGGATCAGTCTGGTTAAATAAACAACATGTGATGTTTATGATAGAAGCACTATCAAGGTACCACTGTATATTCCTCTAGGAGGTCATTTTGCAGGGTCAAACAGAAGTATACCAGATCCATTCATTCATTTCATTGGCACTTATGAGGAAAGGCTTACTAATGTCTTGTGCCCAGCAATAGAATATAGAGGGCAAAATATTGACTAACCAGTCCAAGCATTGCCAGCATGACACGTTCATCACACCCCCAATAAATAAATGCAATATTCATTAAATATGTGTTATGGTATATATGATCTGAACACATTACAAAAATGTGTGTGTGTGTGACAGAGAGAGAGAAAGAGAGAGGTGGTGGAAGAGGAGGATGGTGTCTTACATACCCTCGCCAATCACAATCTGTGAAGGCTGTTCCATGAAAGAGGGTGTATTATAGAGGAACACGACTTGAGAAACAATCCCACCAATGAAAAGGTCACCTCATTGGTAAAATTCATAAGGAATAGGGAGATGAGGAATAGGGAGACGATCATCATGTATGCTGCAATTAATGAAATGTGTCTTGCATACAATATGACACAACAATATAAGCATCATCATCATCATCATCATCATGATCCTGTTGACAAAATGTCCCTTCCAAATGTCATTTTCCATGGTGCCCTCTACTGCATTGCATATTTTTCTAAAGCCAGGAAGTGGATATATAACCTAACATATAAGAGAGATTATCTAACAGAAGAATGATGGAGCCCTGCCAATACCTGGACCTAGTTCTGAAGGATACAAGGGTTTTATAGCTCTTTTTCAGAATCTTGTTTTTTTGGTGTGTTGCTAGCATGTGCTGAATGTCAATGACATTAACAGGTATGATTATCATTTCTCCAGTGTGTTGTTGACTTCTGAAGTTGTATCACGCATAACAAAAGTGCTAGAAGATTTTTTCTTCTTTCCACCAGAATCATAGACATATTATTTTGTCCTTTGATGAATAATAAGTGGCCAGCGTTATATAGCCTGGTAGATTCAGATCTGACCAGTGCTAGAGCTAAGTTCATCCACAGAGCATTCAGTTTCATTGGAGGTTTTTAAGCAAATATTGGATGGCCACCTGCCATGTATGCTTTAGTTGAGATTCCTGCAGTGCAGGGGGTTGAACTAGATGATCCTTGTTGCCCTTCCAACTTTGTAATTCTAGGATTCTGTAATAGCTTTCCCCAAACATCCTAAGCTCTACAAATAGCTTCATATAAATGCTAATTAGCATTATGAACAAAACAGTGGCCTGTGATACATCACAACACTGGATACTGAAGCAAAAGCACTCAATACATCAATAAAGTCACATGTGTTGGTGAAAATAACATACAGATGCATTCTATTGAAGTAAATTTCTTGTAAAAGTTTTTTAGGGGGAAATTACATTGCAATTAGTATATTAGAAGAAACTTACACAAAAATGCTGCTGAATTCTCTGGAGAAGGTTTGATAGCAGCAGCAGCAGTCATCATCATCATCACCATCATAATTTATTATTTATACCCCGCCCATCTGGCAGAGTTTCATATTTGACAGAGAATCAGACCTCATCTGGCTACAACATCAGAAAGCTCATGGTTCAGTAAGACTCTAACTTGCTGTTTGGTCTATCAACAAGTCTTAAGCTTGTGCTGCATAAGAATAGTGTATCAACTAGTGCTAGATTATGAAACTAGGATGCATATATTGAAGTGATTTACTACATATAAGTGTATTAACAAATGTGAGAGTGAATAAAACATTGAAAGGACATTCTTTGTCTGTCTTCTCTTGGGTCTAGGAAAAGGAGTAATGGTGCTGACTTGGCGCTGCATAATAACTCTTAGTACAATCACTGTGGTCTAAACCACTGAGCCTCTTGGTCTTGCTGATCAGAAGGTCAGCAGTTTGAGGCCCCGTGACAAAGGAATCTCCAGTTGCTTTGTCCCAGGTTCTGCCAACCTAGCAGTTCAAAAGCATGCCAGTGCAAGTAGATAAATAGGTACCACTGCAATGGGAAGGTAACAGCGTTTCCGTTGGCCAGAAGCAGTTTAGCCATGCTGGCCACATGACCCGGAAAGGTGTCTGTGGACAAATGCTGGCTCCCTTGATCTGAAGCAAGATAAGCGTCGCAACCCCACAGTTGCCTTGGACAGGACTTAACCTTCGAGGGGTCCTTCACCTTTTTTACCTTTACATGCCAACCATAAAAATATGCATAGATTGAAAACCCAACATCAATAACAGTTGGTGGCTGTTGACTCTTAAGAAGGGTGATTAATTTGAGTTATATTCTAAGTGGGCCAGCTTGTTTGGGCAGGGGTAGATAGATGGAAAGAAACAACGCACCCATCCAGACTGGTGTTTTATTGTAGGGTTATTCTGCAGCATGTTCTTGACACAACAATAGTGCATTATTTGTATACTTAATCTTATTAAAACCATCAGGTAACTTTTTGGCTAGGACAGCCAGAATGAAACTCACGAAAGCCAAAAAACCCATATAACCCAAGACACAATTAAACACGGGAGCTGAACCCTCATTGCATTCAAATATGAATTAACCATTCAGTGACTGCATGTCTGTATCTGGGAATGGAAGGGAAGTACTTAACTAAAGAGTACAGATGCCAGCTTAACAAGGTCCATACACAAGGTCCAGGTAAGGGAGTCTGCTGAATTGCTCCTGAGGGGGCCACCAGACACACCTTGCTTCTTTATGGGTTTCTTCTCCCTCCCCTGGCTCAATGTTTCCAAGGACCCTGTCTTCCTACTCCCAATTCAGGCGCAGCAGCAGCAGCAGCAGCAGCAGCAACTCCAGCCCCCTCCCCCTTGACATAGGCAGATAGGCAGAGCCATAACTAGGTGATCTTGTGCCCCTGGCACAACTGTCCAGATTGCGCCCCCTAGCCATGGACAAATTAGCTCTTCTTTCCACCTTTCCTCCAACCCCAACCCCTCCACCCATTCAATTCACTCGCTATTTAAAACCATTTCTTATGAGGCAATAATCAATATTTATATGTAAGGACATATTTTAAAGCCAATTATGTGCCCCCCATCGCCTGTGCCCCATCTTGGGGACCCACCTTGCCACACCCTAGCTACGGCCCTGCAGATAGGCAGGTAGTTTCCTTCCTCCTCTTCTTCTCTTCCTCCTCCTCCTTGTCCAGGCTGCCCTTTCCCTTCCCTTCCTACTGCTGGAATTCCTGGGAAATCACCACAGACCAGCAGCAAATTGCTTACATACAGGCACTGGTCCATGAACCACCATTTTCAGTAGCGTTTTTCCAACAGAGAGAAAATAACAATAATATTATTACCTTCATTCTCTATTTTATATTTATTCATGGAATATTTATTTCAGTCAATCATTCTGTTTGGCTGATGAGTATGAAGAGAATAAATATGCAACTTCACCTTGTGGATCTTGACTTGCAAATAATTTCACTAAAATGTCAAAGAAAAGGTCCATTAAGATCGTTGAAATTAATTTTCAGGTCAAGAAAGCTTTAGAAAGCTTTAGAAAGGATGTTTCTGAGTATATTTAACCTCTGTGAAGTACTGTATGTGTCGGTCATTATACTATTCATTCTACCATTCAGATAGTATACTTGAAAGGGGGAGGGAGGGAAGTGCTATCTGTTTTTAATTCTCATATAACTTAGTCTTTTCCTGATTTTAGTTGCTCCCTGTTATTCAAGTCAGCCCTGAACAAAAGAACATAGCATTTAGGGGAAAAGATGCAAAGCAGTAACCCAGCACTGGAGGATAAGATAGAGAAGGTCTCCACAGCCACCATGTATTTTCCTTTGGTGCTCAGGTAGGCAGGAACAAAGGACAACCAAACACTGCAGAACACCATCATGCTGAAAGTGATAAATTTGGCTTCATTGAAAGTGTCTGGCAACCTCCTAGCAAGGTATGCCACCGTGAAGCTGACAAGGGCCAGGAAGCACATATAGCCCAAGACACTATAAAACATGACAGTTGAGCCTTCATTACACTCTGCTATAATTTCCCCATTGACGGAGTACATGTCTGTATCTGCGTATGGGGGAGAAATACTCAACCAAAGGGTACAAATTCCTGCTTGAATAAAGGAGCCTGAAAACATGATAGAGTTTGTCAGCTTTTTCCCCATCCATTTTCTCATTCTAGATCCTGGTCTAGTAGCCATAAATGCCAGGACTACAGTGATGGTTTTAGCTAACAAGCTGGAAAGAGCAAGGGAAAATATGATGCCAAATGTTGTTTGTCGGAGTAAGCAAATTAGCTGTCCAGGTTTTCCAATAAAAAGCAAGCAGCAGAGGAAACACAGTAGGAGGGATACAAGAAGAATGTAGGTGACACTTCGGTTGTTGGCTTTGACGATGGGTGTGTTCTGGTGCTTCACAACTATTATTATCACCAAAGCTGTGATCAGAGCAAGAGCAAGAGCAGACAAAGCTAAAGTCATCCCTAAAGGTTCCTCGTATGAAAGGTAGGTTATGACTTTGGGAATGCATTGGTTCTGGTGGAAGTTTGAGTATTGATCTTCTGGACATTCGGTGCAGGCATCCATATCTAGAATAAAATTTTAAAAAAATTGGATACTTTTATAGTCATTGTTGGAGCTGACTTAAATCTCTCCTCATTTCCAAGATCATTAGCCAAGGGTTGTCATTCATCTGCAACCTCCTCACATGCGAAGACTATCCATCCTTGCTTTTAAGCAAAGAACAGTTCCATCAGATGTGAGATATCAGCAAAAAAGGTGTTTTGAGGTATATGGCACATTATTCCTAGGCCAGAACTGGGGGGAAGCTATGCCAGCCCTGGAAGAACTAGCAGAAAGCATAAAACTAATTTAAAAAGTCACAGCCACCTTTCACCCTAATAAGCATGCTGTTATAACACTGGTCTTAAGATCTACGTTGGCTCCCAGCACATTTCTGATCGCAATTCAGGCCCTGTATATAGGAATATGTATATATTCAGGCCCTGTTCATCTCAAACAATAATGTCCAGCTCCGAGGGCCTTCTGGTTAGTTGCAGAGCTTCATGCTCCGGCACCAGGGAGCGGAGAGCAGGTGGGGACGGGGCTGGTGCGCATTCTGGGGCGGGGTATGCTGCCTGAAAGGGTGTGGCACCCAGCACGGGTGGGTGGCAGCTGCGATGGCACTTACTGGGATGGCGCTGCCGGGGGCTGTGTGTTCCACCCGCACTCCTCTTCCTCTGCCAGTGCTTCTGGTGGTTCCTCACTGCTACAAATGAAGTTATAGGGAACCAAGCAGAGGGCTTTCTTGGTGGTGGCACCTGCCCAGTGGAATGACATCTCATCAGATGTCAAACAGTTAAACAACGACGCAACTTTTTAAAGATTTGTTGGAAGCCACGCAGAGTGGCTTTTATTATAAGTAATAAAAAAATCATTCTATTGATTCACATGTTTTACTTATTTGAAGAAATAAATTGAGATTAATAGGTTCTCAGATCATGTAATTTCAGTTTCTCAATATACATATCTTTTTTGTTTTTGTTTTTGCTTTATATCTATTTTTCTATGGTGGGGTTAATAAAAATGGAATAAGTAATACATATTGAATTTTTAGTTATATATATCATTGGAAAATTATAAGGAAGATGAATTTTTGAAAATTCAGCTTCCCCTTGATGTGATGTGTCTCACAATAAAGTTCTGTATTGAAATATAGAATAAGAGATGTTACTTCCAATACCAATAGTTAGCAAACGGTATATAAGAAAACCCATTTGGTGTCCTTCTAAGGCCCTGGCCAGAATTGCTGATGTCAGAACATGAAAGTCTAAATAGTAACTTTTTTACTACATGTCTTAAATTTGGACTAGGCTACTTCTGAAAAGGAATTGTTTACATTGTTGGTGGAAAGTGTACTGCATATGGAATATTTTCAGCATTCAAACAAGATAATGCACATTTTAAGCATGATTGTTTCCCCCCTTTAAAGCCATATGGTGGGTTTCAATGTAGCACTCTGTGGTCCAAGCACATGGTGAATGAAGTCCCTTCAGGCAATGGCACTTCCACCCTTGTCCTCCCCCTATTCTCCATGAACTCCATGATTATCCCCTGGAGCCTTGTGGGAAACCCAGAATGGGTTTAGGTGCTGCAGGGGGAAAACAGCAGGGAGGTTCCATTGCATGTGCAGGCCTTGTTCTGCACGCACAACAACTTAGCTGAATACCAAATATAGTCATGTCAGTCTTGCTGGATAATTGTGGAATTCATTCTGCACTTACTAATATTCAATTTATTACCCACCCTTTACCAACAGATCCCAACAGATGCAACATTTTAAAACTGTACATTAAAAACAGTTATGATACTGTTAAACTAATTAGTAGTACAGGAATGTACTGAAAACACCTACCTTAAGTTTCAAAGGCACATTGACCTCTGTGACAACCATATCTCCTACCTGTCTGGTTAGAAATCTTCCCTTCTGGACAAGGAACACATTCATAACAGCAAAAAGGCTCCCCTTCCTTCTTTTTCCTATTGTATCCAGGACGACACTTGTCATTACACAGGGAAGTGGGAAGAATCTATAAATAAATGTCCAATTTTATCATTTTCATTACAATTCGCATTTCATTGAATATCACTACACATTGAATAATAGACTTATCTTTCCCCCTTCCATGCTTCCATTTATTTATCAATTAAGACTACATATTCTAATTCCCCTTTTATTCAATTATTCCCGCACTATAATTTTTAGAATTTAAACTGCTACATTTACATTAATCCTGCTAACACTTTATCTTGCTTTGCATAATTCTTGAGGTATTCTGCAAACATTTTCCACATTTTCTTAAACACGCCATCTTCCTGATTTCTTATTCTGTTGGTTAAATTTGCCAATTCTGCATATTCCAATAACTTTATCTGCCACGCCTCCTTTGTTGGGTTCATTCTCTCTTTCTATTTCTGAGCATATACCTCAGACTGCTGTAATTGCTTAAAGAAATTCTGCAGTTCTGCTAAGACTTCTGTTCCTAATATACCTTGTAAGAAGGTTTCTGGTCTTTTTATAACATTTTTTGATTTCATTATATATCACCTCCCAGAATTCCTGCGGAATTCTACATGTCCACCACATATGATAAAAAGTACCCTTCCTTTCTTGACACTTGCAACAGGTACTTAATTCTGATTTATATATTTTCGCTAATTTACTCGGAATAAAATACAGCCTATATATAATCTTCATGAAGTTTTCTTTCAACGTATCACAATCTGTAAATTTTAAATCCTTACTCCACAATTTTTCCAACACACTTAATTCTATACTATGTCCTATATCTCTTTTCCAGTGTATCATGGCTGACCCATGCCGGTCTGGTTTCATGCCTGGTTATGAGGAGAAGGACAGGGGACATGTCAATGGCTTTTGATGCCCTTGGCCATGGTATCCTTCTGAGTTGACGTAATGGACTCTACTTCTCTGTAACATCTGAAACAAGGGGGGCTGTAGAACCCAGTGTCCATGTGGGGAATCCCTTGAGGCTGGTCAAGAGGCTGAAGCTGATGCAAATTGCTTGACTGCTTACTGGGACACAGTATTGGCAACCAGTCACACCACTGCTGAGAGAATGGCACTGGCTACCAATTTGCTGCTGGCCCATGATTAAGGTGCTGGTCTTCTTCTGATGCCCAGAGATGATGTTGAAGGGTTTGTGGAAGTGATCAAATGATTAGCACTCCTGAAACTGATTCTGAAAGAGACATAGACTTGAATTCCCTAGTAGGAAAATACAATGCTGTGATATTGCTGGTTCTAATCCCATTGGGGCCTGGGGAGATTTGATGGGGAATGATATCCCCATATATTTTCCTGCTCGTATTTTATAAAATTACTACCTGAAGACAGTGAGTAAGCAGCTTACGCCAGGGCCATCTTAGTTTTAATGTTCCATTTTTTGAATCCCCCTTCCTAAGTAGTTCTGCTGCCAACCATTTACTCTTTTGCTGGCAATTGAAAAGACTCTTCTTTCAGAAGGCCAGCTGCTATTCATTTATTCTTTGCCTTTTTTATTTTCTGTGCACAATTAAATTATTAGTTCTTGCTTTATTTCTGTATTATGAATGTTGCATTTGATTGATTTGCTGATGTTTTATCTGTGACCATCCCTGGGATCATGGGAGGAAGGATGGGAAATCAATGGAAATTAGGGCTATGAACCAATTTCTTATGCTTACTGTGAATATATGTACAGATTAGCCTTACATTGCAAGCATTTTCTGAGTCTCCAGTGACCCTCTTTAAATGAAACCAACCCAGGGTAGATGTTGGAAGTTGGAAGTCTTGAAACATTTTGCTGATTGCAGAATGGGGTGCACTAATTGGAGTGTATGTAACAATATGGAAAAAAAGTCGTCAGGCACATTTGAACAATCCATTTCCAGTTATTTGGGAGAAAAAGATTTACAAGTCTTCCTAGCTCACCTGGTTAAATGTTCTATGCCACACAATGCGTTCATCCTGAATGGTTAACTCCTTGCCTGGAGGAGCTTGACGATCCAGCCTTCCAATCTTGACTCTACCAAAAGATTGATTTGGAAACATTACCCAGTTGGTCACATCAAATCCTGCCATTATCTCTCCATGTTCGTTAAGCTGCATTGTCTCTCCAGCACTGTTGTTGAATGTGAGATTTCTTAGAAAGGGATGGAGCTACATTCAAAAAATATAGATAGGGGTAAAATGTTTGAATCCTCATAGTGGTGAATACAACCATATTTTTTAGAGAGGTGTGCACTAGTTGTGTGTGTGTAGCCAGTCCAGACTTTTATGAAATAAAAAACCCTTAATTTAGTTTCACCCTAAAAAAATCATTCTAATGTTAATTTGTAAAATACTAGAGAATATCAGCCTCCACCTGATTCAGTAGAAGGGTCAAAAACCTGTTTATCCCTCTTAGGATCCATCACACAAAACAACAATAGGTTCAAAAGTATCCAAATGTATCAATGAAGATGGTGTGGCAGCAAGACACATTTCCACCAAGCCAAAGGTAAAAAATCCCTCCTGTTTCTTTATTTAAAAAAGTGTTCCTGGTATATTAGTCAGCCATGAAGATGTGATCAGCAGCCCTGAAGAATGCAGAATTGTAGAGTCAACCTATACATAGGGTCTGTCAGGGAGTTCAGTAGGGGAAGACAAGCTGACCAAAATTTGCTCATTTAGGAGGTAAGACATAAAAGTGGATGATTTATTAGTGAAAGTGCTATGTATAACACAGCAAACAGGGAAGCCAGCCATTCTCACCAAGCTATTTGATAGGAAAGAAACAGCCTTGAATGTAAGATCTGTTTATGTACATGAGATTTTAAATATATTTTTTTACACAGCTATGGAATAATATGGTATTTTAGGCCACCCAAGAGCAGAAAATACTGTGCTGTGGGTAAAATTACCTCCCATGGCTGCAGATTCTGCAAATCCACTCTAGCCACCTGTGATTTTTGTTTGGATCTAGATTGATAAATAGCATGTAGAGCATGTGCCACTGCGTGAGGAACATTGTACACAGCATAGCTGCTGCCAGTCATGCTCATTTCAAAGATTTGTAATGGAAGACTCTCCAATTTCTCCTCCTCAGTGCAACGTTTCTTAGGCTCTTCACCCACATTATTATTTTTCAATGAGCACTTGAAGGTCTTTTCCCAGAAATCCTTGATCAAATCATTTTGTTTTTCCTCAAAAGGATTTAGACTCTGAAGAAATGTCCTGAATCCCAGGGGTTCCTTTGAGTGTATAGATACAGATAAGGCACCCTGTAAATGGTGCATATCCCACCTCCTTTCATTGGTGGTTTTGAAATCCCAATGACTTGTCACAAGCCATACTTTACCCATAGGAAGTTGTGCCATATGAAGATACCCGATCAAAATGTCCATCAAAATGGAACTACCATAGACCACAAAAACATTGGCTTTGCTTGTCATGACAATTGAAATTTTATTAAATTCACTAAGGAGCAAATCCTTCATTCCTTCAGCATAAGCCAATGGCCATACCCTATGTATAAAATCAACACAGATGTAATTCAGGGTAAGCTGGGGAACTAAAGCTTCCAATAAAATTTCTCCTGTAATGTATTTCATAGTAAAGAGACCAATCCATGTCCATTTGAAATGCAAAAGTAACTTGACCAACCCATTGTACTCATGGACATCATTAGGGACCATCTGGTACAGTGAATGGTACTGCCTTCTTTCAGTCACCCTTGAGTCAAGACAATTATAGGTGAACTAAAAGCAAACACATGATACGAAAAGCACAGAAAATGTGTGGATTAATGGTATGCATTGCTAATATGGATTATTTTTGTCCACAGCCACTACTTTCGGTTAAATGAATATTTCATTTACCAGGGAAAAATAATGATAGTATCTTCAGATGAAGGGCAGTATACAAATTTAATTACTACTACTACCACTGCTACTACTGCTGCTACCAACAACAGCAGCAGCAGATGCATAGCAGGATATATTACAATGACTTTCTCATTAGAAGCAATGGGTTAAATGCATTCTTAAACTAGTTTCACTTAGTTCACATAAATGGATATTTCAAGCCAAGGCAATCTTGATGCATTTAATTTGAAATAATCTAAACAAACAGAATTTAGGGTGTAACCAACTGGTTCCTGGAAAGGTGTCTCAGTAGTCATAGGGTTTGTCTAATATTCTTCTCCAAAGAAGTGC
The DNA here is from genome assembly GCF_965112155.1 of Podarcis liolepis. Taxonomy (NCBI): domain Eukaryota; kingdom Metazoa; phylum Chordata; class Lepidosauria; order Squamata; family Lacertidae; genus Podarcis; species Podarcis liolepis. The sequence continues at coordinate 23,899,640 of NC_139573.1, read as the reverse complement.
AGGAGCTCAACCTGCAGAGAGGGAGAAATGTCCCTCCAAGCCCCCTCTCTGCTTATCACTAAGACTAAAACTCATACAGACCAACAAACTTTGAGGCAGACTGCAGCAGAAGTGAACAGGCCTACTGCTCAGTGTCTCTAATTGACATCACTGTACCAACTTACACAACTGCATCATGCACAAGGTATATGACCTCATAAAATTCTTTCTTAGAATGTTGCAGCCCTTGTGAGTATTAACCCTTTACTTAGCATTTTGGATGCTCATATCTCACACAATCTCAGTACTATCCTAAAAAAACACCCACCTGAGGAATCTTGTACATGCTTATAATAGTGGTCATATTGAAGGAGAGCTCAGTGAACTTTGTCCCAAGAATGGCCATCAATTTGTTCTGGCGATCACATTTATAATTTGGAGCTGAAATATGCCGTGGAGAAAGTAGGTCCAGTGAGAGCTTAGAAGTAACTACAACCCTGTGCATGCTATCATAGATTCGGAAGCTCAATGTGATGTTAGGCAAAATATGGTGATTTTTGTTTATCTCCTCTACAGCAAATACCATGGCAAGAACCTCCTGGTAGTTTTTTGGTACCACACTGCAATGCAAATTGGGGGGGGGGGAGCACACAGAATATTATTTCTCATATTTTTTATCACCTCCATGAAATATAACAGGCTGAACTACTTATTTATTAGAAACAATCTTCTACATCTGTTAGGAAATATCTGCTGTGAACAGAATTTTTTCTGCATTACAAATTTCAGTGTAAGGTGTCCCTTACTGCAAATCCATTGCAACATGGCCTTTGTAAGGATTTTTGGATAGATTTATAGTCTTTTGAACAATACTTGTGTCCATGTGTCTTATTTCATCATAAAGCAGGGGACGGGGCCTCAACTCTCAACACTGTAAACTTGTGCTATATTCTTTTATTTGCTCTATTTACACAACTGAATCTGGAGCAAAAACAGATTTAAAGAAGCACTGCACCAAGGCAGCCCTTCTGCTCTCTAAAATCAGGTGTCCAGAAAGAAATTGCATAAGCATATCAGTAGAATTAAGTGATAAAATATGACCAAGATTGCATCTAGTAAAAAATAAACAAACCCACCTATGCTTAAAGCACATCTAATAAAAGTTCAGAAGTACCATGATTTGTATCTCACATTTCAGATTATAAGAGAGGGAAAGACCTCTTGTTGCTTCATTATCTGTTCTTAATTTATGTGAGATAAAAAATATTAATTCTACAGAGAGGAAAAAGAGGGTGACTTACATGAGTTCCTTCTGGGGTGCTGAAGAGGATGGTTCAGATGAAATTGTAGGGAAGTGCATCATGTAAAACCGAGAAGCAATAAACCCAATGACAAGATTTCCTGGCTGAGAAAACTCCTGTGAAGTGAAGTAGGTGTTACTTACTTTGCATTGGTCAAAACGCATCTTCAGGCTGGAAAGAATTGAATGGCTCTCGCTCACAATATGAGGGGAAAAAACAAGCAGCAGTATCAATAACATCAGCATTTTGGGGACAAGAAATTACTTCCAGACACACCTCACTGCTTTCTTCAATGCCACTTTTATTCAGATGAGTTTGTTTCAACTTAATTTGACAAGATGTGACCCCATTCCTACACTGATCAGTTGGTGTAAGAAGGTGACTGCATCCATCTCCTCCGCTCCTATTTCATGCTTTTTAATTGATTTTAATTGATTTCTCCCCTATTTAATGCACCTCAGTTCTTAACAGCAAGATTGTACATTTTTTTTCTGCCTGCACACAGAAGTTGTGTTTTCTTTATTAGAGGGATCTATAAGTGAGGCACTGCTAGGAGAAACAGATACAGTGAGGTGCAGATTGTTCAAGCTACTCAAAATATGTTTAGTCTGGAAGAAACAACAGCACACCCAAAGACTGCAAACTTATCGTAAAACTGTTAGAGCACAGAATGACAGGGCCTTTCCAGCCCTTTATGCTTTGTGCCAGCTCTGACCATTGGAGAAAACTCTTATAAGTACTTCTATTGTTGTGGTTTATTTTCTCAAGGCCTTGAACATACATTTTCTGGAGTTTGTTTAGCAGGGCAATTATGTGTCCATAATTATAGGGGTGATAATCATCTCCCCATCTGCAGACATTGCTGTCTCTGCTACATACAGAAAAACAACTGGAAAAACAGTGGGAGTTGAATAGTCTGGTAAACTTGTATGGCATACCCAGCAAGTGTCTCAGAAAAATTGGGGCATCCCAATTTTTATATTGAGAGACCAGTTGCATTTTTGGTCACCAAGGTCTTGCATGATTTTGCACCACAATTTTCCCTCTTGAAATCCCCCACTTTTTAAAGGGTTGGGGTCGTGCAATCTTGCACGGTGCCCGCAAACACACATTTTTAGGCACCATTCCTTGGAGAAATTGTCTTGCAAAATCATGTGAGATCATGACAACCAAAACCACTGCCATTCATTCATGAGAAAATAATGGGAACATGTTATTCAATAAGATTTTTCCTGGAGTTTTCTATCACTGTGTTGGAGGGTATGGTATTATATTTTCCAAAAATCAAAGTAGAATCATTCACTTGTACTTAGTTCAATGTGGTTTCTATTCTCTTGGAAAGAGAGAAAAGTGATTTCTGACCTTCAGAGGAGGTGGAGTAACGGGTTTCACGGCCCAACTATGCACGCGGCAGCTGAAACCCAGCCCCCTCAGGGATTCCTGGCCGTGTCACTTCCTGGCCAGCCAATCGGCTGGCTCTGGGGGTGTGGCCTGCCCAATTTGAACCAAGACACAGCTGGGGATCTCCATCTTTGCTGCCTGCCAGCTGTTGCTGCTTTCCCCAGCCTCCCGCCCTATAAGGTTTTCGTTCCTTGACCTTGCTATGGATCTTGGTTGGTTGCCGTTGAGGGGCCTGGCAAATTGGCACCAGCAACTTGGTTTTTGCCTACCTCATAGCAAATCACCACAACTTTCTTGATATTGGTGGTTATGCATTGTTATTGCTCTGTAGATGGAAGAGGGGAGGTAGCGCCATCACCTGCCCCATATATTGATAAAGGATTCTGGGGGGCGTGGCCCTGTCCGAAGCCTATGGGTGTGCTGGCCTAAGAAACGCCCCCAATCTGTGACCCTGGGGGAGTTCCTAGTTGATGTGCATCAGCAGTATTCCCCTACTGGTGGTTAACCCTTCCTGGACTTCAAATGGATGGGCTGAAGTCGGATATAGCCTGTGAGGACCAATGCCTAAGCCAATACCGCTCATCACCTGTAACCAATAAAGTTGTGGCCTTATTTAGCCCATTAACCTTAATAATTCTGTCCTGTGTCATTATTTCCACTGGGAACTCGCCACACAACTTAATAACATGAATAATATGCACAAATTGTAATGAATGTAAGTTGAAAAAGAACTCTGCCATGTTATTTTCCTCCCTCTATGAAAATAAAATAATACATGATAATGACTTGTCTTTGTATTAACATATATGCAGGTGGAGCAGGTATCACTTTGATTCTACCACAATTCAACCAGTCTCTTATGCAAGTGGTTTATTTGCTGTGCTCCTTCACATATTGTATAAAAAGATGTGTCAGAATCATGTTGAGGTGACTTGAGACACATTTACTTTAAGGCAAGGCAAGGCCCTTGAACAGAGCGCTAGATGAGTTTTTTCCTAAATGGTATTGTTTGTCCAATGGAAATAGAAAAAGAGAATAGTTACGAAATGACTTCCCCCTTGAACATGGGGATCTTGCCTTGGAGCTGTATTAATTTATGGGAGGTAGGAGATGCAGAAAAGGACCCTTTGTAGAACAAAAATGGATCAGTCTGGTTAAATAAACAACATGTGATGTTTATGATAGAAGCACTATCAAGGTACCACTGTATATTCCTCTAGGAGGTCATTTTGCAGGGTCAAACAGAAGTATACCACATCCATTCATTCATTTCATTGGCACTTATGAGGAAAGGCTTACTAATGTCTTGTGCCCAGCAATAGAATACAGAGGGCAAAATATTGACTAACCAGTCCAAGCATTGCCAGCATGACACTTTCATCACACCCACAATAAATAAATGCAATATTCATTAAATATGTGTTATGGTAACTATGATCTGAACACATTACAAAAATGTGTGTGTGTGTGATAGAGAGAGAGAAAGAGAGAGTAGGTGGAAGAGGAGGATGGTGTCTTACATACCCTCGCCAATCACAATCTGTGAAGGCTGTTCCATGAAAGAGGGTGTATTATAGAGGAACACGACTTGAGAAACAATCCCACCAATGAAAAGGTCACCTCATTGGTAAAATTCATAAGGAATAGGGAGATGAGGAATAGGGAGATGATCATCATGTATGCTGCAATTAACTCTTCTTCATCCTGGAGAAGAGTGACTAGTGGGGTGCCACAGGGTTCTGTCTTGGGCCCAGTCTTATTCAACATCTTTATCAATGACTTGGATGATGGACTCAAGGGCATCCTGATCAAATTTGCAGATGACACCAAACTGGGAGGGGTGGCTAACACCCCAGAGGACAGGATCACACTTCAAAACGACCTTGACAGATTAGAGACCTGGGCCAAAACAAACAAGATGAACTTTAACAGGGAGAAATGTAAAGTATTGCACTTGGGCAAAAAAAATGAGAGGCACAAATACAAGATGGGGGACACCTGGCTTGAGAGCAGTATATGTGAAAAGGATTTAGGAGTCTTGGTTGACCACAAACTTGACATGAGCCAACAGTGTGACGCGGCAGCTAAAAAAGCCAATGCAATTCTGGGCCTCATCAATAGGAGTATAGCATCTAGATCAAGGGAAGTAATAGTGCCACTGTATTCTGCTCTGGTCAGACCTCACCTGGAGTACTGTGTCCAGTTCTGGGCACCACAATTCAAGAAGGACACTGACAAACTGGAACGTGTCCAGAGGAGGGCAACCAAAATGGTCAAAGGCCTGGAAACGATGCCTTATGAGGAACGGCTAAGGGAGCTGGGCATGTTTAGCCTGGAGAAGAGGAGGTTAAGGGATGATATGATAGCCATGTTCAAATATATAAAAGGATGTCACATAGAGGAGGGAGAAAGGTTGTTTTCTGCTGCTCCAGAGAAGCGGACACGGAGCAATGGAGCCAAACTACAAGAAAGAAGATTCCACCTAAACATTAGGAAGAACTTCCTGACAGTAAGAGCTGTTCAACAGTGGAATTTGCTGCCCAGGAGTGTGGTGGAGTCTCCTTCTTTGGAGGTCTTTAAGCAGAGGCTTGACAACCATATGTCAGGAGTGCTCTGATGGTGTTTCCTGCTTGGCAGGGGGTTGGACTCAATGGCCCTTGTGGTCTCTTCCAACTCTATGATTCTATAATTCTATAATGAAATGTGTCTTGCATACAATATGACACAACAATATAAGCAACATCATCATCATCATCATGATCCTGTTGACAATATGTCCCTTCCAAATATCAGTTTCCATGGTGCCCTCTACTGCATTGCATATTGTTTCTAAAGCCAGGAAGTGGATATATAACCTAACATATAAGAGAGATTATCTAACAGAAGAATGATGGAGCCCTGCCAATACCTGGACCTAGTTCTGAAGGATACAAGGGTTTTACAGCTCTTTTTCAGAACCTTGTTTTTTTGTGTGTGTTGCTAGCATGTGCTGAATGTCAATGACATTAACAGGTATGATTATCATTTCCCCAGTGTGTTGTTGACTTCTGAAGTTGTATCACACATAACAAAAGTGCTAGAAGATTTTTTCTTCTTTCCACCAGAATCATAGACATATTATTTTGTCCTTTGATGAATAATAAGTAGCCAGCGTTATATAGCCTGGTAGATTCAGATCTGACCAGTGCTAGAGTTAAGTTCATCCACAGAGCATTCAGATTTCACTGGAGGTTTTTAAGCAAATATTGGATGGCCACCTGCCATGTATGCTTTAGTTGAGATTCCTGCAGTGCAGGGGGTTGAACTAGATGATCCTTGTTGCCCTTCCAACTTTGTAATTCTATGATTCTGTAATAGCTTTCCCCAAACATCCTAAGCTCTACAAATAGCTTCATATAAATGCTAATTAGCATTATGAACAAAACAGTGGCCTGTGATACATCACAACACTGGATACTGAAGCAAAAGCACTCAATACATCAATAAAGTCACATGTGTTGGTGAAAATAACATACAGATGCATCCTATTGAGGTAAATTTCTTGTAAAAGTTTTTTAGGGGGAATTTACATTGCAATTAGTATATTAGAAGAAACTTACACAAAAATGCGGCTGAATTCTCTGGAGAAGGTTTGATAGCAGCAGCAGCAATCATCATCACCATCATCATCATCATCATAATTTATTATTTATACCCTGCCCATCTGGCAGAGTTTCATATTTGACAGAGAATCAGACCTCATCTGACTACAACATCAGAAAGCTCATGGTTCAGTAAGACTCTAACTTGCTGTTTGGTCTATCAACAAGTCTTAAGCTTGTGCTGCATAAGAATAGTTTATCAACTAGTGCTAGATTATGAAACTAGGATGCATATATGGAAGTGATTTACTACATATAAGTGTATTAACAAATGTGAGAGTGAATAAAACATTGAAAGGACATTCTTTGTCTGTCTTCTCTTGGGTCTATGAAAAGGAGTAATGGTGCTGACTTGGCGCTGCATAATAACTCTTAGTACAATCACTGTGGTCTAAACCACTGAGCCTCTTGGTCTTGCTGATCAGAAGGTCGGCAGTTTGAGGCCCCGTGACAAAGGAATCTCCAGTTGCTTTGTCCCAGGTTCTGCCAACCTAGCAGTTCAAAAGAATTCCAGTGCAAGTAGATAAATAGGTACCACTGCAATGGGAATGTAACAGCGTTTCCGTTGGCCAGAAGCAGTTTAGCCATGCTGGCCACATGACCCGGAAAGGTGTCTGTGGACAAATGCTGGCTCCCTCGATCTGAAGCAAGATAAGTGTTGCAACCCCACAGTTGCCTTGGACAGGACTTAACCTTCAAGGGGTCCTTCACCTTTTTTACCTTTACATGCCAACCATAAAAATATGCATAGATTGAAAACCCAACATCAATAACAGTTGGTGGCTGTTGACTCTTAAGAAGGGTGATTAATTTGAGTTATATTCTAAGTGGGTCAGCTTGTTTGGGCAGGGGTAGATAGATGGAAAGAAACAATGCACCCATCCAGACTGGTGTTTTATTGTAGGGTTATTCTGCAGCATGTTCTTGACACAACAATAGTGCATTATTTGTATACTTAATCTTATTAAAACCATCAGGTAACTTTTTGGCTAGGACAGCCAGAATGAAACTCACGAAAGCCAAAAAACCCATATAACCCAAGACACAATTAAACACGGTAGCTGAACCCTCATTGCATTCAAATATGAATTAACCATTCAGTGACTGCATGTCTGTATCTGGGAATGGAAGGGAAGTACTTAACTAAAGAGTACAGATGCCAGCTTAACAAGGTCCATACACAAGGTCCAGGTAAGGGAGTCTGCTGAATTGCTCCTGAGGGGGCCACCAGACACACCTTGCTTCTTTATGGGTTTCTCCTCCCTCCCCTGGCTCAATGTTTCCGAGGACCCTGTCTTCCTACTCCCAATTCAGGCGCAGCAGCAGCAGCAGCAGCAACTCCAGCCCCCTGCCCCTTGACATAGGCAGATAGGCAGAGCCATAACTAGGTGATCTTGTGCCCCTGGCAGAACTGTCCAGATTGCGCCCCCTAGCCATGGACAAATTGGGTCTTCTTTCCACCTTTCCTCCAACCCCAACCCCTCCACCCATTCAATTCACCCGCTATTTAAAAACATTTCTTATGAGGCAATAATCAATATTTATATGTAAGGACATATTTTAAAGCCAATTATGTGCCCCCCCATCGCCTGTGCCCCATCTTGGGGGCCCACCTTGCCACACCCTAGCTACGGCCCTGCAGATAGGCAGGTAGTTTCCTTCCTCCTCCTCTTCTCTTCCTCCTCCTCCTTGTCCAGGCTGCCCTTTCCCTTCCCTTCCTACTGCTGGAATTCCTGGGAAATCACCACAGACCAGCAGCAAATTGCTTACATACAGGCACTGGTCCATGAACCACCATTTTCAGTAGCATTTTTCCAACAGAGAGAAAATAACAATAATATTATTACCTTCATTCTCTATTTTATATTTATTCATGGAATATTTATTTCAGTCAATCATTCTGTTTGGCTGATGAGTATGAAGAGAATAAATATGCAACTTCACTTTGTGGATCTTGACTTGCAAATAATTTCACTAAAATGTCAAAGAAAAGGTCCATTAAGATCGTTGAAATTAATTTTCAGGTCAAGAAAGCTTTAGAAAGCTTTAGAAAGGATGTTTCTGAGTATATTTAACCTCTGTCAAGTACTGTATGTGTCGGTCATTATACTATTCATTCCACCATTCAGATAGCATACTTGAAAGGGGGAGGGAGGGAAGTGCTATCTGTTTTTAATTCTCATATAACTTCGTCTTTTCCTGATTTTAGTTGCTCCCTGTTATTCAAGTCAGCCCTGAACAAAAGAACATAGCATTTAGGGGAAAAGATGCAAAGCAGTAACCCAGCACTGGAGGATAAGATAGAGAAGGTCTCCACAGCCACCATGTATTTTCCTTTGGTGCTCAGGTAGGCAGGAACAAAGGACAACCAAACACTGCAGAACACCATCATGCTGAAAGTGATAAATTTGGCTTCATTGAAAGTGTCTGGCAACCTCCTAGCAAGGTATGCCACCGTGAAGCTGACAAGGGCCAGGAAGCACATATAGCCCAAGACACTATAAAACATGACAGTTGAGCCTTCATTACACTCTGCTATAATTTCCCCATTGACGGAGTACATGTCTGTATCTGCGTATGGGGGAGAAATACTCAACCAAAGGATACAAATTCCTGCTTGAATAAAGGAGCCTGAAAACATGATAGAGTTTGTCAGCTTTTTCCCCATCCATTTTCTCATTCTAGATCCTGGTCTAGTAGCCATAAATGCCAGGACTACAGTGATGGTTTTAGCTAACAAGCTGGAAAGAGCAAGAGAAAATATGATGCCAAAAGTTGTTTGTCGGAGTAAGCAAATTAGCTGTCCAGGTTTTCCAATAAAAAGCAAGCAGCAGAGGAAACACAGTAGGAGGGATACGAGAAGAATGTAGGTGACACTTCGGTTGTTGGCTTTGACGATGGGTGTGTTCTGGTGCTTCACAAATATTATTATCACCAAAGCTGTGATCAGAGCAAGAGCAAGAGCAGACAAAGCTAAAGTCATCCCTAAAGGTTCCTCGTATGAAAGGTAGGTTATGACTTTGGGAATGCATTGGTTCTGGTGGAAGTTTGAGTAGTGATCTTCTGGACATTCGGTGCAGGCATCCATATCTAGAATAAAATTTTAAAAAAATTGGATACTTTTATAGTCATTGTTGGAGCTGACTTAAATCTTTCCTCATTTCCAAGTTCATTAGCCAAGGGTTGTGATTCATCTGCAAACTCCTCACATGCGAAGACTATCAATCCTTGCTTTTAAGCAAAGAACAGTTCCATCAGATGTGAGATATCAGCAAAAAAGGTGTTTTGAGGTATATGGCATATTATTCCTAGGCCAGAACTGGGGGGAAGCTATGCCAGCCCTGGAAGAACTAGCAGAAAGCATAAAACTAATTTAAAAAGTCACAGCCACCTTTCACCCTAATGAGCATGATGTTATAACACTGGTCTTAAGATCTACGTTGGCTCCCAATACATTTCTGATCACAATTCAGGCCCTGTATATAGGAATATGTATATATTCAAGCCCTGTTCATCTCAGACAACAATGTCCAGCTCCGAGGGCCTTCTGGTTAGTCGCGGAGCTTCATGCTCCGGCACCAGGGAGCGGAGAGCTGGTGGGGACGGGGCTGGTGCGCATTCTGGGGTGGGGTATGCTGCCTGCAGGGGCGTGGCACCCAGCACGGGTGGGTGGCAGCTGCGATGGCACTTACTGGGATCGCGCTGCCGGGGGCTGTGCGTTGCACCCGCACTCCTCTTCCTCTGCCAGTGCTTCTGGTGGTTCCCTCACTGCTAGTAATGAAGTTATACGGAACCAGGCAGAGGGCTTTCTTGGTGGTGGCACCTGCCCTGTGCAATGTCATCTCATCAGATGTCAAACAGTTAAACAAAGACACAACTTTTCAAAGACATCTGTTGGAAGCCACCAAGAGTGGCTGGGGCAAACCAGTCAGATGGACGGGGTATAAGTAATAAAAAAATCAAAAAATCATTCTATTGATTCACATGTTTTACTTATTTGAAGAAATAAATTGAGATTAATAGGTTCTCAGATCATGTAATTTCAGTTTCTCAATATACATATCTTTTTTGTTTTTGTTTTTGCTTTATATCTATTTTTCTATGGTGGGGTTAATAAAAATGGAATAAGTAATACATATTGATTTTTTTTGTTATATATATCATTGGAAAATTATAATGAAGATGAATTTTTCAAAATTCAGCTTCCCCTTGATGTGATGTGTCTCACAATAAAGTTCTGTAGTGAAATATAGAATCAGAGATGTTACTTCCAATACCAATAGTTAGCAAACGATATATAAGAAAATCCATTTGGTGTCCTTCTAAGGCCCTTGCCAGAATTGCTGATATCAGAACATGAAAGTCTAAATAGTAGCTTGTTTTACTACATGTCTTAAATTTGGACTGGGCTACATCTGAAAAGCAATTGTTTACATTGTTGGTGGAAAGTGTACTGCATATGGAATATTTTCATCATTCAAACAAGATGATGCACATGTTAAGCATGATTATTTCCCCCCTTTAAAGCCGTATGGTGGGTTTCAATGTAGCACTCTGTGGACCAAGCACATGGTGAATGAAGTCCCTTCAGGCAATGGCACTTCCACCCTTGTCCTTCCCCTATTCTCTATGAACTCCATAATTATTCCTTGGAGCCTTGTGGGAAACCTAGAATGGGTTTAGGTGCTGCAGGGGGGAAACAGCAGGGAGGTTTCATTGCATGTGCAGGCCTTGTTCTGCACGCACAACAACTTAGCTGAATACCAAATATAGTCACGTCAGTCTTGCTGGATAATTGTGGAATTCATTCTGCACTTACTAATATTCAATTTATTACTCACCCTTTACCAACAGATCCCAACAGATGCAACATTTTAAAACTGTACATTAAAAACAGTTATGATACTGTTAAAATAATTAGTAGTACAGGAATGTACTGAAAACACCTACCTTAAGTTTCAAAGGCACATTGACCTCTGTGACAACCATATCTCCTACCTGTCTGGTTAGAAATCTTCCCTTCTGGACAAGGAACACATTCATAACAGCAAAAAGGCTCCCCTTCCTTCTTTTTCCTACTGTATCCAGGACGGCACTTGTCATTACACAGAGAAGTGGGAAGAATCTATAAATAAATGTCCAATTTTATCATTTTCATTACAATTCGCATTTCATTGAATATCACCACACATTGAATAATAGACATATTTACCACTTCCGTGGTTCCATTTATTTATCAATTAAGACTACATATTCTAATTCCCCTTTTATTCAATTATTTCCCCACTATAATTTTAAAAATTTAAACTGCTACATTTACATTAATCCTGCTAACAGTTTATCTTGCTTTGCATAATTCTTGAGGTATTCTGCAAACATTTTCCACTTTTTCTTAAACACGCCATCTTGCTGATTTCTTATTCTGTTGGTTAAATTTGCCAATTGTGCATATTCCAATAATTTTATCTGCCACTCCTCCTTCTCTCTTTCTATTTCTGAGCATATACCTCAGACTGCTGTAATTGCTTAAAGAAATTCTGCAGTTCTGCGGGGGCATCTGTTCCTAATATACCTTGTAAGAAGGTTTCTGGTCTTTTTATAACATTTTTTGATTTCATTATTTATCACCTCCCAGAATTCCTGCGGAATTCTACATGTCCACCACATATGATAAAAAGTACCCTCCCTTTCTTGACACTTGCAACAGGTACTTGATTCTGATTTATACATTTTCGCTAATTTACTCGGCATAAAATACCACCTATATATAATCTTCATGAAGTTTTCTTTCAACGTATCACAATCTGTAAATTTTAAATCCTTACTCCACAATTTTTCCAACACAGTTAATTCTATACTATGTCCTATATCTCTTTTCCAGTGTATCATGGCTGACCCATGCCAGTCTGGTTTCATGCCTGGTTATGAGGAGAAGGACAGGGGACATGTCAATGGCATTTGATGCCCTTGGCCATGGTATCCTTCTGAGTTGACGTAATGGACTCTACTTCTCTGCAACATCTGAAACAAGGGGGGCTGTAGAACCCAGTGTCCATGTGGGGAATCCCTTGAGGCTGGTCAAGAGGCTGAAGCTGATGCAAATTGCTTGACTGCTTTCTGGGACACAGTATTGGCAACCAGTCACACCACTGCTGAGAGAATGGCACTGGCTACCAATTTGCTGCTGGCCCATGATTAAGGTGCTGGTCTTCTTCTGATGCCCAGAGATGATGTTGAAGGGTTTGTGGAAGTGATCAAATGATTAGCACTCCTGAAACTGATTCTGAAAGAGACATAGACTTGAATTCCCTAGTAGGAAAATACAATGCTGTGATATTGGTGGTTCTAATCCCATTGGGGCCTGGGGAGATTTGATGGGGAATGATATCCCCATATATTTTCCTGCTCTTATTTTATAAAATTACTACCTGAAGACAGTGAGTAAGCAGCTTACTCCAGGGCCATCTTAGTTTTAATGTTCCATTTTTTGAATCCCCCTTCCTAAGTAGTTCTGCTGCCAACCATTTACTCTTTTGCTGGCAATTGAAAAGACTCTTTTTTCAGAAGGCCAGCTGCTATTCATTTATTCTTTGCCTTTTTTATTTTCTGTGCACAATTAAATTATTAGTTCTTGTTTTATTTCTGTATTATGAATGTTGCATTTGATTGATTTGCTGATGTTTTATCTGTAACCATCCGTGGGATCATGGGAGGAAGGATGGGAAATGAATGGAAATTAGGGCTATGAACCAATTTCTTATGCTTACTGTGAATATATGTACAGATTAGCCTTACATTGCAAGCATTTTCTGAGTCTCCAGTGACCCTCTTTAAATGAAACCAACCCAGGGTACATGTTGGAAGTTGGAAGTCTTGAAACCTTTTGCTGATTGCAGAATGGGGTGCACTAATTGGAGTGTATGTAACAATATGGAAAAAAAGTCGTCAGGCACATTTGAACAATCCATTTCCAGTTATTTGGGAGAAAGAGATTTACAAGTCTTCCTAGCTCACCTGGTTAAATGTTCTATGCCACACAATGCGTTCATCCTGAATGGTTAACTCCTTGCCTGGAGGAGCTTGACGATCCAGCCTTCCAATTTTGACTCTACCAAAAGATTGATTTGGAAACATTACCCAGTTGGTCACATCAAATCCTGCCATTATCTCTCCATGTTCGTTAAGCTGTATTGTCTCTCCAGCACTGTTGTTGAATGTGAGATTTCTTAGAAAGGGATGGAGCTACATTCAAAAAATATAGAAAGGGGTAAAATGTTTGAATCCTCAGAGTGGTGAATACAACCATAATTTTCAGAGAGGTGTGCACTAGTTGTGTGTGTGTAGCCAGTCCAGACATTTTATGAAATACAAAACCCTTAATTTAGTTTCACCCTAAAAAAATCATTCTAATGTTAATTTGTAAAATACTAGAGAATATCAGCCTCCACCTGATTCAGTAGAAGGGTCAAAAACCTGTTTATCCCTCTTAGGATCCATCACACAAAACAACAATAGGTTCAAAAGTATCCAAATGTATCAATGAAGATGGTGTGGCAGCAAGACACATTTCCACCAAGCCAAAGGAGCTTGGGAAGAGACAAATGAATAATTTTCAAGTGCAGGCAAAAACTCAACATGATGAGGATGCTTTCTAATAAAAGATGAAAAGGTAAAAAATCCCTCCTGTTTATTTCTTTAAATAAGTGTTCCTGGTATATTAGCCAGCAGTGAGAATGTTATCAGCAGCCCTGGAAAATGCAGAATTGTATACTCAACCTATAATAAGGTCTATCAGAGACGTCAGTAGGGGAAGACAACCAGACCAATATTTGCTCATTTATGAGGTATGAGATAAAAGTGGATGAATTATTAGTGAAAGTGCTATGTATAACACAGCAAACAGGGAAGCCATCAATTCTCACCAAGCTATTTGATAGGAAAGAAAAAGCCTTAAATGTAAGATCTGTTTATGTACATGAGATATATATATTTTTACACAGCTGTGGAATAATATGGTATTCTAGGCCACACAAGAGCAGAAAATGCTGTGCTGTGGGTAAAATTACCTCCCATGGCTGCAGGTTCTGCAAATCCACTCTAGCCACCTGCAATTTTTGTTTAAATCTAGATTGATAAATAGCATGTAGAGCATGTGCCACTGCGTGAGGAACATTGTACACAGCATAGCTGCTGCCAGTCATGCTCATTTCAAAGATTTGTAATGGAAGACTCTCCAATTTCTCCTCCTCAGTGCAACGTTTCTTAGGCTCTTCACCCACATTATTATTTTTCAATGAGCACTTGAAGGTCTTTTCCCAGAAATCCTTGATCAAATCATTTTGTTTTTTCTCGAAAGGATTCAGACTCTGAAGAAATGTCCTGAATCCCAGGGGTTCATTTGAATGTAGAGATATAGATAATGCACCCTGTAAATGGTGCATATTCCACCTCCTTTCATTGGTGGTTTTAAAATCCCAATGACTTGTCACAAGCCATACTTTACCTGTAGGAAGTTGTGCCATATGAAGATACCCGATCAAAATGTCCATCACTATGGGACTACCATAGACCACAAAAACATTGGCTTTGCTTGTCATGACAATTGAATTTTTATTAAATTCACTAAGGAGCATATCCCTCATTCCTTCAGCATAAGCCAATGGCCATATTCTACGTATAAAATCAACACAGATGTAATTCAGGGTAAGCTGTGGAACTAATGCTTCCAAAAAAAATTCTCCAGTAATGTATTCCATAGTAAAGAGACCAATCCATGTCCATTTGAAATGCAAAAGTAACTTGACCAACCCATTGTACTCATGGACATCATTAGGGACCATCTGGTACAGGGAATGGTACTGCCTTCTTTCAGTCACCCTTGAGTCAAGACAATTATAGGTGAACTAAAAGCAAACACATGATACGAAAAGCACAGAAAATGTGTGGATTAATGGTATGCATTGCTAATATGGATTATTTTTGTCCACAGCCACTACTTTAGGTTAAATGAATATTTCATTTACCAGGGAAAAATAATGATAGTATCTTCAGATGAAGGGCAGTATACAAATTTAATTATTACTACTACTACCACTGCTACTACTGCTACTACCAA
The DNA here is from genome assembly GCF_965112155.1 of Podarcis liolepis. Lineage (NCBI taxonomy): Eukaryota > Metazoa > Chordata > Lepidosauria > Squamata > Lacertidae > Podarcis > Podarcis liolepis. The sequence continues at coordinate 23,884,203 of NC_139573.1, read as the reverse complement.
CAACAGCAGCAGCAGCAGCAGATGCATAGCAGGATATATTTCGATGACTTTCTCATTAGAAGCAATGGGTTAGATGCATTCTTAAACTAGTTTCACTTAGTTCACATCAATGGATATTTCAAGCCAAGGCAATCTTGATGCATTTAATTTGAAATAATCTAAATAAACATAATTTAGGGTGTAATCCACTGGTTCCTGGAAAGGTCTCTCAGTAGTCATAGGGTTTGTCTAATATTCTTCTCCAAAGAAGTGCAGGAGCTCAAGCTGCAGAGAGGGGAAAATGCCCCTCCAAGCCCCCTCTCCGCTTATCACTAAGACTAAAACCCTTACAGACCAACAAACTTTGAGGCAAACTGCAGCAGAACTGAACAGGCCTACTGCTCAGTGTCTCTGACACAAAAAGTCTGTTATTAACTGACATCACTGTACCAACTTACACAACTGCCTCAAGCACAAGGTATATAACCTCACAAGATTCTTTCTTAGAATGTTGCAGCCCTTGTGAGTATTAACCCTTTACTTAGCATTTTGAATGCTCATATCTCACACAATCTCAGCACTATCCTCAAAAACACCCACCTGAGGAATCTTGTACATGTTTATAATAGTGGCCAAAGTGAAGGTGAGCTCAGGGTACTTTGTTCCAAGAATGACCATCAAATTGTTCTGGCGATCACATTTATAATTTGGAGCTGAAATATGCCGCGGAGAAAGTAGGTCCAGTGAGAGCTTATAAGTAACTACAACCCTGTGCATGCTATCATAGATTCGGAAGCCCAACGTGATGTTAGGCAAAATATGGTGATTTTTGTTTATCTCCTCTACAGCAAATACCATGGCAAGAACCTCCTGGTAGTTTTTTGGTACCACACTGCAATACAAATTAGATTAGATATAATAAATAGCTGGAGGGGAAAGAACCAAAGAAGCACACAGAAAATGATTTCTCATATTTTTTATCCCCTCCATGAAATAAAACAGGCAGATCTATTTATTTAGTAGGAACAATCTTCTACATTCATTAGAAAAATCTGCTGTGTACAGAATATTTCCTGCATTACAAATTGCAGTGTAAGGTGTACTTTATTGCAAATCCATTGCAACAAAGCCGTTGTAAGGATTTTTGGATAGACTTATAGTCTTTTGAACAATTCAGAAAAACTATTCTCATATGCTCTACACATTCTAGAGCTGTGAAATATTTCTAGTCTAGAACTCATGGACATCCAATGGAATGTTTCCAGGGTAGGGCTATCATATGCATTATTTACAAATGAATCAGAAAGCACTGTAAACTTGTGCTATATTCCTTTATTTGCTCTATTTACACAAATGAATCTGGAGCAAAAACAGATTTAAAGAAGCACTGCTCCAAGGCAGTCCTTTTGGTCTCTAAAATCAGGTGTCTAGAAATAAATTACGTAAGTATATAATGTGGAACACTAGATCTATAAAATTAGTAGACTGCAAAAAGCTAACAGTAGAATAAAGTGATAAAATATGGAACAGGTTTACATCTACTAAAAAACAAACAAACCCACCTATGCTGAACGTGCAGCCAATAAAAGTTCAGAAGTACCAACATATGATTTGCATCTCACATTTCAGATTATATCGGAGGAAAATACCTCTTGTTGCTTCATTATCTGTTCTTAATTTCTGTGAGATAAAATCATTAATTCTACAGAGAGGAAAAAGAGGGTGACTTACATGAGTTCCTTCTGGGGTGCTAAAGAAGGCCGTTCAGATGAAATTGTAGGGAAGTGCATCATGTAGAACCGAGAAGCAATAAACCCAATGGCAAAATTTCCTGACTGAGAAAACTCCTGTGAAGTGATGTTTCTTACTTTGCATTGGACAAATCGGGTCTTCAAGCTGTAAAGAATGGAATGGCTCTTGCTCACAAAATGAGGGAGAAAAACAAGCAGCAGTATCAATAACATTAGCATTTTGGGGACAAAATGTCACTGTTTTCTTCAATGCCACTTTTATTCAGACGAGTCTTGTTTCAACTTAATTTGAACAAGATGTGACCCCGTTTTTACATTGATCAGTTGGTAAAAGAAGGTGACTGCATCCATCTCCTCCGTTCCTATTTCATGTTTTTTAATTTTTTTAGTTTTATAGGAGGATCTATAAGTGAGGCACTACAGGGAGAAACAGATCGTTCGAGCAACTCAAAATATGCTTAGTCTGGAAGAAACCACAGCACAACCAAAGACTGCAAACTTATCCTAAAACTGTTAGAGCTCAGAATGACAGCGCCTTGCCTGCTCTTTCTGCTTTGGGCAAGCTCTGAGCATTGGAGAATACTCTGATAAGTACTTCTGTTGTGGTGGTTTATTTTCTCAAGGCCTTGAACATACATTTCCTGGGGTTTGTTTAGCAGGGTAATTATATGCTCATAATTATAGGGGTGATAATCATCTCCCCATCTGCAGACATTGCTGTCTCTGCTACATACAGAAAAATAACTGGAAAAGCAGTGGGAGGTGAACTTGTATGGCATACCCAGCAAGTGTCTCAGAAAAATTGGGGCATCCCAATTTTTATCATGAGAGACCAGTGGCATTTTTGGTCACCAAGGTCTTGCATAATTTTGCACCACAATTTTCCCTCTCGAACCCCCCCCCCCTTTTTAAAGGGTTGGGGTCGTGCAATCTTGCACAGTGCCCACAAACACACATTTTTGGGCACCATTCCTTGGGGAAATTGTCTTGCAAAATCATGTGAAATCATGACAACCAAAACCACTACCATTCTTTCATGAGAAAAAATGGGAATATGGTGTTCAATAAGATTTTTCCTGGATTTTACTATCACCGTGTTGGAGGGTTCTGAGGGCAGATGTTGATCAATATTGTTTTCCAAAGGTCTGGCCTTTTCTGATCCATTTTCATTCACCATTGTAAGCATCTCAGCTCTAAGCTCTTCCAACTGCTCATCCAATAATCACCGCATGATACCAACAATCTTTGCCATATTGGATTCTGTTAACCTCCCACTTAGCAGTGTCTGCCTATAAAAGCTTTAAGTAAACAGTGCATTCTATTCCCATGCTGAATTCAGTTTCATTTTTATAGCCAGTGCCACACAAACAAGATGGAGAGTTTAACGTACTATAAAATGAAGATTTTTAACAAAGCAGAGTGCCCTTCTCCACCAAAGATAATTAATATAAGCCTTTTGCTTTGTTAATTAATGCCTCCTCTTTAATTAGTCAGAGTCTTTATTATTTTATTGTTTCTAATGTTTTGTGCTCTACTGTTGTACATATGATACTATGGTCAATGGTTCCAATTGGTTTAATAATACTTCCATTCCATGCCAGCTCCTAGGTTTCACTCAAGATTGGATCCAGGGTCTGGAAACAATTTTCAATGTGGTCATTGCTTCCTTTATTTTGTAGTCATTCATCTTTTTCTCAGGATTGAAGCTATGGCCTCCAGACTATTCCAGAAACAAATGCCACTTCATTTTTGCAAGTATCTCTCATTTTGGCAATAGCTCTTCTTTGAAGGCTTCCACAGAGGTCTCTTTCAGTAATTTGCACCAGTTATATGAACCTCTGTCTTGCATCTTTAGCTTTGTTCTAGATGCCTATGCCTGCTATTACTCTTGCCTCCCTTCAGGCTTCCAAAGCCCATCCTGGGCCTCTTCTTAAATCCCTTACCATCCTGCTCCAGTTCATTTTTGTGTTTTTTAATTCTAAATTGCCCTCTAATCCTTGAATGAAGGGTGATGTATAAATTAAATAAATAGCTTTCCCCCAACAACCATTTTATGACCATTCCCGAACCCTGACTTTTATTTACACACATGTGGGCCCTCCACCCAGTCGCCACAATTTGAGTGAAATTCAATGAGATGTGGCAGACTGTCCAGTAACCGACTTACTAAAACTGAGCTTGAAGCCTCTCCAAACTTAGCTAGCCCATTATTGACACTAGGCTACAAGTTTTACTGACACTTTGATACCTGCTAGGATGCCTTTAGCTTCTATCAGGAATAAAATTCAGCTTAGTTAATAGTAACCCCATTTTTTGAAATTATATAATGTTATTATACTAAGCTTTATCACATAAGCAAAATGAGTTACCTGCAACAAAATAATAAAAAAATGCTACAAGAACGTATACCAGCCAGTATCCATTGACATTAATTATATTTTGCTGATTAATGTGAAGATAATAAATAGGCAGTTTTCTGTATGCTTATTGCCCTTTATTTGGAAAGAATTTCATTACCATCACTCCTAACTATCTGAAATTAAGTATGCAGGCACATACGGAGAAGGCTGCTGGTGAATTGCATAGTAGTCCACCAAAGCTTCTGCCATAATAATTTGTTTTAAGGTGCTCTGTGGCCCTTTGGCGATATCTTAGTTCTGCCCAGAGTAGACCTGCTAAGTCAGTGGACCTAATTACTCATGCCCACTTCAGTGGTTCCCCTCTGGAGTGTGACTAGCTTTGACTTTACAACCCTTTCTTGAACTAACTTTGGCTTCTGCTGCGGTGGGCGAACAGGGTGGCTACTCTGCTTCGTCACCTACCTGGAGAAAAGAAAAACTGAGCACAGCAACAGCCTGCTGCAGAAAGGCTTGCAGGACATTCAGGGAAGCAGGGGCAAGAGAGAGAGGGTGATACAGGGTGAGGGGGTGATGAGGGGGCAGTACTGGACCTTTTAATCTAGAAAAAAGGCACTGGTTTTAACCATGAGACTTCAGAGGCACACCCAAAGCAGAGCTGCAGGCCATCTGGCTTTCCAGACATGTTTGGTCTGTTCATGAGAAATAGCTTGCTCACAAGAAGCCATGTACTCCCAAGGAATCCTTGTTCTTCATACAGGAAATCCAGCAGCTGGCTGCTGCCTGAGTTTGCACCATTAGGCCCTGGTAACACCCCCCTCCCCAATCTCAGTGATAGCTCACCCTCAACTTTTCATTCTGTGCATTGGCCCTTTGTGTCTTAGAAAATATAATGGATTTCCAAGACCCCTGAAGGCCTGTATCTCCTCTCTTTCTCAGTTTCAGTTGACACAGTCTGTTCCTTTGTAATATTTGCCTTGAGGCGCCTCAGGGCCTCCTCAAAGATGACTCCTCTAGCTGGGGCATGGCACTTATTATATCTTAAGAGGTGTACAAATCGGTGCAGTTTTGACAAGTTCAGTACCCATGTTGGTTCAAAATGCCATTGGATAATTGCCAAACATAGACCAAAACATACTCTTTAAACCCAGGAACTACCGTGCCAAATGCCTTGGCCTCTGCCCAGTATACCTGAAGGAGCGTCTCCATCCCCATCATTCTGCTCAGACACTGCAGTCCAGTGCGGAGGGTCTTCTGATGGCTCCCACGCTGCAAGAAGCCAAGTTACAGGGAACCAGACAGAGGGCCTTCTCGGTGGTGGCACCCACCCTGTGGAACACCCTCCCACCAAAGAGAAAAACAACTACCAGACTTTTAGAAGACATCTGAAGGCAGTCCTGTTTAGGGAAGCTTTTAATGTTTAATAGGTTATTGTATTTTAATATTCTGTTGGAAGCTGCCCAGAGTGGGGCATAAATGGGTGGGGTATAAATTATTATTATTAATAATTATTATTCTTGTTATTACATTTTAATTGTTCTCTGTTATTTAACTCAGGCCTGAACACAATTATGTAGAATTTGGGGGAAAATATACAAAAAAGTAGCCCAGCACTAGATGATAAGATAGCAAAGATCTCCACAGCTACCATGTATTTTCCTTTGGTACTCAGGTATGCTGGAACAAATGATATCCAAACACTGCAAAAGACCAACATGCTGAAAGTGATAAATTTGGCTTCATTGAAACTGTCAGGTAACTTCCTAGCAAGAAATGCCACAGTGAAAGTGACAGCAGCTAGGAAGCCCATATACCCCAAGACACCATAAAACATGGAAACTGAGCCCTCTTTACACTCTGCTATGATTTTCCCAATCAGGGAGTGCATATCTGAATGTGCGTAAGGTGGAGAAGTACTCAACCAAAAAGCACAAATTCCTGTTTGAACAAAGGTGCAAGAAAATACAATAGATTTTCCAAGCCTATTCCCCAACCATTTTCTTATCCTTGATCCTGGTTTGGTTGCCATAAATGCCAGAACCACAATGATGGTTTTTGCTAAAACACAGGAGAGAGCCACAGAGAATATGATGCCAAAAGCAGTTTGTTGGAGAAAGCAGCTCACCTGTCCAGGCTGCCCCATAAAAAGGAAAGAGCAGAGGAAACAAAGGAGGAGTGAGATGAGAAGAATGTAGGTTAGACTTTGATTATTGGCTTTGACTATGGGAGTGTTTTTGTGCTTAATAAATATTACCATTATCAAAGCTGTGGTGAGAGCAAAAGCAAGAGCAGAGAAAACTAAAGTCATCCCTAAAGGTTCTTCATAAGAGAGGTAGGTTATAACTTTAGGAATGCATTGGCTTTGATCCAAATTTGGATATTGATCTTCTGGACATCTAGTGCAAGCGTCCATATCTAAAAAGTAGAAGAAAGATGAAAGATGTTATATTAAAAAAAGATGTTACATTGAATAATATGGAATATTTTTGTACACTTTGTATGCAGTATGTACGTATCTATAACTTTTGTATATTTATAGATGGATGAATTAAGACTTTAAATATTTGTATTTGAAATTGTAATAATAATAAAAAATTAAAAAGAAAAGCATGCTTTTTAATGCTTAATAATTCCAGAATTATTGGAACTGAGTAAGATATTTGTGCTACACATTTTGTCATTTTAATGGTTAATGAGTGATGACAGCGGAACATAAGCATTCGTGACAAAGTTCTCATTTTTAATCTACTATCATACACACTTTAAAGTTGGTCAAAAGCTGTAATTGGAAAATGACGTCTGCTGCTAAAAAGAAAAGAAGCATGAAGCATAATTTTCATGATCAGTGTGCGAGCCAATTTAAATCTCTCCATTCAAAACTCACCAGGGACATGATTACCACTCATCTTAATCTTCTACCTAAAGGATAAACAGTTGTCTGTTTTAAGGGCATTAGGTCCATTAACCAGGAACTGTACATAATAAGGGATAGCAAATTATTCAGCAGTCCCAGTATATGTATGGAACGCTTACCTTGACTGATAGTACAGTAAGTGGACTGAGGAATGTACTTGGCATTAGGAAATTAATTCTATTAATGCTATATTAATACAATTAATACAATTCAGCTTTCCCTATTGTAACTTACAAGAGATTTTTGCAATAAAATATTGAATGAGAGATGGTGCAGCCAATGGCAATGATTAGCAAAATATGCTACATTTCTAATGTGTAAGTCCAGGTCCTGATTACAACAGCCAATATCAAAACATCACTATGAGCACAGAGAGTATCGGCTTTGTCTATTGTATGCCTTTTGTGTGGATTGGGTAATTTGGAACAGGAAATTTCTATGATATTGGTGTAAAGTACTAAAGTGGACACACTTTAAAGTGGACACAATTTGAACATGCACACAATGCCAATTTATCACCTCCTGCCTTTATGTAGAAGACTTGAGATGGTCTCTCCCAAGGTGAGAGATACTGAGGGTCACAAAGGGTCTGGTCAGCTATTTAAGCTGGATTGATCCACAAACCACCTTCTCAGCTGCAGTGCTCTGCCTCCCTTTACAGCGAGGAGTTTGCTATTTGAGTTGAGTTGGAATTTTGGAGCTAACTGTATCATACATCATGTACTTAACCCCTGTGACAAACTTATTTCCTACCTGTTTGGTTAGAAATCTTTCCCTCTGGACACAGAACACAATCATAACAGCAAAATGGCTTCCCTTCTTTCTCTTTTCTTCTGTGACCGGGGTGGCACTTGTCATTACACACAGAAATAGGAAGAACCTATAGAGAAACATTAGGGATTGAGAAAGTGTGTGTCTCTTTCTCTCTGTGTGTGCTTGTTCTAAAGCTAGGTACTATGAGATGGAGCAACTGTTGGCAATTCATGTATACTCTTCCTTCACAATTTCCTTTATCATTCTTCCATTTCTTACACATGGTTCATGAACATTTCATGTATTCTACATTGTTCATTGTTTTTTTCTGGTTTTCAACTCCTATTACGTCACATAACTTTATCTTCTTAAGCCTCTTTGAGATTTTGTTTTTGTATAAAGTGGCTCATAAGTGTCAATAATAATAATAATAATAATAATAATATATGACAAAATGAGATCTCCAGTAACCTCATTCAAGTTAAAGCAACCCAGAGTATATACTGGAAACCTTGAAAACATTAATCAACTGAAGATTGGGGTACTTCAAACAATGATTGTAGATCATGTAACATCACTAAAATGTACTAATAACATTGAAAAGAACTCACACATTTGAACAATCAATTTCCAGTTATTTGGAACTAAAGATTTGTTGTTTGTTCTGTCTCACCTGGTTATACTTGCTATGCCACACAATGCTTTCATCTTGTATGGTTAACTGTTTTCCTGGAGGAGCCTGAAGATCCAGGCTTCCAATTTTGACTCTACCAAAAGATTTATTTGGAAACATTACCCAGTTGATCACATCAAATCCTGCAACTAACACCCCATTTTCATCAAATTGTATTGTCTCTCCAGCACTGTTGTTGAATGAGGTACCCTTTAGAAAGAAATGGAGCTATGTTCAAAGCAAGAATAAAGAAAGAGACAAATAGCAAGATATTAGATGGCTGATATGGTGTTGCCAGATACTTTGCAAAGATATGAACTTGGAAATAGACAAAATGGGGGTTGCAGTGGGGAAAAGGGGAATAAATTTAAGAGTTAACCCAAATTCATTGTTGAATTGTACTTTCTGATATAAAAAGAGATAGCAGTGAATTCATCTCCATTTTCTTATTTTTCAAAAAGCTTTCCTGCTATTGTAACCAGTAGTACAGTTGCAATGAGCATCCATACAGACTGCAGAACCTTTGGCTTAGCACTATGATCGGCACTGCAGAGCTATGTCACTTGGTGACTTCTGTAACAAAACTTTAACAATTGATTTATGCAGAAGAAAGAAAAAGCCATGAACATAGCAATTATTTTTTGTAGGTGCTACTTTTTACAAACATGTGGAAAGCTCTGTTCTTTTAGTCTATACAAGAAAACTACACTGGTTTGGGTGAAATTACCTCCCATGGGTGCAGATTCTGAGCCACCAGTTTCCTTCCAACTACGTGTCTTCTGTATTTTGATATGGATTTATACATGGCATGCAGAACATGCAGAACTGTGTGGACAGCATTGTACACAGCATAGCTGTTGCCAGTCATGTCCATTTCAAAGATAGATAATGGCAGACTCTTTAGTTTCTCCTCCACATTGCAGAATTTTTTAATCTTGTCACCCACACTATTCTTTTTCAATGAGCAGTTAAATGTTTTCTCCCAGAAATCCTGCACCAAGCAGTTTTCTTTTGCCTCTGAAGGATTTAGATTCTGGAGAAATGTCTTGAATCCCGGTGGTTCATTTGAATGGACAGATAAGGATAAGGCACCTTGAAAGGACTGCATATTCCAGGGGCTTTTACTGGTGGTTTTGAAATCCCAATGTGATGTCACAAGCAGCACTTTACCTGAAGGAAGATGTGCTGTATGAAGATACCAGATCAAGATATCCATTACTACAGGAGTTCCATATACAACAATTATATTGGCTTTGCTGGTGGTATCTGATATTGTAGAAAATATTGCAGTATTCCATTTCCCTGACATATCAGCAGCATAACCCCATGGTTGTATATTTGTTATAAAAGCAATACAGATGCCATTTAAAGAAAGCTGTGGCACTAGAGCTTGCAAAAATCTTTCTGCACTGAATAATTTCACAGTTAATAGCCCAACCCATGTCCATCCGAAATGCAGAAGTAAGTGGACCATCCCATTGTACTCATAGTTGTTATTTGGCACCATCCGGTATAAGGAAGGGAAGAGTTTTCTTTCTATAAACCTTGAGTCAAGGGAGCCAATCGTGAACTAAGAATAAAACATAGATATAATGATATGAAGGTCACAAAAACTGCATTAAATCACTCACCAGTGTGCAGTACATTTGCTTGCATACACTGGTGTGATTTAAATTAATATTTCATTTGTAATACAAAAATGTGTTCATTCAGGAGATGCACATCAGTATATAGTTAGACAAATCTTTCTCAGTGAGGAACAGTGAGATGAATGCATCTATAATAGACAGGAGAATGTTTTGGATCCAGTAGTTCCAAGAAACATTTTTTTGTAATATTTAAACTTATGCTTGTTTGACTCTGAACCTCAAACTGACCCATTAAACACAATTTCATTTTGAATAACTTATGTTGTACCATCTTAGTACTATCCCCTGTAATAGATACCTGTGGAATCTTGTATGGGTTTGCAATGTTGGCCAGGTTGAGGGAGAGCTCAGAGTATTTTGACCCAACAATGGCTATCAAATTGTTCTGGGTATCACACTTGTAGTTGGGTAAAAGTCTGCGTTGTGTAGAAACAAGATCCAATGAGGCCTTGTAAGTCCTCTGAACACTGTGGTAGCTTTCATAGATGTGGTACCCCACAGTAACATTAGGTAGGATTGTGGGATTTTTTTTAATCTCCTCCATAGCAAATACTAAAGCCAGAATCTCCTGGTAGTTCTTTGGCACAACACTGCAATAAAAAGTACATTCCATATAATAAAATGCCAAGAAATATCAAACGAGCACAGAGAATACCATTTCTAATTCTCTTGGTTATCTCCAGTAAAGAATACCATATGTTATTATTCTTAATTATTTGTAGTAGTATCAGCATTTTGCTTTTCATGAAAAAGTTACATCAGTGTTCTGCTGCTCTTGGAATACTTCCCACAATACACAATGCATGCTAAGGCTTATGTAGCTGCAAATATATTTGGAGACATTTGCGGTAAGGATTTTCTCATATGGCATCACCTGAATATTTCATACCCCTCACTTTCCATAGTTGTGACATGTTCCTAAGGTGGTGCTACCTATGCTTGCTTTCCTATGGATTAGACACACTGTTTTTTTTGTTGTATCTGCTGTTAAGAAATGTGCAGATGAATAATTAGTAGAGATGCAGAGGCACTTCTAGAGTGTAGCACATCTGCTAACCCAGATCAGATGTCCAGACTGAAACTTTGAATCCTGATGCTGCTGGTAGGCTTCAGTGAACTCACCACATGCCAGCTTCTGAATTGCAATACTGCTGTTTCTACACACACACATACTTGTTAGTTACAAAACTGGATTGGTGCTCAGCCTCTGAAAGTCAAAAACAATGCTGAATTTCCAACAATTTTCAGTTCTTCAGCTCCAGCTAAGAAAATATCAACTAGCCATCCTGAGCTATGAAGACAAAGAGACTGTTAGCCAGAAGTCGGAACACCATATGAAAAATGCTTCACATGCATTGCCAAAAATAATAATAATCCTTGTTAAGTAGGATAGTATGGTTATCTCCATATGGATAATAGGAGAGGGTAGATGGGAAAAACATTCGCTGGACAGAGGGTACATTCACATGTCAAGCAAGAATCTCACAGCTCTCATTTCTAACTACATTTAGAGCGAATTTTTCCAGTAATTACCATCAGGAATTTTTAAAATTAATAGGAGAGAAGGCGAAAAGTAGATACTAAAGTACACATCACAACTATTAAGAACATCCAACTAGATGACCGTCATGGTCTCTTCTAACTCTAGAATTCTATGGCTCACTTTAATGTTTGAAAGAAACATGGACAAGATTGATGCCACAAACACAGGAGAAATATCAGAGAATAATCTGGATGATGCCAGAAACACAAGAGAAATATCAGAGAATAATCTGGCACAGAATTGCAAGCCTCAGGGGATGGAATATCCCAATATAGTACTTGAAAAATACTATTAAAATAAATACATTTTGTTTTATTATTTTTAAAAAGGCAGTTGGGTTCATGAAAGAAAGAAGTGCTGCAGAGAAAATAGGAAGAGTTATGAAATGGTCAAAATGATCGTCTGTCCTAGCAGATGCAAGGAGAATACCAAATGCACACAATTGGGTTACAAAATGTTATGTCTAAATGACCTTAGAATGATGTGCTGGAAATCTGGACCAAATTCTCAAATACTAAAAAATGTCTTATCCAGATATCATGGCAAGTACAATGTCAGAAGCACCTACATGTGGATTGCATGCCACTTTTTGTTAGGTAAAGAGCTCCCGTTGCTTCATTGTCTTTTCACAGTTTCTATTAGGTAAACAAATGAATGCTTTAGTTAAAAGAATGAAAATGCCTTACACAATGTCCTTGTTCAACACTGAAGAAGGCTGTTTATTGAAAATATGAGTGAAGTTCACCAAATAGAACCGAGAAGCAATTTGTCCAATGAAAAGGTCTCCTGACTGAGAAAACTCCTGTTAAATAAAGAAGTAGTCATTACCTCTGCATTTAGAGGATCGGAAATTCAAGCTGAAAGAACCAGTATCGGTTTTGTTCACAACACAAGGGAGAAGACCAAGCAGAAACCCAAAATCTCATTTCTAAACACAGTTTTATTGAACTGCAGTTAGCATATTCAGACCAGTCTGGTTGTGACCTGCTTTCAAGGAGACCTCAATGCCACTTTGACCAGTTGGCTTAAGATAATGCCTCCATTACTATCAGTTTGGCTGTATTTTACATGTCTTAATCACGCACACAGTTCTATTCACCAATGTTGCATAAAAGTCTCCCAGCTAAGGAAAATCCTGTGAAATAAAGGAGTTACTTACTCTGCAGCTATTAGAATGAGTCTTCAAGATAGGAGGAATGCAAATGGTCTTGCTGACAATATGTGGGAGAAGACCAAACAGAAACACAAATAACATCACCATTTGGGGAACAAAACTTCCCTTCCAGAAACACATGCTTCGGTTTTCTTCAGATCACCCAAGTTATGACTTACTTTCAATGAGATTTACTCCATTACTACATTGATAAGTTGGTATTAGAGCATGTCAGCCTCACTGTCCCTCTCTTTCTACTTAATAATTCTTAATAATCTTTCCCTATGCTAGTTCTTTTTGTACCTTTCCTGTACCTATGCATCAAGGCTGTATTATTTTCCCATATAAGCAATATCTAGAAATGGAGTCTGCCTTGGGGAAATAGCATGAGTTGCAGATTGCTCAAGCTACTCACAAACCATTTTCACTGGTAATAATCACAGGACATCCAATTGTGTACTCTTACTCTAAAACTATCAGAACACAGAGTGACAGAACTATATCCAAACCTGACCCTTTGGGCCAGTTCTGAGCCTTGGAGAAACCTTTTATAATCACTTTCTGATACAACAGTTTAGTTTTCTCAAGGCTTTCAAATATCCCATGGGGCTTGGTGAGCAGGACAATTATATGGGTATAATTATATGGGGAGGGAGAAGCAGTTCCACATGTGGTGACATTTATGTGGTCTCAAACACAGCAAAACACTAGGAGAAGCAGAAGGTGTTAATTGGTGTGGTAAACACATTATCTTTTGTCCAGAGTAGGATCACTCTGCTGCAATTAATTTAGTAGGGTTTCTGATCTGTTCTACTATGAGTTAAAATATGAATGTTGTACAATGCTGAACAATATGTTAAAATATTAATGTTTTTGCTGCTGGATATTATTGTTGTTGTTGTTGTTGTTATTATTATTATTAGTAGTAGTAGTAGTAGTATATTCTAATTTCTACCCCACAGCTCCTGCAAATGGAACTTTATTTTCCTCACTCTCTTTTTAAATCTCTTGTCTATTTCTTTTTCTTTACTTCTCTCTCTCTCTCTCTCTCTCCCTATCCCCCCCCCCTTTCTCCTCTTATACGTTCTCAGTGTATTTAGAACAATGTTTTGGTTTTGGACAATAAAATTGATATTAAGCTTTGTATTTCTCTTTAAAAATCCTAATAAAATTTATTTTAAAAAATGAAAAGATAAACAAACAAAAATCAATAATATCTAACTTAGAAAAGGACCCTGTCACTTTGATTTTCCTCCACTCTGTTTTATCCTCAGATAATGGAGTAATCTCTTTTATCAACACATATACAGTGGTACCTCAGGTTAAGTACTTAATTCGTTCCGGAGGTCTGTTCTTAACCTGAAACTGTTCTTAACCTGAAGCACCACTTTAGCTCATCTCACTTTATTGGCCGAGGGAGCCGGCGTTTGTCTACAGACAGCTTCCGGGTCATGTGGCCAGCATGACTATGCCGCTTATGGTGAACCAGAGCAGCGCACGGAAACGCCGTTTACCTTCCCACTGGAGCGGTACCTATTTATCTAATTGCACTTTGATGTGCTTTTGAACTGCTAGGTAGGCAGGAACAGGGACCGAACAACGGGAGCTCACCCCGTCACAGGGATTCAAACTGCCAACCTTCTGATCAGCAAGTCCTAGGCTCTGTGGTTTAACCCACAGCGCCACCCGTGTCCCTTAATTCATGTTTCCTCCCTATTTCATTTAGTTTGCTGCCATGCCAGCTTTTTTAACCTTTCATATACCTATAATAATAATAAACGTTTCTTTATATCCCGCCCTACCCAGCCGAAGTCAGGCTCAGGGCAGCTAACAATGGTATAAAATCAAACAATAATTAAATTACCGCCAAAAAACATGTCAAAATCAAATTAAAGTCTGATTAGATGGCTTTCCACAGGGTTAGGGTTGGGAACAGTAAGTGCTCATCGGCCCAACTGTTTACGCTGATCTTATATGGGCCTGTGAAAATGCTGGGAGCCCTCTTTCATATGAGTACTTATACAAAAAAGAAAAGGGGAGTCAGGCTAAGTCCCGGCCTGACCTGGTGGAACAACTCCGTCTTGCAGGACCTGTGGAAAGATATCAAATCCCGCAGGGCCTTGATCTCTTGTGGCAGAGGATTCCACCAGGCTGGGGCCAAGGCCGAAAATTGCTCAAGACCATGAGCTTGAGAGATTTCTTGCTTTCTTCTCTCAAGAAAGTAAGTTAATGTTGAACCATAAGATATCTGATCAGGAAGTAGAAGGTGCCATTCAAAATATGCAATTGGGCAAATCTCCAGGACTGGATGGGCTGACTTCTAGATACTATAGAACTCTGAAAGAGTGGTTATTGCAACCTTTGAAAGAAGTCTGCAATGAAATATTGGAAGGGAAAAGGGCACCAGAATCATGGAAAGATGCGTATATTACACTTATACCGAAAACAGAGACTGAAAAGACTCAGCTCAAGAACTACCGCCCTATATCGTTACTTAATGTGAATTACAAAATTTTTGCTGACATTTTGGCCAAGAGATTGAAAAAAGTATTGATGGAAGAGATCCATAAAGATCAAGCGGGCTTTCTCCCAGGAAGACACTTGTCTGATAATGTGAGGAATATAATAGATATCTTGGAAAAATTAGAAGTGAATATAAACACTAAAGCAGTTTTGATATTTGTGGATGCGGAGAAAGCTTTTGACAATATCTCTTGGAGTTTCATGAAGAAGAACCTACATGGGATGGGGCTGGGCCAAGGTTTTGAAAATGGTATAGGTGCAATATACTCCGAACAAAAAGCTAAACTAATTGTAAACAATGTGGTTACGGAAGAATTTAGAATAGAAAAAGGGACATGACAGGGGTGCCCAATTTCCCCATTGCTTTTTATTTTGGTCCTGGAGGTATTGCTAAATATGATCAGAAGGGACCGGTTAGTTAAAGGTATACAGGTCGGAGCCAAACAATATAAATTGAGAGCATTTGCAGATGACTTAGTACTGACGTTACAGGAGCCAGAATCTAGTACGAAGAGGGTTTTAGAACTAATTCAGGAATTTGGTCAAGTGGCAGGCTTTAAACTAAACAAGTCGAAAACCAAGGTTTTAGAGAAAAACTTAACACCGATTGAAAGAGATAGGTTTCAGAATGAGACAGGACTAACTGTGGTAAAGAAAGTGAAATATCTGGGAATTAATATGACAGCCCAAAATGGGGACTTGTTTAAAGATAACTATGAAAAATGTTGGACGGAAGTGAAAAAAGATTTAGAAATTTGGTCAAATTTGAAGCCTTCACTGTTGGGTCAAATTGCTGTGATAAAAATGAATGTATTGCCGAGAATGTTGTTTTTATTTCAGACATTACAAATTGTGGACAAGATGGGCTGTTTCAAGAAGTGGCAGAAAGATATTTCTACATTTGTCTGGCAGGGCAAGAAGCCCAGAATAAAATTTAAGATACTGACAGATGTAAAGGAAAGGGGTGGATTTGCCCTGCCAGACTTTAAACTTTATTATGAATCAGCAGCTTTTTGCTGGTTGAAGGAATGGCTACTTCTTGAAAACACAGACATTTTGGATTTAGAAGGTTTTAACAATGTATTTGGATGGCATGCATATTTGTGGTATGATAAGATCAAAGCTCATAAAGCATTTAAAAATCATATTGTCAGGAAAGCTTTGTTTAATGTTTGGATAAGATATAAAGACTTGTTGGAAAATAAAACTCCAAGGTGGCTGTCACCAATGGAAGCAAAAGCTTTGAAAAGGCTCAACATGGAGGCCAAATGGCTGACATATTGTGAGATTTTGGAACAAGAGGGAGATAAATTGAAATTGCAGAGTTTTGAAAAATTAAAGGATAAAGTGAGAGACTGGCTCCATTACTATCAGATAATTGAGGTATATAAATTGGACAAGAAAATTGGCTTCCAGGTGGAAAAGTCAAAATTAGAAACAGAACTGTTAGAACCCAAAACTAAGAATTTGTCAAGAATGTATAACTTGCTGTTGAAATGGAATACTCAGGATGAAACGGTGAAATCTGCTATGATCAAATGGGCACAAGATGTTGGACACAATATTATGTTTGCTGACTGGGAACAGTTATGGACCACAGGTATGAAGTTCACGGCATGTAATGCCTTAAAAGAGAATATTATGAAAATGATATACAGGTGGTACATGACCCCAGTCAAGCTTGCAAAAATCTATCACTTGCCCGATAATAAATGCTGGAAATGTAAAGAAACTGAAGGTACATTCTTTCACCTTTGGTGGACGTGCCCTAGGATTAAGGCTTTCTGGGAAATGATATATAATGAATTGAAAAAGGTATTTAAATATACCTTCTTGAAGAAACCAGAGGCCTTTCTCCTGGGCATTGTCGGCCAATTGGTGCAAAAGAAAGACAGAACTTTTTTTATGTATGCTACAACAGCAGCAAGAACACTAATCGCTAAGTATTGGAAGACACAAGATCTACCCACTCTGGAAGAATGGTAGATGAAGGTGAGTTGACTACATGGAACTAGCTGAGATGACTGGCAGAATCCGAGACCAGGGAGAAGAGTCGGTGAAAGAAGACTGGAAGAAATTTAAAGACTATTTAAAGAAATATTGTAAAAATAATGAATGTTAGAAAGATGTTGGATAGAAATTAAGTGGTTTCCAGCTGTAATGTTTTAGGAGATATGAAAAAAGGATTATAAATGGGTAAAAGTTTTATGGTAAGGATTTGCTGAACCAACAATTCGAATTGGAATACAAAGAAGGGAAGTACGAGGAGGTCGGAGGAAATAAGGATATGGAAGTTATATTATTGAAAATTAATGTGTGTGTTTTTTAATTGTTTATTATTTTGTATGTTTATTTTTTCTTATTTTCTGAAAATTTTCAATAAATATCTTTTTTTTAAAAAAAAAAGACCATGAGCTTGACCTAGGTGATGAGACAAAAAAAAAATTCCCTTCCATTTCTGAAACTCTAGACATTTCCCAGTCAGCTGTGTTTCATTTCTCAGGGGGGCTGAGGCAACATAGGGTTTCATAAGCTTAGAGAGCACATTAGAACATAGGAAGCCCACTTTATACTGGGTCAGCATATTGACCCATCTATTACAGTATTGTTGACACTGAGAGACAGTAACTGTCCAGGATTTCACACTGGGTCAATTCCCAGCTATATTTGAAGATGCCAGTGATTGAATGAGGGGGCTTTTGCATGGAAAGCAGATGCTCTATCCCTGAGTAAAGGTAAAGGGACCCCTGACCATTAGGTCCATTCGTGGCCAACTCTGGGGTTACGGCGCTCATCTTGCTTTATTGGCCGAGGGAGCCGGCGTACAGCTTCCGGATCATGTGGCCAGCATGACTAAGCCGCTTCTGGCGAACCAGAGCAGTGCACGGAAACGCCATTTACCTTCCTGCCAGAGCGGTACATATTTATCTACTTGCACTTTGATGTGCTTCGAACTGCTAGGTTGGCAGGAGCAGGGACCGAGCAATGGGAGCTCACCCTGTCGTGGGGATTCGAACCACCAACCTTCTGGTTGGCAAGTCCTAGGCTCTGTGGTTTAACCCACACCCTGAGTACTTCCACTCAACTATGGTGTACATGAACTGACACCTTTATAATAACAAGATCCTACTTGGAAAAATAGAGATGCGGGTGGCGCTGTGGTCTAAACCACTACTTTCATTAGTGTAACTAAAAAAGGTACTGTGTGCCAATACATGGACCTTTCCCCCCCACCTGGCTGGTAGTTAAAAGGACAAAAGCCAGGATAAGTTGTGTGAGAGTTGAGCTGAAAGAGGCTATAGGCTCAGGTTGTATACACTCTACAAGGTCCAGATCAAGAATTCCACTTGCAGCAAGACACTCCCTAGCTGCACCACTGCAGTCTTAAGAGATGTGAGTGCACAATGGTAGCTTGTGATCAACAACAATAAAAGACACAAATTGAAAGATATGACTAAAAATAACTATACAGTGGTGCCTCAGGTTACATTCGCTTCAGGTTACACATTCCACTAACCCAGAAATAGTGCTTCAGATTAAGAACTTTGCTTCAGGATAAGAACAGAAATTGGGCTCCGGCAGCCCAGCAGCAGCAGGAGGCCCCATTAGCTAAAGTGGTGCTTCAGGTTAAGAACAGTTTCAGGTTAAGAACGGATCTCCGGAATGAATTAAGTACTTAACCCGAGGTAGCACTGTATATTTTTTCTCGATCAAAAATATAATACTAATAATAATACTTAATTATACCCCACCCATCTGGTTTCCCCAGCCACTCTGGGAGGTTCCCAACAGAAATAAAAGCAGAATAAAACATTTGAAAGCAAATGAAGTGCTGTCACCATGGTTGCCTCTTTTGGTCTCCATAAACAGCTAATTGATCCATAGCATGGCATAGTTTAAAACAGGGTGCCAACTTGAATAGAATATTGTGGGGGTGCAGGTAAGCTCCCCCCCCCTGCATAATTAATCACAGGGTAATTCTATGCATGTTTACACAGAAAATTTCACTGGGTTTACTGAAGCTTGCATGCTAGCCTCATAAATTGGATTCAGTGTATATTAATTTGAGATACACATTCCTATTGAATATCATGATTATGCTTTTAAACCGTGCAAAATGCATTCAAGATGAGCACGATCCCCAAGGCCTGCAGGGGAATACATATATAAACATGGAAACATACACAGTTCTGTCTTCATGGATGGATTGTGCACACAATTTCCACGAGACCTGGTGAATGTCCACAGTTGCTGTTATGCACATTAGCTGCTCAATATGTGCACACACACACACACACACACAGTCGTCCAGCTGATGAGAATGCTACAGTTCCACAGATCTCACAAAGTCATATTAAGTCCACAATTAAAAATGGTGTCTAGACAACAAAGCAATGCTATGACAGGGCAGAAGAGAAATTCTGTGGCAGAGAAACTTGCTTCATGCCCTTGCTGATAATGTCTTGGGGGAAATGAGAGAACTTATAATAGTGGGAATGCATGATCCCCCTAGAATTCCCCATTTTGCACTTCACTACCAACGGAACAATGCCGATGCTATATCTATGCCACTGTGCATGTACTGGAGGCCCCAATCCCACAGGTGGACTTCTCTCTGTGTGGGTAGAAAGACTTTTCTTTAACTTTTGCTGGATATAGGACTACAGTGGCAATCAAGTTACAGTGAAAGTATCATTCTTCCCCACTTCTGCTAAATGTGATGTCTTGCAAAACACAGTGCTCTGAGAAGATGATTTTGAACCTGGTAATTATATCAAATTATGGTTTTCATCAAATATCTAGTCAAATCCCATGTGGATTATCTCAGAATACAAACACAATCAATAACATAGTCTGAAAATTTACATAAAATAAATACAAGCCACTCTGTCCACTCATGAAGAGCTCTGAACATGCAGGCTTTCATAAGTCAATTTTTTGGCACTTGCCTTTTTATGAAAATAATCCTGAGCCGTTGAAGGAAAATTTTTAGAGACCAACTGATGTTGGATGATAGAGAGAAAGTAGATATTCAGCATCACAATTGGCCCCTAGATGGCAGATACATTTTTGCTGCTTATCCTGTTCTTCTTGTGGCTACAACTTTCTCCAACTGATTGCAAGAAACATTCTGCTTGCACCATAAATGATCCGTTCCAGTTTCCATACCAGTATTATCAGAGAGGAGAACTAATCATTGGAGTGATTGCTTCTCAACTTGGTTGTGTAAATGATGAAATATATTTCTGGGACCACCCTAAAACAAAGTTTGTAGATGAATTTATGTAAGAAAATCACTGTTGCCCTCGATGGCATACTTTTCCACTGCAAGAATTTACTTCAGGAAGCAGTCTGCATATGATATTTTTGAGGTTGCATTTAAGCATGTTCAAAGTAATATATTTGCTTCCTTTATGATCTTCATATCTTCTTCTCTGTTATTTTTCTCCTCCTCTTGTGAATTCTTTCTTCTGTTTCCAAAACATGTTAGTGTATTTTGTAATTTCCTTCCTATTTTATCCTCAGCCTTCCTTATGAGTGCCCTTTCATCCTACATATGTATGTTTTCACATTGCATCAAAGTTTCCCTCTTAGCCTCCATTGTTTCAGTCAAAATGAGTTACATGGGCCTAGATTTGGCTAAATTGGGGTAATGGATTTTATTTGAAAGCAGGGCAGAGGCAGAAGTTATATGTTTTATTTCCATACTTCTTTCTTTGCTTTAATATTGCTGGGTTTACTGGAAGAAAGGTGGGGAGAAAAATAATCAAGACACCAAGTTACCTGTGTACTCAAAAGCTAGAAAGGAAGAACTGACTTTTTCATCTTGAAATGTTTAATATCATTCAGATGTTTTACTCTTCCTTAGTGCAATACCAAAGAACTACCAGCATGTTCTCTCCTTGGTATTTTCTGTGAAGCAGATAAATGAGAATCCCAAGATCCTACCAAATGTCAGTCTGGGATTCCACATCTATGAAAGCTACACAGATGCAAGGATGACTTTTCAGAACACCATGAAACTTTTGACAACGGCAGAAAGAATTGTCCCAAACTTCAAATGTAACAAAAATGAGAATATGATAACTGTTATTGCAGGACTAGACTCTGAAATCTCCCTTCTCATGGCTAGTATCTTAGGCCTTTACAAGATTCCACAGGTAGGCTGAGCATGTGGGCTATTTAACTCACCTGACACTGATATATATATATATATATATATATATATATATATATATGAGAGAAACCTTGCTGGATAACCTTTAGAATTTATTTCTCCTTTTTTCTGAGGAAAAAAAGTGATGGTGAGAGAGAAATATATTACTGACAACAAAGTGTCGGGATGGGGGAAAATACTGATTACATGAATCTTTATGATGTGGATGAGCTGCATGACCTATGCCAGGATTTGCAAATCCATGAAAACTTCCAGTGCTGCCTCTTGGGAAGTGCCCCAGAGGAAGAGTCTGTCCTTTCTTTCTTTTCTAACTAAGTCTTGAGCCCTCCTAGAAATAAGAGTTCGGGGCTTAATGTGCAGACACATTCTAAGCAATTTCTGACATGTGGCTACTTTGCATATTTTTGCTACTAGTGGTGTTATTAGACAACAACCACATGTGGGATGGGGGGGTGACCTCCATGATCATAATTAGCATGATAAACATGAAATAGTCATATGTGTGTCAAATTATTCCTATATAAAAAAAACTATTTTTTCTTCATGAAATTATTATGTGTTACAGCTAGTCAACAGATATTTTGATTAATTACTATTTAGTATTATGTCTACTATTTAGCATTAAATCTGTCTACCATGGTGAAACTGACCTCTTTCTTTTTAGGTTGCTTACAGTATATTAGCTCTTGTTTTGAGTAATGAATCTCAACTCCCTTCCTTCTACCGGATTGTCCCCAATGAAGCCCATCAATACATTGGTATTGTCCATCTTCTTCTACATTTCCAGTGGACATGGGTGGGGATTGTTGCATCAGATAATGACAATGGTGAAAAGTTCATGCTGACTTTAACACCAATGCTTTTCCAGCATGGAATCTGTACTGCCTTCAATGAAAAAACTCCAGCCATATCTCAAGTTATAGACAATTTTAGTTCATTAGTACTCATCCAGGCCAAATCCTTTTTCTGGACCGTCTCAAAAGTTAAAGTATTGGTTGTATGTGCAGAACCTCAGACCATGACAACACTGATATGGATGGCATTTTTATATTCATTCTTAGATGGTACTACAGAGTTTTCTGTACATAAAGTATGGATCATGACAGCCCAGTGGAATTTCTCATTGGAAACAATGCAAAGAGATTTTGATATACAAGCCTTCAATGGTGCCTTATCTTTTGCAGTTCACTCAAACAAAGTGCCAGGCTTTACACAATTCTTGCAGGTCCTTCATCCTAGCTATCCCAAAGGAGATGGTTTTCTTAGGATCTTCTGGCAAAAGGCATTCAACTGCCTATTTTCTGATTCCAATGAGCAGAAGCAAAGGATGGCTACTTGCACTGGTCAAGAGAAGCTGGACAGTCTCCCTGGTGCTCTTTTTGAAATGAGCATGACTGGCCAAAGTTACAGCCTTTATAATGCAGTCTATGCCATAGCACATTCTTTAGATAAAATTTACTTATCTAGGCTAAAGCACAGAGTGATGGCACATGGAAGTAGTTTGGATCCTCCAAATGTGGAACCTTGGCAGGTAAATTTCACACCCAAAATCTTGTCATGCCTAATGTAATATGTTATGATGCTCAGTTCATGGAGAATATCAGTAAAACAGAATAAAACTGTCTATAAATTTTTATCTCTTCCATACATTGCTTTGCCCCCTCACTGAAAGCACCTCAGAAGGCTACAAATGAAGATTTTTCACATTCTACTTTCTATGCACTCAGAAATTAATTTGAGTTTCAAACAATCCCTGTAGTATGTGTGAGTATCACATGAGGATTATCGGTTGAAAATAGGTTCCTAGTTTTGCTCCACTGATCTAGTTGTGGTAAGCAAAAATGAAGCTGAGTCAGAGCAAATACAAAACAAATTTGAAATGTTTATTAAATCAAAGTGCAGAAATTATGGAAATATATGAACTCATCAATAAATATTAGAATAACAATAATTTATTTATGAAATATGAAAAATATTACATTAGGTTGTCAAATAAGCCTAACAAACCAAAGCATGTTTATTACTAAGGTTTAAATTTCATTCTCCTTAAACTCTTATCTGTTTTTTTCCTCTCTCTCGTGCAAGGGGGGAAATGCACTTTTGTCATTCTGTTAAATCTACCTCTGTCTCTTCAAATCTAGCTTCACTCTGTGCTGAAGAGAATCTCATTTAACAATACTGCTGGTGATACTGTGTCCTTTGATAAAAATGGTGAATTAGCAGCTGGATTTGATATAATAAACTGGGTTACCTTCCCAAACCAATCCTTTGTCAAAGTGAAAGTAGGAAGGGTGGATGCACAGGCATCTCTTGAAGAAGTGTTCACCGTGAAGGAGGAGGCCATCACATGGCACAGCACCTTTAATCAGGTGGGATTGAACTATATACTCATATGAGTGTGCAAAGCATAATTCCAATATAGATTCAGTCTTCAAGAATGTAAAGAAACTGAATTCCTATAAATTTGCTGTCACTGAATTAAAAGAGTTTGAGATGTAAAGTCACGATCCAATACATATTTAGGAATAAGCTGCATTGAAACAAAAGGGACTTGTCAGGTTTCAGTTTGAGTTGCTCTTCTGATGGTTTAGTCTTCCTTTCAAATTTTCTGATGAGTCTCTTCGCTTCTTATCTCAATTCCACTAGCTTCAGATTAAGCTTTTTTTTTTTAGGGGACCCAAAATAGATGAGCCTTCATGATAGCTGGTACTCTCCCCCTCTGCAGCTGTGACACAGCTGGAAATTCACTGTCCATCTCTCATTGGTTCGACACAAAGAGAAGATGATTTACAATTTATGCTGATTGTGTATTATCAGTAATCGCAAAGATATAATCTACTGCTAACTTTGAAAGTCAATAAATATTTCAAACTTTATTGAGGATGTTTCCCTCATGTAATAGTACAATATATATATTCAAAACCTTTTATTTCTTGGTGTTATAATTAAAAAGTAGAGAGCCCAGTTTGCTTTCTCTTTAGTCTTATTAAAGAGAAACTGAACACCCAAGCACATCATTCAATAGCACAGTCCAACCCCACACAGTGTAGCTTTTCAATCTGCCCTTTTCCACAAACAGTTCTATGGAGTGGATTGCCGCTTGCTCTGATTCAGCAGTAAAAAGCAGGGTTTGTAGGGAAAAGCGTGTTCTCCATAACAGAGAGCACGTGTTGCGGTTGGGAAAAACGGGCTACCCTGCAGTGACTAGGCAAATTTGGAGGAACCCAAGCCTTTAAGTGGTTAAAATTGGGTTGCTGGGGAGTTTTGATTGTTGCCAATTCGGAGGAGGGGTCAGAGTCTTTAAATACAGGGGCCAGACGTTGGACGTTCTCTTGGCCGTTTTGCACCAGATCACCCGCCCTCCCTCCCTTTTATAGGGTGGTTTTTTGTTTTGCTCGATTGACCTTGCTATGCCTGTCATGGGGTCGTCCGCCTTGGAGCGGGGGCCTGGTAGGAATTTTGCCATCTGGCTGATTGGCTGGTGCCATTTGGTTTTTGCCTACTGCGTAGCAAATCGTCACAACTTGTAAGGTTGGCGGTTAGGCATTGGATAAATTGGTGCTTGGAGGGGTATGTGCCTATCCCTCCAAATGATGCGAAGGGAATTCCGTTAAAGGAATCCAGGGGCTTGCCATTCTTTTCGTCCTTGTCCCCGGAGTCGGACCTGGGCCGTGCAAGCCCCACCGGAACATGAGGGTGAGAAGAGAGGAACTGTTACCCAGCTTCATTTTCTCACCCAATACTTGTTTCCCATGCTGGCTTCTGTTGGTGTCCGGAAGGGCCAGCTCTGTCCTTGAGGGCAAGGACAGATAGTCGGAACCAATGCCTAAGCAACCACTCACATTTTTTGTATTTGAATAAAGTTGTGGCCAAAATTATGCCAAAAACCTTAAACAAAAAATCACGTGTGAAGTGTGAATTTTTTGGTGGGTGGCACTGTGGGACTCAACACGCAATGTTCAGGGAAAAGAAAGAAAAAGGACACAGAACTGGAAAGGCAGGATCTGTGCCTAGAAATGTAGAGCACACGTAAGTGCGAATGAGCCCCTACTCAACAAACATAAATCAAGTCTGAAAAATGAAATACATGATCTATCATTTTTATGAACAGGTGAAGCCCCTTGCTCTGTGCAACAACCATTGCTATCCAGGCTACAGCAGAAAAAAGAAGGAGGGATTGCCATTTTGTTGCTATGATTGCGCTCCATGTCCAGATGGGATGATTTCAAACCAAAAGGGTAGGAGACATCACGTACAGTCTGATAAAATATTATCCAGTTATTTCATTCTGCCCCCTTTAACAGTTCATCTCTCCTACACAGAAGAGTAGTTAAGACAACTCATCAAGATACAACTCCTAACAAACCACTCAAATGCTAATTCTGAGAGTTAGTGCATCATGTGGCTGCACCACCTCAATGTGGGGGGCAAGTCAGACCCCTTGATAAGGAGATCTTTGTTCTAGACTTTGTTATTTTCTGCGTGTTTTGAAAAGTAAAATCTCTGGCAGAGTTGTCTCACCAGAGTGTTTCCCCAAAACTTGGGTCTTGGTTTCAGGATTCAACACTAAATGGAGAATTTACAAACAACTCCCACTTTTTCTGGAATCAGGAGACACATGTGAATCAATCCTGTGGCCAATGGGTGATGTAGACAACCCATATTAGCCTTCAGTATTTTCATACCATTTGCCTGTTGCAATGGTGGGTTGGTTGGTTGATCCCCACTACATGGTTTATTTTATTAATGCTCATGGTATTTCATGTTTTCACTTTTTATGCCGGCAGTGACAATTTTCGGTGCATCCAGCTGATGTGTGATAACTGACACATGGGTCCTTTTGGACCCAGAAAAGGGCAGACAGAGTGAGGCGTGCTTATGAGCACTGCACCAACATATGCGGGTGACAGGAATGTAACCCCCACACAAAATGGTCACTGCTTCTGTCATATTTATTACACATCATTCAGCAGCTCAAATATTTATGTTTCCACAAAGGCAGTATTTCAAAGAAGAATACTTTAAAAGGATATAGAAATTTGAGCTAGCCTGTGCAGCATCCTAATCTGATGAAGCGCCACAGTGCCAAGTGTCAAGGTGAGTTAAGCAGATCCACAGGTCTGGCAGAATGGCAAAGAGGCCAGGGCACCCCACTCTGCCCAGTGAAATCCCTAACACTCAATAAAGTTACTAAGGCAAGCAAAGAAAATACAATTATGCAAACAGAAACCTAGGAGAGTTGTGGGAGCTTTCCTGTGTTTTGTAGTCTCTGCCATATGTATGACGATCTTTCCATTGGACTGAAGTCACACTAAAGTGCAATGAGTTCCACGTTCTCTGGGAACAAGTTTGTTCCCTTGATGTCAAGGTGGTGAACCTGGAAAAGGTAGGAGAGGCAGTGAATGTGGTGGCTGAGGACTTCAGGGATGTTGTAGCCATTGGCCCAATCCAGTAGGCTCTAATTAGTGTGTCTACACACAATGCCATACAAGGGAGATAGATGCATCTACTTCATTTTCAAGTGAATAAGATCACAATAATTGATGGCAAAAAAATCAAGAATACATATATCTTTTTTTCCTCAGACACTGATGAATGTTTCAGGTGCCTAGAAGATCAATTTCCAAACAAGAACCAAGATCAATGTATTTCAAAGTTTCTAAATTTCCTCACTTTCTCAGAACCATTGGGGATCACTTTCATTTTCTTGGCACTCTCTTTCTCTCTGATCACGGCTTTGGTGCTAGGAATTTTTATCAAGCACAGGGACACTCCCATTGTCAAAGCCAACAATCGTGACCTCACCTATGTTCTGCTCATCTCCCTGTTTCTTTGCTTCCTCTGCTCCTTGCTATTCCTGGGAAAACCTCATGCAGTGACATGTTATTTACGACAAACTGCTTTTGGCATAATTTACTCAGTGGCTGTTTCATGCATATTATCAAAAACCATAACTGTGGTCCTGGCTTTCATGGCTACTAAACCAGGATCCAGTATGAGGAAATGGGTGGGGAAAAGGCTGGCCAACTGTATTCTACTTAGTTGCTTCCTTATTCAAATTGGCATCTGTGTTCTATGGCTCTGTACTGCTCCTCCATTCCCAGATTTCAACATGAAATCTGTGGTGAAAGAAATCATAGTAGAATGCAATGAAGGATCAGTCACAATGTTTTATTGTGTTCTCGGTTACCTGTGGCTCCTGGCCATAGTTAGCTTCATTGTGGCTTTTCAGGCCAGGAAGCTGCCAGACAGTTTCAATGAAGCCAAGTTTATCACATTCAGCATGCTGGTCTTTTGCAGTATTTGGTTGTCCTTTGTGCCTTCTTACCTGAGCACCAAGGGGAAATACATGGTGGCTGTGGAGATCTTCTCCATCTTGGCCTCCGGTGCTGGGTTACTTGGCTGTATCTTTTCTCCCAAATGCTACATCATTATCCTTAGGCCAGAGTTAAACAGCAAGGACCTCTTAACTAGGAGACATTAGCAAGGTTATACTTAATGTTTCAAATTTGTTTAGTCAAAAGTCCTTTACACAAAGTCATTTATTGTAATAACAGCAATACTTTGGAACACTGTTCTCCTTTGAAATCAGCCAGGGAACAACAAATCTGATATTATACTGTCAGCTCAAAATGTTTATTTAATCTAGCAATTTTAGTTGAATAATTTGATCAATCTTCTTTTGTATTTTATTAATTCATGGTGAATTATGAATTTATGATGAATTATGAGAAGACTCCCTGGAAAAGACCCTGATGTTGGGAAAGATGGAGGGCACAAGGAGAAGGGGACAACAGAGGACAAGATGGTTGGATAGTGTTCTCGAAGCTACCAGCATGAGTTTGACCAAACTGCAGGAGGCAGTGGAAGACAGGAGTGCCTGACGTGCTCTGGTCCATGGGGTCACAAAGAGTCGGACACGACTAAACAACAACAACAATTTATGATGGCTCAATAGTTTTATTGTACACCACCATGATATTTTTCAATGAGCTGATAGATTAGAAATACTAATATAAATAATTACGTACATAAACTTATTTCTGAGGAAACATCCGGAAAGGTGCAGCTCCTTTTGGTATGCAAATACCACGGCCATCAAGGCTACACCAAACGGGTACATTAAGCTGGTGTAAAGAGACGTCACATCCAAGCCCCGTCTTCATTTGGGTTGCTGCCGCTGCTCTGCTTAAACATGATAGAGGGAACACAATCCTTTAACTTAAATGAGCTTAGGATCCGGCCTAATTCCCTCTTTTTGGTTACACACTCCCTATGTTCCAAGAACAGCCTTATTGGGACTTACACTGACTTAGGCTGAACTGGCTGAGCTGGGGTGAACAAGCCATGAGCTGGATTGAACAAGTCATGTATTTTCAGCTGAACCAGGGTTGGGGACTTCATACTGGCTGAGCCCAGCTGAACTGGGAATCAGCTAGCTGAGACAGATATGTTCTGTATATTGCTCATCCCTGCATATTTTGTCATAGCATTTCCCCTGTTAGGGGCTGATGCAGACCTATCGCACACCACCTCTCCTGGTAGAACGAATGTGCACACAGTAATATATAGCAGAAGTATGATGTGTTTTATTCTTGCTTTGAGTTCTGTATCTTAATGCCCTCCCCTTTATAATCCACAATGGGGAGAAGTTTCAGGATAGTGGTAAATAAACATAACCCCCACAACACTAAAACAGTACTGAAATGTCACTGAGCACAATGAATGATTTCCCCCTTTCTTTTAATTTACAAAGCAATATATTTGTGCACAGCTGAGGAATACCATATATTCAGAAACATCTACCTTGTTTTATTTCCAGACTCATAAGTATAACACAAATTTCTGAAATAAGGAACAATTAGTTGGAATGGACTTCAAACGCAATCTATTCCAAGCCTGCCACTGCAGAAAACCCTCTCCAGTAGAATTAATGATCAGTGGACCATTCAGTCTATTTTATTTTATTATTTTATTTAATATTTTATTATTTAGCTTTTAAAAAGTGCTACTGAGTTACAATGAGATCTAAAGATTTTTTTCCTTTCTGGCATCTGGAGAGATGATTTGTAAACAGTAATTATCCCAGAATATTATGTTTAATTCCATCTAGTCATATTCCACAGGGATTTACACTAGATACAAGCACAATAAAGAGAAACTTAAATAAAATCAATCTGCACATGATCAGAACTAGAAAGAAGGATTTTCAACAGGAGGAGCTACCCTAATTTGATTTTGGCAGTTT
Organism: Podarcis liolepis; assembly: GCF_965112155.1. Lineage (NCBI taxonomy): Eukaryota > Metazoa > Chordata > Lepidosauria > Squamata > Lacertidae > Podarcis > Podarcis liolepis. Next base: position 23,854,482 of record NC_139573.1, on the reverse strand, counting down.
CTCCTTGTCAAAGTATTCTGGAGCCATGGACATAATCTAGTTGATGGTGGATGGCAGACTAAGAACAGAACTCTAGGTCAGAAACTGCTGCAGATATAGCAGGAATGTTTTTGCGGTTGCTCTTCATCCTTCTGTGGCTTCAGGTGCCTTCAACAGATGGAAGGAAAGACACTCTTTCGTGTGACATGACTGATCTGTTCCAGCTCCCTTACGAGTATTATCAGGAAGGTGACCTGATCATAGGAGAGATGACATCTCAGCTTGACATTGCATTTGATGAATTAACTTTCCAGGAAAACCCTAACACCAAGTTTGAATATGATCGTAAGCATTTTCCCTCTCCATAATTTGCACAGGTCATATTCAAAACACAGATGCAAGTAAGAGAGATGTTTTCCATTGGCAAAACAGGATACATTTGTCAGACAGGACCCATATTTTAGTTACCAGTGGTGATTATGTACCTGAACTTCAGCATCACCAAAATGAGGGTGGGATAGATTAAAAGTACAGATATAGATAAAGACATATTTGATTAGCAATAAATATTGCAGGAAGAAGTGCCCCTTTTCAAGATTCCAGAAAATCTCATTAAATATTGGCTTCCGCACTTCCTCCTCCCCTTCTCCAATTGTCACTCAATATCCCATGGCCATAACACATTTGGGTTGACTCATCCCCCAGGTATTTCATTCACTCTCTCTTTCTACCATATTTGAAGTTTTTCTGAACCTGATTAAGCCTTTTTCTAGAGTCCTGGGAGTGTCACTTTGGTCCCATTGCTTTCAAAGGGAAGAAAGTGAATCCTATCCACAACTCTCCACTTTTATGTCATAGAACATGAATTGTCTGAGCTTGAGGTCATGCTTATGCATTTTATTTTAAAATTGGCAGAAGACCCTATTGGGCCCTATTTTGTATATTGCTTATTTTCTGGTGTGTGCTGATATAGGTTGAGGTTAAGCAATCATAAACATCCATGATTATAGGGCAGTAAGATGTTCACTAGTATAGGAACTGCTGAACTCTATATGCACTCAGCTCAGACACAGATGGCAAAGCACAGCTCATAAAGTCACAAAATAGCAGACACAATATTCATGGGAAAATCACCAAAGACCACCAGTCTGGAGCCATGGCAATAGTGATGGCCACATAACACATGGACCTTGAGCAAACTAATAAACCCAATCCACCCAGCCACCAACAAATATCTTCCTGCATCAGAATATATACCATGACACCATAATACACCATGCTGGGAGCTCTAGTAGTACAGGCATCAACAAAGCTGCTCATTCCCTCAAGCTAGAAATTTGCAAATGCTTGTAAATTTCTTTCAACGCTCTGTGTTGAAATATAGCATACAAAAGGAAGGAAGAAGAAACCAAACAGCACAGAAGGTGTATCATTCTCTTAGTAAGTGACCTGCAGACAGGACACACAGACATCTTCAGGGTAAGGGTTCAAAACTCATCAAGTGAGGGGCAGGCTCTCTTGCCAAGCAGTATAAGATAGGGGCCAAGGCACACAACGAGAGCTGCAGTCACACCATGAAAACAGCTGCCACCAGTGACTTGGTGCACGGCGCTTGAGGTTAGGTAGCCACAGGAGCATACAGGAAACAGTAACCATGGGGCATTTATTGATCCCCAGTATAAAGACCTAGTCACCTTAGATGTAAAGAATCCAAGGGCTGAAGGAGAAGGTCTAACGAAGTGGGGCACATGGAGGAGTTTTCAGACTTGACTCCATAGTATACTCTCACAACATAAAAGGTATGAAGGTGTTCACATACTCACTCTGAAAATCACTCACACTCTAATTGTGTGAATCAACAGTCCAGCTCATCTATGATCTAGTTACCATTTGTAGCCCAATGCAAGATGGGTTTTCCTTCCAGCAAACACTTTTAGAAGTATGGTTCCACAGAGAGAGAGAGAGAGAGAGAGAGAGAGAGAGGGAGGGAGGGAGGGAGAAACTGAACAGATCATTTTTGAAAATTTTGTTTCAATCTTGAGAAATTCAATGGCTGGTGTAAAAGTATGTTGTTGGTGGAAGTATTGTCTGATGGATCATAGGGGTCCATTTCATCCCATTTTGGTCTCTGTACCAGCACTTTCACTGGTGCAGCATGTGTGCTGGTGGCATGTTACTGATGCAAAAGACATATCTATTGCATCAGTAGTGTATCTGGTATTGCTACACCATAGTCCTTACACAAAGGATTTTTATTGTCTGCCATTTTTTCATTAATTTGAAAATATAAACAATTCAAAACTATGTGCAGGCATGGTAATACAAAAAATGATCTGAGGTTTTTTTGTTTGTTTGTTTTCTCGAATCTGAAAAATGATGTGCCTCTTCTTTAGTGCAATGCCGAAGAACTACCAACAAGTTTTGTCCTTCGTATTTGCAGTGAAGGAAATCAATGAGAACCCTAAGATCCTACCGAATATGAGCTTTGGGTTCCACATCTATGATAGCTTCTTAAATGCAAGGATGACTTATCAGAACACTCTGAAACTTCTCTCCATCACCAAAAGAATTGTCCCCAACTTCAAATGCAAAAAGAAAAAGAAACTGATAGCTGTTGTTGGAGGATTTGATTCTGACATCTCCGTTAACATGGCTATTCTCTTAGGCACCTACAAGATTCCACAGGTAGAGTGCTTTTTGGCCCCTGGTGTCACAGGGCACTGTTGTCAAAACCTATTTGAAATCCATACGATTAGGGGCATTTGGGCAAGGTACGATTAGTATGATGATGATACTCAACTGTTTGGAACATGATGATACTCAACTGTTTGGAACATGGACAAGGACATGACACTGGGGACAGGAAGAGCATGAACTATCGCCCCATTCTCAACCTTAATTAAATACCCACGTAATGCTGCAACTCTGTAACAATTTATAATACAGTTACATGAATCAATATTTGAGCATATATTAGTTGGTATGTCTAAATACTTAATGAGGAACAATCTTTGCAGTCCAGCCCAGCAGTGGTGGTGTTAGCAGCCAGTTTCCCACACCAGCCACATGGTGGAGAAGCACTTGGCCTGCTTTGCTGCCACATAGGATGCTGGGACAAAAGCAGGAACTTATCAATAGCCATGCTGGGTCCAAAAGGGTAGGTCTTAAGAGTGAAAGTGGGTTGGTGGATTATTGAATACATGCTAAATGTCTATGCCAAGCCTGTTCTTCTGCAATCAATAAAGTTGTTAACTAATTTAATCCAACATTAGACACCTTGTCTTTATTTGCCACCTGATTCCTCCTCCCCAAGACTTCACTGTCCATGGGTCTGAAATCAAGACCAGCTTCATGATAATCACAGTAAGTGTGTTGAGCTTTCTGCCATAAGAAAGGAGAAGTGATAGGAGAGTAATATTAGTAGCACTTCTATCCAATGTAATTATGGATTATGGAGAAAGCTAGAGAGTTCCAGAAAAAAGTCCACTACTTCTTCATTGACTACACAAAAGCCTTTGACTGTGTTGACCACAGTAAACTATGGCAAGTGCTTTAAGAAATGGGAGTGCCTGATCACTTCATCTGTCTCCTGAGAAATCTCTGTGTGGGAGAAGAACCTACAGTTACAACTGGATATGGAACAACTGATTGGTTCAAAATTGGGAAAGGAGTACGGCAAGGCTGTATATTGTCTCCCTGCTTATTTAACTTTCGAATTCATCATGTGAAAGGCTGGAATTGATGAATCCCAAACTGGAATTAAGTTTGCCGGAAGAAATATCAACAACCTCAGATATGCAGATGACACAACTTTGATGGCAGAAAGTGAGGAGGAATTAAAGAACCTCTTAATGAGGGTGAAAGAGGAGAGCACAAAATATGGTCAGAAGCTCAACATCATAAACACTAAGATCATGGCTACTGGTCCCATCATCTCCTGGCAAATAGAAGGAGGGGAAATGGAAGCAGTGAGAGATTTTACTTTCTCGGGCTCCATGATCACTGCGGATGGTGACAGCAGTCACGAAACTAAAAGACACTTGATTCTTGGGAGAAAAGTGATGATAAACCTAGACAGCATCTTAAAAAGCAGAGACACCTTTCGACAAAGGTCCATATAGTTAAAGCTATGGTTTTCTCAGTAGTCATGTATGGAAGTGAGAGGTGGACCATAAAGAAGGCTGATTGCCAAAGAATTGATGCTTTTGAATTATGGTGCTGGAGGAGACTCTTGAGAGTCCCACGGACTGCAAGAAGATCAACCCTATCCATTCTGAAGGAAATCAGCCCTGAGTGCTCACTGGAAGGACAGATCCTGAAGCTGAGGTTCCAATACTTTGGCCACCTCATGAGAAGAGAAGACTCCCTGGAAAAGACCCTGATGTTGGGAAAGATTGATGGCACAAGGAGAAGGGGACGACAGAAGACGAGATGGTTGAACAGTGTTCTCGAAGCTACCAGAATGAGTTTGACCAAACTGCGGGAGGCAGTGGAAGACAGGAGTGCCTGGTGTGCTCTGGTCCATGGGGTCACGAAGAGTTGGATATGATAAAATAATTAAACAACAACAATCCAATGTATGTCACCTTCATCTCTTCCTCAGTTTTAGGGACTATGTCATCAACTGCCAGTTTTCTCCATAGGCCCTATTTATTTTACACATCACATTTCTCCAACTAGATTGCACATATTTAAAGTAATATCTTGCACAGGAGAGTATTTTGACTTATTTGGAACCCTGTAATTATATCAGATACCTGTGATTTATCTTCAACTTTCTTAAGTCCCATATGGATTTGTTAGGATGACAAATACAATAGCAAACAGAGTCTGGATGTTTATATAAAATATATCTAAGCTTGCTAAAAACTAGGATAAGGGGCTTTGGGACTGAAGAGCTATCCCAATCTAATCTTTAATGAAAGGTTGAGGAAAGAAGCTGAAGGTGGTAGATAGATAGAAAGGAGAAGTGTAGATCCCATTTTGCCCTGAGATTTCAGGGATGTGTTTGTGGTGGTTATTCCTCTTTCTGTGGCTTCATCTTCCTCCAACAGAGACAGAGGAAGACAATAATACGTGCATTATGATTGAACCATTCCGATTCCCCTATGAGTATGATAAAAAAGGGGACCTAATCATAGGACAGATAACTTCTCAGTATGGCTTTCTATCTGATGAATTTTCTTTCCATGAACACCCTAAAACCAGCCCCATGTACGAACTACTGTAAGTGTGCTTTGCCCTTCATAACTTGCAATAGGTCAGGTTTGTATGTAAATGCACAGTGAGGGAATGTGACCCTTTGTACCAGTCCCTGCTGACAAGAAAACAACTCATGCAGCAAAGTTAAAACCCTTATTGGGTAGAATTAGAGGGGGAGGAGAGAAATTGAAAGGAAAATAGAACTATCTGGAGTTCCCAAACACTCACCCCAACTAGGTTTCTGGGTCTTCCTCAAACTAGGCAGAAAAGTGTAAGCAATATGCCTAAGTTCCCAAAGCATATTATCAAGACAAGCTGTCTATAGAAGATGTCCCATTTTTTGTAGTGCATATTTTTACCATAGCTCCCATCATGAGTCCCTGTTTGTGAATTTTAAGTGAGCACAAGTGATGCTGTGTGTGCTTTCTTAGCTGCAAAATATTGATGTGGAATGTATATATGCTTGTCATTATGTGCATTGACTAGCTGTTATTTTCACCATATTATAAATGATCGCAGCTTGTGGCAGCTTGTGCTGGGTAGAAATTGTCACTGTAGTTGTCCGTTTTAAATTTATGTTTTGCTCTTGTTGGGTTCCTTGCAGCAGTCTGAGTAAGTACAATGCATGGCATGACTGAAGTTTTAAATAGGCAAACTTCCATCCTAATAATATCACTGAATTTTCAAAGAAAAATGCTTCATGAAGGAATAGATATCTCTCTTATGTAAAATATCACATTTTTATTAGAGCAACACCAAAAAATTATCAGCACATTGTCTCTTTGGTATTCGCTGTGAAACAGATAAATGAGAATCAAAAGATCCTACCAAATGTAAGCCTGGGATTCCACATTTATGATGGCTACACAAATGCAGGGATGACTCATCAAAACACCATGAAACTTCTGTCCACCTCAGAAAGGATTGTTCCCAACTTCAAATGTGACAAGAAAAAGAAAATCATAGCTGTCATTGGAGGACTTTACTCTGATATTTCCCTTCACATGGCAACTGTCTTAGGCATCTACAAAATTCCCCAGGTAGAGTGTATCCTCTGGAACTTGTCTCTTGTCCTTTTTCATTAGTGGAAAATGAATAATGGACACAAAAGTATCTGGCTTTATTAAGCTTTTATTTCATAAAAAAAAATTTTGGGGGAAGAAATATAAATGCCTGTTCATTATATAGATGGGGAGTATGGACTTACACACAATTTAATCTTGAGGTCAGAATACATCCTAAGCGGGTGCTTTATACGTTTTAAAAAGATGATGCACAAGGGATTCTTAGATTATTTTCACTGACTAATTTGCTGTTTGGGTGTTTCTAATGAGGATACCTCAAACTAGTATTGTGTTGAACCATTCATTGGAAGTAAAAAAAAAAAAATGTCCAGTAGCACCTTAGAGACCAACTAAGTATGTTCTGGGTATAAGCCTTTTTATGCACATTCATTCGAAGGTTCCAGAAGGAAAGGCTGGGGTAACAAACCTGAATAACTTTGAATAATTAGAAATTTTCAGATATCCCACAAATATGTTCAAGAACACAATAAAGATGCTGGCATCTATAAACAATTGATTAGTACTTTTCATACTCTCAGATCTTGTGGCCCAAGAACACTTATCTTGATAACTCAACAATATTCTTTTTCTTTCTTTCTTTCTTTCTTTCTTTCTCTCTCTCTCTCTCTCTCTCTCTCTCTCTCTCTCTCTCTCTCTCTCTCTCTCTCCTTCACATGGATTCCATGTCAGCAGTAATCCAGGTTGAATCCTTACTGTTTTGTTTAATTTGTGTGCATACTGGTGAAACTAACATTCCCTCTCCTCTTTTCAGATTGCCAACTGTGTATTAGCTCCAGTGATGAAACTTGAACCTGAGATATTATCTTTTTACCGGATGGTACCAAATGAAGTATATCAATACAAAGGAATTGTCCATCTCCTTCTGTATTTCCAGTGGACATGGGTGGGGATAATTGCATCAGATCATGAGAATGGAGAAAAGTTCATACAGACTATGCTGTCACTGTTCACTCAGCATGGAATCTGTGCAGCCTTCACTGAAAAAACACCTTCCATGTCTCAAACGGCAAAGAACTTAGGTTCACTAGGACTCTTTCGGGCCAAGTCCTTTTCTATGACCATCTCCAAAGTCAAAGTACTGGTTGCATGTGCAGAACCTCAGACTATGACAGCAGTAATATGGTTGATATATTTCTTTTCAATATTGGAGGATAAAACAGAGATAGCTATGGGTAAAGTGTGGATTATGACAGCCCAATGGGACTTCTCATTAGAAACAATGCATAAGGATTCTGATATCCAAGTTTTTGATGGTGCCTTGTCTTTTGCAATTTACTCAAATGAAGTGGTGGAATTTAAAGAATTCCTGAAGATTCGAAATCCAAATGCCGTCAAAGAAGATGGTTTTATCAAGATCTTTTGGCAGCATGCATTCAACTGCATATTTTCTGATCCCAGTGAGCACAGAGAATCGACTGATTCATGTACTGGCCAAGAGAATCTGCAGAGCCTTCCTCACACTATTTTTGAAATGAGCATGACTGGCCAAAGTTACAGTATCTATAATGCCGTTCAGATAATAGCACATGCTATACATAACATATACTCAATGAATCTGAAATGGAGAACAGTAGTGGAAAGATGTAGATTGGGTCTTCAAATTCTGCAACCGTGGCAAGTAAGATTCCATATCCTGAACAAACAAACAAATCATAGCTAATCTGATATGTGAGGAAAGTCAATTCATGGAGTAGATCAACAGAACAAAATATGTAAACACTGTTGACTTTCCCTTAAATACCGCCACCTCACATTAACTTATCCTTGATTACTTGTGCACCCTAAGTATACAAGTATCACACTAATGGAAATGTGATTTTGATAAACTTGTTATTGGAGTTATGACACTGCCTTGTAAAATCTATTTCACAGGTATCACTTTGCTGCACAAAATGCTTAATTTGATCAGTTTTCTGCAAAAAATAAAGTGAGCTACATAGGGAGGTGAGGAATTATAATCTTACCATGTAAGGAAAGGAGAAAGGTTTAAGGTGTCTGGAACGTAGCACTGGAAACCGAAGCAAATTCAGGAAACTTGAGATGTAAATGAAATGGGTTTAGGCAATGTGAACTTATAAATGACAATGATCTCTGGGAAATGAGAAAGCAAGTGAGCAATGAATACATTGACACAAACATAGTTACCTCTTACAAGATGGAGATGATATATTGGAAGAAATTGGAGTCTAGGATTAGGGCTGTACACCTTGCACCTTGGAGTAGCTAGGTATGAATTTAGAACAAAAAAATTAGTCTCTTGAATCAGACCCAAGAAATAGTGATGATGATGGTGATGATGTCCTGTGTTTTGTAGAAACAGTGGCCAAAAAGATGCCTACAATCAGGACATGAGGGAAAATGCATTGTACTGCTCATGCACGAAGCAACTGATATTCAGACAAGCTAAAGATAGCCTTATCCTCTATGAAATTATCAAATCATGTAAAGCTTGCCTACTTTCCTTTGTTTCTGCCTCCCTCCTTCCACTATTACATTGGATAATGCTTAGAGGAATTTCAGAAAAGACAAAGATTAAATATCTGTTGTGGAATTATTGCTTTCCTCTCTTAAAAGCAGGAGCATGTGTTGCTGTGTTTCACCTTTACCAATTTGTAATGCATGTGTTTGATATTTTCAATATAGCTTCACTCTTTCCTGAGGAGCATCTCATTTAACAACAGTGCTGGTGACACAGTGTCTTTTGACAAGAATGGTGAATTAGCAGCCGGATTTGATATTATAAACTGGATTAGTTTTCCAAATCAATCGTTCTTGCGAGTGAAAGTTGGAAGGATGGATTCACAGACTTTGCCACATGAAGGAATCACCCTTAACAAGGAGGCCATCAGGTGGCACAGCATGTTTAATCAGGTGGGATTTGATCATATACTGTGCAGACATGATTACTTATGAGAAGCCTAACCATTTACCTCATGTGGGACATGCAAAGCAGCAGCTGGGGAAAAGGGGGATATGCTGGCATTGTGAATCACCAGTGCTAGGGAAGCACTGAACCACTGGTGGAGGAAGAGGAGTGCGGGGGGAGTGCACCTCACCCAGCAGTGTGATCCCGGTGGGGTGCCATCATGCTGGGCACCATGCCCCTGCAGGCATGCCCTGCCCACAGGACACACGCCACACCCTTGTGGGCAGTGTGCCACGCCCCCGGAATGTGCGCAAGCTCTGCCCGCAACTGCTCTCTGCCCCCAGGTGCCGGAACATGAAGCTCCACTACTGCAGTGAGCATGGGGCTTTGCAAGTAATGATCATCCATCAGCTGATGATCAGCTGTGCATTTGCCAGTCGATTTTCCTTAGATACTCAAGGTACATACTGTAACAGTCGCTCAAATAAGATTCCATTTTCTCAAACTCCTCTTTTTCACAGTGGTATAGTGAAGTATAAAAAATTAGGCTTCCCTTATTTCTTTTGGACTAGTAAAATGCTTATCTTTGTCTACAATATTATTTATCCACTTATTCTTTCTTCTTGAAGTTGCTATGCTAGCAGTTTACCAGGTTATTTATATTTATTTATTTATTAATTTATACCACTTTATATTTTTAATAAAAATCTCAAAGCGATTTACAGCATATTAAATCAATAAATCAGTAAAACAATAGCTGGGGAATGTTCCTCCGGCCTCATGAGGAGCCTCTTCAGTGGAGCTGGTGAGCCTGGACCTCACCCCCTAGGCCAGGTGAAAAGGGTCTTGCAGGGAGCAGCCTTCATGCCTCATAGCCGGGCAATGTTCCCCTGGCCTCATGAGGAGTCTCTTCAGAAGGTTTATTAGCAAATTAAAAAATGTTCTGTTTCATTAATTTAATTTTCTGCTTGATCTCTTGGTTAACTAACATTGAAAATTGTGCTTGCAGGAGTTTAATCGCTTGAGAAATATCTGTGTCCTTTAGTTTTACAATTAACTCCTCCTTTTCCAATAAAACATATATATTTCCTGTTTCTTTTTCTCCCTTTCCCTTTTTTGAAAGGCACTTTCCTGAATTATAAACCTCTCATTACTACCTTGCTGGAATCCCACACTACACTTAAATTTGTTTCTTTATTTAGGTTGAGGTCAAAAAATTCTTGAAGGAAGTGTTGCCCCCTATTCACAGTTTGTTCACTTTGCAGTACAGCATCATTTAATCAACACCTAAATGAAGAACATTTTTCACCTGTTATTTTCATCAAAATGGCATTATGGTCAGATAATGTTTTAGGTTGAATTTGCACCCTTTTTACCGTAGTCATTAAATCTTTTGAAGCCCATATATAGTCCCTTCTGCTTGAGGAATTGTTTGCATTTGAAAAAAGTAAATGGAAGTTAGAGTGGATGTTTAAGTCGCCAGAAGTCAATTAGGTCAAGATTGGACACCATATCGAAAAATGCAGTTGGTAATTTCTCTTCTTTTAAGCCTGTTTTCCATATAGTTCTATCTACATTCAGGGAAACAACAAAATTGAATTTTCCCATAATTATTATTTTATTATCACACAAATCAAACAAATTCTCTTAATTCCCCCCCCCCTAAAAAAAACACCAGGTTTCTGTTCATTGGGGGCATAGATTCCCACTATGGAAATTGCTTCCCCATCTAGACTCACTTCAATCGCCATCATTTGCACAGTTTTCTCCAAACTGCATGCTTTGCTTGCAAGGGCTTTTATGTCTGTTGATAATTCACTTACCACTTTGGTGTGGCTTTGAAGATCTTTCCGCACTTCCATCATTACCTATACAAGGCAATTTTTTGGTTCTTCCTCTTGGAGAGAGCCCTTCCTTGCTTGGCCAGGTGTCTGTGTCAGATTCTTCTTTTGTGAGGCCATTTTTATTTTAATTGCCCAACCAAAGGAAAAAACAAAAACAAAATAAAGAGGTACAAAGGCTACCAGTAACATTTTGAGTTTTGCTATACATTTATATATATACTGTACTACAGCCTCACACACTTTGCCTCATTCACTACACCTACCCACTCTCCCAATTTTAGTGCAACTTATACATAATAAAGATTTTCAGACAAGCTCTTAATTTGCCCCACCTAGAATTTTTAGTCACATCCCCACCATTAATTGTATGGCAAAACAAAGCAACATGTCCTTCTCCTTGTATGTACAGGTGCTGCCCCTTGCCAGGTGTAACGACCACTGTCATCCAGGCTACAGCAGAAAAAAGAAGGAGGGGGAGCCATTTTGTTGCTATGATTGTGTTCCATGTCCTGATGGGATGGCTTCAAGCAAAATAGGTATACCACATAATTTAGTACAGCTCCCCATTCTCGACTTAGCAGCAGTTTATTTCTCTAAAACAGGCGAATAATTATCACCATCACCACCATCTCCTCATGGCAAATTACAACATATAAGAGCACGGCTTAATAAAGCAACAACCCATTACTAAAAAATCAGTTACCTATTCAACCCTTTAAAAGGAATGTTGAGACCAGTTTAACTGATGCAATTGATCATAAGATTTGACAAATTGAATATATTCCATACACAACACACTTCTTTATCATTATTGTCATAACTTCTGTGTAAAGAAAAATAGTATATCAGTACTGTAACTAATTTCCAATTTAAGTATGGCAGCATTTTAAACAGTACCCTAGATCTGAAACATTTAGTATATATTGATATGTGTGACAAATTATCTGAGAGAGGAGAAGTTCTGGGCTGCAGCACATAAGTGTCTTTTGCTTCAATAAGATCATTGGAGGGTTATGGCTTTTTCTAATTTTCTCGGGGCAGTCATAACCCCAAAATGCTGTATAGTTGAGTCCACTTTTATCAAAATTTCACAAGCTATCACTGTTTCCAATGTAATGCTGACAGAACACTAGCAATTAGAGAGAAACAATCACTTCCTTTTTCTACAGGATATTTCTCAGGACTCCATGAATTTATATTATATGTATTTAATATTCCAGACATGGACAAGTGCTTCAAATGCCCAGAAAACCAATATCCAAGTAAGGACCGAGATCAATGCATTCCCAAGACCCTGAATTTCCTCTCTTTCTCAGAGCCCTTGGGGTTCACTTTAGCTTTCTTGTCTCTGTTTTATTCTCTGATCACAGCTTTGGTGTTTGCAATATTCACTAAGCACTGGAACACACCGATTGTCAAAGCCAACAATCGGGACATCACCTTCTCTCTGATCATCTCTCTATTCCTCTGCTTCCTCTGCTCCTTGCTGTTCATTGGGCAGCCTCACACAGTGATCTGCTATTTACGACAAACTGCTTTTGGTATCATCTTTTCTGTGGCTGTTTCATGTGTATTGGCCAAAACCATCACTGTGGTTCTGGCTTTCAAGGCCACCAAGCCAGGATCCAGGATGAGGAAATGGGTGGGGAAAAGATTGTCCAGTTCCATTCTTCTTGGTTGTTCCTTTACCCAAGCCAGTATTTGTACCATGTGGCTATGTACTGCTCCTCCATTCCCAGATTTTGACATGTACTCTCTGACTGAAGAAATTGTAATGGAATGCAATGAAGGCTCTGTTAGTATGTTTTATTGTGTCCTGGGTTACCTGGGATTCTTGGCCATTGTCAGCTTCAGTGTGGCTTTCCAGGCCAGAAAGCTGCCAGACAGTTTCAATGAGGCCAAGTTCATCACTTTCAGCATGTTGGTGTTTTGCAGTGTTTGGTTATCCTTTGTGCCCTCCTACTTGAGCACAAAGGGGAAGCACATGGTGGCCGTGGAGATCTTCTCCATCTTGTCCTCTAGTGCTGGGTTACTCGCTTGTATCTTCTTCCCCAAATGCTACATAATTATCCTGAAACCTGAATTAAACAGGAAAGAACAGCTTATTAGGAGAAACTACTAAGCATCTACGGATTTGTTGAATGTGTAATTTTAAGTAATGAAGTTTATGAGAAGAAAGCATAACATATAGAAATACCCATTTATATTTCCCTGGTACTGTATTCTTTTTCTCACAATAAATGTATCCCACATTCTATTGTACATTTGAGTTTGTTGAAATGCTATCTGTCATTGAGTATTGCACTTAAAACTGGAAGTAGGAAAAAGTTTAAGTAAGAAACAGTATTGGGGTGATGGTGATACACATGCTTGGGATATTTGTGGATAAATTATTTTACACTTCATAAATCATAGGACAAATAAGAATAGCCAAGAAAAAGGTGAAGAAATGGGTGGGATGGCTGACGCGGCTGTATCTTAAACAGCCCCCTGCGTGACTCAGAAATCACATCCCGCCCACAAGACCTCCCCTCTGGGAGGAGGAGAGGCCTTGTGTAGCAATATATTTTATTTCCAATAGAGATTGTGCAGCAAGATAATGTCTTCCATCATAGCCAAGGGAAGCAACTGCCATACAATTTTTCTGGCACAGCAATGGTACTCCAAGGCACTGAGGAAATCCATTCTGTACAATGGCAGAACACCTGCTTGCCTGAGTGCAAAGACAAAATACAAATGTACCCATCATCTGCCTGCAAAGGTTTTTCCTTATTGGCAGAGCCAATGTGAGTCCAGCAACTAGCATTGGTATCCAAGTAGTTAAGAATTTTAATTTTCAAGTTAGAGCATAATGGAAATTAATAGAAAATCAGTATTGTCCTACATAATATTCATAACATTATACACTTAGTCAAGACAATCCTCAGTATTCTAGGGCAAGACCCAGAAGGAACCAAACCACACAGTGTTTTCACTGGATGCCTCCCTGGTGCCCCTTTACCCCATTGCACAAACAAAATGCACTCCACACAGGGAACTTTCTAATGTCACAGACAGTCCAGCAACCATGGCTTGTATGTATGGACTAAATGACCTCTCCACACAAGTTGGAAATGTCAAATGCCCAGAGACAAGCAGCATGTATAACATGCAGGATGGTGTTGGGGTTCATTATTGCGTGTGTCTACTCCCTATACACACTCTGGTAGTGGCAAATGTGTGAGCACACACCTATTACATTATGTCTGATTTTTGCCCTTTGTTTGCCCTCATGTATCAGTAGTTATTTCAGAACAAATTTACAATATAACACACACACATCAAGATATGGACAGAATGTGTCTATATCAGGGTTAATGCTGTGGAGAATATGAATATGTCATCTCTGACTCCATCATATGCCTTGACTCTTTTTCTTACTAGTGTACATATCACATTTCCCCCACTAACTTACAGTAAGCTCTAATTTACAGGTTTTGCTTTGCTGGAAGTGGTATCATCCCTAAGACAACACTCTGGAGACATTGATTTAAACCATGTGATTATCTCAGATTATTATGATTCATATTCAGTCTTGCCAAAAGCTAACATAGTGTGGAACCTTATATAAAATAGACCATGTTTGCTGAGAACTGGAATAGGGAAGTTTTGAGAGGAAGAACTATACCAATCTAAGCTTTGGCAATTTCAACTTATGAAAAGAATATGGATCCAATGAAGGAAGCATTTTTTAAAGGAGATGCTGGTAGGCAGAAAATTGAATTCTAGGTCAAGATTTGCCCAGTGGTGACAGCAATGTCTTTGTGGTTCCTCTTCCTCTTTCTGTGGTTACAACTACCTTCGGCTGAGGGAAAGCAAGAAACTGTTTGTGCTGTGACTGATCCTTTCCAGTTCCCATTTGAGTATAATCAGAAAGGTGACCAAATCATCGGAGAGATAACATCTCAGCTTGGCTTTGTATTTGATGAGTTGTCTTTCAGTGAGCACCCTAAAACCAAGTCAGTTTATGAACTTCTGTAAGTATTTCCTCCACTCCATTTTATGGTCTAGGTCAATTAATATCTCATAAAATGGCACATTCAGAAATATGCTTTAAAAGCATATTTTTGCAATTGTTTCAACGTGATATTCTTAATTGTTATTATTTTACCCTTCATGCAGGAGGTGGCTACATTCCTCATGCAGTAGCACACCATGGAAAATGTTATGTGCTTCCCTCTTCAGCAACCCATGACCCATATTTTGGGCACCATATTGGGCACCATGAGGACTGAGCACCGGGATTGTTCCACAATCAACAAAGAGAAAATAGATAGATATTGATGCAGACAGTGCTGTATGGAGTAACAACCTGCCTCATGAATGAAACAACCAGGTTCTTGGGCTCATGCCACCTGCTGGCAATTCATGTGACCACACTCTTTCTTAGGGGCAGACCTACACTCATAATTCACAAAATGAATTAATTTACAAGTATGCCTTGTGATATTTTAGAACAATATATGTAATATTGTTCTAATAGCATTAAACAATTCAGTGTAGATCCAGCCACGGGCTCACAGACCAGCCTTGCACCTCAGCAGGATTCATTGTTCCCCTCTTTGCCTCATCTCAGAGTTGTTCCGCCTGGCCTTTGGCTTCGAGTCAATTTGATTCCCCCCCTCCGCTTTTTTTCCTTTCCCCTCCTATGATGAGGCTGCATTTTAATGTTTTAATGTTGTATTTCAATCTTGTTTTTAAGTTGTATTCATTCAACTTGTTTTTATTATTGGTTGTTAGCTGCCCTGAGCCTGGCCTTGGTTGGGGAGGGTGGGGTATAAAGAAATTGTTGTTGTTGTTGTTGTTATCTGTTTCATGCTCTCCTCAACAATCCTCACAGACATAAACTTACTAAGGGATTTTTATCAGTCTTACATATGCTGTAATCCTTTATTTAGGGCTATCTCGAAGAAATATCAGCATATACTGTCCTTGGTATTTGCTGTGAAGGAGATCAATGAGAATGCAAAGATCCTACCAAATGTCACCCTGGGCTTTCACATCTATGACAGCTATACAAATGCGAGAATGACTCACCAGAACACCTTGAAGCTTCTGTCCACCACAGAAAGGATTTTTCCCAACTTCAAATGCGACAAGAAAAAGAATCTGATAGCTGTTATTGGAGGACTTGACTCCGACATTTCCCTTCACATGGCTATTCTCTTAGGCATATACAAGATCCCACAGGTAGACTGAGAGTGTAGTTCATGAAGTTTTTATGACTACAATGCTGAAAATCATTCTATTCCCTCAGAATAATGTTTCTTTTTTGTTCTCTCTGTCTGAAAGTGACCAAAAGTGAAATGTTAGGTTTTACTAATTTGTCAAAAAGCTATCCATGTTGGTGAAAATAATTCACTTTTAACACTTCTCTGTGTGATATGCACATAGAACAAGGCACTATGCATTGTTTTATCTTGAGGTCAGTATGATGTTTGAAAATGGCAATATTCTCTAACGTGTTTTGTTCCTCTTTATGAGCTGCAAAGCTGATGCAAGAGTATGCATAAATCTCCATGTGGATAATGCATAGGGTTATGTTGTTTAGGTGCCCACCTCAGTATGATAATCTATGCATAAGGTCAAATTCAGCACACATGCCCAAGAGTCTGATATGACTGAAAAAACACAATTCACATCAGGTATGTTTTCTATCAGGGTGCAGGACAGAATCCATGCAGCAATCTTATCCATTGATAAGATTGTAACATTAAAACACAATTTTAAAACCAGTGTAAAGCAAATTACAATCACAGATCACAAACACAGACCGATGCTATGAGCAAGCTTTACACCCTGTGTGGTACAGGAAGGTTACCTAAGAGAACCTCTCACACTCCCTTCATAGTCCAACTGCAACACAACATCGCAGTGCTGCAAATGAGTCTTACCCTCCAGTAGTTACTGTCACCAGACTCCCACTTACTCCTACAGCCCAGATGGGAGGGGACCTGGGAGTCACTAAAGGAATTCCTTTTTGAGCTTCCCTTATGAGTTACTCAGAGTGTTGAAGCAGCTCACTCTCTCTCTGAGTCTCTCCAAGACATCCGAAGAGTGTGCTGGTCACTTACCACTCCAGTCCTAAACAATTCCAGTAAACTGACTGTCAAGCATCTGGGCACACAGAGGTTCTTAAACCCTGAGACTGGCAATCACAGGCATCTCAGCAGTCAAATTAAACCCACAGGGAAATAAACCACAGCACTGTGGCTCTAAAACTGGACTAATCCTAACCTTTTCTACAAAAGTTGTCCTGGTCTACTCACCTATAGGCAGTTTCATAGAAAGTCCAATCTGTAACTCTGCTGTTGAAGGGGAACCTGGATCCTTGGTTCTGAAAAGGGAACAAGGCTACAAGAGCAGCTCAGGTGTAGGTGGGGGAAAAATAACCTACAAACAAGGTGGGTCATCCCAAAATCCCTAATTGCCTGCAAAGCAACCAACAAACCCAACAGATATGGGGGGAGGGGGAGGTGCTCCTGACAGAAGAAGAACCATTAGCTAGGGCAGACCACCTAATGCACAAGCATGCATGTGATACAGGAGTATCACGCATACTTCTTCTTTAGGCCTGAACAGCCTACAAATTAGTCCTCCTCGCTGTTAGCAAGGTGAACAGGGCAGCAGACAACACCCTCTGGGGTAAGATCGCCTTAGACCCGCATACACAGATATTAGAATGTTGGTGTATAGTTTATTCCATTTTTAGCTTATGGTGGTTTAATTTATTGATGTTAATTCATTTTGTCAATACTTTAATTGTTTTATCTTTCTTATAAACCACTTTGAATATTTGTGTTTACAGTCAAGTGGTGTATAACTTTTCTGAAATAAAATAAAATAAAATAATTTTTTTCTGAATATTAGGTGGTCTACTTAGAATAAAATATAAATAAATGCTATTTGGAATTAATTCTGAACTGCTGTTTTCCCCTACTCTAAGATTGCCAGTTGTGTATTAGCTCCAGTGATGAGACTTGGACCCCAGTTCCCTTCTTTCTATCGGATGGTCCCCAATGAAGTATATCAATATAAAGGGATTGTCTACCTACTTCTGCATTTCCACTGGATTTGGGTAGGGCTTGTTGCATCAGGTGATGACAATGGGGAACTTTTTGTGCAAACCTTGATACCAATGCTTTCCCAACATGGTATCTGTACAGCCTTCACTGAAAAAACACCCTCCATATCTCAAACCGCAGAGAACTTGGGTTCATTAGGACTATTCCGGGCCAAGTCCTTTTCTATGACCATCTCAAAAATCAAAGTTTTGGTTGTATGTGCAGAACCACAGACCATGACAGCTTTAATATGGATGATATATTTCTTTTCATTATTAGAAGGTGCCACTGAAACGTCTATGGGTAAAGTGTGGATTATGACCGCCCACTGGGATTTCTCATTAGAAACTATGCACAGGGCTTCAGATATCCAAGTCTTTAATGGTGCCTTGTCTTTTGTAATATACTCCAAGGAAGTTCTGGGGTTTACACAATTCCTGCAGAACCTACATCCTGATTCCGCCAAAGGAGATGGTTTTATCAGAATCTTCTGGCAACAGGCATTCAACTGCTTATTTCCTGATTCTAATGAGCACAGGGAAGAGGCTGATTCTTGTACTGGACAAGAGAGTCTCAAGAGCCTCCCTGGAACTTTGTTTGAAATGAGCATGACAGGCCAAAGTTACAGCATCTATAATGCAGCCCAGGCCATAGCATATACCTTACATAGGTTATATCTATTGAGGATAAAACATGGAGCAATGGTCAATGGAAGACTAGATCCTCAAAATTTGCAACCTTGGCAGGTGAGATTGGACTTTCAAAGCTACCTTCTTGCCATGACTTTTCTGATATTTTCACATGCTTCAATAGTACAAAATTGCATAGACTATCCAACTTTCCTAAAGTTATCCTCCTTTTGTTAGCACAAACATACAAGTATTATCCGGTTACCATTCCTTGGTACACTGGCTTGTAAATAGCCCTGCGCACTGATTACAAGGGAAGTTAGCAATACAACATCCAGACTGGCCAAAGATATAATTTGTATAAAACAGAAGATCAGACCACCCTTTCTGCAGTAAACTTTTATGTGACCAGTTCTGTAGAAAAACAGAGGTGAGATACAGATGGAGGTGGGAAATTAGACTGCTGCTGTTTGAGGAATGTAGAGGGGTTTAAGAAATCTGACAGGCTGCTGTGGAAACCCAAGCAAGATTGGGTATCTTGTGATGTGTGTGAAATGGTTTTGAGAATTAAGACAGTAATCACAGGAAAATAAAAATAAAGAAAGAGCTAATGCCATGGCTGAAGCATTTATTGCCAGATTTTCCAGGGTGGACAAAAAGAATTGTGAGGAATCTCCAGGGATGGATTCAAATTGACATACAGCTAAGATTAGTGCTATATACCAAGATACTTGGAGAGACTCAGTGTAAATTAAGAGCATAATAATAATTCCTTTATGTATCAATTTTCTATACGGCCCCTCATCCATTGCAGGGAGGTTTATAATATAAAAACACAAAAACAAACAGCATAGTAACAAACAAATGAAATATCCCTCCCACAATTTAAAAGGCCATAGATTCTTGTGGGTTGGAACCAAGAGCTATTTAGCCTAGTGTTCTGTTGAAATAGTCGGCAGATACCTATGGAAGTCGACAAACAGGACTTCAGCAGGACATAACACTCTTCCATTTCCTAACCAAGATGCTTACATTCAACAACAGCATTCTTGCAATATACAGCCATTGTGAATAAAAGCCAATGGGAGCCCATAAATTTATCTAATCATGACCTAAAGCTCTCTATGTTTCCTTCTTCTCATGTTTCTTTGACTATCACCACTGAGTAGGACTCAGAGGAATTTCTGCTAAGACAAAGTTGGATAGCCAAAATAGGAAAATATGTTTTCCACTCTCATCTTTTTGCAAAACTTATATTTAATTCCTTCAATTTAGCTTAACCTTTTCCTGAAAAGCATCTCATTTAACAACAGTGTGGGTGATACTGTTTCTTTTGATGAGAATGGTGAATTAGCATCTGGATACGATATTGTAAATTGGGTGATTTTCCCAAACCACTCCTTTTTCAAGGTGAAAGTAGGAATGATGGACCCATGGGCATTACCAGGCCAGGAATTCAGAGTGAACGAGAAGGCCATCACATGGAACAGCGCATTTAATCAGGTGGGATTATATGCATACATACCTACATATAAATGTCTACACTCCACTAGTTCCGAGAAACTTCGGTGCTCATGTATAGAAGCTGTGACCCATAATCTCAGATGCTTATCCTAGTGTATGAAGGGAGGGTGTGGAGCAGAGATCTGTGTTATTATGCATGGAACCAGAAACAGCCCCTTAAATTTCAAAATAAACCCACCATTCAACAGTCTGTCCATCCCCATTTCCCCAGTGGAAGAACACCAGTTTTGAACTTGTTGCTAAAGACATCTTAATAATAATAATAGTAATAATTTATTATTTATACCCCGCCCATCTGGCTGGGCTTCCCCAGCCACTCTGGGCGGCTTCCAAAAGAATATTAAAATACTATAATACATCAAACATTAAAAGCTTGCCGAAACAGGGCTGCCTTCAGATGTCTTCTAAAAGCCTGGTAGTTGTTGTTCTCTTTGACATCTGGTGGGAGGGTGTTCCACAGGGAAGGCGCCACTACCGAGAAGGCCTGGTTTCCTGTAACTTGGCTTCTCGCAGTGAGGGAACTGCCAGAAGGCCCTCGGTGCTGGACCTCAGTGTCCGGGTAGAACGATGGGGGTGGAGACGCTCCTTCAGATATACTGGACCAAGGCCGTTTAGGGCTATAAAGGTCAGCACCAACACTTTGAATTGTGCTCGGAAATATACTGGGAGCCAATGTAGGTCTTTCAAGACCGGTGTTATGTGGTCTCTGCGGCCGCTCCCAGTCACCAGTCTAGCTGCCGCGTTCTGGATTAGTTGTAGTTTCCGGGTCACCTTCAAAGGTAGCCCCACGTAGAGCGCATTGCAGTAATCCAAGCGGGAGATAACCAGAGCATGCACCACTCTGGCGAGGCAGTCCGCAGGCAGATAGGGTCTCAGCCTGCGTACCAGATGGAGCTGGTAAACAGCTGCCCTGGATACAGATTTGACCTGTGCCTCCATGGACAGCTGTGAGTCCAAAATGACTCCCAGGCTGCGCACCTGGTCCTTCATGGGCACAGTTACCCCATTCAGGACCAGGGAATCCTCCACACCTGCCCACCTCCTGTCCCCCAAAAACAATACTTCTGTCTTGTCAGGATTCAATCTCAATCTGTTAGCCGCCATCCAACCTCCAACCGCCTCCAGGCACTCACACAGGACCTTCAATGCCTTCACTGGTTCTGATTTGAAAGAGAGGTAGAGCTGGGTATCATCCGCATACTGATGAACACCCAGCCCAAATCCCCTGATGATCTCTCCCAGCGGCTTCATGTAGATGTTGAAAAGCATGGGGGAGAGGACAGAACCCTGAGGCACCCCACAAGTGAGGGCCCAGGGGTCTGAACACTCATCCCCCCCACCACTTTCTGAACACGGCCCAGGAGGAAGGAGCGGAACCACTGTATAACAGTGCCCCCAGCTCCCAGCCCCTCAAGACGGTCCAGAAGGATGTTATGGTCGATGGTATCAAACGCCGCTGAGAGATCCAGCAGAACTAGGAAACAGCTCTCACCTTTGTCCCTAGCCCGCCAGAGATCATCAACCAGTGCGACCAAGGCAGTTTCAGTCCCATGATGAGGCCTGAATCCCGACTGGAAGGGATCCAAATGGTCCGCTTCTTCCAGGCGTGCCTGGAGTTGTTCAGCAACCACTCGCTCAATCACCTTGCCCAAGAATGGAAGATTTGAGACTGGGCGATAGTTGGCTATCGTGGCCGCATCTAAAGATGGTTTTTTAAGAAGCAGTTTAATAACCACCTCTTTCAGCAAGTCTGGGAAGGCTCCCTCACGGAGGGAAGCATTCACCACCCCACGAAGCCCATCGCCCAGTCCTTCCCGGCTAGCTTTTATAAGCCAGGATGGGCAAGGATCAAGGAGACAAGTGGTTGGTTTCACTCGTCCAAGCAGCCTGTCCACATCCTCGGGGGTAACAGATTGGAATTGATCCCACACAACTTGACTAGACAGGACTCTAGCACTCTCCCGCCCCGGCCCTGCTCCCACGGTGGAGTCTACCTCTTCTCGAATCTGAGCGACTTTATCTGCAAAAAACTTTGCAAAGTCATTGCAGGAGATCATGTTGCCCTTACTGGGCCCTGATGGAGCAGGTGGTTCCGCTAAATTGCGAACCACCTGAAAGAGTCTCCTGCTGCTGTTTTCCGCAGATGCAATAGAGGCAGTGAAGAAAGTCTTCTTCGCCGTCACTATTGTCACTTGGTAGGCTCGACATTGAGCTCTAGACCGTGTCCAGTCAGATTCAGAATGGGTTTTCCGCCACCGGCGCTCTAGCCGTCTCAACGATTGTTTCATTGCCCTCAGATCCGTGTAAAACCACGGGGCTGTCCGCGCTCCATGCAATCGGAGAGGGCGCTTTGGAGCCAAACAGTCAATAGCCCTGGTTAACTCCACATTCCAGCGGGCCACCAGGGAATCAGCTGAAAGGCCATCAACATGGGATAAAACATCCCCTACCACTCTCTGGAAACCATTTGGATCCATTAAGTGGTGGGGGCGGACCATCTCAATCGGTCCCGCCTCCCTGCAGAGGGGAAGGGTCGCGGAGAAGTCCAGTTGCATCAGGAAGTGATCTGACCATGGCACTTCTTTCGTTTCACTTTTACTTAGTGTCAGATCACCAACATCCATAGAGGTAAACACCAGGTCCAAGGCATGTCCACGGCTATGGGTTGGGCCAGACTTATTCAGGGACAGCCCCATGGAGGCCATGCTTTCCACGAAGTCCCGAGCGGCCCCTTGTAAGGTCGTGTCGGCATGGATGTTAAAATCCCCTAGGACAACCAAACTAGGTGTCTCCAGGAGGACATCCACCACGACCTGAAGCAGCTCGGGCAGGGAATCCTTGGTGCAGCGGGGAGGTCGGTACACCAATAGGAATCCTGTACTGCCCCTATTGCCCAACTTCCAGAACATGCACTCAGAGAACTGGGTCTTTCCAATAGGACGCCTGGTGCAAACTAATGACTTTCTAAAAATCACTGCAACCCCCCTCCTCGCCCACAAGGCCTGGGTTGCTGTGCGTAAGAGAAACCTGGTGGACATGCAGCGGCAAGGACAGGCCCATCTGCTTCATCCAACCAGGTCTCTGTCACACATGCCAGGTCAAATCCTCCATCCACAATCAGGTCGTGGATGGCAGTGGTTTTATTCATCATTGACCTGGCATTGCAAAGCAACACTTTCAGGTCATGTGGGTTTCCCTTGTTGATTCCAGTATCCTTCCGGTCAGTACCAGACCTGGAGGCAGGGATAGTCCTCAGACAACGACTAAGCCTGCTTCCTCGGTAATGACATGGTCTGGTCTTAGCGTAACTCCTCCTCTTACCCATGATCACTGAGATCAGTTGTCCGAGTGCATCCCCCCCTGTGGAACCTGCCCCAGCCATTTTGTTTGCTGGGACCCACTCCCAGGCAGCCCTGACCCCTCCCCTTAAAATCAAATTAAAGCCTATACAAAAAACAAACTAACAGAACATTAAAACTATAAAAACAAAAAACAAAGTTACAAACACAACATAATTAAACAAATTCCCCCACCCAACTAAACACCCACCCCACCCCACACACCCGAGGCCTCCCTGGAGCCCCACAAACCGCGGAGGTGAGTATGGGGCCCGCCCCCAGGCCCAAGGTGGAAAAAGGGCTTCAAGGGGGAGCAGTCCTCCCCACAAGCTCATGGCAAAGCGGCAGCAGCAATGTCCCGAGGCCTCCTTGGAGCCTTATATGCTGTGGTGGAGTATGGGGCCTGCCCCCAGGCCCAAGGTGGAGTATGGGCTTGCAGGGGGAGAGGTCCTCCCCACAAACTCACAGCAGAGCGGCAGCAGCAATGTCCCGGGCATCCTTGGAGCCTTATATGCTGAGGTGGAGTATGGGGCCCACCCCCAGGCCCAAGGTGGAAAAAGGGCTTCAGGGGGGAGCGGTCCTCCCCACAAAATCTTAAGCATTTAGATTACAATCAAGGGAATGATTCATTTGACTCCTAGTTTTGATTTCATACTGATCCCCCCTTCTTCATTTAACAACATGGGAAAATGTTTTCAACAGGGAATCTGTGCATAGCCCTCTTGAGAACTATGGGACTGTTTTTGGCTGTTTTCTTTAAGAACAAAATTAGTAAAATAATTTACAGGACAAATGAGACAAAGTAATTCTCTTTTTATGAATAGGCGCTGCCCCTTGCCAGGTGTAATGACCACTGCCATCCTGGCTACAGCAGAAAAAAGAAAGAGGGGAAGCCATTTTGTTGCTATGATTGTGCTCCATGTCCAGAAGGGATGATTTCAGACAAAAATGGTAGGAGATGTATTGCCACTATTTTCTACAGCAGCAACTCAGCTCACCAACACATATTGCATAACCCCAACAATTAGTTCAATTTATTTGCTTGTTTATTTCAGACATGATTACTTGCTTCAAGTGCCCAGAAGATCGCTTTCCAAGCAAGGAACAAGATCAATGCATCCCTAGGCTCCTGAATTTCCTCTCTTTCTCAGAACCTTTCGGTATCACTTTATCTCTCTTGGCTCTGTCTTTTTCTTTGATCACTGCTTTTGTGCTCAGAGTCTTCACTAAGTATCAAGACACTCCCATTGTCAAGGCCAACAATCGGGACCTCACCTATGCTCTGCTCATCTGCCTATTGTTCTGCTTCCTCTGCTGCTTCCTATTCCTTGGCTGGCCTCACACAGTGACCTGCTACTTAAGACAAACAGTTTTTGGAGTCATCTTCACTGTGGCTCTTTCAAGCATATTGGCAAAAACTATCACTGTGGTTTTAGCATTTGCAGTCACCAAACCAGGATCCAGGATGTTGAAATGGGTTGGGAAACAAATTTCCCACTTCATTCTTTTTGGTTGCTCCTTTGTTCAAGTCTGTATTTGTACTGTATGGCTAAGTACTGCTCCTCCCTTCCCAAATTTTGATATGCACTGCCTGGCAGAAGAAATAATAGCAGAATGCAATGAAGGTTCAGTTTTTATGTTCTGTTGTGTCTTGGGGTACTTGGGATTTCTGGCCACAGTCAGCTTCACTGTGGCATTTCTGGCCAGGAAGTTGCCGGACAGCTTCAATGAGGCCAAATTCATCACTTTCAGCATGTTGGTGTTTTGTAGCGTTTGGTTGTCCTTTGTGCCCTCTTACCTGAGCACAAAGGGGAAATACATGGTGGCTGTGGAGATCTTCTCTATCTTGGCCTCCAGTGCTGGGTTGCTGGGTTGCATATTTGCCCCTAAATGCTACATAATAATTCTGAGGCCTCATTTGAACACTAAGGACCAATTAACCTGGAGAAAATATTAAGAATCTAATCATTTTTAAATTTTATATGATCTTAAAATGGTGGTATTTATTAAAGAATAATATTACTAAAATATATAATTTACTCCTTTGTTTTTCCCAAATACTATTTTCCGCACACTAAGCTAGGGCTAAGTGTTTAGAATGTGGTGCAAAACTCTTTACTTCTATGATTCAGTGCTTTCTTCATTCTCCTGTTTATTTGGGCTTCTGAAACTGTATCTGTCATGAAAAGTTTATCTATGATGGGTGTAGATGTTCCCCCATTGATTAGTCATTTATGTGACTTCCACTGAGGCAAAACCTCATGTGTCCCCTCAACTACCTATGATAGTTTAATTTTGTAGAAATGTGATGGCTTTGTATTGTATTTGCAAAACATGAGGGTCAGAATACTGGACTGCCACATGGCCAAAAATCATTTTGGAAGGACCTACTTTTGCCATGAGTATAGTGAATGATAGTGAACCTGTCAGAAAATGAATGTACTGTGACACAGTTTCTATCTTTTATAATAAAATATTGTGTTAAGGATATGCAATGCAAGAGAGTTTTTGTAATTTTTAAAAGTTATGTTAGTTTGTAAATGTAATGAATACAAAAATATTTATTTGTTTATTTGTGCCTGATTACTACAATGCATCAATATACATGAAACTTCTATTCCAAATAAGCAGGCTCTTTGCCTCTGTCCTGGAGTTCCTCTATGCTTTTGAACTTCTCTCTCTGAGCTCTTTTGAGAGCTCATGTTACTTGTCTCACTAACTTAAAGTGAGATCTGATATTATTTTCCAGTCATGGAAAACATTTTACATCTCTCTTACTCTACATACTTTGCGTTGCTTTATTTGATCTTCAGATAGCACAGAATGTCATCTCTGCCCCCCACCAACTACTTGAAATTTCTGGAAAAACTTTCTTTTTCTAGGCATTTCTCAATTAACAATAATCTTTTCCCCATCCCTGGCCCCCCTATTGTACATCTCAGATGCTAAAGCTCTATAGATGCTCATGTAGAATGACCTACTTGATTGTGGTAAGAATGTTGAAGAATTATTTTTGTTATAATTAAATCCGTAACTATCATTCATATGTTCAAACCCCCTAATTTCAGATTTGACCTTTACACTTTGTGACACACCCTGAACACCAATTGGTCACATTGATCATATGCTCACTGGAAGACTGAATACTGAATAAGCCTTTATAGGAAAATTAATAACGATCTCAAGTATCATTGATGTTCTCATACTAGTTTAAGTTTTTCATTTGACTTGAAACCAACAGCAGTTTTATCTCAACCTCATAGTGTACTGGGAAGAAGAAGGGGAGACCAAAGGGGGAGATCCATCTTGGGCAAGGTGCCTGAAGGTTAGATGGGAGAGATACCTTGCACTCCAATGATGCACTGCTGTGGGGAACAAGTTCCTCTTGAAACTACCATGCTGTAAAATTAGGACTCCATGCAGATTGAAGGTGTAAATATCTGAATAAATTATATTTCTGAAAGTTACGACAGTCTCTGCCACATCTTCAATTGTCCAAAGGAGCACAAACCCCAGGAGAATGCCTGCACTCCTTTGGGGAAATTCATATCCTAAATAGACAGTAACCTGCCCTACTTCCATCCCATGGGCCCTAGTCATCTCTTGTCACTTTTGTCTCATATCCTTACTGAGTGCACATGCAACATTTATCCCACATATGGTACACTGAGATGTGATAACTTGTCTTCTGTTCCTGAAAATTATGTTTGTATAGGAAAGTACTCTGGAAAAATTACATTGGACCCTGTAATTTATACTAAATACTATGACTCCTCCTGTACTTTAGCAAACTCCCCCATGGATTTGTCAAGCTACAGTGGTAATCAAAAACAATCTGAAACCCATATAGAGTATACCTTTGTACAGAGCTCGATGACAGGAAGAACAATGCCAGTCTAATTGACAAGTTCACCTCATCAAAAGAATCTGGAGCCACAGAAGAAAGACTGTGACAACATAGTGGAAGGTTCATAGCAGACAGAAAACACAATTCTTGGTCGATATTTACCCTAAGAGAAAAGAATGTCTATGTGGTTACTATTCCTCTTTCTATGGCTGCAGCTGCCCTCAGCTGATGGAAAGGAAGACACTGTTATGTGTATCACAGCTGATCTCTTCCTGCTCCCCTATGAATATTATCAGAAAGGGGATGTACTTATTGGAGAGATGACTTCTCAGCTTGGCTGTATGATGGATGAAATATCTTTTAGTGAACACCCTAAAACAAAGTTTGCAGATCAGCTTCTGTAAGGAATCTCCCCCATCCACCTGCCCAAATAGACACAAGATTAGGTCATATACAATCTAAAGAAGCCATACAAGTACCTGCAGTTAATATGAATGGATTATTCAAAGGTGTATATGATATCCCATCTACACTATATTATTGGTATTAATTTGCACCAGTTTGCTTTTCCATATATGAGTGGAAAGCACTTTTGCTGCACATTGCCTCAGAGCACATTGCCTCCACAGTGGAGGATCTGGGTTCTTTAACCATTCTCCCCCCTCCTTTTTTTTAGTAACAAAGGTTTCAACTGGCAGCCAGGACTCACATTTTTGCACCAATAAAGTCTGGGAATTGGCTACTTAATGTGAGCAACCTGTGGCCAGTAGGACATACCGCAATATTGTTTTTCCTCATCATCTTGTCATCTGCAGCACACACTCTATGTTCTGTATTTATATACTAGTAGTGCCTGGGTACTGAACATATTATATACTCAATCATCATTGCTAGAACAGCTTTTTAACAAAAAACAAAAAACAAATCCTCTCTGAGTTCTGTGTGAAGGACATTACTTCTATGGACTCCAGGTTTGGCTTAAAGTTGTTGTTCCTCTCTGACCCACCCATGATTGCCTCATTTTGTTTGCTCCACTGATGCATATTTTCTTGCCATAGCAGATGCCTTGGCAGCATGTTCCAGTATTAGATAAATTGTTCAACTGCACATTTTGTATCAGATGTAAGTAGAACTTATGCCATATCATAATGACAACTTCCAGAAGGTTTATCTACATTATCAATAAATACTTATTTTTCTTGTAGATTTGAAAATATGGCAACTTAAGACCTAATTATGTTTGCTGCAAAAATGATATAAGGAAGGTAATTCTCACAGACAGGTGATAACATGAAGGGTTGAGGGTTAGATATCTGTCTTACACAAGATGAAATTTTTAATTTAGTGCTACACCGAAGAACTATCAGCATGTCCTATCCTTGGCATTTGCTGTGAAAGAGATCAACGAGAATCCAAAGATCCTACCAAATGTCAGCCTGGGGTTCCACACTTATGATAGCTACACAAATGAAAGGATGACTCATCAGAACACCTTGAAGCTTCTGTCCAGCACAGAAAGAATTGTCCCTAACTTCATATGTGACAGGAAAAAGAATATGATGGCTGTTATTGGGGGACAAGACTCTGACATTACCCTTCACATGGCTACTATCTTAGACATCTACAAGATTGCACAGGTAGGATGAGTGTGTGTGCAATCAAGCTTTTTGGAATCTAATATAATAGGCCTTCCCTGGCATTTTCTAAACTTTATTTCTATTGCACTCTTCTTTTATGAGTGAGAAAAATATTGCATGGGCAAAATGTATAATTGATTCCAAAGCCCAATTCTTTGCTTATATTTTATCACAGCATCCATGGAGTAGAAAATAAAAATCATTTATACTTCTTTTCATTGTGTACGTATATGTTGAGCAAGGAGCTATACATTTCTTTCATTTTGATAGCAGCAGCATATTCAGCAGTGGAAATAATTTCTAAGATGTTTGATCTTATGATGATGATTATAACCAATTGATTTGCTGTATGCATGTTTCTTTTCCCCCAAAAAAGATATTTATTAAAGATTTTAAACATTAAATTCACCAAACAAATATAAAACCATCACCCAAATACAACAAACAGAGAAAAACAGGAAAAAACAAAAGAAAAAGTAACATATAATAAAAAACACACAACAAGATCCCATATTCATCAACCATATTTTCTTAACCTTTTGGACTTCCTCACATCTCCCATTCCTGCGTTCCCAATTATGAAATTATAAACAGCAAATTATCACCTTGTTTCAACTCCTATCTTGTAGTTTTCAAATATTATGTCTTCGACTTTAAATATTTTTATCAAGTGCTTAGAAACTTAATTTACATAATAATACTCCAAAATTCATCTTTTTCTTAAACATCACATATTCTCATATTTCTTTCAACTAAATTGCTGATGCCATGTTGTTTTCAGACCTGCATCCTTGTTAACACTCATACAATTTACAATGTTTCTGTAAATAGTCCTTAAACTTTTTCCAGCCCTCTTCCACTGCCTCTTCTCCCAGGTCTCGGATTCTGCCAGTCATTTCCGCCAGTTCCATGTAGTCTATCAGTTGCGTCTGTCATTCTTCCATGGTGGGCAAATCTTGGGTCTTCCAATATTTTGCGATAAGTATTCTTGCTACTGTTGTTGCATATGCTGTATGCATGTTTCTAATATGGATGCCTCAAGCCATACATATTTTGTCCAAGGTATGAAGGAATTATGTGGAGAGAAGTGATCAACATTTAATTATGTATCTGCAACCTTCCTCCAAATATAAAATATCGAGTGGAGGGTCTCATATAACTTTTGGTGTTGTAGTTCTGCAGGCCAATAAGAGAAAAAATATAAATATTAATGAAGGGATAATCCGAAATTTATTTTGTTGCTTGGGGAAATGTCTGAGTGGCAAGGGCAACCCGGTCAGACGGGCGGGGTACTAATAAAATAACAAAAAAATAGTAATTATCACAACACACACAAAGTAAGGCAACATACATTTTGCACAGGTTGCAAAGAGATCAACATAATTCAAAATAAATATTTCCTATCTGATATTTTGATAAAATAAAAAGAAGATGGACTTTAGTAATGGCAAAAGTATATCAGTATGCAAAAAAATGGAACAAAGCTTTTTATATTTTCACTTCTTATATTAGAACAAATATAAATACCGAAGAATATTTCTATTTTGGAAAATTTGAATAAATCTTGGCAGTTTAGTCTGACTTCTGAGCATCATGTTGAAATTAATCCTATTTCCCCTTAGGTGGCCTACTGCGTACTAGCTCCAGTGAGGAGTATTAAAGCCCAGCTTCCTTCCCTCTACCGAATGGTTCCCAAAGAAATCTATCAATACAAAGGGATTGCACAGCTACTTCTCCATTTCCAGTGGATATGGGTGGGGATTATTGCAACAGATGATGAGAGTGGAGAAACATTTATGGAGATCTTGATCCCATTGCTCTCTCAACATGGAATCTGTACAGCCATCTATCAAAAAATGCCATCCTTATCTCAAGCTATAGAGAATTTCAGTTCATTAGACATCATTCGGACCACATCTGTTCGCTTCATCACTTCAGAAGTCAAAGTACTGATTGTATGTGCAGAACCTAAGACCATTGCAGCTTTGATATGGATTATATATTTATTTTCCTTATTAGAAGGTATTAGAGAGATTTCTATAGGAAAGGTGTGGATTATGACAGCACAATGGAATTTTTCGCCAGAAATACTGCACAAAGATTTTGATATACAGGTCTTTGATGGCACATTGTCTTTTGCAATCCACTCAAATGAAATGCAGAGTTTCACAAGCTTCCTGAAGACATTGAATCCTAACACTGCCAATGAAGATGGTTTTATCAGGATCTTCTGGGAGCAGGCTTTCAACTGCTTCTTTTCTGCTTCTAATGAGCACGAGGAAAGGATGGACAGCTGCACTGGCCTGGAGAAGCTGGAAAGCCTCCCTGGGACCCTGTTTGAAATTAGCATGACTGGCCAAAGCTACAGCATCTACAATGCAGTTCATGCCATAGCACATTCTTTGCATAGGATGTACTCATCCATGTCAAAACACAGAGCCATGGCAAAGAGAAGTAAACTAGATCATAAAAATCTTAAGTCTTGGCGGGTGAGATTTCACACCCAGAACAACCACTTGGTCGGTTGGAATACATCAACAGAATAAAACCAGCACACAATTTTCACCTCTGTTTTAAACTGCTACCTCTTCCAGCTTGCTTGTTTTCGTTTTCTTGAGCCTATTTTATTTTAACTACTGTTTTGTGTTTGTGTATTTATCAATTATGTTTTCCTTGAAAGCTAGCATAAAAATACTTTAATAATAAATATATAAATATCTATTACCTATATGTTTCTGAAAATTGTAGTGTAGACACACCCCTTTTCTGAAACCTAGTTTAAAGAAGAAATTTCATTATCCCCATAATAGTGCATCTATGGCCATTTTTCTTTTCTTTTGTTTTCTTTTCTTGCCTTGCTAGCAGTGGCCACAGATGCACCATTATGTATTTATTTACTGTGAAAATTCCATTGAGTGATCTTTATAGTCCTCTTCCCCACCATAGCAAGAAAAATGTATTCTTGTGTTGTCCCTTTTTGTCATTCAGTAAAGTCTGCTTATTCTTCATTCTGCATAGCTTCACTATTTCCTGAGGTGCATCTCATTTAACAACAGTGTTGGTGATACAGTTTCATTTGATGAGAATCGTGAACTAGCAGCTGGATTTGATATTATGAACTGGGTTACTTTCCCAAACCAATCCTTCTTGCGACTGAAAGTAGGAAGAGTGAATCCACAGGCATCACAAAACCAAGAATTTACATTGAATAAGGAGGACATCATGTGGAACAGTGCTCTTAATCAGGTGAGACTGGACTACCAATTTATTTTAAAAGAGGGACATGTATTTTAAAAATGTGGATTCTAAGATACAATATTGTATAGTAAATCATTCCAAAATTTTGCTACACTGAAAAATAAACTCCATTCCATAGGACTCGAAGCTAGCAGATGATTATGCCACCAAATGTTTATTATGAAGTAGAATTTGAAAATTGCTTGGTTCTACACAAATATGAGTTCCAAGTATTTGTACGTTTACTAAAAACTAAAAACTAAAAAAGTAAGCACTCTGTGAAATAAAGCTGCAATCCAGGAGTTAGTTTCCTTGAACTGAGATCTCATCTGCACTATACATTTAGAATAGTATCATACCACTTTAAGCAATCATGGCTTAAACCATTGACTTGTGATGTGACCAGAAACCAACACAGGGGCTAACTGCTGGCCAGTTTTTCTCTTTTCTGCAGAGGGCAAAGTTATTTATATGCTCTGATAACCCGTAGCAAGCAACATTGTAAAATGTTATGAGGTCAGGATTGTAAATTACCCTAACAAGCTAATCAGCCTCACAGCTGCTGTCTTGGTCTTTTGATGACTATATCACTATGCTTCAAAAATATTTTACAGCCTTTTATCCTGTTAAAATTATAAATATATTTAAAGTTTCAAAGCTTATACACTTCCTTGACCCTCTAAACTTTTTACACAATACAAACTGTAGGAGTGGTGCATTTGAGTGCCAAATTCATCCAGAATAGTTACTATTGCTACATAGTAACACAACTCTGTTGAATATTGAGTCAGGCTATCTGGTGTAACTGGAAGTAGTCTTTGAAGGTCACAGGAATATATCTTACCCAGTTTTTTCTGCCTGAGAGCCATCTCAGTGGGGATTGAATCTTCCTGTTTGTGCATCTTGAACTTTGGTGCTCCCCATCACACCTTTGAAATACATCCTGAATTAGGAATAGGGATGAAGAAATATGGCAATTTTGTTTTCCCTCAATATCTCATATCTCCAATCTTGAGTTCAATTCTCCTCATTTTCATTCAGTTTGCTTTAAAAAATTTCTCAGGAAAAGAGTTTATAAACAAATTTGTATTAATATGCATATGTGCATTCTTGCCAGTAGAAATATTTTGGAAACAAATTTCCCAAATGCCATGCACTTTAATGTTATCTTCACTAATGTTGCACTTATATGCATAATTTACATTGGTATATGTCTTTTTGTACATACGTTATGGCCTGTGAAACTGCACTGCAAAATTCAGAGAAGTGCAAATTTCTAAGGATTGCTGTGTGAGAAGTGAATTTAATTTTCAATACAAATTAAATTTATTCATCATCCCAAATCAAGACTCTTTGCTATCACTTGGTTAGATCTTAACAAATGTTATGATAATTGGAACACCAGTTTCCATTTATACTATGAATACAATGAAATATTTATAATTTTGGCCTTGTTGTAAACAATGTAAATATGTAGCCTAAAGGAAACTTGAACACTTGCAAGTCCTCTGCCTCCCTTTTCTGGGGAATATAGGAGGGAAATTCCACACACTTTCACCCAAAATGACACCACCATTTTTAGTATTAGTTACTTTTCCAATCAATAATTTTCCAGGATTCTGCCCATTTGCCTATTGTCTAATTCATGATTTCTTGCCATCAGTCCCAATACCGCTTCTCAAGGCCAGAAACATTGTTGCTGACTGCTTTGTTTCAAAGCTAAAAACACACATTATCATCTTTTTATGAATAGGTGCCACCCTTTGCTTTGTGTAATGACCGCTGCCATCTGGGCTATGTGAGAGAAAAGAAGGAGGGGAAGCCATTTTGTTGCTATGACTGTGGTCCATGTCCAGATGGGATGATTTCAAACCAAAAGGGTAGGAGACATCATGTGCAGTGGTATAAGATACTCCATCTTATATTTCATATATTCCCATGTAAAAGAGGTTCAAGTTTTTCTTTCACATTGTCAGGGTACTTTCCATTTTCCTTGACTATCATTCAGAATGTTGGTGGCGCCAGCATTTAATTTACTTTTTCACTGTGAGCTAGGTTTGGATAATGGATGTGTTTTTATTTTTACTGAACATTTGTTCCAAACTCTGCAGCCACTTTCAAACACCTCTTTTCAACTTTGAAAATAGTGGAGGCTGGTAAATTACAGTCAATAGGGTACTACCCTACCAACCTCAGTTTGCCCTTAGTCAGCCCCCACCTGCTTGCCTTCTAACTTACTTCTAGTCCACGGGGTAGGAGCACTGGTTGTCCATGTCCAATTAGTCTCAGTGCTGCTATTGTAGAACACAGAAAATATACAAGTTGTGCATTAGTGAAAGCAATTTATTCACAGCAATATTAATTGCCCTGTAGCAGGTCTGCAAAGAATAGCAGTCAGTAACCCAAAGTGGTGTTAGTTTACAAAGCCCAAACTCCAATCTCAAGCTTTTGGGGATGTAATCCTAGACATGTTTACTCAAAGGAACCTACTCCAAAGTAAGTGAGTATAGGGTTGTGTCCTTGGTCTTGGTCTCAAAATTGCATTCTACGTTACAGATACCCACTACGTTTTTTTAGTTTATTTTATACAATGTCTAGGGTTTTTAACTGATTTTCACTTACATAATATATATATATATTCTGCTTTCCTATAGTTCATGTATGTGTCTTGACTAACTGAAACAAACAAA
Organism: Podarcis liolepis; assembly: GCF_965112155.1. NCBI lineage: Eukaryota > Metazoa > Chordata > Lepidosauria > Squamata > Lacertidae > Podarcis > Podarcis liolepis. The sequence goes on along the minus strand of NC_139573.1, from coordinate 23,819,501 downwards.
CAAACACAGATCTGAACAACAGAGCAGAAATTGGAAATGGATGCATTCACTTCATTTTGCACTTGGGCAATAAATGTCAAAAGAAGAAGAAGAAATGGTAAATGCTTGTGACTATTAATGCCTCTTTTATTTCATTTTTTCAGATATGGACAATTGTTTCAAATGCCCAGAAAATCAATTTCCAAACAAAGACCAAGATCAATGCATTCAAAAGGCCTTCAATTTCCTTTCTTTCTCAGAACCTTTAGGGCTCACTTTAGCTTTCTTGGCTCTGTGTTTTTCTCTGATCACAGCTTTCATACTTGGAATCTTTACTAAGCATCAAGACACTCCCATCGTCAAAGCAAACAATCGGGAACTCACCTACTCTCTCCTCATTTCCTTATTGCTCTGCTTCCTCTGCTCCTTCCTTTTCATTGGGTGGCCGCACATAGTGACATGCTACTTACGACAAGCTGCTTTTGGTATCATATTTTCAGTGGCTGTTTCATGCATATTGGCCAAAACAATCACTGTGATTCTGGCTTTCGTGGCCACCAAGCCAGGTTCCACAATGAGAAGATGGGTGGGGAAAAGATTTACATATTTCATTCTTCTTGGTTCCTCCTTTATTCAAATGAGTATTTGTGCTGTATGGATATGCACAGCTCCACCATTCCCAGATTTTGACTTTCACTCTCTGACTGAAGAAATTGTAGTTGAATGCAATGAGGGGTCTGCCACAATGTTTTATTGTGTCCTTGGTTACCTGGGTCTCCTGGCCTTTGTGAGCTTCACCATGGCTTTCCATGCCAGGAAGTTGCCAGACAGTTTTAATGAAGCCAAGTTCATCACTTTCAGCATGTTGGTGTTTTGCAGTGTTTGGTTGTCCTTTGTGCCCTCTTACTTGAGCACCAAAGGGAAGCACATGGTGGCTGTAGAGATCTTCTCCATCTTAGCCTCCAGTGCTGGATTACTGGGTTGCATCTTTGCCCCTAAATGTTACATAATTATCCTGAAACCTAACTTGAACATAAAAGACCACTTATTTAGGAGGAACTGGTAATGATCTACTAATTTCAGATTATTATTTTTTTGCCAATTAATTTTTATTACATAATTTTTATGAATCTAAATTATGATGCTTCCTGGAAGAAATACATAAACAAGCACTTCTTTTCCTGTTCAATGAACTTTTGATATTACATCTCTTTCTAATTAATTTTGTCTTTTGGAATAATGTACTTCAGACTTTTAAAAAATAGCAAATCTCATTTGCAAATTATAGAATCATAAAATCATATGTTGGTTTCCTCCTTCCCCAGCTGGGATTATAGTTTAAAAGACAGTATCTGTGTTTAGGGGAGGGAACATTTAGAATGGTAGTTGGGAGTTATGCAACATGATTAGCAAGTCATGAGCTGGAAGGAGGTGTGGTGGCTTCATGTTTGTGGAATGCTTTCCCCAGGAGGGCTCTCCTGGTGCCTTCATTATATACCTAGGGCACAAGCATCAAAGGGAAGCACATGGTGGCTGTAGAGATCTTCTCTATCTTGGCCTTCAGTGCTGGGTTAGTGGGTTGCATTTTTACCCCTAAATGCTACATAATTATCCTGAGGTCTGATTTGAACAGCAAAAATAATCTAATTAAGAGAAATTAGAATACATTTACTAATAATTGAGATCCTTATAATTGACTTTGCATTTGTTTTTGAAAAAAGATAACAAAAATATGCATATGCTAATATAACTTCCACACGAGCAACATTGAGTGGCTTTCCAAAATTACTTAAGCTCTATACCACATCAACAATTTTTTATTAAAAAAAAATCTGAATTCCATTCAAAGTACAGCACCTATGTCAGTCTTATAAAACATATGTAGGAGAGTGGAGTGAGGTCCTGCCATCAGTGGAACTGCCATAAGCTCAATGCAAAACAGATAACATGAGCACAAATATATTTTGACTACTGGGGGCAGATTTGGCTTGAAATTCTCTCTCTCTCTCTCGATCTGTAAAAAATAACAACCAGCAATAGTGTTTCAACCCAATGTTACTGCTGTTTCCTGGATAAATATGGGGGTAAGAGATGTTGATATGCTCCTACTTCTATCAAGAAATAAGTGTACTGAAAGAAGTAGACTGCTGCCTGATAATCGGAATGAAGTAATAAATATTAACAGAACAACTAAATCTGTTGAATGTATGAGATCCAACTGAATATGAATATACAGCATTACTGAAATTCATTAACAGATCTGGTTAAAATTGCAAACAAAAAGACACAATATAAGACATCAATGTAACTAACTTTTATTTGTGTGATTATATTAAAGTAAAAGTTAAACCCCAAGCTTTAGTATTTGTCTACCATTTTTACTATGGGCCTGAATAATCTCTACACAACAAACACAGCCCACTCAGTTCCAGTGAAATCTGACAAATACATATTGTCAGGGGTTCAGGGACAGAGGCACAGGTGAGGGGGGAGACGGAGAGCGATGGGGAAGAAACCCAGGACAGTGAGGAAGAGGATGACAATGACTTGAGGTCTTCCATGAGTCTCTCAAGTGAATCGGAGGATTCCCAGAAGGAGGCGCCCCTGGTCAAGCGAAGGGGGGTCACAGGGGGGACTTGCCGGGAGCAGGGAAGCAGCAGGGAAACCCCAAGTGGGAGTGGGAGATCGGGGTCGGCTTCCCAGGAGGAACGGAGTGAGAAGGGTGGAGTTCCCAGTGTGACACACGGAGCAGAGCAGGAAGGAGACAGGGGAAGGAGATCGGGGCAGGACGTCCGGCCGGAAGGGGCGGAGAGTAGTACAGGGAGTAGTGTAAATGTCAAAAGGAAGGTCAGGGGTAGCGAACGCGCACCAAGTTCAAATGTGGAGGCGCACGGAAATGCAGAGAGCCCGGAGGAGGAGCCTGGCCCCAAAGCACGAAGGAGGGGGGAGCAGGCATCTGAGGGATCCGCGTCAGGGGAAAGCAGGAGGGAAGGAACCCAGGGGGGCAGGAAGACCCTGTGGAAAAGAAAGGACAGGAAGAGGTGGTCTAGCACAAGCCTCTTAAACTGGTGTAGAGGCGGGACCGATTCAGAGGGGACTTCAAACGTCTAGGCTAAGAGACGCGGGGCTGCGCGCCTCGGTTGTGGAACCAATAATGAACTGCAATAAACATCCTTGTATATAAGAAGAGCTTGGCGTTGGTCTTTTGTGAGCTGAGACCTGAGGCAGCCCCTGACACATATAATCATTTTGCTCTGTTATTTTGCACATAACAATGATCAAGGCTAAGATTTTGAACCCTGTAATCATCTCAGATTGCTAGGATTTATACCTCCTCCTTTCAAATCCTATATGGATTATCTGAGGCAACAGATATCAATAGTGCAGTCAGAAAATTTACATAAGGTATCTCTGTGCTATTCAGAAGTGGGTGAGAAGCTCCAAACAAGCAGGGCTGCCCCAATTTGAATTTCAGCAGGATCTCTTTACCAAAACAAAAGCAAAACCCAGAGCCATTGAATTGGAGGGCCTTTTAACCTAGCTGATTGTGAATTTCAGGTAGAAACTGGCGCTTATATGACAAACATTAACCCAAGATGGCATGGATATTTCTGCTGCTGCTGCTCCTTTCACTGTGGCTAAAGTTGTCTCAGGCTGTGTATACTGTACATTCTGTTATGTGTACCATGACTGATTTGCTCCATATCCCACACAGGTATTATCAAACAGGGGACTTCATTATTGGAGTGATTGCTTCACAGTTTGGCTGTGTATTTGATGAAATACCTTTCAACTCACATCCTGGAAGAAAGTTTGCAGCTGAACTTATGTAAGGAGATATTTTGTTCTCTGCATAACATGCACTAAATTAGGTCATTAGAACTATATATTTTTGATAAAAGTAATGGTACGTTCCAAAAACTGTCAGCTTCTGACATTTTTTAAAGTTGCATTTAGACTGATTAGAATTACATACTAAATACATATCATTGTGTATTGGTTGCATTTTCCTCATTTTAGATTTATTTTCCTTACCTATAATCTGCTTCTGGCTCTCTCATATTGGCTGCTTACCCAGCATCCGGGTGGGCGCTAGTTGCGGCTCATCATGTCAGACCACCAGCCTCACAGTACAAAGCCCCCCTCATCACAAGGCCAGAAACCGGGGAAAATCCCCAGCCAGCTGCAGAGGTGGCTGGGATATCCTGCCACCCATTGGTCTGAAAATCAGTCAATCTTTTCTCTTGCAGAAAATGAGTGTTGGCTGAATGACCTATGTAGAGGCATCAAAATTGGTTGCAGCTGTAGGCTGGTTTGGCGGCGAGATGGCAAAGGAGCTGTCTTGAATGGTGGATAAGGCATTGGGTGGAATTCTTAGTCAGATATTGGGGCAGGGTGAAGTGGTACAATACTTCTATCCCAAAACAGGTACGATCACAGTTTACTATGTTGACTCTACAAATATACTTCCAGACAAGGCCATCAACATGTAACTCAGGACTATGACACTCTGGGCTGGAAGCTGAAGGGACTTAGGGTACAGGTGGTTTTTACAGGAAGAGAGTCAAAAATACTGGAAGTAACCACTGGCTGCACCAAGAAGTTCTTGGACCATGGTCTCAGCATCCTTGAGGAAGGACTTTTGGCAAGAGATGGCCTGCACCTCACAGCATTTGGCAACAATGTGCTTGCTAAGAGTCTCACAAACCTGTTTTGGAGAGTTTTAAACTAGAGGGAGGAGGGAAGGAGACAAATTACAGAGAAAAGAAGGAAACTGATGTGGTGCTCCAGAAACCGCTAAAGAGCAAGAAACTACATGAAAGAAGCAGCTGGAGGGAATGACTCATGGTTTCTGTTGTCTTCTTGCACAGAGTATGGGAAATAAACAAATATGGCAAGTATGACCTGGTAGACATTACAGAAACCTGGTGGGATGAGATTGATGACTGGGATGTTGGAACTGAGGGCATAACCTCTTCAAAAGGAACAGACCAAACAGGAAGGAAGAGTAGCATTATATGCAAATGAGATGTACAATTATGAAGAGATGCATGACCTGGATCATGCAAGGCAGATTGAGAGTATATGGGTAAAAATTGTAGGAGAAAGAAACAACAGTGACCTTACTGTGGGTCGAAACAAACAAACAAAAAATCCTTCCAGTAGCACCTTAGAGACCAACTAAATTTGTTATTGGTATGAGCTTTTGTGTGCACACACACTTCTTCAGATACACAGTGTACTTCAGTGTATCTGAAGAAGTGTGCATGCACACGATAGCTCATACCAATAACAAATTTAGTTGGTCTCTAAGGAGCTACTGGAAGGAATTTTTTGTTTGTTTGTTTCGACAATGGCAGACCAACACGGCTACCTACCTGTAACTTACTATGGGTGTCTGTTATAGAGTGCCAAGTTAGATTGAAGACCTGGATGATGTCTTCTTAAAGCAGATTATGAAACATTTGAAAAGGAGAGAGATAGTGGTTACGGGAGATATTAACTACCCTGATATCTGTTGAAACTCAAACTCTGCCAAGAATATAAGGTCTAACCAATTCCTCCATTGGCTCACTGACAATTTCATTTCCCAAATGGTAGAAGCAGCAACAAGGCAATCATTTATCTTGGCGCTGGTCATCACCAATAGAGAGGAACTGATCAATGAAGGGGAAGTACTGGGAAACTTGGGAGGAACCTTTTATTAAGGTTTTTAGGACATTGAAGTGGCATAGACAGAGATGCTTTTGTCATATCAATGAAAATGTGTCTGTAACCGATGCCTCCCATCCACCATTCCTTTATTAATGAAATTAATTGTATCACTTTGAAGTTACATTAGCTAACTAATGCATTGTGCACTTAATTTATTTAGTAAAACATATATAATTCTTCATCAAAAATTTCTGTGCAGGCCCACATTCACAGACCTGTAATCTCCCAGCTAATACAGAAGAGCTGTCATCCATCCAAATTTATATAAAACAAGAATATCTTTTCTCAGTAACTCTTGGTTTTGTTTTATTACAACATGTAACATTGTAAATGTAATTTCTTCAGAATGCATGAACAGGGCTTTACACAGATTATTCTCTGTCCTTATGATAATTATCCCACAACATTGCCTTTCAGTTATCCACATTTTCCCCTTCACCTTCTTGAGTTCTCTAGTTGAATTATAACGTCACAACATTAGTTTAAGATATTACTGGAAATACATTGGTACATAATGCAAAATTCCAGCTTGAATTAAAACTCAGTTGTCATAATTGCAATATAAGATTGTCTGTAAACTATGCTGAAATTCAATAAACATGTTTTCTTTGGTTCTTTTGCTGCAAAAGGTATCTTGAACAATGCAATTCTATTGGGAGACAGACCCTTTAATTATAACTATTCACTTGGTTTCAGCCATTTTGCCAAACCCCGTGTGAATTAACAGCCCAGACTGAAGGCTGTTGTAAAATATCCTAGAAAATATGAAGGGCTGCAGGGAAATTCCATGTATCATAAGTATTTAGAACTCTAGACAAAAGGTGTTTGCACCAAGCTGCTTCTGGATTATTGATAAAAGCTGGATATTCCTTGGCAAGAAGTGGTGAAAGATGACTAGGATATTTCTTTTGCTAGGGCTCAGTTTGTGGTTCCCTCAAAAGGTGTGCAAGGTATATGCTGCTATGTGTAGCTTGAGTGAACCCTTCCAGCTCTCACATCAGTATTATCAGACTGGTGACTTTACCATTGGAACAATTGCAACTCAGTATGCCTTCATATTCGAAGAAATAGGTTTCAAAAAAATTCCCACAATAAAGGATATTGATCGACTTATGTAAGGGAATTTTCTTTCTTTCTACATGTGTTAGAACAGATCAGAACAGCAACATGCAGATTATATGCAGTGCTTCCCCCTCCCAGGGGGTACTCAGTGGTATGCAGTACCAGCACCTCTTTTTATTGTTAAAAGGTATGGCACTTACTGTAACAACTTTGTGGTGAGTAGCGGCACCAATGTTTATAGAGAAAAAAGCACTGATTATACTATAACCACTGTCATGATCAAAAAGCTAAGTGCAGATGATAATTAGCAGGTTTCTTACAACCCAGCATACTCTCTTCTACGTTATTTGCTTAGCATTTCTTCAATATACTCCCACCCTCCCAACTCACTCTGAGTGGTGTGTATTCTTGTTTATACATTAAGAAGTAGTAATGGAAGAAGTAGAAGAAGAGGAAATATTAGCCAGCTTAGCTTCGGAATCACTTGCTTATTTGGGGAGGAAAGATCCTTCATTAGGCATTTCTCAGTGATACTCTACTTAATGCTGCCTGCAAAGTCCTTTTACTTTTTACAAAGAAAAAGAAAAGAAAAACTCTGCTGCCCCCCTCTTATTTTTAAAATAATAGGAAGGGTCCAAGGATCCAAGGACATAGAGTAAAGGAACACAGGCATACCGATATATTGCACAGAAAACCACAGTGACACAGCAGTACAAAGCATTGTGGTGGCCCTTATCCAACTTGGGTTACTTTGTTGGCATTGCAGCTCAAACTGTGTAGGGATACAGCCACCCCATATTTGTGTGGCTGCACACTCCTAAAATTAATCCACGGTCTGTTTTTGTCATTCTGCTGGATTATGCTGTGTTTTGTTAATTTGCATTGTATTTTAGCAGTCTTAATAATCTTCCATGTTTTTTTTAATCAGAAAGGCTTCATATATGGGTTTACTACCTGATTTGACAGGGTCCCTGGATTTTTGTACATGCAGTTATAAATCAAGATGAATCAAACCAACCAAATTTAAAGGCTACTTGGAATGATTAATTTAATGCAGAAATAAGTGCCATGTCCTTTATGTTCCCTCTGAAATAAAAAGAGTAAGATGTTATATAGTATGCATTTCGTGTATTTTTGAATGTACTGAAATGAACTGATAATTGACGGCTCAATATATGTCTTAAACATAACATAACTCTTCCTTTAGAGCAAGGCCTAAGTATTACCAGCATGTTCTGTCCTCAGTGTTCGCCATCAAGGAGATCAATGAAAACTCCCAAATCTTACCAAATGCAACCTTTGGCTTCCACATATACGACAGTTATATCAATGCAAGGATGACTCATCAGAACACCCTGAAGCTTCTTTCCAGCCAGGAAAAGATTATCCCGAACTTCAAATGTGATAAGCAAAAGAATTTGATAGCTGTCATTGGGGGACTTGACTCTGAAATATCCCTTTACATGGCTACTCTGTTAGGCATCTACAAGATTCCACAGGTAACATGCATGTGTCATACACCTTAACCTAGTGTAATGTAATATTTATTCTTTTACTATTTAGCTTAAAACTCAATGTCTGTTGTCTCCATTTGTTTTCTTTTTTGTAAGCAACTATAAGCCCATGAGAGAAATAGATAATTGTGTTTTTTAATCTATTGTACATTTAGATGGAAATAGTGAGATACTTTGAAATCACCTGCCAAATAAAATGGTCAGATTTGGGTGGGCAGGTGTGGGAATTCACCAAGTCAGATTACAATCAGAAACCGGTTAAGGGGTGAGAAATGAAGTCCCAAGACTTGCCTTAGGCGTCTAGGGCTAGAATCCTACAACACCTTGAAGGCTACAGGTTCTCTATGTTTACAATACTTTCTTAACAGGGAAATGTGATATCTTCATCCAAAAATAATGGAGTCATTTAGAGACTTGAAGACCTGGATATTTTCCTAGTTTAAAATATTTCTGTAAGTGGCATGATTAATACTTATTCCATTCAGTAGTGTGGGAACTGAGACACAATGTTAAAGGTATATGAAGTACTTTCTACAGCGCTCAATTACACCACAGAACCATCTTATACATTGCAAAAAAGCTGGTTTAAAGGAAGCCTGTGTAGATTAAGCTGGTGTAAGGTTGCAGTAGATCCAAACCCCATTGAGCTGTTCCAGCTGCTGGCAGAGGGAAATCAAGACTTTAACATAGGGTTTTATGCTGGGTTGCCATTTCACATGACCTTATTTATGTAATTTTACTATTGTGTTGATTTTTAAAGATTTTCCTCCTTTCGCTTAGCTTGCCTATTGTATAATTGCTCCAGTGATGGATGTTAAAAACCAGCTGCCTTCATTCTATCGAATGGTGCCGAGTGAAGAATATCAGTATACAGGGATTGTCCAGCTTCTTCTGCATTTCCAATGGACATGGGTTGGGATCCTTACAATGGATGACGATAATGGAGACCAGTTTGTAAAGACATTGATGCCAATGCTTTTGCAGCATGGAATCTGCATAGCCCTCAATGAAAAAACTCCACCTGTATCTCAGGCTATAGAGAAACTTTCATTTGATTCCATTCTGAAAAGGGCTTGTTATCTATCCAACTCTAAGATCAAAGTACTGATCGTAAATGCAGAAAATCCCACCATAACATGTTTGACATGGACAATATATTTATATGTTACATTGAAAAGCATTACAGAGACATCAGTAGGCAAAGTATGGCTTATTACAGCTCAGTGGGATTTCTCATTGGATATAATGCTCAGGGCTATTGATATACAAGTTTTTGATGGTACCTTGAGTTTTGCAATACATTCAAATGCAGTGCCAGGGTTCAGAAAATTCCTTCATCACCTACAACCAAACTCAGTAAAAGGAGATGATTTTATTAGGATCTTCTGGGAACAGGCTTTCAGTTGCTCGTTTTCTGGTTCTAAGGAGGTCAAGCAAACGTCTGATAGTTGCACTGGTGAAGAGAAGCTGGATAGCCTCCCTGGGACACTCTTTGAGATGAGTATGACTGGCCAAAGCTACAGCATCTACAATGCAGTCCATGCCATAGCACATAGTTTACATAAGATGTACTCATCCAGGTCAAAACACAGAGCAATGCAGGACAGAGCTAGATTGGATGCTTCAAATCTGCAATCTTGGCAGGTAATGTTTCAAATAAAGAGTACTCTTCTAATAGCCAGTTTAGTGTATGATGGCACACAATTCAGAGCATACTTAAGAAATGTTTGTTTTTTCTTGAACACGGATTCACAGTTAACAATGGCTGATTTAGAGCCGTCCAGAGGTTACTTGACTCTAACTCTCCTCAGCCCAAGAAAGCAAGATGAATGGTCACAAATGATGAGAGTCATAGCTCAAAAAAATAAAAATAAAAATCAGAAGGGTCATAGATTCTGCATCCATTCAGCAAGTGATCTCATAGAATCATTCTTCCTCTTTTTTGCATCTACCTTGGTTTCTGTAATGCTGATTTACCCTACAAAAGGTCTTACTCTGGACCTAATCGGTTGTTCATAGATTTTACTCTGTGAATTATTATGATCAAATATAATACTCTGTTATTGTTATTGTCATTGACACCTAATGATTTCAGGAATGACCATGTTTACAGGCAGCAAACATAAGGACACCCCATTCCACTCCATTCTGCCCCCTTTTGTGATATTTTCATGACATTTTCAGGTTATTTCTGGGATTGGTGTGATGCACACACGTGTGGCCATGCACATCTCAGACATGCCTAAACTGGTCACTAGCTGTATAGTCAGGGACTGGAGCTTATTAAAATTAGAATGATATAGTAGAATGATCTTGTTCCTTTTTTATTATTTTGTAAAATCTGCCTTTGATTGTTTTCATTCAAGATTCATCCTTTCCTCAGAAGCATCATATTTAACAATAGCGCTGGTGATAAAGTGTCTTTGAATGAGAAGGGTGAATTAGCAGCTGGATTTGACATAATAAACTGGGTTGCTTTCCCAAACCAATCGTTTGCAAGTGTGAAAGTAGGAATGATGGATCCAGAGGCTGTAACAGATCAAGACTTCACAATCAATAATAAGGCTATCACATGGCACAACACATTTAATCAGGTGGGATTCAAACATAGTTATTGCAGAAAATGTCAACAGGGAAAGAGTTCAATATTGAAACGTTCCCCTATGGTGGTGAGCAATGAGAGGGGAAATCAAAACAGCAGACAAGAAAAAGCTTATGGAATACCAAATAAAAACAGAACTAAATGTTGTCCCCGTACCTTCTGACTAGCTGACAGGAGTCCAGCAGGGATATGGGTTTGATAGACTGTCTATCATTGATTCTAGCTATTCCCTACCTTTCTGCTTTCCTTTGTCTAAAAATTAGATTATATTTTTCTATATTTTCTTGAAATATGAGTTCTTGAAATATGAGTTAAAATGGGTTAAAATAACTTTTCTCATGCTAGACAGCCATTCTAGCCATGATTGAAATCTCACTTAATATGAATGTTATTTATGACAAGATGCCTTTGCAGCCTGAAGCCTTTTCGTGAGTTCTTTTTTTCAATAATTAGCAAGGTTGTTAGAAACTTTCCATTGACTTACAGTGAAGTGCTGTAAAAGAATTAAATGTGTATAGAATGGCAGCCTTAGAAACCTCACTTCTATTATAAACAAATTTCTTTACACCATCATAGAGTACTTGAATACAACAGCAATTTGTTTTTCTCCTCTTATCAAAAGGTGCAGCCGCTTGCTGTGTGTAATGACTACTGCTATCCAGGATACAGCAGAAAAAAGAAGGAAGGGCAGCCATTTTGTTGCTATGATTGTACTCTGTGCCCATATGGGAAGATTTCAAACCAAATGGGTAAGGGCACACAATTTCTAATGGTATAAGTAATGCACTGCATCTTTCAATAGATTTACTTTCAGCTCTACAAAACAGAAAACAGATTATGATCATCAAGTTACGAGGCAGATTCCATACATGTTACACCAGATAGACATAACTCCATAAACCTGTTTTTATAAAGCACAAGCTATGAAAATCTTTGCTATCTCTTGTGGAAAGAGAACACTTAGCAAGGCTATGACATGGTATTGTCTAAGGAAATTCTGAATTCTGGAAAAGTCATTCCATGGCTGAAACGTAGATCTCTGAGTCATATAACTACACCCCCTCGGCTCCCCACTTCCTTGTATTGTACTTTTATGTAGCATTTGACAGTAGATGTTTCAAAAATGAAAAATAAACCTGGACTAAAATAAAGCAAAACTTCACACCAGCAGAAGGGCCCACTTTTGTTTGGACTGCTTTAAAAAAGAGTTGTCTCACTTTGGGAGGACTCCAAAGATTGGGTTATATTTCATCATCATTGGGCTGTTCATCGGGCTGTTATTCATCAGCTTTTACACTTCCACTATTTTCAGCAGCAGACCTTGGCTCAAAAATATAACAAAATATCCATGAAAATATGCATTTGAGGGCCGGGGAAGTATTTTTAAAGAGTAGGATTTTTCAGGGATAATTGAAATGCACATTGTTATACAGCTCTTATTTTATAAATATATAGTTATTTCTGAAGACACACAAAATAATCTTTTGGGAAACACACCTGATAAAGTGATGAGGATTGGAAATAGACTGACTTAACCATTCCTAGTCCTCCAGTCCCCAAAGTCTTTATGTTCCCATATGAGTTTTCAGGGCACTCTCTTTAATATGAAATCAGTGTTAAGGGTGGGTGTGGGTGTCAAAATTAGTTTGCTTGGAAAGTGTTCTTTGAAATAATAATAGTTAAGTACCTTTTTACCCATCCCTGTATTGCATTGAACACATCAAAGGCTGTCTTCCACTGAATAGTGAGGAACTAACAGAAAATTTGCTTCATTTATCAGATATGGATTACTGTTTCCAATGCCCCAAAGGCCAATTTCCAAACAGCAACAGAGATCAATGTCTTCCTAAAGTCCTAAACTTCCTGTCTTTCACAGAACCTTTGGGAATCACTTTAACTTTTTCGATTTTGTCTTCTTCTGTAATCACAGCTTTGGTGCTAGAAATTTTCATCAAGTACAAGGACACTCCCATTGTCAAAGCCAACAATCGGAATCTGACCTACACTCTACTCATCTCCCTCTTGCTCTCTTTCCTCTGCTCTTTGCTATTCATTGGCTGCCCTCAAACAGTGACCTGCTGTTTACGACAAACTGCCTTTGGCATCATCTTCTCAGTGGCTGTTTCTTGTGTTTTGGCAAAAACTGTCACTGTGGTCCTGGCTTTCATGGCCACCAAGCCAGGATCGACGATGAAGAAATGGGTGGGGAAAAGTCTGGCCAATTCTGTTGTATTTAGCTGCTCCATTATTGAAGCTATCATTTGTGTTGTGTGGCTATGCACTGCTCCTCCATTCCCACATTTGGACATGTATTCTCTCACGGAAGAAATCATAGTGGAATGCAGTGAAGGATCAGTCATTGTGTTTTCTTGTGTTCTGGGATACTTGGGATTTCTTGCCATTGTGAGCTTCGCAGTCGCTTTTCAGGCCAGAAAGTTGCCAGATAGCTTCAATGAAGCCAAGTTCATCACTTTCAGCATGCTGGTATTTTGCAGTGTTTGGTTGTCCTTTGTTCCTTCTTACCTGAGCACAAAGGGAAAATACATGGTGGCTGTGGAGATCTTCTCCATCTTGGCCTCCAGTGCTGGGTTACTGGGTTGTATCTTTGCCCCCAAATGCTACATAATTATCCTGAGGCCTTCGTTGAACAGCAGAGAGCAGCTTATACGTAGAAATACCTAGGAATTAAATTGTTTTGCTTTTTATGTATTATTCCATTGAAATGACTATTCAAAAGTACCCCTGAAAACATGTTAAATAACTTGGCCTTTTCAAGAAACATGCTTCTGTGACCCTCAATATTCTACATTTCTTTTCTTATTTAGTCTCATATTCCAAATCTGCCTACTCCCCTTAAATGGAAGAGTGGGGTGTACATTTTTCTCTGAGGGTCATGTTCTCTCTTGTCCATAGGTATGAATGTAGAGTTCTGTGGCATATATTGCATGTTCAGATACAGTAAGGCTTCCTATCATTGCCTCCCAGTGTTTTTACTGAATACATAGGACTACATTATTGAACCAAAACAGGTCAAATTTTTATTGGTTACTTGTGTAAGTGGCTTTGACTCAGGCATTGGTTGATTATCTACATAGCACGTCTGCTGACTGCTTCTCAGGGGGGTCACTTCTGGGACAGAATTGCCCTAGGAATTATATCAAATAGTAGCAGCCCACCGAAACCACTGTTTTGGGGCTTATGGACAAAACACTTTTCCATGGATCCTGTTAATGAAAATCCCCAATTCCTGGAAGGGGAAGGCACAACCATACAATTCTTCCAAATAAATATCATGAATTCTACCTAATGCCTAACCATTGAAGTTGTGATGAAAGCTGTGAAGGAGTCAAAAACCACAAGACCGGTCAATCTGTCGGGAGATAAAATTCCTTCCTGGTCCCAAATACAGTGATTCCTTGGCAAGGTCAAGAAGCAAACAACAAAGCATCACACCAGGATACTACAAAATTTTTGGACAGGGATGCTGGAGACAAAATGAATCCATAAGTTGTTTACAAACAATAAATAACAATAACAGACATAAAACATCATAAAACCATCCAAAACCAGATTGCAATATTTCCCTTAAATTTACTTTTTTAAAAAAATCCTTCCATTTTCTGCCATTGAATGATGTCTTACAAAGTGCAATACTTGTGGGTGATAACTTTGAACACTTTCATTATCACAAATTGCTAAATGTCATCATTCATCTTGCCAATTCCCACATGGATTTATGTGAAATCACAAGCACAATAATTAACACTCTGAAAGCTAATATTAAGTGTCTGTGAGTTTCCCTTTATCAAATTTTTTATAGCCTTTGAAAAGGTTTGTGGTGTATAACAGATTGAACCTAGGCATTCTGTATAACAAAGTATCTCACAATGATTGTGGTATTTCTTTTGCCTCTTCTCATATTGTTACTGCATGTACCTCAAACTGAGTGTGAGCCACATGCTGTTATGTGCGCTGTGGTAGATCGTTTCCAGCTCCCATATCAATATTATGAGATAGGTGAGCTAATCATTGGAGCAATTGTTACTCAGTATGGCTGCATATTTGGAAAAATATCATTTAGTGAACACCCCACAACAAAATTTCTAGATGAACTGAAAGAATTTGCGTAAGGATGTTTTTTCCCTCTGCATGTGTTGTGTCAGATCATAAGTACTAAGGAGAAGGTAATGGAAGGGAATGCAGATGATACAATGGTGGTTGGTTTAATCACAGCTGGAGAGGGGGAGGCGGCCTATAGGAAGGAAATTGAGCAGTTGGGGGAGTGGTGTAGGAAAAACAACTTACTCCTTAACTTAAAGAAAACAAAAGAGATTATTGTGGCCTTTAGGAAATGTAAATTGAATATTCAGCCATTTATTATTGAGGGGAAGTGCGTGGAACAGGTCTTGGTGTTTCGATTTCTGGGAATGGAGTTGAGAGATGACCTAAAGTGGGGAGAAAACAGCAAAGACCTGATGAAGAGAGCACAGCAGAGGTTATATTTTCTGAGAATCCTCTGGAAAAACAATCTCTCAAAGGACCTGTTGATGGCATTTACCATTGTACTGTGGAGAGTGTATTAACATATGGTCTGTGTGTATGGTTTGGGAGCTGCACGGCCAGGGAAAAAACAATGCTGTCCAGGGTTGTAAAGAATGCAGAGAGAATAATTGGGTCCACTCTTCCCACCTTAGATCAAATCTATGCTGTCAGGTGCCATAAGAAAGCTACAGAGATAGCGCAGGATAGTACGCACCCTGGAAATGATCTTTTTCAGCTTCTGCCTTCTGGAAGAAGGTATAGGGTTATAAAGACCAGGACTAGCCACCTGAGAAACAGTTTCTACACAAATGCAATTCTGGTTCTAAACGCAGCATAAGGAGTCTCTATAGTATATTGTATTTTAAAATGGGGTTTCAGAGTTTTTAGGGGTTTTTGAATGTCTTACATAGATTTTCAATTTCATTGTTCTATATGGGACAATGACAATAAAGATATTGTATCGTATCATATCGTATCGTATTGTAGTGGTTGTAGACTAGGGATGGGGAGTGAATTTGTGGCCCTCCAGACTACAATTCCCATAGTCCCTGATGATTGACAAACTGTCTGGAGCTGATGGGAGTTTGAGCCCATCCACATCTAGAGAACCATAGGTTCCTTCTTTCTGTTGTAAACACATATGTAGGTCCAAAGCAAATTCATAATTACCTTTGAGTAACTTGTACAAATTTAATTCTTAGGAAGGCATGAAGAACAGTATGATATAATGCTATAATCTGAGGAAACTGTAGAAAAGCCTAGTACGTTCTCATAAAAACAGCTTCCTACCATCAAAAACAATTGGCCTTATACTTGCTGGCTATTCAGCTTAAATATCACTGATCAAACTTTGGACTTATGAATGCTTTGCTACTCAACTGTTAAGATCTAAACTTTGTAACAAAACATGCTTAAGCACTATTTCTTGTTCTAGGCTAATATTTACTTTTGATATTTATGTCTTATTTATTTATCAATCAAAGTGAACCAAGAATTCAAAGATTTCCTTACTCATAACTAACATTGAAGAAGTGGTAATCAGTTACAGGCAATGAGCCTAGGACTCCCTAGATGTATATAGTCTTTCTTCTATGTATTACACTTTATATTTGCTTATTATTTTGGTTTGACTTGGTTTGGCATGTTGTTGTTTTTCGTTTCTCCTTATCATGCTGATTCTACATTCCACATGTCACTTTGTCACATCATAGAATCATAGTATTTTAGAGCTGGAAGGGACCACGTGGAACCCCTGCAATGTAGGAATCTTTTGCCAAAAAAGAGGCTCAAACCCATGACCCTGAGATAAAGAGTCTCATGCTCTACCTGACTGAGCTATCCTATTATTTCAGGTAATTTATCACTTACTTTTTTCTCCTTCCTCTCAGTCTTTCCATACCTTCCAATCCAGACGTATTATTTGTTTTTGTATCTTCCCTTCAAGTTCATTTCTTTCTATCTCTATTTTATTCCACACAACACCTAAGATTTCTCCCCATTATTTTTCTCAACCAAAGAAACATACTGCATAATGCTCATATCCATTCAATTATATGGGCCACATTTTAAATGACATTTATTTCTTTATATTGATTGATTTAGAAATGTTCTTTAATAGTACTTTCAGCTCTATCTCTGATTTTGCTGTTCAAAGAGATCCATTGCTATTGGAGTGTGACTTCAGAGGTGGATTTAGGTTAGTACTACTGGATCCACCACACTGGGCAGCAAGCTTAGGGGGCATTGGAATGCATCACAACTAGAAATAGTGTACTGATGACTGGCTGATAGATTTTACAGAAAGTTGGGTTCAATGTGGCTTTCTTCAGCAGCACATTCACAGTTACCACAGTCTCTGAAACTCTGAAAGTAGATATTGAATACTCAGTGCTGGGATGTTGGGTGGTGTAGAGGCAGGTTGACAGCTGTCAGACTGATCTGTGTGAGATTGCCTTCCTCAGAAAGGGTCCAGAGCCACTGAACAGGCTGGACGTTTATTTTGGATTGATGCTGGGCATTCTGCATGAATATGTGGCTCAAGATGACGGGGTTGTTTCTTTTGCCTCTGCTTCTCTTGTTTCCGCGACTCCCTCAGACTGACTGTGAGTCACATGCTGTTATGCATACCATGGTTGATTCCCCCCAGTTCCCACACCAATATTATCAGTCAGGGGACCTAACGATTGGATTTATTGTTACTCAGTATGGCTTCTTATCTGATGAACTATCATTCAGTGTACATCCCACAAACGTGTTTCTGGAAGAACTAAAACTTATGTAAGGAGTATATTTTCTCTGCGTACTTCATGCCAGGTCATAACTATTACTCCTTGAAAAAAGTGGTTTAAAAATGTCCTTAATGAATTATGGGTATGTTATACACATATATCAAGAAGTAAGGCTTTGCACCTGCTTGATCTACTCAACAAACCCATGCTAGTTTGGTTGTCCTAGGGGATTTTAACATCCATGCCGACACGACCTTACAAGGGGCCGCTCGGGACTTCGTGGAAAGCATGGCCTCCATGGGGCTGTCCCTGAATGAGTCTGGCCCAACTCATAACCACGGGCATGCCTTAGACCTGGTGTTCACCTCTATGGATGTTGGTGATCTGACACTAAGTAAAAGCGAAACCAAAGAAGTGCCATGGTCAGATCACTTCCTGGTGCAACTGGACTTCTCCACGACCCTTCCCCTCTGCAGGGAGGCGGGACTGATTCAGATTGTCCGCCCCCTCCACTTAATGGATCCAAATGGTTTCCAGAGAGTGGTAGGGGATGTTTTATCCCATGTTGATGGCCTTTCAGCTGATTCCCTGGTGGCCCGCTGGAATGTGGAGTTAACCAGGGCTATTGACTGTTTGGCTCCAAAGCGCCCTCTCCGATTGCATGGAGCCCGGACAGCCCTGTGGTTTTCCACGGATCTGAGGGCAATGAAACAATCGTTGAGACGGCTAGAGCGCCGGTGGCGGATAACCCATTCTGAATCTGACCAGACACGGGATTTTCTTCACCGCCTCTATTGCATCTGCGGAAAACAGCAGCAGAAGACTCTTTCAGGTGGTTCACAATTTAGCGGAACCACCTGCTCCATCAGGGCCCAGTAGGGGCAACATGATCTCCTGCAATGACTTTGCAAAGTTTTTTGCAGATAAAGTCGCTCAGATTCGAGAAGAGGTAGACTCCACCGTGGGAGCAGGGCCGGGGCGGGAGAGTGCTAGAGTCCTGTCTAGTCAAGTTGTGTGGGATCAATTCCAATCTGTTACCCCCGAGGATGTGGACAGGCTGCTTGGACGAGTGAAACCAACCACTTGTCTCCTTGATCCTTGCCCATCCTGGCTTATAAAAGCTAGCCGGGAAGGACTGGGCGATGGGCTTCGTGGGGTGGTGAATGCCTCTCTCCGTGAGGGAGCCTTCCCAGACTCGCTGAAAGAGGCGGTTATTAAACCGCTTCTTATATAACCATCTTTAGATGCGGCCACGATAGCCAACTATCGCCCAGTCTCAAATCTTCCATTCTTGGGCAAGGTGATTGAGCGAGTGGTTGCTGAACAACTCCAGGCACGCCTGGAAGAAGCGGACCATTTGGATCCCTTCCAGTCGGGATTCAGGCCTCATCATGGGACTGAAACTGCCTTGGTTGCACTGGTTGATGATCTCCGGTGGGCTAGGGACAAAGGTGAGAGCTGTTTCCTAGTTCTGCTGGATCTCTCAGCGGCGTTTGATACCATCGACCATAATATCCTTCTGGACCGTCTTGAGGGGCTAGGAGCTGGGGGCACTGTTATACAGTGGTTCCACTCCTTCCTCCTGGGCCGTGTTCAGAAAGTGGTGGTGGGGGATGAGTGTTCAGACCCCTGGGCCCTCACTTGTGGGGTGCCTCAGGGTTCTGTCCTCTCCCCCATGCTTTTCAACATCTACATGAAGCCGCTGGGAGAGATCATCAGGGGATTTGGGCTGGGAGTTCATCAGTATGCGGATAATACCCAGCTCTACCTCTCTTTCAAATCAGAACCAGTGAAGGCAGTGAAGGTCCTGTGTGAGTGCCTGGAGGTGGTTGGAGGTTGGATGGCGGCTAACAGATTGAGGTTGAATCCTGACAAGACAGAAGTACTGTTTTTGGGGGAGAGGAGGCGGGGAGGTGTGGAGGATTCCCTGGTCCTGAATGGGGTAATTGTGCCCCTGAAGGACCAGGTGCACAGCCTGGGAGTCATTTTGGACTCACAGCTGTCCATGGAGGCACAGGTCAAATCTGTATCCAGGGCAGCTGTTTACCAGCTCCATCTGGTACGCAGGCTGAGACCTGCCTGCGGACTGCCTCGCCAGAGTGGTGCATGCTCTGGTTATCTCCCGTTTGGATTACTGCAATGCGCTTTACGTGGGGCTACCTTTGAAGGTGACCCGGAAATTACAACTAATCCAGAATGCGGCAGCTAGACTGGTGACTGGGAGCGGCCGCAGAGACCACATAACACCGGTCTTGAAAGACCTACATTGGCTCCCAGTACGTTTCCGACCACAATTCAAAGTGTTGGTGCTGACCTTTAAAGCCCTAAACAGCCTTGGTCCTGTATATCTGAAGGAGCGTCTCTCTCCCCCCCCATCGTTCTACCCGGACACTGAGGTCCAGCACCGAGGGCCTTCTGGCAGTTCCCTCACTGCGAGAAGCCAAGTTACAGGGAACCAGGCAGAGGGCCTTCTCGGTAGTGGCGCCTTCCCTGTGGAACACCCTCCCACCAGATGTCAAAGAGAACAACAACTACCAGGCTTTTAGAAGACATCTGAAGGCAGCCCTGTTTCGGGAAGCTTTTAATGTTTGATGTATTATAGTATTTTAATATTCTTTTGGAAGCCGCCCAGAGTGGCTGGGGAAGCCCAGCCAGATGGGCGGGGTATAAATACTAAATTATTATTATATTATTATATTATCCCCTCCATATTAACACACAGGGTTTCCCCTTCTCATTTCCCCTTTCCAGTTGCATTTCTGAAGCCACTTCTATCTTCTGTAATGTACCCCTACTTTGCACTGATTCTCACCTTCGTCTTCAAAACCAGGTTTGTGTGTGAGGGGAGGAGAAGCTGCTTTTCTCAGCTAAAGAAGTCTGAGTAAATGGAGGTGAAGTGAGGCTGAGAAAAAAGTGGTAGTTTTAATACAAAATATGGGGAGGGGGGACACCGAGGGTTTTTTAATCAATCAATCAATCAGTCAGTCAATCAAACCAACCACTTTTAGCCAGGAGAAATAGCAGATATGAGTAGAACACAGAAGCTAAGACTGAAAATCTAATGCAACCGAACTTTTCCAAGCTGTCTTCTCACTGTACTCATTTTGTTTTAAACCGCCACTCCCCCCCTCCCATGTTGAACCCTGTTCAGTCTACTGAAACCTCTGCTTTCTTTTAAAATCACTAGATAATTATTTCTGTGTTCCCTTCTCATTGCACTCAGACTTCTCTGTCTTTCATTCCTCAGCTGCTTCTTGTGTGAGACATAACTAATGTGGACCTCCCATATATTCCATAGTACTCAAACCTATGTCTTTGGCAAATTTCCCTCGCAGTTCCTCCCAACCCTGCTTTATTGAAACTTCTACCAGTGTGTAAACCACCGCTTTCCCTCTTGCAGTGTTTCTCCCTTCTGGCTGCCTTGCCAGGGCCACTGCTGTTGTGCAACCTGCCTTCAGCTTTGTTTCCCTATCCAACTCTGGTTTCATGCGAAGCCAGGTTTCCTATGTGGCATTACAAATCTTCCATAGGGGCTGAACAGTGGTGTGTGTGTGTGTGTGTTATGTACTGAGTTGAATAGGATCCAAAATGCAGCAGTCTGATTGGTCCTAGAACAATAGGATTCAGAATACAGCAGTCTGATTGGTCCTAGAACAATGCAGCAGTATGATTGGTCCTCAGGAGACACCCAATCCAGCTCCAGGTGGAAGTGAATCCACAATCTGATTAGCCTACAGGAGAATCCCGGAATTAGCCAATCACGTGCAGCCAATTGTGTAAATAATGTATATAAAGCAGATATTGTGGGGAAACTTCCATTCCTCTTTACCACTATGACCTGAATAAAGAGCATGAAATCCACTCTCAACTCCAAGTATATTTCAATTAATAAAAAGGGGAAATGGATCCATAGATATTATACAAGTGATCAATCTTTATTTATTGCAAAGTTTTCCAACATCTGGTACTTTTCCAACTACCGTGCTAGCTGCTGTTAGTAAATTTGTTATGAAATCCTAACTTACAAAGCAGGCAGGATTCTTTCCTAATATTCCTTCCAATTAGATGTAATCTAACAAATGTTTGAAAAACTGATGGTTGATGAAGAGCTATATATTTGCCTTTATTATTAACTCTTTCTTCAGTTCAAGGACAAAGAGCTACCAGCGTATCTTGTCCTTGGCATTTGCTGTCAAGGAGATAAACGAGAACCCTGAACTTCTACCAAATGTCAGCCTTGGCTTCCACATTTATGACAGTTATACAAATGCAAGGATGACTCATCAGAACACCCTGAAACTTCTTTCCAGTCATAAAACTGTAGTCCCCAACTTCAAATGCAATAAGCAGAAGAATCTGATGGCCGTCATTGGAGGACTTGACTCTGAAATCTCCCTTTACATGGCTACTCTTTTAGGCATCTACAAGATTCCACAGGTAAAATATTTGTATTGGCTATGCAGCTTTCCCACATGGAAACCCAGCCAGATGGGTGGGATGGGATATAAATAATACCTATTATTATTATTATTATTATTATTATTATTATTATTATTATTATAATATGATCAGGTGCATACAGTATTTCTTGTATGACTGTTGTCCAGAAGAGTTGGGTTTGGGGGCATTCCCACCACATGTGGAGGTGTATGCCTGTGGAAGTGTAGCCTCTTCAGCATTTTTGTGAGGTTCCTGGGTGTATCAGGGCCAGTTTCTGTGGTGTTCGGTACCATCTGTAAGTGAGTTTCATAGTGAGTTATTTTCTTTTCACTGATAAGGGAGGTTTAGACCACATTCTAGTCTACTGAGTGGCATTAATTTCATAGCCTATTGCATCTTCCCTTTTTTATTGTGTTGTAATCATATAAATTCTTTAATGAGATTAATTAAATAAACAGGGGTTTGTGTATATAACAGGTCTCCTACATGGGCACCGCCATTACACTTCTTCAAAGGGTTTTGAAAATATTGATCATAAATGAAATTAAAATTAAAAATTAAAATAAAATATGTGGGGGGGGGGGTTGTGCCTGTCTGCACATCTCCACTGGCAGGGGAGGGCCCGTGCCGCATTTGTCTTTCCCCAGTGTGGTCCCCAGAATGTGGTTCCTCACTGGGCCCCAGTCTGCTCTTTTGCGCCAGTTACCAAGGATATTGGCTTGGTGTCAGGCCTGGGCTAGGCTGCACATTTCCTCACAGCCTCCTTGACTTTCTCGGTCCCCTCCTGCCATTCTCACTTGGCAGTGGTGTTGGTGATGGCAGCAGCAGTAAGTTGGAGGCCTCCAGTCCAGGAATTTCATTGGGGCTCTCTTGGTCCTGGTGGGATCAAGATTGTCGGGGTATGGGTGTGTGAGGCTCTGCGCTGCCTCTTCATTTGTCATTTTGGGCTCCCTTTTCATTGCTGTGATGGTGAAGGTGGTGTGGGGACCAGAAAAGCAGCTTGGTTGGTGCTGGTGGTCCTTAGGAGTTCAGTGCGGCTATGGCACTCACTATCTTGCCTCGCCAAAAGTCCCTCTTTTTAAAATTTTTGGCTTGCACTTTTTTGTGTGCCTGTCTACACTTCTCCACTGGCCGGGGGGGGGGGCTGTGCCACATTTGTCTTTCCCCAGGGTGGGCCCCAGAGTATGGTTCCTCAATGGGCCCCAGTCTTCTCTTTTGCACCAGGTGCCAGGGATATTGGCTTGGCGTCATGCCTGGTCTAGGCCACACATTCCCTCGCAGCCTCCCTGACTTTCCCGGTCCCCTCCTCCCATTCTCACTAGGCGGATGCAGTGGTATGTTGGTGTACGACTGGGGGAGGCAACTTCACTATGTTATTCATCTAGCTTTGGAGGCCTCCAGTCCAGGAACTTCATTGGGGTGCTCTCAGTCCGGGGAGATCGAGATTGGTGGGGTGTGGGGGTGTGAGGCTCTGCGCTGCCTCTTCACTTGTCATTTTGAGCTCCCTGGGCTCCCTTTTGATTGCTGTGGCGGTGATGGTGGGGACCAGAGAAGCAGCTTGGTTGGTTCTGGTGGTTCCTAGGAGTTCAGTGCGGCTATGACACTCACTATCTTGCCTCGCCAGAAGTCCCTCTTTTTAAAATTTTTGGCTTGCACTTTTTTTCATTCCAGCTTCACTCGTTCTTGCGAAGTATCTCCTTTAACAACAGTGCTGGTGACAGAGTGTCATTTGATGAGAATGGTGAATTAGTATCTGGATTTGATATTGTAAACTGGGTACTTTTTCCAAACAAATCGTTTTTACGAGTGAAAGTAGGAGGGATGGATCCACAGGCTTTACCGGATCAGAAATTCACAGTGAATGAAGAGGCTATCACATGGCACAGAATATTTAACCAGGTGGGATCCAAATATAGAAATAAGATAAAACTTAAATTAGTAAGAGACACAATTAAGAACCATGCCAGGTGATTCCATTCAGTAGGAGAGTCAATCTATCTGTCTACTTATTCATATGTATACAGAAAACATAAGAGCAAGTGCTAAATGGGAAGAGTTCCAACAATGAGCCTTGATAATTCTTCTTACACTGATATATTATTATTCTCAGTAACATATATGGGGGACTAAATCATATAGCAGAGTGGTTGACTATTATTGATTATTGATTATTGATTATTTTCTCTCTTATTAATTCAGTTATATACTGCCCATATATATTAACACCTCATTATTTAAAAAATATAAAGGCTAATATATTTTTAAAAATATAAAGGTAAATGTAAAACTGCTGCCCTACTGTATTATCTTGACAAAATGAAAAAAATGAACAAGGCATCAACTTCCAAGGGTCATTTTCCTAGTGAGCAGATTTTTTTTGTGTAATAAAGTTGTCAAGGGAATTGGGGTTGCTTGTGTGTAAACCTCCAGCTGCTCCAAACTGCTTAGGGGCGGTTGTGTCTTTCTCTGACTGAGCAGCCTTGGTGCTGCTGCTCAGTCGCTAGCAGAATCCGTGAGTGGGCGTCTCCTAAATTTCCTCCAGCATAAGAATTCCTTAACGGACAACCTTCGCCTCGCCTCTCTGTGCGGAAGCCTTCTGCGCAGAGTGGGCGTGCCGAGTGGTGGTCCTCCACCCTCCTCACTGACTTCACTGGAAGAGTCTCGGAGCCTCACCTCCGAGATGCTCTCTGCCTCTCCCTTCTTCCTGGTGTCACCTGGACTTCCTTCCCCAGATGACGTTCTCTCTCTACCCTTACTCGTTCCCTCTCCTGCAGAATCTGGGAGCCTCGCCTCTCCCATCTGCTCTGATGTCAGTTCCCTGACAAAAGTCCTGGTGTGATATCCTGGCCATTCTTATTTCTATGTTAGGAGTTTTCTTAGACACAGCCGAACAGAATTAAGAACAGAATTTGATATAAAAAATGTAAGCTGGTTGTTTCTAGTGTCCTGTATCCTTGCTCTGTTCTTTTCACTGGTCCTGCACTCTCATTTCTAATCTTACTGAAAGGTAGAAGAAACAGCTTGTGAAGAAATCAGCAACTGGCCGATGATGAGCTTGAATCAATTTGTCTGAAAGCCACACATGCAAAATCAATCTCCCCCCCCTTTCCCCTTTTTATCTATCTAGCATTAATGTACAAAATTCCTGTGGGATTTGATGCTTTTGAATCACTTAAATCTCTTTTACCATGGTACCCAATGTTCTCAAAAGCAGCATTTTGTGTGTGTGTGTGTGTGTGTGTGTGTCTGATTGTAAAGGTACATCAATTTATTTCTCTTCATTTTTAATGGATAGGTGCTGCCACTTGCCAGATGTAATGATCACTGTCATCCAGGCTACAGAAGAAAAAAGAAGGAGGGGGAGCCATTTTGTTGCTATGATTGTACTCCATGTCCGGATGGAAAGATTTCAGACCAGAATGGTAGAAGACATAGTGACCTAAATGATGGATTGCACCATTGAATCCCCTTTTTCTGCTGTCAATATAGTTCCCTAAAACAGAATGTGAATGACAATTGTATAGTTCTGACATAGATCCATAACATTTTATATCAAATCCAGATAATGTGTTTGGTATACTGCAAGATTTCATCACCATTGCCATGCTTTTCTAGAAGGGATTTCCAATGTGTTTTTGATGTACATCTTGATACAGAACATTCATATCATGGGTGTAGTTGAAATCTCTGGAAGACAGAGATTTGTGCTTCATCCATAGTGATTCACACCACCAGTGTAGTTATACATTGATTTCTCAATGTATACACCTCCCACATGTATGGTTGCAGAGTCTTGTTATTGGTTTACCTAAGAAATATCAAAATATTTTTATATAAGTGAAAATACAACAAGAAATGTCTACTCTGATAGTGTGTGTGTGTGTGTGTGTGTGTGTGTGAAAGATGAATGCTGAAATGATCTAGCTTGCTTAATCCCAGCTGGATGTTCTGAGACCAAAAGAGCAATGGCACCAGTGTAGAGGAAGAAACTTTCAGAAAGTATTCCCATTTACTCTTATTTAATCAGACAGTTCTATACTGAGTTTGTCATCTTTGATTATTGAGCGATTGATACAAACTTTGTCCCATTTTCAGATATGGACAACTGTTTCCAATGCCCAGAAGGTCAATTCTCAAACAAGAACAAAGATAACTGCCTTCCTAAGACCCTTAACTTTCTCTCTTTCACGGAGCTCTTGGGGACCACTTTAGCCTCGTTTATTTTGTTTTCTTCTCTAATCACAGCTGCAGTGCTGGGGATTTTCATTAAGAACAAGGACACCCCTATCGTCAAAGCCAACAATCGGGAACTCACCTACTCTCTTCTCATCTCTCTACTGCTTTGCTTCCTGTGCTCCTTGCTATTCATTGGCCGACCTAACATAGTGACCTGCTATTTAAGACAAACAGCGTTTGGTATCATATTCTCAGTGGCTGTCTCCTGCATTTTAGCAAAAACCATTACTGTGGTTTTGGCTTTCATGGCCACCAAGCCAGGATCCAGGATGAGAAAATGGGTGGGGAAAAGATTGGCCAGTTCTGTTCTTCTTGGCTGCTCCACTATTCAAGCCATTATATGTGCTGTTTGGTTATGTACTGCTCCTCCATTTCCACATTTTGATATGCATTCTCTGACTGAAGAAATCATAGTGGAATGCAATGAAGGGTCTGTGACTCTGTTTTATTGTGTTCTGGGGTACTTAGGATTTCTGGCCACTGTCAGCTTCATTGTGGCTTATCAGGCCAGAAAGCTGCCAGATAGTTTCAATGAAGCCAAGTTCATCACTTTCAGCATGTTGGTCTTTTGCAGTGTTTGGTTGTCATTTGTTCCTTCTTATTTAAGCACAAAAGGAAAATACATGGTGGCTGTGGAGATCTTCTCCATTTTGTCCTCTAGTGCTGGGTTACTAGGTTGCATCTTTGCCCCCAAATCCTACATAATTATATTTAGGCCTTCCTTGAACACAAAGGACCAGCTAATAAGGAGGAATATCTAGGGAATTAATTGCATAAAATGATATTAAATGGGGCCATTTTTTCAAACGAAATATATGTACTAACTTCTTCAACTTTTCAAGTCTTCTCCGTTGAGTGCTTTTGTAAAAAATATCAATATAAAAATGTAACAGATTTACACATCTTGTTGTGTAAAAACTGTGAATTACAGTTTAAAATAGTGGTTAATTGCCATTGGTTATGAATCTGACTCAATTCATTAGCCATTGTCTGTTGCAAACGACTGTCTGTAATTTGTGTAAAATGTTAGTCAGCATTTTTGAGAGAGTTGTCCTCTAGGCTATACAGCAGGAGGTGGAAAAGTGATGAAGCATTAAAAGGCCAATAAGAGCAATATCAATTATTTATGATCATGAGACGTTTACTGGCCAATATGTTAAAATAATACAGCAATGAGCCATTTCCTCCCATTTGAAAAAATCCAGTACTAGGTATATTGAAGTGCTAGTTTCATAAACATAAAGTAAGAACTGTTGTTGGGGGCATGAACAGTGATGCTAAGTTGTATTTGTGTTTAGAAGAAATATGGGGGGAAAGTTGATTTACAGGCATGCTTACGTTTTGTGTTTCTTCATGTATGATAATACTGTATTTCCAAGGACAAATTCAAATTTTCACATAGTTATTACCATAAATAACAAATTCCCCAGATCTACCATGAATTTTCTGTTATAATCTCAAGTTGCAATAAAAATTCTGAATTAAATTAACGTTATTGTTATCATCACCATCATCATCATTTTTCACACACAATTCTATCTTTCCACCTGTGGTTTAATTTTATTGCTACCATATTGTTCCTTTCCCCATTGAATGAAAGGGTATGATATATTTTTATCTGAGGGTCAGGTTCCCTTTAGTATTCACTCCTTGATGTAGCTTTTCAGATGCACATACTGCTTGGGTGGAAGAAACAGAAGTCTTCATCCTCTGGTTCAAGTAATGTCTATCCAAGGCTATGTTCATTTAGACATGGCAATTGCATTGCAGAAGACCCACACCCCATCAGCCAAAATCTCTTTTCAGGTTATCAATGGGATGTTCTGCCTACATACAGAGCTAACAGCTACTTAAAGGGATGATAGCTTTTTCACAACCAGCTTAATAAGAAACCCCAATAAGCTAATTTCAGAGGGAAAACACAAGAAAAACAGCATTGCTGAAATCAAAACTGCCAACATTCTGTACTTCCTTTGTTCTTTTACCTTCTCTGACACCTTCATGCTAACTTTCTTTTTACATCTAAGAGAAACATTCCCTTAAGATATAATTCATAATTACCTTTGAGTAACTTGTACAAATTTAATTCTTAGGAAGGCATGAAGAACAGTATGATATAATGCTATAATCTGAGGAAACTGTAGAAAAGCCTAGTACGTTCTCATAAAAACAGCTTCCTACCATCAAAAACAATGGGCCTTATACTAGCTGGCTATTCAGCTTAAATATCACTGATCAAACTTTGGACTTATGAATGCTTTGCTACTCAGCTGTTAAGATCTAAACTTTGTAACAAAACATGCTTAAGCACTATTTCTTGTTCTAGGCTAATATTTACTTTTGATATTTATGTCTTATTTATTTATCAATCAAAGTGAACCAAGAATTCAAAGATTTCCCTGCTCATAACTAACATTGAAGAAGTGTTAATGATCTACAGGCAATGAGCCTAGGACTCCCTAGATGTATATAGTCTTTCTTCTATGTATTACACTTTATATTTGCTTGTTATTTTGGTTTGACTTGGTTTGGCATGTTGTTGTTTTTCGTTTCTCCTCATCATGCTGATTCTATATTCCACATGTCACTTTGTCACATCCTAGAATCATAGTATTTTAGAGCTGGAAGGGACCACGTGGAACCCCTGCAATGTAGGAATCTTTTGCCCAACATGAGGCTCATACCCCTGACCCTGAGATAAAGAGTCTCATGCTCTACCTGACTGAGCTATCCTATTATTTCAGGTAATTTATCCCTTACTTTTTTCTCCCTCCTCTCAGTCTTTCCATACTTTCCAATCCAGCTGTATTATTATTTTTTGTATCTTCTCTTCGAGTTCATTTCTTTCTATTTCTTTCTATACTGCATAATGCTCATATCCATTCAATTATATGGGCCACATTTTAAATGACATTTATTTCTTATATTGATTGATTTAAAAATGTTCTTTAATAGTAATTTCAGCTGTATCTCTGATTTTGCTGTTCAAGGAGATCCATTGCTATTGGAGTGTGACTTCAGAGGTGGATTTAGGTTAGTAATACTGGATCCCCCACACTGGGCACCAAGCTTAGGGGGCATTGGAATGCATCACAACTAGGAATAGTGTATTGGTGACTGGCTGATAGATTTTACAGAAATTTGGGTTCAATGTGGCTTTCTTGAGCAGCACATTCACAGTTACCACAGTCTGTCCCACTGTCAAACATCTCTTACCATCAGAAAGTTCTTTGTAATGCTTAGTTGCAATTTCCTTTCTTTTAACTTGAAGTCATTGATTTTTGTCCTACCCTCCAGAGTAGGAGAAAACAAGCTTATTCCATCTTCTGTGTGACAGCTCTTTAGATATTGAAGGATGGCTATCATATCTCCTCTCAGTCTCCTCTTCTGCAGAGCTTTCATCCATCCTGCATTTTTCAGCAATTGGTTTGGAGAAGCCTTACTGCCTCCAACCTTGGAGGCTATGTATAGACATGACAAGTGGCCTTTTGATCACCTAATTCTCCATGAAGTTGTTTTAATCCACTTTTAGAGCCATTCAAGTTACTGGCTATCACTGCCTTCTGTTGCTTGAAACAATGGAGGGTGTGGGCTGGGCTGGGGCCTGCTCTTGTGCTTGAGTCCTTGTTGTGAGTTTCTTTCAGGCATCTGGTAGGCCACTGTGGGAACAGGACGCTGGACTAGAAGGGCCATTGGCCTGACCCAGCAGGCTAATTTTATATTATCTTATGAATATGGGCAGTTCTCTGAATTAACTATTGTGTAAAGAAGTCAAGGACACTTCAAGGAATAAGAAGAATGGTCCTCTTGTGGATTACAAATTGCTTAAGTTACAGCGAGCAAATAGTAGGAATAAATTGAGAGTTCACCAAATTGACAGAAGTAAAAAAATGGTGTCCCCCAAGGATGAGTATTGGGATCTGTGCTTTTTAACATAAATTATCTAACTCTAAATTAACGATCTAGAACTTTGGAACATACAACCTTAGGAGGCAGCAATGAACACAAATTTGGATGCCTTTAAAAGAGAATTGGACAATTTTTGGAGGATAAGACTATCAATGGCTGCTAATCAAAATGGCTATGCTCTGCATTCATGGGCAGAGTGAGTAATGATTCTAAATATCAGTTGCTGGAAGCTACAGAAAGGGAGAGTGCACTTCCAATTGAATCCTACTTGCTTGTTTCTTCCAGGCATGTGGTTGGCTACTGTCAGAACAGGATGCTGGATTACATGTGCCGTTTATTTCATGTCCCTGCTATCCAGCAGGCTGTTCTTATGTTCTTTGCTCTTTAGCTAATAATTCATCCACTCCAATGACCTCAAAGTTGGGTTATGCTATCCTAAAATTGCCATAACAGTCCTTGAAATAGAGTCGAATATTGCCCTAGAATGCAGAGTAATCCAGAAACTCCAGTAAAACATAAATTATGGTCAGTATCCTAAAACTATCCAGCTGTCATAACAATCAGATAGGCTTATCTATTAAGTTAGATTAAAAATAAGAATACTTTATTCTATTCTTCAGCCACAAGTAATGTTTTGCACAATGCAATACACTGAGGAGACATCTTTGAAAACTTTGATTATCACTAATTATTAGTTGTCCTCATGCATATTGCCAAATCCCATGTGGATTTTCTCTGATCACAATAATTAACAAACTCTGAAAGTAGATATTGAATACTCAGTGCTGGGGTGTTGGGTGGCATAGAGGCAGGGTGAAAGCTGTCAGACTGATCTGTGTGAGATTGCCTTCCTCAGAAAGGGTCCAGAGCCACTGAACAGGCTGGACGTTTATTTTGGATTGATGCTGGGCATTCTGCATGAATATGTGGCTCAAGAAGACGGCGTTGTTTCTTTTGCCTCTGCTTCTCTTGTTTCCGCGACTCCCTCAGACTGACTGTGAGTCACATGCTGTTATGCATACCATGGCTGATTCTCCCCAGTTCCCACACCAATATTATCAGTCAGGGGACCTAACGATTGGATTTATTGTTACTCAGTATGGCTTCTTATCTGATGAACTATCATTCAGGGTACATCCCACAAACGCGTTTCTGGAAGAACTCAAACTTATGTAAGGAGTATGTTTTCTCTGCGTACTACATGCCAGGTCATAACTATTACTCCTTGAAAAAAGTGGTTTAAAAATGTCCTTAATGAATTCTGGGTATGTTATACACATGTATCAAGAAGTAAGGCTTCACACCTGCTTGATCTACTCAACAAACCCTGGCTATCTCCTCCATGTTAACACACAGGGTTTCCCCTTCTCATTTCCTCTTTCCAGTTGCATTTCTGAAGCCACTTCTATCTTCTGTAATGTAGCCCTACTTTGCACTGATTCTCTCCTTCGTCTTCAAAACCAGGTTTGTGTGTGAGGGGAGGAGAAGCTGCTTTTCTCAGCTAAAGAAGTTTGAGTAAATGGAGGTGAAGTGAGGCTGAGAAAAAAGTGGTAGTTTTAAAACAAAATGTGGGAGGGGGGGACACCAAGGGATTTTTAACAAATAAATAAATCAAACCAACCACTTTTCACCAGGAGAAATAGAAAATATGAGTAGAACACAGAAGCTAAGACTGAAAAGCTTAACGCAACAGAACTTTGCCAAGCTGCCTTTTCACTGCCCTCATATATTGTTTTAAACTGCCGCTCTACTGAAACCTCTGCTTTCTTTTAAAACCACCAGATAGTTATTCTGTGTTCCCTTCTCATTGCACTCAGACTTCTCTGTCTTTCATTCCTCAGCAGCTTTGTGTGTGAGAGATAACTAATGTGGACCTCCCATATATTCCATAGTACTCAAACCATGTCTTTGGCAATTTCCCTCGCAGTTCCTCCCAACCCTGCTTTATTGAAACTTCTACCAGTGTGTAAACCACCGCTTTCCCCCTTGCAGTGTTGCTCCCTTCTGGCTTCCTTGCCAGGGCCACTGCTGTTGTGCAACCTGCCTTCAGCTTTGTTTCCCTACCCCACTCTGGTTTCATGAGAAGCCAGGATTCCTATGTGGCATTACAAATCTTCCATAGGTGCTTAACCATGGCGTGTGTGTGTGTGTGTTTGGGGGTAGTTGAGTTGAATCTTTAGAAAATGTATAAGAGCATTGTAGTTTCTAATCAAAGCTGACTGAGAATACAATATTTTGTACCTTCTCGCGTGCATATTGGCATATTCTACAGTTTATATACAACTAATATGATTTTGGATTTATTAATGCTTTCCCTTTGGAATCTTAAGATCTATGGTTCAGAGCAACAAATGTTTAAGCACTACTATTGTGCATCTTAAGTCATGATATTTATTTATTTATTTATTATTCCTCCAATACTGCAAAGTCATATAAAGTGTGTGTGTGTGTGTGTGTGTGTGTGTGTGTGTATTTATGTTTATATATATATATATATGTATGTATATATATATATATGTAATCTAACAAATGTTTGAAAAACTGATGGTTGATGAAGAGCTATATATTTGCCTTAATTAACGCTTTCTTCAGTTCAAGGACAAAGAGCTACCAGCATATCTTGTCCTTGGCATTTGCTGTCAAGGAGATAAATGAGAACCCTGAACTTCTACCAAATGTCAGCCTTGGCTTCCACATTTATGACAGTTATACAAATGCAAGGATGACTCATCAGAACACCCTGAAACTTCTTTGCAGTCATAAAACTGTCGTCCCCAACTTCAAATGCAATAAGCAGAAGAATCTGATGGCCGTCATTGGAGGACTCGACTCTGAAATCTCCCTTTACATGGCTACTCTTTTAGGCATCTACAAGATTCCACAGGTAAAATATTTGTATTGGCTATGCAGTTTTCCCACATGGAAACCCAGCCAGATGTGTGGTATATAAATAACTACTACTACTATTATTATTATTATTATTATTATTATTATTATTATTTACCATTCTACTATTGGCCTTTTCAGTTTCTCTTTTGTTCTTTTTGGAAAGAAAGTGTCAGTCAGCAAACAATGAATGTGTATTTATCACAAATGTGTGATTGGCCCCCTATTCATGCAAGAGGAAAAGTGAATAATTAATCCCATTCTTCATGGGAAGGCACAAGTGGTAACACTCCCTCCCTCCCCAAAACAACTACAAATGGAATTGCCACCACTCAAGGGTATGTCCTGCAGCTGGGTCAGAGCATCTCCCACTGGCAACTGTGACACCTCATTTCAGTGTCTCTGGCATAGAATGGTTAGTCAGAGATAGAATAAGAAACCTAGCAACTGACTAAATGATGTAATTAATGAAGTCTTCCTTGTTCATTTAAATAAAATATACAATAAAATACTAACAAACAAAGAAATGGGATCCTCATAACAGAGGGTCCTGGTTTCTATTCAATGCGATTTTGGTTTTAAACGCAGTGTAAGGTAGTCTCTATGGGAGTATATTGTATTTAATTATGGGATATCAGAGTTTTTAGGGGGCTAACCAGGCTGGGATAGCTGGGATAGCTGGGATAGCAGGCTTGCTGGTTTTTGAATGTCTGATGTAGATTTTTTCAATTTCGTTGTTCTGTATGGGACAATGACAAAGAATATCATATCGTATGAAATGATGGTCAGTGGCAAGTCCCTGCTATATAGTTTGAAGGCATTTGTTTTCTCCATTATGACTTTTCAGGAGTATCTTATGTCACCCCCCACTCACCCAATGAACTCTTGAAAAAAAGACTTTCCTAACATTTTACTGAAATTTACATGTCTTTTTACTTAGATTGCCTATTGTGTAATTGCTCCAGTGACTGATGTTAAAACCCATCTCCCTTCATTCTACCGGATGGTGCCCAATGAAGAATATCAGTATGAAGGGATAGCTCAGCTTCTTCTGCATTTTCAATGGACGTGGGTTGGGATCCTCACAATGGACGATGATAATGGAGAGAAGTTTTTCCAGACCTTGATTCCAATGCTTTTGAACCATGGAATCTGTATAGCCCTTAAGGGGAAAATTCCAGCCACCTCTCAAGCAGCAGATACACTTACTTCCTTTGATTCCATCTTGGAAGAAGCTATTTATCTATCAAATGCCAGTGTTCAAGTGTTGGTTGTAAATGCAGAAACTATTACTATCTCTTTTTTGTTATTTAAAATATATGCATATGTAGCACTGGAGGATATCCTACCATTAGCTGTAGGGAAAGTATGGATCATGACAGCCCAATGGGATTTCTCAGCAGACACAACACAGATGGAGATGGATATGCAAGTCTTTGATGGTGCTTTCACTTTTGCAATACACCTAAATGAAGTGAGGGGGTTCAGAAAATTCCTGCAGACTCTTCGTCCTAAATCAAAAAATGAAGATGGGTTTATTTTGCTCTTCTGGGAGAAGGCATTCAACTGCTTATATTCTGATTCTATGGATGGCATGGAAAATAATAATAATAATGCCTGTAGTGGTGAAGAGAGTTTGGAGAGCCTCCCTGGGACACTCTTTGAGATGAGTATGACTGGCCAAAGCTACACCATCTACAATGCAGTTCATGCCATAGGACATAGTTTACATAAGATGTACTCAGCCAGGCGGAAACACAGAGCCATGCCAAACAGAGGTAGAGTGAGTCCAGTAAAAGTACAACCTTGGCAGGTAGTGTTTCTCATCCAAAGTTAATTTCTTTGAAAGCTGTATGCACATATCTGCTAACAATGTCCTGTGTTCCTTGAATACTTTGCCCACTCACGTGACTTCTTTTCTCCTTGTAATTTTTTATTAATAATACAAAAGGTGGATAGAATTCCAGAGTTAAAAGAGAACAGGAAAAAAACTGCTGGTTTATTTATTTGGAACAAACAAACTTTTCTACCCTATTATAGAGACACATAATTATTCTATTATATAATCCATATTAAGCAACATATTCATTAGGCCAACTAAAATGTTGCAAAACATGATCGCCTAATGAAGTATTAGCCTACTATGGATTTGCAGCATTGGTTTTTCTTTTTATAATAGTCCCACACAAGTATCTTTCTTTTTTATGTTTTGTTATTTTTATGACTTTACATATAATGATTTGGTGTTATTAAGTATAATATTTTACTGCTTAAATATGCTGGATGTGATTAATTCTACAAGTGCCAATTATATGCACAAATTGAATAATTTTGCAAAAAGAAATAGTTATTTCACTATTTCCTCTCCATTTACATCAGAAGACAAGGAAGGCATATATACTTCCTTATACCCCGATGTTCACAGAAAAGATCAACATAAAAGCCACAATATATTTAATCAAAATAAAAATAGCACCCCAATAACACCTCCCCATTGGTCCCATTGGTGCACTGGTGGGAATTGTTATTTTGGAAGATGTTCAGCAGGGCCCGTTCTAGGGTAACTTCTAGTACCTGTTTAGTCATTTTGCTTACCGTATTTTTCGCTCGATAAGACGCACTTTTTCCCTCCTAAAAAGTAAGGGGAAATATCTGTGCGTCTTAAAGGAGCGAATGTGTGGTCGATCCCTGGCTCCCTTTCTGGCCCTGCCCCCTTGCCCAGGCCTCCATTGTTGAATGTTCTGCAGACAGAGGCTGTTTGTTTCCCCAGCGACATGTGATTGGCTGATTAGATTATATGTCTGGAAACTGTAGAAACAACTCCTTTTCCTTTCCTAAAGAAGCTGCAAAACTGTGAGTTTAACCCTATAAAAACAGGGCTTTTTCCCCTTTGCAAAGTAAGCTCAACAACTTTGAGCTGATCCTCAAAAAACTGGGGCTTTCCCCCTTTCCTCCTCTAAAACGTAGGTGCGTTTTATGATCAGGTGCATACAGTATTTCTTGTATGACTGTTGTCCAGAAGAGTTGGGTTTGGGGGCATTCCCACCACATGTGGAGGTGTATGCCTGTGGAAGTGTAGCCTCTTCAGCATTTTTGTGAGGTTCCTGGGTGTATCAGGGCCAGTTTCTGTGGTGTTCGGTACCATCTGTAAGTGAGTTTCATAGTGAGTTATTTTCTTTTCACTGATAAGGGAGGTTTAGACCACATTCTAGTCTACTGAGTGGCATTAATTTCATAGCCTATTGCATCTTCCCTTTTTTATTGTGTTGTAATCATATAAATTCTTTAATGAGATTAATTAAATAAACAGGGGTTTGTGTATATAACAGGTCTCCTACATGGGCACCGCCATTACACTTCTTCAAAGGGTTTTGAAAATATTGATCATAAATGAAATTAAAATTAAAAATTAAAATAAAATATGTGGGGGGGGGGTTGTGCCTGTCTGCACATCTCCACTGGCAGGGGAGGGCCCGTGCCGCATTTGTCTTTCCCCAGTGTGGTCCCCAGAATGTGGTTCCTCACTGGGCCCCAGTCTGCTCTTTTGCGCCAGTTACCAAGGATATTGGCTTGGTGTCAGGCCTGGGCTAGGCTGCACATTTCCTCACAGCCTCCTTGACTTTCTCGGTCCCCTCCTGCCATTCTCACTTGGCAGTGGTGTTGGTGATGGCAGCAGCAGTAAGTTGGAGGCCTCCAGTCCAGGAATTTCATTGGGGCTCTCTTGGTCCTGGTGGGATCAAGATTGTCGGGGTATGGGTGTGTGAGGCTCTGCGCTGCCTCTTCATTTGTCATTTTGGGCTCCCTTTTCATTGCTGTGATGGTGAAGGTGGTGTGGGGACCAGAAAAGCAGCTTGGTTGGTGCTGGTGGTCCTTAGGAGTTCAGTGCGGCTATGGCACTCACTATCTTGCCTCGCCAAAAGTCCCTCTTTTTAAAATTTTTGGCTTGCACTTTTTTGTGTGCCTGTCTACACTTCTCCACTGGCCGGGGGGGGGGGCTGTGCCACATTTGTCTTTCCCCAGGGTGGGCCCCAGAGTATGGTTCCTCAATGGGCCCCAGTCTTCTCTTTTGCACCAGGTGCCAGGGATATTGGCTTGGCGTCATGCCTGGTCTAGGCCACACATTCCCTCGCAGCCTCCCTGACTTTCCCGGTCCCCTCCTCCCATTCTCACTAGGCGGATGCAGTGGTATGTTGGTGTACGACTGGGGGAGGCAACTTCACTATGTTATTCATCTAGCTTTGGAGGCCTCCAGTCCAGGAACTTCATTGGGGTGCTCTCAGTCCGGGGAGATCGAGATTGGTGGGGTGTGGGGGTGTGAGGCTCTGCGCTGCCTCTTCACTTGTCATTTTGAGCTCCCTGGGCTCCCTTTTGATTGCTGTGGCGGTGATGGTGGGGACCAGAGAAGCAGCTTGGTTGGTTCTGGTGGTTCCTAGGAGTTCAGTGCGGCTATGACACTCACTATCTTGCCTCGCCAGAAGTCCCTCTTTTTAAAATTTTTGGCTTGCACTTTTTTTCATTCCAGCTTCACTCGTTCTTGCGAAGTATCTCCTTTAACAACAGTGCTGGTGACAGAGTGTCATTTGATGAGAATGGTGAATTAATATCTGGATTTGATATTGTAAACTGGGTACTTTTTCCAAACAAATCGTTTTTACGAGTGAAAGTAGGAGGGATGGATCCACAGGCTTTACCGGATCAGAAATTCACAGTGAATGAAGAGGCTATCACATGGCACAGAATATTTAACCAGGTGGGATCCAAATATAGAAATAAGATAAAACTTAAATTAGTAAGAGGCACAATAAAGAACCGTGCCAGGTGATTCCATTCAGTAGGAGAGTCAATCTATCTGTCTACTTATTCATACGTATACAGAAAACGTAAGAGCAAGTGCTAAATGGGAAGAGTTCCAACAATGAGCCTTGATAATTCTTCTTACACTGATAAGAAGATATTATTTTCAGTAACATATATGGGTGACTAAATCATATAGCAGAGTGGTTGACTAAATGATTATTTTCTCTCTTATTAATTCAGTTATATATTGCCCATATATATTAACACCTCATTATTTAAAAAGTATAAAGGCCAATCCAAATTTTAAAACATTGCAATAAATAAATGTAAGTCAGTGCAAGAGAAGGTAAATGTAAAACTGCTGCCCTACTGTATTATCTTGACAAAATGAAAAAAAATGAACAAGGCATCAACTTCCAAGGGTCATTTTCCTAGTGAGCAGATTTTTTTTGTATAATAAAGTCCTGAAGCAATATCCTGGCCATTCTTAGTTCTATGTTAGGAGTTTTCTTATACACAACCAAACAGAATTAAGAACAGAATTTGATATCAAAAATGTAAGCTGGTTGTTTCTAGTGTCCTGTATCCTTGCTCTGTTCTTTTCACTTGTCCTGCATTCTCATTTCTAATCTTACTGAAAGGTAGAAGAAACAGCTTGTGAAGAAATCAGCAACTGGCCGATGATGAGCTTGAATCAATTTGTCCGAAAGCCACACATGCAAAATCAATTTCCCCCCTTTTCCCTTTCTATCTATCTACCATTAATGTACAAAATTCTTGTGGCATTTGATGCTTTTGAATCACTTAAATCTCATTTACCATGGTACCCAATGTTCTCAACAGCAGCATTTTGTGTGTGTGTGTGTGTGTGTGTGTTTGTAAAGGTACATCAATTTATTTCTCTTCATTTTTAATGGATAGGTGCTGCCACTTGCCAGATGTAATGATCACTGTCATCCAGGCTACAGAAGAAAAAAGAAGGAGGGGGAGCCATTTTGTTGCTATGATTGCACTCCATGTGCGGATGGAAAGATTTCAGACCAGAATGGTAGAAGACGTAGTGGCCTAAATGATGGATTGCACATTGAATCCCCTTTTTCTGCTGTCAATATAGTTCCCTAAAACAGAATGTGAATGACAATTGTATAGTTCTGACATAGATCCATAACATTTTATATCAAATCCAGATAATGTGTTTGGTATACTGCAAGATTTCATCACCATTGCCATGCTTTTCTAGAAGGGATTTCCAATGTGTTTTTGATGTACATCTTGATACAGAACATTCATATCATGGGTGTAGTTGAAATCTCTGGAAGACAGAGATTTGTGCTTCATCCATAGTGATTCACACCACCAGTGTAGTTATACATTGATTTCTCAATGTATACACCTCCCACGTGTATTTTTGCAGAGTCTTGTTATTGGTTTACCTAAGAAATATCAAAATATTTTTATATAAGTGAAAATACGACAAGAAATGTCTACTCTGATAGTGTGTGTGTGTGTACTCTGATCTAGCTTGTTTAATCCCAGCTGGATGTTCTGAGACCAAAAGAGCAATGGCACCAGTGTAGAGGAAGAAACTTTCAGAAAGTATTCCTATTTACTCTTATTTAATCAGACAGTTCTATGCTGAGTTTGTCATCTTTGATTATTGATACAAACTTTGTCCCATTTTCAGATATGGACAACTGTTTCCAATGCCCAGAAGGTCAATTCTCAAACAAGAACAAAGATAACTGCCTTCCTAAGACCCTTAACTTTCTCTCTTTCACGGAGCTCTTGGGGACCACTTTAGCCTCGTTTATTTTGTTTTCTTCTCTAATCACAGCTGCAGTGCTGGGGATTTTCATTAAGAACAAGGACACCCCTATCGTCAAAGCCAACAATCGGGAACTCACCTACTCTCTTCTCATCTCTCTACTGCTTTGCTTCCTGTGCTCCTTGCTATTCATTGGCCGACCTAACATAGTGACCTGCTATTTAAGACAAACAGCGTTTGGTATCATATTCTCAGTGGCTGTCTCCTGCATTTTAGCAAAAACCATTACTGTGGTTTTGGCTTTCATGGCCACCAAGCCAGGCTCCAGGATGAGAAAATGGGTGGGGAAAAGATTGGCCAGTTCTGTTCTTCTTGGCTGCTCCACTATTCAAGCCATTATATGTGCTGTTTGGTTATGTACTGCTCCTCCATTTCCACATTTTGATATGCATTCTCTGACTGAGGAAATCATACTGGAATGCAATGAAGGGTCTGTGTCTCTGTTTTATTGTGTTCTGGGGTACTTAGGATTTCTGGCCACTGTCAGCTTCATTGTGGCTTTTCAGGCCAGAAAGCTGCCAGATAGTTTCAATGAAGCCAAGTTCATCACTTTCAGCATGTTGGTCTTTTGCAGTGTTTGGTTGTCTTTTGTTCCTTCTTATTTAAGCACAAAAGGAAAATACATGGTGGCTGTGGAGATCTTCTCCATTTTGTCCTCTAGTGCTGGGTTACTAGGTTGCATCTTTGCCCCCAAATCCTACATAATTATATTTAGGCCTTCCTTGAACACCAAGGACCAGCTAATAAGGAGGAATATCTAGGGAATTAATTGCATAAAATGATATTAAATGGGGCCATTTTCTTCAAACGAAATATATGTACTAACTTCTTCAACTTTTCAAGTCTTTTCCGTTGAGTGCTTTTGTAAAAAATATCAATATAAAAATGTAACAGATTTACACATCTTGTTGTGTACAAACTGTGAATTACAGTTTAAAATAGTGGTTAATTGCCATTGGTTATGAATCTGACTCAATTCATTAGCCATTGTCTGTTGCAAACGACTGTCTGTAATTTGTGTAAAATGTTAGTCAGCATTTTTGAAGAGGTTCTCCTCTAGGCTATACAGCAGGAGGTGGAAAAGTGATGAAGCATTAAAAGGCCAATAAGAGCAATATCAATTATTTATGATCATGGGAAGTTTACTGGCCAATGTGTTAAAATAATACAGCAATGAGCCATTTCCTCCAATTTGAAAAAATCCAGTACTAGGTATATTGAATTGCTAGTTTCATAAACATAAAGTAAGAACTGTTGTTGGGGGCATTAACAGTGATGCTAAGTTGTATTTGTGTTTAGAAGAAATATGGAGGGAAAGTTGATTTACAGGCATGCTTACGTTTTGTGTTTCTTCATGTATGATAATACTGTATTTCCAAGGACAAATTCAAATTTTCACATAGTTATTACCATAAATAACAAATTCCCCAGATCTACCATGAATTTTCTGTTATAATCTCAAGTTGCAATAAAAATTCTGAATTAAATTAACGTTATTGTTATCATCATATTCATCATCATTTTTCACACACAATTCTATCTTTCCACCTGTGGTTTAATTTTATTGCTACCATATTGTTCCTTTCCCCATTGAATGAAAGGGTATGATATATTTTTATCTGAGGGTCAGGTTCCCTTTAGTATAAACTCCTTGATGTAGCTTTTCAGATGCACATACTGCTTTGGTGGAAGAAACACAAGTCTTCATCCTCTGGTTCGAGTAAAGTCTATCCAAGGCTATGTTTATTTAGACATGGCAATTGCATTGCAGAAGACCCACACCCCATCAGCTAAA
The DNA here is from genome assembly GCF_965112155.1 of Podarcis liolepis. NCBI lineage: Eukaryota > Metazoa > Chordata > Lepidosauria > Squamata > Lacertidae > Podarcis > Podarcis liolepis. The sequence continues at coordinate 23,777,971 of NC_139573.1, read as the reverse complement.
TCTCTTTTGAGCTTATCAATGGGATGTTCTGCCTACATACAGAGCTAACAGCTACTTAAAGGGATGATAGCTTTTTCACAACCAGCTTAATAAGAAACCACAATAAGCTAACTTCAGAGGGAAAACACAAGAAAAACAGCATTGCTGAAATCAAAACTGCCAACATTCTGTACTTCCCTAGTTCTTTTACCTTATCTGACACCTTCATGCTAACTTTCTTTTTACATCTAAGAGAAACATGCCCTTAAGATATAATTCATAATTACCTTTGAGTAACTTGTGCAAATTTAATTCTTAGGAAGCTATGAAGAACAGTATGATATAATGCTATAATCTGAGGAAACTGTAGAAAAGCCTAGTACGTTCTCATAAAAACAGCTTCCTACCATCAAAAACAATTGGCCTTATACTTGCTGGCAATTCAGCTTAAATATCACTGATCGAACTTTGGACTTATAAATGCTTTGCTAGTCAGCTGTTCAGATCTAAACTTTATAACAAAACATGCTGAAGCACTATTTCTTGTTCTAGGCTAATATTTACTTTTGATATTTATGTCTTATTTATTTATCAATCAAAGTGACCCAAGAATTCAAAGATTTCCCTACTCATAACTAACATTGAAGAAGTGGTAATCAGTTACAGGCAATGAGCCTAGGACTCCCTAGATGTATATAGTCTTTCTTCTATGTATTACACTTTATATTTGCTTGTTATTTTGGTTTGACTTGGTTTGGCATGTTGTTGTTTTTCGTTTCTCCTTATCATGCTGATTCTATATTCCACATGTCACTTTGTCACATCAAAGAATCATAGTATTTTAGAAATGGAAGGGGCCACGTGGAACCCCTGCAATGTAGGAATCTTTTGCCCACCATGAGGCTCAAACCCATGAACCTGAGATAAAGAGTCTCATGCTCTACCTGACTGAGCTATCCTATTATTTCAGGTAATTTATCCCTTACTTTTTTCTCCCTCCTCTCAGTCTTTCCCTACTTTCCAATCCAGCTGTATTATTATTTTTTGTATCTTCTCTTCGAGTTCATTTCTTTCTATTTCTTTCTATACTGCATAATGCTCATATCCATTCAATTATATGGGCCACATTTTAAATGACATTTATTTCTTATATTGATTGATTTAAAAATGTTCTTTAATAGTAATTTCAGCTGTATCTCTGATTTTGCTGTTCAAAGAGATCCATTGCTATTGGAGTGTGACTTCAGAGGTGGATTTTGGTTAGTAATACTGGATCCACCACACCAAGCTTAGGGGGCATTGGAATGCATCACAACTAGGAATAGTGTATTTATGACTGGCTGATAGATTTTACAGAAATTTGGGTTCAATGTGGCTTTCTTGAGCAGCACATTCACAGTTACCACAGTCTGTCCCACTGTCAAACATCTCTTAGCATCAGAAAGTTCTTCGTAATGCTTAGTTGCAATCTCCTTTCTTTTAACTTGAAGCCATTGATTTTTGTCCTACCCTCCAGAGTAGGAGAAAACAAGCTTGTTCCATCTTCTGTGTGACAGCTCTTTAGATATTGAAGGATGGCTATCATATCTCCTCTCAGTCTCCTCTTCTGCAGAGCTTTCATCCATCCTGCATTTTTCAGCAATTGGTTTGGAGAAGCCTTATTGCCTTCAACCTTGGAGGCTGTGTATAGACATGACGAGTGGCCATTTTGATCACCTAATTCTCCATGAAGTTGTTTAATCCACTTTTAGAGCCATTCAAGTTACTGGATATCACTGCCTTCTGTTGCTTGAAACCATGCAGGGTGTGGGTTCTGGAGGTTTTGCTGAACATGATCAGAAGGGACCAGCTGGTTCAAGGGGTACAGGTCGGAGTTAAACAGTACAAACTGAGGGCATTTGCAGATGACTTGGTACTTACTTTACAAGAGCCAGACACTTGTACTAAAAGAGTTTTAGAACTAATTCAAGAGTTTGGTCAAGTCGCAGGATTTAAACTGAAGAAACAAAAAACTAAGGTATTAGAGAAAAACTTAACTGCTACTGAAAGGGAGAGGTTCCAGAATGAAACAGGTTTGATGGTGGTGAAGAAAGTGAAATACTTGGGGATTAATATGACAGCTAAGAATGTGAACTTATTTAAAGACAACTATGAGAAATGCTGGATGGAAGTTAAAAAAGATTTAGAAATATGGTCAAATTTGAAGCTTTCCTTGTTAGGCCGAATCGCTGTTATGAAGATGAATGTATTGCCTAGAATGTTGTTTTTGTTTCAAACACTGCAAATTGTGGACAAGATGGATTGTTTCAAGAGGTGGCAGAAAGATATCTCGAAGTTTGTCTGGCAGGGCAAGAAACCCAGAATAAAGTTCAAGATTTTAACTGATGTAAAGTAAAGAGGGGGATTTGCCCTGCCGGTCTTTAAACTTTATTATGAATCAGCCTTTTAGCCTTTTGCTGGCTAAAAGATTGGCTACTTCTTGAGAACACAGACATTTTAGATTTGGAAGGTTTTAACAACGTATTTGGATGGCATGCATATCTATGGTATGACAAGGTTAAAGCGCATAAAGCATTTAAAAATCATATTGTTAGGAAAGCATTATATAATGTTAGGATCAAATATAAAGATTTGTTGGAAAATAAAACCCCAAGGTGGTTGTCACCAATGGAGGCAAAGGCTGTGAAAAAACTCAATATGGAGGCCAAATGGCCGAAATATTGGGAAATTTTGGAACAGGAAGGAGACAAATTGAAATTACAGAGTTTTGAGAAATTAAAAGTTAAAGTGCGAGACTGGCTCCATTATTATCAAATAATGGAGGTTTACAAACAGGACAGGAAAATTGGCTTCCAGGTGGAAAAATCAAAATTAGAAACAGAACTGTTAGAACCCAATACTAAGAACTTGTCAAGAATGTACAACTTGCTGTTGAAATGGAATACACAAGATGAAACAGTGAAATCAGCTATGATAAAGTGGGCACAAGATATTGGTTATAAGATCATGTTTGCTGACTGGGAACAGTTGTGGACCACCGGTATGAAATTTACAGCATGTAATGCCTTAAAGGAAAATATTATGAAAATGATGCATAGGTGGTACATGTCTCCAGTCAAGCTTGCAAAAATTTACCACTTGTCTGATAATAAATGTTGGAAATGTAAAGAAACTGAAGGTACTTTCTATCACCTTTGGTGGACGTGCCCAAAGATTAAGGCTTTCTGGGAAATGATATATAATGAAATGAAAAAGGTACTTAAATGTACTTTCCTCAAGAAACCAGAGGCCTTTCTCTTGGGCATTGTCGGCCAATTGGTGCCAAAGAAAGACAGAACTTTTTTTATGTATGCTACAACAGCAGCAAGAATACTCATTGCAAAGTATTGGAAGACACAAGATCTACCCACTCTGGAAGAATGGCAGATGAAGGTGATAGACTATATGGGACTGGCTGAAATGACTGGCAGAATCCGAGACCAGGGAAAAGAGACGGCGGAAGAATATTGGAAGAAATTTAAGATCTACCTTAAGAGACATTGTAAAATTAATGAGTGTTAAAATGTTGCAGCTATAGAAGTAAGCGGATTACAGCTGTAAAGATTAGGTTAAAAGAAAAGAAAGGATTACAATTAGATTAAATTAAGGTTGAGGATTTTGCTGAACTAAATATTTGAAATTGGAATGCAGATAGGGGAGGTATGAGGAGGTCCGTGAAGTAAGGTTTAGGAGAATAAGGACTTGAAATTATACTTGTTTGTTTTTGTGTGTGTTTGTTTGTATTTTATAATTTGTGAAAACTTAATAAATATCTTAAAAAAAAGAAACCATGCAGGGTGTGGGCTGGGCTCCAGAGTAGGAGAAAACAAGCTTTTTCCATCTTCTGTGTGACAGCTCTTTAGATATTGAAGGATGGCTATCATATCTCCACTCAGTCTCCTCTTCTGCAGAGCTTTCATCCATCCTGCATTTTTCAGGAATTGGTTTGGAGAAGCCTTACTGCCTCCAACCTTGGATGCTGTGTATAGACATGATGAGTGGCCATTTTGATCACCTAATTCTCCATGAAGTTGTTTAATCCACTTTTAGAGCCATTCAAGTTACTGGCTATCACTGCCTTCTGTTGCTTGAAACCATGCAGGGTGTGGGCTGGGCTGGGGCCTGCTCTTGTGCTTGAGTCCCACTTGTGAGTTTCCTTCAGGCATCTGGTAGGCCACTGTGGGAACAGGACGCTGGACTAGAAGGGCCATTGGCCTGACCCAGCAGGCTAATTTTATATTATCTTATGAATATGGGCAGTTCTCTGAATTAACTATTGTGTAAAGAAGTCAAGGACACTTTTGAAAAAAGAACAATTGGACATTATTTGCTTGCAGGAAACACATGTGACTAGGCTCCATAGGAAAGTGCTAATTAATAAAAGACTAGGCCAAGAATTTATTTCATCAGACAGAGTTAAGAAAAGAGGAGTGGTGATTTATGCAAAAGAGAGCCTGTCACCAAAATTTCTATTTAAGGATGAGCAAGGAAGAATTTTGGCAATTGAAATACAGACACAAGGAGAAAAATTCCTAATATTAGGAATCTATGCACCAAATGAGGGGAAATCAGAATTTTATAAGAAGCTGCATGGGATAATGGTGGACTATCTGGATTATACTAACATTATCATGATGGGAGATATGAACGGGGTGGTATCTACAAACATGGATAAGTCACAGAATCAAAACTTAACAAAAGACGGCAGACTACCTAAAACTTTTTTCGAATTAACTGACAACATGGACTTGATTGATATATGGAGGACAAAGAACCCCTTAGGTAAAGAAGGAACCTTCTTTTCTGAGGCCCATTTGTCATGGACAAGAATCGACCAAATATGGACAACTAGAGGGCTGGCACCTAAGACCAGAAAAGTGGAAATCTGCCCAAAAACTTGCTCCGACCATAACGCCATGAAAGTAGAATTGAGACTTACTCCAACCGGCTCCTTTAGATGGAAAATGAATGACACCCTACTAAGAGATCAGGAGATTGTGAAGAAGGCCCAAAAAACTCTAAAAGACTATTTTGAAATAAATTTGAACACTACGGTGGAAAAGAGAACAATCTGGGACGCAAGCAAAGCAGTCATGAGAGGGTTTCTGATACAACAGAACACGATCAAGAAAAGACTTTGGAATGGAAAAAAGGATAAGATTCTAGAGAAAATAAGAGATGGAGAGAAAAAATTGAGATTAAAACCAAAATCGAGGGAGGTTCTGAGAGAAATTAAATTCCATCAAGCACAATATGCGAAATTGATAAACCAAGAAGTCGAATGGAAGATTAAACAAATGAAACAAAGATCATTTGAATCAGCGAACAAGTGTGGAAAACTGCTAGCATGGCAGTTGAAAAAGAAACAAAAACTGAACACTCTTACTAATCTAGAGGTCGAAGGGAGAAACATTCAGAAACCAGAAGAAATCAGAAAGTGCTTCCAGAGATATTTCAAAAAACTCTACATGCAAGGGCCGCAGGAAGAGATTGAGATAGACCAATTTTTAAAAATTAACGGACTACCAAAACTAGCCCAGGAAAAGAGAACAATCCTGAATTACAGAATAACACAACAGGAAATTGAGGGTGCCATCCAGAATATGCAACTAGGCAAATCTCCAGGCCCACACGGGCTTACCTCCAAGTATTACAAGACATTGAAGGACTTTTTGATTCAACCATTAATGGAGGTATGTAATCAGATTATGGAGGGGAAGAAGGCACCGGAATCGTGGAAAGAAGCTTTCATCACATTGATACCCAAGGTGGAAACTGAAAAGACCCAACTCAAGAACTACCGTCCCATCTCACTCCTAAATGTGGATTACAAAATTTTTGCAGATATTTTGGCAAGTAGATTTAAAAAAGTATTAAATGAAGTAATTCATAAAGACCAGGCAGGTTTTCTCCCAGGCAGACATTTGTTTGATAATACTAGGAATATCATTGACATTTTGGAGCTTTTGCAAACTAACATCAATACAAAAGCAGTATTAATTTTTATAGATGCGGAGAAGGCCTTTGACAATATTTCTTGGAAATTTATGAAAAAAAACTTGGAAGGGATGGGAGTGGGACGGGGGTTTGAAAATGGAATAGAGGCAATTTATTCAGAACAAAAAGCTAAATTGATAGTTAACAATGTGGTAACAGAAGAGTTCAAAATTGAAAAAGGAACACGACAAGGTTGCCCCTTATCCCCTCTGTTATTCATTTCTGTCCTGGAGGTGCTTTTGAACATGATTAGGGAAGACCGGTTGGTGCAAGGAATACAGGTCGGAGAGAAACAATATAAACTGAAAGCTTTTGCAGATGACTTGGTTTTAACATTACAGGAGCCAGAATCTAGTACAAAGAGAGTTTTAGAATTAATTTATGAGTTTGGTCGGGTGGCAGGATTTAAACTGAACAAGCAAAAAACCAAGGTTTTGGAGAAAAATTTGACACCTTTAGAAACAGATGGGTTTCAGAAAGAGACAGAGTTAAATGTGGTTAAAAAGGTGAAATATCTAGGGGTTAATTTGTCTGCTAAAAATTTGAATTTATTCAAGGATAATTATGAAAAATGTTGGTCTGAAATCAAAAAAGATTTAGAAACTTGGTCAAGATTGAAACTTTCCTTGTTGGGTCGAATTTCAGCTATAAAGAGGAATGTATTGCCAAAGATGCTGTTTCTGTTTCAAACCCTACAGATCGTGGACAGAGTGGAATGTTTTGGAAAGTGGCAGAAAGATATTTCTAAATTTGTCTGGCAGGGCAAAAAGCCCCGAATAAAATTTAAAATATTAACCGATGCAAAAGAAAGAGGGGGGTTTGCCCTGCCGGACTTAAGGTTATATTATGAAGCTGCGGCTTTCTGCTGGATGAAAGATTGGTTACTCTTGGAGAACACTGATGTCCTGGATCTGGAAGGGTTTAATAATGCTTTTGGTTGGCATGCATATTTGTGGTATGACAAGGTAAAGGTTCATAAAATGTTTAAAAACCATATTGTCAGAAAAGCAATATTTATTGTCTGGACAAAATATAAAGACTTATTAGAGAATAAGACCCCGAGATGGTTATCACCAATGGAGGCCAAGGCTCGAAAAAAACCCAATATGGAGGCCGGCTGGCCGAAATATTGGGAAATAATAGAAAAAATTGGAGATAATTGGAGGCTGCAGAGTTTTGAAAAATTGAAAAATAAGGTGCGAGATTGGTTACACTATGCTCAAATCCAAGAGGTTTTTAAGTCGGATAAAAAAATAGGATTCCAGGTGGAAAAATCGAAATTAGAGACAGAACTGCTTGAACCAAAGACTAAGGTACTTTCGAGAATGTATAACTTGCTGCTTAAATGGAACACTCAGGATGAGACAGTCAAATCAGCCATGATAAAATGGGCTCAGGATATTGGGTATAACATCATGTTTGAAGACTGGGAAAGGTTATGGACCACCGGAATGAAATTCACGGCATGCAATGCCTTGAAGGAAAATATTATGAAAATGATATATAGGTGGTACATGACCCCAGTCAAGCTTGCAAAAATATATCACCTGTCTGATAATAAATGCTGGAAATGTAGGGAGGCTGAAGGGACATTCTTTCACCTCTGGTGGACATGTCCAAGAGTGAAGGCCTTCTGGGAAATGATTTATAATGAGTTAAAAAAGGTATTTAAATATACCTTCATCAAGAAACCGGAGGCCTTCCTCTTGGGCATTGTCGGTCAGAGAGTGTTAAAGAAGGATAGAACCTTTTTTATGTATGCGACCACAGCAGCAAGAATACTCATCGCAAAACATTGGAAGACACAAGATTTGCCCACACTGGAAGAATGGCAGACACAGTTAATGGACTACATGGAGTTGGCTGAAATGACTGGCAGAATCCGAGACCTGGGAGAAGAAACAATGGAAGAGGACTGGAAGAAATTTAAAGACTATTTACAAAAACAATAGAAGTTATATGAATGTTAAAAATTTTCACAATTTGGAAACTATAGCTCCAGCAACTAAAGTGGGGATTTAGGAAATTACATTTTAAGTAAGAAAAGGTTAAAACTAAAGGTAATACTATGTTAAATTTGGGATATAAGGAAATGATGGAAAGTATGAAAAATTTGAGGTATAGTATTTGAAAAGTATAAAATAAGGTACGAAACAAGGTAATAATTTGTTGATAATTTTTATTATAAAGAATGCAGGGTAGGGGAGACGTGAGGAAGTCCAGTTGGTTTTTGAAAAATATGTTAGCTATCCTATTATTTCAGGTAATTTATCCCTTACTTTTTTCTCCCTCCTCTCAGTCTTTCCATACTTTCCAATCCAGCTGTATTATTAATTTTTGTATCTTCTCTTCGAGTTCATTTCTTTCTATTTCTTTCTTTCTTTCTATTTCTTGTGTCCCCCAAATGGACAGATGTAAAAAAATGGTCTCCCCCAAGGATGAGTATTGGGATCTGTGCTTTTTAACATAGATTATCTAACTCTAGATTAATGATTTAGAACTTTGGAACATACAACCTTAGGAGGCAGCAATGAACACAAATTTGGATGCCTTTAAAAGAGAATTGGACAATTTTTGGAGGATAAGACTATCAATGGCTGCTAATCAAAATGGCTATGCTCTGCATTCATGGGCAGAGTGAGTAATGATTCTAAATATCAGTTGCTGGAAGCTACAGAAAGGGAGAGTGCACTTCCAATCCTACTTGCTTGTTTTTTCCAGGCATGTGGTTGGCTACTGTCAGAACAGGATGCTGGATTACATGTGCCGTTGATTACATGTCCCTGCTATCCAGCAGCCTGTTCTTATGTTCTTTGCTCTTTAGCTAATAATTCATCCACTCAAATGACCTCACAGTTGGGTTATACTATCATAAAATTGCAATAACAGTCCTTGAAATAGAGTGGAATATTGCCCTAGAATGCAGAGTAATCCAGAAACTCCAGTAAAACATAAATTATGGTCAGTATCCTAAAACTATCCAGCTGTCATAACAATCAGATAGGCTTATCTATTAAGTTAGATTAAAAATAAGAATACGTTATTCTATTCTTCAGCCAGAAGTAATGTTTTGCACAATGCAATACACTGAGGAGACATCATTGAAAACTTTGATTATCACAAATTATTAGTTGTCCTCATGCATATTGTCAAATCCCATGTGGATTTTCTCTGATCACAATAATTAACAAACTCTGAAAGTAGATATTGAATACTCAGTGCTGGGGTGTTGGGTGGTGTAGAGGCAGGGTGACAGCTGTCAGACTGATCTGTGTGCGATTGCCTTCATCAGAAAGGGTCCAGAGCCACTGAACAGGCTGGACGTTTATTTTGGATTGATGCTGGGCATTCTGCATGAATATGTGGCTCAAGATGACAGGGTTGTTTCTTTTGCCTCTGCTTCTCTTGTTTCCGCGACTCCCTCAGACTGACTGTGAGTCACATGCTGTTATGCATACCATGGTTGATTCTCCCCAGTTCCCACATCAATATTATCAGTCAGGGGACCTAACGATTGGATTTATTGTTACTCAGTATGGCTTCTTATCTGATGTACTATCATTCAGGGTACATCCCACAAACGCGTTTCTGGAAGAACTAAAACTTATGTAAGGAGTATGTTTTCTCTGCGTACTTCAGGCCAGGTCATAAATATTACTCCTTGAGAAAAGTGGTTTAAAAGTGTCCTTAATGAATTCTGGGTATGTTGTACACATATATCAAGAAGTAAGGCTTTGCACCTGCTTGATCTACTCAACAAACCCCGGCTATCTCCTCCATATTAACACACAGGGTTTCCCCTTCTCATTTCCTCTTTCCAGTTGCATTTCTGAAGCCACTTCTATCTTCTGTAATGTAGCCCTACTTTGCACTGATTCTCACCTTAGTCTTCAAAACCAGGTTTGTGTGTGAGGGGAGGAGAAGCTGCTTTTATCAGCTAAAGAAGTTTGAGTAAATGGAGGTGAAGTGAGGCTGAGAAAAAAAGTGGTAGTTTTAAAACAAAATGGGGGGGGGGACACACCAAGGGATTTTTAACAAATAAATAAATCAAACCAACCACTTTTCGCCAGGAGAAATAGCAGATATGAGTAGAACACAGAAGCTAAGACTGAAAAGCTAACGCAACAGAACTTTGCCAAGCTGCCTTTTCACTGCCCTCATATATTGTTTTAAACTGCCACTCCCCTCCCCATGTTGAACCCTGTTCAGTCTACTGAAACCTCTGCTTTCTTTTAAAATCACCAGATAATTATTCTTTGTTCCCTTCTCATTGCACTCAGACTTCTCTGTCTTTCATTCCTCAGCAGCTTTGTGTGTGAGAGATAACTAATGTGGACTTCCCATATATTCCATAGTACTCAAACCCATGTCTTTGGCAATTTTCCATGCAGTTCCTCCCAACCCTGCTTTATTGAAACTTTTACCAGTGTGTAAACCACCACTTTCCCCCTTGCAGTGTTTCTCCCTTCTTGCTGCCTTGCCAGGTCCACTGCTGTTGTGCAACCTGCCTTCAGCTTTGTTTCCCTACCCCACTCTGGTTTCATGTGAAGCCAGGATTCCTATGTGGCATTACAAATCTTCCATAGGTGCTGAACAGTGGCGTGTGTGTGTGTGTGTGTGTGCGTATGTGTGTTTGGGGGCAGTTGAGTTGAATCCTTAGAAAATGTATAAAAGCATTGTAGTTTCTGATCAAAACTGACTGAGAATACAATATTGTGTACCTTCTCGCGTGCATATTCTTCAGTTTATATACAACTAATATGATTTTGGATTTATTAATGCTTTCCCCTTGGAATCTTAAGATCTATGGTTCAGAGCAATAAATGTTTAATCACTACTATTGTGCATCTTAAGTCCTTATATTTATTTATTTATTTATTTATTTATTTATTTATTTATTATTCCTCCAATACTGCAAAGTCATATAAAGTGTGTGTGTGTGTGTGTGTGTGTGTGTGTGTGTGAATCAATCAATCTTTATTACGGTCCAGAGACCCAACAAATCATTACAAATCAATATATATATATGTTTGTGTGTTGTGCACAAGATCTCATTTAAGACCAATGCAACATAACAAATATAACTGAAGTATAATACATTAAAGAAACAAACATGCATAATGTGTTACCTGACAAGAAGGTTATTAAAACATTGGTGGGGAGTTGTTAGAAAAATAATATGCATATTAATAAACATTTATAAATGTTATGTACTGAGTTGAATAGGATCCAAAATGCAGCAGACTGAATGGTCCTAGAACAATAGGATCCAAAATGCAGCAGTCTGATTGGTCCTAGAACAATAGGATTCAGAATGCAGCAGTCTGATTGGTCCTAGAACAATAGGATTCAGAATGCAGCAGTCTGATTGGTCCTAGAAAAATGCAGCAGTGTGATTGGTCCGCAGGAGCTACCCAATCCAGCTCCAGGTGGAAGTGAATCCACAACCTGATTGGCCTACAGGAGAATCCTGGAATTAGCCAATCATGTGCAGCCCATTGTGTAAACAATGTATATAAAGCAGATATTGTGGGGGGACTTCCATTCCTCCTCACCACTAGGAGCTGAATAAAGAGCATGAAATCCACTCTCAACTCCAAGTATATTTCAATTAATAAAAAGGGGAAATGGATCCATAGATATTATACAAGTGATCAATCTTTATTAATTGCAAAGTTTTCCAACATCTGGTACTTTTCCAACTACCATGCTAGCTGCTGTTAGTATATTTGTTATTAAATCCTAACTTACAAAGCAGGCAAGATTCTTTCCTAATATTCCTTCCAATTAGATGTAATCTAACAACTGATGGTTGATGAAGAGCTATATATTTGCCTTTATTATTAACTCTTTCTTCAGTTCAAGGACAAAGAGCTACCAGCGTATCTTGTCCTTGGCATTTGCTGTCAAGGAGATAAACGAGAACCCTGAACTTCTACCAAATGTCAGCCTTGGCTTCCACATTTATGACAGTTATACAAATGCAAGGATGACTCATCAGAACACCCTGAAACTTCTTTCCAGTCATAAAACTGTAGTCCCCAACTTCAAATGCAATAAGCAGAAGAATCTGATGGCCGTCATTGGAGGACTCGACTCTGAAATCTCCCTTTACATGGCTACTCTTTTAGGCATCTACAAGATTCCACAGGTAAAATATTTGGATTGGCTATGCAGCTTTCCCACATGGAAACCCAGCCAGATGGGTGGGATATAAATAATAACCATTATTATTATTATTATTATTATTATTATTATTATTATTATTATTATTTCTACTATTGGCCTTTTCAATTTCTCTTTTGTTCTTTTTGGAAAGAAAGTGTCGGTCAGCAAACAATGAATTTGTATTTAACACAACTGTATAATTGGCCCCCTATTCATGCAAGAGGAGAAGTGAACAATTAATCCCATTCTTTATGGGAAGGCACAAGGGTAACCCTCCCTCCCTCCCCAAAACAACTACAAATGGAATTGCCACCAATCAAGGGTATGTCTTGCAGCTGGGCCAGAGCATCTCCCACTGGCAATTGTGACACCTCATTTCAGTGTCTCTGGCATAGAATGGGTAGTCAAAGATAGAATAAGAAACCTAGCAACTGACTAAATGATCTAATTAATGAAGTCTTCCTTGTTCATTTAAATAAAATATACAATAAAATACTAGCAACCAAAGAAATTGGATCCTCATAACAGAGGGTTATGGTTGCGCGCGGGACCCTGATAGGGGTTAAAATAGGGGGGGGGGAGTAAGAGGTCCTGGCCATCCCCCTGGGATCACACCAGGCAATTTTAGCCAAGAGCCAGTGAGTGGCGTGATCCCAGGGGCTTTAAAAATGGCAGTGTGACGCAAGGAGGGGCACTTACTTCGCATTGTTGAACACCTGCCCACCCTCCCTAGTTTAGGTAGAGTCGCTTGGCCTTGCTTTGGTTTGGGTCGCCTGTTTTGGAACAGGGGTTGGGTAGGAATTTTTTCCATTTGGCAGATTGGCTTTAGCCATTTGGCAAATCGTCACAACTTGTAAGGTGGCGGTTAGGCATTGGCTCAGTTGGATTGTGGGGAGGGGAGGTGCGGCCATCACCTGCCCCTCCAGGAACTGGGTATTCTGTTAAAGGAATCGGGGGGGTCCTGTATCTCGACCAAAGTCCACTTGAGGGGCTAGGGCCATGCCAGGACCACAGGAACCCCGGGGTGAGCTTAGGTTGGTCCTCATCGATCTACCTCCCTCGTTTGGTTTACCCCATTGGACGATCGCCCTGAGAGGTGGAGTCAGTTATAGTGGGGAGTCAATGCCTAAGCCAATACCACTCATGTGATTGTATTTCAATAATGTTGTGGCCAAATTTTTGCCCAAAAACTTAAACTAATATAAGTGTCTGTGTGTATTTATTTTGGGGGTGGGTCTTAGGGCCTCGAAACACAAATGGTACAAGCAGTAAATCACAACTTGGTCATGAAAAAAACCATAAATGCCTTACTCCATGTATGCCTACTTGACTGCTTTGAACGACAGAATTAACACTACTACAAGTGCCACATAATACCCATGCTGCATTTGTAAGAACTTAACTATTTAGTGTGACAACACCTACACATAGGGACACCCTTTCTATTCTTTTTGGCACCTGTTAACTCCTGGAAAACAGGAGTGCCTGGTGTGCTCTGGTCCATAGGGTCTCAAAGAGTCGGACACGACTAAACGACTAAACAACAGCAAAAACTTTCTTGTTGAGGCAAGCCTACCTAGATGCTTAGAAAGTTGAGGAAATTTTAATGTGTTCTAGTATTTTAACTTTTACATATTTTAAAGTAGGCTTGTAAATGGTCATTTGAGGATTTTTTTTTTAAAAAAGCCAAGCAACGTATAAATTTTGTGAAATAAATAAAAAAAGGTGCCAAAGTGTAGCCAACCAAAATTGGGCAGGGATTGTTTATATACATACAACATACAATATACAATACAATATACAATACAATATACAATACAATATACATACAACATTCCTATGCATAGTGGAAATGCACAATTAGAACATGTAAATGGGAACAGGCATAACACACTAGACAAATGGTTCCCTCCTCACTCAAAAGTTCGATCTACCCCCTCTACCCCTTAGCCCACTTTCATTCCCTAGATTCCCACAAAAGCATTCAGTCATTGGAGAACACTGAAAGGAAAGAGCATCCTTCATGTTCTCTGAAGAGGGGACCTTCAGGTTTATAGCATTTGGTGGGAAGCTGTACACCATTGCTGGACAGCAACACTTCCAAGAATGCCTTGAGAGGAGTGCAACATAATATGAGGTGATGTTTCTCTCAAGTCATTCCAGGATATGTGGGCAGGGGAAAGCTGAGTAACAAAGCTTGAACTTTTTTAAAGTTAACAACAACAACAAAAAGTAGAAAGTGGAAACAATTTGGCCACTTTGTAAGGGTTGTAAAGACTGTGGAGAGAATAATTGGGTGCACTCTCCCTACCTTGGATCAAATCTATGCTTCCAGGTGTCATAAGAAAGCTGCAGAGATAGTGCAGGATAGTGCGTACCCTGGAAATGATCTCTTTCAGCTTTTGCCTTCTGGAAGAATGTACAGAGTTATAAAGACTAGGAATAGCCACCTGAGAAACAGTTTCTATTCAAATGTGATTTTGGTTTTAAACGCAGTGTAAGGTAGTCTCTATGGGAGTACATTGTATTTAATTATGGGGTATCAGAGTTTTTAGGGGGCTAACCCAGCTGGGATAGCTGGGATAGCAGGCTTGTTGGTTTTCGAATGTCTGATGTAGATTTTTTCAATTTTGTTGTTCTGTATGGGACAATGTCAATAAAGATTATTGTATTGTATCAAATGATGGTCAGTGGCAAGTCCCTGCTATATGGTCTGAAGACATTTGTTTTCTCCGTTATGACTTTTCAGGAGTATCTTATGTCACCCCCCCTCACCCAATGACCTTACTGAAATTTACATATTTTTTTACTTAGATTGCCTATTGTGTAATTGCTCCAGTGACTGATGTTAAAACCCATTTCCCTTCATTCTACCGGATGGTGCCCAATGAAGAATATCAGTATGAAGGGATAGCTCAGCTTCTTCTGCATTTTCAATGGACGTGGGTTGGAATCCTCACAATGGATGATGATAATGGAGACAAGTTTTTCCAGACCTTGATTCCAATGCTTTTGAACCATGGAATCTGTATAGCCCTCAAGGGGAAAATTCCACCCACCTCTCAAGTGGCAGATACACTTACTTCCTTTGATTCCATCTTGGACGAAGCTATTTATCTATCGAATGCCAGTGTTCAAGTGTTGGTTGTAAATGCAGAAACTATTACTATCTCTTTTTTGTTAATTAAAATATATGCATATGCAGCACTGGAGGATATCCTACCATTAGCTGTAGGGAAAGTATGGATCATGACAGCCCAATGGGATTTCTCAGCAGACACAACACAGACGGATATGGATATGCAAGTCTTTGATGGTGCCTTCACTTTTGCAATACACTTAAATGAAGTGAGGGGGTTCAGAAAATTCCTGCAGACTGTTCGTCCTAAATCAAAAAATGAAGATGGGTTTATTTTGCTCTTCTGGGAGAAGGCATTCAACTGCTTATATTCTGATTCTATGGATGGCATGGAAAATAATAATAATGCCTGTAGTGGTGAAGAGAATTTGGAGAGCCTCCCTGGGACACTCTTTGAGATGAGTATGACTGGCCAAAGCTACACCATCTACAATGCAGTTCATGCCATAGGACATAGTTTACATAAGATGTACTCAGCCAGGCGGAAACACAGAGCCGTGCCAAACAGAGGTAGAGTGAGTCCAGTAAAAGTACAACCTTGGCAGGTAGTGTTTCTCATCCAAAGTTAATTTCTTTGAAAGCTGTATGCACATATCTGCTAACAATGTCCTGTGTTCTTTGAATACTTTGCCCACTCACGTGACTTCTTTTCTCCTTGTAATTTTTTATTAATAATACAAAAGGTGGCTAGAATTCCAGAGTTAAAAGAGAACAGGAAAAAACTGCTGGTTTATTTATTTGGAACAAACAAACTTTCCTACCCTATTATAGAGACACATAATTATTATATTATATAATCCATATTAAGCAACATATTCATTAGGCCAACTAAAATGTTGCAAAACATGATCGCTTAATAAAGCTATCACCCACTATGGATTTGGAGCATTGGTTTTTCTTTTTATAATAGTCCTACCCAAGTATCTTTCTTTTTTGTTATTTTTATGATTTTACATATAATGATTTAGTGTCGCTAAGTATAATATTATACTGCTTAAATATGCTGGATATGATTAATTCTACAAGTGCCAATTATATGCACAAATTGAATAATTTTGCAAAAAGAAGCAGTTATCTCACTATTTCCTCTCCATTCACATCAGAAGGCAAGGAAGGCAGGACAATGGCAACAGATGGACTGAAAAATCTCTGGTTAGAGAGAAGATTGAAAAGTCTTATTACATTTATGAAAAGGAAATTATGACTTTTTATTATTTTATGAAAATTTATTGACATAAGCACATAAAAAATGCAGTAAAAATGATGAGTGCAGCAAATAAGAATATAGAAATTCATAAATGAAATGAAAATACAGGGAGAAGAGGAAAACCAAAAGCAAATAAAAGTACAATGCATACAACTATGCATACGAGAAGTTAGGCAGTTGACTTCATTGTATTCATTTTCGTTTTAGAAACTCTGGCACTCTCATTCTTCCACAAAATTGTATTGGATTTTTACGAATGCAGTCCCCCCATTATTTATTATTATTATTATTATTATTATTATTATTATTATTATTATTATTATTATACCGCCCTATACCTGGAGGTCTCAGGGTGGCTCACAGAAATGATCAACAGAAACACCACAATATATATAATAAAAATAAAAATACCACCCCAATAAGACCTCCCCATGGTTCCCATTGTTCCTATTGGTGCACTGGTGGGCATTGTTATCTTGGAAGATGTTCAGTAGGGCCCGTTCTGGGGTGACCCCCTAGTAGCTGTTTAGTCATTTTGCTTATTTCTTGTATGACTGTTGTCCAGAAGAGTTGGGTTTGGGAGCATTCCCACCACATGTGGAGGTTTATGTCTGTGGAAGTGCAGCCTCTTCAGCATTTTGGTGAGGTTCCTGGGAGTATCAGCACCAGTTTCTGTGGTGCTAGGTACCATTTGTAAATGAGTTTTATAGTGAGTTCTTTTATTTTCACTGATATGGATTTAAAGGCAGGTTTAGACCACATTCTAGTCCATTGGGTGGGGTTAATTTCATAGCCTATGCCATCCTCCCTTTTTTTATTGTGTTGTAATCATATAAATTCTTTAATGAGATTTTCCCCAAAAAAACTTTTTAAAAAGAATAAATGGGTAATAATAATAATAATAATAATAATAATAATAATAATAATAATAATAATTTATTCATACCCCACCCAACTGGAGTTAGAAATGAATAAGAAATCATTAAAATATGGATAAAAAAGAGTGATAATGGTATTAATTAAATAAAACGGGGCTTGTGTATATAACTAAAAAAGAAAAAAAGAAAGCAAGGAAGGGGGGGGAAGGGAACAAGAAAAAGTGGCAGGTTTAATTCTGCTGTGGAGCCCCCGGGGCTTGGTGTTGGGTCCCTAAATCAGGGCTGAGACGGCAGTTCCAGGAAATGGCCTCCAATGGTTCTGGCCTCCTACAGGGGCACTGCCATTACAGTTCTTCAAAGGGTTTTGAAAATATTGATAATAAATGAACTGAAAATTAAAAATTAAAATAAAATAAGTTTTTGTGTGTGCCTGTCTGCACATCTCTACTGGCGGGGGAGGGGGGGGCTGTGCCACATTTGTCTTTCCCCAGGGTGGTCCCCAGAGTGTGGTTCCTCAATGGGCCCCAGTCTGCTCTTTTGCACCAGGTGCCAGGGATATTGGCTTTGCGTCATGCCTGGTCTAGGCCACACATTCCCTCGCAGCCTCCCTGACTTTCCCGGTCCCCTCCTCCCATTCTCACTAGGCGGAGGCAGTGGTATGTTGGTGTGCGACTGGGGGAGGCAACTTCACTATGTTATTCGTCTAGCTTTGGAGGCCTCCAGTCCAGGAACTTCGTTGGGGTGCTCTCAGTCCGGGGGGATCAAGATTGGTGGGGTGTGGGGGTGCGAGGCTTTGCGCTGTCTCTTCACTTGTCATTTTGAGCTCCCTGGGCTCCCTTTTGATTGCTGTGGTGGTGATGGTGGGGACCAGAGAAGCAGCTTGGTTGGTTCTGGTGGTTCCTAGGAGTTCAGTGCGGCTATGGCACTCACTATCTTGCCTCGCCAGAAGTCCCTCTTTTTAAATGTTTTGGCTTGCACTTTTTTTCATTCCAGCTTCACTCGTTCTTGCGAAGTATCTCCTTTAACAACAGTGCTGGTGACAGAGTGTCATTTGATGAGAATGGTGAATTAGTATCTGGATTTGATATTGTAAACTGGGTACTTTTTCCAAACAAATCGTTTTTACGAGTGAAAGTAGGAGGGATGGATCCACAGGCTTTACCGGATCAGAAATTCACAGTGAATGAAGAGGCTATCACATGGCACAGAATATTTAACCAGGTGGGATCCAAATATAGAAATAAGATAAAACTTAAATTAGTAAGAGGCACAATAAAGAACCATGCCAGGTGATTCCATTCAGTAGAGGAGTCAATCTATCTGTCTACTTATTTATATGTACATGGAAAATATAAGAGCAAGTGCTAAATGGGAAGAGTTCCAACAATGAGCCTTGATAAATCTTCCCACCCTGTTATATTATTATTCTCAGTAACATATATGGGGGACTAAATCATAGAACAGAGTGATTGTTTCTAGTGTCCTGTATCCTTGCTCTGTTCTTTTCACTGGTCCTGCATTCTCATTTCTAATCTTACTGAAAGGTAAAAGAAACAGCTTGTGAAGAAATCAGCAACTTCAAGAGCTGGCCAATGATGAGCATGAATCAATCTGTCTGAAAGACACATGCAAAATCAATTTTCCCCATTTTCCTTTTCTATCTCTCTAACATTTATGTACAAAATTCTTGTGGGATTTGATGCTTTTTAATCACATAAATCTTATTTGCCATGGGACCCAATGTTCTCAACAGCAGCATTGTGTGTGTGTGTGTGTTTTCCTTTTTGTAAAGGTACATCAATTTATTTCTCTTCATTTTTAATGGATAGGTGCTGCCGCTTGCCAGATGTAATGATCACTGTCATCCAGGCTACAGCAGAAAAAAGAAGGAGGGGGAGCCATTTTGTTGCTATGATTGCACTCCGTGTCCGGATGGAAAGATTTCAGAGCAGAATGGTAGAAGGCATAGTTACCTAAATGATGGATTGCACCATTGAATCCCCTTTTTCTGCTGTCAATCTAGTTCCCTAAAACAGAACAGGGATGGCAATTGTCTAGTTCTGACATAGATCCATAACATTTCATATCAAGTCCAGAGAATGTGTTTGCTATACTGCCAAATTTCATCACCATTGCCATGCTTTTCTAGAAGGGATTTCCATCTCTTATTTCAAGTCAAATGATGCATGTGTTTTTGATGTACATGTTCATACAGAACATTCATATCATGGGTTTCGTTGAAATCTCTGGAAGACAGAGATTTGTGCTTCAACCATAGTGTATTCACACCATCAGTGTAATTATACATTGATTTCTACACCTCCCACATGTATGGTTGCAGAGTCTTGTTATTGTTTTGCCTAAGAAATATCAAAATATTTTTATATAAGAGAAAATACAAGAAATGTCTACTCTAATAGTGTGTGTGTGTGTGTGTGTGTGTGTCAAAGATGAATGCTGAAATGATCTAGCTTGCTTAATCCCAGCTGGATGTTCTGAGACCAAAAGAGCAATGTTACCAATGTAAAGGAAGAAACTTTCAGAAAGTATTCCCATTTACTCTTATTTAATCAGACAGTTCTATTCTGAGTTTGTCATCTTTGATTATTGAGCGATTGATACAAACTTTGTCCCATTTTCAGATATGGACAACTGTTTCCAATGCCCAGAAGGTCAATTCTCAAACCAGAACAAAGATAAATGCCTTCCTAAGACCCTTAACTTTCTCTCTTTCACGGAGCTCTTGGGGACTACTTTAGCCTTCTTTATTTTGTTTTCTTCTCTAATCACAGCTGCAGTGCTGGGGATTTTCATTAAGAACAAGGACACCCCAATCGTCAAAGCCAACAATCGGGAACTCACCTACTCTCTTCTCATCTCTCTACTTCTTTGCTTCCTGTGCTCCTTGCTATTCATTGGCCGACCTAACATAGTGACCTGCTATTTAAGACAAACAGCTTTTGGCATCATATTCTCAGTGGCTGTCTCCTGCATTTTAGCAAAAACCATTACTGTGGTTTTGGCTTTCATGGCCACCAAGCCAGGATCCAGGATGAGAAAATGGGTGGGGAAAAGATTGGCCAGTTCTGTTCTTCTTGGCTGCTCCACTATTCAAGCCATTATATGTGCTGTTTGGTTATGTACTGCTCCTCCATTTCCACATTTGGATATGCATTCTCTGACTGAAGAAATCATACTGGAATGCAATGAAGGGTCTGTGACTCTGTTTTATTGTGTTCTGGGGTATTTAGGATTTCTGGCCACTGTCAGCTTCATTGTGGCTTTTCAGGCCAGAAAGTTGCCAGATAGTTTCAATGAAGCCAAGTTCATTACTTTCAGCATGTTGGTCTTTTGCAGTGTTTGGTTGTCTTTTGTTCCTTCTTATTTAAGCACAAAAGGAAAATACATGGTGGCTGTGGAGATCTTCTCCATTTTGTCCTCTAGTGCTGGGTTACTAGGTTGCATCTTTGCCCCCAAATGCTACATAATTATCTTGAGGCCTTCCTTGAACACAAAGGAGCAGCTAATAAGGAGGAATATCTAGGAAATTAATTGTTTAGATAATTATGTGTACAAAGATATTAAATTGAGCCATTTATTCAAAGCAAATATACGTACTAACTTCTTCAGCTTTTCAAGTCTTCTTCATTGAGTGCTTTTGTAAAAAATATCAGGATAAAAATGTAACAGATTTAAACATCTTGTTGTGTACAAACTGTGGATTAGAGTTTAAAATAGTGGTTATGAATCTGACTCGATTCTCTAGCCATTGTCTGTTGCAAACTATTGTCTGTAATCTGTGCAAAATCCTAAATTAGCATTTTTGACGAAGTTCTCCTCTAGGCTATACAGCAGGAGGTGGAAAAGTGATGAAGCAATAAAAAGGCCAATAAGAGCAATATCAATTATTTATGGTCATGAAAAATTTACTGGCCAATATGTTAAAATAATACAGCAATGAGCCATTTCCTCCAATTTGAAAAAATCCAGTACTAGGTATATTGAAGTGCTAGTTTCATAAACATAAAACATAAAATAAAAAGTGTTGTTGGGGGCATTAACAGTGATGCTAAGTTGTATTTGTGTTTAGAAGAAATATGGGGGGGGAGTTGATTTACAGGCATGCTTATGTTTTATGTTCCTTCGTGTATGATAATATTTCCAAGGAGAAATTCAAATTTTCACATAGTTATTATCATAAATAACAAATTCCCCAGATCTACCATGAATTTTCTGTTATATAATCTCAAATTGCAATAAAAATTCTGAATTAAATTATCGTTATTGTTATCCTCACCACCACCATCATTTTTCACACACAATTCTACCTTTTCCCCTGTGGTTTAATTTTATTGCCACCATATCGTTCCTTTCCCCCATAAATTAAAGGGTATGATACATTTTTATGTGAGGGTCAGGTTCCCTTTAGTATAAACTTATTGATGTAGATTTTCAGATGCACATACTCCTTCATCGTCTGGTTAGAGTAAAGGTCTATCCAAGGCTATGTTTATTTAGACATGGCGATTGCATTGCAGAAGACCCACACCCCATCAGCCAAAATCTCTTATAAGCTCATCAATAGGATGTTCTGCCTGCATACAGAGCTAACAGCTACTTAAAGGGATGATAGCTTTTTCACAACCAGCTTAATAAGAAACCACCATAAGCTAACTTCAGACGGAAAACACAAGAAAAACAGCATTGCTGAAATCAAAACCGCCAACATTCTGTACTTCCTTTGTTCTTTTACCTTCTCTGACACCTTCATGCTAACTTTCTTTTTACATCTATGAGAAACATGCCCTTAAGATAGAAGCAAGCTCAGGCCTATTACAGGCCCAGTTCTTTGCAAATCCAAGACCCATATATTCAGCTTCCACACTTTACAGTGCCAAGTTGCAGGAAAGTTTCTTGCAATGAACAGTGCTTTTTAAAAATTATTCCTGGGATCATATTCCCTAATTTTTTGAACTCTTTTGTATACTGTTTTATTGTCTTTGAACTGTATCTTTCAATCATATTGTACTTTTGATCTGTAAATTATTGTTGTTGTTGGTGGTGGTGTTTGTAAAAAAAGATTGTACAACAATTAGGGATTTTAGAAAATGCTAAGCAGTTTAAAAATGCTTTGGAATAACTAAAATATTGACCTAACAGATCAAGTGTATCACATATGTTATAGTGAATTCCAGCAAGCCTAATTTCCTCAGCAGTAGACACCCCTCTTGCAGCCAAGCTTTCTTCCATTATGCCAGCAAAATTATGGTAAATGCAAGCCAAGTTATGCTGGCTGTACAATGCTGTCAAGTCCTAGATTCTACCTTATCTTTAAACTAACTGATTGAAATTACCTTCCTAGTTTTTTTTTAATTCATCTGGAAATTTAAATAATTTCTAAGGTATTTTGATATTCTGTTAGTGCTCTGTTTAGGGTGTGGGTAGAAAATGTGGTGTTCAGGCATAAAGCCATCTCCAGTATTTTCAGTCAGTCATTGGAGAACACTCAATGAAGGAAGCAATCTCTGTGCTCCATGAAGAGGAGACAATTAACCTTCATAACATTTGTCAGGAAGTGAAACTGGTAAGAAATTGGGAACGCTTTCTGGCCAATGACACATCCAAGAATGCTTTGACAGAGATTTAGTATGATGTGATGCTCCTCTGAGTCACAATGATGTGTGGACTGTGGAAATCTGAGGAACACGTATTGAGCTGCTTGAACCACAAAATAATTTTATTTTTAAAAAGGTTGAAAAGGAAGTAAAAAATGGAAAATACTTCGCCACTATATAAATTTGTCACATGTCCTGGAACTTAATATCTTTTCAACATGTTTCACGTCAGTTCCTCAGACTCCATTACTGAGAAAGTGAGTAAAGTCATAGGAATCTCTTCAGCACATTTTAGCCAACATGTCACATGTGTAATATAAAAATTGTGTTTATAAACTGCACTGGGTGATATTGAACTAAGATTTAGAGTAGAACCATTAAAGTAAATGGCCATCACTTGGTCCTGTTTGTTAACTTCAGTGAGTTTATTCTTAGTAAATTTTAGTTGAAATTTAATTGTTACCCACAGTCTTCTGCTTCTAGGCTTTCAACATAACCTCATAGGCATCAATTTTTGCCCCCACACCACCACATTCTGCAGCAGTCACATAATGTTGCCATTAAATTACGACATTGTGTCCCTGGAAATACATTGGCAGGTATTCCTAGATGCTGCCATATACTAAGGCTACACTGGAGAATAGGACTTGGTCAGTATCCTAAGGCTCTCCAGCTGTTGTAACTGGAATACAGAGTTGCTTGGGAAGCTATGCTGAGATACAGCAAACATTATTTTTTTCTGCTGCAAGTGTTAATGTGCACAGTGCAATACAGTTGGGAGGTGGCTTTCAAACCTTCAATTACCACAAATTACTAAATGTCATAATCTATCTTGCTTAATCCCAGCTGGATGTTCTGAGACCAGAAGAACAATGAATAATAGAGACTGATTGCTATTCAAATATCCTGGTCACAGTTAGTACTGGGATGTGGGATGGTGGAAAAACTGGGTTGCGGCATTCAATCTGATATTTGGGGGATCCTTTTTATCAAAAGAATTCAGATCCATTGTTGAAACCAGGTTGATGGTGGATAATAGATCCAAGTGGACATTTTGCATCAATAAGTGGTGTGGGATGACTGGGGCATTTGTTTTGCTCTTGCTCATTTTGTGGCTGCAACTGCCTCACACGGAGTGCAGGGCAGACCCTTTTATGTGCACCATGAATGATCCTTTCCAGCTGCCATACCAGTATGGTCAGATAGGGGACCTCACTATTGGAGCTATTACAGCTCTGTATGGCTGCATTTTTGATGAAATATCATTCAGTGAGCACCCGACAACGAAGGCGGTAGATGGACTTTTGTAAGAAATAATTTTCATCCTATGCATGCTTGAGTCCTGGTCATAATTGGTGCACATAAGTCCTATGAACATTGGCATGTTCAGAAAATACTGTAGTTATCAGATTACCTTTTCCGAACGTGTGTTTAGACTTATTTGTAGGCTTAAAAAAAATAATTCTGGTTTTTCTTCTACCTGATGTGCTTTATATATCCATTGTGTTTTGCTTTCCCCATTTTTATTCCTCATGTTCATTTTTTATTCCACATTTCCCTTTTTGAAACATTCATAAATGCATATAACAAGAACAGTGACTGGGCCACTAGATTTTTATATGAGTCTATGGTTCAGGATGAGTCAATTTGGCCAAGATAAAACCCTTTTTTCAAACCAATCATTTCAACTGTGGAGGTTGAGAGTTTCCTTAAGCAATATGATTTAATATGAAATAATATGTAAATATAAATTTGATATGAATAATATGCAATTATAAATAATATGCAATAATATGATTGAGATGAGGTTGCCTTTATTTGCATTGTGGCTATGTAATTCGTTTAAAAACTTTGTTTTAAAACGACAGTTCTGCATTCCTTATATTGCGGCAACAACTAAAAAGAAAGCCCAAGAAGAAAAGTAGGCCAGATATTGTTCCCCATACTCCAGAATGGGGATGCCAAATAACAGTTTAATAAACTGCAACTTTATTTAACAAATAAATAAAGACCCGCAACTGGATAACTGCTGTTCTAAATTTCTCCATGTGTCAAACTAGACAAAATATGAGCATTGAAGTTCCCACTGTTTCCTCTGCTGGGCTCAGCTAAATAACTGATGCTTGCATTTCACTGAAGGTCAGTTTTGAAAGCAGGCTGAGTTGTTCTTTCTCACCCAAGTGATCAGAGGGAAGAGGCTTCATGGGTGGAAATACTGCACTGATAGTATTTCCCTCTGAATGTGTTTTTATATGTCTTAACACTTAAAAATGTGGTCCTAGTTCAACACCAGCTTGTATTTCCGTCTCTCTATTTGGCCTTCTGGTCACAGTGGAATGATTATGCTATTCAGTCTGGTGAAATTAAATAGATGTATTTGATAGGGATATGCTTGTATCCAGATTAAGCTAGCATTCCCAAGTTCTCTTTGAAAACAATGGGATATGACTAAATCATGAATTGCTTTTCCTGTTGATTTCAGTGGGATTTATGTATCCCAGTTCATCATTCTTTCTGAGGCACAGTCCAATTCATATAATCCTAATAACAACTTCAGTGATGGGCATGTATAAAGTGGCATCCTGTCAAATAATTCTTATGAAACAGGTGGTTGATGAAGAGCTGGATATCTGTCTTATTTTTAAAGTAATTCTTTCCTTAGGGCAAGTCCAAAGTACTACCAGCATGTTCTGTCCTTGGTATTTGCAGTGAATGAGATGAATGAGAACCCCAGACTCTTTCCGAATGTCAGCCTCGGAGTCAAAATTTATGACAGCTTGCTAAATGCAAGAATGACTCATCAGAACACCCTGAAACTTCTGTCTGCCTCTGAAAAGACTGTTCCCAACTTCAAATGTGATAAACAAAATAATCTGATAGCTGTCATTGGAGGCCCTGACTCTGAAATCTCTCTTTACATGGCCACTCTCTTAAGCATCTACAAAATACCACAGGTAGAGTGAGCTGGCAGGCAATGAAACTTTTAATCATTTATATCATTTAGAATTATTTCTCTTTTATTTATTTTTGAAAGGTTTTTGTGAGCTAGCAAGAGATGTATCGGTAAGTTTTTAAATGTTTTTTATGTTTTAAATTGTTCTTTTATGTTTTGTGTTACATTCAATTGTATTGTTTTATTGCTTTGTTGCTTGCTACATTGTGTGCCTTGTGGGCAATGAGAGCCAGTGTGGTGTAGTGGTTAAGAGCAGTGGTTTCATAATCTGGGGAACCGGGTTCCCCTTCCCCGCTCCTCCACATGCAGCTGCTGGCTGACCTTGGGCCAGTCACACTTCTCTGAAGTCTCTCAGCCTCACTCACCTCACAGAGTGTTTGTTGTGGGGGAGGAAGGGAAAGGGGAATGTCAGCCGCTTTGAGACTTCTTAGGGTAGTGATAAAGTGGGATATCAAATCCAAATCCAAACTATTATTCATGTTACCAAAGAAAAAAGAAATCCAGGGTCAGGAAAATTCAAATTGTCCAGTTCTTGTCACTATGTGCTTGCAAGGCAGGCAGTTTATTGTGATTTTATTTCCAAGATTAGCAACACACCTAAGAACATATTAACAACACTTCTGACGTGCACAATTTTAAACAACTATAACAACACAACAACTATAACAACCTGCTGAAAGAGCAGGTCTGCAGAAATGCCATTGCTGGTAGTCCATGGAAAGCCACAAAACAGCATGATGTGAGGAGGGTGAGAGATTGAGCAAGCCAGGGCACATTGGAATTCTGAGCTGTTCACACTGCTGCCAACTGATCGCCACATGCCCAGTTTGGGCAAAGAAAAGAACTACAGATGTTAATACTATGAGAAACAAAGGTTGTAGTTATTAAACTATTTTGAATATCTACCATTTTAAAAATGCATCAGCATTTTTAGATTTAGTTAGCATTCCTTTTTTATCTTAGCAGATAATTACAATAAATCATTGCATATTTATATTATTAGTGCAGACATATTTCAATTGAATTAACTACTTCTTTAACTGAATTTCATTTTCTTCCCCATAGATTGCCTATTGTGTAATTGCTCCAGTGGTAGATGCTAAAAGTGAACTGCCTTCATTGTACCGGATAGTTCCCAATGAAGAATATCAGTACATAGGGATTGTCAAGCTTCTTGGGCATTTCCAGTGGACATGGGTTGGGATCCTTACAATGGAGAATGATAATGGTGACAAATTTGTGCAGACTTTGATGCCATTGCTTTTGAAGCATGGAATCTGTATAGCCCTCAATGGAAAAATACCAGCTATATCTAATGCTATAGATACGTTGAGCTCATTTGACATCATCCTGAACATGGCAAGTTATCTATCCAACTCTGAAGTTCAGGTATTGGTTGTGAATGCAGAAAATCCCACTGTACCATCTTTGAACTGGACAATTTATTTATATGCAATGTTGAAAGGTATTACAGAGACATCAATATTTAAAGTGTGGATCTTTACAGCTCAGTGGGAATTCACATTAGAGACAATGCGCAGGACTTCTAAAATACAAGTCTTTGATGGTGCCTTGTCCTTTGCAATACACACAAATGAAGTGCCAGAGTTTAGAGAATTCCTTCAGACCCTACATCCTAATTCAGCTAAAGAAGATATTTTTCTCCATATATTCTGGGAACAGGCATTCAACTGCTTCTTTCCTGACTCTAAAACAGCCAAGGAAAGTGCTAGTGTTTGCTCTGGTGAAGAGAAGTTGGATAGCCTCCCTGGGACTCTCTTTGAAATGAGCATGATAGGTCAGAGTTACAGCATTTACAATGCTGTCCATGCAATAGCACATAGTTTACAGAAAATGGTTTCATCCAGGTCAAAACACTGCAAAGCAATGCCATATGGAGCTAAATTGGATCTTACAAACCTGCAATATTGGCAGGTAATGTTTTACATGAAAAACAGTTCTTTTGCAATAGCTTTTCCGGTGATTCTCCACTCCCACCATTCCTGTATGTCTTTTCTCATGTGGAGGTACAGTGTGTGTGTGTGTGTGTGAAGTCAAGATATTCCATGTGCTATCTCTGGACTTGTTTCCCCACACTCTGGCTTCTTCCACTCTCTTTCTATGAAAAATTCCTTCCAGTAGCACCTTAAAGACCAACTAAGTTAGTTCTTGGTATGAGCTTTCGTGTGCATGCACACTTCTTCAGATACACAGATATACTCTTTCTATGAACATTGTACATGTGACTACATATCAAACGAGTCACTCATCCATATGCTTTCCAGGTCAAGGGTAGTACCTCTTGTACCTGCCCACCTTCCAGTGTGTGTGATTTTGCCCTGGCCTCCAGGGAGGAAGAGGCACTGATTTCCATGACAGTGAAGGGATGCTTCACTCACCTATCATTTATTGTTTGCTGGAGAAGGGATATATAGCAGGCCCAAGCGGTATAATAGGGAATCTAAAAAATGGGATTTACATTCAGGTAAGAGGTTACAGTGTTGCAGCCTTAGTTTGTGTGCAACTCATATTTCAGATGTACAATCATTCTGACATTTTAAAACTTGACTTCCTTCCCCCTCTTTCTGCGGTTCCTTAAATTTATTTTTAATATCTTCTGCATATCCAAATTAACTTAACTTATTTATTTATCTTCTTTAAATGTCACCACAGTTCTTGAGCATCTTTCCATGCCCTCAAATACGACTGATGCCAACCTGGTTTCATTTTAGGTACCATTTAAAAACATGGATTTTCATCCTGACCTTTGGTACACTATGAATTCTACTGTTTAAGGCTGAGTGGAAGCTTTATTATTATTTAGTGATTATCATTATCTGTTTTAATTTTTATTGTAAGCTGGTCTGGGATCATGATCTGAGGAAGGATGGGATGAAAATTCAAATAATCATATAAAATGTCTCTTTTCATTCTAGCTTCACCATTTCCTAAGGAGTATCTCATTTAACAATACTGGTGGAGAGACGGTGTCTTTTAATGAAAATGGTGAATTAGCATCTGGATTTGATATAATAAATTGGGTTACTTTCCCAAACCAATCTTTTTCAAAACTGAAGGTGGGAAGGATGGATCCATGGGCTACTCTGGATCAAGAGTTCACTATTAATGAGGTTATCACATGGCATTACATGTTTAATCAGGTGAGGCCCATGTATCAGTGCAAGAGGAAATATTACAGTGCCATTTAATATCCACATGAAACTATTGCAGGCAGTCATTGGAGTTTCAGGGCAAGATGCCATCAGTATAGTGATGACACTCAGCTCTGTTTCCCCATAACATCTGAATCAGGAGAGGCTGTGCAGTCCCTGAACCATTGCCTGGATGCAGTGGTGAAATGGATGGTGACAAACAAGCTGAGCATGAATGTTGGCAAGATAGAGGTGTTGTGGGTGAAGAGCTCCCGTGTCTGAGAAATTGGTCATCTGACTACCCTCAAAGGGGTTACACTGCCCCTGAAAGAGAAAGTTCACCCTTTACTGGTGCTTCTGGATCCAGTTCTGTCACAGGAGGCTCAGGAGGCCTCAGTGGCTAGAAATCCCTTTTACCAGCTGCAGCTGGTTCAAGAGCTACAGCCAATCCTGGATCGGAAAAGCCTTGCCACCATAGCTCATGCATTGGTTACTTCAAAACCGGTTACTGAAATGAACTCTATGAGGGGCTTCCCTCGCACTTGATCTGGAAGCTGCAGTTAGTGGAGAATACTCCAGCATGATTGCTGACAGGAGGGAAGCATTGTCAGCATGTCACACATGTGCTCAGAGATCTGCACTGGTTGCCTATTTTGTGCCAGGCCAAATCTAGGGTGTTACTGGCTGGATCTATACTGACTGTAAACTGCTATAAAAGAAATGTTATATAGCTCTCAATGCAATTTTACATTGACGATTTTACATGCATTTGTAACATTTTATACTGACCAGTGTGGATTAGTCCACTGTTAGTATATAAAGCTCTTACCAACTTGGAACCAGTTTACCTATAAGATCACCTTACTCCATATGTGCCCACTCAGCTTATTTGATTGGCAGAATTGGCACTGCTACATGTGCCACATAATACCCATTCCTTGATCATTTAGTGTGGCAGCAGTACACTTTAGAACTCTCTGCCTATTGAGATCAAGCAGGTATATTCACTGTACTCCTGTTGGTGTCTGCTAAATAGATTTTATGAAATAAATAAATTAAAATTACATAGGAAGCTTTTCCACCCTGAAGTGTGATTCATGTCAGCAGTGCTCTGGGTTGTCTGAAAGTTTCATATAAGCATCAACCATCAGAGTTACAAGTTTTGTTCTCTGTGGCCGTAACAATGACAAGGAAATTAGGTTGCATTATATAAGGTTTTCTGAAGGCTGCTGCCAGGTTATATTGATATAACACATTATTCATGTGGCTGTCCTTGAAGAGAAGTGAGAAGCTTTAATTGCTTCAAAATGTGCTCTTTCCACAGGACTGTTTTTTTTCTTGCTATTAACCAAATATATCAGAAATTAATTTTCCCTTTTCTTTTTATGGCTAGGTGCTTCCCCTGGCCAAGTGTAATGAAAATTGCCCCCCAGGCTATAGCAGAAAAAAGAAAGAGGGGAAGCCATTTTGTTGCTATGATTGTGCTCCATGTCCAGATGGAAAGATTTCAGACCAAATGGGTAAGAGAAACAAAATGGTGAACATACTATGCAATATTAAGACCAACCTTCATAGAATCATAGAATCATAGAATCATAGAATCATAGAATCATAGAATCATAGAATCATAGAATCATAGAATCATAGAGTTGGAAGAGACCACAAGGGCCATCGAGTCCAACCCCCTGCCAAGCAGGAAACACCATCAGAGCACTCCTGACATATGGTTGTCAAGCCTCTGCTTAAAGACCTCCAAAGTAGGAGACTCCACCACACTCCTTGGCAGCAAATTCCACTGTCGAACAGCTCTTACTGTCAGGAAGTTCTTCCTAATGTTTAGGTGGAATCTTCTTTCTTGTAGTTTGAATCCATTGCTCCGTGTCCGCTTCTCTAGAGCAGCAGAAAATAACCTTTCTCCCTCCTCTATGTGACATCCTTTTATATATTTGAACCTGGCTATCATATCACCCCTTAACCTCCTCTTCTCCAGGCTAAACATGCCCAGCTCCCTTAGCCGTTCCTCATAAGGCATCGTTTCCAGGCCTTTGACCATTTTGGTTGCCCTCCTCTGGACACGTTCCAGTTTGTCAGTGTCCTTCTTGAACTGTGGTGCCCAGAACTGGACACAGTACTCCAGGTGAGGTCTGACCAGAGCAGAATACAGTGGCAGTATTACTTCCCTTGATCTAGATGCTATACTCCTATTGATGCAGCCCAGAATTGCATTGGCTTTTTTAGCTGCCGCGTCACACTGTTGACTCATGTCAAGTTTGTAGTCAACCAAGACTCCTAGATCCTTTTCACATGTACTGCTCTCAAGCCAGGTGTCACCCATCTTGTATTTGTGCCTCTCATTTTTTTTTGCCCAAGTGCAATACTTTACATTTCTCCCAGTTAAAATTCATCTTGTTTGTTTTGGCCCAGTTCTCTAATCTGTCAAGGTCGTTTTGAAGTGTGATCCTGTCCTCTGGGGTGTTAGCCACCCCTCCCAGTTTGGTGTCATCTGCAAATTTGATCAGGATGCCCTTGAGTCCATCATCCAAGTCGTTGATAAAGATGTTGAATAAGACCGGGCCCAAGACAGAACCCTGTGGCACCCCACTAGTCACTCTTCTCCAAGATGAAGAGGAACCAATGATGAGCACCCTTTGGGTTCGGTCAGTCAGCCAGTTACAAATCCACTGAGTGTTAGCATAGTCAAGACCGCATTTTACCAGCTTCTTTACAAGAATATCATGGAGCACCTTGTCAAATGCCTTGCTGAAATCAAGGTAGGCTACATCCACTGCGTTCCCTTCATCTACCAGGCTTGTAATTCTGTCAAAAAACGAGATCAGGTTAGTCTGACATGACTTATTTTTCAGAAATCCATGCTGACTATTGGTGATCACAGCATTCCTTTCTAGGTGCTCACAGACTGTTTGCTTAATGATCTGCTCCAGAATCTTCCCTGGTATTGATGTCAGACTGACTGGGCGGTAATTATTTGGGTCCTCTCTTTCCCCCTTTTTGAAAATAGGGACAACATTTGCCCTCCTCCAGTCTGCCAGGACTTCGCCTGTTCTCCAGGAATTCTCAAAGATGACTGCCAGTGGTTCTGAGATCACACCTGCCAGTTCTTTTAATACTCTTGGATGCAGTTCATCTGGCCCTGGAGACTTGAATACATCTAAACTAGCCAAGTATTCTTGTACTATCTCCTTAGTTATTCTGGGCTGTGTTTCCTTTGCTGAATCATTTGCTCCAAATTCTTCAGGTCGGGCATTGTTTTCTTTATCGGAGAAGACTGAAGCAAAGAAGGCATTGAGGAGTTCAGTCCTTTCTGTGTCCCCTGTTTGCATTTCACCATCTTCTTCTCTGAGTGACCCCACTGTTTCTTTGTTCTTTCTTTTGCTACGAAGATACCCATAAAAGCCTTTTTTGTTGCTTTTAACCTCTCTAGCAAGCCTGAGTTCATTCTGTGCTTTAGCTTTTCTGACTTTGTGTCTACACGTGCTGGCTATTTGTTTGAATTCCTCTTTGGTGGTTTCCCCCCTTTTCCATTTTTTGTACACATCCTTTTTTAATCTTAACTCAGTTAAAAGTTCTTTAGATAGCCACCCTGGCTTCTTTAGGCACCTTCCATGTTTCCGTCTCATTGGTATTGCCTGACGTTGTGCTTTTACTATCTCCCTCTTAACAAACTCCCAGCCATCATGAACTCCCTTTCCTTTTAGTATTACTGTCCATGGGATCTCACCCAGCACTTCCCTAAGTTTTATGAAGTCGGCTTTCTTAAAGTCAAGAAATTGAGTCCTGGTATGCTTGGCTGCTTCTTTCCGCTGTATAGTAAACTTCAGAAGAGCATGATCACTCGCGCCTAATGATCCTTCCACTTCTACCCCACTAACCAGGTCATCAACATTGGTTAGGACCAGATCTAAAATGGCTGTTCCTCTTGCTGCTTCTCCCACTTTCTGGAAAATGAAGTTGTCTGCAAGGCCAGTGAGGAATCTGTTTGACCTTATGCTCTTGGCTGAGTTCGACATCCAACAAATATCTGGGTAATTGAAGTCCCCCATTACTACTATCTCCCTTCCTTTTGCATGCTTGGCCATCTGTTCCAGGAAGGCATCATCTATGTCCTCCGTTTGGCTTGGGGATCTATAGTAAACTCCCACAATGAGGTCACTGTTATTCTTCTCTCCCTTAGTTTTGACCCAAATGCTCTCACCTTGGCTTTGAGGTTCTAAATCTTGGATCTCTTCAGATTGTATCCCCCCTTTATTACATTCCAATCGTGGGACTTATCCCACCAGCTTTCAGTGATGCCTATTATGTCATATTTAGTTTGCTGTACCAAGAGCTCAAGCTCATCTTGTTTATTTCCCATGCTTTGCGCATTAGTGTACAGACATTGAAGTCCATTAATTATTCCCCCGTGTCTCTTATTTAAGGATTTTTTCCTCCCACCACTAGGTCTGCGTGCTGTTTGCTCCTTTTGGTCTATGACATTTGGATGATCATCTTCATCAATTGATAGACTCCTACCTTCAGGAGCACTGTCTCCCTCCCCCACATTAGTCAGTTTAAAGCCCTCCTGATGAGGTTTCTGAGATTTTTGGCAAAAACATTTCTCCCAACCATTGTGAGGTGCAGCCCATCGCTTGCCAGAAGTCCATCTTCAAGAAACTGCAGTACGTTATCTAAGAATCCAAACCGTTCCTGTTTACACCATTTGCGAAGCCAGCTGTTCACTTCCACTATTTTTCCCTCTCTCCCTGGGCCACGTCGTTCAACTGGGAGGAACAACCTTGTGTTGTTGATAGTCTCTCAAATTCCTCCCCCATTTCCATCCAATAAATGTCAGGAAAAAAAGATACGTTCTATTATTGGTAAATATTCCAAATAATTTTTCAGATACATGAATGTTTGTTTTGCTCTTTACATTTCAAGAAATTTTCTGTGCACACTTAGCTTTGGGATCTAACTTAACTGCTAGCCAACTTCTGTCCCCCCGTCCCCCCCCCCCCGCTTGCCTTATAATGTGAATTTTACAAATGACTATAACTCTCTCCCCTTCTGGCCAAAATGATTGGAATTTGCAGGGGCATCAACCTGCAGGAGTAGAGTAAGCCGGTGAAATTGCAGAGTAACAGTTATTGAGTGGTTTTGTTTGGGAAGTAAGAGATATTCACTTCCCTGCTTAATCCCTTGTAGTAGGATTTGACATCTGCAAACCCTATTGGAGCACTTACTGATATATACTTAGAAGTAAATTGGTTTTAAACACTTAGGGGGGGTTATTAATCATCCCTATAGATGCCTTCAGGAGAATAATATATTTCTGTATACATTTTCATATAGAAGCTGCAGATCTGGAAAAATATAATTGCACAGACAGGAACAGACACATAATTTGTTCTGTTTTTCAGATATAGATGACTGTTTCCAATGCCCAGAAGATGAATTTCCAAACAAGAACAGAGACCAATGCCTCCCTAAGTCCATGAACTTCCTCTCTTTCTCAGAACCTTTGGGCACCACTTTAGTTTTTTTTATATTGGCTGCTTCTTTCACCACAGCTTTGGTACTAGGAATTTTCATCAAGTACAAGAACACTCCCATTGTCAAAGCCAACAATCGAGCTCTATCATTCTTTCTCCTCATCTCCCTGTTCCTCTGCAATCTTTCTGCTTTGCTATTCATCGGCCAGCCTCAGTGGGTGACCTGCTATTTACGTCAAACTGCTTTTGGCATCATATTTTCAGTAGCTGTATCTTGTTTGCTGGCAAAAACAATCACTGTGGTTCTGGCTTTCATGGCAACCAAGCCAGGATCCACAATGAGGAAATGGGTGGGGAGAAAATTGGCTATTTCTATTATTCTTGGCTGTTCTCTCATACAAGTCACTATTTGTAGTATATGGCTATCTACTGCACCCCCATTCCCAAATTTCAACATGAACTCTTTGTCAATCACAATGTTTTATTTTGTTCTGGGATACTTGGGATTGCTGGCTTTTGTCAGCCTCACTGTGGCTTTCCTAGCCAGAAAGTTGCCAGACAGTTTCAATGAAGCCAAGTTCATCACTTTCAGCATGCTGGTATTTTGCAGTGTTTGGTTGTCCTTTGTTCCCTCTTATCTGAGCACCAAAGGGAAATACATGGTGGCTGTGGAGATCTTCTCCATCTGGGTCTCCAGTGCTGGGTTAGTAGGCTGTATTTTTGTTCCTAAATGTTACATAATTATTCTGAGGCCTTCCCTGAATACCAAAGAGCAGCTAATAAGGAGGAATATGTAAATGTATTCCTTCAATTGCAAGTAGTAAGTAAGAAAGTGTGTCTTATATTTGTGTAATGAATGCCTTATAGGTCTTTCCATAGTACTTTTAGTGGAGGTTGACCCATTATGGCAAACAAGAATGAGGCCTCCCAACTGAAATGCCAAGCAAAATGTGTAAACATTATCATAAAATCTCAAAGACACACTCTTTCTTGTTCCACATGTCTCTCTATAATCCATTTGAGCTGTCAGTCCCCCTCATCCCGCATACTGGTGAGTCAGCAATCTGCACCACACGGCCAAACTCAGTACAAAAACTTGCTTGCTGATCCATCTTTGCCTCTTCCCTCCTTAGAGAACAATGCCATCCCATCCATCACACATAAAAACCTAGTCTTAATGTTGTTAGTGGCTGCCAGTTCTTGCCCATCATTGGAAGTCTCCTGA
Source organism: Podarcis liolepis (assembly GCF_965112155.1). Taxonomy (NCBI): domain Eukaryota; kingdom Metazoa; phylum Chordata; class Lepidosauria; order Squamata; family Lacertidae; genus Podarcis; species Podarcis liolepis. Next base: position 23,742,133 of record NC_139573.1, on the reverse strand, counting down.
TGCTTTAATGTGTGAGGCATGGTTTACCAATGTCTGAAACATCACTTTGTCAGAATACTTGAACAGACAAACATGGGTGGTTTAGGGGTCTTCCCATAGCTCTCCACCTTCTCATTCTTTGTCATTCTTGAGGTATTTCAATATTCAAGCAAAATAGTAATTTGACACACTGGTTTGCTGTTATTATTTAATTTTGGAACTCTGCATTACTTTTTCTCTGTTACTTATATGTATTTTTCAATAAACAGATAATACAAAACATTGCTATAGTCAAGATTTCCCACCCATCTGTCTTCCGCCAGAAGAAACCAAGTAATAGTAAAGTTGTGTGTTAACGGAGTTACTGACTCTCTGTCCTGTTGTCAGGCTGGCAATTTAGGCACTGAATCTAACCTTAGCAGTTGTACTGTTTGGGTGGACTCAGTGGGAGGAGTAGTCTTGTTCTTCCATGTCCGCTTCCTCTGGTCAATGTTTAACTAAGAGGTATCAGATAAACACAGCTACTGGTGAACTTGTTGTGGATATGAGTTTCTCCTCTTCCTCCTTCAGGTATTTAAAACATATATTCCATCCACAATCACACTGTAATACACTTTATTGTAATATGCTATATTGGGAGCCTCCCTGTGATCCTCAAATGAATAGTGATATAAAAATTTAATGAAATAATAATACAGTCGTACCTTGGTTGATGAACACCTTAGCAGTCAAACGTTTTGGTTCCCGAATGCCACAAATCTGGAAGTGAGTGTTGTTGAGGTTTGTGAGAAACTGCAGCTTTGAAGTGGACAATTAGTGAGTTGGCAAGAAGCCAAATTAAACAAGAGTACATGTGAAAGTCTGCTTGGAGATAGGGAAGCCTAGCAACAGGTGATGATTGGCTAAAAGTTTTCCCTTATAAGCAGCATGACACAGTAGTTTGGTGTTAGAGCTCAGAGGTTGGTGTGTTAAGTTTGAATCGAGTCTGTGTATATAATAAGTTGCACAAAGCTGTGCTATACTCTGTATATAATGAAAGCAAATACAAATCAAGTTACTGTTCAGCACGTTATGTTCCTGAGTCGTCATCCTGGACTACACAGACTAAGCAGCCGGTAGCAGAGAGTTTTGGTTGAGATCTATCAACAAGTGTTTCAGTTTGTGAACGTTCTTTTGGAAGCCAAACGTCTGATGGGGCTTCTGTGACTTCCAGTTGGCTGCAGGAAGCTCCTGCCGAAGCCGTGCGTTGAACGGACTTCAGGAATGGATTCCATTCAGCTTCCAAGGTATGACTATAGTAGTAGTAGTAGTAGTAGTAGTAGTAGTAGTAGTAGTAGCCTGGCAGGATTGCTTTGTAAGGATTGCTGAGATACAGTGGTACCTCAGGTTAAGAACTTAATTCATTCTAGAGGTCCATTCTTAACCTGAAACTGTTCTTAACCTGAAGCACCACTTTAGCTAATGGGGCCTCCCACTGCTGCTGCACCGCTGCTGCACGATTTCTGTTCTCATCCTGAAGCAAAGTTCTTAACCTGAGGTACTATTTCTGGTTTAGCGGAGTCTGTAACCCAAAGCGTCTGTAACCCGAGGTACCACTATATATCAAACATGTTTTCTTCTCTTCTTCTGATGCAAGTCGTGTATTGTACAATGCAATACTCTTGGGAGATTAGTCTGGAACCTTTAATTATCACAAATTACTCAGGGACATCATCCATCTGCTCAAGCCTCCTATGGATTTCTGGAGCTCAGAAGCAGAATCAATAACACAGTCTGAAAGTTGATAAAAAATACCCAGTCCTATTAAGTGCTGGTGTGTTGGTTGGTGAACAGGCAGAGCTGCAGCTGCCCGCCTGATCTTCAGTGATGTATCCAGTCTGGTAGCCGATAATAGATCATTTCCAGGCATTCTTTTTGATGAATTCACCCAAGATGATAGGGATATTTGCTTTTCTGCTTCTCATTTTGGGTCTCCCTCAACTTGACTGCAAGGCGCCAGCTCCTATGTGCACCATGATTGATCCATTCCTGGTCCCACACCAGTATTATAAGAAAGGGGATATAAACATTGACATGATTGCCTCACTAAACACCTTCATCTTTGATGAAATACCATTCAACAACCAGCCAACAACAAAGATGACAGATGAACTTATGTAAGGAATTATGTAAGGCTGAATAGAATCACATATGTTATACAAGCAGCAACATGATAAGAGAACAGGAGTTTTTTTGTATTTAGGTTTAATAGCAGGTTTATTAAAATTGTGTATGGTTTTTCCTTTACATGATGTGTTTGACATTTCTGTGATTTTTTTTTTGCTTACGTTGCTTTCTTATTCTTCATGACCACTCTATATTCCACATTTTCCTCATTCACCTCATATTATTTAATGGCCTTCACAATCCCTTCCTATTTCTTCTAATAAGTATTACAATACATTGATATGAAATTAAAAAGCAGGGTATAATAGAAGAAGTTTTTAGAAGGGTGAGACAAAAGAAAGGAAGGTATCATTACATATAGATGGATTAATTAAAATCAGTTATAAGGGGTTATTTCATCTGACATTTTTATTCCAAAATTGAATGGGAAAGGCACATCTCTCCATAAACCTGTTTTGAAGATTATATTTTATAGTATTTCTATTGTATGTCAGCTTTATTACCATAATATTATCTCAAGTTTTCTTCAGCCATTCTATAGTTATGGGGAAATTGTCCATTGCTGGGCTATACATAGTTTTACCATTGTCAAAATGTTTATTGCTAGTTGTAGATCAGCATTTATAACTTCAGAATGCATGCAAAGGAGGACTCTTTTGGGGGATCATGGTAATACATAATCATGCAGAATTGTAGTCTCCAAATGTATTGTTTTAACACAGTTCCAAAATATGTATAAAGTCTGTAGTAGTTCTTTTACATCTCCAACAGTACATATTTTGACTGCATCTTTTGCTCAGTTTATGTTGAGAAAGATACCATTGAAATATTTCCTTATTTTTCCCCCTTTAAATTAATTCACTCTAGCATAGCTGGAATATTTTTAAATACCAAGCAACCTTCTGCCTGTGACATTGTTAAACTGAATTTCATTACACACCATTCCTATTTCTTCATATTTGATGGTTGTGCTTCTGCCCTTTTTATCTGGGAGATAAGCATATTTTGTACTAACATCTTTTCTATCAATATGTGGAGTATTCCATGCCTTATCTGCAGTTGTTCCATGATGGAACCAATCCTCTACACAAGAAGCTGGCATAAAGCACACCAATGTAAATTAAGCCAGAATAAAGTTCTGTGCTTAAAACTGGTGGTGCAAAAAGAAACCTTTAAAATAGGTTTCTATGCTGGGTTTCCAGGTTATGTGACCAATCAGAAAGGACCTAGGATCCAGCCTCTACACACCCCGCAATCCTACCTACTCCATATTTGCACACCACTTCTTTTGGATACTAGCAATGACCTTGGTTCAGTCAGCTAAGCCCTGCCTGACATGGAATAAGCCAGTTACACTGAAATATCTTTGGCTGAGCTGGGGTTGTTGGGGACTTAATATTCGTGAGCTAGGAATCAGCTCATGAGCCAGCCCAAAATCATGAAAATGAGATTTCTAATTTTACATGGCATTAAACACAGGCACAGCTGGCAGTGTAAGTCCTAGAAAAGGGGCACCCCGGGAGTATACCATGGCAAGACCAGGGAGGGGGTGGACTTAGCCTGGATTCTAAACCCTTTCAGCTAAGTTATGTGACCAGCAAATCCTGCATGAAACAATATTTTAAAAGCTTGTTTTCCTTCTACCAGGAACAGCCCCAATGTTACACAGGGTTTGAAACTGGTGTAACTTTGCTTAATTTACTTATACCTATATTCTAAACAAAATGCTTGTTTAACCTGGAGGTAGGCTGTATGAATTTTGTATTGCTTTGTAATGATTTGTTGGGTCTCTGAACCGTAATAAAGGTTGATGATGATAATTTACTTATACCAGCCAGGGCTGGATTTGGGTTTGATGAGGCCCTAAGCTACTGAAGGTAATGGGGCCCTTTATAGGTCCAGCTGTCCTTTGTCAACAACCAACTGCCGCTGTTTTTTGTGTTGAATATATGCTATATGGTAATTTATGGATCTAATATGTATTTAAAGCCATTTGCACATAAGAAAATATGTATTTTATCAAAGTAATTGTTGAACTGAAATACAATTAAGAAGTATATTAATAGTGAAATACAATTAAGAAGAAATATATGGGGGGGGGCAAGAGAGTGGGGCCCTAAGCTATAGCTTGTTTGGCTTATATGTAAATCTGGCACTGACACCAGCTAACATCACCATCATCATTTACCCACCCTTCACTCAAAGCTCCCAGGGTGAGTTACAATAGTAAAATACAACATTAAAAACAGTATAAAACAATATTCAGGAGCAAAAATAAGTTGGGTCCTAAAAATATACATCTCAGGTTTCAAAAGCCAGGGTAAAGAGGTGTATTTTGGCATTCACCAGAAACTGTGTAATGAAGGTGCCAGACACACCTCTGTGGGGAGGGAGTTCCGCAGCTTTTAGATTTCCATATATAGGGCTAGAGCATTGTTTAAATATTGTTTGTTTGTTTGTTTGTTTGTTTGTTTATTTGTTTGTTTTGGATAAGGCCTTGTCAAATGCATTTTTGCCCAAAACACAATGGGCAGACTGAATAAATAAATGACTCATCCTTGTTCTGAAAAGGATGGTCGATCGTTTATTATTAATAATAACACACATGATACAATTCTTTTCTTTAGGACAAAGTCTAAGAACTACCAGCATATCCTGTCTCTGGTTTTTGCAGTGAATGAGATAAATAAAAACCTGAAGACCTTACTAAATGTCAGCCTTGGCTTTCACATTTATGACAGTTATCTAAATGCAAGAATGATCCATCAGAATACTTTGAAACTTCTTTCCAGCCAGAAAACAATTGTTCCCAACTTCAAATGTTTTAAGCAAAAGAATATGATAGCTGTCATCGGAGGACTTAGCTTTGAAATTTCCTTTTACATGACTACTCTTTTAGGCATCTACAAGATTCCACAGGTAGAACAAATCACCTGACATTATAAGTTTTCCATAGATTGTATTATGTTTATCCAATAAAATATGATAGTGAACTATTTGGACCTTCACAAATAGCTTCATTTCAGATGGTTTGTGGACTTGTTGCAGGGTCACTGAAGAAGATCTTATTGTACTGAGTGGTTGATTGGGCAAGCTGTGCCACCCACCCTTGTTGATGGTCTTCAGTTCCCATCCGCTCCAATGAGCTTTGCCAATAGATAGGGATATGATAGTTATATTGCAACAATTCTGGAGGATCATAGACTCCCTATCTCTGGCTAGAAGATGCTCCCTCAAGTATCCTTAATCCAAACCATGTAGGGCTCTAATGGTAAGCACCAGCACTTTGAACTGTCCTTGTGACAATTTATTATCATGCTATTCCATATATGCAGCATATGTGTTCATATATTCAATTTTTGCCAAGCTTAGTAGCATAACTGCTGCTTTTACTGCTAAGTAGTGTTAGGAACTAAGACAATGTGGGAAGGTGTATGAAGTGCTTACTTCCTATGGCAGAGAGTCACAATTGTTGATACATAGAAAACCTGCAAACTGTCAGGGACTTGGCAGTTTGACCCTTCCAGTGAGGAGGAAGACAGTTTAGAATTACAACAGGGGTTTGAGCGAGGTCACAGCCCAGAGGCAGATGAGGGGGAAAGTCAGGAAATAATGGGAACGGAGGAAGGAGAGGAGCACCGGAGGGGTGACAGCAGACAGACACAGTGTCTTTAGAAAGCATTCCAGAACCCCTCTCTCCCAGGACCCAGCAATCCTTGAAAGTAGGAGAGCAAAGAGCTCAAAGGCAGGGGGCACTTACTGTATCAGCACCTGTAGAGGAGATTATGTGATTGACAAATGAGGACATGGAAGAGACGGGGGTGGAGATTCACTCGGGACAATGCCATTATCCATATTTTAACATATTTTTAATCTTTTGTTGGAAGCCCCCCAGAGTGAAGTGACTTGGGAATCCCAGCCAGATGGGCAGGGTATAAATTATTATTATTATTATTATTATTATTATTATTATTATTATTATTATTATTATTGGCTGGGTGCTATAGCCTCTGTAAATACTGAATCAAAAGTGGACGGTAAGAAACATTTCCTTGTCTTTGTACGTTCCTGGCAACCAGCCGTGGGAGTTGCTGGCAGCAGCCTGACACAAACTAATTGACATTTCACCTGCATGCCACAAACAAAAAGATAGAGGATGAATTTCTGAAAGTATGGCATTTAGCATAAAATGAACTGAATTAATCCCCTTAAGTAAGGGGAAAATGCAGTGCTATTACATTATTAATCTAATTGCGTAATGTCATTGTATGATTATTTTTTGATGAATGTATAATTTTTATTTGGCTTAGATTGCCTACTGTGTGAATGCTCCAGAGATGGATGATAAAAGCCAGCTCCCTCCATTCTACCGGATGGTGCCCAATGAAGAGTATCAGTATGCAGGGATTGTCAAGCTTCTTCTTCATTTCCAATGGACGTGGGTTGGGATCCTCACAATGGAGAATGATAATGGAGAGAAATTTCTGCAGACTTTAATGCCAATGCTTTTGAAGCATGGAATCTGCACAGCCCTCAATGAAAAAATACCAGCCACAACTCATGCTGTAGAGACGTTGAGTTCATTTGACTCTATCCTGGACAAGGCCAGTTATCTATCCAATTCTGAAGTCAATGTATTGATAGTAAATGCAGAAACTGGTGTCATGACATATTTGACATGGGTAATGCTTATATATGCAATGCTGAAAGATATAAAAGTGACATCCATCAGTAAAGTGTGGATAACAACGGCCCAGTGGGATTTCTCAGCTGACGTGATGCACAGGGCTTTTGACATACAGGTCTTTCACGGTTCATTATCTCTTGCAATACACTCAAATGAAGACTTGGGTTTCAGAAAATTCCTTCAGGTCTTACATGCTAAGACGTCCAAAGACAATGATTTTTTGAGGATCTTCTGGCAGCAAGCATTCAACTGCTCATTTCCTGATTCTAAGGAGGAAGAGATGAGATCAGTTACTTGCACTGGTGAAGAGAAGCTGAACAGTCTCCCGGGGACTCTCTTTGAAATAAGTATGACTGGCCAAAGCTATAGCATCTACAATGCAGTTCATGCCATAGCACATAGTTTACAGAAAATGTACTCATCCAGGCAAAAACACAGAGCAATGTTGGACAGAAGTAGATTGGATCTTCCAGAAGTGCAACCTTGGCAGGTAATTTTCATATGAAAACTAGCTCTCCTATAATATGTAAATTGTTGTGTGATGACACACAATTGAGGAAATTCAGATCCATGCACAATGTTCCTTATTCCGTGAATACACTGGTCACTCCTGTTCCCAGACCTGTTTCCTTACCTGCCACCTGAAAGCACAGCAGAAGTCATCAATCTGTTGAAGGTCAATTCATTTCCCACTCCCCTCAAAAGTTATTGATGCTAATTAATGAAGATTCAGGAATTCTATGTCACTATAGGTTGACGAATGAAGAAAGATGTGTTAAGAGAGAATAAGAAAAAGAGCTTGTATCATAGTGCCATGTCGACACTGAAAGCGTCTTCTAGGGACACATCTCTGTAAAGTTACATTTTAAGTGTATGAATAAGGAGGGTAATGTTTGCCATCTGATATATGCTGGATGGGATAGATTTTATAAGTGAATGAGCTATTCTCAAAGTAAATATTTCTGAAATGAAGTGGTAGAATAATAATAATAATAATAATAATAATAATAATAATAATAATAATAATTAATTACGTAATTTATTTATTATTTATACCCGCCCATCTGGCTGGGCTTCCCCAGCCACTCTGGGCGGCTTCCAAAGAAAAATATTAAAATACTCTAATACATCAAACATTAAAAGCTTCCCTAAACAGGGCTGCCTTCAGATGTCTTCTAAAAGTCTGGTAGTTGTTGTTCTCTTTGACATCTGGTGGGAGGGTGTTCCACAGGGAGGGCGTCACTACCGAGAAGGCCCTCTGCCTTGTTCCCTGTAACTTGGCTTCTCGCAGTGAGGGAACCGCCAGAAGGCCCTCAGAGCTGGACCTCAGTGTCCGGGTAGAACGATGGGGGTGGAGACGCTCCTTCAGGTATACAGGACCGAGGCCGTTTAGGGCTTTAAAGGTCAGCACCAATACTTTGAATTGTGCTCGGAAACGTACTGGGAGCCAATGTAGGTCTTTTAATAGCGGTGTTATGTGGTCTCGGCGGCCACTCCCAGTCACCAGTCTAGCTGCCGCATTCTGGATTAGTTGTAGTTTCCGGGTCACCTTCAAAGGTAGCCCCACGTAGTGCGCATTGCAGTAGTCCAAGTGGGAGATAACCAGAGCATGCACCACTCTGGCGAGGCAGTCCACAGGCAGATAGGGTCTCAGCCTGCGTACCAGGTGGAGCTGGTAAACAGCTGCCCTGGACACAGATTTGACCTGTGCCTCCATGGACAGCTGCAAGTCCAAAATGACTCCCAGGCTGCGCACCTGGTCCTTCAGGGACACAGTTACCCCATTCAGGACCAGGGAATCCTCCACACCTGCCCGCCTCCTATCCCCCAAGAACAGTACTTCTGTCTTGTCAGGATTCAACCTCAATCTGTTAGCTGCCATCCAACCTCCAACCGCCTCCAGACACTCACACAGGACCTTCACCGCCTTCACTGGTTCTGATTTGAAAGAGAGGTAGAACTGGGTATCATCCGCATACTGATGAACACCCAGCCCAACCCCCCCTGATGATCTCTCCCAGCTATTAAATAATGTTTAATAGCTTTTTCATGGACATTAGAGGAAGTGGGAGTGGAGAAAGAAGAACTGAAATCAGTGGGCCATTGGTTAGGGCACTGAACATTCCTAATAATTTTGAGTTGAGTATCTGTGATCTTTCCATTTTCTCAATACAAAAATACTTGTTTTGTAACAGGTTTTTTGTTGTTGTTTTTTTAAAAGGCACACACTATGGTAACTTTCCCTTTCCTTGGAGTTGTTCCCAGAGTAAAACTCTATTTTTTAAAACCAGTTAATAAAGTGGTGGTCTTTTATTAAGCCAGTTCCCACTCCACTTCTGATCTTGCTTTGCATGGCATGCTTTGCAGCCTGGGGTTGAAGCCCCAACAACCATCTGCCTTAAGAACAAATTGCCGTCCACATGCAGTGTCCTGTGCATGACAACACGGAGGGTGGGGCAACTGAGTGCATTTAGGCCCAGAATGCTCCTGCTCTCATTCTTCTTTTTGCCATTCCACATACTGACCTTCCCTGTAGTGTGGCTAGGGTGGTCACTTTAGGACAAAGTAGGATTTTTTTGTTCCTTATTAAGCAATCTATCACTTTGCAGAGAAGACAGGATCTTCCCCATCTGTTCACACCTCCTTTGGACCTAGGTGATGTGGAATGTGTTTCTGCCTCCTGAAAGGTGGGTATGGTAGGCAGAGCATCCCCTTCTGTAGAAATTCATTTTGTTAGTTTGGGCTCAGTTCTCCAATCTGTTAAAATCATTTTGAATCATGATCCTGCCTTCTGCAGCATTAGATATCCCTCCCACTTTGGTGTCATCTGCAAATTTGATGTTTTGTTTTTGCCTTTGCCACTTTTCATTCTAGCTTCATTCTCTCCTAAGGAGTACCTCATTCAACAATGGTGCTGGAGACACTGTTTCTTTAAATGAGAATGGTGAATTGGCAGCGGGATTTGATATTATAAACTGGGTTACCTTCCCAAACCAATCTTTTTCACGAATGAAAGTGGGAGAGATGGATCCATACACAACACAGGGTCAAACATTCACCATTAATGAAGGGGCTGTCATATGGCACAGGACATTTAATCAGGTAGGATAAAAATAAAGGTACAAGAGAAAATATTAGTTGGGCATAGTCTTTGGTATCCAATTCTCTCACAAAAAGATACTTGGTTATGCCTATGAGAGAACCTGAAGAATGATTTATAAAGGAAATATTATTAATTGAAATTAATATTATTGTTATTTTATCACTATTTACAGGATCAGAAAACTTCTAGCTTGCAGACCTAATTTTGCTCATGAAGCCATTCCTCACTAATGATGCCACATCTATTCTACATTATGTCAGATGTGATGTCAGGTCAGGGACTGGTGTGGCTACAAAGGAACAGTTAAGATTGTAAAGTCAGCTACCAGCTGTTCCTTTTCTTGAGCAAGCCACACTCTCTGTTGGCTGATGGGCAGTGGTATCATGCCTTAGTCAAGTGCACAACGCTGTTTGCACTGAAACTACTTGCTAACAACTGCTTTTCCTCTATGTTTTAGCAGCAATTTCAGTGGGAAACAGTTTGGGCCAAGAGGAAAAGGAGGCAATTATATTGATACAAGTACAGTGGTACCTCAGGTTACATACGCTTCAGGTTACATACACTTCAGGTTACAGACTCCGCTAACCCAGAAATAGTACCTCGGGTTAAGAACTTTGCTTCAGGATGAGAACAGAAATCGTGCAGCAGTGGCGTGGTGGCAGCACGAGGCCCCATTAGCTAAAGTGGTGCTTCAGGTTAAGAACAGTTTCAGGTTAAGAACAGACCTCCAGAATGAATTAAGTACTTAACCCGAGGTACCACTGTAGTATCATTTCCAGTATTTTTCAAGTTAATAGTGCTTCATTAAGGAATAATTGAATGAGAGGGATTGTGCATATCTACTGTCATTTCTTGGATGACTTGCTCCAAAAGGAGCCACTACTCAATGATCCTTAGAATTGTACCAGTAGAGTATTTTCATTGGACTGTTTGGATGCTGAAGCTTATTAATAGTGATACAGCATGTGATAAGCTTCTTCAGAATGTGAGTCCCATTGTTACTGAGCATGAAGTCAACAACCTCCTTGTAGGCAATTTATTTTAAAGGTATCAAAATGTTATGCCAAAAGTATTGCTCACAATTCAGTGAACTAGGTTCACGTTCCTTCATTATAAGATAACATCTCTGGTTAAAACTTCTTGGAATTTACTTACTGAGATTCATGACTATGACATCTACTCCAAATGTGACAGTCAAGTGTGGTTTGCTTAGTTAATCTAGGCTCAGAATCACCCAGCTTCTGAGCAACTCAGTCAAGAGCACTAACAACGATCATAAGATCATAACTATTTTCAAAGCCGTTATGTTCTGTTTAAAGCATTCCTTTAAAATGGTTGACTCCTTTAAAGTAGCTGATTTTTTTGCAATGCAAACTTAGCTATGTCTACTCAGGAATTTGTAAATAGAACTGCAGCCTTAGAAACCTCATGGCCCATGATAAGCAACACCATAGTATTAATTTAAAACACCAAAGTATTAATTTATTGATTAGATACCAGAGCAATTATTCTCCTCTTTTTGTGGATAGATCCTGCCAACTGCTAAGTGTAATGATAATTGCCTTCCTGGATACAGCAGAAAAAAGAAAGAGGGGAAGCCATTCTGTTGCTATGATTGTGTACCATGTCCAGATGGGAAGATTTCGGACCAAAAGGGTAGGAAACAATATGTTCAATTTCGTGAGCATAAATTTTTCTTCATTTTTCTTCTGCCTCCGGTTCATCTTTCCCAAAAGAATGGTGATGATCCAGTTAGAACACAAATTGATAATTTGTTATACACAGTACAAATGTATCGAATAAACCAGTGTTTCCCAAACGTTTTTGGGCAACGGCACACCTGCTTACCGGAAAAAAATCTCGCGGCACACCACCATTAAAGCCCCGCCCCGTGACGTCAGCGCGCAGCGTCACGCGGGGGGGGGGGACGCACAAAAGTGAACGTTTTTTTCCTTCCCCTTGCCGGGGTGGGAGGAGGCAGCAGAGCGAGGGCAGCTGAGGCGGCGGCGGCGATAGCGGGCGGAGGAGGAGCCGTCGCCGGGAGTTGCTGCTGCTGCTGTTGCTGCTGCTGCCCGGACATGCCGGCCTCCTCCTCCTCCGCTGTTTCGCGCTCCTCCCTTTTGCGCGAGCTGCCCCGCCGCTCGGCACCACCACCGCGGAGCCGCCCCCGGCTCGACGCGGATCCTCGCCGCCGCCGCCGCCTCTCGCCGCCCGACTCGCCCGCCTCCCTCCCACGGCACACCAGCCGGTGTCTCACGGCACAGTAGTGTGCCGCGGCACACCGGTTGGGAAACACTGGAATAAACAACCAAACTTCTTACCCCTGTATGTTAGCAAAAAAACCCTATATGTTCAAAATAAGCCTCATACATCAAATATATAGTGATTTATTTCCATTTTTACTGTACTGTTGTACAATTTGATTATGCCTCCACCAGCTAAGCAATAAAGGATTTGAATTTGATTAATATTAGAACCATCGTAGCAGTAATTGATCAATTTTGCTTCTTTTTCATTCCATCAGGTTATAAATATTATTTTATAAGTCTGAGGAATGATAATAAATATCCCAAATAAGCTTTTTTGACACATGCATTTCTGATGTATCATCTGCAGCTCAAGAACAATTGTATTTACAATGTTAGCAGTGAACACCATGAACCTTAGGAGGGTCTTTTTTAAAAAATCTTTTTTTTTAAAGTTGAAATGGTCCTAAGAATAGACTAAACAGACAACTAGTGGATCATGTTGTCTGCTTGTGTTTGAGAAAAAGATGTAGAGTTTTTGTTATACATATGTATTGCCTCTTACATGAGGGTTCGGTTGTGTGGTCCACACATAAACAAAAAAATAAGTAAAGCCAAGAATGCCCTGCAAGGTGGAGTGCTGTTTACCTGTCTATGGGAAGGTGGCATGAGGGTTCCAGCAGCGTCATAGAGACCTCACCCCTGCCTTCCTCTAGACTGGTAAGTGAGGTACCAGGCTTTGAAGAGGAGGCACAAGGACTCTATCACACTTCTAGAGCCTTTATGCCTCGTCCAGTGCCTCACTTACCCAGTTTTGGGAACACACCGCAAGGGCTCTGGTATGTTGCCAAAGCCTACACATCGCCTTCTCAAAGTCAAGTAAGCCTATGATTACAGCTGTGGGTGGGTGGGGTGTAGAAAATACATAAAGGGAGAGTGACTTGTCTTCACTCTCCATTTATTTATTATTCCCCATCCACGCAAAGCTGCAATCACATTAGTATACTAAGTGTAAGATGTGAATTGCCTACATATGCTTAAGGGCTGTACAACTCCCTTCACCATAAGGCTCAGGTTCTGTCCCCCAAAGGGATGCTAGATACAATAAAGGGAGCAATAAAGGAAAACAGCCAGAGATCCACTGTATACTAAGCTGGATACATCCTGCCTGACCTTGCAATAGGTTTGCCATCTACAGAGTCACTCTCAGTTGACATTTTTGCATTAGAGTTTGCTATAGTATTTCTGAGATGAAATTGGTGTCATGGACTCAGGAAGAATACAGTTGTACCTCGGGTTACATACGCTTCAGGTTACAGCCTCCGATAACCCAGAACTAGTACCTCGGGTTAAGAACTTTGCTTCAGGATGAGAACAGAAATCGTGCGGCGGTGGCACGGCAGTAGTGGGAGCTTCACTACTTACTAGTGGTGCTTCAGGTTAAGAACAATTTCAGGTTAAGAATGGACCTCCGGAACGAATTAAGTATGTAACCAGAGGTACCACTGTATATATATATAGAGAGAGAGAGAGAGAGGGAGTATGTAAATAACTTTTGGGGTGGGAATGCAATCTTTCTGATTACTAATTATTGAGGGATTTTTTCCCCTGTTTTTCAGACATGGATAACTGTTTCCAGTGCCCAAAAGATCAATTTCCAAACAGAAACAGAGATCAATGCCTCCCCAAGCGACCAAACTTCCTCTCTTTCACAGAAGCTTTAGGAATCTGTTCAGTTTTTTTCAGTTTGTCTTCTTCTTTCATCACAGCTTTGGTGCTAGGAATTTTCATCAAGCACAAGAATACTCCCATCGTCAAAGCCAACAATCGGGAACTTACATATTGTCAGCTAGTCTCCCTATTGCTCTGCTTCCTTTGTGCCTTGCTGTTCATTGGTCGGCCCAATGCAGTAACGTGCTACTTAAGACAAATTTCTTTTGCCATCATTTTCTCAGTGGCTGTTTCTACCATATTGGCAAAAACGATAACTGTGGTTGTGGCTTTCATGGCCACCAAACCGGGATCAAGAATGAGGAAATGGGTGGGGAAAGGTTTGGCCAATACTGTTCTTCTTGGCTGCTCCTTTATCCAAACCAATATTTGTGCTGTATGGCTCAGTACCACTCCTCCATTTCCAGATTTGGACATGGACTCTATAGCTGAAGAAATCATAATGGAGTGCAATGAGGGATCCATAACAATGTTTTATTGTGTTCTAGGATACCTGGGATTTCTTGCCAGTATCAGCTTCACTGTGGCTTTCCTAGCCAGGAAGTTGCCAGACAGTTTCAATGAAGCCAAGTTCATCACTTTCAGCATGTTGGTGTTTTGCAGTGTTTGGTTGTCCTTTGTTCCAGCATACCTGAGCACTAAGGGGAAATACACAGTGGCTGTGGAGATCTTCTCCATCCTGGCCTCTAGTGCTGGATTACTTGGTTGTATCTTTGCCCCCAAATGCTATATAATTATCCTGAGGCCTTCCTTGAACAGCAGAGAACAGCTAATAAAGAGGAATATATAGGAACTGAAGGGTTAGGATAGTTATTCTTGCACTGTTATTCAGTTGTGAACTTTAATCAAAACAAACTCTTAAAACATGTTTTCAGGCTCTTGGATTTTCAAGTCTCCTTTTATTTTCAAACAGTTTTGCACTTTCAATGTAGTTTATGTTGAACACCCAAAATATATTACACATGTATTACACATATATAATTAGACTTTGTATCTCTTAAGATGGACAGGTTTCAATGCTCTGTTCAGATATGTACATCACAGAATGTTTTGTGAAACAAGCCATTGTATTCTTTGGTCAATAACTGAATGGGCAGCAAAAACAATGGTGTCTCATTCATCTCATGTTGCATACAAGAAACAAGAGACCCTGATTACAGGTTTCACTTGTTTTTTTATAGATTCACATATATATCTTAATGTCCCAGCTATGTAAAGATTACAGCCTAATTAAGAAACCTCCATCAGACACTTTTCAAAGGCTTTCTATTATACAAATCTGTTTGTGCTTAGCCCTCCCCAGTTCATTGTGTTCTCTTCAACTTTTGACACCCTGGCTCACCCACAATTTTGTGTGAAGCTTGTGGTGGACAGAGTTTCCTAGTGTCAATAACAGATTAAAATTAAAACATAAAAAATAGGAGTTCTGTTTTTTTGTTTTTTTCCTAAAAGATATTCTAAAAACAATTAAAAACGTCTTTTTAAAAATTAAATACTCTGATAGGTATTCCATAGAGAAGCAGATCTTTCACCTACCCACTGCCTGGAATATTTTTCAACTTGTTGACACATTCTAATGCCAAGAAGAGAATGTTTTCTGTTGAATTCCCTTCCTGCTATTAAATCAATATGACAAAATGTCAAAGTCATGCTAAGCCTGTTTTGATAACTAAAGACAAGTTGTTCGGAACTAACCATGAGAAAGAGATCATATGGAGGCTCCAGTATGAAAATGGAAAATAATTTATTAACAAGTTGATTTAGAGTAAATCATGGCATTAATTGGAACATATGATTTCTTGGTAAACCATGCTGAGAGGCAGCAAACATGTTTTTTCAGGGGGGTTTTCTGATGCAAGTAAAATCTTCCAGAATGTAATACGCTTGGAAGATGGCTCTGAACACTTCAATTATCACAAATTACCACATGTCACCATCCATCTTGCCAAACCCCATGTGAACTGTAGAGTTCACAAACAGAATTAATAGCATAGTCTGAAATCTATTATAAAATAGCTCTGTGCCATTTAGTAATGGGATGTTGGATGGACTGAAGCATTCAGTCAGGTATGTGGCAATTCCCATTGCAAAAGCATTTGGAGCCATGGATGTAAGCAAGTTGTAACAAGGCTGATGGTAGATAATAAATGGAACTGGGCATTGTCCAAGATGTTGGAGGAATTCCTTCTCCTGCTTCTTATTTTGTGGCTGCAACTTCCTCAAAGTGAATGTGAGACACCCACTGTTATGTGTACCTTGACAGATCCCTTCCAGCTCCCATACCAGTATAATCAGACAGGAGACATCACCATTGGAGCGATTGCTACTCAATATGTCTGCATGTTTGATGAAATTTCATTCAGCGAACACCCAGCAACAAAGTTTTTGGATGGACTTATGTAAGGTATACCCCTTACCCCAGCTCTACTGTGACAGCCCAGCTTAGAATTGCCTTATGTAGGTGATACAAGCACTGCAATGACCCAAAGCAGGCTGTACAAGCATTTAGTCTTATTAGCAAGCTTTTAAAATCTACGTGGTTTTTGTTCTACATGTTGGCTACAACCCTCATGTTGTCAGACATAATTCCTCAATCCTATTTTATTTTTTATTTCATAAAATTTATATACAGCTTGATTGTGAAAAGAAAGAAACTCAGTTTACAATAACTGTTTCATGAAAAAGAGCGATAAAATATCTGTAAAACAGTTATAAATAAATATTTAAAACCATAAACCAGTATTAAACTAAAAAAAGATTCAAACACACACCAGCATTTTATTTATATGGGTAGGTTTGTCTTAACAAAAGATTTTTTTACAAGGTACCAAAAAAAGTCTAGTGAAGGAACCTGCCTGATATCAATAGATGTCCTTATAATTTTCATTCTTATTTCTACCTCACTTCTTAGTTTCAACAAGAGGTAAAGTCCTATTGATCCCTGTCTTCTAAAAATACAAACAATTCTGGTATATTATATGCATATACACTCCAGAGTTCCTGAAATAACCAGCACCTAATCAGGTATATACAAAATTTGCAGAGTTGCATAAAATATATATGTATTGATTATAAATATGCCACAGAAACAGAAATGTCTCAAAGAATTCCTCCTTCCATACAGAGCTTCTCGGGGGGTGCCAAGATTGACAGAGGGTCCTTTGGGTAGTTCCTCTGCACAGAGAAGGGTGGCAGCCCAAGAGTGGGCACTCTCTGTATCATCTCCTAAATTGTGGAATTCTTTACCCATTGGCACCCATCCTGTACCTTTATTATACAGCATTTAGTGAATGCTGAAGATCCACCCCTTTACCCATTCTGGGACCTTTGACTGAAGAAAAGGCAAATCTTGCTGCTAGTAATGATATGAACATTTTAAACATGTTCATGAATTCCCAAACTGGAAACTTTGTGCCATAGGAGCCAACTCCTAGGCATTTAGGCCCCCTTTGCTCTCCCTAATAAAATATTTTAGGGAGCCAGTCCCCCCACAAAGTTATGGGCATTGCCATTCATATAGTTTGTGTGTGTGTGTGTGTGTGTGTGTGTGTGTGTGTGTGTGTGTGATGTGATCAGTTATGCAGGGCAGGGCTTACCCGGGCCCCTCAATTTTCTATTCAAGTTGGTACTCCTGCTTTGTGCTAGTCTATGAATTCATTAACGAGTTTTTTTTTTCTTGTTCTCTACAAATTAGAAAAGGTATGCAGTTCAAACCTAATCACATCTGCAGTCATGATGATGTCTCCAGTTGTGTCCTATCAAAAGTAATTATCAAATAGATGGTTAGGATAGGACTCAATATCTGTCTCACACTTAGCACTAATCTTCATTTAGGGCAATAACAAAAAGCTACCAGCATGTTCTGTCCTTGGTGTTTGCAGTGAAGGAGATGAATAAGAATCCCAATATCTTACCAAATACAAGTCTTGGCTTCCACATTTATGAGAGTTATTTCAATGCAAGGATGACTCATCAAAACACCTTGAAACTTCTTTCCAGCCAGAAAGCAATTGTTCCAAACTTCAAATGTGATAAGCAACAGAAGTTGATATCTGTTATTGGGGGACTTGACTCTGAAATCTCCCTTCACATGGCTACTCTATTAGGCATCTACAAGATTCCACAGGTAGTATAAGCCATTACAAGAGAAAATAACAGTTACAACTGCTTTTCCTTCCAGAAAATCCAGAAAATTTAGAAAAAGTCCCCTGTCTCCAATTTCTCACCATTTTGTGCTTGTGAAACAGAGTTCAACAACACATCTAAAACTGGAAACAACCTGCATATTAATATTTGGATAGTGAAAAAGAGAGACTTTTAAAAAATATATAGAACATGGTGGGTTGAGGAACCTTGGTTTTGGCAACTTCTTTGCTTACTGCACCAGTGGGCAATGTTTAGCCTTTCTAAGGTTTCTGGAATACAACACTTATCAGCTCCAGGCAGCAAGCCCTGTGTTCAAAAATGGCAAGATTTGTAGCCCAGCAACATTAGAAGAGCCAGAGTTTCTCTACCAGTGTTCCATTGCCTAAAGAACATTTTAATCATAGGCAACAGGTGAATGTCCAGTGGGAGAGAACTCCAGAAGGCAGCCTACAACCAAAATGACCCATTACTAACCACCACCTTATGGCTAGTGGGGGCACCAGCAGAAGGACCTCTGAGGAAAATTGTGAGCATAGACAGGTTAATGGGGTGAAAGGTGTTGTCTCAAATAGCCATATTCCAAGCTGTGCCTGCCTTCAAAGGATGAGCACTAGCACATTGAATTATACTTTGAAAAGGTGAATAAGAAACAATTTGGATTTTTTGTGAAGCAGGTTGGATGTGTTCTAGATACACGGTCTACATTGTTTTGTTTTTAATCTGCAGTAACTTCAGTTTTTAGGAAGTCTTCAACAGAAACCTCACTATAATTATATTGCTACCTAAGTGGTATGGCTACTTCTTCTGCCACAAAGTTAACAATGGGAGAAGTGCTGCTTAATTCTAAAGCCATGGCATAGCTGAACATGAAATTCAGCACAGAAAAAAGATGGAAAGGACTACAAATTTCACCCTCACAAACAAAACAGGACTAGAGTTCAAGAGTTTTTTGACATTAACCACAAAATCAGCAGAATTCATCTATATTCCAAGCTGAAAAAGCAGTTCACCGGCAATAAAATTGTGTGTGAAGGAAAGAAGACAATATTATGGGAAGTGCTTTCCCCTAAGAATAAGCTATTTTTCAGTTAAGCAAATAATATATTCACATTATTTTAATGATGATATTATCTTATCAATATATTAAATATTAGAATTAGTGATTTTCTGATTATTATTCCCCTTAGATTGCCTACTGTGCATTTGCTCCAGTGATGCATGTTAGAAATCAACTCCCTTCACTGTACAGGGCAGTTCCCAGTGAACAATATCAGTATGAAGGGATTGTCCAGCTTCTTTTGTATTTTCAATGGACATGGATTGGAATCATTGCAAAGGATGATGATAATGGAGACAAGTTTATGCTGACCTTGATCCCAATGCTTTTGCAATGTGGAATATGCATTGCCCTCAGTGAAAAGACACCAGCCATATCTCATGCTATAGATAAACTGAGTTCATTTAAATCTATTTTGCACAAGGCCAGCTATCTATCCAACTCCAAAGTCAATGTTTTGGTGGTAAATGCAGACTATGCCACCATTACATGTATGACTTGGACAATATTCTTCTTTGCAATGGTGAAAGGCATTGAAGAGACATCTATAGGAAAAGTCTGGATCATGACAGCTCAGTGGGATTTTTCTTCAGAAACATTGCACAGGACATCTAATATCCAAGTCTTTGATGGGGCCTTGTCTTTTGTCATGCACTCAAAAGAAGTAGTGGGCTTCAGAAAATTCCTGCAGTTCTTACATCCTAAGTCACCCAAAGGGGATGGTTTTCTTATAATTTTCTGGCAACAGGCATTTAACTGCTTTTTCTCTGATTCAAATCAGATCAGCAAATGCAGTGACAAATGCAATAATAATCATTGCACTGGTGAAGAGAAGCTGGAGAGCCTCCCTGGGACTCTTTTTGAAATGAGTTTTACTGGGCAAAGCTATAGCATTTACAATGCAGTCCATGCCATAGCACACACTTTACATAGGATGTACTCATCCAGGCTAAAACACAGAGCAATGCCAGACAGAAGTTGGTTGGATCATCTGAATGTGCAACCTTGGAAGGTAATTTTTCACATAAATCGTGGCTTACAATGTGCAGCAGAGCAGAGGGAGGAGGAAAGAGCTATGCAAATATTAGTCACTAATGGACTGACTTTTATTGGCAATGGTTTGCACACTTTGGCTTGGCATTGGCAAGTATCCAAGCATCCAAAAACCTGATTGGTGACCACCTTTCAGCCAGTATGCTGTGGAGGTTCATGGGGGTAGAAGGAACCTCAGGCTTATATGAAGCATGAATCAATCACAAAGGGATTTGAAGTGTCCTGACCGATTCACATAATATCCTATATATACATTACATTTCCATACCTGAACACAACACATCCCTTTTCTGAAGCATATAGTTTTAGAATGAAAGACTGGGGGGGAGAGGGGTTGCACTTTCATCATTTTGTAAAATCAGACTTGAACCTTATAAAATCTCATTTTGTCTCTGTTCACTCTAGCTTCATCATTTCCTAAGGAGAATTTCATTTAACAATACCGTTGGTGATACAGTGTATTTTAATGAGAATGGTGAATTAACGGCTGGATTTGATATAATAAACTGGGTTACTTTCCCAAATCAATCTTTCTTAAAAGTAAATGTGG
Source organism: Podarcis liolepis (assembly GCF_965112155.1). Lineage (NCBI taxonomy): Eukaryota > Metazoa > Chordata > Lepidosauria > Squamata > Lacertidae > Podarcis > Podarcis liolepis. Next base: position 23,721,415 of record NC_139573.1, on the reverse strand, counting down.
GAAGAATAAATCCACATTCTGTGCTGGATCAAGTGTTCACAATTAATAAGGAGGCCATCACATGGCACATGGCATTTAATCAGGTGGGTTCAAAACAGAGAAAACCAGGAGAAAGTACCCAGTATTTATCGGGATTTATATGGAACAAACAACAAGAAGAAGAAAATACTGAGATATATAAATGGATAATGTAATCTGGTTCTCACAGTGACTAGTCAGATGGAACCTGTAAGCACAATCTGAGCAAAAGAGCACTACCACCACCAGCTGCCCCGGCTTCCAGAAACTGGAATTCAAAAGCATTTTTGGCTTGGATAGTGGCGGCAGAGCATATCTGCCACAGCACAGCCACTGATAGTCCTATCCTCTATTAATTTGTCCAATCCATTTTTAAAGCCAACCAAGTTGGTTCTGAAAAAGAACTTAATTCATGCACTGCATAAAGAACTTTTTTCCATCTTGAGTCTTCCAACATTCAGCTTCATTGAATGTCCATGACTTCTAGGGTTATGGGGGGGGGGGAGGCACATTTCTCTATCCACTTTCTCCATGTCATGCATAAATTTATAGATTTCAATTATTTCACCTATTACTCACTTTTTCTATAAACTAAAAAGTTCAAAATGCTGCAACCTTTCTTCATAGGGAAGTAACTCTATTCCCTTGATCATTTACCTGTCCTTTTCCAACTCTACAATTTCATTTTTGAGGTGAGACAAGAACTGTGCATAGTATTCCAAATGTGATCACTGTAGATTTGCATAATTTGTTGTTGTTTAGTCACTCAGTCGTGTCCGACTCTTCGTGACCCCATGGACCAGAGCACGCCAGGCACTCCTGTCTTCCACTGCCTCCCGCAGTTTTGTCAGACTCATGTTTGTAGCTTCGAGAACACTGTCCAGCTATCTCATCCTCTGTCGTCCCCTTCTCCTTGTGCCCTCCATCTTTCCCAACATCAGGGTCTTTTCCAGGGAGTCTTCTCTTCTCATGAGGTGGCCAAAGTATTGGAGCCTCAGCTTCACGATCTGTCCTTCCAGTGAGCACTCAGGGCTGATTTCCTTTAGAATGGATACGTTTGATCTTCTTGCAGTCCATTGGACTCTCAAGAGTCTCCTCCAGCACCATAATTCAAAAGCATCAATTCTTCGGCGATCAGCCTTCTTTATGGTCCAGCTCTCACTTCCATACATCACTACTGGGAAAACCATGGCTTCAACTATACAGACCTTTGTTGGTAAGGTGATGTCTCTGCTTTTTAAGATGCTGTCTAGGTTTGCCATTGCCTTTCTCCCAAGGAGCAGGCGTCTTTTAATTTCGTGACTGCTGTCACCATCTGCAGTAATCATGGAGTCCAAGAAAGTAAAATCTCTCACTGCCTCCATTTCTTCCCCTTCTATTTGCCAGGAGGTGATGGGCCCAGTGGCCATGAGCTTCATTTTTTTTGATGTTGAGCTTCAGACCATATTTTGTGCTCTCCTCTTTCACCCTCATTAAAAGGTTCTTTAATTCCTCCTCACTTTCTGCCATCAAGGTTGTGTCATCTGCAAATCTGAGGTTGTTGATATTTCTTCCGGCAATCTTAATTCTGGTTTGGGATTCATCCAGCCCAGCCTTTTGCATGATGAATTCTGTATATAAGTTAAATAAGCAGGGAGACAATATACAGCCTTGCCATACACCTTTCCCAATTTTGAACCAATCAGTTGTTCCATATCCAGTTCTAACTGTAGCTTCTTGTCCCACATAGAGATTTCTCAGGAGACAGATGAGGTGGTCAGGCACTCCCATTTCTTTAAGAACTTGCCATAGTTTGCTGTGGTTGACACAGTCAAAGGCTTTTGCATAGTCAATGAAGCAGAAGTAGATGTCTTTCTGGAACTCTCTAGCTTTCTCCATAATCCAGTGCATGCTTGCAATTTGGTCTCTGGTTCCTCTGCCCCTTCAATATCCAGCTTGCACTTCTGGGAGTTCTCGGTCCACCTACTGCTTAAGCCTGCCTTGTAGAATTTTAAGCATAACCTTGCTAGCATGTGAAATGAGTGCAATTGTGTGGTAGTTGGAGCATTCTTTGGCACTGCCCTTCTTTGGGATTGGGATGTAGACTGATCTTCTCCAATCCTCTGGCCACTGCTGAGTTTTCAAAATTTGCTGGCATATTGAGTGTAGCACCTTAACAGCATCATCTTTTAAAATTTTAAATAGTTCAGCTGGAATACCATCACTTCCACTGGCCTTGTTATTTGCAGTGCTTTCTAAGGCCCATTTGACTTCACTTTCCAGGATGTCTGGCTCAAGGTCAGCAACCACACTACCTGGGGTGTACGAGCCATCCATATCTTTCTGGTATAATTCCTCTGTGTATTCTTGCCACCTCTTCTTGATGTCTTCTGCTTCTGTTAGCTCCTTTCCACTTTTGTCTTTTATTATGGTAATCTTTGTACGAAATGTTCCTTTCATATCTCCAATTTTCTTGAACAGATCTCTGGTTTTTCCCATCCTTTCCCCCCCGTCTATTTCTTTGCATTGCTCGTTTAAGAAGGGCTTCTTGTCTCTCCTTGCTATTTTTTGGAAATCTGCATTCAATTTCCTGTATCTTTAACTATCTCCCCCACATTTTGCTTGCCTTCTCTCCCCTGCTATTTGTAAGGCCTCGTTGGACAGCCACTTTGCTTTCTTGTATTTCCTTTTCATTGGGATGGTATTAGTTGCTGCCTCCTGTGTAATGTTACGAGCCTCCATCCATAGTTCCTCAGGCACTCTGTCCACCAAATCTAAATCCTTAAACCTGTTCCTCACTTCCACTGTGTATTCATAAGGGATTTGACTTAGATTGTATCTTACCGGTCCAGTGGTTTTTCCTACTTTCTTCAGTTTAAGCTTGAATTTTGCTATAAGAAGCTGATGATCTGAGCCACAGTCAGCTCCAGGTCTTGTTTTTGCTGACTGTATAGAGCTTCTACATCTTTGGCTGCAGAGAATAATCAGATTTCGATGCTGCCCATTTGGCGATGTCCATGTGTAGAGTCATCTCTTGTGTTGTTGGAAAAGAGTGTTTGTGATGACCAGCTTGTTCTCTTGGCAGAACTCTATTAGCCTTTGCCCTGCTTCGTTTTGAATTCCAAGGCCAAACTTACCAGTTGTTCCTTTTATTTCTTGACTCCCTACTTTAGCATTCCAATCTCCTGTAATCCCCTATAATGAGAAGAGCATTATGTTATAATAACATTATGTTATTGACAGTTTTATTTTCAATTCCTTTTCTAATGATCCCTACAATGGAATGTTTTTTTTTTACAACTGCCACATAGAAAATGGACAGATAAATTAGCATACACACACACACACACACACACACACACACACACACACACAAAATACACACATATACATATTACTACTCTCTCTCTCTCTCTCTCTATATATAGTAGTAGAAAATAAGTACTTATTTTGGTTCATACAATCACCCCAAAATGTAGCTTTGTATGTAGTATGTTTTGTTCATTCAGACCAAGTACTGCTGAGCTTCTGTGTCACTATGCTTATATGGGACCAGCAATGATCAGAAGGTTGTTATACCAAGGCATCCTTTGGAAACCAATCTGTTCTCTATTAAACTTGAACCCTTGCTCATATTTTCCTGAGTAATTTCCACCTGTTTAGAATTTGAAATCTAATCCATTTGATTCTCTTTGCAGTACAGTTCCCTTGTGAATCAACTTTTTAAAGAGCAGCATAGGGTTCAGTATTCTTCATATGAAAGAAGTGTGCATTTCTTTCTTTCTTTCTTTCTTTCTTTCTTTCTTTCTTTCTTTCTTTCTTTCTTTCTTTTTTGATAGGTGCTGCCCCTTGCCAGATGTAATGAAAACTGCCATCGAGGTTACAGCAGAAAAAAGAAAGAAGGGAAACCATTTTGTTGTTTTGATTGTTCTCCTTGTCCAGATGGGAAGATTTCAGACCAGAAGCGTAGGTGGAAAATGTTTAGGATCATGAATGACATGCCACCAATGCTAGCACAATCCTATTAATGCCTATTTGATACATATTTGGTGATTTTGGACCCAGCTGCAGAGAAGGCTGTGCAGGGTGTATGCAATGTAGTACAATCAACAGAGGAAACATGTATTGGGATCCATTTAGGCCACAACTTTATTGATTACAGATGAAAGCAAGTTTGGTGTAGGCATTGGAAGTGTACCTAAAAATCCACCCTGGTTCCTCTGGTTTATAAAAACTGTTGAAGGGCACCGGCTATCACAAAACGTGGGTGCTCAAAAGCTTGCAATGGTTGCCTATACACTACTGGTCAATGTTCAAGATTCTTGTATTAATTTAAAAGACCCTTAACAACTTGGGTCAAAGATACTTCTGGAACTGTTTGATAACTTATATCCCTTCCCAATCACTGAGGTCTTTGGAAGAATAGTCTTCTGGGATCAAAACATGCAAAAGTGACACGGTCTGGAAATACAGATTTGCTCATCTGTAGTCTGAGTGTTTAACAAACTATGCATTTAATTAGTCAATATATTTTTTTAAAATGCTGAAACATCAACATAGGACTGTTGCGGGTGGGGAAATAAGATTGTTTTCAAATCTTGTCTTATAATGACAAATGACAGTTCATTTTTGTACTGAGAATAGCACAGCTTGCCCATCATTAATTACTAAGGGACTAACGACTAACATAGCATTTGTTCTATTTTTCAGATATGGACTATTGTTTCCAATGTCCAGTGGGTCAATTTCCAAATAAAAACAGAGATAAATGTCTCCCTAAGAAACTGAACTTCCTCTCTTTCACAGAACCTTTGGGCATCACTTTATCTTTTTTCAGTTTGTCTTCTTCTCTAGCAACAGCTTTTGTGTTAGGAATTTTCATTAAACATAGCAATACTCCAATCATCAAAGCCAACAATCGGGATCTCACCTTTTGTCAGCTCATTTCTCTATCACTCTGTTTCCTGTGCTCCTTGCTATTCATTGGCCATCCTAACACAGTGACCTGCTATTTAAGACAAACCACTTTTGGTATGATCTTCTCAGTGGCTGTTTCTTGTATTTTGGCAAAAACAATCACAGTGGTTCTGGCTTTCATGGCTACTAGGCCAGGATCCAAGAAGAGGAAATGGTTGGGGAAAGGATTGGGAAATTCTATTATTTTGGGGTGTTTCATTATTCAAGCCTGTATTTGTGCTGTATGGCTCTGTATTGCTCCTCCATTCCCAGATTTTGACATGTACTCTCTGGCTGGAGAAATCATTGTAGAATGTAATGAAGGGTCGCCCATTATGTTTTATTGTGTCCTGGGTTACCTGGGATTCTTGGCTATTGTTAGCTTCACTGTAGCTTTTCTAGCCAGGAAGTTGCCAGATAGTTTCAATGAAGCCAAATTCATTACTTTTAGCATGTTGGTGTTTTGCAGTGTTTGGGTGTCCTTTGTTCCAGCATACCTGAGCACCAAAGGAAAATCCATGGTGGCTGTGGAGATCTTCTCCATATTAGCCTCCAGTGCTGGATTGCTAGGTTGTATCTTTGCCCCTAAATGCTACATAATTATTATAAGACCTGAGCTGAACAGCAAGGACCAACTAATAAAAAGAAATTAGCAACAATCGACCTGTTTCTTTAAGGTCTTGAGAAATTGATGCTGCTCCCTTGAAAGAAAATATTATGAAAATGATTTACGGGTGGTACATGACCCCAGTCAAGCTTGCAAAAATATATCATTTGCCAGACAATAAGTGTTGGAAATGTAAAGAAACTGAAGGAACATTCTTTCAACTTTGGTGGACGTGCCCAAAGGTTAAGGCCTTCTGGGAAATGATCTATAATGAACTTAAAAAGGTATTTAAATATACCTTCCTTAAGAAACCAGAGGCCTTCCTTTTGGGCATTGTCGGCCAAATGGTGCCAAAGAAGGATAGAACTTTCTTTATGTATGCGACAACAGCAGCAAGAATACTCATCGCAAAGTACTGGAAGACACAAGATTTGCCCACTCTGGATGAATGGCAGACGCAACGGATAGACTACATGGAATTGGCAGAAATGACTGGCAGAATCTGAGACTTGGGAGAAGAGACAGTGGAAGAGGACTGGAAGAAATTTAAGGACTATTTGCAAAAGTACTGTAAACTGTATGAATGCTAGAATGATGCAGGATAGAAAGATAACTTGGCATTAGTAACTTAGTGGAAAGAAGTATGAAAATAACTGAATTATAAGAACAAAGATGAAATTTGATCAATATTATGTCAAGCTTAAATATTTAAATATTTGATAACAAGGGGTAAAATTGGAGACATAATATTTGAAAGGTACAAAAACAAGATTTGAGAGAAGGTGAAGCATTGCTGAACATGACTTTGTAAACGGGAACGCAGGAAAGGGAGATGTGAGGGAGTCTGAAAGGAAGGTTATGGAAAACTGGTTTTTGAAATTTAACTATGTTGTATTTCTTTTGTTTTGTGTGTATTTTTTATTTTGGTGATGGTGTTTTATGTGCTTGGTGTTGTATTGTTTAAAACCTTTAATAAATATTTTATAAAAAAAGAGAGAGAAATTGATGCTGCTCATTCCTCTTAATCATGGCAGCAGGGAAAAATCACATTGGAAATAGCTCTTTAGGTATTGTTTGTGATAATGGTTGATTCCCCCCACAAAAAAATTGTGCAATAGTTGTAACTTTGGTGAAATGTCTGTGTGAGTTTGTGTTACTCAGCTATATGTAGTTCAGCCTAGAATAGGCTGTGAGATACTGTACAAAAGTCAAAGGTTTATTACTAAAAGTTAAATTTCATGTAAGGTTCTCCCTGCTGTAATTCTGTACAAGAGCACACGTGCAATTTTGCTATTTTTACAAAAATTAATTTATTTTGCTGTTTCTAAGAAATAAATAGAAAATTAATTTACATATAAAATCATTTGTGAATAGAAGTTATACAAAACCTGTTATGGACCAAATTAACTGGGCTATCTAATGCTCCCTTTATTGTAGCACCCTCTAAATCAGGGGTGGACAACTCCCAAGAGACTGCGATCTACTCGCAGAATTAAAAACTGGTAGTGGTCTACCCCCCTTTTTGGGCTTAGGTCAAAGTTGTTGAGCTTTTTTTTTAGGAAAGAAAGCCCTATTTTTGGAGGGTTAAGGTCAAAGTCGTTGAGCTATTTTAAAGGAGGAGGTTTTTGAGAATTCAAGCCTAAGCTCAATGGAGAAAGGGGAACAGCCACTCAACAACAGATCACTGGAGAAACAAGCTGCCTCACTGAGTAAACTCAGTCTTCCGTTCTGCAGATCGTGCAACAATGGAGGGTGGGGCGAGGGGGCAGGGGCAGATTCTCTTTTACCAACGCTAAGGAAAGGGACCCAGTGATTGACTGCGATCTACCAAAACCTCCTGGGGATCTACCAGTACATCGCGATTGACCTGTTGGACATCCCTGCTCTAAATTGTCATTATATTGCTGCTACGTAATTGGAGTCCTGTGCCCTCCAGGCAGAAAAAAAATTAAAGACATGTTTTCACTGCCATGGGGTCAAACAGTATTCCCACAATGCCACTTTCTAGAGGAAATGATCCTGTAGAAACTCGCTTCTCAGCCCACACACTTAATCTAGTAGGATCCCAAAGTCAACGGCATCAAACGATGTTGAGAAATCCAGGAGAATTACCGAAAAGCAGCCCCTGCTCATTGTTCTGCCAGTAAAGTTTTCTCGGTGCAACCAAGACTCTTTCAATCCCAAACCCAAGCCTGAAGTCAGATTAAAATGGATCAGGATAGTCTATTTCCTCCTGAAGCTGCCCAGCCACCACCTTCATTTGAACCTACCCCTCCCAAATGTGCCTCAGCACCAGTAACCCTTTAGGGGTTAACAGAACCACCCCTTTCCTCTCCAAACAGTGACTGAAAGATGTTCACCAACATCATCTTTCTGTTTCCCTCTTTAATACACACTGTTCCTGCCAGTTGTGACCTACTGATTTAACCACAGATTCATGTAGCTGACCCATGTGGTTCATCTGGTATAGGGGGTAGCTACTCATCCAGCATTGCTTTGCTGAGTGGGCAAAAATAAGAATGTGTGTAGCTGATTTGGGACATAGGGACAAAAGTCTTACTCCTCTCCCCCTTTTGGAGGCAAATAAATAATCCCATGCTGCAGCAACTGGATAGGTGCCAACTGGCCTTGCAACTCCTGTAGGAAGCCGAATACCCAGCCTTTAAAGTCAAGCTGTACCCATTTCCCACTGGCCAGCTTGCATGAGATATGTGCCCTTCACCACTTCTCATTCTGGACATGCAGAAGACCAGCCTTCCAGTCACCCACAATGGGAAAGAACTGCACACTATCACACATTGATTTGAATGAAATATTTCCTGTAACACAGCCTGCTCTCAGCACCATTCCAATATATCAGCTCTGCACATATTTCTGTTATCCCTATACTAATCAAGGTACAATAACTCTTCTGTACAAGGTGCAAGTTGCAGCTTCTGAAAACCAATAAAAACTACATTTATTGATAATATCTCAAACTACTTGAATCTGTAGCCACAATGCAGCAATCATAACGAAACAGAATGTCATGAATGTATCACTAACTTACAGTGAATTCTAGGCATGTTTTGGCCTTCTGCTGCACAGCACAATACCCCAGGGGCATGACAATAAACACTAGAATTATCTTAAAAAATTGCTTGAATTCATTCTTCCATGTAATTTCCCCCATATATATTAAATGCCCTATATTTTTAATATATATGAATAATATATTTAGAATGTGTATTTAAAATATCACTACGATGGATTGTGATCAATCAGACATATACCAGCCTGATAGTGGGCAGTTTTGTTTTATCAAGAGAAGCTAGAGCCACTGAAACTTGCATCCAAGCTGATGGAGGATGATAGATACAGACTGAATATTTTGAGTCAAAGTTTACCCACAGATGGCAATGCTACTTTTTTTGCTTCTGATCTTTCTGTGGATGCTGATGCCTCCAACTGAATGCAAGGCACACAGTCTTATGTGTTCCATGATGGATCTCTTTCACTTCCAATATAAGTATTATCAGGCAGGGGACTTTATCATTGGAGAGATGGCTACTCTGTTTGGCTTTATGTTTGAGGAAATAACCTTCAGTGAACACCCAACAACAAAATTTGTAAATGAAATTACGTAAGGGGATGGTTCTTATTGTTTAAATTTAAAATATGCAATAGATCATGTCACCATAATTAAAAATATTTTGTAGAAAAATATGCACGTTCAGAAAATAGTCTGTGTGACTTGTTTAATAGAAATATAAATGAATATACAATACATAAAACACATACAGTATTGCATAAGCTTACACAGATTGAGAGATGGTAAATTAAAAAGAGAAAACATTAATGGAAACATCTTATTTTAATTGAATTCATGAAAAAAGCATGCACATTGAGGAATATAAAAGATTTTTGTCCTTATGGTAAATTAATATTTTTAAAAATATTAATTGGATTATATGATATAAAAGATGGTTGATCACCACCTGAAAAAACTTTCTAATCTCAATCAACACTCTTCAAAAGAATGTGTCTATTTTATATTTTTATACCCTCCCCCCAATATGCATATGTGTGCACATGTGCATGCTCTCTCTCTCTCTCTCTCTCTCTCTCTCTCTCTCACACACACACACACACACACTGCATTAATGTACACTGCGGCACTCTTTCAAATATGTGCTTCATGTGATGTTGAATATCTGTTTGATTCACAATGTAACTTTTATTTTAGTTTAGCAGTGAAAAACTACCAGCATGTCCTGTCCTTAGTATTTGCAGTGAAGGAGATCAATGAGGATGCAAAAATCATACCAAATGTCAGCCTGGGGTTTCAAATCTATGACAGCTACACAAATGCAAGGATGACTCATCAAAACATCCTGAAACTTCTGTCCACCTCAGAAAGGACTGTCCCCAACTTCAAATGTGACAACAAAAAGAATATGATAGCTGTAATTGGAGGACTAGATTCTGAAGTCTCCCTACATATGGCTATTATCCTGGGTATTTACAAGATTCCACAGGTACAATGTGTGCATGGCTCTTGATTATTGTTTTTAATGGGGTAATATTTTACAAAGGGGTAGCCAATGTGCTGCCTTCCAAATATTGTTGGACTGTTACTTCTATCACCGCTTATCATGGTGGGTATGCCTCAAGGTGGCTGTGGCTGAGGGCACAAGGTTGGCTATTGAAATAACCTTTAAATGTATACGCAAACCTTTATTTTTCTTTGGTCTTCTTTGAAAGAGAGATGTGTAACTGAGAACACATATTTTGAAGATCCCCTGCTTAGGTACAACAAAGCAATGATTCTCATTTATTCCTGTCCAAGAAGTTGGACTACAACTCTCATCATCCCCAGCCAGCATGAGCTATTGCACCTGGCTGGGTGCTTCCTCCAGACCAGCAGTCCTGGAGAGATTGCAGCAATGTCACATTTTACTAACGGTTGGTAATGCTGCTGGGAATTTAAGCCCAATGACATCTAGAGGACACCAGATTGGAGAAGATTACAATATCCTATGAGAAACCAGTGACGTTTTACTGTGTGACATGGTTTCATCTCCCATGATAACCGAGTGTGTCCATCAAATTACTTTACTCGTCATATAGCTGCTGGTGCTGATTCCCATTATTACTAGCAATATAGATATCAAGGAAATGAAATGTTAAGTCACTGAAAGTTGTTATTTCAGATGACACACAGAGAGAAATCTTGTTTGGTTGAATAATAAATTCAGCATTTCTCCCCAAATTAAAGTAATATATATAAATTTATCTCACAACCAGATACCCAAGATAAAACTAAAGAATTAGTTCACAAAATTCAATAATAATAATAATAATAATAATAATAATAATAATAACAGTAACAGCAGCAGAAATAATCTCTCACTATGAAGAGGTAAAAAGTGTCCATAGGTTTCTATATTCCTTTTTATCAGAAGTAAGTTCTGTTTTGCTTAGTGGGATTTAATTCCAGATAAGAGTAACTGCCTAAGAGTTGCAGTTTAACCTTGAAAGATAGCAAAGAGGTTGGCATAAAAGTTTGGAAAGCTTTAGGTTAAGATAATAAACCCAATTCAAAAACATTATTCAATGAAACCTTTCACATTTTTTCCCAAGTAATAACACTAGGATACTTTTAAATCAGGATTTTCTACTTGGCTTTTCCTTATTACACATTTGGAATAAGTAATTGTATTTTAAGAAAAGTTTTATTTTCTAACAAATTTCTTTGCTTAGATTGCCTATTGTGTAATAGCTCCAGTGATTTGCATGAAAACCCAGTTCCCTTCTTTCTATCGAATGGTGCCCAATGAAGAATATCAGTACAAAGGGATTGTCAAGCTGCTCTTGAGTTTCCAATGGACGTGGATTGGGATCATTGTATCAGACGATGATGATGGAGAAAAATTTCTGCAGACCATGATGCCAATGCTCACTCGGCATGGAATCTGTACAGCCCACATAGAAAAGGCAGTAACTATTTCTCAAAATATAGAGGCAATGCAATCACCATATGCCATCCAGTCCAAGGCCACTTCACTAACCAACTCAAAAGTCAAAGTATTTGTTGTAAATGCAGAGCCTCAGACCACTACATGGCTGATGTGGTTCGCATATTTCTATTCAGTACTGGAAGATATAACAGAGGCATCAATAGGCAAAGTATGGATTATGACAGCCCAATGGGATTTCTCATTGGAGTCATTGCAGAGGCACTTTGATATAAGGACATTTGATGGCACATTATCTTTTGCAATTCACACAAATGAAGTGCTGGGATTTAGAGAATTCATTCAAACATTACATCCTAGCACAGCAAAAGGAGATGGGTTCATCAGAATTTTCTGGGAAAGGGCATTCAGCTGCTTATTATCTAAGGAGAACAAGGAAAATACTGATCATTGTACTGGTGGAGAGAAGCTGGAAAACCTCCCTGGGATTTTTTTTGAAATGGACATGACCGCTAAAAGCTACAGCATCTACAATGCAGTCTATGCCATAGCATATGCTATACGTAAGATGTTCTCACTGAGATCCAAACACAGAACAATGGTGGACAAATGTAGAATGAGTCTTCCAAATTGTCAATCCTGGCAGGTAATGTTTCACATGAAGTCATTCTTCTGTCATGGCCAGGCTGATATGTGATGCCCTTTGGTTAACTGAGTATAGTAAGAGAAGGAACTCTTAACAAAATATGCCACATCTCTTTCTTTAAAAACTTGGTTTTTCTCATGTTCTGATGCTTTCTCTTCTTCACTAATTGAGGAGCAGTGAGATAATGTAAATCCATAAATCATATATACGTCCCATACTTTTTCTTTGTATGGTCCAGTTGGAAGTAGACAGTGGATCTGCTTAATTTGTATAATTCCAGTTCCTTTCCACCAATATTCAAAGTCCTTTGTTGATAGACTCATGACTTCAGCTACTTTCCAAACAAATGTCAACCACTGTAGGAGCTATAATTCTATTACAGAATCTACATGACATTACTGTCATCAGAATAAGAGAGTGTATTCACCCCATCCATATATGCTCCAGATTTACCCTTTCTAGGTGAAATGCAATGTTAAAAGAAACACAATTCCCAGCCCAAATTAGCCAATTTTCAACACCTATTTACAGTAGTAAGCCTTTGATTAGAAGCATGTGAAGAACTTGAAAAAAATCAAATATCCTTACAGAAGGATGCAGCTACTCACAAAAACCAAGTACAACAGAGGATCTGCTGCAGGAAGAAACATAACTCTGTGCTTAATTAATGGTAATATCTCTCTCATTTGTGTTTGACTTTTTCAACGTAGCTTCACTCTTTCCTAAGAAAAATCACATTTAACAACAGTGCTGGGGATACCATCACATTTAACGAAAATGGTGAATTAACTGCTGGCTTTGACATTATAAACTGGGTTATTTCCCCAAACCAATCCTTCTTAAAAGTAAAAGTGGGAAGGATGGATCCACAATTGTCACAAGAGCAAGAGTTCATTCTGGATGAAAAGGCCATCAGATGGGACAGCACGTTCAATCAGGTGGGATCTGACTGTTTAGTATAGTACTGTATATATGTATTGTCAGGGACAGGGCAGAGGAGGAATAGTGGAGACCGCCTCCCCAGCCTGAACCTTCCAGAGAAGAAGAAGACAGTTCAGAATTACAACAGGGGTTTGAGGGAGATCACAGCTCAGAGGCAGATGAGGGGGAAAGCTGGGAAATAATGGGAGAGGAGGAGGAAGAAGAAGAGGAGGAGGAAGCACCGGGGGGGCGGCAGCTGACAGACACAGTGTCTATAGAAAGCATTCCAGAATCCCCCCTCTCCCAAAACTCTGTGAGCCTTGAAAGTAGGAGAGCAAAGAGCTCAAAGGCAGAGGGCACTTTTCAGCACCCATGGTGATGACGCATGAGGAAGTAGGAGAGACGGAGGGTGAGGATGGAGACTCACTTGGGACAGCACCATTATTCCAAGAGGCTGCATTCTCAAGCCTCTCTCTGTAAATATTGTATAAAAAGCAGGTGGTAAGGACTTTCCCTTGCCTTATCCGTTCCTAACAATCTGCCGTGGGGGTTGGTTCCTCTGCCACCTGATACGTATAGCAGCACACATATACTCAATTAGCAACACATACATACACATACATTCAATTAGTTCTCATATGCAAAGCTAAAAGGAAATCAATATGAAACACACTCTCTCTCTCTCTCTCTCTCTCTCTCACACACACACACACATATAACACCCACCCACCCACCATATTTTTGCTCATAACTGTACACAGTATTAGTCTGGATTTCAAAAACAAACAATGCATGGGCGTGGCAAACTTAAGAGCATGCTCAGTCTAATTTGACAGTCTAATGTGAACAAACATGATCAGGTGGAAACTGCCGAATTATGCTTGTATTCAATGCTAGCCCTACTTAAAATAGGCCCACTGAAGTTAATGTAGATTGCTAACTTAGGTTCCATAATTTCAATGAGTCTACTTAGAGTCTGACTAGCACTGGATGCAACCCTGTGTTTACAAATTCATTTAAAACAGATCCACCCACCCCCCATTTTTTTATGGATAGGTGCTGCCTCTTGCTGTGTGTAATGACAATTGTCATCCAGGATACAGCAAAAAGAAGAAGGAAGGAAAGCAGTTCTGTTGCTACGATTGTGCCCCATGCCCAGAGGGGAAGATTTCAGACCAGAAGGGTAGGACATAGAATGTGCAGCATTAAGATATAAGCAATTTAAAATACTTTTCATTGGTTTTGGTTTATTATAAACTGAGTTCTCTGAATTAGGTCTGGGATAGTGACAAGCCAGCCAGGATGTATGCCCCTAACATGCTGCAGGCGTATAGCCCTGAATACTTATATTTAATTAATAACAAAACATTATCCTCATTCTGGCAAAGAAAATGTTTATTAAGGTATGACAGAATATGTCCCTAAAATTCCACATGACATAAACATTGCTGATATATACTGGTAAATATACTGGTATAATCTTGATACATACTGGTAAATCATAACACCATCTAACTGCTTTTGGTAACTGATGTAGTTGTTCATAGCCCCCGGTCCTCTTCATGGCCCTGTTTTGTAACTTTTGGCTGAGGCTGATCCATCTTGTACAAATAATGTATGTTTTGCCTTGCCTTGTTATGCCTTGAATATCACTGCAATGTAAAATTCCCTGCTGGAAGGCTGCAGAGGTCAACAAGCTTATCAACCTTCTCTCTGGTATCTAAACAAGGTATCTAGACAAATCCGGTATTTACAGAGATATAGTATCAAATCAGCTCACCATTTCAGAACCCCACTTTCACAGGGTCATCGGTTACCCTGCAAATGTCACTTTTGCACTGGGATGGCAAATATTATCTATTTTATTGGGGCTATCTTTAATGTATGAGGAAACTCCCAGTCCCTGACAATAGGTAAAATTTGTACTCACCCAAAAAATACTGCTGATATTCAGCTTTAATTTTGCCACACACTCTACTCCCTGAACATGTTGAAAAAGTCTAGACCAAATATTACAGCCCAGAATTATTATAAATCCATAGAGAGCAATGCAGGAACATTTTTCCTAACATGAGGCTTGAACCCACAACACTGAGATTAAGTCTCAGGCTCTACCGACTGAGCTATCCCTCCCCCCACTCTCTGGAAAATCAAGGTTTTAAATGCATGGGGAGGCTACACATGTGCCCACTGCAAGGAGTTGCCCTCAACACATGGAGGGTGCTAGGGATATCCACCCTCCACTTCCTCTGCCACAAAAAGTTAATCATTGGCATAAATCATTGGCATAAACCTCTGAACAGAGCTGTGGTTTCAAATTAAAGCAATATATGCACAGAACGCAAAGCATTAGAGACAGATCTATTAAGTTAATTGAACAGAGAGTGCAAATATTTTAAAAAAGAAAAGTTATGACATGCTGCAGGGATAGACACATAAACTTCTTTTTCTTCTTTGTTTCTAGACGTGGATGAGTGTTCAAAATGCCCAGAAGGTCAGTATCCAAACAGGAACAAAGATCAGTGCCTTTCAAAGAAAGTCAACTTCCTCTCATTCACAGAAACTTTGGGGATCCTTTTAACTTTCTTAGCTCTGTCTTTTTCTCTGATAACAGCTTTGGTGTTTGGAGTCTTCGCTAAGCATCAGAACACTCCCATTGTCAAAGCCAACAATCGAAACCTCACCTACTCTCTGCTTATCGCACTATTACTCTGCTTCCTCTGCTCGTTGTTATTCATTGGCCTGCCCCAAACAGTGAACTGCTGTTTAAGACAAACTGCTTTTGGTGTCATCTTCTCTGTAGCTATTTCCTGCATATTGGCAAAAACGATAACTGTGATTCTGGCTTTTGTTGCCACCAAGCCAGGGAGCAGCATGAGAAAATGGGTGGGGAAAGGATTCACAAACACTATCATTCTTGGCTGCTCCTTTATTCAAGCTACTATTTGTGCTGTGTGGCTATGCACTACTCCCCCATTTGCACATTTTGACATGCACTCCCTTACTCAAGAAATTGTAGTGGAATGCAATGAAGGTTCTGTCACTATGTTTTATTCTGTTCTGGGCTACCTGGGATTCTTAGCCATTGTTAGCTTCACTGTGGCTTTTCAGGCCAGGAAGTTGCCAGACAGCTTCAATGAAGCCAAGTTCATCACTTTCAGTATGTTAGTTTTCTGCAGTGTTTGGATGTCTTTTGTTCCTTCCTATTTAAGCACAAAAGGAAAATACATGGTGGCTGTGGAGATCTTCTCCATCTTGTCCTCCAGTGCTGGGTTACTAGGTTGTATCTTTGCTCCCAAATGCTACATAATAATCCTGAGGCCAGAACTGAACAAGAAGGAGCAGATAATAAAGAGATATTAGTAAAATAAAACTAAATCTAAGAGCATGGCATTTTTATTGATGTTTTTGAAATCATATGATCTATTGGTCAGGAGAGTCTTCTTAAGAATGGTAGTACTGTTTAAATGAGAAGCAGTTTTTAAACTAGTCATTTCAGTACTGATAGTTATAATAATTTCCTGTGCACCCATAAATAAAGACTTGTGGGATGTGAACCATGGTAGAAATATCACAGTGGGTGGGATAGCCTTTATATGGCTGGTTCCCACACTTGTCTGATTGGTCAGCAGGCCCCAAGGGATCTTAACCCCACTTCTCTATTTGTATCATTTATAAGGGTGGTGGATTTTGAGGAAGTATAGAGGAGAAAAATTATTTAAAGTCTTCACAAATTTGTTTTGTAGAAAAGACATTTTTTCCTGTTTTAGTCTAATGGCAGCTATAGTTGCCTCTTTTCTTTTATTTCTTAATCTTGTGGCTAAGAACTTAGACCCCATTCCTCAAAATTCATACATTATTTGTTTTAAATACAACTTTATCACTGTCTTCTTTATTTCTGTGGTTTCCAATTATTTCTGCCTTATCTGTGATTAAAATAAAAAAAATCTTGATCCCATAACTCTTTGTATTTGTTCCAGAAGAGGAACTTCCTGCTGCAGTTGTGATTTTTGTGTCCTATGTGATCTTTTAAGTATGATTTTCCCCGTATAGATGCCCCTCTCATCACTGTCTTCAGTGCCCTCATCCCACAATGAGCCATAACTCATTCTTTCCTTAAAAAAACAAAAACAAAAAATGCACTAATGTTTTAGTCAGACTTTCTCTTATTGATTGATTGAGAATAGGGGTGAAATACCATAATGGAGTAGCATGTTCAGCTGGAATGAATTCAAATTTTCTGGATACTGGGACGTGATCTGTTATTTTGATCTCTCCTGTTTGTGTTCTTTTCACTGCATTTAAGAGTGGGGTGGATGTTAATGGGAAATCTACTCTGTATTGTGAGCTGTACACCAGGGACCTATCTACATGAGTGGAGTCTCCTGGACTCACTTTCTGGCAAACATACCTCAGTTCCTACTTTTGTAGCATCCTTATTTGTTTCAGTTGGTCTCTACCATTCTTAAATTATCTTGCATTTCTACATTTCTTTTTCCATGTGGAATTAGCCAGGTCCTTACCTGTTAATTCTTTTATGTTTCAATTAAGATCGCCACCGATTATTACATTATTTGAAGAGGATTTTCAGTTTGGCCAGAGTTTTTTTTTTTTTTTTTGCAGGAAGGGTTATTGGCTACTATTTGGTGAATAAATAGATGTGGTCCATTAATAATACTTTGAACAAAAATATATCTTCCATGTGCATCCCTCAATACTTTTGTTGACTGAAAATTATATATTAACAAAGTCACCCTTCTAACTTTGAGGAACCACTTGCTGTAAACTTTTGGCCAGCCCATGACTGCGTAAACAATGTATTTTTTCCTGCCTGATTCACAAGTTTCTTGAAAACAAAACAAAACAAAATAAATACCTCCCAACTATATGTGGATGCATTTTAAACATTTTATTTGATTTATATACCACCCTTCATCACAAGTTCTTCGGGCAGTTTACATGATACAAACACAAGGTAAAAGCGCAAACTATCAATTACAACTTTGGTAATAACTGCAGTAACTCTGGGGAGAGGGGGGAGAGGGGATGAAATTTGGCTTTTGTTGGTTCCTGCTGCTTCTAAAGACACCAGTCCACTTTCTGAGAGAAGGGGGAAATAATTCACCAGGCCTGGTTCTACAGTGATCTAAAAAAGAAAAATGGACAGAGAAAGAGGGGGGGAGAGAGAGGGAGAGGGAGAGAGAGCTGTCACTTAAATTTTCCATTGACTGCTATACATTGTCCCACTGGTGTCACATTTTTATAACGTGTTTATAACATTATAACTCACCAGTGTAGATTAGTCCAAGGCCTCTCAGTGGCATATCATCAATTCTTAGCTGCTTCTCTGGATTGGTGGAAGCTGGTGAGTCTGAGTCAGAGTTCCTTCTAGAGTGGTTTTTATTATTACATTTTTTTTCTTCATCGCTGAAGTTTTGCTTTAAAACTTTCCTCTTTCTGCTGGCTCATCCTGTTTTCCTTGGCTTTTGTGGATGTTTATAATAAAGAACAACTGTTCACTGCTTGTTCTTTGATGTATTCAGTTTGAAGTGAAGAGCCTTTATCAAACACTGCCATGCCCACACTGCTGTCTTCTCTAGGAATTGGTATTTAAATATTGTGAGAATAACAAATGTCCAACTCACCTAAATTCAAGACAGTGATGTCTACAAACATTTTAGCAGAGAAATAAAATAACACGCACACGCACAAACAAAAAAACAAACAAACAAACAAACACAAGAACACAAATCTTTGCAAGCCTTGCCTTCAAGAGCAGAAGAAGGAAGAAAACAGAAGTCATCAAATGGTTCCAGAAACAATAATGGGATCCTGTGGAACTAGAAGAATCTATATCAGCTAATTTAAAAGGGGTGTGTGTTCTTCATATACAACTGCAAATATCTAAAAACCTGAGAATGGATGTCATGCTAGAAGACTACTCTGCAACTTTGGTCCACTCTAAAGGTTGCATAATGCACCCACACATCAGTGAACATTTCTCTTTATTAGGAGATCTCTTTTGTTCAGTTCTGGCCTCAGCACAATAATGTAGCATTTAGGGAAGAAGATGCAGCCCAGAAGCCCAGCACTGGAGGCTAAGATGGAGAAGATCTCCACAGCTACCATGTATTTTCCTTTGGTGCTCAGATAGGTGGGAAAAAAGGATAACCAAACACTGCAAAACACAAGCATGCTAAAAGTGATTAGCTTGGCTTCATTAAAACTGTCAGGTAATTTTCTAGCCTGGAAAGCTACAGTGAAGCTCACAATAGCCAGGCAGCCCATGTAACCCAGGACACAGTAGAACATAGTCACAGACCCCTCATTACATTCAAGTACAATTTCTTCAGTTACTGAATTCATGTCAATATCTGGAAATGGAGGATTAATTGCCAGCCATACGATACAAATAATTCCTTGAACAAGAGAGCAGAGAAGAACAATGGAGTTGGCCACATTTTTCCCTACCCATTTCCTCATGCTACTTCCTGGCTTGGTGGCCATGAAAGCCAGAACCACCGTAATGGTTTTTGCTAGCACAGAAGAGACAGCCACTGAGAAGACCATGCCAAATGCAACTTGACGGAGGAGACACATCACCTTCACAGGATGGCCAATAAACAGCAAAGCACAAGGGAAGCAGAGCAGGAGGGAGATGAGGAGGGTGTAGGTGAGGTTCCTGTTGTTGGCTTTGACAATAGGAGTGTCTCGGTGCATTATAAAGGCTCCTAGCACTAGAGCAGTGATCAAGGAAAAGAAAAGTGCAAAGATGGCTAAACTCATCCCCAAAGGGTCCTTATAAGACAAGAAGGTTATTAGCTTTGGAATGCAGCGATTCTTTACTTTGTTTGGATAATGATCTTTTTGGCACATTGTGCAAAAATCTGCATCTGGAAAAAAAGATGAAAAACTTTTTTAGAAGTTGCTTTTTGCAGTTGAAGCCATTTGTTCTATTTCTACAAACAATCAGGTTTAGGAATAAATTTCCCCTTCTAAAAATCAAATTATGCTGTTGTCTTCCCTTTAAGAAGACAAAAGGGTCTGTGTGTTGATGCACAACTTTCAAAGTAAGTGAATAATAGAACTAACCTATCACTTGGTATCAATGGTATTCTAAGGCAAGCTTTCCCATGACTACTTACTAATGTTTCTACCAAGTTGAATTTAGCAAGTAACAGAGAAATTTGCACTAGCTTTCAGGATGAGGTATCTCTGCCATGCAACCCAAGGGAAGTAATAGCATCACTGTATTCTACCTTGGTCAGAACATACCTGGAATACTGTGTCCAGTTCTGGGTACCACAATTTAAGAATGATATTGACAAGCTGGAAAGTCTGCAGAGGAGGGCAACTAAGATGACTGAGGGTCTAGAAACCAAGCCTGATGAGGAATGGTTGAGCATCCCCTCAGGAGACTGAGGAAACATATGATAGTTGTCTTCATCTAAAGGGCTGTCACATGGAAGATGGAGCAAGCTTGTTTTCTCCTACTACTGAGGGTAGGACTCAAACCAATGGATTCAAGTTACAAGAAAGGAGATTCCAACTAAATATCAGGAAGACCTTTCTAACAGTAAAAGTTGTTTGACAGTGGAATGGAGTCCCTTGGAGGGTAACAACAACAACAACAACAACAACAACAACAACAACTTATTATACCCCGCCCATCTGGCTGGGTTTCCCCAGCCACTCTAAGCAGCTTCCAACAGAATATTAAAACACAATAGTCTATTAAACATGAAAAGCTTCCCTAAATAGGGCTGCCTTCAAGGAAGTCTCCGTCCTTGGAAGTTTTTAAGCAGCGGTTGGATGGCCATCTGTTATGTATGAGTTAGCTGATATTCCCGCAATGCAGGGAGTTGGACCAGATGACCCTTGAGTTCCCTTCCAACTTTTCAGTTCTATGATTCCACAATTTTGTGATTCAATATGTAGAAGTGCATTTATAGAAATTACTAGAATAACCTTGCCTCCATTCCTTATTCTTTCTTCCTAGATCAAAGAACTACAGTGGTACCTCGGGTTACATACGCTTCATGTTACAGACGCTTTAGGTTACAGACTCCGCTAACCCAGAAATCGTACCTCGGGTTAAGAACTTTGCTTCAGGATGAGAACAGAAATCATGCGGCAGCAACACGGCGGCAGCAGGAGGCCCCATTAGCTAAAGTGGTACCTCAGGTTAAGAACAGTTTCAGGTTAAGAACGGACCTCCAGAACGAATTAAGTTCTTAACCCGAGGTACCACTGTACTTCCCTTTAAGAAAAGCGCCCAGCATTTTGTATTCAATGATAGATGCGTTTCTTTCATTCTTTTGGTCCCTAGGTGAGAAGTGCTCATAACTACTGTTTTGAATTAGTTGATATCAGGATTGTTTCCCAGTAATGACTACTATCACCTACTACAAACCACTTTAACTAACAGGACCTTTGTGCCATACTAATGAAGGTGGATTGCTAGATTACACCAGGTACTGCATATTCTACCTTTCTTATGAGAAATCTTCCCTTTTGGACATGGAATACAATCATAGCAGCAAAATGGCTCCCCCTCCTTTTTCTTCTTTTGGTAACCAGGTTGGCAGTTATCATTACAGAGTGAAAGGGGCATCACCTATTCAGGGAATATGAATAATTAGAATTGAGAATATATATATTTAAAATAGTATGATGACATCACTATGCACAGTATAATCACCAGATTCTGTCATATTAATGCAGGTGCTCATAAGTTGGTGAACTGTCTTGAACTGAGATATTTAATGGCCAGGCTTTGGCTCTGTGCTGCTAGTATTCTCTGCCTTCATTAATCTAGTCAGACTAGATTCCATAAAAAGTTGAAGTAAAGTACGGATGGAGAAAACTGAGAGTAATTTTGTGGTTTTAAACAATGGCAGATGTTTGAGTATATTGAATACAAACACCATTGGACAAGCTATTCTGCCTTTAGTCAGATCACACCTGGATTACTGTGCCAGTTTGGTTGAAGGAGCTGGATATGTTTAGCCTGGCAAATAGGAGACTGAGAGGAGATATGATAGCTATCTTCAAATATATTAAGGGCTATCACGTGGAAGATGGGGCAAGCTTTTTTCCTCCTGCTTTGGAGGGTAGAACTCAAACCAATGGCTTCAAGTTACAAAAAATGAGATTCTGACTTAACATCAGGAATAACTTTTTTTGTCTTTGACTTTTTGAATCTCAAGTTACTGATAAAATATGTGCAATTTTCAAACACAGCATTAATTAAAAACACATATCTGTGATAAATTTCTATATATTAAATAAACTATACAGGAAAATGTTCATATTTTCAGCAGGAAACAGCAGAACAGTGTGCAAGTAAACATTCTTTGGACTATGTAAATCAATATAAACATACTGTGACAAGGACTATAAAAATATTTTATTAAGGAAGCTACAAATGATTGTTTCTCCTCTCCCTCCTTCCTTTTATTTTATGGAAGCTAAAGACTATAGTGATGTCCCACCTGGTTAAAACGTCTAGGCCACACAATGGCGCCTTCATCAATGCTCAAATCTTTGCCAGGAGGAGCCCAAGGATTCATTCTTCCAACTTTCATTCTAACAAATGACTTATTGGGAAAAGTAATCAGATTTGTAATATCAAACCCCATTGTCAATTCTCCATTCTCATTCAAATGCACAGTTTCTCCTGCACTGTTATTAAATGAGATTCTCCTCAGAATAGGATGCAGCTAGGTGGAATGGAAAAATAAATCAGTGTTAGAATTGCATCAATATATGAGAAATTGCCTCTACCCTTGCATCTTACCCCAGTCACTTAGCTCTGTACAGTGATATCTTGGTTTACAACCATAATTCATTCTGGAGGTCTGGTTGTGAATCAAAAAAGGTTGTAACCCAAAGAGCACTTTTGCCAATGGGGTCTCCAAAAAGAAAAGGGGGTTGTAATCCAAAAAAATGGGTTGTAATCCAAGAAAAGGGACACACACTTCAGGGTTTGACGTGGTCGTAATCCAAAACGGTTGTAATCCAAAACGGTTGCAAACCACGGTACCACTGTATATGATGATTTATTAATACTGTCAAGTATAACCTTTGTTAAACCATGCTGTGACTCACACATGCTTTTAAATTTGTGGCTAAAGCCCTCCATAATTCTCTTCCTTTAGAATAGAAACAAGCTCTAATAATGTTATGTTTTTGACATTTGTTGAAGAAGAAAAAATCTCTACTACCATGCCTTTCCAAGATTTCAGACACTCCAAGTGTCCCTATTTTTCAGGGAAAGTCCCAGATTTATAGAAGACATTCCAATTTCTGATTTAATCCTGGAATGTGCTGCTTTTCCTTAACACATCCCCATTTTCACTGGAGGAATATTGGAGGTTATGGTAGGATGTCCCTATTTCATTGGAGAAATGCTGGAGAGTATGGAGTGACACGCAGCATAAATTAATAACACAGATAACACGTATCTGAAGAAGTGTGCATGCACACGAAAGCTCATACCAAGAACTAACTTAGTTGGTCTTTAAGGTGCTACTGGAAGGAATTTTTTATTTTAATAACACAGAGTCTTCTTCAGTAAAAAAATAAAAGCTTTACTGAGTTAAAATAAACTTGTTTGCAAATAACAGCATAATGAACAGAAGATTAAACTAGCTTCAGAGCATACACAGAGTTTGCATTGAGCACAGGCTTCACAGAGCACAGACACACACACTGAGACACTGACAGAGTCTGCCTGCAAGCAGATACAATACTTATACAGAGAATGAGTCATCCTCAAGATGAGTCACAGTGATTCAGTATGCCAAATGATTCTGCAGTGTTTCAGCATTTCACAACATTTCTAGACTCCTTTACTGCTTCCTTTACTGCTTTTGCTCTCAAATACCTTTGTCACATGACATGGAGTTATGCCGCCCCTAAGCCAAGGAGATAAGTAACTATGTAACCTTTAGAAGACATCTGAAGACAACGCTGTGTAGGGAAGTTTTTTAATGTTAAATGTTTTACTATGTTGGAAGCATATTATTATTATTATTATTATTATTATTATTATTATTATTATTATAGACGTCTCTATTTTCATTAGAGAAATGTTGGAGGGTATGAAACTTCTGCACTTTTAAATTATTCATTTTTTAATGTTTTCATACTTTTTTTAAAAAACAACAACAAACAAACCCTGAATTATGTGGGTAAATGATGCTCCAGTCAAAAGAAAAAAATCCATATTTGCTGAGCAAAGGGCTAAGACACATGGAGTTTCCTGTAAATTCCTAGAGGGCATGTTGGGAAGTCATATCCTCTGCTTGCCCAGGCAGGAAGGGTAACAGTAGGAAGATAATCCTTATTAGTTTCACTTGAGGAACAGTATCTTTCTCATCATGCAGCCATAGGGATAGGATGTAGTCATAAGGATAGGATGTAGGATAGGATATGACTTATTTCACTGCTATTTACTTTTTTAATTGAGTCTGCAACGTTATGGAAGTGATCAATATTTTTTTACATTCTTACAATAAGGCTTCTGTGTTGTTATATTATTTATAGTATTAACATCTGAAACGAATCGGGTTAGTGAAGGCTGCATTAAGATCTTGTGCTGTCGTGCTGAAGTCAGTTGAACAGAATGGTTTGAAAACTACTACCTTCCATGGCTGCATGTCTTTATGTTGTAGCTTCCTTCTTTCCACTGTTGCTTTGGATTTGGATGGGTACATGGCATGTACAGAATTTGCCAGAGCCTGTACAGCATTGTAGATACTGTAACTGTGGCCAGTCATGCTCATTTCAAAGAAAGGCCCAGGAAGATTCTGCAGCCTCTCTTCTCCAGTACAAGTGTCCACATCATCTCCATTAAAATGGGAATTTGGAAATGAGCAGTCAAATGCTTGCTCCCAGAATGGTTGGATAAAACCATTTCCCTTCATCAAATGAGGATTTAGCTTTTGAAGAAAATTTTGGAACCCTGGCACCTCATGTGAGTGGGTTGTGAAGGCTAAGGCACCATGGAAGGCTTCTATATCCCAATCCTTGTGCATGGATATGGCTACAAGGTCCATCTGGGCTACCATAATCCACACTTTACCAAATGATTTCCCATACTCAGATTCTCCTTCATGCAGCAGTCCTCTCAATGTTATCATGGTCAAAGCTTCTCCATAGAGAATAATGGTGTTGGCTTTACTTTTCATAACATCTACAAATATTTTCCCCCACTTTCCTTGGAAATTTAAGATGTCACCAAAAAATCCTTTTGAGGGAATTTTCTCAGTGAAGGCAGCACAGATGCTGTTCCGAGAAAGTATTGGTAGTAGGTTGCTCAAAAATAATTCTCCATTTTCCTCATCCATGGTCATTAGACCCACCCAAATCCATTTGAAATGCAGAAGTAGCTGGACAATTCCCTTGTACTGATGGATTTCATTTGGAGCCATTCGATACAAGGACAGTGAATGAGAGTGATCCCTCAGCATGGGGACAAAATCACCATAGGTGAACTAAAATGGGGGGAAATTCAGGAAGTTGTGTTACAAATTTATTTGGAAACCTATAGATGTGTTAGTGCAATTTTATGGATACTGAACATTCTGTTTAAAATTAATATAAGATGTGAGTTGCTTGTGAAAACTTCTCAGAATCTTCATTCAATGCAAAATGCTCTTCTACGCCTTAAGTAGCAGATTTAGAGAGACGTGCAGAATTTAGCAGCCAGGTTGCTCCAAAGAAGCAAGGTGGTTCAAGCACATAACACTAATCATGGCCTGGCTGCCAATTAGTTTCTGGGCCCAATTCAAAGTGCTTGTTTTGACTTATAAAACTTTAAATTGCTCAGGACCACAATACCTCAATACATTCCCTTATGAACCAACCAAACCCTGTGATCATCACCTGAGCCTATTATCTTTGTGCCCCCTCCATGAGAGGTCCAGACGGTGGCAATCTAAGAATGGCCCTTTTCTGCAGTGGCTTTCCCTTTGTGGAATGTTCTTCCCGGGCACTTTCATTACACATATTTAGGGACCAGGTGAAAATATTCCTCTATAACCAGGCATTTGGCTGATTAGACAATATATGGCCTTTTAAATATTTTCATGGAAATAGAGTTATTGGTGCTTTCTTTCTTTTTTTTCTTTTTCTTTTTGCTGGAAACTTCCCTGTGATCTTTGGGTGAAGGGTGTTATAAAAATTAAATATAGTGGTACCTTGGTTTAAGAACAGCTTGGTTTATGAACAACTTGGATTAAGAACGCTGCAAACCCAGAAGTAGGTGTTTTGGTTTGTGAACTTTGCCTTGGAATAAGAACATGTTTTGCTTCCTGTTGAGTGTGTTCCATTTGTAAATTGAGTCCCCCGCTGCTGTGGGAAAGCACACCTTGCTTTAAGAATGGACTTCTGGAATGGATTAAGTTCGTAAACCAAGGTACCACTGTACTGGCTAAGATATCAATGTTTGTGCCACAGTCATTTCAATGGAATATACACCTGCACAAGCAACCATACAACACACTCCAAGAAAAGAAAAGGCAAATAATGCATCACAATTCTGAAAACTCACTGTTCCAAGAGCACATCATACCTGTGGAAACTTGTAGATGTCCAAGATGGCAGCCAAATGGTGGGAGGTTTCAGCGCCTAGTCCTCCTATGACTCCTATTAGGCTGTTCTGGACATCACAGCTATAATTGGGAACAAATTTGTACTGTGTGGAGAAAAGCTCCACTGCTATGTGATAACTCCGCTTCTGACTGAAGTAGCTCTCAGGGATGTGGAATCCCAAGGAAACATTAGGCAAAATCTTGGGATTTTCATTAATTTCATTTACAGCAAACACCAAGGCCAGGACATACTGGTAATTCTTTGTCACAACACTGGAAAAAAGTTAGATGATAGGTCACCAGAAAATTTAACAATAAGTAAAGTTGCTTGGTAGCTGTCCTGCTGAATCAATAACATGTGAGTTACCGTATTTTTTGCTCTATAAGACTCACTTTTTCCCTACTAAAAAGTAAGGGGAAATGTGTGTGCGTCTTATGGAGTGAATGCAGGCTGCACAGCTATCACAGAAGCCAGAACAGCAAGAGGGATTGCTGCTTTCACTGCGCAGCGATCCCTCTTGCTGTTCTGGCTTCTGAGTTTCAGAATTTTTTTTTTCTTGTTTTCTTCCTCCAAAAACTAAGTGCGTCTTGTTGTCTGGTGCATCTTATAGAGTGAAAAATACGGTAGTTGATAGACTACTGAGAGGATTACAAATTTGCAGAACCACACAGAACGGCAATATGTAGAAAGTCATAGTCTGTATATATTATTACATCCTGATCCTAAGGCACTATATTTGGCATTGTGGGATTATAGCACTTCAATTTAAAAGTCATTTTAGAATGGTCAGATTATATGTGAGATTCAATAAATCCTTTGTAGTTTCACAAACCTCTTAAAAATGATTTATATCACCTTTTCAAATACCCTATGAGTATCATCCCCTCCAGTGTCTATTGATAAACATTCACACATGTGCTACCAATTCCTTTAAAGGTGCTGATAGTTTATCCTCAGTTGGCAACCTTTGGCATATAACAGAAAACAAAAGATCCTTACATGGGAATGCTAGTATCAGCAGAAGGAGGGTATTCAGTGAAGGAAAATGAATCCAAAAACAGTAGCATCTGAGAGACAGCCCCACCAATTATGAGGTCACCTGACTTATAATACTTATGCGGAGTATAGATGGGGTCATGGATGACACATCTTGCAGCGTGCTCCTGGAACTCACTGTGAGGTATCTGCAACAGCATTAGAAACATTTCCAGTAACACTGTCCCAATTATAGTCATTCCCCTCTCAGTGGAGATGCCAGATTTTCCACCTTCTGTCATAACAACAGGTATGTATAGTAGTCTGGCTTGAAAAGCAGCAGCCTCTGCTGATGCAATATTTGGAACCTGTATCCTCTATCTACATACATATACCAGAAAACTATGTGGAACTGGAGTATGCTGGAGCCTGGGTCCTTAGCTCCAGTTTTGAACAGCAAGCATGGTTTTTAAAAACATAGCTTGGCCCTTGTTAGTGTTTTGTTATGATTCAGATTCTGGAAACCAGGAGGTGGCTTGGTCAAAGGGAGAAAAATATGGCACATCTCAGAGACCTTAATAACAATCACAATGTATGCAATTGAGAATGGCAAAACCTGTAATTAGCCTCCCCCAAGGATCCAGGTGACATTCTGTTCAACATACTTCCTGGAGAAAGAAAACATGTTGGCCAAAATAACCACAACTTTCCCTGTGTTCCTAAGGGTAGCTGAATTTCTGCTACTTTCTAGAAATGGCTGGGCAAGCAGGTTACACAAAATGTTCAGGAGAGGCTTGCCCCTTATCCTACTGCAATGGTGAGAAACTGAATCTGGCCAGTGGAATGGACCCATACCCATACCCTTGCAGGCCAACTTTGACAGGGGCCACCCATATGTCAATCACCTGACATCATAACAATGCCATGTGGCAATTTCAAAGGATCAGCTGAAAACAGACCTTCACAGGAGCTCAAAAATGGTGCTGACAACCTGCCTTGGATGCTCTAAGAGTTCCCTAACTAATGAATGTTCAGGGAGAGGGGAGTTTTTAAGGTTTTTCTTAGCACAGCTCTACTTCTTTGAGGCAGCAATCTTAACTGCACTTATCTGAGAGCCACTGAATTGAATAAGACGAACTTCTGAATAGACATGGTTTGGGTTTCTCTGTAATTCTTATAAGTGACGGTGCAGAGAAAAGATAGTGCTCCAGTGGCTGCTATTTATTATTTTGACAATTTATATACCACTTAATTACAACTGTCTCTGAGCAGTATATAATAGACTCGGCATAATGTTTCCCTGTTGATCTGGTAGTGATTTGATGTCCATCAGTGCTGCTGCTGGAAATACAGGCAACTCCTCATATGCACATGATTTATTTGTGTTACTGTGCACACTCATGGTGCCGGAAACCTGGAACTGGAACCTAGAAGTGGGGTGCACCCTGGAGAGTCCTCCTGGCTTTCTTGGGTGGTGCTTTGTTGAAGCTGCTCACCTTCCCACCTAACAGCTAATGTGTGGGGTAGTGCATCAGCTGTCACCACTGCTGCCACCACTTCCCCACACATCAGCTGAGCAGCCTCAGCAAAGCCCCACTGCCCCTACATTCTCTTTGGGCTCTGGGAGCCAGAGGTGCAGAGGGGCTTTGTCAGCTGATGCATGGGGAAGTAGTGGTGGCTGATACATTACCTTGCACATCTGCTGTTAGCAAAGGAGGCTGACTAGCCTCTTTGGGCTCTGAGGAAGGTCTCCTCGTGAGCTACTAGGACTCTCCAGGGTGCTCCCCATCTTCGTGCATTTCACTGACGTGTGGTGAGGCCCGGAATGTAACCCATGCATAAATCTTGAATGGGAAAAGTGGGGAGGGGAATAAAGGACATCCTCAATAAAATCTTTGGAATCAAATTAACAAAGTTAATAAATTTTCTGAGTCACACTTTAATTCTGGAGATTTGGATCAGGAGAATCACTTCAGAATGTGGGCCCAATGAATATGGATCCTTAAGAGTCAAGAAAATCGAAAGAGCTGGGCTTTCAATTTCACAAAAGACCCCTTATTTCTTTTTCTTTATTGCATTTATTTTCCACCTTTTTTTCTCCAAGGAGCTCAAGGTGGTGTACATGGTTCTCCCCATTCCTCATTCAATCCCCACAACAACCTTGTGAGGTAGGTTAGGTTGAGAGACAATGCCTGGTTAAGGTCAACCTGTGAGCTTCATGGATGAAGGGGGAGTTAAACCCTGGTATTCCAGGTCAGAGATAGAAACTTTAAGAACAGCACCACACTGCAAAATTCCCATGCAAAATCACAAAAAAGTGTCAATGAAAATATTGATGGGCTGTGACTCGGCAGCATGTGTCAAGGCTAACAGTTACCTAGTGTCCACATGAATCAATGGACATTGGGAAATATTTAACAGAACAAATAAATTGTTTAGCCTTTTCTCATAATTAGCTGAACTCTTTTGTTCTGGCTTGAGGACAATAATGTAGAATTTAGGAAGATGCAACCTAGCAGCCCAGCACTGGAGACCAAAATAGAAAAGATCTCCACAGCCACCATGTATTTTCCATTGGTGCTCAGGTAGGTTGGGACAAAGGATAACCAAACACTGCAAAAGACCAGCATGCTGGTACTAAAAATAGTACATCCGGTATATTAAGAATGACTGCTGGATTTGTGGGAGTTCAGCCCATTCCACTCTCAACTTAGAGAATGTGGCCATGAGATCCAGGTTCATGTTTGTTCAGAAGAATTCAACAGTATGAATCATCATTCTGTTCACAGAATGTGAGAATAGGTGTGATATCAACTGGTTCTTGGCTTTCCACCTTTGGAACTTCCTGGGACTTGCTTATTTCACAGAGAAGTTTTGTGTTAAAGAAATCCAGGTTTTGGGGTCAACAACTGATATCTCTGGGAGAATCATATCACCCCATGACTTTTTCTTACTTGTTTTTAGGGGGGGGGGAGTCAGTGTGACCTAGCCCAGGAATAACTATGGCAGTCCTGCAGTCCTGATGACAGTGTTACAGAAAATGTAAGGAAGGGATGTTTGATTCTTTGTGTGTGTGAAAGATTCATTCATTCCAGAAACAGAGAAGAAGATTCAAGAAGAAGCAGAAAGCTGAGGTTGTTTTGACTATATAAGGACATTGTCCATGGGAACTGTTCTTTGGACATGTGCAGTTTCTACAGGAAAGACTTATAACACCGTTCTGTGTAATTTGTTCTTCTTGTTTGCTAAATACAGTGGAGAGGGAGAGGCTTGGACTGTGGCTGTGGTAAATGTTGTATATATTTGCTACTAATGATGCTATTATAGCCTGTTAAGTAAATTCTACACTAGACTGAATTCTTATGGTGTCCATGAGTGTTTATTGCCTTCTGTGTGTAACTACAATTGTATAGCCTTGTGAGATTGCTAGGTGCTTTGTTCTGTCCTTTCTGGGCTCTTTCGGGGCTGTTTTTGCCATTTAAAAAGTCATTTCTGAGTTCGGCACGATGTGCATGTGTGCAGTCGTGCATCAATTGGATGTTTGTAAATGGGGAGTTGTCTGTACTACAACACCAGAAGGCTGATGGCTTTGAAACAGAATTCACAAGAACCCGTGAAAGCAATGGGTCAGCTATTTCAAGAAAACCACAGCAAGAAAAAAATGACTGCCGTTATGCACCTCTTATATCATACAATGTATTCTACTACCTCCACGTGACCCGGACGTGTCTGCGGACAGCGATGGCTCCCGGCCTCTTAAGTGAGATGAGCGCACAACCCTAGAGTCAGACACGACTGGCCAGTACGGGCAGGGGTACCTTTACCTTTACCGTTTATTCTACTACCTACACTGGCATTGTATAAAAAGATTTGCTTTCTAGTACCATAGCAAGGAATGCATTGGCATCTGGATTTCAAAGAAAATCCACACAACATTTCTCAGGGAGTACTAATCAGGTGTGTCCAGTTTAGAACAAAGACCAAGCAATTACACAATATGTTCATACACAGACATGGAAGACATTTTAAAGAAAGATATGTTTTATTTCCAAAACAGTAATTTCTTCCTTCCTTCCTGCCACATTGCAAATGTGTGCGAATTTCAGATCTTCCTAAATGGCTATAAGGTAATTTGTCTCCATGATTATGGTTGCACTCAAAGCTTAGAAGAGACCATAACCCTAATAAAAGTAGAGGGTTTTTTCTAGCTGTTTCTTTTAATAAGCTTATCTTTTTTGTTCAGGTCTGGTCTCAGTGTAATAATGTAGCATTTGGGGAAAAAGATACAACCCAACAGGCCAACACTGGAGGCTAAGATGGAGAAGATCTCCACAGCTACCATGTATTTCCCCTTCGTGCTTAAGTAGGTTGGAACAAAGGATAACCAAACACTGCAAAACACCAGCAAGCTGAAAGTGATAGACTTCGCTTCATTGAAACTATCGGGTAATTTCCTGGCCTGGAAAGCCACAGTGAAGCTCACAAAAGCCAGGAAGCTCATATAACCCAGGACACAATAAAACATAGTCACAGACCCCTCGTTACATTCCAGTACAATTTCTTCAGTCACTGACTTCATGTCAACATCAGGGAAAGGGGGAGACATAGCCAGCCATACAATACAAATGCCTGCTTGTACAATGGAACAGAAAAGAACAATGGAGTTGGCCACTCTTTTTCCTACCCATCTTCTCATGCTGTTTCCTGGCCTGGTGGCCATGAAAGCCAGAACCACTGTGATGGTTTTTGCTAACACAGAAGACACAGCTGCTGAGAAGACCATGCCAAAGGCCACCTGACGAAGGAGACACATCACCTTCTCAGGTCGACCAATGAACAGAAATGCAGAAAGGAAGCAAAGCATCAGGGAGATAAGGAGAGTGTAGGTGAGGTTCCGGTTGTTGGCTTTGACAATGGGGGTGTTGTGGTGCCTTATAAAGGTTGCGAGCACTAGAGCTGTGATTGTGGAAAATAAAAGCACACAAATGACTAAGCTTATCCCCAAAGGCTCCCCATAAGACAGGAAGGTTACTTCTTTGGGAATGCACTGAGTTTGTTCTTTATCTGAATAATGATCTTCTTGACAGGCAGTACAGGAACCTGCATCTGTGGAAATAAGAATATTTTAAAAGCTGGTTTACATATAGTCATCTGCAACTGCCAATATGTCTTCTACATCTACTACAGACCATATGGTGGTCACATGGAGATAATGGTGTGGGTCTCCCATTAGAAACAAAATACAGCTCTCAGTGTTAATGCCAGTCTCTAAAGGCAAATAGATTGTGGTAACCCATATTTTGGAATCAATGCCACTCCCAGGATGGATTTTATAGGTAGCAGAGTTGGGCATGAAAGGAAGCTGGATACAGAAGCCCACCTACTACAAATCAACCACAGCCACAGATACCTGTCTACAGCTTGTCACACATATAGTGTGCACAAGAAGTGGCATATCTTAGAGGTGGAGTACAACATCCAGTCAATGTCATCTCCAGACATGGCTGTGAATTATTTCTTTTTGAAATGTGTATTTATTTATTTATTAAATTTGTATACTGCCCTTCATCTAAGGACCACAGGAAAGTTCACAACATTAAAATACCGAATGAAAACACATAATAAAGCAAAAAGCAAAACACAAACCAATAACCCCTCACCCAACACATTTAATGTGTTGTGACAATGGACCCCTAATGACAGTTATTGCAAACTACTTTGACAAAGAAGAAATTTGAAGAATTATTATTTTACACTTAACTGGATATTTTGTGTGTGTGTGTGTGTGTGTGTGTGTGTGAGAGAAAGAGAGAGAGAGAGAGAGAGAGAGAGAGAGGGAGGGATACATGCATGTCTGTATAACCATTGCAAAACTCCAGTCACTTATTTGAACTTGGGAATTAGTAACCAGCAAACTCCTGAGTGAACAGGAAGATATTAAGCAACTATACACCACTAGTAGTGCTTGATTACCGATCTGAGGTGAAACCTTCCCCTTTGGACATGGAACACAATCATAGCAACAAAAAGGCATCCCTTCCTTCTTTTTCTTCTGATGACCAGGATGGCATTTATCATTACAGAGCGAAAGGGGCATTACCTGTCAAAGAGATATAAAGCAGTAGTACTTGAAAAATGCATTTTAAGATTAATCCAATGTGCAGTTGCCTGCCAGAGCATGACAAGATTACTGTCATATCAACTGTTCTGAATTCAAAAACATTTTATATTTTCAATCCTCTCATTCCTATTTCCCCTCCAACATGTATTCCATATGGCTCAATTGCCTTGGATATATGTAAATTATCTGCCCTCTGTTTGTTTGTTTGGGTTTTGTCTGTTTTCCTTTTTTATATTAAATTGTAATATTGAGAAGCTTAATAAAAATTATTACAAAAAGTGGTATTGGTTCAGAAGCGGGAGCTGGAGCAAACATATGTCAGTTCAAGTGGTCACTGGGGCACATAATCACCAAACAGCTACAGAAAAAAAATGCACTGGCCTCCACTTAGCTTCAAGGCTAAGTTCAAGGTGCTGGTTTTGGCATATAAAATCCATCCTAAATAGCCTGGGACCATAGCACCTGAAAGATCACTCTCGCTCCGTTAAAAATCAGTGTGTAGAACTGATCTTCTGACAAGATATCTATCAGAATGCACGGTATTGTGTCAAGGTTGTGGCAATGACACTCACCCTTTGGAATGGACTCCCCTTGAATATTAGACAGGTGCCATCTCCATTATCTTTTTTGTGGTTACTGACGATCTACCTATATTGACAAGCATTTTAAGCCTTGAGATCTTTTCCCAGTCTGCATCCAGATTGGAACTGTTTTTTAAAATGTTTTGAATATGTTGCATTGTTTTATCATTTGTTGTTTGGTGCCCTGCCTCCTTTTGGAAGAAGGTCACAATACAAATTTAATTAAACAAACAAACAGACAAATAAAGAAGCGGTAACATCCTACCTGATTAAAGCTTCTGGGCCATGTAATGGCCACTACATCAATACTGAAATCTTTGCCTTCCAGAGCCCAAGGATTCATCCTTCCAACTTTCACTCTAACAAATGAGTTATTTGGGAAGGTAATTACATTTGTAATATCAAACCCCATTGTAAATTCTCCATTCTCATTCAAAACCATTGTTTCTCCAACACCATTCTTCAATGTGATATTCCTCAGAATTGGATGGAGCTAGGAGAAATGACCAAAAAAAGAGAACAATTCCATAATGGCAATTTTAAAAGAGTAGCAAGGCAATGTTTTACTCAGACTGTGGGTGTCAGGAACATCACTTAGGTATAAAAATATATCATGTGTTCATTTTATTCACTGTAGTTCAACAGAGTCTTTCAATGTCTGTTACCTGCCATGCTGGCACATTGTTATGTTCCAGATTCTTTCTGGCTACCAGTACTCTGGATTTGGATCTGGATGAGTACATGGCATGTACAGAATTTGCCAGAGCATAAACAGCACTGTAGATACTGTAGCTATGACCAGTCATGCTCATTTCAAAGAAAGGCCCAGGGAGGCTCTCCAGACTCTCTTCGCCAGTGCAGATTTCTGCATCAACTTCATTAGAATCATAATTTGAAAATGAACAGCCAAATACTTGCTCCCAGAATAGTTGGATGAAACCATCCCCCTTGACTAAATGAGGCCTTAAGTTTCGAAGAAACATTTGGAAACCCGATACCTCCTCTGAGTGAGTTGTGAAGCTTAAGGCACCATGGAAGGCTTCTATACTCCAATCCTTATGAATGGGCACTGCAGCAACATCCAATTGTGATGCCATAATCCACACTTTACCAAATGCTTTCTCATAGTCAGTTTCACCTTCATGCAGCAAACCCCTCAGACTTAACATGGTCCTGGTTTCTCCATAGACAACAATAGCATTTGCATTACTCTCCATAACATTTTGAAATGTTTTGTTCCACCTTTCTTGCAAATGAAACAAGTCATCAAAAAAGAATATTATGGCAATTTTCTCTATGAAGGCAGGGCAGATGTCATTTTTAGAAAGCACTGGTAGGAAGTTCTGCAGAAATAATTCTCCAATTTCATCATCCATGACCATTAGACCGACCCAAGTCCATCTAAAATGCAGGAGTAGCTGGACAATCCCTCTGTACTGATGGATATCATTTGGAACCATTTGGTAAAAAGAAAGAGAATGGATTTGACCCCTCATCATGGGGACAAAATCACCATAGCTGAACTAAAAAGGCAAGCAGACAGACATATCCCTAATTAATGTCCCTAATTATTTTATGGATTTTTGTTTGTTTTATTTTTATTCACAGTGAAGCTTCTAGTGAAATTGAATATGCTCTGCTTCCTGGATAGAGTTGAGGAATAATTTATGCATTCATAAACTTCAGACTTCACTATTGTACAGTACTTAATATGGGCCTACTGCTGAAGACAACTTAGAAGCTTTGAGTAGTGCATAATGCTTCTGTGCTTCTAGTGTATGTGGGGAGATATTAACTGTCAGGAATGAGCCAGCTCCTAGTGAAACTTCACAGCCTGCTTCAGAACAGAGAGAGTTAGATTTGCAGCAGGCTGAACAGCGGCCAGTGCCCAGTGCAACTCCCATGGGCTTTGGAATGCCGGCTACCAACGGAACGACTGAGAGCAGGCTGCAACACAGCCAAAGCTCTCCGGAAGATCAATTAGGCGCAAACAGGGACAGAGAGAGTCTCCCGGAAAAGAAAGAGGTTGGAGATGAGCCAATTTCTCAGAGGAATCAGCGAATGGGAGGGCTGTTGGACAAGAAGCAAAACAAGAGAAGCGAGGTTCGTAGGTTTCTTCTGTCAACATCAGAAGCAGTCTTCAGAAGGGTCATCTTGAGTAATGATGCTGGAGACTTTGTTTGAGGCATCCAAAGTCATCTGTTGATTTTTTGGAATAAATCCTCTTTTTAATTATCTACGCTTACTGTGTTATCAAGCTGGGAACCTGGACTCCTGACATTAGCATATATGTATAATTTGTTCCCAACTGCATTGGCTGCCTGTATGCCTTCAGATTGAATTAACAACCTGGGCTCCATTTATCTCAGAGCTGCCACACCTTGGACCATATTAGCTTCACTTACCATATTGCTGTGGGAATAGAATTATGGGCCTCCACATCAATTTCCGCAAAACTGTATAACCATTTCCTCTTTTAGCAACATAATTCTGCATGTCTTGTGGGCCTTGTACCATGGTGTGAGAGAGTTAAATTGCACATCATCTCCCTAGCTTTAGGACTAGCTAGTAAATTGATTTGAGTTGAATTTGTCTTAATTAGCTCCAATGCTTTCTCCCATTCCAAATATGGATAAAGGGAATAAATGCCCATCATCCTGTGATATAGTCCTTATCCTGCTGAACTGTGCTGACTGTGTGAATATACACTCATATAAAAACCCACACGCCAGGAAGGCAAAGAAAAGAAAATTGTGACATTACTCTGAAACTCCATGGCCACATTTTACCTGTGGTAGCTTGTAGATGTTCAAAATGGAAGCCAAATGGCGGGAGGTTTCAGAACCCAGTCCCCCAATGACTGCTATGAGTTTGTTCTGAAGGTCACACTTATAATTGGGGATGAAGCTATGCTGTGTGGAAAAAAAATCCATTGCAATCTGATAGAATCTCCTTGGATTAAAGTAGCTCTCAGAGATGTGGAATCCCAAGGAGACATTGGGCAAGATGTGGGGCTGTTCATTTATCTCATTTATAGCAAATGCCAAAGCCAGGACATGCTGGTAATTCTTTGTCACGAAACTGCAACAAAAGTTAGAAAATGTTTCACAGGGATATCCAACAAATGATGAAAATCTTTATTAGCTTTCCTGCACCTTCAATATCTTAATCAGTGCATACAACTCTGTAAATCATTACTCTTGCAAGCTTTACTGTTTCTGGTTTGGTTTTTGTGTGTGAATAATATTGTTTTTTTTGTTAATTAACTGATGACTGTTATAAATAACTTCTTTATATTTTATATTAGTTTGTAAGTCACTTAGTGCCTTTCTTTTTTATAAGGTAAAACAAATTATAAAGTTATTAGAAAAAGGAATGAGTGCTGAGAACTGTACAGACTTTCACAATCACACAGACTGCTAAGTGACAAGAGACTGTTGTGAATTGCTGTGAATTCCAACATTCTCTTTAAGAAGTTCCATCACAA
Organism: Podarcis liolepis; assembly: GCF_965112155.1. NCBI lineage: Eukaryota > Metazoa > Chordata > Lepidosauria > Squamata > Lacertidae > Podarcis > Podarcis liolepis. The sequence goes on along the minus strand of NC_139573.1, from coordinate 23,683,568 downwards.
ACCAAACTGTACAGTCCTCCTTCAAGATACCACTTTGCGATCCTTAATCAAATTCATTTTATTAAGCACTTTAGTGCTTGGTTACTATTCCACTTCAAGAATGAACTTTTTTTAAAAAATACACTGAAGTATTTGAATGTTTCCATATGTCTCTTCATGTTCAGTGGATTTTTTTAACTGCTTGGTGATCACGTTTGATACTTTTATGCCTAGAAATGTGCACTTGGGGAGATGTTTAGTATGATTAATTATTGTTATATGCTTTTAAATACTTCTGTATTTACCAAGTAAGTCACCTTGCAACCTTAGATTATAAAGTGATGCACAATTAACAACAACAAGAACAAGAATAGCTGATAGGAAGGAAGTATGAACTGACAAAATCACCAGAGGTCATGCTGATTATTGAAGACAAGTATGTATTAAGGAAGGGCAGAGAAGGATTATCAGAATTTCATTCTAAAGGGTGTGTATAATGGAAACCTGCCTCCTGAAAGTATGGTACCAAGAAGGGCATCTGGATACAATGCAAAAAGTGGCTTGAAATCTTGAAATATTTATATCCCTTGATTATTAAGTGATACATCAAACTAAAATGGTAAAGGGTTTCACACTGGAGTCTTTCCTTATAAAGCAAATGCACCAGAGATGGAAACTGAACAACAGAAATACAAGCATAAGCCAAGGGCATATTGCTATAGGACACAAGATGATGACACAATAATTTAGGAATATTGAAATCAGAAATGGTGGTCATATTAGAAACAAATGTGTGTTTGGTTTTTTTGGAGAAAGGAAACAGAAAAGTTCAGATAGAAAAGGAAGCCAAAGAGAATTAATAAAGTCATGAAGAAATGTTTGTGTGATGTGCACACTGGGATATACTAGCATTTGATAAAAGAAAGGGATATACTGAGGCCTACTATAGAATAATGATCTTTTGTTTACTCAACTAAGACTGTCTTTGCATACATACCTGGAAATAAGCCTGACTGAATTTAGTGAGATTTACTCCCAAGTAATTATGCATAGGATTAAAGTGAGATATTTAAACAGTTAATAATATATGCAACTGAAACAAAATAGGTTCTTACTAGGGAATTTCAAAGTTAGGAGAAGGATAGTCAGTGAAGGAATATTGATCCAAATATATCATCATCTGAGAAGAAATCCCACCAATCATGAGTTCACCTGTCTTATAATATTTATGATCAGTAGAGATGGGGTCACGGAGGACACATTTAGCAGACTGCTCCTGGAACCCAGTGTGGAGTACCTGCAACAACAAGAGTAGTACTTCAAAGAACACCATCCTAATTACTGTAATTCCTCTCTAGATGTAGATCACAGATTTCCACCTATAGCCATAGCAATAAATTTTATTTTTTTGTTATAGCAACCTGTCTCTGAATACTAATGACCCATGTGTTGCAAGATTTAAAGCTAACCTCCTCCCTTCAAAATGAAGAAACCGTTACATGGAACACTCTCTCCACTTCTCAATGACAAAACATGGAATATATATATATAAAGTTCTTTTGATATGTGATTGTGTGTTGTTATGATGCAGCTTTCTGGAATCCTTACAAGGACTTGGTAAGAAAGCAAATTACACAGCATAATATTCTTGGAACCCACAGGGCCTTGATGAGAAAGTATATAATTGAGTGGTACAAGATCTGTAATTAGTATCCTCCAGAGGAACTTTAATGGCATCAAAACTAAAAGAGTTACTACTGAAAGAAACATGTTGACTGAAGTAGTGAAAATTGTAATGTGTTCCAAGTTTGTTGAAATGACAGTTGAAGAACAACATCCTTGTCATGACACTATGAAGTTATAGAGAAATGGCATGCTTAGAAGGGTACTAGTTAATCTACAACTGGATGCTTCCTTGATCATTCATTTTCTTATCTATCTGTATCTAATGTGACACTGTGCATGAATACACAACCATGTTGTGTGGAAAGGGAAGTATCCAACTTCCGTTTGATGAGATGAGAGTGATCTCTGACCTTGCAGCCACTAGAAATAATGCATCCATGATCACAGGATAGCTGATTGCTCTGATTGTATGGCTCAGTTTTAGTTTAGTTTAGTTTAGACCGGTATGTGTTTTAGTTTAGTTTTAGTTTAGTTTAGTTTAGACCGGTATGTGCCAACGTTCATGATTGTTTGAAGAGTGGTAGGAATTAGCATGCAGTTTGGGGCATGTGGTTCTTACCTGTCCATCCTTGAAGCTTCCAGACTGTGGTAGCGGAAGAGAAGGTCATTTCCTCCTTTGCTGAACATGACAGTCCTGACCCTAATTGCCCATTCCATGCCTACTATTTAAAGCTCAAATACAGACACGTTTAATATTACATGTAATATGTAGAAGGAATGGGTGATCTAGCATGTGCGGGAAAGATCATTCTGAGGATGAGGAATAATTCCAGATTTCAATTTTGAAAGTGTACTAATGTTAAGAGTAAGGAGGAGGGAGACAGCAGCAGAGTCACTGAGAAGACTCAGGGAAAGAGTTTTAAGAAACCACCAAGGGTGTCTAAATGGAAGAGATTTCCTCTTCATTTCCAATAGACAGACACATGGGGGAGAGACTCTAATCTTTGATTCTTAATCTAGAGGGAAATCATGCAATGGAAATTCTGGTTCATAGGGCCAGAGACAAAAGCAGACAGATTAGTCTATGTTTGAGCCATGCCACTCACAAACATCTTCAAAGCAAGGCCCAGTCCATCTTTTTTCCACATTAAACTGCATATTTAAAAATAAATAAAACAAAACTGCATGAATTCTACTACTAAGCTATTTAAAATTTTATAACATGGGCAAACTGCCTTTAAACAAACTTTCTTTTATTTCTTCTTTTTTTAAAAAAAGCAATATGTTATTCAAATAGCTACACATAGCATGGTTGCTGTCATGCTTTGAAACTCACAAATTAAAAAGTGCCCTTCGAAATTCAAAAGTATCCCTAGATGTGATGGGTTCTTTCATTCCAACAAAATTTATTTCCCTTTGATTCCATAAAATGTGATGGTACAACTTGCATTGTCATTATACACAATGATTTGTTTAAAGGCACACTTTGACCAGGTCATAGAATAGTTGCTGTTATGATATAAGATAAAGACTCTGATCATATTTGCACATAAACTGAATAGGTCCAGATTGAGTGTGTTTAAAATGAATATCAAGCAATGATGAATTGTATTCCTAGCCAGAGGGAGAAGGTTTGAAAGAAACAAATGCATTCTTTTCTTTTCTTTTCTTTTCTTTTCTTTTCTTTTCTTTTCTTTTCTTTTCTTTCTCTTCTTGGGATTTTTTATTGTTATATAGCCAGAAAATAAATACAGAATGTAAAACAAACATGCCATGTGATATATCATCCTCAGCCCTTATAATATGTCAGCAGTATAGGTTAATGGATATTGTAATCTTTATATTTCCCCTTACGCTAATGCCATCTAATCAAGACCAGAATATCTGTATTGTACTCTCGTAATAGTCAGTATAATACTCTGGGAACAGAAAAAAGTATAATAGGGCTGGCTTTGGTATCATGACATCCATTTTTCTTAATTCACTGGTGAAACTTGTCAATTAGCCCTGCTTCATCTGTGTATACAATAAAAGGCCACCAAATGGCATAAAAGCAGTTGATTTCATAGACCCTTTCAATGAGTTGTTTTTTCTATTATTGCCAATTTCCATACATTGTGGATCGAGGGCCCCGACCCCGCTAAGTGAAATAAATACACATGGACACGTGGTATAAGGTTAATGGGCAAGAAAAGGCCACAACTTTATTGATTACAGCAGTGAAAAGGTATTGGCTTAGGCATTGGATGACTATAGGTGGTGGGTTTATTCACCAGTAGGTGGAGCCTGTTGATGCTCATCCAACTATAGGCTCACCCCCTGATGTCACCGAGGGTCGTGCCATGGCCTCCCGCCAAGCAGGCATCGGACGGAACACACGACCGCCGGATTCCTTTAACGGAATAACCCACGGTAGATAGCATAGGCGATGGCCACACCTAGCCCTTAACACATCACAACACATGAATCCAATGCCTAACCTACCCACCAATACCACAAAAGTTGTGACGATTGCTACGAGGTAGGCGAAAAAACCAAAAAGCCGAATGCCAAATGGAAAAATTCCTACCAGGCCCCCCAGACAACCGGGGCGACCAACCTAAGGTCCATAGCAAGGCCAAAAACCTAGACTCTGAGCTAAATGGGAGTGGAGGGTGGGTGACTCGCTGCGGGTCGACGAGGACTGAGGGGGAGGAGAAGCCGGCGCTGCAGCATTAAGCTGCTGAACACGCCCCTCGGAGGCACCTGGTTGGCTGCCCCTGGTGGGCGTGGGCGCCGGCCGGCCAGGTAAGGAGGGGCAGGGGCCAAGGCCCCTGCCAGGGCGGAGCCCGGGCTCCCGCCCACAACCACTCCCCTCTTTTGCAGGGAGGAGAGTCTTTACTACACCATAAATCTAAAATTAAGCCAGGCAACTTTCTCTGTGTCTAAGCTATAGATAATAATGCTGCAAATATATATGTCCTTTGTTTTAACATTTGCAATTTGACCTTCAAATAGTGTTATTTTAATGTGCACCTCAAATATTTTTATTGATTCTTGTTGTATTTGTCATTTCTGTATATTCCATTTCTCCAAATAACTGCATTATTTCTAAACAGGAAGCTTCTTCCTCCCTGCCACGTTTCAAAGTGTGTACATATCATTTTTACTAGAAGTCAACAAAGCAACTTTCTGCACACAACAGTAAAGACCAGAAAACAATTAAGAATGAGATATTCTAATTGTTTCTCTTGATAAGATGCTCTCTTTTGTTTAGTTCTGGCCTTATCACAATAATGTAGCATTTGGGGAAGAAGATGAAGCCTACCAACCCAGCAGTGGAGGACAAAATAGGAAAGATCTCCACAGCCACCATGTATTTTCCCTTGGTGCTCAGGTAGGTTGGGATGAAGGATAACCAAACACTACAAAACACCAGCATGCTGAAGGTTAAACTTGGCTTCGTTAAAACTGCCTGGGAACTTCCTGGCCTGAAAAGCCACAGTGAAGCTCAAAAAAGCCAGGAAGCCCATATAACCCAAGACACAATAAAACATAATCACAGACCCCTCATTACATTCAAGTACAATTTCTTCAGCCACTGCTGTCATGTCAACAGCTGTGAAAGGGGGAGAGGTCAATAGCCAGGCAGTACAAATGCCTGCTTGAATAAATGAGCAGGTGAGAACAATGGAGTTGGTCATTCTTTTCCCCATCCATCTTCTCATGCTGCTTCCTGGTTTCATGGCCATGAAAGCCAGAACCACTGTAATGGGTTTTGCTAGCACACAAGACACAGCTACTGAAAATATCATGCCAAATGCAACCTGAAGAGACACATTAGCTTCTTGGGTCGGCCGATGAACAGCAATGCACAAAGGAAACAAAGCAGGAGAGAGCTGAGGAGAACATAGATGAGGTCCCTGTTGTTGGCTTTGACAATGGGAGTGTTGTTTTCCAGGGGCAGGGTCATACCTGAGTCACATGACCCACACAAAATTGCAGCCCTGAAAGACAGACTTTGGGGGGGGGGAGGGCACGATCTCACACAGCATCCCAAAATGTGTTTTTTTGGGTGGCAGCCCCCTTTCACAAAGCCCTTTTTTCCAGGGTAAGATTGCAGTACCCAAAATGGCTGCCATGCTTTCTCACACACAAAAATGGAATGTTCTGGTTTTTCCAGAACTGTTAATGGATATGAAATATATAAAGTTTTACAAGCAGGGTGGTCCCCCCCACCTGTTAATTCACTTGCTTAAAACTTTGAATTCTTACTATGTAAACAAAATATGTTATTTTTGCAAAAATTCAAATGACTTGAGATATTTATTTTTCATCAGCATAAGCAATACTAGAAATTAAGTATTATTCAATGGTTTATGTAAGTAAGCCATGCTTTTGCATAACAAAGACAAGAGCAAACATTCCCAAGAAAAGCTTCCCATACATCCACACCCCAAATACGTATTGCTTCACTTTTTTATTTTGAGTTTTGGGTGGCCTCAATTATCCACTAGGTCATTTAAGAATCCATTAATAATTTAGGTAATACTGATGTTTGGTGGTGACAAACATGTTTTCTTCATCTATGCCATAAATAAATTATAATTTGAACATTCTAATTGCAATGTACATTCTAATGTACAAACAAGATCCCATGTGATTTCTCATGCAGCAAGATCTATTCTCCTGGCTCCATGTCATGACATGAGTATAGTAACCAGCCATTCATATTAGACTGATGTACTCCAGCACACTAAAAAGACAATCCGAAAACAAGGAATACAGTGCATTGAGAAGAAGCTTCCACTGAGATGCTGTTATTAGTCATTTTGCTTCTACTGCCTCATAACGTATGCAAGAGTAGTGCTGCAAAATGCGACATTAATGATCCCATCCCTATTCTTCACAAATATTTTCAACAAGGTGACTTCATTATCGGTGGCATTACTCCTCTAGTCTTCAGACTTGCTGAACCACTAAACTTCATAAAAGATCCTCTTAATTCTTCAGAGGCTGATCTTGTGTAAGTAATGGGCAATAAAGAATCATAGAATCATAGAGTTGTAGAGATGTAAGGGACCCTGGAGGTCGTCTAGTATAACACCCTGTAATGCAGGTGGCTAAACTGGGACAGATGGCCATAAAACCTCCAAGATTTAAGAGTCTACCACCTTCCAAGGGACTCCATTCCACTGTCAAACAGCTCTTATCATCAGAAAGTTATTCCTGATATTTAGTCAATATCTCCTTTCTTGTAACTTGAAGCCATTGGTTAGGCTTCTACACTTGGGGGGGGGGGTTAAATTGCCAGTGCTTTAGTGTGATTTTGCTTTGCATTGTTTTTGTTTGTGTGTTTTGTCTTAATTGGTGGAGTTATTTGTGGAAGCAAGTTTCCCTGATGTAGCACATTTCACAAAGCTTTTCCTACCATTCATTTATAAATTACCAGTAATGCTCTTTAGTTAAAATACTTCAGTTCAACTTACAGTAAAACAACCAAATCTTAAAATGACAGATGGAAAAAACCAACCAAATAACAAAGCAAGCATTTCTTAAGTCTGGGGGGTTGGAAGGTGACCTCTTATGACTTAGTTGCACTCTCTTGGAAGAGGCAGATCTGTAGCTTGGGGGTACTCTTAGTGCCAATGCTGTCACTGGAGACGGGCGAGTTCAGCATCTGTCTATTTCCAGCTCTGCTTGGTTAACCATCTGCATCCCCTTTTTAAAAGAGCTGACTTGCTTGCTGTTGTCCATGCTTAGGTAACTTCCAGACTGGATTATTGCAATGCACTCTATATAGGGTCGTCCTTGAAGATGATTCAGAAACTTAAAATGACCCAAAATTCAGCCACTAGGTTACTAGCTGTGGATCCATTTGGACTGCTTGAAGCCCGTATTTTAAAACAGTAGCATTGGCTGCCGTTTTTTTTTCAAGACCTAATACAAAGTGCTCACATTAGCATTAGCCCTAATTGACTTAGGACCCAAATATCTAAAACAGGATCTGTTTGTCTACAAACTCACTTAGATCAGCAAAGTGGATCCTTTTGGTAATTATATCACCCTTAGATTTTCAGAGTGTGGTCAGCCAGAACAGGTCATTCTTTGTTGCAGCCTCTACATTGTTGATTTCTCTTAACATACAGTTCCACCTGATCCCTTCATTATGCAGTTTTCAGCATATGCAACTCTTAACATTGGCTGTTGACTCTCCCCCTTCCTCTCTCTTCTTTGTCACGCCTACCCATCCCTTCCCACTTCACATTCTTCAGGGATGCCTGCTGTTTTATCTATTATTATTATTATTATTAAAAATAGTACTTTAAGCTTAAAGATTGTGCATCACTTTGATATTTTATATGGATGTATAGAAATATTGTTCTTAATAAAAAAATTAAAATAATATATTTATAATTTTTTGTGACCTACCCTGAAACATTTGGTGAAGAGTGGGTAATAAATTGAAACAACACTTCAAAAGCAAATATAAAATGTTTTTAAACTCCCATCACAGTGCATGGTACACGGCGCAGTGGTGCAGAGGCACTTACTTGAACTTGTGACACATATGTTTACTGGGACAGAGATGGGGGGGGGGGGCAAGGCTGGCATTGTGCAAATACAATGGCAGAAGCACTGGATTGGAACAGTTGGTGTTGTTGCATCATGTCAATCTCATTGTTGCCCCACCACCACCTCGTGGGAAGCAACTCCATTTCCAAGAGGTCAGAGAAACATGTCTGTTCCACTGTGCTATCCACTACCACACAATCATAATCTAAATGCATATTCCAGTTGTATTTTGGAGTGCATGTTGACCTCTGTAATGGATGTTCTTGAGGAAGAAGAACCTATTCATACGGATTTGTTATGTGCAGCATTTCCATCTGATATGGCATGCAATGCTTCTTGCAGGGTGCATGTTAAGAGCTACATGAACATATTAGCCTTGATATTTGCTGTGGGAGAGATCAATCAAAACCACAAGATTTTGCCAAATGTAACCTTGGGCTTTCACCTGCTTGATAACTATGGTCCAAGGTGGACATATCATGCCACAATGGAACTTTTCTCCACACAGAACAGAGCTATTCCCAACTATGAGTATGGCATCCGGAACAACTTGATATCAGTCATTGGGGATCTTTACTCAGAAACTTCCCTTCAGATGGCAAATATTTTGGGTATCTACAAAGTTCCACAGGTAGGGTGTGCAGGTACAGCATCTCTCTCTTAAGAAATCAGTCTCACTGCTTTTGTTGTTCAAGATGGGACACAAGTGTATAAAGAGGGGGGGAAAACAACTTAAGAAAGATAAATAGTTTAAAAATTATTTCACAATTGAAAGTGCAACTTAGTTCTACTAATGTTAATCATTCTTGGTTGCCACCTACACAGATGGTATTATGCCCCCAGGACTTTGCAGCTTCTTTTTTCCTTGGCAAAACATTGTTATTATTGCTGACCGGGGTCAGTTATAGGGAGTATACAACTCACTTATCAGAACAGCTTACACTGGCTACAAGTCTGTTTCCAGGACACAGATTCTCAATTTGGGTGTGCTCCTGGATTCAGCCCTTAACATGTAAGCAGTGGAAGGGAATTTGTACAGTTAAATCTATTGTGTCAGCAGCGCCTGTTCCTTGAGATGTCTGATTTGGTGACAGTGACACACCTTAATTGTATCCCGTCTGTATTATTGTAACATGCCCTATGTGGGTCTCCCTTTGAAAAGTGCTCAGAAACTTCAAATGAGCCAAAGAGCTGCAGTCAGATTGCTGACCAGGGCTGGTTATAGGGAATTTATGACTACTTTGCTACAACAACTGCACTGGCTAGTGGTCTGTTTCTAGGCACAATTCAAAGGGCTTGTTATGATCTATAAAGCTCCACATGGCTTAGGTAAAGGTAAAGGGACCCCTGACCATTAGGTCCAGTCACAGATGACTCTGGGGTTGCGGCGCTCATCTCACTTTATTGGCCGAGGGAGCCAGCGTACAGCTTCCGGGTCATGTGGCCAGCATGACTAAGCTGCTTCTGGCAAACCAGAGCAGTGCACAGAAACACTGTTTACCTTCCCGCCGGAGCGGTACCTATTTATCTACTTGCACTTCATGCTTTCGAACTGCTAGGTTGGCAGGAGCAGGGACCGAGCAACGGGAGCTCAACCCGTCACAGGGATTCAAACGGCTGACCTTCTGATTGGCAAGCCCTAGAGCTCTGTGGTTTAACCTACAGCGCCACCCGCGTCCCCACATGGCTTAGGTCCATGGCCCCACATGGCTATTTGAAAGCCCTTATTCACTCATATGTCTGGGTTTTGAGATCTTCTGGGAAGGCCCTTCTCTTGGTCCTACTACAAGCATTCTTGGTGGGGAGGCGGGAAAGGGCCTTTTTAGTGGTTGCTGTCAGACTCTGGAACTTCCTCCCTGGAGAAAGTAGACTAGTTCCCTCTTTGTTCTCCTTCCTCCAACAGATGAAAACTTTCTTGTTGCAACAGGATTTAGGGAACTTACTTCTTTTCATGAAAGGGCTGGTGCCGTGCTGTTTTTATTGGTATGCTTGAAACAGATTTTATATATGTTAATTCTACTAACATTTAATTGTTTTTAATGATTTTTTTTCTATGTTTTTATCTATTCTTGGGTCCTAGCAGGGGGAAAGGTGAAGTAGTAGTATTAATAATACTAATACTAATAATGATGATGATAATAATGTCAGTATGTATGTGTGTGTGTGTGTGTGTGTGTGCATGTATTCCTGACCCACCCATCCTTTCTATAGTTCACATATGGTTTTGTACCAATGATGAATGATAAAAGCAAAGGCTTTACCTTCTACCAGATGGTTCCAAATGAGAGCTACCAGTATAAGGGAATTATACAACTACTTTTACACTTCAAGTGGATATGGGTTGGGATCCTTGCTAAAGATGATGACAGTGGTGAAAAGTTTGTGCATACCATACTTGCAGAATTTCCCCTGAAAGGAATTTGTGTTGCCTTCCTAGAAAGAATCATGATATTTGTTTTCGATGAATTGGATGAAACAAATAACCAGATACTGGAAATATACTATAATTCCATGAAGAGTAATGCCAATGTAGTGATTGTGTATGATGAAAGTACTTTGTTTTTGAGGGCATTGCTGTATCTACCAGAACTGGGTGTGGTGACTATGAAACCTAAAGGAAAAGTGTGGCTTATGACAGCTCAGATGGAACTCTCAGCAAACCATTATGAAAGGCAATGGGATATACAAACCATCCATGGAGCTCTGTCCTTCACCATTCACTCAAATAAAGTCAGAGGATTTCAACACTTTCTTCAAACCAGAAGCAATTTCTTGACAAAGGAAGATGGTTTCATCAAGGACTTCTGGGAAAAGGCTTTTTGGTGTGAATTTCAAGATCCATTTGTTAGCCAGGAAGGTAAGGATCTCTGTACTGGTGCAGAGAAGCTGGAGAGTCTTCCTGGGACATTTTTTGAAATGAACATGATCGGTCACAGCTACAACATATACAATGCTGTCTATGCTGTGACACATGCTTTACATAATATGCAATTACACCAGGCTCAGCAAGGAGCAATGATGAATGGAAGGAGACTGAATCTTCGGCATCAACAGCCATGGGAGGTAATGGACTAAGAACGTCAAGATGGCAAAATAACAGATCTCTCGATGCAATACCAGATATTTTTTCACCGCTTGACTTAGACCCAAGTCAGATAATCTCCAGCAATCTAATGTGTCATAAAGTTTGATTCATAGCCTCCAAACTTGGTTACTGGACTGAACAATGGTAGTGGAATTGGCTTTACTTTAATGATAGAGCACCTGCATTGTATACAGAAGACCCAATTTACATCCTTAGAATTTCCAATTAAAACTCCTCAACTGAAGACCTAGGAAAGACTTCTGCCTTTGCCCTGTGAGATTTGCTTTGAGGAGGCAGCTAGATTACTGTGGTGGAAAGGACAATGTCAGTATGAAGGCAACTTTATACATTATCTATAAACATCCTCATGTAATTTTGATTTTCTTTCCCATTTAGCTCCACCACTTTCTGAAACATGTCTCATTTAACAACTGTGTGGGTGATGAGGTTGCTTTTAACCAGAAAGGGGAATTGATTGTTGGATTTGATATAATAAACTGGGTCATTTTTCCAAACCAGACATTCCAAAGAGTGAAAATTGGAAGTGTAGATCCCCAGGAAAATGGGTTCACAATTCATGATGATGCCATCACATGGCACAGCAGTTTTAATGAGGTAGGGACTGTTCCATTTTGAGTGCTTTCTCAAGGTATAATGTTACTTAGAGTAAATGTGTGCATATGCATGTAAATATGTATCACATTGGTAAAGAAGTCCTGTAATGCTACTTACCCACATAGGAAACCACCAGCAGTTTATGGAATGTCAGGTGCTCTTCAGAACTTTTGAAAACCATTGTTTTGTGCCCACAACTCATTTATTTAGATAGGCAGATCAGATACAAATATCAAAACCACTGGTAACGTAATTTTCAATTGGTAATATTCTACTTCTTCCCGTTTATGGAACAGACTCTACCTCTTTCTTTGTGTACTGACAGCTGTCACCCTGGTTACAGCAGGAAAAAACAGGATGAGAATGAGTTTTGCTGCTATGATTGTGTTGCATGTCCAGAAGGGAAGATCTCAAACCAATATGGTAAGATATGTAGTGTGCACTGTTACCTTATGATCCTAAGGAACATAAATGATGGTTCCATGTTCACATCATGATGGATGCCAGACCACGCAGGAGTATATGCTGCAAAGGTTTTAATCCAGAAAAAAATTCTAGTTAATCTACAGCTTTCAGAAAATTTTCCTCGGGAGCAGTTCTTTCAACTTGCAATAGTAAATCCAAGAGGGTGGCAGAAAGAATTTGTTTAAATTGTGGCCTGAATCACTAGGCTAGTGTTTCACAGAATCTGTTCTCAAACATTTTCTTTCTCCATAAAAGACATTTGTATATTCTTCCTTATTTTCAGAGAACTTGCAAATCTCTTTAGAAAGTTGGTCATTGCAGGTTTTGAGCGTACCAAAATACTAGAAAGTTGGGATATACATATAAATACTTCTAATACACATATGAGTGAGGCTAATCAAGGTTATTATTATTGTTATTTTTTTTAAAAAAAGAAAGTCCTGGTGCATCATCAGTGGTCCTGGTATGAGCTCTGTAATGAGCACTTCATGTCATATTAATGGGGAAATGCAGGAAGTATAAAATGTTTTAATTAATTGTAGGACTATTTTCCTTTTCAGACAGAGATGACTGTACCAAATGTCAAGTTGACCAATATCCAAACAAGGAAAAGAATTCATGTATTCCTAAGATGGTAACCTATTTGTCCTATGAAGAACCTCTGGGGATTAGTTTAGCTACCTCAGCACTTTTCTTTTCCATGGTCACAGTTCTGGTGCTAGGAACATTTATAAAACACAATGACACTCCCATTGTCAAAGCCAACAACCAGAACCTCACCTACACTCTCCTCATCTCCCTCCTGCTCTGTTTCCTTTGTGCATTGCTATTTATTGGCAAACCTCAGAAAGTGATGTGTCTACTGCGACAAATTAGTTTTGGTATGGTCTTCTCCATAGCCCTGTCTTGTGTGCTGGCCAAAACCATCACTGTGGTCCTGGCTTTCATGGCAAGCAAGCCAGGAAGCAGCATGAGGAAATGGATAGGAAAAAGCCTGTCCAGCTTCATTGTCCTTTTCTGTTCCGTTATCCAAGCAGGCATTTGCATTGTGTGGCTCTTAACCTCTCCTCCATTCCCAGATGCTGATGCACACTCAGTGTCTGAAGAATTTATACTGGGATGTAATGAAGGGTCTGTGACTATGTTTTACTCTGTTCTGGGATATATGGGCCTCCTGGCTATTGTCAGCTTTACGGTGGCTTTCCTTGCCAGGAAATTACCTGATAGCTTTAATGAAGCCAAATTTATCTCTTTCAGCATGCTGGTCTTTTGCAGTGTTTGGTTGTCCTTTGTCCCAACGTATCTGAGCACCAAAGGAAAATACACAGCAGCTGTGGAGATATTCGCCATTTTTGCATCTAGTGCTGGATTACTGGGTTGCATATTTTCCCCTAAATGTTACATCATTATCTTGAAGCCTAAGCTAAACAATAGGGAACAGTTATTAAGGAAAAGATATTGAACAGTATAATGAAGTTTCAAAGGGTGCTTGACAACTGATTCCTCCCCCATCTCTCTTTATCAGAGACTCCCATTTACTTCTGCCTTGGATGTCATCCATGTCCTTTTAGAAAAGTGATCTGGCATTGAGTCACACTTAAAGAAAACTGTCATTGGATACACTTCTCCCTTTCATTTCCACCCCTTTCAGCTTTTGGGGGGGCAGGGGGGCTGTGAGGTATCATTTGGACTCCATTTCAGTAAGCAAAATATTCTGAACCATGTCACATTCTGAAATGTTTTAACCTTGCAATTAAATTCTGTGGGAATCTTAAGTTGATGGCATGGGAGTTTGAACTGGGTCTCTAGCATTAAACAAATTTCCTGTTGCAGTACCAGTGCTCTGGGCTTCCCTCTCACCAGTCAGCCAAAGTTCCTCAAAGGAACAGCATCCTCAGTGCTGCAGTGCTCTCCTTAGTGCTTTCAGCTGACTCTACAAATTGAAGCCAATCAGGTTCCACCCCAAACCTATGGAAAGTTGTCATGTACTGCAAGATTCTTTTTTCCTATGTTGATCACCAGCCTGAGCAATTTGCCTTATTGATAGACTATTTTAATTTCCCCATGCATAACACCTGAGAGACAAGACACCTCTGGATACAAGTTGTTGGGAATAACAAGTGCAGGAGAATGCTTTTGTGCTCAGGTTCTACTTGAGGGTTTCCCACAGCCATCTAGCTGGCCACTTTGAGAATTGGATGCTGGACTAGATGAGCCTTTGGCCTGATCCAGCAAGGCTATTTTAATGTCCCATAGTTACCCTGCACAGCCTTCCCACCCACCCAGTCTCAGTCTTCTAATTGTCCTCAAGCCTTTTTGGTGCCTATGCCTTCTGCTTGTTTGGTTTGCCTTTTTCAGGAAGCGAATTCACATAAGTTCACAACTATACCTCCTTCCAGTCCCTCATATGCTAATTGCTTTACTCGCCTCAGAACTATACTTTGGATCTAAGCCTATCAAAAGTTAAGCCCCAAATAAAACAAAGACCCATGTAGACATTGAGAAAATTCTCAAGAGAGATAAGTACGTATTCCTTAGAGTTTTAACAGCACAGTCTTTCAGGATGAACCAGATTTTTTTTAAGATTTCAAAACCCTATTCTTCCACTTTATATTACTATTGCCCATTGTTTTCTTGTGGATTTTATGTCACAGAGTTACTAAAGATGGGTTTCTTTATTTTGTTCTTTGCCATCTGTTTGGCAACATTGCAAGGACAGTTTCCTTTGGCGTTATTTAAATCAGTTTGATGTCAGATGTCACTGTGTTTCTTGCTGTATTTTCAGTTCCAAATTGTAAATGTAATAGTCTATAAATAAAACACTGTTCATTGGACTATCCCCATAGCATGTGTCTCAAACTATTCAAAGTTTGTGGTGTGGGTTCATGCATCTCTTGTCTCATGGGAGAAGGAGAAAAACAGTGAGAGAAAAGCATAAATAAATTTAGGTCTCAAAAAGGAGGTGCTGTGTCCATTCATTTGTTTTATCCTTCCATTCTTAGGCACCTCTGATCTACCTGAGGGGTGACTAAAGAGCTGGTAGTGAGTTCATTCTCTTTGTTCTGCTCGTCTATACTTGCATCTGGGATATAAAAGTGGCCAGTAAGAAAAGGGCACTGCTTCATCCATCAAAACCAAAACTATGATAGGTTCATTACATGCATTTGGCACATATCTCCATTGCACTAAAATTATAACTCATTTGGGATTATTATTATTATTTTAACTTATTTGGGAAGAGAGGGGTTACCCTTTTAAAAATTGGATAAACCACCATCAATTTTCAACTGAAAGGGATTATGATTGTTGAGTTAATCTCAGTAAATAGATTAACAAGCACAAGGAGTCCACAACTGGAATATATTTTACATAGTTCCGGAGGCAACAAATCAATGATGCTTACTTTTATTGTAAGTAGAGTTGCAAAGGACTGCACTTTAATATGGAGATTTCATGCATGCAGTGTCAAATGGGCATATATCAATAGTTCAGTATTGTGGTTACCATTCCAGTGCATTCACACATTTAAATCAGTAGGGCCAGTAACAATACTCATTCAATAAATAAAACTAGCACATTGTTTACTAGATAAGTACTAATGACGATGATTGCAGCATGTGATGAGAGGAATCTTTATTGCATATATTAATATTGCACAGCACAAAGCAATTGGATGCATAAAAACTGACTCCTCTTGGAATAAAACATCATCCAGACCCATAATTATTGTTCAAAGAATTTGTTCAAAACAGGTACAAAAATATCAATGATGCATCCAGAAAGTTGTATAAAGCATATGCATATTCAAACATAGGTTCTTCTTAAATATATGTCATAATTACTATAAGAGCAAAAATCAAATCTCTTGTCTCTCCCATAGCCTACATTAGCCTGCATCCAGCCTAAGGCTATGTAGCACCTGGAGGGGCATCTTATCACATCCTTCTCTTACTGTGCCTGGAAACAAAAGACCAATAGGCAACTATCTTCAAGATGGTGAATTTGTAGTTGAATATCCTCATGGGATCTAAGGTTAAACACACACATGAGGACTAGTAGAGAACATCAACACTTAATTATCAACTAAGACGCTTAGAAAGCTTCCTTCTAGTTTAGTATGCTCCAATGGAATGTTCTAATGTTAAGCCCTGCACAATATACATACAGGCATTTCTCCATTTCAGTGTGTTATTAAGCAATTATGCTTAACAATCTTTTCACAGGATTTCAGGCACCATCCACATGACACCAGCATTTCCCCCTTCTTTGCAGTGATACCTTCTCCCTCTGGTCCTGACCACAATATTTTTAAGATTGCCTATTATTGTTATGAATAGTCACTTTCTGTTCAATTGTTTGAAGGCAATGAATAATAAAAAGAGCAAACAAACAAACATGTTAAAAATGCATACGTACAAAATCCCCAGCATACATTTAAAACAAAACTTATATCATACAAAATAGATAATCTTGCCACAAACCATTTTTTTCCAGCCAGCAAAGCTAGTTGGGACAAACATACATTTAATTGCTTGCAGAAAATATGGATAGTGTAAGGTTACCAGATTTTTTTCAATGAATCCGAGGACACTTTTCAACTTCAATGGATTTTGTATGGGGACTAATTTGTAAATCCGGGGACTGTCCCCGGGAAATGGGGACGTCTGGTAACCTTAGGATAGTGGGTTCCTGTAACATCTCAACAAGAATGATATGCCCACAGGACAGGGGCAACCATCAGGGGTGTCAACTTAAATAAAATATTCAGGGGTGTGGCAGGTAGCCCCCAGCCCACATAATCAATCAGAAGATGCAGCACACACACATCATTTGAATAGCAATGCCCATCAAAAAAATTATTGTGACCTGAAGGCAACTCAGCTCCTAGAAGTTGGCTCTTATGGCAGCCATACTTAATATGTTGCTCTGAGTTACTGAGGAGCAGGCTTATGAGGTGTTTGGAACTTGCAGGAGATACTTTCCTGACTTCAGACAATTACTGGCTGTATTAAACATAATGCAGCCCAGGGGTTTTTCCAGTTGGAACTGACCGGAACTCAGTTCTGGCACCTCTCAGGTGGGTGCCATTGCATTCATGGGAGACATCCATGGGAGTTCTGGCATGTCTTATTCTAGAAAAATAGCACTGATGCAGCCTTTCAAGTAAGATGCTGAAAACCTACTTTAAAAAACAACAAAAAGAGTTGAGTATATTTTAATAGAAGAGTTGCTGAAAGGATACCAAAAGAAGGAAAGGCAGTTCTCAGTCTGTTAGGCCCAAATTGTTTCTCATGCTGGGAGGATTTTTAAAAGCACATGTTCTCCCCAGGGCATGATTTCACTGCTCGATAAAAGCTAATATCAGAAGACCTAGAGGCTTAACATATCACATTTTCCCTCTGCTCATCAAGTGCTCCTTATTGTTCAGCTCAGGCCTCAACATAATAATGTACCATTTAGGGAAAAATATGCAAACCAGTAACCCAGCACCAGAGGCTATGATAGAAAAGGTTTCCACTGCTACCATGTATTTTCCCTTAGTACTCAGATAGGCTGGAATAAAAGATAACCAAATACAGCAAAAGACCAACATGCTGAAAGTGATGAATTTGGCTTCATTGAAACTGTCTGGCAATTTCCTGGCTTTGAAAGCCACAGTGAAGCTAAGAATGGCCAGGAAACCAATGTAGCCCAGGACACAGTAAAACATGGTAGCTGACCCCTCATTGCATTCCAATATAATTTCATCAGTTATTGAATCCATGTCAGTATCTGGGAATGGAGGAGATACTGCTAGCCAAAGAGTACAAATGCCTATTTGAATAAGGGAACAAAACAGAAGAATGGAG
Organism: Podarcis liolepis; assembly: GCF_965112155.1. Lineage (NCBI taxonomy): Eukaryota > Metazoa > Chordata > Lepidosauria > Squamata > Lacertidae > Podarcis > Podarcis liolepis. The sequence continues at coordinate 23,665,394 of NC_139573.1, read as the reverse complement.
TTGGTGAATTTCTTTCCCATCCACACCCTCATCCTGCTTCCTGGCTTTGTGGCCATGAAAGCAAGAATCACTGTAGTGGTTTTTGCCAACATGCTAGAAACTGCCACAGAGAAGATTATGCCAAAAGCAGTTTGTTGCAAGAGACATTTCACTTTCTCAGGTCGGCCAATGAATAGCAAAGCACAAAGAAAACAGAGCAAGAGGGAGACAAGCTGAGTGTATGTGAGATTTTGGTTATTTGCTTTGACTATAGGAGTGTATTGGTATTTCACAAATGTTCCTAGCACCAATCCTGTGATGATAAAAAAGGAAAGAGTACAAATGGATAAACTTAGCCCCAAAGGTTCTTCATAAGATAAGAATGTTATGACTTTAGGAATGCAAAACTCCTGGTCCTTATTTGGATAATAAACTTCTGGGCATGTAAAACAATGATCCATATCTGAAAAAATAAAAAATAAATGTGGTTTTGATTTCTCAAATGCATTATAATAATACCTTTATTCATTACTGTTGTTGTTGCAGTGGCGTAGCGTGGGTTCTCAGCACCCGGGGCAAGGCAAGTAATTTGCGCCCCCTAACCCGTGGATTTTAGCACTCGAGTCTCTTCCGCGCGCCCCCCCAGATGTTGCGCCAGGTGCGGCAGGCCCCCCCTGCACCCCCCACGCTACGCCACTGCTCCCACCACAAGGCTTCGGAGCAGCCTTCCGAAGGCTTGCGGTGGGGCGGAGAGACCTCCTCCCACCGCCAGGCTTCGGAGCAGCGTTCCAAAGGCTGGCGGTGGGGCGGAGAGCCCTCCTCCTGCCGCCAGGCTTTGGAGCAGCCTTCCGAAGGCTGGCAGTGGGGCGGAGAGACCTCCTCCCGCCGCCAGGCTTCGGAGCAGCCTTCCGAAGCCTGGCGGCGGGAGGAGGTCTCTCTGCCCCACCGCCAGGCTTCGGAGGAGGTCCGAGGACAGTGGGGAAGACGCGCTGCGCTTCCCCGCTGTCCCGGAGATTTCCCTATGGACTTTTGTCTTGCGAAGGGCCGTCCAAACGCGCCCCCCCCAATGTTGCGCCCGGTGCGGCCGGCACCCCTGGCACCCCCCACGCTACGCCACTGTGTTGTTGTTGCTGCTGCTGCTGTTATTTTGTTGACAGTCTAGCAGACTTTTAGTGGCTATAGATTTCTAACTGGTTCCTGTTTACATCCTGCCCACAGGCACACATATTTTCTTAAAATTTCATCTTCCAGAAAATGTTTTCACGGAAACCTAGAAAATTCATGTAAAGCTGAAATACAGAACTTGATTCCTTATATTCTTATCACAAAATGTCATATATCTTACCTGTTTGGTTTGAAACTTTTCCTTTTGGACATGGGATGCAATCATAACAACAAAAGGGCTCCCCTTCCTTTCCCCTCTTATTGTAACCGGGGTGGCAATTTTCATTACACAGAGAAAAGGGCAGTGCCTTTGCATAAATGAAAGAGAAGAATGTATAATACTCAGAAATATGCAGATCACAATTTTCTGACTGGTTGATCCATTGGCTGTTAACACTATGTAATATTGTTTCGTATTACCTTTTAGTCTGCTCCCTCTTCCCTACACCCCAGAATGAAGATGCAATACAAGGGGTATATAGTCATAACTTTCTTTATGCACCATGTTAGGGACCTACTGTTGATACAACTATAAGTTATTTTTCTTTCAGGCTGGCATCCCTCTATTGAGAAGACTACTGAGCTAGACTCATGCTGTTACTTTACTAGGGCAAGAACACTTTGGCTCAAGGATGATAAAGATGATTCATGCAAGAAGCATCCATGTTCTCCACTCTCCATAAGCTGGTCAGTGTTCAGAAGGAAGAAACCTCCAGGTACAAAGAAGATCCCAGCAACCCTAGTCCTACAAGCTGAGTGGCAATGAGAAGTAGGCTGGGTATTACCCTTAATCCAAAAGATGTATGGAAGTGCTCACCAAGGAATGCTGTCCTAAAGTCCCTCCCTGTTCACACTACTTGCTGATTCTGACAGAAGAAAATGCCAAACAAACTAATCAACCACCACACCCAGAATGAGGAGCACACCCAGATGGACCAGTAAGGAGCAGGTGAAAAAGGATGAGCCAAATGTCCAATCATGGATGAATCCAAAAAAAAATCCTACTTTAGAGCTCAGTAAGAACTAACTAATCTTGTACCACGTAGAATGCTGGGGCAGAGGGCAGGGATTGTTCTTCTCACTCTGAATACATTTCTTTGTAGCACTGATTACCATCATCAAAAATGCATTGCTTATGAATAAACCCTGCCTTCTAGTATGAAAGGTACTATTAAGGAAGTGTATGCAGCTACAAGACCACATTCAAACATTTTTTTTTCCTTATCTACTTATACCACTTCATCATTTTCCAGAAGTGTTCTTTCAATGACATTTTCCAAGTGACAGACTTAAGTGCAATATGACAGGACCACTTTAGACCCTCTACTTTCTAGAGCAATAAATCAGCAGTATGCCATTTCCAAACAAGGTCAATAATTAAAAGGGGCTCAATAATGCCTAAATGAACTGACTTTGCAGTTCAGTAATATGAATCTGACTTTGCTCAGTGATCAGACTGATGATGTGGTGAACCAATTTCTGAACTGTACCACTTCAGACTGTAGATGGTGGCCAGATCACACTTATTCCTGAAATTTAGTTTTCAACATGCAGTGATTTAATTTGTTCTCAAAGTCAAGACTTCAGTCATGTGAGGTTCCACCTGCAATCTGAAGTAGAATAGTCCAGTCCATACACATACTTTACTACCTCATAAACAATTTCTGAGACCTTGGCCTCACCATTTATTTAGAATTTGAAGACTTCCATAAATGCTTGCATTCAGATCCTACCTGATTAAATTTGCTGTGCCACATGATAGCATCATCATTAATGGTAAATACTTGGTGTTCAGGAGCCAGAGGATCCATTTTTCCAACTTTCAGTCGAATGAAGGATTGGTTTGGGAAAGTGACCCAGTTTATAATATCGAATGCAGCTATTAGTTCCCCATTATGGTCAAAGGAAACTTTGTCCCCAGAGCTGTTGTTAAATGAAATACGTCTCAGAAGATGATGGAGCTAAATTGAAAATAACACAGAAGTACTCAGTGAAAAGTATGGAAACAATTGATACTGCTAAGCAAATAGAGACCTAGTGAGTGACCACTGGGAGTCTAGTATACAAATAATTTATCAGTGTGATGGGTTTGTTATTTTTTAAAAGAAATGAAGAATCACTTGTGAGATTACAAAATATGTAAATAAGATATGTCAGAACCTTTTTGACCTGCAAACATATGCACATCAGGGTTATTTCACAATCCTTATGCATGTTTACAATTAGTTTACAGCAGCTGTGAAAAAGGCAAAATGTTAGGAATCATTAGGAAATAGATTGATTAAAAAGTGTCGTTACACAAATCAATGGTGTAACCACAGTTGGAATAATCTGTAGAGTTTTAGTTGCTTGTAAAGAGTAAAGAGTTCAGAAATTGGAAACAAAATCAATGGTCTGGAGTAACTCCCCTGAAGAATACATTTTTGGTGAGAATTGGACAGATGGAGGAGGGGGGAGGTCGGTGTGGAGTATTGCTGCAGCCAAATAGATATTATGCATAGTCTGCTGAGGGCTTTACCTGCCATGACTGCTTATTCTGAAGGTTAACATCATTTCCATGCACCATTGCTTTAAACTTGGATGTGGATGATTGCAGAGTATGCAAGGCATGAGCTGAAGCATAAACTCCATTGTAAATGCTATAGCTGTGGCCAGTCATGCTCCTTTCAAAAAAAGCCCCTGGAAGTCTCTCTAGCTTCTCTTCCCCGGTACAAATATTCTCATCCTCTTTGTCTGCAAGTGAATTTGACCATGCACAGTTGAAAGATTGCTTCCAGAATTCTCTTATAAAGCCATCACCTTTTATCTTTGTAGGGTTTACGCTCTGAAGAAATTTGGAGAATCCTGACACTTCACTGGAGTGAATAGTGAAGGACAGTGAACCATGGATGGCTTGAATATCCCAGTTCCTTTGATATGAAAATGATCCCAAGTCCATTTGGGCTGTCATAATCCAGACAACACCTTTTGATATATTTTCCGTGTATTTAAATTTTGGTAAAGACAGCCACCATCTTATTGCTGTTGTGGACTGCGTTTCTCCAAAGAAAACAAATGCATTAGCCTTGCTTTCCATAATCATTTGATATATTTTCAACCCCTGCTTCAACATGTCCAGCATACTATCAATGAAAGATATTTTTATTTGCTTTTCTACAAAAGCAAAACAAATGCCATTCTGGGAAAACATTGGAAGCACAGCCTGAACAATTCGTTCTCCATTTTCATCATCTAAAACAAGGACCCCAATCCATGTCCAGTTGAAATGCAGCAGCAACTTGATAATCCCCATGTACTGATGAGATTCATTTGGGACCATTTTATAAAAGGGAAATGCTTCACTTTCATCATTCATTGTTGGGGCACAGCCATAGATGAGCTAAAGGGAAGTGTGGAACAAGAGGAAGAAGAAGAAGAAGAAGAAGAAGAAGAAGAAGAAGAAGAAGAAGAAGAAGAAGAAGAAGAAGAAGAAGGTGATGATAATATTGCTCAATAGTCATCCTTGTTCCCAAATATCAACAATTAAATATTGGTCATGAATGAGAAATTAAGGAAAAGGAAATAGACCTTTTCCTCCTCCCTTGTTTTGAAAATGGTATAAATACAAAGGCAATGATTATATTGGTGCAGGAGATCACACTAATCTAAAAGGGTACTCCCCTTCTCTTTAATATGGCACCATTATAACATTTTTTGTGAATAAACCATACAAATATTGTTTGATTTATTTATTAAATATATATACTACCCTACATCCAAATATCACAGGGCAACTTACAACACGTAAATCTGATTTTCAAACAGTAGCTAAATTCTGCCACTCAGTTTTCACAGCTATAAAACTTAGCTTGGAAGACTATAGACATTTTAGGCTGCAATCTTTCACCCAGTTTCTTGGTAGTAAGTCCCTTTGAACTCAGTGGGACTTCTTTCCATCTGATGTGGCTAAACTGTGGTCTTACATATGTTGTTAGAATACCACTTCTGTCATCCCTGACCATTGGCCATTCTGGCTGCAGATGATGAAAGATGGTCCAACAACATCTAGATTACTTCTAATGTTCCCAATCACATTGCTAATGACTTGTTAAATTTCTACATACTACTCACCACACTGCCTACCTGTGGGATTTTGTAGATGCTTAACAGGGTTGCCAAGTTTATGGAAGTTTGAGAGTCCAGTCCCCCAATAACTGCTATCAGATTGCTCTTAGTATTACACATGAAGTTGGGTCTAAACCTTTCTTGTGCATAGATGAGATTCATGGTGGCATGAAAGGTCCATCTTGCATTGAAATAGCTGTCATATATGTGAAAACCCAATGTGGTATTGGGCAATATATGTGGGTTTTCATTTATCTCCTTTACCGCAAATGCCAAGGCCAGGAGGTGCTGGTAGTTTTTAGTCAGTAAGCTACAAAGAGAGTGACATACTGCATCAGAGGAATATTCTGACGTTAATACAATAATCATTACTGTCTTGTTTTCTCCTCAGAACAGAGAACCTTCAGAATCTTACATCACCTCAAATTGCTAAACATATTGTGCATGGGTGTGGAAATGCTGAGTCTGATACAGAAAGTGTATCAATGGCACTAAGATTAAGGTGATGTAAGAAAGTGACTCAGTGTGTCACAAAAGGAGAGAGAGAGGCTGAGGGGCACAGCACTGGGAAAGCAGTAAGACCCAATGCAACTGGCCATCCCCTGCTCCTTCATGTTCAGTAAAAGAACATCATTACTGGGCTTGGTGGTATTCAGGGTGAGGAATGGCAAGTTTATTTCCATCCCATAACTATGCAATATCCAGTTCCAGTATGAAGGCACAGGAGGCCACCACCTTGTTAAAGCTAAGCAGGTCTGGGTCTGATCAGTGCCTAGATGGAAGACCATTTAGGAACCATGATGTTGCTTTTGATTCTATAACGGAAGGAAGGCAGGAAATAAATTTAAGGAGAGGGGGAGAGAGGGGGGAGAGAGAGAGAGTGCATGGGACTATCTGAATAAATTAATATTGCTTGTTTGGGAATTGAAGCATAAAAATGACTCCTTACGCAGGCTCCTCAACCACTGACTGGTGTGGGTGGTTTGTGAAGGCTATTGTGTCTGAAGTGATGAAAACCAGAGAAGTGAGACCACCAATGAGGATGTCACCTGGCTGACAATACTTGTGGATAATAGCATAGGGGTCACTGTTGACGCATTTAAAAACATCAAAATGGCACATTGTGTGAGGCAACAGCAAGAGCAGCAGTGTCAAGATCGCCAACAGCCTCATCCAGAATACGATTTTCCCCTTTACACACAGTTGTCCTAGTTTCTCAACTGTCATGATTACAAAGGAGGTGATTTGATGCCTGAACTGGAAAATGTGAATCAGCACAAACCTGTCTATCCATCATTCCTAGTCTTGAATTTGATGTGGTTTATGCATCCTTTACAATATTGGCTAACAGTTTTGCTCAGAGCCAGTGAAATTCCATAGAGACTTTTTGAATAAAGATAATTGTTCATCAAACTTCCTTGGATAATTATATCCATGGTTGTGCATTCTGCTTCAAACTGGTGAAGAAAACATGTTTGTCACAGCTCAGCAAAAGTATGATTTTCTCATTCAGGGACCAGAACTAAGCACATGGCTGTGGGCCTCAAAAGAATGTTAAAACAATGGTGGCCAATTTCCAGATGTTGCTGAGCTACAACTCCCATCACCAGCAGGGAGACCAATGAGCCAATACACTTCACCCAATGCTGGCCAGTGTGAGGATGTGGTCCCCAATCCATGTTGGGGGCAACTCCCCAACACCAGGTCAACTACCAGATTCCTATCAGGTAGAAGGTGGGCTGCCTGATGCGGGATATATGCCTAATCCACATGATGTAAGCGTGCCTTTAGTCAAAAGTGGAGCTAGCTGTTCTGGCACCCAGAGAAATGTACATGCTGTGCCCTGGGGGCAGGGCTCACCCCTCCCATGGAAGATACCCAGGGCGGACAGCACCTACCACACCCCCTTCCTCCACCAGTGCCTTCAGTTGCCCAACCCCCACTTTCTTGGGAACATTGCTCAGAAAGTTTCTTCAGGAGGGTCAAACCTTCACTTCGTTTGAGGCAGAAGGCACCATTACTTCCCACAAGAAAATATTAGCCACTGTCAGAATGCACCCCATCAGGGCCTCATGACTTGACTGCACAAGCACAAATGGGAAAGTTTGAAGGGCCATGTAGTCAGCCAAATCCATGCAGTTTTCCTGCCCAGGCTGTAGCAACTCAAACAGATCCAGATGAAACTAAGATATTACCAAGGTTTGATTCAACTGCAGTATCAAGTTCAGAGAAAACATGAACAATTTTGCTATCAAAGTGGTTAGCAAATTTGTCACACATTCCTCTATCTGGGCAGGACATAAGAAGCCCATTTGCCACTCAGAACAGATCTTCTGGACATAATGGTGGCACAAAAGTAAACTCTCTTCACAGCCATCACTGCTATTAGGTGCTGTTATGTCCCTCAAGCTGTGTTTTGTCATGTTTGCTTTGGGGTTTGTGTCACCTGCACTCTGATGTCTAGTTCACTCCATAGACCCAAGGTCCTTGGGAAACAGTGGACCATTCAAAGCTCCATCATTTTGGAGAGGGGCTCAGAAGAGTTCATCCCACTGTCCCATAACAAATACAGGACAGCAGTGGGAGCACCAGCCATGAGAACTAGAAATTTGCCAAGTGAAGTCTAGAATCCTTCTGATTCCAAAAGTCTTCTGGGGCAGACTACCTTAATGGTACCCTAGCCCCTACAAGAAGAAGCAATCACAGTCAGTCCAAATATCACTAGGGAGTAATCTTTCCATAACAATGGGGAGACAGTCAAGCATACACACCCAATAACTAGATCACTCCTAATCTGCCCTATAACAAAACAACAACACAAAGCAAAACAAAAGCAGGTAAATTATATTGGGGAGACACTGACCTGTTTTCACTCCTTGTTAGCTTTACCAACCCTGCTTGTCATCTTATTGGGTCAAAACTGTGGAACGGTGGAGTGAGTGAGTGGAAACAGCTATTCCTGATTGCCAGCCAGCTAGTCAGCAAACTACAAAGCCAGCCATGCTGATTGGACAGAGTCTCAGGATTGAGATGCGGGTGCCCACTTTCAAATTTTGTTTTGGTTAATGCAGAGCCTCTTATGTGGGTTGAAATACTCAAGGACACTCCTTAGTGAGAGGAAGTAGTAGTATGGAGAGGTGTATGGGATTATATTGTGCAGATTAATAATCCATTTAATTAATTTATTTTTAATCAAAAACTACCTCATCTTTCTTTTTTAATGAGTTGCAGTGATCCAACATGGTTGGACATTCTAGGGGGGCGGGCGGAATAATTTCTCTCCTTCTATCAACCTTATATCTTTATGGCTGAATTTGTATATGGCATGCAAAGAATGTGCTACTGCATAGACTGCATTGCAGACATTGTAGCTGCATCCAGTCATGCTCATTTCAAACACATTTCTGGGAAGACTCTCCAGGTTCTCTTCCCCATTGAAAGTTTTCAAACAGCAGTACAAACAGCAACATTCTCACTATTTTTTATTGTGTCCTGTGTTACATGGGATTACTAGTCATTGTAAGTTTCATTGTGGCCTTCCTAGCTAGGAAGTTGTCAGACAGTTTCAACGAAGCAAAATTCATTACATTCAGCATGTTGGTCTTCTGTAGTGTATGGTTGTCTTTTATTCCCTCTTACCTGAGCACCAAGGGAAAGCTCATGGTGGCTGTAGAAATTTTCTCCAGCTTGGCTTCTAGTTTTGGCTTCTTACATTGTATTTTTGCCTCTAAATGTTACGTTATTATCCTGAGGCCATCCTTGAACATCAGGGAGCACCTAATAAGAAGGGATATATAGGAACTGAAATATCTGAATATTGTAAAAAAAGTCTGTGTCCTTTGGAGAATTGGGGCATGGCAGATAATGTTGTAGCTTTAAGAAATATGGTTTATTCACCTATTTGACCTTTAGTCTGCATGGAGTCCAGATCTTACAGCAAGGTCATTTCAAGAGGGGCTTGTACCCCACAGCAGTGCAGCCCTGGAGCCCAAGGCATCTGTCCCAGCCAGCTCTGCGACCAGCTTCTCGCAAAGATGGATCCCAGTCCTTCTTCCTCCTTATTCCTTCCAGCAACCCCTGCTCAAAACCTCTATGTTCCTGTCACCTTTTAGTCCTGTCTTTTTATTGTATAGCTGTGTTTTTAGTTTTTTGAGTTGTTCTTCATAGTTTTCAATGTAAGTCACTTTGGGTCACACTGTGGCCACACTAATTGGTTCTGATACCAATTAGTCAGTTCTTTTTAAGATAACAGGTGTGTCTTACTAATTTGTAATGAATCTCAACAAACATACAACTACTTACTTCTCAACATGAGCCTAAATAAGCCCCCCCCCTTTTTTTTTTACTTTCCCAGAGCTTAATTATCTGGCAGTCAGGTAATGATGTCATAGCATTATAAATATATGATCTGACCTCAAAAAACCTCCACTATTTTTGACAACCCCCTTACTAATTCTCTGGCATTCAGATAATGCTGCCATAATATTACAGCAGAGCATATTTGACGATACATTAACATAGAGTCTAGATGATGCTTGAAACTTCGCCAGAGCACAGGTCTAAGGCTCACTGTTTACGACTGTAATGGTGACGCAGGACTGATTGTAATCTACCATATTTTTCGTTCCATAAGACACACTTTTTTCTTCCTAAAAGTAAGGGGATATGTCTGTGCATCTTATGGAGTGAATGTGTGGTCCCTGGAGCTGAATTGCCCAGGGGTGAAAAGCAGATCATGCTCCCCCCTTTTTTTTTTTTGAAAGAGGGAAGTGGGTGTTGAAACAAAGCCGCTAATCGGCAAGCGATCAGGGAGGGAGATAAGGGACGCTAGAGATAAAGGAGGCTGCCTGGGAGGGGGGGGAGGTAAAGACAGCACACTTGCAAGGAGAGGAGACAGGAAGACTAAATCAATGAGGAGAAAAATTAGAAGAAAAGGAGGAGCAAAAAACTGCTCCAGCTAAGGAAATGACACTAAGGCAAACAAGAGGGAAGGGAGTGTTGAAAGAAAGCAGCTGATTGGTAGGATTGGGAGAGAGATAAGGGACACGATAAAGAGTCTGCTTGGGAGGGGGAGGTAAAAACCCATCGATCCTCAGCCCAAATTCACCCCAAATTCACCATCAGATCACATAGCATGTCCATGGCTACAGCCTGCACCAAAGAAAATCACACACCCGCTGTTGCATAGGGCCGCAATGGCGCAAAAATGTGGTTACAAAGCACGGATCCACATGGATTCTCAGGATTTTTGTATTGGGCTACCCCAAACTCAACGTCAAATCACATGTCTGTGGCCACAGCATGAACCACAAAAATCATACATCCACTGTTTCATTCAGAATATTTTTTTCTTGTTTTCCTCCTCTAAAAAGCAGGCGTGTCTTATGGTCAGGTGCATCTTATGGAGCGAAAAATACGGTATACTGAGATCTACCAAACATGTTTGTTTCTACTGTAGTGTCTTGCACAATGCAATACTCCTGGGAGAGCTTTTCAGACATTTAATTATGACAAATTATAAGGCACCCTCACTCACATTGCCAAATCCCAAGTGTGTCTCTCTGTGTATGTTTTAAATGAGATATCAGGCAAAGTCAATAACAATCTAAAAACTGTTATATAATATGCCAATGTCATTTGGTGCTGCAATGATGAATTATCTGCTGCAGTCTGTTCATTGGGAAATCTTTTTTTAATGTAAAGGATCTAATGCCACTTTTTCAACCAGGTTGAAACTGGATAATAAGATATTCTGCATCAAGACGTAGGCAAAGATGACAGGGGTGTTTCTTTTCCTGTTGCTCATCCTGTCACTGCAGCTGCCTCAGACTGAGTGCAAGGCACCCACTGTTATGTGTGACATGACTAATCCCTTCCAGCTCCCATACCAGTATTATAAAGCAGGAGACATTACCATTGGAGCAATTGCAGCTTTGTATGGCTGCATATTTGATGACATATCATTCAGTGAACATCCAACAACCAAGTTTGTAGATGGACTTTTGTAAGGCTTTTTGTTTTGTTTTGCTTTGCTTTGCTTTACTTTTTCTTTTGTTTTACCTTCTGCGTGCACTAAACGAGGTCATAACTGATAAACGTGTGTGAGCCAAGCATTGGCATAATCAGAAAACAGCATTGCAATTGTTTTTGCAAGGCAAATTCTGAAGGAACCAGCTGGGAAGGGGAATGAGAAGTTGTGTTCAACAGTGATAGAATTGGTCCCATTCTTGGATATGCCCACAGCCCAACTTTTCTTCTGAGTGTTTTGTAATTGAGTAGTGTCTGTCATAGCCCCTGACATCTATGGCCACTTGATCGGGCAACCCAGCATAAACTAAGCCGGGGGTGGGGAAGTGGTATAACTCAAACACTACTATAAAGGCTTGTTTTCTATTGGTTTCTTATTTTTGATGAGTCAGTAGAGAGAATACAATCTTAAGAATTCTGATAATATTTGCAGCCATGACAACTTTGTCAGCTGGCATGCTGTCAAATAGATGTTATGAAACAGATGGTTGATGAAGGGCTCAATATCTGTCTTACACATAATGTAACTTTTCCTTTAGGGCAAGAACAAAATACTATCAGCATGTTTTGTCATTGGTATTTGCGGTGAATGAGGTCAATATGAATTCCAAGACCTTACCAAATGGCAGCCTTGGCTTCCACATTTATGATAGTTACCTAAATGCAAGGATGACTCATCAGAACACATTGAAACTTCTTTCCAGCTACAAAATAATTGTTCCAAATTTTAAATGTGATAAACAAAAGAATCTGATAGCTGTCATTGGGGGACTTGATTGTGAAATCTCCCTTTACATGGCTACACTCTTAGGCACCTACAAGATTCCACAGGTAGAATGTGGGGGGGGGGGCAGATGGACATGATTCTTTTTCAACTTTTATTTATGTGTTGTTCTACTATATCCATTTTCTTTTTCTTTGTTGTCTTCTGTAAGAAAGACAGAGAAAATAAGGGAGAGATGTGTTGTTGTTTAGTCGTTTAGTCATGTCCAACTCTTCCTGACCTCATGGACCAGAGCACGCCAGGCACTCCTGTCTTCCACTGCCTCCTGCAGTTTGGTCAACCTCGTGTTAGTAGCTTTGAGAACACAGTCCAACCATCTCGTCCACTGTTGTCCCCTTCTCCTTGTGCCCTCAATCTTTCCCAATATCAGGGTCTTTTCCAGGGAGTCTTCTATTCTCATGAGGTGGCCAAAGTATCATGCTCAAGATAATAGCAATTGTCAATTTCTTACCATTCTCTGCTGGTAAGATAGGTGATTTATTGCATTTCATTCCTAAAATCAGTAGAGGAATAAGAAATAAAAATAAAGTTTAGATTATTTTTTTTGTTAGTGTCCTTTTCAGGGACATTTTATTAGCATTCCATCTACTAAGCATATGTGTTCATATGCCAAAACTGGGAGTCATCCAGACTTCCTTTTGTGCCATGTTTCTAGGCACAGGAAAATCAGCAAACATTGATTGGGTTTTCTGTTGACTGCTGTTTCCTCTGATTCAGCTATAAAATGTGAGCTTTCCTGGGGAAACTGCCAGGATGCCAACAACAATAATCCCTTAGACACAGAGCTTTAAAATGTAGACCTGTACCTAGAAAGCATGCACCAAAGAAAGATAAACCCTTAGTGGCATAACTGCCACTTTTCCTTCCAAGTAGTGTTAGAAACTAAGGCACAATGTGGGAAGTATAATGTGCTTACTCCTGATACTAGAGGGCAGCAGGTTTGGATGCATAGAAAACCTGCAAAGTAATCAACATTTTGCGGACACCCAACAAAGACCCATTGGCTACTCTCACCTAGTTTAGCTGGCCAGTCAAAGATGTTCCTGGTGTGTGGCCACTGTCACATGCTGACAGCTTCTAGGAGCCACAGGTTAGAGCTGAGTTCAGGGTGGGGACCAAAGGTGGACATACTAGCCCAGAAGAAGAATGGTATGTCCCCCCCCCACCAGAAGTACTACACTTTCTCTTACACGCCATAAACCCCATTGCCAGTGTATGATTATTTCATGACAAATGTATTGTTTTCCTTTGCTTTAGATTGCCTACTGTGTGAATGCTCCAGTGGTGCATAAAAACCAGCTCCCTCCATTTTACCGGATGGTACCGAATGAAGAATATCAATACGCAGGGATTGTCCGTCTTCTTCTTCATTTCCAGTGGAAATGGGTTGGGGTTCTTACAATGGAGAATGATAATGGAGACACATTTGTACAGACTTTAATGCCAATGCTTTTGAAGTATGGAATCTGTATAGCCCTCAATAGCAAAATACCAGCTATAACTCATGCTATAGATATGTTGAGTTCATTTGAATCTATCCTAGATAAGGCCAGTTATCTATCTGATTCTAAAATCACAGTATTGATTGTAAATGCAGAAAATCCCACAATAACATCTTTGACATGGACAATATATTTATATGCAATGTTGAAAGGCATTGTAGAGACTTCCATAAGGAAAGTATGGATTATTACAGTCCAATGGGATTTTTCATCAGATACAATGCACAGAGCTTCAGATATACGAGTCTTTGATGGTGCATTGTCTTTTGCAATGCATTCAGATGAAGTGCCGGGGTTCAGGAAATACCTTCAGACCCTAAATCCAAACTCACCAAAAGGAGATGGTTTTATGAGAATATTCTGGGAACAGGTATTCAATTGCATATTTCCTGATTCTAACGCAGGGAAGGAAAATGCTAATATTTGCACCGGTGAAGAGAAGTTGGAGCAGCTCTCTGGAACACTCTTTGAAATTAGTATGACTGGCCAAAGTTACAGCATCTACAATGCAATCTATGCCATAGCACATTGTTTACATAAAATGTACGTGTTCAGGTCAAACCACAGAGCAACGCTGGACAGAACTAGATTTAATCTTCCAAATCTACAACATTGGCAGGTGATGTTTCACATCAAAAGCACCTATATTGTAATATCTATTTTGGTATCTGATTGCACTCAATTAACTAGACACCAAATATACACATACATAATTTAATTTTCCTTGAACATGTTTATTTCTCCCATGCAAGTGATTTCTCTTCAATGGGGGTGATATTGGATTAGTCAAGTTTATAGTATACAGTAACTTTTTTCCCTTCTGCAATTAGAAAAGACAATTCTTAAAGAAACTCATTAATGTTACAATGAATGATCAAAGCACTGTTTCTGTCTCTCTCACACACACATTCTGTTGCCAGAATGTATCTCTTCAGTCTCATGCCTTGAAAGACAACTGGTGCCAAATCTGTATAGTTTTTGGGACCAGTAAAAAACCTCTCTCTTCTCTGTTTGTGGTATTATGAATTTTAATGTATGAGGCTTTAAAATTTGGTTGGTATTATTTAGCAATTATTATATGTTTTCATTTTCTTATAACCCATTATAGGATCACTATATGATGAAGGGCAAGGTATAAATTCAACAAATGAAGAAATAAGCATTCTTTGTCTCTTTTCATTCTAGCTTCACTCTTTCCTAAGGAGCATCTCATTTAACAACACTGCTGGAGACACAGTATCCTTTAATGACAATAGTGAATTAGCAGCTGGTTATGATATAATAAACTGGGTTACTTTCCCAAACCAATCTTTTGTAAGAGTGAAAGTTGGAAGGATGGAGCCACAACCTATAATGGATAAAGAGTTTGTCATTGTTGAGGAGGCTATCACATGGCACTACATGTTCAACAAGGTAGGTTCTAAGTATAGTATAAAGAGAAAATGTTTAACAAGAAGTGTTTCGATATTGAACTTTTATAAGCGCTCCCAGACTGCCATGCATGGGGGCTGTATCAAAATTCCACAAAGCTATTGATTAAAGACAGAGTGATGAATTTTGTACTGTGTCTGTATTAATGCAGCATTCCTATTTAATTGTGACAAGCGGTGGCATAGGAAGGGGTACGATGGGTGCGGGCCACCCCAGGTGTCATCACTGAGGGGGGTGACCGTGGGGCCAGGCCTGAAGAGCACCCAAGCCACACATCTCTCCTGGGGAGTGATGTAAAGACTCTGGCACCTGCAGGCTTCATGCTGCCCAAAACAGCAACATGGGGTTTGCGGACTCTGTGGAGGTTCCGCACAGCATGCTCTGCCCTGGCTTGCCCCGCCCGTGGGCAGCTTGCCCCGCCCCTGGGTGTAAGGCATATGCGCTGCCCTGGGCACCCGAACAGCTAGCTACACCACTGGTGACAAGGAAATTAGGTCAGATAGTGTAGGGTTTCCTGAAAGCTGCCTCCAGGTTACATTGGTATCATACCATCATCATGGGGCTGCCCTTGAGGAGCGTTCAGAAGCTTCAAATTGGTTCAAAATATGGCTTTCACACTGGGCTGGAGCCACCTCATGATATCATTTTGAACTGAACTTGGACTATATTCACTGCTTGTTAATTGCTTGTGACAGAGGGAGGGAAGTCATCCTGGGCAGAGATCATTATTTTCCTCACCCCATGCAAGCAAATTTTGACAGTCACCTTGGCATCACAATTATGTCTGGTGAATTTGTTTTAATATTATTATTATTATTATTATTATTATTATTATTATTATTATTATTATTATTTGCCTAAAGGGATCTTGCAGAAGCTTCCTCCAAAGAAGCTATTTATGTAGTGCTTTGAACATGCCTCAACACCCTTTTGGCTGAGTCACGTTTTACATGCCAAAGATGATATAAGGCAAGTGGGCATTGCTTGGCCAAAATTTCCTCATGGGCCAAAATGGGATGGCTGGTGGGCCTAATTAGGCACATGAGCTAGACGTTCTCCACTGCTTCTTTACAGAGGTTCAGATGAGGAAGCTGGTTTTGACCTTTAAAAAAGTTGGGAAGGAAAAATGTGGTAGTATGTGGGGTGAAGCGAGGAAAAAGGGAGGATGTCTACCAGCACACAGACATATGAATACTGCGCCTGACCATTTTAGCATATAAATCCTTCCTCAGTAGCACTCTTAGGCAACTAGAGTCTGATGCAAATAATTTATTGATTTTGACATTTTTCAAAAATCATCAAGTGTCTGATCCTTTCCATTTATTTACAGTGGAGTCCTATACCTGTAAGATCTATTGAAATCAAGGTGACTTACTCTCAATCCCAGATCAGTGTCAAATTTAGGGTGATGTGGGTGGTTCCGTGCACATGGTGCTGAGCCAAGGGGGAACAAAATTTAGAAGAACCATAAATGAGAAGATCGATTTGAGGGGCACCAAATTGTGGTCTTGCACAGGACACCATATTACGAAAGATTACCAAAGTCTTCGCTTGCCCAGATAAGTGAATAATGCAAGTGTGGGGAACTTTTAATCCTCCAGATGTTGAACAACAACTCCTTTTATCTTTGGCCAATGGCCATACCTGCTAGGGCTGATGAGAGCTGTAGTCCAGCAAGATCTGGAGGGCCAAAGGTTCCCCACACCTGATTTAAAGACTTACAGTCTTGGATATCTTGGTGTCTTCCTTTAAAACTTTGTTTCTTGTTGTTAAGCAAGTACAAGAGCAATTCATTTTCCTCCTCTGTTTATGGATAGATGCTGCCTGTTGCCATGTGTAATGAAAAGTGCCACCCAGGCTACAGAAGAAAAAAGAAAGAGGGTGAGCCATTTTGCTGCTACGATTGTGTTCCATGTCCAGATGGAAAGATTTCACACCAAAAGGGTAGGAAATACAGTGTTGTGAATATACAGCCTAATAAACCGAGTGCATTTGGCAATACACTAAATTTGTTTCTCATTTCCACTCATTAAGAGTAACCAGTAGTAATTTCTCAGCTTTCCCACTTGAATAGTCTTCTACTAGTCTCTGATAGGTGATGCTGTTTGAAATGTTGTATATGGTCTATTGTTAAAGCAGAACCATGAAATAACTAAAAACTATTTTCATGCTTAAAGCAGTCTACATATGACTTGTTCTGCAGATTTTAGTTTTGTACTCTCAAATTAATGTGAAAACAGGACATAATAGTACTTATGTGATAAGGTTATGCTGAAGTGACACAGAGAGGATTTTTTTTCACCTATTCTTAGTCTTCCAGTCTATGGTTTCTTAAAAATCCTCTTGGAGTGTTTGCTGAGTTCTGTTTAAATTAAATTTGCATCACAGATGTGCGAAATAAATACAGTGGTACCTCAGGTTACAGACTCTTAGATTACAGACAATTCAGGTTACAGACTTCGCTAACTCAGAAATAGTACCTCGGGTTAAGAACTTTGCTTCAGGATGAGAACAGAAATTGTGCAGCAGCGGTGCGGTGGCAGCGGGCAGCCCCATTAGCTAAAGTGGTGCCTCAGGTTAAGAACAGTTTCAGGTTAAGAACGGACCTCCAGAACAAATTAAGTTCTTAACCCGAGGTACCACTGTATAGAGCTATCTTGAGGAGAACAATATCATTTTTAGAAACTTCTTTTAAATACCCATAATTGAAGGGCTATGTTTATATTGAACAGAGCAGAGCTTGCTGACAGTAGTGAATGAGGAATTGATACTGACACATGATTTGTTCTAATTTTTCAGACATGGATGATTGTGTACAATGCCCAGAAGATAAATTTGTAAACAAAAACAGAGACAGATGCTTTCCTAAGGTCATAGATTTCCTCTCTTTCTCAGAACCATTGGGCATCACTTTATCTGCTTTTAGTTTGACATTTTCACTAATTACAGCTTTGGTGCTAGGCATTTTCATCAAGTACAAAGACACTCCCATCATTAAAGCCAACAATCAGAACCTCTCTTTCTCACTCCTGATCTCTCTATTTCTATGCTTCCTGTGTTCCTTCCTATTCATTGGCAAGCCCCAGTCAGTGACCTGCTGTTTACGGCAAACTGCTTTTGGCATAATCTTTTCAGTAGCTGTTTCTTGTGTCTTGGCAAAAACTATCACTGTGGTTATTGCATTCATGGCTACCAAGCCAGGGTCTAACATGAGGAAGTGGGTTGGGAAAAGACTCACTAATTCGATTCTTATTGGTTGCTCTCTTATTCAAGTCATTATTTGTGGTATATGGTTTTGTACAGCACCTCCATTCCCAAATTTAGACATGAACTCGTTGGCTGAAAAAATCATAGTAGAATGCAGTGAAGGGTCAAACACAATGTTTTATTGTGTTCTGGGATACTTGGGATTTCTGGCCATTATCAGCTTCACCGTAGCTTTCCAGGCCAGGAGATTGCCAGACACTTTTAATGAAGCCAAATTCATCACTTTCAGCATGTTGGTCTTCTGCAGTGTTTGGTTGTCCTTTGTTCCCTCATACTTGAGCACAAAGGGAAAATACATGGTGGCAGCAGAGATTTTCTCCATCTTGGCCTCCAGTGCTGGGTTACTGGGTTGTATCTTTGCTCCCAAATGCTATATAATTATCCTGAGACCAGACCTGAACACCAAGAACAAGTTAATAAGGTGAAATATGCAGGAATTTGGTCTGGCAGGAGTTAAGCTTTTGGTCCTAAAAATCATGTGAAATATTATGCTTTTGCTCACAATTAATAAAGGGTCAGGGTGATGACTCATGATGGGTGACCTGTAGTTAGAAATGTTGGTAGAAAAGGGGTAGCTGAGTGGTAGCACTATGGCTTTGCAGGTCCCAGCTTAATTCCCTGCTTCTCTAGGTAGGGTTGGGAGCGACTCTGCCAGTCAATGTAGACAAGGTGGGATCAAATGGCCTGATTCCGTATAAGATGTCCTGACTGAATGTTTGAACTTAAAGCACAGTATAGATACATCAAAATTTGAAGAGAATCATAAGAAATGATAAATTTGATATTGGAAATATAGTAAATATTTCCAGATATTATGTGTACAGTGGTGCCCCGCAAGACGAATGCCCGCAAGACGGAAAACCTGCTAGACGAAAGGGTTTTCCGTTTTGGAGGTGCTTCGCAAAACGAATCTCCTATGGGCTTGCTTCGCAAGCCGACAATGCCTTGCGAGTTCCTGCGGGGTTTTTTTCCTTCCCCCCCTTTTTCTAAGCCGCTAAGCCGCTTATCAGCTGATCAGCTTGGGTTGCCAGCTATTTTTGGACTCTGAATTCTCATCATCCCTGACCACTGATCCTGTTAGCTAGGGATGATGGGAGTTGTAGTCCAACAGCAGCTGGAGATCTAAGTTTGGGAAACCCTACTGTAGAGCATTCCATTACATAAACATCTATTTATGCCTCTCTCCCCCTTTCTATTTCCTTATTCTGCAAAAAGAAAATGCAGATTCTGAATTTGAAGCTCTTATGATGTTGAATAACTAACACAGGGGAGTTGCAACCACATAGGAAAATAAGTATTCCAGAGACAAAGGTTGAGGGAACTAGGCCATATTTATTACTTTAACACAAGAGATCTGCAGAAAGGATACAAGGTGTGAAATATTAATGGCACATGACAAGATGGACAAACCAACCATGCCAAGGGTAAGATGTAGTATCCTAGTATGAGGACAGGCAAAGCATTACTACTCAGAATCCCAAAAATCAGCCAGCAAATGTCTACACTTTTAAAGGTTTGGAGGGTGGACGGGAAGGCAGAAAATGAGGCAGAATGGCGGCAGATGAAGGTGATGGACTATATGACATTGGCTGAAATGACTGGCAGAATCCGTGATCAGGGGAAAGAGACGGTGGAAGAAGACTGGAAGAAATTCAAAATATATCTTAAGGAATATTATAAAATTGATGAATGTTAAAATGTTGAGGTTCTTAGAAAGAAAAGGAGATTACAGCGACAAAAGGTTAAGTTAAAGAAAAGAATAAGGAACACATTTGATAAAATTAAGTTTAGGATTTGCTGAAATAATTTTTGAAATTGGGATGTAGAAAGGGGAGGTTTGGGGGAGTCCGAGAAGTGAGGTTTATGAAAAAAAGGATATGAAATTATACATGTTTGTTTGTCTTTTTACTTGTTTGTATTGTTCATAAAAATTCTGTAAAATTAATAAAAAAATTATTATAAAAAAGAAAGAAAATGAGGCAGAATGGCTGGCACAGCAGTAAGTTAAACTGCAAACCACGCCCCTCCAAGCCACCCGATTAGGCGCTTACCTGTGGGCATGGTACGCCAGCCAGGTGAGTGGGGGCAGGGCGCGTAACGTCCCCTGCATGAGGCAGAAATCGTGTCCCGCCCACAACACCTCCCCTCTCGCAGGAGGAGAGGCTTTCTCACAGTGAGGGAACTGCCAGAAGGCCCTCAGCACTGGACCTCAGTGTCCGGGCTGAACGAGGGGAGTGGAGATGCTCCTTCAGGTATACTGGGTCGAGTCCATTTAGGGCTTTAAATGTCAGCACCAACACTTTGAATTGTGCTGGGAAACGTAGGTCTTTCATACATCCAAGGAGCACAGAGTGGCCCCTCACCGCTTCCAAGGAGATCAATGGATGCAGCCCCCTCACACTCCGCCTTTGTCCCGGGCAGTCAAAAAATGCTCGCCCACCACTCGCAGTATTGAGGGGTGGTTTCCCCTCCAAATAGGGCAACTTTGAATGGGCCAATCAGAGGTTCCAGGTGGATGGCAGTGCCTCACTGGCTGGCTGGGCATTGGGCTGCTACACCATCCAGCCTTACAGCAAAGTTTAAAAGGCTGACTGTGTGAGGCTTCCGCAGCGCAGTCAGCTGAAGAGCAAAACCTCCCCCACCCCCTTTACATTATTCCGTTTACACTTCAGGGCAATTACTCATCATGCTTCTAAAATGTATTTTCCTTTTCAGGTTCTGTTTAACATTGCTTTCCCCCTAGATCTTACTCAATGGTTTTCTTGTACCTCCTGATCTTGCTATGGTTGCTGTATTCAGAACTGGGAAATCATCTCCCTGTAGGCAAATCAGAAGGTTGGGAGGTTCCTCCTTCTCCATAGCAAAACGTCACAACTGTGAAAGCATTAGAGGAATCCAAGTCTTCAAACACAGGGTGAAGTGGTGCATCACCCACCATGGTATCAGAGCTGTATTCAGGACACCCCATTAGAAGGGTCTTGGTGGAAGTCCCTATCTAGAAGCTAAGTTTAGGACAGATGGGCCATCGGGCTTCCAGCTGTAGCCTTAGGATGGCCAGCTCAGTAAATCAATGCCATGGAGAGGCCATAGTCCATGGCACCACCCTGAAGCAGTTCCAGCACTTCAGCAGGAGGCTGAAATGGATATACACACAATGCCAGAGCCAAAGTTCCACCTATACCTGTAATCAATAAAGTTGTGGCCATTTTTATCCAGATAGTTGTCTGCTTGAGTTTGTACCGTCACACCTCACGTGGTATAAGGCCAGGGAGAGAAGGCACAGTATAAGAGGAAGAGTTCTCTCACGAACATGCTTTGTGATCACAGCATGCCTCTGACAGCTGGCTCAGGAGATGGGAGACTTGAGATCCTCCTTTGGGATGAATTAATTTGATTGGCAGATCCTTTAGTTGTTACATTTTAATAAATACAAACTCTTATCCATATTTCTTGCCTCATGTCTTCTTGTATGTGTTGCCAATGAGCTTCCTAGTACACACAAACATGCATACTTAGAAGTGTTCTAAGCCACACTTTGTATGGAATTGAAAAGATAGTTTCTTGATTAACTTTCTCAATAAACCTTAAGATTGATTGAATATATCATGTAATGTTCTGGGCATTTATTTTATAGAATGTAGGGTTGCTGTGTGTGTGTGTGTGTGTGGGTGGGTGGGTCAAAGTTGCTGAGCTTTTTTGGCGAATATCCACCACCCAAAAAAGAAAAAGTTCAGAGGCTATTGGGGATTTTTATGGGGTCCCCCCTTTAATTATCCCCCTTAACATATGCCCATGTTTTTCCAGACATTTTCCGCATACATTTATTCCATATAAATATGGTATCCTTTGAAGGAAGGGTGGAATAATGAATAAATAAATAGCCCTCCAAAAAAATCATTTCGCTTTCTTTCTTAAAGACCAATGCAACTAAATTAATTATTTATTTTTTACCTATGTAAGACAGTATACTGTATTATGGTAAATTGGAATGAAATACATGTAGTAGTGAAAGTAAAAATTACAGTGCATTCTACTTGGAAAGAATACATAATTTTAAAATGTTTATATTAGGCAAAACTGTGTACAAAATGTTCATATAAAGAGAAAGGCACACTAGAATTTTCATTTAAAGGAACTAAGTTTAACAATGGAAAAATGAGAAAGACCCACACAGGTACAAGCATTTTGCATTGCAAGCATAATTGCATTCTACTTGGAAAGAAAAAATAATTTAAAAATGTGTATATTAGGCAAAATGTTCATATAAAGAGAAAGGCACACTAGAATTTTCATGATATTTTTTAAGGGAACTAAATTTAACAATGGAAAAATGAGAAACCGAGGAAGACCCACCCAGGTGCAACCATTTTTGCATTGAAACAATAATTTTCATTTTTATCTATCTCAAATTTCTTGAGATGCAACTTCAAAATAAGTATTCCCCTAAAGAATTGTCTTTCATAGAGACAAACATGTTTACTGAAGCAATACCACAGAGGAACTTTCTGAAAATAGGTAATTTTCATCCACCTCCCTAGATCATTAATTGGAATGTGGTCAGTTTTGCTCCCTTTAGAATACACTGCCAAGTTGTGCAGGCACTAGCAAAACAAAAAATCAAGAGCACAGTGAGTGGTTTAAATACCCCCTACACTGCTCTTCTACCTGGGGCATCAATATCTGAGGCCTTAAGGTTTGTATTTCTGGCTGCAGAATAGAGTATCAGTGAAGTGGAATCCGACTGGCATACTCCTAGACGTTCTAAGGAGGATGGGGAAACAAGGAATTCGGTGTTTTGAGGGAAGATCTGAGGAAAGATTTGCATTTGCAATATTACTGGTCTTGTTGCATATTATGATGCCTCACATGGCACACAAACGTAATCATTGCATTATTAGTGATCCCATCACTGTTCCTCACAGGTATCTACAGTCTGGTGATCTCATAATTGGTGGAATTATTTCTCAGTTTTTGCTGCCTGATCAACTGCATAGCTTTGATAAAGACCCTCATGATGAATTGATTGAAGAAGCACTGTAAGCCGGCCTTCCTGTCTGTCCTCCCTCCCTCCCTTCTATTAAGTAAAGCTTTCCGTGTCATATACTCACAAAGACCAGCAGCATGGATGGAAATTAGCAACAATAATATGTGAACTGTTTTCTTTGCGTAGAGTATATGCATGGACTGCAGCCAGTAAAAAAGAGCATGTATTAGTGGGATTGCCATGGGCACCACAAAAGGCTCATCGATGATTAGCTTTGCTCTGCATTTTCTAGGTCCAGATCTGAGTGTGTGTTTTTGTTTTTATTCTTGTCCTGGCACTTTGTTCTGGAAAACCCGTTTTTAAATGTTGAATCAGAACAAATTGCAATCGATGGAAAATCCGCTGTGATCGAGCAGTAAAACACGGGTTTACCTGAGGAAAGCAGCAGGACATAAAAAAACAACAACACCAACCCACTGAGAGCTGGACCCAGAAATCCCAGACCTGTGCCCAGAAATGCAGCCAAAAAGGAAGTGAGGATGAGCCCTGAGTGTGGGCAGAGGAGGCTGAAGCCTCTCCTTCTTTGCTGTGACCTTAGTAAAAATTGCCCTGTGCTATTATGTGGGAATATATCCTGAAATAATGGCTGAGAAAGGAGAGCTTAAAGCTTCCCTTCCCAAATGATATCCCCTACACAAACACACACTCATGTCTGGCATTTAATTTTTAAGCCCTTGTGCTGTGAATACCAGTCATGCCATAGTTATCAAAAATTGTCCATTAAAGGAAGAAACAATATTTTTCATTTCAGTTTTCTGACAGGACAATTTCTATCTTAAATTCAAGCTTTTAAAAGCTTGAGCCCTCAAGTATATTGGAAACCAAATATTTTGCTACTGAAAATAATCTCTGAAATAATTAACTGAAAAGTTGGGTGAGCTGGGTCAAATAATTAACTGAAAAGTTGAGTTACATCTGCTGCAGTATATGCTTTTGGTGAAGAGCAACACTGTAAAAGTTTTACTAAGAACAAAGTCTTACTTTTATGTTCCGTTCAAATCTCATTATAGTATACTGACTAAGAACTATCTGCACACCCTAGCATTGGTGTATGCTGTGAAGGAGATAAATGAAAACCACTATATCTTACCAAATGTTACCTTGGGCTTCCATATCTATGAATGTTATTCCACTGCACATTGGACCTACATTGGCATATTGCAACTTCTCTCAGCAGAGAACAGATTTTTCCCAAACTATAAGTGTGGTGTTCAGAACCAACTGATGGCTGTCATTGGGGATCTTTATTCTGAAACCTCCCTCCACATGGCAACACTATTGGGCATGTACAAAGTTCCACAGGTAGGATATATCATGGCCAGTCACATATGACTTTGTGCTGTGGATACATCATGTTTGAGATAAGCTTTCAGATCTGCACATAAGACATAAAGGTAAAGGGACCCCTGACTATTAGGTCCAGTCGTGACCGACTCTGGGGTTGCAGCGCTCATCTCGCTTTATTGGCCAAGGGAACCGGCGTACAGCTTCTGGGTCATGTGGCCAGCATGACTAAGCCGCTTTTGGCGAACCAGAACAGCGCGCGGAAATGCCATTTACCTTCCCGCTGGAGCTGTACCTATTTATCTACTTGCACTTTGACATGCTTTTGAACTGCTAGGTTGGCAGGAGCACAAAAAACATACAGCAAAGCTAAATGACAAAGTCACTTGATTTTTGCATGCGGTTTTGAGCCCCATGTTGGGTGAAAGATTCCTGCATTGTAAGGATATATCCAGTAAGGCCACTTGGAAAAGGGGGTTTGACCAAATGGCCCTTGTTGTCCCTTCCAACTCCATAATTCTATGTTTCTAAGTGGCAAAATGTATTTGGCCATCACTGTGCACACCCCTATATAAATGTTATATAAATACATCATAAACATAAATAATTGTATAAAAATAATAAATTAACTATACATATACAATATTATATTTACAGGTTATAAAAACTAATAATTAACTTATAAATAATAATTATAACTGTGATTACATTTAAAATGAATATTTATTACTCATGCAATATAGAAACACATTGGAATGTGGATTCAAATTATACTGAAATATAGTAATGGTTAGTTGTTATTATGTTATTACTTCAGGGAATCAAAATGCACAGTCAGGCTTCTTTATTTCTCTTAACGTATCCCATTCCATCCTATCCCCCTTATATCTTTCCACAGTTCACATATGGCTCTGTTCCACTGATACTTGATAAAGCTGAAACTTATTCATTCTACCAGATGGTCCCAAATGAAACCTATGAGCATAAAGGAATTCTCCTGTTGCTTTTGCACTTCCAATGGACATGGGTTGGGGTCATTGCCACAAATGATGAGAATGGAGATAGATTTGTGTGGACAATAGCAACTATGTTTCCCCAACAGGGAATCTGTTTTTCCTTCATAGAAAGAATTGAAGTAATTTATATCAATGATCTGATTGGAGCTATAGGTTCAATGGTGAGAATATATAATGTTTCCATGGAGAGTAATGCCAATGCAGTTGTTGTGTATGCAGAAAACATAATAAATTTCAGGTGGCTGTTATACATTCCAGAAATTGAATATGATATAATGCCGCCCAAATGTAAAGTGTGGATTCTAACAGTCCAGCAGGAACTCAGTTCATACCCTTATCAAAAGGGCTGGGATTTACAAGTCATCCAAGGTGCTTTGGGCTTCACCATTCAGTCCAATGAAGTATTAGGATTCCATGATTTCCTACAGACCAGAAACCATCTGGGGACCAAAGAAGATGGTTTTATCAGCGATTTCTGGGTACAGGCATTCAAGTGTCTTTTACCACATATTTTTGTTAGCACAGAGGGTGAGAAATCCTGCACTGGAAATGAGAAGCTGGACAGCCTCTCTGGGGATTTTTTTGAAATGAAGATGGTTGGCCACAGCTACAATATCTACAATGCTGTCTATGCTGTGGCCTATGGCTTGCATGCCATGAAATTATTCAAGCACGAAAGAACGATTAATTTTCAGGATCCGCAGCCATGGCAGGTAATGGCCCAAGCATGGAAATATGAGTTAGGACCATGTTTGTGTGTGTTTTTTAACAATTCCTCCATATGCAGCGTTTTCATGAACTTATTTTCTTTACCACTTTCATATCACCATATTTCAATGTTAAATGAAGAGAGAGAGAGAGAGAGAGAGAGAGAGAGAGAGAGAGAGAGAGAGAGATGATAGATACTACAGATATATATTCACTAAAACCTTTTTATACGGAAACTGTTGCGTTTTTGGAGCACTACACACATTGTACTCCTCCAGTTATCTATTGGCTCCAGAAAAGTATTCTTTTCTCGCAGCGACGTCAAATATTTCATTCTGATAGTTCTAAAACAATCCAAAGGAAGGGGAATGAATTCTCATGCACCCTCCATTCCCTTCTCCTTCATCTACATCATTCTTTTCTGATCAGGGTATCAGGAATGAATTATTTGATAAAGTGACGGTCGTTAGCCCAATATAACACCAATTTGTGAAAGTAATGTTGTGAATGATGTGTGGTGAAGAGTCTAACGTTAGGAATGGGATAAAATGCAGCTCCAACTATTGCTTTTTCCATAATGAAACAATGTCTATTGCTGAAAAGCAGCCTATATGGGATGTATCTGGAATGTTCTAGAACAACATGATAGATATCCTTTTGTGCAGTATTTCTTCATGTTTCTTCTTTTGGCCTGCTTTTTATACCACAGACCTTTGATCAAGCAAAACAAAACTTAAAATAGCCTACATATGTCCTTTGGGCTTACTGGTCTGCCATTTACGCACTAGTCTGCTATGCATTAATGGAATGGTGTTCTTAAATCAAAGATGTTTTGATTCATGAGCTGTTCTAGGTCCTTTTGAGTCTGCCCAGTAGATCTTGTAGAATTTGTGTCAAGTGGAGTAGACAGTACTTGTAGAATTTGTGTGAAGTGGAGTAGACAGTAGTGATATTACTAGAAGACAGTTTCATATATAAGCCATTGAAATCTTTAATGAAAATATATTTTCTTTCTCATCTTAGCTCTACCACTTTGTGAAGAGAGTCTCGTTTAACAACAGTGCTGGTGATGAGATTTCTTTTGACCAGAATGGAGAACTGGAAGCTGGATTTGATATTATCAACTGGGTGACTTTCCTAAATCAGTCCTTTCAAAGAGTGAAAGTTGGGAGGTTGCAAGCCAGAGCAAAATCATTCACCATTAATGAAGGTGACATCACATGGCACAGTGGTTTCAAACAGGTAGTTTCAAGTAAATTTGAAATCTTGCCAATTAAGACCAAACAGTAAGGGAACATTCCTAAGGATGGGAACCCACCACAAATTATGCCATCTTAAATTGAGCAATCATACAGTACATAGGACCAAATTCCATGCAGGAGCAGGGCTACCATTGGCTGATTTGGCTTGAGCTCAGCAGAGGGAAAACAAGACTTTAAAATACAGTACAGTTAGAGTTACACCAGAGAAAAGGAGCAGATCCCACATTGATCTGATCATTTTTAATTGTTCAACCATCAATTGTTGAACAATACCAACAGTCACTGGGAGATCCAAAAGTATTTTTACTACCCTGGATGCTTTTGATGTTCTGTTTAATATTAGCAACTCAGGTAAAGGTAAAGGTACCCCTGCCCGTACGAGCCAGTCTTGCCAGACTCTAGGGTTGTGCGCCAATCTCACTCTATAGGCCGGGGGCCAGCGCTGTCCGCAGACACTTCTGGGTCACGTGGCCAGCGTGACAAGCTGCATCTGGCGAGCCAGCGCAGCACACGGAACGCCGTTTACCTTCCCGCTAGTAAGCGGTCCCTATTTATCTACTTGCACCCGGGGGTGCTTTCGAACTGCTAGGTTGGCAGGCGCTGGGACCAAGCAACGGGAGCGCACCCCGCCGCGGGGATTCGAACCGCTGACCTTTCGATCAGCAAGTCCTAGGCTCTGAGGCTTTAACCCACAGCGCCACCCAAGTCCCAATTAGCAACTCAGTTTACCTTAATAATTCCTTTTTAAAAATAATATTTATTACAGACTTTCTTGGTTTACGAAAGTAATTTCCACCTCAAAATCATAGCTGCAATGTGTTATTTCATTAAAAAAATCATTTTCCATGGCTAGCAATAGCCACTTTACTTTCATTTTCTTCAGTTCTTTAGTAGCAGGAAACAGAAAAGGGAATACATATTTATACACAGGGATTCCCCTCATCTGTTTAATCAGACTGTAGATTTCCACCACAAGATGGGGAGGGGTCTCTTTACAATTACAATTTTCCTTGTCCAATAAGTATTTTAAAGAGTCTTCCTTACAACTAATCCAGAATGCGGCAGCTAGACTGGTGACTGGGGGCAGCCGCCGAGACCGCATAACACCGGGCTTGAAAGACCTACATTGGCTCCCAGTACGTTTCCGAGCACAATTCAAAGTGCTGATGTTGACCTTTAAAGCCCTAAACGGCCTCGGCCCAGTATACCTGAAGGAGCGTCTCCACCCCCATCGTTGTGCCTGGACGCTGAGGTCCAGCGCCGAGGGCCTTCTGGCGGTTCCCTCATTGCGAGAAGCAAAGCTACAGGGAACCAGGCAGAGGGCCTTCTCGGTAATGGCGCCCGCCCTGTGGAACGCCCTCCCATCAGATGTCAAAGCGATAAATAACTACCTGACATTCAGAAGACATCTTAAGGCAGCCCTGTTCAGGGAAGTTTTTAATCTGTGATATTTTACTGCATCTTTGGTTTCTATGGAAGCCGCCCAGAGTGGCTGGGGAAACCCAGCCAGATGGGTGGGGTACAAATAATAAATTATTATTATTATTATTATTCCTTAGCTATAAAAGTGATTATGTGGTGTTTGGGCATGATGACAACTTCTCAGCTTGCCAGATTGCTCTAACTCAATCAAAGCATTTTGAGGTTAATTTAAAATGGCCTCAATCAAAGCATTTCAGGTTAACTTGCTTGATCACCCTTATCTACAAATTAATAGTCAGACAACATGTCTGACTAATCAATCGGCACATAATTATCTTCTCTCAACAAGAGATAACAGATAGATAGCTGAAATGCCATTTCTCAATGAGTAGACCCATTGAAATCAATAGACCCATTTTAATCAGTAAACTCAGACATTGCCATTGTTTTGCTGAAATCAAGTCATGTAGTCAGTTTTCTGTCTTTCTACCATTTTATGTTGAAAATTAATGGAAGAAGATGGAAAAGTAAAAGAAAGAAAGAGGGGAAAGAGAAAGCTATAATTCTGAGCCCTGAGATACATACAGAGATATAGAGGTAATTGAGTTTGTGTAAAATGTCTATGTAGTTGCCCAAATATATTTGCTGAATAATTTTTGTTAGTTTGTGTTTTCTTTTGAAATTTATAGCTTAGCCGTTATTTGTATCACTGGTATGTAATGGCAAGGTTTTCATCATTTTCTCTCATTTATGCAAAGGCCCAGCCTATTTCTGTATGTTCAGAAAAGTGCCATCCAGGTTATAGCAAGAAAATGAAGGAAGGGGCACCATTTTGCTGCTATGATTGCATCCCCTGTCCAAATGGGAAGATTTCAAGCCTTGACGGTAAGACCTTCAGTGTACAGGCTTAAATTTAATGTAGTTTCCAAAGCACATGGCAATTCAAGTTGTGATGTTGTTGCTGATGATATTGTTTTTAATTGGCTGAATCAGAATCTCCAGAAAGGCATAACAAAATCCAATTCAAACTCTATGATAAGATCCCATGCCAAATAACACTGTCACAACCCTATTACATTGTTGCAGTATTAAAGCGAGATAAATACACTGAGGTTCGAGAAAACAAAATAAACCATTTTTCTCTTCCAATTTTCAGACATGGATGACTGTTCTGAATGTGCAGAGGATCAATATCCCAACAAGGACCAAGATTTGTGTGTTCACAAGACAGTAACCTTCTTGTCTTATGAAGAACCACTTGGGATCATCTTAGCCATTTTTTCAATTTTCTTTTCATTCTTCACAGCTTTGGTTCTAGGAATATTTATCAAGCAACATGACACTCCCATTGTCAAAGCCAACAACCGAAGCCTTTCGTATATTCTCCTCATTGCCCTCTTGTTCTGCTTCCTTTGTGCTTTGCTTTTCATCGGCCCACCTCTGAAAGCAATATGCCTTCTCCAACAAATTAGTTTTGGTATAGTGTTCTGTGTTGCTGTTTCTTGCATATTGGCCAAAACCATGACAGTGGTTCTGGCTTTCATGGCTACCAAACCAGGAAGCATGATGAGGAAATGGGTGGGCAAACCACTGGCCATATCCATTGTCCTTTCATGCTCTCTTATCCAAGCATCAATTGGTGTCATATGGTTGGCAACCTTTCCGCCATTCCCAGATGCTGACATGCACTCAGAGACTGAAGAAATTATACTGGGATGTAATGAGGGGTCTGTGATTATGTTTTTCTGTCTTCTTGGCTATATGGGTTTTCTTTCCATTGTTTGCTTCTGCATAGCTTTCCTTGCCAGGAAGTTACCTGACAGCTTCAATGAAGCCAAGTTTATCACTTTCAGCATGTTAGTCTTCTGCAGTGTTTGGTTGACCTTTGTTCCAACCTACCTGAGTACCAAGGGAAAATACACAGTGGCTGTGGAGGTCTTCTCCATTTTAGCTTCTGGTGCTGGTTTACTGGCTTTCATCTTTTTACCAAAATGTTACATTATTGTTTGGAGGCCTGATTTGAACAAAAGGGAACGACTAATTAAGTGAAAACATTAAAATTATTAATTCTAAGCAGTTCTTTTATATAAGACTGAATTTCAGCTTTTTTTTTTACAGCATTTCATTCAATATCTGCCAACACAAAATTCTCCATGTCTCTCACATATACAGAATCTATCGATCTCTCTTCCCCTTCTGCTGTCTCAATCTGTATATTTTCATCTATAAGGGGAAAATCCTATAGCAAGATCCATCAGCATGAGTTGGGTAGGGATCCAAAAGATCTCAAGCAGAACTGGTAGGTTCCCAGTACAGTCAGGCTACGCTGTTGAAACTCTGCAGCCATGGCTCAGTCAGAGATACACAAATATATACCCCCTCTCCCAGCTCACTGGGATTCAGCTCTTTGAACTTAAATGTGTGTAAGGCCTGAAAAGGGGGTGTTGTGGAGGCAGGATGCGGGGGAGGGCTAAATTGGATCCTAAGCACATTCCGCCAGTCATGTGAGCTGGCAAATTGTCATAATTTGGGATATCAAGAAGGATGGTGCAACTCTAAATATATGGCTGAAAAATTGTGTTGCAACATTTTTTAAGATGTGTGTTTGTTTAAGTAGCTGAGCTTTTTTGGTAGATTTTTTAAAAATTAGTCCCTTTGCCATATGTACAGGTTTTCCTGGAAATTTTGCATATATATATGGGATCTTTTGAAGGAAGGGTGGAATAATAAATAAAGAGACCGCCCCCCAAAAAATTTATTTGTTGTTCTTTTTTTAAAAAGACCAACACAACTAAATTAACTAAATCAAATCAAAATTCGTTTATTGTGAGGACCATGCCTGTGCACAAACATCAACACAACAATAGTTAAAAATATTAAAATGCATTACATACTATGCCAACAAAACCTTCTTCCCACAAAATAGAAAAGGAGGGAAAACGAGCAACGAGTTAAACAGATGATGAAGGGGTCTTTACATTGTCGTCCATAAATCTTTCCCTGGCTTTCATGTCCTTCAGCACAAAAACCGCTACCACATGGGTAATGCGTGGGTTTGCATCAACTAACAAAAATTTTACTCTATCTTCAGGACTGGTTATAGAGTTGGGTATAATTTGCAGCAATGCGTCTCTAAAGCCCGAGTAAATGGGGCAATAGAGGAGGTAATGTGTAAGATCCTCTTTAATTTTCATAAGGCAAGGACATAAACAATGTTCTACTGGGGTTTTTGTGTATCTACCGGTCAGATAAGCAGTTGGCAATGTTTGAAACCATGCCATAGTGAAAGCTCTCCGAAGGGTGGGATCAGTGATCTCCACCAAGTAGTTGGCACAGATTTTGACTGCTTTTACTCGGGGAAACCAGTAGGAGAACCCAGAGTTTTTTATCTTAGTGGAGTCCAAAAAGGCGTCTTTTTCAAAGATCCATTCCCGAACTTTATCAGGGCTCCACAATTTGAGAGTATTAAACTCAGGTAGGTTGTATCTGGATAGAATGTCTAGTAGATTTTTATGCCAAGTGGTATTATTTTGTAATGATACAAAGGCTTGTTTAGCCAATAAGGTGTTCGGGGCATCTATGAGGTTGGTGAAAAAACGCAGGAATCTTAAGTGGGCCCTGGCAGACACAGAAGGTAATCCTACTTCCACTCTTAGGAGAGCTGCCGGAGTACTCTGAGGGAGGCCTAGAATTCTTCTGCGATAAAATTTTTGGAAGATTTCAAGCCATTCTAACAGCTTCTGATTCCATCCCCAGAGTTCTACTCCGTATAACATCTGGGGAATCACTTTTCCAACAAAGGTTTTTAGTGCTGGGGTCACCAGTTGCCCTCCCCTTGAATAAAAAAAGCTGAGCAGAGCACCAATTGTCCTACGTGTTAGAAGGGCTACAGTCTTGAAGTGGGCAAGCCAGCTAGATGTAGCTTGGAAAGTGATACCAAGATATTTAAAGAAAAGACATTGTTCAATTTTATGTTCATCTAAAGACCATCTAAATGTGTGGCGAGCTCTAGTAAATACCACAATTTTTGTTTTGTCATAATTTATCTTTAGAGAGTTTTGGGAACAATAAGCTGCGAGCCCCTCCAGCATGCTGTGTAGGCCCCTTCGAGTGAGTGCCATGACCGCCATGTCATCAGCATATAGCAGTATATTCAGGTGTTTGCCTTCCAGGGCAGGAGCTGATGACTTATACTTTGCCATATGTTGAACAATGTCGTTTATATAGAAATTAAAGAGGAACGGTGCTAACAAACAGCCCTGTTTAACCCCTTTCCCCAGCGGCAGTGGGTCAGTATAGTTGCCTGACATCCCAGTTCTGATTTTAACTGTGGTGTCTGAATGTAAGTATTTTGAGAAGTCGTCTATCAATATCTGTGTCATATAGTTTTTGCCATAATTTGTCCCTACAGTTTGAGTCAAAAGCGGATGTGAGATCTACAAAAGCCACAAAAAGTTTGCTCTTATGTGTCTTTGTATACTTATCTATTAGGGACGCGGGTGGCGCTGTGGGTAAAAGCCTCAGAGCCTAGGGCTTGCCGATCGAAAGGTCGGCGGTTCGAATCCCCGCAGCGGGGTGCGCTCCCGCTGCTCGGTCCCAGCGCCTGCCAACCTAGCAGTTCGAAAGCACCCCCGGGTGCAAGTAGATAAATAGGGACCGCTTACCAGCGGGAAGGTAAACGGCGTTCCGTGTGCTGCGCTGGCTCGCCAGATGCAGCTTTGTCACGCTGACCACGTGACCCGGAAGTGTCTCTGGACAGCACTGGCCCCCGGCCTATAGATGTGAGATGGGCGCACAAACCCCAGAGTCTGTCAAGACTGGCTCGTTCGGGCAGGGGTACCTTTACCTTTACCTTTTATACTTATCTATCATTGTCTGTAATACCAAACAATGGCCTATTGTACTATGGCCCTTTCTAAACCCTGCCTGTTCCGGATTAAGCAAGTTAGAGTGGTCAGCAGGTGGCGAGTATAAAGTTTATACACAATGTCAATGCAAATACAATGCAAAGGTTGCATATAAGCATTAATCACCAATAGATTAAAGGTTGGGAAAGGGAACACAGAATTGGACAGGCGTGAAAACCTCCTATTACTAGTGATTGATATAGCAAGACTTAAACTATTACTAGTGATTGATATAGCATTCATCCGTAGATGTGGTCAACCATGCAATAAGAACAGGTCAGGGTACAATGTTTCCATGAACTCAATGTGAACTGAACATTATAGGGTGAGGAAGGAATGTTTCAGCTTAGAACGGTTTTGCCAGAGTCATGTGCAGAAGCAAAATTTCCCATCATCTCCTACTTTCTTTTTTGATTTAAAGGTGAGTGGGACAAAAAATACTTCGGGATACGTGGTTTGCCAGCACATGCCCGAAGTAAGTCTGCCCACCGATGTTGCTATGTGATTTCAGGGTGAATGGGACAAAAATACTTCTGGATACGTGGTTTGCCAGCGCATGCCCGAAATAAGTCTGCCCACATCTCCCCTATTATTTACTGTTGGTGCTGCCACTTCGCAAAGTAGGCAGCAATAATTTTATTGGGTGGCTGAGGAGGAGAAAAAAACTGAGACCAAAGGCGCATGAGACCAGGAATGCATTGGATGAAGCAACATAACAAAATTAATATACATATTATGACAATGACATATTGAAAAAGATTACGAAGCCAATTCAGATTTGGCAACCAGCCAGTGAACCACTGGGCGAATGAATCCCAGAGGCCAGAAAATCCAACGTCCTGCCTAATGTGGTGTGTAAGATTTTGCAAATGAGAGATTTGCTTTTGAATAGCTTTGGAATTATCAGTAATATTGAAACAACACATGTCATTCACTTGTTCACAGCCATAATGATGAAGCATGAGTAAATAGTCAATGGCAGCAGGATTTTGTAGAAGTCCATGACGAAATTCACTCTGTTCTTTATTCAAAAGGTGAAGAGCTTGTGAAATAAAATTCAGAGCTTTTGCTGCGGAGCAAGCTAAAGAGTTAATATTCATACTATTCCGTACAGCCAGTCCAGGGACTCCGAAGAGAGAAACAGCTAAAGAAATATATTCAGATCTACTGGGAAGAGAAAAAGAATTGTCACAATCATTAGTCAATTCCACAGAGCGGCAATATCGAGAGCGGGACAAATGATGCTTTTTGGGTAAAATGATGGACAAACGGCTTAAGCAGCAGGGTGTGCCATGGCTGATGTTTGCTGGAATATAATTCAATGTATAGCCTGGGCACGACCAAAACCAGCCTTCAGGCAGCTCTGTATATTTATATACATAGGAAATATTTACATAATTAGAGCAATTAAAATTATCCTTGCCCATTTCCACACAGTTGGTTTTTGTGCAATTGACCATACGGGCGCAAGTGACATTAAAGGAAGCCACGTATGGGGTCAACAAATCAATGGCCAGAGGTGGGCGTCGGCGCACTTGGGTACCCCAGTTATGGTAACCGGAATAACCAAGGGTGCGGAGAGAATCATTTTGGGGTAGGGATGAATAAAACCAGGTATCATTTTGCATATCAAAAGGGTCATGGCAAACAGGGATAAGACAAGAGCCAAGGATTTCACCTATTGATACCTGCTTGGTTAGGCAAAAGGAAGAAACATTGAGGGTTTTTGCAAAAGATTCCCACACATTTATTGGTGTGGATACTGAAGACGGAAAGGCTGGAGGGCTTGATTCACATAATATTGACACATGGTAGGGGAATTCAGCATTCCTTGCGGTAGGACTTTCCATTGATACCGTTCCGTGGGCTGGCTGTTATTTAACATAGGAACAGTGAAAGCAAGCCTTTGTATCATTACAAAATAATACTACTTGGCGTAAGAATCTACTAGACATTCTATCCATATACAACCTACCCAAGTTTAATACTCTCAAATTGTGGAGCCCTGATAAAGTTCGGGAATGGATCTTTGAAAAAGATGCCTTTTTGGACTCCACTAAGATAAAAAACTCTGGGTTTTCCTACTGGTTTCCCCGAGTAAAAGCAGTCAAAATCTGTGCCAACTACTTGGTGGAGATCACTGATCCCACCCTTCGGAGAGCTTTCACTATGGCACGGTTTCAAACATTGCCAACTGCATATCTGACCGGTAGATACACAAAAACCCCAGTAGAACATCGTTTATGCCCTTGCTTTATGAAAATTAAAGAGGATCTTACACATTACCTCCTCTATTGCCCCATCTACTCGGGCTTTAGAGACGCATTGCTGCAAACTATACCCAACTCTATAACCAATCTGGAAGATAGAGTAAAAAAATTTTTAGTTGATGCAAACCCACGCATTACCCATGTGGTAGTGGTTTTTGTGATGAAGGCCATGAAAGCCAGGGAAAGATTTATGGATGACAATGTAAAGACCCCTTCATCGTCTGTTTAACTCGTTGCTTGTTTTCCCTCTCTTTCTATTTTGTGGGATGAAGGTTTTGTCGGCATAGTATGTAATGCATTTTAATATTTTTAACTATTGTTGTGTTGATGTTTGTGCACAGGCATGGTCCTCACAATAAACGGATTTGTTGTTGTTGTTGTTGAAAGCAAAGAATTTACTATCTTTCTCCTGTAAGGGAATGGAAAAGAAGCAATCTTGCAAATCTATGATAGCCAATTGGTAAGAATGGGGGATCACATTCAGATTAGGCAGACCACACTGCAAGGGCCCCATGGGTTCAAGGATGTCATTAATCTTCCTTAAATCCTGGAGAAATCTCCATTTCCCACTTTTCTTTTTTATGACGAAGATGGGGGTATTATAGGGGCTAACAGAAAACTCAATATGGTCCGCCAATAATTGTTCATTCACCAATTGTTTTAAAGCAAGTAGCTTCCCCCCCGTTATGGGCCATTGTTCCACCCATACAGGGGTGGTGGATTTTCAGTTGAGGGGGAGTGCAAGCTTACTCATTAAATTAAATGGTAGCTTGTAATTGTTGTAGTAGGTCTCTGCCCCACAGATTGAGGTGAATTTTCAGCACACAGGGCTGGATGTATGCAATGGTTTCAGAGCTATCAGGCAGAGAAACAGGCAACAACTGTACGCTTTTGGAAGAGGTTTGAGGTCCACCCACACCCCAAACTGCAGAGGCAGACTCAAGGGGCCACATGAGGTCACAGCAATTACTGGATATGACATAAATGTCTGTGCCCGTGTCAATCAAGCCTTCCAGAACTTTGCCATTGATTTTATACTTACGAAGAAGTTTCTGTTCACCGATCCTCTGGATTACAGCTAATAGCTGTGGAGAAAGGGGAGAGAGCTGGTGCAAATTACTATCCATAATAGAAGCAGTAGGATGAGAAGGGAGCACTACCAAATGCGCCCAAGACTCACCCTTTTTTAACTGCATGGGCATATGGCTCCAAAATGGAACCATGATTGTGCCCACATAGTCAGGATCTAGGACTCCTGGAATAACCAGGATTCCTTCTTTGGCTGCAGAAAATTTGGGTAAAATTAAACCTGCAACCTTAGGTGGTAGTGGGCCTGCCAATTGGGTGGGCATGAGCACAATTTCACCAGGTAAAACAGCGTCTTTGGTTTCCTGATTGATTAAATCAATGGTGAAATCAGAGGGTGTATCATTAGAAAAATTATCAATTGTGGAAACTAACGGCGGAGGGCTCTCTATTTGTCCTGGCCCGAGAGCTGGGCCCCCATGGAGCTTCCCGAACTCCTGCACTGATTTGCCCAATGATAGCCTTTTCCGCATTTTGGGCATTTTTTGGAAGGTTTAGCCTTATTGGCATCACCATTCCTGTTTGCTCCCCCGCCAGGGGCCCTGCATTGTTTAGCAAAATGACCTGGGCGTTTGCAATTGAAGCAATTGCTTGTGGGCTTATTGCCAGCCTGTATGGCACTGGCAAGCAAAGACATTGCGTGGCTCTGACTGCCAACATGCCAACACTTTCAGCATGTTGGTCTTCTGCAGTGTTTGGTTGTCCTTTGTTCCCTCATACTTGAGCACAAAGGGAAAATACATGGTGGCAGCAGAGATTTTCTCCATTTTGGCCTCCAGTGCTGGGTTACTGGGTTGTATCTTTGCTCCCAAATGCTATATAATTATCCTGAGACCAGACCTGAACACCAAGAACAAGTTAATAAGGTGAAATATGCAGGAATTTGGTCTGGCAGGAGTTAAGCTTCTGGTCCTAAGAATCATGTGAAATATTATGCTTTTGCTCACAATTAATAAAGGGCCAGGGTGATAACTCATGATGGGTGACCTGTAGTTAGAAATGTTGGTAGAAAAGGGGTAGCTGAGTGGTAGCACTATGGCTTTGCAGGTCCCAGCTCAATTCCCTGCTTCTCTAGGTAGGGTTGGGAGCGACTCTGCCAGTCAGTGTAGACAAGGTAGGATCAAATGGTCTGATTCCGTATAAAATGTCCTGACTGAATGTTTGAACTTAAAGCACAGTATAGATACATCAAAATTTGAAGAGAATCATAAGAAATGATAAATTTGATATTGGAAATATAGTAAATATTTCCAGATATTATGTGTATCTAGAATTTGCTATAAAGCAGGGGTTCCCAAACTTGGGTTGCCAGCTATTTTTGGACTCTGAATTCTCATCATCCCTGACCACTGATCCTGTTAGCTAGGAATGATGGGAGTTGTAGTCCAACAGCAGCTGGAGACCTAAGTTTGGGAAACCCTACTGTAGAGCATTCCATTACATAAACATCTATTTATGCCTCTCTCCCCCTTTCTGTTTCCTTATTCTGCAAAAAGAAAATGCAGATTCTGAATTTGAAGCTCTTATGATGTTGAATAACTAACACTGGGGAGTTGCAACCACATAGGAAAATAAGTATTCCAGAGACAAAGGTTGAGGGAACTAGGCCATATTTATTAATTTAACACAAGAGATCTGCAGAAAGGATACAAGGTGTGAAATACTAATGGCACATGACAAAATGGACAAACCAACCATGCCAAGGGTAAGATGGAGTATCCTAGTATGAGGACAGGCAAAGCATTACTACTCAGAATCCCAAAAATCAGCCAGCAAATGTCTACACTTAATAAAGGTTTGGAGGGTGGATGGGAAGGTGGAAAATGAGGCAGAATGGCTGGCGCAGCAGTAAGTTAAACTGCAAACTACGCCCCTCCAAGCCGCCCGATTAGGCGCTTACCTGTGGGTGTGGTGTGCCAGCCAGGTGAGTGGGGACGCGTAACGCCCCCTGCATGAGGCAGAAATCGTGTCCTGCCCACAACACCTCCCCTCTTGCAGGAGGAGAGGCTTTCTCACAGTGAGGGAACTGCCAGAAGGCCCTCAGCACTGGACCTCAGTGTCCGGGCTGAACGATGGGAGTGGAGATGCTCCTTCAGGTATACTGGGTCGAGTCCGTTTAGGGCTTTAAAGGTCAGCACCAACACTTTGAATTGTGCTGGGAAACATAGGTCTTTCATACATCCAAGGAGCACAGAGTGGCCCCTCACCGCTTCCAAGGAGATCAATGGATGCAGTCCCCTCACACTCCGCCTTTGTCCCGTGCAGTCAAAAAATGCTCGCCCACCACTCGCAGTATTGAGGGGTGGTTTCCCCTCCAAATAGGGCAACTTTGAATGGGCCAATCAGAGGTTCCAGGTGGATGGCAGTGCCTCACTGGCTGGCTGGGCATTGGGCTGCTACGCCATCCAGCCTTGCAGCAAAGTTTAAAAGGCTGACTGTGTGAGGCTTCCGCAGCGCAGTCAGCTGAAGAGCAAAACCTCCCCCACCCCCTTTACATTATTCCATTTACACTTCAGGGCAATTACTCATCATGCTTCTAAAATGTATTTTCCTTTTCAGGTTCTGCTTAACATTGCTTTCCCCCTAGATCTTACTCAATGGTTTTCTTGTACCTCCTGATCTTGCTATGGTTGCTGTATTCAGAACTGGGAAATCATCTCCCTGTAGGCAAATCAGAAGGTTGGGAGGTTTCGCCTTCTCCATAGCAAAACGTCACAACTGTGAAAGCATTAGAGGAATCCAAGTCTTCAAACACAGGGTGAAGTGGTGCATCACCCACCATGGTATCAGAGCTGTATTCAGGACACCCCATTAGAAGGGTCTTGGTGGAAGTCCCTATCTAGAAGCTAAGTTTAGGACAGACGGGCCATCGGGCTTCCAGCTGTAGCCTTAGGATGGCCAGCTCAGTAAATCAATGCCATGGAGAGGCCATAGTCCATGGCACCACCCTGAAGCAGTTCCAGCACTCCAGCAGGAGGCTGAAATGGATATACACACAATGCCAGAGCCAAAGTTCCACCTATACCTGTAATCAATAAAGTTGTGGCCATTTTTATCCAGATAGTTGTCTGCTTGAGTTTGTACCGTCACACCTCACGTGGTATAAGGCCAGGGAGAGAAGGCACAGTATAAGAGGAAGAGTTCTCTCACGAACATGCTTTGTGATCACAGCATGCCTCTGACAGCTGGCTCAGGAGATGGGAGACTTGAGATCCTCCTTTGGGATGAATTATTTTGATTGGCAGATCCTTTAGTTGTTACATTTTAATAAATACAAACTCTTATCCATCTTTCTTGCCTCATGTCTTCTTGTATGTGTTGCCAATGAGCTTTCTTAGAAGTGTCGTAATCCACACTTTGTATGGAATTGAAAAGATAGTTTCTTGATTAACTTTCTCAATAAACCTTAAGATTGATTGAATATATCATGTAATGTTCTGGGCATTTATTTTATAGAATGTAGGGTTGCTGTGTGTGTGTGTGTGTGTGTGTCAAAGTTGCTGAGCTTTTTTTGGCGAAGATCCACCACCCAAAAAAGAAAAAGTTCAGAGGCTATTGGGGATTTTTATGGGACCCCTCCTTTAATTATCCCCCTTAACATATGCCCAGGTTTTTTTCAGACATTTTCCGCATACATTTATACCATATAAATATGGTATCCTTTGAAGGAAGGGTGGAATAATGAATAAATAAATAGCCCTCCAAAAAAATCATTTCGCTTTCTTTCTTAAAGACCAATGCAACTAAATTAATTATTTATTTTTTACCTATGTAAGACAGTATACTGTATTATGGTAAATTGGAATGAAATACATGTAGTAGTGAAAGTAAAATTACAGTGCATTCTACTTGGAAAGAATAAATAATTTTAAAATGTTTATATTAGGCAAAACTGTGTACAAAATGTTCATATAAAGAGAAAGGCACACTAGAATTTTCATTTAAAGAAACTAAGTTTAACAGTGGAAAAATGAGAAACTGAGAAAGACCCACCCAGGTACAAGCATTTTTGCATTGCAAGCATAATTTTCATTTTTAGCTATCTCAAATTTGTTGAGATGTAACTTCAAAATAAGTATTCCCCTAAAGAATTGTCTTTCATAGAGACAAACATGTTTGCTGAAGCAATACCACAGAGGAACTTTCTGAAAACAGGTAATTTTCATCCACCTCCCTAGATCATTAATTGGGGTGTGGTCAGTTTTGCTCCCTTTAGAATACACTGCCAAGTTGTGCAGACACTAGCAAAAATAATAATAATCAAGAGCACAGAGAGTGGTTTAAATACCCCCTACACTGCTGCTATCTGAGCCTCCAATATCTGAGGCCTTAAGGTTTGTATTGCTGGCTGCAGAGTAGAGTATCAGTAAAGTAGAATCCGACTGGCATACTCCTAGACGTTCTAAGGAGGATGGGGAAACAACGAATTCGGTGTTTTGAGGGAAGATCTGAGGAAAGATTTGCATTTGTGATATTACTGGTCTTGTTGCATATTATGATGCCATACATGGCACACAAAAGTAATCATTGCATTATTAGTGATCCCATCACTGTTCGTCACAGGTATCTACAGTCTGGTGATCTCATAATTGGTGGAATTATTTATCAGTTCTTGCTGCCTGATCAACTGCATAGCTTTGATAAAGACCCTCGTGATGAATTGATTGAAGAAACTCTGTAAGCCTGCCTTCCTGTCTGTCCTCCCTCCCTCCCTTCTATTAAGTAAAGCTTTCCGTGTCATGTACTCACAAAGACCAGCAGCATGGATGGAAATTAGCAACAATAATATGTGAACTGTTTTCTTTGCGTAGAGTATATGCATGGACTGCAGCCAGTAAAAAAGAGCATGTATTAGTGGGATTGCCATGGGCACCACAAAAGGCTCATCGATGATTAGCTTTGCTCTGCATTTTCTAGGTCCAGATCTGAGTGTGTGTTTTTGTTTTTATTCTTGTCCTGGCACTTTGTTCTGGAAAACCCGTTTTTTAATGTTGAATCAGAACAAATTGCAATCGATGGAAAATCCGCTGTGATCGAGCAGTAAAACACGGGTTTACCTGAGGAAAGCAGCAGGACATAAAAAAACAACAACACCAACCCACTGAGAGCTGGACCCAGAAACCCCAGACCTGTGCCCAGAAATGCAGCCAAAAAGGAAGTGAGGATGAGCCCTGAGTG
Source organism: Podarcis liolepis (assembly GCF_965112155.1). Classification (NCBI taxonomy): domain Eukaryota; kingdom Metazoa; phylum Chordata; class Lepidosauria; order Squamata; family Lacertidae; genus Podarcis; species Podarcis liolepis. The sequence continues at coordinate 23,622,959 of NC_139573.1, read as the reverse complement.
TGGGCAGAGGAGGCTGAAGCCTCTCCTTCTTTGCTGTGACCTTAGTAAAAATTGCCCTGTGCTATTATGTGGGAATATATCCTGAAATCATGGCTGAGAAAGGAGAGCTTAAAGCTTCCCTTCCCAAATGATATCCCCTACACAAACACACACTCATGTCTGGCATTTAATTTTTAAGCCCTTGTGCTGTGAATACCAGTCATGCCATAGTTATCAAAAATTGTCCATTAAAGGAAGAAACAATATTTTTCATTTCAGTTTTCTGACAGGACAATTTCTATCTTAAATTCAAGCTTTTAAAAGCTTGAGCCCTCAACTATATTGGAAACCAAATATTTTGCTACTGAAAATAATCTCTGAAATAATTAACTGAAAAGTTGGGTGAGCTGGGTCAAATAATTAACTGAAAAGTTGAGTTACATCTGCTGCAGTATATGCTTTTGGTGAAGAGCAACACTGTAAAAGTTTTACTAAGAACAAAGTCTTACTTTTATGTTCCGTTCAAATCTCATTATAGTATACTGACTAAGAACTATCTGCACACCCTAGCATTGGTGTATGCTGTGAAGGAGATAAATGAAAACCGCTATATCTTACCAAATGTTACCTTGGGCTTCCATATCTATGAATGTTATTCCACTGCACATTGGACCTACATTGGCATATTGCAACTTCTCTCAGCAGAGAACAGATTTTTCCCAAACTATAAGTGTGGTGTTCAGAACCAACTGATGGCTGTCATTGGGGATCTTTATTCTGAAACCTCCCTCCACATGGCAACACTATTGGGCATGTACAAAGTTCCACAGGTAGGATATATCATGGCCAGTCACATATGACTTTGTGCTGTGGATACATCATGTTTGAGATAAGCTTTCAGATCTGCACATAAGACATAAAGGTAAAGGGACCCCTGACTATTAGGTCCAGTCGTGACCGACTCTGGGGTTGCAGCGCTCATCTCGCTTTATTGGCCAAGGGAACCGGCGTACAGCTTCTGGGTCATGTGGCCAGCATGACTAAGCCGCTTTTGGCGAACCAGAACAGCGCGCGGAAATGCCATTTACCTTCCCGCTGGAGCTGTACCTATTTATCTACTTGCACTTTGACATGCTTTTGAACTGCTAGGTTGGCAGGAGCACAAAAAACATACAGCAAAGCTAAATGACAAAGTCACTTGATTTTTGCATGCGGTTTTGAGCCCCATGTTGGGTGAAAGATTCCTGCATTGTAAGGATGTATCCAGTAAGGCCACTTGGAAAAGGGGGTTTGACCAAATGGCCCTTGTTGTCCCTTCCAACTCCATAATTCTATGTTTCTAAGTGGCAAAATGTATTTGGCCATCACTGTGCACACCCCTATATAAATGTTATATAAATACATCATAAACATAAATAATTGTATAAAAATAATAAATTAACTATACATATACAATATTATATTTACAGGTTATAAAAACTAATAATTAACTTATAAATAATAATTATAACTGTGATTACATTTAAAATGAATATTTATTACTCATGCAATATAGAAACACATTGGAATGTGGATTCAAATTATACTGAAATATAGTAATGGTTAGTTGTTATTATGTTATTACTTCAGGGAATCAAAATGCACAGTCAGGCTTCTTTATTTCTCTTAATGTATCCCATTCCATCCTATCCCCCTTATATCTTTCCACAGTTCACATATGGCTCTGTTCCACTGATACTTGATAAAGCTGAAACTTATTCATTCTACCAGATGGTCCCAAATGAAACCTATGAGCATAAAGGAATTCTCCTGTTGCTTTTGCACTTCCAATGGACATGGGTTGGGGTCATTGCCACAAATGATGAGAATGGAGATAGATTTGTGTGGACAATAGCAACTATGTTTCCCCAACAGGGAATCTGTTTTTCCTTCATAGAAAGAATTGAAGTAATTTATATCAATGATCTGATTGGAGCTATAGGTTCAATGGTGAGAATATATAATGTTTCCATGGAGAGTAATGCCAATGCAGTTGTTGTTTATGCGGAAAACATAATAAATTTCAGGTGGCTGTTATACATTCCAGAAATTGAATATGACATAATGCCGCCCAAATGTAAAGTATGGATTCTAACAGTCCAGCAGGAACTCAGTTCATACCCTTATCAAAAGGGCTGGGATTTACAAGTCATCCAAGGTGCTTTGGGCTTCACCATTCAGTCCAATGAAGTATTAGGATTCCATGATTTCTTACGGACCAGAAACCATCTGGGGACCAAAGAAGATGGTTTTATCAGTGATTTCTGGGTACAGGCATTCAAGTGTCTTTTACCACATGTTTTTGTTAGCACAGAGGGTGAGAAATCCTGCACTGGAAATGAGAAGCTGGACAGCCTCTCTGGGGATTTTTTTGAAATGAAGATGGTTGGCCACAGCTACAATATCTACAATGCTGTCTATGCTGTGGCCCACGGCTTGCATGCCATGCAATTATTCAAGCACGAAAGAACGATTAATTCTCAGGATCCGCAGCCATGGCAGGTAATGGCCCAAGCATGGAAATATGAGTTAGCACCATGTTTGTGTGTGTTTTTAACAATTCTTATATATGCAGTGTTTTTGTGAACTTATCTTCTTTACCACTTTCATCTCATCACCATATTTAAATGTTAAATGAAGAGAGAGAGAGAAAGATTATAGATACTGCAGATATATATTCACTAATACCTTTTTATATGGAAACTGTTGCGTTTTAGGAGCACTACACACATTGTAGTCCTCCAGTTATCTATTGGCTCCAGAAAAGTATTCTTTTCTCCCAGCACCATCAAATATTTCATTCTGATATTTCTAAAACAATCCAAAGGAAGGGGAATGAATTCTCATGCACCCTCCATTCCCTTCTCCTTCATCTACATCATTCTTTTCTGATCAGGGTATCAGGAATGAATTATTTGATAAAGTGACGGTCGTTAGCCCAATATAACACCAATTTGTGAAAGTAATGTTGTGAATGATGAGTGGTGAAGAGTCTAACGTTAGGAATGGGATAAAATGCAGCTCCAACTATTGCTTTTTCCATAATGAACCAATGTCTATTGCTGAAAAGCAGCCTATATGGGATGTATCTGGAATGTTCTAGAACAACATGATAGATATCCTTTTGTGCAGTATTTCTTCATGTTTCTTCTTTTGGCCTGCTTTTTATACCACAGACCTTTGATCAAGCAAAACAAAACTAAAAAAAGCCTACATATGTCCTTTGGGCTTACAGGTCTCCCATTTACGCACTATTCTGCTATGCATTAATGGAATGGTGTTCTTAAATCAAAGATGTTTTGATTCATGAGCTGTTCTAGGTCCTCTTGAGTCTGCCCAGTAGATCTTGTAGAATTTGTGTCAAGTGGAGTAGACAGTACTTGTAGAATTTGTGTGAAGTGGAGTAGACAGTAGTGATATTACTAGAAGACAGTTTCATATATAAGCCATTGAAATCTTTAATGAAAATATATTTTCTTTCTCATCTTAGCTCTACCACTTTGTGAAGAGAGTCTCGTTTAACAACAGTGCTGGTGATGAGATTTCTTTTGACCAGAATGGAGAACTGGAAGCTGGATTTGATATTATCAACTGGGTGACTTTCCTAAATCAGTCCTTTCAAAGAGTGAAAGTTGGGAGGTTGCAAGCCAGAGCAAAATCATTCACCATTAATGAAGGTGACATCACATGGCACAGTGGTTTCAAACAGGTAGTTTCAAGTAAATTTGAAATCTTGCCAATTAAGACCAAACAGTAAGGGAACATTCCTAAGCATGGGAACCTACCACAAATTATGCCATCTTAAATTGAGCAATCATACAGTACATAGGACCAAATTCCATGCAGGAGCAGGGCTACCATTGGCTGATTTGGCTTGAGCTCAGCAGAGGGAAAACAAGACTTTAAAATACAGTACAGTTAGAGTTACACCAGAGAAAAGGAGCAGATCCCGCATTGATCTGATCATTTTTAATTGTTCAACCATCGATTGTTGAACAATACCAACAGTCACTGGGAGATCCAAAAGTATTTTTACTACCCTGGATGCTTTTGATGTTCTGTTTAATATTAGCAACTCAGGTAAAGGTAAAGGTACCCCTGCCCGTACGAGCCAGTCTTGACAGACTCTAGGGTTGTGCGCCAATCTCACTCTATAGGCCGGGGGCCAGCGCTGTCCGCAGACACTTCCGGGTCACGTGGCCAGCGTGACAAGCTGCATCTGGCGAGCCAGCGCAGCACACGGAACACAGTTTACCTTCCCGCTAGTAAGCGGTCCCTATTTATCTACTTGCACCCAGGGGTGCTTTCGAACTGCTAGGTTGGCAGGCGCTGGGACCAAGCAACAGGAGCGCACCCCGCCGCGGGGATTCGAACCGCCGACCTTTCGATCGGCAAGTCCTAGGTGCTGAGGCTTTAACCCAAAGCGCCACCCGCGTCCCAATTAGCAACTCAGTTTACCTTAATAATTCCTTTTTAAAAATAATATTTATTACAGACTTTCTTGGTTTACGAAAGTAATTTCCACCTCAAAATCATAGCTGCAATGTGTTATTTCATTAAAAAAATCATTTTCCATGTCTAGCAATAGCCACTTTACTTTCATTTTCTTCAGTTCTTTAGTAGCAGGAAACAGAAAAGGGAATACATATTTATACACAGGGATTCCCCTCATCTGTTTAATCAGACTGTAGATTTCCACCACAAGATGGGGAGGGGTCTCTTTACAATTACAATTTTCCTTGTCCAATAAGTATTTTAAAGAGTCTTCCTTACAACTAATCCAGAATGCGGCAGCTAGACTGGTGACTGGGGGCAGCCGCCGAGACCACATAACACCGGGCTTGAAAGACCTACATTGGCTCCCAGTACGTTTCCGAGCACAATTCAAAGTGGTGGTGTTGACCTTTAAAGCCCTAAACGGCCTCGGCCCAGTATACCTGAAGGAGCGTCTCCACCCCCATCGTTCTGCCTGGATGCTAAGGTCCAGTGCCAAGGGCCTTCTGGCGGTTCCCTCATTGCAAGAAGCAAAGCTACAGGGAACCAGGCAGAGGGCCTTCTCGGTAGTGGCGCCCGCCCTGTGGAATGCCCTCCCATCAGATGTCAAAGCGATAAATAACTACCTGACATTCAGAAGACATCTTAAGGCAGCCCTGTTCAGGGAAGTTTTTAATCTGTGATATTTTACTGCATCTTTGGTTTCTATGGAAGCTGCCCAGAGTGGCTGGGGAACAAATAATAAATTATTATTATTATTATTATTCCTTAGCTATAAAAGTGATTATGTGGTGTTTGGGCATGATGACAACTTCTCCTCTTGCCAGATTGCTCTAACTCAATCAAAGCATTTTGAGGTTAATTTAAAATGGCCTCAATCAAAGCATTTCAGGTTAACTTGCTTGATCACCCTTATCTACAAATTAACAGTCAGACAACATGTCTGACTAATCAATCGGCACATAATTATCTTCTCTCAACAAGAGATAACAGATAGATAGCTGATATGCCATTTCTCAATGAGTAGACCCATTGAAATCAATAGACCCATTTTAATCAGTAAACTCAGACACTGCCATTGTTTTGCTGAAATCAAGTCATGTAGTCAGTTTTCTGTCTTTCTACCATTTTATGTTGAAAATTAATGGAAGAAGATGGAAAAGTAAAAGAAAGAAAGAGGGGAAAGAGAAAGCTATAATTCTGAGCCCTGAGATACATACAGAGATATAGAGGTAATTGAGTTTGTGTAAAATGTCTATGTAGTTGCCCAAATATATTTGCTGAATAATTTTTGTTTGTGTTTTCTTTTGAAATTTATAGCTTAGCCGTTATTTGTATCACTGGTATGTAATGACAAGGTTTTCATCATTTTCTCTCATTTATGCAAAGGCCCAGCCTATTTCTGTATGTTCAGAAAAGTGCCATCCAGGTTATAGCAAGAAAATGAAGGAAGGGGCACCATTTTGCTGCTATGATTGCATCCCCTGTCCAAATGGGAAGATTTCAAGCCTTGACGGTAAGACCTTCAGTGTACAGGCTTAAATTTAATGTAGTTTCCAAAACACATGGCAATTCAAGTTGTGATGTTGTTGCTGATGATATTGTTTTTAATTGGCTGAATCAGAATCTCCAGAAAGGCATAACAAAATCCAATTCAAACTCTATGATAAGATCCCATGCCAAATAACACTGTCACAACCCTATTACATTGTTGGAGTATTAGAGCGAGATAAATACACTGAGGTTCGAGAAAACAAAATAAACCATTTTTCTCTTCCAATTTTCAGACATGGATGACTGTTCTGAATGTGCAGAGGATCAGTATCCCAACAAGGACCAAGATTTGTGTGTTCACAAGACAGTAACCTTCTTGTCTTATGAAGAACCACTTGGGATCATCTTAGCCATTTTTTCAATTTTCTTTTCGTTCTTCACAGCTTTGGTTCTAGGAATATTTATCAAGCAACATGACACTCCCATTGTCAAAGCCAACAACCGAAGCCTTTCGTATATTCTCCTCATTGCCCTCTTGTTCTGCTTCCTTTGTGCTTTGCTTTTCATCGGCCCACCTCTGAAAGTAACATGCCTTCTCCAACAAATTAGTTTTGGTATAGTTTTCTGTGTTGCTGTTTCTTGCATATTGGCCAAAACCATGACAGTGGTTCTGGCTTTCATGGCTACCAAACCAGGAAGCATGATGAGGAAATGGCTGGGCAAATCACTGGCCATATCCATTGTCCTTTCATGCTCTTTTATCCAAACATCAATTGGTGTCATATGGTTGGCAACCTTTCCGCCATTCCCAGATGCTGACATGCACTCAGAGACTGAAGAAATTATACTGGGATGTAATGAGGGGTCTGTGATTATGTTTTTCTGTCTTCTTGGCTATATGGGTTTTCTTTCCATTGTCTGCTTCTGCATAGCTTTCCTTGCCAGGAAGTTACCTGACAGCTTCAATGAAGCCAAGTTTATCACTTTCAGCATGTTGGTCTTCTGCAGTGTTTGGTTGACCTTTGTTCCAACCTACCTGAGTACCAAGGGAAAATACACAGTGGCTGTGGAGGTCTTCTCCATTTTAGCCTCTGGTGCTGGTTTACTGGCTTTCATCTTTTTACCAAAATGTTACATTATTGTTTGGAGGCCTGATTTGAACAAAAGGGAACGACTAATTAAGTGAAAACGTTAAAATTATTAATTGTAAGCAGTTTTATTTATAAGAATGCATTTCAGGTTTTTTACAGCATTTCATTCAATATCTGCAAATACAAAATTCTCCTAGCCCCTCACATATACAGATTCTTTCAATCTCTCTTCCCTTTCTGCTTTCTCAATCTTTATATTTTCATCTATAAGGTGCAAAAAAATTAAATGATGGCTGCATTACAGTTCACATACTGTTTTGTAAAGTGTGAATTAGTTATGTCCATCTTTCAATTTGAATTGAATTAAATTTCTCCTCTGTTTCCAGAGGCAGAAAGCAGGGAATGTTAGGGGATCCAATCAGAGGTGAGGTGGGGTGGTAGCTTTATGCTAAAAGCCATAAAAGACTTGTGCCAGTTCTGCTACACTCAGCAATTCAGTTTAATCAATATTTATTCTAAATAGTTGGATTTAATTTTGATGAAGTTGTTGCTAATGAGGATCATATCGTTAAATTGTTGGTACTCAGTCTCCTGCAGAAAAGACCAACAACGGCTCTTCCAGCACATTAAAGACTAACAAATTAATTATGGCATAAGCTTTCTCCTGAAGCACATGTTTTGGGTCAATTGCAAATACTGTATTTTTCACTCTATAAGATGCACCAGACAACAAGACGCACCTAGTTTTTGGAGGAGGAAAACAAGAAAAAAAATATTCTGAATCTCAGAAGCCAGAACAGGAAGAGGGATCGCTGCACAGTGAAAGCAGCAATACCTCTTGCTGTTCTGGCTTCTGGGATAGCTGCGCAGCCTGCATTCACTTCATAAGACGCACACACATTTCCCCTTACTTTTTAGGAGGGAAAAAGTGAGTCTTATAGAGCAAAAAATACGGTAAGTGGCAATGATTTCTTCCAAGTACAGAATTTCCCTGTTATGTTGCATGCAACTCTCATTGTAGTGCCCTTACTAAAAACTACCAGCATACTTTGGCCTTGACATTCGTGGTTAAGCAGATCAATCAAAACCACCAGCTCCTGTCCAATGTTACCATGGGTTTCTGCATCTATGACAGCTACTTCAGTGAAAGGTGGAGCTTGTCAGGATTCCAGCCGCGGTCAGAGGTACACCAGCCTCACTCCAGGCATTCGGCTGGGATCCTTGTTGACCTTCCGTCTGCATCCTCCGGCAGGCAAGGTCATAAATCGGCGATTCTCCTCAGACGTGAGGAGAACACACCCTCCTCCTCCTCTCCCTCCCTGCATTCCCCCAGGGAGGGGATGAAAGAACAGACAGGAGTCCTAGTTACATGTTTTATTCCTGTCATTCAGCAGTACAGAGAAAACGTGTCTGTACCCTCCAGACTCCGGCAGAAGAGTCACGACTCCGCCCCTGCACTTCCAGCACAGGTCAGATGACACTCTGAGCTAACATCCGGTGCTCAGTAGAGAGAAAGGACTGCCCCCTTTCTCCACTAGTACAGTTGCAGACCACAACATCCTGTTTTGCATTCCAGCCACCTGCAGCTGGCTTTTGCATTGCTGCTTTTTCCTGACAGAGCTATCATGCCACAATGGAACTTCTCTCAACACAGACCAGATTTGTCCCCAACTACAATTGTGATGCATGGGATAATCTGAGAGCAGTCATTGGAGAACTTTACTCTGAAATCTCCTGTTTTAAGCAGTACTTTTTTCTGGGGGACACAGGGTTATGCATACCCCTAAACATTTTGTGAATCTAAGTTTGGCCTCATTGAGGGGCAGTATTTCAATATGAATAGGAAAATGAGAGTACCCCTAAATAGTTTTTAGGAAAATAAGAACTGATTTTAGGTCTCTACAAGGTTCCACAGATGGGATGCAAGTGTGTATAGTGCCTTTCCAGAGAGTTTTGTGTAGTTTGGGGATGAGATAAAGAAATGTTTGAGATGAACATGTAGACTGTCCATTCTCTTTAAAAACCCATCACAACCATATATATAAAACTTTCATCCAGCATAATTTGTTCACACACAAAATAATATTTGGAACAATAAACATGCAGTATTTTTTTTTAAAAAAATTACAATTCTTACCTGTGACTGGACTCTGTTATAGGTTTGAATTCTCTAATTTTCTGTTCTCTTCATTTTATATGATTTTATGTGTTCTTATATTACTGCTTTAATGGCTTCAATATACTGTTAACTGGGAGCAACTGATGACATTTTTAAAGAACTTGGTAATTATATAGCAAACCCACTCCCAGCACCCCTACTCCTGTGGGCAAAAATGAAGGCAACACTAGGTATAAACAACTAGACAAGACACTATTTAGGAATTTAAAATTGGTCACAACTTTTATTGATTACAGATGTAGGTAGACTTTGTCTCAAGTACTGGGCATATAGACATTATCAGCCACCAGGTGGAGGCCTAAACCACACACACACACACACACACACACACACACGTCTCTATTTCTATTTCTGCTTCCACTTCATCATTCTCTAGTTCACATATGGCTCTGCTAAATTGATTAATGAGGACACCAAAGACCTTTCATTTTACCAAATGGTGCCAAATGAGGCCCATCAATACAATGGAATTCTGTGATTGCTTATGCATTCCCGCTGCCCATGGGCAGGGGACCTTGTTGCAGGAGATAGCAATGAAGAAAGATTCTTGGAAATAGTGATGCCATAGTTTTCACAGTGTGGCATCTGTTTTGCTTTAATAGAAAGAGTCAATGCAGTTTACATCACTGATGTATTTGACATGCTGGAATGGGGAGCATAGCTTGATGATGATGATGATGATGTATACCCCACCCATCTGGCTGGGTTTCCCCAGCCACTATTGGCGGCTTCCAACAAAATATTAAAATACGATAGTCTGTTAAACATTAAAAGCTTCCCTAAACAGGGCTGCCTTCAGATGTCTTCTAAAAGTCTGGTAGTTGTTTTTCTCTTTGACATCTGGTGGGAGAGCATTCCACAGGGCAGGTGCCACTACCTAGAAGGCCCTCTGCCTGGTTCTCTGTAACTTGGCTTCTCACAGCGAGGGAACCGCCAGAAGGCCCTCGGCACTGGACCTCAGTGTCCGGGCAGAACGATGGGGGTGGAAACACTCCTTCAGGTATACTGGACCGAGGCCGTTAAGGGCTTTAAAGGTCAGCACCAACACTTTGAATTGTGCTCAGAAACATACTGGGAGCCAATGTATAATATTATGGAGAGCAAAGCCCATGTGTTCATGATCTCTGTAGAAACACAGTCTATGATAAATTGGAGATTCTTGCTACATTTACCCGAAATAAAATAAGTCCCCAGCCCCAATCTGACAGAACTTGAAGGATCAGCAACATGCAACAACCAACAACAACACGGTCATAGAAAGTGACATGGTGAAGGGGTGTGTGGGTGTGTGGGTATATATATATATATATATATATATATATATATATATATATGAATGATCCCCGCCCAGGAAGGATTTTGTCACCCCCTCAGGGATGACACCTGGAATGGACCACACCCACCGCCCTGCCACCCCTTCATACACCCCTGTGGACAGGGTGGGGTTGGTGTGGCTGGGGCTAGGAAGTGAAGTCTGCAAAGTTAAGAGCCCGCAGATTTTCCTTGTGGACTTTCCTTCACTGGAGGTTTTTAGCAATCTGTCATGGGTGTTTGAGTGGAGATCCTTACCTTGCAGAATGTTGGGCTAGATGAAGAGGTGGTCTATTTTCAGTCTCCACAAAAGTCATCCAAAGTAAAATACTGTCTGAATTTCAGATTAGAGTTGGGTGGAATTATTATTTTTATTTAAAATTGAGTTTATAAATCATCACAGTTGTCTCATCAGAATGGCATCAGCATTTAGCTCAGAAACAAAGGTCACACACACAGTTTGTATTGCTAGAAAATTATATTGTATTCAGGTTTTTTTCCTGAGGAGTTGCTCCCTATTGTTCAGCTCAGGCCTCAGCACAATAATGTAGCATTTCGGGAAAAATATACAACCCAGCAAGCCAAAACTGGATGATAAGATGGAAAAAATTTCCACAGCCACCATGTATTTTCCCTTGGTGCTCAGGTAGGTTGGGACAAAAGATAACCAGACACTGCAAAATATCAACATACTAAATGTGATAAACTTGGCTTCGTTGAAACTGTCAGGCAACTTCCTGGCGAAGAAAGCCACAGTGAAGCTAACAATGGCCAGGAAACCCAAGTACCCCAAGACACAGTAAAACATAGTCACAGACCCTTCATTGCATTCTAGTATAATTTCCTCAGTCACAGAATGCATGTCAACATCTGGGAATGGGGGAGAGGTTGCCAGCCATATAACACAAATACCTGTTTGTATAAGGGAGCAGGAAAGAACAATAGTGCTAGCTAGTCTTTTCCCCACCCATTTCCTCATTTTAGAACCAGGCTTGGTGGCCATGAAAGCCAGAACCACAGTGACAGATTTTGCCAATACAGAAGAAACAGCCATGGAGAAGATGATGCCAAAGGCAGTTTGTCGGAATACACACCCCAGTATCCAAGGTCTGCCAATGAAGAGCAATACACAGAGGGGGCAGAGCAGGAGGGAGAGAAGGAGAAGGTAGGTAAGATTCCTGTTGTTAGCTTTGACAATAGGAGTGTCATGATACTTCATAAATGCCACAAGCACAAGAGCTGTGATCAAGGAACATGAAAGAGCACAAGTGACTAAGCTGATTCCCAAGGGCTCTTCAAAAGCCAGGAAGCTTACAGCTTTGGGAGTGCAAAAATCCTGATCTTCATTTGGGTGACGGTCTTCTGGGCACCAGAAACAGTCGTTCATGTCTGAAAAACAATATTCCCTGTCAGTCTTCCCAAACATTTCTTGATCCTCAATTGGAATTGCAATCCGAATAGCTGGCCCTTTTGCTGCCTATGTGAAAGCAGAATGTTTCTATCCTATAACACAGGTTTGGGGAAGCCTTGTTCCATGTCCAATACCTTTTCCTGGCAGCACAGGGGCCCATAGGCTGCAGCAAAATACTGGGTTCATGTTTTGCCTGGTATCTTGCCCATGCCATGGGCTTAAAGTTGTCCCATTAGCCAATGCAAAGGGGAGTGGAAATATTTCATCAGTTGTATCATGGGGTGAAAGTGTCCTGAAATGCCATTGCAGTAGCAAATGTGTGTATGTTTGTTGTGTGTGTGTGTGTGTGTGTGTGTGTGAGAGAGAGAGAGAGAGAGAGAGAGGGTGGGAGGGAGGGAGGGAGAGAGGGAGAGGGAGAGAGAGAGAGAGAGAGACCCATCTTTGAAATGTTTTAAGAATTTTGAGTCCCGACTTCCGGCTGCCTTAGTGGCACAGCTCTCACGATAGCGGAGACCATTGGCAAAGATGAAACAAGGATGATTTGAGGGTAATTGTCCTTGCAAACTCCCCCCAGTGAACAGGGGATGTGAGCTTTACTCAGATCATCTCAGTACCTGCCTTTTGCTCTGACATGGAGGTGAGTGGCAGGGAGACTCTGAGTGCAAAAGCACTTCGCTTCTTGGTCACCCTCCAATGCCACCATTAAGAGCAGCGGTTCTTCTGTTCATTAAGAGATTAATTAGGATTAATGCACAGACGCGTGCTGCTAATGATGGGACAAGATTAAGGACTGCCAAATTGAAACAGGTACAAGGTTGTACAGATTTAAATTGGAAGATGACTTCATTCGAGCAACAAGACGGTATGTGTTGTGGGGGAACCAATCACTTCATTATAAATACTTTGTTACATAAATGACTCAGCAACCCCCCTGACAATGTCAAAAAACTTTGTTCTTCAAAGCAAGTGAAGAAGAAAGGAGATGGGAATACGGATATTGATTCTAATGACATACGGGACTGTGTGAGGAAAATACTGTATTACGTTTGGAATCATTATAAAAAGGGCTTGGAGCCTCTGCAGAGTTAATTCTTTTACTTGCCACCTCATTGAGGGGAGGAGGGACTGGACTTTGAAGACTTGCTGGGGCTGTGGTGGGGAACTAGATAATTCTTCTACGGATAATTATAATTAATTGCTTCAACTGGATGTGGAGGGGAGAACTTGGAGGTCTGCCAGGGCTTTGGCAGGACGTTGGGTGACTCCCTGCTTGAAATTGAAAATGGAATTTTACAGCTGCAACATAAGAGTTGGGAACAAAGAGAAAGACCTCTCCAGAGTAACTCTGAGTCAACGGAGCTGTAAGACACAAAGGAGATCAGGAATAATTAATATGGACATAATATTTGATAAAGAAATACAGGAACAATTGATGGAAATTAAAACCTCACACAGTAAGATGTCAAAGCGATAAACAGATGTCAAAAGCGATAGCAGATGTCAAAGCGATAAACAACTACCTGACATTCAGAAGACATCTTAAGGCAGCCCTGTTCAGGGAAGTTTTTAACATGTGATATTTTACTGTATTTTTGGTTTTTATGGAAGCCGCCCAGAGTGGCTGGGGAGGCCCAGCCAGATGGGCGGGGTATAAATCATAAATTATTATTATTGTTGTTGTTGTTGTTGTTGTTGTTGTTGTTGTTGTTGTAAGAAGAAAGGAGAACTTCACTTGCAAATTTACAAATTACTATATGTGTTAATGTAAACTGGAGTTAATTATTGTAGCTGTGGTATAAGGGATTTTATCAAGAATGGATTGTATTTGGTTTGAGCAATAGTCTGGAGGCAGAATTAAAGGGAATCAGACCTTGAAGTACAGCATGTGGGAAGCCACACAAAAATTATAATTGGCTAAGTAATTGATTTGTATTTGAATTGATATTGCTATTTAATATTAATATAATATGGAACATATTGCATTTTGGTAATTGAAAATTAATAAAAATCATTTAACAGCAACAAAATGAATGGGAGGATATTTCATTTCTTAGCCACAATGCTGTACCCAAGCATTGCTGAACCAATCAGTACTCATGGTGCACTTAGGTCTTCCATATCTGACTGGGAAAGATGCCAAATCAGAATAGGGGCATTTTGAATATATGAAACCAGTCTTATTCATCTCTTGTCATCGCTTGTCAGCGAGTTTCCTAGCAACCCCTACATGCCTTCAAATTGCATTTTGTATATTGCTGAGATTCACCCTGAAATTGTTTTTCCAATGAGATTTCAAAAAATGACATTTATATGTGGGATTATTCTTAATTGATTTTACTATTGATATTTTATGAGAAGCAATTCATAAATTGAATCCAACAAACAAACGAGCAAACAGCTAACATATGAGGTCCATATACTCCTTACCTTTCTGGTTAGAAATCTTCCCTTCTGGACATGGGATGCAATCATGGCAGCAAAATGGCACCCCTTCTATTCTTTTTTTGTGATAACCAGAATGGCAACTGTCTGTACACACAGAAATAGGCAATGTCTGACCCAGAAATAAATAAAATGATGTTACCATTTAGAATATAAGCAGCAGGAAGTTGTATTTTCTCGGTAAATCTGTAGTTCAACAGTAGGCATTGAGATTTTAGAAAACCTTTGGTATTTGAATCTTTACTAAGGATTGTAGGCAATATGAATGATATCTACCTCTAGTTTTATACACACATTGGACCTTGGCCCAAAATGTTATCAAAGGAGGGAATGAGAGAAATCATGAGCTTCATTCATTCATTTATTTTTCCCCAGGTTCGCTCTGACCTATATTCCATTCCTCATAATTTGGATATATTAGGATAATTGCTAAAACTAATTATGAGATTGAAGCAAGAACAGTTTGCTTTAGTGTTCTTTCCATTCATTTCTCTGTTTTCCCATAACAACAAAATTGATGTATGGTATAGTCATAATGAGAACGGAGGCACATGTTGACCTAACTGTAAATGTAATCCCTTAGTTCGCATATATTCTCTCCCTCTTTCTCTTGGATTGTTTTATCAATGTGCAAAGGATACAGACACCGTGGTATAACACCATATAAAGATTATATTTATATTAGATGAAAATATGCATGACCGTTTTGCCCATCACATCCCCCCCCACCACATACATGCTGTTTCAAATGTAACCTCTTTGTAATTTTTTAAATATATATTTGAAGGTTAATTTCACAGTCTCTTCTTGACTTCTCGTTACTAAAATACTTATAAACAATATTCCCTCTCTAATTTTAGACAGTCAATGAGAGAAGAGTCAGTTACAACCCTCTCAAAGCTTCCTGAATGTGCTTACCTCAGCTACTTAAGATATATTGACAAGGAATCACCAAATAATCAAATCCTTAAAGCAAACAATAAAGCAGCAGTAAACTGTAGCAGTAAACCCTTGATATAAACATATGTATGGATTGGAATAATAACAATATCAACAGCAGCAGCAGCAGCAGCAGCAGCAACAACAATCAATAGGTAATCAGGACCACCTTTTAAAAATCAATTTAGCCCCCTACAAGGGTAAGTGAGATTGAAGTGGGTGGGTGGTAGCATCCCTGTAAATGTGATCACCTCTTTACATCTATTGGATATATATGGCCATGTTGAGCAGAAGCACCCTCAACCACTCTTTGGGTGGGAAAACATGACTTCATAGTATTGAAGGACGGATGGCCAGTGCTTTTTTCTGGGGGTACTCCAGGTCACACAGTACCAGCACCTTCTTCCGGCCCAATGTTAAAAGTGTGGCACTTACTGTAACAACTTCATGGTGATCAGCCTGGATAGCTCTGTTGGGTGGTTAAAGAGTACCAGCACTTTTTTTCTTGAAAAAAGCACTGCAGATGGTTGTACTCACATTCAAATAGTAGTAAAGTATATCCCTATCTGAGCATTCAGAACCCGGTGTATAAACATTTGTGTGAGGGAGAACAAAGGTGCACTATGAAGTCTCTCACTCTCCTGCACTGCATTCAGCCTGTTTACAGCACTTCACAGTAGCAGAAGTGGGGGAAATCCTCTACTCATGAAAAACTCTGATCAAACCTCAAATCATACCTGGTTAAATCCAGTGTGCCATGTAATAGTAGACTCATTAATAGTGAATTCTTTTACGGGAGTCTGGAGATTCACTTTTCCAACTTTCACTCTGAGGAAGGATTGATTTGGGAATGTGATCCAGTTGACAATGTCAAATCCAGCTTCCAGGGCCCCATTGTGATCAAAGGAAATTTTGTCTCCAGCACTGTTGTTAAATGAAATACTCTGTAAAAAGTGGTGGAGCTGGGGGGGGGGTGGGAATGGTGCAGAAGAAGAGAAATGCAGAAATGTAATAAGTTGGAACAAACTGATTCCAGAAGTTCTAGGAATTCCACCCAAATACACACACACACGCACACGCACACACACACACACACACACACAGAACAAGTATTGTAGCATTTCTGGATAGGCAAGTGAACATACTGTGGAGGGACCCGCTTCCTGCTTCTACTAGGTCCTCTTGATATACCTAGAGATCCCAGATAAATGATCTGAAATCATTACCTGCCATGGCAGCCAATTCTTAAGCTTCTCTTTTTCTTCATAAACCATTGCTCTGTGTTTGGACCAGTGGCGTAGCGTGGGGGGTGCCAGGGGGGCCGGCCGCACCGGGCGCAACATGGACGGGGGGCGCGCTCGCACTAGCAGCTCTCTGCCCCTACTAAAATCCACGGGTTAGGGAGCCTGCGCTCGCTCGGCTTGGCGAGGAGGTCGCAGAAGGGGGAGAGCGAAGCCTTCTGCCGGGCAAAAAAAGGAGAGGAAGCCGGGCGGGTGGGCGGGCGGGCTGGCTGGCTGGCGGGGGTCTGGCTGCGCCTGCTGCTGCCGTTGCTGCTGCTGCCGGGGCTTTGACAGCTTGGCGAAGTGGAGGGAGAGGAGCTTTATGGTAATTGTGGCTCTCTCTCCACTGGCCGCCTGGCTAGTGAGCCGAGCCGAGCAGGGAGTCTGGCGAGGGGGCGGGAAGAGACTTTTCCACCTCGCCTGGTCAAAAAGGAGAGCGGAGTCTCCTCAGGGCGCCCTCAGGCAGGGCAGGACAAGGCAAGCAGAGCGAGGAGGAGAGAGAGGGGAAGGGGGGGGAGCAGCCAGGAAACGCTGCGGTGTGGAGGAGGAATCAATTAAGGAGAGAAAGCGAAAGGAAAGAAAAGAGGCAGCTCCAGGAGAGCGCGGGGGAAAGAGAAGCCTCGCTGCTGCTGCTTGGGAGAGTAAATTACTGTACTTGCCTTGCCCCGGGTTAGGGGGCGCAAATTAATTGCCTTGCCCCGGGTTAGGGGGCGCAAATTACTTGCCTTGCCCCGGGTGCTGATAACCCACGCTACGCCGCTGGTTTGGACCTGGATGAAGTCATTGCATGTAAAGCATGGGCCATAGCATAGACAGCATTATAGATACTGTAGCTATGACCAGTCATGCTTGTCTCAAAAACTGACCTAGGAAGACTCTCCAGGCTCTCTTCCCCAGTGCACTTTTCATCAAACAACTTTTTCATCACTGAGAAATGACAAAGGAATGCTTGTTCCCAGAAGTCTGTGATGAAACCATCTTCACTTGCAAAGAAAGGACTTCTGCTCTGAAGAAATTGCTCGAAGCCTTGAAGTTCATTTGTGTGAACAGTGAAGGATAAAGCACCATGGATTAGTTGCATATTCCAATTCCTTTGGTAATAAAATGAGACAAAATCCATCTGTGTAGTCATGATCCACACCTTCCCCTTGGTTTTTACTGTTGTGTATCCCATTTCTGACAGTCTTTCCATCCACATTATAGTTGTAAAAGTTTCTATTTCTCCATAAAATATCAATGTGTTGGCTTTACTTTCCATTACAATGTCAAACATTTCCCACATCTTCACCCCAATCTTAAAAAAATCATCAAAATACATAATTTGAAGGATTTTTTTGCATGAAGGCAAGGCAAATGCCTTTATGAGGAAACAGAGAAAGCATGGCCTGCACAAACCTTTCTCCATTGTTATTATCCACAGCAATGATCCCAATCCATGTCCACCTGAAATGCAGAAGTAACTCAGCAATCCCTTCATATTGATGGTCTTAATTTGGGACCATCTGGTAGAAAGAAAGCCCAGATAGCATTTAACTCCGAGTGGGCCTGCTAAGATGTATAAGACTGAATCAGATAAGTGCTGGAGATGCAATGAGGTTCAGGGGACATTGTTTCACATGTGGTGGACTTGTAAAAGGGTAAAAGAGTATTGGGAAATAATCCATAATGAACTGGAAAAAATGTTTAAAAGTACCTTTCCGGGGGAAAACAGAGTCCTTTTTGTTGGGGATAATTCTGACGGAAATTCCCAGGTGTCAAAAAAGGTTATTTATGTATGCCACTACTGTGTCCTGTGTTTTGTTAGCCCCAAAATGGCGACTAAAGAAGAATGGCAACTTAAGCTGATAGAATATGTGCAGCTTGCAGACTTAACATATAGAATAAGAGAACAAGAACATACATACACTTGAAAACAGTGTGAATAAATTTTGATGGAAGTAATAATGGAATACTGAATGGTTTAGTTTTTGTAAAATATGCAGGGATTTATGATATGCAAAATAAACCATGGAAAGAGAAGAAGGGAAGTCACTGATATTTTAAGGAAGTTTAAATGAGCATTTTAAATTGTAAAACAGAAAATTTAATAAAAATTAGATATATTTAATTCTGAGTAGGCCTGCTAAGAACTGAGGTTTATGAAGAAACCCCCCCCCATATATATATATATATAGAAAAAAATATCTTCATGAAACTCAGTTCTATAAATCATAAAAGCCAGGCCCTCTTTTGTTCTTCCTACTACTCAAAATAACTTAAGTCCATTTGCAAATTGGTGGACCTGCTGGAAGATACTCTCAAAAATAAAATTTTAAAAAGCATCCAGTTCTCAACTTTTTACAGTCTTAACTCAGTTCATTTACTGGTATGCTTGTGTTCTAAGACATTAATGGGTATATATTTATTCTTTATTTTCCCTGCAGATTTTATTTTATGCAATTCTGTACCTGTGTCCAGGCGGGGACCTCCTTTTTTCCTCCCTGATGTGTCCCCAATTATCTCATAATCAAAAATTCATATATTTTTTACCTTTCAATTTGGTTCCTGATCCTTTTATTGTAGAGAGGCTGCTGTTTTGATGACAGATCTCGAGGCTTCTTGCTGTGTGGTCTTGTTCTTGATGTGTGTCTGCGCTCAATCATGGAGCCCTTTCAGCTCCCTCTGGAGCTTTGAAAACTCTATGAGAGTGTTCACTGACACTGCAGGACCCTCTGGAACCCAAAGGTTTTACTTTGGGTTTTGGGGGGATTTTTCGAGAAGGTGCATTGTCTTCACAACCTTCTTTTCTCCTCACAGCAAGCAGATCGCTCGGAACGAGCAATTTCTGCCATCCGCCATTGCCTGCGACAGACCCAGAAGTCTCCTCTCCATAGAATTAGCAGACATTCTGTCCAATTTAGCACAACTGTCTAGAATTTGGGCTGGAAATGGTGGAGCAAGAGAAGCTAAAATATCCCAATATTTGGGAGAAGATCGTTCAGAGGTGCATAGGGTCTTAAAGGTGCAGGTATTTATTACATAACAAAATCCATTTTAATGTGTGGGGCCAACATCAGCTATGATAACTGTTTACCTCTACATATCTATCAATCTGTCTATAAACACACACAGTGTTTGAAACACATGTCCTAAAATTTGTGGCTATGAATATTTTCACAAAGCAGTGAAATATGAAAATATCCTGCAAGAATTAACTCAAAACATTACCTGCCAAGGCTGTTGATTTAGAAACTTCTCTCTGTCTCTGTCCACGATAACTCTATGTTTTGACTTGAATGAAAGCATGGCATGCAGCGCATGGGTCACAGCATAGACAGCATTGTAGATACTGTAGCTGTGGCCAGTTATGCTCATTTCAAAAACAGGATCAGGGAGGCTCTCCAGCCTCTCCTCCCCAGTGCACGTTTCATCAAACATCTTCTTCAACACTGAGAAATGACAGAGGAATGCCTGTTCCCAGAAGTCCATGATGAAACCATCTTCTTTTGTCAACAGAGGACTTCTACTCAGAAGAAATTGCTGGAAGCCTTGGGGTTCATTTGTGTGCACTGTGAAAGATAAGGCACCATGGATGATATGGATATCCCAACTCCTTTGGAAATAAAATGAGATGAAATCCATCTGTGCTGTCATAACCCACACTTTCCCCTTTGGCCTCACTGTCATGTATCCCATCTCTGAAAATTTTCCCATCCATCTCATATATATAAGAGACTCAATTTCTCCATGAAAGACCAATGTGTTGGCTTTACTCTCCATTACAATGTCAAATGTTTTCCACATCAGCTGCATCAAGTTAAAATAATCATTGAAATAAGTCATTTTGGGAATTTTTTTAATAAAGTCGAAACAGATGCCATTCTTCCAAAGCATGGGAAGCATTGTCTGCTCAAATCTTTCTCCATTGTCATCTTCCACAGTAATGATTCCTACCCATGTCCACCTGAAATGCAAAAGTAACTTCAGAATTCCTGTGTACTGAAAGTTTTCATTTGGGACCATCTGGTAGAAGGAAAGCCCCTTGAATTCATCACTCATATCTGGAGCAGAGCCGTAGGTCACCTACATTTCAAATCAGGGCAGAGAAGAGGCAAAGAAAGAGACATGGATTTTTAGAATGAAATAAAATTGTCAAAGTTTATTAAAGCAAGATAGGAGTAGACTTCTAAATGTCTTAATGTTAACATTAACTAAAATTGATTAAACCTATACTGAATGCTATGAAATGCTGCTGGGTGATATTTTGAAAAAATCATTTTCTTTTCTTGCCCAGAAGTCCCCAGAGTGAATGTTGGAAGTGATTACCCTGGTTTGAAGCCAAATTAAAGTAACACTAATGCTTCCCACCCAGGACTGGTGACTTGTTAGGCAAAATGCAAGTACAACAATAATAATAACCTTGTAATAATCAGTGATTGCTTAGAACACCTGTATCTTTTCTTTTAAAAAATATATTAAAGATTTTATTAGTTTACAAAAGTATGTGCATTGTCTCTTTTCTCGGGTTGTAAACTCTATATATCAGATACATATGATGTGAGACATTGGTGCTGTATACAGAATAAGGTTGGGGAAGAAGAAAAAAGACGGGGGGAGGTTGGTTCATTTTGGAAGGGTGATCATTTTGATCATGGCTAGCTTATCTAAGACAGTGAAGATAGTATTGTTCCATCTCCTCAGGTCATTGCTAATTTGTTGCCACAGGGGTTTGTAGTTGTGGAGGTAACACCTATATCTTGATAGAGCACCTGCATAATCACTGAAATAGCTGACAATCTTCATAGTTTATAAAGATAATGATTAAGTGAGGGAGGCATTAGATTGGAGGAAAATTTTGCTAACCACTTTCGAAAATCAATCAAGTACCCCATAAATTTCATGATATAAATAAATAAGTTCATCAATAAACACTAAAGAACAATAAATAATTAACAATTTATCCTTTGGGGGACATGAAGGTGTTGATTAGTACATGGTATCTATTTTGAATGAGAGGATACTTAGTACATATGTCTTCTTATGCCATTTTATCAACTGTATTGCAATTGTCAATCTTTTTGTTTATGAAATATTTACAATCTTTATTTATTTTTTAGAAAAGTGCACACACACACGCACGCACACATGTGCAATACTTTTTGCTGATCTGATTCACTGAAATTTCCCCAAAATTTCTCAAACATTTCTATTCAGAAGCAACCTCCAAATTCATGTTCCCTTTTGGATAAATTATGTGCAAACTAAATATTGTTAGAACCATCCTAATAATCTCTTCAAATTCATCGTATGTTGATAAAGGCACAGTCAGGCTGTGCAGTATACAAAATAAAATAAAATATGCAGCTTATATTAGGAGGCGGGAATCATATATTCATGTGAAAACAAGATATAGCAACATATGTAATTTGTCCCTAAAATCAGCCTCCATTCTGTACCTGTGGTTGTAAAGTAGCCAGTGTAACATCAGTTCTTTAAAAAGTGATCTGTAGCTGCAGATCCAAGAAATTATAGGCTGCTTAACTTAAAGTCTGTTTTGGGAGAACTGATGGAAAGGAGTATGAAAAGCAGAATTACCCCACATCACCAAACATATAGAAGAAATCATGCTGAAGAAAAACAACATGTTTTCTGTAAGATTGAGTCCAATCTAACTAGCCTTTTCTAAGTAAGTCAAACAAAGCAATACAATAAAAATTACAGAAGTACAAACACCCTCACAAAGAAGCAAAAAAAAAAGGGGGGAGACTTAAAACAGGTAAGTAGAGTAGTTTATTCCATTAAGAAAGTCAAATATCGCATTGTACCATGGAGAGGGAGCCCTGTGTTTCTGTATCTGTTTTATATATAATAAAATCCCTCCTAACATTTTTCAGGATGCTCCAAGCCTTTGGCAACACATAATTTATGATTTTCCATTTTTCAGCTAGTGCTAAACTCCACATATTTTTATACCACAATGAGAGTTACCAGTCCTTTAAGGTTTTCCAAATTGTTTAAGGTAAAGTTGTAGCCCTTAATTCAATCCATATCAAGACCTGCCTGATTATTACATATACACCCCCAGATGTCTCACACCAGCCATTCTCCGTGTATATTGCCTTCATATGAACTTTTATAGTGGTGGTCCCCGATTGATTGCAAAAAGATATGAAGATCTCCCTGATTACTCACATAACCATACTTGTCGATAGATCAACAACCAGACACTTCTTAAATTCAATTGTATATGTGCACTGCCTACCTGGGGAATATTATAGATCTGTATAATGGTAGCAATATGGAGAGACGTTTCAGATTCAAGTCCCCCAATGACTGCAACCAGATTGTTCCAGGTGTCACATTTGTAGTTGGGGATAAGCCTTCTGCTTGTGCTCAGAAGTTTTAAGGTGGCATGATAGGTCTGCTTTGTATTGAAAGTAGTGTCGTAGATATGGAAGCCCAACGTGACATTGGGTAGGAGGTGGCTATTTTCGTTGATTTGCTTTACGGCAAATGCCAAGGCCAGGACATGTTGGTAGTTCTTAGTCAGTACACTGCAATGAGAGTTGCATGTGGTGTCACTATGTCAAATGCTAATCATGCTATTCTTGATCAGGAGGCCCTGATTCAAAATGCAATGCTCATTTCACCATACAATATCAAACAGATTGATATTATTATTACATGTGATAAAAATGCATGCTATAGATTTGTTTGTGTATTGGTTGTGTTACGTAGATGAAGGGTGTTATAAAAAATATAATACATATTATAATTTATAATTAATAATAATCCCTAGAAGTCTGCAGAAAGTTTCAGAATGAGCTGTACATCCTTTCAGCTACATTCCCAAGTTTTCCATGATGAATGACCACTATTCTATCTGTCTACAGAGAAGCATATTTCTAACATGAGTTCTAAAAGTATTCAAAATTCACAAAAAACTTTTTGTTTTTAGTCTGCCCAAGAATTAAGAATTCTGAATTAGCCTTTATAGTGTGAAATGTATATTGCTTTCAAAGATATTTTTTAAATGGTAACAATTACATCAATAAATAGAGATACATGAACAAATGTTTCTGAGCTCATATTACTAGGGGTGAAAATAAATTTTATCCACGTTTAAAGTTGAATGTACCAAATTCATGCTGTGTGAACTAAAGCAAAATCATTCTCCAAGATCTGCAGTTTTCAGAATTCTGCAATGCATTTCTGCAGTCAAGTAATGTGTTCAAAAATGAATCTACAGGGGTAAAGGGTGCATTAAAATTCATTTATTAGTGAAAATAATGGACACAAATGCATTTTATTAAGGGAAATTGGTCTGCAAAAATGAGTTTCTTAGTAAAATTGCATACAAACCTGTATGTTAAGAAAAATTTGCACTGATGAGTTTTCATGAGGGCCCTTTTCTTTAAAAAAAAATATACACACAAATGTGGAAATGTGGAGAACTAAACGTAAGATGGGGAAAAATGAGGAATAGAGCGAGAGAATATTAACAAATTTATCCATTCCAATATATCTGATATACAGCAGTTATTGAAAAATGCCTTGAATATATGTGAGTATTGTACTTCTTCAAGTAAGTAACAATTTTAGATTTAAAACCTTATGCATGACATACTAGTCCATCATTAATCCGAAGAACATCTTCTGAAGGACTTGGGGGTGTTTTAGGTCCCCTGGATTATAATAAATATAAAAGAGGAAGTGTGTCCTATCATTAAACCTTAATTCAATGTCAAAACAAAATCATATTTTATTTTTTAAAAAGGATACATTTTGCCCCAAAGAAATTTCCAATGTATAGTCTGGTAGAATATAGACTCCAGATCATATGTGTGTCTGTGGTGTCACATGTAGTGTGTAGGACATGCCCAAACAACAAGAGGCTGAAAACACTAATTCAGAGAAGGTAGTTGTTGTTTATCTCTGTGCAGTAAACGTTTGCTCCTGCCTTTCTGCATATCGAGTAAAGTGTTCTGACAATATTGTAAACTATCTAAAAAATATATACTTCATTGCAACTGGAAACTAAACAGTTTGGAGAAGATTCGACAACATTCACAAGCAAGTATTTTGAGGATTTAAAAATAAATTAAAATAATCCACGAGACTGAACTGATATTAATAAAATTTGGAGCATGCAGTTGCACAATTGTATGAAGTATGTTGTGGGGGGACTTACACAGACTCTTCAATCACTGCCTCATTGGGATGGTGCTTGAAGGAAGTCAGTTCTGAAAGGATAAGTGAATGTGACACAATTCCACCAACAATGAAGTCTCCTGGTTGATAATATTTCTGAAGAATTGGAAGATGATCACTGATGGTGTGTGGCAGCAGCAACAGTGCCAATGCCACTAATAAAAGCATCCTGCTGCAAACTTCTGTTTTACCACAGGTTTTCCTTTTAAGAAGTCACATTGCTGAAAATGAACCCGAGGAATCCCTTGATTGGTTTCCAAGCTTTTTGCCAGCAGTAAATGAGGTTAGATGTTTGCAGAGACGTTGAGGAGGGCTTAATTATATAAAAGAACAGATTGGTAGGGTCACAGCTCCCTCTAATCTTCAGTTCCAACTCAGAATTCCATGGGGCACTTTTATATAACATCCTTCATAGACATAGCTATTAATTTCGCTAGCAACCACTAGAACTCTCTAGAGGTTTTGGCAAGATTAATTATAGGGGGGGGGGGGTATTCCAGGGCAGAAAATCAATGACTAAAATTGAGATTTAATTATGGTGCTGCTGAAATCATGTTTGCCAAATCTTTAGTAGAATGACAAAGAATACATGAACAGGAAATAAAACACCAGAAAACACTGCAGAAAAATCAAGACCTAACTCTTGTGAGTCATGAGAAACCTAACTAGACTATGCACATAACAAAAATGATCAGTTTCTGGGAACATTTTCAGAGACAATATCACAGCAAGAGATGTGAAGGTATGGGGGGGACTGAACAAGATAAGGAATGGACCTTTAATTTTCCATTTTAATATTTTTTTTCTGGAAAAAACTGGAGGGCAACAGAAAAATGGGGGGAATAGGCAGGCAAGCAAACCCCGATAAGAAGTAATGACTCTCTGGCAGTTTTATGTATGTTTATTTACAAAATAATAATAATAAAAAATACATCCAGAGCATGGCTTCTTACCTGCTCGCATTGATGATAATTGGTCAATCTGAATCTTCATCCCTCCCACAGCAGGAAGGATGCCAAATTCCTGCCTTTCCCCTTTTTCCCTTCTGTTGCCCTATGATCTTATCCAGACTCCTAGAATGGGGACTGAGATGCTGGCCTCTGGCCTCTCCACTTCCACTTGACACAGTCTCAGACCTCTGCTTATTTGCTGATTGCCTAGCAGTGCTCTGGCTGCCTTCTAACTCTTCCTCTTCTTGAGAGCTAACAGTCTTCCCTGGGACCCTGTGTCAAACTGTCCTTTCTCGACTCTGTCAGCCAGCTCTCATCTGCAGGGTCAGTCCCTCATTCACTTAGTTCAGTTTCTGAGTCTGACTCTTCCCTCTGTGGTTTCTGGAAATGTTGGACCTCATATTTCATTAGACCTAGCCAGCATGGACAAAGGCCAGAAGTTAAAGAAGTTATAGTTTGACAACATCTATAGGGTCACATGTTCCCCACCCCTGCCCTACAAGATTCTCATGCTTTTTATACACTCTG
The DNA here is from genome assembly GCF_965112155.1 of Podarcis liolepis. Taxonomy (NCBI): domain Eukaryota; kingdom Metazoa; phylum Chordata; class Lepidosauria; order Squamata; family Lacertidae; genus Podarcis; species Podarcis liolepis. The sequence continues at coordinate 23,596,632 of NC_139573.1, read as the reverse complement.
AACCCATAAAAGCAAGTAGGAAGGCATCCACCCCATTTTAAGCTGCCTAGGCTATTCATTCTACCCTGCTCATCAGTGTGAACATATCTAGTTTTTTGTTTTGCCAATATGTGTGTTACTCTATTTCTTTTAGTCTTATTTAGTCCATATATATTCCAATATAGCACTTTAAGATTGATTCTAGTGTATTAAGATGTTTATACAGTTCTGCATGGGCCACTTCAGGTTTCATTCATTCATTCATTCATCTTCCTCTTCTTTGTCCTCTTTTTCTTCCTCTTCTTCCTCCTCCTGTTGAAGTTCCCCAAATTCTTTTTTGATACCGTATTGTGTAGGAAACAGCAATATGGTGCAGTTCCAGGCTAGGATAATTCAAACAGAAAATCCAGCCCATGTAGGCATTGACAAAAACTTTTGTTACAATACCTGATTATTTGAAATTTTTACTGATTAGTAGTTCCCTTTTGTTCAAATGAGGTCTTATTACAATGATGTAACATTTTGGGGAAAAGATGCAGCCCATTACCCCGCTACTGGAGGCTAAGATTGAGAAGATCTGCACAGCTACTGTATATTTCCCCTTGGAACTCAGGTAGGTTGGAACAAAGGAGAACCAAACACTGCAAAACCCTAACATGCTGAAAGTGATCAACTTGGCTTCATTGAAACTATCTGGTAGCTTCCTGGCATGGAAAGCCACAGTGAAGCTGGCAAGAGCCAGGAAACCCAGGTAGCCCAAAGCACAGAAAAACATGGTACTTGAACCCACATTACATTCCAATACAATTTCATTAGTCGTTGAATGTTTGTCAACATTTGGGAATGGGGGAGAGATTGCCAACCATATAATACAAATCATTGTTTGGATAAAGGAGCAAGAAATTACAACAGAGGTGGACAGTTTTCTGCCCACCCACTTCCTCATCCTGGATCCTGGCTTGGTGGCCATGAAAGCCAGAACCACAGTCATGGTTTTTGCCAGCATGCAAGATACAGCCACTGAGAAGATGATGGCAAAAGCAGTTTGTCGGAGGAGACACATTACCTTCTCAGGTCGTCCAATGAATAGCAATGCAGACAGGAAACAGAGCAAAAGAGAGATGAGGAGAATGTAGGTGAGAGAACGGTTGTTGGCTTTGACAATGGGAGTGTCATAGTGCTTTGCAAAAATGCCTAGCACCAGAGCTATGATCAAAGAACACGAAAGAGCACCAGTAGCTAAACTGATCCCCAAAGGTTCTTCATATGACAAAAAGGTTACAAGCTTAGGAATGCATGTCTTTTTATCCTTGCTTGGATAATGATCTTCTTGGCATTGAAAACATTCAGCCATATCTGGAAGAAAAGAGGAAATAATATTTCTCTGAATTATGTACACATTTTTAATAGTACTCTACAAAATCATTCTCACCATTCTTATCAGATATCCTCCCTTCTGGACATGGAAAGCAATCATAGCAGCAGAATGGCTCCGCTTCCTTCTTTTTCTTGCTATAACCAGGAAAGCAGGAATCAGTGCATACAGAAATAGGATATGCCTAATGCATCAAGGAAATAAGAGGGTGTTAATGTTTGTGTCACTTTAATGCCAGTTGTTTGTTAAGCAAGCTTAGCATGGTTCAAATAGAATATGGAGAAAAAATGAACATTGTAAAGTGCAACAATTGCCTCTCGTTATATCCTACAGTGTGGAATATAACCCATTGATATACATCTATTTATTTATATAACTTACTTTATTTATTTATTAATTGAATTTGGATACCGTCTTTCATCTGAAGATCTGAGGACAGTTCACAACATAAAAGTACAGAATAAAACCACAAAGTGCATAATGAAAACAAGAACAACATAAATCAATAACCTCCACCCTCCCACATCTAAAACAACACTGACTGTTAATCAGCCTTGTTGAAGAGAAACCTTATTGAGAAACCTAAAGATGTATGATGAAAGTGCCAGACAAACCTCCCTGGGAGAACATTTGCCAAACATGGAGCCACTGCAGAAAATGCTCATTCCCATGTTGCTACTTTTCAACCCCTTGTGGATGAGGCACATGAAGAAGGGCCTCAGATGATGCTCACAGTCTTGGCCAGTTTATATGGGAAAAGAAGGTCTTGAGGTGATGGGGATACAAAGTTCATTCATTGTCTAGGCAGTTATATGATACCCTTTCTCATTGTGTGTCATGTATTGTAAGTCTTAAAATATTGCCATTTAATTGCTTCCTGGAAAGAGAATGGAGAGCTAGAAGAGGCATCTACAGTTCCAGTGGCAATTTTGTGATCGGTGATGGCGTTTCTGTGCACCAAATGGCTATACACAACAGAGCATTTCATATGTGAAAAGTTTCTTTGGTGTCCCTGTGAAAATTCAAAATGAGGTTACTTCATTAACTATTGTATTTAAATCCTACCTCATTAAAACATCTGTGCCACACAATGGCATCTTCTTTAATGGTGATTGCTTGGTCTTCACTTGGAGCTTTGAAATGAATCTTTCCAACTTTCACTCTAACAAAAGATTTGTTTGGGAATGTGACCCAGTTTACTATATCAAATCCTGCCACTAATACCCGATTCTGGTCAAAGGAAACCACATCCCCAGCACTGTTGTTAAATGAGACTTGTTTGAGAAAGTGGTGGACCTAGATTGAAAAGGAAAATACTGACATTTAATAAAATGGTGTTAATGTACAACAAGAAGCCAAACCTTTCTCTCTTAAACAGTAAATAACACGTATATAATAATCCACACTTTTTCATTGCAGTAAATCACCTTTTCCAAAGTTAAGGAAAATATTAAATTAAAAACAAACTTTAAGAGAAGCAGAGAGGGAATATAGAACATTTTCAAATTCACCCATGCGCCAAAAAGCATAGACAGGATCAGATGGGTTTCTTTGCAACTTGAAGGTAAAGGGACCCCTGACCATTAGGTCCAGTCGCGGATGACTCTGGGTTGCGGCGCTCATCTCACTTTATTGGCCGAGGGAACCGGCGTACAGCTTCCGGGTCATGTGGCCAGCATGACTAAGCTGCTTATGGTGAACCAGAGCAGTGCACAGAAACGCCGTTTACCTTCCCGCTGCAGCGGCACCTATTATCTACTTGCACTTTGACGTGCTTTCGAACTGCTTGGTTGGTCGGAGTAGGGACTGAGCAACGGGAGCTCACCCCATCACGGGGATTCAAACCGCCGACCTTCTGATCGGCAAACCCTAGGCTCTATGGTTTAACCCACAGCGCCACCCACGCCCTTTGCAACTTACAACCAAGCAAACACAGTTAAGGACTTCACCACATAACATCTGAGGGAGTAGCTGGGGGAGCGAGCTGTCTTTAAAAGGTAGTGCCTTCCACAAATGCTTCCTTATGCTACTTTTTGGGGTACATTTTGACTGGGCATTTCATGTTCATTTTCTTAATTGAATAGGCTTGTAGTGACCTGAGTTCTTATTTACCTGTTTGGTTTATTTGGCATTTACTGTGAGAAGGTAAATATAACAAGATATGGTGAGTAAAAAGTGGCATAGAAATATAATGAATGAAATGAACCTCTCTATCAGTTATTATTGAAGGGACGCGGGTGGCGCTGTGGGTAAAAGCCTCAGCGCCTAGGGCTTGCCGAACGAAAGGTTGGCGGTTCGAATCCCCGCGGTGGGGTGCGCTCCCACTGCTCGGTCCCAGCGCCTGCCAACCTAGCAGTTCGAAAGCACCCCCGGGTGCAAGTAGATAAATAGGGACCGCTTACTGGAGGGAAGGTAAACGGCATTTCCGTGTGCTGCGCTGGCTCGCCAGATACAGCTTGTCACGCTGGCCACGTGACCCGGAAGTGTCTCCGGACAGCGCTGGCCCCCGGCCTCTTGAGTGAGATGGGCGCACAACCCTAGAGTCTGTCAAGACTGGCCCGTACGGGCAGGGGTACCTTTACCTTTACCTTACCAGTTATTATTGTCCACTCTTCATTCTGGCTGTGGGGCAATGTATATTGGGCTATACAGTTCCCATTTTCAGCTCGCTCATGTTGTTGGGCTTCAAATAAGATTAGCTGCAACCAGCACTACTAATGGTAAGGGATCTCACAAGCTGGAATCCAACAACTTGTAGAGTGCCAGTTTCCCCATCCCTGACTTACACTCTTTGCAACAACACTACACCTAGTTTTCCATCCCTAGTCCTTGCCCTATGTACATCCCATGTACAACCTATGAACAGCAGCACCCAGGAAATTATTATGAGAGTTGTCCATGGCACTGTGAGGACTATTATCACTAACTCTTCTATATACAACTTCATCTGGATTAGAGAATAGCATAGGTCACTAGGAAAAGTGTAGGCAAATACAGAAAATGCAAGGAAATGACATTGCCAGCCACTACCTGCCATGGTTGATTCTTCTGAAGTTTCTTTCTTTCTCCCTCTGCCATTGTTCTGTGTTTGGATGTGGATGAAAGCATATGCAGCGCATGGGCCACTGCATAGACAGCATTGTAGATACAGTAGCTGTGACCAGTCATGCTCATTTCAAAAACAGGTCCAGGAAGATTCTCCAAACTCTCATCTCCAGTACAGATATCACCCACCACATCATCCAAAGCAGAGCTTGGGAAAACACAGCCAAATGCCTGTCCCCAGAAATCTCTGATAAAACCATCATCTGCTGTGCTGGGAGGGTTTCTGCCCTGAAGAAATTCTCTGAATCCCTGTACCTCATTGAAGTGGATTGAAAAAGATATAGCACCATGGAAGGCTTGGATATCCCAATCGCGTTGGTAGGAAAATGATTTGAACTCTATCTGTGCTGTCAGGATCCAGACTATACCTCTTGGCATTTGTGTTGTATCTTCCACTTCTGGTAGATATAGCACCCATCTCAAAAATATTATGGAATCTGCTTCTCCATAGCAGACAAATGCATTGGCTGTGCTGCTCATAACTCTGTCAAACATTTCAGCTCCTTTTTTTATTATGTCTCCATTCTCATCATCAAAGCTGAAATTTTGGGGACACGTTTCTACAAAGGCTAAACATATGCCACTCTGGGATAATAAGGGAAGCATGTGTTGTAGAAACATTTCTACTTTATCATTGTCATCAGCAATGAATCCAATCCATATCCATTTGAAATGGATGAGTAACTGGAGAATCCCCAGGAACTGAATGCTATCATTTGGGACCATCTGATAGGATGAAAGAAATTCAGTGATATATGTCCTCCGAGGAGTGGAACCATACAAAAGCTAAATGTTTATTGGAAGTGGAGTGGGTAGAAAACCAAAAAAAATTATATATATATTAAAAGAAAACATGCATTCATTCTTTTCAATGCTATCTCAAATAGATTAAATTTGGACAAAGGTATTTTTCTTTATTTTTTTTAAGTACACTGTATGCTTCAATTGGCTTATCAGTTCTGGGCAGACTGTGTTATTCCAAAAGCCACTGTTCTTTAATGAATCTGTTAGTACACTAATTTGCTTGGTTTTGAGATACGAAATTTTATATTCTGGCATGATGTTAAAGATTTAAGTCATAATTTTGGGACTATGAACAGGTATACTTCTTTTTCTTAATGGAGAAACAGGAAACCTTGTGTTCTTCCTGCTGCTCTTGCAGTAGACCTCACTCTTATAGGCTGGAGGAGTACCATCATAATCAAGGAGGAGAAATGATTTGTGGCTAGATTAAAGAGCCCCTTCCCCATTTCAGGTTAGATTAGGAAAATGTTCTGAATGAGTTTACTACATTACTAAATGGGTGGGGGGATAGGATGACTTGATTATGTCGTTCAAATGGGTTACATTATTTCTATTTAATAGCAAATGTGGGCAAATAGTAGTCAAGACACCAGGACAATGGGAGGCCCTTATCCAGATTTTGCATGCATCACCAATTAGATGTCATGTGTAGTTCCTTCTGATAATAACAATAAACAACTCTTTGTGGCTTCCAGCACATATAAAAAATAAATAAAATGTCAAACATTAAAAACTTCCTAATACAGGGCTGCCCTCAGATGTCTTCTTAAAGTTGTGTGGTTCTTTATCTCTGATGGGAGGGAGTTCCACAGGGAAAGCACCACTGCCAAGAAGGCCCACTGCCTGGTTCCTTCTAACGTCACTATTTGCAGTGAAAAAGGTGCCAGAAGACCTTCGAATGAGGAACTCAGTGTCTGGGCTGAACAGTGGGGGTGGAGACGCTCCTTTGGGTATACTCAGGTTTCCATTTTTTAATTTTTTTTAAAAAATGACTGGTCAGTGGATCAATTAGGTAATTGGTCTTATATGAGGTTCACTATAGATATTAATGTATATAACATCACATATACCCAAGCGTAATAAAACCAATTCTTACATATTTGAAGGTCAAGGTGTTACCCTTGACAGCATCCTTGTGGTTATTATTAACATTTGTACATTTCTTCTTTGTCACTAAATAAAATGTCCTTATTTGTAAGAGTAGGGCTATGGCAGTGAAAGTTGTGATCGCAAACCAGAACAGAATTGTACTGAGCACTGTAATTACTCAGCAGCAGCAGCAGCAGAAGAAGAGTTTGGATTTGATATCCCACTTTATCACTACCCGAAGGAGTCTCAAAGCGGCTAACATTCTCCTTTCCCTTCCTCCCCCACAACAAACACTCTGTGAGGTGAGTGGGGCTGAGAGGCTTCAAAGAAGTGTGACTAGCCCAAGGTCACCCAGCAGCTGCATGTGGAGGAGCGGAGATGCTAACCCGGTTCCCCAGATTACGAGTCCACCGCTCTTTACCACTACACCACACTGGCTTCCTTCTAAAAGTTTATAAAGGAGAATGTGAGATCCAAATGCAAAAGGATAGCAATTGGATCCAGAAATGTTTGAAATGTCCCTCACAATGAACAACAGAATAATTAATGGGCCTAAAGAACTTTAAGCACTTTTGAATAACTTCACATGTATATGGCCTAAAAGAATATTTTTGTCTTTTTCTCCACTATTTATAAGTACTGTTTTCCCTTATCTGCATATCTTCTTCTTCTTCTTCTTCTTCTTCTTCTTCTTCTTCTTCTTCTTCGATCACTCGTAGCCAAGTAAGATTGTCTTCCATAAACACGGTTTCAACAGTTGGTCTGTAAGTGATTGTGGAGACCAATTCTGGATCCCCATGTCCTTCCACAGTGGAGACATTGGTCTCCAGATGGGAGTTGATCATGGTGAGGGTGTGCCAAGCATGCCTTCCTCTTAGCACATTTCTCCCTTGTGTTCTGAGTTCAAGCATCTTCAAAACCCATGAAGGCTGTTCTCCAACTGGAGCGCTCGCAGGCGGGTGTTTCCCAGTTGTTGGTGTTTATACTACATATGGCATGCTACATATCTGCATATGGCATTCATATAAATGGTAAGGTCTACATGTTTACATGAAATGTACCTTTCCCTGTCTCTCAAATATTAGGCCACATGTGGTAAAAAAGAAAAATGGTTAAAAATGACCATACATTTCTAAACTCCGCACACACATCCTACCTGTGGAATCTTGTAGATACTCAAAACATTAGCTATGTGGTGAGACATTTCTGAGTGAAGTGCCCCAATGACTGAAAGAAGATGATCTTGGAAGTCACATTTATAGTTGGGGATAAATCTGTCTCTTGTTGAAAGAAGTTTCATTGTAGCATGATAAGTGAATGCAGCATTGGAATAGATGTCATACATATGAAATCCCAGGGTGACATTTGGTAGGATCTTAGGGTTTTCATTGATCTCGTTTATAGCAAACACAAAGGCCAGGATGTGCTGGTAGTTCTTAGTCACTGCACTATGAAAAGATTTGCATTTTGTTATATTTATTTCCTACACTTTGTAATAGTATTTCTATTACACCATGCACATTTCTTCTTATTATTAAGTTGTTTATTGTTGTTGGTTTTGAACATTACAGTACTGGAGTCCAGTACTTCATAAATTAATCATTTATTCAGGTGCTCAGCATTATGTTGGCATATCAAATATACAAGTAAGGTACCATTTCTCCTGGATCAAGAATGAGTTCAGAGCTGTAGTCTTCATAATTTATATTATAATGATAATTTATATTATTTTATCTAGTTATTTAGCCTTCTTTCCCCTACCTTATCAGCAATACAACAAAACGGATCACAAAATTCTATTTTCAAATGCCTATTTGTTCTATTTTCAATTGCCATCTAAAGACATTAGTATAATATAACTATTTAATGGCCATAGAAATATAGGACTGGATCAAATTATCCTTGGCATGATGTTATTGAGAAGTGTTGTAACAGAAAATGCTATGTTTTGTGTCCCTACCTTTATCACCTTCAGAATTGGAATAATGTCACCAAACTGTGCCTGCCTGAAACCAAACCATAGCATTTTGCAGCTTTTGGACAACATAGAGCACATTATCTCTATCTGGAAAACTTCCAGTGTGTAGATCACTGGGACTAAACTACCTGGACTAAGCTATATCCCTATTCTGGGATTTCTAGTTGATTGGACTCAGTGATCTCTTTGTTATACAAAGCAACTCTGTCATTCTCTTTCCTTCCTATGGAGATTATATTCTGAGGTAATTGTTTCTCACTGGCTCTTTCCATTCTACTAGCTTTCCATTATGCCCACTATATCAATGATGTCTTCTAAGACTAAGTACTCCAATTCACCCCATTGGAGGCGTCTGACATTAATGTATAAACACTTGCATAAAGTTTCTCTTTACAAGTCTTTTCAGCACTCGTATTTTAATCTGTGATGCATTGGCCTCTCTGAATTGATTTCCTGTGTTCTTCTGCATCTGCTCGACCACATTATCTCTATGTGGAATATTTCCAGGGTATGTTCTACTGAGACTCTATATTCAAGTTCTAAGCTTAAATATTTCCTGTCCCATAAACTGAAAAAGTACTTAAAATGTCTCTCTTTTTCTCATTTATTTTGCTACTTCTGAACCATGGGGAAATATGAAAAAAACGGACAGGATATTTCCTTCAGTTTTAGAAAGCTAGCCCAAACCTGTGTGAAAGATTGATAGCAAGAGGAAGGAGGAATGTTATCATGCACTAAGGAGAGGATTGGATCAGATGCTTTTCAATTTCCCTTCCAACTTTATCATTCTATAGGGATGACATTAGTTGCCAGTTCAAAACTTGTAATGCTAAATGGTAGCTTCAATTTCATGAGAGAATCAGTTGAATAGGCAGCATGTGTCTACTCCAATGAGCAGGGAATCTGAGACTTGGGTCCATCCTTCTGCCACTGGTGGCCATGCAACTCCAAAGTAGCAATAAAGCTGGATTACCATACCATATCAATATTGCCTAGATATCATGCTTGCTAAAGCTGTGTCCCTTAACAGCTGTAATTTTTTGTCATTTTGGAGTGTGAGTCAACATAGAAATACATTAACACATCATGCTAAAAGGTTTAGTAATGAAAATATATCTTTCATGCACTGCTACAGAACAAATTTGCCAATTCTACTGTATTGGGAGCTTGTAAAATAGAAAATATCCTAGGTATACTGTAGAAAAAAGTATTTCTTACATTGCTTCTTCAGATAGTTTCTGGGGAGGTTGTTCATCAAAAGCCTTTGGACTTGAAAGGATTATGCTCTGAGAACCAATGCTTCCAAAGATTATGTCTCCAGGCTGATAATACCTGTGAAGAATATCAAAGGGATCCTGCATTCTATATTTAACAACAGAAGTGGCCAATATTTGGGACAGTAGGAGCATATGCAATACCACTGATGCAGGCATCCTGAATACTAATCTTTACTATTGATCTTGCTCCCTGTCTTCAGATGTAACATAATTATCGGTGTCGAGCCTGCAATGTCCCTGCACCCTAATTTTGGAATTTAAGATCTTGCATCTCAAACAGGAAACTCATGGACCTTTATCTCTCCCAAATTCTGCTCCTTAGTTCAGCATTGTATGGGACTGAGTTATATTTATTCCAAAGTTACAGTATTTTAATTAGTTCTGTTATTGACTATGCTACTATAGCTCTCGGGGATTCTGCAAGCAGCAGAATCAATTGCAGTTTGTTAGCTAATTACAGGGGACTCAGATGAAAGATGTATTCTCTGGAGAACAGTGAAATAAATACATGATTGCCATCTCTGAAGGAAAGTAATATCTCTTACTCAGTGGGATAGCCTTGAGTAACAAGAAGAAAATGGGGCTAGTAGTTAAAGAAATTGATCTGGATCCAAATCTGGAGCCAAAATAAAAAACATGAGAAGCTGCCTTAAACTAAGCCAGACAATTTGTTCACCTAGCCCCATATTGTCTACACTGACTGGCATGGGTTATCCACCTTTTAAAACAGGGGTCTCTGAATCCTACCTGCAGATACCAGCATTTGAACCTGGTACCATCATTATTGTTAGCTGAAGCTCTACCACTGAACTATGGCCTATTCCCCAAATTGGTAGATGTAATCAGTGCTAGATGAAAGCAGTAGTGACAATATGTTGGAGGACAGGACTGTATGTGTTCATTAGCTTGCAATGTAGTTTCCAAGTTGGTCCATTGGAGTTGGTCAGAGTGGAGGAAAAACTACTGCAGTGTTAAAGGGTGATTCCACTGTCACCCCAGTCACCTTATGTAGTTGGAATGGAGAGGGGGCTGCAATTTAGTTATTCACCTCAACAATAAAATGTCTTGGTCTGCCCCTGCTACCTTCCCTTATGTGTTTTCTCCACACTTGATGGTTATGATTGTAGAAGGCTTAATTGAATGCAGATTGAAAAAAGATTATGGGTAAATTTATCACGGGCTTTTCTCTCCCTCCCCACCCTTTAAGGAAGGAATGAAAAATTAAAACATATAATTAAATAAATAGTGAATTGGGATTGAGACTTGAACAATATATGAAATTCTGGTGTATTCTGACTAATTTAGTACAAAGTTATGGCTCACTGAGGGAGCAATCCTACACACAAGAAGCTGGTATAAAACAATTTGGTGTAAGTTAAGGTGGCATAAACTTACAGCACTCCCTAAACATGCTCAGCTGTAGAGTTGTTGCTCTGCCTCATCCTGACAGTGGGAGTAGGTTTCTACACCGGGTTGCAAGGTTATGTGACTGAGCAACACAGTATATTATGACTATCCCACACATAAAATATTACTGTAATGTCACCGGAACTTAGAAAGCAGTCACACACTGAGTTAGACCACTGTTCAGTTTAGCTCAGGACAGTTTACAGAAAGGTAGTAATTCTTAAAAATTTCACATGAGGTTGCTCCTCACCCTGCCAGCCATTGGTTGAACAAGAGATTGAAGTACAGATTATCTGTATGAGAACACTGAACCACAGCTCAGTTTTGATCACAATGATGTAACATTTTCGGAGTAAAGATGCAAGCCAGCAACTCAAGGCTGAAGGCTAAGATAAAGAAGATCTCCACAGCTACCCTGTATTTCCCCATAAAATTCAGGTAGGCTGCAATGAAGGATAACCAAACACTGCAAAATACTAACAACAACAACAACAACAATAACACTTTATTACAGTCGTAGACCAGCATAAGGAGGGAGGGGCACAATCTTTTAAAGTCATTTAAAATAAAAAAGATCAAAAAACAAACAAACAAACACTAAAAGAAGTTAAAACAGAATATATATAAGAATCCAAAAGAAGCTAAGAAGGTCTTAAAGAAGGGTTAGGAACATCATACAAGAGTGAAAGAGAACAAAAGGCTAGTATATATAAGACCACAGATATCAATCTATAGAGCACTCCAGTATGGGTGCCCATTGCATGGACAGGTGGAGTCCCCACCTCCACCCCAGGCGACTCCCGAGTGGAATAATGACTCAAGACAATGTGCTATGGGATTAAAACTGGTCACAGCTTTATTAGGTTTCAGATGTAGGGAGACCTTGGCTCAGGCATTGGGCATTTGTCCTTCCCAGTTCCCAGCCGGGGATCTGGGGGACATCAGGGTTATCCAAAATGTGTGGGGATTGGGCTGGCTCTGGAGAACATATGTTCAAGCAGAGAGCCCACCCCCTGTTTCACTGCCATCGCAGGGGAGAGCAATAACAACCTCTCGGCATATGACCAATGCCTCCCCTCAAGACCCCTTTAACGGGGAACCCTGGGATCACCGCCGCAAGGGGGGGGTCACCACTTCATGCTCTCCCCCATTTAGGGAAGATAGACTAAAAGATTCCACCCAAGGCCTGAAACCGATTCACAGGTAAGATCCACCCTCTGTTGTGTGGGCCCTATCTGGCCGATCCCCTGGCAACGCCTCCCCAGGTGGGACTGGGCGACTGGCTGAGGTTACCACAGCCTGTTTCCAAGTGAATTGAAAACCATCGTTCATAGTTAGTGGGGCAAGGCCAAGGGGAAATAAAGATAGTCTGAGCCAGTAGTTGAGTATGGTCACCCACACTGAAGTCTCCACTTTTATGAAACCTTTCTCTAGTCTCAGGGTGGCATTAGAGACACATTGTGGGACTTGAAGGGCTGATCTTAGAAATTTGGATTGTACAAATTCTAGGGATGAAAAAATAGAGAAGGGGCCCAGCTGGGCACCATAGACAAGTTGTGCTATTGTTTTGGCTTCAATGAATTTGAGTGCTGCAGGTATATAGTGGCCACCTCTGGTTTTAAGAAATTTAAGGACTGCAGATGAGCTGCTGTGCAGTTTCAGCAACATGTTCCCCATGGGCTTTCCTACTGCTGGTAGAGTGAAAAACTACCCCCAGGTATTTGAAACAAGAGACCTGCTCAATCTTGTGGCCATCTATGCTCCAAGAGCGGCTCAAAGGCCTTTTGGCAAATGCCATGAGCTTAGTTTTCTGATAGTTGAGTTCTAGCTGGTCCTCCTTGCAGTATTGTGTTAATGTTCCCAGTGCTCTTTTGAGACCAAAAGGTGTTCTTGAAAGTATTGCTGCATCATCTACATACAGCATGACAGAGATGTGTCTTTGAGCAAGTTTTGGAGGGTGAATGTTTATGTTGTGGAGATGGCCCACCATGGAATTAATGTAATAATTAAATAAGAGTGGGGCCTGTATGCAGCCTTGCTTGACACCTTTCTCAGTTTCAATGGCATCAGTAAGATGGCCCCAGGGGTTACATTTTACTTTGAGTGAGGTCCCTTCATGAAACGTACATATTAGAGTCTATTGAGGTAGCCTCCAGTTTTTCTGGATATGGAGTCAAATGCTGCTTTGAGGTCTGTAGTTTGCAGGCTCCTCCTTTTTTCCTTTTATATATAACATGCTGAAAGTGGTGAACTGGGCTTCATGGAGGTTCTTGGAAAGGAAAGGCACAGGAAAGCTCAAGGCACAGTAAAACACTGTGGTTGAGCCCTCATTTCAGTGGCAGAAAGGGAATTTCAAGATGTCTTTATAAAGGGAGAACAATTTCAAGAACATCTTGCCTATAAAATTATTTATAAATTACTAGGCATCTGTAGAGTTCTAGTGCATGTACAGACTGGGATAGCTCACAGAACAAAGAAAGCCAGAGTGAAGCAGGTAAGTGCCAGGAAACCCATGTAGCCCAAGACACAGTAAAACATGATAGTGGAGCCCTCATTACATTCTAATAAAATTTCATCATTCATGGAATTAGTGTCAGTATGTGGAAATGGGGGAGAGGTTTCCCACCATACAACACAAAGCCCTGTTTGGATAAGTGAGCAAGAAAGAACAATGGAGGTGGACAATCTTTTCCCCACCCATTTCCTCATCCTGGATCCTGGTTTGGTAGCCATGAAAGCCAGAACCACAGTCACCGTCTTGGACAGCAGACAAGAAACAGCCACTGAGAAGATGATGCCAAAGGCAGTTTGTCGGAAGAGACACGTCACCCTCTGAGGCTGGCCAATGAATATCAAAGCACAAAGGAAGCAGAGCAGAAGGGAGATGAGGAGAGTGTAGGTGAGGTCCCTGTTGTTGGCTTTCACAATGGGGGTGTCGTGGTGCTTCCTGAAAATCCCTAGCACTAGAGCTGTGATCAATGAACATGTGAGAGCACCAGTGGCTAAGATGATCCCCAAAGGTTCCTCATATGACAAGAAATGTATACGCTTGGGAATGCATGCATTTTTATCTTCGTTTGGATAATGATCTTCTTGGCATTGAAAGCAGTCAGGCATATCTGAAAAAAGGAAGAAATGTTGTAGTCTCTACTATATCAAAGTAGGTTTTTATAAAAAGAAGATTGATTTGAGAATTTGTTTTTGTATAAAGTGACCTATATAATGAATAAATATAACACATGCACTATATTACACTTACTGAATGTTCAATTCTGCGTGGGTTGTAAAATGTGTGTACATAACAGTTGTCACAACCATGGTTCATTACATATTCCAAAAGAATTATCACATTTCAAAGCATTTTCCAGAGTATCTAGAATAATTTATCCTATTAGTCCTAGCCCCTTCAACTCCTCTAGCATGTCATCATTTGAAACTGTAACAATGTAAGATTCATTGTGTTACTTCCAAATTGTACACACATTTCAAATACAGAATGATCTATCTCCTCTTGTTGAATGTATCATGGACCATTTTGTCCCACCATTTAGCCCAAGAGAAGTATCATGGGAGAATGGCTGGCTAGGCCCTATTATGTTCAAGGATCGAGCCTATCAGAAGACATGGAATTGGGTTTACTTGAGGCATCTGTTCCCTTCTGTACCAGTCTCAATACAGTTTTCTGCTTACTCATTCCTCTGTATCAATTTGGGATTACACATTTATCTTTTGGGAGAAGGGCAACTGAAAGTAAATTTTTTTTTGGGGGGGGGGGTATTCCATAGGCATAGCCAGGATTTATTTTAGGAGAGACAGGTATTATGTTGGGAGGCAGAACTGAGTTATCTGTGACACAATTGGTCAGTTAGTTAAGTATTTGTTTTTATTTACTAGATTGGGGGGGGCGTTGCCCCCCCACACCTATGCCCATGGGGTTTTCCATTATTAGACTACAGTTAATGCAGGATGTGGTGGTTTAATTTGTTAATTGGCTCTTTTACTTTGGTCACGTGCATTTGACCTAAATTTGGCAAGTACATCATATAGGGAGGAGGTGGGTGCTTGGAGTTATTCCCTTGTGACATAATGCTTTCCCAACCTTCCTCTTATTGCTAGCTGCCTTGAAGTGTATTAGGGAGTGGGGTCAAGGTTCAAGAAGCTTCTTCTTTCCAAATGCTGCCCAAGAGATATGGGATGGAAGAGTGAGGAGTCCCCTCAGCTTGTATTGGATAAGGGCCAGCAATGAAAAGCACTGACCTATAATCTCGAGCCAGTGTAGTGCTGCGGTGTTGCAGAATTGGTGCAAACTTTAGTTATGCTTAAATATAGGATTGGATTATTAGTTATTTTGTTGCAAATCTTTAATTATAGTTAAATTAAGTGTTGAGCTATTACCCAATGGGACTGGAACCTCAAATCCTCCAGCTATCTCTTTCCTTACCTCAGGACTCCCCACAAACCCCACAGAGCTCAGCATCCTACTAGAGCGCTTTTGTCTGGATGGACTGTGCCTTTTAACAATAATAATGCCTCTTGCTAGCCTGGACTGAGAGGGTAGAAAGGTGTGTAAAGGTGCACAAATTTATCTTCTGTGTAGCTAGAATGTAGTCTATTGTATTAAGGCAAGAGTCATAATTTGATCTATCTACTGTTATATCTGGATACATCCCTGAAAATCTGTTCATAGGAGTATGTGGCCCTTGGGCTTAACATTTTCCCCACCCTGGTTTTAACCATCCTGCTATTGTCTGTTGTCTCATTCTGCAGTAGGTATGGGTAACCTTTGGGCCTCCAGGTGTTCCTGCACTACAGTTCCCATCATCCCTGGCCATTTACATGAATGCTGGGGCTGATGGGAATTGTAGTTCAGCAATATCTGGAGGGCCAGAGGTTCCCCACACCTATTCCAATTATCTGTTGAGATTACTTTTTGATGTCGAGGCCTGCATGCATTATTCTCTGAATTATGTACAACTTATTTGATAACCCTGTGTGCAACCAATCTTACCTTTCTCATTTGATATCTTATTTTCTGGACACAGAATGCAGTCATAACAGCAAGACAGCTGTCCTTCCTTCTTTTTCTTGCTATAACCTGAATTGCAGTGATCGTTGCATAGAGAAAGGGGCTGTACCTAATCCATAAGTGAAAGGGGAGAATGTGAATTTTGTGTGGTTTTAATACCAAGGTGTTTGATAAGTAAGATTAACACCATTCAGATAGCAAATTGAAGATAGGCACACTCAGAAAGTGACACAGTTACCTCTTACACTGTGAAAGTTACCCATTGGGATGTATCTCCTTCCCTTTCAGTACAGCCCTCTTACAGTGACAATGCTTCACTGTCCTTTAATGAATGCTAACACACAGGCACTAGAGGGAGACAGCCATGCAAAAAATCTGTCATTTTTATTATGAATAGAGGAAGATCTTCAGAAAAGGATGCCCATTTTGTTTAAAAGTATGCGTTACTAACAGTGATTATTTTATTTTATTTTCCAGTGGGTTTCCTCAGGGAAAGCAGTGAGACAAAAATGAAAATATCTTATAAAAATAAAAACCAAACCACTCAGACATGGATTTCAAAATCCCGGACCTGTGCCTCGAAAGCATGACACAAAAAAGAAGTGTGGATGAGCCCAGTGCCC
Organism: Podarcis liolepis; assembly: GCF_965112155.1. Taxonomy (NCBI): domain Eukaryota; kingdom Metazoa; phylum Chordata; class Lepidosauria; order Squamata; family Lacertidae; genus Podarcis; species Podarcis liolepis. The sequence continues at coordinate 23,579,969 of NC_139573.1, read as the reverse complement.
CTGTAAGGAAACTGCACAAACTGCTGTTTCTAAGTCCTACCTGGTTAAACCAGCTGTGCCACACAATGGCATCTTCATTAACAGTGAATTCTTGCTCTGGAATTGGGGTTTCAGGATCCATCTTTCCAACTTTTACTCGAACAAAAGATTGGTTTGGGAATGTGACCCAGTTTACAATATCAAATCCACCTATTAATACTCTATTTTGATCAAAAGAAACCACATCCCCAGCAGTGTTGTTAAATGAGACTTGTTTCAGAAAGTGGTGGATCTAGATTGAAAAGGAAAACACAGATGCTTAACAAAAGGAACTTGAACCATTATCTCTGAGATATAATAGTCTGCCATTGTGGAATGCATTGGGTTGTTGTTTTTTTATCCTGGACCTTGTCAACACCAGTGAAAAGGTTTCCATACTGTCGTGGAAAAAACATTATATTTATTCAATATAACATCTTAGAAGATCTGCAAGCCAACACACATAATTATACTAATCAAAATATAGTTCAGGTAGCGAAGTCACTAAGATGGGAGAAGCCATGTCTCTCCCTCCCTCCCTCCCTCCCTCCCTCTCTCTCTCTCTGGCATGTTTCTAATTGAAACCTGTGGTCTTGGAACAAGGGACCTCCTTGCTTTGAGAGCATCGGATATTTAAAGTTAACAAGTGCCCAACAGCCCCAACAGCTCAGCATTCACCCTAACACACATGCAAAGCCCCCTTCTCCCAATGATCCCAAACAAGGCAGTGTAAAGTGGCCAAAGAGAACCCTTAACCCAATACTGCCTTACCATCTCTTCACTTGTCTTTACTGGCAGCCTATCAGCTAATTAAACCAATCAAAACTCATTGCCACTCCATGCAAGTTGCTCTCAACAGCTTGAAGTAGATGAATAAGGGGAGCCCCCAGGCCTATTTGGAGCTCCTGTAAAATTCCTACTCAGCTTCCAAATGGGCAATTAGCAAAGTCCATACTGCACAGGGAAGGAGGGAGGGAGGGAAGGCACTCCAAAGAGAAGACTAGAGTGTTTCTCCCTCTAGTGGCCTGGGTTGGCCAATCTTCTCACATAGAATCAACAGAATCTTCTTCTGAGGGGGAGCTGGGGTTTGCCCCAACTTGAGTATGAGGATGTCACAAGTCACACTGAAACTCCTCTTTCTCTATATGATGTTACCTGTATTAAATAATGTAATATATCAGCAGTGAAATGTTATTAATGACAACACCATTTATGTTTGAATATTTCTCACAGGCCTTACCTGCCATGGTACAATATTCTGAAGTTCCCTTCTTTCTTCTTCTGCTATTGTTGTATATTTGGATCTGGATGAAAGCAAGGCATGTAAAGCATGGGCCACTGCATAGACAGCATTATAGATACTGTAACTGTGACCAGTCATGCTCATTTCAAAAAAAGGCCCAGGAAGGTTCTCCAGACTCTCATCTCCAGTACAAATATCACCCACCACATCATCCAAAGCAGAGCTTGGGAATACACAGCCAAATGCCTGTTCCCAGAAATCTCTGATAAAACCATCTTCTGTTGTACTGGAAGGGTTTCTGCCCTGAAGAAATTCCTTGAACCCTTGAACCTCTTTGGAGTGGATTGCGAAAGATAGAGCACCATGGAGGACTTGGATATCCCAATGCCGTTGGTGGACAAATGATTTTAACTCCATCTGAGCTGTTAGAATCCAGATCCTACCTTTTGGCTTTCGTATTGTGTCATCCACCTCTGGCAGAAATAGTACCCATCTCAAAAAGATTATGGAATCTGCTTCTCCATAGAACACCAATGCATTGGCTGTGCTGCTCATGACTCTGTTGTAGGTTTCAATCCCTTTTTTCATTACTTCTCCATTCTCATCATCTTCATCAAAACTAAAACTTGAAGGGCATGTTTCTACAAAGGCTAAACAGATGCCCTTCTGGGAAAATAAGGGAAGCATGTGTTGCAGAAACATTTCTACCTTATCATTGTCATCAGCAATGAATCCAAACCATATCCATTTGAAGTGAATGAGTAACTGTAGAATCCCCAAGTACTGGAGGATATCATCTGGGACCATTCGATAGGAGGAAAGGAATTCAGTTTGAAGTGTCCTCCAAGACATAGAACCATACAAAAGCTAAAGGTCAATTTGGAGAGAAGTAGGCAGAATTATTATCTTACCATAGGGAAAGTTGTGGTACTAAGCTGCCATAGATTCATGTCACTCATCAAACAATATAGTTCCTTCTTACAGATTGTAGAGGAGAAGTATGTAGTCCAATGCAAAAGAAGGATAACAGTCCAATAACGTATAAACAGCCCTCAACATGAACAGTAGAAAAATTAAAAGACATAAAGAATTCTAAGCCCATCTGAATCATCAAATGAAAAATTCACGTGTACATGACCTGATCTCCTCAGATGTGTTGATAACAATATTACTAAAGCTCATATAAGGAAAGGTTTCTATTCACTATGTAATAAAGATAAACATTATTTTGATTTCTCTGAATAACATGTTCAATGAAATGATGAAACATATTTGTTTATACCCATTGCTGTCTTTGAATGGTTATGACACATCTGAAAATAAAGAAGAAAATGGCATAAAATGTAGATTCATGAATCACACAAGCACTCTACCTGAGGAATCTTGAAGATACTCAAAACATTTGCTATCTGGTGAGATGTTTCTGAATGCAGTGCCCCAATGATGGAAATCAGATTTTCCTGGATGTCACATTTGTAGTTGGGGATAAATATATTCCTTGTGGAAAGCAGTTTCATTGTGGCATGATAGGTCAATTCAGCACTGGAATAGATGTCATAAATGTTGAATCCCAGTGTCACATTTGGTAGGAGCTTGAGATTTTTATTTAGCTCCTTTACTGCAAACACCAAGGCCAGGATGTGCTGGTAATTCTTTGTCACTATACTGCAAAGATATTTGCATTTAGTGTTACATGCATTTTCCACATTTTATAAAAGTATTTCTACTGTGCTGTGCACATATTTCATTATTACTATTCACCACAATGTTGCTATAACCTAGTACTGTGTACTTATTACTGACTGCCTACCATTAATATCATCTATTACATTTCTTTTTTAAAAATTAATTTTATATTCAAAATTAAAACAAAACATATTATCTAGAAACATATCATCCATATTTTCCCCCTTTTTCCTCCCTCCCCCCACAGAACCCACCCACCCCCGACTTCCTTCAGTTCCAGTCTTTGATTTCTCTAAAAATGCTGTTTTCTGCATGTTACACAATTGTATAGATCCTCAAACTATTTAAGTAATAATTATCAATAAAAAGTTTGTGAATGTTTATTCAAAATACTAAAGAGGGTAAAAGCATTTCTTACACAGGCTCTTCAGATAGCGTCTGTGGAGGTTTATGTATGAAGTCTTTTGGACTGGAAAGGATGAGACTCTGAGAACAAATAGCTCCAAATATTATGTCTCCTGGTTGAAAATATTTGTGAAGGATGTGGTAGGGATCCTGGATTCTACATTTAGCAAAAGGACTATTGCCCACTATGAGGAGAATCATCAGCTGTAACACCACCGATGCAGCCATTCCGAGTAAAAAACCCCCACTCTTAATCTAGATTACTTTTTCTGCAGAAGTAAAAGAATGATTAATGTTTCTTAGCAGCAGAACAACATGTGTCCCTGATTCCTACTTACTGAAATTTAAAATGTGATGGAACACTGTATTTCTATTCAGAATTGTATGAGAGTTGCTGTGGGTAAAACCTCAGTGCCTAGGACTTGCCGATTGTATGGTCGGCGGTTTGAATCCCCGTGGTGGGGTGAGCTCCCGTCGTTCAATCCCAGCTCCTGCCCACCTAGCAGTTTGAAAGCACTCTTAAGTTCAAGTAGATAAATAGGGACAGCTTTATAGCGGGAAGGTAAACGGTGTTTCCGTGTGCTGCGCTGGTGTTGGCTCGCCAGCTGCAGCTTCGTCACGCTGGCCACGTGACCCGGAAATGTCTCTGGACAGCGCTGGCCCCCGGCCTCTTAAGCGAGATGGGCGCGCAACCCTAGAGTCGGACACGACTGGCCCGTACCTTTACCTTTACCTTCCCTTTATTCCATCAGTCTCAGAATTCCCCCCCCCCCCGTTTTGTTATTGACTAGGCTAGTCTAACTCTTGAGTGGATTTTGAAAACAGTGACAATAATTGCAGTTCACTGAATAATTGCAGGGGACTCAAATTGCATGATTGTCATGTCCAAAAGGAAGCGTTTTCTCCCTATTAGTTGGACAGTACAGAACAATAATAAGAAAATTATACTAGCAAAATTAAATAACTTATGCTGGGAGTGGGGGATGAGAAATATTTGAGTTTTCTTCAGGCCTTTGGTCCATCTAATCCATTATTTTTTTTTTTTATAAGATTTTTATTGGTTTTACATAAGTTTTTATAACAAACAAACAAACATACACAGAACAGACAAACAAACAGATATAATTTCTTAATGTTCTTTCATAAACTTCTTTTCCTCAGACTCCCCCATACCTCCCCTTTCTGCATCCTCATGTCCAAATCTTATAGCAACTTATAAATGTTTTTTCCTGTCCTAATTCATCATAGTCATTTCATAATCTAATCTTGTATTACTGCAACCCTTTCTCTCCATAAGATCTCGACATTCTAAGCTTCATCAAGTTTATAATAGTCCTTAAGATAAGTCTTAAATTTCTTCCAGTCTTCTTCCGCAGTCTCCTTTCCCTGGTCACGAATTCTGCTCGTCATTTCCGCCAATGTCATGTAGTCAATCACTTTCATCTGCCATTCTTCCAAGGTGGGTAAATCTTGTGTCTTCCAATACTTTGCGATCAATATTCTTGCTGCTGTTATTGCATACATGAAAAAAGTTCTATCCTTTTTTGGCACCAATTGGCCGACGATGCCCAAGAGGAAGGCCTCTGGTTTCTTTAAAAAGGTATATTTAAATACCTTTTTCATTTCATTATATATCATCTCCCAGAAAGCCTTAATCTTCGGGCATGTCCACCAAAGATGATAAAAGGTACCTTCAGTTTCCTTACATTTCCAACATTTGTTATCAGGCAAATGGTAAATTTTTGCTAGCTTAACTGGGGTCATGTACCACCTATAGACCATTTTCATCAGATTTTCCTTTAGAGCACTACATGCCGTAAATTTAATACCGGTATTCCACAACCTTTCCCAGTCAGCAGACATAATATTATGACCAATGTCCTGCGCCCACTTAATCATGGTTGATTTAACTATTTCGTCTTGTGTATTCCATTTCAGCAGCAAGTTATACATTCTTGACAGATTCTTAATATTGGGTTCTAACAATTCTGTCTCAAGTTTTGATTTTTCCACCTGGAAGCCAATTTTCCTGTCTTGTTTAAAAACCTCCATTATTTGATAATAGTGGAGCCAGTCTTGTACTTTGGGTTTTAGTTTTTCATGGCTCCTCAATTTCAATTTCTCTCCATCTTGTTCTAAAATCTCACAATACTTTGGCCATCCGACCTCCATATTGAGTTTCTTGTGGGCCTTGGCCTCTAAGGGTGATAACCATCTAGGGGTTTTGTTTTCCAGCAGATCTTTATATCTCATCCAAACGTTAAACAGCGCTTTCCTTACAATGTGATTTTTAAAGGCACTATGCACTTTAATTTTGTCATACCATAGATATGCATGCCAACCAAATGCATTATTAAAACCTTCTAAATCCAAGATATCTGTATTCTCGAGGAGCATCCACTCTTTCAGCCAGCAGAATGCTGCTGCTTCATAGTACAATTTTAAGTCCGGCAGGGCAAATCCCCCTCTTTCTTTTGCATCTGTTAATATTTTATATTTTATTCTGGGCTTTTTGCCCTGCCAGACAAATTTCGCAATATCTTTCTGCCACCTCTTGAAACAGTCCATCTTGTCAATAATCTGTAAAGTTTGAAATAAAAATAACATTCTAGGCAATACATTCATCTTAATCACTGCAATTCGGCCTAACATTGACAATCTCAAATTTGACCATATTTCTAGATCTTTTTTGATTTCTGACCAGCATTTTTCATAATTATCCTTATACAAATTCAGATTTTTAGATGTTAAGTTAACCCCTAGATATTTCACCTTCTTAACCACCATCAGACCTGTCTCTTCTTGAAACTTATTCTTCTCCATATCTGTTAAGTTTTTCCCTAAGACTTTAGTTTTTTGTTTATTCAATTTAAATCCAGCTACCTGTCCAAATTGTTGGATTATTTCCAACACTCTTTTTGTACTAGTGTTTGGCTCTTGCAAAGTCAATACAAGGTCATCTGCGAACGCTCTTAACTTATAATGTTTAGTTCCGACCTCTACACCTTTGATTTGCTGGTCCTCTCTAATCATGTTCAGCAGCACCTCCAGGACCGAAATAAAAAGCAATGGGGAAATTGGGCACCCCTGTCGTGTTCCTTTTTCTATCTTAAGCTCCTCAGTTATTACATTATTTACAATCAACTTGGCTTTTTGTTCAGAATATATTGCACCCACACCATTCTCAAATCCTTGTCCTACCCCCATCCCATGAAGATTCTTTTTCATAAAACTCCACGAAATATTGTCAAAGGCTTTCTCCGCGTCCACAAATATTAGAACTGCTTTGGTATTTATATTCACCTCTAACTTTTCCAAAATGTCTATTATATTCCTAACATTGTCTGAGAGGTGTCTCTTTGGGAGAAAGCCTGCTTGGTTTCTGTGAATCTTCTCCATCAATACTCTTTTAAATCTTTTTGCTAAAATGTCTGCAAAAATTTTGTAATCCACATTGAGTAACGAAATTGGGCGGTAGTTCTTCAGTTGAGTCTTTTCAGTCTCTGTCTTTGGTATGAGTGAAATATATGCTTCTTTCCACGATTCGGGTGCCTTCTTTCCCTCTAAGATCTCATTACAGACGTCCTTTAACGGTTGTATCAACCATTCCTTTAAAGACTTATAATATCTGGAGGTCAGTCCGTCTGGTCCTGGAGATTTGCCCAGTTGCATGTCCTGAATGGCACCCTCTATCTCTTGTTCTGTTACTCTCTGGTTTAGATCCACCCTGCTTTGCTGAGAGATTTTTTGTAATCCAAATTTATTAAGGAATTTATCTATATCCTCTTCATTTTGTAATCCTTGGGAATAAAGTTTTTTGAAATAGCTCACAAAACAGTTTCTTATCTCATTGGATTTAGATATAATCTTTCCATCCACTTCTAGACTTGTAACTGTATTTAATTTCTGTCTTTTCTTAAGTTGCCATGCCAAAAGTTTACCACACTTATCTGCCGATTCAAATGTCTTTTGTTTCATTTGCTTTATTTTCCATTCTATCTCTTGGTTCATCAATTCCATATATTGTGTTTGATAAAGCTTAATCTCCCTCAAAATCTCCTGGGATTTTGGTTTTGATCTTAATTTTTTCTCTCCTTCTTTTATCTTTTCCAAATTTTTTCCCTTTTTCTCATTCTGCTTTCTCTTCTTTATTGAATTTTGTTGAATCAAAAACCCTCGCATCACAGCTTTACTTGCATCCCAGATCACTCTTTTTTCCACATCGCCCTTTAGGTTGATTTCAAAATAGTCCTTTAAAGTTTTTTGGGCCTTCAGGTGGAACTCTCTATCTCGAAACAGGGTGTCATTCATTCTCCATCTAAACTGACCAGTTGTTGTAACTTTCATTTCCATCTTCACGGCGTTATGGTCGGAACAGGTTTTCGGGCAGATTTCTACCTTCTTGATCTTCGGAGCCATTCCACTAGTCACCCATATTTGGTCAATTCTGGTCCAGGTCATCTTTGCTTGGGAGAAAAAGGTTCCCTCTCTTTCAAGAGGGTTCCTTGTTCTCCAAATGTCTATTAAGTCCATATTTTCAGTCATTTCGAAGAAAGTCTTCGGGAGTCTCCCTTCTTTAGTAAGTGTCAGTCTTTGTGTCTTGTCCATGTTTGTGGAGACCACGCCATTCATATCTCCCATGATTATCATATTATATTCCATGTAGTCCATCAGAGTTTCATGAAGTTTTTTGAAGAATTCTGCTTTACCCTCATTTGGTGCGTAGATCCCTATTATCAAGAATTTTTCTCCTTGTACCTGTATCTCCACCGCTAAATATCTTCCTTGTTCATCTTTAAACATCATTTTTGGAGCCCATTTCTCTTTTGCATAAATCACAACTCCTCTTTTTTTCACTTTGTCCGACGAAATAAATTCTTGTCCCAATTTTTTGTTCATAAGCAATCTCCTATGGGCTCTAGTTATATGAGTTTCCTGTAAACAAATCAGGTCCAGTTTTTCTCTGTACAAAATATGGAATACTTGTCGTCTCTTCAAAGGCATATTCATCCCATTACAATTCCAGCTAAGGAATTGCAGGGCCATCTTGTTATTTTTCTGGTATTCCTCCAACAGCTCCCAATTGTTGTTCCTCCTCTGTTGGTGGTGGAAGGTTCTGTCCAAACGAGAGGTTCAAGATGTCTATTACACTCTTTTGCTCAGCAATTGGGTCTACAGTTCCTTTCTGCAAATCTTCTTGATTTCTTTGCAGGAACCTGTCTTTGTCCTGTATCGTCTTTATTTTCACCTTCTTGCCCCTGTAGTCAAAAGACAGTCCCTGTGGAAATTCCCACCTGAAGAGGATGGTATTCTTCTTCAACAGGTAGACCAAATCCTTATACGAAGCTCTCAAGTCCAGGATGTGTTTAGGAATATCTTTAAAGATCTGTATCGGTGAGTTCCCAATTTGTAGGGCCTTTTCAAAATGTAGTCTTAGAATTTTGTCTCTTTCCTCCTTCGATCTCAGGGTAATCAAGCAGTCTCTTGGTGCCTTTCTATTCTGTCTTCTGCCCAGTCTAAATGCTGTTATGATTTTAAATTCGTCTTCCTCTAGATCTTCCCAGGCATCAGCAAACTCTTTCGTTAAAAAGTCCGTAAGATTGTCTCCTTCGTCCTCTGGAATTGATCGTAATTTCAAATTTCTTTCTTTCCTTTGTAGTTCCCACAATGCCAGAGTTGCGTCGTGGTCATGGACCTTCCTGGCAATCGGTTCTAATTTCTCCTGGGTTTCTCCAGCAATAGTTCTGGCTTCCTCCGCAATTTGGCGTGTGGCAGAATTTTCTTGCGTAAGCCTATTTATAGATTCTGTATTCAGGTCAAGTCTTGTTGTTAAGTCTGTCAATTTCTGTGAATTCTCTGTCAATTTCTTGGTATTTTCTGCCGTCTGTTTTGTTAGATTCTCCAAAGATTGGTTTATCTTAAGAAGGGCTTGCGACACTGCATCCATGGAGACTGCTGTACCTTTTTCTTGTCCTGTTGTCACTGTAGTGGTTATGCCTGAGATCGAGCCTCTTTTCTTGTGTTGCTGCAGCTGTTGTTGATATTGCCTTGTCTTGGCTCTCGTGCTTATCTCATCTGCTGGGCCACTCATATCCCAAGGTCGTTTCCCACGAGAGCCTTCTCCTAAAGGAAAATTCCACTGTCCCAAAGCGTAGCAACTTTTAATTCACCCTCTAGAGGGAGCAGATCAAAATGTCCACAGACAAAGACAAAGAGTATTTAAAAAGCAAATTTATCAGGAGGCTCTATATATATATTACAACACTTTCCCAGTAGATAAAGTCCCAGCTTTCTCTAATATATTATGTCCACAGAATCCAGAAACTTTGTAACAAATCAGTAGTGAGGCTTTCCACTTTGTTACTTTCACAGGAGACCACAGTCAGTTCAGTGTCCCTTTGTTTTACAAGCAGTTTGTGCCGGGTTAGAGGCTGCAGAGAGTTTCCTTTTCCTTTAAATTAATCATGCAACTTATAAAATCACTTCTCTTCCCCTCTGCCCTGCAAGCTAGAGGGGATAGTCAAAATCAAAGTCCAAATGTCGGATTCAAGCAGTTAGAGACAATATCCCATACGGATGCAGCTTAGTAACTTTTGTTGCTTTAGTTGTCATGCAGTCGGGGGAAGGCAGACTTCCTTAATTTTCACCTTTCCCGTTTTCAGCCTAATTTCAGGTAGTTTTGACACGAGTAAAGGTTCAATCTTACTCACGGGTCTTTTTTATCCAAATTGTTCAGGAAGGGAATCGGCGCTCTCCACTAATGGCGACGCGGCTTCACCCTGCGGGCTGGGTAGCGATTCTCAGCACCGCGCTCCCCGTTGTCGTTCCGGAGCCTTTAAAAAGGCTCTTTCTGCGGTAAAGGGGGGCGCTTCGGGTGCCCACCGAATCTCCTTGTTCACAGGCTCCGTTCCTGTGATTTTAGGGGTCCCCCGCTTGCCGTAGCGGGTCAGACCCGAACTCGCAGAGCCGTCCACTCTCCGGAGCTCGGAGAGGGAGCAGCCATTAGCGCTGGCGCCGAACCGGAAGTCTTCCATCTAATCCATTATTGTCCGCATCTGGGTTCAACAATATTATGTCCTTGCATGCCCGTCTGTCTGCCGGTACCTCCTATTGTGCCAATGAAAGGTTTCAGTATATAATGCTTCAAAAATCCATAATGCATTAAAAACTGCTCAATGTAGCTTGACCTCTCCTATGCCCCCTACGACATGCCCACATTTCATTGCATATGCACCCTACCTTCTATCAGAACAGAGGAGCAAAACACACTTCTTTTTAATTAAAGTGTTGCAGATCAGATACGTAGGTCAGTGTGGTTTTTTTTGTGGTCCATACTGAATTTTTTTCACCGTCTTCTGTCATAATTCCATGGATATTTTGGCAATCTGTAGACTGGGGAATTATAAAAAGATAGCATTGTGGGTTTCTTCTAATGTTATGATTAGTAATATGGAAGACAGGTTTTATATTTTGAAGAAAACACACAAACATATATAATGACTTTTATTTTATTCTGTGACAGATATGAGCAAGTCTCTTTTTAATTTACAGAAGAAACATATAATTTCTTTATTAATTGAGAATACTCATACTGCAAGAAACATCAAAATAGCCATTTTCTATTAAAGTTGTCAATAGCAAGGGTACTCATCCTTGGCTCACCTGCTTCCCAAGCAACAGTACTACTGACCTACATGTAGTCCCACATTCAGTTTTTACAATGACTCATTAAGGGGCAATATATAAAAAATTATATTACATGTAAAAGTGGTGTCCTGTTTGCTTATAAGTTACATTGGTTTGCCCGGGGCAAGTTAACATGACTGACACATACTACTACTAATAATAATTATAATAAGGATAGTAATAATATGTAAATCTTATCACTTGAATTAATAAATTTGGAGATTCATAATTTGGTAACTACAGCAGAAAAAGGTGCTGTCCCAAGTTTTCATGAACCTTGTCTCCCTTGGAGGATGGATATACAACATGATATCTCAAGATGATAGTAAATTTTGTGCAAGCTCGTAGAGAAGGAAGAGGTTTTTCATAAGAACTAAAAACCTGAGTTGTGATAGGGAACAAACTGGATACAGAGTATGACATAGAATCATAGAATCATAGGTGGTTCATAAAGCACATGCCAGGGAAGAAGAGTCTTGACTGTTTTATTTTTCAAAATACTCCTCAAGGACAGCTCTGTGTAGAGCATGTTTCAGTATAACTTAAGAAGAATATTATGGCATGGGCAGATGGGGCTCGTCAACTTGGGAAAGTAGTCCATCTAGGAGATGGAAAACTGATCCCAAACCTCCACTGCCTTGCAGGACATATTTGGGAGAAGAAAATGCTAAGCAGCAAACCCCACACAAATCCAGAGTGGATGGCATCTTGTATGCATCATTCTGGCAGCTCCTACAGCCAAGCTGGTACCAAACATATTCCAAGTGGTGGAGGGTGGGCTTGTGACCTTGGCACCACCTTTTCTGGTGGGCGGCATTGCGGTCAGGCATCCAGGACCTGATAGTGATCCGGCATGGGGCGGAGATTGACGCCCCTTGCTTGCGTCACCCTGGTCATGTCACCAGCACTGGGCAGGGCTACACCCAGCAAGGTCTTGCTGGCCAATCAGCTCTGGTAGTAGGTGTGGCCTCCTTTTGCTGGGTCTCCCTACGCACCCACACTCTTTTTATGCTTTCTTCATATATGACCTTGGTATGGACATCTGTTGGCCGCAATATTGTTGGGGCCAGGTAGGAGTTTTCTTCACTTGGCAAATTGGCCATTTGGTTTTCACCTGCCTGGTAGCAATCATCACAACTTTGTAAGGTTAGGGATTGGGTAAGTCTTTGTTTGGATGGAGGTGAGGTTGTAGCCTCCATCTGCCCCTCCTCATCAAGGATATGCTGTTAAAGGGATCCAGGAGTGTGGATTCTGTCCAGTGCCCAGATGTGGGCTGGGCCATGCCACAACCCCATTGGGGACCCCTCGGGGTGCCCTTATTTTATGTACGTCATAGGGTTCCCCCTACTTGTGGTTTACCCTTAGTTGGACTCCCTGCAGATGGGCGGGAGTCAAGATATACCTCGGATTCACCCAATGCCTGAGCCAAACTTCTCACATCTGTAACCAATAAAGTTGTGGTCTTGCCCCCCCCCCAACTTAAATACTCATATCCATGTTTTTATTATCAAAGGAAACTGTGGGGCCCAGAGCCTTGGCATGCAACTCCATATACACTGTCCATGCTTGTGCCCCAAATCAGTGTGTTATCCCCCCACCCCCACCCCACCCCCACAGCTTTGGCAGCAGGGGAGACACCTCAAGAATGCACTTACCTGAAGTCACCACAATTCCCTTTAATAAACGAAAGGGGAAAAGATCATAAGAAAGTCAGGAAAGAATAATCAATGATGTCCATCTCTATGTGTAAGGCTGGAGGGCATGATGATATCCTGGCAAGACCTGTGATGCCCAGTGCCAAAGTTTTCAGGGCTGACCTTCCAGTGAGGATAAATGAGGCGGCTGCTTCAGGAGACAAATTTAAGGGCCCCTCTTAAGGGCAAACAAATTCAATTTATTGTTTATTATGATTTTTTAATGACATGTGATCTTGTTTTATATTTGTGTGTGTTTCATATTTGTGTGTGTGTATGTGATTTGTAAAATTAATTTTTGGTGCACTAAGGTGATTGTTGGAGGCTGCAATGTTAATGCATCCAGTCATGGCAGCTAATAAATTTGGGATATTTTTCCATTGAGTATGCGCTGGTGTGTGTGCTGTTTTTATTTAGATTATCTCTTTCAAGTGGTGGCAAGTCTTGGGTGAGCCCTAGAAGCTGCCATTCAAAGTGTCCTGGCATCATAGTGAAAATCCAGGATGGCAAATGGTTTAAGAATTAATCCAATAATTGTTTGGGAATTAAAGCTGGGGAAGCTGCCTTATACGGAGTCGGAATGTTGACCAATCTCACTGGGTATGGCTCTCAGTGGCCTCTCAGGATTTCAGACATGGTTCTTTCCCAGCCAGAGGGCCCGAGACAAACCTAGGACTTCCTGCATGTGAATCAGGTGCTCTGCTAATCAACTACTACTGCCGTTCCCATGGCATTGCTAGAACACATGTTGGAAAGGCATCAACTGTGTTGTGTCCCATTTCTGATGTGCATAATCCTGAGATGTTACTCCACGTTGGGGAACACAACACCAACAACACATCACCACAGGGAACACCAAAAACATAAACCAGTTGATTTGCTTACTGGACTTTTAGCCGTACCACTAGATCTTAACACTTTCTGTTCCATACACGTTGTAGCCTTCTCTGTATGTAGCATAATTCTGGGTATTGGGTGCAGGAGCAGGCTTAAAGTTTTGTGTGTTCTTTGTGAGTTTCATTCGTTTGGACTCGGCCCATGATACATGCACTTTGAAAATACTTCAGCTTGTTTCCCTTGTCTTATATTCAAAAGAAGGAAAGAAACAAAAGAAAAAAAGGAGAGAAATTCAAACAAGCTAGAAAGTCCCAAGCTATTTATGAGACGTTGACCCAATACATACCTTACTAAGGAAGTGTGAGTTTCCCTAAATTCTGGACACAAACCTCTCTCTGGCAAGGTCTGGATTACACATGCTCTGTAGTCTTATGATCAACCACAACAAAAGCAGGATATAAATCCTAGAGTTGCTTCCAACTAAGTTCTACTCAGAGTAGACCCCCTGTCTACTCTTAAATTAAGTATTGCCCATTAATTTCAAAGAATCTACTCAGAATAGTACGAGGATGCAGCCTCTAACAGACTGAGCTACAGTAGGATCGCCACAACTTTGAGAGTTGGGTATGCATTGGTTATGCCTAATCTTGGTTGGAAGGGAGGTTGTAGCATCTGCCTGCCCCTCCATGGCTAAGGGTATCCTGTTAAAAGGATCTGCGAGGAGTGGCTCCTGTCCAATGCCCAGATGGGGACTAGGGCCATACTCCTCCTCCAATGGCGACTGCTTGGGGGACGCCCTGATTTGACGTAGGTCATAGAGCGATCCCCCCCCCCCCCACTCACCAGCTTCACCTTTAGAAACACTCCCAGTGGATGAGCAGGAGTGACATGAGCCATTGATTACCACAATGCCTTTGGTCAAACCTCACATCTGTAACCAATAAAGTCTCATTTGATCCCCAAAACCAATATGCCATGTGTTGTCTAGTTATTCGCACTTTAGGAAAAAGGGTGGTCATGGGGCCTTGATATGCAGCCGGATGAAAGCAGATTCCCACAAAATCTCACAACCACAACAACTAGCCTAGTGAGTTGTTAGGCAACAAGCCTAGCAGCTCACTTTTCCAAAGCATGTTGCAGAGTTGCAGGAGCAGGAGTCCTGATCTGGACTGGGGTCCTGATGTAGATAGTTGGCTTTAACACTTTGCCCCACTTCAGTCCCAATTCCTGCTGTTTGCATTGGTTGTGTGTGTGTGTGTGTGTGTGTGTGTGTGTGGAATCTCCCATTCTCTCCAATCAGGATTTCTAAGGTTGAAATATATTTAAGGTCCATCTTATTTTTGAAATGTTAAGTTGTTGGAAACTGTTTTTAATATAATATAGCATTGTGTTTTAATATTGTATTTTAATTGTTATAAACTGCCCTAATCTTCTTTTAAAGCCATCCAGGTTGGTGGCCACCACTGCCTTTTACAAAGGTTAATTTACTACAGCACAGCAAGGACATTTTCACCATATTGACCAAAGTCTATTGTTAAGGGGCAAACTACAGGTGTTGTTAATTTTGTGTAAAGCAAGGAAGTATACCCATTCTACTACCCTCCACCCCAAAAGGCAAGTTTAGAGCAACAGTGATTTCAAAAAGCTTAATGAGCTACTGGGTGTGATCCCATGGTCAGAAATATCAAAGAGAAGGGAGTCTAAGAAGGATGGGAGTTTCTAAAAGGAGAAATATTGAAAGCCCAAAAGCAGGCAATACCAACAAGAAATAAAAGTGGGAAGCATCTAAGGAAACCGGTGTGGCTGCATAAGGAGCTTACAGATGAGGTGAGAATTGAGAAGAGAATTCTTGGAGAACAGGTAGGTCCCTACAGACTGGAGGCAGGCAAATGTTGTCCCCATCTTCAAAAGGGGGGAAAGGGTTAACTACTGACTGGCGAGTTTGACATCAATACCAGGGAAGGTCCTAGAACAGATTATTCAACAGTCAGTTTGTGAGCAGTTAGAAATAGAAATTGTGATTACTAAGACCCAGCATGGGTTTCTCAAAAATAAGTCATGCCAGACCAATCAGATTTCTTTTTTTTTGGATGGAATTACAAACTAGGTGAATAAGTGAACTGCTGTGGATATAGTTTATCTTGGTTTCAGTAAGACCTTTGATTTGGATTTGTGGCTAGTTGACTGCCTGAACCCAAAGAGTACTCATTCATGGTCCCTCATCCTGGAAAAAAGTGACAAGCAAGATGCTGTAGGGTTCTGTCCTGGGCCCGTTGTTGTTCACTGTCTTTATAAATAACTTGGATGAAGGAACTGAGAGAATGCTCTTCAAATTTGCAGATGACAACAAACTAGGATGGGTAGCTAATGCCACAGAAGAGAGAATCAGAATTCATAATGACTTTAACAGATTGCAGAACTGGGTGAACTGAACTTCACTGGGTGAAAATGAATTTCAATAGGTATAAATGTAAGGCTCTGCATTTAGGTAGGAAGAACAAGATGCATAAAAATAGGATGGGGGACACCTGGCTTACTGGCAGTAAATGTGGAAAATATCTAGGGGTCTTGGTGGACCACAAGGTTAATGTGAGTCAACAGTGTCATGTAGGAGCAAAAAAGGATAATACAGGCTGCATCAACAGAATTATTGTGTCCAAATCAAGGGAAGTAATTGTACCACCCTATTCTGCCTTGGTCAGACCACACCTGGAATACTGTGAGGATTGAATTATTCTCACTCCATGGTCCTAATGAACACACATACTCCACCACCAACACTGTCATTAGGCTGAGGATGGACAATTCTATTGGACAGGGGTATGAGAGGTGCAAACAGACCTCTTATTCTCCATAATGCTCCAACGTGCTGTCTGTACATGCAAAGGATGGGGGAAATGGCACCACAGGATCTTTGGACAAATTCTAAACATTATACCAGCAAACTTGCGTTTTCAACATGTCTGCCAGTCAATGTGAATGCAGAGGCTGTAAGTGTTTACCAGAGAGAGTATCAGCAGGAGATGAGGGGGGTTCTTGAATCTTCCCACATTTGTCCATTTGCTCATACAAGGGCATTCAGCCTGACAGATTTCTATCACTCTGAGATCTATTTCTGTGTACATTTGAGGGGAAAACAATTTCAAAACATTCAAGGGAGTGTTTGTAGGGGAGAACTGGTGGGTGTGGAAAGTGTTAACCACTAGGTGTTGCATCCAAAGTTAGTCATACTCAAGAGTATACCCACGGAAGTTATTGGACAGGCTTAGCTTAGGTCTATTAAGTCCAACTCATCTGCCACAAGCAGAACTTAACATTGTGTACACACCATACATTCAAAGCAACCCCCCAAAAAGAATATTGAGAACTGTAATTTACTCTCACAGGATTCTTTGGGAAGAATCTTTAAGGAACTACACTTCGCAGGATCCTTTGCAGGGCAGCTTTAAATTTAAATTTATTGAGTTCTTGCAGCCAACCCAAACTGGATGAGAAACTTCATTCCCAAACGCAACTAATTGTTGGTAACTCTGATTGGCTCTGCCCCGAGATCTTCTGCAAATTTTCTGTCTCCAAGGGATGCTGATAGGATACCAGGTCATGAGGGGGAGTTCGGGGGAGGGCCCGGCAGAGGTTTTATTAGCAGGTTTTGCCTCTGCCGACAGAGGTGCCTTCACAGAGGAGTGAGAGAAGTCGGGAGAAAGTTTGAGGCGCGAGACAGGTGTTGTAGCTGCAGCTGCAGCGCCCACGCCCCTCTCGGCACTGTCCCATCTCCTAGCCGTGACTGGTCTTCGCTGCTATCCGGGTGCCTCTGAAATAAGAGAAGCAGGCAAGTCATCCCTCCTGCTTCCTCTCGTTTTCCCGCTGCAGCTTGACAAGTCTCCCCATTTGCTTGTGGGTCCGACGCAGCCATGTCCCCCCCGTTCTTCGCTGCCGCCACCGTCAAACGCCTGCTGGCCTGGAAGACGTTTACTTTCAACGAGCAGGAAGGCAAGGTGTACGAGAATGCTGTCAAGACCTTGGTGAGGAAGACCCACGCCAGTAAGCAGCTGGGGGAGCTGGAGAAGGCTATCAGCACTCAGAATCCTGGCACCAAGTGCATCACCATCACCAGACCTCTGTTTGAACAGATGTATGCGTCCTGCGGAAATAACTTCCCGCACACTCTCTTCTGCCGGCTGTGGCGATGGCCAGAGGTGCAAAGCCAGCATGATTTGCGTAGCATGGAGACGTGTGCAAATGCCTATAAAAAACTAAAGTCTAAAGTCTGTGTGAATCCGTATCACTTTGAGAAAGTGGAAAAGCCAGAGTGTGCCAGTGAGCCAGTATTCACATTGCTCCAGAGCTCCAGTGCTCCAGTGGGCCCGCCAACACAGCCAGAAGCTCCAGCTTCATATCCTCCATTGGAGGATCACAGCTACCATGCTCCAGGAAACTCTAACCTCCAGGCAAGCTTTGTCCCTGAAAGCAGCACCTCTGGCCCTGGAAGCAGCACGCTTGTCCCTGAAAGCAGCACCTTTGTCCCTGAAAGCAGCACCTCTGGCCCTGGAAGCAGCACCCTTGTCCCTGAAAGCAGCACCTCTGGCCCTGGAAGCAGCACCTCTGGCCCTGGAAGCAGCACCCTTGTCCCTGAAAGCAGCACCCTTGTCCCTGAAAGCAGCACCTCTGGCGCTGGAAGCAGCACCCTTGTCCCTGAAAGCAGCACCTTTCTCCCTGGAAGCAGCACCTCTGGCCCTGGAAGCAGCACCTCTGGCCCTGGAAGCAACACCTCTGGCCCTGAAAGCAGCACCTCTGGCCCTGAAAGCAGCAACTTTTCCCCTGATATCAGCCTCATTTTCCCTGAATTCAGCACCTTTCCCCCTGGAAGCAGCACCTCTGGCCCTGGTAGCAACACCTCTGGCCCTGAAAGCAGCAACTTTTTCCCTGATATCAGCCTCATTTTCCCTGATTTCAGCACGTTTGTCCCTGAAAGCAGCCCCTCTGGCCCTGGAAGCAACACCTCTGGCCCTGAAAGCAGCACCTCTGGCCCTGAAAGCAGCACCTCTGGCCCTGAAAGCAGCAACTTTTTCCCTGATATCAGCCTCATTTTCCCTGAATTCAGCACCTTTTCCCCTGGAAGCAGCACCTTTTTCCTTGAAAGCAGCACGTTTTCCCCTGAAAGCAGCACCTTTGTCCCTGGAAAAAGCACCCATGTCCCTGGAAGCAGCATGTCTGTCCTTGGAAGCAGCACCCATGTCCCTGGAAACAGCACCTCTGTCCCTGGAAGAAGCACCCATGTCCCTGGAAGCAGCATGTCTGTCCCTGGAAGCAGCACCTCTGTCCCTGGAAGCAGCACCCATGTCCCTGGAAGCAGCACCTTTGTCCCTGAAAGCAGCACCTCTGGCCCTGGAAGCAGCACCCATGTCCCTGGAAGAAGCACCTTTTACCCTGAAAGCAGCACCTTTGTCCCTGTCCCTGGAAGCAGCACCTTTGTCCCTATCCCTGGAAGCAGCACCTTTGTCCCTATCCCTGGAAGCAGCACCTTTGTCCCTATCCCTGGAAGCAGCACCTTTGTCCCTGTCCCTGGAAGCAGCACCTCTGTCCCTGGAAGAAGCAGCACCTTTGTCCCTGCTGGAAGCAGCACCTCTGTCTCTGGAAAAAGCAGCACCTCTGACCCTGGAAGCAGCACCTCTGTCTCTGGAAGAAGCAGCACCTCTGTCCCTGGAAGCAGCACCTCTGTCCCTGGAAGTAGCACCTCTGACCCTGGAAGCAGCACCTCTGACCCCCAAAAGAGAACCTCTGCCCCTGAAATGAGAACCTCTGTCCCTAAAAAGTGCACCTCTAAAAGCAGCACCTCTGTCCGTAAAAGCAGCACCTTTGTAGAAACACCATCCACTGTGCTTCATTGTCGTCCTGAGAGTACAGCAGCCAGCACTAGTAGTAGTAGCCAGCAGGAAAAACCTGAAGCTCTGGTGATCCCTGGACCCAGTAATGTGAACATCAAGCCCGTCCCGTACTCTGAACCAGCCTTTTGGTGTTCCATCACCTACTACGAGCTCGGCCAACGGGTTGGGGAGAGCTTCCATGCTTACCAGCACTCTGTGATTGTAGATGGCGGTACCGACCCTATCAATGCTGAACGTTTCTGCTTAGGCCATCAGACCAATATCCACCGTGATGCTGAGGTGGAGCAAGCCAGAATGTACATCAGGGAAGGAGTGAGACTCTGCTATGAAGACGGGGACGTGTCTCTGGAGTGCCTTAGCAAGACTCCCGTTTTTGTCCAGTCTCTCATGTGTAACCAGCGCTATGGAGTGCTTCCAAACACTGTTATCAAGATTCCGAAAGAATGCAACTTGAAAATTTTCCGTAAGGATGTATTTGGTGAAAGTTTGTCCAAGGCTGCAACCCAGGGCTTTGAAGCGGTCTACCAGCTGATGAAGATGTGCATCATCCGAATGAGCTTCGTCAAGCCCTGGGGACTTGAACACAAGCGGCAGACACTCGCGAGTGTTCCCTGCTGGATTGAGATCCATCTGAATGGCCCCTTGCAGTGGTTGGACAAGGTCTTGAACCAGCTTGGTTCTCCAACCACCTGATGTTCCAGCAAGTATTAAAGAAGTTAGAAGCAGAAGCCAAGACCAGGAAATGGAATTCGTTTCACTCCTGGCAGAGAGAAACCTAAGTTATAATCAGTATCATTAGGTTCATTTCTATCTTGCTTTTTTGGTTGTTTTTTTCTGGACCGAAATAGAAGTAATAGATTTAAAACAGTAGATATATAAAAAAATCTATTTGAAATGTAAATATATTTAATATGTCTAGCTCAGTACTAAGCACTTGGCCACAGGCAGATGTCCTTTGCATCTGTGTGATGATACCAGCTTTCACTTATGCATCTGAGAAGCTTGCTGGATGGGCTGCCAAACAGGGGATACCCGGGAGCAAATGTAGTGGGAATCCCTTAATGTTGCAGAATAATGGGACAAGGTGTTTAAGGAGATTTCTCTAACAGCAGATAAAACTCTTGTCTCATCTCTGCATCTGGTGCCTTAAATACCTTAAAAACAAGGAACTCCCCCCTCGCCTTTCGATGGCAGCAATAATGTACGTTACAACATTTTGAAAAATATTGAGTTAGTCAGTTTGAACCATTGGTCCTCAAGCGTCTGGCAAGGAAAAAAAAATATCCCCATAAACTGCAAGTCTCTAGGGGTTCTAGTAAAAAAGGTAGGCTTTTTGTAATAAGCTAGACTTTTTGTTTGATTTCATATTATTTATGAATAAGGTTCTTCAAGCCTATGCTTAAGTATGGTTACATGAAAATACAATTGACAAAATTTAGTACTTATGCTATTTGATTTAATAATATTTTTTCTTATTCTTATTATTTCTAATCAATGGTGCACACATAAGAAAGAAAATGGTGCACACATAAGAAAGAAAGTAAATTAATATTTTTGTTTGGTTATTTTTGAGTTCAAAAGTATTGCTAATGACTGCATTATTTTTTTTAAGGCTGTGTAGTAAAAATGACAGGCTTTTTGCAATGCTGTCTGATTTCTTTTTGTCTTTGAATATACAGTCTATGCTAAAGTATGGGTAACATGAAATTACAATCAACAAGATTTAACAGACTCATGCTATTTGATTTCCCCCTCACTCTTATTAGAGCTCTATTAATTTTTGATATCTTCATTATATTTTACTCTTATATTTCTGTTCACGTGGTGCAAACGTAAGAAAGCAAGCAAATTAAGATTAGCATCTTTGCTTGAGCCACCTCTTGAGTTCAGCATATTGCTAATTACTGTAGGATTTTCTTTTTCAAATATGTGCAAGTACTTGTTAAGTACAGCAAAATATTGCTAAGATTTATGTTCCATGTCTGCACTGATCCTGCATGATGATTTTTTTCTTCCCCCCCTTATTTTTCCTTCTGTTAGCTTTGAAAGTTCAATAAACAAAAAGTTTAATAAAACAAAAAGTTCAATAAACAAAAGGTCTCAGGCTCAATCTTTGGAATCTATAGCTAAAAGGATCAGATAGCAGATGATGGGGAAAACCTTCATTTGAGATCCTAAAAAGAGTAATAGAAACATAGATTTGTAGGGTTGGAAGGGACACAGAGGGTCATCTAGTCCAACCCCCTGCAATGCAGGAATTTCAGCTAACGCATCCATGGCCATTCGAACCTCTGCTTAAAAACTTACAAGGAAGGAGAGTCATTGCCAGTCAAAGTGGACAAAACTGAGCTAGGTAAAGAGAGTTCTAAGGCAAAGTGCTGGGGTGTGTCAAGATCAAAAGCAAATAAAAACATTGTTGGGTCAACTCTTGCCTTACTTTTCAGACTAAGAAATAAATTACTGACCAAATCTGGGCTAGAGAAACAATGGCCAGCTGGGGTCCCAGCCTGAGTTAGGAAATTAAAAGCAAGTTTGTATGGAAGGTGCGTCTCCCTGGAGTTTTGTGGAACAGACAGACTTATTAAAATACATTTAAAATATCTAAAGTGCCAAGACAGACACATGAAGTACAAACTGTACATAGTGACACATCTGTGCAATTCCATTTGCCATAGCAGTGAGATTTAATTGGGGAGAGGCTGTATCCTTGGTGTTAAGTGCTCCTGAATAACATGTTTCCAAACAGTGCATTTAGATAAACTTTCTCTCATTAAGGCGTTGAGGACTCTTGTACAATGGGCAAACATTTTCATCTCTGATGAAGTGCAGTTTCAAATCTACAGAAGTGTATGAAAATTAAAGCAATGATTCTCCCATTCATCTCTCAGGATGTTGATGCCTGCTGAAGCTAAACGAATGTTTTAAGATATTCCTTTGCAGAATATATGTCCCACGAAGCCAAATGCATTCAGCCAGCCCTGCCCTGTAAAGCCCTCCTTTATTTTGCAGTCCCAGAAAAGCAACAAAAAGAGAGAGGTCCTCAGTGGACTGTCAAGCATCACTGTTGAATTGCAGAAGATGGCATGGTTGGGTGGCTGTGCTCACCTCGCTTCTGGTTGGCTGTGTCACTGCTGCTTACCATGATGTAACAGACTGAGGTTGAATCCTGACAAGACAGAAGTACTGTTTTGGAGGGACAGGGGGCGGGCGGTTGTGGGGGATTCCTTGGTCCTGAATGGGGTAACTGTGCCCCTGAAGGACCAGGTGCGCATCTGTTACACCAGCTCCATCTGGTACACAGGCTGAGACCCTACCTGCCTGCAGACTGTCTTGCCAGAGTGGTGCATGCTCTAGTTATCTCCCGCTTGGACAACTGTAATGCATTCTACATGGGGCTACCTTTGAAGGTGACCCAGAAACTGCAATTAATTCAGAATGCGGCAGCTAGATTGGTGAGCAGGAGTGGCCGCCGGGACAACACCGGTCCTGAGAGATCTGCATTGGCTCCCAGTATGTTTCCGAGCACAATTCAAACTGTTGGTGCTGACCTTTAAAGCCCTAAATGGCCTCGGTCCTGTATACCTGAAGGAGCATCTCCACCCCCATCGTTCAGTCCAGACACTGAGATCCAGCACCGAGGGCCTTCTGGCTGTTCCCTCATTGCGAGGTTACAGGGAACCAGACAGAGGGCCTTCTCAGTAGTGGCGCCTGCCCTGTGGAACACCCTCCCTTCAGACATGAAGGAAATAAGCAGCTATCTTCTCTTTAAAAGACATCTGAAGGCAGCCCTGTTCAGGGAAGTTTTTAATATTTAATGCTGTACTGTTTTTAACACTTGATTGGGAGCCGCCCAGAGTGGCTGGGGAAACTCAGCCAGATGGGTAGGGTATAAATAATAAATTATTATTATTATTATGTAGAGAGGAAGGGGTGAGATGGCGGTGAGGTTGGCAGCTTGCAAATGTGCTGGCAGAGCCAATCTGCACCAACTTCAGGCCTTCCTCCCTTTCAGCAGGGTTACACCAACTGGAGGTCAAGCAATCACTGCCGCCCCACATGTTGCCCACTACTGCTGTTTAAGTATGTTGGTTTGAAAGCAGCAGCAATTCACATACATTTTGACAATGGAAACTGGTGTGCTTTGGGACTGGTAGGGCAAAAGGCAGGAAGGCTACAGCCAGTATTACGCAGAACCAGTTACTGCTGCTTCTGTTCCCATCCTCCTCCCTGTTGAGCTCTGCAAAGACAACACTGAGATTGAAGAGAATGAGGATGGCAGTCACTGCCAGCTCCTGGGCAGGTTTTAAGTAAGGAAGTCAGCAGGTGGAAGCTGGCTGAGGGCAGGCTGAGGATGGTGGTGCCTCATTCATCCCTATGGATCAGGCTTCGCTTCATTCTGGAGAGATTATCTGAACGTGTATCTCCACTCCTTGCTGAAAATGTGTAGGCTGATGTTAGATGGCACGAGCCGGCTTTGTGGATTTATAGAACAGATATTTTTTTATGCTGCAATTCATACTGACAATAGGCCCAATCCATGCAGATGTTGGCCAAGAGTAGCATATTCATGTCCTTTTCCTGAAGCCTGTTTTTCAGAGATGCAAGTTAAGTGCAGACATTCATCAGTATTCAGTCTCTTAAATAACACTCCTCTGACAGTCAGCTGAGTTGTAATCCCAGTCTAAAAGCACACCTTTTTTCCCCTATCAGGAGTTGGGAGCAATTTGCAGTTGCCTCTTTCATAACCTATGAAAATTAGCTGAAGTGTTAAATCTCATTGATGAGTTAGGAACTGTAGCATCACAGCATCACATCACAGCATTCTCTTCCATTTTCCATTAATATATTATTTTGTTTCTGTAATTAGTTTCCTTCTGAGCAACTGAAAACACTTCTTATTTAGTTGCTTTCAAGTGTGCACATTTAGCCTTTGATCCCTGCTGTTCCCTTGATGGAATTTAATGCAGTTTTTCAGCCTTTTTCAGTGGAATTTACCCCCCGCCCCCTACATGAGATGGTGCATTCTGCTCAATTAAAATACATAATAAGGAAAACAGCAATGTGTGTGTACAATTTGATGAAGTCAGAAGTTATTTTGCAGATCTTTGCATTCACCTCTGTGAAAACATTACTATCTGTGTCCAGTGGCAGCATCTGGCTTGACAGGTGCTTCTTTAGATATTATATCTTTTATAAATGTAGCCCACACATATTAAATTCTACACTAACAATATCATAGGTGCTAATGCAACAATGCACAAGTTGTCTGATTAGGAAATTAACCCTGCTACCAGGCATCTTCATGCTACTGGACATGATCCAGGCAAATACTTAGAACTTAGTTGTCTTAATTGGAGAATGAAATCAAAGGGACTGAGAAGTGCTTAACTATGGGTTGTACTCAGTGATTGCACAGCACATCAAATGAGTTTTTCAATGGTGGTGGAGATATCAATACTGGCAGAGAAATCCAAATTTCTTTTGCTCTGGGCTGGGTCTTTGGGCAGCGGTCCATCTAGCAGCAACGCTGACCTCTGACATCCTCCTGTCACCTGTGGAGTGATGCCAGCATTGTTCAAAAGGTGCAGAGATTCCCCTTCTGCCTGCAGATGTGCTGTCAGAGATTCACCAGGCAGCAGGCAGTAGAAAGCCTGAAAAGAGGATGTTCTAAGTTGGGGTTGAGCTAGTCTGGGATCCATTGGATCCCAAGACAGTGCTGCTGCCATCATGTCTTGGCTTTGGACCTATGGCTGTGCCAGCTCCAGGTCAGAGCATCAATAAGTCTGTCCTTCACCTTCCACTCTGGCTGACCATCCCATTTTGTCCAGCTTTCTGCTCTTACAGTGGCAACCAGATGCCTATAGGAAGCCCAAAAGCAGGACCTGAATTCAACAGCACTTACTTTACCTTGCTGATTCACCTGCCTAATGCATTCACCAATCTATTGGATTAATGCACCTATTTCTCAATACATGCTTGTTCCACCAATGCATTACCTTTATTTATTGACTAACGTTTCACTAATGTTTACAGGTATGTCTTAAAAATGTCACATATGATAATCTCATAAAGAAGAAGAAAGTAAAAAATAAGGGGTAACTCCATCTTGCATCCCTTCTTCAAAGTTGGAGGAAAATCACCTGTTCAGGTCTGATCTTTGTGCTTGAACTTCATGCCCGTCACTTGGACTTGATTTGCCAACGAAATTGTTCTGTGTCTTCCATCACATGTCTTTTATTTCCCGGCCCTTTATTGTCTGCCTCTGTTTGGCTCTTGGAGAGAGATAATTGGGCAAATGATCGACATCAAGTCATTTGTTAAAAAAGAAGTGTGCTTGTTTTATCTGAGCAAATAATTATCTAGGGAAGTGCTTGAATCTTGCTTTTTCTTTTTACAAGACCTAGTACTCAGATATTGTCAGAATACTGTCAAATAGTTCAAGGTCTGTTAAGGTATGTTGGCAAATTACATTAATAACTTGCAAGGACTTCTCTTTCTTTCCCCCATGTCCGCTGGAAATTCTGAGATGTCAAGGTAGGTTTTCACTGGTCTGTTTAGATGCCACTGGGGCTACAGCATAAATGACAAAGGCACATATGGGAGTGCACACAGGTCTCTCCTATGCACATACACAATTCTGTAGCACTGTCTAAACCACAATCAGTCCACCAAGCATTGTGCCTATGCAACCTGCATCAATAATAGCAGATGATCTATCAGAGTGCCATACACTTCTCTCTGATACAGCATTTATTTTTTTCAATACTGGGTTGGAAAAATCAGCTAGTTGCATTGTTTTTAGGAACACAGGAAGTGGCCTTATACTGATTCAAACCATTGTCTGCACTGCATTGTCTACCCCGATTGGCAGTAGCTTTCTAGGGTTTCACATAGAGGTATCTCCCAGCCTTATCTGCAGGTGTTGAGGACTGACCGTGGGAGCTTCTACAGTGGTACCTCGGGTTACAGATGCTTCACGTTACAGACTCCGCTAACCCAGAAATAGTACCTCGGGTTAAGAACTTTGCTTCAGGATGAGAACAGAAATCATGTGGCGGCAGCAGGAGGCCCCATTAGCTAAAGTGTTGCTTCAGGTTAAGAACAGTTTCAGGTTAAGAACGGACCTCCAGAACGAATTAAGTTCTTAACTGGAGGTACCACTTTATATGCAAAACAGATACTCTAGTGGTGAGCTGTGATCTTTCCCTAGCAGCTGCAGAGGCCAACCACTGCAGGCAACAGAAGCACAGTTTGGTCTCACTGTAGCAAACTACCACTTGGTGAAATTGTTGCCTGTATTCAGTCCCCAAACAAACTAAGCAAAAATTCTTCCTCTGAAAAATATTCTCATAAAGGAAAATAAAATGTGCTTCATCTCACTGTATCATTAAAAAATAAGATACATGGCATGTCATCCCAGGCATGTCTACTCAGAAGTGAGCCCCACTGAGTTTAATGGGACTTATTAATATAAGTTTGCTAAGGACTGAAGCTTCTAAGCACATTCTTATTTCAAATTAAAAAGTAATGCAAATCAAACACCTTTTGTAGCAGGGATAATTATCCTAACACGAATGCCAAACCACGGTGAATAGAACGGAACAAAGCTGAAAATCAGAACCCTGGTATCTAGAGAAGCGAAATATGGCATTTGGCATGCAATGCTACTTACCGTATTTCTTCACTATTCTAAGAGAATATTTACATGTTAACTTTTCATCCACAGGAGTAAGGTAATCTGTGATTCAAGAGTTCACAGATATCACTGACTTCTCTAGGGCCTTTGGTTAAGACTGTGAATCAAGAGAGAGTGCAATCTTCTACTAAAGCCTCAATAGCCATGTACAATGAGCATTGGTACTCACCTGTGAATACTGACAATCCCAGATGAATTTTGGGAATGTCCAATAAAGATATATCCCCACCCCTCAAAACACACACACTCTGGGGGCATTCACCACAATAATGATTTAGCTGAGCTTCAACGTTCACTTTGCATCTCTTGAGTTTTGGGATATTTACACAATTTGCTTGAGATTGTCAATATACAAACTGTATATTGGAATTCATTCTTGAGGAAGCATCAGTTCAATATACATAGGGACACAGGAAGAGCCAGCTGTAGCGGGCCAATGGGTAAATGGATTTAAAAAAACACACAGGTGGGGGAAATGACCCTACTGTGAGTGTCTACTATAGACTTCCAAGCCAGACTGAAGGCTTGGATGATGCCTTCCTAGAGCAGGTTACCAAGCATTCCAAAGGGAGAGATCTAATAGCCATGGAGGACTTCAGCTACCCTATATCTGCAGGAATTCGAACTCAATCTGTCAATAATGTAAGCTCCAGAAAATTCCTGAATTGCCTCACTGGCAATTTCCCAAAAGGTGGAAGAAGCAACAAGGGGATCATCTGTTGGTGCATTGCCAAAATAAACTTGAAACGAGCCTTGAAGCGCATTCCTGAGGCACCCTTAAAACATCTGCTTAGCAACAAGAATTCTCCCCAGCAACAGGTGTCTTAGGGCATTCTGGAGAAATGTAGTTAAGTGTGAGGCAGTCAGTGTTGGTCAGTGTGGCCGCCAGAATATGTGAAAATCTGTGAGCCTGTCTCTCTGGCTGAATGGCTGAAGGGAGCAGAGTACCGGTATATAGTTCTGTTTCTTATTTTATATTTAGACCGGTAGCATTATGCAACTTGTAATGTAAATAATAAAGACTTTAGAGAAGAACTGGATGGGTGATGTGGTTATTCCTGTCACAGACATTCACCAAGAGAGGGCTGGAATGCTGCTGCTGTGAAGATGCAGGAAGACTTTCTGAGGAACTTTGCTGAGACAGAGAAAAGGAACCCCTAAGTGTTGGTGCTCATGCACTAACATCATCTATCTTGGGTCTGGTCCTCACCAACAGGGAAGAACTGATTGACGAAGGGAACCTTGGGAGGAAGTATTCATGTCCTTTTGGGTTTCATGATACAAAGACAAGGGAAAGGCGGGAAGCTGAGTGTAGTTGGACATGCATTCTGGACTTTAAGAAGGCCGATTTCAATAAGCCGAAGGAACTACTGGGTTGAGATGCCATGGTCAGAAATACTCAAAAGAAGTGAGTCCAAGACAGATGATAGTTTCTTAAAGGTGGAAAATTGAAGGCACAAATGCAGACAATTGCAACAGGAGAGAGAAGTGGGAAGCATTTAAAGAGACTGGTGTGGCTGCATAAGGAGCTTACAAATGAGCTAAGATCTAAGAATGACATGTATAAGAAAGGGAAGAAAAGGGAAAGATTATCACTGGTCAACAACAAATTTGTTGTCTGCATTTTTTCAGATGATTTAGGACGAATCTGATGCGCTGAATCCAAAAATCACATTGGTTTTGCTCAATCAGGTCAAGTTTTTGAGCTATGGCCACATGTCATTTTTTTACGTTTTTGTTCACATGTACGCTTGTGTGGAGCATCTTAGAAGCAGTTGGTGGGGGTAAAATGCCATGTCGAATAATTGTTTTGATTGGAAATGATTATTTTAATGACAAGAAGTATTCAGGTCCGATAGTTCTGGGTGTTTATGTCGAAAAGGGATCAGTTTGAAGTCATAAAACCTCGAAATCTTCCATAAATTGGTGCGGCTGGGATCAACAGAAAGAACCGGAGCAGCCTCAAGTATCCTGATCTTCAATCAGCACATCGTCCTGTAGCTCATTGTAATGAAATTCCAGTGCCTATCTTCGGAGAACTTCCTGACATTAATGACAAAGATGTGTCCAGTGTTGAAGGACATGAAGAAGAAGTGGTTCTTGAAGATGATGCTCCACATCCATTTTCCCAAAAGGAGTTGAATGATCTAGTTCGCGACCTTAGCTTGCCAAAGGACTCTGTTGGCATCCAGATTGAAGGAAAAAAACCTCCTCTCTGACAGTGCTCGCACCAGCTTCTTCCACAACAGGCATCAAGAGTACCTCCGTTTTTTCTCGGAAGAGAAGGACTTGGTGTACTGTGCAGATATTGTGCAGCTTCTGCTCAAGCTTGGAGTGCCACAGATTGAATGAACCCAAAGATTGGAGACTGTTCATTGATAGCAGCAAGCGATCATTGAAATGTGTTCTGCTACACAACGGCAACCAGTTTGCCTCTATACCCCTGGCTCACTCGAGTACACTGAACTATGAAGCGGTGAAGTATGTGCTGGAGAAAATTGGTTATGATCAGCATAAGTGGTTTATTTGTGTTGACCTGAAGATGGTGAACTTTTTGTTGGGACAACAGTCTGGCTTCACCAAGTACCCATGTTTTCTGTGCATGTGGGATAGTAGGGACCGTGCTCAGCATTACATGAAGAAGGACTGGCCTGTGCGGGAGGAATTGGTGCCTTGCAGAAAAAGGAACGTCATCAACGACCCTCTGGTGGACAGAGGCAGAATACTCTTCCCACCGCTGTACATCAAGCTCAGCTTAATCAAGCAGTTCACCAAGGCTCTGGACAAGGATGATGACTGCTTCACTTACTTGTGCCAGGCTTTTCCAGGATTGACCATGGAGAAGTTGAAAGCTGGCATCTTTGATGGTCCTCAGATCCGTCAGCTCATCAGAGATCCAGAGTTCGGAAACTCAATGAACAAAGTGGAACTGGAAGCGTGGAAGGCATTTGTTCTGGTAGTGAAGAACTTTCTTGGCAACAATAAGGCCAGAAACTACGCAGAACTTGTCAACAACATGCTGACTGCTTTCAGAAACCAGGGCTGCAACAGAGCAGTGCACGGAAACGCCGTTTATCTTCCCACCAGAGTGGTACCTATTTATCTACTTGCACTTTGATGTGCTTTCGAACTGCTAGGCGTTTCCGTGCGCTGCTCTGGTTCACCAGAAGCAGCTTAGTCATGCTGGCCACATGATCCGGAAGCTGTACGCCGGCTCCCTCGGCCAATAAAGTGAGATGAGCGCCACAACCCCAGAGTCGTCCATGCCTGGAGCTAACGGTCAGGGGTCCCTTTACCTTTACCTAATGTTTGTATGCAACTTTGCCTAACACATTTTTGCAATGCAATTTCCCCTAATATAATGTATTTTTATATGTCATTTTCACAAGTTATTGTTGTTGTTGTCATTTAGTTGTGTCTGACTCTTCATGACCCCATGGACCAAAGCATGCCAAGTACATGCATTTTCACAAGTACGTGCACTTTAATCCAAAATTTGCCCCACTACTGTATATGAATTTTTGTACATACAGGTAACTCTCAGCTCCTGCTTGCTTAACATGTGCAATTTTAATTTTATGTGTTTGAAAGCTGGCTGGATGAAATCACACAAATTAGATGCATGGAAGGTGGAGAGCTAAAAAGCTCTTTTTGCACAGGGTCTTCCTGGCATGGAAATAACTTTTAAGCTCTGAAACTAGTTTACGAGGCTCTGGGAAGC
The DNA here is from genome assembly GCF_965112155.1 of Podarcis liolepis. NCBI lineage: Eukaryota > Metazoa > Chordata > Lepidosauria > Squamata > Lacertidae > Podarcis > Podarcis liolepis. The sequence goes on along the minus strand of NC_139573.1, from coordinate 23,549,098 downwards.
TCTTGCGTGGATTCTGGATGGGAGAGATCTCATAGGAACTTGGACAGCCCTGCAATATATTGAGAGCCTTGCGCATACTCAGAGCCTGGTAACCAAGTCTGAGAGCTTAAAAACCCTATACATTGCTTGGAGGGAGTAGGTAAGACCTGTCTGGTTCTCTGGCTCTGGGTAAGGCTTTTCATGAGGGGACAGTTTCAAGGGGGTGGCTTGTACTTTTGCATATAATTGCCATTCCTGGAATGTGACCCCTGCAAAAGATGTGAACTGTATTGTATTACTTGGCTGGACAACCACACTACAAAACTAAGAGAAGTGCAAATTTCAAAGAAGGGCTGTGTTTTGGTTTGCACATTGCATTGGAAAATATGAATTAGATGGGTTTGCTTTGTACTGTGAACTGAATCGAATCTCACCCAAATCCCTAACAAGTTCCCCAAACCTGACATAGACAGAACAGATGGCAACCATGGATGGACTTTTCCAAAATAATGCCCTAACATTATGGGGTGGTGGTGGTGTGTGTGTTTAGGACACAGAGACTAACACTTTCTTTTCTGTCCAGGCATAGTGTCTAGATTTTGTTTTCCTTGCTGTGGATGTTTTTGCTGTGGATACAGTTTTGCTTGCTATATGGACCCTTGTTTTGTATGTTGGTTACGTCACATTCTTAGGTTTGACAGGTAAAGGTAAAGGGACCCCTGACCATTAGGTCCAGTCGTGGCCAACACTGGGGTTGCGGCGGTTAGCTCGCTTTATTGGGCGAGGGAGCCGCCGTACAGCTTCCGGGTCATGTGGCCAGCATGTCTAAGCCACTTCTGGTGAACTAGAGCATTGCACGGAAACGCCGTTTACCTTGCCACCAGAGCGGTACCTATTTATCTACTTGCACTTTGACGTGCTTTCAAACTGCCAGGTTGGCAGGAGCTGGGACCAAGCAATGGCAGCTCACCCCGTCACGGGGATTCGAACTGCCGACCTTCTGATTGGCAAGTCCTAGGCTCTGTGGTTTAACCCACAGTGCCACCCACATCCCAGGTTTGATAAGCCAATGCTTATTTTATCTTTGCAAGCAAGGGTGAGGTACAAAGCTTTCACATTGTGTGAGTGCCTTTGAGTCATGCAGAGCTTTGCTGGAAGCCAAATGGAATGTTTTGGTGGCTGGATTTGGATCCTGGACTTTCAGCTGCATCTCCATGTTATAACTGAAGTCTATATTTGGTTTTTTTAAGCATAAGAAAAGACCTGCAGCTTGATCAGTCCAGCATCCTGTTCTCACAGTGACCAAACCAGTTGACAAGTAGGGCCAGCATTCTCCTCTGCTTGGCATGAATGAACAGAATATGACTTATTAGGAAAAAGCAGTCCTGCTAGGTCAAGATCCTGTCCAATGCAGCACCCTGGCTCTGAGAGTGACCAGTTGGATGCATCTAGGATGCCCACAAGCTGGAAAAGAAAGCAATAGCTTGCTCCCACCATTGTTCCTCAGTGACTGGTATTCAGAGGCATACCGCCTTTGATTATGGAGGCACTATATGGTCATCGTGAATACTATCCACTGAGAGCCAATATAGTGTAGTGGTTAGAGCAACAGACTAGGCCCTAGGAGACCAGAGTTCAACCCCCCACTCAGTCTAACTCCCCCTCTTTTTTTAATGGAACCCCTTATATGGGATTTGCATATAAATTTTCCCTCGGCTCTTTTTGCTGACCCATGTAGGACCAGCATGGATAATTGGCCCCATGAATATTTGATGTTTTCTCCCCTTATGGCTTTGATCTATAGGCTACCACTAAAGCGAGGCTGCATTTTAAGCTGCATTTTAAACTGTATTCCAATTTACATTTTAATCAAGTGGTTTTTGTTGTTGTACCATTGTGTAGAAGGAAAGAGTGTTGACCATTTTTACTGGAGCAGGGCCATACAAGAGCTAAAGACATTTTTGACACAGGGGGACATGCAGATTTTCAAAACAATGCACTTAAACAAAAGAACCTGGAACACATTTCAGTATAAACTTCCTGGGCAGTATGCAATTAATTAAAAGATGTTACAGTGCCTGCAGACTTATGTCATAGAATCATGGGCTCATAGAATTATAGCATTGGATGGGACCCAATGGGTCATCTATTCCAACGCCTAAGAGAATATTCAAACATTTCAAAGACTATGCATAGTCACCATCAAATCAAGATGATTTGACTAAGAGTGAACACTTGCACAGAGAATGTCCTATTTAACTGGAGCACATCTTAAAAGAATCTATTAATAAATTACTGAAGTAAGTTGCAGTTTGAACCTGAAGTAAGTTGCCATTACAAACGTTAACCCTCCATCTACAGGTAGGGTCAAATGTACCCTGAAAGTGCTAGCGAGGGCGGGGTGAATATAATACATTTTGTCTGCTTTTTTCCAACTCTATGTTCATTGTGGTCCTCAGCCATGGTGAGGTATGACTTGTTGTGCAGTGTTTAATTTCCACTCCCCCAATAATATAGTAAAAGATTCAAGTCCCCCCCCCCCCTCATAATTCTGGGGATCAGTTCTAGCCCTCTTGGAATGACTGAGAAAAATGGAAGAAAAAAGAACAGAACACTATGTGCAAACATTGCTACAAGTGAAAATGTTGTCTGAAAACATATATAGCGCTACTCTGAGGAAATATAATATCGCTGCTCACTAGTGACAAGCTACCCCTTCCTTTTATGGACTATTACACAGGTACACTTCTGAATAACTACAAGAGAAACACACTTCAAACATGCTTTACTGACAAGCAGGGGTGCTGACTAGGTCCCTGGGTTATGGGTCCCCAGCGCGTGTGCCCTGACATGACAACGTCACGACGTCATGTGCCCCTTAGCTACAGAACCTGAGGTTCTGAGGTCTTGCAAGGCCTCAGACAGTATCTCCAAGATATCGCGAGGCCTCAGAGATAATGTCTGAGGTTTCATGATGTCTTGAAACCTGACTTCCAATGGCACCTCAAACAGCCTCAAACAGCACCTCTGTGGTCTCGCGCATCATCAGACATGACTTCCGGTGCTCCGCGAGGCACCAGAAGTTGCGTCAGGGGCCCTGTGGTGTGGGTGCTGAACCCCAGGGTCCTCTATAGTTGGTGTCCCTGCCAAGAAGGGAAATTTAAGAACTGCTTTGGTCATTATCAGTCGCATCTATGCAAGAATTTGTATGTTTTATTTCTATTCTGTTTTCCTTCACCAGATATACACTTGACAAAAATGTATTAATGATAGCTAAAATAAATAGGAGAACATTGTCCATTTGGGCTTCTTGGCCCAGCATTCCTCTACACATTAAACTTGTTTATGCCTTATCCAGGATAGTTTGCCCTAACATGAAATACAAGGAGAGTGAACAAAATGTATATATCTCAAAACTCCAGTTCTGACATTCATATTCTCTAAATACATGCAGGAGTAAAGAAGCTAGTCCTAAATTAATAGCAGCAGCAGTGGTAGTAATAGTCACACCTGAACATTCCCACAAGAAATCAACAGGTATCATACCTGTGGAATCTTGTAGATGCTCAAAATATTTGACATCTCCTCAGAACCTAGTGAGAAAAGTGCCCCAATAACAGCTATTATATTGTCCTGGCTATCACACTTGTAGTTGGGGTATAATCGGTTTCTTGTAGAAATAAGTTGCATTGTGGCCTGATAGATCCACTTGCCTTCAAAATAGCTGTCATAGATACTGAATCCGAGGGTGCTATTTGGTAAGATCTGAGAATTTTCATTGATCTCCTTTATAGCATATACCAAAGCCAGGAGGTGCTGGTAGTTCTTAGTCACCACCGTATAATGAGATATACATCTTTTTTGTCACAACACTTCATAAAACTAGTGGCAGTGTAGTGTATATCTTAATTACAAAGGTTTATATGAATTTGCATATGCTGTATGTTAAAAGACAATTCTTATAACGGACCATAAAGAATACAGACATCCAGAGTCCTATCAGTTTTCAGAATGTGCTGCTATCTACACTATGCTCAAAATGCTTATATCTGGAGTTGAGTAGGTTAAAAATAATGATATTACTCCAAATCAGAGGAATACACACGAACTCAGGGGCTTCTTATTGTTTTTTAATTTATACCCTTCTCTTACAAGCAGTGCATTAGACAGTGCCATTTTAATACTTCACACATGCTGAGATATACAGAAACACAGAAAAGATTAGCTGAAATTGTTCATATTCAGTACTAGAGGTTCTTCAACAGTTGTACATGTTGTGCTAGGAGTCCTTGATGAACTTCCAGGCAGTCCCAAAGATCACAATGAAACCCACACAGGGAAGTAATATAAGGCCAGATGTTTCTGGTATGAATTCATAACACATTGTATGTAAAGGTGGCAGACTTTGAAGTACAATTCCCAATGTTCATATTGTGAAAATAGTTTTGCAATTATATATTGTAAGCCGCCCTGTGATCTTCGGATGAGGGACAGTATAGAAATGTAATGAATAAAATAAAAATAATAACCCCCAGCAGTAGAAACCAAGTACATGTGTTAATATTGCTTTGTTAGATCTTGGATAGTCATGACAGATGCAGCTGTTGTGCTTTGTTTTGGGAAGCTTCGAGAACCTGGGGTCTGGGCCATAAGGTAGGATAATATAATTGGCAGCAATCCGGCTCCTGAGTCCTTTCAATCTGTAGCCTCAAATCCCTCCTTCACCACTTGTGTATTTTCTTGCTTCTGAATGCCAGAACAAGAACCCCTTAGCCTTTGGCAAGACAAATAGGGCACTGATACACGGTCCGCAGAAGGTTGCCTCTGCCAGCAACTTCTGAAGGGTTTTGCTTGTTCCTGTTATTACCATAATTTATTATCTGTCCTTCACTCTAAGGTCCCGGGGTAGTTTACAACAATTGAAGCATTATTTAAACTTAACATTTAATAAATCAGGGGTTAATAGAAATGGGCATCAAGTGTCGAAAGCCAGGGCAAATAGGTGACACTTCAGCAACTGCTAGAAGTTGTATAATGAAGTGCCCTCTCTGTTTCAGTTGGAACAGTTCAGTGATTTGGCACTGGGCACCATGCACAAGTTAATGAGGATTACACCAGAGCTCTGGAGCCTTGAGAGGTGACAACCCAGCAAGTCACTGTTGAGATATTCCGTCTATGCTCTGGTAAGTTGTAGGTTAGATTATAGCAATGTGTTATATGTGGGGCTGCCTCTGAAGATGGTTTGGAAACGACATCTGTTGTAGAATTCAGTGGCCAGGTTGCTCACCGGTGCAATAAAGTTTGAGCATATAACACCAATCCTAGCACAACTGCCCTGGCTGCCCATTGGTTTCCAGGACAAATAAAAGTGCTGGTTTTGAACTATAAAGTCTTCGGTTGCTCAGGACCACAAAGCCACAAGGACCGCCTCTCCCCAAATGTACTGACCCAGACCGTGTGCTCATCATCTGAGGCCCTTCTTCCTGTGCCTGCTCCACAAGAGGTCCAGAAGGTGGCAACATGAGAACAGGCCTTTTCTGAAGTGGTTCCCAGATTGTGGAGTGCTCCCCCCAGGGTGTCTCACTTGCTACCGTCATTATATATCTTTAGGCACCAGGCAAATTTTTCCTACATAACCAGGCCATGCACATTCATTGTTTGTGTAAATTCTCTAAACCCTTACTCTTAGAGTATAAGTTGCACAACTCTGATCAAGATGTGTTTTAGGTTCATGGGTTTCAAGATGACTTGCTCTAAATAATTCAGGTTTATGGCAACATGTATATACATAAGGAGGTCTGGTTACAGAGTGCAAGGGATTTGGGTTTTAGGAAAGAGAGTGTGTATATATGTTTAAAAGATAGAGAGGTCCAAAGAAAATTGAGATAGAACACATTTAACAGGAAAATAATTCATAAACACCCAAACAACCAAATATCCATTGGTTTTGGAGACTACAGCAAAACACACCCATACATTCATCCAGCCTTTCTTCTTATAAGATATTCCTTATCATTCAATTCAGGCCTTAAAACAATGATGTAACATTTAGGGGAAAAGATGCACCCCAGCACCCCAGCACTGGAGGCTAAGATAGAAAAGATCTCCACAGCTACCATATATTTTCCTTTAGTGCTCAGGTAGGAGGGAATAAAGGATAACCAAACACTGCAAAAGACCAACATGCTGAAAGTGATGAACTTGGCTTCATTGAAACTGTCGGGCAACTTCCTGGCAAGGAAAGCCACACTGAAACTGGCAATAGCCAGAAAGCCCATGTAACCCAGGACACAGTAAAACATAGTTACAGAACCCTCATTGCATTCTAGAACAATTTCTCCATAAGTTGAGTGTTTATCGACATCTGGGAATGGGGGAGAAAATGCCAACCACATAATACAAATGGTTGCTTGAATAAAGGAGCAGGAAATCACAATGGAGTTGGCCAGCCTCTTCCCCACCCATTTCCTCATCCTGGATCCTGGTTTGGTGGCCATGAAAGCCAGAATCACTGTGATCGTTTTTGCCAGCACACAGGAAACAGCCACTGAGAAGATGATGCCAAAAACAGGTTGTCGCAGAAGACATGTCACCTTCTGAGGCTGTCCAATGAATAGCAATGCACAAAGGAAGCAGAGTAGGAGGGAGAGGAGGAGCATGTAGGTGAGATCCCGGTTGTTGGCTTTGACAATGGGAGTGTTGTGGTGCTTCAGAAACGTCCCTAGCACCAGAGCTGTTATGATTGAAGAGGAAATCGAAAAACAAGCTAAACTGATCCCCAAAGGTTCTTCATAAGACAAGAAACTTATTTCCTTCAGAATACACAAATCCTGTTTTTTGTTGGGATAATATTCATCTGGACATTTAAAACAGTCATTCATATCTGAAGAGGAAGCAATGAGTTATGAGGTTTATATTTGTGTCGCAAACCATACAATCCATGCTAATCTTGCATAGATTAAAGTTTATGTAATCCTGTCATCCCAACAGACTCCAACCAAAGATTTATCTACGAGATTTGGGCATTTTTTAATATATACAACAAAACCTCAAATGTAGTGCATTACCAAGGACAATGTTACGCCAGGTCCTGATTTTCCTTTGCCAAGGAAGTTTATCATAAATGTTCAAGACATTTCATTAAAGCATTCTGCTCTTTTTTGTTTTGCTTTACACTTTATGCCATTAAAAATATATATCTTAATCTAAGGTGAATTACAATGTAAACTTTCTTCTCAATGAATACATTGTGCTCTCTTCTGATGTGACACCTTTCTCTCTCTCCCTCCAGCAGCTGGAGGAGAAAATGACAGAGGGTGAAGAAGGCATGAAGGCTGCTCCCTGCAAGGCCCTTTCCACCTGGCCTAGGAGGTGGGGTCCACATTCACCCAGCTGTGTTAAATATGTATTCTGTAGTTGACCTCCTTTGAAATGTTTTTTCTTTGAAATCATTAAGATAATATTTTAGTTTGCTGTTATGTTTCTTTGACTTCATACTGTATATTTGACTTTCTTCAGATTGTTTTATTTATATTTTATTGATTTAATAAGCTGTAAAGCCCTTTTTAGATTTTTCTTAAAAATATAAAGCGGTACAGAAGGTAAAAAAGGAAGAGACCTCTGGGTTTAGGGTGTGTACAGATTCATTTATCAATCAGTCAATCAATGGGGTGTGAGTGAAGAGGTGCCTTTTCCCCACCCTTTGGACCACCTGGGAAACTCAACAAACCTGCTGCTCCTGGAACTGGGTGTGCAGCTGAATGGGACACAGCTGATGGCAGCCTGAGGAAGAACCAACTCCCCTGTGCCTGCCCATAAGAAACAAGAGTCTAGGGTGATGTCCACTGTTTCCAGGAACTCTTCTCATTGCTAGACTTTTTTTAGTTGAGCTGAGAGTTTGCATGGATCCTAGGTGAGAACCCAAAGGCTGAGAGGCAGGGTATGTCAGAAGGAAAATATGTGTGAGTGTGTGTGTGTGTGTGTGTGTGTGCGCTTGCGCTTGTGTGTGTGTAAATGTAACATTTTTATATGCAATTGTGTATTTTATATAAACAAAGTTTCCAGAAGCCAAACCCCTTTTTCTCCTATTACGAGACAACAGGATTGGGGAAGGTGATTATCAACCACAGAGGCCATAATCTTGCAAGCCCATCTCAACATCCCTATAGCTGAGCGGATAAACTATTAGCCACACTGCATTTGTGGATCTGAATGAGACTTCAAGGAGGAGATTGCTTATAAACACAGAAACTCATACAAGGAAGACAGGTAAAACCAACCCCTCTTTTTGCCTGTTCAGAGGTCACGGGATGAAGATGAGACAAGGAGGCCATGGACTGATCAACTTACATTCAACACAAGGGCAAATTATTCCACCAAGGAAACCAGGTTGGATTTTTGCATCTTCAACAAGGCCCTCTGCATCACTCAGATTTACCATTCCCCACCTCAAAAAAATCTTTTTTTTAAAAAAAAGAATAAAACCTGTAACCATATTGTATGCATATATTTATTCCCATTCCTCTGGATTACTGGCCATCTGCTTCCTATTTCTGTATGTGATATTGCTTACCTATCTGGTCTGAAATCTTCCCTTCTGGACAGGGAGTGCAATCGTAGCAACAAAATGGCTCCCCCTCCTTCATTTTCTTGCTTGAACCAGGACTGCAACTCTCACTGCATACAGAAATAGGCCTTGCCTAATCCATGAAACAAAATAAAATATAGAGCTGGGAATCTTTATGGTTCCTGTAGAGCTGACTCCTGGTACTAGAAAAGTGGGCAGAGACCTGAGAAGAATCCAACTCCCTCCCCAATCACCAAGGATGGTTCAGGCTTTCTCCTGTCACCCACAATCATATGAATACATTTTCTGTAACTGAGATGTTTTCTAGATGTTCATGTCTAACATCCAGTAATAAAAACCACGAGCAGCAGATTCCAACTTTGTCTGCAGAGAGGGAAGACACTTAATGAAAGGAAAGACCTTAAAGTATGACAGGCATAGCAATTGTCTGCTCCTTTTACTCTATTAGAAGGTAAAGCAGGAGAAGCCTCAAAGGCACACAAACAAACAAAAAAGCAGTTGCAGGGCCGGCTGTTGACTGCTCAGCATAAGCAAATCAGAACCCTGCATTCTTCATATGATGGTTGCTGTTTGTAAATTTGCATAGATCATCCCATCCCTAGCTTGTGTTTGTGTCTGTCTGTCTGTGTGTGTGTGTGTGTATGTGAGAGAGAGAGAGAGAGAGAGAGAGAGAGAGAGAGAGAGAGAGATTTTATTTCCTTTTTTAACCAAAAGATACAGGACAGGAGAAGAATTCTAAATTGGTTTCTTGTTTGAGAAGGAAAGAAGTAAAAAGAAATGCTTGTAATTGCCTTTTTCATTGGGCATTAGGAAGATGATAGAGTTAGGGTTCTAAATAGTGAAGTTCTGGTTTGATAGAGGCAAGCAAGAAATAATGTTTTCCACTTGATGGAAATGTGGGGAGCAAAAGAGGAGATTCTACCTGGTTTTCTCACTTCCTTCCTTTTCATAGAGCTGGTTTCAACCACGCTGCCGAAGATTATTTCATAAATAAAATGAGTAAAAGTTACATATACAGGGGTACCTCGGGTTATGAACTTAATTCATTCTGGACGTCTGTTCTTAACCTGTGGTGTGCTTTCGCTAATGGGGCCTCCTACTGACGCCGCAACGCGGCACACGATTTCTGTTCTCATCCTGGGGCAAAGTTTGTAACCCGAGGTACTACTGTACTTTGGTCTTATTGATGGAATTTTGAATGTTTTGAATGAAAATGAACTTAAGTGATATTCAAAGATGGAGTGCTCTGAACTGATACAATGAAATCAATTTGCATGACAAACTTTGGATCTCAACCAAAGATCATCATTTCACATATATTCAAAGCAAAAGATAAATATATTTAGTTCATCTATCAATTTCTCAAAAAAATAATAATTCTCAAAATATTAATTATCTGTAACACTACCGTGGTGAATAAGTTCATGAAGTGTAATTTCCCTGACCAGCTCAAGAATTCTTCATACATCACAAAATCATTGTGGTCAAGTGAAATGATGTTTACAAACAGTACTGAAGTCAATGTTCATTCCAAATTGGATATCTCCCTACCTTGTTAAACCGCCTTTGCCATGTTATAGCATCCTCGTGGATGGTGAAAACTTGATGTGAAGAAGTCTGGAGATCCATCCTCCCAACTTTAATTTTATGAAATGATTGGTTTAGGGAAACAATCCAATTAATAACATCCAACCCAACTTTCAACTCCCCATTCTGGTTAAAGGAAACCTCATCTCCAGCACTATTATTAAATAATACACCTCTGAGGAAATGATGGAACTATATTTTAAAAAGGAAATGAGAAGAAGAGGATGTGTATCAGTCTTACAAATGCATTCAGTGGCAACAGTCTCAAAAAAGAACAAACAAAGAAACAAACCGAAAAAAAATCAGGGAGATAATTTAGTGAACAAACCATGGACTATTTCAGCACCCATGATCTAGGAGTCTTGGTTGTCCACAAACTTGACATGAGCCAACAGTGTGACGTGGCAGCTAAAAAAGCCAATGCAATTCTGGGCTGCATCAATAGGAGTATAGCATCTAGATCAAGGGAAGTAATAGTGCCACTGTATTCTGCTCTGGTCAGACCTCATCTGGAGTACTGTGTCCAGTTCTGGGCACCACAGTTCAAGAACGACACTGACAAACTGGAACGTGTCCAGAGGAGGGCAACCAAAATGGTCAAAGGCCTGGAATTGATGCCTTATGAGGAACGGCTAAGGGAGCTGGGCATGTTTAGCCTGGAGAAGAGGAGGTTAAGGGGTGATATGATAGCCATGTTCAAATATATAAAAGGATGTCATATAGAGGAGGGAGAAAGGTTGCTTTTTGCTGCTCCAGAGAAGCGGACACAGAGCAATGGATCCAAACTACAAGAAAGAAGATTCCACCTAAACATTAGGAAGAACTTCCTGACAGTAAGAGCTGTTCGACAGTGGAATTTGCTGCCAAGGAGTGTGGTGGAGTCTCCTACTTTGGAGGTCTTTAAGCAGAGGCTTGACAACCATATGTCAGGAGTGCTCTGATGGTGCTTCTTGCTTGGCAGGGGGTTGGACTCGATGGCCCTTATGGTCTATTCCAACTCTATGATTCTATGATTCTATATGGTGCCCTATTGCAAGAGAAAATTTGCTTCATTACCTGCCATGGCTGTTGATTTTGAAATGACAACTGCCCTTGGTCTTTTAACATTCTTGATTTGAGTCTCCATGAGACCATGTCATGAACAGCATGCGCCATGGCATAAACAGCCATGTAGATACTGTAGCTGTGGCCAATCATGTTCAATTCGAAGAAAGGCCCAGGAAGAGTCCCCACGTTCTCATCTCCGGTGCAGATATCCCCATCCCCATCTTCTGCACCTGTACCTGGAAATGAACAGGCAAAGGCCTGCTGCCAGAAATCCTTGATGAAATAATCTTCTTTTGAGGTGGCAGGTTTTCTGCTGGCAGTAAATTGTTGAAATCCTGATATATCATTGGAGTGAATTGCAAAGGACAGAGCCCCGTGGATTATTTCTTTATCCCAAGTCCTTTGATAAACGAGAGAAGTCAGCTCCACCTGGGCTGTCATTATCCACACTATACCCTTTGGGTTAATTTTCACATGTTCTTGCTCAGATAAATATGGAAGCCATCTCAGAAATATCATAGAATAAGATTCTCCATAGAGGACTATCACATTGACTTTGCTACTCATTACTTTATCATATATTTTTGCACCCTGCTGTATTAAGTCTTTAAGATCAGTGACAAGAGATAATTTGGATACTCTCTCAATAAAGGCAAAACAAATGCCACTAGAAGTAAACACTGGAACCACGGCTTGCACAAATCTTTCTCCGTTCTCAAGATCCATAGTAAAAAGTCCAACCCAGGTCCACCTGAAATGCAGAAGTAAGGAGAGAATCCCCTCATACTGAAGGGCTTCCTGTGGGACCATTTGGTAGAAGAAAAGGCCTGGAGTTTTATCCTCCATGATTGGAGCAGGGCTATATATGAGCTAAAAGGGATTGCAGAAAAGGAAAGAAAGAATAGGAATAGTTTTATGAATATATTCAGTCATTTTTATTCAACATTTAAGTTACCTTTTGAGTAAGGACAATGTTGCGCCATCACTCAATACAAGATGCTGAAAATAATAATACTGAAATTATTTTGTGTTACTGTTGGAAATTAAGCGTACACACCAAATAAAAGTGAAAATTGGAGGTTGAAGACAGTCACTATAAAGAAGAACAAGAAAGGTACCATGTTTCCAAGAAAAGAAGTGTCCTGCTGTATTTAAACCCTGGACACTCTACATTGTTGTAGTTTTCTTTTTCAGTCAAAACACATTTCCCAGCTTCTGTTATAACATGGGCTTATACTCCCGGCATAAAGACACACAGACACCCTTCTGCCAACATTTTGCATGCCCATGTTGATCCTATGCTACGGCACCACAAATCCTTAGTAAATGCAAATTTCCTTCATAAAGACATACATACACCCTTCTGCCTTCATTCCTGCGGACACAATGTGGACATAACATCAACTTCATGTAGTACAGTCTAGTAGATATTCGATACCACATGTGGGTTAATTTTAGCATAGTCCCATGAATTCTCATCTAAATTTTCCTTTGATGGGATTTATGCTCCATAGCTTTTCACTCCGCTTCTGAGAAGCACAATCCGAAAGCTGCCGTTTTCAACTCCCACTCAATCACCATCATTTCAATCTCCTTGTATTAAATTTGTGAGACAATTATGTTTACAACCCGGAGACTTTTGTACATTTCCCCCCAAAAGATTGGTGACTGAATGGAAATCAACCTGCGTAATTAGTCTCTCTTCAAATAAAAAGTATTTATTTTGTGTGTTTTTTCCAAATTGTATCAATAAATTTAAAACCGTATCCCCTGTATAAGAGTCTTGCTGTGGTATTGAAGCTTATGCTTATGCTTATTCACCACACCAGTTCATATATTTTGGCCTCTGAACCACAAGTTGAAATATGGCAGGCAATGCAACCATGAAAGTAAAACAACAACTTTAAATCCATGATGCTCAGCACAGAGATGGATACATTATACCTGTGGAATTTTATAGATATCCAAGACTGTTGCAGCATGAAGAGAGGTTAGGGGGTCCAGTCCCCCAATAACTGCTATCAAATGATGATGGATGTCGCATTTGTAGTTGGGGACCAATCTGTTTGGGCTGGACATTAGCAGCATTGTAGCATGATAGGTCCCTTTTGCAATGAAATAGCTGTCAAATATGTGGAAGCCCAAGGTGGTATTGGGTAAGATCTGAGGGTTGTCATTGATCTCCTTCACTGCAAATTCCAAGGCTAGGATGTGCTGGTAATTCTTAGTCACTACTCTGAAATACGAATCAAAAAGATATCTCTCATTTTATAAATCACAATTATTGAATTCTTATCATTGTTTGCTTTATGAAATAGTAGAGTATTTTAAACCACATTTGTGGATGCAGTCCAGGGTAGTGTACAAAATTTCTTGGTTTTTGTTTTTCAGTAAGCCTATTAACCCCCTTTTATGTGTTAAAAACATTTTTTAAACTCTGGAACATATAAAGGAAGAATACAAAATCTATCACATATCACTGAGATTCCTTTCCTGTTAAGATGGACCACAACTGATTTCAAAATAGATATGGAACTAGTCTATGCAAGCCTATATTAGTCAGTGAAAGAAATTTATATTTATCATATTCTATTATCTTGCTATGGGGAACAAGGGACATATCCTTAATTGAATTCTTTATGCTTTCTATGTTCAAAAATCCATATGCCCTAGCTTTCAATATTCAGAGAAAGAAGCTAAGAAAAACAGAAAGAGATAAAAGAAAGAGCAACTCCTTACGCAAGCTCTTCAGGCAATGCCTGTGGGGGTTCTTTAGTGAAGGCTAATGCATTGGAAATGATGAAGCTGTGAGAAGCTAAGCCACCAAGGATGAGGTCTCCTGACCGGTGATACTTGTGAAGTGGAGGGTGTGGATCATGGACATGACACTTCACCATGTGAGTCTTGCATGTCATTTCAGGAAGCAGTGTCAGCAGCAAAATAGCAAATGTCGCCATCCTGAGTCTGAAGGCAAATATTCACTTGAGAAACATGACATTCTTTTCACTGAAAATTCCATTATTTGAATGTCACCAGCTGATTTAAATGTTTATTCAGTTTTCAAATAGGCCAGAACCCTGAAGTTTAATCACCACTATACCCTTACAGTAGTTATAAATTCTAATGGGTATATTGACTAAATAACAACTTTCAATTTCTTTCCTATTCAAATTCCACAGGAGGTTCAACATGCAACATAATAATAGTAATTGCTGTAATAACAGAGGGAAATAATTACAAAGTCAAGGTTGGGGTTCCTCTGTGTAATTGCAGAAGGAAACTTGTTTGTTACATCTGAAGATTTCCTCTTTCCTTCCATTTACTTGAGTATCAAAGGATGCTTTGGCTTGGATGAGTACTTGAAAGGTAACTTTTAGGTGAGATCACAGCAATGCGTTATATAAGGGTCTGCCTCCGAAGATTGTTTGGAAACTACAGCTAGTGTAGAATTCAGTGGCCAGGTTGCTCACCGGTGCAAGATTGTTTGAGAATATAACAACAATAATGGCACAACTGCCACACTACCCATTAGTTTCCAGGTCAAATAAAAGTGCTGGTTTTTCCAATGAAGCCTTCAGTTGTTCAGGATCACAATGCCACAAGGACTGCCTCTCCCCAAATGAACTGACCCAGACCATGTGCTCATCATATGAGGCCCTTCTTCCTGTGCCTGCTCCACAAGAGATCCAGAGGGTGGCAACAGGAGAACAGGCCTTTTTTTGCAGTGATTCCCTATTTGTGGAGTGTTCTCCTCATTGTGTCCAGGCTATGCACATTCATTATTTGGCTAAATTCTCTGAATCCTTACTCTTAGAGTTTAAGTTACACAACTCTGCTCTACTCTGCGTAGCGTGGGGGGTGCAGGGGGGGGCCGGCCGCACCGGGCACAACATCGGGGGGGGGAAGAGACTCGAGTGCTAAAATCCACGGGTTAGGGGGCGCAAATTACTTGCCTTGCCCCGGGTGCTGACAACCCACGCTACGCCACTGGTGTTATAGGTTCATGGGTTGCAAGATGACTTGCTCTAAATAATTCAAATGTATGGCCACATGTATATACATAAGGAGATCTTGCTACAGAGTGCAAGGGTTTTGTTTTTTAGGAAAGAGAGTGTGTATAAATGTTTAAAAGATAGAGAGGTCCAAAGAAAATTCAAATAGAACAGATCTACCAAGAAAAAAAATTCATAAACACCCAAACAACCAAATATCTATTGGTTGTGCAGACTAAAGCAAAACACACCCACACATTCATCCAGCCTTTCGTCTTATCAGCTGTTCCTTATCGTTTAGTTCAGGCCTTAAAACAATGATATAACATTTAGGGGAAAAGATGCACCCCAGCAACCCAGCACTGGAGGCTAAGATGGAAAAGATCTCCACAGATACCATATATTTTCCTTTAGTGCTCAGGTAGGAGGGAATAAAGGATAAACAAACACTGCAAAAGACCAACATGCTGAAAGTGATGAACTTGGCTTCATTGAAACTGTCAGGCAACTTCCTGGCAAGGAAAGCCACACTGAAACTGGCCATAGCCAGAAAGCCCATGTAACCCAGGACACAGTAAAACATAGTTACAGAACCCTCATTGCATTCTAGAACAATTTCTCCATAAGTTGAGTGCTTATCGACATCTGGGAATGGGGGAGAAAATGCCAACCACATGATACAAATGGTTGCTTGAATAAAGGAGCAGGAAATCACAATGGAGTTGGCCAGCCTCTTCCCCACCCATTTCCTCATCCTGGATCCTGGTTTGGTGGCCATGAAAGCCAGAATCGTTTTTGCCAGCACACAAGCCACTGAGAAGATGATGCCAAAAAAAGGTTGTCGCAGAAGACATGTCACCTTCTGAGGCTGTCCAATGAATAGCAATGCACAAAGGAAGCAGAGCAGGAGGGAGAGGAGGAGCATGTAGGTGAGGTCGCGGTTGTTGGCTTTGACAATGGGTGTGTTGTGGTGCTTCAGAAACGTCCCTAGCACCAGAGCTGCGATGATTGAAGAGGAAAGAGAAAAACAGGCTAAACTGATCCCCAAAGGTTCTTCATAAGACAAGAAACTTATTTCCTTCAGAATACACAAATCCTGTTTTTTGTTGGGATAATATTCATCTGGACATTTAAAACAGTCATTCATATCTGAAGAGGAAGCAATGAGTTATGAGGTTTATATTGGTGTCCCAAACCATACAATCCATGCTAATCTTGCATAGATTAAAATTTATGTAGTCCTGTCATCCCAACAGACTCCAACCAACGATTTATCTACGAGATTTGGGCATTTTTTAATATATACAACAAAACCTCAAATGTAGTGCATTACCAAGGACAATGTCCTGATTTTCCTTTGCCAAGGAAGTTTATCATAAATGTTCAAGACATTTCATTAAAGCATTCTGCTCTTTTTTGTTTTGCTTTACACCTTATGCCATTAAAAATATATATCTTAATCTAAGGTGAATTGCAATGTAAACTTTCTTGTCAGTGAATACATTGTGCTCTCATTTGATGTGACACCTTTCTCTCTCTCCCTCCAGCAGCTGGAGGAGAAAATGACAGAGGGTGAAGAAGGCATGAAGGCTGCTCCCTGCAAGGCCCTTTCCACCTGGCCTAGGAGGTGGGGTCCACATTCACCCAGCTGTGTTAAATATGTATTCTGTAGTTGACCTCCTTTGAAATGTTTTTTCTTTGAAATCATTAAGATAATATTTTAGTTTGCTGTTATGTTTCTTTGACTTCATACTGTATATTTGACTTTCTTCAGATTGGTTTATTTATATTTTATTGATTTAATAAGCTGTAAAGCCTTTTTTAGATTTTTCTTAAAAATATAAAGCGGTACAGAAGGTAAAAAAGGAAGAGACCTCTGGGTTTAGGGTGTGTACAGATTCATTTATCAATCAGTCAATCAATGGGGTGTGAGTGAAGAGGTGCCTTTTCCCCACCCTTTGGACCACCTGGGAAACTCAACAAACCTGTTGCTCCTGGAACTGGGTGTGCAGCTGAATGGGACACAGCTGACGGCAGCCTGAGGAAGAACCAACTCCCCTGTGCCTGCCCATAAGAAACAAGAGGCTAGGGTGATGTCCACTGTTTCCAGGAACTCTTCTCATTGCTAGAATTTTTTAGTTGAGGTGAGAGTTTGCATGGATCCTAGGTGAGAACCCAGAGGCTGAGAGGCAGGGTATGTCAGAAGGAAAATATGTGTGTGAGTGTGTGTGTGTGTGTGTGTGTGTGTGTGTGTGTGTGCGTGCGCTTGCGCTTGTGTGTGTGTAAATGTAACATTTTTATATGCAATTGTGTATTTTATATAAACAAAGTTTCCAGAAGCCAAACCCCTTTTTCTCCTATTACGAGACAACAGGATTGGGGAAGGTGATTATCAACCACAGAGGCCATAATCTTGCAAGCCCATCTCAACATCCCTATAGCTGAGCGGATAAACTATTAGCCACACTGCATTTGTGGATCTGAATGAGACTTCAAGGAGGAGATTGCTTATAAACACAGAAACTCATACAAGGAAGACAGGTAAAACCAACCCCTCTTTTTGCCTGTTCAGAGGTCACGGGATGAAGATGAGACAAGGAGGCCATGGACTGATCAATTTACATTCAACACAAGGGCAAATTATTCCACCAAGGAAACCAGGTTGGATTTTTGCATCTTCAACAAGGCCCTCTGCATCACTCAGATTTACCATTCCCCACCTCAAAAAAATCTTTTTTTTTTAAAAAAAGTATAAAACCTGTAACCATATTGTATGCATATATTTATTCCCATTCCTCTGGATTACTGGCCATCTGCTTCCTATTTCTGTATGTGATATTGCTTACCCATCTGGTCTGAAATCTTCCCTTCTGGACAGGGAGTGCAATCGTAGCAACAAAATGGCTCCCCCTCCTTCATTTTCTTGCTTGAACCAGGACTGCAACTCTCACTGCATACAGAAATAGGCCTTGCCTAACCCATGAAACAAAAGAAAATATAGAGCTGGGAATCTTTATGGTTCCAGTAGAGCTGACTCCTGTTACTAGAAAAGTGGGCAGAGACCTGAGAAGAATCCAACTCCCTCCCCAATCACCAAGGATGGTTCAGGCTTTCTCCTGTCACCCACAATCATATGAATACATTTTCTGTAACTGAGATGTTTTCTAGATGTTTATGTCTAACATCCAGTAATAAAAACCACGAGCAGCAGATTCAAACTTTGTCTGCAGAGAGGGAAGACACTTAATGAAAGGAAAGACCTTAAAGTATGACAGGCATAGCAATTGTCTGCTCCTTTTACTCTATTAGAAGGTAAAGCAGGGGACGCCTCAAAGGCACACAAACAAACAAAAAAGCAGTTGCAGGGCCGGCTTTTGACTGCTCACCATAAGCAAATCAGAACCATGCATTCTTCATATGATGGTTGAGAGAGAAAGAGAGAGATTGATTTTATTTCCTTTTTTAACCAAAAGGTACAGGACAGGAGAAGAATTCTAAATAGGTTTCTTGTTTAAGAAGGAAAGAAGTAAAAAGAAATGCTTCTAATTGCCTTTTTCATTGGGCATTAGGAAGATGATAGAGTTAGTGTTCTAAATAGTGAAGTTCTGGTTTGATAGAGGCAAGCAAGAAATAATGTTTTCCACTTGATGGAAAGGTGGGGAACAAAAGAGGAGATTCTACCTGGTTTTCTCACTTCCTTCCTTTTCATAGAGCTGGTTTCAACCACGCTGCCGAAGATTATTTCATAAATAAAATGAGTAAAGGTCACATATACAGGGGTACCTCGGGTTATGAACTTAATTCATTCTGGACGTCTGTTCTTAACCTGTGGTGTGCTTTCGCTAATGGGGCCTCCTACTGACGCCGCAACGCGGCACAGGATTTCCGTTCTCATCCTGGGGCGAAGTTTGTAACGTGAGATACTACTCTACTTTGGTCTTATTGATGGAATTTTGAATGTTTTGAATGAAAATGATCTTAAGTGATATTCAAAGATGGAGTGCTCTGAACTGATACAATGAAATCAATGTGCATGACAAACTTTGGATCTCAACCAAAGATCATCATTTGACATATATTCAAAGCAAAAGATAAATATATTTAGTTCATCTATCAATTTCTCAAAAAAATAATAATTCTCAAAATATTAATTATCTGTAACACTACCGTGGTGAATAAGTTCATGAAGTGTAATTTCCCTGACCAGCTCAAGAATTCTTCATACATCACAAAATCATTGTGGTCAAGTGAAATGATGTTTACAAACAGTACTGAAGTCAATGTTCATTCCAAATTGGATATCTCCCTACCTTGTTAAACCACCTTTGCCATGTTATAGCATCCTCATGGATGGTGAAAACTTGATGTGAAGAAGTCTGGGGATCCATCCTCCCAACTTTAATTTTATGAAAGGATTGGTTTAGGGAAACAATCCAATTAATAACATCCAACCCAACTTTCAACTCCCCATTCTGGTTAAAGGAAACCTCATCTCCAGCACTATTATTAAATAATACACCTCTGAGGAAATGATGGAACTATATTTTAAAAAGGAAATGAGAAGAAGAGGATGTGTATCAGTCTTACAAATATATTCAGTGGCAACAGTCTCAAAAAAGAACAAACAAAGAAACAAACCGAAAAAAATCAGGGAGATAATTTAGTGAACAAACCATGGACTATTTCAGCACCCATGATTTAGGAGTCTTGGTTGTCCACAAACTTGACATGAGCCAACAGTGTGACGTGGCAGCTAAAAAAGCCAATGCAATTCTGGGCTGCATCAATAGGAGTATAGCATCTAGATCAAGGGAAGTAATAGTGCCACTGTATTCTGCTCTGGTCAGACCTCACCTGGAGTACTGTGTCCAGTTCTGGGCACCACAGTTCAAGAACGACACTGACAAACTGGAACGTGTCCAGAGGAGGGCAACCAAAATGGTCAAAGGCCTGGAAACGATGCCTTATGAGGAACGGCTAAGGGAGCTGGGCATGTTTAGCCTGGAGAAGAGGAGGTTAAGGGGTGATATGATAGCCATGTTCAAATATATAAAAGGATGTCATATAGAGGAGGGAGAAAGGTTGTTTTTTGCTGCTCCAGAGAAGCGGACACGGAGCAATGGATCCAAACTACAAGAAAGAAGATTCCACCTAAACATTAGGAAGAACTTCCTGACAGTAAGAGCTGTTCGACAGTGGAATTTGCTGCCAAGGAGTGTGGTGGAGTCTCCTACTTTGGAGGTCTTTAAGCAGAGGCTTGACAACCATATGTCAGGAGTGCTCTGATGGTGTTTCTTGCTTGGCAGGGGGTTGGACTCGATAGCCCTTATGGTCTATTCCAACTCTATGATTCTATGATTCTATATGGTGCCCTATTGCAAGAGGAAATTTGCTTCATTACCTGCCATGGCTGTTGATTTTGAAATGACAACTGCCCTTGGTCTTTTAACATTCTTGATTTGAGTCTCCATGAGA
This sequence comes from Podarcis liolepis, assembly GCF_965112155.1. Taxonomy (NCBI): domain Eukaryota; kingdom Metazoa; phylum Chordata; class Lepidosauria; order Squamata; family Lacertidae; genus Podarcis; species Podarcis liolepis. The sequence goes on along the minus strand of NC_139573.1, from coordinate 23,528,431 downwards.
CCATGTCATGAACAGCATGCGCCATGGCATAAACAGCCATGTAGATACTGTAGCTGTGGCCAATCATGTTCAATTCGAAGAAAGGCCCAGGAAGAGTCCCCACGTTCTCATCTCCGGTGCAGATATCCCCATCCATATCTTCTGCACCTGTACTTGGGAATGAACAGGCAAATGCCTGCTGCCAGAAATCATTGATGAAATAATCTTCTTTTGAGGTGGCAGGTTTTCTGCTGGCAGTAAATTGCTGAAATCCTGATATATCATTGGAGTGAATTGCAAAGGACAGAGCCCCGTGGATTATTTCTTTATCCCAAGTCCTTTGATAAACGAGAGAAGTCAGCTCCACCTGGGCTGTCATTATCCACACTATACCCTTTGGGTTAATTTTCACATGTTCTTGCTCAGATAAATATGGAAGCCATCTCAGAAATATCATAGAATAGGATTCTCCATAGAGGACTATCACATTGACTTTGCTACTCATTACTTTATCATATATTTTTGCACCCTGCTGTATTAAGTCTTTAAGATCAGTGACAAGAGATAATTTGGATACTCTCTCAATAAAGGCAAAACAAATGCCACTAGAAGTAAACACTGGAACCACGGCTTGCACAAACCTTTCTCCGTTCTCAAGATCCATAGTAAAAAGTCCAACCCAGGTCCACCTGAAATGCAGAAGTAAGGAGATAATCCCCTTATACTGAAGGGCTTCCTGTGGGACCATTTGGTAGAAGGAAAGGCCTGGAGTTTTATCCTCCATGACTGGAGCCGGGCTATATATGAGCTAAAAGGGATTGCAGAAAAGGAAAGAAAGAATAGGAATAGTTTTATGAATATATTCAGTCATTTTTATTCAACATTTAAGTTACCTTTTGAGTAAGGACAATGTTGCTCCATCACTCAATACAAGATGCTGAAAATAATAATACTGAAATTATTTTGTGTTACTGTTGGAAATTAAGCGTACACACCAAATAAAAGTGAAAATTGGAGGTTGAAGACAGTCACTATAAAGAAGAACAAGAAAGGTACCATGTTTCCAAGAAAAGAAGTGTCCTGCTGTATTTAAACCCTGGACACTCTATATTGCTGTAGTTTTCTTTTTCAGTCAAAACACATTTCCCAGCTTCTGTTATAACATGGGCTTATACTCCCGGCATAAAGACACACAGACACCCTTCTGCCAACATTTTGCATGCCCATGTTCATCCTATGCTACGACACCACAAATCCTTAGTAAATGCAAATTTTCTTCATAAAGACATACATACACCCTTCTGCCTTCATTCCTGTGAACACAATGTGGGCATAACATCAACTTCATGTAGTACAGTCTAGTACATATTCGATACCACATGTGGGTTAATTTTAGCATAGTCCCATGAATTCTCATCTAAATTTTCCTTTGATGGGATTTATGCTCCATAGCTTTTCACTCCGCTTCTGAGAAGCACAATCCAAAAGCTGCCGTTTTCAACTCCCACTCAATCACCATCATTTCAATCTCCTTGTATTAAATTTGTGAGACAATTATGTTTACAACCCTGAGACTTTTGTACATTTCCCCCCAAAAGATTGGTGACTGAATGGAAATCAACCTGCATAATTAGTCTCTCTTCAAATAAAAAGTATTTATTTCGTGTGTGTTTTTCCAAATTGTATCAATAAATTTAAAATCGTATCCCCTGTATAAGAGTCTTGCTGTGGTATTGAAGCTTATGCTTAAGCTTTATTCACCACACCAGTTCACATATTTTGGCCTCCGAACCACAAGGTGAAATATGGCAGGCAATGCAACCATGAAAGTAAAACAACTTTAAATCCATGATGCTCAGCACAGAGATGGATGCATTATACCTGTGGAATTTTATAGATATCCAAGACTGTTGCAGCATGAAGAGAGGTTAGGGGGTCCAGTCCCCCAATAACTGCTATCAAATGATGATGGATGTCGCATTTGTAGTTGGGGACCAATCTGTTTGGGCTGGACGTTAGCAGCATTGTAGCATGATAGGTCCCTTTTGCAATGAAATAGCTGTCAAATATGTGGAAGCCCAAGGTGCTATTGGGTAAGATCTGAGGGTTGTCATTGATCTCCTTCACTGCAAATTCCAAGGCCAGGATGTGCTGGTAATTCTTAGTCACTACTCTGAAATACGAATCAAAAAGATATCTCTCATTTTATAAATCACAATTATTGAATTCTTATCATTGTTTGCTTTATGAAATAGTAGAGTATTTTAAACCACATTTGCGTGCTGAGGTCCCCAGGACACCCCTTCCCCAATAACTCACACCAGAGACTTAATTTTTGTTTAAGGTTTTTTGGCATAATTTTGGCCACAACTTTATTATCATACAAGATTGTGAGTGGTTGCTTAGGCATTGGTTATGACTAGCTGTCCCCCCCCCCCGCCTTGGGGACAGCGCTGACTCCCGTGAGTCAGCGTGTGGAGGAACAAGACCAGGGACAGCTGGGACTGCGACACAGACCCTCAGCTATTCCCTGCTTGTTCCTTGGGAACTTACACGGCCCGCACCCTGCTCCAAGGGTTTGGACGAAGGGATGGTAAGCCCCAGAATTCCTTTAACGGAATTCCCAGCAGCATTGGAGGGGTAGGCACAGCCAATCCACACCCCTCCACCAACCAATTTTAACCAATGCCTAACCGCCAACCTTACAAGTTGTGACGATTTGCTACGCAGTAGGCAAAACCCAATTGGCACACACTAATCAGCCAAAAGGAAAAATTCCTACTGGGCCCCCGCACCAATGCGAACGACCCCATGACAGGCAATAGCAAGGTCAGAGCGAAGCCCAAACAAGGGAGGGCGGGCGGGTGATCCGGTGTCCACAGCGAAAGAGAAAGGAAAGGAGCTGTGGACCTTACTTAAATAACCTCAGGTCCCACCCCTAAATTGGCAACATCTAATTTACCCTAGCAACTCCCACCACCAATCTGATTCAAAGCTCTTGAATCTATCCAGCCTAACAACTATGGGGTGTTCTGCAAGCCCCATCCGCAACCCATGCTCTCTTTCATTGAGAACATGCTTTGTGGATGCAGTCCAGGGTAGTGTACAAAATTGCTTGGTTTTTGTTTTTCAGTAAGCCTATTAACCCCCTTTTATATGTTAAAAATATTTTTTAAACTCTGGAACATATAAAGGAAGAATACAAAATCTATCACATATCACTGAGATTCCTTTCCTGTTAAGATGGACCACAACAGATTTCAAAATAGATATGGAACTAGTCTATGCAAGCCTACATTAGTCAGTGAAAGAAATTTATATTTATCATATTCTATTATCTTGCTATGGGGAACAAGGGACATATCCTTAATTAAATTCTTTATGCTTTCTATGTTCAAAAATCCATATGCCCTAGCTTTCAATATTCAGAGAAAGAAGCTAAGAAAAACAGAAAGAGATAAAAGAAAGAGCAACTCCTTACGCAAGCTCTTCAGGCAATGCCTGTGGGGGTTCTTTAGTGAAGGCTAATGAATTGGAAATGATGAAGCTGTGAGAAGCTAAGCCACCAAGGATGAGGTCTCCTGACCGGTGATACTTGTGAAGTGGAGGGTGTGGATCATGGACATGACACTTCACCATGTGAGTCTTGCATGTCATTTCAGGAAGCAGTGTCAGCAGCAAAATAGCAAATGTCGCCATCCTGAGTCTGAAGGCAAATATTCACTTGAGAAACATGACATTCTTTTCACTGAAAATTCCATTATTTGAATGTCACCAGCTGATTTAAATGTTTATTCAGTTTTCAAATAGGCCAGAACCCTGAAGTTTAATCACCACTATACCCTTACAGTAGTTATAAATTCTAATGGGTATATTGACTAAATAACAACTTTCAATTTCTTTCCTATTCAAATTCCACAGGGGGTTCAACATGCAACATAATTAATAATAGTAATTGCTGTAATAACAGAGGGAAATAATTACAAAGTCAAGGTTGGGGTTCCTCTGTGTAATTGCAGAAGGAAACTTGTTTGTTACATCTGAAGATTTCCTCTATCAAAGGATGCTTTGGCTTGGATGAGTACTTGAAAGGTAACTTTTAGGTGAGATCACAGCAATGTGTTATATAAGGGTCTGCCTCCGAAGATTGTTTGGAAACTACAGCTAGTGTAGAATTCAGTGGCCAGGTTGCTCACCGGTGCAAGAATGTTTGAGCATATAACAACAATAATGGCACAACTTCCACACTACCCATTAGTTTCCAGGTCAAATAAAAGTGCTGGTTTTTCCAATGAAGCCTTCAGTTGTTCAGGATCACAATGCCACAAGGACTGCCTCTCCCCAAATGAACTGACCCAGACCATGTGCTCATCATATGAGGCCCTTCTTCCTGTGCCTGCTCTACAAGAGATCCAGAGGGTGGCAACAGGAGAACAGGCCTTTTTTGCAGTGATTCCCTATTTGTGGAGTGTTCTCCTCATTGTGTCCAGGCTATGCACATTCATTATTTGGCTAAATTCTCTGAATCCTTACTCTTAGAGTTTAAGTTACACAACTCTGCTCTACTCTGCGTAGCGTGGGGGGTGCAGGGGGGGCCGGCCGCACCGGGCACAACATCGGGGGGGGGGGGCGGAAGAGACTCGAGTGCTAAAATCCATGGGTTAGGGGGCGCAAATTACTTGCCTTGCCCCGGGTGCTGACAACCCACGCTACGCCACTGGTGTTATAGGTTCATGGGTTGCAAGATGACTTGCTCTAAATAATTCAAATGTATGGCCACATGTATATACATAAGGAGATCTTGCTACAGAGTGCAAGGGTTTTGTTTTTTAGGAAAGAGAGTGTGTATATATGTTTAAAAGATAGAGAGGTCCAAAGAAAATTCAAATAGAACAGATCTACCAAGAAAAAAAATTCATAAACACCCAAACAACCAAATATCTATTGGTTGTGCAGACTAAAGCAAAACACACCCACACATTCATCCAGCCTTTCGTCTTATCAGCTGTTCCTTATCGTTTAGTTCAGGCCTTAAAACAATGATATAGCATTTAGGGGAAAAGATGCACCCCAGCAACCCAGCACTGGAGGCTAAGATGGAAAAGATCTCCACAGATACCATATATTTTCCTTTAGTGCTCAGGTAGGAGGGAATAAAGGATAAACAAACACTGCAAAAGACCAACATGCTGAAAGTGATGAACTTGGCTTCATTGAAACTGTCAGGCAACTTCCTGGCAAGGAAAGCCACACTGAAACTGGCCATAGCCAGAAAGCCCATGTAACCCAGGACACAGTAAAACATAGTTACAGAACCCTCATTGCATTCTAGAACAATTTCTCCATAAATTGAGTGCTTATCGACATCTGGGAATGGGGGAGAAAATGCCAACCACATGATACAAATGGTTGCTTGAATAAAGGAGCAGGAAATCACAATGGAGTTGGCCAGCCTCTTCCCCACCCATTTCCTCATCCTGGATCCTGGTTTGGTGGCCATGAAAGCCAGAATCACTGTGATCGTTTTTGCCAGCACACAGGAAACAGCCACTGAGAAGATGATGCCAAAAACAGGTTGTCGCAGAAGACATGTCACCTTCTGAGGCTGTCCAATGAATAGCAATGCACAAAGGAAGCAGAGCAGGAGGGACAGGAGGAGCATGTAGGTGAGGTCGCGGTTGTTGGCTTTGACAATGGGAGTGTTGTGGTGCTTCAGAAACGTCCCTAGCACCAGAGCTGTGATGATTGAAGAGGAAATCGAAAAACAAGCTAAACTGATCCCCAAAGGTTCTTCATAAGACAAGAAGCTTATTTCTTTCAGAATACATAAATCCTGTTTTTTGTTGGGATAATATTCATCTGGACATTTAAAACAGTCATTCATATCTGAAAAACAAGCAATGAGTTATGAGGTTTATACTGGTGTCCCAAACCATGCAATCCATGCTAATCTTGCATAGATTAAAATTTATGTAGTCCTGTCACCCCAAGAGACTCCAAGCAATGATTTATCTATGAAAATTGGGCATTTTTGAATATATACAACAAAACCTCAGATGTAGTGCATTACCAAGGACAATGTTACACCAGGTCCTGATTTTCCTTTTCTAAGGCAGTTTATAATCAATGTTGAAGACAATTTAGTAAGCCGTTATGCTGTTTTTTGTTTTGTTTTACTCTTTATGCTATTTTCATTTTTTTAATCTAAAATGAATTAAAATGTATACTTTCTTCTCAACTAGTACATTGTGCTCACTTCTCATGTCACCTCTCTCTCTCTCTCTCTCTCTCTCTCTCTCTCTCTCTCTCTCTAGCAGCTGGAGGAGAAAAGGACAGAGGTGAAGAGAGAGACCTCTGGTATAGGGCGGTATATAAATTCAATAATAATACAAATGGGGGGCTCTGAGTGAGGGGATCCCTTCCCCATTCTTTGGACCACCTGAGAAACTCAACAAACCTGCTGCTCCTGGAACTGGTTGTGGAGAGTGCAACTGAATGGGACATAGTTGTGGGCAGCCTGAGGAAGTACCATCCCGCTTGTGCCTGCTCATAAGAAACAAGAGACTAGGGTGATGCCCACTGTTTCCAGGAACTCTTCTCATTGCAAGACTTTTGTGGGTGAGCTGAGAGTTTGGACCCTACATGAGGACCCAGAGGCTGGGAGGCGGAGTGTGTCAGAAGGGAAATTAATATGTATATTGCATATTTTTATATGCAACTGTATTTTATATAAACAAAATTTCCAGAAGCCAACCCTCTTGTTTGCCAATAATGAGACAACAGGATTTTGGAAGATAAATATGAACCACAGAGGCCATAATCTTCCAAGCCTATCCCAACTTCCCTATTGTTGAGTCAATAAATAACTAGCCACACTGCATTTGTGAACCTGAATGAGACTTCAAGGAGGAGATTGCTCATAAACACAGAAACTCATACAAGGATGTCAGATGAGACCAACCCCTCTCTTTACCTCTTCTGAGGTCTTGGGATGAAGTTTAGGCAAAGAGGCCATGGGCGACCAGCTCACATTCGAAACAAGGTCAAATGATTCCACCAAGAAAACCATATTGGATTTTTGCATCTCCAACAAGGCCCTCTGACTCAGACTTACCATAATCACTTTGTGTTCCTTATTTTAGAGGCCTATTTCTTTACATATAGCCAATCATATTAAGAAAACTCTGGGTCTTACCCTCATATGAAATCTTCCCTGCTGGGCATGAGATGCAATCATAACAGCAAAATGGCTCCCCTTCCTTCACTTTCTTGCTAAAACCTGGCTTGCAAGTCTCAGTGCATAGGGAAAGAGGTCGTGTCTAATCCACAAATGAAAGAGGACCACAATTATATTTTAATATTATTACCTTGGAAGTTCTGGGGTTGTAGGGAAGAGGGGACCCAGATCTTTGTTTACCAAAAAAGAAGCCAAATTTAATAGGTGGGTTGGATCCAGGTACATCTCTACATGTCCCACATATGATATATATGATATGAGGTCTGGGACAAATGGGCATGCTCTGAACAAAACACAGTTCAAAACAATTTGCCTCAGGTGCAAATTGGGGAGGGTTTCTAGGCCACATTTGGTTTCCCATCCCTGCACAAGAGATTTTGAGAGGTGGGCAGTGGAGCTGTCCAACTATCATGTTATATCCTAATGATGTCATATGATTAAGAGGTGGGCAGCCCTACCCACCTGAAAAAATAGACCTGTGACACCAAGCCTAATAAAATATAAAATATCGAATTTCCAAAATCGTATTGCCATTACACAAATCTATGGTGCAACCACATTTGGAATACTGTGTACAGTTCAGATCACCTCAAGATGGACATTGTAGAGTTGGGGAAAGTTCGGAAAAGGGGAACTAATACAATCAAGTGGATGGGGTGACTCCCTTACAAAGAAAGGTTACAGGTTTGGGACTTCTTTAATTTAAATGAAAAATGAATGAGAGGTGATTTAGTAGAAATTTACAAAGTTAAGCTTGGCATAGGGGAGGTGCATAGAGAAAAGTGTTTCACCCTCTCTCATAACACTGGAACTCATAGACATCTGATGATGATTCAGGACATTCAGAAAGTACTACTTCAGTCACCTCATATTTAAATAAATTTCAAATATTATTCTGCTTTTTTGAGGTGCACCTTTTCCCTTGTTCTCTTGCTTGCATCTTCGTAACTGAGATGGCCATCCGCCATGTTTAATTATTCAAAATGTTTTTCCCTCCTACCCTATAGATCTAGAAAAGCTATAGTCATTGTCCTACTCTGTATATATGTATATATGTATACATATATCTATATCTATATAGATGATAGATAGATAGATAGATAGATATAGATATAATTATGTTGATCTGTCTATAGCTTTTATAGATTGTGTGTTATTAGATTATTATATATCTATTTACCACTGCATTTTCTCCTGACAGGCATCAAGGCAGCTTCCATATGAAAACAAGATTTGGTAAAAATATATATATAAAAAACAATTTAATAGAATTAAAACCATATACATATATAAAATCTACTTAGAACATACAAATGATTACAATAAAAACAGCACAGCGCCAACCCTTTCATTAAAAACAATCAATTCCCAAAAGTCTGTTAGAACAAGATGTTCTTTCTCTCAGCAGAAGGACAAAAAGGAGGGAGCCAGTCTAGTTTCTTCAGGAAGTTCGTTTCAGAGTCTGGGAGCAACCACTGAGAAGGTCCTTTCCTGCATCCCCACAAAACTTCCTGTGAGAGGGGTTGGACTGAGAGAAGGGCCCTTGAGGAGCTCAAAACCTGGGCAGCTTTGTATGAGGAAATATGGTCTAAGCTTTGTAGGGCTTTATAGGCCATAACCAGCCCTTTGAATTGTGCCTGGAGACAGAATGGTGGTAGCCAGTGGAGGTGCTGTAACAACAGAGGCATATATTCCCTATAACCAGCCCCACTCAAAAATCTGACTGCAGCTGTTTGAGCCTGTTGATGCTTCTGAGCAACATTTGGGAAAGAGGGTGGCACTGTGGTCTAAACCACTGAGCCTCTTGGGCTTGCCGATCAGAATGTTGGCGGTTCGAATCTCCACCACAGGGTGAGCTCCCGTTGCTCAGTCCCAGCTCCTGTCAACCTAGCAATTCGAAAGCATGCCCAAAAAATGTGCAAGTAGATAAATAGGTACTGCTTCGGCAGGAAGATAAACGGTGTTTCTGTGTGCTGCTCTGGTTTCAGTGTTCCATTGCTCCAGAAGCGGCTTAGTCATGCTGACCACATGACCAGGAAAAACTGTCTGCGGACAAACGCCGGCTCCCTCGGCCTATAAAGCAAGATGAGTGCTGCAACCCCAGAGTCATCTGTGACTGGACTTAACTGTCAGAGGTCCTTTACCTTTTCTTTTGGAATAAGATAACATTCCGATGCACACATTCAGGTGCAAATTATTCCAGGAGGTATGATGAGACTAAATCATATTGCAATTCATAAAGATCAAATCCCTAAAGTACCATTAAATTAGCAGTATCTAGTGAAAGTAATTCTGTCTGTTATGACTGAGATCCTGTACTCAGAAAAGAACCAAAGACTCCCCAAATTGCTATATATTGTATCCTACCTGGTTAAACCAGCTATGCCATGTGATGGCATCTGCATTAATGGCTAACACTTGGTCAGCAGGAGCCTGTGGATCCACCTTCCCAATCTTCACTTTTGACTGATTTGATAACAGTAAACAGTTGATAATATCATATCCAGCTACTAATTTCCCATTCTTGTCAAATGAAATCTTGTCCCCAGCATTGTTGTTAAATGAGGCACCTCGCAGAAAGTGATGCAGCTAGACTGAAAAATAATGGTTTTAGAAAGCGTGTTCTCCCTGAAATGAGAGCACGTGTTGCGGTGGGGTCTGCCGAGCCATCCCTCTGTTGCCAGGCAGGGGTAAAAAAAGGCTGCCTGGGGCAATGATTGGATGGCTGGTTTGCTGGGGCAAATTGCATGTTGCAATGTGGTGGGTGGGTCCGAAGGCTTTAAATATTGGGGCACTCAGCTTATTGCTTTCTCTTTCGCTGAGTGCATCGGATCACCCCCCGCCCGCCCTGAGTTCAGGGTGTTTTGTTTGACCTTGCTATGCCTGTCATGGGGTCGTCTGCCGTTGGGGCAGGAGCCTAGTAGGAATTTTGTCCATATGGCTGATTGGCTGAGCCATTTGGTTTTTGCCTACTACGTAGCAAATCGTCACAACTTGTAAGGTTGCGGTTAGGCATTGGTTATAAATTGGTTGGAGGAGGGGTAAGGACAGGCTGGTCTTGCCCCTCCAATGCTGGTGCTCAAGGGAATTCCATTAAAGGAATCCAGGGGCTTGCCACGATTTCGTCAGAATCCCTGAAATGAGACTAAGGCCGGCAAGCCCTGGGGAGCATGTGGGTGAGCGGTGAGGGCCTGTGACTCAGCTCCATTGCTCCCCAATATTGTTTTCCCTTCACTGGCTTCCGAGGGAATTCGGAAGCCAGTTCTGTCCCAGGTGGGGGGACAGATAGTCTTAACCAATGCCTAAGCAACCACTCACAGATATGTATTTTAATAAAGTTGTGGCCAAAATTATGCTAAAAACCTTAAACAAAAATTATGTGTGAGTTGTGGGTTATTTGAGGGGTGGCTTGGGGACCTCGACACGTAAAAGGCTACAAATGGGAGAGGTGAGCAAGAAATATCTTTCTTCTATTTTTTCATTAATTTAGGTCACACCTTTCATAATTTATTCATTTATTTCTTATTTGCAAAATTGACTTTGTTATTTAAGGTAGGGATTCCCTGAACAAATTCCCTATCCCCTGAACAAATTTTAGTCTCTCTTGTTGGCCGCCATTTTATGATTTTCCTGGATCACAATGGTGCATCTGATTTGGGTTGGGACAAGCTTACAAAAAAACAAACAAACAAAAGTAGCAGCCCCTTCTTGCCTGGGCCATTTATTTCCTGGAATGTTCAAATATACAACATACAGTGCACTCTAGGGAAAGAAATTGGTGGCCACTAAAGAATAGTTGACTGATAAAATCAGCTGAAGTTTGCAGCAGCATAGTGTCGGTTCTTGGAACCCAGGACATAGGTAGCATGGCCACACCAAGCCAAGCCCTCACTGCTGACTAAGCCAGTGGTCTGAGCCAGTGGAGAGTGAGGTGAGGGAGAAAGGCTTGAAGAGGCACCCTGTTCACAGAGGAGGAGGCAGCTGCCAGACCCTCTCACTTCTCCTGGGTGGGCAGCAATGGCAGCACCCCCTCCCTCTCAGCCAGACGCCCCCTTCACTGGCCACAAGTGTAAGGAGGCAACATCATTGCTCCAGCCCTGAAGGTCTGGCCTGGGCAAAGCTTGGCAAGTAAGGAAGCCTGTTGTGGGGTACATGATTGTGCCCCTTACACCCTTTCATAGATGTGTGCCAAGGGCCACAGCCCCCCTGGTCCTCCCCATGCTTTGCCCTTGGATGTTTGTGAAGGTAGATTGCTATACATATCAGAGCCCATCACACCCAAAACCATTAAGATGTTTAGCTAAATACCTGCCAAAATGGTTGATTCTGCAGCTTCAATTCCGGTCCAGCCAACAGGGATCTCTGTTTGAATCTGGCTAAGGACATGGCATGAGCCACAACATAGACTGCATTGTAGACATTGTAGCTATGTCCAGTCATGCTCATTTCAAAGAAGGGGATAGGAAGGTCCTCCAGCTTCTCCACCCCTGTGCAAATATCCCCCTCTACCTCATCCACAGCTGTGTTTAGAAATACACATCCAAAAGCAGTTTGCCAAAAGTCCTTGATGAAATCATCTCCTGAAGTGCTGGATGGGTTTTTACCCTTAGCAAACTGGCGAAATTCTGGCAAATCACTGGAGTGGAATGTGAAGCCTATGGCACCATGGAATATCTCTGCATCCCAAGTCCTTTGATAGGAAAATGACGTGACCTCCACCTGTGCTGTAGTTATCCAAACTTTTCCTTTTGGCTTCTTTGACAGGCTGTGCATTTCTGATAGAAATGACAACCATCTAAAAAATGATAAGGAATAAGATTCTCCAAATGCCAGTATTACATTGGCTTTGCTGTTCATTAGAGCAGTGTTTCCCAAACGTTTTTGGGCAACGGCACACCTGTTTACCGAAAAAAAATCTCGCGGCACACCACCATTAAAGCCCCGCCCCGTGACGTCAGCGCGCAGCGTCACGCTGGGAGGGACGCACAAAAGTGAAAGTTTTTTCCCTCGGCAGCTCCTCTCAGCTGCGCTCAATCCGCCTCGGAGCGCAGGAGCGATGCCTCTCTCTGGCTCTCCCTCCGCGCAGGCTGAGGGAGGGAGGGGCGCGTGTGACCCGTCTCTGCTGGGAGACCAAACCCAGCGAGGCAGAGTCGCGCGGAGGCGCCCAGGCAGCGCTGCCGGCTGAGAGGAGGAGCGCCAGGCAGCAGCAGGAGGCGCGGCCTCTCCTCGCCGCCGCCGCCCCGCCTCTCGCCGCCCGACTCGCCCGCCTCCCTCCAGGCATCTCGCGGCACACCAGCCGATGTCTCACGGCACACTCGTGTGCCGCGGAACACCGGTTGGGAAACACTGCATTAGAGTATCGTGTATTTCTTTCCCCCGATCCAGCATGCCTTTTAGATCAGGGATAAAAGTTGGAGTGGGGATTCTTTCAATAAAGTCTATACAAATACCTTTTTGGGGAAACACTAGAAGCACAGTTTGCACAAATCTCTCTCCATTGTCAGTATCCATAACAACAACGCCAATCCATGACCACCTGAAGCGCAGAAGCAAACAGAGAATCCCCTCATATTGAAGGTCTTCCTTAGGGACCATCTGGTAAAAGTAAAGGCCTGGGATTTTATCGTTCATCATTGGAGCAGGGCTATATGTTATCTAAATATGCATTGAGGGTGAGATGGGAGGGAAAATAACCATAGTATTTAATTACCACTTTCAGTTATTCAAATCACTGAATATGCATAATATCAGCTTAGGTCACCATTCCCTTTCATTGACTACTCTGTTACCCATTAGCACTGGAGAAATGACTAACGGGGTGGAAACTGCACAGCACCCTCAGTCATTACACAACAGCAAAGGAAGCTGAACTACGAACCCAGTGAAAGTATGGAGAAATGCTAAAGAGCACTGGAAATTATTATTATGCTGTATAAATTATGTTCTTCGTGTTGTACACTGCTCTGGGATCTTTGGATAAAGGGTGGCATGTAAAGAAGAAGAAGAAGAAGAAGAAGAAGAAGAGGAAGAAGAAGAAGAGGAAGAAGGAGAAATAATGAGGCAGCAAAACTGAAAGCTTACGTATTCTTGCATTTGCTGGCCCAGTTCAAGATTGTAGCCTCAACATACAAACCCCTTCATGGCTTATGTCCCTGGTACCTAAACAAATATCTCTTCCAATATTAGTCTATCATGTGCAGAAACAATCCTCATATTGGGTCCTCCTGTTAAAAATTGGATTGTGGCAATAAAGTGAGGGCTTGCTTCTCCACAGGGATGCTTTTTTGTTTGTTTAGTTTGTTCTTTTTTGGCACTAGGAGATGGCATCTTTTTTCAATTTGCTGCCTATATAAATCCCACTCATTTTTTATTTTATTTTATTTTTTAATTAAATTTTTAATGAAGTTTTAACAAGTCACCACAATACAATAACAACAACAGTAACAATACCATAACAATAACATACTAACAAATACACACATATATAAACAAAAAGAAAAACAAACATGTATAACTCCAGAGTTTACTTTCTTTTAACTTACTTTCACGACTTCCTCGTACCTTCCCTTTCTGTATTCCAATTTCAAATTCAATTGTCAGCAAATCCTTGCCCTAGTTTTAACTTAATTTTTTTTAAAAAAAGAAAAAGAAAATTGTTTTCTTCTAATTATCCCTTGCCGCTTTTAACCCCTTAATAACCAATCCAGCATTTTCCTAACCTTCATTAATTTTACAATATTTCTTTAAATACTCTTTAAATTTCTTCCAGTCTTCCTGTGCTGTATCTCTTCCCTGGTCACGGATTCTGCTCGTCATTTCCGCCAGTCCCATATAGTCTATCACCTTCAGTTGCCATTCTTCCACGGTGGGTAATTCTTGCGTCTTCCAGTACTTTGCGATGAGTATTCTTGCTGCTGTTGTAGCATACATGAAAAAAGTTCTGTCCTTCTTTAACACCAATTGGCCGACAATGCCCAGGAGGAAGGCCTCTGGCTTTTTAAGGAAAGTGTACCTAAGTACCTTTTTCAATTCATTATAGATCGTTTCCCAGAAAGCCTTGATCTTTGGGCACGTCCACCAAAGTTGAAAGAATGTTCCTTCAATTTCCTTACATTTCCAACATTTATTGTCAGGCAAGTGATAAATTTTTGCAAGCTTGACTGGGGTCATGTACCACCTGTATATCATTTTCATAATGTTCTCTCTTAAGGCATTACACGCCGTGAATTTCATACCTGTGGTCCACAACCTTTCCCAGTCAGCAAACAAAATATTGTGACCAATATCCTGTGCCCATTTAATCATTGCAGACTTAACCACTTCATCTTGTGTATTCCATTCCAACAGCAAGCTGTACATTCTTGACAAATTCTTAGTGCTGGGTTCTAGCAACTCTGTCTCTAATTTTGATTTTTCCACCTGGAAGCCAATTTTTCTATCTGTTTTAAACACTTCCATTATTTGACAATACTGAAACCAATCTCTCACTTTCTCTTTTAGTTTTTCAAAACTTTGCAATTTCCATCTATCTCCTTCTTGTTCCAAAATTTCTCCATATCTTGGCCATTTGGCCTCCATATTAACTTTTTTAAAAGCCTTTGCCTCCACCGGTGACCGCCACCTTGGAGTTTTACTTTCCAACAAATCTTTATATCTATTCCAAACATTGTATAGTGCTTTCCTGACAATGTGGTTTTTAAACCCTTTATGCGCTTTAACCTTGTCGTACCAAAGATATGCATGCCACCCATACCTATTGTTGTACCCTTCCAAATCCAGAATGTCCGTATTCTCAAGAAGGAGCCATTCTTTCAACCAGCAAAAAGCTGCTGATTCATAGTAAAGTTTTAAGTCTGGCAGGGCAAATCCGCCCCTTTCTTTTATATCAGTTAGTATCTTAAATTTTATTCTTGGCTTTTTGCCCTGCCAGACAAATTTAACAATATCTTTCTGCCACTTCTTGAAACAATCCATCTTGTCCAATATTTGCAAAGTTTGAAACAAAAACAACATTCTAGGTAACACATTCATCTTTATAACTGCTATTCGACCCAACAAGGAAAGCTTCATATTTGACCAAATTTCTAAATCTTTCTTGATTTCATTCCAACATTTCTCATAATTATCTTTAAACAAATTCAAATTTCTTGAAGTCATGTTAACACCCAAATATTTCACTTTCTTAACCACAGTTAACCCTGTCTCATTCTGGAACCTTTCTTTTTCCAATGATGTTAGATTTTTTCCCAATACTTTCGTTTTTGATTTATTCAGCTTAAATCCTGCAACCTGACCAAAGTCTTGAATTAGCTCTAAAACTCTTTTTGTACTAGATTCAGGCTCTTGTAAAGTAAGTACTAGATCATCTGCAAATGCTTTCAGTTTATAATGTTTCGCTCCGACCTGTACACCTTTGACCAATTGGTCCTTCCTAATCATGTTCAACAGCACCTCCAGGACCGATATAAAAAGCAATGGAGAGATTGGGCACCCCTGACGTGTCCCTTTTTCTATCTTTAGTTCATCTGTAACCACGTTATTTACAATAAGTTTTGCTTTTTGTTCAGAATATATCGCACCTATACCATTTTGAAACCCTTGACCTACCCCCATCCCCCGGAGATTCTTCATCATAAAATCCCAAGATATATTATCAAAGGCTTTCTCAGCATCCACAAATATCAAGACTGCTTTAGTATTAATGTTCAGTTCTAGCATTTCCAAGATATCTACTATGTTCCTTACATTGTCTGATAAGTGTCTTCTCGGTAGAAAGCCTGCCTGATCTCTATGAATCTCCTCCATCAAAACTATTTTCAACCTTTTTGCTAAAATGTCTGCAAAAATTTTGTAATCCACATTTAGTAGGGAAATAGGGCGGTAGTTTTTAAGTTGAGTCTTTTCCGTCTCTGTCTTTGGTATAAGTGTGATGAATGCCTCTTTCCACGTGTCAGGTGCCTTTTTTCCCTCCAAAATCTCATTACAAACTTCCATCAAAGGCTGTATTAATCCCTCCTTCAGAGTCTTATAATATCTGGAAGTAAGCCCGTCCGGTCCTGGAGATTTACCCAATGTCATCTTTTGAATGGCACCTTCTATTTCTTGTTCTGTTATTCTGTGATTCAGAATTTCTTTGTTTTCCTTTGAAATCTTTCTCAGTCCGTTTTTTTCCAAAAACAGTTCTATTTCTGTATCACTCTGAGGACCTTGTTTATACAGTTGACTAAAATATCTCTGGAAGCAATCTCTAATTTCTGTTGGTTTATAGATGATCCTTCCTTCCACTTCTAGGTGTGTAACTGTATTTAGTTTTTGTCTCTTCTTTATTTGCCAAGCCAGCAGTTTCCCACATTTATCCGCTGATTCAAAAGTCTTTTGTCTCATTTGCTTAATTTTCCATTCTATTTCTTGATTTGTCAGCTCCATATATTGTGTCTGATATAATTTAATTTCTTTCAAAATATCCTGTGATTTTGGTTTTGATCTTAATTTCTTTTCTCCATCTCTTATTTTTTCTAGGATTCTTTCTTTCCTCTCATTCTGGCTTTTCTTTTTAATTACATTCTGTTGTATCAAAAATCCTCTCATGACTGCTTTACTTGCGTCCCAGATTATTCTTTTTTCTACATTGGTCCTCATGTTAATTTCAAAATAGTCCTTCAAAATTTTCAGAGCCTTCTTACAAAATTCCTCATCCCTAAACAAAGTGTCATTCATCCTCCATCTGAAGGTACCAGTTGTTGTTAAGTTCATTACCATCTTTACCGCGTTATGGTCGGAACAAGTTTTTGGGCAGATTTCCACTTTTTTTATCCTTGGCGCCGTTCCTCTAGTTATCCAAATTTGGTCAATTCGTGTCCAAGTCATTTTAGCTTCCGAAAAGAAGGTTCCCTCTCTTTCAAGTGGGTGTTTTATCCTCCAAATGTCCACTAAATCCATATTGTCAGTCATTTCAAAAAAGATTTTTGGTAGTCTTCCCTCTTTAGTAACTATCTGTCTTTGAGATTTGTCCATATTGGTTGAAACAACTCCATTCATGTCTCCCATCAAAATTAAATTTAAGTCCATAAAGTCCATCAAAGCCTCATGAAGTGTCTTAAAGAATTCCACTTTCCCCTCATTTGGTGCGTAAATTCCCACAATCAAAAATTTTTCTCCTTGAACTTGAATTTCAACAGCTATATATCTTCCGTGGTCGTCTTTGAAAATCAATTTCGGTTGCCATTTTTCCTTTACATAAATCACCACTCCTCTCTTCTTTACCTTATCTGAGGAGATAAATTCTTGACCCAGTCTTTTATTTATAAGTAATTTCCTGTGTGACCTCGTCACATGTGTCTCCTGTAAACATATCAAGTCCAATTGTTCTTTTTTCAAAATGTGAAAGACACTTTTTCTTTTCCGGGGGATGTTCAAACCGTTACAATTCCAGCTTAACAGTCGCAATGCCATGATGGGATTATTTATCTTCTCCTCCTACTGCCCCAAGTCGCTCTTCTTCCTCTGTCGGTGGTGTCCCTCTCAACCGTGGCTTGCCTTTGTCCAAAATTCCTCCTCCTGGGTAGTCTTGTCCTGATTCCGCCCCTTTATAGAGATCCTCTTCGTGTTGCTCTAGAAATTTATCTTTCTCCTCTACAGTCTTTATTTTCCTTTTTTCCCCTTTGTACTTAAAGGAAAGGCCTTGAGGGTATTCCCACCTGAAGGGCACGCTGTTCTTTTTCAGTAGTATCACTAAATCTTTGTATTGACTTCTTGCATCCAGAATATGTTTAGGGATATCTTTAAAAATTTCCACAAAGGAATCTTCAATTCGCAGAGTTCTTTGGTAGTGCAGATTCAAAATTTTATCTCTCTCTTCTCTAGATCTTAGCGTTACCAGACAGTCTCTTACTTTGTTCTTTCTTTGTCTTGCACCCAATCAGGGGCGCCGACTTATAAAAAATATTGGGGGAGCCCGCGAAAGCTCATGAATAATAAATAAGCTCATGAATATGCAGATAAAGTGGCGCCGCCTCCTCGTGAGCGAATAGGGGAGAGCGTGCTGCGCCTATTAAGCAGCTCCGAAGGAAATTGGGTGGAGCTTTTGCTCGGGAGGGAGGGCAGGAGGCATGCAGCCTGACCCTGTGCATTTGGGGCTGGGGGAGGGGCGGCGGTGGCGCTCTGCTGGAGGGGCGCCCGAGATTATTGGGGGGGCGGAGCCCCCCCAAACAAATTTTTGAGGGGGCTCGGGCCCCCTCAAGCCCCATGGAGTCGGCGCCTATGCACCCAATGTGAATGCACTCTCTATCTTAAATTCTTCTTGTTCCAGTTCCTGTTTCCAGAAATCGGAGAACTCTTTTGTTAGAAATTCCACTAAGTTATCTCCTTCACTCTCAGGTATTGCCCGGATCCTAAGATTCCTCTCCTTCCTCTGCATTTCAATCATGGACAATGCCAAATCATGTTCTCCCAATTTCCTAAAAACCGGGGAAAATTTTTCGTCAGTAGCCGTTGCAATTTCTTTCGCCTCTTCAGCAATCTTTCGAGTAGTTGATGCTTCCTCAAGTAGTTTCCCAATTGATTCTGTGTTGGTGTTAACTTTATTTCCCAAATCAATTATACTTTTAGTATTTAAGTCTATTTTCCCTGATATCTCAGCAACAGTCTTATTTGTTTCAGCAACTTGTTTACTTGTTTCCGCTCCTTTCTTTTTTAACTGGTCCAAAGATTCATTGATTTTACTCAGTGCTTTCGAAAGTGCTTCCTCAGACATGACTTTTGTCTTTTCCTGTGGGTTAGCACTTGCTCCAGATGGCCCAGATGCAGAAGCCCTTCTTTTCATAAATGTGTCTATTTTGTATTGTCTGCCAGATCTCAGAGTTTTCTCCTGTGGCTCTCCTTTGTCTTGCTCATTTGCCATACCACTATCTTAGAGCCAAGGTCATTCCCACAGTCCGAATTCTCTTTCCCAGTAATTCAGCAGACTAAACTTCACTTGTTGCTGAAACCAACCAAATCTCCTCCAGGGGGCGAAAATATCTATTACTGTCCGTGCAGTTCTAATATGGAGGATTTTCTTTTAAAAAGAAAAGTCCCACAAATTTCCAAGTCTTTGCAAAGGACCACAATATTAGTTTCACCGGATTGAAACAAAGTCCACTTAATCCTCACAATTCCAGAGAAAGTGTATCTTCGTACTTAAAGAATGTCTCTCAATTTGAAACACCTCATTACTTTGTTGCCACAGTTCACAGCCGGCTTTCTTTCTCCGGCAGTCCGTTCCAGAGTCAAGATACTGCAATATATTGTCAATAGCTTTAAAAAACAGGCAGGATTCCAACTCAATGTCTTTCTTTCCCCCCACTCCTGCCCGTGGGGGGAAGGTCTCAGTCTCTAACACGATGGATCTCTTATTCCAAAAAAAGACTTCAAAGTTAAAGCTTACTAGTCCTCTGCTTTGATCTTGCTGCAGAGCGGGAAGGCAGACTTCCTTTTAATCCTTTCCCGTCTCAGTGTCCGAATTCAATTTTTTAGTTCCGAATTCAAATTGTATTGTCCTTCTCCTACTCACGGATAGTAGTCTCTTTTAGCTCCAAATTGAAGGAAGAAGTCAGCGCTCTCCGTCAATGGCGACGCGGCTTCACTTCGCAGGCTGGGTACAAGCGACTCTCAGCACCGCGCCACACACCCGCTGCCGCTCCGGAGCCTTTAAAAAGGCTCTTTCGCAACTTCGGGGGGGCGCAAAGGTGCCCGCCGAGTCTCCGGTTCACAGGCTTCGTGCCTGTAATTCTTAGGGGTCCCCGCTTCGCCGTAGCTGCGAGACCCGAACCCGCGAAGCAGATCTCCATCAGGAGCACCGAGGGAAACCCGCCATTAGACGATGGCGCTAACCGGAAGTCCCCAAATCCCACTCATTTTTAAAAGCAAGAAATACAATCACACACAAACCCTGGGGTCACTTTAAGTTGGAAATGGATTCCAGCCAGGTATGCTATTTGCCTACACTGCAGTAAGTAGCTGAGCACAGGAAAGATTCTAAGGCCTTCCTTCCATCACAAGCAGCCTTAGACATGGTCAGTCCTTCTTGTCTAGAGTAGATGTTTTTAATAATACTTTTTAGTTGTTGTGTGGCAATTCTCTCTCCCCCCCCCCATTGTGAAATGAAGACACTGGACACAATATTTTAGGTTAATGGGCATAAAAAGGCCACAGCTTTATTGATTACAGAATTGAAAGGTATTGGCTTTAGGCATTGGCTCCTATCGTCTACCCGGCATGGTGACCGGGAGGGTTGTCCACAACCGTGGGGGGTCCTGTTGAAGTACGCCAACTAGGATCCCACGGGTGTCACCGCTCGGGGGCGTGCCGGAGGCCCTTACCTCCCTAGGTTTTGGACAAGGCAACGCCCCCCGGAGTCCTCTCCCGGACTACCCCTTTATTTGGGGGAAGGTGATGGCGCTTCCTTCCCCCCTCTCATTTGCATAACAATTCCCCCTGCCAATGCCTAACCGCCACTCGAGCGAAGCTCGCCGCCAATACCTTTAAACCTGTAACCAATCCCTAATCCCTGCTGTGATGTCACCCAACCAATACGTTTCCCGCATTTGAAAGATGCACGCCATACCGTCTGTAGAGGGCCTCGTTGCTGTACTGGATGCTTGGGTGGCCAATGACGCACCCACCCAGAGCCACCACTCTACGCTGCACAGCCCGCTCCAAAACCTTTCATGCCTTATTGACCCCAACCGGGCTCACACAATCCCTCCATGTCCTCCTTTCAAGCAACGAGGACCACACAATCATAATGCTTGGGTAAGCCGCCATCAATTCAGCCAGATCGTCAAATATATTCCATCTCAAGTCAATAGCTTTGCGATATGCCAAGTCGTTTCCCCCCAACTGAATAACCAAGGCATCCGGGGGCCCTCAACGGCAGCTCTCGACATCACCGCTGGCTTGAATTCGCTCCAGCGCATCCCTCTTCTCGCCATCCACGTCAGCTCGACATTCGCAGGTAAGTTTAAGTTAGGCCCTAGCCCGGTAGTCAAGGCTCAAACCTTGGCCCAATGCACAATGCTGTGGCCCACCAACAAAATGTGTACCTTTTGTAATTCTGAAAGGAAATAAATAGAAAGATCAAGGTCAGGTTTTTGCTACAATTCTTGCTACAATTCTTAAGTAAGCCCTGTATGCATTCGACTTCCACTGTCCCATCTCTTTTATCCTATCCAAGGAGAGACCGAGGTGCACTGCCGTGGTTGCAGCACCGATCCTGAAGGAGTGAGCAGCAAATTCATCCGCGGGCAGGCCACAGGCAGCCAAAGCTTTGCGCATTACCCGAGTAAACTGGTGTCGAGCCAAAGGGGAGCCATCAGCATGGATAAGGAAGGGGCCCGGGCTACTGGGTCTTAAGTAGAGGAAACGCCTTGCATCCCTAACCGGGCAGGGCCCACTACCTTGGGCAGCTGGTAAACGCAAGAGGGCTCCCCTACCCTGTTGATCCGTCTTGGAGCTGCGCACTTGAACTATCAGCTCGCTTGTCGACAGGGTTATATCACTTATGAGGATGCCCCTCAGGCCGTGGGCGGCCCCTCCCTCGCAGAAGGCAATGGAATAAGCTGCGGAAAATAGGTGCGCTTCATATTTTGACCAGCAAATTTCGCGTAATTTTAGGTGTATCTGGGATAAAACATCATAAGTTATGGGCCTACTCTTGTCGGAGCTTGGGGGCTGAAGCTGGCGCCAGCCTTCTAGGGTCTTGCGAACTATAAACTTAGCGCACGGGTCAGTGGCGAAAAAGGTTTTACAGAAATATGAAATTCCGGCGGACTGAATATTGAGAGTCTTGGGTGCCCGGCCCAATTCCTTCAAGTATGCCAAATAATGTAAGACCTCCCTCATGGAGGGGACAGCATTCGGTATGACTTTGGGTAATCTACTGCGGAACTTCAGAAAGTCGGCCCACGCTTTCTTATAGGATCTCATTGTGGAGGGGGCAACTGCACCGAATACTTCCTTCAACACTTCCTGCTCCCAAGACTCCAGAGATGCTCCGGGAAAGGCATCGATGACTGCTCTGCCTCCGGCGCTAACGAGCGGAAGCGCTCCATCTGAAAGCGAGATAGGGCATCCGCAATATCATTATTAATGCCGGGTACAAATTTGGCTGAGAAATATATATTGTGCTCGAGACATAGGAGAACGAAGGACCGTAATAGGTTTCCGACCCTAGGGGAGCGTGCAGACTGTCTGGAAAGAACTGCCACCACTGCCTGGTTATCTGTGTTGAAACAAACCCTATGGTTGCGGAACTGCTCGGTCCAAAGATGAACTGCCACCAGGATAGGGAAGAATTCTAAGAACGTCAGGTCCCGAGAAATGGGTTGGCCCTGCCACTCTTCTGGCCACCTTCTTGCGCACCACTGCCCCCTGAAATAGACTCCGAAACCTAAGGACCCAGCAGCGTCAGACTGAATTTGGAATTCAGTGTTGAGAGCCATAGAGTCCTGCCATAAGGATACACCGTTGTAATTCTCGAGGAATTGTAACCAGACTTCCAGATCAGCTTTGACGTCTTTGGAAAGGCGGACCCTATGCTGGGGTGCCCTTAAGCCTGCAGACAACCTGGCCAGCCGGCCGCAAAAAGGCCTACCCGGTGCCACCACCCTGCAAGCGAAATTCAGGTGGCCCAATAAGGATTGGATGTGCCTTAGTGTAACCTTCTTTAGGGGCAGAAGCTGCTGAATCACCTCCTTGAGGGCTAACAACTTTTCTTTGGGTAATTTGGAGGTTTGGGCCACAGTATCCAATTCAATGCCTAAATAAACTAGAGCAGTAGCGGGACCCTCCGTTTTTTCGGTGGCCAGGGGCACCCCCAGCTCGTCTGCCAATGCCGTGAAGGCGTCCAAGAGCGCTGTGCATTGCAGCCTGTCCTCTGCCACCAGAATAAAATCATTGAGGTAATGGGACACGCCCGACGACCCTGTCCTGGCGCGAAGGGCCCAATCAAGAAAGGTACTGAAGGTCTCAAAGGCAGAGCAAGCCACGGAGCAGCCCATGGGCATAGCTTTGTCGATGAAATACGCCCCTTCGAATCGGAAGCCCAGCCAATGGAAATCTGCCGGATGAACCGGAAGCAAGCGGAACGCGGACTCAATGTCGCATTTGGCAAGGAGCGCCCCAGGGACAAATCTACGGATCATTTTTACAGCCTGATCAAAGGAGGCATATTTCACCGTGCAAAGCTCTTGAGGGATGGAATCATTGACTGAGCCTCCCCTTGGGTAGAAGAGATTGTGGATCATGCGGAACTCCCCTGGGGACTTTTTTGGCACGATACCCAACGGGGATAAGTGAAGACCCTCTACTGGGGGCTCTGTGAAAGGACCTGCCACTCTGCCTGCGCTGATTTCCTTCTCTATCTTTTTTTTTACTATCTCTGGCCTCTCCCTAACAGATTTCTGGTTTTGTGGGTCCCCGGTGTTAGGGGGGAGGACACTGGGATTCTGAACCCCATGGAGAACCCCTCCCAAAGGTACTGTGCTGCTTTTTGATCGGGATACTGGTCCAGCAAGGTCTTGAGGGGCTGAAGTTTGATGGGAGAGGAGGCTAAACCAAGGAACCAGTTACTGACGGTTAGCGGGCCCCTGGTGAGTGGATCCGGGGGCGCCCCTATTATTATTGTGGAAGAACCCCCGGCCCCCCGAAAGGGCTGCTGTTTGTTTTTGAAGCTGGCCAAGGCGGGGTGGCTACCCCAGCACCACTCACATTCGTGCAAATACTTACAGGAGGGTCGCGAGCATACGCCCCTGTTGTATTCCCAGCATTGTCAGCGGCACTTTGACTCAGTCTTACCCGCCTTGGAGGCCTCCTGGTTTTTCTTCTCGATGTAGGGGTTGACGTCTTCGCCCCAGAAATTAGGATCCGTTAGATCCCAGCAGGTAGAAGGCAGGAGAGACGCGTTTCTACGGAAATTCTCATCATACGTTAAAGCAGTGTTTTCTCCCGCGAGGGCGTGTGCCCTCCTGACGTGGGCCAAATAGGCAACCAAATCCATAGAGCGCCTAGGATAAGTGGCGCACACCACTCCCATAAACACCTGGTACCCATCCAACCAGTTCTCAAAGGTGCGCTCCGCCCTAGGCGTCCTGTACCTCCGCTTACCATAAGAGCGCCTCTTTTCCCCTTTTCCCGTTAACTTAGTCGGAGGGAGAAGGGTAAACATGTCCACGTAGTCCCCATTGAGGATCTTATTCCTCTTCTTCTGGGACAAATGGTACCCCAAGATGAAATCGGTGGATTGATGAGTGGCAACTTTAACATCCTCCACCAATGCCCCATCCTTCCAAGCCAACACGCCATTAAAAGACTTACGATGGGAATTGGCCCTCCTTTCGTGTGCCCAAAGAGGGATCCCGTGATTCTCTTCCCCCAAACCCCAGTAGCAATCCATGGGGCCATCGCTATCTGAATCGGAGGATGACGTACCTGAGTCATCCTCGGTCTCTGATTGTCTACTTCTCTTCTTCTTAGAGGACGTATGCTTCTTCTTGGACTTCCTCTTCCCACCTTGCACCTCGACGTTAGCTGCGCTCACGGTTACCACCGGCTGGGGGGTGATCGGTTCCACATGCTCGTCTTCCAGCGCGGAACCCACGCTGTCCTCAGTAGAGCTGAAGTGGGCCTGCTGTTCCTGAAACACACTAGGAATGTCTGGAATTTGTGAGCCGTGGTTACCACTGGTGCCCTTGGCCGTGGCCCTCCCCTTGCTGGCACCCTTAGCTGGTGCCTTTCCTTTGCCTATGCTTTGGTTTTTTTTCTTAGTGGTGGCTGCCCGGGAACGGGTATTAGGGTGACACATATTGACTGTTTCCACCTGGCTACTGCAGCCTGCGATAGCGGGGATGCCCTGCTGGACCTGGCTGGGAGGAGTGTCGGGTATGACATCCTGTGAAGGTTCCGGTGCTGAAGATACCGAACCCCCTTTTGACTTACACCGTTTGTAAAACGTTTCAAAGGCCATGAAAATTGGGCGAAATCTTGAGGGTCACAAGGCAGGGAAGGCAACTGGGCGCCCCCATTGCCTGCAGGAGGTGCTGGCGGATTGGGGGAAGTAGATGCCTGCTGGTCTCCTCCGGAAGCCATTTCAAATGGATGGGTAAGTAACCACTAAATATACTGGTGTAACTTGCGGCTCTGCACAGTGCTGTCAATGCTGTATTAGCTTGCTGCTTACTAACAGTTCAGTATTCTCAACACTGGCCTATCTGTTTACTGATTAAACTAGTTCAGTAATGTCCACACCGAGCCAGCCACGCAGCCTTTGGTCCGACTAATCTCAGCAAGGCACGCTGTGACCCAGTTGGTTATTCAGTATTGGTGCCCGCTGCTATTGAAATGCTAGCGGTTAAATAGGGCAGCTGCCCTGAAACCTTTGCAGTATGCAAGGGCCTAACCTCCCCTATATTTTTTATTTGTTTGTTTATTTATTTATTTATTTATTTAACTTTTCTTTTATTTATTTATTTTATTAATTTATTTAAATTATTTATTTATTTATTTACCTATCTATCTATCTATTTATTTATTTATTTTAATTTAATGCTATTACTATTGTTGCAACCTAATGGGTATTATTCAAATTGCTGCCAGAATACTATAACTGCTCCGTGGAAAACTATTCCTCCTTTATTTCTTGTATTTGTTTAAATTTGGATTCAAAACCCCCGCACCAACTGGCTCTGCCGGCTACTCCTTTCCGTGGCAGGAAGGCGGGGCACTCGGCAACAGGCACTCACTTTGCAAATAATGAGAGAAGCCTAGAAAGCGTTTGAACGAAAACTGTAAAATTTGGAGCAGAAATAATAAAGCAAACCAAATTGACAAGCTATATTAAATGGTAAAAGAAAGAAACCGGGGCCGCAAGACTGAAGTAGACGCACCTAAAATGGCCGCTGGGGCTTGACACGTGGCCCCTACCAAGATGGCGGCCACTGCGTTAAAGGGGTCCCGGTAAAAAGGACACACTCAAAATGGCCGCCGGGCTTGCACACGTGGGCCTTGCCAATATGGAGGCCGCTTTCTGCCCCTTTTCCCCTGCCTATCCTAAAATGTCCGCTCGCAACCCTGACGTTCCTCCTCCCCCAGAATTCGTGCTTCCCTCAGCCCTCACTCCCACCAGCCCTGGACTGGGAGCCGCGGCCTCAACGCGCACGCGCCGGAAGGCGGCAGCCGCTGAATCCAGGAAACGCGACAATAATCACGAACCCGAGGACAAGGGGAGGGCACGGTAAGCAACGACCAGAATTATGCGGCGAGATGGGGAGGAAGGGGAGCGGCAGGCAAATCTGCAATTGAGCGGAGGAGAACAGCAGGACAAATGGCGGTCGGGGGGGTCTAAGAACGTATAAAGGCAAGCTGGGGGCCCCGGAGTAGCGCAGCAGAAAAAAGAGCGGGGGAAGGAACGGTGGAGTTAAAGTTAAAGGAGGTGATGTAGGGAAGGAAACCAGTGTCAGAACGGGGAAAGCAAAGGAGGCAGCCTGGAGGCGACCCTTCACGCGGGTAATGGGAAGGGAAGCCGGGAACAATAGCCACAACGGTACTTTACCACTCTTCTTGTGCCGACGGAGAGGCGACACTCCCAGCGTGGCCCGTGGTTCCGTTGAGGTGATGTTGCTGTATAGTTCCCGGCACGCGAAGCAAGACAACGTATTACTGCGCAGCTGCCCACTCCCTCAACCTCCTTTTTACGGCGCTACCCGGCAATACCAAGTGATTTCAGCTCTGTTTTCACGAGTGATTCCAGCTCCGGAGGGGATGCGCGCGAGAGGCGAAGGTTGAGTCTTGCGGTGCTGAACGCAGGGAAGAAAAGGTGAACGCAGGGAAGAAAAGCTGAACGCAGGGACGAAAACCTCTCTGCTGCTCAGGTGAAAAGAGGGCGGTCCCCGGGCATGCCTGGGCTTAAATAGGCCAGGCCCCACCTCCCCGGCCAGCTGATTAGCTGGCCGGCTCAGTGACATGCCCGGGGATTGCCAGCCCCCGTGTGTGTGTGGGAGGAGTTGGCCCGCAACCCCATCTCCTCCAAGGCCGAAATGGCTTTGTTTTACTGCGATGAGAGCGGGATGCGACAATAATGACTTATGTGAATTCACAGGATGAACAATATTGGGGGAAGTAATTAAGGACATTGTATTTTTGATATTTGGAACTGAATATTAACATGACCTCTGTTACATTACAGAGACTATTTCATGCTTCAGCTCTTATCATAACACATAGGAATCTAGTCCCAATTTGAAGCTACATATTTTCCTAGATCATGAAAAGACCATAAACACTGCACTATCCTAAACATGACACACAAAAAATCAGGTCCAACTGATTGCTTCAAATGCACTCATTGTGGTTTTCAAGCAACAGAATTGTATCTGGCAAGGTAAAGAAAATGGTGTCCTGTTTAAATATCTTACCTGTGGAATCTTGTAGATACCCAAGACAATTGCCGTATTAAGAGAAGTTTCGGAATCCAGTCCCCCAATCACTGCAGTAGTTTAATCTGAAGATCAGTTATAGTTTGGGGAAAATCTCTCCAGTGTATAAATAAGCAACATTGTACAATGGAAGCTCCACTTAGCATTGTAATAATTGTCATAAATGTGAAAGCCCAAAGTTATATTGGGTAAGATTCTAGGGTTTTCATTTATCTCTTTCACTGCAAAGGTCAAGGCTAGAATGTGCTGGTAATTCTTAGGCAAGACACTAGAATTAGAGGTACATTCTGCATCAGAGGAATACACACTTGATCATCACTGTATCATCATCTAAATTAATAATTACTGCAATATTTATATACCATATTTCTGAGGCAATATTTAGCCTCCTAAAAACTCTATATAAAGAAATAACAGCAGCAACAACAATAATATTAACAATATTATTAACAACAAATATTACTATATGTTCTGATTAAGATGCTATTTAGAGCAAGAGGTACCAAAACATATGCTACAGTTAAAGTACATTTTCTTTTATTCCACACACTCATCATTTCTTATGAAGCTACTTTCTGTAAAACAGGGCTCTAAAAAGGAAATGACATCAAGGCAATCAGGAATCAATCCATTACTAATTTCATTATTGAAAAATGAAGTGAGATAGTGGTTGCAGGTCACAAGAAATTGTCCCTGCAATATATGATGGAAATATGAGGAGGAATTTAAAATATTGGAAGAGAGAAAGAAGGCATAAAATGAAGAACTGCAGAGGAATTTGGCATGATGTAAGGGTTAACAGAGAACAAAAAAGTATAACAGATATACTGTGGTTTCCTATCCAGTCCCTTGCTAAAACCAATAATATTCATTTGATTATTTGTCAAAATAGGATTGGACACACTTAAATTTCTGCCATAATTTCCTTGGCCTCAGTCTATATCAGGACCACATATATGCAGGCTTCACAATCTGGCCATAAAGAGTTAATAGACTTGTGGGAGTGGGTTAGGGGAGTAATTTTAAAACTGGGGAGTAATTTTATAATTTATTTGCTTTATGTATAGCCAAAGTTACTGTTCTGAGGATGGAGCTCTAGCACTGACCACTCTGCTGGCAAAGTAAATGAAGATAACAAAGAAAAGTTAAATTCTTACACAAGTTCTTCTGGCAATGGTGGTGAAGGTTCTTCAGTGAACTCTATTGAACTGGAGATGAAACCACTATGAGGAACAATGCCACCAATGATGAGGTCTCCTGACTGAAGATATTTGTGCAGTGGACGATGTGGATACTGGACCCTGCATTTAACTCTGTGAGCCTTGCATGCCATGTGAGGAACCAGTACCAGCAGTAGCACCACTAGTACGGTCATCTTGAACACAAGTGCAAATCTTTCTTTTACATGCAGATTCTCCTGTTTCCTCATACAACACTGTCACAACAGCCTGCAGGATAAAAATGGCTTGATAGGCCTGTCTCCTGATAGACCTGATGTCTAGATCCTGAAATGCAATTATTGGTGCACATGTGCTCACTCCTAGTCTCTAGCCCTATGTTTGAATGCTAGAGGGTGCATTTATGACATTATTATTTGAAGACCGCGATGGAGTTTCTGCTGTCATAACTAACATCTCCACAGGGGTTTTGCACAGCAATGAAAAACAATTATAGTCCTTATGACAATCAAAGGGTAAGATAATTGTCAATTAAAAAAAAAAAAAAGGATTTCTCTGAGGACTTGCTGAAGAAAATCTGTAACATCTAAATAAAACTTTTCTCTTACACTTGGTTGAAAACAGGATATGGAGTTGGAATGATACTTTTTTCTCAGCCTGACACCTGGAGTTTCCTGGTGTTGGAGATGGGATTTCTGTGGATCATAGCCCTGCCCCATCTGATCCCTAAAGTCAGTGCAGATGCTGCACTGAGTATCTGAGTGGGTACAGTTGGGTCATATCAACTCACATACTCAGGTCTCAGTTATGCAAGCAAAACTGGAACCCTTGTCCACAACCAAACCATAAATTTATGAAGACTTTATTTTGTACCAATCTGGCAATAAGCAACATCACACAGAAACTGATGAGAACAGTAGATGAGCAATCATATTGTAGCACCCTGCTTGTGGTTAACGCTTAGCTGGAATGAAATATTCAACGCAGCAATAGAGAAATTAAAATAATTATTTATTTGTCAGACAAATAAATGAGAGGCACAGTGGTATATGGTTACCAAGCTCTGGCCTGGCTTCCTGCCATTATGGCCAGCCCTTATATTCCCTTAATCCAGCCCCCTTTGCTCCTCCTGTGGCTGCCTCTGTCCAATCAGCCTGGTTGGATTTCCTATTGGCTGATTGCTAGAACCAATCACAAAAAGATACACCCATATCCTTCTGTCCTTATATGGAACACAAAGAGCTATATATTGTTACATCTATAAATGACAAATAACTAGTAATATATCTTACATGTGTCTCAACAAGGAATCTTAATTACCAGCTCACCTCTTGCCCTCCTTGCCCTATTGCCTTCTAAAACAAATGGTTAATCTTAAATTTTTATCTTAAACATATGTCAAGGATCTTGAGTTTCACATCAACATTGAAAGATCTCCTTCATTTGAAGGTTTCTAAAC
Source organism: Podarcis liolepis (assembly GCF_965112155.1). Taxonomy (NCBI): domain Eukaryota; kingdom Metazoa; phylum Chordata; class Lepidosauria; order Squamata; family Lacertidae; genus Podarcis; species Podarcis liolepis. The sequence continues at coordinate 23,498,110 of NC_139573.1, read as the reverse complement.
AAATGTCTGACAGCTAATATATCAGGACAGCCCAGATGGCGTCTTCCTGTCTGGCAGGGAGGGCTAGACTGGTGGCTGACTTAATTTCAAGATAAATACAACTCTTACAACTATATGAAAATAAGAATCTAGCATTTCTAAATCCTTTGCATAATTACATTTAAGACAATATATTTAATACACAACACAGGTAGCCTCTTAAAAGGAATAAGGTCTTTGTAAAGTAGAAGTAGAAAAGGGAACTCAAAAAAAGGAACACAGTAAAAAACCGCTTTAAAAGAAGCCTCTTCAGTTTACATCCCCCCCTTCTCCAGCCAGCTGCTTTTCCCATTAGCTCTTCCTCAAACTCTCTCAGTTTAAGAAAGAAACAGCTTTAAAAGACTTCCCAAAATTTCTGCCAGCTAAATGCTTCTCCATTTGGTCTTGGCCTTTTAACCTTAGAAAGAAGATCTTGGCTCATTTTACTGGGAGGCACATCAATATTATTTTACTATTTACTCATTCCTAATCATGCTTATCTCTGCCTTTTTTTATCTTCTGTAACATGTAGGGTCAGTGTCCTTACTCAGTCTGTAATTTCAGCTTTTACGACTTTGAGAATTGTTTTCTGCTATCAATCAAAAGGGGCCCCTTGTCTAGGAAGAAAACACTGTCCGTGTTTTCTTAAGCAGCTAGCCTTCTTGCCTGGCATGAAACTTTTGAAAATCTAAGCCCTCTTTAATATACAAGTCCTGATCAAACATTAATAAAATGCAGGCTTATGCCTGATGCCTCAATATCTCCTATAGGAGGTATGGGAGTTAAGAACAAGGTTGAAACAACCTCACCCTTGTCACTCGCATACACACCCGCCACATGTCCATGTTTTCTGCTACCCATGATCACTGGAACTCGGGTGGTGTCACCTATGTCTCTTCTTTCTCTAAGACCTCCTAACAAGGACATGATGAAGCAACAGCCTACTAACAATATGTTATAATTGGTTATCTCAGAAGCTAACCAACAAGTTGTTAGAGGAGGACTTTGGTAATCATTCATAATATGGTTCCCAGGATGGGCCCACAATTTGGCACCCCAAAATGTCTTTTCTCAGTTATGGACTACTGGAGGCCATTGCCCTAGCTTTCTGTCCATGGCAATGGGGAGTAAAGAACCTGCTGAAATAACTTGAATGGGGAAGATGAGCCCAAAGATTGCCAGTCTTATGAACAGCTTGATTTTATATTATTCATGGGGTAGGGTGGGGAGGAAGATGTTCCTGTTTGGTCTGTTATGCTGTTGACTAAGGTAGCATACTTGTGGCCTACCGCCGCAACTACTTCCAAAATAAGAATATGAGGAACTTTTTATTTGCTTAACTAACTCCACATCTTTATTAACCTTGGTGTAATAGAAATTTGCAATGTATCTTATGATTGTGCAGGACAATATAACTTCAGGAGCTGCATTTAATTTCCTCTCTTGTAACAAACACCCTGAGCTTCCTCTCCTGCAGCAGCAATGCCTTGCCATCACATCTCAGGTATTTACTCAACCAGTTGTTTAGATTTTCTGTCCTACTCAAACTACAAGCCAATTAATCCAAATAAGGGGAGGACCACCACTCCAAACAGGCAAGAATTCCCAACAATGTGAAATGGTGATAAATAGGAACCCCAAAGCCAACCAGGAGTTTCCCACAAAAATTCCTACTCGGCCTCCAAATACTCTACCAGCAAAAATCAACATTGCAATGGGAAGGATGGTATGAAAAGGAAGAAAAGTGGAAGAGTTTGGATGTGGAGCCAATCTGGTTCCTCCCCCTTCTTGATTGGCCTGTTGGGATCTACATGCCTACCCATGTTCCTCCGCTGGAACACGTCACCTTTTACTGTAAAGCACTCTCTGATCCCCTGATGAAAGGCAATATATTATAAATAAACTTATGTCTCCTCCATATGAAAATTGGGGTGTGGCAGATTTACCCCCACTCAACGATAGGAGCAGCATTGCAATGAATACTCTCCTAACTCTGTCATATTATCATGCTACTCAAGGAGTGACATTACTCCCATTACCCCGCAGATGGACATTAGGCCAATGTCTTTCCAACATTACCCACTGGTTCTAGGAATCCAGACATTAAGTATATGGAGAGACTGAGCTTAAACATACAGAAGAAGACTCTTGTAAAGATTAAGTAGCATTAATGAAGTTCAAGTGGTACGAATGCTTAAGAAAAAACTACATCCTATTTTAAAAACAGCGTCAGCAGCAACCACAATTCAACTACAGTGGTACCTCAAGTTACAAACGCTTCAGGTTACAAACGCTTCAGGTTACAAACTCCGCTAAAATCGAGTTACCTCGAGCTGAGAACTTTGCCCCAGGAGGAGAAGGGAAATTGTGTACCGGCAGCATTGTGGCAGCAGCAAAAGGCCCCATTAGCGGAAGCACGCCTCTAGTTAAGAACCGTTTCAGGTTAAGAACGGACCTCCAGAACGAATTAAGTTCACAAATTGGATTCTCCTAACAGAGGGTTCATGTTGTGCTCGGCCCTGAAACTCTTCCCTAACCAGCTTGTGGGCAGGGCTTGCCCCACTCCAAGCCGGTGGTGCCACAGTTATGCCAATGGCCTTTTGCCGATCAGTGGAATGGCAAGATTGGGGGTTGGGGGTATCTATTTGGCAGCACAATGTAGGGACCTCCTTTTGCTTCGCGCTGCCGAACACCCGCCCACCCACCCATTAATTAGGTTGTGTTTGGCCTTGCTTTGGACTTCGGTTGGCCACCTGTTTTTGGAATGGGGGCCAGGTAGGAATTTTTTTCCAATGTGGCAGATTGGCTGTGGCCACTTGGTTTTTGCCTACCTCTTAGCAATTGTCACAACTTTGTAAGGTTTAGCGGTTAGGCATTGGTTTAGGGGAATGTGGGGAGGAGAGGTGCGGCCATCACCTGCCCCTCCAATGAATATTAAGGAATCTGGGGGTCTGGATCTCATCTGAAGCCCGGAGAGGGGCTAGGGCCATGCCAGGACCCCTGGGAAGCCCAGGGGTGAGAACCAGTCAATATACACTGACGGAGATCCCCCTGCTGGTTGTTTACCCTTCCATACTTCCTGTAGGGTGTGGCAGGAGCCAGATATAGTTTGATACCAATGCCTAAGCCAATACCAGTCACATTTGTGTATTTTAATAAAGTTGTGGCCAAAATTTGTCCATTGACATTTAAACTAAATTCTGTCTCCACTGTGTCTTTATTTCCATTCAGGATGGGTTTGGGGGCTCGAAGCACAACTAGAGGTACCACTGTAGTGTTAACAAATATAATTGTAATGGTGCATGCCAATCTGAACTTCTGTAGTTTATACAGAAGACACTCAATGAAGGATCTTGAACCTGGTACTTGTCTTTATCCTAATCATGACCAGGAAGTTATAACTAAGTATCTGGACCTCTTAATACCTGCAGTACAGATCAGGGCACTAATCCTCTGTTATCAGTAAAGTTTCCTGTAGGAAAGAATGGAGTTTTGCACAGACAATGAAACCTTCCTAAAGTAAAATCATGATTCAGGAAACATAAAGATAACCAAGATTTATTTTCAGTTACTGAATGTATCTGCACTGGTTCTATATGGCTTAGAAATTCTATTTTCATGGTTGTTTTCTTGCTATGTGTATAGCAGAGGAGGAATGAAGAACAAATGAATAAAACCTGGTTTGAGTAATTTCAATATTCATGCTGAGACCAGTATCTCTGGAGCAGCTAAAGTCTTAAAAGATTTCACAACAGCCTTCTTCTTTTTTCATTGTATGTGTATATGTTTGCATTTAAGCTGTGCCAACTCCCCATATACATATATGCATACTTTTGGATATTGACAAGATCATGGGTGACTTTCAAACTCTCACATGTAATTTGATTCATTATATATCTTAGCTAATTTTTTATTTTATTTTTTGCTGTGGAAACACCACTTAACAGCAAACAACAAAGACTCAGAAATAGGCATTCTTCAAGGTTTCCTTCTTATTAGCTGTTCCCGGTTGTTCAGCTCTGGTCTCAGCAAAATAATGTAACATTTGGGGGAAAAGATGCAACCTAGCAACCCAGCACTGGAGGCTAAGATAGAAAAGATCTCCACTGCTACCATGTACTTCCCCTTAGTGCTCAGGTAGGATGGAATAAAGGATAACCAAACACTGCAAAAAAGTAACATACTGAAAGTGATAAACTTGGCTTCGTTGAAACTGTCAGGCAACCTTCTGGCAAGGAAAGCCACAGTAAAGCTCACAAAGGCCAGGAGCCCCATGTAGCCCAGAACACAGTAAAACATAGTCACCGATCCCTCATTACATTCTAGTACAATTTGTTCAGTCAATGAGTGCATGTCAACATCTGGGAATGGAGGATTGGCTACCAGCCACATGATGCAGAGGCCTACTTGAACAAAGGAGCAGGAAAACACAAGGGTGTTTGCCAGTCCTTTCCCCACCCATTTCCTCATCCTGGATCCTGGTTTGGTGGCCAGGAAAGCCAGAACTACTGTGATGGTTTTTGCCAACACACAAGAAACAGCCACTGAGAAGATGATGCCAAAAGCAGTTTGCCGGAAGAAGCATGTCACAATGTGAGGCTTGCCAATAAATAGCAGAGCACTCAGGAAACAGAGCAGAAGTGAAACGAGAAGGGTGTAGGTGAGGTTCCGGTTGTTGGCTTTGACAATGGGAGTATCCTTCCACTTCACAAATATTCCCAGCACCAAAGCTGTGATCAAAAAAAGGCAAAGAGCAAAAGAGGCTAAGATGATCCCCAAAGGTTCTCCAAAAGTCAAGTAGCTGATGCGCTTGGGAATGCATAGATCCTGATTTTTATTTGGAAAAGTTTCATCTGTGCATTCATAACAGTCGCTCAGGTCTGAAAAATAAAGGTGTGCTCTCACTCTCAGATATGTGTAATAAATTTATTCAACATGCCATAACAGTTCCTCTTGCGTAGATACAAGGGATTTATTTGTCATTTACATTCCACCTTTCAATTTAAAAAATGTTAAGACAGATACAAGCAAAACATGGGAAACAATTAATTAGCTGCTTATCGAAATGAACGTTACCATTTTGCACTTTGAGTTTGATATTTCAATTAAAGTATTTGAAGACTTTAAAAAAATGATAGCTTTTGCAAATGGCAATGACTCATCATTTTACTGATGGTGTTCAAAGCAAAAGTCAAAAGTAAAACTGAACATGCAACACTGAACAGAGGTGCCTCCCACATTACCCAACATCCCTCTTTTTGTTGTCAACTTACCAATGAGTCTCAGCAACCATTCAAAATGGCTTAGAAAAAACAAGGGATTAATTATTTGACCTGAATCTAAATTGAAATGGTTTTGAACTTTTCGTACAGCTGGACAGGATCTTAATTTCATATTGTACTCTGTCTTCAAATAACACCAGAATTATATTTTTCTTTAAATTTCCATCCAGACCTATGTTGGACAATGGTACCTGCTCACCTCTAAACCTTGGTTTATCACCCCTCTTAAGGCTCCCAAATTATTTGAATTCCTTAACTCCTTCGGCTCATAGATATGCCTTTATAAAGGCAAGATTCAACACCTTCCCATCGAACGTGCTGAGAAATAGATTCTCCAATGGACAGATATCGCTCTTATGTGATTGTAACTGTGGGGCACCGGAATCGTTGCATCACATAATCCTTGATTGTGCTTTTCACTCATCGGCCAGGAGCAAGTTTCTTGTTCAATATCTAAAGGGAATCGCCGATGATTCGAATGAAGCCAAACTGAGATATCTACTAAATGATGAAGACCCCCTAAGATCACTCACGGTTGCCAGATTCTTGATCAGCGTCCTATCCCTAAAGAAGAAAAACGGACTCCTGTGCGGCTCGGATAACCCTTTTAAACCATGATCTATGTTTTAGGATGTAATTAGGTGATATCACCATTGATGTCTCTTATTAATTTATGAGTAGAGGGCGATGTTTATGTTGCAAATTTATTGTAATGTGTGATGTTGGTCTTTTGTTTTTGTTTTACTTTGGTTCTTGTCCTTTTTTTGTAAGTTTTGGCTGTTTTAGATTTGGAGGTTTAAGTACATATATGTTGGTATGGGAAATTGTCGTGTGACGGGCCAATGGCCGTAATAAATATCAATCAATCAATCAACCATCCAGGCCTACCAAATCATTCTATTAAACAAAGATTTGTATGGAACTTGTAAATTAGGGCTGCCATATGTCTGGGTTTTCCCCATGTAGGGCAACCCAATGTAAATACCAAAGAAAAGCAACCCCAGAATTCACGTTTTGCCAAATTACATCCATTCTAGGTAGAGTGTATTTCTTACCCTCATGGTCTGAAATCTTCCCTTCTGGACATGGAATGCAATCATAGCAGCAAAATGGTTTTCCCTCCCTCACTTTCTTGCTAAAACCAGGATGGCAGCTGTCAGTACAAACTGAGAGTGGACGAGTCTAAGAAGGCAAATGAAAGAGAATTGTGGTGGTTAGGCATTGTTTGACCTTGTGGGGGGGGGAGGGGAGGTGTGGCCATCACCTGCCCATCCATGCTTAATGGTAATCCGTTAAAGGAACCCAGGGGTGTTGATCTTGTCCGAAGCCCAGTCGGGGGCTAGGGCCATGACACGACCCAGATGGGAACACTAGGGGGAGCTCTAGTTGGTACGCATCAACAGGGCTTCCCCTTCCAGTGGCTTACCTTTACCAGACTTCCTGTGCAGTGGGCAGGAGTCAGATATAGTCAGGTCCAATTAATGCCTGAGCCAATACTACTTATATTCTGTAATTCAATAAAGTTCTGGCCAAATTTGCCCAGTAACATAAACCTAATATCCATGTCCTTGTGTGAGTTATTTCCCAACGAGGGGGTGGCTGCGGGGTCTCGACACGCAATAGCAGTTTTGAAAACAATGCACTTTGGCAAGCCCAGAAAAGATTGTTAAGTTCTGAGCTGATAAAAACACTAATGCACTATTTCTTTGATTATATTTCTATGCAGCTTTTCATTCAAATGAATCCAAAAGTGGCTTACAAACAAACAACAACAACAACATGATAGAACACCGATGCAGCATAAATCATATAGAATAATTATCATATCATTAGTGAAACCATCCAGAAAACACTTAACAAAGCAACAACTAAAAAAATAAGCTGAACATCATAATTAAAGGAAAAGCCGTATTGTATGATTAACTAATCAATACAGCATCTGAAAACCATACTAACAATATTACCAAATAGCAACCAAATAATAAACTAAGCACTGCTAAGTTCATACACACTCTCCATACCATCAGGACTCATAATCTTTCACCCTATTCATCTCATTAAGATACACATAACACCCATGGCAGCAACTCTCTTCTGAAGGCTTCTTCTGCTGGAGCAGAAGAACCACAGGTGATGGCCAGTGGCGTAGCGTGGGTTGTCAGCACCCGGGGCAAGGCAAGTAATTTGCGCCCTCTAACCCGTGGATTTGCGCCCCCTAACCCTAACCCCCAGATGTTGCGCCTGGTGCGGCCGGCCCCCCCTGCACCCCCCCACACTACGCCACTGGTGATGGCCAACACAGAATCTCTCTCCATTTAAGGTTCTTCCTCTGGGAATAGCTCCCTTATGAAGGCTCCTAGGGCTGGAGACTTCAAAATGGTATTTGATATAATTACCAGAGGTGCAAATTTGTTCTCTTGCAACAAAAACACCAAAGTGCCTTTCACACCTTAAAGATGAACAAATGTATTTGAGCACAAACTTTTGTGGACTACAGCTTATTTTACAAGATGCTAGAATGGTTATCACAAGTTGCTGGAGGCTGGGGATTTATAAATTGTTACTTCAGAGATAAATGAAATCCAGAAAACTCCCAAGAAATTCACATTGCACAGGAGGGCAGCAGCCATATAGGGATCAAAGCTCAGTTCCTCAACTGCTAACAGCAGCAATTTACCTGGTTAAACCAGCTGTGCCAAATTATGACATCCTCATTGATAGTGAACACTTGGTCTGGAAGAGCCTCAGGATCTAACTGGCCAATTTTCTGTTTAGTTTGGTTTGACGAAAAAATCCAGTTGATGACATCAAATCTAGCCACTAGCTCTCCATTCTTGTCAAAAGAAATTGTGTCCCCAGCACTGTTGTTAAATGAGACAGTTCTTAAGGAATGATGGACCTAAATTGAAAAGGAAAAGGGTAGATTGGGAGAAATGCTCCTACTTATATTCATTGCTATTTCATTCACACTTATCTAAGACTCTGTCCAGGGCACCTTGGCCAAGGACAAAATGTGGTGCTCCCAAAATATTTCTTGTTTTAACAATAATTCATTTTTATTCATTATTATTTTGTGCCCCCATTGGCTTGCTGCTGTGTGTGGGAACTGCCTGCACTGCCTTAAATCCAGCGCTGCTATGTCCCTTTGAACTAAGTAAAATTGGCCTCTCTATGTATAGTTTTGATCATCTCATACTTAACTGATCACTGTGCTTTGTCTGGGATTGGGCTTCTGCTCCTAGCTATGGTTTTCTCAGGCTCTTCTATTTGAAGCAGCTTTGAACATGTGAACCCAAGAAAACTAGGGGTTCGATTCAATGGATGGTTTATTTATATATCCCTGTTGGCCAAAATGTAAAATGGACCCCTTTTGATGATAAATATTGGAACCCAACTCAACTTTGCTATAGACAGCTGCCCATATCAACTCCATAGCAAACAACAGGAACAGTTGGGTTCCTTCAGCAACGAATGAAACTATTTTCCAGTTTAATTAGGAATAGCATGGTTCTTTTCTGAACCAATCCAATGTGTGATGGAAGAGCTCATTCATCTCAATGCTTATTGACTCTGAGATAGCAGGAGTATGTCATTCAGACAATGCAGACTCAGCGCTATTTTTCTAGAAAAAGAGGGGCTGGAATTCACCCTGAACACCTCCCCCATTCTCTTAGACTGGCAATCATGCTCACTAGAGAGGTGCAGGAACTCAATTCCATTGAGTTCCTGCTGGAAAAAAGCCCTGTGCAGATATATATACTGTACTGTGCTTATGTTACACAGAGAGATAATGGAGACAAATAATTTAATTGTATAGAGTGGAAGGAGGGTGAAAATGGGAACACTGATACAGTTTGGGGAGACATTTAGTACATGGATGAAGGTGTAGTTTTACCCCCAAAAGGTGTGCACTGCCATATGAGGATGTTAAGCATTTTGCTTTTATTCTTACATTTATACTCCACCCTTCCTCCCAAAGGAGCCCAAGTTGGCAAAGAATTCCTACATTACCTGCCATGGATGTAGATTCTGAAGCTTCAGTCTCCCTCCATTCACCAGCCCCATATATTTGAGTCTAGAGGAGGACATGGCATGCAAAGCATGGGCCACAGCATAAATAGCATTGTAGATGCTGTAGCTGTGGCCAATCATACTCATTTCAAAAAATGGTGCCGTAAGGCTCTCCAGCTTCTCTTCCTCAGTGCAAATGTCCCCTTCCACCACATCCATATCTTGATGCAGAAACACGCAGCCGAAGGCATTTTGCCAGAAGTCCCTGATGAAATCATCCCCTGCCGTGTTAGAGGGTTTTCTGCTCTCAACAAATTGGTGAAAACGTGGGAGATCACTGGAGTGAATTTGTAAGGATATGGCTCCAGGGAAAATTTGCATATCCCAATCCTTCTGAAAAACAAATGAAGTGAGCTCCACCTGGGCTGTTCTAATCCACACTTTGCCTTTTGGATAATCTGACACTTGCTTTTCTTCTGATAAAAATGGGAAAAATCTAAAAAATGCCATGGAATAAGACGGCCCATATGCCAGCATAGCACTGGCTTTGCTGGCCATCACTTTGACATATATTTTTGCCCCATGGGCAAGAATCTCTTTAACATTGGGGACAAAAGTTAGTGTGGGGATTCTTACTATGAAATCAAAACAGACGCCATTCTGGGAAAACATTGGAACCACAGTTTGCACAAATCTTTCTCCTTCAGTAGTATCCATAAGAACAACCCCAACCCATGTCCATTTGAAATGCAGAAGCAAAGAGAGAATCCCCTCATACTGAATGGTTTCCTTCGGAATCATCTGATAGAAAGGGAGGCCTGGTGTTTTATCATTCATCACCGGGGCAGGGCTATATACTAGCTAAAAGAAGATTTAGGAGAGAAGGAAATGAAGATAAAGTAAATATAAAATAAGTATACAATTGTTATGGGCCTTTCTAGTGTTCTGAACTATTTGCTTTCTTTATAACAGCAATCATCAGCATTGTTGTTGCTTGCATTTATCAGTCACTTTATACAGTAAAAAGTCACAAAGTGACTTGCACAGAAAAAATATGCCACATAAAAGAAATTTAATACATAACAATTTAAGTTAATAAACAATACAATACTTAAAATGTTCATTTAGTAACATATTAACAAGTAGAAGTCCTACCCACCCCACTTAAATGTAAGCACTAGAACAAAACCAAGAACAAATAATGTATTTGTATATGTATATGTATATGCATATGTATTTGTTCTTGTATTTTTCAGATTGAGAGTATATAAATGTTCTATATTGTTAAAATGGTGGGGGGTGAATAAAAAAAATTATGAAGAAAATAAAAATAAAAGGTAACCACTACTACCGTTGGAGGCAACATTAATGAACAAAAGTCCAAGGTCAGCAAAGTGGACTTGAGGACTAAAGATGGTGCTAGGCAGCTCACACTAGAGATAATCGTCCCCACATATGATTTCACTACTGAAAAATCACATTCACATAGGGCTCCACACTTCCATCAGGTGAGGGTCACATAGAAGCAACTCTGATGAAGACCACTAGGTCCAATCTTGCAACACAACTGCCATATTGGCAGCACACTTTTGAAATACCTCTGCTCCATATATGTATCGCTGACAGAAGTATTGGAATGGGGATTACCCAGCTCATAATGCCAATTCATTAAACATTACATTTCTTCCGTTATTATGTGTATATATTGCCTCCAGCATTGGAGGCAGTATACCTCTGGATGCCAGTTGCTGAGGATCATGTTCATTCATTAACAGCTACATAACTCTTAAGCAGGAGTCCTCAAACTTTTTACACAGGTGCCTAGTTCACTGTACCTCAGACACTGTTGGGGGCCAGATGATAGTTTGAAAAAAATATGAATGAATTCCTATGCAAACTGCACATATTTTATTTATAGTGCAAAAAATACAGGAAAATCAATACAATATTTAAAATGAAGAACGACTTTAATCAACATAAACTTATAAGTATTTCAATGGGAAGCACGGGCCTGGTTTTGGCTAATGAGATGGTCAATATCCGGTTCCATATTTGTCACTGCTAGTCGTAGCAAGTGATGCAAGTGTTCATCAGTTAGTCTGGATCTTGCTGGAGATTTCAGATGTTTCATTCAGGTAAAAGTCTGTTCACAGACATAGGTGCTGCCAAAGATGGTTGCAATTTTAAGTGCATGGTTCCTGAAATTAAGATATGTCTCAGAGTGCACCCACTTCTACACTGTCACCTATTTTTGCCACTGCAAAGCGGGAGAAATTATTTTGTCACTGTTCTGATAACTGGGCGAGGGGGGGGCAGAGAGCTTTTCTTGTGTCGGAGTAGGAGCAGGGGTGACTCATAAGGAAAGCTTTAGTGTAATGCTGGAGTCGTGCGTGTAAAGGGGCAGAATCTGTCCCATTTGCCAGGTGTGCAAGATGCAGGAGGCTCCTTCCTCAACTGCCGGGTGCACAGCGCAGCGAAACCAACGCTGTCCCCGCCAGCAGATGATTCCCTTCTGGCCTGGGGAGACCAGAGAAGAGGAGACCCCGGAGAAAGGGAGGATGTGGAGAGGCGAAAAAGGAAGGGGCTCTTCCTTCACCTTTGGGAAGTCGCCGCTTGCATCAGGCTTCAGCGACACCAGCAAACATCCCCCTTCCCAATCCCTGCACTTCCAGGGTCCAGCAGCAGCCCTGTCCCCGCTGGACTCTGGCCACCCTCCTCCCTGCCTCCATTTCCACACATGTGGCTTGCAGGCTGGTCTTGCTTGCCGCGGAGCCCAACAGGCTGGAGGCTATCACGCCGCTGCCCAGCCTCCAGAAAGCTTGCTTCACAAACAACATCACCTCTGCCACCCTGCTGCGCAAGGGCATTTAACCGACGGCTGCTCAGCGTCACCTCCCTTGGCGGTTTCCCTCCTGCCCCTCCCCATGTTAGTGGGAGAAAATGGGAGGAAGCCGCACTGCATGGGCGCCGAAGGGTTAATGTGCCTTCATGGGGTGAGGAATAAAGGAGGGAGGGAGAGGGCTTAGGGCAGTTGCTGGGTGGTCCAGATCTAGGACCCCAGCAGTCCGGATCTGGCCCACGGTCCATAGTTTGAGAACCCCTGCTCTTAAGAATCAGGGAAAGAGATTCTGTCTAGATCTTTTGTTCTGTCAGATTAGCTACTTCAACATGTAAGGGAAAGGTCAATCCTGGCAACTAATCTATCATTTTACAATGTGAAGACAGTGGGGGTGGTAAGTATTCTGATCATTAAAAAAAAAAGTCACCAATATAATCATAGTCTAAATTCACAACAATTTTCTTCCTCTCCATTGTGAAAGTTCAAGTGTCCTTGACTTAACATATGGCATTCAAATATATTTGAGTACATAAAATGCACCTATTTCTGTTGTCAAACATGAGGTGTAATCTGCAAGGATTGTGGATGTGTGCAGAAGTGTTACAGTTCTATGGTAGACTATATATATATATGTGTGTGTGTGTGTGTGTGTGTGTGTGTGTGTGTGTGTACACAAAAATATACCCATAAACATCTTACCTGGGGCATCTTGTAGATATCCAAGATATTTGCCACATGAAGGGAGGTTTCAGAGTCCAGTCCTCCAATGACAGCTATTAGGTTATTCGGGGTGTCACATACATAGTTAGGGAAAAATCTCTCCAATGTGGACATGAGTAACATGGTGGCATGATAGGTCCTCATTGCAGTAAAATGACTGTCATAGATGTCGAATCCCAGAGTGACATTGGGTAGGAGCTAAGGGTTTTCATTGATCTCCTTTACTGCAAATTCCAAGGCCAAGATATGCTGGTAATTTTTAGGTACTACTCTAAAACAAGAGTTACATTCTGTATTAGAATAGATACATTACAATGACAGTATGCAGAATTTCACATTTTGATGAACGCTATCAGTTGTTTAACACCATCACTGTTAAAACTTGGAATTCTGGATAATGTTGTGATAATTTACTTATGTAGAGAAGGCTCTACTGTAATCTCTATGATTCAAAATAGCTTGGAAACACTATTTTGCACTCCCTCACACATAAACACTGTTTCTAATTATATTTCTAATCATGTTCTAATCCTACAGTATGTACATTCATACGAATAACCTTCTTATTATATACTATTAACATTTACCATCCATTTCTATGTGCGGCAGTAGTCAAATTACAGATGCTTAAAGATTCTTATGATGTAAATCAGACTAAAGAAACAAACTACTTTTATGTGAGAAAATATCAGAAGGAATGTGGACTTAGAATTAAGGTGAAAGAGAAAATTGTGAGCTCGAATAATAATTTTAGAGAAGCTTGGTGTGAGGTACTAACTGGTCATAGTTTTTGGGTGGTTGGGAGCTTACATTGATTCTAGTACTGCCTCCCCCATCCATGATAAGAAGCAGATATTTTCTTCAAGCATAAACGTTAAGGACAATTGAGAGAGAAGACATCCATGATCAGGATTTCCTTTGGTATTTAAGTAGTTAACAGGAGACAAAGTGAAAAGGACAGATTCAGATCACTGAAGGTGTGCACTGTGTTCCAAGGGTTTCAATATGCACTCAGACATGAAACTCTCTGGGTGATTTTGGGCCACTCACAATCTCTCAGCCGAGCACACAGAGTTGCTGTGATAATAAAAGGGGGAGGAAAAGAATCATATTGAGCTCCTTGGAGAAGTAGGTAAGTAAGTAAGTAAGTAAGTAAGTAAGTAAGTAAGTAACGTTCATAGGACTGATCTCCTCGCACCATGACACTTCTTACTCTGCACAAATGAAGAAAATGGAAAAAATAAACATAAAAAATCTTACATCAACTCTTCAGCCGATACTGGAGGTGGTATTTCAGTGAATGATATTGAGCTGGACACGATGAAACTTTGAGAGGCAATGACACCAATGATGAGGTCTCCTTTCTGATGGTATTTGTGCAGTGGACTGTGTGGATACTGGACCCTGCATTTAACGGGAGCCTTGCATGCCATATGAGGAAGACGAATGAGCAGCAACACCACAAGGACCATCATTCTCAGCACAAATGCAAACACTCATTCTATACGCAGATTCTCTTATTTCCATCTACAGAAACGCCACGTGTGCCACCATTATTACAATGGCCTGATGAACTTGAAAGCTAAATCTCAAAATACACTGTGTGTATATATATATATATGCATCCATTCTTAATCACTAGACCTGTCTCTGAATGCTAGAAATTATTTTTTTGACATTTAGCAGACTGTGTTATGAGTGAAAACTGCAGCTCCCCAAGGGTTTTTGAAAGACAACAAAAATAATTATAGGTCTTTAACTGCAGGGTATGATAATCATCAAATTAAAGTTAGAGGCACTCTGGTGATTTTTGGGGAGGAGGGGGGATGTTTCCGACATCAGAACAAAAGCTTTCATTTTTATACTTGACAGGGTGTTGAAAGGCGCTTGGGGTTTGAATGACCCGCTCAAGAGTAAAGGATACCACAAATAGATGAATTAACATCTGATAATAAGATAGGCTGCTTTTGAATTTGAGGCTGACAATGTGAGTGCTTTGAACCCTTGCTTGATAGTTAGGCATTGCAACACCCCCCTCCTCAGTAGTAATTAGTGATGTCACTGACATCCTCCCCAATATGGTTCAATATGAGACTGTGAGCATGCAGTGTTGTTGATCAGTAGAACAGATGTACAAAAGGACAACAATGTAAAGTGTTAAGTGTGTACTCTGAAAGAATCCTTCTCCATCACTGAGCATGTAAACAGCCACATTCTACAGTCATTGAGAGAAAAATCCCCCTCAGTGCTAAGCAAGCCTTGGGCATGTGAACGCAACATGTGCTTGCTCTGGAGGGCGTTCATTCAAAGCCTTTGAAGTGCTCATAAAGAAAGTATGATAAAAAAGGCCACTGAAGATGAGCTCTCCTGGTTGAAAGTACTAGTGATAAATGGGGTGGGGAGCCCACATTCTGCCCACAGGTTTGCACACCATATATGGAATCAGCAACAGCACATATCACTATTATCCCTATCCTGAACAGAAATCTTACATCTGACTGAAGAGTCTTCTATTCACCTCTACTGCATGCTTTCATTAGTCACTGTGATTAAAACAACCTGACTTGAATCAAGTGATTAAGGATCCAATTTGATAGAGCCTTGCCTATCTCTGTTTCTAGGTTTCTGATTCAAATAGTAATGGGTTATATATGCCTTATTTTTCAATGTCTGAGTACTCCACAGGTAAATTAGCAGGCTGCCCAATTCATTGTACTTGTTCTAATAATCACACATTACTTAACACAAAGTTGTGTATTCCCTGTAATCCTGCTGAATGTTTGCCACATCTTCAGCAATTGGATAGTCTTGAATCATAGCAAGGAATGCAGCTAAACACTTGGTTCTGGGGCAAGAGATAATAAATGTATTATTTTGTGACAGAACTGCCACACATGAAGATACAATTGCATCTCAGCTCCTGAACACCTTGGGAGTCGAATGTTCCGGCTCCCCAACGATCAAAAACTGGAAGTGAGTGTTACGGTTTTCGAACATTCTTTTGGAATCCAAATGTCTGATGGGGCTTCCGCAGCTTCTGATTGGCTGCAGGAGTTTCCTGCAGCCAATCAGAAGCCACGCTTTGGAAGTCGAACATTTTGGAAGTCGAACGGACTTCCAGAACGGATTTTATTAAACTTCCGAGGTACGACTGTACATTAATATTTTTTATTCTCGAGTCTACAATCTTTTTAAATTACTGAATGTATTTTCACTGGCTCTATATGGCTTAGAAATTCTATTTTCATGGTTCTTTTCCTGCTATGTGTATAGCAGAGCTGGAACGAAGAACCAGCGGATAAAACCTGGTTTGAGTGATTTCAACATTCATGCTGAGGCCAGTGTCTCTGGAGCAGCTAAAGTTTTAATAGATTTCGGTTTCCGGTTATGCTACAAGTCAATGGTGATAGCTCCCCACTGCCCTCCACAAGCAGCGGGAAGGTTCAGGCAGGGGAAAGCCAGGATTTATGAGGCAAAAATCCTGGCAATGTTCCCCAATGGGGTCTGGGGAGCTCGCTGCTTCCGGCTGTGCTGCTCAAGCCTGTGTCTGCCAACTTGAAAGGCAGAGTGGGTGTGACCTGGGAGTGTGCCCCTGCCATGTATGAGCCTCTTTCTCCAGCATGATTTGTGGTTGGTTCCTCCTTAATCTGGAATATTGTCGTTTAATCAAGAGGTGCTCCTGGACCGACATGATAATGGGCTGCAATCAATCAGCTGCCAAAAGGACTGGGCTTGGCTCTTTGAAGGCATTTGAATGTTTTTCCCGAAGCTTGAGAAGCCTCACAACAGCCAGGGAAGGAAGGGGGAGGACAGGGTGTTTTTTGCTTTCATATGGTTTTCAAATGGTCTTTTTTCTTGTCCTCCCCTGTAAAATGAAAGAGGTGTGTGAAGCTGTAGCTATGTTATTCTGGCTATTACCATGAAAAGGAGGGGAGAGGCTTTTGATTTATGCTCAACAAGGAATTTAGCAAGGTTTTATTATGCCCTCCCCTCTCGACCAAGGTTGAATGGACTTTATTGGAAATTATATTTGGATTAGAGCAGGAGTGAGAAGGAACAATGCAGAGCAAGAAAATTGAATGGCTGCTGAATAAATCTGTCAAGAGGCCGAATTTGAGAAAAGATTTTGCTTTTAACTGTGTGCCAAGAAAGAACTCCAGAATGGAATTTTAATGGCGGAGAGTGGACATGGAAGGAATGGAATGTGACCTTGTCCCATCTAGATAAGCACTGCAAAGAACTGAACAATGGAAGATTGTTTCTTCCAGCACACCAGGTCTGAAACAACAATGTATATGAAGGACTACACACATGAAATGGATTTTTTTATTTAAAAGATGTAACAAAGGCACTGTTTGTAAGGAGAAAAAATAATGTGGCCAGCTGGAAGAATGGACTAACAAGTGAAGGATCAATTGGACATTAAATAAGAGATGATGTGGCTAAGGGAGGAAATGTTTGACATATGTTTGCAACAGGAGCAGGAAACCTGATTTTGAGAAATTGTATTAAATTAAAGTAATTTGGTTTGATTTGTAATAATTTGGATTTTTTTTTTAAAAAAAAAAGTCTTAATAAATTTCACAACAGCCTTCTTTTTTCCTTTCATTGTATGTATATATGTTTGCATTTAAGCTGTGCCAACTCCCCATATACGTATCTTCATACTTTTCATACAATGTTTTCGACAGTGACAGGATCTTGGGTGACTTTCAAACTCTCACATGTAATTTGATTCATTATATATCTTAGCTAATTTTTTATTTTATTTTTTGCTGTGGAAACACCACTTAACAGCAAACAACAAAGACTCAGAAATAGGCATTCTTCAAGGTTTCCTTCTTATTAGCTGTTCCCGGTTGTTCAGCTCAGGTCTCAGCAAAATAATGTAACATTTGGGGGAAAAGATGCAACCCAGCAACCCAGCACTGGAGGCTAAGATAGAAAAGATCTCCACTGCTACCATGTACTTCCCCTTAGTGCTCAGGTAGGATGGAATAAAGGATAACCAAACACTGCAGAAAAGTAACATACTGAAAGTGATAAACTTGGCTTCGTTGAAACTGTCAGGCAACCTTCTGGCAAGGAAAGCCACAGTAAAGCTCACAAAGGCCAGGAGCCCCATGTAGCCCAGAACACAGTAAAACATAGTCACCGATCCCTCATTACATTCTAGTACAATTTGTTCAGTCAATGAGTGCATGTCAACATCTGGGAATGGAGGATTGGCTACCAGCCACATGATGCAGAGGCCTACTTGAACAAAGGAGCAGGAAAACACAATGGTGTTTGCCAGTCCTTTCCCCACCCATTTCCTCATCCTGGATCCTGGTTTGGTGGCCAGGAAAGCCAGAACTACTGTGATGGTTTTTGCCAACACACAAGAAACAGCCACTGAGAAGATGATGCCAAAAGCAGTTTGCCGGAAGAAGCATGTCACAATGTGAGGCTTGCCAATAAATAGCAGAGCACTCAGGAAACAGAGCAGAAGTGAAACGAGAAGGGTGTAGGTGAGGTTCCGGTTGTTGGCTTTGACAATGGGAGTATCCTTCCACTTCACAAATATTCCCAGCACCAAAGCTGTGATCCAAAAAAGGCAAAGAGCAAAAGAGGCTAAGATGATCCCCAAAGGTTCTCCAAAAGTCAAGTAGCTGATGCGCTTGGGAATGCATAGATCCTGATTTTTATTTGGAAAAGTTTCATCTGTGCATTCATAACAGTCGCTCAGGTCTGAAAAATAAAGGTGTGCTCTCACTCTCAGATATGTGTACTAAATTTATTCAACATGCCATAACATCTCCTCTTGCGTAGATACAAGGCATTTATTTGTCATTTACATTCCACCTTTCAATTTAAAAAATGTTAAGACAGATACAAGCAAAACATGGGAAACAATTAATTAGCTACTTATCGAAATGAATGTTACCATTTTGCACTTTGAGTTTGACATTTCTTTTCAATTAAAGTATTTGAAGACTTTAAACAAAATGATAGCTTTTGCAAGTGGCAATGACTCATCATTTTACTGATGGTGTTGAAAACAAAAGTCAAAAGTAAAACTGAATATGCAACACTGAACAGTCCTCAAATATCATCAGAATTATCTTTTTCTTTAATTTTCTATCCAGAGTTACCAAATCATTCTATTAAAGAAAGATTTGTATGGAATTTATAAATTAGGGCTGCCATACGTCTGGGTTTTCCCCATGTATGGCAACCCAATGTAAATACCAAAGAAAAGCAACCCCAGAATTCACGTTTTGCCAAATTACATCCATTCTAGGTAAAGTGTGTTTCTTACCCTCATGGTCTGAAATCTTCCCTTCTGGACATGGAATGCAATCATAGCAGCAAAATGGTTTCCCCTCCTTCACTTTCTTGCTAAAACCAGGATGGCAACTGTCAGTACAAACTGAGAGTGGACGAGTCTAAGAAGGCAAATGAAAGAGAATTGTGGTGGTTAGGCATTGTTTGACCTTGTGTGGGGGAGGGGTGGTTAAAGGTATTCCGTTAAAGGAACCCGGGGGTGTTGATCTTGTCCAAAGCCCAGTCGGGGGCTAGGGCCATGACACGACCCAGATGGGAACACTAGGGGGAGCTCTAGTTGGTACGCATCGACAGGGCTCCCCCTTCCGGTGGTTTACCTTTACCAGACTTCTTGTGCAGTGGGCAGGAGTCAGATATAGTCAGGTCCAATCAATGCCTGAGCCAATACCACTTATATTCTGTAATTCAATAAAGTTCTGGCCAAATTTGCCCAGTAACATAAACCTAATATCCATGTCCTTGTGTGAGTTATTTCCCAACCAGGGGGTGGCTGCGGGGTCTCGACACGCAATAGCAGTTTTGAAAACAATGGTAAGCCCGGAAAAGATTGTTAAGTTCTGAGCTGATAAAAACACTGATGCACTATTTCTTTGATTATATTTCTATGCAGCTTTTCATTCAAATGAATCCGAAAGTCGCTTACAAACAAACAACAACAACATGATAGAACACCGATGCAGCATAAAGCATATAGAATAATTAACATATCATTAGTGAAACCATCCAGAAAACACTTAACAAAGCAACAACTAAAAAAATAAGCTGAACATCATAATTAAAGGAAAAGTCATATTGTATGATTAACTAATCAATACAGCATCTGAAAACCATACTAACAATATTACCAAATAGCAACCAAACAATAAACTAAGCACTGTTAAGTTCATACACACTCTCCATACCATCAGGACTCATAATCTTTCACCCTATTCATCTCATTAAGATACACATAACACCCATGGCAGCAACTCTCTTCTGAAGGCATCTGCTGGAGCAGAAGAACCAAAGGTGATGGCCAACACAGAATCTCTCTCCATTTAAGGTTCTTCCTCTGGGAATAGCTCCCTTATGAAGGCTCCTAGGGCTGGAGACTTCAAAATGGTATTTGATATAATTACCAGAGGTGCAAATTTGTTCTCTTGCAACAAAAACACCAAAGTGCCTTTCACACCTTAAAGATGAACAAATGTATTTGAGCACAAACTTTTGTGGACTACAGCTTATTTCACAAGATGCTAGAAAGGTTATCACAAGTCGCTGGAGGCTGGGGATTTATAAATTGTTACTTCAGAGATAAATGAAATCCAGAAAACTCCCAAGAAATTCACATTGCACAGGAGGACAGCAATCATATAGGGATCAAAGCTCAGTTCCTCAACTGCTAACAGCAGCAATTTACCTGGTTAAACCAGCTGTGCCAAATTATGACATCCTCATTGATAGTGAACACTTGGTCTGAAAGAGCCTCAGGATCTAACTGGCCAATTTTCTGTTTAGTTTGGTTTGATGAAAAAATCCAGTTGATGACATCAAATCCAGCCACTAGCTCCCCATTCTTGTCAAAGGAAACTGTGTCCCCAGCACTGTTGTTAAATGAGACAGTTCTCAGGGAATGATGGACCTAAATTGAAAAAGGAAAGGGTAGATTGGGAGAATTGCTGTTACTTATATTCATTGCTATTTCATTCACACTTATATAAGACTATGTCCAGGGGCAGACTTCAGTAATATGGCACCCTGGGCAAGGACAAAATTTGTTGCCCCAAAAATATTTCTTGTTTTAACAATTGATTTTTCTTCATTATTTTTTTGTGCCCCCATTGGCTTGCTGCTGTGTGTGGGAACCGCCTGCACTGCCCTAATTCCAGCGCTGCTATGTCCTTTTGAACTAAGTAAAATTGGCCTCTCTATGTATAGTTTTGATCGTCTCATACCTCAGTGATCACTGTGCTCTGTTTGGGATTGGCCTCCTGCTCCTAGCTAAGGTTTTCTCATAGTCTTCTGTTAGAAGCAGCTCTGAAGTAGTGAACCCAACAAAACTAAGGGTTCGATCCTATGGATGGTTTATTTATTTATCACTTTAGGCCGAAAGGTAACATGGACCAATGTGTGATGGAAGAGCTCAGGTATCTCAATGCTTATTGACTCTTAGATAGCAGAAGGAATGTCATTCAGACAATGGAGACACAGTGCTATTTTTCTAGATAAAGAGGTGCTGGAATTCACCCTGAACACCTCCCTCATTCTCTTAGAATGGCAATCACACTCACTAGCGAGGTGCAGGAACTAAGTTCCATTGAGTTCCTGCTGAAAAAAAAGCCCTGTGCAGATATATATACTGTACTGTGCTTATGTTACACAGAGAGATAATGGAGACAAATAATTTTATTGTATAGAATGGAAGGAGGGTGAAAATGGGAACACTGATACAGTTTGGGGAGACATTTAGTACATGGATGAAGGTGTAGTTTCATCCCCCGCCCCAAAAAAGGTATGCACCGCCATATGAGGATGTTAAGCATTTTGCTTTTATTATTACATTTATACTCCACCCTTCCTCCCAAAGGAGCCCAAGTTGGCAAAGAATTCCTACATTACCTGCCATGGATGTAGATTCTGAAGCTTCAGTCTCCCTCCATTCAACAACCCCATGTATTTGAGTCTAGAGGAGGACATGGCATGCAAAGCATGGGCCACAGCATAGATAGCATTGTAGATGCTGTAGCTGTGGCCAATCATACTCATTTCAAAAAATGGTGCCGTAAGGCTCTCCAGCTTCTCTTCCTCAGTGCAAATGTCCCCTTCCACCACATCCATATCTTGATGCAGAAACACACAGCCGAAGGCATTTTGCCAGAAGTCCCTGATGAAACCATCTCCTGCCGTGTTAGAGGGTTTTCTGCTCTCAACAAATTGGTGAAAACGTGGGAGATCACTGGAGTGAATTTGTAAGGATATGGCTCCAGGGAAAATTTGCATATCCCAATCCTTCTGAAAAACAAATGAAGTGAGCTCCACCTGGGCTGTTCTAATCCACACTTTGCCTTTTGGATAATCTGACACCTGCTTTTCTTTTGATAAAAATGGGAAAAATCTAAAAAATGCCATGGAATAAGATGGCCCATATGCCAGCATAGCACTGGCTTTGCTGGCCATCACTTGGGCATATGTTTTTTCCCCTTCGTCAAACATCTCTTTAATGTTGGGGACAAAAGTTAGTGTGGGGATTCTTACTATGAAATCAAAACAGACGCCATTCTGGGAAAACATTGGAACCACAGTTTGCACAAATCTTTCTCCTTCAGTAGTATCCATAAGAACAACCCCAACCCATGTCCATTTGAAATGCAGAAGCAAAGAGAGAATCCCCTCATACTGAATGGTTTCCTTCGGAATCATCTGATAGAAAGGGAGGCCTGGTGTTTTATCATTCATCACTGGGGCAGGGCTATATACTAGCTAAAAGAAGATTTAAGAGAGAAGGAAATGAAGATAAAATAACTATACGTAAAGGTAAAGGTAAACGACTCTGGGGTTGCGGTGTTCATCTCACTTTACAGGCAGAGGGAGCCGGCATTTATCCACAGACAGTTTTTACGGGTCATGTGGCCAACATGACTAAGCCGCTTCTGGCGAAACTAGAGCCATGCATGGAAACACCTTTTATCTTCCCACCGGAGTGGTACCTATTCATCTGCTTGCACTTTGGGGCGTGCTTTCGAACTGCTAGGTTAGCAGGACCTGGGACTGAGCAATGGGAGCTCACCCCGTCGTGGGGATTCGAACCGCTGACCTTCCAATCGGCAAGCCCTAGTCTCAGTGGTTTAGACCACAGCGCCATGCGCATCCCTCTGTCAACCACCCTACTATACAATTTCCATGGGCCTTTCCAGTATTCTGAGGCATTTGCTTTCTTTATAACAGCAATCATTATAATTGTTGTTGTTTGCATTTATCAGTCACGTTATACAATAATAATTCTCAAAGTGATTTGCACAGAAAAAAAAATTGTCACATAAAATAATTTTTTTGGGGGGGGGAGGAAAAAATAAATAAATTTAATACATAACAATTTAAGTTTATAAACAATACAATACAATGCTTAAAATGTTCATATAGTAACATATTAACAAGTAGAAGTCCTACCCATCCCACTTAAATGTAAGCACTACAACAAAACCAAGAATAATGTATTTGTTATACAGTCATACGTCACGTTTGCTTCAGGTTGAGTGTTTTCAGGTTGCGTCCCGTAGCAACCCAGAAGTACCAGAAAGCGTTATTTCTGGGTTTCGCCACTCGCACATGTGTAGACATGCAAAATGACGTCATGCGCATGTGCAGAAGCGGCGAGTCATGACCCGCACAGACGTGGGTTGTGTTCTGCTCATGTTGTGAACGGGCCTCCAGAACAGATCCCGTTTGCAACCAGAGGTACCACTGTATGTATTTGTTCTTGTATTTTTCAGATTGGGAGTATATAAATATCCTATATTGTTAAAATGGGGGGGGAAATAATATAAAAAGAATTATGAAAAAAATAAAAGGTAACCACTACTACCATTGGAGGCAACATTAATTAACCAAAGCCCAAGGTAAGGAAAGTGGTCTTGAAAACTGAAGGCAGACAAGGACGGTGCTAGGCAGGTCACACTAGGGACAGTATTCCCCACATATGATTTCACCACTGAAAAATCACATTCTCATAGGGCTCCACTCTTTCATCATGTGGGGAACACATAAGAGTGTGAAGACCACTAGGTCCAATTTTGCAACACAACTGCCATATTGCCTTTTGAAATACCTCTGCTCCATATATTTATCTCTAAGGGAAGTATTGGAATGGGGATTACCCAGCTCATAATGCCATTATATTTAAACATTATATTTCTTACGTCATTATGTGTATATATTGCCTCCAGCATTGGAAGCAGTATGGCTCTGGATACCAGTAGCTGAGGAGTTCATTCATTAACAGCTACATTACTCTTAAGAATCAGAGATAGATTCTGGCTGGATCTTTTGTTCTGACACATTAGCTACTTAAACATATAAGGGAAAGTTACAGATAGGTAGCCGTGTTGGTCTGCCATAGTCAAAATAAAAAAATTCCTTCCAGTAGCACCTTAAAGACCAACTAAGTTAGTTCTTGGTATGAGCTTTCGTGTGCATGAACACTTCTTCAGATACACACATTTTTTTATTTTGATATAAGGGAAAGGTCAGCTCTAATCTATCACTTTACAATGTGATCAGGGTGGGGTGGTAAGTATTCTGATCATTTTTTCAAAAAAGTCACCAACATAATCATAGTCTAAATTCACAACAATTTTTCTTCCTCTCCATTGTGAATGTACAAGTGTCCTTGACTTAACATATGGCATTCAAATATATTTGAGTACATAAAATGCACCTATTTCTATTGTCAAACATGATGTGTAATCTGCAAGGATTGTGCATGTGTGCAGAAGTGTTACAGTTCTATGATAGCCTTTTACATATATTGACATGTACACAAAAATATACCCATAAACATCTTACCTGGGGCATCTTGTAGATATCCAAGATATTTGCCATGTGAAGGGAGGTTTCAGAGTCCAATCCCCCAATGACAGCTATTAGGTTATTCGGGGTGTAACATACATAG
Organism: Podarcis liolepis; assembly: GCF_965112155.1. Lineage (NCBI taxonomy): Eukaryota > Metazoa > Chordata > Lepidosauria > Squamata > Lacertidae > Podarcis > Podarcis liolepis. The sequence goes on along the minus strand of NC_139573.1, from coordinate 23,473,266 downwards.
TTAGGGAAAAATCTCTCCAATGTGGACATGAGTAACATGGTGGCATGATAGGTCCTCATTGCAGTAAAATGACTGTCATAGATGTCGAATCCCAAAGTGACATTGGGTAAGAGCTGAAGGTTTTCATTGATCTCCTTTATTGCAAATTCCAAGGCCAAGATATGCTGGTAATTTTTAGGTACTACTCTAGAACAAGAGTTACATTCTGTATAAGAAGGATATCTCACATTCATCACTTATTCTATATCAGTGTACCAGTGCCGTTTAATGTGGTAGTGTGTGCTATGCACATACAGTTCTACCTGATTACATTCCTTTATTACTGATTTAAGAATAAAAATAACAACACATGCTGAATGAAGCAAGCTGCTACAATAAATGATTTATTGAACAACTCTGTTAAAGAGGAGGTTGCCTTCCTTTTATATGCTTTTCAGCAATTCCACATCTGTTCCAGCAATTACACATCTATAGGCATCTTCACTTAGTTAACAAGTCAGGTTGCTCTATAAACATGGCAAAACAAATTATTTCTCCACCATTCCTCCTCTGCCCAGTCCCTGACAGGAATACAACTGTTGTGGGCCTAATTTATTATAACGTGATGTACAAAAAATAATACTTGAAGATAATAGATACAATACCATGACAATATGTAGAATTTCACATTTTGATGAACACTGATAGTATCAGTTGCTTAATATCATCAGTGTTGGAAATTTGGAATTCTGGATAATGTCTTGATAATTTACCAATGTAGAGAACGCTCTACTGTAATCTACCGGTATATGATTCAAAATAGCTTGTATTCCCTCACACATAAACAATGTTTCTAACTATATTTCTAATTATGTTCTAATCCTATAGTATGTACATTCATATGAATAACCTTCTTATTATATACTTTTAATATTTACCATCCATTTCTATGTGTGGCAATGGTCAATTAAAGATGCTTAAAGATTCTTATGATATAAATCAGAGTAAAGAAACAAACTACAGTGAAGCAATATCAGAAGGGATGTGGACTTAGAATGAAGGTGAGAGAGAAAAATGTGATCTCGAATACAGTAATTTTAGAGATGTTTTCTGTGAAGTAGTAACTGATCATAGTTTTTGGGTGGGAGGCAGCTTAAATTGATTCCAGTACTGCCTCCCCCATCCATGATAAGAAGCAGATATTTTCTTCAAGCATAAACGTTAAGGTCAATTGAGAGAGAAGAAATCCATGATCAGGATTTCCTTTGGTATTTAAGTAGTTAATAGGAGACAAAGTGAAAAGGACAGATTCAGATCACTGAAGGTCTGCACTGTGTTATGATGCAAGGGTTTAAATATGCACTCAGACATGAAACTCTCTGGGTGACCTTGGGCCACTCACAATCTCTCAGGGTTGCTGTGATAATAAAATGGGGAGGAAAAGAATCATGTTGAGCTCCTTGGAGAAGTAAGTGAGTGAGTAAGTAACGTTTCTAGGACTGATCTCATCACACCATGACACTTCTTACTCTGCACAAATGAAGAAAATGGAAAAAATAAAAATAAAAAATCTTACATCAACTCTTCAGCTGATACTGGAGGTGGTATTTCAGTGAATGATATTGAGCTGGACACGATGAAACTTTGAGAGGCAATGACACCAATGATGAGGTCTCCTTTCTGATGGTATTTGTGCAGTGGACTGTGTGGATACTGGATCCTGCATTTAACGGGAGCCTTGCATGCCATATGAGGAAGACGAATGAGCAGCAACACCACAAGGACCATCATTCTGAGCACAAATGCAAACACTCATTCTATATGCAGATTCTCTCATTTCCATCTACAGAAACGCCACGTGTGCCACCATTATTACAATGGCCTGATAAACCAGCGATCTAAATCTCAAAGTACAATGTACATCCATTCTTAATCACTAGACCTGTCTCTGAATGCTAGGTAATTTTATTTTACATTTATTAGGCTGTGTTACTAGTGGAAACTACAGCTCCCCAAGCGTTTTTGAAAGACAACAAAAATAATTATAGGTCATTAACTACAGGGTACTATAATCACCAAATTAAAGTTAGAGTCATTCTGGGGAATTTCAGGGAGGAGGGGGGATTTTTCCGACATCAGAACAAAAGCTTTCATTTTTATACTTGACAGGGTGTTGAAAGGCGCTTGGGGTTTGAATGACCCGTTCAAGAGTAAAGGATACCAAAATTACTTGAATTAACATCTGATAATAAGATAGGCCTGCTTTTGAATTTGAGTCTGACTATATGAATGCTTTGAACCCTTGCTTGACAGTTAAGCATTGCAACACCCCCCTCCTCAGTAGTAAATAGTAATGTCAGTGACATCCTCCCCAATTTGGTTCAATATACAAATTTATCCATCATTTAATAATGATGGCCCTCATGCTCAGAGTGTTAGCATGAGATGGTGAGCATGCTGTGTTATTGATCAGTAAAGCAGATGTCCAAATCTAGTTGCTCTGTATGTGCATTAACTGGCTGCATTGTATATTCATGTACAAAGCGACAATAATCTAAAGTGTTAAGTGTGTACTCTCAAAGCATCCTTCTACTTCACTGGGCATGTGAACAGCCACATTCTAGAGGGATTGAGAGAAAAATCTCCTTCAAAGCTAAAAGAGCCTTGGGCTTGTGAACACAACATGTGCTCTCACGTCCTACTGCCCAGTGTTCACCAAAGGGCAGCCCAAGGATACTACAGGCTGTGGAAGATAACTCAAGAGTGCTCTTAACCCAATCATGCTTTAGGGTTTCTGCCAATTATTAAATTCCCTCACCTACCCACACTGAATGACAAGATCAAATAAGTATACATATGATCAGAAAATCAAAACACCATGTGATGTGGAATAGCCAAAAATGAGGAGTCTCAATGACCAATCAGGAGCTCACCAAATGTTCCTACTAAGCCCCTACTCAGAATTCCTCAACTGTCATCAAACTCTGCCGTGCAAAAAAGAAAGAAAAATAAGTCCATACTGTAGAGAAGGGGTGGCCAACTCTCAATACACTACAATCTACTTTCAGAATCAAAAGCTGGCAGTGATCTACCCCTGTTTTTGGGGGGGGTCAGCTTTTGGGGGGGGGTAAAGGCAAGAGACAAAGGGGTAAAGTCACTCACAAAAAGATCACTATGTATGAAAACAGCAGCACAGAGAAAGATCCATCTTCCCTTCCAGAGATAAAACAACAATGGCGGGTGGGGCAGGAGTCAGTTTTAGCAGCGCTAAGGAAAGGGAGCCAGAGATCGACCGTGATCTACCAAAACCTCGTGGGGATCTACCAGTAGATCATGATCGACCTGTTGGACATCCCTGCTGTAGAGCAAGTGAGGGTGGGTGCAGCAAAAGAGGGAGGAGGAGGGGCAAAGCAAGTTTAAACAGCAGCCTGATCTCTCCCTGCCTATTGGGCACTGCTTCCCATGTGTTCGCAAAGATCTCCTCCCCATGGGACACACCAACTAATCTCTTCTTCCAAGATAGAGAATTTGTGTGGCAAATTCCTTCTTCAAAAGAGCAGGAGTGGCATTGCTAAAGCTATCAAGACTTCCTATTTAATATAAAGACTCCTGAAATGCCTCACTCCTGGGATGTGAAAGCAGCATTAGTTAAGGTTTGGCTCAGAACATTCAAGACCAATGGTTCAAAAGACAAAAAATAATTGCTTCTCCTAGAATAGATTCCACTAGTGGTAATTTGCTATTGTATAGCTGAGAGTACCCTGAGATAATAAATTCTATGGCTATGGTCTATAAGGAATTTACTAGCTGCATATGTCTCAGCATCAGCAAAGACTATAAACCCATCTGATTCTTTAAAAAAAATGTTTTGGAATTTTAAGAAGAGCTGCTGAAACACAATTTGAAGGGAAGAGTTTTTTATTTTAACAGGGTTTCAAATTAATTGTCTATGATCTATACTGTTGGTGAAGATTTATGTAAGACAGCTAATGGGAGAGGAAATCATAAAAACTGTGGTGAATGCACATACAGCTCTGGATAGCAGAAAATAGCAAGGACACAGATATACTGCACATAAACTTCAACATTTTCTTAGCATTACCTGTTCTCTGTTATTCAACTCTGGTCTCAACAAAATGATGTAACATTTGGGAGAAAAAATGCATCCAAGCAAGCCGGCACTGGAAGCTAAGATACAGAAGATCTCCACAGCTACCATATATTTCCCCTTTGTACTCAAGTACGTTGGAACAAAGGAGAACCAAACACTGCAGAATACCATCATGCTGAAAGTGATGAACTTGGCTTCATTGAAACTGTTGGGCAACTTCCTGGCAAGGAAAGCCACAGTGAAACTGGCCATAGCCAGAAAACCCATGTAGCCCAAGACACAGTAAAACATAGTTGCAGAACCCTCGTTGCATTCTAGAACAATTTCTCCATAAGTTGAGTGCTTATCGACATCTGGGAATGGGGGAGAAAATGCCAACCACATAATGCAAATGGTTGCTTGAATAAAGGAGCAGCAAATCACAATGGAGTTGGCTAGTCTTCTTCCCACCCATTTTCTCATCCTGGATCCTGGTTTTGTAGCAATGAAAGCCAGTACCACAGTGATGGTTTTCGCTAGCACACAAGAAACAGCCACTGTGAAGATTATGCCAAAAGCACTTTGTCGGAGGAGACATGTTACCTTTTGTGGATGATCAATGAATAGCAATGCACAAAGGAAGCAGAGTAGGAGGGAGATGAGGAGAGTGTAGCTGAGATCCTGGTTGTTGGCTTTGATGATAGGAGTGTTGTGGTACTTCACAAACAATGCAAGCACCAGAGCTGAAATTGAAGAAAAGGAAAGAGCAAAACCAGCTGAAAAAATCCCCATAGGTTCTTCAAAAGACAAGAAGCTTACATCCTTAGGAATACATAAATTCTTTCTCTTGTTTGGATAATTTTCATCTGTGCATTCATAGCAGTCACCCATGTCTGAAAAAGAGAAGAGGTGATATTCTAATACATGCAATAAATCTCACCCCAAGTCCACAGCTTGGACAGTTGCAAGTTTATTATATGTTTATTATTTTCATTACATTTACAAAATATCAGGGCACCTTATAACAAATGTGTTTAAAATAACAGTTTTTAAAAACCTCAGAACTGGAAGCAGATGAAATATTTAAGGGGGGAATAAACAACTGGAAAGGATAGTATTGGTTGAAATGTGGTGTAAAACCGGGGAGAAATGGTAACCCAAACATATATTGGTCATATTATTTCCATCTAGCCCATTCTTTTATAAATATTCCACCATATTTGAAACATGAAAGATAAGAAACTGTGGTGTAGATATCCATAACTGGACCACATGCAAACTGTTTGATAACTGCATGTTAAATTTCTCACCATTTTGGTCTGCAATCTTCCCTTCTGGACATGGGATGCAATCGTAGCAGCAAAATGGCTCCCCTTCCTTCACTTGCTTGCTAGAACCAGGATGGCAGCTCTCAGTACACAAAGATAGGGGTTGGACCTAATCAACATATGAAGGAATAGCAACCTTGAGAATAAGGTGAGGGGTGAAGGCTGCTCCCTGCAAGGGCCTTTCCACCTGGCCTAGGGGGCGGGGCCCTGACTCACCAGCCCTGCTATGTGTTCTGTAGTTAACCACCTTTGTAATGTTTTATTTTGAAATCTTTTATATAATATTTTAGTTTTCTGTAATGTTGCTTTGACTGCATACTCTATATTTGACTTTCTTCAGATTGTTTTATTTTTGTTTTGTTGATTTAATATGCTGTAAACTGCTTTGAGATTTTTCTTAGAAATATAAAGCGGTATAGAAATTGAATTAAATAAATAAATAAATAAATAAATAAAGGGCATGGGTTCCTTCATATTCTGACCTTTGTGGAGCAGATGTTAATGAGACTACACAAGACCCACTAATTCATGACTTCATCCTATACCTGGGGTTGTATTTGTGTGTTTTAAATAGAATGCTTACACCTGATCCATACTTTATATTTATATGTGCATTGACCAATTAGTTTATTTTTATATAGCAAATATCTTTTTTAAAAAAGGAAAAGAAAGCAAATTATTCTTTACATCAAGTATCTCAAACTGCTGATAGCTCAATCCTTGTGGATGTGTCTCCTGTCCTTTGGTTTTACAGACAAAAGAGATTTATGATGCTCATTCTAATTTTATATTTACCACCTGTCATTTCAGCACCTGCCAGACTAAAGATGTTGTATATCTAATAAGATGCCAGTGCAATCTACTCTATATTGGATCAAGCACATGAGTGAGTGGTTTTCAAATAGGAGAGCATCATTCCCGTATTAGAAATCTGGTTATGGATGTACCACAGGTAGAGCTTTTTGTGAAACACCAGCAGAGAGACACAGACCTTCTTTACATGGTTCTCTGGGTAATTCAGAGACAACTCGGAATGAGGAGAGATCACGTTAGATTGCTATATCAACAAGAAACTAAATTAATTTTCTTATTCAAATCCCTGTATCCTGGGGGTTTGAACACGAAATTAGACTTCAATTGTTTTATTTAATTGTTCTGATTATATGGCTACTGCTGTCATTCACTGCATTAAATGCTGGATTCTGTATCTTTAAATTTTCTGAATTGTACTCTCAGGATGGCCTATATAATGCCTCGGCCCTCAGTATCAGCTTTCTACACTTCTTAGTGAGTGCTGATCTTATGCTGCTTGAGGTACCTGTTAGGACCATTCATATGGTATGTATTCATTATTCATGATTGGTTATGTTTACAGGATTGTCATTCTTATATTTATATTGTATGCAAATATACTGGATTAATCGCCAGCTGATGAAGAATTACTATCAAAACAGTTTGCCGCCTGGAAAAACTGTACTACATTTTTGAATCATCCATTATCGCACAGGTACAGGATTGTGCCTGTTGAAAGGCTTATTTGCCTCTTTCAATACTGGTGGACTATATTGTATAATTTTGTTCGTGTTACAGTGATAGACTTTTATTTTCTGTGATTCTATTACGTATTCTCTGTTTAAGAATTGCTACGCTTGGAGCTTCTATTATCACATGATTACAGGATTGGGGCTATTGAAAGGCTTGTTTGCCTCTGTTATATTGATTGATTACTTTCTCTAATTTTGTTCATACAATATTCATTTATTTTATTATTTGTATCTCCATCATATATTCTCTGTTTAAGAATTCTTAAATAATACAGGAGATTATATATATATATATATATATATATATATATTTGCTTTCGTAGATTTTCACGGGTACAGGAATGCAGGTTTTGGTGTCTTCGGGTGTCTTCCCGTGTAAGAGTTGGGGTGTCTAGGCGACGTTTCGACGAGGTCTCACTCGTCATCTTCAGGCTGGTGCTTTCGGCTTCTTGTTACTGGAACAGAGCAGGATCTCAGTGTTTGAGTTCCTATAAATACTGTTGAGGGGGTGTGGTGTATAGCCTCCAACGTTCTGGGCAGAGAGGAAGTTCCCAGGTTAGTGTGCCTTTTCTTCTTTTGTTCCTTAATTACTTGACAAACAAACAGACGAATAAATGCACGTATCGCAGAACACAAGAATGCCGTCAAAAAAGAAGAAAAAACTTCCTCTCTTTTCCAACACATGAAAGAAACAGGACACGAAATTAATTTTGCAGATTCCAAATTGCTCTTTAACATGGAACATCACCACAAGAGAATAATCATGGAAGCCATCGAGATAGAGAAACACCCTCACAACATGAACAAGCGTGACGACACGTCCCGCCTGCCAGACATCTGGAAATTAGCCCTCCCCACAAAAACCGACACCAGAACCAGAGGCACACAGAACGCCATCACCAATCAACCACACCAGACCCAAACCCAGACCCTCTCCACAGATAAATTACAGACACCATCCAGTAGCCAAACCATAGTGGCACCTCCGGATGCTGCACCCCCCTGCAATCCCTACACAGATCTGGCTGGCACAGGGCACAAAACCACAGCTCGCCCCTATACACGAAGCCAAGCCAGAGCACAACTAAGGGCAGTACAGCCATCTTCTCAGAAAAACTCTTCACAAGCTCAAGAGGTCAAGACACGAAAGCTTTAGCAACTAATCCACACTTAATGACCCACCTAAGTGGTACTCAGAATATCACTCAAGAAATCACTCAAGATATCCCTCAAGTAATTAAGGAACAAAAGAAGAAAAGGCACACTAACCTGGGAACTTCCTCTCTGCCCAGAACGTTGGAGGCTATACACCACACCCCCTCAACAGTATTTATAGGAACTCAAACACTGAGATCCTGCTCTGTTCCAGTAACAAGAAGCCGAAAGCACCAGCCTGAAGATGACGAGTGAGACCTCGTCGAAACGTCGCCTAGACACCCCAACTCTTACACGGGAAGACACCCGAAGACACCAAAACCTGCATATATATATATATATATATATGTTTTCGTAGATTTTCACGGGTACAGGAATGCAGGTTTTGGTGTCCTCGGGTGTCTTCCCGTGTAAAAGTTGGGGTGTCTAGGCGACGTTTCGACGAGGTCTCACTCGTCATCTTCAGGCTGGTGCTTTCGGCTTCTTGTTACTGGAACAGAGCGGGATCTCAGTGTTTGAGTTCCTATAAATACTGTAGAGGGGTGTGGTGTATTGCCTCAAAAGTTCTGGGCAGAGGGGAAGTTCCCAGGCTAGTGTTCTTTTCTTCTTTTGTTCCTTAATTACTTGAGGGATATCTTGAGTGATTTCTTGAGTGATATTCTGAGTACCACTTAGGTGGGTCATTAGGTGTGGATTAGTTGCTAAAGCCTTCGTGTCTTGACCTCTTGAATTTATATATATATATATATATTGTTGGAACATTATTAGCCATGTGTTGCCTGTTATTGCTTAAAGATAGCTCAATCCTACCTTGTTAAACCAGCTGTGCCATGTTATGGCATCCTCATTGATTGTGAAGGCATGGCCTGGAGAAGCTTGAGGATCAATCCTCCCAACTTTTACTCTCTGAAAAGATTGGTTTGGGAAAACAATCCAATTGATAATATCAAATCCAGCTATTAACTCTCCTTTCTGATCAAAAGAAATCTCATCTCCAGCACTGTTGTTAAATGAGACACTTCTGAGAAAATGATGGAGCTTAATTAGGGAGGGAAAGGAAAAGGTTTATAAAATGCTCTAGTTGTGTTTTTCAGACTAAGGACAATTATTTTGCTATTTTAATATGGAATGGGAAAGAGGATTTTAAAACCCCACACATATTCCTTACTTAGGCTGTGTTGCTCTATGCACACATATCTTAAGAAACAAATTTGATTGAAATCTATGGCACTCCATGAACTCTGTTCTCTGTAAGCATTCTTTCAGGACTTTCTGAATCTTGCTTCCCAAGCACTGAGCATAGGACTGGCAATTCTGTATCATCCTTGTGTGGGGGGGGGGGGAGAGGGACACATTTGCCCCATGCTGCTCACTCTAGAAGAGGAGAGATATCTTCCCCAGCAGGGAGGAGTGTGATACAACCATGTGTGTCGATTTGGCCTTATGGTGGGGGAAGTGGAGATCAGGCTACTTAAGCAACTCCCCCATCTTCTCCGTGACAGATAGGGAGAGTGCAGTATCATATTGACCCAAACAAGGCCAAAGCCAAAGCATTTATGTCCATCTCCATCAGCAGCAGCCTGCTTCAGGCCACCTTTTTCATAGTGAGTCACATATAGGGATTCCAAGAAGAGGAGGAGCTTCAGTTGATAACTACCTGAGTACCCACCACCTGCAATCCACACTCTTTACCTACTTGTCTGCAATACTGTCCTGTAGTAATTGCCTTCCTACCCCATAACCTATTGATCTCTGGTGCCACAAGTTCTCCTGCAGACTTTCTTTTGAGAGTATGTCAGCCTTCCCAACCCTCACCTTTTATTCACTCCCTTAGTTTTCACTGCAGTTCTTGTTTTCACTTCCCACCTCACCCCTTTCCCCTTGTTTGTGTTGGTTTCTTTGCAAGGATTATCTCTCATAGGAGTTCATTTGCATAACCACATGCATTCTCATTGGTATTCTCCTCTGGCTTCTCAGTTGGGCCTGCTGCATGAACAATACTCAGTTAGACAGTCCTTTGTCCTGTATGCCAATTTTACTGTCGCTTTGCCTGCTGTATTTGATTTATGTTTCTTTACAGGCTATCACCCATAAGCTGCAAAAAGGGGGTCTCTGTGGTCAAGAAAGCCCCCAAGTGGTTGCAGCCAGATCCCACCACCATCCTTGTGTTACTGGCCAAGGTAGGGGCGCTGGAAAAAGCCCATTCCACTCATTCTGAAGCCCAATGGATAATCCAGTATGCAGAGATCCACACGTAAAGCATCAAAATCCAATTTATACTGTGAACTGTTTGATAGGGTGTCTGTTCTTGAGGGTTAGCTGTGACATCTGTACCCATCCCCTCAACTATTGCTATGGAGACACCAGTAACTGTTTCTTTACTTTCCACACCTGCACCAGTTCCTGCAATACCCCACAGTGGTTCAGCACCCTTAGATGGGTTTGCAGTAGTTCCAGCACCTGCTTGCAGTGAACTTAGCTGTCCATACACCCCCTTCCCCGTCCAGTGGAGACCACTTGTAACTATTGCAAGTGAGTATTCTACTACACTCACAACTAACTTGCTTTCAGTTTGGCTATGTCACTAGTTACCCCTGCCTCTTTGCCTTCTGTTACAGCACTCCCGGTGCCTAGTATGGCTGCAAGGATGACACAGGTGCTCCCTCCTCTTCCTCCACAATATAACTGCATGGGTGGCTTCTGGTGCTCATAAAGAATCAGCTCCCATGGCCATCAGTGGTGGTCACCCTTTGACAGAGGCCACAGGTAGACGTTACAGCACCAGCCTGGGCATTTCCCTTCCACCAGGGATTCTTCTCTGCCCCTGGGGGACCTCTTAATATGGGCAATGAAAAAAATATTTGGAGGATGGGCATATTGATGTTTTTCAAGCACTTGTCCCAATTGGTTGAGTGCATTCAACATTTACCTATGAATATTCACCCCATGGTCTTTCCATGATTAAATAACAGAACAAAATCCACATTACATTCAGGGATTTTACAGGTAGTGTGTGGTTGCACTATGATTTGTGACCCTACCCTGCATTGGGATGTCAAGCATCAAGGCTATGGCTCCATGGTGTGCTGTTTCACTCAAAATATTCTGCTGTGTCACAGAACAAAATAAAGTCCATTACCTGCCATGATGGTTGTTTCTGAAGCTTCAGTCCACCTCCCTCCACTATTGCTCTGTGTCTCATTCTAGATTTAGATATTTTACACAAAGCATGGGCCACGGTGTAAACAGCATTGTAGATGCTATAGCTGTGGCCAGTCATACTCATTTCAAAGAAAGTTCCTGGAAGGCTTTCCAGCTTTTCTTCACCAGTACAAATATTGCCTTGGGCCTGTTCCTGAAATTGCATTGGAAAAACACAGGCAAATGCATTCTGCCAAAATTCTGTGATAAAACCATCCCCAGCTGCACTGGAAGGGTTTCTTCTCTCAAGAAATCTGTGAAAATTTTCTAGATTATTTGAATGAATTGTTATGGTTAATGCACCTTGGAATATTTTCAGATCCCAAGTCCTTTGAAAAACAAATGAAGTAACCATCAGCTGGGCTGTTGTTATCCACACTTTGCCTTTTAGTGTCGTTGTTATGAGTTCTTGTTCCGTTAGATATGGAAACCATCTAAAAAATGTGAAGGAATAAGATTCCCCATTAACCACCAATGCATTGGCTGTACTGCCCAGCAATTTATCATGTATTTTTGCCCCCTCTTCCAACACATTTTTAACATCCGTGACAAAGGTTAATGTGGGAATTCTTTCTATGAAGGCAAAGCAAACACCATTCTGGGAAAACATTGGAAAAACAGTTTCCACAAATCTTTCTCCATTGCTATTGTCCATTACAATAACCCCGATCCATGTCCACCTGAAATGCAGAAGCAAAGAGAGAATTCCCTTATACTGAAGATTTTCCTTAGGGACCATCTGGTGGAAGGAAAGACCTGGGGTTTTATCATTCATCACCGGAGCAGGGCTATAAATAAGCTAAAGAGAGATTTGGAACAAAACAAGAATTAATATTTCTATAGTTTTAAGGTTTATTTATTTTATTTATTTTTAAAAAATAAATAAATCTACAGCTTTAGAGCTTTGATTGATTGGATAATGGTTTGCCTGCATGCATCTGCTGTGTGAGATACCTGAAATTGAGATTGTTTGGCTGATAATTCCTATTCATTAACTCTTACATTGCTTAAGATGTTAGACCTATAGATTTGACAAGGATACATGGCTGTGTATGCACAAGATAAAGTGTTATTTTTAATCCAATATAGAGTTTCCTTGCATACACCATATATATATATATATATATATATATATATATATATATATATGCAAGGTAGGGTTGCATGGCATTTGAATTCCATTCCTTACTGGATGTGACAGCTTATCTAGATCCCTTTCAATGCCATTTTGATTTCAGTTTTAGAACTGAAGCAATTTTTGGCATGTCACCTGTTACCCTTCACTAGCAGTTAAAAAGGAGAAATAAAACTGTGTTGATTCGCATGGACTTCTCATTATATTACATTAAGGTTAAATACATGTTCACAAAAAGGAAACAAACACAGTTTGTAGTGGTAGCCATTAGAGGGTTTTTTATATCATTTTGCAGTTGTTAACATATTAATTACAGCTCCGACTGTGTAAATCCTAACAATGGTCCTCATACTAACCATGCATGGTGGCTCTTAAGGGTGGATAAACTTTATACTTATAATGAGCTGGGGGAAAAAATAATACAATTCATGCCAGATAATTGTCACAAAACACCAGGACCAATCTAGAAGGACAAATAATGTGTTCCCTTCCTAAACCACACATTCACAGAACTTAAAACATGCATACGTATATCCCACCTGTGGAATCTTGTAGATATCCAAGACATTTGCCACATGAATGGAGGTTTGTGAATCCAGTCCCCCAATGACAGCTATTAAATTTTTCTGGGTATCATATGTGTAGTTAGGGACAAATTTTTCCAGGGTGGACATCAGAAGCATTGTGGCATGACAGGTCCTTTTTGCATTAAAATAACTGTCATAGATTTGGAAGCCCAAAGTGAGATTTGGTAGGATATGTGAGTTTTCATTTATCTCTTTTACAGCAAAAGTCAAAGCCAGGATTTGCTGGTAATTTTTTGGTACTACACTGAAATTAGAGTTACATTCAGTATCAGAAGGTGATTCTATCCTGAATAAAAGTATTGTCATATACATAGTTTTTTATTAGGGGAACTTATTCTAAAAGAAATGTCTGCTAAAAGATTCAACAACTAACAAAGTCAGTGTACATCGTGAAAACATGAAATTGTGACTACTTCTTTGGTAATGTACTTACCAAAGCTGATCTATGTGCTTCAAACTCATTAGAAAATGTCGTTCTATGCAGCCTCAGCAATTAATATTATTTCCAAGTATATTCTAATCATATGTTACTTGTACTCATAACTTACTACTCGGTTTCTTAAGAAGGCATTTTCAATGCGATAGTATTCAACAAAATTATGACATCAAAAAAAGCAAACAGATACAGAACCGTTAAAAATAAGCAAGCAATTATTTTCCTGTGCTTCAAACAGTATCTGAAGGAAGGCCAGGTGAAAATAAAGTTATAAGATAACTGAGAAGGGTGTGTAACTACTTGACATGATTTGGGCACTGGTAAAGGGGACAGTTTCAGTTCAGTTCAGCTGAACTATTTAAAATTTTAAAAGATGATGCTGTTAAGGTGCTACACTCAATATACCAGCAAGTTTGGAAAACTCAGCAGTGGCCAGAGGATTGGAGAAGATCAGTCTACATCCCAATTCCAAAGAAGGGCAGTGCCGAAGAATGCTCCAATTGTGCTGATTTCACATGCTAGCAAGGTTATGCTTAAAATTCTACAAGGAAGGCTCAAGCAGTATGTGGACCGAGAACTCCCAGAAGTGCAAGCTGGATTTAGAAGAGGCAGAGGAACCAGAGACCAATTTGCAAACATGCACTGGATTATGGAGAAAGCTAGAGAGTTCCAGAAAGACATCTACTTCTGCTTCATTGACTATGCAAAAGCCTTTGACTGTGTTGACCACAGCAAACTATGGCAAGTTCTTAAAGAAATGGGAGTACCTGATCACATCATCTGTCTCCTAAGAAATCTCTGTGTGGGACAAGAAGCTACAGTTAGAACTGGATATGGAACAACTGATTGGTTCAAAATTGGGAAAGGAGTATGACAAGGCTGTATATTGTCTCCCTGCTTATTTAACTTATATGCAGAATTCATCATGCGAAAGGCTGGGCTGGATGAATCCCAAACCGGAATTAAGATTGCAGGAAGAAATATCAACAACCTCAGATATGCAGATGACACAACCTTGGTGGCAGAAAGTGAGGAGGAATTAAAGAACCTTTTAATGAGGGTGAAAGAGGAGAGCACAAAATATGGTCTGAAGCTTAACATCAAAAAAACAAAGATCATGGCCACTGGTCCCATCACCTCCTGGCAAATAGAAGGGGAAGAAATGGAGGCAGTGAGAGATTTTACTTTCTTGGGCTCCATGATCCCTGCAGATGGTGACAGCAGCCACAAAATTAAAAGACGCCTGCTTCTTGGGAGAAAAGCAATGACAAACCTAGACAGCATCTTAAAAAGTAGAAACATCACCTTGCCAACAAAGGTCCGTATAGTAAAAGCTATGGTTTTCCCAGAATTGATGTATGGAAGTGAGAGCTGGACCATAAAGAAGGCTGATCGCCAAAGAATTGATGCTTTTGAATTAAGGTGCTGGAGGAGACTCTTGAGAGTCCCATGGACTGCAAGAAGATCAAACCTCTCCATTCTGAAGGAAATCAGCCCTGAGTGCTCACTGGAAGGACAAATCGTGAAGCTGAGGCTCCAATACTTTGGCCACCTCATGAGAAGAGAAGACTCCCTGGAAAAGACCCTGATGTTGGAAAAGATGGAGGGCACAAGGAGAAGGGGACGACAGAGGACGAGATGGCTGGATAGTGTTCTCGAAGCTAACAGCATGAGTTTGACCAAACTGCGGGAGGCAGGGGAAGACAGAAGTGCCTGGTGTGCTCTGGTCCATGGGGTCACGAAGAGTCGGACACGACTAAATGTCTAAACAACAACAACAAAAGGGGACAGTGGAAAAACTTAGGGCTACAATCCTACCTCCAGTTGACTGGGAATAACTCTATTCAATTCAAGAAAACTAACCTTTGAGTAGACATGTATACAGTTGTGTTACAAATAAATTATAAGACGTTTCCACGTTGGCCATGATAAAATAGAGATTCTTCCGTTAAAGACTTAGGTCAAATGATATGTAACCATGGAATCTACATATCACTGCAGAACAACACTGTGCTAGGCAGTTTCAGGAAATTTTGTGTCCCTGATGCGTATGTGGTGTCTGTATGTTTACATGAAAGGACAATAAAATTTCAGAGAGGCAATTCAGATTTAGAAAATAGCTTCTGGAGACCCATAACTTAAAACAATTGTACAAATTCCGCTACTTTGGAATATTCCTATGTAGCACCTTTGAAAAGATGGGCAGCACTTAATGATTTTATTTATTTATTTATTTATTTATTTATGAGTGAATGAATGAATGAATGAACGATCGAACAGGGCGCCGCTGAAATTTGACAGTCCACAGTCTGCCACTGCATCCATGCAAACAAAAATTAAAGTACTGAACTCCTTACACAAACTCCTCAGGCAGTGCTTGAGGGGGCTCTTCAGTGAATGTTATTGAATTGGAGACGATGAAGCTCTGAGAAGCAATGCCACCAATGATGAGGTCTCCTTTCTGATGATACTTGTGAAGTGGTTGATGTGGGTACTGGAGCCTGCATTTAGCCATGTGAGCTTTGCAAGTCATGTGAGGAAGCAGAACCAGCAGCCAGACCAATAATGCCAGCATCCTGACTACAAGTACAAATTTACAAGTCTTTCGTGAATGTCTCCATGATAGCCCTGTACCAGGTCTGAAATCTACAAACCTAATTACAAAGAATCAGTGATCATATACACACAGCTCCTACGCCTAGCCCTGTCTCTGAAAACTAAGAGGTATATTTATAGTAGCTCTCAGGTACTGTGTTATTAATTGTAATAGTGGAAGCTGCAATTACATCCCTATGAAGTTTTTGACAAGCAGCAAAATTAATTACAGTCCTCAATATAATTAAAGAGGAAGGTAATAACCAAGTAAAATTGAAGATTCCATGTGGAATTCCTAAACAAAGATAGTTGGACAGCTTAAAAAAAAAGCGTATCACATCCAAACAGTCACATGGACATTTTTGCCTCAAAACTTACCCTGTATACATAGACATCTCTTTTTCCTAGGGAAAAAATACCCCCAAAATGCATAGTTGAAAGCAGAAGCATGCCACCCATTTGGCCCTTGCTCAAACGGGTATATTTTTTCTCTCTCCACCCCAGTCTATCATTGAGATCCATTGTAATGCCATTCATAAAATTTATAAAATTTAAGAAAAGAAGAAGAAGAGTTTGGATTTGATATCCCGCCTTTCACTCCCTTTAAGGAGTCTCAAAGCGGCTAACATTCTCCTTTCCCTTCCTCC
Organism: Podarcis liolepis; assembly: GCF_965112155.1. Classification (NCBI taxonomy): domain Eukaryota; kingdom Metazoa; phylum Chordata; class Lepidosauria; order Squamata; family Lacertidae; genus Podarcis; species Podarcis liolepis. The sequence goes on along the minus strand of NC_139573.1, from coordinate 23,456,569 downwards.
CCCACAACAAACACTCTGTGAGGTGAGTGGGGCTGAGAGACTTCAGAGAAGTGTGACTGGCCCAAGGTCACCCAGCAGCTGCATGTGGAGGAGCGGTTCCCCAGATTACGAGACTACCGCTCTTAACCACTACACCACACTGGCTCTCAAAGTTTCTGAAACACAATTTGAAGGGGAAATTGTGTCCACACATTGTGTCCCAATAGGCAGACACATGAGCTGGAATTGAACTGGGTCGCTGGTATTTTGATCTTAAATTAAAATCAGCCAAGGGGGATGACTTTGGGATGGGAACGAACTTAACTGGATAGCTATAGCCAATGGGCGACCCAACCTTGCCTAAGGAATTAGGGCATAGCTCCCTAGTCTGGGACTGTGGGGTAGGATATAGCTTGATAGCCCTTAAGGCTAAATTGCTTCTTAGGCATAAAGTTATGAAGCCTTGGGAAGTGTAGCAGCATAGGCTTTCCTACACACCTTCATGGTGTGGCCTGGGAATGGGAGGCAGGCTGGAGAGCAAAGCCTTCAATTCCTGCAGGCAGGGGTTTGGGCCACCTTAGAGGCTGCAATAATAATTTATTATTTATACCTCGCCCATCTGTTCAGGTGTTCTCCTGCTCCAGTACTGTTTTTCCTCTGCAGGAGTTTTTAATGAGTTTTATTCTGAAATAAATTGTCCCTAGTTTAGGCCAGCTTCTCTGTCTGTCTTTTTCTTTGACAATCAGGTTGCAGTGTCTGGACAGGTCTATCATTATATAAAGGAAGGAAGGAATAAGCAAACAAATTTATAAACTGCAGTGCATTCAATAAATACCAGAATGGTGTACAGAAATTGAAGTATAAAGCTAATCCTAAAACAGTATTGAAACATAAAACCAAAGAAGCATTAAAAACTGCAGGGATGAAATGTTCTAATTTGGGAAATCTTAGAAGAAAAATGAAGGTTTTAAACAAACGTCAAAAACATATTGCCATGGCTCCTTCATTTCTAAGAGAATAATATTCCAGAGAATTGATGCCACAACTCTGAAATCAATTGCCCAATTCACAGTATGTCTTACCAAAGGGGTATGTGGCAGATTTTCCTCCCCACATCAGTCCAGCCATTTATTTTCCACTACATTTGTTAGTTCTTATCTGTTTTAATTATCAGATTTTATCCATCCATTATCTGTGTTTAATCTTGTATTTTATTCAGATGTTTTATCCTATGCTTGTTTCTTTGTCCTTATTTGCTCCAACATTCATCAGTTAAAAAAAAAAAAAAATCCTAACTGCTATTTTATTTATATGTTGTTTTTTTATCCTGGTCAGTGACCGTAATAAAGTTCATTCATTCATTCACCACATTTGAAACAAGAAAGTAAAGAAACTATGGTGTAGATATCTGTGGCGATCACACAGGGCCCCTGGACATTTGATGGTCTATTGACCCTGTGCCACCACTGTGATTGCTTTCTTCGCTGCCACCACCCCGCTTCTCACGGGGACACATGGAGTCCAGATAATTGTTAACATTAACAAATAATCAAGTTTATTTTTAAATATAGGAACAAGCTAATGGTTTCAGTTAATTTTTCTTGTCAGTTTCTTAACTCTTAGTTCCTAACAACTTCAAACTGATTATTCCCAACTATCTATCTGACTCCACCTGACAATTCCTCTCACTCTCTCACAATACAACTCCACCAACCCACACCTAATCCTTCCTCTTCCTTCTTCAACTCCCAAACCTCAACTGACTTTCAAAACCTCCCACTCTAACTTTTACTCCTCCCTTGCATTCCCACTGACCAATCACATCTCACTCATTTAACCCTTTCCTTATGACCCACCTAGGAGGCAAATGCCACAATATCCGTCACTGAACTACATGCAATGATCAAACATGATCATTGCATGCTAAATGCAAAATTTCTCATCATTTTGGTCTGAAATCTTCCCTTCTGGACATGGGATACAATCATAGTAGCAAAATGCTGCCATGGTTATATTCCCCACCTTCATTTGCTTACTAGAACTAGGATGGTTGGGCCTGAGCAACATATGAAACAATAGCAACCTTGGGAAAAATGGACATGGATTCTTTCAGATTTGGACCTTTGCACTTTTTTTGAAGCTACATGCAAGCCACTAATCGATGATGTCACTCTATACCATCATATACAAGCAAGTCAGTGTTATAAATGGTAGGACGATATAGCTGATGCCCAGCAAAATAGTTTCAAAGTAGTGAATCATCAGATTTAAATACATTCTTCCAAATAGTCAATTGTCAATAGTCCTTGAAGAAGAGAATAAATTTTGTAGCGGCCCATAATAAAAAAATAGCTCTACAAACTGATAGATCCATTTCTACTGGTGAAAAAACCAGCTCATTTAAATTCTTGCTCATTATTATCAGAATTATGTGGTTCATTGTGACAGCATACTTAATGTCACATATTGTGACTACACGTGGTTCAATACCGATTTTAAATTTTCAGGATGTATGTGTGATTTTACTGTAGGTTTTTATATATAGCAAAAAAAAATTAAAGGAATATAAAGAATTTAATTTTGGACACCAGGGCAGTGACTCAATCTGAACTCAAGGATCAGACCTTAGGACTCAAACTGCTGACAGTTTGACCAAATCAGCTGTGCTGTGCTATGGCAATCTTATTGAACACAAAAGCTTGACCGGGAGAAGCCTTGGGATCAGTCCTGCAAAATTCCACTCTCTGAAAGGATTGGGTTTTTTTGTGGGGGGAGGGGGATCTAGTTGATAATATAAAATCCAGCCCCCCCTTTTTATATAAAATCTACTATATTAAAAAAGGGAAGAAAGAAAACTGAATTTAAGAATGGAAAACCAAGAAACTGAGAGAAATCAACACTGACAGATTTATTCTAGAACAGATCTGGTCCTAGGACAGATAATTAAACAGTTGGTCTCTGAGCAATTAGGAAAGGATGCTGTAATTACTAAGAACCAGCATAGATTTTACAAGAACAAGTCAGGCTAGGCAATTCTTTCTTTTTCTCCTTCCTTCCTTCCTTCCTTCCTTCCTTCCTTCCTTCCTTCCGACTTTGTGAAAGAGTTACAATCTTGATTGATCTGGGAAATGATCTGGATGTAGAGCATCTTGATTTCAGTAAGGCTTTTGACAAACCTCTCCCATGATATCCTTGCAGGGAAGCTGGTAAAATGTGGACTAAACAATGTTGCTTTTAGGTGGGTTTGTTGTTTATGGAACTCCAGAAAAAATGTTAATCCAATTTGAAACTAAAGAGTTTGATACACGCACATGTTCTTTGTTCATAAAGCAAATGTTTCATGACTGCACAAACACCACTGAATCAAAGATACAGACTGATAAATTTTTCAACACTTTCTTCTAATTAGCATTTCTTTGTTATTCAGCTCAGGCCTCAATAAAATAATGTACCATTTTGGAAAAAAGATGCAGCCCAGCAACCCAAAGCTGGAAGCTAGGATAGAAAAGATCTCCACGGCTACCATGTATTTCCCTTTGGTGCTCAAGTAGGTTGGAACAAAAGAGAGCCAAACACTACAAAAGACCAACATGCTAAAAGTGATAAACTTGGCTTCATTGAAACTGTCAGGTAACTTCCTGGCAAGGAAAGCCACAGTGAAACTGACAATAGCTAGCAGGCCCATGTAACTCAAAACAAAATAAAACATCATAGCAGAACCCTCATTACATTCTAGTATAATTTCTTTAGTCACTGACTGCGTATCAACATCTGGGAATGGAGGAGATATCACCAGCCACACAGTACAAATGCCCATTTGAACAAGTGAGCAGGTAACAACAATGAAATATGCTTGTTTTTTCCCCACCCATTTCCTCATCCTGGATCCTGGTTTTGTGGCCATGAAAGCCAGAAACACCATGATGGTCTTTGCCAGTACAGAAGAAACAGCCACTGAGAAGATAATGCCAAAAGCAGTTTGCCGGAGGAGACATGTCACCTTCTGAGGTTGGCCAATGAATAGCAAAGCACAAAGGAAGCAGATCAACGGGGAGGAAAGGAGGATGTAGGTGAGGTCCCGGTTGTTAGCTTTGACAATAGGGGTGTCATGGTGCTTCATAAAGGTCCCTAGCATGAGAATTGTGATCAAACAAAATGAAAGAGACAAACAGGCTAAAGTGAGCCCCAATGGTTCCTGAAAAGTCAAATAGCTTACTTCCTTGGGAATGCATAAATCTCTGTTTTCATTTGGGTAATTTTCATCGGTGCATTGGTAACAATAATTCATATCTGAAAAAGAAAATATTTGCTAGCAGTCTTGGATAAATGTCACAAATCTCCCAACTATCATATGTCACACACACACACACACACACACACACACCATATGTATACTGTGTATGTGTGTGTTTGTGTGCCCAACTTTCTGAGAGTAGCTCTTTCAAAGTTCATAATGGAGTTCATAATGTTGTTATTATTTATATCCATACTCTCAGTTAATACTATCAATCTCACCAAAATGTCAATAGCATAAGTTACAGGCACCTCTGAGCATGTGTGAAATGTGTCAAAAGAAAAGGCCACACTCAAACCACAATTGTATCCAAGCACAGGGAGCCTGTTGCTTCTGAGCCCGGGGTGTGGATAAGAAAAATGACCACATGATAACTATCTGGGATCTGCATTTTGGTGGTCAGGGGCTCCGACTCTTCTTCCTCCTCCTCTATGCAGACAGCGAGGCACCCTTTTCCAAAGGAAGGAGCTTGGACTCAGAGGCAGGGTAAGACGCTGCCTGTGGAGGGTGGGACTGAAATGCTTCTCTCCCAAAGAAAGCACTGCTGCTGCTTCCCACTTTTCTCATTGTCTTTGTGGATGTCTGGCCCCACAATTTTATTATTGTGGGTGCCCGAGCACCCAGAGTGCCCTGGAGTTGGCTCCTATGTTTCAAGTACCCTCATGAAAATGAATGCTACTTTATGAGGGTTCCAGTTTTTAAGCATGGTTTTTAAGCATGTATTCAGAAACCACTTTTAGAGCTTCCTGTTGATCACACAAAGGTCAAGAGTGGAGGAGGTTTATATGTTGATATTTCTGTGGGGACAACAATCATGCCCCCACCTCTATACATTTGTTTGCCTTCAAGTATCCAGGCAGAACACCTGATGAAAGCTATTTTGACTATAAGGAAGGATGTAAAGTAAAGGTAAAGGTAAAGGGACCCCTGACCATTAGGTCCAGTCGTGGCCAACTCTGGGGTTGCGGCGCTGGATGTATGATTCCACAAAAATGTACAGATTGTATTTATTTATTGTCTAGTTCATATCCATTCCAAACAGTAGAGAATAAAATAAGCTTTCCTGGATTGCATTCAATCTTTGTACCCAATCTTACCCTCATGTTCTGAAATCTTCCCTTCTGGACATGGGATGCAATCATAGCAGCAAAATGGCTCCCCCTCCTTCACTTTCTTGCTAGTACCAGGATGGCAGCTCTCAGTACATACAGAAAGAGGCTGGGCCTAATCATAAATAAGAGAGAGAAAGCCTTTTGATATGAAAACTACATGAAATTGATTATGTTATGGCTTCATCCCACAATATTGTACCAGTCCTGGAACACTATAACAGGCTCATCGCATATACAAAATCAATACAATTCTATTTCAGATGGTCAGTTGCTGTATGTTTCTATACATATATATTTCTTTTGCTCATGTTTAAAATAAATTTTAGACAACATGATGGTGACTTAGCACTTACAAAGCTATCAAAGAGCAGCTAACAAATTGCTGATGGATGCCTTTTACCTGGTTAAACCAGCTGTGCCATGTTATGGCATCTTTGTTGATGGTAAATACTTGGTCAGGATCCATCTTCCCAACTTTCACTATAGACTGGTTTGAGGAACTAACCCAGTTGATAACATCAAATCCAGCTACTAGCTGTCCATTCTGGTCAAAGGAAACCTTGTCCCCAGCACTGTTGTTAAATGAGACACTTCTCAGGGAATAATGGACCTACATTTAGAAGAACATCGATCACTACTTCTTCTGGAAGCAAATTCGAGTATAGAGTATTCCAAGTTTGGCCACATTCTAGATTTGTATAAATACCTTTGCATGTTTATGAGTCTGTTGCTATTTTGGGGGGTGGGAGTGTGTTAAATGGAAGGAGAAAAGGCCAATTCTTAATCTTAAAGTTAATGCTAAATAGCACAGATATCCCCTCCACAGGCACACAAATGTGCACAATTACTTTACCTCCACCTCAACAGGGAAACCTCATAGGAAAGAGTATTTTCCAATGAAGTTTAATTTTTCTAAGACTTATTTGAGCAGCCAACCACCATAAAAATTAATTAATTAATTAATTTGTTTGTCATTTCAAGGAAGGAAAATAATACAAATTCATTTCTGGAATGAAGATGAAATGGAGACCACGGGGGGAAACCAGCAAACATTTAGTCACAGTTCATGAACTACTACATCTCCATAATATTGTGTTTTATCTGACAATGTCAAGTTCATTACCTGCCATGGCAGTTGGCTGTGAAGGGTCTGTCCACCTTCCTTCATCACTGATCTGCGTACAGATGATGACATTTTATGTAAAGCATGGGCCACAACAAAGACAGCATTGTAGATGCTGTAGCTGTGACCAGTCATGCTGATCCCAAAAAAAGAATCAGGAAGACTTTCCAGTTTCTCCTTCCCAGTGCAGATATCCTCCATCTGTTCATCTGGAGCTTGATTTGGAAATACACAGCCAAAGGCATTTTGCCAAAAGTCCCTTATGAAACCATCTCCTGTGGTGCTGGATGGGTTTGTGCTCTGAACAAACTGGTGAAACAGTGGGAGTTCACTGGAGTGAATTTTGAAGGCAAGAGCACCATAGAATAGTTCATCATCCCAAGTCCTTTGAATAACAAATGCAGTATGTTCCACCTGGGCTGTTGCTATCCACACTTTTGGTTTATTTGCCATGCTTTAATGCTGTGATAGATATGGAAGATATCTGAAAAAAGCCATGGAGTAAGATTCTCCATAGGCCACTATGACATTGGCTTTGCTGCCCATCATTTTATCATGTATTTTTGCACCATCTTCCATCGCGTATTTAATGTCTGTGACAAAAGTCAATGTTGGAATTCTTTCTATAAAAGCAAAACAGATCTCATTCTGGGAAAACATTGGAACCACAGTTTGCACAAACCTTTCTCCATCTGAGGTATCCATAACACTGAGTCCAATCCACTTCCACCCAAAATACAAAAGTAAATAGAGAATCCCCTTATACTGAATGACTTCCTTAGGGACCATCTGGTAGAATGGAAGGCCTGGAGTCTTATCATTCATCACTGGAGCAGGGCTATATATTAGCTAAAGATAAATGAAGAGTAGAGACTGAAAAGAAGATAATAACATTTCTGTAAAACTCTCAGGTATCCAAAGAAATTCCATAGCTTTATATGAATAGTCTTTACAGTTACCCTGCAAAGTAGGTGTACACTTTAAACATTTCTTCTAAATATTTGGTACTGAGATGGAGAGAGCTGTGGCTTCCCTTTGGCAATCTATTGGTTCCACATTGAAGGGAGGCTCGGATTGGGCACTTCACCACTCCCATTAGTTCCATTTATTCATTGTTAAATCAATGCAGTCATCAGAGAGACAGAGACAGAGCATGAAGAGCCCAATAAGACTACAAACATCATAGTGAATGATGGTATAAGAGAACAAATAACACTAGCCTGGGGCACAAGACAAGGATGCCCCCCTTTCCCCAATTTTATTTGTATTGGTCATTGAAACTCTGGCAAATATAATTAGAGAAGGTGGAAATATAAAAGAAATAAGCAATAAAGGAAAAGAGAGAATAAGCTTATTTGCAGATGCCACCTTGTAAACAATCAAAAATCCATTGGAAAATATGTGGGTAACAAGAGAATTTTAATAAATTAAAGAGTGAAATTAAGGAAAAGCTGGAGGAATATAAGAAAATTAAGCTTTCATGGTTTGGAAGAATACCGATAATTAAAATGAAAATTTTGTCTAGAATATATATATATTTATTTAGAATGTTATCCATTAAGATATTGGAGACATAAATAAAGGGTTGGCAAAGTATGATCAATAATTTTTGTATTGGGGATAAGAAACCTAGAATTAATAAAAGAAGATGGTATAAACCCCAGAAAACAGGTGAACTGGGTCTCCCCAACATGAAGTTATATTATATAGGAAATCAGTTAAGATATATCATAGATGGGATAACAGAACAAGGAGTGTTAGAATGGTTAGATAGTTTTACACAGGAAATGAGGGAGGAGTTAGTGAATATATATTTTTTATCAAACCAAATAGGCAATAGTGGCAGAAGATTAAAAATCCCTTATTAAAAAATACCATTGAGATATGGGCAAAAGATAAAGGAAAATTTATATCAGCAAATTCCCCACCAGCTCCGGTGGTGATGATAGAAGACTTCCCAGTAAACTGAAAAAAGGAAATTGAAAAAGAAGCGAAAGAGAAGAAAATATTTAAAATAAAGGATTGGGGGAGAAAGCAAATAAGAGAAGCTCTAACAGAAAGTAAAATAATTTGGTTTAAGTGTATACTGTACAACTGGAGCAACTATCAAAGAAGTGGTTAGGGGAAAACAAGAACTGCAAAGAATATACAAAATTGGGGGGGGGGAGATTATAAAGGGGGAGATAAAGAAGAAAATACAGTTATAAAAGGGGAAACCAGTGAAATTTATAAAATATTAGTAGAAATGGAGGATCAAGAAGATCAGTTAACAGAGGTGAGGGGAAAGGAGACAACAGGGCAGATAGATTGTCAAAGCTGAGGGGAAATATGGGAGAATCGTGCATTGAAAATGTTACCTATAAGAATAAAAGAAAATTATTAGAAATTAGTTTGGAGATGGTATTTAACACCAGCCAGATTAAATCAAATAAACAAGGAATATTTGGTGTTATGTTGGAGGGGATGCCAGGAAATTGGAAATTATCTTCACATATGGTGGGGGTGTAAATATGTACAATTTTTCTGGCAAAGGGTGTTTAAGGAGATAACAGAAATCACTGGGTTAAAGCTGGCTGAAAGTTCGGAGGTAGCATTATTATCAATTTACAAAGGGGTGGAAGGTTTGCAGGCTATAAAGGACTTGCTGACAAATTTATTGACAGCTGCAAGAATTGTGATAGCTAGGAAGTGGAAGGGGCAAGCAGAATATAAAATGGAAGAATAGCATAAAGAGATGTGGGATATAGCTATTAAGGATAAATTAACATGTGCCATTAAGGTAAGAAGGGGAATACGCATGAGAGATTATTTTGAGGACCTGTGGAAGGTGTTTGTAGAATTTGTATTGTTAAAATGGAAAGGGGTCAAACCATTGCAAGAGGTGTTGAAATTTGGGGAGGCTGGATACTTACAATGGAATGGTCTTGGTGGTGGGGTGCACACTTTTATTCTTATTTATTTATTATTATTATTTTGTCAAAATCAAAAATTAAAAAAAATATTTTCTCTTGGGGGGGGGAAGAAAGAAGTGAAACAAGCAAGCAAACAAAAAGACTATGAACAGAGGTAGTTGGAGTTCCAGGGATTTTTGTTTTGTTTTGTTTGAAGTGCAGAAAAAAAGACCTCTTAGTAGCTTCTTCCTTTGACCATCACTTTCCGAGCATCATCACCTGCAGTCATTCAAAAATATTCTTTACTGAAACTCTCCCCCCCCCCCCCATGATTCATTTGTGCTTTCCTGCATGCAACAACCTTCTTTATCTCTCGTAATTTCATCCTCAAATTTCACCTTTTCCAGGAAGCTTTTCGAACATTCCCTTGTCCTTACTGCAACTATGAAAAAGTATGAGTAACAGAGTTCATCACATATTATTCCCCTTTCTAACTATGTCACAATTTAACCCATTGCTCTGCATCCATTTTGCACAGGAAGTTCCTTGGGGTGTGGACTTGCCTTATCTGTTCTTTGCCATGCACTCTGTGCTGCTAGAACAAAACAACTACAACCACAAGACATACATTTTACCTGTGGAATCTTGTAAATATCCAAAACATTTGCCACATGAAGGGAGATATGGGAGTCCAGTCCCCCAATGACTGCTATTAGATTATTGCTGACATCACATATGTAATTGGGGACAAATCTCTCCAGCGTAGATGTAAGTAGCATTGTGGCATGGTAGGTTGACTTTGCATTGAAATAGCTGTCATAAATGTGGAAGCCCAAGGTGACATTGGGCAAGATCATAATGTTTTCATTTATCTCCTTTACTGCGAAGGCCAAGGCCAGGATGTGCTGGTAATTCTTTGGTACTACGCTAGGAAAAGAGAGCTGAATTTTGTATCACAAAAATATAACAATGACAAAATGCCACTCTTTAAAATCTGCCCTTCTTTACAATTACAGCATATAGACATCCTTTATTGAATTAATCTTATTCTAAAGTGATATATCAGAATATTGAGCAGATGATAGTATCAATGATTTCGTCAAAAGATGCGGTGAGCTATAGATACTTCACAAATTACCATTTAGAGTAGACTGCAAGAAATTAACCTATTTCACACATATCTACCCTTTGCAATTGTGATCTATTCTACTAGCAGCATTCATCACCCAATGTATTATTATTTAATTTTTTTATTGAATTTACCTAAAACAGATAGGTACAGGTGCCAACTCCCTGACTGCACTCCCTGGGTGCCCAAGCACCCACAAAATTCCCCATGAAGGGGCTGGGCACCCAGAAATTTTGGTGAAGGGCCATGTACACTGCCTCCTGTACCCCATTCACAGTCCAGTTGCACTCCCCTAAATCTGCCTCTGAAGAAAATGTAATAAAACTGGATGGAGGAACTAATACGCTTTAATATGCAGGTCTTTGACATGAAGAATTAGATGGTAGCAGCTGCTTTCATTTGCTGAAAGTGAGCTGGGCTGTTGAACAGTGATGAGTAAAAGGCACGAGTATGCTCTTTGTCTCCCACACGAGTTCATTCCCCACTCTTGTTGCTTTTCTCCAGATCTTCTACACTCATTTACAAAGTTGTGATATTTACAGCAAATGCAACTGTTTATGGGTTTTCTCTTACAGGGTATGGGGCAAAATCCTTGAGCAGAATGTAATTTAATTTTTAAAATGTTAATAGGAATTAAAATGGAGAAATCAGATTCAGAACACTGCCCCCCCCCTTTCAAATAGTGCATCTTCACATGCTACAAGGGTAGTTAGCTCAGATTTAGAAAATGGCATGTGAGAAAGGGATAAATGCCCTTTCTCTGGTGCCGAAGACCCATTCTTTAACAGGGATACTAGCACATCTTATGGGGCTGTACACAATTAAGGTAAGGTCCTGGATCTGACCTCACTTTGATACCCCCCCCCCCCAAGAAAGGGTGAAAAGGAAGTAAATGAAAATGAAAATAAACTTATAATTCCTTACATAAACTCTTCATGTAGTGTTGGGAGGGGTTCTTCTGTGAAGTCTATTGAACTGGAGACAATGAAGCTCTGAGAAGCAATGGCGCCAATTATAAAGTCTCCATCCTGATGATATTTGTGGAAAGGTTGGTGTGGATATTGGAACCTGCACTTAAGAATGTGAGCCTTGCATGCCATTTGAGGAAGCATTACCAGAAGCAAAGTCACTAGTATCACCATACTGATTACATATGCTAATCATTCCTTTATATATGCAGATTTCCCAGTTCCATCTATAACACTTTCAGGAACATCTCTATGATTGCAATGCTCTGATCTGAATGTTCAGATAGTCTTCTATCAATAATGAAATCTAGATCCCTAAACTCAAATATTAGTGACATTATTGGTATATGTGCTCCTGTCCCTAGTCCCTAGACCTGTATCTGAAATATAGAGCATATATTTATGGAATTATCCTTCACATGAGGGAGGGTTTTTTTGACAGTTGTTTTTACTGTTAACTGAATGTCCCTAGTGATTTGGTATTTTTGTGTCTACTTTTTGAGACAAACATCCAAGTTAATTACAACCTTTATGATAATTAAAGGCTAAGGAACCCACCAAGTCAAACGTAGGGATTCTATGTAGCATTTCTTATTAAAATAATTTTTTGTTGTATGTTAACAGAATTTTTGATTTTGTACTTAGTTGGAATAGGAAATTGTGATGTAGGCTTGGATTGACCCAAAGCAAGGAAAATACATTAGAATTAAATGTTCTTGCCATAGAGCCAGAGGGGAGATTTAAATCCTTGAACATGGGATTTGACTGATTTGGAAATGATTTTTCTGGAAAGATTGAAAGACTGGTTTTACTTCTTGCATGAGAGGGAGACATGGCAAACTTCCACCTCGCTTTGCCTCATAGTAGGCAATGCATGTTTCCCTCATCTGGTCACTAGAAACCACCTGAGGGTAATTTCTGTAGTGTGTGCATGTGCGTACGTGCGTGCCCAGGCGTGCGCGTGCGTGCACACATGTGTGCACCAATATTTTTACATCACAGTTTTCCTTTAATTTTGATTCAGTTTTCCAATGGGACATTAAAACAAAGGTCAGCTTTGAGAAAGTTGTATCAAGCAATGGTTAAGAGGAAACTCAGGGCTTTTAGCCTCTCCTCCCTGGATTTCAAAGTAAAGCTCAATGAACAAACATTTGCATTCTTCAATACTTCCCTCTTATTAGATGCAAGTTATTATTATTCAGTTTAGGCCTCAAGGTAAAGATGCAAAATTTTTGCAAAATGTTGCAAATGCACACATAATACACAGATTTAACAAAATGCACACATGACTAAACCCCTTCAGATTTTCTTCTGATTAACTGATGCTTGTTGTTCAGCTCAGGTCTCAGCACAATTATATAACATTTTGGGGAAAAGATGCAAACCAGCAAGCCAAGGCTGGAGGCTAAGATTGAAAAGATTTCCACGGCTACCATGTATTTTCCATTAGAACTCAGGTAAGTTGGAACAAAGGACAACCAAACACTGCAAAAGACCAACATGCTGAAAGTTATAAACTTGGCCTCATTAAAACTGTCAGGCAGCTTCCTAGCAAAGAATGCTATAATTAAACTGACAATTGCCAGGAAGCCCATGTAGCTCAAGACACAGTAGAACATAATCACAGATCCTTCATTACACTCTAGTACAATTTCATCCATTATTGAATGTCTGTCAGCATCTGGGAATGGTGGAGATGTTGCTAGCCATAAAGTACAAATACTTGCTTGAATAAGGGAGCAGGAGAAAACAATAGAATTGGCCAGTGTTTTCCCCACCCATTTCCTCATTTTGGATCCTGGTTTGGTGGCCATGAAAGCCAGAACTACTGTGGTGGTTTTTGCCAGAACACAAGATACAGCCACTGAGAAGATGATGCCAAAAGCAGCTTGTCGGATGAGACAGGTCACCTTATTAGGTTGTCCAATGAACAACAAAACACAAAGGAAACAGAGCAGGAGGGAGATGAGGAGAGTATAAGTGAGCTCCCGGTTGTTTGCTTTGACAATTGGAGTATTATGGAGTTTCAAAAATATTACAAGCACTGAAGCTGCAATCAAAGAAAAGCAAAAAGCAAGAGAGGCTAAAGTAAGCCCCAAAGGTTCCTTGTAAGACAGAAAGCTTATATGCTTGACAATGCATGAATTCTGGTTTCTGTTTGGATAATTTCCCTCTCTGCATTTATGGCAGTCATTCATATCTGAGAAAGAAAAGATATAGTCTTCATCTCAAAAAGTAAAAATATCAGAAAGCACAATGACTTACAATGTTCTTCCCACTGTTCTTAACTGTATATGAGCTAAATTCTTTCTGATAGAATTGAGATCAAGTTCATCTATAGCATGGGTGGGGAACCTCTCACCCATGGTCATCTTGGCTCACCAGACCTCTGTGTTTAGTTCACAGGACTTTCACTGTTAACCTGATGGCCATGGGTTCAAGCCCCACATTGTGTGAAAGATTCCTGCATTGCAGGAGGTTGGACTAGAAGATGCTCATGGTCCCTTCCAACTCCATGATTCTATGATTTATTATCTACCTGCCGTACATCTGAGATAAATCAGGTAAAGATGAGGCTGGGTCAATGAGAATTTGTAAGCAGTGCTAATCAGTCCCGTGCAGAGCTGATAGTTTGGACTTTCATGTGCTCTGCTTTGTAATGAGGATTAGCTAATAATTCATCCTGGAAAATTGGGTCATCTGAAAACATTGTGATAGCATTGACTGAGTGATGAATTCCCCCCTCCCCCATTTGTCAAACTTGTCACGTAAGGGAAGGGTAAGGTAAAAGGGAAGGGAAGGTAAAAGGTAAAGGTAAGGACCACTGGATGGTTAAGTTCAGTTGAACTTGACTATGGGGTGTGCCATTCATCTCCACTTTCAGGCCGAGGGAGCCGGCGTTTGTCTGCCAACAGCTATCTGGGTCATGTGGCCAGCATCACTAAACCACTTCTGGTGCACACAGAAATGCTGTTTACCTTCCCACCACAGCTGTACCTATTTATCTACTCACAATGGTATGCTTTCGAAATGGTAGGTTGGCAGGAGATGGGATAGAGCAACAGGAGCACACCCCGCCATGTGGATTCGTACTAACGACATTACAATCAGCAAGAGGCTAAGTGGTTTAGACCACAGCACCACCCATGTCCTTGTTGTCACATAAGGAGGTAGTTCAGAAAACAATCCAGCCCACTAGCCAAATCCAATGTAGGCTTTTTAATAGCCCAAACCAGCTTGTTGAATCAAGGGGAGACCTGGCCAATGTATCTTTCTCTATAATTACCCTTCTAAACTACTTGAACTTTCTAAAATGTCTTCAAAATAGTCATGTGATGGGGTTCCACATCTAGCTCTGGTGGCAGCAACCCAGTAGTGTTTTATTTGCTAAGCAAAATAGCCATGTGAATATTGCATTGTGTGGACCTGGAAACTTAGTAGTGTTGAATTAGATTTGTGTTTGATTTTCTAGTCACATTTTGCATCCTCTCCAGTTCCATGTTGAGTGTATTGGCATGGAAATAATTTGACCTGCTACTTGCATTTCAGTCAGAGCTTGCAACACTCTTGGCCACCATCACTACTTCTCCAGGCATTGATGAGTCCAAGAGCACCCTCAAGCACCATACGTTGTCCATCAGAGGAGTGCATTCATGTGTGTAGAGACATAAGCTTTTTAAGGCTCAGGGAATCATACTATTTAACAGTTCTTTTATCTTCAAATGCAAATCCAAATAAAATGTAATACAATAGTCATATACCTGGTTGAGAATTGCATATTAAAATTGCAGGATTTATAAATATTTCATCCATTATTGTTCACTGGTGCTCTAGAAACTACCCAAGCTTCTAAGAATCTAATTGGAGAGAAGGCAGCCAGGCACATCTCTGTGATAAGGTTCTGCATTCTATTTCTTACCCAGCTGGTCTGAAATCTTTCCCTCTGGACATGGGATGCAATCATAGCAGC
This sequence comes from Podarcis liolepis, assembly GCF_965112155.1. NCBI lineage: Eukaryota > Metazoa > Chordata > Lepidosauria > Squamata > Lacertidae > Podarcis > Podarcis liolepis. The sequence goes on along the minus strand of NC_139573.1, from coordinate 23,441,103 downwards.
AAAATGGCTCCCCTTCTTTCACTTTCTTGCTAGTACCAGGATGGCAGCTCTCAGTGCATAGAGAAAGAGGCTGGGCCTAATGTTCCAAATATAAAAAGGGATAAAATAATCAGAAGGAAAATGAGCTAAGAATTCTCAAGATGTGGGGGACCTGTCACATGTTATCTAGCTGTCATGAAGGCTGCTATTATTTGGCTTCAACCCACCCAGCAGTGAAATGTTGAAATCCTGATTGCTCCTCATCTGGACAGGATGGGAGTAAAAGATACATCCAACTAGTTTCATTTTCAACTCTTTTCACTGTGAGGTGCAACAGGCACTTTGGCCTGTATTTGCTCTGAATAACCTCGGTTATAGAAATATGGATCATTATCACAAAAGGTGTGAAAGGTGTAGTTGTATAGTTGCTAAGAGTTCCCTGCTACACTGCAAGCTATGCTGTTGATATCAAGCCTCCAGATAAATTATGCCCTTGCTGTAAACAAGGTCAGTGAAGAAGCTGAAGCTGATAAAAGATGGGGAAGTTGCAGTACTGTAATGAGAATCCTTGGTAGTCGGGAGTTAGTATATTGCTGCTAAGCTCATTTCAATTATTTTAAACCAGTGGTATTCCGAACGTCTATCGTTAGGGAAATCTTCCTTCAAAATTGAGTATGCAGTGTGCTTCTCAAGTCATTGACAATCAACCGTACCTGGTTAAAGCCCCTGTGCCATGTTATGATATCCTTGTTGATGGTGAACATTTGATCTGGAGGAGCCTGCGGATCCACCCTCCCAACTTTCAACTTACTAAAGGACTGGTTGGAGGAAAAAATCCAGTTAATAATATCAAATCCAGCTGCTAATTCCCCATCCTGGTCAAAGGAGACACTATCCCCGACACTGTTGTTAAAAAATACACCTTTCAGAAAATGATGGAGCTGAAGTGAAGAGAAAAAGGTGAAGTTAGAAAATAAGCGCAGAGTGAGGTATATTTGCCTTAGATGATTGAAAATTCCTTTCTTTTGCCATTCCCTTCCCTTCATTGCATATATTTTCATGTGTATTTTGTGCTGGATGTGTGGAGTGATTGATCGTGTGTGTACAGTACACACACACACACACACACAGAGAGAGAGAGAGAGAGAGAGAGAGATAAGCTAAAAGTAAATTCAACTCCTATTTGGTGGAGCCAGCAAGGGTTTTTACTATATATTTTATACAGTTTTAGATTATTTGTCCTCTAGATGAATACTTTTAGTATGTAAAATCTGCACGATTTCATTTATTTTTCTGCATTTTTACTTCATAAAGTGAATTGATATCGAAATACAATAAATTAAAATAAAACTAAACTCATTGTTATGGGGGGAACTGTTTTAAGCACACATGGGATAACACATGAATAAAAAAATAACATTGTACACAAGGGGTCATAGACAAAACACACACAACACCCAGTATATTTTGGTTCCATGAACTATTTGCCATATTAGGAGCTTTTAGGAATCACAGATTCATAGAGCTGAAAGAGACCATGAGGGTCATGTAGCCCAATCCCTTGCAATGCAGAGATATTTTTGTCTAACATGGGGTTTGAACCCATACTGAATTTGGGAAGATGGCTAGGCAATTTAAATCCTGCTCTTACAACCACAGATATGACACTTTACCTGCCACAAGTGTTGATTCTGATGTTTCTGTCCTTTGTCCACCATTGCACCATGTTTGACTCTAGATGAGGACATAGCATGCAAAGCGTGAGACAATGCATAGACAGCATTGTAGATGCTATAGCTGTGGCCAGTCATAATCATTTCAAAAAAGGTCCCAGGAAGACTCTCCAGCTTCTCCTCATCTGTACAAATATCTCCATTCACCTCTCCTGCATCTGCAGTTAGGAAAACACACCCAAAGGTCTGTTGCCAGAAGTCCTTGATAAAACCATCTCCTGTTGTGCTGGATGGGTTTCTGCTGGCAACAAATTGTTGAAATATTGGCAAATCATTGGAGTGAATTGTAAATGAGAGAGATCCATGGATTATTTCTGTATCCCATGTCCTCTGGTAGACCATTGAAGTGAGGTCCGCCTGGGCTGTTATTATCCATACTATGCCTTTGGGTTTATTTCTTATATTTTCTTGCTCTGACAAATATGGAAACCACCTCAAAAGTGCAATGGTGTAAGATTCGCCATAAAGCACTACTACGTTGGCATTACTATCAATGATGGCATCGTGTATTTTTGCCCCCCTTTTCATCATATCATTAATTTTTGTGACAAAAGAAAATGTTTGACTCCTTTCTATGAAGGCAAAGCAGATGCCACTCTTGGCAAAAAGTGGCAATACAGTTTGCAAAAATCTATCTCCATTCTCATCATTGAAAGTAAGGAGTCCAATCCACATCCACCTAAACTGCAGGAGCATAGACAGAATTCCCTCATACTGAAGCATTTCCTTGGGAGCCATCTGATAGAAGGGAAGGCCAGGAGTTTTGTCATTCATCACTGGAGCAGAACCATATATAAGCTAAAGATAAATGGGTGCAAATGGGGGAATAGATGCAATGACAATGCCATTTACATGTATTACTTTTCAGTCTTCATTTTCACATATTTTGTCAACAATCTTTACAATAACCCTATAAGTGGAAGTGCAAGATTTCCAATGCAATAGACTGGTTGCTAAGGTCGAAAACGCATAAATTAACACCCATGCATATATTCCAAATTCACCCATATCATTCTCTCTCCAAATCAACAAATCAGAAAAATATGACATATGCACAACATACAAATACATCCTACCTGTGGAATCTTGTAAATGTCCACAATGTTTGCAACATGAAGTGAGGTTAAGGGGTCTAGCCCTCCAATGATTCCAAACAAGTTATTCTGAACATCACACTTGTAGCTGGGAACAAATCTTCTCAGGGTGTATATTAGAAGAATTGTGGCATGATATGTCCATTTAGCAGTGAAATAGCTATCATAGATATGAAAACCCAAAGAGATATTGGGTAAGATCTGAGGGTTTTCATTAATTTCCTTTACTGCAAAAGCCAATGCCAGGATATGTTGATAATTCTTAGGAATGACACTAGAATTAAAGATGCATTTTTAATCATAAGGAAATGCCAGGCCTTGTAAAATCTTTGCAGTGGTCTTCTACATCTACTTCATTGTTCTTTATTATGGTATATAGATGCAACCCTTCTTTATAGCAAATCTATATCCTAAGGTAGTATATGTAATAAAGGAAAATCCCAAATAATATCTGTGTTTTTCAGAACATGTTTCAGAACATGGTGTTATGAGCAGAGCCATAGCTAGGGAATCTTGCGCCCTTGGCAGAACCATCCAGATTCAGCCCCATAGCCATGTACAAATTAGCTCTTCTTTCCACTTTTCCAAACCCCCCCCCCCTTCCACCCATTCCATTCACCCTATATTTAAAACCATTTTTATGGAGCACTATTCAATATTTATATTTATGGACATATTTTAGCCAATTTTGCACCCCTCCATCACCTGCACCCCTGGCGGGGGCCCACCTCACCACCCCCTAGCCACAACCCTGGTTATGAGCTATGGGGGTTGGCTGAATTCCTGAACACCCCTCCTTCTAATTCCTGGACCCCACTTATTCCTGGATCAAGTCATTTTTAACATACAAGCCAGGCCAGTTTCCTGACAAGAGAATTTCCTGGGAGAAGGATGGTTAGGAAGAAAAAAAGAAGGTGATGTCCATTAAGACAGTCATCAAGACAGCACAGGTTCTGTGCCAGTCGACAAAGAGGTGGAGACCCTCTCTCCGTTCAGATTTAGTTTAGAAAACAACACTATATTTAAATATATTTTGCACCATCCAAAGGTATGATACATCAACTTTTTTTACCATTTCCCCTGTACAATCTCAATTTCTATTTATATTGTTAACTCTTCGCTCTCCTAATACTCCTGCATGCATTTTAGCACAATGTTGTCAGGGAAGAGGTTAAAACCCATACTATTGTCTTCTTTGAATTTAATTCTTTTATTTCTTTTGTAAATCCCAACTTCTTCTTACACTTCACTATTCTCTTATTGCCCTTCAGTACACAAAGCAAAAAGAAGAAAAGCAATACAGGTTCATAGGAAGTTGTTTTATTAAGAAAAAGTAAAATTCTTACGCAAGCTCTTCAAACAAAGGTGGTGGGGGTTCTTGGGTAAAAGTTATTGCACCAGAGATGATGAAAGCCTGGGAAGCAATGGCTCCAATGATGAAGTCTCCTCTCTGATGATACTCATGAAGTGGAGGGTGTGGATCAGCAAGCATGCAGTTATTAATATGAGACTTACATACCATGTGTGGAAGCAATAACAAAAGCAAGGCAATTAATAACACCATCCTGGTAAATCTGTTGTCTCTAGCACCAGATACTCCTTTTTTATCCATCTCTAAAGGCCCAGGACTAAAATATAAAGTTTCTGAGATCAGACTGATACAGCTTTTACCCCCTTAGACCCAGTTCTGATTTCTGGAGGGGTTTTTTATACCATTCTTCATAGGCTGTATTATTAGCTTTGCTAAAGGCCACTGCTATTGTACTGGGGTACTGGAAAACAGCAGGGTTAATTACTATCCTTTTCACAATCAAAGGAAAAATAACCACCAATTTAAAGTTGAACATTCCCTCTGGAGTTGCAGAAGTAAACCAATTTGACATTCAAATTGCCGCTTTTTCTTTCACTCAATTAGATACCAAGGGGTACCTGGGTTGGGAGTGACACATAGTAGGGCAATCACACAAGAGTAACTAGAATTTCCTCCAGAGCCAGAGAGGAACATAAGAAGATTGTACTGGATCAGGCCAATGGCTCAATTAGTCCAGTATCCTGTTTTCACACTTGTCAACCAGATGCTCATGGGAAGTTTGTAAGCAGGACCTGAGGATAACATGTCCTCTCCCCATGTGTGATTCCCCTTAGTATTGGAGGTATACTGCCTCTGACAGTGGTATAATATAGCAATTGTGGCTAGTAGCCATTGACAGAATTAGCCTCCATAAATTTGTCTAATCCTCTTTTAAAGCCTTTCAAGTTGATGACATCACCACTTCTTTTCGCAGCTAATTTAATAATACACGTGCTGTCTGAAGGAATGCTTTTTTGGGGTGAGCCCTGTATTTTCCAGCATTCAGCTTCAGGAAAGAAAAGTGTTTGATGTTAGGGCGGCCTTTCTTCAAATCAGCAGTAGGCAATGTATATCTTTCATAAGTTTATTTTGTTTTTTTTTTATTTGATATAAATATTTTTACTGCTTTCCCTGTCAGAACCAGGTACAATAAGAATAAAAATACAGTCATATCTAAAAATACAGATATAAAACTCCAAGCCAAGGTAAAATAATACAGCATCAGATTCTGAAGGGAAAGCTCACATTCAGCCATTCCCAAAACACTGGATGAATAGTTGCACCTTTACATGTCTCCAAAATGTGTACAACATAGGTGCCAGGTGTCCATCCAGAAGGAGGGAGTTTCAGAGCTTGGGAGTCACTACTGAAAAGGCTCTAACATATGCTACCAAATCTTGAATCTCCAAGGGCCGTGGAATTGTTAACAGAGACTGTGGTTCTGATCTGCACCTTTCCAGTTCAAGTTATTATTCAGGACAAAATTAGAATGATTACAAATGCAGCTTTGTTACCCACTCACCCCTTCACTGAAATGGGGACTGTAAAAATGAGCTACTTTCCTCCATTGACTTGAATTGAGAAATGGGTGATACAAGGATTCCCAGAAAAGACTTGGGTGGGGGAAATGGTGCTGAAAGTAGTTTATATTTTTTCCAGTTCATTTATATGTAATAGCATTCAGTTTTGTGTCTTATAGTATAGTACAAAGGAAGAAGTCCATGTGTATTGCCTTCCTTGAGTCTCTTAGTTTTTTCCTAAGGGATTCTCCTTCAATAAAAGTTATGAGGGGATTAGTCATCCTTAAATTATAGCACAATGTGAACACTGGCTATCAGAAACACAGAACCATATACCTAACCATTTAACTGTACATACATTATATTTGATGAGCAAGGTACCATTAGAACACATTGCTCCACTGCCCTGAAACATCTAAGAGAATGAGTTGTTTCCAGGGGTATTTCCTTAGTCAGAGAAAGATGCTTGATTTGACAGAGGATATTTGTCTCAGTCAAAGCAAGGGCTTTCCAAAGAATGAAAAATCTCCTCAAACCAAGAAGACTAATCAATACATTTTTTGTGTGATTCAGAGGCTGATGTGGATACATTTACAGGAACACAAAAAACTGTTTCCCATATTCAGTCGCAACTATGTGAGAAGAAACTGATACTATACTATTATGAAACTAAATATAATTTGTAGGTTTCTTACAGAACATTTGATTCCATTTTGAGCTTAATAATTTACAGAAATATACAGGAAAAACAAAATGGACAATTAAATTATTTGAGGTTTTCTCCTAATTAGCTGTTCCTTCCTGTTCAATTCAATTCAGGATGTACACATATTGTTCAATCCTTTCTACTTATTAGATGTTTCTTGCTGTTCAATTCAGGCCTGAGCATAATAATGTAACATTTGGGTGCAAAGATGCAACCCAGCAGTCCAGCACTGGAGGCTAAGATGGAGAAGATCTCCACTGCAACCATGTGTTTTCCCTTTGTGCTCAGGTAGGAGGGAATAAATGATAACCAAACACTGCAAAAAACCAACATGCTGAAAGTGATGAACTTGGCTTCATTGAAACTGTCGGGTAACTTTCTGGATAGGAAAGCCACAGAGAAACTGACAGTTGCCAGGAAGCCCATGTAGCCAAGCACACAGTAGAACATAATCACACACCCCTCATTGCATTCTAATACAATTTCTGAAGTCAAGGAGTGCATATCAACATCTGGGAATGGGGGAGAGGTTGCAAGCCAAACAGTACAAATAAGTGCTTGGATGAGGGAGCAGGAAAGAACAATGGAGTTGGCCAAACTCTTCCCCACCCACTTCCTCACTTTGGATCCTGGTTTGGTGGCGATGAAAGCCAGAACCACTGTGGTGGTTTTTGCCAGCACACAAGAAACAGCCACTGAGAAAATGATGCTGAAAGTAGTTTGTCGAAGGAAACACATTACCCTCTTGGGTTGTCCAATAAATAAAAATGCACAAAGGAAGCAGAGGAACAGGGAGATGAGGAGAGTATAGGTGAGGTCACGGTTGTTAGCTTTGACAATGGGAGTGTTGTGGTGCTTCATAAATATCCCTAGCACTAAAGCTGTCATCATAGAAAATGAAAGAGCTAAAGAAGTTAAGCAGAGACTCAAAGGTTCTTCATAAGACAGAAAGCTGAAATTCTTAGGAATACAAAAATCCTGCTTTTTGTTTGCATATTTTTCATCTGTGCATTTATGGCAATCAGTCATATCTGAAAAAAACAACAATGGTATTTTTATGAAGAAAATATGGCTAGAAAGTTCCCCATCATGCAATAAATGTTATTCTCCTTGTGATTAGATTTGTATGAGCATAGATGCTTCGTCCTTTGTGTGTTCGTTTACTGTTTGAATGATATTCAAGGCTTAGCTGATGTATATTACTATAACTAAATGTTTGATTTACAAAGGCATTAAGAGATTACGGCCATATTTTATTTTATTTTTCTCAAGCAATTATCCACCGATGTTTAAAAAAGGAGCCAAAACTGACAAGCTGTTTAAGGAAAATAAACTCAGCCCCATTGAGATAACTATTTAAAAGTTATTAATGATGTTTCTTCAGCTACTGTTCTGATGTTGAAAAGTCCAATTACATTATATGCCTTACCAATTTGATCTGAAATCTTCCCTCCTGGGCATGGGATACAATCATAGCAGCAAGTTGGCTCCCCCTCCTTCACTTTTTTCCTAGAACCAGGACGGCAACTCTGAGTACACACAGAAAGAGGTTGTGTCTAATGTGTAAATGAAAAATATTAATGGTGATGTTAAAGATAATCACCAAGGAACCAATAAAATCCAGGAGACTTTGCATATGGTATGTAATGATCACAAAAAAATCATGATTTTATAGGAGCAGAGTATTTTTTTAAATCTATCTCTACCTGATTAAATCCCTTGTGCCATGTTATGACATTCTCATTGATGGTGAACACTTGGTCTGGAGAAGCCAGGGGATCGGTCCTCCCAACTTTTATTCTATGAAAGGATTCATTTTGTAGGAATATCCAGTTATCAATATCAAAGCCAGCTGCAAACTCCCCATTCTGGTCAAAGGAAACTCTCTCCCCAGCACTATTGTTAAATGAGACCCTTTTCAAAAACTCGTGGAGCTGAATTGAAGTGGAAAAAACAATAGTTAGAAAATGCTGTAGTGTATATGTTAGGGTCGAAAAATGAGGTAAAGTGGCAAAAATATTCTGTCAGTATTATCTCTTTTTAAGGGATGAAGGAAGATGAAAAAGAAAGTTTCATTTTGGAAGGTGTAAAATGATTTGCTTTAAAATACACACTGGATGAATCTTCTCCCCTTCTTTCACATTCATTACCTTCCAGGGCTGGTGATCCTGAAATTTATGCATGCCTCTGTGCTGCATGGCAGTGTGCTTGAGTCTAGATGAGGACATAGCATGTAAAGCATGGGCCATAACATAGACAGCATTGTAGATACTGTAGCCATGAGAGGTCATGCTCATTTCAAAAAAAGACTCAGAAAGACTCTCCAGCTTCTCCTTCCCAGTGCAAATGTTTCCATCTATCTTGCTGACATCTGTATTTGGGAAAACACAACCAAAAGCCTGTTGCCAGAAGTCCTTAATAAAACCATCTCCTGTGATGCTGGATGGGTTTCTGTTTCTAACAAATTCTTGAAATCCTGGTAGATCATTGGAGTGAATTGTAAATGAGAGAGATCCATGGAACATTTCTGTATCCCAAGTTCTCTGATAGACCATTGAATTGAACTCCCCCTGGGCTGTTATTATCCACACTATACCTTTTGACTTCTCACTTATATGTTCTTGTTCTGACAGATATGGAAACCATCTCAACAACACAATCCCATAAGATTCTCCATATGCCACCACTACACTGGCTTTACTATCTATGATTTTATCATGTATTTTACCCCCCTTGTTAAACATCTCATTAATTTCAGTGACAACAGTAAACGTATGGGTTCTTTCTATGAAGGCAAAGCAGATACCACTCTGAGAAAAAGGTGGAAACACATTTTGCACAAATCTTTCTCCATTGTCATTATCCATAGTTAGGAGTCCAATCCAAGTCCACCTGAAATGCAGAAGCAAAGAAAGAATCCCTGCAAACTGACTGTCTTCTCTGGGCACCATCTGGTAGAATGGGATGCCTGGCGTTTTGTCATTCATCACTGGAGCAGGGCCATAAATGAGCTAAAGGAAAGTGTGGAAAGAAGAGAATATAATTGTACCCCAAATAGGCCTTACTCAACATCATTTCCACTGAAAGAACAGCAAAAGAACATCCACAACCTGGAAATATTCCCCAAACTGAAATTCCGGACAAAGTTGTAGAGCTTTTACCACCCCACCCGCTGCCATACATCTGGGTTTTCCAGGGCATCTTTCCAATTTTGTGAAAATCCCCCCAGATGCCAAAATGCTATCCAATTCCCAGATGTGTCCAGATGAATGGCAACCCTAAGTTAGGTTGTGAGGGGGAAAGCCCTTTCCACCACTTGCATTACAATTGTTAAGAATGAGAATGGTGACATATTGCATATATACTGAAAGAGATGTACAGCAGAGAAGACAAAGTGGAAGGCAGAAGATGAAAGATAGCAACCATGAATAAACTTTCTATAACATGCTAGAGAAGGAAGTGAGAAAATCAGAGGTGTTCTCTAGCTCCCAGTAAGAACAAATATTGCAAATGAAACTTAACCACTTATTTTAATGGGGGAGGGGGGACATTAGGGTCTTCTTAGCATAAACAGCAACAAAAGATTCTTCTTCCAGTACTTTTACATTTGCAAATCAAAGAATTTGGCAGAGAAAAGAAGGAGTTAAATCCATATGAAAATAATTTTATTTTCTATATTTTAATGTTCTTTTCCCCCTTCAGTGCTCTCTTAGTACCGTTCACTTCAGAAAAGAAGAAGAAAAAGCAAATTCATAGTAAGATATCCTTTTTTTAAAAAAAGGAATGAGTCAAACTCTTACGCAAGCTCTTCAAACAAAGGTGGTGGTGGTTCTTCAGTGAAGCTGATTCGATTGGAGATTATGAAAGCCTGGGAAGCAATGGCTCTGATGATGAGGTCTCCTGGCTGATGATACTGATGAAGTGGAGCATGTGGAGCATCAACCATGCACTTAATGATGTGAGCTTTGCTTACCATGTGAGGAAACAATAACAAAATCAAGGCAAGCAGCAGCACCATTGTTAACACCAGGCAACGACACTATTTTCATCTCTTAAAGCTCAGGACTAAAATACAGAGTGTCAGAGATGAGGCTGATATATCCTTGTCTGATCACAATCTCTATGTAATTTCCTTCAAAGGCTGTTATTAGCTTTGTTTGTGGCCACTGCAACTGGGATATTTAATTACAGTCATTCTGAAAGAGGAAAGCAGTGGGTATAAATTTGTGCATACTCTATGGAATTGCTGAGAAATATATATTATATTTGTGTTAAATCAAAAATTAACTGGTTTATTTCACTCAGTTAGATATCCTGGCGTACCTGAATTGGTTGTGGCACATGGAAATTACAAAAGAATAAGAAGTCCAGTGAGGAAATTAATTTTTTTGATCAAAGGTGTGCCTTGTTTCAGAACAGGGATAGGTAACAGGTCCATGAAACATTGCCCCACCAACCTCAATCTTCCCTCAGTTATGTCCTGCCTACCTGCTTTCTTACTTGCATCCTGTCCAGTAGGTAGTACTGACTGTCACCTGTTGGTGACTTGTGAAAAGTAGTGGGTGGTTCACCACACCTTAACCAAGGTTAAGCAGTGTGTGCAGAGCCCCAGTCGAGTCTTCAGAGATTTGCAGCTCCTAGCAGACAGCTCATGGATCACTGCCGTGTCATGGCAAAGGGGCTTGTATAACTCAGAGAAGCTATAAGCTATGCTGTGCAAGGCCACCCAAGATGGACAAGTCATAGTGGAGAGTTTTGACTAAACGTGTTCCACCTGGAGCAGGAACTGGCAAGTCACTCCAGTACACCTGCCATGAAAACTCCATGGACATAGACAACAGGCATATAAAAGTTACGACGCTGGAAGATGAGCCCCTCAGGTAGGAAGGCATACAACATGCTACTGAGGAAATGCAGAAAACAAGTACAATTAGATTCAGAACTGATGAAGCAGCTGGGCCAAAGCTCAATTTTGGATATGCCTGGAAGTGAAAGGAAAGTCAAATGCTGTAAAGAAAAATATTACATAGGAATCTGGAATGAAAGAACCATGAACCTTGTTAAGCTGGATGTGGTCAAAAATGAGATGGCAAGAATAAATATTGACATCCTGAGCATCAGTGAACTAAAATGGACGGGAATGGGCAAATTCAGTTTGAATGACCATCATATCTACTACTGTGGGCAAGAATCCCGTAAAAGAAATGGAGTGGCCCTCATAGTCAACAAAAGAATGGCGAAAGCTGTACTGGGATGCAATCTCAAAAATGACAGAATGGTCTTGATACAAATCCAAGGCAAATCTTTTAACATCACAGTAATCCAAGTTTATGCACCAACTACCGGTGTTGAAGAAACTGAAATTGACCAGTTCTATGAAGACTTACAACACCTTCTAGAAATGACACCAACGAAGGATGTTCTTCTCATTATAGGGGATTGGAATGCTAAAGTAGGGAGTCAAGAGATAAAAGGAACAACTGGCAAGTTTGGCTTTGGAATTCAAAACAAAGCAGGGCAAAGGCTAATAGACTTCTGCCAAAGGAACAAGCTGGTCATAACAAACACTCTTTTCCAACAACACAAGAGACGACTCTACACATGGAAATCACCAGATGGGTAGCAGGAAAATCAGATTGATTATATTCTCTTCAGCCAAAGATGGAGAAGCTCTATGCAGTCAGCAAAAGCAAGACCTGGAGCTGACTGTGGCACAAATCATCAGCTTCTTATACCAAAATTCCAGCTTAAACTGAATAAAGTAGAAAAAACCACTGGGCCAGTAAGACACACTCTAAATCAAATCTCTTATGAATACACAGTGGAAGTGAGGAACAGGTTTAAGGATTTAGATTTGGTGGACAGAGTGCTTGAAGAACTATGGATGGAGGCTCATAACATTATACAGGAGGCAGCAATGAAAACCATCCCAATGAAAAGGAAATGCAAGAAAGCAAAGTGGCTGTCCAATGAGGCCTTGCAAATAGCGGGGGAGAGAAGGCAAGCAAAATGCGAGGGAGATAGTGAAAGATACAGGAAATTGAATGCAGATTTCCAAAAAATAGCAAGGAGAAACAAGAGGGCCTTCTTAAACGAGCAATGGAAAGAAATAGAGGAAAACAACAGAATGGGAAAAACCAGAGTTCTGTTCAAGAAAATTGGAGAAATGAAAGTAACATTTTGTACAAAGATTGCCATAGTAAAGGACAAAAGTGGAAAGGACCTAACAGAAGCAGCAGAAGAAGAGTTGGCAAGAATACACAGAGGAATTATACCAGAAAGATATGGAGGTCTCATACACCCCAGGTAGTGTGGTTGCTGACCTTCAGCCAAACATCATGGAGAGTGAAGTCAAAGGGGCCTTAGAAACATTGCTAATAACAAAGGCAGTGGAAGTGATATTCCTTTCCCCCCAATAATTTTTTATTGTTTTCTTTATATATTCTTTCTTACAATATTTTAATCAACACAAAAGCATTTTAGCTCTGCCGAGCTTGTGACTTCCCTCCCTCCCTTCAGTTGGTATCCCATATCACATCCATTCACATATTTTATCTTTTCACTTTTTTATCTACATTATAGGAGTTACTTCAATACAGCCAGTGTCCTTAAATTTGTACAACTGTCTTTTAAATATACAATAAATTTACTCCAATTTTCTTGTAATCTCTGATCGTCCTGATTCCGGATTCTTCCCTTCAGTTTGGCTAATTCCACATAGTCAGTCACTTTCGTCTGCCACTCTGCAATGGTGGGAATTTCTTTTGATTTCCAGTTTTGGGCCAACAAAGTCCTTGCACCAGCTGTGGCGTGATGATATTCCAGCTGAACTATTTAATATTTTAAAAGATGATGCTGTTAAGGTGCTACACTCAATATGCCAACAAGTTTGGAAAATTTAGAAGTGGCCAGAGGATTGGAGAAGATCAGTCTACATCCGAATCTCAAAGAAGGGCAGTGCCAAAGAATGCTCCAACTACTGCACAATTGTGCTCATTTCACATGCTAGCAAGGTTATACTTAAAATTCTACAAGGCAGGCTTAAGCAGTATGTGGACCGAGAACTCCCAGAAGCACAAGCTGGATTTCGAAGGGGCAGAGGAACCAGAGACCAAATTGCAAGCATGCACTGGATTATGGAGAAAGCTAGAGAGTTCCAGAAAAGCATCTACTTCTGCTTCATTGACTACGCAAAAGCCTTTGACTGTGTCAACCACAGCAAACTATGGCAAGTTCTTAAAGAAATGGGAGTGCCTGATCACCTCAACTGTCTCCTGAGAAATCTCTGTGGGACAAGAAGCTACAGTTAGAACTGGATATGGAATAACTGATTGGTTCAAAATTGGGAAAGGAGTATGGCAAGGCTGTATATTGTCTCCCTGCTTATTTAATTTATATGCAGAATTCATCATGCGAAAGGCTGGACTAAATGAATTCAAAGCCAGAATTAAGATTGCCGGAAGAAATATCAACAACCTCAGATATGCAGATGACACAACCTTGATGGCAGAAAGTGAGGAGGAATTAAAGTATCTTTTAATGAGGGTGAAAAAGGAGAGCACAAAATATGGTCTGACGCTCAACATCAAAAAAACAAAGATCATGGCCACTGGTCCCATCACCTCCTGGCAAATAGAAGGGGAAGAAATGGAGGCAGTGAGAGATTTTACTTTCTTGGGCTCCATGATCACTGCAGATGGTGACAGCAGCCACGAAATTAAAAGACGCCTGCTTCTTGGGAGAAAAGCAGTGACAAACCTAGACAGCATCTTAAAAAGTGGAGACATCACCTTACCGACAAAGGTCCATACAGTTAAAGCTATGGTTTTCCATGTAGTGATGTATGGAAATGAGAGCAGGACCATAAAGAAGGCTGATCGCCGAAGAATTTATGCTTTGGAATTATGGTCTGGAGGAGACTCTTGAGAGTCCCATGGACTGCAAGAAGATCAAACCTATCCATTCTGAAGGAAATCAGCCCTGAGCGCTCACTGGAAGGACAGATCCTAAAGCTGAGGCTCCAATACTTTGGCCACCTCATGAGAAGAGAAGACTCCCTGGAAAAGACCCTGATGTTGGGAAAGATTGAGGGCACAAGGAGAAGGGGACGACAGAGGATGAGATGGTTGGACAGTGTTCTCAAAGCTACCAACATGAGTTTAACCAAACTGCCGGAGGCAGTGGAAGACAGGAGTGCCAAGGGCGCTCTGGTTCATGGGGTCATGAAGAGTTGGACACGGCTAAATGACTAAACAACAGCAGCAGCAGCAGACAGCTTCTTATAGAGACCTAGGATAAGGGGAAAACTCTTCTCCCAAACAGTTCAGAGCAATAAAGTATTTATTGTCTCCAGATACAAGACAAAGCTAAATACTCTTATCTACTATATGTAGGCATTCGAGTCTTTGAAGTAAAGATATAGATGTACAGAAAGATCCACTAACAGTATCATCATGCTAGCTAACATTAACATGAAAACATCAGGACACAGAAATCGATTAAGAGTCTTATGCGCTACCAACTGAGCTATTCCAGTGTACTATACTAGCAATCATTATTTATTTTGTTTTGTTTTATGGTATTGCTTCTGTATTAATCTGTAATCCATTCCAATTCTTTTTTTAGCTGAAGCGTCAGTAAGAATGCCTTTTTTTTTAAATGAACAGATACCATAAATACATTTCTGAAATTCAAAAAAAAAAAAATTTAAATTAGAAAGTTGTTAATTTAAACATAGCCTGATGCCTTGATTCTCCCTTCCCTTGATGAATTCCTTTTATACACTACCCAATACATTGAGTTGGCTGGGATGGTAAGACAATATAGAGGATTACAGAGCTGTTTTAGTGGAAGCTGCCAGGATATTCACTCAGAGGCGACAGTGGTGGGGTCAGTGTAAATTATGGCTTTGGTTTTGCAATGCAAGGTATGGTTTTGGCATTGCCAGATATTTTCTTATCCATCTGGTAAGATCTTGAATCCTTTCCCTTTTGTTATAATCACAGGCTGCCTGCAGCTTGGTAGGGACCAGAAAACATAGGAATAAACATAGGAGATTGGCACTGGGTTGAAATGGGCCACATGACAGATGCAGGTAGTTTTAGGCCAAGACATTGGGTATGAATTCAGTATCAAGCAGCCCACCTGCTAGTTGATAAATACAACGGGGTTTAACACATAACTGGGGAGTCGCCCCTGACATGGACCAGGTGCATCAACCCTGCTTGGGTCACCATTGAGAACGGTGCTATGGTCCATTAGCCCCCATGTGGGCTCCTGGACAGAGACATCTTTAACAGGGTACCCAATTAGCGAAAGATCTAACCCAATGCCTTATCTGCCATCTGAGCTGGACCCCCATATTGCCAGGCTGCAACCTGAGTCCCCTATCCACACCCTGTTACCAGAACTCATTCCCTGCAGCTAATAGGTGCACCCCATCCATTCTGAAAAGAAACTCATTTGATAATTTTATGCTGAAGTCCTCGAGGTTGCCCTCTTAAGTACTGACAAGTGGTGGACCTGATCTGCCCCTCCCCCTGCAACTGGATTGGTCCTTCTGACAAACCTTCACCTCACAGTTGGAAGGGGGAGCATTAAATGTCTCCCCCTATGGCAGCGCAGAAAGCTGCCGTGCTGCACAGCAAATGCTGCTCCCCCAGAGCTGTAAGTGAGCAGGGACTGCAAAAATTCATCCTAAGGATTCATTGATATTAATCTGGTAACAAGGAATGCAAGGAATATACCATGGGTAGGCAAACTAAGGCCCAGGGGCCGGATCCAGCCCAATCGCCTTCTAAATCCGTGGACAGTCCGGGAATCAGTGTGTTTTTACATTGGTAGAATGTGTCCTTTTATTTAAAATGCATCTCTGGGTTATTTGTGGGGCATAGGAATTCGTTCATTATTTTTTTCAGTTTGTCGGTGGAGACATGTCGCCTTATGGGGTTGTCCAGTAAACAGAAATGCACAAAGGAAGCAGAGCAGGAGAGAGATGAGAAGAATGTAGGTGAGATCCCGGTTGTTGGCTTTGACAATGGGAGTGTTGTGGTGATTCATGAGTATTCCTAGCACTAGAGCTGTGATCACTGAAAAAGAAAGAACTAAAGAGGCTAAACTAAGACCCAAAGATTCTTCATAAGACAAGAAACTTATACTCTTAGGGATACACAAGTGATATGTAATTTGCCTTTACATTTTGTATACATACAACACCAGCCAAAAATCACAGTTCTCATAGCAACCTACACTAAGAACAACTACAATAGTAATTAAATTATACATCAATTTGTGCTTGTTTTTAAAAAGATAGCTCCTCACGCAAGCTCTTCAAACAATGTTGGTGGGGGTTCTTCATTGAATGTTATTGATTCAGAGATGATGAAGGTCTGAGAAGCAATTGCTCCAATGATTAGGTCTCCCTTCTGATGATACTCATGAAGTGGATAGTGTGGATCATCAACCATGCATTTAATGATGTGAGCTTTGCACACCATGGGTGGAAGTAGTACAAGAAGTGTAGCCAGCAATGATATCATTCTGAGTACCAAACTTTGAATGCTGCATGGTTTATATCTATATCATCCTATTGGTTATTCTAGTGGTCACTGCAAATGTGTATGTGCTGGATAGCAGCAAAGTTAATTACAGTCCTTTTGGTAATTGAAAAGGAAGTGAATTACCAATTAAAAGTTGGGCTTTCCCTGTGGAATTGCTAAGAAAACATGTTTGTTATATTAAAACAGCATTTCTCATTTATTTAGTTAGACAACAAGGGACAATGTGGAGATGGCTCAGACGGTAGAGCATGAGACTATTAATCTCAGGGTCATGGGTTTGAGCCCCACATTGAGCTAGTTTTCATGAATCATTGGAAAGCATCATATGCCATTTTGAATAAAGGTGCTAGACAAACCATTCCAAACTGTACTGTTTTGGATACTTCTGGAGTTATCAAACCTTTATACAGCAGATCATTAAAAAATGACAGAGATCTGTACAATTTTCATGTTTTCCTTCTTATTAGCAGATCCCTGCTGTTCAGCTCAGGCCTCAACACAATAATGTAATATTTTGGGGCAAAGATGCAACCCAGCAACCCAGCACTGGAGGCCAAGATAGAGAAGATCTCCACAGCCACCACATATTTTCCCTTCATGCTCAAGTAGGTTGGGACAAAAGAAAGCCAAACACTGCAAAATAGCAACATGCTGAAAGTGATAAACTTGGCCTCGTTGAAACTATCAGGCAATTTTCTTGCAAAAAAAGCCACAGTGAAGCTCACAAGAGCCAGAAAGCCCATGTAGCCCAAAACACAGTAGAACATAGCCACAGACCCCTCATTACACTCTAATACAATTTCTCCAGCCACTGAGTTCAAGTCAACATCAGGGAAAGGAGGAGAGATCACCAGCCACATAGTGCAGATGGCTGCTTGAATAATGGAGCAGGAAAGAACAACAGAGTTTGCCATTCCTTTCCCCACCCACTTCCTCATCCTGGATCCAGGCTTGGTAGCCATGAAAGCCAGAACCACTGTGATGGTTTTTGCTAACACACAGGAAACAGCCACTGAGAAGATTATGCCAAAAACAGTCTGTCGGAGCAGACATGTCACCACCTGAGGCTGGCCAATAAATAGCAATGCACAAATGAAACAGAGAAGGAGGGAAATGAGGAGAGTGTAGGTCAGGATCCAGTTGTTGGCTTTGACAATGGGAGTGTGATGGTGCTTCATAAATGTACCCAGCACAAGTGCTGTAATGAAAGCAAAGGAAAGAGCAAAAGAGGTTAAACTGATACCCAAAGGGTCTTCATAGGACAAGAAACTTGTACTCTTAGGAATACATAAATTCCTATTTCTGTTTGGATATTTTTTGTCTTCACACTTATAACAGTCAATCATATCTGAAAAAGAAAATATTTTGTATTAATCTCAAAAATACGATGTTTCCTCAACATACCGTAACTTTTCCTTCTTTTCTTTTTCTTATTCCATTTAAAAAACAAAGACAAAAAATGGTTTCATGAATATACAATTAAAATTTACAATTGTGAATGATGGAGTCCATCCTGCTTAGGCAGCCAATCAGAAGTACATAATTAACTGAGTGAAAATGCAGAAGGGTTGGAAATGCTTCCTGATTGACTTCACATTATCAAGAACTAACCAAGGGTTTCCAGTCAATATTCTGTAGCCCCCTTAATAAAGCATAATAGAGGGAATGTGTCACTGTATACTTATGTGTCTAGTAACCCACTCTTATTAATCAGTAAATTAAAAATAATTAAATCTTAGCAAACCTCTGTATGTGCAGATTGGAAGTTAGCTCTTTGCTGGATTTCTCAAAATATTATGACTCGATTTCCTGAAGCTTAAAGTTTTAAAATATACAGCTAAATAAGTTTTATGAATGTAAATGCACAATTGAAAAGAACTTGGATAGATACTGCTAAACACATATTGAGAGAAAATGCAGATTTACATACATTTTTAAGAGGATTTTTTTTAAAAAAAACATAATCAAATTAATGGAGCTGTGTGTAAAAATATGTTTACTAAAAGATTAGGTCCATTGCCACCCAAATCTTTCTACCAAGTTTCAAAAACTGGAAACAAGAACCTTGGTGAATATATTGTTTCCTGTGGATGTTTTTCTTTGTTTTAGGGAACCATATATAAATTTGTGCATATATTTCTTACCCTCCTGGGTTGTAATCTTCCCTTCTGGACATGGGGTGCAGTCATAGCAGCAAAATGGCGCCCCCTCTTTCACTTTCTTGCTAGAACCAGGATGACAACTGTCGGAGCATACAGATTTAGGCAGTGTCTAATTCAGAAATGAAAGAGAGAGAAAATGCGATTCTCAGAATAATAATAGCCATGATCCTCAAGTTTCTGAGACATTTTTGAAGTAGCAAAGGACAGTCCCTGCACTCATGATTGAGCCTCCCACCTGAGTGATATCTGTTGTGGGAGTGGCAGACGGTTCTCCAAAGAGAGCTTTTGTCAAGCACTTTAAGGTAATAGGCATACTTCTTTCTTAGCAGTTCAGGATCTCCACATTTCTTTTTAAGCAGACAGTGGGGGAGAAAGAAATATGCATTGTTACAGGAGAAGATCCTGCTCATTAGCTGATGAATGAATTAGCATATCATAGAAATGGAGAGTTGGAAGGGACCCAGGGGATCATCTAGTGCAGTGGTGTCCAAACTTTTTTCAAAGAGGGCCAGATTTGAAGGGCCATGGGGGCCGACCAAAGGGCCAACCAAAGTTGTTGACCTTTTTCAAAGAATGAAGTTCAGCTTTTTTAAAGGATTTTACCCAAGGAAATAAACTACCACAGGGGCCAGATTTAACTGACTGGTGAGCCGGATTAGGCTCCCAAAATGGACTTTGGACATGCCTGATCTAGTGCAACCCCCTGCCAATGCAGGAATATGCAGCTGTCCCATACAAGGATCGAACCTGCAACCTTGGCATTTTCAGCACTATACTTCAACCAACTGAGCTATCATGACCCCTGCCTTATATCAGCATAATTTCTCTGGAACTTCTTAAGTGCACTTGAAATGCCACAAGGGTATCAACATTGCCATTATAATTGCATTGCACATTCTGGAAAAATGTTCTTGTTGAAGAAATGATTTGTTTTCCCATGTTTATTGATCAGTCTGACTTGTTAACTAAGTGAAGATGCCTGTAGCCATGTAAAATAGATGGAATCGCTGAAAAGCATTTGAAAGAAGGCAGTCTCTTCTTTTAACATGATTGTTTGAAAGATCATTTATTGTAGCAGCTTGCTTCATTCAGCAGTTGTATTTTTATTCTTAAGTCAGTAGTAAGGGAGAGACGAGGCAGGCTGTTGAAGAATCCGGGGTCTTCCTGTCCTGCTGCAACCATCTCCCCTCCCCCCCTGGTCTCAGAACAAAAGAGAGATGAAGAGAGCAGAGCAGAGACAGGCAAGGTGATGAAGTATCAGATTGCTTGGGAAAGACCGGGGGGGGGCGACTGTGGGAAGATGGGGATCTTCAGTCCCTGCAACTGCCTCATAGGGGCTAGATCCAACAGGACTAGTTGCTGTGCACACTAGGCCTGGTCTCTTGAGCTATCTTGTTTCTTTTAATAAAGAGTTAACTTCATGGGCACCGTGTGAGTTATTGCTGACCTGCCGTTGACAACTGCTTCTGACAGTTGTACTATTCTCAATCCTAACAACAGCTAACAGTTTTAATAAGGGCTGAACAATGCTAAGCAAAATAACATCCAGGAGTGTTCATTCAAAATCGGAACTCTTCCCAAATGGCTGATGATTACCTCCTACCTGGTTAAACCAGTTATGCCATGTTATGATATCCTCACTGATAGCAAGTGCTTGGTCTGGAGGAACCTGGGGATCAATCTTCCCAACTTTCACTCTTTGAAAGGATTGATTTGAGAAAACAATCCAGTTGGTGACATCAAATCCAGCTACTATCTCCCCATTCTGGTCAAAGGAAATCTTGTCCCCAGCACTGTTGTTAAATGAGATACTTCTCAGAAATTGGTGGAGCTAGATTGAAAAGTAAATGGCAGTTCAGGAAGGAATAATGTTGCATTGCACAAACATAAGGATTTCACAAATATAGCCACATTATCCACATTATTATGTGGAGAAGAAAAATTATTTTAAAAACTGTAAAAAAACATCTTGATGAAGGTGGAATGAAAAACACAGACTAGAACTCAGCTGGAATAAAACTCATATTTTCATTTTCGCTGTAGATTTCTACTTCAGTTTTCAAACATTCCCTCTTCAGTGGTACACAGTGAAGAGGCAGGGCAAATAATGCGGATGAGGATGCTCAGTCCCTTACCTGCCACAGCTGTTGATTCTGAAGCTTCCGTTCTCCACAGCCTGCCATTGATCTGTGTTTGACTTGGGATGTAGACATGGCATGCAAAGCTTGGGCCACAACATAAACAGCATTGTAGATGTTGTAGCTGTGGCTGGTCATGCTCATTTCAAAAAAAGGACCAGGAAGATTCTCCAATCTCTCTTCCCCGGTGCAGATATCTCCTTCCACATTGCCAGTAACTTGATTTGTGAATACACAACCAAATGCCTGTTGCCAGAAGTCCATGATAAAACCATCTCCTTTTGAGCTAGAAGGGTTTTTGTTCTCAACAAATTTGTGAAATCCTGGTAGATCACAAGAATGAGCTGTGAAGGAGAGAGCCCCATGGAGTATGTTTGTATCCCAAGTCCTTTGATAAACAAATGATGTTAGCTCCATCTGGCCTGTCATAATCCACACTTTACCTTTTGGCTTACTTGACATTTGTTCTTGTTCTGACAGGTACGGCAACCATCTGAAAAAAGGCACAGCATACGATTCCCCATACACCACAACTGCATTGGCTTTGCTGTTAATTATATTATCATGAATTTTTGCCCCCTTGTTAAACAAAGCATTAACTTCTGTGATAAAAGTGAATTTCTGAGTTCTTTCAGTGAAGGCAAAACAAATACCACTCTGGGAGAAAAGTGGAACTACAGTTTGTACAAATCTATCTCCATATTCATCATTGCTGGTAAGGATCCCAATCCATGTCCACCTGAAATGCAGAAGGAAATAGAGAATCCCCTGATACTGGAGGTCTTCCTTGGGGCTCATCTGGTAGAAATAAAGTCCTGGAGTTTTATCATTCATCAGTGGTGCAGATCCATATATGAGCTAAATAGAAATGTGGGAATAGGAGAAAGTGACAGAAGTGATAACCACTTTAACCTGAAACATGTTGTTATATCAACAATTCTTCCAACGGTGCTAGAAAACTGGTATGGATAGAGAGTGGAAGCAGGTGCAGACTTTTGTAATATGGTGCCCTTAGCAAGGACAACATTTGTTGTTCCCCTAAATATTTCTTATTTTCACAATAATTCCTTAATTATTTATTGTTGTTTCCTCAGCTTGGTGTGAGGAAACCGCTCACACCCACCTATATTTGTGTCACTGGCGGAAGCAGAGAGAACAGTGTCATGTGTAAGGATTTCCAATAGATTCAAGGTGTAGCAGATAATTGCAACAACACTGAGGACTTCTGGGCTCAAAAGTCACACTCTTTAGATATGGAATTGTAAAAAGATGACATATATATATCCTGAAGCAGAGCCAAAAGTTTTCGAGAGAAAAGAAGTTCCCTGAATGCTCCCCAAATTGTCACTGCAGTGGTTGAAATGAAAAATAAAAACTTCTGCCTCAGGAGTAGGCTGCATTTTTTAAAAAATCTCCTATCCAACATTCATGCACAAATATGTCCCTCTGGTTATTTGGAATGCACAGATTTGTTTTTCCAAACTACATCATACAACATAGATGGAGTAAATCCCTATTCTGGACACCAAGAGAGAAATACCCCACCTGTGGAACCTTATAGATATCCAATATTGTTGCCACTTGAAGGGAAGTCTGGGAGTCCAGCCCCCCAATGATGGCTAAAAGGTTTTGCTTGATGTCACAGATGTAGTTGGGGACAAATGTTTCCAGTGAGGATGTGAGTAACATTGTGGCATGATAGGTCCATTTGGCATTGAAATAGCTGTCATAGATGTGGAAGCCTAGAGTGACATTGGGTAGAATCTGAGGATTTTCATTGATCTCCTTCACTGCAAATTGCAAGGCCAGGATGTTCTGGTAATGCTTAGGCACCACACTAGAAAGAGAGTTGCATTCCTTATCAGAAAAGTATGCCACACTTTGTAAATGCTTCACAGCTATGTTCTACATTGAGTTCCAGTGCTTGTCATTAGGTCAACTAGGCAGCTGCCCATGGGGCAGACCTCAAAGGAGTGATTCTGTCTTCACATGAGAGGAATACTGACCATTTAGAAACCAAGTGATAGATTTCCTGCAACCAGGGCTTTTTTCAGCTAAAGTTTGCCGGAACTCAGTGCTAGCACCACTTAGGTGGGTGCCATTGCCATTATAAGAGAACACTGGTGGCATTCATGCTGAGTTCTGGTACCTCTTTTCCTAGAAAAATAGCAATGCCTGCAATGTTTACTAAATGAAATGAATGAACTCTACTTCGTGTCTGAGAAATCTCAGAGGTAATAAAGCATCAGTTCAGAAATACATTGCAAATAATAAATTTTTATGGCTTCAACCAAAGTAGCCTGTGCTTTTTTTAAAAAAAAAAAACATATTTAAATGTGGAGGGGGGGCAAACTACAGCCCCCAAATTGCCATGAAGCCTTGACCAAAGGAGATAAGTATGACACTATGCCAAAGCTTGGAAAGTGGGCAACATTTTATATACATATAGATATAGATTAAGGCTGTATCCACTCTCCCAATTACTCTACAACCAGTACTCCCCACCCGCTACTGTTGTTTTGGGACATGGTGTACACATGACATGAGCAGCAATCCATATCTATCCTGTATGTGCTCCTTCATGTCCTCTTATAAAATCCAGTGTTTTGATGCATTTCCCCCCAAACCATCTTTAATCCAAATCAAGAAAATGCATAATCTAGATGTGTTTTAAAACAGTAACCTGTACGCAGCTTAAATCTCCAACAACTTATCTTTTCTACTTATCTCAGTAGAAAAGTAGATGTCTGAATAAAATTCAAAGAACTTTGAAATGGTTGTGAGAATAAAAGGGGATAAGTGTGGAAATCTGTTTTGTTTTTTCAGAAGAGGGTCTATTTTATATATCATTTTCTAGAATACTAAATACCATGTTTGCAGAAGGCAAAAAGAAGATTTAACTATTTCTAAATATGTGGGCAAATATACGTGTTATTTTACAACAACATATATTATGAAAAATGATTGTGAGATACACACACACACACACACACAGGGTATATATAACAACATGAGGTGCAGGAGGAGAGATGGAGTACAAGGCACACAATGGGACAGAGTAACCATGCAGAAACATTTTTGGCAGATAACTTGACAGAGGAATTAAAAGCTTTAATCCACCTTGGTATTCATTAAGGTTTTTTGAGATGGACCAGCCCATCAAAGATTCCCTTACCTTGGTTAAAAAATAACCAGAGTCCCCCTCCACTCCACTTAAAAAAAACCAAGGAGACAACTGTTCTTTTTCCATTCTAATTCGAGGGGTCTAGAAAATGATATGCATTAATACTTTGCCAGGGATTGAACTCCCATGCAAATGTTGCCACGTGTAATGAACCCAGTTGCCTGCCATGGTATATAAGGGATTAAAGTATGAATCAAAGTGGAAACCTGAAATTTTTTTTTATATTTTTTATTAATTTTCCATCAAGAAACAATACATATCACACCACATTACAACTTCCACAGATTTTCTAATTTTTTGGACTTCCTTCAGCCTCTCTGACAATCATCCGAATTAAGCTTTTTTAATTACACATTTCCTAAATTTGCTATTGCCTTTTGGCATACCCTTCCACATCTGTTTTTCTTTTTTGCAATATTTCTTAAGTTTTTACAGAGCTTCTTTAAATGCCACTAACGTTATTTCTTTGTCACTTATACATTCCCAGTACTCAACTAACTTTCCCCAGTCCTCTATGAACCTTTGATCTCGTAGGTATCTAATTTTTTTTTTAAAAAATATTTTTTATTAATTTTCCATCAAGAAACAATACATATCACACCACATTACAGGAAACCTGAAATTATTAATTCCTTACTTAAGCTCTTCAGGTAATGCTGGTGGGGGTTCTTGGCTGAAGGCTATTGAGTTGGAGATGATGATGCTGTGAGAGGCGATTCCACCAACGATGAAGTCTCCATTCTGATGATACTGATGGAGTGGTGGTTGTGGATCAGGGACATTGCATTTAACAATGCGAGTCTTGGCTATTACATGAGGAAGTAGCATCAACATCAAGACCAACAATGCCACTATCCTTGCTATAAACATTGCCTTAAAACTGGAAAAACATATTTCTTACTATGACAGTATCATTGAGAAAAAACATTGGCAATTTAGTCTCCTTAAATGTATAAAATACAGAATGCAAGATAACGTTTTGTCTTTTTTTAAAAAAAAATCCTGATCATGCTGAAAGATCCTTGTCTATTCACATTCCCTAATTCTAGCTGTGATCGCTAAAGATTGCCAGTCTTCTTGATCACCTTCCATATGTTTTGAATTTCAATTTCCAGCATCCACCACTGGCTGGTTCTATTGAAGTTGTATTCCAAAACAGTTGGAGGACATCATTTGGGGGAAGATTTGTGTGTATTATCTTTTACAGACTGTCTCATTAGCTTTGATGGTGTCCACGTTCATGGGGGGATAGAGAAATTGGAGAATTACTATACTTATGATAATTAAAGGGAACACGTTCACCAACAGAAATCTATCAATTCTCTGAGGAATTGTGAAACTGAATTTATTTGTCTATCTTAACAGAAGTTTTAATTTTCACTTAGTTGGGTGAAAGTTAGGCATTACTTTTGTTAACTTTGTGAACTGGACAATTGATTTTGCTCACACACTTCTTCTGTACTTAAAAGGAGGCGAGGAGCCTTTGCCAATACACACAAGAAAGATGGGTAACAGGATATATTTATTAAAACTAATGAGGTCCGGGCAGTGAGGTGGATTAATGGGAGGATTTCAACTTTCCTAGCTCCCGAGTCAGTTGCCTATCACATGCTGTGTTTTCACAGCAAGGTCCAAGGGAACTCCTTTCACCTTGCCATGTGCTCTATATGCGTGCGTGTACACACACCACATGTGCACCATGGCCCATTGGCCAATGTTCACCTCAATGTTGCAAGACCCAAACACCTCTCTGGCTTTGATTCTAGTTGGATATCTTCTGTAATTTTCCTTAAATGAGCAACTAACAAGGTTCATACACTGCTCCCAGAGTGCATAGAGGCTTGATGATATGTAAACACTGAGACAAAGTATTTTAGACTCAGTATCACTAGACAACTGAACCACTCAATGTTCTGGGGAGAAAGATACAATGCATTCTATGACACTGTGAACAGTTAAAGGTGCACAGGTTCCAGCTGTATTGTAAGCTATCTAGGACCTAGTGAAGCTGGTAATAAGAAGCAGAAAAAAGAGCAGGCAAAATAGAATGTTGCAAAAGGAGGCATAAACATCCTACATGCACTTAATCTCTGTAATAAGTGCAATTCAATGGGCCCACAATTTGCACTCACTTTACATGCACCATAGTAACCTTCCGCAAGTGAGGAAATAAATAAATAAATAAATAAATAAATGTCAATATGCCATAGCAACATTCCACAAGTGAGGAAGGAAGGAAATAAATAAATAAATAAATAAATAAATAAATAAATAAATAAATAAATAAATGTCAATACGCCATAGCAACATTCTGCAAGTGAGGATAGACAGATAGATAGATAGATAGAGGTCACTAAGAAATGTTTTTAATTTCTTTTTGCTTTGATATATTTTATTATGCAGCAGAATATTTTTATAATTATAAGTGAAATAAAATAGCTTTTGCCTGAATGGCAAGTGATATGGCTTCTTTTGTACATTCAGATGCATAAACATGAGCCGATCTTGTAATAGATTGAGAGTGTGTGTTTGGAGATCTTTAAGGAAAATCTAACCACAATAAGGGAACCATTCAGAAAATTACAAAGGTAGCAGTGTAAACATGATAGGTGCTGCAAGAGGAACATTCAGGCTTATACTGAGTGCAGACAAAAACCCCCCAGGTGTACAATTTATAGCAAAACGTACCAAACAGTCATTTGGCCTTCCTCTTTATTAGATGTTCCCTGTTATTCAGCTCAGGCCTCAGCACAATCAGATAACATTTGGGAAGGAAGATGCAACCCAGCAGCCCAGCACTGGAGGATAAGATGCAGAAGATCTCCACTGAAACCATATATTTTCCTTTGGTGCTCAGGTAGGAAGGAACAAAGGATATCCAAACACTGCAGAAGACCAACATACTGAAAGTGATAAACTTGGCTTCATTGAAACTGTCAGGTAACTTTCTGGCAAGGAAAGCCACAGTGAAACTAACAAGTGCTAGGAATCCCATGTAGCCAAGAACAGAGTAGAACATTGTTACAGACCCCTCATTACATTCTAATACAATTTCTGAAGTCAAAGAATGCATATCAACATCTGGGAATGGGGAGGAGGTTGCAAGCCATAGAGTACAGATGCCTGCTTGAATAAGAGAACAGGAAAGAACAATAAAATTGGCCAGTCTTTTCCCCAACCATTTCCTCCCCCTTGATCCTGGTTTGGTAGCCATGAAAGCCAGAACCACTGTGATAGTTTTTGCCAGCACACAAGAAACAGCCACTGAGAAGATGATGCCAAAAGCAGTTTGTCGGAGGAGACATGTCACCTTCCAAGGTTTGCCAATGAATAAAAAAGCACACAGGAAGCAGAGTAGAAGGGAGATGAGGAGTGTGTAGGTGAGGTCCCGGTTGTTGGCTTTGACAATGGGAGTGTTGTGGTGCTTTATAAACGTCCCTAGCACCAGAGCTGTCATCATAGAAGAAGAAAGAGAAAAACAGGCTAAACTGATTCCCAAAGGTTCTTCATAAGACAGGAAACTTACTTTCTTGGGAACACATGCATCTTTTGGGGGGGTTGCATAGTGTTCATCTGGACATTTAAAACAGTCATTCATATCTGAAAACGAAAAGTCTGATGTTAATCTTCACTCCACAAATCTTACTAACTAGATGTAAATGTTCCTCATGCACAGTTAAAGCATATGTAGCCCTACCACCCTAACACACTGGAAGTAGTGATTTGTCCATGGCAGTTTTGTGACAGTCACCATATGTACATCTAAACAACAGTTATATTCCATGATTAAGGACAGTGATGCAATAGGACAGCTACATTAAAATCACAGTGATTATAAAATCCTGATTTTCCTTTGAGTAGGCAGCTATTTATAAATCTTGAAGTAAGAGTAAAAGCTGTTCTAAGATTTCTAAGGGGCACTGTTATCATTTGTCCAATTATTCCTACAAGACTGAGAGAACAACATCCTGTTCAATGAAAAGAGCAAAAGTACCTGTGATATTTCTAGACTCAAGGACAGTAATGGGGGATAAATTTGGTCTACATTTCATAGCTTATCAACCTGACCTGGCACTCCCAAGTATTTCCCTAACTTTGTGGTGAAATCCTGGTTCATGTGTATGGAGGTCCTGGGCTGCCCAGATGACAATACCCTATTTTGGCCTCACTGATGTGATCAATACAGTGGTACCCCGCAAGACGAATGCCTCGCTAAACGAAAAACCCGCAAGACGAAAGGGTTTTCCGATTTTTAGAGGCTTCGCAAGACGAATTTCCCTATGGGCTTGCTTCACAAGACGAAAGCCCATAGGGAAATCTCCTGGGACAGCGGGGAAGCGCAGCGCACCTTCTCCTCTGTTCCCAGACCTGTCCTGAAGGCTTGTGGTGGGAGGTCCGGGAACAGAGGAGAAGGCGCGCAGCGCTTCTCCTCTGTTCCGGGGGCTTGCGGTGGGAGGAGGGTTTTTCCTCCCCACCGCCAACATTCAGAACAGCATTCTGAATGTTGGCGGTGGGGAGGAAAGCCCTCCTCCCACCGCAAGCCTTCAGGACAGGTCCGGGAACAGAGGGGAAGGAGCGCAGCTCTTCTCCTCTGTTCCCGGACCTGTTTTGAAGATTTGCGGTGGGAGGAAGGTTTTCCTCCCCACCGCCAACATTCAGAAGGCTGTTCTGAAGGCTGGCGGTGGGAAGAAAAGCCCTTCTCCCCCGCCAGCCTTCAGAAGAGTTCCCGGAGGGCTGCCTAGGCTACGGATAGCAGCATGCTGCCCCGCGCAAGCGGCGCTCTTAAGCAGAGCGCCCCTCGCGCGGGGCAGACATTCGCAGCTTGAGGAGCCCTGCAGGACTTCCCCGCAGGGCTCTCCAAGCTGCGGATAGCAGCCTGCTGCCCCGCACAAGGGGCGCTGTTAAGCAGAGCGCCCTTCGCGCGGGGCAGACACCTGCAGCTTGGGGAGCCCTGCAGGACTTCCCTGCAGGGCTCTCCAAGATGCGGATAGCAGCCTGCTGCCCCGCACGAGGGGCGCTCTTTAGCAGAGCGCCCCTCGCGCGGGGCAGACATTCACAGCTTGGGGAGCCCTGCAGGACTTCCCCGCAGGGCTCTCCAAGCTGCGGATAGCAGCCTGCTGCCCCGCACGAGGGGCGCTCTTTAGCAGAGCGCCCCTCGGGCGGGGCAGACATTCACAGCTTGGGGAGCCCTGCAGGACTTCCCCGCAGGGCTCTGCAAGCTGCGGATAGCAGCCTGCTGCCCCTCGCGTGGGGCAGACATTCGCAGCTTGGGGAGCCCTGCAGGACTTCCCCGCAGGGCTCTCCAAGCTGCGGATAGCAGCCTGCTGCCCCGCACGAGGGGCGCTCTTTAGCAGAGCGCCCCTCGCGCGGGGCAGACATTCACAGCTTGGGGAGCCCTGCAGGACTTCCCCGCAGGGCTCTCCAAGCTGCGGATAGCAGCCTGCTGCCCCGCACGAGGGGCGCTCTTTAGCAGAGCGCCCCTCGGGCGGGGCAGACATTCACAGCTTGGGGAGCCCTGCAGGACTTCCCCGCAGGGCTCTGCAAGCTGCGGATAGCAGCCTGCTGCCCCTCGCGTGGGGCAGACATTCGCAGCTTGGGGAGCCCTGCAGGACTTCCCCGCAGGGCTCTCCAAGCTGCAGATAGCAGCCTGCTGCGCCTATCCGCAGCTTGCAGAGCCCTGCGGGGAAGTCCTGCAGGGCTCCCCAAGCTGTGAATGTCTGCCCCGCCCGAGGGGCGCTCTGCTAAAGAGCGCCCCTCGTGCGGGGCAGCAGGCTGCTATCCGCAGCTTGGAGAGCCCTGCGGGGAAGTCCTGCAGGGCTCCCCAAGCTGCAGGTGTCTGCCCCACGCGAGGGGCAGCAGGCTGCTATCCGCAGCTTGCAGAGCCCTGCGGGGAAGTCCTGCAGGGCTCCCCAAGCTGTGAATGTCTGCCCCGCGCGAGGGGCGCTCTGCTAAAGAGCGCCCCTTGTGCGGGGCAGCAGGCTGCTATCCGCAGCTTGGAGAGCCCTGCGGGGAAGTCCTGCAGGGCTCCCCAAGCTGCAGATGTCTGCCCCGCGCGAGGGGCGCTCTGCTAAAGAGCGCCCCTCGTGCGGGGCAGCAGGCTGCTATCCGCAGCTTGGAGAGCCCTGCGGGGAAGTCCTGCAGGGCTCCCCAAGCTGCAGATGTCTGCCCCGCGCGAGGGGCGCTCTGCTAAAGAGCGCCCCTCGTGCGGGGCAGCAGGCTGCTATCCGCAGCTCGGAGAGCCCTGCGGGGAAGTCCCGCAGGGCTCCCCAAGCTGCAGGTGTCTGCCCCGCGCGAGGGGCGCTCTGCTTAAGAGCGCCCCTTGTGCGGGGCAGCAGGCTGCTATCCGCAGCTTGGAGAGCCCTGCGGGGAAGTCCTGCAGGGCTCCCCAAGCTGCAGGTGTCTGCCCCGCGCGAAGGGCGCTCTGCTTAAGAGCGCCCCTCGTGTGGGGCAGCACGCTGCTATCCGCAGCTTGGAGAGCCCTGCGGGGAAGTCCTGCAGGGCACCCCAAGCTGCAGATGTCTGCCTCGCACCGGGCAGCAGGCTGCTATCCGCAGCCTAGGCAGCCCTCCGGGAACTCTTCTGAAGGCTGGCGGCGGGAGAAGGGCTTTTCTTCCCACCGCCAGCCTTCAGAAGGCTGTTCTGAAGGCTGGCGGTGGGGAGAAAAGTCCTTCTTCCCCCGCCAGCCTTCAGAAGAGGTCTGGGGACAGACTGTCCCTGGACCTGGTCTGAAGGCGGTCTCCATAGGAACGCATTAATTGATTTTCAATGCATTCCTATGGGAAACCGTGCTTCGCAAGACGAAAAACTCGCAAGAAGAAAAAACTTGCGGAACGAATTAATTCCGTCTTGCGAGGCACCACTGTAAGAAAGGAAAGCAATACATTTGGCACCAGCGTGGCTGTGGGAATTGCTGGTAGGAGGCAAAGAAGACACCATTCAAGTGCATTAGGGCCTCAGCTCTAGATTTGAGTATGATTTACTTCAGGCATAGGCAAACTTGGCCCTCCAGATGTTTTGGGACTGCAACTCCCATCATCCCTGACCACTGGTCCTGTTAGCTAGGGATGATGGGAGTTGTAGTCCCAAAACATCTGGAGGGCCAAGTTTGCCTATGCCTGATTTACTTCTCAGCTTATTCTTTTCCAAGAGATGTCCTTTCAAGGCAGTGGGTATCCATCGTTCTTGGGGTTTACTCCTGAATATTTCCTCATAAATGAATATAGCCACAAGGCAGTGAAAGTTTAGGATCAGAGTTTTCCTTTTCCTAGATGAAATTAGGAAACCTTCACAGGTTGATGGTCCCATCTGCCCCTCACTTCTCTCCGCAGCATGTGCAGAAACCATCTTCTTGATCATTGGACCCACTATTGGTCTTGTCCATTCAGTCTGCTGAAGCCTGTCTTCTCTTGAATGGCAAGTCCCTAACTCACTGAAGTTTTGAAATCCATTGGCTACCTTCACCTGGTTAGCTGGCCAGTTGAAGCTGTTCCTGGGGTATGGACACTATAGGATGCTGACAGCTTCTAGAAGTCACAAATGAGAGCCAAGTACAGCAGGGGGGACCAGTGATGGACAAACTACCCAGAAGGAGCACAGCATGTCTCCCACCAAAGATATTGCTTTCCATACACACACACACCGCAGATCTTAAGTTGGAATAAAATGTAAAATGTAAATTTTTTCTTGGTTACCCTGCCTTTCATTTCACCCCATTGTTTGTTCATATCACTGCTTTGATTGATGCTATGATATTTGATAACACTGGGTTCTTCTGTTAATTTCAGCAGCTGAACTTAAGCATTTATTATAGGAAATTTGAGCTAGGAGGATGCATTCTACTTAGCTCATACAGCGTTTCAACAGTTCATGACCAGAAAAATAATGACCGCTCCCCACTTAAAACGGGGGGCGCCCTTTGCGCGGGCGCGTGCAGCCCCTAGATCTGGAGCGGCCCCAACAGCATAGGCTTGGCTTTGCCTTCCCTCAGGTGGGATACCTGGAGGTCTCCGCCTATCTCAGTCAGTTGTCCAATCCCACCTGGGGAAAGCGTTGCCAAGGAGACCTGGCCAGGTAGGGGAGGGATTACCTGCCCACACAATAGAGGGAGGATCTTACCTAGGAATCCTCACTTTGCTCCAGAGCTTCTCCCACCCTACCCACCCTCAGTTAATGTCTTATTTTGCAGGTTAACTTTTCTTCACAGGTTTTGCAGGTTAACGTTTCTTCACAGGTATGCGGGCGCTGCTACGTTAAGGTTGCTGTTAAAGGGCCGGAAAGGAATTTCCCTGCATTGGCAGGTTTCGCCTTTCCCGTAGCAAAACGTCACAACTTTGGCGGTATCAGGCCTTGGGCGGAATCCTTTTGTCCATCTTCCTCTTGCGGCGGCGATACCAGGGTTCCCCGTTAAAGGGGTTTTCTGAAGGGAGGCTTTGGCCGTACACCGAAAGGTCGTCATTGCTCTCTCCTGCGGCGGCGGCGTTACGGGGGCGGCCATCTCTGCTTGAACATATGTTCTCCAGAGCCGGCCCATCCCCCCCCCACACTGGATAACCCTGATGCTCCCTAGGTCCCCGTCTGGGGACCAGGGAGGGAGAACGCCCAATGCCTGAGCCAAGGTCTACCCACATTTGAAATTTAATAAAGTTGTGGCCAATTTAATCCCATAGCACGTTGTCTTGAGTCGTTATTCCACATGAAGGGGGGACCGTGCAGGATCTGGGGACTCCGCCTGTCCGCGCAATGAATAAGTGCAGTGAAAAGATTTAGAAGAAAACACAGCTTGCCCCTGGCTTATTAGGGTGTGGTTGTCAGATCCTTTAACCTGCCCTCCCTCTCTCTACTGACTCTATAGGAAAAGCTGTACATCCCATTCAAAATTGAACCTCCCAATGTCAGGAAGAACTTTCCAACAATAAGAGTGTTGAATAGTGGAATGGACTCCCTCAGACTCTCCTTCACTGGAGGTTTTTATGCAGAGGTTGCGTGGCCATCTGTCATGGAAGCTTTGGTTGAGATTCCTGCATTGCTGAGGTTGGACTAGATGACCCTTGGAGTTCCCTCCAGCTCTACCAGTCTATGATTTTATGTTATCTGCTGTTATTTTAGCTTATGGTGAGTTTATTCTGAGTATATATGTGAATATATGGTGAAGAAAAATCCTTAATAAACAAGTAAGTAAAATGATATTTACATATCAGTTCCTCTGGATTACAGCCAATCTTAATACTAACTTCTACAATATAGTTCTTACCCTTCTCATTTGAGATCTTCCCTTCTGGACATGGGAAGCAGTCATAGCAGCAAAATGGTTTCCCCTCTTTCACTTTCTTCCTAGAACCTGGATGGCAAGTCTCACTACATAACGAAAGAGGTCGTGTCTAATGCATAGAGGAAAGAGGAGAAAACAAATATTGAGGATGATCACCTGGACATACCTGGAATATTGTAGACGGAGATCAGCAAAAAAAGTCTGGGAAAATCCAGACATATGGCAACCCGTGTTGGCAGTATCGTTTTTGCCGATTTCCCTCAAAAATAGCTCAAAAACGTCATTTTTTGCAATTTTGCCAATAATTTTAATTCTAGTATGTTTATTCACTCTCTTTGGCTCCTCCAGAAACTAACGTTACTTCTGAACTCATATCTTAGCTTTCTTAACTGAAGTGCTTAAAATATGACTAGTTCTACATTTCATTTGTTATTTTCCTGTTTCCAGAGCAGAAAATCAAGTGTTCAAAGGGATTTATTAGGAAAGTGTTTCATTAAGTTAATATAGTTAATCTTTATTTCTAACATGGTAGGGTGAACATGTACTAAAAGTATCACGGACCTTCATAGCAACTATATTGTGTTTTGTGTAGGGAGCTCAAATGTAACCTAAAGATAAGTGTCTTCTTTGTAGAAACCCACTGTTTAAAAAATGCTGATATGTAGATAATAAACTGTTCTTCAGGCAGTTTATTATTCTGAGCAACCTCAGGAGAAAAGAAAGTAATATTTCTAATTTTAAAGCAGATACATAATAGGTGAATGCACCAATAACAGCATTAGGTTCAGACTGATTCTACACAATTGTTGTCTGAGGAGCTATAACGCTTGACCCAAGCGCATCCAAGTCTGCTTCAATTCCTCACACCCATTCAATATTGGGATTTTTTTAAAAAGAAAGACAAGACAGACATTCATGGAATTTGCAAGCACACTAGTGCCCCAAGAGGGAATGAATACTGATAAAATATAGGTAAATGGTTTAAGAAGCTGTTATATGAACTGTTTCTCCCTCCCCTTTCTTTTACTTTCCCTTTTTATGGAATTGGGTGGCATTTCCAGCAAGATCTGACAGCATCAATACTCCAGAATTTCAGAACTATAGCTTGCAGAAAGACAATTTTTCCACAAAGCCAGCTGTTAGCATTTTGGTATGAATAAAAAGCTATAACTTAAACTCCATTAAAGATTTGTGAGCAATTGTCTGAAAATCGGTCATGAGAAGGATGCCCTGGCAAGAAAACTACGAAATCATAGAAAGAGAGGTCAAGGGGTTTTGTACTAATAAACATTAACATTGATTTTGAGTGAGCGAAACTCAAAGGGATTTGCTTTCTGAGTAAAATGATTTTTGTGATTACAAGGTTGATATGTCAATGACCACAGAAATTTCTGTATGCTGCCTTTCCACTCTTGGTGTTTGCTCTCCTCCCCCCCCCCTTCATTCCATCCTAGCATGATGGCATTCTTGTATAGCACTATTTTAATTTTAGAATTGCCAAAACACCACAGAGCACTCCACAAGATCCTCTTACAATTTGTGCCTCCTTTTACAGGTTCTGCTTCACCTCTGACCAGCATAGTATTCCTATGAGGCACCCTGCTTTGCCTTTGATTTCAGGATTTGTCTAATTCTGATGCCCTTCCCAGTTAATGCTATAGTCAGCAAAAAGATGTGACAATGAAGCAAGACTGAATTGCTCGAGTATCACTATAAACACTGAGATTTAGTATACAAGCAAGAGTCAAAGATGACCCAAACTGTGTATGTATTGGAGCCTACCTGGTTAAACCAGTAGTGCCAAGTGATGGCATCCTCATTGATGGTTAACATTTTGTCTAAAGGAGCTTGTGGATCTACCTTCCCAATCTTCACTTTTGATTGATTTGGTAAAAGAATGTAGTTGATAATATCAAATCCAGCTGCTAATTTCCCATTCTCATCCAAGGATATCTTGTCTCCAGCACTGTTGTTAAATGAGATATATCTCAGAATGTGATGGAGCTATATTGAAATAATAATAAAAGGTTTAGAAAATGCTACATATGTGAGAACAGAGCAAGAAACTTCAATCCATGCATTTATTTGTTTCTAAAAGTGCATTCATATTTGTTATGTATGTCATCATTTGTTTATCTGTTTGCAGAGGCAACTTCAGAACTTTGTGTCAGCTATTAGTTTATTTTCTAGGAATGTCCAGGACATTGGAATACAATATTTACTTCTGTACTGGCTGTTAGCTTTTTAGTGTTAACCACGACAAAAAAGGAAAGTAGCGAGGGATCAATAAACGATTTACAATTCTAACTGGTGGAAAGAAGAAGGAAGACATAACTTTAAGGATAGGAAGTGTCTGTGGAGAAAGCTTTCTGTTCAGATTACTGCTGTTAGATCCAGAACTTACAATATTGCCCCTGTTAAATTCAAAATATGATACCTTCCAAAACTGTTGATTCTGAAGCTTCAGACCCACTCCATCCAACATTGGTCGGTGTTTTAGCCTAGTTGAGGACATGGCCTGTAAAGCATGAGCCACAGCATAGACAGCATTGTAGACACTATAGCTATGGCCAGTCATTCTCATTTCAAAATAGAAAAAAGGAAGGTCCTTTAGCTTCTCTTTCCCTGTGCAAATATTCCCCTCCATCTCACCCTGATTTGTATTTGGAAATACACAGTCAAAGGCATTTTTCCAGAAGTCCTTGATGAAACCATCTCCAGAAATGCTGTAAGGGTTTCTACCTTCTGCAAACTGGTGAAATCCTGGCAGATCTTTGAACTGATATGAGAAGGCTATAACATCATGGAATTTGTCCGTATCCCAATTCCTTTGATAGGAAAAAGATGTGAGCTCCATCTGAGCTGTAGTTATCCAAATTTTGCCTTTTGGTTTCTTTGTCAGGTGCTCTATATCTGACAGATATGGCAACCACCTGAAATAGGACAAAGAAAAGGATTCTCCATAAGCCAGAATTACATTGGCTTTGCTGTTCATCACTTTAAAATTTATTTCTTTCCCCCGATTCACCATACTTGCAATGTCAGAGATAAAAGCAGTTGTGGGAACTCTTTCTATGAAGGCAAAACAGACACCTTTCTGGGGAAACATTGGAAGCACGGTTTGCACAAATCTTTCTCCATCATCAGTGTCCATAACAACAACCCCAATCCAAAACCATCGGAAGCGCAGAAGCAAAGAGAGAATCCCCTCATACTGAAGCTCTTCCTTGGGAACCATCTGGTAGAAGGAAAGTCCTGGGTGTTTATCACGTATCACTGGAGCAGGGCTATATGTTAGCTGAAGATACATGTGAGGGTGAAATGGATTAGAAAATAAAAATAGCATTTAATTATCACTTCCAGTTGATCAAAGCATTTGAGATATGTTTATTTAGCTCATAGCTGCCATTGTCAATGAGTTTCAGATATGCTATAATTTTAATCATATTCTAGTACAGCAAAATGTATTTTCATGTATGCATACTATTGTTTTAATTGTTTGTGTATGAGAATGTCTTGATGGACTTGTAATCAATAAACTTTGTTAGGTTTGACTTCAGCTTGAGTCAGACAGTATCACAAGTCCCATGCTGTGGAGCACATTTTCAGCAAAGATTTGGCAGACACCCACACTTTTGACATTCAGGTGCCCATCAAAAACATTTTTATGTCAACAGGCCTTTGCCGCTGTTCAGCTAGTCACTTTAATTATTATTTATAGGGGTTTTAATTAATTTTTAATTGTATACCTCACTGATTTTTACAAATAAATAAATAAATGCTTGCAAATATTTTGGGATGAATGCTCATTGCACAGCCAATATAACGTAACCTCCACACAAGTTTTGTGCAACTGTATAATCATTAATGGTCAATAAACAACCAGTTTTTAAACTCCTCAAATTACTTATGGCACAAAATCTTCCTAGACACTTCTAGGAATAAAATGTAGGCCCACAGAAGAAGCTTCCAAAAATGTTCTGTTAACTTATTAATCAATTCACAGAGTGAGCTATCTGACAAAGGAAATGTATGAATAATTAATCTGTCATACACCACTCACATATCATACCTGTGGAACCTTGTAGACATCCAGAATAGTTGCCATATCGAGAGATGTTTGGGAGTCCAGTCCACCAATTACTGCAGTTAGCTTATTCTGTATATCACAGTTGTAGTTTGGAAAAAATCTTTCCAATGTGTAAGTAAGCAACATTGTGGAAATATAGGTCCACTTAGCATAGTAATAGTTGTCATAAATGCAGAAACCCAAGGTAATGTTGGGTAAGATATGAGGGTTTTCATTAATCTCCATTACTGCAAAGGCCAAGGCCAGGATGTTCTGGTAATTCTTAGGCAATACTCTACAATGAGAGTCAGATTCTGTATCAGAAGCATATTCCACAAGCATAATTGCTATGAAGGAAATAATTAGCTTTAGTATATATAAATACTAAATCAATAACAATAACCATGACTCCTGGGCTTGAGATGACCCACAACAAAGAATGGATGCTTCCAGGTTGCAATGCTTCACTCTCATTCAAGATGTGCAGGCCTTACATATATTTGAATTCATATTCAAAATCTGATAATTTCTTCTTATAAATCCTATACAGTAATTTCTTCAATAGCAATAATGATATTGGTATTCCACATTTTATGAATTTTATCCTAAGTTAGCTACTCAGAGAAGACTCATTGAACCCAATGGACAGGACTCAGGCTCGTTAATTCCAATGAGTCTATTCTGAAAAGGACTTAGCTGGACACAACTCTAACTATTTACCAAGTTGCTTATGAATATATTGTCAATAGGACTGTCAACAGGACTGTCGACAGATGAAACTACGGTAAGTCTCAGAAATACCAGAAGGAATAGAAACTGGCAGTAAAGCTCTAAGGGTGAGGGAGAAATCTCACAGTATCATAAATCTAATCAAGGACTGATTATGTCACACGCTTCTGGTGAAACCAAGTTTCTTAAATCGTTACATGAACACTAAAGAGATATAACACAAGAAGTTTTTGAAAAGCAGCTACAGTGTAGGAATGGTAGAGTTGATAAGTGAATACTTTCCCTTATCAGTAAATAAATCTGGGAGACTATTCATAATGCAAAAAAAGAAGTTTTGAAAGAAGTTAAACCACTTTCCCCATCTTGATGATCCCAATCCATACCAGACCTACATGCAAATCTGGTTTGACAATATAGAATTAAGCAGCCTTTTGTACCCAAAATATAAGGTATCCTTTAATTTATTTGAACAGCCTCAGCTAATATGTCACAGTTCAGAGGCTGTGACTCTAGCGTGGACCAATCTACTGTCAAAACAAATGGAACCAAGAACAAGCAAGAGTTAAATCCTTACATAAGATCCTCCAAAGGTGGCGATGGAGGTTCT
This sequence comes from Podarcis liolepis, assembly GCF_965112155.1. NCBI lineage: Eukaryota > Metazoa > Chordata > Lepidosauria > Squamata > Lacertidae > Podarcis > Podarcis liolepis. The sequence goes on along the minus strand of NC_139573.1, from coordinate 23,402,004 downwards.
TCAGTGAATTCAATCGAATAGGCAATAAAGCCACCATATGAAGCAATCCCTCCAATGATGAGGTCTCCTAACTGATGATACTTGTGAAGAGGATAGTGTGGATACTGGATCCTGCATTTCACAGTGTGAGCCTTGTATGGCATGTGAGGAAGCAGTATCAGCAGTAGCACTAGAACCATCCTGCACACGGATGCAAATATTCCTTCTACATAAATATTTCCCTGTTTAAGTTTATAACATTGCCACAGCAGTCTGCTTGATTACAGTGGTGCGCATTGAATGTTTAGAGTGTTCTCAGGCCAACGATGTCAAATGCAAGACCCCCATAAGCAGGCTGGTGAATAAATGCATCTTTCTAATCCCTCTAAGTGTTATATGGTGGTTTATATGACAATTGCCACATAGTGTTATTAATTTTAATAATGGAACTAAAATTACAAAGGGGTTGTTCACAAGCAGTGGTTAATTATAGTCTGAACAACAATAATAATAAAAGGATAGTAATCAGAAATTCAAAGTTGTAAATTGCCTATGGGATTCCTTAAGGATACATGTTTGCTACATCTGAACAGGATTTTTTCTTTTGCATGTAGTTTAATAGGAAATGATTTCTGGCCTTGGGATTACCTACAACAAAGAATGAATACTAGACATACAAGCCTTCAGTCTACAGCTACAAAAGAAATTAATGTACTCATTGATAGCACTGACTATGGCAGAATAGAACAGGACTATTACTTCCATTGATCTGGACACTTTTGTTGATGCAGCCTAGAATAGGTTGTTGTTGTTTTTTTGCAGCTGCATCACACTGTTGAGTCATATGAAATTTGTGGTCTACTAAGACCCCAGATCCTTTTCACATGCACTACTGGCAAGCCAGATGTGTTAAAGATAATTGCTTAATTAACATTGAAATGGGGAATGCCTAAATGTGTATTACTGATGGCTTTAATATGGAGAAATTCCATTGAAGTATACAAAGTGGTCTCTGAATTCCTTGATGGGTTGATAATTAAATGCTATTGTTCTCTAGTAGATAATTCATGAGAGATTAACCTTAGATCACATGGGAGGCTACTGAACTGAAAATTCACCATCATGCTGGTGGCTGAGTCTTTGTTCTCAGGCTTTGTGGGAATAAGAAGCCTCTCTGGGAGCTCAACAGCCTTAAGGGCTGGAATGCAGGCTAATGGAGCTTATGTGAGACAGAGCTATTTTTGTTAACTCTGATTATAAATTCTTTTATTTCTAAGATGCTGAGCCTGTGCTAGACAGCACAATTCTTGTGTGGAATTATTTGGATGTACCTTCGATGTTTTTGTTTTGTTTTGAAGAAAGTTCTGCAAGTGAAGTTTAGAGCAATCTAATGGGTCTGGACATTGTTTCATTCCAAAAGGAGTCAGTTTTTTTGCATGTAGTTGCCTCATGCTGCACAATATCTGCAATAGGATGTCCCCATCTTATATTTGTGCATCTGGTCCTTCCTGCGTGTAGAACTTTACATTTGTCCCTATTGAAATTCTTGGTGTTAGCTTGGGTCCACGTCTCCAGTCTGTTAAGGTCATCTTGAATGACATGCTAGTTCTTCCTCTTGCGTCAAATATAGCTGAAGAATTTTTAGTATTATTTTTAACCACTCTTGCAAGCATGAGCTGATTCTGAGTTTTGGCCTGGTTGACCTTCTCTCTTCAACTGTTGGCTAGACATATATACTCTTCCTTCATGATTTCCCCTTTCTTCCATTTCTTATGCATGCCCTTCTTAAACCTCAGCCTTATGCAGCCACACTAGTTTCTTCAGATGCCTCCCACTTTTCTTTCTTCTGCCCTATGCCAGCTTAGGCTGCTTCAGGCACACTGTCAAAAACAGCTTGTATTAGAGGTAATTCATTTTTTTTTAATAAAATTTTTATTGGGTTTTCATAGTTTATATAGACACAACACAAACACACAAACACAAAGACAAACATGCATAATTTCAAAACCTTATTTTCATAACCACTTTCCATGACTTCCCCACACCTCCCCTTCTTGCATCCTGATTCCAATAGTTAGCTCAGCAAGTTCTTATCTCCAACTTTTACCTTATTAATATTTTACTTAATTCTTCTTAATTAACCAGATTTTAGTTTTAAACCTCAATTAAACCACGATACTCATCATTTAAATCCTTTTCTAAGGTCGACCCACATTCCCTTCCACAAATTTCCCATTTTTTAAACTATTTAAAAGAATAAAGAACATAATAACATAAAACAAGATATAATTATACACCCTTTGGATTCCGAAACTCTCACCCCCCCTTTCCCGGTTTCGATCCCCAAAGAATATCCATCAATCTCTCAGTTCTCAGCCTGGATTCCTCACGTCCGAGGCTCTCAAATCTCTCTCAGTCCCTCTCTGCCGGTTTTGTTGGTAGTCCTTTATGTTGGACATCGAATCTCGGAGAAGCTCTGTCCCAGTGGGATCTATGTTTTTTCCAACCAGACCTCCATATTCAAAATCGGAGCCCAAATCATATTTCTTGTTCCTTTTAAGTCCAAATGTCCCAAGTGTCCCAAGAGCTTCAATTTTCGTCTTAATCAAATTTGTAATCCATAAGTCTTCCGATCTCCCCATAGGCAGATCTCTCTAATCTCGATTCTCAAATTCAACCCACATTCTCATCATCCAGTTCTTGTTTTCTTTAAAATCCATTCTTTCAGGCCTCTGGTTGTCCTTTTTCACCTGCGGCATTTCAGCTCCTCCTTCCCAGTCCTCCAATTCAACGCGTATCTCCTCCTGTTTAGCTGCAGAATTTTCTTGAGTCAAGTCCTTGGCACAATCCACAAATTTATTTACTTTAGAGTTCAAGGTCGTTAGGTCTGTAGCCAAAGCTTTACTCTGATCTTGCAATTTTCCCAGGAGAAAGAACATCCTATCCAACTCAGCCTGTATTTTTCCATCTGCAGCCATTGTAATGTCTCAGAACCCCCTCTAGAGGGATTCTAGTTACTTTGTATTTTTTCTCCAACAGTCAGGTTTTTATTTTGTATCTTCTTTATTTCCAGCAACTTAAAGTCAGGTAAATCAAAGCTAACCAGCAGAAATAGCAAAAAACAGATTTTCCAAAATTTGACAGCTCGTTTGACAGCTGTCAAACTCTTTGTATCTCCTCAACAGGCTCTCTCGTGGGTCGCTCCCGGATCCCGGGGGGTTGCACGTCAGCTCCTAAAAATCAATTCTCATCCTCCAGCACAAAACTTCAAACGCCAAATCGTGGAAAAAATAACTTTTGTCTCACACAGAGAAAAGTGGTCTCTCGACCTTAGTTATCCAATTCTTGCTTTAGATTATCTGCGAGAAGGGGGGGGGCGGACTTCCTTTTAACGCTTCCCCCGATCGTACCGAATTCAAAGGAAAAGAGATTTTTAAGTCCAATTTCCGTACTACTCACAGGTTGTTACTTTGCAGTCCGAATGTTCAAGGAAAAAAGTCAGCGCTCTCCGGCCATGGCTTGCGGCTTCACTCCGTAGAAGAAGCGGTTTACTCACAGCACCACGCCACTCTCCGTCACCCGCTCCGAAGCCTTCAAAAAGGCTTCTTCGCGGGTCGGGGGCGCAAATGATGCCCACTGAGTCACCAAGTCCACAGGCATCCGTGCCTGTGGTTTCTAAGGGTCCCCGCGTCGTCGCCGCGGCAGGACCCGTCTTCCACGGAGCAGATTCCCTCCGCTAGCCCGGAAGTCCGGATTAGAGGTAATTCATGCTGGCTTCCTAAAGTTATGATAGTTCTGTAAGAGAGCTGGCATATATATGAAGCTGGTATAAATTAGGTTGGTGTAACTTCCACTGGCAGAGGTAACCACTACTCCCAGTTTAGTTCAGGAGACGTTGGGAGGCACTACTGTTGCCATAGCAGGCAGATGAGTGAGAACCCTAGCTTTGAGGTTTTTATGACCAAACAGTATAGAAATAAATAAATGCATATATTAGATTAGGGCATTATGCTATCATATGTCTGACTTTTATGACAGTCCATTGAATCCAAACTTCTGTGAATCCAAACTTCTAAACATGTCTGAAATCTATGGAATTTATGGAATGCATGAAGAATTTGAAAAAGAGTCTTGAGGAAAGTGAGTTGGTATATATTCATAATGCTGTTTCTTACAGCCACACATGAAAATATATTACATAAATGCAACAAACATCACTGTATCATAGGCAATAACCAAGACACAGACAAGGACTTTCTTTAAGACTTTCTTCTTATTAGCAGGCCCCTGTCATTCAGCTCAGGCCTCAACAAAATAATGTAACATTTTGGAGAAAAGATAAAGCCCAGCAGCCCAGCACTAGAGGTTAAGATAGAAAATATCTCCACTGCTACCATGTATTTCCCTTTAGTGCTCAAGTAAGTTGGAACAAAAGATAACCAAACACTGCAGAAGACCAGCATACTGAAAGTGATAAACTTGGCTTCATTGAAACTGTCAGGTAACTTCCTGGCAAAGAAAGCTACAGTAAAACTAACAATAGCCAGGAAGCCCAGGTAGCCAAGAACACAGTAAAACATAGTTACAGAGCTCTCATTACATTCTAGTATAATTTCATCAGACACAGAGTGTGTGTCAACATCTGGGAACGGAGGATTAGTTGCCAGCCACACAAGGCAGGTGCCTGCTTGAATGACAGAACAGGAGATGACAATGGAGTAGGCAAGGCTTCTCCCAATCCATTTCTTCACCCTAGATCCTGGCTTAGTGGCCATGAAAGCCAGGACAACTGTGATGGTTTTTGCCAGCACACAAGAAACAGCCACAGAGAAGATGATGCCAAAAGCAGTTTGCCGGAGGAGACATGTCACCTTCCAAGGTTTGCCAATGAATAGCAATGCACAAATGAAGCAGAGTAGGAGGGAGATAAGGAGAATGTAGGTGAGGTCCCGGTTGTTGGCTTTCACAATAGGGGTGTCATGGTGCTTCATAAAGGTCACTAGGACAAGAGCTGTGATCAAACAACATGAAAGAGACAAACAGGCTAAAGTGAGCCCCAAAGGCTCTTCAAATGTCAGGTAGCTTACATTCTTGGGAATACACAAATCTCTGTTTTTGTTTGGATAATTTTCATCTGTGCATTCATAACAATCACTCAAATCTGGAAAAGAATAAAATAGTGATTTACCTATCACTACCTTAGTGATAAGTGGTACACATCTCATCAAAGATTGATAGATAGATAGATGATAAATAGCTGATAGATAGATAAATGATAGATGAGAGATGAGAGATGAGAGATGAGAGATGAGAGATGAGAGATGAGAGATGAGAGATGAGAGATGAGAGATGAGATGATTGATATAGATAGATGATAGATAGATAGATAGATAGATAGATGATAGATAGATTAGATAGATAGATGGTAGATAGATAGATAGATAGATAGATAGATGATAGATAGATAGATAGATATAGATGATAGATGATAGATTAGATAGATAGATAGATAGATAGATAGATAGATAGATAGATAGATGATAGATGATAGATGATAGATGATAGATGATAGATGATAGATGATAGATAGATGATAGATGATAGATGATAGATGATAGATAGATGGATTGATGATAGATAGAGCGATAGATACGAGATAGATGATAGAGGCCCAGTTTTCTAAGTGTAGCTTCTTCAAGATACAAGTTCATAATGAGTTTATTATTTATACCTAACACTTATATTTAAAAGAATTGAGGTAGCTTACAGCCAAAAGAATAAATTGTTTGTGTGTGTAAAAGAGATATAGGGAGTAGACATCATTGCACTGAGAGCAGGAAGGTTCAATCCTGTGGTGTTCAGCTTCTTAACAAGGGCGCTCCCAACAGAGAAGCCCCTAGTGAAGGAGCAGCAGGTAGGATTGAATATTATACTTAGTAAAGGATCTGATTCGCATGGAGCATATTATTCCTCTTGCACAAGTACCTCCCCAGAAGGGATGACTCGTAGGAAGGAGGAGCAATCCTGAATCCTGTAGGGTGGAATCACTTGCTTACCAGCTGCTAAGTGAAGGATTTCATCCTGCATGGTATTGCATTAAGGGGTGGTGTGGTGACCATGAAGGGGGAGATAATAGCCAGGAAAGAGAAGCTAAATGAGAAAGCCTGCATCCCAAATTCCAACAGCTTCCCCACCCCACCCCATCCCTACCTTCACTGGGAAATACATGAATGGCCAAGAAGCTTCGGCCTACTTTATTTATGCAGTATCTCCTTCTTCCCACCTAACTCCTGCCTTTCCTTTCTGCCTTATGCCTTTCCCTCAGGCAGCCCTAGATTATTCTGGGTCACCAACCTTCAACAATCCAAAGCTGTCTCAAGCTAAGTTGAGTGTCACCTCGAACAGCCCAAATCTGCCAGATGTGGATAAAAACTTTGATTCAGCTGAATCACTTGCACAGTTGTAGTAACAGACCTATTACTGCATATCTGAGAAAGCAACATGAGATGGGGAAAACTCAATTCATCACTTTCTAGTGATGTGTACATGCATTTGCTGGTATGCGTAAAAGTATCCTCATGATCAGGAATGTGGCCTGATCAGGAATGTGGCCTTATCTTCACAAGGAGGCTTATAAACATGTTCTGGCAAATGCACTGACAAGGCTCCTTCAGACTTTTCTTTTGATCACACAGAAGTGTGGCTAGTGATATTTGGGGGCGGGGATATTGCACATGCCTATCTGCATATATGTTTTTGCATTCATGTATCCCAGCTGAACACTGAATGATGGCTATTTGAATATTAGTATATAAGGAGGGGCACATGATTCTCCAGAGAGATATAGTACAAATTATTTTTTATTCTTCTTCAGGTTCACATCCAGTCCCAATAGAAGAAAACAAAAACAATTTTGTATGCTATATCGGCTTGGACTTAATCTTGTACAGTCTATTTCTTACCATCCTGGTCTGAAATCTTCCCTTCTGGACATGGGATGCAATCATAGCAACAAAATGGCTCCCCCTCCTTCACTTTCTTGCTGGAACCAGGATGGCAACTCTCTGTACACACAGAAAGAGGTTGCGTCTAGTCATGAAAAAGAAAGAAGACTTTTACTGGGGGTGCAGACATCCATGGGATTCACTATTCCATGGCTTCATCCTATAATACTGTGTTCTCTTGGGATAAAACGGCAGAGGCCCATCATATATTTAAAACTAATAATAGTTTTCGAATGGTCAGTTGATATATTTTTCCATAAATTTATTGTGTTTCTATTCACATTAATTACTTTTTTTTGGAGTTTGCCATTATTTAGCAAATTTTTAAAAGTACACAGAGACACACGCACAGACACAAAGACAGTGACTTTCTTCTCATACAAGTATTAAAGAATAGCTACCAGATTGCTGGCTGGTGAATCTTACCTGGTTAAACCAAATGTGTCATGTTATGGCATCTTCATTGATGGTGAATGCTTGGCCTGGGTGAGCCTTGGGATCCATCTTCCCAACTTTCACTACAGGTTCTTCTCCAGAATTAACCCAGTTAGTAACATCAAATCCAGCTACAAACTGTCTGTTATTGTCAAAGGAAACCATTTCCCCCACGCTGTTGTTAAATGAGATACTTCTCAGGGAATGATGGAGCTACATTGAAAGGGATACCAAAAACAATTGTGGCAGTTGTCAAAATAAAGCAACCTCACAATGCAGGTCACAATCAAAAGTCTTTTTTGTTGCTTAAACCCATTTATTGTTTGAACATTTTTTCCTGATCAAAAGTGATGGGGTTGAATGTTTCAGACAAAATAGTAATGGTGTGTGCAGAATGAACAGAAGACAAGGACTGTTTGGGCTGATTTGAGTAGCTGTGCACATGAAAATATTTCACCAACCCATTCATCATTTTAAGCTATGGAAATAACACTAGTTCATTTCTGTGAAGATGTGGGAAGATGGATTCTATCCATCACTACACTAAACAACACAGGAGGTGATACAATGTAAGCCAAAAGTGCAGCAGTGTGATCTGGGCTAATGTTAACCTCATAGGCCCCAAGAAGAAGAAACAAGATTGCTGTATGAAAGTTGAACTTTTTTTCTTTCATTCTGGATTGTGGTAACTAGAATTAAGATGAAAATATGAGATCATAAAGAATTTAGCAAACATTTTGTTTGCACATTATGATCTATTATTTCACTCAAAATATTCCGTTCATCTACAAGCGAACTTTAAGTTCCTTACCAGCAATGAAAGTTGTTTTTGATGTTTCAGTCCTTCTTCCTCCACTACTGCACTTCTTTTAAGTCTAGTGAAGGACATTTTATGGAAAGCATTGGCAACAACATAGACAGCATTGTAGATACTGTAGCTATGACCAGTCATGCTCATTTCAAAAAAAGAATGAGGGAGGCTTTCCAGTTTCTCCTTCCCAGTGCAAAAGCCCCCCTTCTCCTCATCCAGAGCATGAATTGGAAATCCACAGCCAAAGGCATTTTGCCAGAAGTCCCTGATAAAACCATCTCCTGTCCTGTTGAATGGATTTATGCTCTCAACAAACTCATGAAACTGTGGGACATCATTGGAGTGAATTCTGAAGGCGAGAGCACCATAGAATAGTTCATCATCCCATGACTTTTGAAAAACAAATGAAGTATGTTCCACCTGCGCTGTTCCTATCCAGACTTTACCTTTTGATTCACCTGACTTGTGTTCTTGTTGTGATATATATGGAAGAAATCTAAAAAATGCCAAGGAATACGATTCTCCATAGGCAACCAATACATTGGCTTTGCTGCCCATTACTTCATCATGTATGTTTGCGCCCTCTTCTATCACATTCTTAACGTCAGCAATAAAAGTCAATATTGGAATTCTTTTTATGAAAGCAAAACAGACCCCATTCTGTGAAAACAGTGGAACTACAGTTTGCACAAATCTTTCTCCATCTGAGGTATCCATAACAACAAGCCCAATCCATGTCCACCCAAAATGCAGAAGTAAAGAAAGAATTCCTGTATACTGAATGGCTTCATTAGGGACCATCTGGTAGAAGGGAAGGCCTGGAGTTTTATCATTCATCACTGGAGCAGGACTGTATGTTAGCTAAAGATAAATGGAAAGTGGAAATGGAAAACAAGATGCTTATATTTCTGCAGTAACATATCAATTGTCCTTATAATCAAACTGTAAGTTAGGTGTACATTTTTGAAGGGGTTGGGTAGCTACCCAACAAGACACTCTCAGATGTTTTGCCTGAACTTGAATCTGTTGATTTGGGCATGTCTGGTTATAAACCTTTCAACTACCTATCCCTTAGTCCAAGTGGCCATAAGCTGCATCCAGGGGTTTGGTGGTGTGTCTGTAAAATACAATTAAATATAATACAACACAGCGTATTACAATTGGCACAAGACCCAGAAAAACTATTAAGTGGTCTCCCAAGATCCATAGCAATTGTCAGTGGCTTGGAACCACTGCCACAATCCATTTACTTACTGCAACTAAACCAAAGTATGTGCTACTCTAATACTGACATAATAATTCTCTACCTATTATCTATGCTACCATTTCACTACTTGCTCTGTTGCTTCCCTGCTCTATTTTGTTATATGTTAAGTGCCTTGGGATGGAAACCTGCACATAAATGGAGCTTAATAAAAATAACAATAATCAGTGCTTTTTTAAAAAAAAAAAAGTTTAGGGGTAGTTTCATTTTCCTATTCATATCGAAAAACTGCCCTTCAATTAGGCCAAACTTGGATTCAAAAAATGTTTAGGGGTATGTGTCTCCCTGCGTCCCCCCAGAAAAAAAGCACTGGCAATAATATCAACACACGTGTACATCCTACCTGTGGAATCTTGTAAATATCCAAGGCATTTGCCACATGAAGGGAGATTTCAGAGTCCAGTCCCCCAACGACTGCTATTAGATTATTCTGGATATTGCATATGTAATTGGGGACAAATCTCTCCAGAGTTGAAGTAAGTAGTATAGTGGCATGATACGTCGCCTTGGCATTGAAATAGCTGTCATAAATGTGGAAGCCCAGGGTGATATTGGGTAAGATCTGAGGATTTTCATTGATCTCCTTTACTGAGAAGGCCAAGGCCAGGATGTGTTGGTAATTATTAGGTACTATACTAGAATGATAGTTTCATTGTGTATCAGAAAGATATAACAAGAACAAGAAGATGCCACTCTTATCTGCCTATTCATCATCAGGATTGTTTCAGTATAGAGGCTTATTCAAATACAAATTACAAAAATATTAAACAGCTGCCAATATCACTGTTTATCATTAAAAATGCAACACTGATACGTCTCTGGAAAAGTACTATTTAGAGTAGAATGCACTAAAATGATCCATATGATTTAAATCAATTTGAAAATGTGATTTAATGCCGTCTCAAACCTATCCACTCTTTGCAATTGTGTTCTAATACAATACACTTTCTACTGATAACATCCTTTTTCTGCACTATCAGCATTCATCACCCAATGTCTTATTTTTGCCCTTTTTATTTAACCTTTCATAGATAGGTATTTACACATATTTATAACAAAATAAAAAGTTTGATGAAACAGAATTGTACAAGAAGATGAAATAAAACAGAGGATGGAGGAACTAATATAATTTAATTAAAGAATATTACACTTTCATTGGCTGATAGATTCCTATTATTTCGATCAAACTAAAGAAACAAATGTTGAAGCAATCTCATTTACCTTCTACAGCATAGAAAGGAATGTTCACAGAGCATGAATGCATAAATTGAGAAAGGAAGATGTAAGATGGGATGATGTGTAAGTGAATTGGAGTAACTTGGTGACATGCAGGAATTGATAAAGTAAGATAAGATAGTGCTTAAAACAGTTCTAGCATAGCTACTCCAGTCCAATGATTAATGGGATCCTCCCCACTGAGCATTAATGTAAGGCCAAAGTCAGTACCATGGACCCAATCATTATGAGTCATAAGGTCACTTCTTCTGTGGCCATATAAAATTAAACCAGCGTCTCCTCCCCCTCTTTTTTTGCATTGATTTAATTGTATTAGCATTTTTACAATCTAACACCATAATTCACTACTGGGAGCCTGATGCTCCAAAAACTGATCTTACTGCAATATCTCACCTCCGAGCAGAAAAGAAGGGGGGGGGGAGGAAAGGTAGGAAATAGATTTTTAAAAAAAAAATTTAAAAAAGGCAGCACTTCCTCACATTAAGTCTTCGTTCAGTGTTGGAGGTGGCTGTTCAGTGAAGTCTATTGAGCTAGAGACAATGAAGCTCTGAGAAGCAATGACACCAATGATGAGGTCTCCATTCTGATAGTATCTATGAACAGGCTGAGGTGGGTGCTGGACCCTGCACATACGAATGTGAGTTTCAGATGTTATATGGGGAAGCAGTACCAGCAGCAAAACCACTAATGCCATTATGCTAGACAGAAATGCTCGTTATTCTACTATATTTGTAGGTTTTTCTCTTTTTATCTATGATGCTATGCTTAAGGAATATGATTTTAATGGCCTGACCAGAATGTTCAGACAGTTTTCTAAGAAACCTGAAATCAAGATCCCTGAACACAAATATCAGTAATCATACTAAAGTTCCTGTTTCTAGTGCCTAAACCTTTCTCTGAATGCAAGAAGGTATATTTATGACATCCTTCACATACAATATGATTTCTTGATTTTAATTTTAACTTTGCCTTAGAGCTTTTTTTTTTTTTACAAGCAGCAGAATTGATTACACTCTTTATGATAATTAATGGGTGAAGTAATTGCCAAGCCAAAGTCAGGGAATTGTGGATTTGAAGAAGAAAATAATTCTTCTGTGTTAGCAGAAGTTTTGAACTTATTTGAACAAAAATAATCGTGGTGGGCTTGGACTGGCCTATGGCAAGGAAAGAATGAGTCTTAGGTGTGGGACTAGATAGAAGATTCATGTTTTTTAAACTAGGTTTTGATTGATTTTATAAATGGAAAGATTGAAAATAAGAGTGTTTCAGTTCCTTGAATGAGAGGGAGTCATGGCAAACTCTCATTCACAAATGCAAACATATAGCTCACAATTGTGATTTATGGGCATCCTGTAGCAGCAGCACTAAACTAGAGGGCTTAGAAGATGTTCTACAAGTATCTTCTTTAGAGTGGGAGACATGGAAAATGAGCAGAGAAAATGTCTAAGCCTCTGTTCCCGAGGGTTGTCAGTCCTCCACTCACTGTTAGAGTGTGGTTGGTGCAGCTATGTTTCTTAGCACCATTGCAACTGATGCTGTTCACAATAATGAAAGCAGTTTTTGAAAACAATCCACCAATTTAATAGCTTTTAAGAGTTCGTGCATAAATTAATAAATAAACTAGGGTAAATGAAAAGGGCCCATGAGCATTGTCATTGCTTATTCCAAATAAATACACAGAACAGAAGAATCAAGCATACAGAAAATACTTTATGTAGAGAATGTTGAAATTGAAAATTTAGTAAGGGCTGGCTGAATTTTCCTGAACTTTTTTGGGGGGATGGAAGCAATATCCACCAGGACACTGCTGACAAATTCTGTATTCAAGCTATATGGCAATCCTAGGAAATTACCTCTACTAAATATTTAATGTATCCATTTCTATCACTGAGGTTCATTCATAGGAGAGATTCATTGGACCCTTTGCTGTAATACTTGTTACTGCTTTGATTCAAAAAGTGAATTCTATTGTATATGAGAATGCCTCTGAGAGTTTCCTTCTAAGATAGCTACCATCACATTTCAGAACTTAAAAACAATTAATGTGTCTCAAAAAGCTCCACTGAAGGAACAGAGACTCGTTTTTCAGTTCATTCTTCTTATGAACTTTTCCATATTGCTTAGTTCTGGCCGCAAGACAATAATGTAGGTAAAGGTAACATTTTGGAGAAAAGATGCAACACAGCAAGCCAGCCTTGGTAGGTAAGATAAAAAAAATATCCACAGCAACCATCAATCTTGGCTTGGAGCTCAGATAGGTTGGAAAAAGGCGAACTACACACTGCAGAAGACCAACATGCTGAAAGTGATCAACTTATCTTGAACTTACTGACTGGTAATTTCCTGGCAAGGAAAGTCACAGAAAAACAGGCAATGGCCAAGAAGCCCATGTAGCACAAGACACCATAAAACACACCCCTCATTACATTGTAATATTATTTCTTCAACAACTGACTTACTATCAGCATCTGGAATTTGGGGGAGGGTGGGTTGAGTAGAGAAGCTTAAGCAGATTCCCAAAGGTTGTTCATAAAATAAGAATGTCAAATCTTTGGGAATACACACATTCTGTTTCCAGTTTGGATAATCTTTACTGGTGCATTTATAATAGTCATTCACATCTGAAAGAAGAAAAGATGTAATCAGACCCAAAAGTATGTAATCAGACCCAAATTTCTCAAAACATACAGTAGTTGCTTTTATCAGAGTTTAGTGTATGTATTTCTTCATTGCCCTATTCTTTGCTGATCCTGTAAAATATGTAATGAAAAATTATATATTTATGAGCAGGAAATGCAGACTCGTAATGCCTATGAAGTTTATTATATATGAGAAAAATATATTTCTTTTAACAGCAACAAAAAAGAGCCTGCAATAAACCCAGATGCCAACTTTGCTGCCACATACACCCGGACATACACCCGGACAACACCATTACTGGCCCCAACAACATCACACATAACATCTCGGGACTATTTAATTGCTCATCGTCTAACATTGTGTATGCCATCAAATGCCAACAGTGTCCTTCAGCTCTCTATATTGGACAAACAGGCCAAACCTTACGCCAAAGAATAAACGGACATAAATCAGACATCAAGAATCACAAAACAGAGAAACCAGTAGGAGAACACTTCAATCTCCCAGGACATTCTATACAAGATCTCAAAGTAGCTGTTTTACTACAAAGGAATTTCAGAAATAGACTGGAAAGAGAAACTGCTGAATTGCAACTCATTACCAAACTTAAAACCATGGAGAGACCTGGTCTGAACAAAGACATTGGATTCTTATCTCATTATACATGACTAAGCCATTTTTCACCTTCTCACCACTTGCCTTTTCCTGTAAGACCTATTGCAGCCGTTAAGAGTCGTCAACAGGCTCATCTCAGCTATCTGCCAATCACCCATTCCCACCACCCTTCTGAGTAATACCCCTCCCCACCTTCTCACTATATAGAAGGATCTGGCAACTTCCGTTTCAGTGTATCTGAAGAAGTGTGCATGCACACGAAAGCTCATACCAAGAACTAACTTAGTTGGCCTTTAAGGTGCTACTGGAAGGAATTTTTTATTTTAAAAAATAAAAAGTAACAGTAAATAAATAGTAACAATCATTTAACAAATAAACATTTTAAAATAGTAAAGAAAAGAGAACGCAAACAGAACAGACAAAGATACATTTAGGTCCGTATTCTCTTTGGATGTCCAATCAGATACCTATATGAAGCTCACAAACAGGATTTGAACACAATAACTGTTTCCTGATCATGTTTCCCCACCACTGATATTTAGAGGGATATCAGCTTAGATCCTAAAAATAATGAGTGGTGTTCAATGAAGTTTTATTCAAAGTAGATCTATTGGAATTAATGGACCTGACATCACCAAGATAATTAATTTCAATATGCCTACCGTGAGTACAACTTCATTGCATATCATATAAAGCCGTAACTTGGAAGTCAAATAGAATCCATTCCAGAATTCTGTTTGACTTCCAAAACATTTAGAAACCAAAGCATGGCTTCTGATTGGATGCAGGAAGCTCTTGCAACCAATTGAAAGCCATGGAAGCCCCATTGGATGTTTGGCTTCCAAAAATAGTTCGCAAACCAGAACACACACTTCCAGGTTTGCGGCGTTCAGGTGCCCAAACATTCAAGAACAAAGCTGTTCAAAAACCAAGGTACGGCTGTAACTTCATCCACCATGAAAATAATTTAAAAAAATTAAAAAATTATTGGTGTTCCTTTTACTGGCTTATTCTGTTTGTCCTCTCACTTCCTCTCCTGTCTAATGTAACTGTGATTTGTGCCCTGAGGACCCCAAGCCCTTTCCAAGTAAATAACTTCAACGGATACATAATTTTAATTTAAGTTTTAGGGCAAAATTTAGGCCACAACTTTATTGATTACAAAACAAATTGAGCGGTATTGGCCTAGGCATTGGCCAGGGAATATAAGTGATTCCTGCCTATCTAGCTCGCATTCTGAAAGGGTAAACACCAAACCAGGGTAGCAATATTGGTGAAAATCGATTGAAGCTCACCCCATGGTTCCTGTCGTCCTGGCATTGCCCTAGCCCCTCAAGCTGACTTTGGACGAGATCCAGGACCCCCAGATTACTTTACTGGAATACCCTAATTCTGGAGGGGCAGGTAATGGCCACACCTCCCCTTCCACACATTTCTATAAACCAATGCCTAACCACCAAACCTTACAAAGTTGTGACGATTGCTAAGGGGGTAGGCGAAAACCAAGTGGCCGAAGCTAATCTGCCAAATGGAAAAATTCCTACCCAGTGCTTGCTCCAAAGCAGGCAACCCAATCCAAAGCAAGGCCAATGCAGCAGCACCAAATTGGGGGTGGGGTGTTTGGCAGCGCGAACCACTTCAAACCACTGATTGTGTCCTAAAACAGGCATAGACAAAGTCTTGTACTCAATAGGTTTTTGGACTCAAAATCCCATCTGCCTGGTCTGTCATCAGTTACGATGGGGTTGGGGGGGTCTAACAACTTTTGGAGGATTCACTTTGGGTACCCCTGTTCTGCAGCAAGACAATCTCATGCTCAAACACCCCCTTTTTCCCTGGCTCTGAACAAATTTCTTGTTTCTTACAGCCAATTCAGTTGCCCCTTGAGATCCTTAATGGATTGGAAAAAGTAAAAAGTAAAAAGTTAATTTCAGACATGAAAAACATGTCCTCAGTAATTCCACATGGAATGCTCCTTGTTGAATTGGTGACTTCTTCCTTTTTAATTATCCAAAGTACTCTAATTAACAAGCTACTTTTCAGCCCTACAGTGCAGTTTACTGTGGACTCCAGCAAAACTAATAGCACAGTTCTGAATAAATATATAAATATACCCTCCAGAAATCTAGGACTGGTTTAGGAATTAAGACTATTAGACAATATTGTGTCAATCTGATTTCTGACCCTATATATTTTAGTCCTGAGCTTTTTGAGATAAAAATAAGAAATCTGCATCTAGAGAAAACATTTCTGCCCACAATGCTGTTATTGTTCCTCTTGCTTCTGGTACTGCTTCCTCACATGGTAAGCAAAGCGCACATCATTAAGTGCATGGTTGATGATCCACACCCTCCGCTTCATGAGTACCACCAGTCAGGAGACCTAATCATTGGAGCTATCGCTTCCCACACTTTCATCATCTCCAATGCAATCAGCTTCATTGAAAGACCCCCATCACCTTTGCCTGAAGAGCTTGCGTAAGGGCTTAACTATAATATTTTGTAAACTAATATTAGTTATTAGTCTTAATTTTCATTCCATTAAGTATTTGTTTGAAAGGCAATAATCTATCCAAAGAAACAACTGTTATTTAAAAAAAGAGGGAAAGCTATGCCCAGTCATTTGTATCAAATATCATATCCTGAAGATCTTAAATTATACCATTTTGGAACACCCTGCTCTGAATTGCTACTTTACTGATAAAGAATAGGAAAGCATATGTTTTGATGAACAATGGTAACATTTGGTTGTTGTTGATTTAAAATTTGTGTGGGCCACCGAAAGGTAAGGTTACCTCAAGAAAATTGTTAGATGAATATGAATAATGAGATGAGATATAGAATACATTATTTTTATAACATTTGCAATACTTTTTACAACATGTAATTGTTCCTTATGATTCAGAATACAACTTACCTTCTAGTGTAGTACCTAAGAATTATCAGCACATCCTGGCCTTGGTATTTGCAGTAAAAGAGATCAATGAAAACCCTCAGCTCTTACACAATGTCACCTTGGGCTTCCACATCTATGACAGCTATTTCACTGACAAGTGGACCTACCATGCTACAATGCTACTCATATACACCTTGGGAGGTTTTGTTCCAAATTACAATTGTGATGTCCAAACTAACCTGATTGGAGTCATTGGGGGACTGGACCCCCCAACCTCACTTCAAGTGGCAACACTTGTGGATATTTACAAGATTCCACAGGTATGCTGGGTCTCGTGTGTGTGTGTGTTGTTCTATGCAGTGCTTTTTGTCTTCTTTGAGAAAAAAAGGTGCCAGGACTCACCATGAGGTTGTTACAGAAAATGCCACAATGTTAACATTTGGAGAGAGAAAGGTTCACCTATGTACCATTGAATACCCCCAGTAAAAGCACTGGTTCTATGTGTACTTTTACAGTTCTAGTACTTTGTCACATTTCCTCTTTCACATCTGTGAAATAAACCTCTGTGCATGTTCTTAAATTACTTAAAATAAATAAATCCCTAGTTGTTATTTATGCTACTGAGAAGTTGACTGGCTCAGCCACATGAACCTCTACTGAAAGGAAAAGCCACTAACATTTCAAGTTTACTGAAAATATTACTGACAAAAAGTGGGTGTATTTTTCTTCGAACATTCTGTCTACTCAACACTGGTCCTACTCATATTAAACCATTGAAGTTAATGCACATGCATTATGGAGAGTCATTCATTTCAATGGGTCTACTCTGACTAGGACTTCATAACATACTGTTGCCTACCATCCCAATCTCTGAGCAATTTGAGGTTCCAGGCGCTTACCCAGGGTTTCTCTTTCCCTTGAAATAAAATGCAGTGGAGACGGCATAGTCTTTATGATACATCGTTTGCTTATGCATATATACACCCTGAGCCTATGATGGAGAGGTTCACAGCATTAACACACCAAAAGGATCTTGCTTCTCCCATGGCTGCAGTCTTGGATTCATTAACATCCCAAAGGGTCTACTCCAATAGCCACAGCCTCTGATTCAAGAAGAAATGAAGCATGGCTATCTCTCTCTGGCTTCCTAGCCTGCTATTTCCAGCTTCTTGCTGACACACAAACAGAACTCAGCTTTGTCTTGGTCATTTCTAACTACCGTATTTTTTGCACCATAACACTCACTTTTTTCCTCCTAAAAAGTAAGGGGAAATGTCTGTGCGTGTTATGGAGGGAATACCTATGGGTGGCATGCCTACGGATTTTCCTCCTCTAAAAACTATGTGTGTGTTATGGTCAGGTGCGTGTTATAGAGCGAAAAATACGGTAACTTCCAATGAGTTGAGAGAAGGGCACCCACCCAATTTTTATCAGACACAGAGACACTTTCTTTGTTACGTTAACGACCCATACTTAGAGGACTGTTAGCAAGAAGCCTGTCTGGGTATTTAACGACTTGAATCCTCCCTTAGATTTAAACATTTGCTGGTTCTAGCTGTTAATAACCTTCTAAGGGTCTTATGTATGTAGGCATACAACCTACTTTCTCCTCCAAATTCACAAGAATACAATCCCATTCTTTCCTTTCCACCCTTTTCTTTAGCTCATCTATGGCCCTGCTCCAGTGATGAATGATAAAACGCCAGGCATCCCATTCTACCAGATGGTGCCCAGAGAAGACAGTCAGTTTGCAGGGATTCTTTCTTTGCTTCTGCATTTCAGGTGGACTTGGATTGGACTACTAACTATGGATAATGACAATGGAGAAAGATTTGTGCAAAGTGTAGTTTCGCCTTTTTCCCAGAGTGGTATCTGCTTTGCCTTTATAGAAAGAAGCCAAACATTTACTGTTGTCACTGATATTAATGACATGTTTAACAAGGGGGGTAAAATACATGACAAAATCATAGACAGTAAAGCCCATGTAGTGGTGGCATATGGAGAATCCTATGGGACTGTGTTGTTGAGATGGTTTCCATACCTGTCAGAACAAGATCATATAAAGAAGAAGTCAAAAGGTATAGTGTGGATAATAACAGCCCAGATGGACCTCACTTCAATGGTGTATCAGAGGACTTGGGATACAGAAATAATCCATGGATCTCTCTCATTTACAATTCACACCAATGATCTACCAGGATTAAAAGAATTTGTTACAAGTAGAAACCCATCCAGCACCACAAAAGATGGTTTTATCAAGGACTTCTGGCAACAGGCCTTTGGCTGTGTATTCCCAAATACAGATGTGGTCAAGTTGGATGGAGACATTTGCACTGGGGAGGAAAAGCTGGAGAGTCTCCCTGCATCTTTTTTTGAAATGAGCATGACCTCCCACAGCTACAGTATCTACAATGCTGTCTATGTTATGGCCCATGCTTTACATGCTATGTCCTCATCTAGTCTCAAGCACAGTGTAATGAAGAACAGAGGCATGAAGAAATATCAGGGCCAATGCCTTTGGCAGGTAATGAATATTAGAGATAGAGGAAAAGTCATTCTATTTATATTTTAATGTATACAAACACACTCCCCAAATTAAAACATAAATATGCATGCAGCTTTCCTCTGAAATTGGAAATTATTCTAATTTTACAATGGTGTTCTACAATCGAATAATGTGAACGAGAAAGGAACATATATTGGGGGCAATGTGAGCCCCAAAATGTGAATTTTAATGAAAATAGCATTCATAATATGTTCTATTTGGGAAACCTCGCGAGTGGAATCTATTTCACATTTATCATTTTGCATACAAGCTCTAATTGCAGTATTTTCTAATTCTTGCTCTTTCCCTTTCAATTCAGCTCCACCGGTTTTTGAAAGGTGTCTCATTTAACAACAGTGCAGGGGGGAAAGTTTCCTTTGACCAGAATGGGGAGTTAGCAGCTGGTTTTGATATCATGAACTGGATTTTCCCCACAAACCAGTCCTTTCATAGAGTGAAAGTTGGGAGGCTGGATCCCCAAGCTCCTCCAGACCAAGCGTTCAAAATCAACGAGGATGCTATAAGATGGCACAGGGGATTTAACCAGGTAGAGACAATTTTGGATAATACTCTACTGCCCCTATTAAATGCTGGATTTTGTGAATGTTGTGTAACTTTCGAGAATTAGTCTAGATTTTAAGGGCTCCAAGCTCCTTATCATCAAGATTATCATTAACCCCTTTCACTTACACTTTAGGCACAGCCTCTATCTGTGTGCAGTGAGAGTTGTTACCCTGGTTCTTGCAAGACAGTGAAGGAGGGTGAGGCATTTTGCTGCTATGATTGCATTCCATGTCCAGAAGGAAAGATTTCAGACCAGAAAGGTAAAAAAATGTTATATACAGCATTACCAGAAAGATATAGCTCAGCTTCCTCTAATAATTAGATATTAAGATTTGGGTTTCTTTTTGAGCAGCAGCATATCAGCTGAAGAAACACTTTTTCATGCCTTTCAAAACCAGACATTTCTCTCTGTCATCAGAGTTGAGCTTAATTTCCTTAAATAGATTGTCCTGGCTTTCATTTGTGCACCAGTGGATAATTTCTACTGCAACATTTAAAAACATGTGGTTGCAATGTCTTAATGTCTTCTTAAATCAGACATTTAAGCATTGGAATATACTTGAGCTTAGCCTTGAATATTGTTGTAGGTTTGGAGGTGATAGTGCATTGAAAGATTCCATTGCTAACTGGGCAGTTGTAAGATAATGTCCTTAGTGTGTCACTTAAGCACCTTCATAAGGATCTCTTTAATTAGGTAATGGCTGTGGCTGGGCATTATGACCCCCATCCTAAAATAATGATTTGGATTACAAGAGCTGCAACTAAGTGATGGTTCCTTCTGGACAAATGGATGGGCCTTCCCCCATCCCACCCCACCTGGCAGGTAGATGGAGAATCATAGCCTTGTGGAGTGTGAGAGCTGAGCTGGAAGCAGGCAGAAGGCTGAGAAGTTAAGAGACAAAGACATGCTGGATTTGTGCTACATCCAAAGCTGTGAACCATGGAGAAATGAGATCTGTAGATGCAGTCAGTGCTGTGAGTTTCACCATCTTAGGACTGTGGTGACAGTTAACTTTGCTTTTAATGCCCCTCCACACCAAACCCGCAACAAGATTCTAGGCTAAGCTCCTTACAATACTCAGATGATTTACATAGGCATTAAAAGATTACAGCCATATGTTTATTGTGTGGTGCTATAATTTCTAGCTACACAAAGATTCCATCCTTTTTTCAGATACAAGTGATTGTCATAAATGCCCAGATGAAAAATATCCAAACAAAAGACAAGACCAATGTATTCCGAAGGACGTCAGCTTCTTGTCTTATGAAGAACCTTTGGGCCTCTGTTTAGCCTCTTTAGCTCTTTCATCTTCTATGATCACAACTCTAGTGCTTGCAACATTTATAAAACACCACAATACTCCCATTGTCAAAGCCAACAACCGGGATCTCACCTATACTCTCCTCATCTCACTCCTGCTTTGCTTCCTTTGTGCATTTCTGTTTATTGGAGAACCCCGTATGGTGATGTGTCTCTTCCGACAAAGTGCTTTTGGCATCATCTTCTCATTGGCTGTGGCTTGTGTGCTGGCAAAAACCATCACGGTAGTTCTGGCTTTCATGGCCACCAAACCTGGATCCAAAATGAGGAAGTGGGTGGGAAAGAGTCTGGCCAGCTGCATTGTTCTTTCCTGCTCCCTCCTGCAAGCACTTATTTGTACTGTTTGGCTTGCAACCTCTTCCCCATTCCCAGATGTTGACATGCACTCCTTCCCTTCAGAAATTGTGTTAGAATGCAATGAGGGGTCTGTGATTATGTTCTACTGTGTGCTTGGCTACCTGGGATTCCTGGCATTTGTCAGTTTCACTGTGGCTTTCCTTGCCAGAAAGTTACCTGGCAGTTTCAATGAAGCCAAGTTCATCACTTTCAGCATGTTTGTCTTTTGCAGTGTTTGGTTATCATTTATTCCTTCCTACCTGAGTACAAAGGGAAAATACATGGTGGCAGTGGAGATCTTCTCTATTTTAACTTCCAGTGCTGGACTGCTGGGTTGCATCTTTTCCCCAAAATGTTACATAATTGTCTTGAGACCTGAGTTGAACAACAAGGAACAGCTGATCAGGAGAAAACCTCAAAGAATGTAATTGTCCATTTTGAAATATGTAGAATAATACATTATGACACCTTTAGAGGAAAAAGAAGGGGAAATCTCAGGGGAATTGTTGAATGAACCACCTCCACAAGGGAGACTTTTTCAGTTTGAGTTCTTGAATACCATTGTAGCCTATTCAAGAATTAGATTTTTTTTTAGAACTATCAGATGGCCAATCCTTGGACATGGAGCCAACAGAGGCAACCTCCTCTAAAGACACCTTTTGATATTTACAGTGTCTACAATATATATTAAATGAAACAAGCAGATCCTGCTATAGTTGAAGGTGATGCATCACAGATATATCATGAAGAATAGTCAGTCAGAATTATGATGAGATGAGTTTGTGATAAGTATTTATTCCTAAACCAGCTCTTAATGGCTTATGCCCAGATGAGAATATAACACCTTAAAGATAAACAGAACCAAGAGATATATAGAAGCTCAGCATCCAGTTGGGACCCAGTTTATTAAAGCAGCTATTGGAATACGGGAGCCTCCCAAAACCAGTTGTTCAGAGAATTGCCAGTTAAGGGAACTGCCCTAAGGCACATTTAAACGAAGCTTTTACGGGGTTTGCAAACACAATACATTACTAAGTCATAGCATTCATGCATGCATCAAGAGAAGTCACAGGTCAAGGGGTTGAAACTGTCTTGCTTCACTGCCTTATCTCCTTTCCTTCATTATCTTGTGTACCCAAGTACTCTGGAGTCTCTGAAATCATGCTTCACCCACCTATCGTCCATCTTCCTTGACAATCAGTTTTCCGAAACATCTTTAACTATTCTTACCAATTCCTACAATTTGGGGAATCTCAATGAAGGTAGAGCATGTAGCCTAAACATCCTGATTTGTTGTGCCCTCAAACTATTCAAACAGTCCTTTAGATATAGACAGGTGAGGAATATAGTAGTTCAGAGGTTCTCACAAAGCATCATAAGGATACAGAAATAGAAGAATCAAACCATTCATTTATACATAGTTCATATAGAGAAAATAAATGCAATTATCATAAATAGATAATTATAATGAGTTGCTAATATATATATATATATATATATATGCCTGTGTGTGTGTGTGTGTGTGTGTTTGTCAAGTTGGTAATGTGCAAACCACCTAAAATGCCAATATAAGAGTTCAACTGAAAGTGAATGGCCTTAAAGGAGTGGCACATAGCTGGAATGATGATCAACCACATGACTTTTAGGCTTCAATTGCCTGTAACTATGAAGATTCACCCTGTCTTCCACACATCAGCCAACGTGCCTTCACACCCTTATCAGGCACCTAGACATGCACCTGCACTTCCTGTCATGGCAGAAGGAGAGGAAGAGTACGAAGCAGAATTAATTCTAGACTCCAGGATGTAAAGAAAGAAGTTGTGATACTTGATTGCATGGAGGGAGTATGGTCTTGAAGAAAGATCATGAGAGTACACAGAGCATGTCCATGCCCCACACTTGCAAAGGGTGTTCCATACTGTTGGGAAACTGTGTACGTGCAGCTACTCACACAGAGTCAATTAAGGTTTGGCAGACAGCCAGAAGGTCATGTGAAGGAGTAAGTCTGCCTGGTGATAACAGAGACATGGAGACAGTTCCCTGATTGGTCAAGCTCTCTCAAAGGAGTGATAATTAATGGCCTACTAACTGGAATGTGTTATTTCAGAGTTCAGAGGTTCAGAGTTCTGTGTGTCAGTGTAGGAGTTGGAGGTTGTGAGTTGTGAGTCGTGTATGAGAGAGCTAGCTAAAGATCCGTGTTCTGTTCCTGTAAATAGTCCACTGTATATAATAAAGACCTAACTACAAGTTCCTGGTTCCTGCTTTGTCTATCCTGTCTGCAGCCAAGTCGCCAATTGCTTCCGTGGATTCTGCGTGAACTCTGCTAGGTCTGGCTAAGGTCCTGCAACTAGTCAGAAAGTTGTGAAACACCAAATAGGCTTTGCCAATGCTACCCCAACCAACCAAAACACCGAGGAGGAGGAGGGCTCTGGAGAGAAGGATGATGTCAGGGACTCGGCAGAGGAGGAATGGTGGAGACAACCACGCCAGCCTGACCCTTCCAGAGAAGAGGAATACAGTTCAGAAATACAACAGGGGTCTGAGGGAGGTCACACCTCAGAGGTAGATGAGGGCAAAAGTGGAGAAATAATGGCAGAGGTGGAGGAGGAGGAAGCACGGGGGGGGGGGGAGAGCTGATGGAAACAGTGTCTTTTATAAAGCATTCTAGGACACACACCCCTCCCAGAACCTGGCAAGCCTTGCAAGTAGCTTGCAAGTGAAGAGCTCAGACGCAGAGGGCACTTGTCAGCACCCATAGAGATAATGAATGAGGAAGAGGGAGAGACAGTGTGTGCGTGTGGAGATTTACCTGGGATAATGAGAATGTGTTCCAAACCCCTCTCTGTAAATACTGAATAAAAAGCAGATGGTGAGAAAAATGTCCTTGTCATTGTATATTTCTGGGGAGTTGGCCATAGGAGCTTCTGGCTGCCGCCTGACAATTCCAGATGTATGGCAACCCTAGGAAAATACCTCTACTAAATATTGAATGTATCAGTTTTTATCACTGAGGTTCATTCATAAGGTAGATTCATTGGACCCATTGCTGAAATACAGGTGGGTTGTGGGTTCAAGCCCTTCATTGGGCAAAGATTCCTGCATTACAGGTGGTTGGACTTAGGGTTTCATATTGTCCAATGAAACTAACTTTGATTCTGTGCTCATTTAAAACTGGAAATCATCCCTAGCTAATTTTCAGTCATTCCTATTCACCCAGAGAGAACTTACTTCCATGGCTAGCAACACTACAAAACTCAACACTGGCCAACTGTCATGGAACAGATTTGGGGCACTCCAAACTTGGCAGACCCACTCCATCCAAATAGGGCTTGTGGAATGATGAACTGGTTCTGGGACACAATGCCATGCCAACTCTTACCCTGCCTGCTGCTGTCAATAAAGATTTGGCCTGCTTTAATCCCATCACTATTGTACAATCTTGTTATTTGCTGCTCTCATGGATCACATTATATTCCTGCCTGGGCAATGCAAAAGAGGAAAATGTTGTGTTGGCAGATTTGCAGTTCATATGATGTTATTTAGCTGTGTGTGTTCAGCTCTTGCCTTTATTGTTGCCCCCCTCCCCCGATTCTGTATTCAAATAGAATTGACTGTGCTGACCACTAACTTTGGCTCTGCTTTTCATTAGCTCTATTTCCATCCATGGCTGGCCTCTCTGCCATACAAGTTCCAATGGGCACCAACTTCAAACCACTGATTGTGTCCTAAAACAGGCATAGACAAAGTCTTGTACTCGATAGGTTTTTGGACTAAAAATCCCATCTGTCTGGTTTGTCATCAGTTATGATGGGGTTGGGGGGGTCTAACAACTCTTGGAGGAACCACTTTGGGTACCCCTGTTCTGCAGCAAGACAATCTCATGCTCAAACAACCCCATTTCCCCTGGCTCTGGGCAAATTTCTTGTTTCTCACAGCCAATTCAGGTGCCCCTTGAGATCCTTAAGGGATAGAAAAAAGGAACAAGTCAATTTCAGACATGAAAAACATGTCTTCAGCAATTCCACATGGAATGCATCTTGTTGAATTGGTGACTGCTTCCCTCTTTAATTATCCAAGGACTCTAATCAACTGAGATACTTTCCAACACTACAGTGCAGTTTACTGTGGACTCCAGCAAAACAAATAGCATAGTTCTGAATAATTGTATAAATATACCCTCCAGTAATCTAGGACTGAGGTTAGGATTTAAGACTATTAGACAGGAATGTGTCAGTCTGATTTCTGAGCTTTTTGAGATAAAAATAAGAAATTTGCATCTAGAGAAAACATTTCTGCTCACAATGCTGTTATTGTTCCTCTTGCTTCTGGTACTGCTTCCTCACATGGTAAGCAAAGCGCACATCATTAAGTGCATGGTTGATGATCCAGATCCTCCGCTTCATGAGTACCACCAGTCAGGAGACCTAATCATTGGAGCTATCGCTTCCCACACTTTCATCGTCTCCAATGCAATCAGCTTCATGGAAAAACCCCCATCACCTTTGCCTGAAGAGCTTGTGTAAGGGCTTCATTGTAATATTTTCAAACTATTATTCGTTATCAGTCTTAATTGTCATTCCATGAATTGTTTTGAAAGGTAATAAACTATCCAGAGAAACAACTCTTTTTTAAAAAAAAAGATGTGTTCTGACGTTTGTATGAAATATCATATCCTGAAGATCTTAAATTATACTGTTTATTTTGGATAGGATAATATATGTTATGAACAATGGCAATGTTTGGTTGTTGTTGCAAAATTTGTATGGGCCACCTAAAGGTAAGGTTACCTCAGGAAAGTTTCTATATAAATATGAATAATAATAATTAATAGACTATATACAGAAAACATTATTTTTATAAAATTTGCAATACTTTTTACAACATGTGATGGTTCCTTATGATTCCGAATACAACTTACCTTCTAGTGTGGTACCTAAGAATTATCAGCACATCCTGGCCTTGGCATTTGCAGTAAAAGAGATCAATGAAAACCCTCAGCTCTTACACAATGTCACCTTGGGCTTCCACATCTATGACAGCTATTTCATTGACAAGTGGACCTACCATGCTACAATGCTACTCATATACACCTTGGGAGGTTTTGTTCCAAATTACAACTGTGATGTCCAAACGAACCTGATTGGGGTCATTGGGGGACTGGACCCCCCAACCTCACTTCAAGTGGCAACACTGGTGGATATTTACAAGATTCCACAGGTATGATGGGTCTCTCTTTGTGTGTGTGTTATACAGTGCTTTTTTTGTTGTTTTGTTTTTAAGAAAAAAAGCTCACCATGAGATTGTTACAGGAAATGCCACACTTTTAACATTTGGAGAGAGAAAGGTTAACCTATGTAACATTGAGTACCCCCGGAAAAAAGCACTGATAGTATGTGTACTTATACAGTTTTAGTACTTCATCACATTTCCCTTTTTATCTTTTTTTTTAGTATACAAAGAGAATAATATGGCCATTCCTTCCTATAAATGTCAAATGTAAGTTGTGAAATCTCTGTGCATGTTCTCAAATTACTAAAAGAAAAATCCCTACTTGTTATTTATGCTACTGAGAAGTTGACTGGCTCAGCTACAGGAACCTCTGCTGAAAGAAAAGCCACTAACATTACATGTTTACTGAAAATATTATTGACAAATTGTGGGTTTATTTTTTCTTCGAAAATTCTGTCTATAGGTGGTATTCAACACTGGTCCTACTTACAGGTCTATTAAACCATTGAAATGAATACACATGCATAACTGAGATTCATTTATTTCAGTGGCTCTACCCTGAGTAGGCCTTCATAAAATACTGTTGCCTGCCACCCCAATCTCTGGGCAGTTTGAGAATCCAGGGGTTCCAGGCACCTACCCAGGGTTGTGTTTCCCTTGAAATGGGGTAAAGTGGAGACTGTGTAGTCTTTATGATACATGGTTTTATGCATATATACAACCTGAGCCTATAACGGGGAGGTTCACACTCTTGCTTCTCCCATAGCTGCAGTCTTGGATTCATAAACACCTCAAAGGGATCTTACTTCTCCTATAGCCACAACCCCAGATTCAAAAAGAAATCCAGCATGGCTGTCTCTTTCTGGCTTCCCAGCTTGCTTATTCCAGTTCACACACACACAACTCAGCTTTGTCTTTTGTCATTTCTAACTACAGGAACTACCAAAGAGTTGAGGGAAGGGACCCTACTCATTTGTCATCTGATGCAGGGCCACATCCATTGTGGCTATATAACAACTTTAACCCTTCCTTCTATTTCTTGCTTGTTCTAGCAGGACAGCTCCCCTTTTCTGTGGAGCAGGGGTGAGCTGACTGTGGGAGGGGTTCTAGGACCTCACAGTGACCCAGCAGTGGGCGGAGGGATGCTCCTCACATCAATAGGACACCCCGCCGCATCACGCCCCCCTGCTGACAAATTGGCTTAGCCGGGGCTGGGGGGGTGGCCATGTGCTGTTTAAACTGTAGCATGGCTGGGAAGGCAGCCTCCATTAATCTGCTTCATCAGATCTCTACCCTTGTTTTCCTCGTCGTTTCCTGCTCTTGCCGTCAGTCTTTGTTTTGTTTCATCATTGCTGTCTTCCCCAGCAAAGCTTTCTACATCTACACAGAAAGTGGCTTCCTCTTGTCTGTGTGTGCCAGGTGCCCGCATCTAGTGATCTGCAAAGCCCTAGGATCAGGCAGCGCGTTTCTCTGCTGCTGAAAGGAGCTTGGCCATCGGGCGCATGCACGCTTCTTTAAAGGATTGGGCGAGGTCATTTGGAATCCCCCCCTTTCTTTTACAAAGCCTTCGTATGCTGCGTGTGTTTGTTTCCCTCATTATTTAAGTCATTTCATTTTCATGTGTTCTTGGCAACCTCCCCCTTGGAGATTGGGTGTGAATGTGCTTACTTTTGTGTTGTTGCGATTCTTGTCGTTTGGCTTTGGATAGCTGTGTGCCTTCTACTCTGCAGCTTGGGGTGTGTGGGCAGGCTGGCCATTACCCCTTCTTTTTGCCTTGAGCTTTTGTGGGTTTACTGTGGAGAAGCAGCCTTCCCGGCAGTTTGGAGCATGTCTGTGTCCCACTGCCCTTAATTTAAGTTTGTTCTCCATGGTGTACCATTCAATCAGTTGGAAGTTAGCAGTGTTTCCTTCTGTTGCTGGTTAGAATCCTCAGGGTGGGTTTTTGTTTTTCCTTACCTCTTCGTCTGAGTGGTTTAAGCATTGCACGTGGTGGCAGGCCTGTATATGCAATACTAAACCGCACAGCTGCCGGTTTGTGTATTCCAGGGGTTGTCAACCTGCCCCTACCTCCCACTAGTGGGCATTTCAGGATTCTAGGTGGGTGGTAGAGGGTTCTACGGCACAAGCTGAATCCTCCTTCCATTGAGCACTGGTGGGCAGTAAGGAATTTTTACCATCAAGAAAGATTCATTACTGGGCGGTAGGTATAAAAAGGTTGATGACCCCTGGTGTAGTTAATCCTGTCACTGTAGACAATATTGAGCCAGGTGGCTGCTTGTCAGTGTAGATGTTTTTTATGATAAGGATAGTTGCTTGTCGGTGTAGTCATTATTGATAATAAGTCCCGCTTCCTGTGGGGGTCTTACTTGTTATTGTGGTTTGCGTTGCTGAAAGTCAGTGCAGACAATATTGAGCCATGTGGTTGCTCATCAGCATAGATTTACTGATACCCTGGTGCATGCTGTCCATTACTCTACACAATACTGATTGGTGTTGCTGCTGTTCAGTGAGGGCAATTTTAGTTTGCAATTTGATTTATTTGATTTGAACCACATGGTTAAGAACCTTCTAAGGGTCTTATGTATGTGGGCATCCAGCCTACTTCCTCCCTCAAACTCATAACAACAAAATCCCATTCTTTCCTTTCCACCCTTTTCTTTAGCTCATCTATGGCCCTGCTCCAGTGATGAATGACAAAACGCCAGGCATCCCTTTCTACCAGATGGTGCCCAGAGAACACATTCAGTTTGCAGGGATTCTTTCTTTGCTTCTGCATTTCAGGTGGACTTGGATTGGACTACTAACTATGGATAATGACAATGGAGAAAGATTTGTTCAAAATGTGGTTCCACCTTTTTCTCAGAGTGGTATCTGCTTTGCCTTCATAGAAAGAAGCCCAACATTGACCGTTGTCAATGATATTAATGACACATTTAACAAGGGGGGTAAAATAGATGATAAAATCAGAGACAGTAAAGCCCATGTAGTGGTGGCATATGGAGAATCCTATGGGATTGTGTTCTTGAGATGGTTTCCATATCTGTCAGGACAAGAACATATAAAGAAGAAGTCAAAAGGTATAGTGTGGATAATAACAGCCCAGACTGACCTCACTTCAATGGTCTATCAGAAGACTTGGGATACAGAAATAATCCATGGATCTCTCTCATTTACAATTCACTCCAATGATCTACCAGAATTTCAAGAATTTGTTAGAAGCAGAAACCCATCCAGCGCCACAGGAGATGGTTTTATCAAGAACTTCTGGCAACAGGCCTTTGGCTGCATATTCCCAAATACAGATGCGGTCAAGGTGGATGGAGACATTTGCACAGGAGAGGAAAAGCTGGAGAGTCTGCCTGCATCATTTTTTGAAATGAACATGATCTCCCACAGCTACAGTATCTACAATGCTGTCTATGTTATGGCCCATGCTTTACATGCTATGTCTACATCTAGTTTCAAGCACAGTGCAATGCAGAACAGAGGCATGCAGAACTGTCAGGGCCAATGCCTTTGGCAGGTAATGAATATTAGAGATGGAGGAAAATTCATTCTGTGTATATTTTAATGCATACAAATCCACATTTCCCAAACTAATACAGAAATTTAAATGCAGCTTTCCTCTGAAATCCAAAATTCTTCTGATTTTACAGTGTTGTTCTCCAATCGAATATTGTGAGCAAAAAAGTAACATACTGTGAACCCCAAAATTAGCTTTTTAATGAAAATAGCATTCAAAATACGTTATATTTGGGAAACCTTGCAAAAATGGAATCTATGTCACATTTATCATTTTGCATACAAGCTCAAGTTGCAGAATTTTCTAATTCCTGCTCTTTCCCTTTCAATTCAGCTCCACTGGTTTTTGAAAGGTGTCTCATTTAACAACAGTGCAGGGGGGAAAGTTTCCTTTGACCAGAATGGGGAGTTAGCAGCTGGTTTTGATATCATGAATTGGATTTTCCCCGCAAACCAATCCTTTCATAGAGTGAAAGTTGGGAGGCTGGATCCCCAAGCTCCTCCAGAACAAACATTTGAAATCAATGAGGATGCTATAAGATGGCACAGGGGATTTAACCAGGTAGGGACAATTTTGGATAATACTCTACTGCCCCTATTAAATACTGGATTTTGTGATTGTTGTGTAACTTTCGAGAATTGCTCTCGATTTTAAGGGTTCCAAGCTCCTTATCATCAAGATCATCATTAATCCCTTTCACTTACACTTTAGGCACAGCCTCTATCTGTGTGCAGTGAGAGTTGTTACCCCGGTTCTTGCAAGAAAGTGAAGGAGGGCGAGGCATTTTGCTGCTATGATTGCATTCCATGCCCAGAAGGAAAGATTTCAGAACAGAAAGGTAACAGCATTACCAGACAGATGTTGCTCAGCTTCCTTTTAATAACTGGACATGGAGACTTGGGTTTCTTTTTGAGCAGCAGCATATCAGCTGAAGAAACACTTTTCCATGCCTTTCAACAGTGGAATTTGCTGCCAAGGAGTGTGGTGGAGTCTCAATCTTTAGAGGTCTTTAAGCAGAGGCTTGACAACCATATGTCAGGAGTGCTCTGATGGTGTTTCCTGCTTGGCAGGGGGTTGGACTCGATGGCCCTTGTTGGACTCGATGGTCCAACTCTATGATTCTATGATTAAAAACCAGATAATTCTCTCTCTCAACAGAGTGGAGCTTAATTTCCTTACATAGATTGTCCTGGCTTTCTTTTGTGCACCAGTGGATAATTTCTAGTGCAACATTCAGAAACAGATGGTTGTAATGTCTTAATGTCTTCTTAAATCGGACATTTAAGTATTGTCATATACTTGAGCTTAGCTTTGAATATTGTTGTGGGTTTGCAGGTGATGGTGCGTTGAAAGATTCCATTGCTAACTGGGCAGTTGTAAGATAATGACCTTAGTGTGTCACTTAAGCACCTTCATAAACACCCCTTTAATTATTTAGGCTGTGGCTGGGCACTAAGACCCCCATCCTAAAATAACGATATGGGTTACAATATCATTATTGTAATCTGGCCAGTACAAATAGTACTTTCTGGGCAAATGGATGGGCCTTCTGGCAACTACCTGATGGGTAGGTAGAGAATCATAGCCAATGTGGTGTGAGAGAGCTGAGCTGGAAGCAGGCAGAAGGCTGAAAAGCTGAGAGACAAAGACATGCTGGATTTGTGCTACATTCAATGGAGAAATGAGATCTGTTGATGCAGTCAGTGCTGTGAGTCTCACCATCTTAGGACTGTGGGGACAAGTACTTTTGCTTTAATGGGCCTCCAAACCTGCAACAATAGCCAAGCCTGATCTCAAGTATATTAAAATACTCAAATGTCTGATTTACAAAGGCATTAAAAGATTACAGCCATATGTTTATTGCATGATGTTGTAATTTCTAGCTACACAAAGATTCCATCCTTTTTTCAGATGCAACTGATTGTCATAAATGCCCAGATGAAAAATATCCAAACGAAAGACAAGACCAATGTATTCCGAAGGATGTCAGCTTCTTGTCTTATGAAGAACCTTTGGGCCTCTGTTTAGCCTCTTTAGCTCTTTCATATTCTATGATCACAGCTCTAGTGCTAGCAACGTTTATAAAACACCACAATACTCCCATTGTCAAAGCCAACAACCGGGATCTCACCTATACTCTCCTCATCTCACTCCTGCTTTGCTTCCTTTGTGCATTTCTGTTTATTGGAGAACCCCATCTGGTGATGTGTCTCTTCCGACAAAGTGCTTTTGGCATCATCTTCTCATTGGCTGTGGCTTGTGTGCTGGCAAAAACCATCACGGTAGTTCTGGCTTTCATGGCCACCAAACCTGGATCCAAAATGAGGAAGTGGGTGGGAAAGAGTCTAGCCAGCTGCATTGTTCTTTCCTGCTCCCTCCTGCAAGCACTTATTTGTACTGTTTGGCTTGCAACCGCTTCCCCATTCCCAGATGTTGACATGCACTCCTTCACTTCAGAAATTGTATTAGAATGCAATGAGGGGTCTGTGATTATGTTCTGCTGTGTGCTTGGCTACCTGGGATTCCTGGCATTTGTCAGTTTCACTGTGGCTTTCCTTGCCAGAAAGTTACCTGGCAGTTTCAATGAAGCCAAGTTCATCACTTTCAGCATGTTTGTCTTTTGCAGTGTTTGGTTATCATTTATTCCTTCCTACCTGAGCACAAAGGGAAAATACATGGTGGCAGTGGAGATCTTCTCTATTTTAACTTCCAGTGCTGGACTACTGGGTTGCATCTTTTCCCCAAAATGTTACATAATTATCTTGAGACCTGAGCTGAACAACAAGGAACAGCTGATAAGGAGAAAATCTCAAATAATGTAATTATCCATTTTGATTTTGATTTTTTCTTTTTAGTTTCTCCACATGGTTGCAAATTTTAAGGTGAAGGCTGAATCAAACATTCCCTAGGAAACCCACAAATTACATTTCCTTTCATAATAGTACAGTATAATATTATTCTCACATGATTGCTATTGAATACTGAAAGCAATTCTTGTCTCCCTGTGGAAGTTTTCATATCAGCAAGTGACAGTTGGGGTTCCACAGGGTTCCATTCTGTCCCCCTTGATGTTAATCGTTTTTATAAACAATATGTCTGTGGGAATTAAAGGGATTGTCATCAAATTTGGAGGTGACTCCTAACAAGGAGGGGTTCAAGATGGCCTTAGCAGATGGGAGAACTGGATCCACACTTACAAACTGAATTTCAATTGTGACAAATGCCTTTCTGCCTCAACATCAGGAAGAACTTTCTGATAATAAGAGTTGTTTGTAATGGACTCCCTTGTGAGGTTATGGACTTTCCTTTATTGGAGGTTTTTAAGCAGAGGTTGGATGTCCATCTGCCATGGAAGCTTTAGCTGAAATTCCTGCGTTGCAGGGGGGTTGGATTAGATGACCCTTTGGGTCTTTCCAACTCTACAATTCTATGATTCTATGAAATACATAAAATAATACATTATGGCACCTTTAGAGGAAAAAGAAGGAGAAATCTCAGGGGAATTGTTGAAGGAAACACCTCCAAAAGGGAGACTTTTTCAGTTTGAGTTTTTCAAGGTTATGGTAGCCAAAGCAAGAATATGTTTAGAACTACCAGATGAACAATCCAAGGGCACAGAGACAACAGAGGCAACCTCATCTAAAGACACCTTTCAATGTCTACAAATGTATATTAAATGATACAAACAGCCCCTTTATAATTCAAGCTAATGCATCACAGAAATAATGTGAATGATAGTGAGTCAGAATGATGATGAGATGAGTTTGTGATGAGAATTTACTCCTAAATCACCTATTAATGGTTTATGCCCAGGTGAGGAAATAGCATCTTAGATAACCACATAGCCAAGAGAGATATAGACGCTCAGCATCCCCTAGGGACCCAGTTTATTAGAGGAGCTATTGAAATAGGGCAGCCTCCCTAACCCAGTTGTTCAGAGAATTGCCAATTAAGGGAACTGCCCTCAAGTCACATTTTTAAAAAGCTTTTATGGTGGTGTTCAAGCACGATACATCATGCATGCATGCATAAAGAAGGGTCACAGGTCAAGGGGTTCAAACTGTCTGGCTTCACTGTCTTATCTTCTTTCCTACATTATCTTCTGTACCCCAGTACTCTGGAGTCTCAGGAATCATGCTTCTCTGTAGTGATCAGGTGGGATTGCTATGAGGAATTATAACAAATATAGAGTAAGCCATCCGTGTCAGCAATGAAAGCATTGCGTTGACTGGGTTTAAACTATTTTGATATGATTTTTGATCAATCCACACCTCTGCATCCCTGTTCCATTTCTCTCTGCTTGATAAGTCACGTACACAGACCAGCTGCCAGCTGCTTCGCCAGGCAGGCATCCTGGGCCATAAAAGATAGTGGGCAGCTTCTTTGATGTAGCCTTTCTGATATGTTAATCTTAGGGCCAGAAAACAGATTTTCACATAAAGGTGATAATGATCTCTATCCTCCTTACCATCCTTCTTATCATGTATATTGCTTGTTTATGACCTTCGGGGTTGCTGGATGCGCTCCTTTGTAGTTCTGTTTTATTTACCCCAGAAGTGCATGTTTAATTAGCTTTTGTAGTGTAACTTTGTCCCCATGTGGGGTTTGTTGAAATGCTCAGAGGAAATCTGATTGGTTCTTATGAACACAGTGCAAAAAATTCTTTTGTGAATAAAACGACCTGGGCCGGAGGGTGGACAGGGATTATTATTATATGCACCCTTCCCAGAGTCTTGCTGGTTCAAGCCTCTGTGTGTATTGTTATTAATCAGAGTTCAATCCTTCCTTTTCTTTGGGAACGCCTCACTTCACCCACCTATCATCCATCATCCTTGACAATCAGTCCTCCAAAACATCCTTAACATACTATTCTTACAGTTTCCTACAATCTGGGGGATCTCACTGAAGCTTGTAGCCTAAACTTTCTGATTTTATATGCCCTCATGCTATGCAAAAAAAATCCTTCAGAGATAGATAGGCAAGGAATTTTGTAGTTCAGAGTTTGTAGTTCAGAGTTTCACATAAGGAACCATAAAGAT
The DNA here is from genome assembly GCF_965112155.1 of Podarcis liolepis. NCBI lineage: Eukaryota > Metazoa > Chordata > Lepidosauria > Squamata > Lacertidae > Podarcis > Podarcis liolepis. Next base: position 23,366,568 of record NC_139573.1, on the reverse strand, counting down.
ACAGAAAAAGAAGAATCAAACCATTCAATTATACATCTCTAAAACTAATTTTATATCTCAAGTTGGTAACGTGAAAACCACATAAAATGCCAACATAAGAGCTAAACTGAAAGAGAATGGCCTTAAAGGAATGGCACATAGCTGGATTAATGAACATTTTTATATCAATGGTAAGATTATGAAAATATAACGTAAAATTAAGGAAAACAGAAACAGCCTTCATTTGGTGGTACAAAACTCTGTGGTAAGAAAATGTTGTACTACAATTTACATATAATCTCCAGCTACAGATATGGCCACCAGCTCTTTATAAAGAAAACCACATTTATTTAGGATTTATTTAGGATTTGAGCTCCTAGGAGTCATCATTCCACACAGAGGGAAAGGAAATAGAGAGAACTAGAAATACTCATTTTGATTGAGTTATTGTGAAAGAGACAGATAGAAATAAATTTATTCAAGCTCTACAAGCAATGGTGGGGGTGTTTGTGGGCAAAGTCAACTGTGCTAGAGATGATGAAACTGTGCCATGCAATGCCACCTATGATGAGGTCTCCTTTTTATTATATTCATGAAGTGGATGGTATGGATTATGGACATGGCAATGTGTGCACTGTATACCATGCGAGGAAGCAAACGCACCCATGTCAATGAAGTTCTTTCGGCACAAATTCTCCAATAGCCAACTATTTTCATTTTTGAAGCCTCAAGTCTAATGTGTAAAATATCATAGAGCAGCCTGCATATCTCACTCTCTAACTGTAACTCTAAATGTTCTAATTTATATAATCCATCGCAGCATGCTATGTTTTCTAGTGGTGGTTGCTGACATGCTGATGAATTTGACAAGCCCTTTTGATAATATGAAGTTAAACACCAGCTCAAAATTTGTTATTCCCTGTGAAATTACTGAAGAAAATACATTTGTCCCCTATGAAAAGAATCAACCCCCCCCCCTTTACTTGGATTAGAAGGGACATGGGCTTACGTTGAAAAAAATGCAGTATGTTATGAAGTTTGCATTTAGTGGATCTTGGAGTTTCCTGATCCAGAAGGGCTGTGTTTGTGTAATTCTTTCACCCTGGCTGAGCTAGGGTGCTATAACCTAAACTGGCATAAATCCAAAAAGGGTGTGTTTGGAGAAGTGGTGGTGGGTAGGACAAGGAGAGACTTGCATCTATTCAAACTCAATTCAGCTCAGGCATGTCATCTAGGGCCCAATCCTCAAAATCCAGGCCCACACTCATCTGATGTCTTACCTGACAGAAAGCCTTCTCAGAGGCTCCTGAACGGAATTGGAATAAGGAAAACTTACACTGACATATTGGTATAAATACAAGCTTGCTATAGCTTGTCTTTGTAGAAGTCCAAGGTGTTGTCTAAGAGTCAGAGAAGAAGTAAATATGTTTAATGCTAGAACTGCTCTGTTTAGGAACATATGTATGTATTTTGAAGATGTATATATAGATCATCAGTGAAAATTCTTAGGCAAGGTGATATGAAAGAGTAAAAACAAAACAGCAGGATCACCAGGTAAAGGAAAATCCATAATATTCATCAGAAGATTTCAAATCAACTTAACATTATAAAGTGTGATGCCATGGCAGATAAAAAGAATTTCACTAGATTGAATATCTTTCATGTTTACCTCTTTGTGGGCATGTGCTGTATTGTTTTCAGTAATTATGGTTCCAAGTAAAGAAAATGTGTTCATTGTTTGTCATGTTTTATTCTACCTAATCCCAAAGATTTCACATAGTCTGAGGTTTCAGTCACACACAGTAAGCTCCACACTGCAGTCTATAGCTAAATGCACAGACATTTCAGTTATTCAAGTTTTCCTTCTTATCAGTTGTTCCTTGTTATTCAATTCGGGCCTGAGCATAATGATGTAACATTTTGGTGCAAAAATGCAACCCAGCAAACCAGCACTAGAGGCCAAGATAGAGAAAATCTCCACTGCAACCATGTACTTTCCCTTGGAGCTCAGGTAGGATGGAATAAAAGACAGCCAAACACTGCAAAAGACCAACATGCTGAAAGTGATGAACTTGGCTTCGTTGAAACTGTCAGGTAACTTCCTGGCAAAGAAAGCCACAGCAAAGCTGGCAATGGCCAGAAAGCCGAGGTAGCTCAACACACAGTAAAACATAATTACAGACCCCTCGTTACACTCCAGTACAATTTCCTCAGCAAATGAGTGAATGTTGGTGTCTGGGAATGGGGGAAAGGTTACCAACCAAACAATACAAATTCCGTTTTGGGCAAAGAAGCAAGGTAACATAATGGAATTGGTCAGTCTTTTCCCCACCCACTTCCTCATTCGAGATCCTGGCTTGGTGGCCATGAAAGCCAGAATCACTGTGATAGTTTTTGCCAACACACAAGAAACAGCCACCGAGAAGATGATACCAAAAGCAGTTTGTCGAAAGAGACATGTCACCTTCCCAGGTTGGCCAATAAATAGCAAAGCACACAGGAAACAGAGCAGAAGGGAGATGAGGAGAGTGTAGGTAAGGTCCCGGTTGTTGGCTTTGATGATGGGAGTGTTGTGGTGCCTCACAAACATTCCTAGCACCATAATGGTGATCAAAGATAGGGCAGAAGCCAAACAGGATAGACTGATCCCCAAAGGTTCTTCAAATGACAAGAAGGTTATAGCCTTGGGAATGCATGCATCTTGGTTTTTGTTTGGATAGTCTTCATTCCTACATTCACAGCAGTCACTCTGGTCTGAAAAAAAGGGGTCTTAAGCTTTAAAAGTCATGAACTGCACCAACACATTGATGCTCTGAAGTGTCTGTTCTCCATTGTTTTAGAGTTTTACTGTTTATAGTAGCAAATTTACAGTGGTTTTGAGGATTCAGAAGAGTTCCATATTTGTTGCTTATTTGGGTTGTCTTTGGAGAAGTTTGCAATTTGTTCCTTGAGGAAATGAACTCTATATTTTTAAAATAATTCACATACCCTTTTCATAGTATTGAAAGTATCCCAGAGATCTGGGCATATAAAACAAAATAAAAATTTTATATTATATTATAGTATGCCAGAGATCTGAGGCTATATCACAAATAGCACTGTGGCAAGTTCATGGTTTCACACACAAAAAAGTTTGAGTTATGAAGCAAAGACTTATTGATGTTTCTTTAAAAAAACATTCAGGAAATTTCAAATGGATAGCATGCTTCCATTGAATCTTTTAAGGTGCTGTACCAACAGAATACCTATTTAGCAAGAACATCAGATATCATCCCAATTTAAAGGAAGTTTGTCATGCCAAGCCAATTGGGTGTTTTGGGGTTTTTCATAAATAGAAATTGAGTAAGCATCCAATGTATGTAGAACTGAACTTGACTTAATACACACTCCTAAATAAATATTCCTAAATAAAAGTCTAAGCAGGTGTCAGGGAACTGCCATCAGTGCCGGAGGGAGAGAGCAAGTTCCAGAGGGATCCCAGAGAGCGCAGCCCATCTTCTGGGGAAGGGAATCAGCTTAGCTCCAGTGGAGAAGGGGGACAGATGGAGGAATCAGAGAGGCGGTCACATGACTCCTTGCCGGGGACCAGCGGGGAGAGGAAGGGTCCTCCGCTGCCTACGCCCTCCTTGCGCACAAGGCTTCCGCACAGGGAGAGTAGAAGGAGACTGGGCGTCAAAGAACTTCTTTGCTGGAAGAAGTTTAAGAATCGCCCACTGACGGATTCTGCCAGCGATTGAGACAGCCACGGGTGAGTGGCTGTCCGGACAGGAAAGGTTCACTCAGGCAACCCAGCCAGGTGTTGGCACAGGCTTACGCACGAGCAACCCCTAGAACCATTATAGCAATCCGTCAGTCCCTGACGTTGCTTGTGCGCAGCCCCGGAGAGGCAGCACGATGAGCCAAACAGAGCCGGCCGGAGGAACAGAGCAAGAAGCCTTGGTGCGAGGTCTGGTCGAGAGGAACCGAGACCTGGAGGTGCATGTAGCTACCCTGACGGCGCGGCTGGAGGAGAGACGGGCTCAGGATGCACAGGTCACAGCCAACCCAGTAAGGGAGAAAGGTTCAGGGGCTGGTACACAAATTTGGTAGAAAGCCCCAAGACTACAATGCCTTCCGAACGGAAATCCAGTACGCTTTGGAATTGCAGAAAAATGACTTTGCTGATGACGGGGAGAGGGTGGCTTACATTGTGGGACATCTGCAGGATGAGGTGCATGAGTGGATCAGGCCCCTAATGGCGACGCAGAATGATGCATTGAAAGATCTCAAGAAATTCTACCTGGGAATGGATGCGATGTTCTCCAGCGAGGTTGAGCAAAGCGTGACACAACGGGAGCTGATGGGGTGCAAGCAGGGGAGCCTGTCCGTCAGAAACTACAGGTCGCGTTTCGTGATGTTAGTCCACAAGCTCGGGTGGGATCTGGGCTCTGAACCAATGCAAATGTTTAAGGCGGGTTTGTCCCCTGAAGTGAAAGACGAATTGTCCCGAGCGCCCCGCCCGCGGTCGATGGATGAACTCACAAAGACTGTGCTTGCGATCGGTGTACGCCAGGAAGTGCGGGCTCAAGAGAAGCAGGAGATAAGGTAGGAACGTTTCCATGACAACCGCATTCCTGAGATGCCAAGGGAGCCTTCCCAGGTGGCGGAGCCGATGGAAATTGATGCAGCGCGCGCACACGAAGTTTCAAGCGCTGGTGAAGGTCGAGAAAGGGAGGGAAAGGAGTGGAAAACTACCAAGAAGTGTTTCCTCTGTCAGCGACCGGGACATTTTGCAAAGGTCTGCCCTCAACGAAAGGCCTGGCAAGGCATGATGGGGGCTGCAGGCCACGACGAGAAGGGGGAGGAGGGGCAGGTGCAGGGAAATGACAATGCCTGGCTGCCAACCAGCAGGGCCTGCAGCCAGGCCAGCAACCAATAGAAGTGCCCAGCCTGACCCCCCCAAGGCAGCGATAGCCATAGAGGTGGTGCTAGAACTCCTAAACGGGCACCCCGTCAAGGTGGAGGGACTGCTAGATTCTGGCAGCTCGTGTAATTTCTTCAGCAGAGACTTCGCTCTGGAGCACCAACTCCACCTGTTGCCACTAGATTTTCCCTTGCAGGTGACCACCATCGAAGGCAGGGAGCTCCTGGGAGGGGAAGTGACACACCAGACACCGCCAATGCGAATGAGGGTCTCCAGGCACATGGAAACCATTGCCTTTCACGTGGCCACGCTGGCAGGACCCCCAATAATACTGGGAATGAGCTGGCTGGCAATACATGACCCGGTGGTGTCATGGCATCAGCGGTCGGTCACCTTTGGGTCAGCTTACTGCTCAGAACACTGTCTGGGAGGGAAGGAACCAAGAATGACTGTAGCCAGGGTGGCAGGGTTGGCCCTGGAGCAAAAAGGGCAGGTGCCACCACAATATGCTGATTTGAAGGAGGTCTTCAGCAAAAGGGAGGCAGACAAACTGCCCCCCCACAGGCCCTTTGACTGCCAAATCAACTTGCTTCCAGGGGCTCAGTTACCAGTGGGTAAGCTGTATGCCATGTCCGACCGGGAGATGCAGGAGCTGCGGCAGTTTATTGACAAGAACCTGAAGAGAGGTTTCATAAAGGAATCTAAGGCGGTGGGGGGCAGTCCAGTGTTCTTTGTGGACAAAAAAGAGACTAATCAGCCCAGATTAGTTGTGGATTACAGGGCCCTAAACCTGGTATCAGAACCCGTGACTTTCCCAATGCCCAGGATTGACGATATTTTGACACGTGTGAGGCAGGGGAAGATTTTTACCAAGCTGGACCTCAGGGGAGCATACAATCTGATTAGGATAAGGGAGGGGGACAAATGGAAAACGACCATGTTCATCCCCCTGGGGGCTTTTGAGTACTTCGTCATGCCATTTGGATTACAATCGGGATTGGCCTGCTTTCAAGCCTTCATGCACCATGTGTTGGGGCCCCTGGTGTACAAGAATTGTGTAGCCTTTTTGGATGACATCTTAATCTATTCGGATGAGGAAAAGCAACACGTCAGAGACGTCAGGGAGGTGCTACAGAGATTGAAGAAGCATCAGTTGTGGGTCAAGCTGGAAAAATGCCAATTCCACGCCAGGGAGGTCGAGTTCCTGGGGTACAGGCTGTCAGACAAGGGACTAGCCATGGATCCGGGCAAGTTGAAGGCAGTGCTGGAATGGAAAGCCCCAAAAAACAGAAAGGATGTGCAAAGGTTCCTAGGCTTCAGCAACTTCTATAGGAAGTTCATAAAGAACTTCGCTCACTTGACAGCACCCATAACGGACTGTCTTAGTAGCAAAAAGAAGTTCGCGTGGACAGAGGGAGCACAGCAATCCTTTGAAAAACTGAAGAGGGTGTTTGCCTTGGAAGAGCAGCTCCTGCACGTGGATCCGGAGAAGCCCATGAGACTGGAGGAAGCTGAGCAAGTCAGAGCAAAACTACACAGTGTATGACCGAGAACTGCTTGCTATCTATTCGGCATTTGAGCAATGGAGACATCTGTTGATAGCGGCGCGGCACAAGATCCAGGTCCGAACTGACCACAAGAACTTGGAATACTGGCGGACCGCGCAAGTGCTCAACCAGAGACAGATCAAATGGTCCCAGGAGTTCGCCAAGTTTTCCTTCGAGATCTGATACGTGCTGGGAGAGGAAAACGTAAGGGCAGATGCTCTCTCCCGGAAACCAGAGTACATGGAAGGAGAGGGGCCACCAGAGACCAGGCACATGTTCCCCGAGGACCGGTGGGTGTGGGGGGGGAGCGTTGGTTGGGAAACGAGAACTGGCAGGGCTCACCAGAGACAATGAGTTTGCTCAGACAAAAATCAGGGAACTCAGGGACGGAAAGGAAGTCAATGGAGGGTTCGAGGAAAAGGAAGGGCTGTTGTACTATAAGGGGGCGCTGTATGTACCGGGGGAGACTTTGAGGGGGAAGGTACTTAAACAACTCCACAACAACCCAACAGCTGGGCACTTTGGACAGCACAAGACCATGCTACTTGTCACCAGGCAGTTCTGGTGGCCAAAGGTGAGGGAAGACGTAAGAGAATATGTACGAGGGTGCGACCGATGCCAGAGGGCTAAGGGGGAAAGGGCTGTCCCCACGGGGTTACTGGAACCCTTACCCACACCGGATAGGCCCTGGGAGGTGGTGTCCATTGATTTTGTGACAGATCTGCCCAAGTCAAGGGGAAAGACAGCGGTCATGGTAGTAGTCGATCTACTGACAAAAATGTGCCATTTCGTAGCTTGCTCACATGCAGCAACGGCAGAGGAGACAGCCAGACTGTTTGTGGATCACATTTTTAGACTGCATGGGGCTCCCTTGAGGGTAATCTCAGATCGCGGGAAACAATTTACATCCCAATTCTGGTGGAAACTCATGAGCTTGCTACAAGTCGAGGTGAGTTTCTCGACGGCGAGGCACCCAGAAACCAACGGACAAGCCGAAAGAGCTAACGACATACTCCAGGAATACCTACGCTGCTATGTCAGTGAGAGACAGAACGACTGGGTAGAGAAATTAGTTTTGGCTGAATTTGCGTACAATAACGCTGAACACGTGTCCACGGGAATGAGCCATTTCATGGCCAATTACGGGTGTCACCCCAGGGCATTCCCAGGGCGGGGGGAGGAAGGATGGAGCGTACCTGTGGCTGAGCAATTTGTGGAGGAAATGGAGGCCTTACACCAGCAACTCAGGCTGAACTTGGAGCGGGCCAAGGAAGTTTACAAGAGGCAGGCAGACAGGCACCGTCGGGAGGGGGAGGCCATACGGGTGGGAGACCGGGTGTGGTTGTCATCCCAAGAGTAGCCCCTAAAGGGAGGGTGCAAGAAGTTGCAGCCGAGGTGGCTGGGGCCTTTTGAGGTAATACACCAGGTGAACCCAGTGGCATTTAGACTCAAGTTGCCTGACAGCATGAAGATACATCCGGTGTTCCACACGTCCCTACTTTCACCTTACAGGGAGGGGCGGGAATTCCCGGGATGGGAGGGAGGGGTTACCACCCACCTGCGGGTCGAGGAGAGGGAACACGGTAACGAAGCCACGGAAATACTCGATTCAAGGTGGTGAGGTTGCCAGGTAGAGTACTTGGTAGCCTGGGAGGGGGAACCTAGGTCGGAAAACACGTGGGTCCCTGCTGAATCAATCACTGATGGGTATCTGGTGGAAGAATTCCACAGTTTGTTCCCGGATAAGCCCAAACCATTAGCTAGATTTTGGGAGGAAGAATTTGGACCCACAGACGATGAAGGGGACTTTGTGGGTTTTCCTGCCTCCGAAAAGGAGGGAGAGGAGGTGTCCGAGGGAGAAGAATCAGACTGGGAGGTTCAACCAGCAGGAAGAGATCCGAGTGGATGGGAGGCTGGTTTTGAATCCTCAGAAGAGGATGACAGCTCTTTCAGGGGATTCCCCGCATCGTCGGCCGAGGAGAGAGAGGAGGTTGTGTTGGAAAATCGCGCCAGGGGTGGGAGGGGTCCTGAGGAGTAGGTGGATGTCAGGGAACTGCCATCAGTGCCGGAGGGAGAGAGCAAGTTCCAGAGGGATCCCAGAGAGCGTCCCGGGATTGGGAGAGGCAGCCCATCTTCTGGGGAAGGGAATCAGCTTAGCTCCAGTGGAGAAGGGGGGCAAATGGTGGAATCAGAGAGGCGGTCACATGACTCCTTGCCGGGGACCAGCGGGGAGAGGAAGGGTCCTCCGCTGCCTACGCCCTCCTTGCGCAGAAGGCTTCCGCGCAGTGAGAGTAGGAGGAGACTGGGCATCAAAGAACTTCTTTGCTGGAAGAAGTTTAAGAAACGCCCACTGACGGATTCTGCCAGCGATTGAGACAGCCACGGGTGAGTGGCTGTCCGGACAGGAAAGGTTCACTCAGGCAACCCAGCCAGGTGTTGGCACAGGCTTACGCACGAGCAACCCCTAGAACCATTACAGCAGGAATGGAACATGATCTGTTGATGGAAATAGAATAGATGGGAAAGTATTAGAATTTTTTTTTAAAGTATTTTATTGTGAACAGTAAAAGAGGGAGGGGAAAGTAGCATTTTGAAAGGGGGGTGGAAAGTCAATTTTATAAATTGTGTTAAATTTGAATAAATTTGTTGTTAACCTGTTAAAAATTTGGATAATTAATAGAAATTAATTGGTGAAATAAGTAATGGGCCAGACAGGCTCAGAGGAGGAGCCCACCCCCTTGTCACAGTCTGTCTGCTTGGAATTGATACACAGGGGGAAGCTAGTGGAGCAAGGCGGTGCCAGTGGTCAGTTTCAGCAATGGCTCCAGCTGAATGGGATGAGGCAGAGGAACTCTGCTGTGTTGTTACTTTCTCTGAATAAAAGCTAATTGCACTTCATGCCTCATGTTCTTTCCTGCCCTGTAGATGATCTGTGCTTGCCTGAAAGCTCCTTGACATATATCCAGAAGTGGCTTTAACATCATGTTAAAGCTCAAGTTTAATGTGAAATGGAGCAGTTAGACAAAAATTTTGAAAATGGAATAGTTCAACTATACAAAATATTACTTACCCCTTTGTTCTGAAATCTTCCCGTCTGGACATGGGATGCAATCATAGCAGCAAAATGGCTCCCCCTCCTTCATTTTCTTTCTAAAGCCAGGATTGCAATGCTCAGTGCATAAAGAAAGAGGCTGGACCTATTTCATACCGGAAATGACAGGATATTAATCTTGAGAACAATAACATTGGAATCTTAATGATACGAGGGCTTTTATATGATATTGAAGCAGCATGGGAACTACTCTTTTAAGGTTTCATCTTATGCTGCTGTGCTAAACTTGGAAATGCTGGGAGGTTGATGGGGAGAAGAATAGGCATGTTCCAGACCCAACTGCTTTGTGCTTCAAGATGGATGCTTATTGTAGGATGGGTACTCATCATGAGAACCTAGGAATAGTTCTGCCACATCAGGGCCCTCTAGAGCAGCATTGCCTTCTCATACTGGCCATGATAGCTGCTTTCTATCTCTACTGCCTCTGAATGCCAGTTACTGGGAATCCCAAGTGACATTGGGATTTCTGAATGCCAGTTACTGGGAATCCCAAGTGACGTTGGGCTGGTAACAGGATGGTGGACTACATGTGCCATTGGCCTGATCCAGCAGGCTCTTTTAAAGTTTTTTATTATTATTATTGCTGACCAAATGCCTATGGAAAGCCCAGAAGCAGGACCCGAATGCACCAACACTCTCTACTCATGGACCTCCAGTGATGGTGAATGTTGGAAGGTTCAGGACCCTGACTTCCACAGGAGGCAGTGATGGCTACCAACTCAGATAGCTTTGGAAAAGAAGAGGTCATCAGTGGTCACTCAAAACTGAACTATTTTCCAAACACAAAATTGGATCCTACCTGATTAAACCACTTGTGCCATGTTATCACATCCTCACTGATGCTGAATGCTTTTTCTGGAGGACCCTGGGGATCTATCTTCCCCACCTTCACTCTATGAAAGGTTTGGTTTGGGGAGATAATCCAGTTGATAATATCAAATCCAGCCACCAACTCCCCATTGTGGTCAAAGGAGATCTTATCCCCAGCACTATTGTTAAAGTGGATACCTTTCAGAAAATGATGCAGCTTGATTCAAACAGAAAAGGGAAAAGCTTAGAATAATTGGCAGTTTCATGAAATCTTTAGCCCCAATTACTTGGATTTTTCTTCAGAAAGGGAGGCACACTTGTTCCAGGTGGTTCTTGGTTATGTGGACGTTTCCAGACATGCATTCTTCACACAAAGACTAAGTACTAAGCTACCAAACCCTTGCTTCCATGTTGCCAAACCTAGAGGCAAGAATACCTAAATTGGACTTTTGAGACTGATATCTCTGCCAACTACTTAATGAGCAAATGTTTACAGCAGCAGCATCAAGGCTTTTCAGTGTATGCAAGAGAGCATGAATGAATTCTTCCAAATAATTTTTGAGTCCTGAAAATGAGGTATCAAACAAATGTAGGTTAAAATATTCAGAGTGTACAGTCCTGTGGCTTTCTGAACAGATAAATGGCACTCTACAAACAAAAACCAAATAAATACCCCTACTTTATGCACTTCCTGGTGTGGTGTGCTCAGTGATGGGTCAAGGGAAAGTGCTTTGAAGCAGTGGAACACACCTGATCACAGTTAATGGGAACCAGGTGAGAGTGAGGCCGATGCTGACTCCCCAGGAAAGGTTTGAGAGGAGTTCTCAAACCGAAGGGCACTGAGTGTATGGAAAGGGGTTTCTCATGGTTTTGGCACCATTTAAGTGGGAAAAGATGGGAGAACCTCAGTGCAAAAAAGGGGGGCATTCCCGACTGTGAAACACCTCAGGACCCAAGCAAAACAGCATCAGGTCTCTCTGAAATTAAGACTAGGATATGAAAATCTATGCTTCCCAAGGAAATTACCAGTTCATAACTAACAGAAGAGGGAAGTAAGTGACTTTATATTTACGCTAAAAACAGAAGCGCAAGGCAGAGAGATCCACCTCTGCGCAGCTTTTAATATTGTGACTGAAAAGCTTTACGAAAAGGAATACATCAACAAGAAGCAAAAAGCATATCAAGCAACCCCGGTAGTGGCGAGAATAACATCAAATATAAACTTACATGTGAGCAGTCTGATGTGGAAAGAGAAAGTAAAGGAGGAATAGGAGAAGCAATGAGAGAAAAGTGAAAGTTAGACAGAGAGCCAGTGTGAAAGTAAACCTTCACGCAGAAACTAACGTCTGGGGAGCCTCTCTGAGGCTTTGAACAGCAGAGGGAGGTGTGTGGGGAGTCGTGGGAGCAGTGGCAGACGATGGAGGAGAGGGAGGAACAGGACGACAAGGGATATGGAGAAAGATTGGGCTACATACAAACAGAAGAAGAACATGGTCAATTAAAATTAAAAGCCTTTGAGGAAATTAAACAACATTTTACTGGCTGTCTGCAATACCATCAATTAAATGATATATTTAATTAGGATAAAAAATGGATTTGGAAAAGAAGAATCCAAATTACAAAACACAAAGAAAGTATTATAAAAAACTTATAATCTGTTGTTAGAATGGGAATTAAAGGATGAGGAAGTAAAGGGGGTGATCGTCAGGGAAAGTAAAGGAGGAATTCAGATGGAGCAATGGGAAAAATTGTGGAAGCAAGACATTAAATTTACTGCCTGTTACACAATTAGAGAAAACCTGATGAAGATGATGGACAGATGATATATGACTCTCGTCAGACTAGACAATATATACATATTAAAATCAAATAAGTGTTGGAGATGTCATGAGGTAGAAGAAACAGTGTATCATGCATGGTGGGGATGTGGGAAAATTAAAAAATTCTGGAGCAATATTCAAGAATAATTAAAAAATATATTTAAAACATCATTTGAGAAAAAGCCAGAAGCATTTCTATTAGGCTTAGTTTCAAAGGACATCCCTGCTGCCTGATTACTAATACCTAAAAATTGGAAAGGTGACAAGTTTTCATCAGTAGCAGAGTGGCAATACAAGCTTTGTGAATTAATTGAATTGGCCAAAATGACAACAGCTATTAGATTCCAATCAAATCAGAAATTAAGAAAAGAATGGGAATGTATGACAAAACATTGTTCCAAAACAAATTCATTGATATGCATTGTCTTAAGTTTGTAAAGTTAAGGTTAAAAGATGAAAAGGGATTAATGGGGAATATGTAAATAACTTTCTTTAACACAATATTAAAGGAATGAAAAACAATGGAAGCTGAGCACGGGTGGAGGGAAGTCACAATGGTACAAATATGAAAAATAGATAGATTTATATATAGATAGAAATAGATATATATAGTCTGTATTGCAAAGAATGATTAAAGATGTAATTGAATGTAATATTGCAAAATAAAATGAAAAAAAAGAAAAAAAAGAAATACTCCTACTTTATGCTTTCATCTTTGCTAATTCATTCTTCAATATTCAGTTAATAGACGTATAAAACAGATCTTATTTTTAAGAATTGACTTATGTTCATCCTTCCTTCTGAAAATAAGTACAATTTAAGTCATATTATATATATATGACTTCATATAGTTAATAGTTGGAAATTAATTCCTAAAGTAAGATGGAAGATTTGCTAGTTTGCTAGAGATGCCTTTGAAAATATTATGTCTATATAACCATTCAGAGTTTGAAATTGTACATCATAATTTACTGTAGCTTTTAATAAAAGGGAGTAAGAGAATGCATAATATATCCATCTATGAAATGGTTTCTCTGATCCTTAATGGACTTGTTTAAACACTGGGTCAGAGGCAGATCTTTTGGCTTCCAAATATTGAAGGTCAATCTATCAACAATGCTGTTTGAATATAATTTAGAAAATTGTTGTATTCATCAGTCAGGAGAAATGTTGCAGAGGAACTTAAAAATAAAAGATGAAAATGAGAGAACAGGAGGAGTTTGGGGAGACATTTTATTTTGCACGTGGCAGCCTGCTACTACAACCACCTATACTGTATCATAAAGCATAAGGATGTTTATAGCATTACCTGCCATGCGTGTTTATCCTGAAAATTAAGCTCCCTTTTGTCCACCAGCAATTTGTGAATGAATCTAGATGAGCACATGGAATGTAAAGCATAAGCCATAGCATATACAGCATTGTAGATGCTATAGCTATGGCCAGTCAAACTCATTTCAAAACAAGTCCCAGGTAGATTTTCCAACTTCTCTTTTCCTGTGCAAACATCCCCATCCATCTTGTTCAGAGCTGGGTCTGGGAACACACAGCCAAAAGCCTGTTGCCAGAAATCCCTGATAAAACCATCTCCTTTCGTGTTGGAAGGGTTTCTACTCTTAACAAATGACTTGAAACCTGGCAGATCATTCGAGTGAATAGTGAAGGATAATACACCATGGATTATGTCTGTCTCCCAAGACTGTTGATAGACCATTGAAGTGAGCTCCATCTGGGCTGTGACTATCCACACTTTGCCTTTTTGTTTATTTGTTGTATGTTTTGAGAGATAGGGAAACCATCTCAAAAACACAATAAGATAAGATTCTCCATAGGCAACCACAACGTTGGCTTTGCTATTGATCACTGTTTCATGTATTTGAGATCCTTTCTCTAGTCTCTCATGAATGTCAGTGATAGTCGTAAATTTGCTACTTCTTTCTATGAAAGCAATACAGACACCATTCCTGGAGAAGACTGGAAACACAGTATGTACAAATCTTTCTCCATATTCATCATTGGAAGTAAGGATCCCAATCCATATCCACCCAAAATGCAGAAGTAAAGAGAGAATGCCTGTGTACTGAAGAGTTCCTTTAGGGGCCATCTGATAGAAGGAAAGACCTGGGGGTTTATGATTTATCACCGGAGCAGGGCCATAGATGAGCTAAACATAGATTTTAAATTGGATAGATGTTAGTATTCATATTAGCATTGTCACCACCATCTTCAGTGTTTATGAAATTACATGTCACTTTCAGGAGCTTCAAAGTTCTTCACATGCATTACACCAGAAGTCTTTACAACTATTTCGTTAGTAAACTTTATTATTTTTACAATATAGAAGTTCACACACTATGGATAAGGAATTAGTAATAGAGTTGGTTGATATTGTAGCCAAGATAAAGTGTGTAACGGTTCAACTTGTTACTTCCCTCACAACTCCCTTTCTCTCTTTTTTAACCCAGCCATGCTGCATTCCACATGGGACTGGTAGAGTGAAGTGTAGGGAGTCCAACAACACTTGCAGCCAGAGCCAATGACCAGCAGAGCCATCTATTCTTAGTTTTGTCTCCAACCTGCTCTTTGTTGAGTTCTACAGGAGTGACATTGAGACTAGGAGGAGGAAGCTCACAGGCAGTGCTTCATGGACTGGTTGTAAGTAAGAACAAAGGCAGATGATTGAAGGCAAACTGATGTTGGTGAGGAAGAGTCTCATTCACAGTTATGAACCGGACTCTACTGCTTTGACTATTACACAATACCAGCTAATGAAGGGAAAATATCTAAAGGAACTAGGTGGGTTTATATTTGTATGCTCAAGCACAAGCAAATAAAAACACAAGGACATAAGAGCCCTGCTGGATCAGGTTGAAGGCTAACATCCTGTTTTCACTAACCAAATGCTTATGGAAAATCTGTAAGCAGGATTTGAAGGAAACAGCACTCTCTACCCTTATGATTTCTAGCAACAGATATTCAGAGGCATACTGCTTCCAACAGTGGCTTGCATGTGAAATTAAATAATTATTCATCAAGATCAATTGATGCTGAATCCTGAATTCCATTCTAGGTGTTCTACTATTTAGTGATGTGACTCTAATCATTTAGAAGAACTTCCTAATTATAACACTAGATACCCTTCATCAAACACCAGACTTGTAATATTTTCTTTACATGGAATTTGAATTTCTATGAAGGTTCCACTATGTTTTCAAGATCCTCATCCATAAACATATTTCTTAGCTTACACTTGTCTTTTGCCACAAATACACACATTTCTGCCTCCAAACCATACAATTTTATCTGTGTTGACAAAGGAAGTAATAAGTGTAAAAACCCCACATCCCACTTATACAGAAACATCTACACAGAATGTAACTTAACTGGGGAATCTTGTAGGGATCCAATACAGTTGCCACATGAAGAGAAGTTAAAGGGTCTAATCCTCCGACAACTGCCATTAGTTTATTCTGGATGTTGCATATGTAATTGGGAGAAAATTTTTTCACTGTGGACATTAGCTGTATTGTGGCATGAAAGGTCCTCTTTGCATTGAAATAGCTGTCATAGATGTGGAAACCCAAGGTGTGATTGGGTAAAATCTGAGGGTCTTCATTGATCTCCTTGACTGCAAATGGCAACGCCAAGATGTGCTGGTAATTCTTAGGCACTACTCTAAATGGGATAATTAAGTGAATGTAAGAAGGTATTTTAAATAGATTGCTAGAGTTACATTTTGAACCCCATGTTGCCCTCTTTCCCCCCCTTAATATCCTTTGCACTACTGCTGTACACATTTCTTCTTAGCCTTAGATGGTCTTAGCAAAAATGAAACAATTGAAGAATATCAGCTATTCTTCAGAATGCAACACTTTCAATGCTAACATGTACTAAAATGAACGATGTGATTCAAAAATTTCAGAAGCTGGTATACCCTCATTCTAATATAGATAAATAGATGAAGACAAGACCACTATTGCTGTAGCCCCCCGCAACCCCACTCAATTAATCTATTTTTTTACTTTTATAAAATTGCTCCCTGTAGTTCAGATATCTAATTGAAACCCAAAAACTTTTTCCAAAGTTACTTACGCAAGTTCTTCAAACAATACTGGTGGAGGTTCTTGAACAAAGGTTATTGAGTTGGAGATGATGAAGGTCTGAGAAGCCATGCCACCAATGATGAAGTCTCCCAGCTGGTGATACTTGTGAAGTGGTGGGTGTGGGTCTCGTAACATGCATTTAATGTTTTGGCACTTACATGCCATGTGAGGAAGTAGTACAATAATCAAGACTGTTAATGCCACCATTCTGAACACTAATCTTCTCTCTAAACAGTCTCCTATTCCATTTCAGGAGACTCAGGTGAATCCCTGTCTTTTCATAGTCTCTGGTAGCATACCTAAATGTTCTTGTCATTATTTATATCAATCTTTCTAGACTGTGGGAATTGTTTTGATTCTAACCATAGCAAATTCTCGGGGAGCAAGGAATTAATTACAGTCCTTTCCATAATTATCAGAGAAGATGATCAATAATTTAAAGTTGGTGCTCCCAATGGGAATTGCCGAAGAAACAATGTCTGTCATATCTGGGGGAAAAGTTTTCTCTTCCACATAGTTGGATAGGAAGGGATCCTGCTTGAGTTTGGAACTCAAACACATGAGTTGGGAATGATGCAGTGCATGAAGAGAAAACTGTTCCCTGTGGGGAACATGCAGATGAAGCAGACCCCTGCAGCCTGAAGGATTTAATTCTCCACTCACCAGGTGATGAGCAGAGGGTTAAATCCTGCTCATTTTGATTCTGTGCATGTGTTCCCTTACTGGAAAGCAGGTGCATGCAGCTAAAGCTCCTTCTTCCCACCTGACACTCCACCCCCAGACAGGCCTGGCTCACGCTGGGATGCCTGACTTGGGGTGATCACAGACTGCCTCCACCGGACTAAGTTGAAGCCCATATCTCCTTCAAACTGTATAGATTTAGTTTGGGTTTTGACTGAACCTGATGCAAATATTTGTTATGATGCATGCAAATGTACGATGAATTTGAAACTTCTGAGAGAAGCTGATCACATGATGTTCTTTGTCCTGGCTCCAAACTTTAAAAAGCAGCAAGTGACCATTACTTGTAAATGAGAAATAGATTTTTATTCATGCAGATGATATAGAATGGATCAGGAGCAGACAGAGAGCTCAGGAGTCATGCTGGGACAAAGGTTGGTCTGCCTCAGGGTTTCCCAAACCTGGATCTCCAACTGTTTTTGGGTTATGACTCCCATCATTCCTAGCTAGCAGGCGCAGTGGTCAGGGATGATAGGAATCGTAGTCTAAAACCAGTTGGAAGATTGGGAAACCCATGTCTAGCTTGATATTCTATGCAAAAACCTGGGAGTACATTTAAGAGCTGAAGAAGCAATGTCCAATATATGCACTGAAAGATAGATGATTAAGCAATGCATTCCTCCTGAACATCAATGTGACTCTCACTGCCAAAATGTGCTATTGCTTAAATCTATGAAGAGGATACAGGGTTTTTTGGGGGGGAGGGGTTGTGTTTTAAATCCCATTATTGAACCCATCCTGCACACCAGGGATGTATGAAACATAAAGGCATATGGTAACTCAGATGAGGCTTTCTTTAGCAATACATTACAGATCTGAATCATAATTCATACACAAAATTTCCTGAGTGGCACAAAATAGCAAAACACAAAGACATTGAGATTATTCAGGCCTTCCTTCTTATTAGTTGTTCCCTGTTGTTTAGCTCAGGCCTCAGCACAATGATATAACATTTGGGGAGAAAGATGCAACCTAGGAGCCCAGCACTGGAGGCTAAGATAGAAAAGATTTCCACAGCTACCATATATTTCCCCTTTGAACTCAGGTAGGATGGAATAAAGGAGAGCCAAACACTGCAAAATACTAACATGCTGAAAGTAATGAATTTGGCTTCATTGAAACTATTGGGCAATTTCCTGGCAAAGAACGCCACAACAAAGCTGATTATGGCCAGGAAACTGATATAACCCAAAACACAGTAAAACATAGTCATGGACCCCTCATTGCATTCTAATATAATTTCTTCAGTAACTGAGTGCATGTCAACATCTGGGAATGGGGGAGAGGTGACTAACCATACAGTACAAATGCCTGCTTGAATAAGGGAGCAGGAAAGAACAATGCCACTGGCAAGTCTTCTCCCCACCCACTTCCTCATCCTGGAACCTGGTTTGGTGGCCATAAAAGCAAGAACCACAGTAGTGGTTTTTGCCAAAACACAAGAAACAGCCACAGAGAAGATCATGCCAAAAGTGGTTTGTCGAAGGAGACACAACACCTGATTAGGATGTCCAATGAATAGCAATGCAGAAAGGAAGCAGAGCAGGATTGAGATAAGGAGAGTATAGGCAAGGTTCCGGTTGTTGGCCTTCACAATGGGAGTGTTGTGGTGCTTCAGAAATATTCCTAGCACCAAGACTGTGATCAGACAAAAGAAAAGAACAAAGAAGGCTAAACTGATGCCCAGTGGTTCTTTATACGATAAAAAGGAATTGAACTTGGGAATACAGAAATCCCTGGTTTTGCTTGGATAGGCTTTTGCAGTGCATGTAGAACAGGCATTCATGTCTGAAAAAGAAAACACATGGGCTTCATTTCAAATTGATTCCAGACATCTCACAAGCATACTGCAATGTTTTCTCTTTTACATCTAAAACAATCCATTCATACTAGGATATTCCTTTGGTTTCAGTCTTCTCAAAATATGGAAGGTGAGGAGATGGTTATGTGAATTCCCATTCACCTTCCTGGGAATGTCATTATCTCATGTATTTTAGAATCTGCAAAGTAGTGAGATAAGATTACAGCCAATTCAAGTTTATAAGCCCCGTTCCGTGCCCAATAAGTATGGGACACCTTTGTCTGACTGCGCTGTGGCCCATAGATTGCAGCAAAATACTGGACAAGGTTTTACCCAGTACCTCCCTTTGTGGTGGGCTCATGGGAAAAAGCTGTCCCATTGGCACCTGGTTGGTATTTTTTCTTCACCTTTCCCTCAGTGAAATCATGGCTTTCTTTGTTAGGCAGAAGAAAGCCTCTTCTCCTTCCAGAGGGGAGGAGTTGTGAGTGGGAGCCGTTTCCTGCATTTTGCGCATACCGGCCCCTGCTTGGCTGTCCCTGCTGCCACGCTGTGTCCTCAGGCAGCCAACCAATCAAGGGGAGGCTTGGGGGCGGGGTTTAGCTGCTAAAATGCAGCCATGGCAGCACTTTCCCCTCATTTTGCTGCCGGGTGTCAACGGATCACCCACCCACCCTTGCCTTTAGTTCTTTGCTTCGTGCTTGACCTTGCTATGGGCCTGTAGTTGCTTACCTTGGTTGTTCAAGGGGTCTGGTAGGAATTTTTATTCAACTGCCAAATTGGCACAGGCCACTTGGTTTTTCACCTACCTCATAGCAAATCAGCACAACTTTTACTTATTGGTGGTTAGTCATTGGAATATGTTGTTGGTGTGTTGGAGGGCAGGGTGTGGCCATCGCCTACCCCTCCACTTTATGGGTATTCTGTTAAAGGAATCTGGTGGTTGTGGATCCTGTCCGATGCCGTTGCTGGTGACTAGGGCCATGGCACGACCCCCAGTGACATCAGGGGGACCTTACAGTTGTATTTTCATTAACAGGCTCCTCCTTCTGGTGGCTAACCCCTGTTAGACTCACCCCATCCTGGAGTCAAGCTCTGCTGTTTTATGCAATGCCTGAGCCAATACCTCTCACATACTGTAATCAATAAAATTGTGGCCTTTTTTAGCCCATTAACCTAGTAATATACTGTGTCCATATGTGTTTCTTATCCTCAAGCGGGTGGTGGGTCCTCAAATCACAATATTGTTTTTATGAGGGTGGAAATGGCATTGGGCAGGATCAACATAGTACCGAGGGGGGGGGGGCATAAGGGGCCTGAGGAGAGGATTGACCATGGCAAACCCAAGCATGGTTTCAGTATCTGCCTGGTTGGAGTCTGCACCCTGGTCCCCCAGTGAGACCCCTGCTTGCTTGCCTTGCAACATGGCATCGTTCAAAATTAGCCGACTCCCATCATACAGATTTGGAGTGATCTAAACCCAGCAGATCCATTCCATCAACATGGGCCTTGTGAAATGATGAACTGATCCTGGGACCCAATGCCATGCCAACCTTTGCCCCATTTGCAGCTGTCAATAAAGATTTGGCCTGATTTTATCCCATCACCATTGTTTAGTCTGGTTATTTTGCTGCTCTCATGAGTCACATAAAGTGCCTGCCTGGACAATTTCTTTGCTCATTTGTGAAGTTTAGATACAGTTTTCCCACTTTCAATTCCAAAGTGCTATACAAAAGAAAGAAGGAAACCATTTTATCAAACAACAGAGCAGTATTCAAGGAAAGGACTTGTATACCATCTCATAACGTAACATCATCTTTACTTGTTTTTTGACACCACAAGAATTGAATGTATGTGTCAGATGAACACCAACTGGATACAACACATTTCTATACATTTTAATATAATCGCCTGATGAACAAGCTGTGTCTGAAACACATTGAGGTTAGCATGTATACCATTTGGTCCAACTTGGTCTTCTACATCTATCACATTCACTTTTGCTTCTACTTTGAAATGCTGTAATTTTGTTGTGTTTCCTTGACCATGACCAAACTTTTCCCAGCTTTCTACACACTATTTCTTACCCTTCTGGTCTGAAAACTTTCCTTCTGGACATGGGATGCAATCATAGCAACAAAACGGTTTTCCCTCCTTCACTTTTTTGCTGGAACCGGGATAGCAACTCTCAGAACACACAGAAAGAGGCTGGGCCTTATTCAAAAGTGAAAGAGTAGAATGATTATCTGGAGAAGGAGTCTCATGTTCTTAAGATGATCTTCATGTATAACTGAAACCAAATTAGGACCACTAATCCATAACTTCATCTGACATCCTACTGAGATGTGAAATATCCTGGGCTGTGCAAGGTATTCCAAGTGTGGTTACAACCATTAAAATAAAATATTAAAAACATTTTAAAAACAAATTGAAAGGAAAGGAAGCCTATGGGGAAATATCACAACATTTGGGCATTTTTATCTTAGAAATAAGGCAAGTAAGGGAGGTGTGCTGGTCCAGGGGGGAGATTACCGTGGGGCGAGGTCCAGGAACTGAGTTGAGGGTTGGCAGACAGCCCTCCACGGGCGAAGCGGGGTCCACAGTGAGGAGCCAGGCAAGGACAGAAACTCTGGGGGAACCGGACTGGGTGCTGGCCGAAACAGCTCTTCAACGACATTGCTCCTGCAACCTGGGACCGGGCTGACTGGCCTTTATCTTCTCTGAGGCCAGGGGCGGTCCCGGCCCCCAGGAGACCCGCCTCTCCTGGCCTTAAGGCGAGCACTCCTCCTGGGAGAAACCAGTTCCCTTCGCCACTCTGCAGTTCAGGAGAGGCTGAAGGGTTACTGGACCCAGGGGGAGACTCACATGTAGGCACTGAGTCCTCAACCACCTCCAGAGCCAGAGTGGATTCACCTGGTGCCTGCTCCTGAGGATCCGGCACAGGTGCAGGCGCTTCAGAATCAAGGCCCTGCCCCAGTTCAGCCGGCCCTGGAGGCGGGGACCCCTATGCAGGCTGGGATTCCTCCGGTTCAGCCTCTGAATTGGATTCCCATGCCATCACAGGAGGACACAGTAAAGATACATAAAACGATATATTTATAAAGTCAAAATATCATACACTAAAGCTGAATGTTAGAATATTCATAACAAAACGATGTATTTCTTCATACAACACATAGTTAAACTCTAAAATTCACCAAAGTTAGCACTGGCTATAAACCTGGAGGCCTTTAAAAAGGATTAGACAAATTCATAGAGGATAAGGCTATCAAGGGCTACTAGCTAATTTCTACTTCAACCATTGGAAGCAACAAGGCTCTGAATACCAATCTCTAGAAATTGCAAGTGGGAAGAACTCTGCTGCACTCAGGTTCTGCTTTCAGTCTCTTCATAGACATCTAGTTGCCTGTTGTGGCATTGAGTTTGTAATCAAACTAGCACAAACATATGTTTATTCTTTTCAACACATTTAATATATTCAACAGCAAAGGAAACAGTGCATATGTTTTTTGAGTCTTACTTTCTCCATAGGTTGTATCATTTCTAATCAAAACTTGTTATTTGTTATGGGCTGAACATTGTCCATTCAATGAAACTGAATGGTTTCCCAAGCAGTTCCCAACTGAATCCTACCTGGTTAAACCAATTGTGCCATGTGATGGCATTCTTGTTGATGGTGAACACTTGGTCCAGAGAACCCTGGGGATCCATTCTCCCAACTTTCACTCTATGAAAGGATTGGTTTGAGGAAATAATCCAGTTTATAATATCAAATCCAGTCACTAACTCCCCATTCTGGTCAAAGGAGATCTTGTCTCCAGCACTGTTGTTAAAGGAGACAATTCTCAGAAAGTGATGGAGCTGAGTTGAAAAGGAAAAGAAGCTTAGGAGAGGCTGCATTTCTGTGGAATCTTTCACAGTAAGTCATACCAACATCTTCCCTGGGTGGAAGCAACACAGTTCTTTGTTTTCATGCTCAGACATGTGAAAGTTGATGTGACATTTTTCAAATAACTGTTCATTGCAGTATTCTTGTTTTTAAGAAGTATCTCATGTGGGGTGAGTCTTGACCTGCCAGTTTGAATCTCATGTGGGGTGAATCTTTAACTCCAAGTCTGAATTACAGGACTCCACAATGGTACCAAGGAAGAACGGGTGAGAGAAGATATACAATAGGAGCAAAGGGGAGAGAAATACCAACATCAGGATCTGCTGTCCCGGTGGATCCTGGCACCTAAGGCAGTTGCCTGACTTTCCCTTTTTGGCTAGGCCCACTTGATTTAAAGCCATTTAGTGTTTTAAAGGTTAAATAATGAGCTTTAAATTACATATCAAATGTATTTTCTAAATTGATGGCCTTTTTCACTGTATAAAATTAATGAAACACTTCTAAACTTATTCAACATTAATGGTCCAAAAACATAGTAGAGCTCAAAGCTGCCCTTAGTAAACTGGATTCTGGCTGTAGTTGTAGAGTTTCAAAGGTTTTTATCTTGCTTCTACTGGACACCTTCTAAATGACACCGGTCTCTTCTACACACAACATTACTGAATCAGAAAGCCTCTTACCAGCAGAATCCCAACAGCCATCTAGGAGACAAGTCTTAGGAGCTAAACACCCCTCCTAGAAATATTAAGACCACACTAGTCCAAGAATCATTGCATATTCTCTGCCATACTGCCTGCTTCCTCACCCATGGAAAAATATTTATTTATTTACTTTAAAAATGCAATATACCACCTATTTCTCCCAACTGAATCAAAAGAGAAACACAGAAGAAAAAGACTTCCAACCAATTTCCAAAGACAGACTTTTCTTAAGGGCCTCAAAATGTAGTTGTGGTAGTTTCTGTGAGTCAAAAGGCAGCATGAACCAGAGTTAGCATGAATTGGCAAATGTATAGCAGCAAAAGAATAATGTGAATACTTCAAGTTCACCATTACAAAAAGAGGGAAACAGCTCAGTTGGATGAGCATGAGACTCTTACTCTCAAGGCTGTGGGTTCCAGCCCCACGTTGGGCAAAAGATTTCTGCATTGCAGTGGTTGGACTACATTAATCTAGTGGCCCCTTCCAACTCTACAATTCTATAATCTCAGAACATGCCAACACTAATATAGAGAAAGAAGATGGAAAGGAGCTGATGGACATAGTTTGGGATAGAGATGCCATATGTCTGGAATTTCTCAGATATAGATAGGATTCGCCCTTAAAAAATTGTGTCCAGCAGGGTTTTTTTGTAAACTGGATTTTCACTTTTTCTAATATGACAACTCTAGTTTGGGGAAACCTTTTATTTGATAGAATAAAAAGAGACCTGCTAGATCAGTCCAAAAGCCTATCTAGTCCAGTGTATGGTTCTTACAATGCCCAACCATATGTCAACGGGAAGCCCACAAGAAGGATCTGATTGGAGCATATTGTTATATGTTATATGTTAACATATTTTTATATGTTATTGTATTTTGCCTTCCAACAGGAGGAAAATCATCCCATTACCTGCAATACCTGCTGATTCTGAAAGTTCATCCACCTTCCATCAACCAATGAGTGGTGATTCAGTTGTGATGAAGACATAGAGTGTAAAGCATGTGCCACAGCATAAACAGCATTGTAGATGCTATAGCTGTGGCCAGTCAAGCTCATTTCAAAAAATGTCCCAGGAAGGCTTTCCAACTTCTCTTTTCCTGTGCAAATATCTCCATCCACCTTGTCCCCATCTACACTTGGGAATGCACAACCAAAGGCCTGCTGCCAGAAATCCCTGATAAAGCCATCTCCTGTTGTGAATGAAGGGCTTTTGCTTTCAATAAATGTCTTGAATCCTGGTAGATCACTGGAGTGCATAGAGAAGGACAGAACACCATGGACTATATCTGTATCCCAAGTTCTTTGATACACCATTGAAGTGAGCTCTATCTGAGCTGTTACTATCCACACTTTTCCTTTATTCATTGTGCATTCTCTATCTGAGATAAATTGTAGCCACCTCAAAAACACAATGAGATAGGATTCTCCATTAGCAACCACTACATTGGCTTTGCTGTCAATGATTCTATCATATATTTTGGCTCTCTCATGTAGCTTGTCATTAATTTCTGTGACAATGGTAAATTTACCGCTTCTTTCTATAAAGGCAAAACAAATACCCTTGCTGGAGAATACTGGAAACACTGTCTGCACAAATCTTTCTCCACATTCATCATTGGATGTAAGGATCCCAATCCATGTCCATTTGAAATGGAGAAGCAAAGTCAGAATGCCTGCATGCTGAAGAGCATCTTTAGGAGACATTTGGTAGAAGGAAAGGCCTGTGGTTTTATCATTCATCACTGGAGCAGGGCCATATATGAGCTAAAAAAAGGAAATATGAATGAATGAACAAACAAACAAACAAATAGGAGCCAAACGTTGTCCCACAGAATCCCTTTCTTCAAAAAGTTGATGTGTAAGTTTTAAATTACAAACTCAAGATTTTCAATGGAAGCTGTTTCCCTGCCTGCCATCTTGCTTACAACAGGTCAGGGTATTGGTTTCCTTTCATTGCCTCTGGCTGCAATTGTTGCTGAAATTCCTCCTTTCCATTGACCTGCCATCACTAGACAGTTTACTTTCTTCTATAGGTGCTGTTACATTTCCAGTACTCACATTTTTGATTATCTGTACTTGACCTTCCATTTGCCATTCCTACACATTTCACTCACTTCAATTTCCACACCCACAATCTTGTCTGTATGGTGAAAATAAGCATTTAAATGGATGAAATCCCATATTCAACATACAGATAGAGACATCTACACAACCTACCTGTGGAATCTTGTAGATATCCAAGACAGTTGCAATATAACGAGAAATTAGAGGCTCCAGTCCCCCAACAACCGCTATTAATTTATTCTGGACGTCACATATGTAGTTGGGAACTATTTTTTCTTTTGAGGACATAAGCTGCATTGTGGCATGATAGGTATTCTTTGCATTGAAGTAACTGTCATAAATGTGAAAGCCCAAGGAAGTATTGGGTAAAATCTGAGAGTTTTCATTTATCTCCTTTACAGCAAATGCCAAAGCCAGGATGTGCTGGTAATACTTAGGCACTACACTAAAAAAGAGTACAGATTATTAGGATATCCCAAACATTGTAAAATGTAGACTATGTTGTCCTGCATCTCCTTCCTTATTATTCCTTACAGTATTTGTGTACAAACGTTCTTTAGACAATGCTTAGCCTTATGTGGGCTACACAAATATTAGAAAACTGTATTCTCCTTTACAACAATGCACTCAATATACTTTATTTATAAATTACCAATATAAAGTTCCGTGTGTTATCACGAACCATACGATTTGACATTTTCAGAAGGATGTATTTGATGCATGTGAACACCTACTCCCATTCTTGATATTTATCTAATTCTATGACAATACTGAATCGTTTCTTAAGAATGCCTCAGAATACAGAACACTTTATAAGTTTAAGGTGAAATCTACATTTTAAGAATATGTTCAGAGTGTGGTGATAACTGCACTAGAATTAGAGTTGTATTCTGTATTTGGAGAAACTTCCATGTCTTGTAAAACTGTTGCTTCTCCCTTGACATCTCCTTCCTTATTATTTACAAATATATAAATACTTAGCTTTGAATTCAACAAACACTCCCCCCAGCTCTCTTACAAAGACATTTTGAAATTGTATAAGAAAAATGATACAAATTAAGATAGTTTATCAATTATCATTAATATTTCTGCCCTATTGATAGTACTTTCTAAAATGTTTAAGTAGAGGAAGCCATCACTGGTATTTTCAA
The DNA here is from genome assembly GCF_965112155.1 of Podarcis liolepis. Classification (NCBI taxonomy): domain Eukaryota; kingdom Metazoa; phylum Chordata; class Lepidosauria; order Squamata; family Lacertidae; genus Podarcis; species Podarcis liolepis. The sequence goes on along the minus strand of NC_139573.1, from coordinate 23,339,950 downwards.
AACCGGATGAACTTAATCTGTCTCCATTCTGAATATAATTAAATTCGTATTTCAAGTTCACCACTTGAAAATTCTTTGACAAACTTGGGGAAAGACAGAAACTCACATCCTTAATGCAAACAGAAATAGTAACAGCAAACAATAACAATAATGAAGTCTTACACAAGCTCTTCAAACAACACGGGTGGAGGTGCTTCAATGAAGGTTAGTGTGTTGGAGATTATGAAGGTCTGAGAAGTGATGCCACCAATTATGTTGCCTCCCAACTGATGATACTCTTGAAGTGGATTGTGTGGAGCTCTTACCATGCAGTTATTGTGAGGCTTGCATGCCACGTGAGGAAGTAGTGCCAGTATCAAGACAACTAATATCACCATCCTGAGTACGAATTTTGTCTCTAAACACAGATTGTTCTATTCCCTCTCAGGAGAATCAAAGAGGTAGTTTCTTTGTTTTTTCTGAGTCCCTGCTTCTACAACTAATTATTAAAGTGAATATTTATATTATCCTTCATACATTGTGCTATTATTTTTCTTCTGTCCACTGAAAATCCTCGGGGAGGAGCATTGCCAAGTACTTGAATTAATTACAGCCCTTTTCCCAATTGCAGGAGTAAGGAATCATCAACTTAATATTGGTGTTCACAAATGGAGTTGGAAAAAAAGAAGTAGTTTGGAGCATCTGAACAGAGGTTTTTTCTTCTTCCATGTAGTTGGATAGAAAGGGGCCTCCATAACAGTTCAAACTTCAAGGCCCCAAAACTGTACTTCCTTTTGACTGGCATGGATTTCCCAACATTTTGTTTTATTGGATGACAGTGCCAGCAACACTTTTTGAGCAATTCAAGTTGATGCTAAAGCAGCAAAGGCAGCATGAGGGAATGGAGCAATGGTAAAGCCAGTGGCTTGACCAGATGGGGTAGTGGCAGAACCAGTGCTTCAGTGAAATAAAGCAACTGCAAGCAGAGGACATGATAAGTCCCCTTGTAGAGAAAAGTCATTGAGGTGGAAACCCTGCCTGGTGAGATGCTGTTGGCAGTGCTTTTTTTTTCTAAAAAAATGTTTAGTGGTACTTTAATTTTGACTCACAAAAATCAGCATCTTATAGTTCAAATCAAGAAAAAAATAAATGCATTAAATGAACAACAGTACAGAGATTTACAAAATCTTTTGGTATATGTGTACCCCTGTGTCCCCCCAGAAAGAAAGCACTGGCTATGGAGGTCTGGAAGTCACCCTGGAGCCCAGCTGCCAGATATCCAAAAGGAAGTGGTGGCCAGAGAGATCTTCCCTAAACAGGGCTGCCTTCAGATGTCTTTTAAAAGTCAGATAGTTGTTTATTTCCTTGACATCTGATGGGAGGGTGTTCCACAGGGCGGGCGCTACTATTGAGAAGGCCCTCTGCCTGGTTCCCTGTAACCTAGCTTCTCGCAGTGAGGGAACCGCCAGAAGGCTTTCGGAGCTGGACCTCAGTGTCCAAGCAGAATGATGGAGGTGGAGACTATCCTTCAGGAATACTGGGCCAAGGAGCATGATGGTGCATTCCATGACCTATGTGCATCCATCCAATTGCCACTAGACTGGGAAATGAGGCCTATAATTACATCTGATAGATCCTCCACCTATTTGCAATATTTTGTATGCTACCATGGACATTCAAATGCTATCATGGTGCTATGGGATGAAGACATGGAAATTATGTTGCATGTATTTAATTTATGCCACTATGCTAATGCTGGAAATTGTTGGAGTGTCTTAGTATTGTCTAGGGGATTTCCACCCACTTATCCACTATAATGAGGTGTGTGTGGTAGTCACCCTCTACCTAGTTTCGGTCTTTCAAATATTACCACAGTGGCGCATTGTGAAAACATGGATATATATCTTCAAAAAGGTTGCCCATCCCAGCTGTACATGCTCAACAGTATTATCCCACATTTTAAGACTTCAACCTAGTATAAAAAACAGAATGCTTGTCTGAAGCCTAGTAAATTTGGGGCACAAATGAATAAGTATCAGACACGCTGACTTGGGAAGGAGATGGGGGCAGGGTTTGACGTTGCACAAACATCACAATGGTCAGGGATGATGGGAATTTTATTCCAAAAATAGCTCAATGTTTGGGAAACCCTGGACTAGCTTGATATTCTTTGTAAAAAAAAACCTGGAAGTACATTTTAGAGCTGAAGGATTACTAGCCAACATATGCACTGAAAGATATATGATTAAGCAATGCATTCCTCCTGATCATCAATATGACCCTTACTGCCAAAATGCACTTTTGCTTGATTATTATTATTATTATTATTATTATTATTATTATTATTACCCCTCCCACCTTGCTGTTTCCCCAGCCACTCTGGGCGGCATCCAACAAAATATTAAAATACAGTAATCCATCAAACATTAAAAGCTTCCCTAAACTGGGCTGCCTTCAGATGTCTTCTAAAAGTCTGGTAGTTGTTATTTTCTTTGACATCTGATAGGAGGGCATTCCACAGGGAGGGTGCCACTACCAAGAAGGCCCTCTGCCTGCTTCCCTGTAACTTGGCTTCTCGCAGTGAGGGAACAGCCAGAAGGCCCTCGGCGCTGGACCTCAGTTTCTGGGTAGAACAATGGGGGTGGAGACGCTCCTTCAAGTATACTGGACCAAGGCCATTTAGGGCTTTAAAGGTCAGCACCAATGTCAGAGCTGCTTCCAGATCCTAGCTCACAGAGGATCACGCTAGCCAGCGATCATTAAGTAAAAGTCTTTATTGAGTTACAGTTTCCATTCTCAAGCTGCTGCGTGCAACTCTACGTCTTATGGGTTAGATCGGCGAAGCTCCGTCTGAGTCTCCGCCCCTTGTACACCAACTTAATATCCTAGCCTTGCTCCACCTTTTCCGCCTGACTGTTCTTCTCTGGGTCCCTCTGCCCCCCGGGGTCTCTTCCTTCCGGGATTCTTCTGACGCCGACCCCCCGGACCCTCCTGTCTCCTTGCGCTGGGCTTTAGGACCTGGCTCCCTTTCCGGGCTGCTTACTGCGCCACCTTCCTGTGCATTTGAACTTGGCGCGCGCGCCCAACCTTCCACTTTCCGTCTGACCGTTTCTTCGCTCCCCGATGGAGGTGTGGCCACTCCTGACTCGTGCCCTCCCTCCTGTTGTGAGCTGCCAGCGCTTGATCCCTGGCGCCCTTCCTCTTCCCTGCTCTCTGGCGGTGACGCTGGTCCCGATTTCCAACTGCTCCCCTCTGAGTCCCCTCTGGCTCTATCTTCCTGGGGTGTCCCCCTAGGCTCCCCCCTTGCCCTGGCCACTGGTGCTCCTTTCTGTGAATCTTCTGATTCACTGGAAAGACTCGGAGATCTCGGGTCGTCGTCATCACTCATCTTTTCTTCTGCCTCCTCCCTCTCGCTCTCTGTTTCCTCCCTTGCCCTTGCCTCTGCTCCTGAACCCCTGACAACCAACATTTTGAATTGTGCTTGGATGACGAGGATAAATTATGGGGTTTGGGGTGGGTGGGTGGATGTGGATGTGTTTTAAATCCCATTATTGAACCCATCCTGCCCACCAGAGATGTAAGCAACATAAAGGGATATGTAAAATCAGATGAAGTCTTTGGTAGAAGATAACGTGTTTACAGTTGAACCATTGGCGGAAGGGAAAGGGGCAGTGGCCTGTAGATGGGTGTACAGATTAAAAACTTTACCGATGGAAGTATTAAATACAAAGCTTGGATAGTAGCACATGGTTTTACTCAAAGAAAAGGAGTAAGTTTTGATGAAAGCTTTTCTCCAACTACAAGGAGTGAGAATGTGTGTTTGTTGCTGGCTGTGGCAGAACAATGCAGGTTCAAGGTGAATCATTTTGATATTGAAACTGCTTACCCCAATGCAGGTTTTCAAGAGGAAATATTCATGAGTCAAGCACCTGGGTTCAAGGCAGGTGAACAGGGTTCTGTATACAGATTGTGTAAAGTGATCTATGAGCTCAGACAATGTGCCAGGAATTGGAATGAATGTCTTGACAGTGTTTTGAAGAAACTTGGTTTCAAAAGAAGTATAGCTGACAACTGTATGTAGGCCCTTTGGTGACAAACATGATAAGTGTGATCTGTGTCTTTCATATGTCTTTGATTTACTTTATACTGTTAAAAGCGATAAGTAGGTAAAACACATTTTCCATTCTTTACATAATACACTTTATTTTCTTAAATTGTCATCCTCAGGATCAGAAGAATTAAAGTGTTTTGTTGATAGTGATAGGGCAAATTTACCAGACAGGAAATCAGTGGCTGGGATGGTATTTCAATTTGGCAATTCTTTGGTGGGGTAGAAGTCCAGGAAACAAGGGATTGTAGTCACTTCCTCCACAGATGCTGAATACAGTGCTCAATCTGATCGATGTAATGAATTGAAGTACCATATACAAATTCTCACTGACATAGGAGTAAAGTGTACTGTACATATCCAGTGCAGGTATGGGAGGATAATCAAGCAGTCATTGCAGGGATGGACTCTGAACAGTTTAAAAGTAGAATGAAACATGAGGATATTAAATACCAAAATGTGAAAGAGAATGTGAAGCAAAATCAGATACAACTGCAGTATTGTAAAAGCAGACAAAATGGTGCTGATGTGTTTACAAAATCTCTTACTTTTGAGATACATGCACAATTAGTTGAAAAGTTGGGACTTGTGATGCATAATGTGACATTAAAATGCCATTAAAAAGAGGAACTATCAGTTTTGCTTTTGCAGACAGAAGACATCTGACCAATGAGTGCTGCCTCAAAATCTGCTGAGTCAGGACTGCTAATGGACTGTATATCTGATTACAGACTGAAGAGGGAGAGACTGTAACTGAAAGCATGCTGCTATAGCTGTATGCTTTAATGATTGTAAATAGTTGCTACCGTAATGCTTTTGTAACCGATCAAGTAATAAAACTCTTGACTGAGATTTCAAGGCACCGGTGAGTGTTTCATCTCTAAAAGAATAACTTCAGTTACTGTTCAATGTTTCCAGAAAAAAACTCTCCTAAATGAGTTGTAAGTGTTTACAGAGCTACCTTCACACAAGTATCCAAGTGCAGATAAAGTGTAATGGAGAGTGACATTTAAAAGAAGTAAAGGTCTGAATGATAATTCATACACAAAATTTCCTGAGTGGCACAAAATAGCAAAACACAAAGACGCTGAGATTATTCAGACTTTCCTTCTTATTAGTTGTTCCCTGTTGTTCAGCTCAGGTCTCAGCACAATGATATAACATTTGGGGAGAAAGATGCAAGCTAGGAGCCCAGCACTGGAGGCTAAGATAGAAAAGATTTCCACAGCTACCATATATTTTCCCTTTGAACTCAGGTAGGATGGAATAAAGGAGAGCCAAACACTGCAAAATACCAACATGCTGAAAGTAATGAATTTGGCTTCATTGAAACTATTGGGCAATTTCCTGGCAAAGAACGCCACAACAAAGCTGTTTATGGCCAGGAAACTGATATAACCTAAAACACAGTAAAACATAGTCATGGACCCCTCATTGCATTCTAATATAATTTCTTCAGTAACTGAGTGCATGTCAACATCTGGGAATGGGGGAGAGGTGACCAACCATACGGTACAAATGCCTGCTTGAATAAGAGAGCAGGAAAGAACAATGGCACTGGCAAGTCTTCTCCCCACCCACTTCCTCATCCTGGAACCTGGTTTGGTGGCCATAAAAGCAAGAACCACAGTAGTGGTTTTTGCCAAAACACAAGAAACAGCCACAGAGAAGATCATGCCAAAAGTGGTTTGTCGGAGGAGACACAACACCTGCTTAGGCTGTCCAATGAATAGCAATGCAGAAAGGAAGCAGAGCAGGATTGAGATAAGGAGAGTATAGGCAAGGTTCCGGTTGTTGGCCTTGACAATGGGAGTGTTGTGGTGCTTCAGAAATATTCCTAGCACCAAGACTGTGATCAGACAAAAGAAAAGAGCAAAGAAGGCTAAACTGATGCCCAGTGGTTCTTTATATGATAAAAAGGAAATTAATTTGGGAATACAGAAATCCCTGGTTTTGCTTGGATAGGCTTTTGCAGTGCATGTAGAACAGGCATTCATGTCTGAAAAAGAAAAGGCATGGGTTTCATTTCAAATTGATTCCAGACATTTCACAAGCATGTTTTCTCTTTTACATCTAAAACAATCCATTCATATTAGGCTATTCCTTTTGTGTCAGTCTTCTCAATACATGGAAGGTGAGGAGTTGATTATGTGGACTGCCATCTACCTTTCTGGAAATATTATGGTCTCATGTATTTTAGAGCTCTGTGGATGAACAGCTGTCTCATTAGTTGAATCTGCAAGGTAGTGAGCTAAGATTAGAGACATTTTTTGTTTATAAGCCCCGTTCTGTGTCCAATAAGCAGAGGACACCTTTGCCCAGTGGCACTGTGGCCCACAGATTGCAGCAAAATACTAGGCAAGGTTTTGTCAAGTACAGTGGTACCTCGGGTTAAGTACTTAATTCATTTTGTATGTCCGTTCTTAACCTGAAACTGTTCTTAACCTGAAGCACCACTTTAGCTAATGGGGCCCCCTGCTGCCGCTGCACCAGCACTGCACAATTTCTGTTCTCATCCCAAAGCAAAGTTCTTAACCCGAGGTAATATTTCTGGATTAGCAGAGATAGTAACCTGAAGCGCATGTAACCTGAAGCTTATGTAACCCGAGGTACCACTGTATCTTCTCTGTGTGATGGGCTAATGGGGAAAAGCTGTCCCATGAGCCCTTGCTGCAGAGAGGAAGGATAAGCCTATATAAGACTGCTTCCCTTGGATGTCACAGCCATTTTGTTTTGAGAGGGTTGGAAAGGATTTCTTTTCTCTCAACCCGATTGGCACCTGGTTGGGGTTTTTTATTCACTTTTCCCTCAGTAAAATTATGGCATTCCTTTGTTAGGCACAATAATATTGTTTGTATGAGGGCGGAAATGGCATTGGGCAGCATCAGCATAGTATAGGGGCCTGAGGGGCCTGAGGAGAGGATTGACCTTTGCAAACCCAAGCGTGGGTTCGGTATCTGCCTGGTTAGAATCTGCACCCTGCATCCCCAGTGAGACCTTGCTTCCTTGCATTGCAACACGGCAAGATTCCACACTGGCCAACTCCCATCATACAGATTTGGAGTGATCCAAACCCAGCAGATCCATTCCATCAACATGGGGCTTGTGAAATGATGAACTGATCCTGGGACCCATGCTAACCTTTGTCCTGCCTTCTGCTGTCAATAAGGATTTGGCCCAATTTTATCCCATCAGCATTGTTCAGTCTGGTTATTTTGCTGCTCTCATGAGTCACATAAAGTGCCTGCTTGGAAAATTTCTTTCCTCATTTGTGAAGTTTAGATACAGTTTTCCCACTTTCAGTTCCAAAAGAATTCAATTCCAAAAGAATTTTTTTAAAAAAAACCAGTTTTATCAAATAACAGAGCAGGATACAAGGAAAGGATTTGTGTACCACCTCAAAGTATAACATCATCTTTACTTGTTTTTGGACACCACAAGAATTGAATGCATGTGTGCAGATGAATACCAATTGGATACAGCTCATATGAATTTCTACACCTTTTAATATAATCCCCTGATGAACAACCTGTGTTTGAAACACATTGAGATTAGCACATATACAACTTGGTCCAAGTCTTCTGCATCTGTCACATTCACTTTTGCTTCTGCTTTGTGGTGCTGCAATTTTGATGTGTTTCCTTGACCATGACCAAACTTTTCCCAGCTTTCTACACTCTATTTCTTACCCTTATGGTTTGAAAACTTTCCTTCTGGACATGGGATGCAATCATAGCAACAAAATGGTTTTCCCTCCTTCACTTTCTTGCTGGAACCAGGATAGCAACTCTCAGAACACACAGAAAGAGGCTGGACCTAATTTGAAAGTGAAAGAATAGAATGATTACACTGGTCAACAACAAACTTGTTGTTTGCGTTTTTTTTCCAGTTGATTTAGGATGAATCTGATGTGCTGAATCCAAAAATCACATTGGTTTTGCTCAATCAGGTCAAGTTTTTGAGCTATGGCCACGTCATTTTTTTTACATTTTTGTTCACATGTACGCTTGTGTGTAGCATTTTAGAAGAAGTTGGTGGGGGTAAAATGCCATGTCGAATAATTGTTTTGATTGGAAATGATTATTTTAATGACAAGAAGTATTCAGGTCCAATAGTTCTGGGTGATTATGTCAAAAAGGGATCAGTTTGAAGTCATAAAACCTCGAAATCTTCCATAAACTGGTGCGGCTGGGATCAACAGAAAGAACCGGAGCAGCCTCGAGTATCCTGATCTTCAATCAGCACATCGTCCTGTAGCTCATTGTGATGAAATTCCAGTGCCTATCTTCAGAGAACTTCCTGACATTAGTGACGAAGATGCCTCTAGTGTTGAAGGACATGAAGAAGAAGAAGTGGTTCTTGAAGATGATGCTCCACATCCATTTTCCCAAAAGGAGTTGAATTATCTAGTTCACGGCCTCAGCTTGTCAAAGGACTCTGCCGAACTGTTGGCATCCAGATTGAAGGAAAAAAACCTCCTCTCTGACAGTGCTCGCATCAGCTTCTTCCACAACAGGCATCAAGAGTACCTCCGTTTTTTCTTGGAAGAGAAGGACTTGGTGTACTGTGCAGATATTGCGCGGCTTCTGCTCAAGCTTGGAGTGCCACAGTATGAACCCAAAGATTGGAGACTGTTCATTGACAGCAGCAAGTGATCACTGAAATGTGTTCTGCTACACAACGGCAACCAGTTTGCCTCTATATCCCTGGCTCACTCGAGTACACTGAAGGAGAGCTATGAAGCGGTGAAGTATGTGCTGGAGAAAATTGGTTATGATCAGCATAAGTGGTTTATTTGTGTTGACCTGAAGATGGTGAACTTTTTGTTGGGACAACAGTCTGGCTTCACCAAGTACCCATGTTTTCTGTGCATATGGGATAGTAGGGATGTAGTGCTCAGCATTACATGAAGAAGGACTGGCCTGTGCGGGAGGAATTGGTGCCTTGCAAAGAAAGGAACGTCATCAATGACCCTCTGGTGGACAGAGACAGAATACTCTTCCCACCGCTGCATATCAAGCTTGGCTTAATCAAGCAGTTCACCAAGGCTCTGGACAAGGATGGTGACTGCTTCACTTACTTGTGCCAGGCTTTTCCAGGATTGACCATGGAGAAGTTGAAAGCTGGCATCTTTGATGGTCCTCAGATCCGTCAGCTCATCAGAGATCCAGAGTTCAGAAACTCAATGAACGAAGTGGAACTGGAAGCGTGGAAGGCATTTGTTCTGGTAGTGAAGAACTTTCTTGGCAACAATAAGGCCAGAAACTACGCAGAACTTGTCAACAACATGCTGACTGCTTTCAGAAACCTGGGCTGCAACATGAACGTCAAGATGCACTACCTATTTTCACATATGGACCAGTTTCCTGAGAACCTGGGTTCAATGAGTGACGAGCAGGGAGAGAGATTCCATCAGGACATGAAAGAGATGGAGACCAGGTATCAGGGTCGCTGGGATGCAGTCATGATGGCTGACTACTGTTGGACTCTGAAGAGAGACCTCCCTGCCGCTGAGCATTCCAGGAGTTCCAAGAAACGGAAGTTCAAGCCCTGAAGTTTGAAAAATGGTGAAGCAACGTGCAATTTATGTGTACTTACCTTTATCAATGCCCACCATTCAGTTTACAGTATACCTAACCTGATGGAGAGAAATGGATGCCATTTCCTGATTCAGCAGTGCAAAAATACCCTAAATCAGTTGTAGAAATCTAGACAACATTCAAAAAGTAAAAAATTGTTGCCCAGTGTTATCTTGAAAAGGAGTCTCAAGTTCTTAAGATGATCTTCATGTATAACTGAAACCAAATTGGAACCACTCTTCCGTAACTTCATCTGACATCCATCGGAGATGTGAAATATCCTGGGCTGTGCAAGGTATTTCAAGTGTGGTTACAACCATTAAAATAAAATATTAAAAACATTTTAAAACAAATTGAAAGGGAAGGAAGCCTATGGGGAAAGATTAACACATTTGGAGCTTTTAAGCTTAGAAATAAGGCAGATGACAGGAAAGAGTAAGGATACATGAAATCATCCATTTATAATGCCTAAATATGTATGGAAGTGAGAGCTGGACCATAAAGAAGGCTGATCACCGAAGAACTGATGCTTTTGAATCATGGCGCTGGAGGAGGCTCTTGAGAGTCCCATGGACTGCAAGTAGATCAAACCTCTCCATTCTGAAGGAAATCAGCCCTGAGTGCTCACTGGAAGGACAGATCCTGAAGCTGAGGCTCCAATACTTTGGCCACCTCATGAGAAGAGAAGACTCTCTGGAAAAGACCCTGATGTTGGGAAAGATTGAGGGCACAAGGAGAAGAGGACGAGAGAGGACGAGATGGTTAGACAGTGTTCTTGAAGCTACCAGCATGAGTTTGACCAAACTGCGGGAGGCAGTGGAAGACAGGAGTGCCTGGCGTGCTCTGGTCCATGGGGTCATGAAGAGTCAGACCCGACTAAATGACTAAACAACAGCAACAACAAAATATCTTTCACTGAAGCTGAATGTTGTAATATTCATAACAAAAGGATGTACTTCTTCATAAAACACAGTTAAACTCTAAAATTCACCAAAATGAGCACAGGCTACAAACCTGGATGCCTTTAAAAAGGATTGGACAAATTCATAGAGGATAATTCTATCAAGGGCTACTAGCTAATTTCTACCTCAACCATTGTAAGCAACAGGCCTCTGAATACCAGTCTCTAGAAATTGCAAGTGGGGAACTTCCGGTTTGGCTTGCCATGGCTGAGGCTGTTGATTACATCTGTGCCGTTTTACATGGGATATTTTGAGGATGAGATGGGAGTAATCATCCTCCCAACCCCCCAACTGTGGGGCTAGTGGGGGCAGCTTCACACGCAGATCACCCAACACTTGCCCCAATGTAGTAGGAATGAGGTGGCAGGGGGATCTGGGTGGAAAACACTCTCCAAAGTCGCCGCCATGAGTGAACAAACTCCAGTTTTTTAATATGAAAATTTGGACTTTATTAATGGGCATACTCTGAGTGAGGGGAGATAAACTAATCTGCTAACTGATTCAGCCACTGAGGAGCCAAAGGATTCGAGTGGAAGAGAGATTATCTTTACTATGGAACTTTTATGTCAGAACGAAAAAGGGGGGGGGGAATATTGCGTATTTGCTATTTTACTTGACAACCCCCCCCCCGGAAACTCTGAATACAAATTGATTAGGTACGCAATTGTTGTTGTTTAGTCATTGAGTCGTGTCCAACTCTTCGTGACCCCATGGACCAGAGCACACCAGGCACTCCTGTCTTCCACTGCCTCCCACAGTTTGGTCAAACTCATGCTGGTAGCTTCGAGAACGCTATCCAACCATCTCGTCCTCTGTCATCCCATTCTCCTTGTGCCCTCCATCTTTCCCAACATCAGGGTCTTTTCCAGGGAGTCTTCTCTTCTCATGATGTGGCCAAAGTATTGGAGCCTCAGATACGCAATTATTAACTGTGTGGAAAAGATTTACAAACTTGCAATTAATTCTAATGGGTTGTTAAAAGCGGAGGAGGCTTCTAGCCAAAGTACAGGCTTATCTGTTCTGGTATAAGATGAAATGGAAATGTTTGGACATATGCCTGGAACAATTGGCAGAAAGCCAGATTTCCTTCATTTTGGGACGTGTCATATTGGATAACTACTGGCATGAAGAAGCAAAAGTGAAAGACATGGAAGAAAATAAACACCCACACAGAAACATACTGTTTTGATATAACTTGCTTGCTGGACGAACTCAGAGGCTGTGGAAATGAACAGATTAACATCAGATTGATTTTTGTGAAGCACCTGGACTAATTAAGAAAGCAGCGCAAATGTAAGATGATGGCAATCGTCCAACCTCAGAACATGGGAAGACAAACAAAGATTTATGATTTGGCTTAATATTTGGACTGTTTGATTATTTTATAATTCAGAATGTCTTTAATGTGGCCTTTATTGGATTGTCAAATTGGAAAACTTAATAAATATTATTATTAGTCTAAAAAAAGAAATTGCAAGTGGGGAGAACACTTCTGCAATTACATCCTGCATTCAGTCTTCTCAAAGACATCTAGTTGCCTATTGTGGCACTGAATATGTAATCAAACTAGCAGAAACATATGTTTATTCTTTTCAACACATTTAATATATTCAACAGGAAAGGAAACAGTGCATATGCTTTTTGAGTCTTACTTTCTACATAGGTTGTATCATTTCTAATCAAAACTCGGTATTTGTTATGGGCTGAACATTGTCCATTCAATGAAACTGAATGGTTTGCCAAGCACTTCACAACTTTATCCTACCTGGTTAAACCAATTGTGCCATGTGATGGCATCCTTGTTGATGGTGAACACTTGGTCCGGAGAACCCTGGGGATCCATTCTCCCAACTTTCACTCTATGAAAGGATTGGTTTGAGGAAATAATCCAGTTTATAATATCAAATCCAGTCACTAACTCCCCATTCTGGTCAAAGGAGATCTTGTCTCCAGCACTGTTGTTAAAGGAGACAGTTTTCAGAAAGTGATGGAGCTGAGTTGAAAAGGAAAAGAAGCTTAGTAGAGGCTGCATTTCTGTGGAATCTTTCACAGTAAGTCATACAAACATCTTCCCTGGGTGGAAGCAACACAGTTCTTTGTTTTCATACTCAGACATGTGAAAGTCGATGTCACATTTGCCAAACAACACTTCATTACAATATTGTTGTTTTTTAGAAGTATCTCATGTGGGGTGAATCTTGGGACTTTTTTTTTGTAACCAACTACACACTGAACTCCCAGTGTGAATCACAGGATGCAAAGACGGCACCAGGGAAGAACGGGTGAGAGAAGATATACAATAGGAGCAAAGGGGAAAGAAATACCAACATCAGGATTTGCTGCCCTGGTGGATCCTTAATTTAAAGCCTAGTGACACTTCATTTAAAGCCTAGTGACCCCTTCCAACTCCACAACTGTATAACCTCAGAACATGCTCAAATTAATATAGAGAAAGAAGATGGAGAGGATGGGCAGAGTTTGGGTTAGGGCTGCCATAGGTCCAGTATTGTGTCTGGGAAGAATTTTCAGAAACGGCTAAAATCTCAACAACTTTGCCAAAAAAACCTCAAAAACATTGTGTTTGGCTTTTCACTTTTTGACATATGGCAACCATAGTTTGGGGAGACCTTTATTAGACAGAATAAAAATAGACCTGCTAGATCAGTCCAAAGCCTCCCTGGTCCAGCATACAGTTCTTGCAGTAGATTGCACAGTTGGACTAGATTGCCCCAGTGGTCCTTCCAACTCTACAATTCTATAGTCTCAGAACCTGCTGGCAGTAACATGGAGGAATAACATGCACCTTAGAGGAAGAGAAGAGTTTGTCGAGACCTTTTGCCAGACAGAATCATAAGAGACCTGCTAGATCAGCCCAAAAGCCTATCTAGTCTATAATATGGTTCTTACAGTGCCCAACCATATGTGAACGGGAAGCACACAAGAAGGATCTGATTGGAGCATATTGCTATATATTCTGAGAAGTATTTTGCCTTCCAACAGGAGGAACGTCATCCCATTACCTGCAACACCTGCTGATTCTGAAAGTTCATCCACCTTCCATCAACCAATGAGTGGTGATTCAGTCGAGATGAAGACATGGAGTGTAAAGCATGTGCCACAGCATAAACAGCATTGTAGATGCTGTAGCTGTGGCCAGTCAAGCTCATTTCAAAAAATGTCCCAGGAAGGCTTTCCAACTTCTCTTTTCCTGTGCATATGTCTCCATCCACCTTGTCCCCATCTATACTTTGGAATACACAACCAAAGGCCTGCTGCCAGAAATCCCTGATAAAGCCATCTCCTGTTTTGAATGAAGGGCTTTTGCTTTCAATAAATGTCTTGAATCCTGGCAGATCACTGGAGTGAATAGAGAAGGACAGAACACCATGGACTATATCTGTATCCCATGTTCTTTGATACACCATTGAAGTGAGCTCTATCTGAGCTGTTACTATCCACACTTTTCCTTTATTTATTGTGCATTCTCTTTCTGAGATATATGGTAGCCACCTCAAGAAAACAATGAGATAAGATTCTGCATTAGCAACCACTACATTGGCTTTGCTGTCAATGATTTTATCATATATTTTGGCTCGCTCATGTAGCATGTCATTAATTTCTGTGACAATGGTAAATTTGCTGCTTCTTTCTATGAAGGCAAAACAAATACCCTTTCTGGAGAATACTGGAAACACCGTCTGCACAAATCTTTCTCCATATTCATCATTGGATGTAAGGATCCCAATCCATGTCCAATTGAAATGGAGAAGCAAAGTCAGAATGCCTGCATGCTGAAGAGCATCTTTAGGAGACATTTGGTAGAAGGAAAGGCCTGTGGTTTTATCATTCATCACTGGAGCAGGGCCATATATGAGCTAAGGAAATATTAATGAATTCATGAATAGGAGCCCAACTTTGGCCCACATAATACCTTTCTTCAAAAATTGATGCATAAATTTTTAATTACATGCACAAGAACATTTTCAATGGAGGCTGGTTCAGTAGGTAAAATGGGGTGCTGCCTTTTCTCAGAAAGTCTACACCTGCTTGCCTCTTACTTACAAGTCAGGTGATTTCTCTGCCTGCCATTGGCTCTGGCTGTAATTATTGCTGATATGCCTGCCTTCCACCTACCTTCTATCACTAGAGAATGTACTTTCTTCTGTAGGTGCCTCTCATTTATGAATACCTGTATCTCAGCTTCCATTTTACATTCCTACACAAAGAAATATTTCCCACATGTTTTCAACCACTTGTTTCCACACCCACAATCTTTTCTGTGTGGTGAAAATAAGCATTTAAATGGATGAAACCCATATTCCACAAAGAAATAGAGACATCTACACAACCTACCTGTGGAATCTTGTAGATATCCAAGACAGTTGCAATATAACGAGAAATTAGAGGCTCCAGTCCCCCAACAACCGCTATTAATTTATTCTGGACGTCACATATGTAGTTGGGAACTATTTTTTCTTTTGAGGACATAAGCTGCATTGTGGCATGATAGGTATTCTTTGCATTGAAGTAACTGTCATAAATGTGGAAGCCCAAGGAAGTATTGGGTAAAATCTGAGAGTTTTTATTTATCTCCTTTACAGCAAATGCCAAAGCCAGGATGTGCTGGTAATACTTAGGAACTACACTAAAAAAGAGTACAGATTATTAGGATATCCCAAACATTGTAAAATGTAGACTATGTTGTCCTGCATCTCCTTCCTTATTATTCCTTACAGTATTTATGTACAAACTGTCTTTAGGCAATGCTTAGCCTTTGGTGGATTGCTCATAACTTAGACAACTGTATTCTCCTTTACAACAATGCACTTAATATACTTTATTTATAAATTACCAATACAAGGTTCCATGTGTTATCAAGAACCATACTATTTGATATTTTCAGAAGGCTGTATTTTTTTTATTAAAGTTTTCTTGGTTTACAAAGGTATGCGCAATGTCTCTTTTTTCAAGTTACATTTTCCATAGGTCATGTGAACACCTACTCTCTTTCTTTCTTTCTTTCTTTCTTTCTTTCGAAAGCCTCAGAATACAGAACACTTTATAAGTTCTTGGTACCAGCACCAGTTTAAGGTGAAATCTACAATTTAAGAACATGTTCAGAGTTTGGTGATAACTGCACTAGAATCAGAGTTGTATTCTGTATTTGGAGAAACTACCATGTCTTGTAAAACTGTTGTTCTCCCTTGGCATCTCCTTCCTTATTATTTACAAATATATAAAGACTTAGCTTTGAATTCAACAAACATACACACAATCCTAGCTCTCTTACAAAGACATTTTGAAATTGCAAATGACATCAATCAGAGCAAGTGGTAAGAAATAGAAATTAAGAAAGCTTATCACGGAGTCATCAATATTTCTGCCTTCATTGATAGTAGTTTCTAAAATGTTTAAATGGAGGAAGCCATCACTACTATTGTCAAAACCAGATGAACTTGATCAGTCTCCATTCTGAATATAATCAATATTTCAAGTTCACCACTTGAAAATTGTTTGACAAACTTGGACAAAGACTGTAATTCACATCCTTAGTGGAAACAGAAATAGAAACAACAAACAATAACAAAAAGGTCTTACGCGAGCTCTTCAAACAACACGGGTGGAGGTGCTCCAGTGAAGGTTAGCGAGTTGGAGATTATGAAGGTCTGAGAAGTGATGCCACCAATTATGTTGCCTCTCAACTGATGATACTCGTGAAGTGGATTGTGTGGATCTCTTACCATGCAGTTATTGTGAAACTTGCATGCCATGTGAGAAAGTAGTACCAGTATCAAGACTACTAATATCACCATCCTCAGTACCAATTATCTCTCTAAACACAGATTGTTCTATTCCATCTTAGGAGACTCAAACAGGTAATTCCTTGATTTTTCTGAGTTCCTGCTTTTACAACTAACTTATAAAGTGATTATTTATATTATCCTTCATCCACTGTGCTATTACTTTTGCTTTTCTCCACTGAAAATCCTCGGGGAGAAGCTTCGCCAAGTAGTTGAATTAATTACAGCCCTTTTCCTAATTACAGGAGTAGGTAATCATCAACTTAATATTGGTGTTCACAAATGGAGTTGCAAAAAAAAAAAAAAGTGTATGGCATCTGAACCGAGGTTTTTTCTTTTTCCATGGAGGTGGTTAGGATGCCCCCCCCCCATTCAAACTTCAGGGCCCCAGAAATGTACTTTACTTTGACTGGCTTGGATCTGCCAACTTCTTGAGCAGTTCATGTTGATGCTACCGCAGCAAAGGCAGCATGAGGTAATGGAGGGCGCCCATAACTTCATGCCCCCCCCCAATGTACTTCCTTTTGACTGGCATGGTTTTTCCAACATTCAGTTTTATTGGATGACAGTGCCAGCAACACTTCTTGAGCAATTCAAGTCGATGCTAAAGCAGCAAAGGCAGTATGAGAGAATGGAGCAATGACAAAGCCTGCAGCATGAACTAATGGGGCAGTGGCAGAACCAGTGCTTCAGTGAATTGAAGCAGCTGCAAGCAGAGAGCATGAGAAGTCTCCTTGTAGAGAAAAGTATGGCTCTCTGTGAGGTGGGAACCTTGCCTGGTGAAATGCTATGGGAGTCTGCAACTGTCCCTGGAGCCCAGCTGCCAGGTACCCAAAAGGAAGGGGTGGCCAGAGAGATCCACAATGTGGATGGGAAGTTAAAGGGCTTGGACTATGCAATCTGTAGCTGAAGGCAAGGAGAATGTCTCAGAGAAGGACAAGTTGGCTGTAGTCTGGAAGCAATTAGGGACTCAGCTACACTGAGAAAGAAAAAGCGCTTTATAAGCATTGTATATTCATTATGACCCTGTGACACCAGATGGCGTGTGGAGTCCAATTTTGCCAACCCAGTTTCTCATATGACGTTTACAACACTTTTAACTGAAACACTTGTAGTATTTAAACCTCATGCCTACCTTTATTGGTTGTCAGAGGGAACTACTAGTGAAAACCATTGTGAATGGCTAGATCTCTAAAGTTTGCCCATTTCATTTCAGCTCTATTTATCTAATGCCAAAATTTCCAGTCTCAAGAAACCAACTTGTTTCTGTGCATTTATTTGTATTCAGTTTTCCATGTATTCTATGTATTATTCAGGGGGGAACCACTGCAGAACCAGTGACTTGCAGAACGGATGACCCAATTCACTCATATCTGCACAAGATTCCGCCTCCCCTGAACACATAGGCGATCCTTTTTTTACCTACTGATTGTTGACTAGCAGGTGAATGAATATTCCATTTAGATACTACTATTGACAGTTATTTTATATGCAATTTATTTTGACTTAAAGAAACACCTGAACATTTAACAGGTGTGAGAGGATAACTGATAGAACCACATAGCAAGTCCAATACACGTCAAATGAGATTTGCTAGAATGAGCACTCACACGTTACACTGTGGGTACCCTTTGCGGGATCACCCGTGGTCCTTTGGACCCCAGGGAAATTACCAGTTGTATGGGCTGGCCTGCTTCTCAGTGTTATTCTTTGGAGGTTCACTGCCAGCCTCAGTTAGTCAATTTACACTGCTGGGAGGTGGGGCCAGTTGCATAAATAGGGGGTGGAGCCGGCAGCAGCCAGGCAGTCAGCTCAGGAGCTTCACCCACCCAGCCCTTCCCTTTGTTTAATGTTTCTGGTTTGCAGGTTAACCTTTTTCTTCCTGTTTAGCGGGCGCTGCTACTGTCTTTTGACTTGTTGCTGTTGAAGAACTGGGAAGAAATTTTCCTGCATTGGCAGGCTTTGTCTTCCCTGTAGCAATTATCACAACTTTAGCAGTTTAAAGCCTTGGGCAGAATCCTTTAGTCTTTTCTTCCCTAAATGGGGGTGTGTGTGAAGTGGTGACTCACCCCCCCCCCCACAGCGGCACTTCCAGGGTCCCCTCTTAAAGGGGTTGTAATATGGGTGTCACTGGCCATATGCTGAAAGGTTGTCATTGAACTACCCTGCGTGCGGGGATATTGGGTGGGCTGCCTGCAGGGTACCGCCATATCCCATTTACCCTGATGAGCCCCAGTCCCCCCCCCCCCGGCTGTGGGGCTGGGAGGGATACACGCCCAATGCCTAAGCCAAGGTCTTCCTACATTTAAAAGTTTAATAAACTTGTGGCCAAATTTTAATTCCATAAAACGTTATCACACGTCTTTTTTCCTTTCTGGTGGTCCCTGGGAGCTGGGGCAGTCGGCGCCTGGTCATGCAAAATAATTTTCACAACAACATTCATTGAAATATTTTAATACTTTTTTTATGGTGTCCTATGGAAGGTCTGTGTTTTGTTGGGATTTATATTTATGCGATTTGGAGGAATAAATTAGTCTTCTGCATCCTCCTCATTCTCATTTGTTTTCGCTTTGTGATGCTGCACTTTGATGAGTCCTCTGCATTCTGATCCAATTGCACAATAATTTTACACAGCATATTTCTTACCCTCCTGCTCTGAAAACCTCCCTTCTGGACATGGGGTGCAATCATAGCAGCAAAATGGCTCCCCCTCTTTCATTTTCTTGCTAGAACTTGGATGGCAACTCACTACATACAGAAAGAGGCTTAATCTAATCCAGATATGAAATAGCAGAATGTTAATCTTGAGAAAAATCAATTTAGATCCACATAGATATAGATAGATGTAAATCTCTCTCTATATATCTATATGTGTATATATATCCACCTATATACATCTATATGTACATATATATTGTAACTGAAAATGAATCTTGAACCATTGTTGAATAACTTAATCATATACTGTAGCACCCTGCTTGTGGTTAATGCTTAGCTGGAATGAAATATTCAACGCAGCAATAGAGAAATTAAAATAATAATTTATTTGTCAGACAAATAAATGAGAGACACAGTGGTATATGGTTACCAAAGCTCTGCCCTTCCAGCCCTGATGGCCAGCGCTTATATTCCCTCAGTCCAGCCCCCTTGCTCCTCTTTTGGCTGCCTCTGTCCAATCAGCCTGGTTGAAATTCCTATTGGCTGTTTGCTAGAACCAATCATAAAAGATACACCCATTTCCTATTGCCTTTTATGGGAGACAAAGAGCTATATTTCCTTCTATCTATAAATGGCAAACAAGTAGTCATATATCTTACATTTACCTCGACCAGGCACCTTAATTACCAGATAACCTTTGGCCCCTACTGCCCTATTCACTGCAAACCAGATGGTTAAAGCAGATGGTTTTTAATTTCATTTTAAACAGAGATCTTGGGTTCACCTTCTCACACACCATCTATGAAATATCTCCTTCTTTGGAGGTCTTTAAACAGAGGCCCGACAACCATATGTCAGGAGTGCTCTGATGGTGCTTCCTGCCCGGCAGGGGGGTCAGACTCAATGGCCCCTGTGGTCTCTTCCAACTCCACGATTCTATGATTCTATGAATAAGAATCTAACATAAGAATCTAACATTTCTTACTTTCTAAATCCTTTGCATAATTACATTTAAGCCAATATATTTAATACAGAACATATATAGATTTTTAGTAGAAAAGGAAAGGCCTTTTCAAAGTAAAAAGAAACTTAAAAACACTTTCCAAAAGCCACTTCAGAGAGTAGCCCCCCTTTCCCTGCTGAAACGGCTGCTGTTTCTAAAAGCAACTTCTTCAATTTACCCTTTAACCTTATGAAAATGTGGCTCAAGTTTAATGGGAGACATAATAATTCTTACTATTTACCAACTCTTAATTGTGTTTTTATAGCTTAATTGTATTCTGTAATTTGTATGGTCAGTGTGACCTTTTGCTCCTAGCCTGTAATTTCCTTTTGCAACCCTGAGGCTCTGTCAGAGGGGCACTGTTTAGGAAGAGCATCTGCCGATGCACCCAGCTGTCTGGCATGAGAGATGCTGCCTGGCATGAGAGATGCAAACATATATATTTTTTTAAGCTCATTTTAAAATGCAGATCTTCATCTGATGCCTCAATACCACCGTGTTAATGTTGAACATCATAGGAGCATAATGGTGCATTCAGTGACCTATGTGCATCCATCCAATTTTCGCTAGACTGGGAAAGGAGGCCTATAACTAAGTCTGAAAGATCCTCCACCTATTTGCAATATTTTGTATGCTACCATGGACATTCAAATGCTATCATGGTGCTATGGGATGAAGAAATGGATATTATGTTGCATGTATTTAATTTATACCACTATGCTAATGCTGGAAATTGTAGAAGTGTGTTAGTATTGTCTAGGGGATTTCCACCCAATTATCCATTATAATGAGGCGTGTGTGGTAGTCACCCTCTACCTTGTTTCGGTCTTTCAAATATTACCACAGTGCTGTGATGTGAAAACATGGAAACATATCTTCAAAAAGGTTGCCCATCCCAGCTATAGATGCTCAATGGTATTATCCCACATTTTAAGACTTGAACCTAGTATCAAAAACCAAATGCTTTATGAAGCCTAGTAAAATTTTGGAACAATTGAATATGTATCAGGCATGCTGACGTGCGAAGCAGATTGGGGTGGGGGCTGACATTGCAGAGAACATCACATTGGTCAGGGATGATGGGAATTGTAGTCCAAAAACAGCTGGATGTTTGGGAAACCTGGCCTAGCTTGATATTCTTTGTAAAAACCTGAGAGTACATTTAAGAGCTGAAGGAGCACTTGCCAACAAATGCACTGAAAGATATTTGATTAAGCAATTCATACCTCCCTAACTCAGAGGAGCCTTTCTCTAGCAATACAGTAACACTCTGAATGATAATTCATACACAAGATACCCTGGGTTGCAGATAATAGCAAAACACAAAGACATTGAGATTATTCAGACCTTCCTTCTTATTAGTTGTTCCCTGTTGTTCAGTTCAGGCCTCAGAACAATGATATAACATTTGGGGAGAAAGATGCAACCTAGGAGCCCAGCACTGGAGGCTAAGATAGAAAAGATTTCCACAGCTACCATATATTTCCCCTTTGAACTCAGGTAGGATGGAATAAAGGAGAGCCAAACACTGCAAAATACCAACATGCTGAAAGTAATAAATTTGGCTTCATTGAAACTATTGGGCAATTTCCTGGCAAAGAACGCCACAACAAAGCTGATTATGGCCAGGAAACTGATATAACCCAAAACACAGTAAAACATAGTCATGGACCCCTCATTGCATTCTAATATAATTTCTTCAGTAACTGAGTGCATGTCAACATCTGGGAATGGGGGAGAGGTGACTAACCAAAAGGTACAAATGCCTGCTTGAATAAGGGAGCAGGAAAGAACAATGGCACTGGCAAGTCTTCTCCCCACCCACTTCCTCATCCTGGAACCTGGTTTGGTGGCCATAAAAGCAAGAACCACAGTAGTGGTTTTTGCCAACACACAAGAAACAGCCACAGAGAAGATCATGCCAAAAGTGGTTTGTCGGAGGAGACACAACATCTGCTTAGGCTGTCCAATGAATAGCAATGCAGAAAGGAAGCAGAGCAGGATTGAGATAAGGAGAGTATAGGCAAGGTTCCGGTTGTTGGCCTTGACAATGGGAGTGTTGTGGTGCTTCAGAAATATTCCTAGCACCAAGACTGTGATCAGACAAAAGAAAAGAGCAAAGAAGGCTAAACTGATGCCCAGTGGTTCTTTATACGATAAAAAGGAAATGAACTTGGGAATACAGAAATCCCTGGTTTTGCTTGGATATGTTTTTGCAGTGCATGTAGAACAGGCATTCATGTCTGAAAAACAAAAGACATGGGCTTCATTTCAAATTGATTCCAGAGATTTCACAAGCATGTTTTCTCTTCTACATCTAAAACAATCCATTCATATTAGGCTATTCCTTTGGTGTCAGTCTTCTCAAACTATGGAAGGTGAGGAGATGGCTATGTGAATTCCCATTTACCTTCCTGGAAATGTTATGATCTCATGTATTTTAGAGCTCTGTGAATGCACATCTGCACCATTAGTTGAATCTGCAAGGTAGTGAGCTAAGATTAGAGAAATTTTATGTTTATAAGCCCCATTCCATGCCTACTAAGCATGGGACACCTTTGCCCAGCAGCGCTGTGGCCTACAGATTGCAGCAAAATACAGGGCAAGGTTTTGTACAGTAACGTCTCTGGGTGGTGGATTGATGGGAAAAATCTGGCCCATGAGCCCTTGCTGCAGAGAGGAGGGGAAAGCCTATAAAAGGCTTCTTCCCTTGGAGGTCACAGCCATTTTGATTTGAGAGAGCTGGAAGGGATTTCTTTTCTCTCAACCCGACTGGCACATTGTTGGGTTTTTTCTTCACCTTTGCCTCAGTAAAATAATGGATTTCCCTGGTTAGACAGAATAATATTGTTTGTATGAGGGCGGAAATGGCATTAGGCAGGATCAACATAGTATAGGATGCCCCCATAAGGGGCCTGAGGAGAGGATTGACTATGGCAAACCCAAGCGTGTGTTCGCTAAGTGCCTGGTTGGAATCTGCATCCTGGTTCCCCAGTGAGACCACGGCATAGTTCAACAGTAGCCAACTCCTGTGGATCCATTCCATCAACATGGGACTTGTGGAATGATGAACTGATCCTGGGACAAAATGCCATGCCAACCCTTGAGATACGTCCTTCTTTCAATAAAGATTTGGCCTGATTTTATCCCATCACCATTGTTCAGTCTGTTATTTTGCTGCTCTCATGAGTCACATAATGTGCCTGCCTGGGCAGTTTCTTTGCTCATTTGTGAAATTTAGATACTATTTTTCCATTTCTATTTCCATAGAGGTATACAAAAGATTTTTTATATATATCAAATAACAGAGTTGTATGCAAGAAAAGGGTTTTTATCCCATCTCATAATATAATATCATCTTTACTTGTTTTTGGACACCACAAGAATTGAATGTTTGGGTGCAGATGAACACCAACTAGATGCAACTCATATGAATTTTTACACCTTTTGATATAATCCCCTGATGAACAAGCAGTGTTTGAAACACATTGAAGTTAGCATGTATATCATTTGGACCAAGTCTTCTGCATCTATGACATTCACTTTTGCTTCTGCTTTGTGCTACAATTTTGCTACAATTTTGATGTGTTTCCTTGATCATGACCAAACTTTCCCCAGCTTTCTACACTCTATTTCTTACCCTTTTGGTCTGAAAACTTTCCTTCTGGACATGGGATGCAATCATAGCAGCAAAACGGTTTTCCCTCCTTCACTTTCTTGCTGGAACCGGGATAGCAACTTTCAGAACATACAGAAAGAGGCTGGAGCTAATTTGTAAGTAAAAGAGTAGAATGATTATCTTGAAAAGAAGTCTCAAGTTCTTAAGATGATATTCATGTATAACTGAAACCAAACTGGGACCACTAATCCATAACTTTATCTGGCATCCTTCTTACTTTCTACATAGGTTATATCATTTCTAATCAAAACTCGGGATTTGTCATGGTCTGAACATTGTCCATTCAATGAAACTGAATGGTTTGCCAAGCAGTTCCCAACTGAGTCCTACCTGATTAAACCAATTGTGCCATGTGATGGCATCCTTGTTGATGGTGAACACTTGGTCAGGAGAACCCTGGGGATCCATTCTCCCAACTTTCACTCTATGAAAGGATTGGTTTGAGGAAATAATCCAGTTTATAATATCAAATCCAGTCACTAACTCCCCATTCTGGTCAAAGGAGATCTTGTCTCCAGCACTGTTGTTAAAGGAGACAATTTTCAGAAAGTGATGGAGCTGAGTTGAAAAGGAAAAGAAGCTTAGTAGAGGCTGCATTTCTGTGGAATCTTTCACAGCAAATCATACAAACATCTTCCCCGGGTGGAAGCAACCCATTTACATCCTATTCTGAATCGCAGGACCCCAAAAATGGCTCCAGGAAAGAACGGGTGAGAGAAGATATGCATTAGGAGCAAAGGGGAAAGAAATACCAACATAAGGATCTGCTGCCCCAATGGATCCTGCCACCTAAGGCAGTTGCCTCACTTTGCACTTTGGGCCAGTCACTCTTGATTTAGTGTTTTAAAGGTTAAAGAGTGCACTTTAAATTAGGTATCAAATGTATTTTCTAAATCCATCACCTTTTTCACCATATACAATTAATTTAGCACTTCCTAAACTTATTCAACATTACTGGTCAAAAAACATAGTGGAGCTGCCCTCCGTAAACTGGATTCTGGCTGTAGTTGCAGAGTTTCAAAGGTTCTATCTTACTCCTGCTGGGCAACATCTTCTTCTAAATGAAATATGTCTCTTCTAAAACAACATTACTGAATCTGAAAGCCTCTTACCAGCAAATACACACACTTCTTAACGGACTCACAATGTAGTTGTGGCAGTTTCTGAGAGCCAAGAGGCAGCATGAATCAGAGGTAGCATGAATTAGTAAATGTATAGCAGCAAAACTATAATGTGTATATTTTAAGTTCACCAGTGGAAAAAGAGGGAAGGAGGCCAGTCGGTTGAGCATGAGACTCCTAGTCTCAGGGCTGGGAGTTCTAGCCCTATGTTGGGCAAATAGAAATATGGCAACCCTAGTTTGGGGAGACCTTTTATTAGACAGAATAAAAGAAAGACCTGTAAGATAAGTCAAAAACCCTCCCTGGTCCAGTATACAGTTCTTATAGTAGATTACAGGATTGGACTAGATTACCCTAGTAATCCCTTCCAACTCTACAATTCTATAGTCTCAGAGCCTGCTCACAGTAACATGAGAAAGTACATGAGAGGATGGGAAGCGTTTGTGGAGACCTTTTACCAAACAGAATTTTGGTAAGAGTTTGTGGAGACCTTTTACCAAACAGAATAAAGAGATACCTACTAGCCTATCAACTGCAGCGTATGGTTCTTACAATGCCCAACCAGATGTCCATGGGAAGCCCGCAAGAAGGATCTGATTGGAGCATATTGCTATATATTCTGAGAGATATGTTGCCATCCAACAGGAGGAACTTCATTCCATTACCTGCAACACCTGCTGATTCTGAAGGTTCCTCCACCTTCCTTCAACCACTGATGGATGATTCAGTCGAGATGAAGACATGGAGTGTAAAGCATGTGCCACAGCATAAACAGCATTGTAGATGCTGTAGCAGTGGCCAGTAAAGCTCATTTCAAAAATTGTCCCAGGAAGGCTTTCCAACTTCTCTTTTCCTGTGCAAATGTCTCCATCCACCTTGTTCCCATCTATACTTTGGAATACACAACCAAAGGCCTGCTGCCAGAAATCCCTGATAAAGCCATCTCCTGTTTTGAATGAAGGGCTTTTGCTTTCAATAAATGTCTTGAATCCTGGTAGATCACTGGAGTGAATAGAGAAGGACAGAACACCATGGACTATGTCTGTATCCCAGGTTCTTTGATACACCATTGAAGTGAGCTCTATCTGAGCTGTTAATATCCACACTTTATTTATTGTACATTCTCTTTCTGAGGCATATGGTAGCCACCTCAAATACACAATGAGATAGGATTCTCCATTAGCAACCACTATATTGGCTTTGCTGTCAATGATTCTATCATTTATTTTGGCTCCCTCATGCAGCTTATCATACATTTCTGTGACAATGGTAAATTTGTTGCTTCTTTCTATGAAGGCAAAACAAATACCCATTCTGGAGAATACTGGAAACACTGTCTGCACAAATCTTTCTCCATATTCATCATTGGATGTAAGGATCCCAATCCATGTCCAATTGAAATGGAGAAGCAAAGTCAGAATGCCTGCATGCTGAAGAGCATCTTTAGGAGACATTTGGTAGAAGGAAAGGTCTGTGGTTTTATCATTCATCACTGGAGCAGGGCCATATATGAGCTAAAAAAGGAAATAAGAATGAATAACTAACAAACTAACTAACTAGAAGCCCAACTTTGGCCCACAGAACCCCTTTCTTCAAACTGCTGGTATACAAGGAATTGTTTTAATGGAGGCTGGTTCAGTATGGCAAATGGGGCAATGCTTTATCAACCTCTCTCTTTTCTCAGAAAGTATACACCTGGCTGCCATCTTACTAACAACAAGTCAGGGGATTGGTCTGCCTGTCATATGCTGTGGCTGTAATTATTGCTGATATTCCTTTCTTCCACCTACCCACCATCACTAGACAATTTACTTTCTTCTGTAGGTGCTGTTATATTTCCAACACTCTCATTTATAATGATCTGTATCTCAGCTTCCATTTGACATTCCTAAACAAGGAAATATTTCCTACATGCCTTCACCCACTTCAGTTTCCAAACCCACAATCTTGCCTGTGTGGTGAAAAAAAGCATTTAAATGGATGAACTCCCACATTCCACATAAAGATAGAGACATCTACACAATCTACCTGTGGAATCTTGTAGATATCCAATACAGTTGCAATATAATGAGAAATTAGAGGGTCCAGCCCCCCAACAATTGCTATTAATTTATTCTGGATGTCACATATGTAGTTGGGAACTATTTTTTCTTTTGAGGACATAAGCTGCATTGTGGCATGATAGGTATTCTTTGCATTGAAGTAACTGTCGTAAATGTGGAAGCCCAAGGAAGTATTGGGTAAAATCTGAGAGTTTTCATTTATCTCCTTTACAGCAAATGCCAAAGCCAGGACGTGCTGGTAATTCTTAGGCACTACCCTAAAAAAAAAGTACAGTATATTAGGATATCACACACATTGTAAAATGTGGACTATGTTGTACTCCCTATACTTCCTTACAGTATTTATGTACAAACTGTCTTTAGGCAATTCTTAGCCCTAAGTAGGCTGCGCAAATATTAGACAACTGTATTCTCCTTTACAACAATGCACTTGATATAGTTTATTGATAAGTTACCAATATAAAGTTCCATGTGTTATCATGAACCATATGATTTGACATTTTCAGAAGGCTGTGTTCGATGCATGTGAACACCTACTCCCATTCTTGATATATATCTTATTCTATGACATTCTTGGATCTTTTCTTAAGAATGCCTCAGAATACAGAACACTTTATAAGTTCTTGGTGAAGTACCCCCAACAGTTGAAGATGAAATCCATATTTTAAGAATATGTTCAGAGTGTTGTGATAACTGCACTAGAATTAGAATTGTATTCCTTATTTAGAGAAACTTCCATGTTTTGTAAAAATGTTGCATCCCCCTTGACATCTCATTCCTTATTATATACAAATATATAAACACCCCAGCTCTCTTACAAAGACATTTTGAAATTCTATAAGAAAATGACATCAATCAGAGCAAGTGGTAAGAAATACAAATTAAGATCGCTTATCACTGACCATTAATATTTCTGGCTTCATTGATGGTAGTTTCTAAAGTGTTTAAGTGAAGGCAGCCATCACTAGTACTGTCAAAACCAGAGGAACTTGATCTGTCTCCATTCTGAATATAATTAAATTAGTATTTAAGTTCACATGAAAATTGTTTGACAGACTTGGGGAAAGACTGTAATTCACATCCTTAATGGAAACAGAAACTGTAACAACCAACAATAGCAACATCAAGGTCTTACGCAAGCTCTTCAAACAACACAGGTGGAGGTGCTTCAATGAAGGTTAGCGAGTTGGAGATTATGAAGGTCTGAGAAGTGATGCCACCAATTATGTTGCCTCCCAACTGATGATACTCGTGAATTGGATTGTGTGGAGCTCTTACCATGCAGTTA
The DNA here is from genome assembly GCF_965112155.1 of Podarcis liolepis. Classification (NCBI taxonomy): domain Eukaryota; kingdom Metazoa; phylum Chordata; class Lepidosauria; order Squamata; family Lacertidae; genus Podarcis; species Podarcis liolepis. The sequence goes on along the minus strand of NC_139573.1, from coordinate 23,311,709 downwards.
ATGTGAGGCTTGCATGCCATGTGAGGAAGTAGTACCAATATCGAGACTACTAATGTCACCATCCTCAGTACAAATTTCCTCTCTAAGCAGAGATTGTGTTTAGACTCAAACAGGTGGTTCCTTGCTTTCCCCCCCAAAGTTCCTGCTCCCACAACTAACTATTAAATTGAATATTTATATTATCCTTCATACACTGTACTATTACTTTTGCTTCTGTCCACTGAAACTCCTTGGGAAGAAGCATTGCCAAGTAGTTGAATTAATTACAGTCCTTTTCAAAATTACAGGAGTAGGTAATCATCAACTTAATATTGTTTTTCACAAATGGAGTTGGAAAAAGAAGAAGTTTGAGGCATCTGAACAAAGGAGCCTCCATAACAGTTCAAACTTCACGGCCCCAAAAATGTACTTCCTTTTGACTGGCATGGATTTTCCAACATTCAGTTTTATTGGATGAGAGTGCCAGCAACACTTTTTGAGCAGTTCAAGTTGATGCTGCAGTTTTCCCTCAGTGGGGGGAAACACATAGGCAAACCTCCAAGAGATGTGCCTGCATGCGCCAGGAGAACAGGAGGCTCCTGCTGATTTTGGTGAAGTAAAAAGTGCCAGTGATGTTGCCCTTTGGGTACTTCCAGATGGCTTTGTGGGGTGGGGGGTGCTTCCCAATGCTAGGGAAAGCAGCCCAGATCACCCATGGGTTTGGATGGCAAACTGGGAAAGCCATATGCCTTTGTTTAGCCCATTGAAGCTCTTCAGAGATGATTGGAGTAAGCATGGAGGGATTTCTAGCCACCAATCTGAGTGAGCTCTGCCATGGGTTTCTAAATTAGGTGCCTCCAGACAAAGCCTGGTGGCAGGATTTTGATTTGTGGTGTGGGGCAGGAGATGAAATAGATTTGCCCTGGGGTAGCAAAGGGGAGAAAATTGGAGAGGTACCCTACAGTCTTAGTAAGAAAGAAGAAATGATCACAATTTTTCCAACATTGTTTCTTCATGATGCTCTGCAGGCAGCTAGGGAGATTTCTTTGGGGCAAGAATGTGAGGGAAATCCAAAGAGAATTTGAACAGCTCCAGGAAGAAGGAACCTGCAATTTTGGCCAGTTAATCTACTGGAACTGTGAACTTTGAGAAACCCTAGGACAAAGAACTATACAGTCGTATCTTGGAAGTCAAATGGAATCCATTTCGGAAGTCCGTTTGACTTCCAAAATGTTCAGAAAACAAAGTGCGGCTTCTGATTGACTACAGGAAGCTGCGGAAGACCTGCTGGGCATTCGGGTTCCAAAGAACGTTTGCAAACCAGAACACTCACTTCTGGGTTTGCGGTGTTCAGGAGCCAAAACGTCCGAGTACCAAGGCGTTCAGGATCCAAAGTATGACTGTACAGACAACCACATGGCACAGGGGCCTGTTTAGTGGCATACTCTTTACATGGTTATGGTGAGGAGAACTATTAATGATTTTTAGGAATTATTCTGAATGTTTTATGTATGTACAACTGCAAACATCTTGTACTCAGGTTTCAATAATTGAAACTGATACTGTACAGATGGAACAGACAGTGTGCTAGACCTCTCCATTTGGACTCCCTGTGCAGTTAAATTACAGCTCTATAGGGAAATCTGGAGGCAGTGAAACTGACAAGCGACAACATATCATCATAAACATACAGTGGTACCTCGGGTTACAGACGCTTCAGGTTATGGACGCTTCAGGTTATAGACTCTGCTAACCCAGAAATAGTACATCAGGTTAAGAACTTTGCTTCAGGATGAGAACAGAAATCGTGCGTCAGCGGCACGGCAGCAGCGAGAGGCCCCATTAGCTAAAGTGGTACCTCAGGTTAAGAACAGTTTCAGGTTAAGAAAGGACCTCCAGAATGAATTAAGTTCTTAACCCAAGGTACCACTGTATTAGGAACCTCAATGGATATAGGAGGCTCTCTAATTCATACACTTACCCTGCATGAAACGAGGGCAATGAAAATAGGTGTGTGTGTGGGGGGGAGCTACGGCACTTGTTCTAATGCCTGAATAGGGTTAAATATATCTTCATGCTTTCTTTCTTATTAGCTGTTCCCTGTTGTTCAGCTCAGGCCTCAACACAATAATGTAAAATTTTGGGGCAAAGATGCAACTTAACAGTCCAGCACTGGAGGCCAAGATAGAAAAGATCTCCACAGCAACTAGGTATTTACCCTTGGAGCTCAGGTAGGCTGGAACAAAGGATAGCCAAACACTGCAAAAGACCAACATGCTGAAAGTGATGAATTTGGCTTCATTGAAACTGTCAGGTAACTTCCTGGCAAGGAAAGCCACAATGAAACTGATAATTGCCAGGAAGCCCATATAGCCCAAAACACAATAAAACATAGTCATTGAACCCTCGTTACATTCCAGGACAATTTCCTCCGTTACTGACCACATGTCAACATCTGGAAATGGGGGAGAGGTTACTATCCACACAGCACAAATGCCTGCTTGAAGAAGGGTGCAGAAAAGAACAAAGAAGGAGGCAAGTTTTTTCCCCACCCACTTCCTCATCCTAGATCCAGGTTTAGTGGCCATAAAAGCCAGAAGCACTGTGATGGTTTTAGCCAGCACACAAGAAACAGCCCCTGAAAAGATGATGCCAAAAGCAGTTTGTCGGAGGAGACATGTCATCTCCCCAGGCTGGCCAATGAATAGTAATGCACAGAGGAAGCAGAGCAGGAGAGAGCAAAGGAGAGTGTAGGTGAGATTGCGATTGTTGGCCTTGACAATGGGAGTGTCGCTGTGCTTCATAAACATTCCTAGCACCACAGCTGTGATCAAAGAAAAAGAAAGGACCAAAAAGGTAAAACTGATTCCCAAAGGTTCTGTGTAAGACAAAAATGTAATGACCTTAGGAATACAGAAATCTTGTCTGTTGCTTGGATAGGTTTTGTCCGTACATGTAGAACAGTCTGAAAAAGAAATTAGGTAACTACAAGTTAACATACAAGCCAAACATGTTGTAACTCTTTATCTTATAAGGTTTTTTAAAAAACCAATTCTTATTAGGAAATCCTTTTAAGGTCAATCCTTTGAAATGTGTCCAGTTAGGAGATGGTGGAGTAGGCTACCATTCATTAACTAGCATCCTCATGAAGGTATTATGTTCTTTCGAACAACACATTTATTTATGTATTTATCATTTCCTTTGTTCATTCCTGAGGCTTTTCTCCTTTTGTTTTGAAGTGGAATAAGTGGTGTGCAATTGATATGGCACTTCTGCTCACGTTATGTAACATTGATGGAGGAAAGGAGTCACATAAGGAATAATCTTCCACAAGCGGCTATCCCAGCACAGAAGTCTGTGGCTATCCAACAACATGCTAAGAATCATTTTCACGAGCTGTTAAGTAACAGGATAGGCAGCACAACAAAACTATGCTCAAGTGTTTGCATGAATGCTTCTAAGGGGGTTCAACAGAATGTACTTAGAAACCCCCTTCAGCCATTCATGCCAAATACTTAAAGATCTGAAGAGGAGTCCACGCATCTAGAGGTTGAGGGTGTGAATGCCCATGCACTCCCATACCTCCATCCATAGTTTCAGCCCAGTTTCAGGTTAATGCCCAAACACGGCACAACACAATCCCTTATTTTGTAGTATTGAACACCTCCTGCCTACCTTTACTGGTTGTCAGAGGGAACTACTGGTGAAAGCCATTGTGAATGGCTAGATCTCTAAAGTTTGCCCATTTCATTTGACCAGCTCTGTTTATCTAATGCCAAAATCTCCAGTCTCAAGCAACCAGCTTGTTTCTATGCATTTATTTGTGTTTGCTTTCCTATGTATTCTATGTATTATTTAGTGGGGACTGGATGCAGAATCGGTGACTTGCAGACAGGATGACCCAATTCACTCATATCTGCACAAGATTCCACCTCCCCTGAACACATGTGATCCTTTTTTACCTAATGATTGTAGACTGGCTGGTGAATGAATATTCCATTTAGATACTACAATTGACAGTTATTTTATATGAAATTTATTTTGACTTAAAGAAACACGTGAGCATATAACAGGTGTGAGAGAATAACTGATAGCACCGCAAAGCAAGTCCAATACACGTCAAACAAGGTTTGCTAGAAAACAATTTTCACAACATTCATTGCAATATTTAAATATACATTTTTTTACACTGCCCTAATGAAGGTCTGGTGTTTGAAATATGTTGGGATTTATGTTTATGCAATTTGGATAAATAAATTAGTCTGCTGCATCCTCCTCATTCTCCTTTGTTTTTGCTTTGCGATGCTGCACTTTGATGTGTCCTCTTCATTACGGCCAAATTACACGATAACTTTACACAGCATATTTCTTACCCTCCTGCTCTGAAAACTTCCCTTCTGGACATGGGGTGCAATCATAGCAGCAAAATGGCTCCCCCTCTTTCATTTTCTTGCTAGAACCAGGATGGCAACTCTCACTACATACAGAAAGAGGCTTAACCTAATCAAGAAATGAAAGAGCAGAATGTTAATCTTGAGAAAGATCAATTTAGATCCACACAGATATAGATGTAAATCTATATATCTATCTATATGTATGTATATATATATATATATCCACCTATATACATCTATATGTACATATATATTGTAACTGAAAATGAATCTTGAACCATTGTTGAATACCTTAATCAAACACCACCATGTTAAGGTTGAATATCATAGGAGCATGATGGTGCATTCCATGACCTATGTGCATCCATCCAATTGCCACTAGACTGGGAAAGGAGGCCTATAACTAGGCCTGACAGATCATCCACCCATTTGCAATATTTTGTATGCTACCATGGATTTTCAAATGCTACCATGGTGCTATGGGATTAAGACATGGAAGAAATTATGTTGCATGTATTTAATTTATGCCACTATGCTAATGCTGGAAATTGTAGACGTGTGTTAGTATTGTCTAGGGGATTTCCACCCAATTATCCATTATAATGAGGCATGTGTGGTAGTCACCCTCTACCTAGTTTCGGTCTTTCAAATATTACCACAGTGCTGTGATGTTAAAACATGCAAACATATCTTCAAAAAGGTTGCCCATCCCAGCTGTAGATGCTAAACAGTATTTCCCCACATTTTAAGACTTCAACCTAGTATGAAAAACAGAATGCTTGTCTGAAGCCTAGTAAATTTGGGCACAAATGAATAGGTATGACTTGGGAAGGAGATTGGGGGGAGGGGTCTGATGTTGCCCAGAGCAGTACAATGTCACGTAATCTGAAGACCCTACCTGTTTAAACCAATGGGGCCATTCTATGACAGTTTCATTGATGGTGAATGCTTGGTCTGGTGAAACTTGTGGATCAATCTTCCCAACTTTCACCCTATGAAAGGATCGGTTTGAAGAAAAAATCCAGTTTATAATATCATATCCAGCGATTAACTCCCCATTCTGGTCTAAAGAAACCTTATCACCAGAGCTGTTGTTAAAGGAAACACCTCTGAGATAGTGATGGAGCTAGATTGAAAAAGCAAACACAAAAGTTTAGGTAAGGCTGTGATTAGACAACAGTGTTCTGGATCTTTCAGAGTATAAGACCATTGTCTCTTTGTCAAAACTGTTTTCATTTTTTTTTCCAGACCAACAATTTCATAGACCATAGTTGGGGAACTTCCAGCCCAATACCTATTGGATCCTGCATGGATCTGAGTTAGACCCATAAGGTCGTTTCCAGAAATCACATCCACCCGCCCCACACCTGAGGCCATATGTGATGTCAGGTGTGGGGCCCTAATGTGGCACTCCTGACTGGTCATTGGCAAGGGAGGTTTGCTGACATCACTAAGCAGTTGATGGTTGGTGATTGCAACTTTGGAAGGATCTGCTGTGCTACTGAGCTCCTCACACTGAATTCACTAGCAGAGCTAACTCTAGCCATAAGCAGGACTTAAAGTAACCACCTATCACTTGACAGATGGTGAGGTCAAGTCTGCTGTATTGGCTTAACTACCAAGTTGCCAATAGCCAGATCCAGTTCCTTCCCCCTGCCGTGGATAATAAAACAATACTTTTTTCATATTTGAAAGTTTATAAGTTTCAGCTAAATGGTACCTTATAGAGAATGGAGCCTTTCAGTATTGCATTGCCTATTCAGTGTAGGAATCCAGAAAAAAATGAAAGAGAAATGGGAATAAAAGGAATGGTATGTTTTTCTTTTTCAGTGCTTGGAATGAACCAGTTCATAAAATTACATTTGAATTAAGTTCATTCTGGGTAGAATTCTAAAGTATTTCTATTTCATCTTCAAGCTCATTTTCTTGCATATGTTTTTCACTCTTCATACAATTTGAGTCTTTAAGTTTAAAGATAATAAACACACGGGGAAATAAATTAAACTGCTCACATTCCACTGTGCATGTTTGGAAGTTTTCTTAGTGTGTTAAAAAATATTATATACTTAATCACAGCAGCTTGTATCATTCTGAATTCAAGGATCATTTGAATGAATCTGAACTGAATAGTGAACTGAATGTAAACAGAACTAGTTCATTTTGTAAAGGGTCTAAGGTGAACTGGAATTAGTTTATGGACATGTGGAACTGGAACTCTTAAAATAATTATTATTTATCAATTTATTATTAAAAGTAAATGTTCTGAGCTTTGGTCTTTTTAAAAGAGTCATGGGTATTTCTAGCTCACGTGGAAAGGTATAAATATTAAAAATGGAGCAAGCAATGTAACCTTTTGCCCCCCCCCAATCCATTACCTGCCACAACTTTAGATTTGGAAACTTCAGTCCTCCATCAACAGCCATTGTTCGATATTTGTGTCTAGATGAGGACATTGCATTTAACGCATGGGCCACGGCATACACACTATTGTAGATGCTGTAGCTATGGCCAGTCATGCTCATTTCAAAAAATGGCCCAGGAAGATCGCTCAGCTTCTCTTCCCCTGTACAAATATCCCCATCCACATTGCTCATCTCTGAATTTGGAAATACACAGCTGAATGCATGTTGCCAGAAGTGTCCGATAAAACCATCTCCTTTGGTTTCAAGAGGTTTTCTACTGTCAATAAATTTGTGAAATCCTGGTGGGTTATTGGAATGAATTGTGAAAGACAGAACACCATGAAGGATGTCTGTATCCCAGGTCCTTTGATAAGCAATAGAAGTCAGCTCCATCTGGGCTGTTACTATCCACACTATGCCTTTCTGTTTATTTGTCATGTGCTCTTGCCCTGATAGATATGGAAACCATCTCAAAAACATAATAGTGTGAGATTCTCCATAAACCACTACTACATTGGCTTTGCTGTCAATAATGTTATCATGTAGCTTTGCTCCCTGATTGAACATGTCATTAATTTCAGTGAAAATCATATGTGTGTGACTTTTTTCTATGAAGGCAAAGCAGATACCACTTTGAGTAAACTCTGGAACCACAGTTTGTAGAAATCTATCTCCATAGTCATCATTAGAGGTAAGGATCCCAATCCACGTCCACCTGAAATGCAGGAGCAAAGAGAGAATCCCTGCATACTGCCAGTCTTCCTTGGGGGCCATCTGGTAGAAGGAAAGCCCTGGTGTTTTATCATTCATCACTGGAGGAGGGCCATAAATAAGCTAAAGATAGATGTGGAGGGGAAGAGAAGATAATAGCATTCATTTCATGCTTCCAAGTGTTGAAAGTAATTCACAAATAACATATCAGTAATCATTAGAACATTGTTTATTCTTGTCACATTTTCATATGCATTGTCCCCAGGTATTAGTTTGTTCAAACTATGTGTTGGTATTTTTATTATTATTACAAGAACAGTGAGAGAACTAGTACTTCTGAGGAAGGGTTTACATTGTCTTGTTTCTGATTTATGAATAACCCACGTGGCTGTATTTCTTAGGGAAGATTTGATGCTCACTCAAAAAGAATGCCCATCTCAGCATGCATCTCTGCCTCTTTCTTCTTCCTATCCCATCTCTTTCAAAACATTTAAAATCCAATATTCAGCACACACAGAGACCAACACACATACATCCTACCTGTGGGATCTTATAAGTATCCACAACAGTTGCCACATGAAGGGAGGTTAGGGGGTCCAATCCCCCTATGATCGCAATCAGGTTATATGCAATATTACATTTATAATTGGGAACAAACTTCTCCAATGTTTGTATAAGTAGCAAAGTTGCATGGTAGGTCCATTTTATAGTGAAATAACTGTCATATATGTAGAAGCCCAAGGTGACATTGAGTAACATCTGAGGGTTTTCTTTGATCTCCTTGACTGCAAATGCCAAAGCCAAGATATGCTGATAATTCTTAGGCAACACACTAGAATGAGAACCACTTTCTGTATTACTGGAAATATCAGGAGTTATTTCACATGTTCACTTATAATACAATAACAAACACACCTTCCCTGCACCTTCAAAACAGCATTGAAGAAGAAGAAGAAGAAGAAGAAGAAGAAGAAGAAGAAGAAGAAGAAGAAGACAGCAAGGATAGCAGAATATGAGACATAGACAAAGACATGAGATGGGACAATGTAATCATGAAGAAAACTGGGGAGAAGCAGAAGGAGATGTGGGAGGAGCTTAAATTCCAGTTATGAAGTCATTTAATTTTGACACTCTTTTAACTGCTTTGCTTTTTGAAAAAAGAAGACCCAATCAGATGCACCAATGACAGTTTCCAAGACGGAATACAAGAGAGAGAAACAAATCGCCTTACATAAGCTCTTCATAGGATGCCTGTGGGGGTACTTTTTTGAAGGGGATGAAATTGGAGACAATGAAGCTGTGAGAAGCAATTCCACCAATAAAGAGGTCACCTGACTGATGATATTCATGAAGCGGAGGGTGTGGATCTTGAACCATGCATCTGACAATATGTTCCTTGCATGCCATATGAGGAAGCAGTAACAGAATCAAGAAAACAATATTCACCATTTTCAGTACCATTTTGATACAACTATTGCCATCTTTGAAGGTTTGAATTTAAAATAAAAGGCAAAGCATCAGAGATCAAACTGGAAGTGTCCTGTCTATTCTTTTCCTAGCCCCAGCACCAAATGCTAAGTGATATATTTATATCACTCCTTTCCCTGCTACTTTTGGCAAGTGCAATTTGACATGGTGTTTTTTAAAGCAGCAGCATTAATTGCAGTCCTCATGATAATTAAAGGGGAAGGTAATAACCAGTTGAAAGTCAGGGATTACCTGTGGAAATGCTGAATAAAATCCCTTGTTACATCTGAGCAGACTTTTCCCCTTCCACTTAAATGAGATGAAAATTTGCCTTAGAGACAATAATCACAGGTGATAAACATGCCTGAACATCTGTCCCAAATGACCATTGAGTCTCATTTAATTTAATCTCATTCACACCCTGCTAAATGGGGCTAGAATTGCAGCTGAAATCACTAATCATCTATTTGTGCATAGAAGTGCTCTCTCATCTGAAGGTGTCCTGGGTAAAGATTCCATGAAAATATGTGTCTTGAATCTATGTCTTGTACCATGTTGGTTCTGGCAACATATGTGCAGTCAGACAACACAAAGTAAACTTTCAGTTGAGCCACTTTTCATTTTTTAGACTTTTATTTCTTTCCAGGTTTGAGAACAATCTTAATATTTGGCATTTTTGTCTGCCATTATTTCATTTATTTTTAGTATCTGTGTGTGTTTACAATATATTTCCAAAATCCCACTGTTGCGCATAGTCCCAGACTGCTTAGACCAGGGGTCAGCAAACTTTTTCAGCAGGGGGCCATTTCACTGTCCCTCGGACCTTGAGGGGGTGGAACTATATTTTGAAAAATAAATAAATGAACAAATTCCTATGCCCCACAAATAACCCAGAGATGCATTTTAAATAAAAGGGCGCATTCTACTCATGTAAAAACACACTGATTCCCCGACCGTCCGCGGGCCGGATTTAGAAGGCGATTGGGCCAGATCTGGCCCCCAGGCCTTAGTTTGCCTACCCATGGCTTAGACTCACAGCGAGTAACTTTACCTAATGGATGAGAAGATTGGAAGTCACTCTGAGAATAAGAGGGGTCATTTCTTGGATCAAACATGAGAAGCCTGCAGATGTTGCAGCATCAATAAGCATATGGGGACATCTAAATGATATAGCAGTGTCTTTTATTATGGATAGTCTTTCACACTCCTAACTGGCTCAGACCAACAATTGTGACACAGCCACTCAGATGATTGACAGTTTACAGAGAGCCTTTGCATTTACAAGTAAGACTTCTCATCAAGCTTGGATGTGGGAACTATTCAAATTGAACTTTACTACAGGAAGAACTGTAACAGTCACATGACAGAGTTCCTAACTGTTGTTGAGAAGTTGAAACTAGCAAATTTTAAATTGAATGGATTGAAGGTTTGCTACTTTGTGGGGTAACTTGGACCAAAGTTAGAGACACCTGCCACTCGCTTGGTGGCAAATCATTAAAATAAATTAAGGTTAGATTTAATACAATGTAAAGCTGACAGAAAGTCTATAGGATAGCTCTCTTCTGTAACATAGATGAGGTACCATTGTATTATGATGTTTCCCAGAACTCCAGGTATTTCAAATATCCAAAAATGCTTTCCCGGTCACCTTTGCCAGATATTGGTCACAGCAAAGAAGCTATAGCAATCCTGACCCTGCATACTGTTGGTAGTTAATGAAGGCAGTGTAGCACTATTAGTACCAGAAACTGGGCACAACCCCTGCTTGAGGCACCATTGATGAAATTGGCAGTCACTTCTGGGGCATGTCTCAATATCCAACTGCTGTGGGCGCTGACCCGGGTATAGACACCAGGACGCTTAGGGGCACCACAAATATCCCCCCAGCTCACCACACCAGCCACAAGCCAAGCCCCACCCCACGGGCAAATCAATGGTCCTCCTGAGTCCCCCTGTAAAGAAAAATAAAGGAATAAATGGTTATCCACCAGGAACACATATCCCCAATCCCACCACTGCCACCACCTGCATCTTATGCAGGAAGTGCTAAATGTCCTCTCTGCAGAAGCCCTGGAGATGAAAAAAAAAACACAAGCACCCCCTCCCACAAGCAGAAGTGCTCCCATGACTCTGGAGAGATCAGATTAGTGACTCATGTCCTCCTGTATGGCTCCTTTTATTGTGAATGGTTCACAATGTCTATTGAACCTTTCTTATCAAATCTGCCAGGATGATCAGATGCATTTTACATCCTTTAGCTCCTTCTGGATCAACATGCATCTCTCACTCTCTGTGTGGCCAAGCACTGTGCTGCAGCAAGCAAAACCTACCAGGAACTGATTCTAGACATTTTGTAATTTTCCTCTTTGGAGTTTGTGACAGGATTCTAAGTTTTTAAGTTGCTTATTTTACTCTCTCTTGCCAACCTAGCAGATAAATAGGTACCGCTCTGGCAGGAAGGTAAACGGCGTTTCTGTGCGCTGCTCTGGTTCGCCAGAAGTGGCTTAGTCATGCTGGCCACATGACCTGGAAGGTGTACGCCGGCTCCCTCGGCCAATAAAGCGAGATGAGCGTCACAACCCCAGAGTCGGTCACGACTGGACCTAACGGTCAGGGGTCTCTTTACCTTTACCTATTTTACTCTATGCTATTTTTTTTTCTACTTTATTCCCCCACCCCACCCCCATTCTACTCTATCATATGCATTTGGATTTTTTATGTGTTTCCTATTTTGTTTCTATGTTGCTGGTCATTAAAAAAAAAAGATTTTGAGAAGGTGCTGTTAGACATGGCCAGCTGTGCCCAGCTACAAAGTTTATAGTGTAATACATGGGTGATAAACACTGTGATGCCCTCCAGATGTTGTTGGACAATGGTGGTGGTACAATAATATATAGAGGGCACCATGCTGGCTCCTTCTGATGTAATTTATTTCCCTTTTACTTTAAGAGCACTACTAGTCCTGCTCTTCTTTCAGTAGCTTGATTACTGTACAAAATAGGACTGAAAGATGCAAACTGTAGATGTGTCAACTCATCAGTGGTGAGGTCAGCCATTGGTGAGGTCAACCATTATGGGCATACTTTTTACTCTTCCGTGCTAAACTGTTCTGGTGCATTAGGATAACAAAGAAGGGACAAGAGAATATGAAGATCCTTGCTCCAATAGTGTCTTAGATATTTGCCTCCAGGAACCAAAAGCTATGTGGATATTTCTAGCAGAAGTCTGGCAAGGAAGGCCAGCCCAGGAAGGACTAATACAGTAATTAGGAACTTGTGGCCTTCCACATGATGATGGATGCCAGCTCCCATCAGCCCCAGCCATCATTGCCATGGGTCAAGGATGACATAAATTGTAGTCCATCAACAACTGGAGGGCCAGAAGGGTGTTGTTGTTTTTTGTTTTGTTTTTTAAAACAATGCACACATTATGGAGTTCTCTGCAAGATATAGGGTGCTTCAACGAGTTTGCTGTACTGGTGTGCCTCATGTATGCAAGTTTTTCTCAGCAGCCACACGATGTCGCTATGAAAATTCCAGCCTCTATTTTCATTCCCATTTAATCTGAATTGACGATTACCATTTAAATTAAAACCTGTTGCCAATCACCCATTTGCAATTATCTGTTGAAATATAGAGCACCCATTCTGATGGGCACAGACATTGATTTTAGACAAGTTTTCAGAGAATAACTATCAATAGCTGCTAGACATGATGACTATATCCTACCTCCAGAGGAGGTGATATGCCCCTGAATATCACTTGCTGCTCATCAAAAGTGGTGAGAGTGCTGTTGTACTCAGGTCCTGCCTGTGGGTTTCTCACAGGCATTTGGTTAGCCATGGTGAGAACAAGATTGCTAGACTAGGTGCATCTTTGGTGTGATCCGACAGGATCTTCCTAAGAACATGGCTGGATCAGGCCGAACACCAATCTAGTCCAGCACTCTGTTCTCACAGAGGCCAACTGTATGCCCCATCTATGTTTCCCAGTAACTGGTATTCAGAGAAAGTAATATCAGAGGAAGTTGGACTTGATGGGTTGGGTTGGACTCGATGGCCCTTGTGGTCTCTTCCAACTCTATGATTCTATGATTCTATGTGAAGCAATATCATTGCCATCTAAGGAAGAGAGACACAAGACAATTAAGTCCAGTTTCAAAATTACCTAACTGTGCCACTGATAGTCATTACACTAGTGTCACACTAGCTTCAGGAAGTGCTTAGACAGGGCAGCACTCCCGGCTTTTATGTCTCACTGGTTGTGAGGGCATGTGTGCAGCCAATGCTCTCTCAGCCTGCGAGGTACACCCCCAAAAGAGGCCGTTGATTGGCCAATTTGAGATGCAGCAGCCAGTGGGAACTCAGCGGGAAATGCCCCCAACGGTGACTGAGTGTGAGAGGCTGCAACAGGCCCCCACCCAGGAAGAAGTAAGCATCCAATTAAATTTCTCTTCAGCCATGAAAGGTGGGCAAGTGTCTCTCTCAGTCTAAGCTGTTGTAAGGATAAAATGTGTTTCAGGAGGGCAGAAGGTTGAGCTAATTGGAGGAAAGGTAGGATAAAAATGTCATAAATGAATACATTGTACCTGGCAGGCATCCCTTTTCCCTTCCATGTATCCTGCACACATCATGTCATCCTTGATTACACTAGTACTTGGAGTTTTTTCATCTTTATAGTCACTGTAAAGTGCCTCACAGGTAGCTGTATCCATCAGCGGAAGCAGCACTTCCTGTAGGAGCTCTGGCTCAGGTAGTGGGACTGGGAGAGAGAGAGAAAGAGAGAGAGGTGGGAGATAATGCAAATTTGTCCAAGGCGTACTTTGAGCAAAGCCTCATTCCTGAAACCTGCTTTGCACTTTTTGAAACGGGCCTTTCTGGCTTCTAAACTCTAATGAGTTGACAAAGTGACCTTGAGTGTTTCCATTTTAACCACCATTTTACTAACACAGAGGATGGAATACACATTCTCCCTAAGATTTCATTCTTTATTAAAAGCACACACACACACCCCCACACACAAATGGCCCGCCCCCAGAGGCAAACATCAAACATAGTGATTTGCCAGGGACTATCCTAGGTAAGCAGGAACTATCCTAGGTAAATAGGAACTCTGATTTACTGCTAACAAATCTGATGCTGGCAGGTGGCAGCCTTGAGTAGCTTGGATTCTGGCACCCTCGAAAAGCCCATTACTGATTTGTTTCCTGGGTTTCCTTTGGAAAGGTTTTTCCTGGTCCAGTGCCTTGAGCAGCATCAGGTGACTGGGTCTAGCTGCCTTTTTAATATCCCAAAATTTCAGAGCATTATGGAAAATAAAAGTGGTAGTAGTACTTTTGCTGCTCACCAGTCATTTGCAGGCAAAGATTTTCCAGCAACACGGGAGAGAGAGGCACAGCAGAGGGGCCCTCCCAGGGCCCCGTCAAATGTGTAGCCAGCCCTGACTTTCTCACCTCCCGATTGGATGTTTCCCCAGCCTGCGACCCAACACCCCAACCTGGGAAGGAAGGAGATGGAAGGTCCTGGGATGCAGGCAGGCTGGATGCGGTGGGTGAAGTTGACAGGGCCTTCCAGTTCCATAAGCGCAATATCATTGCCATCCCTGTATCCCAAGAAGTCAGAGTGGATGATGATTTGCTTCACAAGAACTGACACAGCTTCAGGTCCAGGGTATGAGAGATTGTGGGCTCCCAGTATGACGACAAACAAGGAAGGATCTGTAATACTATAGACAAAGATGCTGGCTAATAAAACACAAGAGGAGAGAGTGCAGTAGAGTATTCAGACCTCTGGTTTCAAGGAAACTGTCAATTAGGGGGGGGGCAATAGGGTACAAAAGTGTGAAAGAAGAAGGGGAGAAGAAATGAGAGCAGATGAGTAAAAATACTTCCAGAGTCCTGTGAGAAAGGAAAAAGGGGAAGACACCTTCAATGGCACATTCTAACCAGAATGAGGATGAGTAGGATTAGCAAGTGGGGCATAATGAAGGGGAGAGGGCATGGCCTGGGAGACTCCTGAGGGGTCTGATAAAGAGGAAAGGATGGTTGCATTTGGCCCCTCAGACCTGAGGTTTCCCAACCCTAATATACAGCAAGTGACAACCACCTTGGTGAGGAAATGAGAGAAGATGGCTACCAGAATGCCTGGATTGTCTGAAAGGGGAGTATCATTTTACAGGTAAAAAATTAAAAAAGATGGGAACAAGGTCTCCAGGTTTCCCTAAGAAGATAGAGAAGTTTGGGGGCTCTCTTCTCACCTGATAAAGCAATGTGCAGCTGTGAGTACCCAGCGTGAGGCAATGAGGGTTCCCCCGCATTGGTGTGAGTCGAACATCTGCAAGCTGGCCTGCCATGGCCATGCACCCACCTCAGCCTCCTCACCACCTACAATGCGGGCAGAGGGGACCAGTTGGCCACAGGCTGTGGAGAGAGCAAGATGGGCTGGTGAGCATATTGGAAAGGAGATCCCCCCCCCCAAAGACAAATCCCATCAAAGAAGTTGTTACTCACCTGGTGATGGCTCAGCTTCTCTAATACCTGCAAAGACAAGGGAGGAAAAAATTATTAGAAGCCACAACTTTCCATCATTTTTAGCCACAAATGGTTATAATGAGAGAGTGGCTGTATGCAAAGGAGCTGTTTTATATTGAATAGGATCACTGGAATATTTAGCTCAGTATTGTCTAGTCTGAGTTACCGCATCCCTCTATGGTCTCAGGTCCTCCTTTACATAGAGAAGTCTATGTGTCCCACTTTACAAAGAATGGCTCTCTGTTTGAATTATAGAGTTGTAGAGTTGGGAGGGACCACAAGGATAATTTGGTCCAACTCCTCAATCTAGGAATATTTTGCCCAACATGGGGCTCAAACCCATGACCCTGATCTGAGATTAATAGTCTCACGCTCTACCGCCTGAGCTATCCTCTTGGCTGTCAGAAAGTATCCTCTATATAAAGGACATTATCTGATCATAGTCAAGTTTAAAGATAAAGAAGAATGAGAAGGGAGAGCAGTGGCCTTGGAATAGGCCAGGAAGGCTCAGCACCTGGACAGCAGACACAGGCCGCCTAGTCGCAGCCACCCCCACTATGATTTGATGTATTGTATTTCTGCTTGCAGTAATTATTTATATATTTGCATTAATTCACATAAATTAGCATATGCAAAATTTGGGCAAATATATATCCTCCCTTATACTCTTTTTGACAACACATTTGCTCTTTCTGATGATGTGTAAGTGTTGGGGCTGTCAGGCATGCGGGTCCATCTCCAGGTCAGAATGAAGACTAGAACTTCCGGTCTCTTGCTGTGGGAAATAGCTGTCTCCCACATGAACAGACCTCAGCCGTGCTAGTAATTCAGGGTTGATATGGGTGTAATTAGCCCTGGCAGACTCCCCAGGGTGGGGGAGGACTGTCTCATAGACCCGCAAATCGTCTGTGATCTGTCTGCTTGCATCAAGGTGTGAGCTGCAGGGACGCTGGGTCTAAGAGAATGGCACGGCTGGCACTCTCCAGAGCCACTCCTACACGCAACAGACACCCATTTTTCATAATTATAAGATTGGGGGGGGGGTTGGAAACAGTCATGTTCTAGATCCAGGAGAAAAAGGAAAAAAACTGCTAAATTATGCAGTTGTTAGATGTTGAATTTCGGACTTTAAATGGACTCTCATCTTGAAACATGGATTAAGGAGGTGAGCAACCACTATCTTTTCGTATTTGCTATATTACATCATGATTTAGCGAAGCTCAGCCGGAAAGAATTTAATTACTTAAACCAAACATAAGAGACGAAAATTATAATTGAATGCATGATACACAGCCCTCAATGGAAAACTCTGAGAAGTTGGCAAAACAAGATCAGATATGGCAACTCGGGCTGAAGATGGAAACAAAATGGTGATTATTATTGCGCAGCTACAAAATAAAGGAATTCTTATGGAAAAGAGCTCCTTTGGACTTGGGGTATATTTCGTTCTAAAATATACAGTGGTACCTCGGGTTAAGAACTTAATTCGTTCTGGAGGTCTGTTCTTAACCTGAAACGGTTCTTAACCTGAAGCACCACTTTAGCTAATGGGGCCTCTTGCTACCACTGTGCCGCCACTGCACAATTTCTGTTCTCATCCTGAAGCAAAGTTCTTAACCTGAGGTAATATTTCTGGGTTAACGGAGTCTGTAACCTGAAGCGTATGTAACCTGAAGCATATGAAACCAGAGGTTATTTTTATACATGATTGTGGACAGAAGGACGGAGAGCGCTAGATCCCTGCCAGTTCTTCTAGGGCCCGGAGGAGCTGGGGGGGTGGTCCTTTTGTACTTGGGAGGATACAACTGGGAAGCACGCCCCACAATACAGCAATATATGCAGACATATACGTACATCAGCTCATTAAGAGACATCAGAGAGAATTTGTTGACTTGCTATTTATAAACTTTCCTTTGTAATGAAGCCCGGTGCCTTGAATGAGAACTCAACGAACAAAGGAGAGATAAGAGGACTGAATACCAAATAATTGGACAGAGAATAAGATGATTTAAAAAATGCCTCTTGTGGGTTAACTACACGAAAACTTTGCTACAAGATGTGAGCCACAGAAACAACAGCTGATAAGACTGAGAAGAAAGATGGATAATATTAGTTTTGAATTTGAAAAATACCGAAAATGCAGAGACATGAATGAGGATGATTATCTTCAGACATCTGGAACATGGGAAGTCCCAAGAAAATTTTTATAATTGTAATATATAATTGGTGTATTGTTATTATTGTAATTTGGACTGATTTGATTTGTCATTAATTGGAAGATTGTTATTGAAAATGAATAAATGATCTAACCAAAAAAAGAAAAAAGAATGAAGACTCAAGACACAATGCCCCGCCTTTGCTCTCTAGCCCTCTTCCTCCAGACTCCTCACAAGCAGATGTAAACTAAGGTGAGAAGAAGGGACCCCTCCCCCGGCTTTTCTGGCCCATTGCTCAGCAATGTGCAAGGCTCTTTGTGGCCTCGCTGTCAGGGAAGGAGGAATGCTTGCTATAGAAGGACCGGGCAGTTGCTGTGAAACTGCTGCAGCGTCTGGCTCCTCTTTGTCAGAGTCTGTGCCCCTCAATATTTTTTTCAAGTTGGCACCTCTGGTTGGTGCCATCTTTCAGCCTAACCTATCTCACAGGATGGGGAAAATCATACGTCATTCTGACCTCTTTGGAGGAATAGCATTTTTTGTTTTAAACAAGGAAATTAATAGTACATCAAGTGAAATTGGAAAGTCCCTAGCACAGCAGCAAATGAAATAGGCAAACCTTCAGATCACATTACACACACCTTCCATGCCTCTGCCAATCCAAGAAGCTTCTCATTTACTTTCTTTATTAAGATAACAGAATTGTACGTATGAAATACAATTTATATATGATTTAACAAAATGTTCAGTAAAAGCACGTGGATGAAAATATGAAGGTAATTCTACATTATCTAACCTGTTTGATAACAAAATTATGATAACTTATCTCTCTGTGTAATAAAAATTAGGGCAGTTAGCCCAGCTTTTTTCCTTATTACTATTAAAATATCGTACACACATAGCATGTGTTTGATAGTAACCCATTTTTATTGCTGAATTTGGTAAAGTTATCCCATTTTATCCTAAAGTTATGCTAAAGAAAATGTGTTGAATATGGCCACTAAGGCAAATCAAGCCATTCTTTAATTGATGATATATAACTGACAGCCTCCCTGTCCTTGCAAAGAGTATTTGCTGCTGCCAGCATATAAGATGCTAGTTCTTTATGATTTGGCCTCAGCCCAGTATACCTGAATGAGCATCTCCACCCCCATCGTTCAGCCTGGACACTGAGGTCCAACTCTGAGAGCCTTCTGACTGTTCCCTCACTGTGAAAAGTGAGGTTACAGGGAACCAGGCAGAGGGCCTTCTCGGTAGTGGTGCCCGCCCTGTGGAACACCCTCCTGTCAGATGTCAAGGTAATAAACAACTATCCAACTTTTAGAAGACATCTGAAGGCAGCCCTGTTTAGGGAAGTTTTTAATGTTTGAAGTTTTATTCTGTTTTTAATGTTCTGTTGAAAGCTGCCCAGAATTTATTATTATTAACCCCACTGGTCTTTCCACATAATTCAGTAGGATCACCAAATGTAGTGGAATTTCTCAACCTAAACCTTCAACATACTCTCCCCCCCCCCCCAATAATAATAATTCAGATCTGCCTTGGGGGAGCCTGGAGAGTGAAAGCAGAGAAGAAGAGATGGCTCTGTGGATCCCTGCACATCCCCCAGCTTCACATTCTGAAAACAGGTGTGCTGAGACAGAAATATTCTCTTACCAATCAGAATGGAGAAGATGATGAGCTCCTGTATTCTAAGACAACACATCTTCCGCTTAAGGACCTCCTGACTTGACTGAGTGACTCTCAACAGAGGCAATGCTCAGCACGTAGAGGAAATATAGAAGAATATAGCTAGAACTGTAACCTAGCCTCCTCAGTGGACTTTGTGATGTAATGCTGACTCATCACAACAGCCCTAGGAAGTTGTCTGTTGCTATTGACTGGGGATTATTTCTTTGACACAAACCTCGCCAACAGGTAGGACTCCTGAATCCCGCAGCACAGGGCAGGAGAGAGAGCAGGAATTAGCTGTCTGATTTAGGGCAGGGGAAGAAAGTATGGATGTTTGGGCATAGGTATGTAAGTGACCCAAGCCATTTTGCTGCCTGAGGGTCTATTGGATAGCCACAACACCCAATTGGTAGGTCCCTCATTGCTGGGTTTAATCTGGCCAATGGGTGCTGTCTAAACGGATCGAGGGACCTAGATAGACCTATGCACATGTCCCATAGCTTCCCCTTTCGGCTCACGCATCGGAACACCCACCCACCTCTCCCTAATTTTAGGGCATTTTGCGATTGACCTTGTTATGCCGTCATGTGTCGTCTGTCGTTGGGACAGGGCCACGGCAGGAATTTTCCCCACTTGGCTGATTGGCTGTTGCCATTTGGGTTTCGCCTGCCGCGTAGCAATTCATCACAACTTGTAAGGTTGCGGATAGGCACTGGTTCATGTAATAGGGATGGGAGAATGGTCTCACCATCCCTATATGAAGGGTATTCTATTAAAGGAATCCAGGGACTCAACTTGGTTTGGTCAACCCCCGAGAGGGGGTTGTGCCCGTGCCTGAGTCCAGGGGAACATCTGGGGAGTGAACAGAGTCCATTCCCAGGCTTTTCACTTGCCTCAGGTGTTCACCCTTGGCTGACCTATGATAGAGCTCTGGGTCAGCGCTACCTGTAAGGGTGCAGGGGGCTAGTTGAACCAGAGCGTATGCAACCACTAACTTTTCTGTAATCAATAAAGTTGTGGCCTAAATTCTGCCAAAAACCAAAACTAAATTTTGAGTCAAATGTGTCCTTATTTAGGAGGGAGGTCTCTGGGTCTGAACACGCAAAACAGCCATCAGCTTGCTGATCAAGCTTATAGAAGAGAAGCCACTGTAAAGCATGGAGGACCATGGACAGAAATGTGCCTTCAGCGAAGTTCAGTGTAGGCTTGGCAAAGTAGGTGTTATGAAGGAGTGGACAATAGCCTCTCCTTTCTTCACCCATAGACAGTCAGTAGGATCACATGCTTCTGTTTTGAACCTAGAAGCAGAAGATACACACATAAAATTCTGCAACATGGCCCAATGTTGTTGTTGTTGTTTTTCCACAGCAGCAAAATGGAGAAGAGTGTGATGGGGATATGAAAGTGTAGTTTTGCCTCAGATGGTTTCCCAGCATCAGACAATTTCACAATGTTCTCTGTGGTAAACAACATGAAACAGCAGATTTATCCAAATTCAGCAGTTATTTATTACTGCCTACAGACAGAGGACAACAATCTTTTACTGTTAAGAGGAGCAATAAACAAATTAACCGAATCGTATGCTGATTCTTATTATCTCAGCCTGAATTGGCCAAGCTTTCTTTCCCTCTGGCAGTTTAGCAGACCTAACCTCTCTCTCAGACTTTGAAACTAACTGTGAATGTGATATACTATTATTTCTTCCGCATGGCCTGCTAGCCTGCAGCAGGTCCGTGCAGAGTGGGGACAGGGGAACAAAGCTGGGTACACTTGCCTCAGTCCTTGGAGGGCTAAGCTAGAGGGCAAACCCTCCAAGCATTCCTAATTTCCATGGACAGTCCTGGATTTGCAGAAGCCACCCCAGTTTCTGATTTGATCCCGGAATGTCCCGCTTTTCCTTAGGACGTCCCTATTTTCACCAGAGAAATGTTGGAGGGTATAGAGTTATGCAACCACCCCAAGCCAAGGATATAAGTAACTATACAACCTTTAGAACACATCTGAAGGGAGCCCTGTATAGGGAAGTTTTTAAATGTTTAATGTTTTATTGTGTTTTTATATGCAGTCTTACCTCTTGTTACGTTCGGTTCAGGTTACGTCTTTTCAGGTTTCACCGCTTGCGCATGTGCAGATGCTCAAAATGATGCCACATGCATGCGCAGAAGCGGCAAATCGCGTCCCGCACAGACGCAGACGCGGGTTGCTTTCTGCTCATGCTGTGAACAGGGCTCTGGAACAGATTCCATTCGCAACCAGAAGTACCACTGTATGTTGGAAGCCACCCAGAGTGGCTGGGGCTAAAATAGCAGCAATTATTATTATTATTATTATTATTATTATTATTATTATTATTACTACTACTACTACAGGACTTCCCTATTTTCATTGGAGAAATGTTCGAGGGTAAGCATGTGGAGGTTCCTCTTTTGTTAATCTTACTTTCCCTCAAGCTCAAGCAAACCTTTATGGCAGGGGTGGAGCACATTTCTCAGCCTGAGGATGGCATTTCCTTCTGGGCGCCCTGCCAGGGGCCACATACAAGTGAAAGGCAGGGCAAGAGTGGAAGTAATTTTTACCTTGGCTCAGTAGACTAGTTTCTACACACACACACCCTTCTCTGTCCTCCACTGAGGCAGGCAAGAGGCATTATGAAAGTTCAAGGACTCATTTCAACCAGGCAAAAACACTCAAAGAAGGTGCAAAGCAGGGCTGGTGTGAGGCATTGCCTGGGGGAGAAGTGATGTTGTAAGGAGGGCTGCATTTGGCACTTAGGCCTGAGGTCCCCCACCTCTGTTTTATGACTCTCTGTTTTCAGATTATGCTATTATCTAATAGCTAACATCATTAGATGTCTCTGGCTCATCATAGATGAATTTGTGGAACCAGTGAGATAAGAGAGATTCCACGCTGCACACTTTTGTACTTGGGACCCTGTTCTAGACACAACTTTACTGGGATGGCACACAAAGTGCTCTATCCCAGAAAATATGTTTATTCTTATATAACAAAATTTATATACTGCTTAATTAAAAATATATCTAAAAACAATGTACATATAGTGGTATAAAATGTGCATTGAAACAGACTTTAAAAAGTAAACATAATAAAATTATAAAAATATAAAACGATCGTGCTTCCCCCGAAATGTGAAAAGTGTGGCACTGTAACAACTTCATTGTGAGTACAGTACCAGCACCATTTTCCCCAAAGAAAAAGCACTGGAAACTAATATATTTTAAAACAAATGTACATAATAATATTGCATGTTAAATTATATGTCTGGTTAGCAGGCATCAAAAACTGTACAATGAAAGAAAAAAATATGTGTTATCAATTGTCAGACACTAGATTTCTTTTTATATCTTTTACTTATAGGTTGGCTCTCTGCATTAGCTGGTGCAAGGCTCTGAGCAAAAGTGCTTTTGGAAATAGCTGTAAATTGCCAAAATGATGCCTGATTTGGTAATAATTTCATTACTTCTTTCATTGTACTTTTTATCTCTTTTGTTGCTTATTTTTCTTCTTTGTTTTATTTTTGTTTATTTTTAAAGCCTTTTTTCATGTTGCAACATATGCAATCATTACATCAGCCACTAGATGTCGGGGTTAACTCACTTGCACAACGAGTTTCATTTCCCCTGGTTAAGTTAAATCAATATGTGATTTTTTTTATAATCTAACTGTAGATTTACTCTTTCTGCCCATGCCATATTCCCTAAGCCTTCACAATTCCTTTGTGGATCACTACACTTTAAAGTAAAATTACAGGAGTTTCACACTGTTCCTTGAATGGTAGGAAAACGTGAGCAGGGAGCATATACTGGTGACAAAGTATATTTTCGGAGACAAGGGGAGGTTGGACTAGATGCTCGTGGTCCCTTACAACACAATACAATTCTATTCTATTCTGAACCTACTTTTTCACTACCTGGTAAAAATGTGAGAAGCTAGTAAAAATCAAATTATCGGCAATAAAGGAATTCCAGTAACTCTCTCAAACACCCCAACCACAACCACTATTTCCCAAACTGAAGCTCAGACCAAACTGTGGAGCAAAATTACATACTCCTTGCCCCTGGAGCTTCCTGATCTCACCAGGAAGCATCCACAACCATCCCCCACCCAATTATATATCTGTATCTATCTATCTATGTACCCAGACTGCATATGTTGTGTGTGGCTGCCATAGGTTCAGAAGCACTCAGGAAACGAAACTGTAACTATTTCAACAAACTCCAGGTTAATAATAAGAGTGTTAAGTAAACATTTGCTTGGATACAGCCCAGTATTCTTACTGAGACACAGAGGTGATTATTCTTTAAAAAACCAAATCTCACTATTCAAAGAAAGCTAAGTTCCAGAGATATTCATCTGTCATGCATGTACAAGAAAGGAAAAAATGGTTCACTAAATTTCTGGTGGCGGGTAAGCAGGGTTTCCAACTTGAGGAAAATATTGGGGGGGCGCAGGTAAACCCCACCCCACAAGACGTGGCACAAGCACACCATTTTAATGGCAAGGCCCATCAACTGGGGTAGGTGAAGAAGGCTCCAAAATTTTATGGGAGGGGGGCGAAGGGACCTCGGGCCCTAGGAATTGGCTCTTATGAGGATAAGAACTTGTATCAGAATTCCAAAATCCATTTCATAGGAGGGAAAGGGGCAGTCAGAGAGGGACGATAGCGCCCCAGGCCATCCACCTGCCACACTCGATTTTTATCATAGGGTGGCTCAGTTTAACAACGATCTCCATCTTTGCGGAGAGGGCAGAGATTACATACAAAGCAGTTTTAAAACAAACCAGGAAGGACGGTGGATTGAGAGCGAAACTGGGAAAGTTGACTGTGTCAGCAGGAGTTGTGTGCGCGTGCATGAGAGGAGAGGGGGCTAGAATCAGACAGGATTGATTCATCCGTCCCCACCCCGCCAAAGCCTTGCCTTAGAATGTTAAAACAACTTGACTCACTTTTTCTTGTCCAATTCCTTTATCTTCCCTTTATCCTTTCTTCTCGCTGCCCCGCCCCTCTGTCTCTCTCCTCCAAGTCTCTCCCCCCCCCCCAAAGGCACAGTCCGGAGTCACCTTCTATTGGCCAATCGCTCCTGCCTTCTCAGAAGCATCGCCAGAATGGGGAAGTAGCTGTGCGTTCTTCGCGCAACAACGATGTTTTTACTTTCACTTCTTACGCCTTCGCCCGCAGGCATTGTTGAGGGGTCTGCGGAGCGTGATCGGGAGCAGGTAGGAGCGTGCACGCGCAGAAGAATCTCCTGTGTGAGGGGCTTTCCTTTCCGCCCCCGCCCCCTTTTCCTCCCTCCTCTGTCATGCAGGAGGCTAATCCTTGTGCCATGCATTGTCATGCTCAGCTGACGGAGAGAGAGCTTCCCGTCCCTTCTCCCTCGTTCCTCGTGGGCTTCTTTCTTCTTTTGCTTGTGTTTTAAAGATAGATTTAGCCTCCTCGTCTTTCTGCCTTCATTGCTTGGGAAACTTCGCGTCCTGAAGATCGGGTGGGATTTCAGCTCCACCTTTGACAGCTGCAGGTTTTGTTTTGTTTTGTTTCCCCCTGGATGCTTTACGAGTGCATTTTGATACGAAGCAGGAGTGAGGACGGCTTGGGGACAGGATTGGGCATAAAAACATCGAAGTGAATGTTTAGGGATCATTTCGGTGTTATTGCAAAGTTAAGAAAGCTTCGTGCTGCCCTGTTCTCTTTGCCTTACCGCCTAGTCCAGGGTTAGACAACTTGGTGCCTACAATTCCAATAATTCCTGACCAGTAATTTATACTGGCTGGGGCAGATGGGGGCTGTAGTTTAAAATATCTGGAGGGCATATCAGACATTGGCTATCCATGCCCTGTTAAGTGTGCTTATAGCATTGGTGCCTGAGTCTCCAATTCCTTGGTTCAATTTGCCTGAAATGTGTCACTTCTAAAAGTTGCTAAGTTAAGGGGTAAAACGAGGAAGAGAGCCATTTTCTCACCAAACATACCTTTATAGCCATTCTGATCATTACACCAGGGGTGCCAACTTGAATAAAATATTGTGGGGGCCCAGGTAAGCCCCGTTCCACATAACTGATCACATGACACACACACACACACACACACACACACACTATTTGAATGGGAATGCCCACCAACTTTGTGAGGGTCCGGCCCTCTCAAATATTTTATTGTGGGGGCTGAAGTCCCCACAGCCCCTAGGGATTGGCTCCTATACTTTGTACCCATTATAGTCAATGAAGGGCTAGCAGAAATGATAAATGGCAGCCTTCCCTCCTCCCTTAAAATTCTAGTTGTTTTATGTTTTTACTGTAAACTGCCTCGGTAATATTTGTATCAACGTTGGTATGGAAATCCAGTGAATAAATGAAGGGTATTATCTCAAGGAAAGGCAGGGCCTTCAAGCACACATTTCTAGCTCTACTCCTGTACAAAATGTATTCTATCAGCCTTCTTGCATAGGAAGGCCAGTATATGGTGTCCTATGCATGTCTTCTTTGTGTCAGTGATCATAGTAGTATCTGTAGAGTTGGAAGGTACCTTAAGGATTATTTAGTCCAACCCCCTGCAATGCAGGAATCCTGTTCACATATATCCCTGGGTGGGCTTAAACTACCAACCTTCTGGTTAAGAGCCAGACACACTGACTCATTGAGCCACTTTGTAAATGCTCACAGACACTGTGGGTTGGATACAAAGAAAGTTCAAGCTACTCTGTAGTCCTGTTGAAATCAATGGCCATGGCTTGACTTTATATTCCATTGGGACAAAAGTGTAGCTAACTTAACCTCTGGATCCAGCCTGATGTTCTTGCTTTGGATGCTGTGAGGTTAGGTGCTGGCAGTGAAGGTAACAGTTCTGGGCTTAACACTTTAAGTGTCCCTGGTTCAAATTAAGCTGAAGACTGGGAGGAAGTAGGTGTAGATCCTCACTCCAAAATCAGAGCTCCCCAGACACATATAGTGCATTGTTCCATATGCAAAAGATACTTGGCTAGTTTAGTCTCCAGCAGGGCTGGAAAAAATTCCCTGCCAGAGACCTTGGAGAGCTGATGCTGGTTGATATCAATATGAGCTAGATGTATCCATTGCCTAACTTGGTATAACGAAGCTTCCTTGTGTGTTTATATCCTTAAGTAGTGAAAATCCTGTTCTTGCTCAGTTATTCCCTTTTCATCACTAAAGAGAATATCTCCATCCCCAAGTAGAGGTTGGTTCCTCCCTCCCTTCCTCCATGAAGACAACATCCTCCTCCCTGAGTAGAGGTCCATCCCTCCCTTCCTCCTTTCCCAGATAAAGTCTGCTATTTATACCTCCCATACTAACAGAGAGATTAACTCAGCAACAATGCCCAATAACTTAAAGGCTGCCAACACCCTTTATTGTTGCTACTGAGGTTTAATGACCAGAGCCACTGTAGTGTAGTGGTGTCTGACTAAGACTGTAATTTCAAACCCAGTCACCTGGGGATAAATTGATGGTACAATTCACGGGTTGGATCAGATTGTAAGATACGGAGCTGTATTGCAGGGAGCCATAATCCCTCAGTCACAAACTTGCTAGTTGGCTTTAGGCATGTCACTCTCTTTCATCCTCGACCCCTGGTTCTCCTACAATATAACAGTGCAATTATTTGGAGCATATTTTTGGGAGTATGGAGAGTGCTGAGGACCTTCTGTGTAGATTTTGCACCTCTAAGCAGGAAGAGGGAGAGAAACTCTGCATATGTGCAGTGAATGGGTAAAATCATACGATGACTGGCCTGAAAGGACAAATTATTATTATAATAATGTATTTATTTATACCCTGCCATTTCACCTTACAGGACTCAAGGCGGCTTACCAGGAGTGCCAACTTGGCCCTGTGGCCATGGGTGCCATGCAGTGTGCATGGCCCTGGCACTGAAATTTGTGGGTGCCCGGCCCCTTCATGGGGGATTTTGTGGGTGCTCGGGCACCCAGGGCCCCAGGGAGCTGGCACTTATGTGGCTTACAGATAAAAACTATAATCACTTTAAACTCCGGAAATAATATCATTACAATAATAATAACAAAAGAACAACAATAGGATTAATTCTATATACAGATATTAAATCTATCTAAAACATTCAAATAATTACAATAAAGAACAGCACAGCACCAGCCCTTTCCATAAAAGCTGTCAATTCCCAAAAGCCTGTGGGAACAAAATGGTATTCACGTGTCAGCAGCAGGTCAACAAGGAGGGAGCCAGCCTAGCTTGTCCAGGGAGGGAGATCCAAAATCTGGGAGAAGCCACCAAGAAGGCCTCTTCCCATGTCCCCACCAAGCGTGCCAGAGAGGGTGGCAGGACTAAGAAAAAGACTTCCCTTGAAAACCTCTAAACCCGGGCAGGTTCATATAAGAGAAAATGGTCTTTCAGATAGCTTGGATCTAAGCCTTGTACAGCTTTATAGGTCATAACCAGCACTTTGAACTGTGCTTAGAAGCAGACCGCCTTAGCAGGGGAGTCATATGCTCCCTATAATGAGCCCCAGTCAACAAACTGGCTGCAGCTCTTTGAGCCAGTTGAAGTTTCTGAGCATTTTTGAAAGGCAGCCCCACACAGAGTGGGTTACAGTAATACAAACAGGATGTAACTAAGGCGTATGCTGCTGTGGCCAAATCAGACATCTGAAGAAACGGGCACCTCAAGGAACCCTCAAGGAGAAGGTTGCACAAGTCTTGAAGGCCTGCATGATGTACTGTTAGTAAATATCTGCAAGAGAGAGAGAGAGAGAGCAATTAGGAAATCTGCCAACGTTCTTCCACCTAATGAAGGAAACCACAGTAATTTTAAAGAAATTAAAGGGCAAGATCACTGAGTTAATGTGTGTGCAGTGAATTCTCTAACGTTCAATAAATGTGCCTTTGGTCATTTTTGCACAGGGTTGGAATTTAATTATAAAGTGCCACTTTTGATGGTGCAAACTGATTGCAGGGGCTCCCATGCATGTGTGGAGCTCTCATATTTGAAATGGCTTCCTGGCTCAGTTGATTAGAGTGTGGTGCTGATAATGCCAAGGTTCCTGGTTTGACAGCTGCATATTCCTGCATTGCAGGGGGTTGGACTAGATGATCCTCAGGGTCCCTTCCAACTCTACAATTCTAGGACAGTCCTCCATGTGCAGGTTTTTGTACAGGGAAGCTGCTCTCTCCACTGGAAGAAAAGGTCACATAACCTGATGCATAAGTGCCTCTGAGCACATGCAGATCTTTACATCCAGGGGCAAAGAGTTTTCTGCATCCTTTGGAGAAGATGCCCGGTATCTTTTATCAGAAGCTGGCAAACTGAGCAGAAGAAATGTTGTGAATTTAAACCACCACCAAGGAGGATTTCCTCTGCCCCCATCTCTTGCCCACTCATACCTGGTTCTTTCAGACATTCATGCAAGCCCAGTTTTGCACCAGGCAGCATTTAACCAAGAGAACAAAACAAAGAAGTGCTTAGCTTATCTTTGCCATCTGTTTCCTCGCCTCTGACACAGTTTCTCCTCATCTCTTTTTAATGCAGAGGCTTGCGTGACTGCTCCATTAGTTCAAGGGCATTTTCAGGTTTTTCCCTATATCTAGGTGGGTCTCTGCAACCTGGTGCCCTCCAGGCAATCTACCCCAATGCTGGTGCTAATGGGAGTTGTACTGCAAAACAAAATATTTGCTATTGTTCAATGCTTATCTCCGTTCCACCATTTGGCCAAACAGGCAGGGTTGGTCAAATAAAAGGCACGGGGCCACATGCAGCCCTTAATACCCTCAACATTTGAGTGCCCCTTCCCAGCCCTTGCACTGCCTTCCCAAAGCTGGGTAAGTGTGCCTCCTTCAAAAGTGGGCCGGAGGGTTGCAACATGAGAATGTGCCTTCTCTGTGGTGGCTCCCTGCTTGTGGAATGCTCTCCCCAGGGCGGCTTACCTGGAGCCTTTGTTATACCTATATCTTTAGGTTCCAGGCAAAAGCTTTCCTCTTCTCCCAGGCTTTGGATAATTAAACAATCTATGGCCTTTAAAACTGTGTTGTTGCTGTTGTTGTTGTTGTTACAGTAGTACAGTCATACCTTGGTTCTTGAACACCTTGGTACTCATACATTTTGGCTCCCGAACGCCTCAAACCCAGAAGTGTTCCAGTCAGGGGTGGAGGTCTGTCCCGGGTGTCCCCACTGAGGGGGGTGACAAAATGCCGGGCGGCACTCAGCGCGGGGCCTGCAGTACGCCCGAGCCTGCGTCTCTCCTGGGAGTGACGTGGTGGCTTGGGCCCCTGCAGGCTCCGCTCTGGCCCAAACAGTCCAGCTGTAGGGCAGCTGAGTGGGAGGAGGCAGGCAGACTCCTTGGAGGCCCCATGGAACTTCCTGCCCCGGCTTGCCTCGCCCTGTGGGTGGCTGCCCCCACCCCCGGGCTCAGGGCACACGCGCCGCCCCAGGTGCCCGATTGGCTTTCTCTGCTGCTTGTTCCGGTTTGCAAATGTTTTTCGGAAGCCTCCAAGTCCAACACGGCTTCCACTTGAGTGCAGGAAGCTCCTGCAGCCCACTGGAAGCTGCGGCTTGGTTTGCGAATGGTTTTGGGACTCCCAGAATAGATTAAGTTCAAGAACCAAGGTACCACTGTATGTATATTTTTTCTGTGTATCTCAGGTTGGTTTACAACATAAAATGACAATATAAAAAACAATCATAGAATAGCTTTGGGGTAGATTTTTCTCACTTCTGCTTCTAGATTAGCCGGATAACTACAGGAAAGGTGCCTCAGTTGGAGCTTCATTACAATCTGACAAGTTTTGGCAATAAGTTAATAATGAATATGTGAAAAAATGGAGTGGATGGGAAGTTATATGTAAAGTAAGAAGATATTCTTTATTTTATTATATTAGTTTTTTCCCCTTTTAGTTGATTTGCTTTATCATTTTGTATTAATGGATGATGAAGAATCTTTCTTTTGTTTATTTGAATTAAGCAAATAAAATTTAAAAAACGGAAAAAGAAAAAAAACTACTACAGGAAAGGTGCCTCAGTTGGAGCTTCATTACGACTGAAAAGATTAAAGTTGGTAGTTTATGGAGTTGATATCTCTAACCGCCAGCCTGTTGTGAGCAACACCCTTACATTTTTCTGTACAGCAGAGGAACTTCCTGAAACGGTTTTGGCCCACTGGTAGATTATTCAGTCTGGGAGAGCAGCACACACACAAACATTATCATCAGCTTCAGCCTCCACCATCCTCCATTTCATTTTATTCAGTTTCTTTCTCTCATGACATTTAAAAAGAAAAAAGAAAATTCTTCCTTCGAGGAGTTCAAGGCAACAGACATAGTTCTCCCACCTGCCCATTTTACTCTCACAGCATCTTTGTAAGGTAGGTTGGATGTGATTGGCACTTCATAGATGAGTGGCGATTTGAACTTTGCTCTCCCCGGCCCCATCCTTTAAGTTGCACCCATATAAATGCCTCCTGTATCCCCAAACACAGAAGTGACTCCATTGGATCCTAAGTAAGTCCATCGTTTTTAGCTGATGGTTCACACTTTCATACTCACCACATGATGACTTACAGGTGTTAGATGATTATAATGATGGCAGGTCAGACATGGCAAGTAAATGGAAAAAAATATAAGTGGGACCTGCAGCAAAATATTGCAACATGGAGTGCTTTTTTTCGTAATTTTAGTGACTCCGGTCCATTTTCTCTTCCTCGAAATAGTTAGTCTGCATGCCATGACTACTTAGCATTGGGCTGTTTGTGGGGGTTCATCCTCCCCTTTAAGTCCCCCCCCCCTATTTCTTCTACATTGGCAAACCTTTGGGTTTCCCCAAGTCTCTTACTCCCTTTCTTTTACATGTGGGTGGCATCCCCCCCCCCATGCTAAAAGTGTGACATTTACTGTAACAGCTTCGTGGTGAGTATCTGCACCTTTTTTCTTAAAAAACAAAAGCACTGGGAGGAGAAGTATGTACACCACTTTGAGTTCCTTGGAAGAAAAGTGGGATAGAAATGTAAGAAATGAATAATGAAATAAATATTTATTCCATCCCAAATAAGGTGAAAGAGGGGGATCTCCATGTGTTTTAGTGATCTCCTATGCACCCTTACCATCACCTCCTGCTGCTGCTCCTTTGTTTCTCTATTCCTTACATTACACCAGAGGATACTGAGGAAAGGAGGCACTGGCTAACAGTAACATTATCTTCTTGTTCTAGGAGCAGGGAAGGTTATACTGTGGGAGGCTGCCAGCAACATCCTATCCCCGGGATGGGAAACACAAATACTAAACCGTGAGTTGGCTCTTGTTCAGCTATTCTCCTCACTCACCCACCAACCCTACTAGAAAAGAAGAAGAGTTTGGACTTGATATCCCACCTTTTACTCTCCTTAAGGAGTCTCAAAACGGCTAACATTCTCCTTTCCCTTCCTCCCCCACAACAAACACTCTGTGAGGTGAGTGAGGCTGAGAGACTTCAGAGAAGTGTGACTAGCCCAAGGTCCCCTAGAAGCTTCATATGGAGGAGCGGGGAAGCGAACCCGGTTCATCATATTACAAGTTCACTGCTCTTAACCACTACACCACACTGGCTCTACCAGGAAAGAAAAAGAAATGCATGTTTTAGGAAATGATGTCTGAAAGAATCAGCACAATATCTAGATTTGATTCAACCTTTCTTTTCATGATTATTACTGCCACTGTAGCATAGGAATGAGAGTGTCAGACTGTACTGTGGAAACTCAGAG
The DNA here is from genome assembly GCF_965112155.1 of Podarcis liolepis. NCBI lineage: Eukaryota > Metazoa > Chordata > Lepidosauria > Squamata > Lacertidae > Podarcis > Podarcis liolepis. The sequence continues at coordinate 23,279,678 of NC_139573.1, read as the reverse complement.
TCAAATCCCTAATCATCCTTGTCCTTTGATGGGTGGACAGCAGACCAATCACTATCTGCCTAGGGCAGTGGTTGCGAACCTATGGCACAGGTGCCAGAGTGGGCATGCAGAGCCCTCTCTGTTGGCACGTGCCTTCATGCCAGCAGTGCCGTTGTTTGGGGTTTTCAAATTGGGCAGCCACTTCCCCCCATGCCTCCTCGTGAGTAAACCACTCCCCCCCCCCCCCGCAGCAGCTTAGAGGCAGTTTACCTCCACAAAGTAGCTGTATTCCTTCCCCACCCCCAGCAATTGGTGGGATTTTTGGCAGCCAGCAGGCTGTAGTTCCTGCGATTGGTGACTTTGTCAAGGGTTTTTGTTGATTGGTTGCTGCCTGCGATCCTTGAGACTATGTGTTGTTTCTGCTCCGCGTGCCATAGGAAGCGTTTATAATGTGTGAGAATGTTTTTCTCCCCCCCAAAAATCAACTGTGTTCCAAGCCCCCCCCCCCAAGCTCAACAACTCAGGGCAGCCCCCCAGCTCATTTTATTATGGTATGTTAATTATTATCCCATATTAAATTGCTGTGTTGGCACTTTGCGATAAATTAGTAGGTTTTGGGTTGCAGTTTGGGCACTCAATCTCCAACAGGTTTGCCACCACTGGCCTAGGGTATGGTACAGAGTTGTTGAGAGGATAAAAGTGGGTTGAGTTGGGACACCTTGACTTCATTGGAATCATTGGTGAGTTCTAAGTGTAATAATACTATGATGGGCACATCGCTGCTAAGATGTCTTTAGTTCAAGGGACAATACTTTCATAAGGAGATAAACACTCTGAAGTCTTCTTCGTCTTCTTCTTCTTCTTCTTCTTCTTCTTCTTCTTCTTCTTCTTTTGCAGAGGGGAGCATTCCCATGTGTCACTGTAGGACTCAAGTCTCCTGAAGTTCATTTTTGTACCCTTTGTGTGTCTACCTTGGTGTGTGCATAAGGAGTTAACTCCAGGAAGCTTTTTCTATGAGTCATCCTCCTCAGACTGCCTGCCCTGCCCAGAGGCAATCTAAGAACAGGTCTGGGGTTTATAGCTCCTTGTCTAAGCAATAAGCCTTAACTGGTGTTTCTCTTTCACTCTCTGTCACAACAAAACTCATAGGCTTCAAAATCTGTAGGGCTACCAGGTAGAGAAATGTTGACAGGTTTACTCACCTACCCCATCACTCTTCCCCATATCAGCCTGCATAAACAGAATTCAGGATCCTCCAATGTCTTGAGAGAAGGCATCTCTAGGCTGAAAATCAGGTAGTAAGCCACAGCTGGTGTTTCTTCCCCCTTCCCAATCCTGAGGAAACTTATGGGCCTAAATATCAGCAGGGTTGCCAGGTGGAAATGAGCAGGTGGATTTGCTCATGTACCCCATCTCTCTTTTCCACAGCAGCTGGCATAAACAGAATTCAGGGTCCTTCAGAGTCTAAGCAGAAGCCTGATATTCATCGGGAGCACATTGCAAACGGCTTCTTCAACTTTGCTCTTTCAAGAAAGAGCATTCAGCAAGGGGAGGTCACATCCCAGGCAATTAACTGAGTGAAATGCGTAAACATGATTACAGTTGGGTTTTAACCAAGGCCTTATTTGTGGACACAGCAGAATGAGGTACTGTCAGAAACCAGAGTTTCACTGTTCATCTTTGTATTTTATCTGTTTGCTTTTTGCAGGCTGAGCTCACTGGCAAGCCCCACAAAGACGTCTGCAGGAGGCATGATCCAGGACCTGAAAGAGGACATAACTTGTTCCATCTGCCTTGAACCCTTTGAAGACCCTGTATCCATTGACTGTGGGCACAATTTCTGCAGGGTCTGCCTCACTGCCCACTGGAGTGGAACCTCACGCTATGGGTACCGCTGCCCCGAATGCCGCCATCCCTGCAGCCGGGAGAGGATGATCCCGGACACTCGGCTGCGGAGCCTGGTGGAAAAAATTGGACAGTTGCCTGTAAAGGAGGTGGTTGAGGAGGAACTGGTAAGACCCAATCTGGGGAGGCTTAAAGTGGCTTATATAAGTAACCATCTTATGCCGTTTCCACTAGGACACTTGATGCAACATGAAGGAATCATAGCATCAATGCAAGTGCTGGCTGGGGAATCATATTTTGCATTTTCCTAGCTCCTCCTCTGACAATGAGTTTTCCTAATAGAAAATGAATGCTATGAATGCTCACCTCCAAATAGCAATATGCCCTAAAACACCTTAAAATTCTAGCCTGCTGTGGTGAGATTTATTGGTCAAGAAAGGAAGAGCTGTATATACAGTGGGTGGCCAACAGTCGTCATCTACTAGCAAGATTTTGGTGCACAGACGCTCAGTTGCCAGCCTGATGTAAAACTGATCACGATTATAAATTGATCTGCTGTGCTTTCTTCTGTGTTGATGTCTCTAAGATCCATGGGGTTGCCAGACTGTGGAGCATCTTCAGATCTGGGTGACCTATCTATCTCCCTTCTCTTTCAGGAGATACTGGTATTGGAGCCAGGAAAGCCAGTGCAGCTGGTGGGCTTGGATGATGATGGAGATCTCTGCCTGGATGAGGAAGCCTTGAGCCGCTGCTTGGAGCAGGGGCAGGTGAAGGACGCCCCCGTCTGCCTGGTCTCCATTCTTGGGGAGCAACGGCGAGGAAAATCCTTCCTGCTGAACTTTCTCCTACGGCGGCTTCAGAACCTGGTGAGAACAAATGCATGGGAACTTCTCTGTGTGTGTGTTGTTAGGGTGGGTCAATAGGTGATGCTTGCAGAATTTCCATTTGAAAAGGGTCTGGCTTGAATGACTGTCCTTCACGGATCATGTTGCCCCATCTCATCTAGGTAATCAGCTGTACAAAATGGGATTTTGTGCAAGTGCAAGTCAGAGCTGAAATATTATTTATTTTATTTTGTTTATATCCTGACATTTTAAATGAGGGCAGTGTGCATGTGATCAGCCATCCAGACCCAGACCTGCTTAGCTTTAGCAAAGTGGTGACCACATGCACCTTCAAATTATACCCTGGCACACATTTGTGATCCGAGCAGAAGTTAAGCAGCTGTGTGGACATCTAAGGGTAGCAGAGGTATATGAAGATGAGCCCTGCTGGATCAGGGCAAAGTTTCATGTAGTCCATCCTGTTTTCACAGTGGCCACCTAGATACTTATGGGAAGCCTTCAAATAGAACCTAAGTACAACAGTCCTCTCCCCGCTTGCAGTTCTCTACAATTGGTATTCAGAGACATACACTGTATGCAGGGCAGGTGCTCCAGGTGGATGGGAAGGGCAACCAGAGGCACTCTTACTCTCTTCCACCCTTATGGGTTCTGAATCGGAGAGTGGTATTGTCCTATCTCGCTCAATACCACATAGCTTGCCTTTCTATGCCCTGTCTTCATGAACATTCTGTGGGTTTAACAAGATCACCATCCTCTGCCTTTCTTCCTTGTTGACAGGAGGCTGAGGACGGATCATGGATGGGTCAGGAAGATGAAGCACTGACGGGTTTTGAATGGCGACCAGGACCTAACACCACCACCAAGGGTGTGTGGATATGGAGTCGGCCATTTTGGGTCCAGAGTGAACATGAAAAGGTAAGAACAGCACAGCACAGGCTGTGAAGGTAACTAGGGAAAGAACAAGAGGAAGAAAGCTTCTCTCCCTCAGTGGAAATGGGACCTTCTGGTCATCCCAGAAATACTTTCCTTCCACATAATCTCTGCCCCACACTCCTCGCATCCTAACTCAGCCTTCCCCATCCTGCTGTTCTTTAGATGTTGTGGACTACAGTTCCCATAAGCCTCAGCCAGTACTGGAGTTGTGGTCCAAAGTACTAAAATGCCCAGGCAAATGGGAATGTCTTCTCCTTGCATTGTAAAGCTTATAATGTTAGTACTGGAACTGCAGCCTTGGGGATTGAAGTTGGAGTGTCACCACAGAAAAGGCTCTCTCCTTGCAGAATTACAACCACCCTGTGAAGTCTGTTAGGCTAAGAGACAGTGACTTTTTGTGGTTATCTGGTGAGCTTTGTGGCTGAGTGAACTCTGGCCTTCCAGATCCTAGTTTGATATTCTAACCATTATACTACACTGCACATCCTCTAAGTTCTATGGTGGGCATTTAGATCAGGGCCTCTCTGGAAGATCTCATGACATTGGCTGGCCAGTACGAGAAGAAGAACTTCATGGGGAATTTGGACCCCAAGACATTTAGGATGTTCAAGGCACATACCACCCACTTAGGCTCAGCAATGGACAGGAAGCCAATATGGCTTACCATCACAACAGACACATGCCACCTATAAGCTATAAGTAGGTACTTTGGAGCCCGCCGGCCAAACTAATTCCTTTTCTCTCAGGAAACTTCTCCCATGAGAGTCCGTTAATCTCTTACTGTCCCTTTAGATTGCCATGTTCTTGGTGGACACAGAGGGGTCAATGGATGTGGAAAGAAACGTTGAAGATGGTGTCAAGCTCTCAGCTTTCTCCATGCTGCTCAGCTCCTATCAGGTGGGTTCCTGCCAGATCCCTCCTTTCCAGGTGTGCTTTCTCTTCTTCCTTCCTGCTGCAAAAGTAAGTTCAGCGCATCTTCTGACACCCCTGTTGTTTCTTCCTAGATACTCAATTTGGCCACCATGATGAAGGACCCAGATTTGGAATACCTGGAGGTGAGTAGGATTGTAAAAGGGGAAAGGGGAATTGGGCATTATCCAGGGGAAGGATGAGGAAAATAGTTGGCTGGAATAAAAATAGCTGGTTCTCTCCATGTGGGCTAGAAAGGTGGGTGGGCAAGATCCAGAATTCCTGAGTTCCCCCAAGTTCCAGGAAAGCAGAAGGCTGGATATATAGAACTGGAAGGGACAAAGTTTCTTTTTGTCTAACAGTCCCTGATAGACAAAAGGCAGGTTTCTGCCCAGCAGAACAATCCATGCAGCCAAAACTGCCTCACACTGCAAGCAGAGAATCCATGCACTGACAGAAAATGCTGGAAAAGCAGATGCCAAGAGATGGCTTGAGTAAGCCATGCTGCACATTGCAGTGAAAGGCAACTAATCCCTAGGGCACCTTTCCCTGACCTGTAGGCCTCCAGATGTTGTAGATCGAGTTTTTGGACCAAGATTGCTGTGGACTGAGTTTGAATGTTGTTCAACCATGCAACTAATCATGGACCAGTCAAGACTTCCTCAGCTTTGCCTACCTCCAAGGGATATTATGACCATAAAATGAGATGACTCCAACTATTGTTGTGGGGGTGGGGATACAAATGGTGATGTACATAACTAATACCACAATATAATAAATACCATAGTCATAAATTTATCCTGTGTGGTTTTGGCTCCTTGCTTCTGAAGCCCATGGCCTCTTGAGAGGGGAATAGATATTGTGGGCTGGGCTAAAGGGCTAAGTAAACCAGATTTCTTCATTTCCTGGGTGGGTCTCCCATTTCCTCTGCCCACAGATGTTCATGTATGTAGCTGAGATGGTAGGAGGCTCCTGCAGATTAAAGCCCTTTCAGGTAATGCGCACCGGCTGTTCCACTTCCTTCTCTTTGTTCCATTCTCTTTTCCTTCTCCTACGATTGCCATGATGTTCGTGTTCTCCGCCTCGCCGATCTGTCAAAGAGCTCCTTTGTTCCTGGGTTCCCATCGCCTCAGCCACCTCTCCCAGCCTCGTGTTCCTCTGCCTGGCACCCACATCTCTTTTTCTCTCATTTGCAAGCGCCCAATAATTTGCTCTTCCCACTGTTTTTGTTGTTGCTTTTTAAAACACCCCTTTGCATTTCTTTTCAATCATAAGGAGAGTGTCACAAACCCAAAACAACACCTCTATATGGAATGAAAAAGGCAAAACCGATATATAATTGGGCAGACATTGATTTGTCTGCCCAATTCATATGTAAATCAGCTCTGGGCAATTCTGCCTATCCCAACGTTGGGAATTTCATTCATCCAAAGGGCCATGCTTCTTTCTGGGTCACTTTCCAGGTGTCACATGCCAATGGTGAGTAGGGCCAGAAGCACACATGAGAAAACCAAGGGACGTGCCTTTTACCTTTGTACTGTAGGCATGTTTCTGCAGACACTTGCATTCCCCTCTCCGTCCTTCATCTAGGCAAGCAAGAGATGTTATCAGAATGCAAGGAGGGCTCAAAGGAAGGAGTATGGCTTGGGGAGAATCCCATCATTTAAGTATGTGCTGTGTGAAGGCATGCCTCCTTTTCTTTGCCCTGAACCTTCCCAAGTTCGGCTTTATTCAGCTTGCAAACAGAACCTGAGCACAATGGCATTCTCCCACTTGTTTTTCTCCAGCAATTGGTATTGCCTCTGATACCTGAGCAGTAGCAATGGTAGCGATTGGTAACTTTATCCTGACCAAGTTGATGGTCATCACTGCATCTTCCATAGTTAAAACAATGCTCCATGTGAGGAAAGATTCTCCATTGTTTGTTCTGAATTTCACACCATTCATGGATGACCCATGGATGAGACAGGAAAAAGAGCATGTCCCTCTCTGTATTACTCGACACCAGACATTGTTTTCTATGCCTCTGTCATGTTCCCTGTTATTTACATTTTTCCTAAGGTGAAAATGCACAAATGCAACTGTTAATAATTATACCAATATTATTATTAGCCGCCCATCTGACTGGATTAACCTGCGCTTCCATGGACAGCGGTGAGTCCAAAAGAACCAGTGGCTATGCATTGTCATACGTGTGGAGGAAAAACTTAAACATGATGCAGTTTCCAAAAATAGACCAGAGGCTTTACTGGTGCTGAAGGCAAATGAGCATAAATGGTTACAAATCCAGTACATTCAGGATTGGCAGAGTCAATAAAAATCCAGTTGCAGCACTTACAAAAATTTTTAAACTTAAAACAAGACTAAACCTTAACACTAAGCATACTATGTACAGAATACCACACCAGAAGGAAGAGGGATAGAAAGAGAAAGTAAAACCCAGGCTTCTTCTGGCCTATATTTATAGTCAGCATGACCTTAATTGGAAGAGATAAGAGAACCAGTTCAAACCAGCTGTACTCAGCTTCCAGAAGGTATAACCAAAACAATCACGACCCTTCTGCTTGCTTCTCTCACACAGAGAAGCTTCTAGTAGCTTCACATCAGCTCAATACTTTCTGCACTAAGAAATGCAAACTGGCCCTTTAGTGGCAGTTACTCAATGCAGGTCCAGGGAGACCCCACACCTGCCATGTCCCCCCAGAAACATCTGTCTTGTTGGGATTCAACCTCAATCTGTTAACCACCATCCACCTTCCAACCACCTCCAGACACTCACACAGGACATTCACTGCTTTCACTGGTTCCGATTTAAATGATATATTCTTTGCATCATTTGGGTTGCACTTTTCTGCACAGCCTTACATTATCCCTTTTCAGCCTTACATTATCCCTTTTCAGACTCAGTGCCTGAGCTGGACACAGTATTCAAAGTGTGGTCATTGAAAGGAATTGTGTAAGAGGAATAGAAGCATATTGTAGCTGTAGGAAAAGCAGTTCACATGCTTCGTCTTTCTGTTGCAGCATCTTGATGTCCTGGTGCGTGACTGGTTCTTCCCACCTGTCTTTGGATTCCAGGAGGGACAGAATTACCTCCAAAGTACCATACAGGTAAATGTGACAGTGGAAGCATTGGATGGAGAGCCTTTCTCCAGTTTCTCCATTCCAACCATGTGAGTAAGGTGGTTACCAGGGAGAGGGCCTTTTTGTTGGTGGCACCCCATTTTATAGAATGTCTTCCAAAGAAAGACTTGCCTGGTACCCAATCTATGGCCTTTTAAGGTTGAATAGAAGGTCATTTTGTTTATCCAGACCCATTGATTCATGGATGGGGAATGAGATCCAACTGGTGGGGTGGGTCCTTATCTCATCTACCTTCATGGGCAGCTTGAACTGGTGGGTAGGGTCACTCATCTGTCATCACAGTGATGCAGATAACTCATTTTTGTCCACATACTTTGAAGGGCACAGCTTTGTGCTTTTCAGGTGCTGTTGATAGGAGATGCCCTTTGGGTCCATTCACATCTTTACCTACCCCACACCTGGCATCAAATATGATGACAGGTGTAGGGTAAGTGGGCATGACTTGGCTGAAATGGCCTGGTGGGTGTAACTGGGCCACTGCTTTCATTGCAATAGGCATATTTGAATTCTTGTGCCAAGTACTTTTCCCCTTCCTGATTTTCTGTTCTAATTGCTTTTAGCTTCTGGACTTATGTAGGATTCTGGATTTTTATTCCAACTGCTGTTTGTATTAGTTATCATTTGCTTTGTCGGCTCTATTATTTTTACTGTTGAAGTTATGGCTTGTTGAATGGGTTAGAAAACCATGCAGAGATAAAAGTGAGGTTACAGGGAACCAAGCAGAAGGCCTTCTCGGTGGTGGCGCCCACCCTGTGGAATGCCCTCCCATCAGATGTCAAGGAAATAAACAACTATCTGACTTTTAGAAGACATCTGAAGGCAGCCTTGCTTAGGGAAGTTTTTAATGTTTGATGTTTCATTCTGTTTTTAATCTTTTGGGAGCTGCCCAGAGTAGCTGGGGGAAACCCAGCCAGATGTGTGGGGTATAAATAATAATATGAATATGAATACGAATATGCATATATCAATCCAACCCAACTAGCTGCTTTGGAAGAGTGCTTGAGAAGTCCCATTCACAACAAGCCTGGCTCCGGGTGGTTGTTTTTGGATGGCTACATCTAATTCTCTCTCATTCTTTCTCCTCAGAAACTGGATCCCAAAAGGCACCCACGGGCCCTGGAGGCCCTCAGGAGCACCAGCACCCGCTGCTACCTGATGCCCTTCCCTGGCAAGAGGCTGGTGGTGGGAACTGAGGGCACACTTGCAGGTAAGAACCTCTTCTCTTTCCATCATTCCCACAAGTAGCTCCAAATCCAACTCTTGCTCCTCTAATCTGCATTAGCTCTGTGCAGCATTTGAGCTGTTCACTCATTCATCCACTGAGTGGAGCTTTGGTTCCATACCAAACTCCTTTGTTAATCCATAGTGGCGTTTTCTCCTTGCTAGCCAAAGACTTTAAAGAGGAGAAAACTGCTTAATTCTGCTATCTGGCGGCTGGAATTACTGGTTCCCTTTGATGTCCTCATTGTTTCTTTAGTCTGCCCATAGAAAGCAGTACAGCATGTACTACTTAACCCCAAAGCAATAGAAAAGAATTTCCCCACTTCTATCATGTAAAAGAAGAAAAAAGAAGTGACGCTTCTTTCATTATTTACCAACCCTTCACTTCAAGGCCCCAGGGTGGGTCGCAAGAACTAACACAAAATGTTAAAAACAGTTTAAAACAACTTGCAATAACTTGGGTCCTTTAGTCCTTCCAGTTTCTCAGGCTTTGGCATCACTTATGTCAAACCTAAATGTGATGCAAACAAATGTTGCATCTAGCATTTCTTCTCACTTTCTCCCACCCATATCTAACTGGGCAGCAGCAGCCTGGATCAGGCTGCAGGAGGGTGGAAGCTACAGCTTCTCATTGCCTAGCCCCAGACCAAGGCGGCTGAACATGTGACATGTCATCAACGCTGACCACTGACCATCCTGACTGGGGTTGATGGGAGCTGGAGTTCAAAAACATCTGGCAGACCCCATGTTCCCCATTCCTGGTATTGAATGCAAACCTTTAACCGGAAGGTTGGTGGTTCGAGCCCACCCATGGATGGCAGTGCAGGACGTTGGACTAGATGACCCTCAGGGTTCCTTCCAACTCTACAATTCTGTGGTTCTAAGTTACTGCTCCAAATGCTCTGTTCACGTGCTTTTAGGTTTCTCACTCCTTATATTCAGTGGCATGGTCAAATGTAAAATTGGGGAGGGCTACTGAACCTTCAGCATCATTCTTTGTGGCCACCAGGGGGAGCAGCTGTTCTGAGAGCGTCATTTGTTACAGTTCCTTTGCCTGAATTGCCTGCTTTGTTTTTGTTTCCCCTTCCAGACATGGATAAGGATTTTAGGGATTGCCTGGAGGCTTATGGGGACGACATAGCCAGAACAGCTGTAATGCATGTAAAGAGTGACCAGGAGGGAAGAGCCCTTACAGGGGCACAACTTGCAGCCAAGGTGAAGGTAAGAGATGCAGAATCAAGTCTCTAATCTGGACAGAACATGGAGAATTCCACCTGTTGGATTTCTGCCCGTCACACTGCTCTGTTAGGCAAAGAAGATGTGCTATGTGCAAAGAGATGGCTTAGGGTAGGCTTATATAAAAGAGTAGAGGCTTTTGGTTCCGCTCTGCCTTAATGGAGGAAGACCCCATGCAGTGGCGTAGCGTGGGTTGTCAGCACCCGGGGCAAGGCAAGTAATTTGCGCCCCCTAACCCGTGGATTTGCGCCCCCTAACCCCCAGATGTTGCGCCCGGTGCAGCCGCCCCCCCTGCACCCCCCACGCTACGCCACTGACCCCATGACAACAGGAGATTGTTGGCAAAGGAAAAACAAGGACGATTGAGGGTAATTATCCTTGCAAATCCTCCCCCCTCGGGATTGGGGGGGATGGGGTAGTTCGTCTTGGTACCTGGCTCTTACTCCGGCATGGAATGTGGGGGGCAAGGAGACGCTGAGTGCAAAAGCACTTTGCCTGCCGAAAACCTCCCTACACTGCCATTAAGAAGTAGAGGCTCTCCTGTTAAGTAGAGTTTAATTGCACTAAAGTATAGGCATGTGCTAAAAGAGATTGACCAATAAAAACATTGCCCTAACATGTACATGTACATATGACAGAAGTTTGATCCGTTGGCCCTCTTGTTGTCGGACTCCAAGATCCATCAGCCCCAGCCAATGTGGCCAGTGGTCAGAGATGGTGGGAGCTGTAGTCCTTAAGCATTGGTGGCAGGGCAGGTGTTCTTCATCCCTGTGTTGCTTTTCGGCAGGTGAAGTTTTTCACAGCCCAGAGCTAAACATTATTGCATGCTAAAGGCTGGACACCGTGTGACTGTTAAATGCACAGCTGTAGGGGCTGACTTAAAAGCTGGCCAGTCAAAGTCTAGTTTTTCTCTGAAATGTAACGGTTGCAACACAGGGTTGAAGTAAGATTCAGTGTCTGTGTGATGCTGTTTTGGCTATGTGAAGAAAGGTTGCTAGTATGTATGTGTATAGATGGGTGTACTCTTGGACTGGTTCTAATCTAAAAATAATTTAGACCTGGCTGATATCCAATGGGTGGATGTAACACAGTGGCAGAACATCTGCCTTGAATGCAAGAGGTCCCAGATTCAGTTCTTAGCATCTCCAGGTAAGTCTGGGAGAGACTCCTGCCTGAAGCCTTGGAGAGGTGCTGCCAGTCAGTGTAGACAGTACTGAGCCCAATGGACTCTGATTTTGCTCTGACTTTGCTACATCCTGTATTAATTAGGAGCATCCATAGCTCAGTGTTAGAGCAACACCTTTGCATACAGAAGGTTTGATCTCTAGGTAGGAAAGATTCCTGCCTAAAATCCTGGAGAACCACTGCTGGCCAGCATACAGTACAGACAGTACAGTGGTACTTCAGGTTACAGACGCTTCAGGTTACAGACTCCGCTAACCCGGAAATAGTGCCTTGGGTTAAGAACTTTGCTTCAGGATGAGAACAGAAATCGCACAGCGGTGGCACGGCGGCAGCTGGAGGCCCCATTAGCTAAAGTGGTACCTCAGGTTAAGAACAGTTTCAGGTTAAGAACGGACCTCCAGAATGAATTAAGTACTTAACCCGAGGTACCACTGTACTGAGCTAGATGGACCCAATGGCCTGACTCAGTATAAAGCAGCTTCCTATGTATTTTGGGACAGGGACCAACTCATTTCCATCCCTACCACTCACCTCACTTGCTAAGCTGTACTTCAGGTCTAGTGTAGCCAGTGCTGCTATTGCTAAGTTTGAGATATGAGACCTCTCCGTCAGGCACACTGCTGCAATTCAGTGGTGCCGTTGACTCCCTTCAGCATGTCCAAATGTTAGTGTGGGTGTGGCTTGTCCTAGCACACAGGCTGAGCTGCAACTCCACAGCAGTGGAACTTAGGCCATGATGCCAAAGTCAAGATTTGTTTTTTTGTTTTTCTCTCCCTTTTTGGGATTTGTCAGTTGCCCTAGCTTGAACTCCATTTCTCTTGTGTTTGTCATTGGTTCTGCTTCTTATGTTTGTTTGTTCTAAATCTCATTGCAATCTTGATATTTTTATTATCCTAGTTGTATTAATTAAATGTTAAGGTCTCTTTAACTGTGAGGTTGCCTTATTAGGGCTGAAAGTCAAAACATCGTTTGTAAAAAAAGCAAATGAATGTACAAACTCCGAGTGTGGGAAAACAAATGTGATGTATGTGTGGACTGTGAATGTATTTAACTGCAGCACTGTGGCTTCTGACAGTATGTGACTGTCTTTTGGTATGAGGAGACAGTTGTAAACCCCATCCTCAGATGCCACTCCTTTTCTTCTCTCTCCTTTTCAGAATTTCTCCTCTCTGATGAAGAAGTATAAGTTTGGCTTCTCTTCAGTCACTCAGGTATCAAACTTCACTCTCATCATCTGATGTTCATGATCAGCCCTGCTTCTGTTTCCTTGACCAGGCCCCCATATTGCTTGTCGTTTGGCTTACCTGTTTGATCTATTTAAGCAGAAGCTGCATTTTTGGACACTGCATCCATCAGCCAGGGTACATCTCAATGGCAAATAATACAATAACCTTGCTGAAGCTAAGCAGCTCTGGGTTTGGTTAGTGCTTGGATAGCAGACCACTGGTGTCCATCACTTGATAAATGAAATAAAAACCTTCTCGAGATGGGACTGAGAGGTCAGTGAGTGGGTGTGGGTGCGACAGCTTCTGTTGCTGTGTTATCAATAGGGAAGGGCTATAACTCAGTGGTAGACTATTCATTATGCATGCAGAAAGTTCAGGGTTCAATCCCTGGCAGCTCCAGGTAAGGCTGGGAGAGACTACGGCCTGAAACCCTGGAGAGCCACTCCCAGTCAGTGAGTACGACACTGAGCCACATGGACCAATGGTTTGGCTGGGTGTAAGGCAGTTTCCTCTATTCCTGTCCATCACCACAAGTAAGATGTCGTATGCAAACTGAAGAAGATGGCCGGCACAAGAAGGATTGGTACATGAATGAGCACTTACCTTCCTTTTCTGGCAATGGGGTTTCTGCGGACTCAACTGAAAAATGAGAATCTTCCGTTCTTTCCTTCCACCCTCCCCAGATGGCGATCACCTTACACAATCTGGACACCCAGGAAAAACTGCGGCGGGAGTTTGCAGATTTCATCAGAGACCAGGTATGTGCAGAACCAAATCAACAGGTGTGGCTGTGGGTTAAGAAAAATGTTTGCAAAGAAGATTTTGAGGAATTTCTGAGGGTTGGATTTGGGAGAAGGAAATAAATGTGCCGTGCAGGTTGCTGGTGGCAGGACATATTTATAATATTGGACCACTGTTGGTTGCACTTTAGGGAGAACGGGTGGTGTCGTCTGCAGGATCCATTTGAGAGAACTGTCTGGGAACATTTAAATTTTTAGATGATTTGGATAGGGTGTGAAACTGCAGGAGTGACTTTACTTTTGTACAGTAGGCTAGTTTCTGCACACACTCACACATCTCTATCCATCTGATATCCAGGCAAGCACCAGGCATTGCCGGAATTCATGGACACATTATGGCAAGGCAAAACAACAACAAACTCGCAAGAAGGGCTTGAAGTAGGAGTAGTGGAGCCTGTGACTAGCAAAGAGGGGATCTAGCTATGCTTGGGGAGAGTCCCCAAGGGCCAGATAGAAAGGCCTGGAGAGTTACATTTAGCCCCCAGGCCTAAGGTTCCCCACGGGTTCCGTATGATCCTCTAGGAGAAAGGGCAGGAGAAATACAATTGTATTACTATGAAGTAGGATTGTCTTGGGTCATGAACTGGCATCTCCTTTCTGTTTCCCTTTCCTCCTACCCAGTTCTGTAACCCTGACACATCTTTTCCTTCTTCCACTCAGGATGAGCTCTGTCGTCCCATGATTGCTGGCCTGCAAGTGACTCCCAAGTCCATGACGCAGCGCCTTCTGAGCAAGCAGTGCGAATTAATGCAGCGGTGTGAGGAGTCTCTGCAGGGTGATGAGCCGGGCCGGACAGAGTCCATCTTGTCGCTGGAGGGCCACCTGAAGCACGAAGCTCAAATTTTTAAGGAGCACTACCACCGTCGCTACAAGTCCCATGCCCTCAAAGCTGGGATGGCAATTGGCGTGGGTGCTGTGGGGTTAGCTGGTGGAGCCATCGGGGCTGGCGTGGCAGCTGCCGTGTTGGCCGCAGAAGCCATTGTGCTGACCACTGGCACTGCCACTACGTTTGCCATTGGGACCATGGCTGGCGCAAGCACCTTTGCGGTCATTGGGGGTGGGGTTGGGGCTGGCGTGGGGAGCAGCATCGGGGAGAGGAAGACCCAGGAGGCCAAGAATGTGAGTGAAGATGACCCTGAGGGTGAAGAGGAGACCAGCCTCTCAGACGAAAGGTGCCTCATTGGGCCACGGAAATCACCTTAGGGTTGACAAAGAGGCAGTCCTGTGACCTACAGCTTCCGCTGCAAACATGTGGCAGATCACTGTAGCCTGCACACCTCTCCTTTTCTCATTCAGGCATATCTCCAAGGGTGTGGATGGCAGCAGGGGAATGGATCTTACATACTGTCCTGTAAAACACATTAAGAATTGTTCTCCCTCTCCCTCTCGTGGCTGGTTAAGGGATAGCAAAATAGCATGCCCTTAGTGTTCATCAACATGGAGAGGTGACACACTAGTGATGACTTGAGGCCTAGTAATGCGGCCTTCTGATGCTAGGGTGATTGCATTCTCTCTAGTGGTAGGTAAGGGAGCAGTGCTTCCTTCTGTGTCCATTTCCAGCTTCCTTCAGTGTCCAGGACAGGTAATGCAGAACAGGGGGCCTCTGGAGTATCATGGACCCTTTTGCAGGTTACTTTTGCCCCCAACACCTATGCTGAGATAATAAGTAGAGTGGAGGGGACGGGGAAATCGGACCCTTCCTATTTTTTCCTTGGCCTATCTGTAGCACCAGCAACACAAGCTAGGGAGCAGCCTGGTGGCATCCTAGAATGGCATCCTGGGAGAAACATTACTGCCACCTCTTTAAAGAGGTACATATTGAAAAGTGAGCCCTCACTTTAGCCTCTAGTGTGAAGTCAGGGAATGGAAAGAAGTTATTTTCTTCTTCATGTAGTTAAGCTGCACCCTCTCCCTGCAATTTATTTCAGGAGGTCAAAACCTTTCAGCTGTTACCATGTTCATGGGGGGTTAATCAGTTTCAGCACCCTGCTGATTCAGTCTCTCAGGTATGCAATGTCAGGTGAGTGAGGGATGCAGTTCCCGATTCTATTGAACAGCAAAGGCTGCTGGGAAATTTGCACTTGTTCATGGGAATAAAGCCTCTCTCATTATCCTCAGGGAAACCTTCCCACTGATTCTCCATAGTGTATTCTGAAGTGCCTAGAAACTTGATGTTCTGACGCAACACGTTTTAGGAAAGCAAATTCATTGTCAGAAATACTCTATATTCCCGGCATTATATTCCTGGCTTTGGGGGCTGCTTATTACTTGTCCCTGCCCACCCAGCCTCTCTTGGCTCTTGTTTCAGGAAATACATTCATTTATTTTACCTGGCTTGGCTGTGTGTGTGGTTTTTCTGCCCCCTTCTTGCTCAGACTGCAGCTCAGGATCCAAACCTTTGTGGTAGGTCTTTCCACCACCGTTTCCTCCCCCACCCACCCCGCTACACACACCCAAAACACAACCAGTTTTATGAGAACACAAAAAGAACACCATATATCCTGGTTCTCAGCCATCACAATGCTGTAGCCTCAGGTGACTTTTGCCTTAATTGCAGGGGACAAAATCCAGATGTGAACAGCCTGGAGTCAAAACAAGCTTATTGGCAGGACACGAGAAGGCTGGGGAAAGCAGTGTTTAGTCTTCATTTCCATCTTCTAAGTTTGCTTTGCAGTTTGGATGGTTACTCAGGCCAGCCAGATGTCAAAAGAAGCACACATTTTGAAGAACTAATACTCTTTTTCTCGGTGCAGGGAAGTTGACCAGTAAAGAAATAACAAATTACCTAAACTTGGGGAGGGGAACCTGTCACTCTCCAGATGTTGCTGTACTAACTCCCATCAGTATGGCCAACAATCAGGGGTGACATCTGGAAGGCTACAGATTTTTCACTCCTGGCCTCAAAAAAGCTCCCCTCCCCCCATAACAGTTGTATCACTGTCTCAGTTTCAGAGAATGTGGCTTTATTTCAGAGTATAAACCAAAGGGGTACAAAGGATTCTAATTATTCTTAAACTTGGAAAAGTGGTTGGGCTACTTTTGCCTGTGTTCTTCCCCTCTTCCCATCATTTTATCACTCTCGGTTTGAATGCTAATCCAGTCATCTGTGCTGCAGACTCTCAATCCTGGCCTCAAACAACATGAAGATCATCTCTTCCCCTTAGCAGATTTAGATATGTCTCTCTTGTGCACTTGTGAATTTCAGAGTAGCTTCACTGTTTCCCAAAGAGCTCTGAGAATCATTTTCTGAGAGTATTAGAAAACCTTCCTTAAGGAATTATCCAGAGCATTGCTTTGTAGTCATGGCAGTTAAACAGGTTTGAAACAATGATGTGCAAAAAAGAGAGAGCTCTTTTTAAAATGATTGTCTGTTTTTTTGTAAAAAGAAATTGCATTTGAAAATGATCAGACTTTGGGTGAAATCTTTATTAGTGTGGTGTGGGAGTTTTGTTGCACTCACATGACTTTTGACATGGCCTATTTCTTCATTTTCTACAAAACATCCCTCTGGTGGTCTGCAATCTGTAGTCTGTACTTCCTGAGCATCTCATGACTTCCTTGGGTGAGGTTTCCTGAAAGCACTAGAAATTGCGGTGGTTGCCTACCATGCCCATGATAGCTGCCTGACGGTTGATGTTTTTAAAGTAACATCTTCTTTTATTTTTAAAGTGATCCTTGTGTGGATGTTGTGGCGTTGTGTTTTGATTTTAAGGTAAAAGGACAGACCAGTTTCATGCAGTTGGTAGGCAACCTCCTCAGCTTCCTCCAGTTCGACTGAAGCCCAAGGAAAGAAATGATGAGATAACTCCTCCCATGTGGCTTTTTCAGATCAGGAAGCACAGACAGGCAAGATGGCCACAGAGTGCTGGAGAAATTGATTGACATCAAAAAGCCCCCACCACTACTGGCCACCTTTGCAATGAATGATAAAGTAAGTAAGCTCAACCCCAACTCACCGTAACTGCAAATACTTTCTGAAGTACACTGAGAAAGAGGCAGAAAAATCAAGCATCTTTCTCTGGGTAAGAAAATTTTCAAGGAATTAGAAGACAGATTTCAGCACAGCACAAGTTTAAGACAAGGTAAAATTTGTTTGTGTTGGCAATGGCTTTAGTTCCATCACAGCCCTAGTCCCCACCTGCTCAATCCCAGTTCCACAACCTGATCCACAATATAGGTTTTGTTTGTTTCAATGGAAATTCATCTTCGGAAGGCCACTGGAAAGGAGGAATGGGAGAGGCCACCCCGTCTCTCAGACACGGCGTATTTTCATCTCACTTCTCTTGAGGGAATAGTAGAAGCCCTTCCACTGGGCCCAGTTAATGCCACTTGCATAGGAGAGGTGGGCCCCGCCAAGGTAGAAGCCATTCAGGTTGGAGACATGACAGCTCTTGAACCACCAGGCACCCGAAGACAGCGCCGCACAGTTCTGCACAAAAAGGTCTTGGTCCCGGTCGAACGTGGAGAACTTCTGGCCATTGTGGTAGGTCAACGAGTCACCTGGTGGGAGCACAAAGACAATGGTGTGACAAAAATGTGGATTCCATAAAGAAAGGGTGGGTAATCTGTGGCACCTCAGATATTAATAGACTCCCACAAGCTCATTGTGAAGGCCAGCGGTCAAGGATGATGGGAGCTGTAGCTCTGCAACATCTGAGGTTAGGTACCTGCCATGAAGCCTGCTGCAATAAAAAGCTGGAGTAGTGTGCTTACTTTATAGTAGATTCACTTGCAGCTAGGGGCCTAGCTTGATACAACTGGCTGTTGGCATGCTTTCCAAAGAGTGGACTTTCTTGTGATCTGAGTTTCGGGGCAATTATACTTAACCACACTGATGTACAGAAAATTTTCCCAAAGTTAAGAACCAAACCCTGGGAGGGGAGTTTGATCCAATGCATTGTCCTTATGTGACTCAGAACCAGGACTTCTGGATTGTGTGGTGTTGGATGGGACTGGAGGTCACTTCAGGACTCTCTATAACAGTAGCAGGGAGTCTGTTCCTGGACCCCCATCAGCTATACTGGCTGGGGCAGATGGAAGTTAGGAGTCCAACATATAGAGGTTCCTCCACACGTTCCTGAGTGCTGCACTCCAACTCCACATATCCCTGACTATTGTCCATGCTGGCTAAGACTGATGGAATTTGAAATCCAACAACATTTTGAGGGCCTGAAGCTCTCCACCCTTGCTATTGTAGTTGAAGGATCTATTTCAGTGTGTTAGGAGCTAGCACCCTACCCGATCCTGGGTATGGGGTGGGGGGCTGAAGTAACAGTAGAAAGGGATGACTAGTAACTTGGCACCCACAGCCCCTCACCTGCTCCCCCATCAATAAAGCCAGACACATGCAGTGTGTAGCCATCCTCTTCTGCACTGATAGCGTGTGGCGACAGTGAGAAGTCCGTATATCTGGCAAAGACCGTGCTGTTCTCAAAGTCCTCCAGCTCCACACGTAGTTCATACTTCTGCTTCAGGGTCAGGAGGTGGATATTTTGCAGCCCTGGGCCATAGAGCAGATAAGACGTATTATTTAGGAACCCAAACTGTATACACATAGAACAAAAGACAGCCACGCAACCACCCACTCTTTTCGTTGGGAGCTATGTATTGTCTGAGCCAGTGTCTTTGGACAGAAAAGTGATGGGCAGGCAGAAAAATGAAGGGGAACTTGGCTGCATCTCCTGGCTCAGAGACACTGTAAACATGCTTACATTTTACATTGGAATTGTCTGGGCCCAGGAACATGTTTCAGCTGCATAGGGAAGAAACCCAAACATTTGGTGTTCCAAAATGTCCTGGCAAAGGAAAATGTCTGTGTCAAGAGCCGGGGGAGGGGGGGGGAGAAGAGAAAAAGAGGGCTGGAAAAAGGTCTCACGTTATACCCTAGATAACTGGTTCAAGAAAGTTATGTTCATCACTATCTCAAAGAAATTGTAATCTTCATGCAACTAAAGGTGATGCTGATCTTTCTGACTCTACCTGTTCTTAGTGGTTATTTATTAACTACGTGACAACACAGTCACTCAGGTGGCAAATCCTTGTCTGTAAATGGGCTGGAGCCCCTTTCCTCTTATTTGCTTTGTTGTGCAATGTAAGCTGAGTTTTTCCACCCCGCTGACAACTTCGTAATTATGGGCTCATTCAGACTCTCTTTTGTGCCATGTTTCTAGGCACAGGTCCACACTTCAAAGGGTCCAAGAGTGTTTTGTTGGGTTTTCTTGTTTGCCCCAATGCTTTTCCCATGAAAACCTTCTCTTTACCACTAAATCAGAACAAACTGCAACCCACAGAAAACTTGAATTGTATTAAAAGAGCAGGTTTTCATGGGGAAAGAAAAGTACTCAGCCTTAAAGCATGGATCAGTGCCTAAAAAGTGCAGGACAAATGGTAAGTGTGGATGAGCCCAATATCCATTCCATTTACTTGTGATTTTTGACCAATTGGCTTTTGTATTTTATCATCAAAACCTCCTTGTACTGAATTCATGTTACTTTTTGGTTGTCAATTATTCATATTGTCTGTTTTGTTGTTGTTGTTGTTTAAAGGGGGGGGGGGGAGATAAAGAAGGTATTTCCTGTTACTCATTTCTATTTACCCAGCCAGTATTCACTGTCTGCTCTGCCAAAGCCAAACCGATAGTCATTCCATCCCCGAAAGAAACTGATTGAACCATTGAATCGTTTCTGGAAAACCTGGAAAATGTGGTGGAAGGAAAATGATAGCATTAATCTCTAATGAACGGGTACCCACTCATTCCCCCCGCCGCCGCCACCAACGGCGTTCCTCCCATCACCATGGAAAACAGGAATCCCAAAGTGAAGGAGATGGTGTGCCTTCAAGGTACAAAAACAAAGATTCCTTCTTCCCATAAACATTCACTCCCTCCTGTCTTTTAAAAAGAAAGCTTTACTTAAAGCCTGCCTTTCCTGCTGTCAAACACTCATGAAGGTGGAAAAATGTAAACAGTGAAACACAAAAAAATATAAAAAATGAAACATAAGAAAATTTCAACTAGGGTATTTAAAAAATCCAAAGGCTAAAAACAGGGAACGTTGTACCTATGCACTTCAGTGTGTGAGTGCAATTATGCATCCATATATGATCACAAATGAGAAAGACAGACAAAGAATGAGAGAGGGGGGGGGGACAATGGCCCAAAAGAGGAAAGATATGAAATAATTTACCAAAAACTCACACACAAACTTTGTTTCATTGCGGTGCCTTTAGTGAAACACCTGGGTAAGCACAGAAACAGCTGAGCTACCTACATCAATCTACCCCAACCCTGTGATCCCTACTGCCAGGTTGAGGTGGACCTCCCATCCCACACTTTGCTCTTGTTACCGTCCATTTTCCATCGTCGGTGGTCATATCGCAGTACACAGGCACCGGGATATTGGGGCCCGCGGGATAAATAAGGTACACGCCATCTGTCTCAGAGCCTTGGTCATATATGTCTTCACAGTCTAGTGGGAGGCCATCTTCGCAGTGTTGTGGCTGCCGGGCTGCCGCAGTGGAGGCAATATATATATATTTTTAACAGAAGTTAAATGTATGTGCTCAATGTAGGGATGTTGTGGGAGAGTCATCGCTCGTCCTCTGCATTCATCTAACTCCTCACATGTGGAGTGGAATTGCTGAATAGGGTTTGTAAGTTTAAAGCACACTCTTGGAAGGAAATCAAAACTTTCTGTGCTCCCCGGAACCTCACACCAATCCTGGAAGTGGGGATTGTGCGACAGTGTTGTTTCAGTCCCTCAGCTTTTCCAAGCAGGGGGATGTTTCAGGGAGTACCTTTTACAGGATCAATTCCCTTGTAAAGAAAAGAATCCTGGAGACTTGCAAGCTACTCAGAGTAAGACACACCTAAGTCTATTGATTACACTGGATTGTAAGGCCATGATTTGCAAAGTCTGTTTATTTACAAATGTATTACATTAGCTCCAGGAAGTAGGCAAACATCCAACTTTTTTTTTGGGGGGGGGAGACTCTAGCTCAGTGGAACAGCATCAGCTTTGCATGCAGAAGGTCCCAATTTCAATAACCCACATCTTCAGAAAGTTCTGCCTGAAACCCTGAAGACCAACTTCCAGTCACATGCCCTGGAAAAACTGGGGCATCCTGAGTTTTTTCCTGTGATAGCATGGTATCCATAATTGGCTCCTTGCTCTCTCGTGATTTCGGGCCAAGATCTCACCTCGAAAAAAGCATTTTCTCCAGGTCTACGAGAAGATGCCAGGGATTGAAGATGGGATCTTTTTCATGTAGGGGCCCTGAGCTATATGGCCCCAATGGGAAGGGATAGGAATGGCAGACTTAACATGAGGGGCTTGGGCAGGCTCCATATAGCAGAGTCAGCAGGTCTTACCTTCAGGGTTGATGGCCTGTCCTTGTGAGGTGGGCAACTGAACAAGGAGGAGGAGGAACAGCAAGCCTGGCTGGAACAGAGAGACCTGGGAGAGCCAGAAAGAAAGAGCATGGTATTTTAGAACATGGTGCATACTGGGGACACAACAGAAAACATGGAGAGGTGCTCTCTAGGGTAGCTGGAGCAATAATCTGACTTGGCATAAGGCAACGTCCTATGTTGTAAGAATACAGTAGTTGTGGTGTGTGTGTGTGTGTGTGTGTGTGTGTGTGTGTGTGTGTAGACTGCCTTGTATTCATTGAAGGAAAGGCAAGATAAAAATGTGATCAATCATTCTCTATTTCCAAGCTGTGAGTGCTATTGCTTATGTATCCAAAAGGCTACCACTCGTTCACAAAAGGGAAGCATCAACAGGCTTGGAGGAACACTGAAACTTGCAGAACACAGCACAACACAATTGCACAACAAATTAGTGGTGAGATCTAAGCAGGGGAGGAAGATCCAGAAACAAACCAGCAAGGACAGAGCTTGTTCAGTGGCTACAAGAGGCTGGCTGTCTTCTGGTGAGGGGTGGGGACAGAAAAGTACTTTAAGGTGAATGGGACAGTCACTGGAATCCTGACATTTTGTTGAAGATTTCGCTTGTAACTACTACTAACAAAATTTCAGGGAAAGATTGTCGGCTAGTTTGGTCCTATGCTGAGGATCCTGTGCTGAGATTTCCCTCGAAGAAATCTGAGTGAGAGAGCCACCGCTTTGTTTTACTTGGAATTGTACTGAAGTTTTTGGCCAACAACCTGACATCCAGCAAGAACGCACCGCAAAGAAATCTGAGTTAGCATTCATGCCAATCTTGCCTGAAACAGCTCCCTCTTCCCTCAGACTGAAACCTAAAATGGACATACATTTTTAATCTTCAAATGCTTGGCTTAATCTTTGTTTTATAGCTTGTTCTGAAGCTTTCACGACCCCTCTTGAGCTCCCCCTTTTTTGGAAGATAGGGCAAATATTATAGGTAATGGAATACCCACAGAGGCGTTAAACTACCCTCCTTTTTCAGACGTTCATTGAATTTGTGGAGGGAGGAATAGGGATTATTGCCTTCTATTCTTGCTCCCAATTGCTACCTATATAACAACTTCTGCACACGCACTGGGACTGGGGAGGCTTTGTCTGTGCAATCTGCAAAAGTTGCAAAGTTTGTACAAACAACCAGATGTACTTTGGGTGATATCCAGTGTTATTCATACTCAGAGCAGACCCAAGGGACTTAAGCAACTTGTGTCTATTTATTTCAGTGGGTCTGCTCTTGGTATGACTTAACTGGATATGACCTCATTAAATCTGTACAGTGGTACCCTGCAAGACGAACGCCTCGCGAGACGAAAAACTCGCAAAACGAAAGGTTTTTTCGTTTTCGAGTTGCCTCGCAAGACGAATTTCCCTATGGGCTTGCTTCGCAAAACGAAGCATGCCCCGGGGACAGCGGGTCTTCTCTTTTGAAGCAAGCGGCTGCGGGGAGATCGCTTCTCCCCACCGCCCCTTGCTTCAAAAGAGGTCGGGGGCAGCGGGAAGCGCTCCCGCTGCCCCCGGACCTCTTTTGAAGCAAGCGGCTGCGGGGAGATCGCTTCTCCCCGCAGCCGCTTGCTTCAAAAGAGGTTCCGGACCTCTTTTGAAGCAAGCGGCTACGGGGAGATCGCTTCTCCTCACCACCCCTTGCTTCAAAAGAGGTCCGGGGGCAGCGGGAAGCGCTCCCGCTGCCCCCGGACCTCTTTTGAATCAAGCGGCTGCGTTTCTCCCCGCAGCCGCTTGCTTCAAAAGAGGTCCCGGACCTCTTTTGAAGCAAGCGGCTGCGGAGAGAAGCGATCTCCCCGCAGCCGCTTGCTTCAAAAGAGGTCCAGGGGCAGCGGGAGCGCTTCCCGCTGCCCCCGGACCTCTTTTGAAGCAAGGGGCGGTGGGGAGAAGCGATCTCCCCGTGCTCCGAAGCCGGGCGGGGGGGTGGGAACACCTGCCCCAGCCACCCCGCTTCGGAACGCTGCTCTGAAGCGGGGTGGGGGGGCGGGAGCACCTGCCCCAGCCGCCGGGCTTCGTAGCGCTGCTGCGAAGCCGGGCGGGGGGTGGGAACACCTGCCCCAGCCACCCCGTTTCAGAACGCTGCTCCGAAGCGGGGGGGGGGCGGGAGCACCTGCCCCAGCCGCCAGGCTTCATAGCGCTGCTGCGAAGCCGGGCGGGGGGGGGGTGGGAACACCTTCTGAAGGTGGGCGGGGGGCGAAAGTCTTTGTCCCCCCCCGCCTGCCGTCCTAGGGGCTTTTAAATCGCCCCGGACAGCGGAGAAGTCCTCCGCTGTCCGGGGCGATTTTAAAATGCCGCCCGCCAGCATTTTAAGATCGCCCGGACAGCGGAGAAGTCCTCCGCTGTCCCAGGGTTTTTTAAAATGCTGGGGGTGAGAAGAAAAGCCCTTGTCCCCCCCCCCCAGCCTTCAGAAGAGGTCTGGGGACAGACTGTCCCTGGACCTGGTCTGAAGGCGGTTTCCCTAGGAACGCATTAATTGATTTTCAATGCATTCCTATGGGAAACCGTGCATCGCAAGACGAAAAAACCGCAAGACGAAGAGACTTGCAGAACGAATTAATTTCGTCTTGCGAGGCACCACTGTATTTTAAAATTAGCTAATGGTGCCACTGCTTTTACAACTTGTGCATCTCTCATTCTTTTTCTCCCCCTTATTTAATTTAACCTTACCTGTTCCTGCTCTCCTTGTCTCCCCACCTTTCCAGTCAAAATTAAAGAGTTGTGCTTCTGCTAATTTGCCAATCTCTACTATGGTTACAGTATGTGAATAGCGTCACATATCACCAGCACCATCATTAATTGATGAGTCCTCCATAACTCCATACATCCTGGATACAGATCGCTTGCTTGTTTTGGATCAAAGCTCTAGTATTCCGGTGGAATTTCTCCATTTAGAAAGCAGGCACTAGATATTGTTAGACATATGGGTAGCAGAATAAGCATGCCTGTGGCTTGGGGGGGGGATGTCAATTGTAGAACAAATGACTAGATTTAGGAATGCAAGAAAAGCCCTCCTGGATCAAACACAAAGTCTCTCTAGCCCTGCATTCTGCTTGTCACTGCAGCTAGCCTGGATAATCCATGGTGCACGCAGAAAAGACATGAGTTCAGTAGCCCTCATCAGTGTCTGGTTTTCAGAGATATACTATCACTGAAGCTGGAAGCTCCACTAGGTACTACGATGGGTAACAACCATTGTTAGACCTCTCCTCTTTTAAAAACAATTACTCTCAGGCCATTGCAAGTCTTTGATCAGTGAATCCCATGAATTAAACAAATCTTACACTTATGTAGATCATGGCCAAAAGCCACTGATAATAGGGGGAATATTGAAAAGCCCTGTGAAGAAAATTAGACCCAGCTTTCCACACCAGCCACCACCACACACAAGCAAATACCCTCCCCTCAGATACTACATTACCTTCATGTTGTCCTACAGTTCCTCTTCCTTTACTGTTCTTGTTCCTGTATTTATAAGTCTGGTGTGCAGATCTTTTCCCTGCTCCTTTAGAAGCTGTTTCTCCCACCCACCTTCCTCTTCTCCTCTTGCCGGGTCTGGCATGCAGCTGCAAACAGGTTGTCTATTTACTCTTTCCCACCCCCAATGCCTGCCCACTAGCACCCCCCAAGGCCAGGGATCGGAGACAATATGTAAATCCTGGATTTATAGTGCTGCAAGAATAAGAAGCCAGGAGGGTTGGGACTGTGTGTGTGTGGAAGGGGGGTTATAAAATAACTGCAAGACAGGAAATGAAAGTTGGGGGAGAGCGGGAGAGAGAGACTAAACAAGCCAAGAGCTTAGACGCTGTCCAGGGCTCTTGGCACAGACAAGTTTTCATTATTCACCCTTCACACGCACGTGCAAGAAGTTGTGTGTGTGCGCACAATAAGGGAGGGCTAACTTCAAACTTTGGATGGAGAGAGATGAATTATTGGCGATCAAGGCTCTTCTCCAACAGCCTGTGGGATCCAGTGGTCTGTGGAATCCAGTGGAGTGTTGGAATTATAGGAGCCAACTTTCCTGGGTTTGGTGAGGGAGCTTTAGTGGTTAGAAAGTAAAGAGCCTGGGAACAAAGACCTCTGAAGGAACTTGATGTTCAATGGTAAAAGAGAGAAGCCAGGGAGCCAAGCAGAACTGATGCCCGACTAAGGGAAGGAGCCTTCTGCACACTATTGCTGATGCCCTCCTCAACATCACCGGCTTGGCCACAGCCATGTTGTATTTCTTCTTCTTCTGATGTTGCTATAGATTTTATAGTCCTATAGATTTCAGATGTATATAGGCTTCTTGATGCAAGAATGGGGGTTCAACACAATGGCTCCCTGAGCACTCAGTTCAGTGTTGTGGAAGTCTGAATGGCTTCTTGGTATTTTTTTTGGGGGGGGGGTCTTCAGGCTGTGAAGCAAGCAAGATGAAGTCCAGAAGGCAAGTGTAAGAGGTCTCACTCCAAAGCCAACCAAACACCAAGCAGGGCACTACTTTATCCCCAATGCTATTTAATATCTGCATGAAGCTGCTGTGAGTGGTCATTAGGAGTTTGGGGCAAATTGCCATCAGGACACCGATGACACTGAGATCTGCTTCTCCAGGACATGACAATCAGGAGATGCTGTGTGGGCACTAATCTGGTGACTGGACACATCAGTGGGATGAATGAAGGGAAATAAGCTGAGCTTGAAAAGGACACTATCCTATCTATACCAGCTACCAGGCAGGGATGGGGTGGGAAGCTGGGAGTTGGAGCCAGAGGTTTTTTTTGGCACTGTCCAAAGAGAATGCAACTTTCTCCTCTGCTTTTAATTATACGACTTTTGCTTCAGCAGCAGCTGGCTGGGTCTTTCAGGTTCACCCAGAGCTGGATCCCAACCAGCCAGCATGTCCCCCAGCATCCTTATTCATATGCATGTCAAAGCCAAATGGGCCTGAGTTGCCCTCCACATCCTTTCTGTTCCCACCAACAATTCACCTGAGGCCACATTGGGGTGTTGGCTGAGGGCCATAGGAAGCTGAAACCCCTTCTCTGTTTCCAATTAGCTCTCAGACAGAACTGGGGAGTTGGAAAAACAAAGTATGTGAGAGAGAAGCAAGAAGAAAGAACACTCAGCCTCTGCATGTTCCAGGAAAATCAGATGCCTTCTCCTGGTAGGAGATTCGCTGTAATCTTTTTGTTGTTGCCCAAAAGCATTGTTTTCAGTTAGGATTCATAAGGCACCCCTTTCAAAGTGAGGCCAAAGATTGGAAGGTGGCCCAATGAATGGGTCTCCACCTTTGGATATCCACGTTTTCCATTCATTTATGGAATTCGTTTCTTTAAAACATCGTGATCCCACCTTAGAGTAAATATATAAAACCATGGGACTATCACAGATTGGCTGCTCTCACTGCTATGACCGCTCCCCACATCAAATGAGAGGCACCTTTTGCATGCTTGAGCGCAGCCCCCCTGGACCTATGTGGCTCCCGGCAGTACAGTCTGGCTCCCCCCCCCAACTGGACACCTGGAGGTCGCAGTGTACCTCTGCCAGTTATCCAATCCCAACTGAGGAGGCGTTGCCGGGTGATTTGGCCAGGTAAGGGGAGGGACTGGCCTGCCCACACAATAGAGGGAGGTACTTACCTGGGAATCCTCAGTCGGCTCCAGAGCTTCCCCACCCTGCCCTCTCTCAGTTAAGCTTTCTTTTGCAGTTTAACCTCTTCTCCAGTTATGCGGGCGCTGCTATGTCATGGTCGCTGTTGAAGGGCCGGAAATCAATTTTCCTGCATTGGCAGGTTTTGCCTTCCCTGTAGCAAAACATCACAACTTTGGCGGTTTCAGGCCTTGGGCAGAATCCTTTAGCCTGCCTTCCTAAATTGGGGGGGGGCGTGAAGCAGTGACCCACACCCCCCTTGCAGTGCTGATCCCAGGGTTTCCCATTAAAGGGGTCTTGAGGGGAGGCATTGGCCATACGCCAAGAGGTTGTCATTGCTCTCCCCTCCAATGGCGGTGAAACGGGGGGCAGGCTCTCTGCTTGAACATATGTTCTCCAGAGCCAGCCCAATCCCCACACATTCTGGATAACTCTGATGTTCCCCAGATCCCAGGCCAGGGACTGGGAGGGATAAACACCCAATGCCTAAGCCAAGGTCTCCCTACATCTGAAGTTTTAATAAAGTTGTGGCCAATTTTAATCCCATAACACAGTGTCTTGAGTCATTATTCCACCCGGGTCGCCTGGGGTTGGGGGGACTCTGCCTGTCCATGCAAATGCAATTGTTACACCAGTAAATAATATTCTTTTTACAGTTGAGGCTGCATTCCTATAGGTTTAAATAGGGGGACAAGCTGAAATTCTCAGGGCTGCCTTAGTAAAGTAACAACCTAGTAAATATTCTGATTTGAAGCAACAGTAGCCAAGTTCAATTACATAATAACCATTCAAGCCAGCGAGACCATCTGTTCTTATTAATTCTTATTCAATAGTAAAATGCAACTTACTCCCCCCCCCCACTTTAAAATAGTGGCTGTGCTGTTTTGTACCACTGCTTCTAATGGGTGAACTGAGGTTTTTTGTTGACTGGAAATATAAATACATGATGGCAAGGGATGGGGAAGATTGAACAAATAAGTAAATCATGTAAGAATAGAAGGGGTGCAGTAATAGGGGGGGATGTGTGTGTAAATATATACACACACTGGCCTGTCATCATGCTGTGATGACAGTCTGAGCCACTAGAAGGCACAAGAATCATGTGGATTGAGCTAGGACTTGACAGCTGGCACTTACAGGAATCCGCCACAGAGTTCAAATGGGTCACCTTTGATGGAGGAGGAGCATAGGAAGGGAAGCACTGCCAGATGGGCTCTCCTCCCTCTTTGACACTGTGGGAGGCTTTTAGTCATACGTGTGTGTGTGAGAGAGAGAGAGAGAGAGAGAAAGAGAAACTTGGAAGAGGGAGAAGAGATAATAGTGTTGTCCTTTCTGGGGGACAAGTTGTGGATGGGAGAAAGCTTGGCTGGTGGAAGGGGGGATGTTGTGATCCTTGGGTGGGTTCAGAAGCTGAGAGAGAAAAAGAACACAATGTGATAGGAAATGAGGCAGGGTATTGTCATGTTGTAGAACATGGGTAGGCAAATTAAGGCCCGGGGGCCAAATCCAGCCCAACCGCCTTCTAAATCCGGCCCACTGATGGTCCAGAAATCAGTGTGTTTTTTACATGAGTAGAATGTGTCCTTTTATTTAAAATGCACCTCTGAGTTATTTGTGGGGCATATGAATTCGTTCATTTCCCCCAAAAAAATATAGTCTGGCCCCCCACAAGGTCTTAGAGACAGTGGACTCTTTACCCAGATTTGCCTTTAGAGGGGAGGGGATATTGCAAATGCCTTAAATGCCCTGCTGAAAAAGTTTGCTGACCCCTGTGTAGAAGAAATGCTGGGAAAGGCAGTGAAAAGGGGATTAGTGAGCAGGGGAGCAATGCTTGTGTGCATCACACACAGTAATACATCACATTTGATAGTATCTGATGGTGGTATCACATTTGGTGGAAGTAATAAGTGTCAGTCCTTTGCAACTGGTGGGAGTGTAATAGTGCTAGTTTAAACCCTTGGCACTGCTGAACACAGCAATTCTGACATGAGGTTTTATAGGCAAGAAACAACTTTGCCTGATAGATAAAGTGAATAGGTTGGGTACAAGATGTACGCATGGTTTGGGGCGGTGGTGGGGAGAAACTCTTCTGCAAGGGGGAGATTGAAAAGATAAAGTGAAGTGACATATGTTGAAACATAGAGATATCATGCATGGATCAATCCACTGAAGTTAACAAGATTCAATCAGCAGATATTAACAAGCCCATAGATGTTGTGATGTTGACAGTCTCAGGCACACCCAGTGTTTTATGACTACATATGTAACAAAGTCCTCATCATTGTTACTGAGGAAAAATACCTGATTTCTGGTATCTGTTCCTAGCAAACCAGTGGGTCCTCTTTACCCAGATTTGCCTTTAGAGGGGAGGGGATATTGCAAATGCCTTAAAAATAGTTAGGATGAGCTAGCTTTCCTTCCACTGTACAAGTAACCATTAAAAAGGAAACTCTTAGCAGTTTACTTACACAACCCCTAAGTCAGGCATAGGCAAACTCAGCCCTCCAGATGTTTTGGGACTACAACCCCCATGATCCCTAGCTAACAGGACCAGTGGTCAGGGATGGTGGGAGTTGTGGTCCCAAAACATCTGGAGGGCTGAGTTTGCCTATGCCTGCCCTAAGTATACCTTACCTCTGCAGCAGTTGAGACTGAAGCATTCAATCATTACTCACACAGCAGGGTAGGGAGCTTGTGGTCTTCTAGGGACTCAGCTATACAGCTGCAAATGAAACATTTTAAGTGTGTTGTAAAGTGAAATATACAAACGTGACACTAGATGGTGATGGTAAGCTGTGGGAAATTTAATATATTTTTCAAAACATGTTGTTTTTTAAAAAGCATGTTGTTTTTTAAAAAGCATTTTCATTTTCATTTATATGTATGTAGATTCCTCCTTGATCTTGGTGGACTCAAACCCCAATTCCCATTAGCCCTAGTCAGCCTGACCAATTTCTACACAAATCCTTGGCTTTGTGTCCTTTTTCTGGATGGATCCATTTAAATCAAGGCAACTTATGTCATGCATCTGAATTATAATTTAATTCACCAAGAAACAGGGTTGATTTAAATCCAGTTCCCAACTTTATAATTCATCTATTTCTTGAACATGTATGCACACTAACCGCTTCCTGTAACAATTCAAAGGCATAATATTTTTTTACAGCTAAATAGAGCTGTTGTGTTACCCAAGGACATAACCCAAAATCTCTGGCAATGGAATCCATGTCCTTTTTCCACTATGGAATTTGTGCTTAGGGGAACAACTGTGAAATGGAGGATTTCTGCTTGGCACTATCTGTACACATAATAGAGACGCGAAGTAAAATCTGCTGCCTTGAAGGTTAAGGGCTTGGACTGTTGCACTGGTAGTTGTCAGAAGTTTTGGACACACTGATCTAATACTTTCTGAAGTGAAATACATTGCTGGAGTTGGTCATTTCTTTATTGTCTTAAAAATAACACAATATCTAACAGTCTAAGATAATGTCATTTTTCACACATGACTTTTCCATTTTGGCTTTATCCCTCTTAAATAAATCATGACACAATGTAATTTGTCATGTGTTGTTCTTCATCTGAGGTTGTATTTACCTAATTTTAAGACCTGCTAAGGAACAGATGATTGTTATGATGTCTTCATATGTAAAACCACAGAATTCAAAGAGGGTGCACTTTCTTTCTCCCACGTCTATGTATCATAGAGAGTCACACAGCCCAATCAAAAGGTTCTTTGTCACACATTCAGTGACTCCAGCATGCACAGTGAGATTCCCTTCAGTGCAATTAAGGAAACAAATGCAACATAGCATAACATACTTGTGGAGGGGAGTGATTGGGGAGAAAATGAGACATTTATAAAGATTAATTCTGGGGCCTGACAGCGCCTGATTGTTTTAGGCCCCCACCCCCTGAAATCTCTGTGCACACTGAACTAGACAAACAACACACACCCATACAAATACATATCTCAATACTACTGGAGAAATAATTTAAATCACAACATGGCGTGAAAAAGAAGATTGCAAAAAAAAAATCAAGTTCCACTAATTAAATATGATTCTGTCAACCTCTGGCTTAAGACTTGTCAAATATGGCCAGTTGAAATATAGATTCAAAATGGAGAAAAAACCTTTAGTATTTCCAGAATTTAAATCCAGTGTTCAGAGTCACATTTGAAAACTTTAAACCAGGATGAAATTCAGTGTGTGTGTGTGTGTGTGTGTAAAGCAGATAGAAACTTTTGATAACTCCAGAATATGAAAACATATTTTACATACAGGAAGTTGACATTTTGTACTGGTAAGTAAGAAACTGCCAGCAAAAATCCTCATTGACCATGCACTAATATAAAAATAAAGTCGTAATTTCTACCCAACTTAATAATCATCCTTTGCATTTGAAGAACAATGTTTGTTTTAACTGGTTTGTTTGTCTTGCCTAGAAGTTCTTGAAATGTCTTTCACATCAGAGAAAGCAGTAATTCCAATAAAAAAAATTTCAACAATAAATAAAAATAATGATCTTCCCCCCACCCCCCTTTGAAAAAGAAGATAATGAAAGCCAGCTTGTTTGGTACAGCTAATGGTGATGCTTCACTGGGAATTAAGGCCAGACCTCAGAAAGGTCAGTGAAAAGCTTGATGGCATCCTTCTGTTTCATAATCTTGCTTGTTAGGAAACGCATTCCCCGCTGTCTTTTGGCTATATGAGAATCAGTAGACACAGCAAGAACATCAGAAGGTTGGCACTGAGAGAAGAGGCGTGGGAAGGTAAGTGGACTCCGGGATGCTTTTGCCCACTGGTGTCTGACCTCCAGTAATGTATGTCACGCCATTCACGTAGTCCATGGCTATTTGGGTCTTTGACAAATTGGATGCCTGGGATATGGCTGTGGATCCACTTTTGGTAGTATGTGAGCCGACTATACACACCAGGGCGGTTCTCAATGGCACATCCTTCACCCCAGCTCACAATGCCAGCCAAGACCCATGACTGGCCAACTGGACATACCATGGGGCCCCCAGAATCACCCTGTGAAACAAAGAAACAGAAATGAATAATAGGGGCAATGAATGGGAGTTGCTATCACCAACAAGGTCCTCTATTAATATTAACAGCAGGTGTATTTTAGGAGATATAAAGTGGTGAGTTCAGTTTTGAACATTGAGGGCCCCGTAGATGTTCTTTTTAATGCACATTCATGATGATTTGCACCCATGATGCTGTTGGGGCTGTCACACACAATCCTACTCTCAGTACTGTTTGTCTGTGCAGAAGATTTGGAACAGTCACCTACCATTTCCAGTGAGTGAATATCCCTTGACTTTCAGCTGAAATCCCCTAACTTTTTATACCACAAATGCTCTGGTTTATTTCCATTCTATTTTTTGCTGCCCCAGAGCACCGCAGAATGAACTAAGACTGCATTTAGACAGCAGTTTATTTTGTGTCCCCAGTGTTTTCTTACCCAATGATTGCTGCATTTTATGTGCTTTTTCACATGACATAAAAGGCACATGAAAAGCTAGCAGGAGTTCCGTACTTATTCCTCTATTAATTGGTTCCAGAACAAAAATGCTTGCAACTGTGTAAACCCTGAAAAGTGCAGGAGTTTTGTGGTGTTTGTGTGGTTCACAGCATGTGATGAAACTTGAGGCAGTGTTCCAGCATACAGTTATTTACCCCACCCGACCTCACCCCCTGTTTTCATGAGGCAATCTTAGGGGAACAGAAGCACACATGCAAATAAAAAGTTGCAACATTTCCATTGACATCTGATGTTGTGTCACACCATGCCCACTGTTGTGAATGAAATTTAGCATGCCATGACAGTTGTTATATTTTTTTGAGGGGGAGGGGGAGTGGTCAATTTTAATTATATCTGTGGGGTCTCTTCTAGGCCTCTGATCCTGTGTCTGTGAGGTTAGAATCTGAAATAAAAAACCTGGTGAACTGCTCGAACCAGTTGCTTTGCCTTGGCTGGCTTCATCAGCATCTCAAAGAGTAAGATAAGAAGAGATGTCATAATGAGAAATAAAAATGCTTCTGGGGGTGGGGGTAAGCATTTCTACACCCCACCCCTGACCTGGTTTGATACCACTTTATCCTAGGAAGGAGAATAATAGGCCAGGGTCCATTTTGTCTGATGCTGGAAGCTGAAGGAGTAGAGAATTGAGTTGGGGAAATGAAAAATGAACAGAACCAAAACTGAAGCACCACCTCTATTCTTGCAGCTATTCTTGTAGCTAATAGCAGCTATGGAGGCCATTGAATTTTAATTGAAACCACAGTGGGAAGGGAGAGCTAATCACTCCTGCATTCTGTGATCCCTTCCCTCTGTAGTTTTTATTTGTTTTTTTTTAAAAAACAACAACCAAGAAACATTAAATGCAATCATGCCTTCCTGTCATATCTAGTTTGGCCTTCAAACTACTTTCAACTCTCTTAAGACATAAACACAAATATCCATCTGTGCTAGCAGCAGAAGTTGCCAAGCAATAATAGTGGATCAGGAGGAGTATTTACACATTTTTAGAAGTGAACGAACAGATAAGCACTCTCACCTTGCATGCATCTTTCCTGCCCTCCGCAAAGCCAGCACAGATCATATCATCCTTGATCACCCGTGGGATCGGGCCATCAGCTATGTTGGTGCGGTAGAGGGCACTGCATGTCTTGGAGTCAATAATGGGCACCTGCAACTTCTGCAGGGTTTGTGGGGATGGAAGGTCGACTGCAATGAGAACGACATACACCACTGAAGCAATCCTCCCCCTTAAATGCACTTTTGGGGAGGGAGTGTGTCTCCTCACATACATACAGTGACATGCATTGAGCCTCTCCATCCCATCATTTCTCATATTTACCAATCTATTAACTTTATTTATTTATCACATTGATATCCTCTCTCCCTCCAAATAGCCTAGTGTTGTGTACATGGTTCTCCCCTTACTCATTTTATCCTCACTAACAACCTTATATAGTTGGTTAGACCACTGGCGGAGGAACGGGAGTGCGGAGGGAGCAGACCGCCCCCAGGACCACTATTCCGGTAGGATGCCATCACGGCGGCCCCCCCCGGACATGCTCTGTGCACCCCCCGTGTGCCGGGTGCCATGCCCCCAGAACGCATGCCACACCCCTGGGCGTGCCAGCCACGCCCCCGCCTACTGTCCGCGCCCAGTAGCGGAGCATGCAGCTTCGCCACTGGGTTAGACTGAGAGAGAGTGATTGTCCCACTGTCACCCAGTTGGTTTTGTGGCTGAGTGGGGATTTGAACTCGAATATCTCAGGCCCTAGTACAACACTCAAATCACTACACCAAACAGGGTCTCTTAGCCACTCCTCCTTTTCTTTCTCTCTCCTACTGTCACTGGCGGAGGAAGGGGGTGCGGGGGGTGCAGTCTGCTCTGGATGTCATCCCTGAGGGTGGTGACATCGCCGTGCCACCCCCCCCACTCTTGCTTTCCTTGGTATAGGGTATTCATATTCAATTTTAGATTTTAATTTAATATAAAGCAATTTTACTGGGTACCCTGCTTTCTGTTGTGAAGTTATTACTATATCGTTTTCCTCCACACAAGTTCCTGCCCCTTATCCTGCCCCTGTCTCCTCCTCTTCCTCCTCCCTCCCTCTCTCTCTCTCTCTCTCTCTCTCACACACACACACACACACACAAACAAACAAACCTGAATGACGCAGGTTGCCCCAGCCGGTGACCCAGCAAACTTTGCCCGGAGGAAACTTCACAGAAGCATCAGGCAGGCAAATGGGTAGGATAAATTCCGAATAGTGGACCTTCCTGGTCAACTGCACAAGAGCGATGTCCCCGCTGCTGGTCTGTCCTGCGTAAGTTGGGTTTACGATGACCTTCTTCACTCCCAAGCAGCATGACTGGGGGCCAGGATTGGATAGCTGGTTGGCCCCTAGGAGGACCTGGTACTGGGAGAGATCCCTGAACCTGGAAACATGTCAGAAAGAGTGGGGCTAGGTGAATGAATGGTATTCGGGGCTGGATTTTGGAGCAAATTTTGTTGGAGAGCTGCACTGCAAAATTTGGATCAGTGCACATTTTGAATGATTGCTCTGTGTCAGTTTGTATCTTGTTTCAGAAAGTGTGAGTTTGATAGTTGACCCTGTGGGTGGAGTGGGGGATGGGTGGGAGAAGAGCAAGCCAGAGCAAGCTGTGGTAACTTCTTTGCCTGTCCTTTCCTTCTCAAAAGGCCAGAGTTAGTATTGCCATACATCCGGAATTTCCCAGATGTACCCGGAATACTGTAATCAGAAGCAGTGTCCTGTCAGAAATTGGCTAAATGTCCAGAAAAATCCAGACATATTGCAACCCAGATATATTGCAACCCGTGTCAGCAATGTTGGTTTCTGGTTTGCAACCCCCCCCCCCCAATGCTCAACAACCTTTGTGTCAATATTTTCACTTTTTGAAATATGGCAACTCTACCAGATCTAGTATTCTGGGTTGGGGGATCCAAAGGCATCAGTAATTTTGCCATCCCACCCTGTATACTCACTGATAGAAACAGTGTGCTGCGGTTATCACCCACTCCTCGGAGATGAGGGACCCTCCACACACATGCCTTTTGTTCAGCTGTAAGCTGATCTGCCAGGGGAACTCCCCTGGCACTGTGTCCTGTCCCTTCACAATCCGGTTGAGGCTGACATGAGGCCGCCCACAGGCTGCAAGAAAGGACAAAGATTCATTCGAACTGCCATGAGGTTAGAGGAGACACGGAGATCATATGGATTCTAATTGATAATATAGTGGAGACAGGTTTGACTCAACCTTAACAGCACATTCACGTAACCGTATGGCCATCTTCATCATTATCCCTGGTGAGAAAAAAGCAAGCCAACAGCAGTGACTCTTATATAGGTGCAACGGGCAGAATCTCATAAAGGTGGGGGAATTCCGTCTCTCATAGGAGCCACTCCTAGGGGCCAAGTTCCCTTCAGTACCCCAATAAAGTATTTGAGGGGCTGGGGCCCCCAAAGTTGATTTCAATTGCCGTTCAAATGATGTGCATGCACCACACCATGTGATTAATTGTGTAGGGCAGGGCTTATCTGCCTCCCATATTTATTCTAGTTGGCACCCCTGCAGTGTCTCTGCATCAAAAGGTATTCAGTGCTTCACTTGCCCCAAGGAAGAAACGAGAAAAAAATTACTCAGTGCTAGCAAAACAGCTCCTTAGAAGACTTCTCTGTGGATGAACAATCTGGGCTCACGACATGCAAAAATATTTAAATTACTTATTCCATGCCTCACATATATGCTCCAATACACAGCTGGGCAATTTCTGGACAAAGGAATTGCTGAGCCAAATATTTTCAAATGAAAAAGCTGAATTTGGAGGGAAAACACAAACCCTGCATAAAAGCCTTCAACCCCTGGAATCTCAAACCGTTCAGAGATTGGGGTGACATGCATCAATACATTTGAAACAGAAGGAAGAGAAATGCAGAAAATGTACACTCACCACTGGTAGCCTGAACTTCTTGCAGACCTGCAACATGACAAGACAGCAGTGAGAGGGTGCCAAGAAATCCGATGAGATTCACTGGATCTAAGACTCATTGGTGCAGCTGCACTGTATCTCCAAACAGCAGCTCTACTTTATTCCAAGCCAATGCTCTTGAAACAGGAAGCATCCTTGAAAAAGGCAACATACATTCCCTCCAGGACGTCCCAACGCCAACACAATAATGTGTACAACTTTATGGACCATCAGTAGTCATCATCATTCCCTTTCCCAGTGAATGTGCCAAATAAAAGCTCTCTAGGTATGTTTTTGATCTCTCGATGTCCTGACATCAGTCCTGACAAATGAGCAGGTTGCATTAATGTATCAAATTTGCAGATGAATCAGAATTGGGAGGGAGTGCAAACATTTTAGAGGATGGGATTAATTCTTTTTTAATGATCTTAGTAAAATGGTAGACATCAACAAAAACTGGTTCTACCAGAATCAAACCAAAACAAGGAGCTCATTCAGCTGAAATCCCGAATGAAAAGTTTCTCCTGTTGTATACATATTCCTGTCTCCTGGGTGGGACTGGAAAATCCCTTCTCTTTTCTTTCTCAGAAATTACAGCACACAGACACGTATTCTGTTTGGCCTTTAACTGGGAGGTGGGCAGCAATTATACAGGATTATGGGGCAGGTCAACAGGGTGGTTGTATGTGGATTGTTGGCTCTAGCTGGGCTTGAGGTGGGGCAGCTAAGCCGACTGCAAGTCTAGCCCATATCTTCATCCCAACAGCCCACATACATCCATGTCTCCAGTTGCAATCGGGAAACAATAGACTGGTATGCTTCATAATTCCTCACTGTCTGGGACATCTATGCTACCTTGTCCGTCTTGATCATACCAGCCTCTCCTTCTGTACTGTGGCATCACAATTTCCGTTCCAGTCAAGAACCTGTGCTCCCAAAGTAACCTCTCTCTCGAACACTAATTTAGCAAAGCCGTAATTTACTTTCCCCCACCTACCTGGCAACACCCTGAAACCCAATTATAACATCATCAAAATCAACTAAAGAAACTATTATGATGTCTCTTTCATCTCAATTAATGGCTCTTCCTTGCAGACACATGTCTGCTGCAGGATCGTTAAGATGGTATCTCTCTGCTTGTTAGTATTATTTTTTTTAAAAAAGACATAGTTTTATTAAAGGTTTCTTAGTTTACAAAAATACATGTGTTGTCTCTTTTTTCAAGTTGTGTTTTCTGCACATCAGTTTCATTTGTTGTGAGACATTAGTGTGACATACAGTGTTAGGTTAGGAAAGGGGGGGAACGGTAAGTGGGGTGGGGTCAGGTGGTTATTCTTCTATTCTTCTACTTAGTGTATGTGTGGGGTTTTGTGTCAGCGTTACTTGTATGGGTTCTCTTACTATTCACTTGTTGTATTTCCTTGGTGGTGAGAGAGGTTGGGGTGGCTTAGG
Organism: Podarcis liolepis; assembly: GCF_965112155.1. Lineage (NCBI taxonomy): Eukaryota > Metazoa > Chordata > Lepidosauria > Squamata > Lacertidae > Podarcis > Podarcis liolepis. The sequence goes on along the minus strand of NC_139573.1, from coordinate 23,241,321 downwards.
GTGTGGTTGGTTGTCTTTGGTTGGCTGTAGTGAGATTTGGTTTTTGTGTGTGAGCAGGGTGTGTGTGTATTTTTGAATCATGTTAGCCAGATTGATTCACATGCTGTTGGCAGATTGTTGTTGTTGTTTTGTTGGAGTGTGTATGTGATAAAGAAGAACTATACTGGGGTGAAGGCATCTTCTTCTATTTGTCTCCATGTCAGTTTCAGTTTATTAGTTAGTTTTTTCTGATAAAGCTGTTTTCCATACTATTTTATACCATTGATCCATGCTTACTCCTAACAGGTCTCTTCAGTGTCTGGCTTTAAAAAGGAGGAGAAGCAACAAAAACTGAGCCACAAATTTTCCCTCAGGTCTTGAGTTCCTCTGAAGTCAGAGGCAGACAGAGTCTCACAACTGTATTCAGGTAGATAAGCCAGCCCTAGGAGCTGCCTTATGCACTGGGCCTAGAACTTCTCTCAGAAAAATTGGGTGAGCATAACCATGCATTATTAAGCCAAGGAACAAACATGCCTTGGTTTTCAATCAGTGGATTTCAAGCAGCTGCAGAATAAATGAATGCAGCATACAACAGGTAGAAGAGAGACTTAAGCAACAGTGTAATAATGGATGAGGAAGCATTGGCATTGATCCTTGGCACCATAAGTCACTGGTAGATTAGAGTGCATGCTTTGCATGCAAAAGAGCCTTGTTCACATGGTGGATCTCCAAGTTGGGCCAGGAAAGACTTCATCTGAAAACTTAAGAGAGCTACTGCCAGGCAGTGTAGACCTAAAGCGGGGAACATTTAATGATTCAAACATAGCCAACCCTTTCAGGTCAGCATTCCAGCAGCAGACTGGGTCAAAGGTGGAAATGGGTGAGGAAATGGCCATAAATGGACTTGTTTGAAATGAAATCAATTGAAATTATGGTGGGATAAGTTAAAATCTACTTTATATTTTGGAAAGTTGATTGCTCATTATAAGTCATAAGATATAGTAGGCAAAATTTGTATAGTGGTTCCTGAGATCAAGGAGCAGATTTTCATACATGTTTGGCTACAACTGGACACCATTTTGAATGAAAGAGTGGTCAGGACCTTTCAAAATGGCATTGATTTTAACCATTGATCTGAAAACTGCAGTGATTTTTGGGGGGTTTCTTAGAACTTCCAAGCATGGATGGTTTATAATGGTTTCATTTCTCCACCACCCTCACTAAACTTTAGATTGTGGGCCTGCACCAAGCAATGCTGGGTATGAGGCTGCCAGTAAAAAAAGAAGGGCAATGCTGCTGCCATAGACAATACTGAGATGGAGCAATGGCTTCATCTGATATAATGGTATTTCCCATGCCCCCTAACTTGCTATGAGAAAATTGGAAGAGGAGGAGGAGGAATGATAATAATGATGATGATGATGATGATGATGTTATACCCTGCACATCTGGCTGGGTTTTCTCTGCCACTATTAACAAGTGTATCCTTATTTTGATCTGGAGGGTATGCTGCAGTTATTCAGAGGCACATCAGACATGTTCAGAGATGTTTTCCAATTGCCTCACATGCTACAAGATTCAGCCATTGACTTGAAAACCTCCAGGGGAAATGGCAACGGATTTGCAGTGATGTAAAGGGAAAGGGTTAACCCCAGCAATACCAAGCAGCAGAATGAGCCACAGAATGAGATGGCTGGGCCTGCTCAAGCAGCAGATGAGATGGGAATCAAGTGGTCAAGTGCTGAGGTGGTAGAATGGACTGTAGCACTTCAGACTACAGGTGGGTGGGAATCACATTTTTGACTATTTCCCTGTGTTAAAAATGAAGCCAAGCTCAGCAGGAAGAGGGATAGAGTAGAATCTTTGCCCTCAGTGCACGAATTTTCAACTTGCAGGGGATTGTGACATGGAGCAGTGTTAAATAAAATGGAGCCCTCACCTGCAATGTGAAGAAGTGTCATCTATTCTACCACCTCATTCTGCTGCATGTGTAGGCCAGACCAAAGATCTAGACCCAACTAGGCCCAGTTTCACAACATTGGTTCACCTATCCCAGAAGCTGGGAGCAGGTTTCAGAACCTGTGTTATGTAGTGGTTAGAATGTAAGTTAGATCCAGGTTCATATCTTTGCTTAGGCATGAAGCTCACAGTGTAACCTTGGGCTCTGCAAATCTGTGAACTTAATCTACTTTGCAAGGTTGATGGGAGAACAAAAAGAAAAAGAAAAAAGTTGAGCTGAAGAAGAACGATGGAAAAAGAGTGGGAATTGGATAAAAATTAAGTTTCTCTACAGTTGAAAGGATAGGAGAATGTCTAAGTGCTTTACTTATAATAACAACCAGCTGCAGTTAAGCTATAAGGCAGCACAAAGCAGGTAAGGCAACTATAAGATCGCTGATTAGAATCTCTACAAAACCACAACCACACAGGAATAATCAACAGAGATCAAAGGGTGAGGAAGGAGAAAAAAAGAGAACTTGGAGGCAGTCAGAAAAAAGCCAAGCAAAGCCATAATAAGACATAAAGGGAGGCAGAATGATTTAATGTCTGCAAGGGGAAGAAGGAATGTTTCTGAAAATATGTCCTGGAGGAGTGTTAAGAAACCGATTAGAGGGAACACTGGCTGACCTGATGCCAATGAAGGACACAAGAACTTGTAAAATTAATAGACCATCAAGCAAATGTTAGAACAATCCAGGGAGGTAGGGAGGTTTACTGGGAGATATATATATTCTCCTGATGGAGACACAAGGGAAAGTTATTTGCAGCTGAAAATAGATGTTGGTAGGATTTGTGAGTCCACTCATGAGAGGTTTGTGGAGAACTGGAGTAAAAGCAAACTAATAAATGCTTGGCATAACTCTTCCCTCAGGCAGAAAGACAAATTCTCTTTGCTGTGATTTCAAAATTGGAGCCATCTGGTTGAGATTTCTAAGGGTGAGGTAATGTGGATTTCAAGACACAGCTGGTTGAAATTTGTATACAATGTTCACGGGGAACATTCAGAACTGGTCTGGTGTTTAGAATCAACCCCCACACTGGATCATATACTACAGTTGGGGTAAAGGCTGTTACAGACAATCAAGACATACCTTCAAAGGAAATCTTGTGGGAGTATAGGAGATCAGAAGAGGAGCTATGTGTCTGCCTGAGCTATGGTGAACCTGGTGAATGTGATGAGGCTTTGTCTGCAGCTAATGATTGCTGTCATGAGCAGTACTTTGCTTCAGTACCATTGTCTCTGTCTGCTATGTCCGTCCTCTGAACTAAGCTCTCAGATTGACAGTTCACACCAGAGAGAGGGAAGTGGCATCTCCAAATCCATGCCCATCAACCCCTACCCTCCACAAAGAAACCAGAATGATACTTTTAGACATGCCCAACTAACGAAAATATTCAGGATCCATTCTGGATAGTTCACAAAAGTCAGATTTTTGGGGGGTGGTTGAAGCGTTTCCTTGAGTACATTATTTTGGAAAACTAGTTGAATAATGATGGGTACAATAGGTCAGTGCCCAACCGGCTGTGCACAGGATTCCTCCTGCATTGCAGGAGGTTGGACTAGATGGCCATCAGGTCCCTCTCAACTCTACAATTCTATTATCCTATGTCGTTTGGCAGCATGCCAAAAAATTGAAGAAGAAGAAGAAGAAGAAGAAGAGGAAACAGCAGCTATACCACTATAAAGAGTAAATGCAGAAAGAACCAGAGTATAGGCAGGGATTGAATTTAGTACTTTTTGCTTGAAAAACTTGTGCTTTGCCACTGAGCTATAGTCCTCATGTGCTGGCGACACTATTTGGATAGCATTGGCTTCAAAGGGATGTGTTTTTAATATAGTAAACCTAGTGCATGCAAGACCTGCTGGAAGAATTCCACTTCTGTTTCCCAGTCCTGAGCAGAGGAATTTCATGGAAATTCTGCGGTAAATCTGGGCTGGCAGCTAAACCTCTGGCACGTGCACTCAACATCATCAGAGATTAGCTTTACATAAGTGTCCCAGATGCTTTGGTGAAGGCTGCTAACTCATTACAGAAACCTTGGGTGATTAATTGTGTGGTCTATAGTCAATGAATTAATTCATTGATTAAGCCTACATAAATTTTCACAATTGCTCTATAAAAAAAAAAATTATGCTTAAGGCATCTTTGTATTTGCATATGTTTGTGTGTGTTTGATTAAAAAAATAGGTGCAGCAATACAGCTGGCTGGAGCATGGGAATAAATAATTTCAGACAGGTTGGTAGGAGTTAGATGGTAGATCCTATAACAGGGGCATTGCTGTAAACACAGATTTGCACATGCTCATTTATAGGAGAAAGATCTAGGGGTTGAAGTAGACCACAAGCTTAACATGAGTTAACAGACGCAGAAGCTAAAATAGCTAATGCTAGTCTAGGCTGCATCAAGCGAAGTATAGGATCCCAATCAAGGGAAGTAATAGTACTGCTCTGTTCTGCCTTGGTCAGACTACACCTGGGGTATTGTGTCTAGGAATTAACAAGTTGCCAGCATTCTATGTTTCTAAGGTCCCTAAAAGCATTCAGCCGGAGGAGCAGTTTACATACATCTCTGCAATGCCATTGAATTCTTTTTGTTTCCATAGTGTTCATCCTTAACTAAAATGGGAACTCTGCCCCCTCTGTGGTGGTCGAAGGGGGGGGGGGAGAAACCCTATCAAAAAAGAGAGCTAGATGGACTCTAGAGGATGCTGTTGTGGCACCAGACCAATAGCTTCCTTCCAAAACCATGGTCCATGTGAACTTAACTGTTGTACACTTCCCAAATGAGCACGAAAGCACTCCAAACTATAATGGGATTCTTGGTGGCTTTGCTCTGCCTCAACTGACAGAGGCAGTAATGCTTTTGAATGCCAGTTGCTAGAAAACCACAGGAGATGCTGTTGTACTCAAGTCCTGCTTGCAAGCTTGTAGTTAGCCACTGTGAGAACAGCAAGCTGGATTAGATGAGCCTGAGATGTGGTCCAGTAGATAAGAAACAGGAGCTTCAACATGCTCCTTACAGATGCTACACATTGCAAATGAGCAAAGACATGTGAGAACTCTACACATCCCAAGACAATATTTAGACCTGCCCTTATATTGAGTCAGAAAGCGGGTCCATCTACCCCAAAAAACTTACTCTAGAATTACTTTCCAGCATCTTAAATGAAAGTCTGTCTCATCCTCTGCTACCTGAACCTTTTAACTGGAGGTGCCAGGGAATGAACTGGGGGGCGGGGGGTGCTTCTGCAGACAAAGCTTGGGCTCTGCCTCTCAACTGCTTTCTCTACTCCTTTGAAGAAAGCTTCGGACTTCCCCACACCACTTCTTCAGTGCAGGTATCACTGAGGTAAGGTGGAACAATTTTCCTCAGGTGGCAGATCTGCCCCATCTCCTCCATGCCTCTGCCATTGCGTCACTGACAGCCCCACTAGGACTCTGCCCTCATTGCACTTGCTGCTGCTGGAGCAGCTTCACAATTGTGCTGGCTGCAATAAGGAATGAACGCCTAAAGGGGGAAGTAGTCCAGATATAGGCTAATACATATGAAAAAGAAAAGCTTCAGTTGAGTCAGTCCATTGATCCATGTAGCCCAGCATTGCCTTTTCTGATTGGCAGCAGCTCTTGGAGGTCTTTGCAATCACAGTTTAGTGGCAGACCACAACTCAATGACAGAGTTTAACAAGATGAAACTGGGTACCTTTAATATGGCAAACATACCACTGAGCTATGGGCACCTCTTCCTTCCTCTGTATGCATATCTAAAAGGCTGCTAATACAAGGCAGTAAATGAATTTGTTATAAGGTTATTAGAGAATAACAGGACAAAACAATGCTAACAACCTTGAATTCAAAGTTTGGAAAGTGGGCTATTGCTGAGACTCAGACATCCTTCTTGGACTTCATTCTTCTAGATCTGTGTCCATAGCCATTAGCCCTTTCCCATTGCACTACCAAAGCAATACCACTTCTGTCCTAGAGCTAGGAGCAAAACCAAAGAGTCTTCTCATCCTTCTAAGATTCTAAAACTCACTGTTGTATTTCGTTGTTGTTTAGTCCAATTGGTTTAGCTGTTGGAGGTAGGTAAAAATATGGTGGTTTTTCTTACCCATCAGTGCTAACAGAAGCATGAGTAGACGAGCTTCCCTGGTCGCCACAAGGCCTTGTCTTTTGATCACTTGCCACTCCAACATGGTGGGTTTTGCTAGTGCCAAAAACCAAAGAGCCAATCAGGAAGAATCTGTAGCTTTCCAGAAAGTGGACACATAAGTGATAGGAAGCGACTGAAAGATATCCAGTCATCAGCAACGAGAGTCACCTCACTTATATAGCTGTCTGTGGCAAGTAGGTTGTGTCCTGGTCGAGAATGTTGACCAACAAGTTCAGCAGATCTTGGCACACATCTTTGCCTTCATTTCTAGCATCCATCCTGCTGGGGCCAATTGCTGAGGTTGCCAGGAAGAAGTAAATGCAACTGAGAGACCACACCTGAACCTACCATGCCCAGCTGTCTTTTCTCCATGCTCATCCACCCTCAGCTCCATACCAGCCTCCATTATTTGTCTAGCACTTGGGGAGTGGTGACACCCCAGGTAACCTATACTGAAATCTGAGCTCCAAGAAACAACAACTTGTGAACAGTAGCACTGAAGTGCAATATTTCAGTAAACGTGGCAGCACTGTGATGCTCCTGATAAGGTTGCAGAAGGATAATATTGATGATAGTATTGGTGTGGATGGTGCTTTACAAAATATAAGAGAACATGTCCCTGGCTCTGAGGAGCTTATGGGGGAGGAATAGAGGAAGAGGATGGAAATGGAGATAGGGGTAAATAATTTGGGAAAGTATGCAGTTATTTCAATTGCACATACTTAGACATATTTAGATTATATTCTTCCCACCATTTATGGAAAGTTTGAGGTTATGGGAACTGAGAAGTTATGCTAAAAGTTTTACATACATGGTGGGAGATCTTTGAGGAGAGATACGAAGGAAGTGGAGGAGTTTGCATCATATAGGTTTTCTGGAAAATAGCTCAAAGCCTAAGGAGCAGCAAGTGAGAAAGGGTGGGGTTGTAGAATGAAGTGGGATGTCTGATGATAATGGAGCTAAAGGCCATGGGCAAGTGTATATCAGATGTCTTAATCAAGTCTGCAGTTCAGTACCCATTACCTTGGAAGTGGGCATGTCTAGGATTGCACTATTAAGTTACTTAAAGAGTTCTACTTCACGAAGATCTCTAAGGTGATATTACTCTTAAAAGAGGTCCAGTAAGCAACCCTGGCATTGGACATTGTTTTCATGATAGAGATCCTTTGGATAGTGGAGAAATAAAGCATGCTCTACCATATCCTCCATTCATTTTACTGTTTACTACTGACTTCCAGGATGGAGTGTGTAGGAACACTAGTAAAGATACACTGAAAGAGTCAGGCAACAAATCCACACACCAGTATAACATGAGGTCACTGGAATATTTCATGCACTGTGTCCACCACAAGGGAATGTTTTTAGTGAATAGCACAAAATGCTTGTGCATTCGGTAGAACCATGAGGTCCAGACCTTCCATTTGATGTTTCATTTGAGGTTTCCTTTTCTACCACCAATAATTATCTTTGCATCATCTTAGATTATCTTTGCTCTTTTTTTTTTAAAAAAAAGTGATAACATCACTTTTTGAGAGTGACACTGCTTTAAGGACATAGTAGGGATAAAAAGAGAGAGGGATGTTTCTCAAAATGCAAATAACCTAGACACTGAACTCACTAAGAGATAAACATAAGATCAGGCCTACTGGATCAGATCCAACATCCTACTCTCATAGTGGCCAAGACTCTCCCCTCCTGCAGTTTTCAGGTATTCAGAAAGATAACTGAGATGTCCTCAAATGTTCCTTCCAACAAGGACAACAACAATTTAATTGCTGTAAACGACATCAAGGAGTGGCTGTACACTTCAAAAGCTTATTAAATACCTTTTGAAATATGATAGCTTCTTCTACCAGAACAAAAGACATATTGCTAAAATGGGGTGTGGGGAATCTGATTTGAGTAACTAATTTGGCATTTTATTAACGTGCCTTGGTAAATTGCATGTTCCAGGCTGCCTAATAGGCCTAAGACTCCAAGGCACTGAATAGGCATGAAAAGTGCATTGTCACTCCAGAGGTTATACATTAGTATATTACTTAAAACTGATGTTTCTGGTCTTTCGTGTAGACATTATTTTTCCCCATCCAAGGGGATATTCTGAATTGCCTGCTTCGTCCCATTAAATTCTTCCCATTTACCTCCTGGAGTTTGGTAAAGCTCCAGAATTCAATATCCAACTCAAAAAAACAGTTTTCCTGTTCCTGGTTTGGCCCCACTTAGCATCACTGCTCCTGCTTTCCAATAATGAGGCACTCACTCCCTATTTAATTAGAGACTCCTCAGGTGGAAGCTTGTTGGACTTTCCAGGAACCCCTTTCTTAAGCATTGGCATAGATGTTATTGGTCACCTGACCAAATGCACAACATGTTCTGTGCTTTACTCCCTTAGCCCTAATACATCTGAGATATTTCCTAGCTTAAATAGTGGTTGAGTAATGGAAGAAATGAAATATGCATGAAATATCCTACTACAAGTGGGTTTTGGCTCTCTAGCAGATTACCTAAAATGCATATTTATGGGGAGGGAGGTGGAGCTATTATTGAGCCATAGTCACAAAGTCTTGGCTCCCTCCAGAATATTCCACCTCTTTTTATTCCCTTAATGTTCAGATTTCATTTTTAAATATTCTTGAGTCCTAGGTATTCTGCACTGATCCCTTGATGTAACTTTAGATATCCTGCACACATGCATACACAGACACATGCCATAGAATTTCTGACTTATAGATGTGGACCACACTCTGCTCTACAGCAAATATTGAATTTGGGGGTGGGGCTGGAATCGCAAATGCAAATTCTCAAATATCCAATTTTTAATGGCTTGTCCTACCTACTTTGTATCCTGTCTTTGAGTGGGAGAGGTGAAGAAAATGTGTCTTGCTTTCCTTTAAAAAAGAAAAAAAAGCAACTAGTTAAAAAAGTCTTTGTATTTTGTATGAGAAGGTGTTGGCCGTGACCAAACAAAAACATTTTATAATCCATTACTGTTTCGGACCACCCATGAAGAGGTGTTGAGCTATGCGGCAAGATATATTCCTCATTCCATTACCTTCCTGTGTGCTCCACCTTTTCCTGTTTGCAGTCTGTTTCCTGGTATTTTCTATTTTGTCCCTATTTTGTTTACAAGGAAAGACAGTAGCTCAGTAGCAGAACATTGCATGCAGAAGGTCTCAGTTAGTGTAGACCAGGGTTTTCCCAACTTGGGTCTCCAGCTGTTTTTGGACTACAATTTCCGGGTCATCTCTGACCACTGGTCCTATTTGCTATGGATGATGGGAGCTGTAGTCCCAAAACAGCTGGATACCCAAGTTGGGGAAACCCTGATGTCAGTGCTATTTTCTGGGGGGATGCAGGGGGATGCATACCCCTAAACATTTTGTGAATCTAAGTTTGGCCTCATTGAGGGGCAGTATTTCAATATGAGTAGGAAAATGAGAGTACCCCTAAACATTTTTTTGGGGGGGCCCCGAAAGCACTGCCTGCTGTAGACAATACTGAGCTAGATGGACCAATGGGGCTGATTCAGTATAAGGTAGCTTCATAAGTGCTTTATTTTAAAAATGTCTTTGCATACTTTTTATTATTTTGCTGGGTTGAGTTGCAAGAGTCCCCTGCTCAGGGTCTTAAGAACATAGGAATCTGCTGCAATTCCCAGCCCTACTTTAAGATGTCAGGAACTGAACCTGGAATCTTTTTCACACAAAACCACGTGCTGTACCATCAGGTATGCTGACTTGGGAAAGCCATTGGGGGAGCCTGATGTCGCACACAACTTTCAGGAGTTGTGCAGCAGCTCATCTTCCATGACCTGCAGCTCCCCTGCCTCCTTCCGCCACCACGAGCTGTGGGCTGCTTTCCCTCTGTAGCAGGAGGAGGAGCCACTGTGTTCCTGGCTTGCTCAACAGCGTTGCGTCTGGGCGTCGTGCATGATGTTGTGACGTCACACATGATGTCCAGACAAACATCAAGGGGACCCAGCCCCCTGCTAACCCCCACACTTCATGACTACTGGCCATTCTGCTTGGACTGATGGGAGTTGGTATCTGACAACACCAACTCCCCAACTTTGAGGGCCAAAGTTTTCCCGCCCCTGCTGCATACAGATGAAACTACAAAGAAAATTGCCCTAATGAAAACCAAGGTCTGGTCTTGAACATCATTCCTTCTACACAGTGCTACTGAACAGATCATCATTGTCAGTAAACAAAAATACAGATATTATTAGGTATTATGAAACCCTGGCCTAAGATTGATCTCTTTATTTGTGCTAGTATATGCTGACTGTTTTTTGCTGTGAAATGACTCACTGAAGGTGTTACTTCACAACTGGTAAGTGCTTGAGGCATAATATTAACACATGCTAATGTATGTATCACTACTTGTTTTTCATGTACTGAAATTGCTGCAGTAGCAAAGAGATTGAAGAAAATGCAGGGGTTATCTAACTCAGCTGTATGTCCCCTTTGCTACCATATACTAAGGATAGCCAACATGGTGCCTTACAGATGGTCTACAACACCCATCATCCCTGGCCAGCAAGACCAATGGCCAGGGATGATGGGAGTTGCAGTCCAAAACATCTGTAGGGTACTCCATAGTCTACAGCTACCTTATTTCATAACATGTTAACTATGGTATACGCAATAGGATTTTGTGGTACTTCTGCACAGAAGAATGGAACACAGAACTAGTTATGGTATAATTTATTGGGTGCATTCTGATCTGCTTTTGCACTGCTCCCCTGCTGCCTACTCAGGAGAATAGAGAGAAAGCCACATCAAGGCAAGAATAGGAGTGGTGGGCAGCAAATGTTCAGTAATATGCACTAGAAGGTCACTAGCCCATAGTTTGGACTTGATTTGTACCAAAGAAGCTGTCACCACTAAGCTAGATCCATACTATATACTGTACTCAAACTGGTTTAAAGCCATTCCCTCTTCATTGGGAACACTGTGAATTGTGGTTCTGTAAGGGAGGGCTAGAGATGTCTAAAAGAGAATTATCAGCCTAAATAAATCCAGATTATATAACATGAAAAACACAATTCTAGTTGTGTAGCTGTGTTGAAGAGAAACTATTCATTATCTCTGCAAAAACAGATTGCCAAATTTGCACTTGTCATGGTGCAAATACAGGGATTGAAGGCAATTAAAACCCTGGGAAAACCACTGCCAGTCCATGTAGACAATACTGAGCTGGATGGGCGAATGGTATGACTTGGTCCAAGACAGCTTCCTATGTTCCAGTAGCCCTCCAGATGTTGTTGGACTCCAGCACTTACCATCCCCTGTTAGGGATGAGGAAAGCTGGAATCCACAACATCTAGAGGGCTATAGGTTTTTCCATCTGTGTCATATATACATTTGCAACCACTTCCTGTTTATGTGAGAACAAACAATGCTTGGTGTCCTTGCTTTGCCTGGGACGATGAGACATTCAGGGTTAAATAAACCTGCTTGAGCAACACCAGTGACTTCATTTCAATTACACTAAGACACGATTTGGCCCTGCTTGCCACCTCCATGATTCACCAAGGGTTTGGTCTCCTCTTGAGTTCCCAATGTGCAAGGTAAAGGCCACAGGAATCCACACGCAGAATTCTTTCTCCTCCATCCTTCCTTGCCACTGCCAGCCCCCACGATACCTGATGCCATTCCTTACCTCCTTTTTTGTTATTCTTGTAAGCTCAGTGGCTTGTTTGTGCACAGTTCTGAACAATGGAGCCCTTTATTTTAAATCCATAGGTGCAACTCTTTAATCACCACAAAACAATAATGCAACTAACAGGTAAACCTGTGACAACACCCACCTCCAATTGCCATGTAAGGGCACAAAATGAATTATTCAAGCACCCAATTCACCCCCACATCATTAGCATGTGAATGACGGATAATAATAATAATAATAATAATAATAATAATAATAATAATAATAATAATAAATTTATACCTCACCCATCTGGCTGGGTTTCCCCAGCCACTCTAGGCAGCTCCCAACAGAATAAAAAGTGATAAAATACCAATAATTAAAAGCTTCCCTGAACAGGGCTGCCTTCAGATGTCTTCTAAAAGTCAGATAGTTGTTTATTTCCTTGACATCTGATGGGAGGGCATGCCACAGGGCAGGTGCCACTACCGAGAAGTCCCTCTGCCTAGTATAAAATAAAAGAATAGAAAATCCAAGAAGAATTGGATTAGGAAGTGGGGCTTTATCTAGGGATGGGGGAGAAATTCAATTCAGTTCACATTTAAAGGCGATTCTACCTTTTTCTCATTTCCTGACTAGAAGTAGAACTCAGCCATCCTTCAAAATTTGCAGGTCTCTGAATTTTGCAATGCAGTTCACCAGGCAAGTAATATGTACAAAAATGCATATTGAAAAAATGCATGGAAACTTCTCCTCCTCCTCCTCCTCCTCCTCCTCCTCCTCCTCCTCCTCCTCTTCCTCTTCTTCTTCTTCCTTGATCACCCGTAAAGTAAAATTGTCTTCCATGAATATGGTCTTAATGGTATGTCCTTCCACAGTGGGGACATAGGTTTCCGGGCAGGAGCTGATCATGGTGAGGATTTGCCAAATGTGCCTTCCTCTTGGCACACTTTTTTCCTTTTGTCCTGAGTTCGTACTTCATATACTAAAGTGAAGTGGGAATAAAAATGCACACATTGGGAGAAATAACATACCGTACAAAACTTTATTACTATACAGTGGTACCTCAGGTTACAGACGCTTCAGGTTACAGACTCTGCTAACCCAGAAATAGTGCTTCAGGTTAAGAACTTTGCTTCAGGATGAGAACAGAAATCGTGCTCCGGCAGCGCGGCAGCAGCAGGAGGCCCCATTAGTTAAAGTGGTGCTTCAGGTTAAGAACAGTTTCAGGTTAAGTATGGACCTCCGGAACGAATTAAGTACTTAACACGAGGTACCACTGTACTAGAGAACGTCGATGCAAAATTCAGGGAAGTGTGAACTGGGTAAGCAATCATGGAATCATAAAATTCTAGAGTTGGTAGAGACCTTGAGGATCATCTAGTCCAAACCCCTGCAACGCAGGAATATGCAGCTGTCCCATACAGGGATTGGACCCCCAACCTTGGTGTTATCAGCACCATGCTCTAACCAGCTGAGCATTGTTTCTGCCTTTAAATGGAAACTGAATCCATTTTCTCTCTCACCCCTCATTCAAATACCCTATGTGTTCTCAGTTAACCTTGAATACAGCCAGTTGAAAGTTGAGCCTTCTGAATGTTGTGCCCCCTTGCTTACAAAGCTCCCCTTCAGTGAAACACCTGCTGGTGAGTTTGTTGCACCTCGTCAGTTGGATTGGCTAACGCTGCACCATTTGTTTCCATTTGCTGTGGCATGGAAACAAGCTGTGAGGTGCCTGCCAATTCACGTAGCACACTTGTAGGCCAAGAAAACCACTGCAGTCATTAAAATGCTAAAATATTTGGACTCATTTGGATGGCATTTCTAAATCTAATCTATGCCAGAAGCAAAACAAAATACTAATAATTAAAATCAAATAAGATAAAAACACTACACTGTGAAGCAATTTAAGGCTGAGCAGCAGGCTGAAGTCATACGTAGCACTTTGTAAATTCTAATCTAGGCATCTCCCTACTTTGTCTGCTGACAAAGCAGTTGTTGAAGGCACTAATTAGGAATTAATTCAAAACTTGAGCTGCAAGGCAGCTTGGATCTGAGGTCTTGCAAGGATCACACCTGAGCTCAACGTCGTGATCCATTGATTCTCAGCTGTGTCTTAGGACCCACTAGTAAGGTGGACTCTTTGAAAAATAAGCTACTATGTTGAATTAAGCTATTGCAGAGCCTCCAAGTGTTCGTATTTTTCAAGGAGAGACCCGGATTTACAGAAGCCATCCTGGTTTCTGATTTGATCCTGGAAAAACCTGCTTTTCATTAGGATGTCCCCATTTTCATCAGTGAAATGTTGTAGGGTATGGACTTATTTGACCCCTGAACCAAGGAGTTAAGTAGCTATATAGCCTTTAGAAGAAATCTGAAGGCCGCCCTGTATAGGGAGACTTTTTAATGTTTAATGCTTTATTATATCTTTTATATATGTTGGAATCTGTCCAGAGTGACTGGGGAAACCCAGTCAGATGGGTGGGGTAATAATAATAATAATAATAATAATAATAATAATAATAATAATACAGTGGTACCTCGGGTTACACACGCTTCAGGTTACATACGCTTCAGGTTACAGACTCCGCTAACCCAGAAATAGTATCTCTGGTTAAGAACTTTGCTTCAGGATGAGAACAGAAATTGTGCTTCGGCGGCGCGGCAGCAGCAGGAGGCCCCATTAGCTAAAGTGGTGCATCAGGTTAAGAACAGGTTCAGGTTAAGAACGGACCTCTGGAATGAATTAATTACTTAACCCGAGGTGCCACTGTAATAATAATAATAATAGCACACCCCTATATTCATTGGAGAAATGTGGGAGGGTATGCCATTGTTGTATTCTAAGAAAGGAGGCCTCACGAAACATTATCCTCCATTCTGTCTGCCAATATATCAATATATTAATGAGTACCAGTGTCAATGAGATCATCCTGGGGAGGGAATAAGGACATACACATGGTGAAATGATATTCTCTTGTGCAGGCATGCAAGAATCCTAGAAGCATAATCATTTCCCAGAAAGCACTCAGAAAAACTTGGAGGTGAACCTTGGGAGGTAAAAATAACTGGGCTGGGTTCCAGTCTCAATGAGGTTGCCTGCCCATATGATCAAGAAAATGTGTGTTTGTGTTTATTAATTTATGATTATATTAATGTATGAATCAGCTTCCACATGAGTCTCAAGGATATTTGCATAAAAGTTGCTTTGGGTTGTCCCGGGCAAAATATAGCAACTAACACATTTAAACAACAATAGCTTTAAAAACATTACAATGACAACAATTTAAAATAGGTGTTTATTTTGTATTGTTTTTGAACCTAAGTCGGAGACATTTTCACCCTGTTGAAGAAACTTGTCTAAACAAAAATGTCTTCAATTGTTTTAGGAAATTACAAATATTGGGCACCTGTTGTATCTCAGCTGGGCTACTGGGGTACAGTCACACTGAAAAGCTTGATTGGAGTTATTGTGAGATGGGGCTTCTGATATTTGGGGGCTCTCCTCTAGAGAGCCAGTGCTCTTCATGCAATGACACGAGGTCAAACCCACTTCCAGAAATACAGTGGGATACAATGCAAAGTTGCCGCTCATTTCTGTGCTATTTGCTTCCAGGAAGAACAAAGTCAAATATAATGTAGAAATTAGTTTGAGAATGTCGGCAAATGGAATAAAGTACCATGTGAATGCAGCCTAAGTGTCCAATTTTAATCCTGCAAAAAACTGTGGTACCAATATCATAAAGAAGGGAAACAGTGTATCTCATTAGCAGAGACATGCTTTTCATGCAAAAAGTCCCAGGCATCTACAGAATCACTGGATCACAGTGTTGGAATTGATCCCTGTCATCTACAGTTGTGGCTGAGAAAGCCCTGGAATCTTAGGCTGCTGCTGCCAATCAGTGAAGACAATACTAAGTGAGATGGACCAATAGTCTGACTTGCTATAAGACAGCTTCTTTGTAACCATGACTGCACTCTGGTTCACTTCTACCCCTTATGAGGCAATGCTTCTGAAGGGCAGGAGAGACGTTCATTAAATAAATAAATACATTATGAACTTTGAAGCTGTGGCCAAATACTCCCCGCCCCTGTGAAAGAAGAAGGAGGTGGATATTTGTGACTTTCACTGGTGGATAGACAAATTCAAAGCACCTGTGTATTGTGGGCTTATTTGAAAATCAGATGACTAATAATTGGGTATACTGTGTGAGAGAGAGAGAGAGAGAGAGAGAGAGAGAGAGAGAGGGAGAGAGAGAGAGAGATTTGGCACTGCTTCAAGAAGTGACTTTGCTACACTTAGCTGGTCTGACAACGGTCTCTTTGAAATCTGAGATGGGAAACCCCATGGGAATGATGCTCTGCCATGTTGTTCCCATGAGACATTCTTAGGAAGATCTCACCGCCCCAATTGGCCAATCTTTGGTTTGATCCTTGGTTTGAGATAAGGGTGTTACAATTAAACAAAGGTGTCTGTCTTTTTCATCTGTGAAATCTAGGAGGGTGCATATATGCAAAGAAGAAGAAGCTCAATAATAATTCAGGATGCAGATAAATAATTAAAGTGATGACATACAGTATCTAAGCTTCATATCTACATATCTTAACCCATCAATGGCCTTCTTTCATTTATACCCATCTTGGGAGGTGGAGGAACACCAGCCTTGTAAGCCAATAGCCTTAGTTTCAATCCCAATATCTGCAGTTTAAATGATCAAGGAGTAGGGAATATTGAAAACTTCTATGTAGCACACCAGAGAGTGGCTGCTAGTCAGAATTGTCGAAACCAGGCTAGATTGCTCAATGGTCTGATTTAGTATGACACTACTTCATGTGTTTAGATAAGAAAAGAAGTTTCATGTAGACTTAGTAAATTAATGAGAAGAGGCAGGACTCCAAGTGGAATGGGAAGTTGTCACATACCTTGTCACACCATAGGTCCATTTAGATCAGAACTATCTACAATGGCTGGCTGACTATCTGGGTTGTTCCCAACCCTTCCTGGAGATGCTTGAGGGACCTGGGAGCTTTTGCATGGAAAAGTTGTGCTCTGCTCCAGAGCTACATCTTTTTGCCAGTTTTCTACAAGGAGAATTTGAAGCAGGAATCAGTAACTGAACTGGAGGTCATGGGACAAACCGAGCCACCGTCTGGCTCCCAAGCTGAATGCTTAGAGGCAAAGAGAATTGTGACTGATTGCCATCAATGGCCAGAGGATTTGACATCAGAGTATTTGGAGGAGCCATCATTGAGCCTCTATCCTCCTCCATTTTCTTCTCAAATTAGCCCTTCTGATGAAACTTTTTACCATCCTGCAATCTCTGGGTTACAACAGAAAAGAGTATGAGGAAGAATTCCCCTGCCTTTGTGCAGCAGCAGTGACCCTTTCCCGAATGTCACTGTGTTGAAATGTACCGACACAGCTAAGCTTACTGTCGCCAGAGCACCTCCTGATCCTTAAATGGCACCCACTGTCATGTCATGTTTAATTATCATTAATTAAAACTGATTCTAGAGGCCTGTGCAGGAAAGGTGGAGAGATACATCACAAAAGGGAGAGAAAGAGGAGGCAGCAAATGCCACAGGGAAGGGATTTTGCAATGGGACATTGCAATCAAAGCTTAGCTAAAGTTCCAGAAGTTAGAACCCCAAGGAACTAATGTATGGTTACCATATTTTTTTTCAATGAATCCGGGGACACTCCCCCCCCCAGCTGCATAGCAACATGGAGTCAGTAGTGGGGATGGTGAAGCAAAAGACCCTGGGCCCAAGCACACATGCATATTGTATAAAGGTGCAAAGCCCTTCTTTCGCACCCTGTGAAACATAAATGCGCAGAGTTTTTTAAAAAAACTGGGCAACAGCTGGCCGGCCGTGACTCCCAAGCCTCCCCCGATCAGTCAAAACAAAGGGGGAAGCGGGCAGGAGATCCTTGAATTAATTCAAGGAAATAGCCATTGCCTTTCCCACTCTGAATTTTACTGGGCAGGGCAGGCATCACCTGTAATAATGTGCTCCAGCTCCCACCACCCATAACCATTAGGTTTGCTGACTGACTTCACACTCCACCACCATCACCTTTCACTGGTATGAGCCTTACCCTCCATCTTGGAGCTCTCCCCCAACCACAACCCATCTGCAGCTACACCCCTCCCTTCAAGCCATGCTCATCAGCTCTACCTCATCACACACATAGAATCATAGAATCATAGAGTTGGAATAGACCACAAGGGCCATCGAGTCCAACCCCCTGCCAAGCAGGAAACACCATCAGAGCACTCCTGACATATGGTTGTCAAGCCTCTGCTTAAAGACCTCCAAAGAAGGAGACTCCACCACACTCCTTGGCAGCAAATTCCACTGTCAAACAGCTCTTACTGTCAGGAAGTTCTTCCTAATGTTTAGGTGGAATCTTCTTTCTTGTAGTTTGGATCCATTGCTCCGCGTCCGCTTCTCTGGAGCAGCAGAAAACAACCTTTCTCCCTCCTCTATGTGACATCCTTTTATATATTTGAACATGGCTATCATATCACCCCTTAACCTCCTCTTCTCCAGGCTAAACATGCCCAGCTCCCTTAGCCGTTCCTCATAAGGCATCGTTAAATAATAATAACAATACCCTTGATAAATGTAGTAGGGGCAAAAACTGAGGGTATGGTTGGTACAGCTAATACCCCATGGACGACCTGAGGAGAACTGACTTCCCTCACCTCTTACACATATCCTTTCTGTGTGTGTCTTATTTTTTACCTGTCAGCAGGTCCAGCCATACCATTAGGCATAGTGATGCAACCACCTAAGGTAGTAGATTCTGGGAGGCAGCCTTTTCCTTCTAAGCCCCCTGGCCATTCCTTCAGTTGGATGACAGATCTACTGATATCACATGGCTTGTCCTATCCTGGCCTCTACCTAAACTGGCCTGCTGTCTCAGGTGCAGTGGTGGAATATGGTGTCCTGTCCTGAGCAAGTTGTATGTGCCAGCTTCTGTGTGTGGAAGAGGGAGGGGAGTCATCTTGCCCTTTGCCTAAGGTCAGAAAACGCCTTGAAGACATGAAGGAGAAAAACATTCGGGTCTTGTAGCTCTTAGTTTCCATTCCTTTCCAAGTTTTATCCAGGAGAAGCTCAACAGCACCTGCAGTTATAATTATACATTCCCCTGTTTTCACTTGATACACTGGGGGGTCATTTGCACCCCACTTTTTACAATTAGCCCTCACCCAATAAAACTGCCCTCAAAGATGTCATCACAAAGTGTCTAAGCACATCCCACCCCCTGCATTAACCCTGATACAGCTGTGAAAGATGGACCGAGTGACCTTGCAGGAACCTTCCCTGCCCTCAGTAATGTGTTTGTGCGATTGGCCTCTTGTTAGCGTGTCTCAGAGATAATAACCCTCCCTGACACTCTAGCGTTACACGGATGTCATAAAGATAATTTTCATCAGCACCTACCTACCAAGTTACGAGTGACACAGGAGTGAAGGGCGTGCATGAGACGCCTGCAAGGAAATTAATTTCTGCTTAATATGGGGCCCGGCAGGTATGTGGGTGATGAGGCCTCTCTCTATCCAGCCACAGGGCAAGGAGGAGAAAGAGGTAAAACTGGAAGGCTAATGAGCCATTTCAAATTTAAAGCAAATTGAAGTTGGGAGGGTGTTGCAATTGACACAGGAAGGGCACCGGAAACCTCAGTGGAGAACGCTGCAAGTTGTACTGTTTGAGGCAATCTTTTTCACGCTGTGGTGCTATTTAGTTTCTCACACCCAAAATTTCATTGTTTATTGACCAGATGCAAATGTGCAAAAAGGAGACAATTTTATTGTTCACCTTAGATTATCATTAGAGCATGTTTGCAGCACTAGTAAACAGTTTTAAAATATACGATAGGCTGCACCTCCTAGCAAATTAAGCACCACCTTCTACTGCTGCATGAACTGCCCAGAGATAAAGGACAGGACCTTCTGGGAGTGAGTCATAGGGAGTAGAATGCCCCCTTTCCTGAGACTCCTATGTCCTACACCGGAGTGGGAAAACTTTGGCCCTCCATACATTATTAGACTACAAGTCCTATTAGCCTTGACCATTGGCCAAGCTGATTGGGGCTGATGGGAGTTATAGTCCAACAACATCTGGATGGACATATATTCCATACACCTGTTTTAAAAAGAAATGCACCTCAGGCATTCCAATGCTCTGTAAAGGTCACTTTATTTCACCAGACCTTTGTGTTGATTTGTTGGTTTATTATTTTTGTATTTATTTATTTTTAATTTGAGGCTATTTTTCTGCTGCTCTGTGCTAACACACACACACCATTTTATTTTGGAATTTTACCTCCAGTCCTACTGGGAGTTATAGATGATTGAACCTGAGACTGTTTGCATGCAGATTAAACTGTGAGATATAGATTTGAAAAGGGTAAGCTTGTTGGTGCGATGGAGGGAAGTCATAAGCTCGGCAGAGCGGTAGGGAATGAGAGTTGTAGATGAATGTTTGAAATTACTGTTTATTGTTTAAAGTGAAAATTTAATTAAAATTATATTCAAAAAAATAGAGAGAGACTCTTTGCATGCAAAACATGTGTTCTCCATTGACCTAAAACCTTTCATTGTGCAAGCTGTAATGAGATTTTGGTTGAATCAAATGGGGTTTGGGTCTCCTCTGCCTTCTTTCCAAGGAAACCAAATTTAAGGTATGTGTGTAACTTATTGCAGCAGAAATAGTGGCAAGGAATAGGGAAGGCAGTTAAGAATTGCACACACCTGAGACCCATAGCTGTCAACGTTTTCCATTTTTTAAGGGAAATTTCCTTATTCTGAATAGGATTCCCTGCAAGAAAAGGGAAAAGTTGACAGCTATGCTGGGACCTGTCACCAATGCACCTGTTCCTTGCTGTAGCTGCCTGCTTATATTCTCTGAGTTAGCAAACGGCCAGGGAAGCAAGGAGAGGGACTTCTGGTCATTTTGCCCTCAGTCCCTGGGCTGTGGTGTGGATTTTAGGGTGCGTTCAGACCATCACTGTTTTGTGGGAGGGAGTAAAGTGTGCATAGCAGGAATTTAGGTTTGCACAATGTGGATTAAACCACTCTGTTGCAAAAGCACAAGAAACACATTTTCTGCGGTTAGCAAAATGTAATGCGGAAATACAGTGAAAAGTGTAGGAAGAATGAATGATTAACAGGAAGATGTGCAACCATGCCACAAGCCAATTAGAAAGAATGAAGGAGGACAATGATCATTGTCATAGAACAATTCCACAAACAAATCAGTCTAACCTGTATCTAAGATTTGTGCAAACAAATCAGGATGAATGCTCAATAAATAATGCTCTAGTCATCTAGTCATCCAGAGCTGTCCTTTCTTAGCAGGAGTGATCAAATGGACAGCAGCAATAGTAGTAAGGAATAGGGAAGGCAGTTAAGAATTGCCAAAGGGGGAAAGAGGAGCACACTAAAGTCACTTTTCCAGGGACCCCTAACAATCCTGGAGACAGCAGTGTTGGTGGGCATAAACTCTGTAAACTTCTTCAATCTACTATTTACTGTCTCATGGTGATTAATAAGCCTGAGTTCTGATGACGCAACTATCCCTTCCTCACTGTAGATTAATAATGCAGGAACGTTACAAGGGAACATGATGCTCATGATTGACACTAGTTTCATCTCATAATGGGAAGATTTAAGTAAACACAGAAAGAATCTGAGTTACACAGTCAGCCTAAAGCAAGGTGGGGAAACCTCCAAACTGTGAAGTGGATCTGGTCCATGGGGCTTCCCCATCTAATCCACAGATTCCTGTTCCCACATCTCCCTGCTTCCCATGCAATAATTAGTTTTGGAACCAGTGCTAAATCTTTATATTTCTGAACCATGAAACTGGAAACTTACATATTCCATTCCTCTTGATGTTTTTGTGTGAAAGAGAACAATGGACGCAGACTACTTTGCTAGCCAGATTAAGTTAAACTGTGTCAATGGGAACATTGGTCATAGCCTGAATATTCAGAGTAAATCCATTGATGTTAATGGACATGCCTGACGTAGATTCATTCATATCCGTAGGTCTACTCTGAGCTTAACTTAGATGCAACATGATATTTCCAAGAAGCTCAGAACAGTGGATTCACATTCCCATGGCTGTGAAAATTATTCTTGCTACATCAGAATCCATGGATCTCTTCCCATGAAAAGTAACCCCCATGGGATTTTCACAAGCCAAATCATGAAGAACTCTGTTATAACTTGTGATGAAACGAGCCTTGTAGGTGTTATCATTCCCTCCACTAACCATTCATCTGAGTTGCCAACTCCGCCAGCCCCAGATATCAGCAAGGCGTTGACATCTTCAAAGGCAGCTTTAAAGGGTAGGGGTAAGTGTGGTGTGGGAAGAGAGGCACATAGCACAGGCAGTTAGTGACTGTGCCATGTGCCAGCCCCTCCTCCAACCTGGGGAATTGTGGTTGTCATATCAGCCAGCCCTTGGGTTTGTGACAGCTGCTGTTGAATTCCAGGTTGGCCCAGAATATAATCTCCCTCATCCATGATCTGATTGTGGATGAAGAGGCTGATCTGGCATGTATCACTGAAACCTGGGTGGGTGAGCAGGGTGAAATAAATGAGAGCCAACAAACTGAAACTGAATCCAGATAAGACTGATGCACTGTTAGTGGGTGGCTCCTAGACTGGATGGGTGGGAGATCACCTGCTCTTGATGGGGTTACACTTCCTCTGAAGGAGCAGGCTCATAACTTGGGGGCACTCCTGGATCCTTTGCTGTCGCTCGAGGCTCAGGTGGGCTCAGTGGCCTGGAGTGCCTTCCATCAGCTTCAGCTGGTGACCCAGCTATACCCTTATCTGGACAGGGATAGCCTAACTATTGTTGTATATGCTCTGATAACTTAAGGTTAGATTACTGCAATGTGTTATACATAGGGCTGCCTCTGAAGATGGTTTGGAAACTTCAGCTAGTGCAGAATTCAGCAGCCAGGTTGCTCACCAGAGCAAGATGGTTTGAGTATATTACACCGATCCTGGTTCGAATGCCCTGGCTACCAATTAGTTTCCAGGCCCATTTCAAAGTTCTGGTTTTGACCTTTAAAGCCTTAACCGGCTCAGGACTGCAATACCTCAAGGACTGCCTCTTTCCATATGAACCCACCGGGACCCTGAGATCATCTTCTGAGGCCCTTCTCCTTGTGCCTTCTCCTTGAGAGGTCTGGAGGGTGGCAACACAAGAACGGGCCTTCTCTGCAGTGGCTCCCCATCTGAGGATTCTCTCCCAAGTGCCTGGCACCTTCATTATATACCTTTATCAAAAATGTTCCTTTTTATCCAAGGAATAATCCTTTTATCCTTTTATCCTTTGGTTGATTTGATTGACATCCTATTCCCTTTTAAAATGTGGGGTTTTTTGGGGGGGTTATTGGGTTGTTGTTTTTATTCTGATTGTGTATTTTGTGGTTTTATATTTTGATTTTATTCTGGGTTTTATTCTGAACCACCCAGAGACCTCCAGGTAAAGGGTGGTATATAAATTCAATAAATAATAATTTTTCCACGCTCCATTAACAGCTGATTAAGCTGCTCTCCATGAAGCTGATAAAAGAGACACACCTCAGTTCACCCACAACAGCAGCAAAAAGTTATCGGAGCCGCATCTGATAACACAGCTCCCATCCAACCAGTAACACAGGCCCTGGAAGCCTAGAGCTTTAAGGACTGCTGGTATCAGCAAGCTATCACTAGAGCACTCAACTGAAGTGGGTGGGCCACATGATCCAGAAATGATGCCTGGGAAGATGCAATCAGGAATGCCTTCTTCAGACACATGACAATGGACTAGGGTAGATGTGAAGAAGTTGATGGGGCCTTTAGGTAATTCCGTGGTTTCCAAGAGCAGGCCGAGTGCAGGGATGCTCGATGCATATGCTTTTCACTGAGGAGAAGATGTTAAACTTCGGCAGACATGGTTAGTGTCAACAATGCATGTCCTCACTCACATTTGAGAGTCCCACAAGATCTTACAGAGACCTCTAGAGGCCAAAAGGAATTATTGTGAAAACAAGAAATATTTGGTGGCTTCTTGTTGTTGTTTTGCTAAATGTTTTCCTTGTTCAGGGTGCTATATTACCAAAAACCGTCCCTGGATGTGATTATCTATCTCTTTCAGAATCCATTTCTCCCTGCCCCTGTCTTGCTATCTAAAAATAAATGTGTCTTCTACCTTCAGCAGGGATAAACCAAGGAAAGGCTTCTTTCTGGGAATTTGGACACTGACATGAACCCTGGCACTTGAGACTGTTCTCTTATGTGTACCTTTTTATAAAAACGTCATTTGCTAGCAATCAGTATTGAAAATTGCAATTTTAAAATTTGCCATGTAGAAATTTTAGATTCATCTATCAAAAAAACCTTCCAATCTTGTTTCCACTCTAGTCTTAGATGCTTGGAAATTCACAAGCTCCAAGGTACCAACACCTGTTCACCTTACCTTAGAAAATGGGCCATGTGAGGAACTGATCGATCATGGGTGATGTATGGAGAAAGGATGGACATTAATGTGTCAAATTCTTCAAATCCCATGTCATATAATCCCACCTTTTCCATGCTCTGCTTCCTGAATTTCTAAAGCTCCAAGCATTCACTCAGGAGCTTTTTGTATGGATATGCCTTCAGTCTATCATTGTCTCTTTGGCTGATGTCAAATAGAAGAGGTGTGTGTTGTTCTGATCATGTCACCTTGATGTCAAATATCTCCTTTCTGAATAGAGACAATAGACCCATTGAAAACTTTCCGCCCTAACTCGTTCCTTTGTGTAGGTGGCATTATTTAACCCTTTTGATGTGTGTAGGCAAGAGAATAAAAAATTAGCTTCTGTGTGATTGAATTTGATGTGGGCTGATTTACTGGTAGCATAAGCATTGTGAGTCAGTAATGGGATTTCTCAGGGTGGGGCGGATGTAAAATACCAGTTTGTTTGTTTTAAAAGGGTGCAATCAAATAGCAACTTCTCTTCCTATATGCTCTTGTAGGATGTCCTATCAATTCCATAACATTTTGTTCCCCACCACCACATCAGTAATGGGCTGGGACCGGATACAGCCAACTTTAGAAAAGTTGATGAAGTGATTTCTCACTGGTCCAGGGTAGCAATTCAACAAGGTGCTGCAAAAGGGCTTTAGGTCTGCTTTGAAAAACTAAGGCACCATGCAGTGATGCTGTCAGAGCAGGATTTGGGGCAGAAGTCCAGGACACCATTCAACGGAATAGGCAAGAGGGCCCCCCAAAACAGCAGGACTATCTTACCATATTTGGAAGCATTAGCTATTATAATCTAAGGGGATTGATTGACAGGATTCCTGAATAAGTATTACACCCAGAGCCAAAAATTACCTAAGTGCACCACTGACAACATGTTGTATTCATCTACCATAGGGCTGCCATATATCCTGGGTTTGCCCATCGAAAACAGCATCCGGGTGTAATTTCTGAAAAGCGGGAAAATGTCTGGGAAAGCCAGAGCATATTGCAGCCCTATATGAATGCAACATGTAGTCAGTGGTTTTTAGTTTTTTGGGGGGTTTTGTGGGTTTCTTTTTGGAGATTTTGCAAAGCAAGCAAGCAAGCAAGCAAACAAACAAACCCTCTACATGCTACAGAGAGCCAGTGTGGTGTAGTGGTTAAGAGTGGTAGTCTCGTAATCTGGTGAACCGGGTTCGATTCCCTGCTCCTCCACATGCAGCTGCTGGGTGACCTTGGGCCAGTCACACTTCTTTGAAGTCTCTCAGCCCCACTCACCCCACAGAGTGTTTGTTGTGGGGGAGGAAGGGAAAGGAGAATGTTAGCCGCTTTGAGACATATAAAATATGAAATTAGATATGTAATTAAATACATATTTAAATGTACAAATGTGCATTTTATGTTACCATTCGTCAAACACTTTAACAGGCACCCAAGGTTACTTAGGAAAAGCTAAAATTACTCATTTTTGTAATGTACCTTGAAAACTCAGTGGATATCATTAACAACATTATAATCATCAACACCAATTAAAAAGAAAAAAATGATATTATGATTAAACAAAGAAATGGGGGGGGGATCTTCTGTATGGTTGGGAGAGAGCTCTAAGGTTATCAAGTTTAACCACTGTGCTGCCTTTGCATGACCTACAGAGCAGGCAATAACATCCTGACACACCTAGAATCCTCCAATTTAGACCTCAGGGCCTCACCTCTCATCACATTAAGGTCAGCTAAAGGGCAGTAAAGTTTAAATTGTATTTCCTGATGTTGGAGCCTGTAAACAAGTCTCCTGATTGTCAAAGGTCTCCTGGATGATCTGATCACGCTGCTATGATCACTCACAGTGGTGCCTCCAACCTATGGGGGGAAAGGATTGGGGCTGAAAGACCAAGAGAACGTGTTGCTCCATTGAGCCTAAGTTATAACTAGCACAGAATGCCAGATCATAGTCTTTATATTCCTAATGTCCTTTTCTTATTACATTTATATCCCACATTTCCTACATAGAGCTCAAGGTGGTGTACACGGCTCTCCGTCTCCCAATTTTACCCTCACCACAACCCTGTTATGTAGGTTAGGCTGAGAGACTGTGGCTTGCCTCAGCTTACCCAGTGAACTCTACTAGAGAGTGCATATTTGAACTCTCATCTCCCAAGTCCTAATTAGGAATGTGGAACCTTTTGGCTCTGGCGCCAGATCTCTATCTGACCCCACCTGATGGGCCAACTTTGACTGGTGGGTGGGACAACCCAGCAGTCACTTCTAGCACCCTTTTCTTGCTGAGGGTTATTCCACAAGTCTCCATTTCTACCAAAGAAAGCAACAGTCAACATGTCTGTTCAGATGTGACAAACATGTTTTCTTCAACGATTCCACAGGGAATCCCTGGATTTGAGCTGGTGATTACCTTCCTCTAAATTATTAAAAACATGTAATTGAGTCTGCTGCTCACCCAGTACTGCTTGAAGTTTCAGCAACCATGAGAAAAATAAACAGCATATTATAAATAAACCCAGCAGCATTTAGAGTCAGGGAGAGGGACTGGGTCTGATACTATGATCTCCAATAGTCTACATTACATACTTCAAGACCATTTCCTTTATTCTGAATATGATAGTTTTAGTGGTCTTGATGCTGGCAGTGATTCCTCACAATGTATGCCAGGCTCAAACCGTGAAATGTAGGGTTTCCCATCCACATCGCCCACAACACATATACCATCAGCAAGGAAACCTCATCATTGGTGGCATTGCAAGTCATGGCGGCATCATGAAACCTTTAACAGATTTTACTGAAGAACCGCCACTAGCATTGCTTGAAGATTTCATGTAAGAAGTTTATTTCATTTCCATGTCCTTCCCTCTGAAAAGACCAGTGCTAGTGCTACAATGTATATGCAGAGGTATATCAACTTAGCCTATAGAAAAAAGAATGGTTGAATTAAGGTGAAGCTGAAGGTAAAGGTTTCAATTTTTCTAGAGGACGAAGACTTCTGTGGAATACATTTAAGCTTCCTAAAATAAAAGTCTTTCTTTCAACTCCATTTTCTTTTACCTTATATCTTTTTCCTCCTGACTGTTACAAAAAAGTTCCCCTCCATTTTCTTTGGCTCACATTTCAATTCTGCTTTTATTCTTGCACCACTCATGTCTTTCTTCGACACATTCTAATGTTATATGTTAATGTAAAGATTGTTAAACAAAACTGATTTTTGGATGTTGTCTGGAAACATCACTCAGAGGCAATTGCTTCTGGTATATCTACATTTTATCTTAATTTGTATATTTCATGTGATGTAAAATACTAGAATCTTTTGACTCATGAGAGCTGCCATCAACTCAGTTCCTTCCTCTGACTTGATATGAAAACAGATATATTCCTACTTGCTTAGTTAAATTCCATTTTCTCATATAATTCTTTTTCATAGAAAGTAACTTCATAAGAGAGTCGGTAATAAAGGCCTATATTGAAAAACGTATATTTGTACCTTGGAATTTCATTTGGGTGAAGTTTATGATATAACTCACAGGTGACTCATAAAATGTTTAGTGTTCTAAGTTCTGAAATTGTTGGGCTCTGTTATCTTAGCCCAAAGCAGTTTAACTCACGTTACCATGTTGTTTATTAAATATAGCTGCTTTGATTGAGGAATTTCACTCTACTGGGGGCTGTTTAGCAATGGCTTATACAAGCACAAGAAGGGAAGTGTGCTATATTGTACATTCGCTCTCCATTATCCTCACGCATAGGAAGTGATAGAAGGACTCTGGGTGTATGCAAATGCCTTGCTCTAGATCCGATTCCATTTACACACTATCGCCACAAGCTTACTCTTCTGCTTGGACAATAAACAGCTCTGCCGTAAATAATATACCATGTGAGATAGTCAGAAAGCAAAATCCACACAAACCTTCAGCAATAATTCAGATAGATGGCACTGTTGTTCTAGATTCTGTAATCCACACAGGGCAACATCCACATGGTATGTTGTGATGTCAGGCACAAGCTCTCATAAAATACTCATGTTGATAACACGTCTCTGCGACATGCATGCATGATTGAAAATTTAACCTAACTCTAATGAGAGTCTCAGGAAATACAATTCATTAAGTACATTATTCTAAGTGCAGTGAGGTGGGCTTCGACCAACCAAGCCTGTGTTAACTAACACCCTTCCCACATGTAGTTTCCTTTTTTAAGCCTCCCCATTCCAATCAGCATGAATGTAGTTATTCCAGCTCCTGACTGCTCTCAAGGAGGGGCCCAATTCTGAATTGGCTCTTTGAAGATAAAGGTGCCTGGGAACTACTGGAGGCATGGATTTGCTCTGAAGCCTAAAATTGGCAACTGCTTGTGGAAAAACTCTTAAATGCATCCATGCCCACCATAGCATAGGTGTTTGTCACAAATGAGTTCTTCTCTGCTATTGGAGGACCATGTCTTCGTAACCCTAACCTTCTCCATCCAGAGAATCTTGACTTTAGGATTTCTCTGGAATACTGCAATCAAACATTATCAACATGAAAATGCAGATAGTGGTGTTGGTTTTTCAAAAAGTGTGAAATATCATTCTGATACAGAATGCAATTTTAATTCTAGTGTAGTGTCAAAGAATTATCAGCATATTTTGGCCTTGGCATTTGCAGTAAAGGAGGTCAATGACAACCCTCAGATCTTACCCAATATCACCTTGGGCTTCCACATATATGACAGCTATTTTAATGAAAAGTTGACCTACCATGCCACAATGCTACTTTTATCTTCGATAGAGAGGTTTTCCCCCAACTACGTCTGTGACATCCAGCATAATCTGACAGCGGTCATTGGGGGACTGGATTCTGAAATCTCTGTTGTTGTGGCAAATATCCTGGATATCTATAAGATTCCACAGGTAGGGATAATCTGCCATTGTGTATATTGAAAGTATGGGAATGCAATACTTTTTCATGCGGCTTTTGTCCTTCCAGATTTATTTTGCAATTCGGAGAGAGGGAGGTTGATATTCTGTTAAACCCATATTTATGACTTATGACATGGTAAACCAATGAAAGAAGTATTATAGACAGCAAAATACCCAAGCAATGACAAAGCAAAGTAAACATAGAATCGCAGGACAAAGAAAGTTAGGGCTTGTGTTTTTTTCAGTTTTTGTATAAATTCGTATGTATGTTTCATTTTACTCTTTCCTCCTGCCCCTGTTGTTAAGAAGAAACATCTTTTTAAATTATTATTGTTGTTGTTGTTTGAATAAAGAGCATTAAATCCTTCTTTGCATGGAAAAGAGTTCATACTGAGAAGGAGGTGCGTGAGAGTTGTGGTAAGGAGAGCCTTCCTAGGAAAGGAGTTTCATCAAGTAGACATCTATGTCCCAGAAAAACACATCTCACAATATGCATATGTCATATTATAGTATAGTATAGTGTAAGCAATTTTGCAGATAGCCACATAAGGTAGCAACCACTGCAGTAGGGCACAACCATCCTCCCAGGACCAGCATCACTATGGCTTATTTGGACAGTGCTGGTTGGTGTTGTTGTCAGGACTGTGCAGATGCATCAGAAGCCCTTTACACTGATGTATCCATTCTTCCCTGAGCTTGCTTGCACTTTGACGCACTTCAGCACCATCCAGGGATGCTGTAGCAACAACAGTGTCAGGAGTGAAGCTCTGCTACACTGCACTGCACTTCAACGAAGAATTCACAATAGAAACCATTTGCTTCATTTTGAAAATCTTTAGTTCCACCTGCTGATGTCATGTACCTGAAAAAAAGAAGTCCTTAGACTAAGCACTTATCTCTCAGGACTAGCCCCCTATCTTGATAAGAGGCAATAATATCCACTTACCTTATCACTTGCTATAAACCTTGTGTCTTAATGTACTGAGTGATCAGAGCATATGAAACTACATCTTAAAAATGACTATAACTGTCTCTCTTTCCCTTCCTGCTTTTTCTTTTAGCTGGTATATGGTTCGAATCCAGTGATGAATGATAAAACTCCAGGGCTTGATTTTTACCAGATGACCCCTCAGGAAACCCTTCAGTATACAGGGATACTCTCTCTGCTTCTTCATTTTAGATGGGTGTGGATTGGGGTTGTAGTCGCAGATACTGACAGTGGGGAAAGATGTGTGCAAATCATCATTCCACTGTTTTCTCAGAGTGGTGTCTGTTTTGCCTTCATAGAAAGAATCCCCATGTTTATTTCTTTCGATGAAATTGATGAAAACCTAGAAAGAGGAGGTAAATTACATAATAAAATCATGAATAGTAAAGCCAACATAGTGGTTTTTTATGGAGAATCAAATGCCATGATGTATTTGAGATGGTTTCCATATCTGGCAAAACAAGAATGTGAGACAAGCATACCAAGAGGGAAAGTCTGGATTCTTACAGCCCAGATGGAGCTTACATCAACAGTCCATCAAAGGAATTTTGTTACAGAAATAATCCATGGTACGCTAGCCTTCAAGATTCACTCCAACGATGTACCAGGATTCCAGTCTTTTATTGAGAGCAGAAATCCTTCCATCCCTAAAGGAGATGGGTTCATCAGGGACT
Organism: Podarcis liolepis; assembly: GCF_965112155.1. NCBI lineage: Eukaryota > Metazoa > Chordata > Lepidosauria > Squamata > Lacertidae > Podarcis > Podarcis liolepis. The sequence goes on along the minus strand of NC_139573.1, from coordinate 23,210,457 downwards.
TCTGGCAGCAGGCCTTTGGTTGCACATTCTCAAAAACGGATGTAGGTAACGTGGATGGATACATTTGCACTACGGAGGAGAAGCTACATAACCTTCCAAAACCCTTCTTTGAAATGAGCATGACGGGCCACACCTACAACATCTACAATGCTGTTTATGCTGTGGCCCATGCTTTACATGCAATGTCCTCATCTGGAGTCAAGGACAGTGCAAATCTGGATGGAGCGAGAATGAAACTACAGAATCAAGAGATATCGCAGGTAGTGGCCTGAACATTTTGATGTGAAAATTCATAATATCTACAGTATTATAACATTATTTCCCATTAAATGGCGGGGTAGGGTTTGGGTTAGCTGTGTGTATTCTTATCAGTTTACTTAATAACATATTGATCCTTCCTATTGTCTCTCAGTTATGAAGGTTTAGCAGATGTTTCACTATTTGCCTCCTGCTCAAAACTCTTCAGTAAATCATTCTTGCTACCATTAGACATTAGTCTGAAAACCCTACTCCTTTTTATTCCATCCAGCTCCATCACTACTTGAGACATGTTTCATTTAACAACAGTTCTGGGGACAAGATCTCCTTTGATAATAATGGGCAGTTAGTAGCTGGATTCGATGTCATCAACTGGGTGGTTTCATCCAACCAAACTTTTCACAGAATAAAAATTGGGAGGATGGATCCGCAGGTTCCTCCAGATGAAGCATTCACTATCAATGAAGAGGCCATAACATGGCATTACTGGTTTAACCAGGTAGGATCCAATTGGAGATTTAGGGTGAAAGTGTTTTAGAGAATAGTGTCAGTAACGGTATCTCTTCAAAACTGTCATCAAACATATAAGAGCCCAGACGAAAGATTAGTGTCAGTATTCTCTCAAAGTACAACCTAGTTCTTTAACGAACAATCATGTTAATGATGCATCTGTTTCCAATGTTGCTGTTAGCCTCACACCTAAGCCTATCATACAAAGCTACCAGGAGGTCTTTAAAGCCTTCCTTCTGTGTGTCTATGATGGAATGGAATTTGTACTTTAATTTACATGTAAGGTGCATATGTGTTTGAAATTCCTTAACATTGCAAAAAGAAGTGGAAAGGCCCATGAAATTTAAAGATTCCAAGCTCATTATTTTGCTTTCTGACTTATGGATTAGGCCCAGCCACTTTCTACATGCAGTGAGAGCTGCCATCATGGTTCTAGCAAGAAAGTGAAAGAAGGGAAACCATTTTGCTGCTACAATTGCATCCCATGTCCAGAAGGGAAAATATCAGACAAGGAGGGTAAGTAAGTATAATTGATGCTACTGGGTGTTTTCTGTTCTCGGTATTCCAATTTGATTTATGTTAGGGACACATTTTTACAATCAGGCTACACCAAGCTTGATGTTTCACCCCCTGTAGATTCAGGTTTACCTGATGTGGGATTAATCCAATACACGAGGGAAAATCAGGCTCCAAACTGCTTCACTTGGGTCACAGACTATTCATTTTCATGGTTTGGTGATGAGTGGATAAGTTGTCACTTTCTGTTACTCCTCTTTCCACAGTCATTATTCCTTCGTGCTTTCTTTTCGTTTCTAGTCATGCTCATAACTATTTCTAGTATGCTTCTGAATGGAACTAGCAATGTATATTTTTGTTGGTTCCTCAGATTTACACAGAACCAGAAAACTGCACAGGCGAACCACAAAAAATCCTCTATTACACAGCATGTTAAAATTAAAAGTGTAAGCTGAGAATTTAAAGTTGATTTCTTTTCTATTTTGGCTGTGCTCCTATTTCCAGTGTTCCCGAATATATTTCCTATGAGCTCTCATAATTATGAAAAACCAGAAATCTCCAGAAACAAACTACAGTTAAATATCTTATTTAATGCTGTATGCTTGTGCAGGTTTCTGGTTTTGTTCAATTCTGAGGGATTTTTTTTAAAAAAACCAAAAAACTATGTGCACATGCCCTGTTGGTACTGATTTACCATAAGTAACTCAACGAATTGGAAAGTTGGGACAAACATAAGAGGAACACCTACTGGTATGAATAGGAAAAACCTAAATATTTCACAAAGAAAATCACAGATGTAGGGGTCAACTTAAACCACTGCGAAAGGAACCATTTGAGCATATTATTAAGGTTTTATGTAAGATCAGTACCATAGTCCTTTTCACATATTACTGGTGTGTGAGGTTCTATTTCACACATGAATTCTAAATCATGCTATGATCAACATAGTGGGAGCAAAAGACAGTGTTACTTTGCAGCTGTGGCTATATGTACAGCCCTGCATATATATTTTTTGCATTAGACCTCAACACTCAGGTAATGCAGAAAGAAGGCTTATGTCTTTTCCTGTTTCAGATATGAATGACTGTATTAAATGCACAGATGAGAAGTACCCAAGTAAGAATCAGGATACATGCATTCCCAAGACTGTAACCTTCTTGTCTTATGAAGAACCTTTGGGGCTCAGTTTAGGCTGCATTGCTCTTTCCTTTTCTTTGATCACAGCTCTGGTGCTGGGGACATTTATGAAGCACCATGACACTCCCATCATCGTTGCCAACAACAGGGACCTCACCTACACCCTCCTCGTCTCCCTCCTGCTCTGCTTCCTTTCCACATTGTTGTTCATTGGCCAACCTCGGAAGTTGACATGTCTCCTCCAACAAGCTGTATTTGGCATCATCTTCTCAGTGGCTGTTTCTTGTGTGTTGGCAAAAACCATCACAGTAGTTCTAGCTTTCATGGCAACCAAGCCAGGATCAAGAATGAGGAGGTGGGTGGGGAAAAAGCTGGCCACCTGCATTGTTCTTTCCTTTTCCCTTATTCAAACTGGCATTTGTACTGTGTGGCTGCTGACCTCTCCCCCATTCCAAGATGTAGACATGCACTCAATGGTTGATGAAATTGTACTGAAATGTAATGAAGGGTCTGTGACCATGTTTTACATTGTCCTGGGCTATATGGTCTTCCTGGCAATTGCCAGCTTCACAGTGGCTTTCTTTGCCAGGAAACTACCTGATAGTTTCAATGAAGCCAAGTTCATCACTTTCAGCATGTTGGTCTTCTGCAGTGTGTGGCTATCCTTTGTGCCAACTTACCTCAGCACAAAGGGGAAATACATGGTTATTGTGGAGATCTTCTCTATCTTAGCTTCCTGTGCTGGCCTTCTGGGCTGCATCTTTCCCCACAAATGTTACATTATTGTGTTTAAACCTGAGTTGAACAACAGAGAACAGCTCATAAGGAATAAACACTGAAGAATTTAATAAATCTCTTTCCTTAACTGTAATTTGCAATCTGGACTTATCTTTGTTTGTTCAAGTATTTGTTTTTGTTTTGGTTGTTACTCAGATATTGCAGTGATGATATGGTGTTTATTATTATGTTGTACACAGCCTTGGTAGTTTATGGTATTGTATGTGGCATGCTTAAATGGTTATAATAATAGAAAAATCAATCTTAAGCAGTTAATGTGGAAGTCCTGGGCTGTACAGATGACAAGACCCCCTCTTGGCCTTGCTGAGGTAATACAAAGGAAAGCAAAACAATATACTTGGCACCAGTTTGGCTGCAGGAATTGCCAGAAGTAAATGTCTTCCCTCCCCCAAATGTAATGTTATTGTCTTGAAGCCTGAGTTAAACAGCCAGAAACAGTTCAACAAGTAAAAAGATGGGAGAATTTGAATACTCCTGTCCTTTATGATAATTTGTAAACTGGAAATGTATTTGCTCTGCAATATATTTGTAAATGTTTTCTTACATAAAATTTTAAAACAAACCTGTCAAACTCTTCCTTGCTGAAAACCTTTGCAAAAGGTGAACAGACATTTCATCAGTCTTCACCCCCTTGAACACTGCCCATGTCATCATTCTGTTATTTTCATGACACCTTAGTCCAAAGAATCTTTCTTGCGTTATGAAGATCCTGTGGTGTTCTGTTTAGTCAGCCTTGCCTTTACCATTTCTTTGATCACAGCTTTGGTGCTATTGATATTTAAGAGGAATCATGACATTCCCATAATTGTTGCCAATAACTGGGATGTCACCTACACTCTCCTTGTCTCCTTCCTGCTCTGCTTACTTTCTGCTTTGCTGTTCATTGGCGGACCTCAGAGGTTGGCATGTCTCCTCCTACTAACAGCTTTTGGCAATATTTTTTCAGTGGCTGTCTCTTGTATATTGGCAAAACTATTACGGTAGTTTAAGCTGGCACTTTACTGTTTGGCTGGTGACCTCTCCCCCATTCCAAGATGTAGACATGCACTCAGTGACTGAATAAATTGTAATGCAATGTAATGAAGGCTCTGTGACCATGTTTTACATTGTCCTGGGCTATATAGGCTTTCTGGCAATTGCCAGAGTCACAGTGGCTTTCTTTGTCAGGAAGCTACCTGATAGTTTCAATGAAGCCAAGTTCATCATTTTTAGCATGTTGGTCTTCTGCGGTGTGTGGCTATCCTTATATGAGCTCTAAGGGCAAATACATGGTAGCTGTGGAGGTCTTTTTTATTTTAGCTTCCAATGCTGGGTTGCTCGGTTGCATCTTTGCATCCAAATGTTACATCCTTTTGTTGAGGCTTGAGCTGAACAACAGGAAACAGCTCAGAAGGAGAATAGACTGAAGAACCTAAAAATCTATATAATTTGGATTAGTTATTCATCTGTATATGTCTGTGTTTGTGCATCTGAGTATTTGTGCTTGTTTGTTTTATATTGTTGAGATGACCTTGTATTTATTCAATTAAGTTATGCTGCACACCACCTTGGTAATTTCTGTTTTTTAACTGGAAATATAAATGATTCTACTAATAGAATAATAAATCCAGAAGCTGCTTTTTAAATTTTTGAAGAGTATAGGCTTTTTCTGAATTTGTAGCAGCTGATAAGGAAATTCTTGTAGAAACCATTGTCAATAAACTTTGCAATTAGTAGACCCCACAGATATTTTTATCATCAAAGCAGTAATAATGCTATGCCTATGTCATTCTTAATATATTCTATTTTCTATTATTATGTGTGTAATGCCAGGGGTTCCTTCCTCAAACAACCAGCTCTCAAGTGATATATATGCATGATTCTGGGCCCTATTCTTCTTCTTGAACCAGCAGAACTTCCGGCCTGCTCCCCCCATTATCACATTCTACCCCGTTCTCTCCTTGTGGCTCCGCAACTACAGCTCTAGAAATGCCGTCAAAACCTACTCCAAAGGCCACCCAGTGCCACACAGCCAGCTTCCATACTTTTTAGGAATTTCCACAGTGTTCTGTCATTGCTAAAGTCTTTGAGGGCAGGAACTGGCAAATGCTGGAAGATTCTAGAAGTTTCATTTCTGTTGCAAATATTGTTTTGACTATCTCAAGGTCACACTGAGACAGGAGAGATAAATTTGTGTGCTCAGCGAGCTGGTGATTCTCTGTGTCTCTCTCTCTCTCTCTGTCTCTCTCTCTCTTACTTTTATTTGTACCTCACATGTCTGAAGTTTTTATTCCCCTGAAGTTTTTTGTAATAAAGCCTTTACCTTTAGTAAAAGATTTCCTTTTACTGATGGACCTCTGACGCTGTGATTTTATTTACTACATACCACAATTCATCATATTCATACATATTTTTTTCTCTCCCAAGCAATTTCCACCTCAGCATTGACTTTTAGGCTCCCTGAGCACATGGGTAGCACCCAATGTGGAATTTCTGCCAGTGGAGCCACACAACCCATACCGCAGTCAACAAGTCTGTTCAGATGCAGCAAACATGTTTTCTTCAGCAATTCCACAGGGAATCCCTGGATCTGAGCTGGTGATTACCTTGCTCTAAATTATTAAAAACATGTAATCGAGTCTGCTGCTCACCCAGTCCTCCTTGAACTTTCAGCAACCATGAGAAAAATTAACAGCAAAGACGGTATATTATAAATAAATCCAGCAGCATTTAGAGCTAGGATGGGTGACTGGGTCTGATACTATGATTTCCAATATTCTACATTTCATACTTCAAGGCTTAGATGTGTGAGAAAGTACCATTTAAGTCAATGGTTTTCATCAGGACAACTCTAACAATAGTGCTGTAGAAAAGCAAAGGATCGTCTATGTACAGGCAAGATTTCCTTCATTCTGAATATGATAGTTTTAGTGGTCTTGATGCTGGCAATGATTCCGCACAAGGTATGCCAGGCTCAAACTGTGACATGTAGGGTTTCCCATCCACATCGCCCACAACACATATACCATCAGCAAGGAAACCTCATCATTGGTGGCATTGCAACTCATGGTGGCTTCATGAAAACTTTAACAGCCTTTACTGAAGAACCACCACTGGCATTGCTTGAAGAGTTTATGTAAGACGTTTTTTGTTGTGTTTTTTTCATTTCCATGTCTTTCCCTCTGAAAAGACCAGTGCTAGTGCTACAACATATATGCAGAGGTATATCAGCTTGGCCTGTAGGGAAAAAATGATGGAATTAAGGTAAAGCTGAAGGGAAGGTTTCAATTTCTTCAAAGGAAGAAGACTTATGTGGAATACATTTAAGCGTCCTAAAATAATAGTCTTTCTTTCAACTCCATTTTCTTTTACCTATTTATAATTCTTTCTCCTGTCAGATACAAAAAGTTTCCCTTCTGTTTCTTTGACTCACATTTCACTTCTGCTTACATTCTTACAGCACCCATTTTTTTCTTCAGCACATTCTAATGGTATATATGTTAATGTAAAGATTGTTAAACAATACTGAATTTTGGATGTTTCTGGAAAAATCACTCAGTGGTAATTGCTTCTGGTATATTTGCATTTTATCTTAATTTGCTTATTTCATGTGATGTAAAATACTAGAATATCTTGACTTGTGGGAGCTGCCATCAACTAAATTCATTCCTCTGACTTGATATAAAAACAGATATATTCCTGCTTGCTTTGTTAAATTCCATTTTCTCATATAATTCTTTTTCATAGAAAATAACTTCATAAAAAGTAGGTAAATAAAGGCCTATATTGAAAAATGTATATTTGTACCTTGGAATAACATTTGAATAAAGTTTATGATATAACTCACAGGTGACTCACAAAATGTTTAGTGTTCTATGTTCTGAAATTGTTGGATTCTGTTTTCTTAGCCCAAAGCAGTTTAACTCATGTTACCAAGGAGCTCAGCCTTGCTGTTTATTAAGTATAGCTGTGTTGACTGAGAAATTTCACTCTACTGGGGGCTGTTTAGCAATGGCTTATACAAGTACAAGAAGGGAAGTGTGCCATATTGTACATTCGCTCTCCATTTTCCTCATCCATAGGAAGTGATAGAAGGACTCTAGGTGTATGCATATGCCTTACTCTAGATTCAATTTACACATAGTCGATTCTATTAACATATAGTCGCCACAAGCTTACTCTTCTGCTTGGACAATAAACAGCTCTGCCGTAAATAATATATTGTGTGAGATTGTCAGAAAGCAAAATCCACACAAACCTTCAGCAATAATTCAGATAGATGGCACTGTTGTTCTAGATTCTGTAATCCACACAGGGCAACATCCACATGGTATGTTGTGATGTCAGGCACAAGCTCTCATAAAATACTCATGTTGATAACACGTCTCTGCAACATGCATGCATGATTGAAAATTTAACCTAACCCTAATGAGAGTCTCAAGAAATAAAATTCATTAAGTACATTATTCTAAGTGCAGTGAGGTGGGCTTCCACCAACCAAGGCTGTGTTGATTAACAACCTTCCCACATGTAGTTTCCTTTTTTAAGCCTCCCCATTCCAATCAGCATGAATGTAGTTATTCCAGCTCCTGACTGCTCTCAAGGAGGGCCCCAATCCTGAATTGGCTCTTTGAAGATAAAGGTGCCTGGGAACTACTGGAGGCATGGATTTGCTCTGAAGCCTAAAATTGGCAACTGCTTGTGGAACAGTTCTTGTATGCATCCATGTCCACAGAGTTCTTCACGAGCATAGCATAAGTGTTTGACACAGATGAGTTCTTCTCTGCTATTGGAGGACCACGTCCTCGTAACCCTAACCTTCTCCAGCCAGAGAATCTTGACTTTAGGATTTCTCTAGAATACTGCAATCAAACATTATCAACATGAAAATGCAGATAGTGGTGTTGGTTTTTCAAAAAGTGTGAAATATCATTCTGATACAGAATGCAATTTTAATTCTAGTGTAGTGTCAAAGAATTATCAGCATATTTTGGCCTTGGCATTTGCAGTAAAGGAGGTCAATGACAACCCTCAGATCTTACCCAATATCACCTTGGGCTTCCACATATATGACAGCTATTTTAATGAAAAGTTGACCTACCATGCCACAATGCTACTTTTATCTTCGTTAGAGAGGTTTTTCCCCAACTACGTCTGTGACATCCAGCATAATCTGACAGCGGTCATTGGGGGACTGGATTCTGAAATCTCTGTTGTTGTGGCAAATATTCTGGATATCTATAAGATTCCACAGGTAGGGATAATCTGCTATTGTGTATATTGAAAGTATGGGAATGCAATACTTTTTCATGTGGCTTTTGTCCTTCCAGATTTATTTTGCAAGTCGGAGAGAGGGAGGTTGATATTCTATTAAACCCATATTTATGACTTATGACATGGTAAACCAATGAAAGAAGTATTATAGACAGCAAAATACCCAAGCAATCATAAAGCAAAGTAAACATAGAATCGCAGGACAAAGAAAGTTAGGTCTTGTGGTTTGTTGTTGTTGTTTTTTGTTTAAATTTGTATGTGTGTTTCATTTTACTCTTTGCTCCTGCCCTTTTAGTTAAGAAGAAACATCTTTTTACATTATTATTATTATTATTATTATTATTATTATTATTATTATTATTTATTATTATTATTAAATCCTTCCTTGCATAGAAAAAACTTCATACTGAGAAGGAGGTACATTAGAGCTGTTGTAAGGCAAGCCTTCCAAGGAAAGGAATTCCATCAAATGGACATCCATGTCCCAGAAAAACACATCTCACAATATTCATATGTCATAGTATAGTACAAGTAATTTTGCAGATAGCAACCACTGCAGTAGGGCAGAACCATCCTCCCAGGACCCGTATCACTGTGCCTTTTTTGGACAGGCCTGGGTGGTGGTGATGTCAAGACTGTGCAGATGCAGAAGAAGCCCTTTATACTGATGTATTCATTCTGCCTTGAGTTTGCTTGCACCTTGACCCACCTCAGCACCATCCAGAGATGCTGCAGCAACAACAGTCCAACTACACTCCAACAAAAAATTAAGAACGGAAACCATTTACTTAATTTTGAAAATTTTTAGTTCTACCTGCTGATGTAATGTACCTGTGAAAGGACTAGTCCCCTATCATGATAAGAGGCAATAATATCCATTTACCTTACCACTTGCTGTAAACCTGGTGTCCAAGCCACTGTATTGAGTGATCAGAGCATATGAAACTACATCTTGAAAATGACGATAACTGTCTCTTCTTCCCTTCCTACTTTTTCTTTTAGCTGCTATATGGTTCGAATCCAGTGATGAATGATAAAACTCCAGGGCTTGATTTTTACCAGATGACCCCTCAGGAAACCCTTCAGTATACAGGGATACTCTCTTTGCTTCTTCATTTTAGATGGGTGTGGATTGGGGTTGTAGTCGCAGATACTGACAATGGAGAAAGATGTTTGCAAATTATCATTCCACTGTTCTCTCAGAGTGGTGTCTGTTTTGCTTTCATAGAAAGAATCCCCATGTTAATTTCTTTCAATGAAATTGATGAAAACCTGGAAAGAGGAGGTAAATTGCATAATGAAATCATGAATAGTAAAGCCAACATAGTGGTTTTTTATGGAGAATCAAATGCCATGATGTATTTGAGATGGTTTCCATATCTGGCAAAACAAGAATGTGAGACAAGCATACCAAGAGGGAAAGTCTGGATTCTTACAGCCCAGATGGAGCTTACATCAACAGTCCATCAAAGGAATTTTGTTACAGAAATAATCCATGGTACGCTAGCCTTCAAGATTCACTCCAACGATGTACCAGGATTCCAGTCTTTTATTGAGAGCAGAAATCCTTCCATCCCTAAAGGAGATGGGTTCATCAGGGACTTCTGGCAGCAGGCCTTTGGTTGCACATTCTCAAAAACGGATGTAGGTAACGTGGATGGATACATTTGCACTACGGAGGAGAAGTTACATAACCTTCCAAAACCCTTCTTTGAAATGAGCATGACGGGCCACAGCTACAACATCTACAATGCTGTCTATGCTGTGGCCCATGCTTTACATGCAATGTCCTCATCTGGAGTCAAGCACAGTGCAAATCTGGATGGAGCGAGAATGAAACTACAGAATCAAGAGATATCGCAGGTAGTGGCCTGAACATCTTGACGTGACAATGCATAATTTCTTACTGTTATATTTTTACTCCCACAGAAAGGTACTCCTGGAATATTCTGCCTCAGGTACCAAATTCATTTGACCAAGCTTGGGGCCTTGGGATTTGGAGGGTGTTGTTGTGATAGGTGTCACGTACTGTTTGACCTGACTTGCACCAGCCTGCTAGCTCCAGATTTTGTTTGGCGTTTTATCTGAAAAATTCATGTAGGCATGGAAGGCAGGTTTTGCACAGGCATCTGGTTGACCACTGTGAGAAGAGGATCCTGGGCTAGATGGGCCACTGGCCTGATCCAGCAGGCTCTTCTTATGTCTTTATGTCGTTACCTTCTCTCTTGCCACTGTTGCAGTTGTGACTGGTGATTCCCCGCACCTTGTGGATATAATGGGGTGGATTACAGTCAAATAGATATAAGGTAATTGTCAGGGAACTGACATCGGAGACCAGCAGAGAGAGAAGTCGCCCCGATAGTGCAGGAGAGGGAACCAGCAAGGAGAGAGAGAGGGTTTCCGAGGGGGAAGGGAATCAAGGTGACACCAAGAAGGCAGGAGGGGATGAGAGCACTTTGGAGGGAAGGCTCAGGGACTCTTCCAGTGAGATCAGTGGGGAGAGTGCCGGACCACCACTGGGCACGCCTACTCTGCGCAGAAGGCTTCCGCGCAGAGAGGCTAGGCGGAGACTGGCTGTCAAAGAATTCTTATGTTGGAAAAAATTTAGGAAACATCCACTAATGGATTCTGCCAGCGACTGAAGCAGACGCACAGGAGTGCGCTTCAGTTAGGGAAAGGTTTAAACAACAAGCAGTTTAGGGAAGTCGGTGACTTACACACAAGCAACTACAATTCCCATTACAGCAATGCTCATTGGGAAAGAAGGGTTAATTTTGATTCCTAGAAGATATAGGGCCTATTCATGGGGTAGAATATGGCTAACCATACAGGTGAGATGCAGCTAAAAAAGCAACAGAAATGTGTGAAGAGTTATTTATGCTGGAAAAGATTGTGGAGCTCTTTGGGCATACATTTCGAAAGCCATATTTTCTAAGTTTTTGAGAAGAAAAACTGATGTGAAATATGGGAGGAGAATGTTTTGCTCAAAGATACCATAAACTGATCTCTTTGAGGTGTTTTAGCTTATTATATGAGCAACATGTATTCTTATCAGTTTGCTGAATAACATAGTGATCCTTCCTATTATCTCTCAATTATAAATAGTAAGCAGATATTTCACCAACTGCCTCCTACTCAACACTCTTCAGGAGATCATCTTCGCTGCCATTAGACATTGGTCTGAAAACCCTACTCCTTCTTCTTTCCATCCAGCTCCATCACTTTTTGAGACATGTTTCATTTAACAACAGTGCTGGGGACGAGATCTCCTTTGATAATAATGGGCAGTTAGTAGCTGGATTCGATGTCATCAACTGGGTGGTTTCATCCAACCAATCCTTTCACAGAATAAAAATTGGGAAAATGGATGCGCAAGTTCCTTCGGAGGAAGCGTTCACCATCAATGAAGAGGCCATAACATGGCATTACTGGTTTAACCAGGTAGGATCCAATTGGAGATTTAGGGTGAAAGTGTTTTAGAGAATAGTGTCAGTAACGGTATCTCTTCAAAACTGTCATGAAACATATAAGAGCCCAGGCGAAAGATTAGTGTCAGTATTCTCTCAAAGTACAACCTAGTTCTTTAACGAACAATCATGTTAATGATGCATCTGTTTCCAGTGTTGCTGTTAGTCTCACACCTAAGCCTATCATACAAAGCTACCAGGAGGTCTTTAAAGCCCTCCTTCTGTGTGTCTATGATGGAATGGAATTTGTACTTTAATCTGCATGTAAGATGCTGTCAGGAGTGATTGGTGAGTGCTAGAAGAGATAAGAGTCCGGGAATCCAGCCATATTTACAGGATTGATTGGTTTCTTTCTGCTATTTACACGGAGCTCTGAGAGTACATCTGCATCATGCAGTGTCAGATGCAGAGACTGGCGATGCTTTCGCTTTCTTCCAGCATAACCACTTCCGGAACCCTCCCCCTTTCCTTCCTCTGTTACAAGAGTGGCTGGGCCCCGGAAGCTGCTCCCCCCTCTCTGATTCATTGCTTTCTGACAGCCATTCGTCACCCTCCTCCTCCGAGGAACTACAACTGCTAAATATCGGAGGCTTATCTCTGTAGGTCCCTATTCTCTCCCCCTTCTCTGCCTCCAATTCCCTGACAGATGCATATGTGATTGAAATTCCTTAACATTGCAAAAAGAAGCGGAAAGGCCCATGAAATTTAAAGATTCCAAGCTCATTATTTTGCTTTCTCATTTATGGATTAGGCCCAGCCACTTTCTACATGCAGTGAGAGCTGCCATCCTGGTTCTAGCAAGAAAGTGAAAGAAGGGAAACCATTTTGCTGCTACAATTGCATCCCATGTCCAGAAGGGAAAATATCAAACAAGGAGGGTAAGTAAGTATAATTGATGCTACTGGGTGTTTTCTGTTCTCGGTATTTTAATTTGATTTGCGTGGGGACACATTTTTACAGTCAGGCTACTCCAAGCTTGATGTTTTCCCCTTGCAAATTTTGGTTTAATTGATATGGTATTGATCCAATAAGGTGAGGAAAATCAGGCTCCAAACTGCTTCACTTGGGTCACAGACTATTCATTTTCATGGTTTGGTGATGAGTGGATATGTTGTCACTTTCTGTTACTCCTCTTTCCACACTCATTATTCCTTCGTACTTTCATTTCATTTCTAGTCATGCTCATAACTATTTCTGGTGTGCTTCTGAATGGAACTAGTGGTGTACATTTTTTGTTGGTCCCTCAGATTTACACAGAACCAGAAAACTGCACAGGCAAACCACAAAAAGTCCTCTACAGTCTATTACACAGCATGTTAAAATTAAAAGTGTAAGCTGAGAATTTAAAGTTAATTTCTTTTCTATTTTGGCTGTGCTCCTATTTCCAGTGTTCCCGAATATATTTCCTATGAGCTCTCATAATTATGAAAAACCAGAAATCTCCAGAAACAAACTACAGTTAAATATCTTATTTAATGCGGTATGCTTGTGCAGGTTTCTGGTTTTGTTCAATTCTGAGGGATTTTTTTTTTTTAAAAAAAACCCAATACAACTATTTTGCACATGCCCTGTTGGTACTGATTTACCATAAGTAACTCAACAAATTGGAAAGTTGGGACAAACTTAAGAGGAACACCTACTGGTATGAATAGGAAAAACCTAAATTTTTCACATAGAAAATCACAGATGTAGGGGTCAACTTATACCACTGTGATAGGAACAATTTAGGCATATTATTAAGGTTTTATGTAAGATCAATACCATAGTCCTTTTCACATATTACTGGTGTGTGAGGTTCTATTTCACCCGTGAATTCTAAATCATGCTATGATCAACATAGTGGGAGCAAAAGACAGTGTTACTTTGCAGCTGTGGCTATATGTACAGCCCTGCATATATATATATATATATATATATATATATATATATATATATATATATATATATATATATATATGCTTTCGTAGATTTTCACGGGTACAGGAATGCAGGTTTTGGTGTCTTCGGGTGTCTTCCCGTGTAAGAGTTGGGGTGTCTAGGCGACGTTTCGACGAGGTCTCACTCATCATCTTCAGGCTGGTGCTTTCGGCTTCTTGTTACTGGAACAGAGCAGGATCTCAGTGTTTGAGTTCCTATAAATACTGTTGAGGGGGTGTGGTGTATAGCCTCCAACGTTCTGGGCAGAGAGGAAGTTCCCAGGTTAGTGTGCCTTTTCTTCTTTTGTTCCTTAATTACTTGAGGGATATCTTGAGTGATTTCTTGAGTGATATTCTGAGTACCACTTAGGTGGGTCATTAAGTGTGGATTAGTTGCTAAAGCTTTCGTGTCTTGACCTCTTGAGCTTGTGAAGAGTTTTTCTGAGAAGATGGCTGTACTGCACTTAGTTGTGCTCTGGCTTGGCTTCGTGTATAGGGGCGAGCTGTGGTTTTGTGCCCTGTGCCAGCCAGATCTGTGTAGGGATAGCAGGGGGGTGCAGCATCCGGAGGTGCCACTATGGTTTGGCTACTGGATGGTGTCTGTAATTTATCTGTGGAGAGGGTCTGGGTTTGGGTCTGGTGTGGTTGATTGGTGATGGCGTTCTGTGTGCCTCTGGTTCTGGTGTCGGTTTTTGTGGGGAGGGCTAATTTCCAGATGTCTGGCAGGCGGGACGTGTCGTCACGCTTGTTCATGTTGTGAGGGTGTTTCTCTATCTCGATGGCTTCCATGATTATTCTCTTGTGGTGATGTTCCATGTTAAAGAGCAATTTGGAATCTGCAAAATTAATTTCGTGTCCTGTTTCTTTCATGTGTTGGAAAAGAGAGGAAGTTTTTTCTTCTTTTTTGACGGCATTCTTGTGTTCTGCGATACGTGCATTTATTCGTCTGTTTGTTTGTCCAATGTACGTGGCTGGGCAGACTTTGCAGGGTATTTCATAGACCCCTTGGTTTTCCAACTGGATTTTATCTTTGGGGTTTCTGAGGATATTGGCTATTTTTTGGTTGGTGCAAAAGGCTGTTTTGATATTGTGTTTATGGAGGATTTTGCTAATTTTATCTGTAGTGCCCTTGATATAAGGAAGGAGGGCCATGCCATTGTTTTCTTCTGTGTCTTGGTTTTTGGGGGGTGTTTCTTTTTGAAAAAAAGAAGAAAAAACTTCCTCTCTTTTCCAACACATGAAAGAAACAGGACACGAAATTAATTTTGCAGATTCCAAATTGCTCTTTAACATGGAACATCACCACAAGAGAATAATCATGGAAGCCATCGAGATAGAGAAACACCCTCACAACATGAACAAGCGTGACGACACGTCCCGCCTGCCAGACATCTGGAAATTAGCCCTCCCCACAAAAACCGACACCAGAACCAGAGGCACACAGAACGCCATCACCAATCAACCACACCAGACCCAAACCCAGACCCTCTCCACAGATAAATTACAGACACCATCCAGTAGCCAAACCATAGTGGCACCTCCGGATGCTGCACCCCCCTGCAATCCCTACACAGATCTGGCTGGCACAGGGCACAAAACCACAGCTCGCCCCTATACACGAAGCCAAGCCAGAGCACAACTAAGTGCAGTACAGCCATCTTCTCAGAAAAACTCTTCACAAGCTCAAGAGGTCAAGACACGAAAGCTTTAGCAACTAATCCACACTTAATGACCCACCTAAGTGGTACTCAGAATATCACTCAAGAAATCACTCAAGATATCCCTCAAGTAATTAAGGAACAAAAGAAGAAAAGGCACACTAACCTGGGAACTTCCTCTCTGCCCAGAACGTTGGAGGCTATACACCACACCCCCTCAACAGTATTTATAGGAACTCAAACACTGAGATCCTGCTCTGTTCCAGTAACAAGAAGCCGAAAGCACCAGCCTGAAGATGACGAGTGAGACCTCGTCGAAACGTCGCCTAGACACCCCAACTCTTACACGGGAAGACACCCGAAGACACCAAAACCTGCATATATATATATATATATATATATATATATATATATATATATATTGCATTAGACCTCAACACTCAGGTAATGCAGAAAGAAGGCTTATGTCTTTTCCTGTTTCAGATATGAATGACTGTATTAAATGCACAGATGAGAAGTACCCAAGTAAGAATCAGGATACATGCATTCCCAAGACTGTAACCTTCTTGTCTTATGAAGAACCTTTGGGGCTCAGTTTAGGCTGCATTGCTCTTTCCTTTTCTTTGATCACAGCTCTGGTGCTGGGGACATTTATGAAGCACCATGGCACTCCCATCATCGTTGCCAACAACAGGGACCTCACCTACACCCTCCTCGTCTCCCTCCTGCTCTGCTTCCTTTCCACATTGTTGTTCATTGGCCAACCTCAGAAGTTGACATGTCTCCTCCAACAAGCTGTATTTGGCATCATCTTCTCAGTGGCTGTTTCTTGTGTGTTGGCAAAAACCATCACAGTAGTTCTAGCTTTCATGGCAACCAAGCCAGGATCAAGAATGAGGAGGTGGGTGGGGAAAAAGCTGGCCACCTGCATTGTTCTTTCCTTTTCCCTTATTCAAACTGGCATTTGTACTGTGTGGCTGCTGACCTCTCCCCCATTCCAAGATGTAGACATGCACTCAATGGTTGATGAAATTGTACTGAAATGTAATGAAGGGTCTGTGACCATGTTTTACATTGTCCTGGGCTATATGGTCTTCCTGGCAATTGCCAGCTTCACAGTGGCTTTCTTTGCCAGGAGACTACCTGATAGTTTCAATGAAGCCAAGTTCATCACTTTCAGCATGTTGGTCTTCTGCAGTGTGTGGCTATCCTTTGTGCCAACTTACCTCAGCACAAAGGGGAAATACATGGTTATTGTGGAGATCTTCTCTATCTTAGCTTCCTGTGCTGGCCTTCTGGGCTGCATCTTTTCCCACAAATGTTACATTATTGTGTTTAAACCTGAGTTGAACAACAGGGAACAGCTCATAAGGACTAAAAACTGAAGAATTTAATAAATCTCTTTCCTAAACTGTAATTTGCAATCTGGACTTATCTTTGTTTGTTCAAGTATTTGTTTTTGTTTTTGTTGTTACTCAGATATTGTAGTGATGATATGGTGTTTATTATTATGTTGTACACAGCCTTGGGAGTTTATGGTATTGTAAGTGGCATGCTTAAATGGTTATAATAATAGAAAAATCAATCTTGAGCAGTTAATGTGGAAGCCCTGGGCTGTCCAGATGACAAGACCCCCTCTTGGCCTTGCTGAGGTAATACAAAAGAAAGCAAAACAATATACTTGGCACCAGTTTGGCTGCAGGAATTGCCAGAAGTAAATGTCTTCCCTCCCCCAAATGTAATGTTATTGTGTTGAAGCCTGAGCTGAACAGCCAGAAACAGTTCATTAGGTAAAAACATGGAAGAATTTGAATACCCCTGTCTTTTATGATGATTTGAAAGCTGGATATGTGTGTTTGATCTGCAATATATTTGTAAATGTTTTTCCAACATAAAGTTTTTTATACCACTCCCCCTTGCTGAAAACTTGAATTGGAAAATTGAATCAATATTTCCTTAAAAGCAGGCTCAGCACTTGTCGCTTGCAAGTTCTGGATCTGCCTGCAGGTCTCAGTGGCTTTGTGACATCGGCACCCTTTTTGTTGGTCACCTGTGCAGCTGTTTAGGCACTGCAAATACTGCAGTTCTGCTTTTGAACAGGAACCAACCTCAGCTCCTATGTCAGTATACTCTTGGCAACTAGGAGGGAATAGCATTGCTGATCATTCAGGAGTGCAAGTGGGAGCCAGTGGTGGGAGAGAGAAATGTCACGTAATACAATTCTCACCAAGTAGAAGCATAAGGCGCAGAACTGTTTTTGATTGGCAATCCTGTGCTTTTAATTGTTTCACATTAGTTTATGGTGCAACATGTGCATGCTATTGAGCATTTTCATATAAATATAGTTACAGGTAGTAGGGTTTATTGAGAACCCTGCAAGACAAAAAACCTATGAGCTCATTTGTATTGCAGAAGCACAGCAAGAGTATTAGGCAATAAAACCTATTTCAGAGAACTGAATGGGGCTGGGAATCCATGTGGACATATTGGGCTGCTTTAGTGCTAGCAAATAATGAAATACCTATAGGAAGATATGTGCAGTCAGTCCCTGTATGCCTCTCTCACACTTCCCCCCAACAACAGCACTGTGATATATGTCAAAGTGTGCTTAACTGGGAGAGGGGATTTTACCCTCCCTTTCCAATAATTTAAAAAGAGGTGGTTTGCTCCCTTCCCTTCTTTGTAGGGACAGGAGGGGACAGGGAGACATAAGCAAGTAATTGCTGTGATATGTGGTGATGTACAAGCAGTGGGTGGGGAATGAGTTCATGTCTCTTTGCACAGACTACAACACTCAATGTGTTTTTTCAAGGAGGCCTGCATTGTCATCAAGCTTCTATAATTTGTTTTATTGTTCCAGATTGCATCCTAATATTTCTGGCGTCCCCCTTCTTTGTTATTCATTCCAAACATAATCATCAATTTCTTCCAAGCTAATCATGAGTGAAAACTTTTGTTCAGCTGTGAAAAACATGTTTTCTTCAGCATTCCATAGGGAATCGTCATATCTGAATGTTTGATTTCCTTCTTCTTCAGTTATCGAAAGCATTGCAATATTAATCTCTGGTGGAGTTTCAGTGGCCACGAGTAAAATAAACTTCAATGATTAAGAAGAATGTTATAAATATGCCTGGTACTATTTAGAGATAAGAGTAGGAACTGGAATAAGGCCAGTATCTAAAGGTTTATTCTCTGATACTTTTGCATTACATGACTCAAGATTTAGATCTGTGAACCAACTACCATTAGAGGAATCTCTAAGCATAGACACTCTGAGTTTAGAAAATCTGCATGTAGAGGGGGAAGTTGCCCTTCTACTGAAGAAGATGGTTGTTTTAGTGTTCTTGTTCATAGTATTCTTTTCTCAGATGCTATGCAAAGCTCATACTGTGAAATGTAAGGTTCATGGTCCACATTATCCACAACACATGTACCATCAGCCAGGAGACATTATCATTGGTGGCATTGCAACTTATGGTGGTTTCGTGAATTATTTATTAACTTTCACTGAAGATCCCCCACCAGGATTACTTGATAGCTTTTTGTAAGGACGGGAAAATTTGCTTATATTTTTATCCTTGTGTTTGTACCTGGCAAGACAAACTCTTAACAGTTTATTCTGAAAACAATGGGCGATGATGATGATGATTTCTTATCCACCCTTCCCCATAAGGTCCCAGGGCAGGTCACAATAATCCAAAAACACATTCTTAAAAACAACTAAAACAGATTATGATCATGAGTGAAAGTAGAAGGAAATAAACACTTATTTTCTGCACAGGAGAAAGTCAGGGTAAAATGTATTTAAGCCTTTATATTTTATTTCACTTCCACATTTTCTTTCTCCTCATTTCAGTTATTTCTTCGAATGATTCTGTGATGCTCAGAGGTCATCTGTGGTTTCTCTTAAGGCTCTGAATTCTTGCAACATTTGTTTCTTTGTATAATATTGGCCATACATAGGACATGCATTTTAACATTATGGGAATCATTCCAACCACAAGTTTCACAACCACCTTCATATATTCCTGATTCCTGGTCTTAAAACATATCCTCTTTTGCTGGCTATATTACATTTCCTTTTCTTGTTTCCCCAAAAATGTCTTCGTAAGAAAGTAGGTGATAGAGACATATAATGTAAAATGAGAATTTGGAATACATGTATGTGTGTATTAATATTTGAATGTTCCTGGCTCCTATTAGTAAACTCAAATTTATATTCTCACTCATATTAGCATACATTCCCTACATACTAATCAGTAAATATACAGTTGTGTTCTTAAGCTGAGCTCTGAAAATGTTTGGCTGTGTCTCTGCTGAGTTCAGCCTTGTAGCCATTTGAAGGATACTCGTCAGCTCTCTGAGTTGAAGAACCTTCATTCTTCAAGTGACACTGGAAAACAGATGAGCTTAATTTCTCCAGATAGATACAGCATATGCCTTAGTCTGTGCCTGGTTCATTTTGCATAGGCACCACAAGCACACCCATCAATTTGGACTGTTAGCAGCTGCAGTAAGAATAAATCACCAGAACATAAAACAATGTCCTGTTGATTGTTAAATTGCTTTTATTTGATTTATTTTATTTTAATATCGTTATTATATCATTCCCACTCTGAGATTGCTCTTGGTAATAAAGGGTGTGTGTGCAAATGGAACTGCAAATGCTATGTCAATCTGTGGCACAGTCTCATATTTAACTTTGTCCTAGATAAAACCATCCCCTCTGGAGGCAGAACCTATAAGTTCCCTCTCATGGATCCTTGTTCAGGTGGATAGGTATAAAAGGTCTCCATTGCTAATCTTTAACTACTAGCTGCCTGGAATAGAAGTTCTATGGTGAATAATATAATGAAGAAGGTGCAGGACACAGTGGAATTATCTTTAATTTTTGATGCAGAATGCAACTATTTTTATAGTGTTGTGACAAAGAATTACCAGCACATCTTGGCCTTGGCGTATGCAGTAAAGGAGATAAATGAAAACTCTCAGATACTACCGAATGTCACTTTGGGCTTCCACATCTATGACAGCTATTTCAATTCTAAGAAGACCTATCATGCCACAATGCTACTTATGTCCACACCAGAGAGGTTTGCTCCCAACTACATATGTGGCATCCAAAGTAATCTAACAGCAGTGATCGGGGGACTGGACTACCGAATTTCTGGTCTTGTGGCAGATATCTTGCATATATATAAGGTTCCACAGGTAGGGATTATGTGCCTGTATGGATGTGCAGACGATGGGATTTAATCCTTTTAAATGCCCCTCAGATCCTTGAATTTCAAATAATATGATGGGTGAGATACATAAGCATTATAGCATGTCTACAAAAAAGTAACATTTATGTCCTTATTGATGTTCAAATAATTTTTATCCCTTTATCTCTCTTTTATGAATGGGAGCTTATTCCGTAAGGTTAATGGTATCCTAACACAATTAAAATAATGGTAAAGACCCAAACCATTCTCCTCCTCCTCCTCCTCCTCCTCCTCCTCCTCCTCCTCCTTCTTTATTGAATTGATATACTGCCCTATACCCAGGGGTCTCATATAAAACATATTTAAAAAGTTCAGATTAAAATATCAGTGCAACCAAACATATGTAGTTGTGTGTGTGTGTTTATTGTGTGTGTGTGCATGCATGCACATGGATGCACATACTTCTTTATTTTATTTGTGGCTTAGGTCATTGTAACTATAACATATTTCCTGGGTTATATCTAACACTAGTCATAGTCAGAGTAAAGTAACTGAAATCAATGGTTTTAAGCTGATTTCAACATGGGTTATCAATGGTTATCACACCTTCTCCATTTTAAATTTACTGTTATTATTTTAGAAAAATATAGAAAATAATATAATATAGAAAATGAATCAAATGCTTTAATTGGTGCATAATTTAGTTAATGCATAAGTAACTAAGTGTAAAGCTACGTGATTGAAAAAGCAGAGTCTCTGTGCAATGTCAATATGAATATCCCATTCAGTGTTTGAAGCCCTTAACATTCTTAATCTATGGGCATAAAACACTGAAAGAATAGGAAGGTGGGCTTTAAGACTTATATAGCCATAGTACTTAATATAGACGTTCATTGTACAAGTAAATCACAATGTATGTCTGACTTTAGCTCAATTACCTTTAGGCACTTGGATAATAGACACACACACACAATTAAAAAGGGAGTAGAAAGGGGCTGGGGTTCTGGGGAAAATGACTTTGGCACTGCCACCTGCCACAGACCCCAATGTGTTTTAACTATGCACATTTTTGGCTTTATGTGCATGACCCATTATGTAACCCACGTGTAAGATAAATAAAATAAAATAAAGGTACATAAGGAGAGTCTTGCTAGATCAAACCATGGACCTCTCTCACACACAGAAGAGCACAAGCATGACTGCAATACCTTCTGTTATAGGAGATCTAGTATACCTGGAAGAAGTATTTCTTTACTGATCTTCTAATTCAAAACGTAATGTGAGAAGCGATTTGAATATCCTGTCTTCTGAGTTTACACCGCACATCATCAAACAATGAAGGAAGCTCTAGATATGACCCAAACTGAAATTTGGTTCATTTTAAAGTGTATATCGTTACACCCATACACATCTAATCTTTCTTGAAAATCTTTTGTCTCTGACTGCTAAGGTCAAATATTTGTGACAGAGAGGAAGTTTGGAGAGAAATAGTCCCCTCTGATGTTTCTACCCCCGATATAAACCAACTTGACAACCTTAGCATAAAAATGAAGCATCCCATCTTTAACATATTGTAATAACATTCCCATGTCTGTTGCAAACAGTGTATCTTAGTGAATTTTGTAATCTGAGTTCTTCAATAAACTGTTTAAACGTGACTACTAGTGTCACCCTTCTCAAATTTCCCCTTAGCTTCTCTATGGCTCTGCTCCAGAGATGGAAGATAAAACCACAGGAGCTTCCTTCTACAAAATGACCCCTGAGGAAACCCTTCAGTACACAGGGATTCTTTCTTTATTACTGCATTTCAGGTGGACGTGGATTGGAATCGCTGCAATGGATAATGATAATGGAGAAAGATTTCTGCAAATTGCAGTTCCACTGTTTTCCCAGAATGGTATATGTTTTGCCTCCATTGAAAGAGTTCCTATGAAAATTGCACTCACTGAATTTAATGACCTGCTAACATGGGGAGCAAAAATACGTGACAAACTCATGGATAGCAAAACCAATGTAGTAGTGTTCTATGGAGAGTGTAACTCCATGGTATATTTAAGATGGCTCCCATATTTATCGGAACAGAAAAATGCAACAAATTTACTAAGTGGTAAAGTGTGGATTATGACAGCCCAGATGGAACTCACATCATTTCTCTATCAAAAAGACTGGGACACAGAAATAATCCATGGTTCTCTTGCCTTCACAATTCACAGCAGTGAACTACCAGAATTCAAACCATATATTGAGAGCAAAAATCCTTCTAGCACAGAAGGTGATGGTTTTATCAGGGACTTCTGGCAGCAGGCCTTTGCCTGTGTATTCCCAAACACTGAGGCAGATGGGAAAATTTGCACAGGGGGAGAGAATATTGACAGTCTTCCAGCACCATTTTTTGAAACAAGCATAACTGGCCACAGCTACAACATCTACAATGCTGTCCATGCTGTGGCCCATGCTTTACATGCCATGACCTCATACAGAGTCAAATACAGCAAAATAGCACAGGAGGGACGACTGAAGCCTCAGACACAACAGGTGTGGCAGGTACTGTCCTCCTGAATATGCTCCTATGGCAATGTATAATATTTTAGGTATTGAAATAGGGCCTACCCAGTATAGTAAGTTGTCTCCCAAACTCTTCTTGTGCACACATTTACTTTCCCCTCATCTCCAAACACTCAAGAAACGCCTCTCTTTTCACCCCTCACGTGCTTCCCTTGTTGAAACTCTGTCCTTCAGCCACTCCCCATACTGCTCCTACCCCATACCTTCCTTCAGTCCTTTAATGTATTAGTTCTGGGGTCAGCAAACTTTTTCAGCAGGTGGCCGGTCCACTGTCCCTCAGATCTTGTAGGGGGCTGGACTATACTTTTTTGGGGGAAATGAACAGATTCCTATGCCCCACAAATGACCCAGAGATGCATTTTAAATAAAAGCACACATTTGACTCATGTAAAAACATGCTGAATCCTGGACCGTCCACGGGCTGGATTGAGAAGGCGATTGGGCCGGATCCGGCCCCCGGGCCTTAGTTTGCCTACTCATGTATTAGTTGAATGTAAAAAGACTTTTGTATGGCTGGCATGTTGCCTAATGTACAAAATTACCCTGCCCACTTTTGACTCTCACTCTGCCTGTTTTGTCCTTAGTCTCACTCACCACTGGCTTGCGGCCCGAGTAAAGTTGCCCATGAGACTGAAAATGGTTGCCTATTCCTGCTGTATAGTATGGTGGGGTTTTTTGTTTTTTTTAGTTAGCTTCTCTGATTGCATGTCGACATATCTGAGTTATTAGCAGCCAACTGTTGATGTCAGCTGTGGGTTATAAGTCAAATCGGAACCCTTCCTTGAGACCTGTGGATTGTAAATAGCAATCTGTAGCTGGGATGGCAGTCACCCTTTCTTTAGTTCTCATTCCTCTTCCTGCCTTTGGACCTACTGTTTCAGCCAACCAAATTTTTCTGGGTTCTGCTTCCCAGTGCATTCTCTTTAGTTAACATGCTGAGAAATCAAATTCTAAATTTAAGCTCACTGGTTATTTTATTAATCGTCCCCTATTCAAAACTGTTCAGGAAACCTTTAGTCTGCTGCCGTTAGACCTTCGTCTGAAAATCCCAAACTCTTTCCTTTTCCATCTAGCTCCATCATTTTTTGAGACGTGTTTCATTTAACAACAGTGCTGGTGACAAAATTGCCTTTGATCATAATGGGCAGTTACTAACTGGATTTGATTTTATCAACTGGATTGTTTCCTCAAACCAAACCTTTCACAGGGTGCAAGTGGGGAGTGTGGATCCAGAGGCTGTTCCAGAGAAAGCCTTCACCATCAATGAAGATACCATAACCTGGAACAACGGGTTTAACCAAGTATGATCCATTTTGGGGGGGCAGTTTCAGGAATGTCCCATTGTTGAATGAGCCCCGGCTCTCTGCATGAGTGTGTAAAGTAAATGTCATGGTGAACGCCAGTAGGAATGTTCTTGAATCAAAGTGCAACATTGTATGAATTGATGAATTCTTGGAGTTACAAAACATTCTGTCCTTGATATTCTGCTGTTTCTTTCAATAACTGAGATATTGATGGAGGGAAACTAATGTATTTATTTATTTATTTATTTATTTATACATATATACATTATTTATATGTATATAAATATTTATATATTTATTGCTTGGATTAGAGGAAAAGAAACACATTTGAAACCCTTCCTATGAGCCAGAACCACAGGACACTTTCACCATCAATCATATGTTTTTGCTCCATTTATTTCTTGACAATGTCTAGTTGAACTTAAGATGGGAATGGATATCATCACATTCAGTATTCCCATGATTGTATCTCATGTCAGGCAAATAACACTGCACTGAAAGGAGCTTGCAACAGGGATGAGTCTTTTAAAAGAGGCCCCGTGGAACATGTGTACTCTGTATCCAGGGGGCCTCTTTTAAAGGACTCACCCTGTAGATAAACCAAAATGCAATAGTCATAACCAAGTGTGTAAGCTGCATCACTGAGAAAAATGTGAAACCTTCTTTTCTGCCATGTGCTCAAAAGAATAGCACCAGGGTGCTCTATATTATCTACAGTGATGTATGTGGTCCACATAAAGTTGTCTCTTTAGGGGAAAATAAGTACTGGCAATTCCCCATTATGCATGTTTGAGTCACACACAACTGTCTTGATGTGTGCTGTCACGAAATAAATAAATAATTTGATTCGAAGCTGGAAATGGTGCAAAAGGGCAAAAATGGCACACAGAATGTCTTGAAATCCCAGGAGCCTTTGCACTGACCTTTGAGGAGAGTTAGATTTTAAGAAAGGAGGTTTGGCAGACATTTGTAGGTTTGGGGCAGAGTTTGGCAGAGTATGGCAGAGTTTTGGGAGGATTTGGGGGGATAGATTTTTCTAAGAATTAAAAATAATAATTTTACATGTTGTGTGTTGCATCAGCCCCATTCAACTTGGCCAGAGGTTAGGGAAGATAGGAGCTGTTCCTCAACAACTCTTGGAAAGTGGCACTTTGGTTACCTCTGGTGCAGAAGACCTTCCAGGGGTCTTCTTCTTCCAGAAGAATGCCTTATAATCAGCAAGTCAACTTTGGGCAACAAAGTTTTAATATATAGATAGATAATGGAGTACTATCTTCATTCTTTTAACAAATGCCAGAAACGTTGACTCCATTCATACATGGCTACACAGTCTCTTCTGTAGTTCACAGTGTATAGACAGGTGGAAAGCCCCCAGAAGTGTGAGAATTTGAAGCTGTTTCTTCTTCTTCTTCTTCTTCTTCTTCTTCTTCTTCTTCTTCTTCTTCTCCTCCTCCTCCTCCTCCTCCTCCTCCTCCTCCTCTATGGATTAGGCACAGCCACTTTCTGTATGTTGTGAGAGTTGCCACCCTGGTTCAAGCAAGAAAGTGAAGGAGGGAGGGCAATTTTGCTGCTATGATTGCATACCTTGTCCAGAAGGGAAGATTTCAGACCAAGAGGGTAAGATATATGTAGATAGATGATAGATAGATAGATAGATAGATAGATAGATAGATAGATGATATAGATAGATGATAGATAGATAGATAGATAGATAGATAGATAGATGATAGATAGATAGATGATAGATAGATAGATAGATAGATAGATAGATAGATAGAGATAGATAGATGATGGATTGATAGATGATAGATAGATGATAGATGATTGATAGATAGATAGATGATAGATAGATGATAGATTAGGCTTCAAATGCCATGACCCAAGGTTCTTTGGGGGACTGTATGCTTTAAAATTATGCTGTGGATGTGAAAACAGTCCTTAGAGGAGACAAAAGTAAAAAGAAAAGAAAAGAAAGAAATTATTAATGGTACTGATGTTTTCAGTGATGAGCTCACAAGTTCATGGCCATAGACCTCTCCTCATTTTACTCATATGTAAAGACCAGTTGTGGGTTTAAGCTCATGCAGGGAGCCCCGACATATACAGAAAGTTCCCTGCTGTAGACAATATGATCGTATTGGAGAGGGAAAGAGATGGTTTCATAGTTTTAAAATGGAAAAAAGAGAATACACTGTGATGTCACTTGGTTCTTCCTTTGAACACTGCTTTGATGCTACTGCTGATGCAGGGAATGGTGACCTCACCTTGCTGCTTTACATCTAACACGTTCTAAATAATATTTCAAAATTTTATCAAAGAATTTCTTCTATAATTTACATAAACAAATTTTACCAGTATGAAAGAAATCATCTATTCGTATGCTTTATAGTCCATGGTATGTTTATGAGTTCATGAGTTCTTTGCCCACTAGTCATGTGGGAAGGCTGGACATGCCTTCAAAATTATGCAGAGAGCCTCTACTCTTATAGAAAGCTCTCTGCTGCAGATGGTATGATCAGTACAGTAGTGATGGTTGGGTCATGCAGGAATAAACTGACCACAACAAAACCCCCTTTTCAGCAATTTTGCCCTCTATATGTGAGCAGAGTAAGGTGTGAAGAGGTCTTGTTTCTTTTTGTTTCAGATATGAATGACTGTAATAAATGCACAGATGAAACATACCCAAGCAAGAATCAGGATAAATGCATTCCCAAGATTGTAACCTTCTTATCTTATGAAGAACCTTTGGGGCTCAGTCTAGGCTGCATTGCTCTTTCCTTTTCTTTGGTCACAGCTCTGGTGCTGGGGACGTTTATGAAGCACCATGACACGCCCATCATTGTTGCCAACAACCGGCAGCTCACTTACACTCTCCTCGTCTCCCTCCTGCTCTGCTTCCTTTCTGCATTGCTATTCATTGGCCAACCTCAGAAGTTGACATGTCTCCTCCAACAAGCTGTGTTTGGCATCATCTTCTCAGTGGCTGTTTCTTGTGTGCTGGCCAAAACTGTCACAGTGGTATTGGCTTTCATGGCCACCAAACCAGGTTCCAGAATGAGAAAGTGGGTGAGGAAAAGTCTGAGCAACTCTATTGTTCTTTGTTTTTCCCTTATGCAGGCTGGAATCTCTACCACATGGTTGGCAACTTCTCCCCCCTTCCCAGATGTGGACATGCACTCTGTGACTGAAGAAGTTGTCCTGGAATGTAATGCAGGGTCTGTAACCATGTTTTACAGTGTCCTGGGCTACATGGGCTTCCTGGCGATTGCCAGCTTCACTGTGGCTTTCTTTGCCAGGAAACTACCTGATAGTTTCAATGAAGCCAAGTTCATCACTTTCAGCATGTTGGTCTTCTGCAGTGTGTGGCTATCCTTTATTCCAGCTTATATGACCTCTAAGGGCAAATACATGGTTGCTGTGGAGATCTTCGCTATCTTAGCCTCCAGTGGTGGTCTTCTGGGTTGCATCTATCTTCCAAAATGCTATCTTATTGTGTTGAGGCCTGAGCTGAACAACAGGGATCATCTAATAAGGAGAAAATTGTGAAGACTGATGAAAAGGAAAGTTGTGTCGATTGAGCTTTCAGCAGCTCTTCTTGAAATTCAGAAGCCCTTATATAGAGTGTGGAACTCTGTGCTCACCATAGATGGACAAATCTGTCATTTCCAGTTGTTTAACCTTCCCATTTTTTGAAGGACAGCCATTCATATATATCCCATGCCATTCTTTCTAAATGCAATATTTCTTCTCAATCTCTGTGATTCTGTTCACTCATTAGTTATATTTTTTAAATAAAAACTTTATCGCTGGGGAGGGTTCTGATTTGCACTACAACAAAGCTGGAGTAAATTAGTTTCAAAGCACTATATCCCTAGTTTTTATTGTTCCAATCCCAATCAGCTTTCATGCAACATGGAGGAATTTAAAGATGCTCTGCTGCATGTTTCCCCTCTTTGGTCAGGTATCAGTAAATTCAGTAAACAGCACTGAAGAAAATGAAGCAGTAGACTGCAATGTGTAAATGTGGGATTTAAGTTCCTTTTCACCCCACCACTGTTCTACCAAATCTATAGAAACCGATTTCTGCCCGCTCCGCCCCCCATATATTTTATTTGTGTCAGCCATCAGCCATAGCAATAAAACAACAATATGATATACAAAGAATAGAAATACAAATAAAAAGTTGATTATATAAAATATATTTTAGGGTTTTGAATCAATAGTCAAGTAGCGGATCTTATTCTAATTGCCCCAGCTAAAAACCTTGCAACCTTTTGTGTCACCTGCTCATCTTGATCTGCCAAGAGAAAGGATCAGGGGCGCCGACTTATAAAAAATATTGGGGGGGCCCATACCGGGGTCCTGCCGCTGGTTCGCTCGGGTAGCCGGGAGAACGCAGTTCGAGGTGGCGGTGTTGGGGAGAGACCCTCGCTCAGGGCGCCACGAGACTTGGCGGCCGGCGGCCTATCTGGGGGGGTTTGGAGCGTATTTCGGCGGAGCGATTGGGGAGGAGGGGGCTTGTTGCCGGATTCTTCAGCTGAGCCGGAGATCCGCTGCTGGGGGTCCCTGGGCCGAGTTGTGAGCACGGCCTGCTGAAGGGAGATCCAGCCGATTGCGCGACGGGGACGGCCGGGGGTCTCTGGCTAGGGCGCGCGGCTGGCTGGCTGGCGAGGGAGCAGGTGGGGAGGAGGCGGGGGTCCTCACTCTCTTAGGAAACGCACCCGCACGCCCGATTGCCATGAAGTCCGAAGGGGGCGTGTGTGGAATTAAAAAGCAAAAACGAGATACGGGCAGGGCAGGCAAAGAGTTTTCCGCAAGAGGATGGAGGGCAGGTTGAAGAGAAAATCACTCAGGATGAGACAGTCAAATCAGCCATGATAAAATGGGCTCAGGATATTGGGTATAACATCATGTTTGAGGACTGGGAAAGGTTATGGACCACCGGAATGAAATTCAGGCATGTAATGCCTTGAAGGAAAATATTATGAAAATGATTTATAGGTGGTACATGACCCCAGTCAAGCTTGCAAAAATATATCACCTGTCTGATAATAAATGTTGGAAATGTAAGGAGGCTGAAGGGACATTCTTTCACCTCTGGTGGACTTGTCCAAAAGTGAAGGCCTTCTGGGAAATGATCTATAATGAGTTAAAAAAGGTATTTAAGTATACCTTTCCCAAGAAACCAGAGGCCTTCCTCTTGGGCATTGTTGGCCAGAAAGTGTTAAAGAAGGATAGAACTTCCTTTATGTATGCAACTACAGCAGCAAGAATACTTATCGCAAAATATTGGAAGACACAAGATTTGCCCACACTGGAAGAGTGGCAGACGCAATTGATGGACTACATGGAACTGGCTGAAATGACTGGCAGAATCCGAGATTTGGGAGAAGAAACAACGGAAGAGGACTGGAAAAAAATTAAGGACTATTTACAAAAACAATATAAGTTGTATGAATGTTAAAAATTTAAACGATTCGGAAACTATAGCTTCAGCAATTAGATTTGGGAAACAGGAAATTATATTTTAAGTAAGAAAAGGTCAAAATCTAAGGTAATACTATGTTTAATTTAAGATATAAGTAACTGATGAAAAGTATGTTAAATTTAGAGGTATAGTATTTGAAAAGTACAAAATAAGGTACGAAACAATGTAATAATTTGCTGATATCTTTATTATAAAGAATGCAGGGTAAGGGAGATGCGAGGAAGTCCAGTTAGTTATATAAAAAATGTGTTGAATGGTTGGTTTTCTTTTCTTCTTTTTCTTTTTTTCTTTTTCTTGTTCTTTTACTTTTTTCTTCAGTGTATGTTTCTAACTTTGTATTTTTAATAAAATATTTATTAAAAAAAAGAGAAAATCCTTTCGCTTTTCTGGGGCGCAGGGAAGTCTCAGAGCCAGAGGTTGGGGAAGGGACCCCCTTTGCTCTGCCCTCTTCTCCCATCTTAGATTCGCATGGGGGTCCCTGCCCGAGCTTGCCTGGCCACCGGGCCACACAAGGGCCGCGCTCTACGCGGCGCACCTTGCTAGCCGCGCAGCTGTCCTCCGCGGCTGCGGAGCGGCCCTGCGCCGGTGCCCAGCCCCTCTGGGCGCCCGCTGCGCTGCCAATGACAAGCGGGTGACATCGCGGGCGGGGAAGGCATCGCTTTCTTTCCCAATCCTTCATCCTCCCAGTCTTCCAGCCCTTTTTTGGGTTGGAAGCTCGTCTTGTTCACCCTTCTCCTTTCTTCACCCTGCGCGCAATTTTCCTCCCTCGTCTCCCTCCCCATTTCTCCTTCCTTCCTTCCTTCCTGACTGACTGACTGACGGGCTTGGGCTCGGGCTCATGCTCGGGCTCGGGCTTCGGGTCGGGCTCAGGCTCAGGCTCGGGCTCGGGCTCGGGCAGCCACAGCGTCGGCGGTGTTGGCGATCGGCGGCGCGGGGGGATGGCCCTCCCGGGGGAGCCGGCGCTGCTCAATGGGGTTGCCAAGGAGACAGGCCGGCCGCCCCCCTTCCCCGGCCCGGCGCCCCCCGCCGCGCCGGTGCCCGTTATCGAGCTGGTGCGCGCCGGGCGCCCTATAAAAGCCGCGGACGCGCCCACCGCCGCCCGAGATTATTGGGGCGGCTGAGCCCCCCCCAAACGAATTTTTGAGGGGGCTCGGGCCCCCTCAAGCCCCATGGAGTCGGCGCCTATGGAAAGGATAGTGTGGCAGTGGCTGGGCAACCCATAATGGACAATAAAAAGGGGTGATAACCTCATTCCTCAAGTCTTTAAAAAGAGTGCAAGCCAGAAGGACATGTGTCACTGATTCAGTACTGCCATCTCCACAGGAACATAAGCGTTTTTCGTGTGGAAACTGTTGAAATTGTCCCTCAAGTACAGCCAAGGGCAATACATTCAACCTTGTGAGAGTAAAAGCGCATCTATGTTTTACAGTTGCTAGGTTATGCAGATAGGGTGCCAGAGAGTCAAATGGGAAGGTGGAAAATAGTCATACCATGGGCAAAATTTCCTTATTGTGGCCAAGTTGTTCTAGCGCTCGATATCATTTAGGCACAGACAAATTAGACTGATTGCTTTACTAAAACCCAAAGTGAGTAGCTGTTGTGGTGATAAGCCACAAGAGTGAAGTTTTTGATACACAATTTTAGACCAGGCACTCTTGTGACAATCTTGCAGCACTAGGGATATTAGACCGGAGGGATTTGAGTTTAGGCAAAGCCAATAGTTAAGTGTCCTGTGCCAGATCGGTAATTCTACCGAGGGAAGATTAGCCTCTAGGTGCAATGATGCATTTGGGGCACAGGGTGGTACTTGATACTAAAAAAAAACTTTTAATCCACCAGTACCTGTGGTAATTTAAGTGTGGTTCCAAAAGAGCATAGACACCTCTTTTTGAAAGTGAAATAATCAAATATTTATTTCAATTTTACAAAACAATTATTTAAAAATGGATAGTTATGTTTAATGAAAAGGATACAATGTAAAAACAACCACTCTCAATTCAGTTATGATTCAGAATGTTTAATAGGCTGCTGTTTCTTTAACAAAAAGGGGGATAGCTATGAGAGTTTCATTCCCCACAATTCAGATCCATAGCCAATTACACTGACTCAACTCCATTTAACACCGTGTTCACTAGGTCCTGATAACTGCACTTGCAAGTCTTCTCATAAAAAAAAAACTTAATTTAAATATTTATTCTAATAAACGTCATTTTGTATGCAGTTTTTACTAATATACTCATGGGGGGGAATCCCCTATTTTTGTTGTTGTTATTTTTGCTAACATATGTATTTTTAAACAGCTTTCGGTTCATTCTATACAACAAAGTGTATAGGAAGAAGGGTTTCTTCCTGCAGGCTTCTTCTTCTGGAGGCTGATTTCTTGAAACCCTTTTTGATTCCCTGTATTCTAGATGTTCTTAACTCTTCTTTTTCATGTTTTCAAAAATTGTTTAACTGGAGGCCTTACTAAAACCTTAAGTAAAAGCATGGGCTGTTGGTGGTTGGGAGGCATTTGTCTGATGCCTTGCTATTTTCTTAATACCTAAATGCCATAGTATTCTACACAGTATAAGGAGTAGCTTAATAAAGTTAAATATCAATAAAAGAGCTGTTCAATTGAGGCAGCAAGGGTAAAAACAAGCTACCATCCAGCTGGTGGGAGCAGGGAAATTTGGAAGGCAGGGTTCAGTTGCCTCCATTCCCTCTGAGAGTACAGGCTGCATCCCAAACTACCCCAACTCCTGGTGTTGTGGAAAGTCCATTTTAATTATGCTTGCAGCTTACAATGGAAAAGCAATGACTGGGTCATGCTAGGAACAACCCATGTGGCTCATCGATCCCTGTAGTTTTGAAAAGAAGGCTACTCCTATCATGAAAGAAGTTACTTTTGTCTCTAGCTCCAGAGCACAGCATTATTTCTGGTGTCATTTTTTTCTTGTATACCATTCCAAACACATTGTCAGATGTGACAAACATAATTTATTCAACAATTCCATTGGGAACCCCAAGAGTGGAACCCATGACCACCTCCCTCTTTAATTACTATCAAATGCCTAGTAATTCATTCTTCTTGTCTAGCTCCCTGTGGGATTCATGAGCCACAAACAAGATTTACAGCAAACACTGTTAAGCAAAGGCAACCAAGACTGTTATAAATATACCCAGCACCATGTGGGGCAGGGGAAAGGGACTGGTAGCAGAAACAGTCCTCCAGTGTGATCTCTAATAGTTTCTATTATTCACTCCAAGGCTCAAATAAAGAAGGCTGTTAGTCATCAAGACACTATATAGTGTTGTAAAAGAAAATAGCAGAATTTCCGTGTAAAAAATAAAATTATCCTTGTAGTGAGGATGGTGGTTTTAGTAGTCTTCCTGCTGGCACTGCTTCCTCACAAGTTATGGACATCTCATGCTGCTAAATGTAGGGTTTGTGGTCCACGTTACCCACAACACATGTACCATCGGTCAGGAGACCTCATCATTGGTGGCATTGCAACTCATGGTAGCTTTTTCGATAGTTCAATAGCTTTCACTGAAGACCCTCCACCAGCATTGCTTGAAGATTTCTTGTAAGCACTTATTCTTTATTTGTTTTAATCTCTTTGTATTTTGTCACTGAAATGAGCAGTGGTAGAACTACAGTCTATAAACAGTGGCTTCTTGTCTTAGATGTATAAAAAGGTAATACATTAATACAATGCTGAAATGGAACACACACCCCCAGGGGGATACATTTAAGCCTTTAGAAGTTATTTTATTTCTCTTCACTATATCTTTCATTGGCTGTGTTACCAAAATTTTGCTGTGATTTCTTTGTTCCATCATATCTCTCACTTCTTTCTATTCTCACACTTTTGTTCTGCTATCTTAGCATAAGGCATATTAGACTCATGTTATCAAGAAACCCTATTGTAAAGTGTAGCCCTTAGTGTTTAATGCTCAGAAACATCATTCTGCACATGATTGTGCAGTGCAAGTGTTTATGGAAGCATGGCAGAGGAAGTGAACAATGACACTAGATAGTCTCATGAACAGAAGGTGTAAGTGTAAAAAAAGGGGAAGGGTAGGAGAGCCTACTTAATGTTGGTTCAAGGAAAAAAGTACAAAGAGGGAGAATTTCCTTTGATGCCAAGAGCCAAGTTTAAGGCAAGTACTATTTGGTGAGAGAACCTCAGAAGAGATTTTAATTCACAAAATAGGCAGCAAAGTAAAGAGTGGAAATATAGGCTTTAAATTGTTTAGGATACACCTTTCCATGGGAGTTCCAAAATTGCCCTTTATAAAAGTTCCTTTCAAAGATTCCCTCTTCCCCAGCATAGGAAAAGACCACATGTGGAAAGTTTTTTTTTAAAAAAATGCTTACTTAACAAACTCTCCACAGGTCAAATTAATGTGCTGTTGCATATAAGAGTCAGAAATGCTGCACAGGGAGTAAGATGTGGCTTTATAACCAAATGATCAAAGTTTATAAATTATTGGTATAAGTACATGAAAATGGCTGGTGACAGCTGTGTGGCTGAGCTGGAGCAACCATCTCAGACGGCATTGCGTGCTGAATTCTCAGGTAGACTGGGGAGAGGAACAAAGGCTTGATTACCTATTTCCTCCTCAGGCAAGGGGAAGTGACAAAGCTACTTACCCCCAAGGTAAGGGGAAGTGACTCACATGTTAGCTAGGAGAACAATCAGTTACTTATCAACTAGTTAAAGCTCAGAGACTGTCCTTCTTGTTTCTCTAAACCTTCAGTGGAATCTTCCAGTTAAACCTTTCACCATTACACAGGCATTCCCATTTTCAGTGTGAATTAAACCAATTGTACTTACAAAGTGCTTCATCTATTGTTAGGCTCTCTGCTTTCTGTCCAAGCAGTCCCAATGGGCAGCACCTACCACTGCTCCTGGGAAACAGAAACAAACCACAGCTTGCTTTTGTATATGCAGGCTGGGCACAAAATCACAATTTGTCATCTCACAATTTGGCTCGAGGCGGTAATAAAATAATAATAATGAGGAAGAAGATTCAGAACATAGTGGTTTATTATTATTATTTAGGTGTGGAATAGTTTGATACAGAATGCAACTTTCATTCTAGTGCAGTGCCAAAGAATTACCAACACATTCTGGCCCTGGAATTTGCAGTGAATGAGATAAATGAAGACCCTCTGATCCTACCCAATATCACCTTAGGCTTCAACATCTATGACAGCTATTTCAAGGCAAAGCAGACCTACTATTCTACAATGCTACTTTTATCTACATTGGAGAGATTCGTTCCGAACTACAAATGTGACATCCAGAATAAGCTGACTGCAGTGATTGGAGGACTAGACTCCAAAATCTCTGTTGCAATTGCAAATATCCTCGATATCTATAAGATTCCACAGGTAGGTAAGGCACACATGCTCATTTGTATGTGGGAATAGTGTATAATTAATATTATTTATTTATTTATTTATTCATTCATTCATTTATTTATTTCAGATATGTATATAATGGTTAATGCTTGGATTTTTTATGGATGTACATAAATAATAATCAGAATTAGAATTCATCATAGAACCAAAAACATTGCTTTTCATGCTTTTAAATGTTTTGTGGAATAGAAAAGATTTCAAAGTGCAAAGGAAGCACATCAGGGACAGAGCAAGAAGGGAGGTCCACTACCCAAGTGTTGGGGGAATTTAGGGGTTCAAGCCCAATGTCTTTGGCTGCCTGGAACAGTCAACAGAATCCAGACACCAGTTTTTCATAAAATGAGACATTTGTTTCGGCAGTGAGACATAGGTGGATACAATTGTGCAAGGTCTCCTGTTTGCAGGCATTGCACACCATAATACATTGCAGTAAACACAGGGTTGGACCACCAATGTACACATACATATTTATATCTTTTAAAAAATATTTGTTTCTGACTGATTGTGAAAGAGCATGAGTTCTGAGGAAATACACTAAGTTCTTTCCCCAACCATAAAAGGAATTTGCTTAGACCCTATTGTCTCTTGGTCAGCCCTGTATCTTTAGCATGGGATAATAACCACTGACTTTATGAGGTTGACGTACACTTTGTGTCTTAATGTCAGGGCTGGAGAACCTTTTTCAGCCAAAGGGTCTTATCTTCTTGTATGCAAAATTTTGAGGGCCACATGGTGGTGGTGGGCTGGGAAAGAATAAGAAGTCAGTGGGTCAATGAATGTAAAGTTTAACTTTGTAGTGTAGGCTAGTTTCGAGACAAAGAGGCATTATCATAGATTAAGGACTCACTCTAGCTAGGCAAAAACACTCATTGTAAGAAGCAGGGCAACTGGCAGGTGTGGCCTGGAGAGAGTTCTGAGACACAGATAAAGAGGCCTAGAAAGCTGCTTTTGGTGCCTAGGCCTGAGTTTCCAGACCAGCGGGTGGCGCTGTGGTATAAACCACAGAGTCTAGGGCTTGCCGATCAGAAGGTCGGTGGTTCGAATCCCTGCGACAGGGTGAGCTCCCATTGTTCGGTCCCAGCTCCTACCAACCTAGCAGTTCTAAAGCATGTCAAAGGGCAAGTAGATCAATAGGTACCACTCTGGCGGGAAGGTAAATGGCATTTCCGTGTGCTGCTCTGGTTCGCCAGAAGCAGCTTAGTCATGCTGGCCACATGACCCGGAAGCTGTACGCCAGCTCCCTCAGCCAGTAAAGCGAGATGAGCACTGCAACCCCAGCGTCGTCCGCGACTGGACCTAACGGTCAGGGGTCCCTTTACCTTTACACATGAAACTACAGCTTAAAAATTGCTATACTTATCTCTCCTTAAATCTTTGCCTCTGTTCAGCTTGTGTATGGTTCTGCTCCAGTGATGAACGATAAAGCCCCAGGACTTTCTTTCTTCCAGATGACCCCTAAGGAAACTCTTCAGTATTCAGGGATGCTCTCTTTATTACTGCATTTCAGTTGGATATGGATTGGGGTCATTGTTATGGACACAGACAATGGAGAGAGATTTCTGCAAATAGCAGTTTCACTGTTCTCCCAGAATGGTATTTGTTTTGCCTTCATAGAAGTGCTCCCCTTTTCAATTTCTTTCACTGAATTTGATGATAAGTTAGAACATGGGTCAAAAATACACACTAAAGCCATGAACAGCAAAGCCAATGTAATAGTGTTTTATGGAGAATCTAATGCTATGATGTATCTGAGATGGTTTCCATATCTGTCAAAAGAGGAACATGAGACAAATATATCAAGAGGGAAAGTGTGGATACTGACAGCCCAGATGGAGCTCACTTCATTGGCCTTTCAAAAGAATTGGGATACAGATATAATCTTTGGTGCTCTGTCATTCACAATTCACACCACTGACCTACCAGCGTTCAAGCCATTTGTTGAGAGCATCAGTCCTTCCAGGACAAAAGGAGACAGTTTTATCAGAGACTTCTGGCAGCAGGCTTTTGGCTGTGTATTCCCAAATACTGTTTTGGAGAGGGGAGATGGATATATTTGTACTGGCGATGAGAAACTGCAGAACCTTCCTGGAACGTTTTTTGAAGTGAGCATGACTGGTCACAGTTACAACATCTACAATGCTGTCTATGCTGTGGCCCATGCTTTGCATGCCATTGCCTTGTCTAGAGTGAAACACAGTGCAATAGTGGATGGAAGGGTTTTGAAGTTTCAGAATCTCCAGATGTGGCAGGTAGGGGCATGAACATCATCATATAACTTTGCATGGTATCTTAGGTCTTACAAAAGGCCTCCAGCATAGAAACCTATTCATCATATTCTTTGCATGGTATCTTAGGTCTTACAAAAGGCCTCCAGTGTAGAAACATATTCCTCACATTCTTCCTGTGCTCACATTATCATCACTCTTTCTCTCCAAATCATATTAAAGCTATAGAAAAGTAAAAGTATAGGGCATTTATAAACATGTGCAATTTATCAAGCACAAATACTTGGGGAGTTTTTTGGAGCTGCAAATGGAATAGCAACTTTGCTGCAGAGCTTGGCAATCCAAATGACATTCTGTAACTAGGCTAGGAGTAACCTTTCTGTAGCTGTGAGAAAAAGCTGTAAAAATTTATGGCATAATATGACTTTCTCAGATAGTTGGTGTTGGCTGCTGTCAAATTATTATAATTTATTATTTATTAAATTTGTATACTTTCCTGTACCTGTAGATCTCAGGGCAGTTCACAACATAGAATTACAATATTAAAAAAACCGCAAAATACATTCCCACACAAAACATTTAAAAAGGCATCGGGTGTCAATCAGCCAAAGGTCTGGTTGAAGAGGAATGTTTTTGCCGGGCACCTAAAGGTATATTAGCCAAACCTCCCTGGCAAGAACATTCCACAAACAGGGAACCACTGCAGCAAAGGCCCATTCTCATGTTGCCATCTTCTGGACCTCGCGTGGAGGAGGAACACAAAGAAGGGCCTCAGATGATGTTCTCAGGGTTTATGTGGGACGCAGGTGGTGCTGTGGTCTAAGGCACTGAGCCTCTTGGGCTTGCCGATCAGAAGGTTGGTGGTTTGAATCCCCGCGATGGAGTGATCCCCATTGCTCTGTCCCAGCTCCTGCCAACCCAGCAGTTTGAAAGCACGCCAAAAAGTACAAGTACATAAATAGTTGCAGCTCTGGTGGGAAGGTAAACGGCATTTCCGTACACTGCTCTGCTTTCAGTGTTGCACCAAAAGGGGCTTAGTCGTGCTGGCCATATGACCCGGAAAGCTGTCTATGGAGAAACACCGGCTTCCTCGGCCTGAAAGCAAGATTAGTGCCACAACCCCATAGTCACCTTTGACTGGACTTAACCATCCAGGGGTCCTTTACTTTTACCTTTTTACCTATGGAGAGAAGTGTTGAGGTATTGCGATCCTCAGAAATTAAATGCACTTTGAATTGGATCTGGAAACTAATTGGCAGCCAGTGCAATCAGGCCATATGCTCAAACCGTCTTGCTCCACTGAGCAACCTGGCCACTGATTTCTGCACTAGCTGAAATTTCTGAACCATCTTCAGGCTGTCTTTCCTCTTTGTGGTTTCTAAACTTACAGCATGAGCAGCCTACATTCATGTAATTTTGTGGATTCACATAGAGATTCCTCCATCCCATTCCATGGCAGCATTCTGCTGCCACAATTAGACCTTAATTTGCAAAATCCATCTCTAGACATTCTTAAATATCTATTTAAGATATTTGCCTTTTCTTTTCCAATCTAGCTCCATCAATTTTTGAGAAGTGTCTCATTTAACAACAGTGCTGGGAACAGGATTTCCTTTGACCATAATTTGGAATTATTAGCAGAATTTGATGTTATCAATTGGATAGTTTCCTCAAATCAAACCTTTCACAGGGTGAAAATTGGGACTGTGGATCCTGACAGACCTTCGGACCGAGTCCTGACCATAAATGAAGATGCGATCACATGGCACAAGTGGTTTAACCAGGTAGGATCTGACTGTTGGCAGCTCTGGAGATTTCCCATTTTTGAATAGTACTGCCTCTCTGCGTGGAAGTGCAAAGCAAATTTCTGTGAACGATCGTGAGCTCTCTTTTAACACTTATGTTAGAAACCAGCCTTCTATACTGCACAATAAATTTAAGCAAATTGGGTATCACCCAATCAGTTTTCCAAAATCTGTCAAATATCCGAGAAGTGAATGTGGATAAAAGTAACAGAATTATTATTATTATTATTATTATTATTTTAAAAAGTTATACAAAACAATGAACTTGTAAAGGAAAAAATAATATGATGCATTGGAGTATATTGAATATTATGTTAAACGGAAAGTTCTTAATCCTATTTGTAAAATACATTGTGTTTTAAATAAATATAATTTGAATTATGAAATACTGTTCATGGGCAGGCAGGGGTAATTTATTCTTATGTTTACATCTATACCTTAATCAATATTACTTTTGTTATACAGTTTGGCATGAAAAAATAAACAGCAACAAAAATAAACAAATAATGAGTTATAAATATAGGCATAATACTACAAAATATACAAGCTTTGAATCACAACTTGTAAGATTGAACCCATTCATACATGAATGAAATGCCTTCTTGCTATAGAGAGTCTTGGGGTGGGGGGACGGGGACTAAATATGTGCCATGTGGTGTAGTGGTTAAGAGCGGTAGTCTCATAATCTGGGGAACCGGGTTCGCGTCTCCGCTCCTCCACATGCAGCTGCTGGGTGACCTTGGGCTAGTCACACTTCTTTGAAGTCTCTCAGCCCCACTCACCTCACAGAGTGTTTGATGTGGGGGAGGAAGGGAAAGGAGAATATTAGCCACTTTGAGCCTCTTTAAAGGGAGTGAAAGGCGGGATATCAAATGCAAACTCTTCTAATAATTTCATACTATGTATTCTCATTAGGCACAGCCTCTTTCTGTCTGTACAGAGAGTTGCCACCCTGGTTTTAGGAAGAAAGGGAGGGAGTCGGAGGCATCTTGCTGCTATGATTGCATCCCTTGCCCAGTAGGAGAGATTTCCAATCAGGAAGGTATGAAATATATTATTTAGGTTTATCAAAGGAATGGGTGTCATTCAGAGGAGTATGCTTATACAGTAACTGTGAATGCTTCAAGGTTACTTTTTTTGTTCCTTGAGTGATAGGTTTTGTTAAATGGTTTGGTGAGCTGGATCTAAGAAGAAGCTGCTGCTTAGGGAGAATCTGGTCCATGTGGTATCATTTTGACCTGGTGATTGTAAAGAAATTAATTCAATTAAAATCGCAATGCATTATTAGTAGTGCTGCTCTGCTGATATCTCACCAAAGAAATCACCATTCAAAGATGTTATTGAGGTACACCTCAAAATCGGGATTCTTAAATTCGTGTTGCTCCTTGGCTATAAACTACAAATCGTCTGTTTTTTGTTTTGTTTTATTTTCAAAAGGAAAAGTACATAAACAAAGAAATTTGCAGCTATATTTTGCTTTAGCAGCTATCATTCATGTTTTGTGAATGGCACTGCAACATCCTTTTACTTCGGTCTTTCTTTAAACACTACTTAGATGCTGCAGGAGATGAACAAAAGTCCCCCCTTTAATGATCATGGTCCTTCTGCCACATTTAGGTTGGCACTGTAATCTCAGGCTGCTTAAAAAATCATTGGTTTTAGTACTAATGATGCTGCTTAATATCACTGAGGCTCTAAACCACATTTGAGAGTACCAGCACTGAACATATATGAATTTGTACAAACAGTTTTGACTGCGTGAAAGAAACATTTTTATGCATCATGTTGAAATGTTATGGTGTATTTGTAAAATCAAGATCTGGCTTTTCTATTTCAGACATGAATGACTGCATTAAATGTGCTGATGAAAAGTATCCAAGCAAAAATCAGGATTTATGTATTCCTAAGTCTGTAACCTATTTGTCATATGGGGGACTGTTAGGACTTGGCTTAACCTGTTTTGCTCTAGCCTTTTCTTTCACCACTGCTCTGATGCTAGGAATATTTATAAAACACCATCACACTCCCGTCGTCAAAGCCAACAACCAGAACCTCACCTATACTCTCCTAATCTCTCTCCTGCTCTGCTTCCTTTGTGCACTGCTATTCATTGGGAAACCACAGAAGATGATGTGTCTCCTCCGACAAACTGCTTTTAGCATCATCTTCTCTGTGGCTGTTTCTTGTGTGTTGGCCAAAACTACCACAGTGGTCCTGGCTTTCTTAGCCACCAAACCTGGATCTAGGATGAGGAAATGGGTAGGGAAGAGGCTAGCCAACTCCATTGTGCTTTTCTGCTCTGTTATTCAAACTGGTATCTGTGCTGTGTGGTTGGCAACCTCTCCCCCCTTCCCAGATGTGGACATGCACTCAGTGAGTAAAGAAGTTGTCTTGGAATGTAATGAAGGGTCTGTGGCTATGTTTTCCAGTGTGCTGAGCTACATGGGCTTCCTGGCAATTGCCAGCTTCACTGTGGCTTTCTTTGCCAGGAAACTACCTGACAGTTTCAATGAAGCAAAGTTCATCACTTTCAGCATGTTGGTGTTTTGCAGTGTTTGGGTATCTTTTGTTCCAGCTTATATGAGCTCTAAGGGAAAATACATGGTTGCTGTGGAGATCTTCGCTATCTTAGCCTCCAGCGCTGGATTGCTAGGCTGCATCTTTTTTCCAAAATGTTACATTATTCTTTTGAGGCCTGAGCTGAACAATAAGGAACATCTAATGAAGAGGAAAGGCAGAATAATTTGAATATAGATTTAAATATAGCGCAGAAGCTGGTATGTGCATGTGCCTCTTATACATTGTGTCTACACTGCAGAATATTTCTAAGGGGTTTTTTCCTAAAATGTGACCTAGACAAATATTCACTCAAATTCCATCAATTTCCTCTAATTAAAAAATTCCAATGGAAAAGTGGAATCTTCCTGAATGGATACCATGTATTGAGTAAAGTACATTACATCAACTTATATTCACTTACATACTATGCCAACCAAACCTGGTGGTAGGTTGGAAATGCCAAAAAGGAAAACCTAAACATATGAGGCAAATGACCACCACATCACCTGCAGCCACATCACTAGTATAAACTACCCTGTTAAGGGGATTAAATGTTTAGGAAGAAAAAGGCTGTGATGAACACCAAATTATAATATAATATTTATATGATCTTACCCAAATACCAGATGTTAGAAGTGTATTTTTATACTGTAAACCATTCTGTGATAGTCTGATGCAGGTATATAAATTTAATAAATATATAAAAGTAAGATTCACTCATTTTCTGTGTTTTCAAATTCAACCATTTTGCAAAATAATTTGTGAAATAAGTGTGTACAGGAGAATGAAAGCTATCCAAATGTTAGACCTTCAACAGTCAGGCAGTGTTCACATGTTCCATATTCACAATCTGAGGACAGGTGGGGAGGATTATAGCCATTCGCATCTGTAATCATTAAAGTTGCGGCCTATTTGAACCAAATTATAAGTTGCTGTCTTGGGAGCGACAGGGTCATGGGGCCTTGGCATGCAGTTCTTAATACACTAAGTCAGTACAAGATATATGGAAATAAATCCCTTTTGTCAAAAGTGTATCAATTGTAGAAGGTTAGCTTCAGTGGTTTCCCTTCAATGGGATGAAATGTATGAAAAAAATAAAATAAGGATTCACCAGCTACAGCCATCCCTGCGTCTGGAAGGCTTGACTTCAGTTGTTTGTGCTGTGGTGGCCTCCTGTCTCATCTACTGCAATGTGCTTATGTGGGACCTACCTTGAGGATGGTCCAGAGACCTCAATTATTACAGACTGCATCTGCTAGGCTGGTAAGTGGGAAGCCTGATGGGATAATGTGTCACTGGTCCTGAAAGCAGTGCATTGGCAGCCAATGAGCTATTGGGCTTAATTCATGGTGTTAGTACTAGCATATGAAGTCCTAAATGGCCTGGGATCTAAGTACTTAAAAGTGTGCCTTCCCCAGTATCAACCATTTTGCACTCTATAATCGGAAGGTACAACTTTCTCTCACGTTGAATTTCAGGAGGGGGTGGGATCCTGTTTAATCTTTCCAAATCACATTGATTCAGCCTGGCATTTGTGAATCCTGTGAATCCTGTGTTATACCCTTACTTCATGCATATATTATAAAGAATGGATACAAGTTGAAATCGACTCCTGCATCTTAGAATCAATTCAGTTGGATGCCATGGTCTGTGGTATCAAAAGTTCTTGAGTGAATTGGGAGAATCAACAGGGTTACACTTTCTAATAACTAAGAAGGGAAATGTTTAAGCATGTAGGTAACAGGCCAATCCTCTACCAAAGCACTGTGTCCACATCCAGAGGGTTCATTATCTGAAAAATGACCCCCCACAAAATGATTATATGTTGCTCCGGATATCTACACAGGACTTGTATCAAGAGCGGTTCAGTATGAATAAGAGCAGCTTTACCCACAATATGCCTTGCCAATTTGTCAGAGCAGGCTCCTGAGTTTTTTGTTTTAATCACTGTAAAGATCCAGACACTCAAAGGAGAAGTATCAGTCCAGTTACTTTGTAGTGAGTGCAGCCTCCCTCCCACCCCAAGGTCTCAGTGTTTTGCTGACAGTGCTGGGAGCAATCATGTGGGATGCACTGGAAGTTTCCCAGGATGTGCTGGTGGGAGGTCAGAGGGCAATCTGACCACAATCCTGGACATTACTGGAATTTCAAAGGTGGAAGTGACATTCAGGGAGGATTTCCTGGAAGCAGAGGTCTGTCCTGGATCTTCAGCAAGCTCAACAATTTTGGGGTGTCCTGGCTTTTACTTTTTGAAATATGGGAGCCCTCCTTGACCATGACTCTTAATAGTTGCTACAGGGCCTGGTTACTGACCCCACATTTTTTCTTTTCCCTTTCCAGCCATCACCACTTTTTTGAAGCCATTTTACACATTGGAATTTTTTTTTAAATGACATGGTATATCACAAAATG
Organism: Podarcis liolepis; assembly: GCF_965112155.1. Lineage (NCBI taxonomy): Eukaryota > Metazoa > Chordata > Lepidosauria > Squamata > Lacertidae > Podarcis > Podarcis liolepis. Next base: position 23,165,969 of record NC_139573.1, on the reverse strand, counting down.
GCCATATTGGGGACATCATATAATACAAAATAGCCATTGTGGGGAGGGGAGAATAATGACTTCAATGTAGGAGAGGCTGAGCTAATGCCAACAGGAAACATTGTTGTGGTTGTGGTGGTTGTTTTGAAAATAGTGTTGTCGTCTTTCTCATTTCAAACTTTTTTGCCCCTTCGTTTCCTAACTGAAAGAGAAAATCTGTGTCAAAAAAGAACTTTCCAGAGTATGAGACAAACAACTTTGTTCATTTGCACAGGGACTTTCCAATTTAAACTCAACAATTACATTTAATTTAACAACTGACTTCTCAATTAAAGGACAGTAATTAGTTCTGATAGTCATCCAAACCTCTGTGGAATTTGCATGGCCATTACCAAAACAAAGAGCAAAGACTGTGAAGGATGTCATAAATATACCCAATGCAATTCAGAGCTGGGGAGAAGGACTGGGGACAGGGGGAGGTTTACAGCTCTGATCTTGGCTATTCCACGCTTCAGGCTTATCAGGAAAATGTAAAACGTTCAAATCATGAAGTTTTAACCACAGAAGCTGTAGTTATTGTGCTATAAAAGCGGGGGGACTTTATGTGCAGAGGAAAGATTTGTACTGTATTGAGGATGGTAGTTTTAGTGCTCTTGCTGCTAACACTGTTTCCTCACATGGTATGCAAGGCTCACACTGTTCAGTGCAGTATGGTTTATCCACACTCTCCACTTCACACATATCATCAGTCAGGAGACCTCATCATCGGTGGTGTGGCTTATCATGCTGGCATCGTCACCAGTTTACTACCTTTTGAAGAAGAACCTTTGCCTGTGCTGATGGAACCAATTGTGTAAGGTCTTCATAACTGTTTGCTTTTCTTGTCTTTTTCAGACACTGGGATAACTACAGCCTTGAAACATTGGCATCTTGAGTTGAGTTGTAGGAAAAAACTAAAGTGTTTAAGGCAAGGGTTGAGGGTCTGGTGAGAAAAGGTAGCTTTATAAAATAAGTTACAGTCATTGCACACACAGAATATAAAAGCATAAAAATAAAGAAAGCATAGAATAACAAAAACAAAAACAAAACAAAACAAAACCCCCCACCCCAATTCCATTTAGATAAAGAGCAATAGTTCTTTATTACTTCCTTTCTCTTCTTGTTGTTATCGTATATCATATATCGTATATGTTATCGTATATTCCTTTGCAATCTCTGATGATTTTCACAAGCAGGTTGAAAACTGGCATTCTGTGTGGGTTTTGTACTCTTCCAAAAATCATATCGGTCAGGGACAGCCTCTGTACAACGCTTCCATAAACAAAATTAATCTCTGGTCTGTCCTTTATTTTTCTCAGGCTTACCAAATAAATCAAATGAATCAGGGGGCTCTGTCAGGTCAAACTTGCATTCCAACATTCCTTCTCTTTCGAACGATCCTGATTCTCCTCCCCCTGTCCTTCTTTCTCCGGCAAGCCTGTCTTGGCGAGACGCTATTTTTTAACTGCGTCATAAAAATTTTCCTCTTTCTCACCGTTCACCAGTCTTCTCTCCTGTTGTATTCCATCCCACACAGTTCTTAAAATCCTGCCTATGATTAGTAAAAACGCGACGATCTTGTTTCTATCTGGGGTGAAGGGTTATTAATATCACATCGTGCAAAGAAAAAAAGAGTTTTTTCCTCCACCCCCCTTCATTCCAAACATACAGTCTCCTTGTGGTGATTCATCAGAAGATTTACTTATCCATCCGTCACTCCTGGTTGCAGAGATCCATTAATCAGCAGTCTTATCTGTCGAGCTTTACTTGATGTATGTGCTTTCAGCTTCATTTCCAATCATATGTTTCTAATTCTAATTCCGAGCTGAAGCAACCAGCACGCGCTAATTGGAATCGGCGTCAGGAAGATCTGACTTCACTGAGGGCCTGTGCCAAGTGTTTGGCACCCCATCTCTCGGATCAGGGGGTGCATTGTGAACACCACTGGCAGGGCAGGCCCCCCCCCATATCCAGGGGTGGGTGGGAAGGCTGCATACTTCCCATAGCAGCCCCTTAGTACCTCGTATGGGTCAGAGAGATGTTATTGTCGGCCATCTTCCAACGCGCCACCTGGTGGCCCCCTTTTAAACAGTATTCCTTTTACAATTCTGTATAAAAATATTGTAGGTTCTAGCCTCAGTCTTTCTGCTAAGATAACATTAATAACTTGCTATCTTAGTTTCCAAAAGCCATTAACAGATTTACAGATTCATGTACAATAGATAAAATCTCACTCATCATATTTAAAATTATCACCAGGGCTTGATACCATATCTATCACCTTTAAACAATTTTCCTGCAATAGAGAAGCTACAATAAAGTTACTGAGCTTCCCCCATAAACAATCATTCCTAGGATTTTCTTTTAGTAAATTTGCTGCTTATTTTTCCAAATATGATAGGCTAATTTTGCTAATGCAATGCCTGGCGGTATATTTTGGAAACTGCTTTCTTTGGGTTATTAAACAAAATATTTTCAAACCACGATAACTCTTGATAAGTTGTCAATATCCTCACCACCCTCCTAATTTAAAATGTATAATTTCTGAGTATTCAAATAGTAATGGTGCTCATTGACATGTTGAAAAGTTTTTTGTGTGCTTTTATCCAGTCTCTTTGCATACTGTACACCATGATACATCTATTGGTGAAAATATGCTAATTGTCCATTGTTGAAATTTCAATGTAAACACTGGTGTTGTTTATCTAAATATATATACCTTATAAATGCTGTAATACTTGCTTTTTGAAAAAAGTAGGTACAGAAGACCGTGACATTGTTTTTTTTAAGTGTGGAATAACTTTCTGAAACAGAATCTCACTTTCATTTCAGTGTAGTCTCTAAGCATTACCAACACATCCTGGCTTTGGCTTTTGCAGTAAAGGAGATAAATGAAAACTCTCTGATCTTACCCAATCTCACTCTGGGCTTCCACATCTATGACAGTTATAACAACGCAAGGAGGACTTATCATGCCACAATGCTGCTTCTATCAGCACTGGAGAGATTTATCCCTAACTACCTATGTGACAAGCAAAAAAATCTAATAGCAGTTGTTGGAGGACTGGATGCCCAAATTTCCATTCACGTGGCAACTCTCTTGAGTAACTATAAGGTTCCACAGGTAGGAATCTCTCTGTCTGTAGGTGAGTGGGTGTAACATGGGGAGTTAACACATATATTCTTAGACATACTGCATTTCATATTCTATGATTCAAAGATGTTAATGTGTGCCTTGCAAAAAAAGAGACAGACTTATTTTTTCCATGCATCTCAGAGCCAAACTTGAAAAACAAGAAGTTTAGTCCGATGTTGCTGATAGAGTTTTTATGATGTTGCCAGTTCTGCTGTTTCTTTTGTTTTATTGTTTCGATTGTATTAAATTCAGGAGGTTAAAAGAGGGCTTAAACTGTAGAAGAAAATATTCTTCATAGTACATTCACCATTGCGGGGAAAATTAAGTGCAAATAGGACTACATAAAAACCATCAATGTATGGAAGAACCACACCTTGCCAGGTGAACTCTGCATGTAATTTAAAGAAAATCAAGTGCTCAGAACTTGAGTAACTAATATCAAGGCAACAAGGAGAGTTCAAGGGAGATAAGCATTCACTATTTATGTGGACATCCAGGTAGACACAATTAGGAGGAAACACAGTTAGCGGCAAGGGAAAGCTATGTGTAGTTGGACATGCACTCTGGATTGTAAGAATGCTGATTTCAAAAAAGCTTAAAGAACTACTAGGTGAGATCTCATGGTCAGAAATACTCAGAGAGAAGGGAGCCCAAGATGGATGGGAGTTTCTTAAAGGTGAAATACGGAAGGCACAAATGCAGATGATTCCAACAAGAAAGAAATGGGGGAGGCACCTAGAAACCAATGTAGCTGCATAAGGAGCTTACAGATGAGCTGAGTTTTGTTTCTGGTTTGTTTGTTTTTTAAATCCTCTTGTCCCCTTTAGCCCCCATACTCCACAAATAACTGTTCTAGGTTTAGGGAGCAGTGCTTTCCCTTGAGGTGAGCGGGAATCAACAAAATGTAATTCCCTATCTTGTTAACATATGGCTTTCATCTGAAAAGGGAACAACCTACATGGATATGTTTTAAAACCTTCAATATACCTACATGGATATGTTTTAAAACCTTCAATATACTATATATATCTGATTATTATTGCCTTCTTCATCTCTTCAGCTCATATATGGCTCTGTCCCATTGTTGAATGATAGAAACCTAGGACTTTCTTTCTACCAGATGGTACCCCATGAAGCCCTTCAGTACAAAGGGATTCTTTCTTTGCTTCTGCATTTCAGGTGGATATGGATTGGGGTCCTTGTAATGGATAATGAAAATGGTGAAAGATTTTTGCAAGCTGTTTTGCCAGTATTTAACCAGAGAGGTGTCTGCTTTGACTTTAAAATAAGAGTCCCTATGTTAACTTCTGGCTCTGAACTGGATGAAATGTTAGAAGATGGGACAAGGATACACAATATAATAATGAAAAGTACAACCAATGTAGTTGTGTTTTATGGTGAATCTAATTCCATGGTGTTTTTGAGATGGCTTCCCTATTATTCGAGAACTCCACCAAGCCTACCAAAGGGCTTAGTGTGGATATCAACAGCTGAAATGGAGCTCACTTCCTTGGGTTACCAAAAGAATTGGGAAACAGAAATATTCCATGGTGTCCTGTCCTTCACAATTCATTCCAGTTACGTCCCCAATTTCAAACCATTTCTTGAGAGCCGAAATCCTTCCATTACAAAAGAAGATGGTTTTATCAAGGACTTCTGGCAACAGACATTTAGTTGTGTATTCTCAGATCCAGATGTGGAAGATGTGGAAGGGGATATTTGCACTGGGGAGGAAAAACTGGAGAGCCTTCCAGCACCATTCTTTGAGATGGGAATGAATGGCCACAGCTACAGCATCTACAATGCTGTCTATGCTGTAGCCCATGCTTTACATGACAAGTCTTCATTTAGATTCAGAGCAAAGGAAGGCAAAGGAGTCCAGAAGTATCAGAATCAACAGTTTGGGCAGGTAATAGGCTCAAGTGACAGAGCATTGCAACTGTATAATCTATCTCTGAATTCCAAAGAGTTAGCACATTTATCATGAATATTTTCTCACTCAGAATGTTGTACCCAACATTCAATTTTGTTATGAAAGCCCCAGCTGTGTCCGTTTCTAAATTCTGGCTTTTTCCTTATTCAAACTAGATCCATCACTTTCTCAGAAGTGTGTCCTTTAACAACAGTGGAGGAGACAAGATTTCTTTTGACCAAAATGGGGAGTTAGTGGCTGGATTTGATATAATCAACTGGATTGTTTCTTCAAACCAATCATTTCACAGAGTGAAAGTTGGGAGTGTAGATGCCAACCAAGTGTTCAGTATCAATGCGAATGCTATTACATGGTACGACTGGTTTAACCAGGTAGGCCCCAATTGTTAGCCATTTGAGTAGCATTGCCACTCATCTTCCAAGCCCCAGTACAGGGAAGCTAAGTGAACAGCAACACTTTGAAGTGTACCCCAACTCCCACTGAATTCTGGGAGACTCGGGTTATTCCTGCACACAATATTGTCAATTGACCTCTCCCAGAGGGAAAATGATCAGCAACACTTTGAGGAGCACCCTGGTTCCCATCAATTTATGTGAGAGCCAGGACATGGTGGAGGGGCCATGAGGCAGCAATTCCTGTTTTGCCTCAGGTGGTAAAATAGGATGAGCTGCCTCTGACTCCATTCAGAGATGGAGTCTCTTGAAAAGAGGTATGACTTTAGTAACAAATGAAATGTTCACACAAAGGAAAGGATTCTAATCTCATCATTCTGAACATTATTTTTCTGCTCTCTCTTTTATGGATTAGTCCCAGCCTCTTTCATTATGTACTGAGAGGTGCCACCCAGGTTTTAGGAAGAAAGTGAAAGAGGGAAAGCCATTTTGCTGCTATGATTGCATCCCATGTCCAGAAGGGAAGATTTCAGATCAGGAGGGTAAGTATCTGATATATGAGATCACTTGAATCAGGGTATTAAAGACAGATCCAGTCAATAAAAATGACGGTGCCTTCTGTGTATCTATATAATGGGTAGTTCTGCTGATATCTTAGCAGAGAAGAAAACTTTCAAAGGTAGTGTTTAGTATCACCTACACATTGAGGTTTCAAACATATTACCTGTTTGTTTGCTTTTTTTAAATTGAAGTTTGTGATTCCCCTCCCCCCCAACTTAGCTAATCTGGTTCATGCATTTGTGAAATGGACACTTCACTTTTGTAATGTAGCTTAAGGGGCCCTGCCTTCAAAGAATTTCACTTCCTTCAGTGGATGTGAAATAAGGAGATCACTCTGTGATCATCCAGGACGACATCGTTTTCATCATTTTGTTTTCTACATGTCTGTTTGTCTGTGTATTTACCGTATATATATTTAATTTATTTCTCCCTCCCCCACCTCATCTCCTCTCTTTCCCATGCCTGAACTTTTTCGTAACCCCTAGAGGGCTATGAAGAACAACCACCATTGACTTGTTGGTGTGGCTGGAAACCGTAAATGCTCAAAAATTGATTAATGAAGGAAGAAGGGGAAAATAAACAGAATACAAGAACCAATCAAAATGTATCAATTACCAAATATATGGTTCTTACATATTTTATGGTCATGACCTAAGATTAGATCATATTGTGACCAGGTATTAACTGAAATAAATGTCACAATGTGGTATGAAGTGTCAAGAGATGCTCAGCGTAGCTTTAGAGCTACAAAAACACTGGCATTGCGATAGCATATGAACATAGAATCTTATCTGACAGGAAAGAGCAATTTCAGCATGTTGCTGAGACTAAGGCTACATGTTTTCTTTTATAGACATGAATGACTGTAATAAATGTTCAGATGAAGAATATCCAAACAAGAACCAGGACATGTGTATTCCCAAGGTTATAAGCTTCTTGTCTTATGAAGAACCTTTGGGCATTAGCTTAGCTTGCTTTGCTCTTTCATTTTCTTTGATCACTGCTCTGGTTCTGGGAACATTTATGAAGCACCACAACACAGCCCTTGTCAAAGCCAACAACCGAGACCTCACCTACACTCTCCTCATCTCACTCCTACTCTGCTTTCTTTGTGCATTGCTATTTATTGGCCGACGTGACAAGACGACCTGTCTCCTTCGACAAACTGCTTTTGGCATCATCTTCTCAGTAGCTGTTTCCTGTGTGTTGGCAAAAACCATCACAGTGGTTCTAGCTTTCATGGCTACTAAACCAGGATCCAGGATAAGGATGTGGGTGGGAAAGAGACTGACCAATTCCGTTGTTATTTCCTGTTTTCTTATTCAAGCAGGCATCTGTATTGTGTGGCTGGGATCCTCACCCCCCTTCCCAGATGTTGATATGCACTCAATGGCTAAGGAAGTTGTTCTAGAGTGTAATGAGGGATCTGTGACTATGTTTTACTGTGTTCTGTGCTACATGGGCTTCCTGGCTCTTGTCAGCTTCACTGTGGCCTTCTTTGCCAGGAAGTTACCTGACAGTTTCAATGAAGCAAAATTCATCACTTTCAGTATGCTGGTCTTTTGCAGTGTCTGGGTATCCTTTGTTCCAACCTACCTCAGCACAAAGGGAAAACACATGGTAGCTGTGGAGATCTTCTCTATCTTAGCCTCTGGTGCTGGTCTTCTGGCTTGCATCTTTGCTCCCAAATGCTACATTATTTTGTTGCGACCTGAGTTGAACAACAAGGAACATCTAATAAGAAATAGGGCCTGAAGAATTTGCATCTCTTCATCATACTTTTTAGTTTTTAATTCTATAGTTGTTCTATGTAGATTTTCCAACAGACTTCCACATTCTTCTAATATGAAATTTTAATTTGGGAAACTGAATTAAGATTTGTAAGGGGGAAAGATTGTGTCTGTATCCCATCCCTCCATTGTACTGTCTTTTTTTGCTTTTCAGCAATTTTTGCTGCTGCCACCTGCCCCACCCCCGGCAAGGTGCTTTTTGAATGTTAAGAAGTCAGCTGAAAACAATCTCACTCTCAAAGTGTCCTGAATCATGTTGTCTCCAAACTTTTGATGGTGGTGTGTAATGCTTGTCACGTTGTTAAAAACAATCCTCTATACTTTCCAGAGAATGTTAATATGTAGCTAAAGTGTGAGAGAAAACCTTTCTTTAGAATATAACAAACAACCATTCCTTTTTTTCTGGGGGTACTCATGGGTTATGAGCTACCGGCACATGTTTTTCTAAGAAGAAAAGTGCTGCAAATGTTTCTTAATTCCAAAAGGACTCCAAATCCTTCGCTTAAGAATTGCCTTTGATGTAATAATTAACTACACAATTACCTAGTCAGAAGGACAGTAATTAGTTACTATGTGCAACCAAACCCTTGTGGAGTTTCAGTTGCCACTAGGAAAACAAAGAACAAAGACTGTGAAGGTCATCCTAAATATCCCAGTACCAGTCAGATATAAAGAGAGGGATTGGGAACAGGCAAAAGCCTACAGTGGTGATCTTTGTTATTCCAGGCTTCAGACCTCTCAGGGAAATGCAAAATGTTCAACGTGTCTAGTTTTAATGGCAGAGGTTTAATGCTTCTGCTGTAAAAGAAAATATAGGTTTTTATATATAGAGGGAAGATTTGCTCTTGTACCGAGGATGGCGATTTTAATCATTTTCCTGCTGGTCCTGTTTCCTTGCATGACATGCAAGGCACATATTGTTCAATGTAATATCTATTATCCACAGCCTCCTCTTCACACATTTCACCATCCAGGAGATGTCATCATTGGTGGAGTTGCTTATCATGCTGGATTCATCATCAGTGAAATACACTTCATGGAAGAACCCCGGCAAAAACTGGGAGAACAATTTGTGTATGGCCTTACTGACTGTTTACTTTTCCTCCTATGTATTTTATTCACTTATTTTATTTAACAAACTATTGTCACAGGGTGAATGGGTGCTATTGCTGCAGCCTTAGAAATCTGGCTGCTTGGCTTGGGCTGTAGGGAAAACATCACTGCACTTCCTGAAGCAGTAGGCAATATTGTGCCCATGAGATGTTGTTGAACTGAACTAGAAGTTCAGGATGTCCAATGGGCAGGTATTAGGGAGTTGTGGTACAAAAAGCATTTGGAGGAGGGCAGCACATTGGCTACCCCCGAGTTAGTGGGCGGGTATATTATATATACCTACGGACGTATTACAATATATGAGTATGTGTGTTGGTGTATGTATATACAGTCATACCTCTGTTTATATATCCCTTTGGATATGTAATCTTCGGGTTACAGCCACGGCAAACCTGGAAGTGTATGCTTCTGGGTTCTACCGTGTGTGCAGAAGTGCTCAATCACGCTGCGCATGTGTGCAGAGTGCACCTCTATTTATGTAGTTTTCGGGGTGCAAACAGACCCCCAGAACAAATTAAGTTTGTATCCGGAGGGTCCACTGTACATCTGTATTTGCCATTGATAGATAAGGCACATTTCCCGCCATAGTTACTCTCTTCTCTACTTGTGTCTTCCTATTCATCTCCTCTCTTACCTCAGATGGCTGGCTTTCCTTCTTTTAATCAATTTTCTTCCTTCCTTAATAAAATTGGACTTCTCAAAAAGTTTGCTTGAGGCTTGTTTAGTCCTTTTTACTCTATAGGTTTTTTTATTTAAAACTTCTTTTGTCCCTATTAAGGAGACTTGCATGCTAATACAAAACTAATGGAGCAATCCTATGTGCAAGAAGCTGGTGTAAAGCAAACTGGTATAAATTAAAGCAGCATAAAGTTACATCAGATCTAATGCAGCAGAAAAGCAGCTACTAATGCCCTACCTAAGCCTGGGAGAGGGAAAACAAAGAATTTAAAAATGGTATTCTATGCCAGGTTGCCAGGTAATGCGACTAAGCAGAACATGCTTATGATCCAGTTTAATGCCCTCCCTCTGTAGTCCCATGCCGCCATGCTCCCAGTATGTCCACGTTTCAGATTTAAACTGTTCAGGCAGCTCAAACTCAGGTGGCTCAATATGGGCATCTTGAAACCCTATAAAGAACAACCCTGCAAAGAAAAGCCAGTAAATAAAATTTCAAGGGAAAAGAAAGCATTATGTTCACCAGCATGTTTATCAGAGATTTCTTAAGCCCATGGTGAATATTCTCCCCTTGTCTCTATTCGGCTATGCTTTTAGTTTTATTTTGTATTTTCAAAAAAAGAAAAAGCTAACGATGAAATATTATAGAGTGTGTGATCTTCTAAATGTGACCACTCCTATACTTCAGCCTTTATATTTATGTAGGCCAACATAGAAACATTATATATAAATACTGTAATGGTTAATTATTGATAAAGGAGACCCAGAACACAGCAGCAATAACTAAACTAAGTTTGGAATAACATTCTGATACAGAATCTCACTCTTATTCCAGCACAGTCAGTAAGCATTACCAGCATATCCTGGCTTTGGCATTTGCAGTAAAAGAGATCAATGAAAACCCTCAGATTTTACCCAATCTCACAGTGGGCTTCCATATCTATGACAGCTATAACAATGCAAGGAAGACTTATGATGCCACAATGAGACTTCTATCATCATTGGAAAGAGTCATCCCTAACTACCTATGTGACAGCCAGAAAAATCTAATAGCAGTTGTTGGAGGACTGGATGTCCAAATTTCCATTAATGTGGGAACTCTCTTGAATAACTATAAAATTCCACAGGTAGGACAGCTCTGCCTGCTTGTGTGTGTGTGTGTGTGTGTGTGTGTGTGTTGGGAATTTAACACTCATATTCTTAGTCCCACCATTTTTCCTATTCTATTGAGACATTACCTTGGTTTGCAAACAGTCTGGTTTGCATACATTTTGGATTACAAACATGTCAAACCCTGAAGTGCCTGTCCCGGTTTGCAAACTTTTTTTGGATTACAATCCTTTTTTGGGGGGGATTACGAACAAATTTTGGGGGGAGGCCCCATTGGCAAAAGCGTGCCTTGGGTTACAGCCTGTTTTGGTTTACAAACGGACCTCCAGAACAGATTATGGTTGTAGACCAAGGTACCACTGTACTGGGCACCTTGAAAGCAATGAATCAAGCTTCATATTTTTAGAAATCACACTTCCAAACTGGAAAAATGAGATTCTAATCTGCTGTTGATCATACCATTTTTTAATGTTCTGAGTACTGCTGCTTCTTTTGTTTTATTGGTAGGATTATATTTAATTAAAGATGAGTTAACTGATGAGATGAAAAAACAAAAGAAAATACACATTATGATTCATTCATAATTCAGAAAAAGTGTAAATACAGTTCAGAACTATATAAAAATAGCCTATATAAAAAGGGACCCCACGCTGCCAAGTGAATGCTGAATAAAATTTGAAGCAAAGCTATAGTGCTCTGAACTTTGGTAACTGATATCCAAGCAACAGGGAAAGTTTAAATGGGATAAAGGGGGTATTGCATGTGTACACCCAGATATGGGCAAGAGGAAGATTGGCCTCTCCTGAAACCTGGGATAATTCTTTTGTGCACCTATAGCATGTTATATAGAAATACAGAATATAGGAATTATAGTAAAACATCAAGAACCTTCACTGTCCTGATTATGATTATTTTTTACAGACTGTTCTATGAATTTTTTTTTTAATTTTTTTTTGGCAAGAGAATTGCTGTTGGTGAGTGGTAGAGCATCCACTTTGCATGAAGAAGACTCCAAGTTCAATCCCCTGCATTTCCTAGTAGGACTGTCTGAAATTCTGCAAAGCCACTGCTGTCCTGGAGATAGATGGGCAGATGGTCTGAGTTGGTATGAGGCAGCTACTTAAATTCCAATATAGCTGGAGTTATGATTTCTCATGTAGACCGTACAAAACCTTTGACAGAAGTTAGCTCCCAAATACAAACTCATTACTGCAAAATATTTTGAAAACCTTGCTCTCAGAAAGATGTGATTTAGCAATTGAAGAATGAAAAATAATAACAGTACAGTGGTACCTTGGCTTTCGAACGGCTTGGCTCCCGAACAAATTGGCTCCCGAACGCCGCAAACCCGGAAGTAAGTGTTCCGGCTTGCAAACATTTTTTGAAAGCCGAACATCCGATGTGGCTTCCGATTGAGCGCAGGAAGCTCTTACAGCCAATCAGAAGCCAGGCCTTGGTTTTTGAACAGCTCCAGGAATCGAACGGACTCCTGGAATGGATTAAGTTTGACAACCAAGGCATCACTGTACATGAAGTACCTAGTACAATCAATGTCCTTAAGTCAATCTATTCACTTTCAGTCACCACTCCCTATCTGGAGAATGAGAGTAATAAAAGTCCTCCTACGTTTTACTTGTAAAGCTTGCTAATGTGTTTATAGGGGTTCCAATTGTACCACCCTGTATTAACAAAAAGCATACATCAGTGGAACATGTAGAGGGTCCATTTTTTGCTATTCCTCTTGCCCCCTGTAGCCCCCACACACCACAGATTCCTTCTCTGGAACATTACTCAATGCTCTCAAAAAAGATTTGAGTGGTGGTTGCTTGGGGGAGGGAGGAGGGAAATAGCCAAAATTGATTCCCTGTTTTGCTGACAGTACTAGATTCCAAAAGGGGAACAACACTAGATTCTAACCTACCTTAATTGTTTGGAAACCTTTAAGATGCAACATACATTCTATTTTTACTATCTTTTTTCTTCTCCCCCAATCTCTCTCCAGCTCATATATGGCTCTGTCCCATTGATGAACGATAGAAACCTCGGACTTTCTTTCTACCAGATGGTACCCCATGAAGCCCTTCAGTACAAAGGGATTCTCTCTTTGCTTCTTCATTTCAGATGGATATGGATTGGGTTCCTTGTAATAGATAATGATAGTGGTGAAAGATTGTTACAAACTGTTTTGCCAATGTTTTCCCAGAGAGGTGTCTGTTTTAACTTCATAAAAAGAGTCCCTTTGATAAGATCTGTCTCTAAACTGAACAAAATGCTAGAAGATGGGTCAGAAATACATAATGCAGTAATGAGCAGTACAACCAATGTAGTTGTGTTTTATGGTGAATCAAATTCCATAGTGTTTTTAAGATGGATTCCATATTTTGCAGAATATCCACCAAAGCTACCCAAAAGTATAGTGTGGATAACAACAGCCCAAATGGAACTCACTTCACAATTTTATCAAAGGGACTGGGAAACAGAAATATTCCATGGTGTCCTCTCCTTCACAATTCACTCTAATGATGTACCAAATTTCAAACAATTTATTAAGAGTCGAAATCCTTTCAGAACAAAAGAAGATGGTTTTATCAGGGACTTCTGGCAACAAGCCTTTGGCTGTGTATTCCCAAACACTAATGTGGTAGATGTGGAGGGGAATATATGCACCGGGGAGGAGAAACTGGAGAGCCTTCCAGCACCATTCTTTGAGATGGGCATGAATGGCCACAGCTACAGCATCTACAATGCTCTATATGCTGTAGTCTATGCTTTGCAAGATATGTCCTTACAAGCAATGGAGGACAGAAGGGGACAGAAGTATCAGTTGTGGCAGGTAATAGGCTCATTATTGTCAGATGGCAGAGCACTACAACTGTGCTACAATAGATCCAAATATATGTAATAAAACTGTCTCCCCAAACTCTGACCATCCTCATATTTTCAACTCCCCTTCATTTCCCATCCCAGACCACCAGCCTTCTCTCATTTTGAGCACATTAACAGTATGCATTTTTATTATGTTCCTGATTTATGTAGGCTATCTTTAAGCGTTCTTTAGGTTATTGAAATGGTATGCAGTTATCGCTTTAGGAACTCTTCTTCTTATCCTTCCTTATCTTCTTGAGTGGTCTCCATCTGACTGTTTGATCCTTTTAATCAGCCAGGTCCAGCCAGTGGACAGTGTCCTCCAGATATTGTTAAACTACAGTTCCCATCAACCCAGACTATTGTCCATGCTGTTTAGGGCTGATAACTTTTCTAATAAAAAGACATCTGTTGAGTTCCACATTGGCTAGTTCTATTCTATATTGTGCATTATGGTTGCCATCTGATTAAGACTTTAATGAATCTGACTAACTCCCAAGGACAGCCTTTCTGGGAGTGGATATACATGAGCATGCATGCCTATGAAATCACTTTTCTAAAAAAAAACACCCCACATTACATGGTGTAAGAAGTAGGCTTTTTCACACTGTGTAAACCCAAAGTACAAGCACGTTGAGTTTGGGTGGTGGTGGAGTGGAGGGCAGCACCTGAGAGATGTGGGGAGCCAGAATGCTAGCTTCCCAGTAGGTGTGTCACTGGCAAATGGGGGCGAGCTACTACTGCCAACGAAACACAAATGAGGGGTATTTTCACTACCACCTCTGCTTTTCCTTTATGGTCCAAGAACTTTCTATATGAAAGTGAATAAAAATATTTTATCAGCCTTTGTACTGGTATGAAAATATTTTGTTTGTATATTGAATTTTGGAAATCACTTTGAAATCTCTAGGAATTGCAGCTAATAATTTCTCCTGTCCCTGAATCACACAGCACATCTGTAATGAATACAACACCATAAACAATATCTGACCTTAATACAGAAGATCCAACTGCAGACTTTTCTTAACTTTTGCCTTTTCCTTTCTTATTGAGCTCCATCACTTTCTCAGAAGTGTCTCCTTTAACAACAGTGGTGGGGACAAGATTTCCTTTGACCAGAATGGGATGTTAAAGGCTGGATTTGATGTGATCAACTGGATTGTTTCCCCAAACCAATCATTTCATAGAGTGAAGGTTGGGAATGTTGATCCCAACCAATGGTTGACCATCAATGGGGATGCCATAACATGGCCCAACCATTTTAACCAGGTAAGCCTCAGTGGTCACTGTCTATCTGTCTTGATGTCAGAAATCAATTTCATTAGACAATGAGGATGTCCAATAAATACAACATAAAAAAAATTGTAAGAAGCACAATAAATGGATTGAAAAAATAGGATTCTTTTGGTTGCTGTATTCTTGTCTATACAGTGGTACCTCAGGTTAAGAACCTAATTCATTCTGGAGGTCCTTTCTTAACCTGAAACTGTTCTTAACCTGAGGTACCACTTTAGCTAATAGGGCCTCCCGCTGCCGCAGTGCCGCCAGAGCACGATTTCTGTTCTCATCCTGAAGCAAAGATCTTAACCCGAGGTACTATTTCTGGGTTAGCGGAGTCTGTAACCTGAAGCGTCTGTAACCTGAAGCGTCTGTAACCCAAGGTAGGAAGTACAATTAATTATATTGACACTAGTTTAAGTATACATGAAATCACAATAAATGTCATTTAACATTCAACCAAGCTCCATTCATTCAAGTAGATGGTTTCTTAAAAGTCTGTGGTACCACAGTTGTGCAAATATAGGGAATGAACACTTGCTCGTAGCATTGATCATACCTTACTGGATGGAGGCGTTACTTAGGAAAATAAGAAAAATTTCCCCAAATATTCTAATCTCATTATTCTCAATTTTATCTCACTTGTGGATTAGTCTCGGCCTGTTTCTTTATGTACTGAGCAATGCCATCCTGGCTCTAGGAAGAAAGTGAAAGAGGGAAGGCCATTTTGCTGCTATGATTGTATCCCATGCTCAGAAGGAGAGATTTCAGTCCAGGAGGGTAAGAATTATACATATACCATACAGAGCAAAGGCTGAAAGTCAGAGGAGTGAGTGATATCAGAATTAATTTTCTTGCTTGTTTGAAATGTGATACAAACATTTCTCTGTCTTGGGAGACAATAGCGGAGTGTGCCTTTGGGAGTGGAGTCAAACTGTTGGAAGGTTACAGTGCCTGCTGTGACTGTAGCGACCAATATGGAAGAGACATGTTTTGTTGCAGCTGGGGCAGCTGAAGGCATCCAGTTGTGCAGCTGCAAAAGCACCATTGCGTGCTCCTCCCAGCAGTCCTTCCTCCATTGGTTACTGCTATGGACGGACAATCTGACTGCTGGTTTCCAGGCACTACAGTTGTCTGAAAGGGATACAACATATATTATAATATGAATATCAGACCATGTTTTTTAAAGCCATTAAATTACAGGATTTCTGTTCAATATGTTTATTGTTGTTTTTTTCAAAATCAGACTCCCCCCCCCCCAGACATGAATGACTGTAAAAAATGCCCAGAAGAAGGCTAACAAAACAATAATCACAATATGTGTATTCCAAAGAAAATAAGATTTTTGTCCTATGAGGAAATTCTGGGCATCAGTTTAGCCTTAACTCCTAGCCTTATTTTGCTCACAGATTATTCTAACACACAATGTTAGATAAAACTCCAAACACCACTTAATAGGGATTCACCAGACAAGACAGAAAACTTTCTTAATCAAACATCTTTAAAGATTAAACAATAGCCATTAAAACATAATTCAGGTAGACATGATTTCTACAGAATATGTGTTCCCTTTCTCTGATTAAGACCACGTATTTTCATTTTCAGACATGAACGAGTGTAATATATGCTCAGAAGAAAAATATCCAAATAATAATCAGGATTTGTGTATTCCCAAGGAAACAACCTTTTTGTCCTATGAGGAACCTCTGGGCATCAGTTTAGCCTGCTTTGCTTTTACTTTTTCTGTGCTCACAGTTTTGGTCCTGGGAACATTTTTGAAGCACCAGCACACACCCATTGTCAAAGCAAACAACAAAGACCTCACTTATATGCTGCTAATTTCTCTCCTGCTCTGCTTCCTGTCTGCATTGCTATTCATTGGAAAACCTGGAATTGTGGCATGCCTTCTCCGACAGACAGCTTTTGGTATTATCTTCTCAGTGGCTGTTTCTTGTGTGCTAGCAAAAACCATGACAGTGGTTTTGGCTTTCATGGCCACCAAGCCAGGATCCAGGATGAGGAAGTGGGTGGGGAAGAGACTGGCTATTGCCATTGTGGTTTCCTGTTCCTTTATTCAAGCAGGCATCTGTATTCTGTGGCTGGCATCTTCACCACCATTTCCAGATGTCGACTTGCACTCAGTTACTAAAGAAATTGTACTGGAATGTAATGAGGGCTCTGTGACTATGTTTTACTCTGTCTTGAGCTACATGGGCTTTCTGGCTCTTGTCAGCTTCACTGTAGCTTTCTTTGCCAGAAAGTTACCTGACAGTTTCAATGAAGCGAAGTTCATCACTTTCAGTATGCTGGTCTTTTGCAGTGTTTGGGTATCTTTTGTTCCAACCTATCTCAGTACCAAGGGAAAATACATGGTTGCTGTGGAGATCTTTTCTATCTTAGCATCTGGTGCTGGTCTGATGGGTTGCATCTTTGCCCCCAAATGCTACATTATTGTGTTGCGGCCTGAGTTGAACGAAAGGGAACATCTAATAAGAAATAAGACCTGAAGAATTTGAGTGCATAGCATGCATGTATGAAGAGTGATCAACAGACAAGGGGTTAAAATTGGCTTGTTCTGCTATGTTATCTTCTTTTCTTCATTGTTTTGCATGCTCCTGTGTTGAATAAAATTGTTTAATTGTACACTGAAATGGAAAATAAATCTGTAATGTGTCTGTATTTAGGTTGTGAAGCATAGCATGGAAACTTCTATTGAAGCTAAAGAAGAGCTGAGAGAAGAGTTTAGCCGTTAATGATTAAGTGGGGCTAAATCTCATCTGGGTCCATCACAAGGTGTTTAGCTTAGAATCACATGAAACCTCTAGTGTTACAAGTCCATTTGCTTATCTCTCTCCAAGAAAAGAAACTCAGGCTAATGGAGACTGGAACGGAGGAAAGACAAAGCTTGGAATTTTAGCACTTGAAGATATATATATTGGAATCCAAGTGTGCTACCCTTGGACAAGTATAAGACATTATTCAACTATCTGAATGTAACTTTATTTGTTTCAAGTTGCTTCAGAGTAAAGTTCTGCAGTAAATCTTTTGAACCATGCCCATACGGGCCAGTCATGTCCGACTCTAGGGTTGTATGCCCATCTCACTTAAGAGGCCGGGGGCCAGCGCTGTCTGGAGACACTTCCAGGTCACGTGGCCAGCGTGACAAAGCTGCTCTGGTGAGCCTGCACCAGCGCAGCATACGGAAATGCCGTTTACCTTCCCGATATAAAACGGTACCTATTTATCTACTTGCACTTAAAAGTGCCTTCCTACCTAACTAAAGCGTGAGGGAAATCTTTTCTCCAGAATACGTGACAAACAACTTTTCTTAATTCCTAAAGGACTCCACACCCTCCATTTAGGAATTGTTGTTAATGTAATAATTAACTACACAATTAGCTAGTCAGAAGGGCTGTCATTTGTTATGATATTCAGCCAAACCCCTGAGGAACTTCTTTGGCTGTTAGCAGAACAGAGAGCAAAGAGTGTGAAGGTTGTCATAAATATATCCAGTAAAAGTCAGGGATATGGAGTGGCTCTGGGTACACACAGGGGTTCACAGCTCTGCTCTTGGATACTCCAGCCTTCAGACTTCTGTACCGACGATGGTGGTTGTAGTCATTTTGCTGCTGGCTCTGCTTCCTCCAATGGGATGCCAGACTCACGCAGTTCAGTGCAATATCTGTTACCCACAGCCTCCACTTCACAAATATCATCAACAAGGAGATTTCATAATTGGTGGAATTGCTTATGATGCTGGTGTCATGCTCAGTGAAATAGCCTTCAGGGAAGAACCCCTGCCAACATTGACAGAACCATTAGTGTAAATCCTGAATGATTGTTTTCTTTTCTTTCCAAGTATTGTATTAATTTATTTTAGATAATAATAAGATCCCACTAGGACAATTTGTGCTAGAGCTGCAGCTAAAGAACACAAAATGGAGGCATAAATCCTATCCACCAAAAGCTAGTGTGAAGTGAGATGCTGCAAATTAATGCAGCATAAAGTTACACCAGATCTAAACCCTGTTTGGCAGCAGGGCTCCAGCTGCTACTCTGTCCATGCCTGGCTGAGGGGGAAAAGTGTACTATGCTAGATTGCCAGGTCACATGACCAACTGAACATGCTTAGGATCTAGCAAAAGTTCTGCTCTCTGGTTCCACCTCTGCCTTGCCCCTGGCATGCTCCTTTTTTCAGTCTTAGACCAGCTTGGCTCAACCAGCTTCATCACAGCCATCTGAACCCTCCTTTTTCTATGATGACTAAGTTATGCTCATGTATGCTAAACTGAACTGGGGTTGAGGAATTAATACCAACTGAGCAAGGTTAAGCCAGAGATCCAGTGAATTCTAAAATGCTCATCCTGGTAGATCTTGCCATAGGATTGCCTCCCCAATCTGCTCCATCGTCACCAGTTGAAAAAAACAAAAACAAAAAACCCACCATCCCATCTGTTTTGGTGGGTTTTTTGGGGTTTTTTTTTGCTTATTTTCAAAAAAGCTTTATAATAAAATAAATGATAAAAATCTAAAAACTTATTTTAATCAGAATGGAGAGTTTTATATTGTAAATGTGACTGCTTACATAGTTAATTTTTTATATTTATGTAGGCCACCTTATAATTATATCCAACTTATACTGCAATAATTAATTATTAATAAAAGAGACACAGAACACAGTGCTAATAACTAAACTAAGTATGGAATATCCTTCTGAAAAAGAATCTCACTCTTCTTTCAGCATAGTCCCTAAGCATTACCAGCACATCCTGGCTTTGGCTTTCACAGTCAAAGAGATCAATGAAAACCCTCACCTCTTACCCAATCTCACTTTGGGCTTCCACATCTACGACAGCTATTGCAATGCAAGGAGGACTTATCATGCTACAATGCTACTTTTATCCACAGAGGAGAGATTTATCCCTAACTACATATGTGAGCAACAGAAAGATCTAATAGCAGTGATTGGAGGAGTGGATGCCCAAATTTCCATCAATGTGGCTACAGTCTTGAATAACTATAAGGTTCCACAGGTAGGTCAACTCTGCTTTCTCTTTCCCTCCCTCACTCTATGTGGCCCTCCACATTTCCTATTCTATTATTTCCAGACATTAATGTGAGTCTTAAAAATACAGAGACTTCCTTTTTTATGAATCTCACATGCAAACTGAGTTTTAGGATCCTGTTTCTGATATGGTTTTTAAGATGCTGTGAGTGCTGCTGTTTCTTTGTGTTACTGTATTTATTTCAGGAGTTTAAATGTGCAATTTTGGGTTGCTAGTTGGCATGGCTGGAAATGTTTTTTTCCTCTCAACCTGATTGGCATTTGGTTGGGGTTTGTTTCATATTTCCTTATTTCGCTGCTGTCATTTGTCAAATAATGTGCCTAACTGAGCAATAGGAATTTTCTTTTGTGTTACTGTATTTATTTCAGGAGGAGTTTAAAATGCAATTTGGGGTTACTAGGTGAGAGGACTGGAAATGAATTTTTTTCTCTCAACTTGATTGGCATTTGGTTGGGGTTTGTTTCATGTTTCCTTAGTAAAATTGTGTCCTTTTTTGTTAGGTGGAAGAAAATTGTTTGTATGTTTGTATGAAGGGGGAAATGGCATCAGGCAAGATCAACATAGTATAGGGAGCCCCCATAAGGGGCTATGAGATGGGCTTGGGCTGATACAAATCCAGCAGATCCGTTCCATCGTCATGGAGCTTGTGGAATATGAACTGATCCTGTCGCTAATGGCATGACAAATATTACCCTTCCTGCTGATGTTAATCAAAATTTGGTCTGATTTTATCCCATAACCGTTGTACAGTCTGATTATTTCGCTTCTCTCATTGGTCAAAAAATGTGTCAATAAGAATTTTACTCTAAGAATGTTGCTGTAATCAAGCAATTATAGATGCAAACTTTGAGCAAGGAAATCCACAGTGCATTTCCTCTCAGTGCATAAATCCACTTGATGGCTATTGATCATTGTATATTCTTTCAGCCATGAATGCCTAACTCAAGCATTTGAGTAGTCAAATTCAGTACCTGACATTGTATTTCTAAGGGTTGCTAATATAATATATGGGTGGAATTCATTGGCAAAATCCATTTATCAGTGGAAATTGGAGCAGGGTGGTGTGGTGTTGGAGTTTTGGTTTTTTTGCAATTTTCTTGCTTCCTTTTGCCCTCAAACCTGAAAATATCTGCTGGGGTGCGGTCCCCAATCCTCTATAACAGATATATTTCATTCTTCCTGGAGATGGAATTGTGAGAATTCATTCTCTGATGGATGGCTATCTATCCTGGGTGGCTTAGTAGAGATTCTTGCTTTGCAAAGGCTTGGACTAAATGACTCTTGGGGTCCCTTCCAACTGTTCAATTCTATGAGATTCTATAGTTGGCTTCCATCAGCAGAGGTGAAAGCACTGGTTTCCAATTTCCATGAATGGATTTGAGAACTTTAATATGCAATATGCATTCTATTATTATCACCTTTCTTTTTCTCCACTAAAATTCCTTTAGCTCATATATGGCTCTGCTCCATTGAAGACAGATGGAACCCCAGGAATTTCTTTCTACCAGATGGTACCTAATCAAGCACTTCAATACACAGGAATTCTCTCTTTGCTTCTTTATTTCAAATGGATATGGATTGGAGTACTAGTAATGGATAATGAAAATGGTGAAATTTTTTTACAAACTGCTTTACCAAAATTTTCCCAGAGAGGTGTCTGCTTTGACTTTATAAAAACAATGCCTATATTTATGTCCACCTCTGAATTGGCTGGAATTCTTGAAGATGGATTAAAAATACATAATGAACTTCTGAATAGTACAGCCAGTGTGGTTGTGTTTTATGGTGAATCTTATTCCATGTTGATTTTGAGATGGATTCCGTATTTTGCAGAACATCCACCAAGTCTACCAAAGGGATTAGTGTGGATAACAACAGCTGAAATGGAACTCACTTCCTCAGTTTATCAAAGGGATTGGGAAACAGAAATATTCAATGGTGTCCTGTCCTTCTCAATCCATTCCAATGACCTATTAGCATTCCAAGCATTTGTTGAGAACCGAAATCCTTTAAACACAAAAGGAGATGGTTTCATCAGGGACTTCTGGGAACAGGCCTTTAACTGTGTATTCTCAGATCCAAATGTGGAAGATGTAAAGGGGAATATTTGCACTGGGAAGGAGAAACTGGAGAGCCTTCCTGCTCCATTCTTTGAGAAGACCATGAATGGCCACAGCTACAGCATCTACAATGCTGTCTGCGCTGTAGCCCATGCTTTGCATTACATGTCTTCAACTAGATTCAAATATCAAGCAATGGAAAGAAGAGGTGGATGGAAGTATCACAATCAACAGTTGTGGCAGGTAACATACTAAATATTGTCAAGAGGCAGATCAACATAAGTGTGCTACAATAGTTATTAATTTGCATAAATACTGTGTCCCCAATTCCTTCACATCCTAATCTATATAAATATCGCTTTAATACCCTTTTCCCCTTTCTGTCCTTAAATTCCTAGAAGGTTTCCAAATTACTATTTGATTTCCTCAATCAGCCAAGTTCACCCAACTGGTCGTGCCCTCCAGATGTTGTTGGACTTCAATTCCCATCTTCCAGGCCATTTTCCATGCTGACTGGTGCTAATGGCATTTGTAGTGAAAGCCCTGTTATATATTTTGTGATAAGTAGCCATTCTGTTATGAATTTTGCGCATCTGATTCATTTTGTTAAATTATTGAACCAGACCCAAGCCTTCTGGGAGCAGATCTACATGAATATGTATGTCCCTTGAAGTCACATATTTTATTTAAAAATAATAATATATTATGGTGTCAGAAGTAGGCTTGTTTCCTCACTCAGTTAGCCCAAACTGAAATGGTGTTGGCATTAGAGACTATTAAAACACTAACCGTATAATTCAACGCTCTTGAAAACATAGAAGCTTTAGAACCTAAAGTGCTTTAAAGTCAATTTATTAGAATTTCCTCTGCCTTCTTTATTAAAATTTATTACCCTTAGTATAGGTTTTTATATTCTCATCTTGTATTTTGTGTTGTATTTTGCTATGCTACCTTCCAAGTGGCTGCATATGCATTAATAAGTATGGCACTTGAATCACATGTTAATTTTTTAAAGAAATACTTTATGATGTCCAAAGCAAGCTCATTTTCTCACTGAGTCAACACAAACTAAAATCGCATTGGCCTTATTGACTATTAAAACATTAACTGTGTTTCAACACTCTCAAAAATATAGAAACAGAAGCTTCAGAACCTAACGTGCTTTAAATTCAATTTATTAGAATTTCCTCCTCCTTTTCTGAATTATAAAGAGTGAGCGTCTTTATCATACTTTCTCACTCAAAAACCATAAACAAGGAATGACTTTACTATCAACGATCCAACTGCAGGCTTTTCTCAACTCTTCCCTTCTCCTCTTCAAACCAGCTACATAATTTTCTCAGACGTGTCTCTTTTAACAACAGCGGTGGGGACAAGATTTCCTTTGATGAGAATGGGGAGTTAGTGGCTGGATTTGATGTGATCAACTGGATTGTTTCCCCAAACCAATCATTTCATAGAGTGAAGGTTGGGAATGTTGACCCCAACCAAGGGTTGACCATCGGTGGGGATACCATAACTTGGCCCAACCATTTTAACCAGGTAAGTCTCAATGGTCACCCATTTGAGAAGACACCTGGTTCTGAGTAAGCACTTGCACTCTGCCCTGATGTGTAAAATTAGATTCATCAGATAATAAGGAAATGCAATAAAATACTGAGGGTCTGATTTGGAACTTTTTAGAAAACGTAAAAATTATATTGGATGGATGAGGAAGTTTTTTGGAGCTAGTATTAAACAAAAAGATCCACACCAGTGCCCGTCTTGGCTGATTAGAGCATGTCCAGATGAGGTGTGGGCCCCCCTGGGGGATATAATCAATTTGTCCCTTAGCACCGGGACATTCCCAGGGAAATTGAAGGAGGCAGTGGTGCACCCGCTCTTAAAGAAAACATCATTAGATCCCTTAGATCTATCCAATTACCACCCGGTTTCAAATCTTCCATTCCTGGGCAAGGTGATTGAGAGAGTGGTTGCTGAACAGCTTGGTGGGTTTCTGGATGAAACATCAGCTCTGGATCCATTCCAGTCCAGCTGGTCATGGGACCGAGACGGCTCTGGTCGCCCTAACAGATGATCTCCGCAGGCAGCTGGATCGAGGCGGGTTGGGGCTGCTGATTCTTCTAGACCTGTTAGCAGCCTTCGACATGGTCGATCACAAACTCCTGGACCACTGCCTTGCTGATGTGGAGATCCAGGGAACAGTCCTTCAATGGCTGCGCTCGTTTCTCTCTGGTCAGGGACAGAGGGTGGCACTTGGGGGGGGGGAATTGTCATCGGTCCACTCCTTTGTGTGTGGAGTGCCTCAGGGTGCAATATGCTCCCCGATGCTTTTTAACATCTTTATGTGCCCCCTCGCCCAGCTTGTCCAGAGTTTTGGGCTGGGCTGCCATCAGTATGCTGATGACACCCAACTCTATATGTTGATGGATGGCCATCCTGACTCAGCCCCAGACACACTGATCAGATGTTTGGAAGCTGTGGCTGGATGGTTACATGGGAGCCGGTTGAAGTTAAATCCTTTGAAGACAGAGGTCCTCTGGCTGGGACGGGACGATACGGGATTGAGGGGGCAACTCCCATCCCTTGGGGGGTGCAATTAGTGCTAGCACTGTCCGTTAAGAGTTTGGGTGTAATCTTCAATAGCTCCCTCTCCATGGAGGCGCAGATTACAGCTACAACAAAGGCGGCATTTTTTCATCTCCGCCAAGCTAAGCAGTTGGCTCCTTACCTCTCTCGCCCTGACCTAGCCACTGTGATCCACGCAATGGTCACCTCCAGACTGGATTATTGTAACTCACTCTACTTGGGGCTGCCCTTGAGACCCAGAAACTCCAGCGGGTGCAGAATGCCGCGGCGAGACTCCTTACGGGGTTTTCGCTGTGAGATCACATTCACCCAGTGCTATACCAGCTGCACTGGCTCCCGGTGGAGTACAGGATCAGGTTTAAAGTGCTGGTTTTAACCTTTAAAGCCCTATACGGCCTAGGACCCTCGTATCTATGGGACCGCGTCTCCTGGTATCTCCCACAGAGGACCGTACGGTCTTCAAATAAAAACATCCTGAAGGTCCCAGGCCACAGAGAGTTTAGGCTGGCCTCAAATAGAGCCAGGGCTTTTTCGGCTGCGGCTCCAATCTGGTGGAATGCTCTGTCACAAGAGACTAGGGCCCTGCGGGATTTGACATCTTTTCGCAGGGCCTGCAAGACAGAGCTGTTCCACCAGGCCTTTGGTCAGGGCGCAGCCTGACTCCCTCCTTTGGCAATCTTTACAGAACGTAAGTTTATGGTTGCCATCAATTTGATTTTAATTAATTTTTATAATGAAATGTTTTTAGAATGTTGCACTATTTTATTGTAGTTAGCCACCCTGAGCCCGGCTTCGGCTGGGGAGGGCGGGATATAAATAAATTATTATTATTATTATTATCTTGACCGGTTTATGTATACATGAAATCACAATCTATGCCATTAACCAAGCTCCATCCTTTCCAGAAGATGGTTTCTTAAGAATGTGTAGTACTATAATTATTATGTTAATTTAAAAAGGTGCACTTGCTAGCAGCATTTGTGACACATTACTGAAAGGAAGTATCACTTAAGTACACCTAAAAGTTGGCTTCAATATTCTAATCTCATAATTCTCAAAATTACTATTCTGGGCTCTCATGCATGGATTAGTCTCAGCCTCTTTCCTTATGCACTGAGCGGTGCCATCCCGGAACTAGGAAAAGAGTGAAAGATGGGGAGCCATTTTGCTGTTATGATTGCATCCCATGTCCAGAAGGGAAGATTTCGGCTCAGGAAGGTGAGTATTCTGCACAAACTGTACAGTTGAAAAGTGAATGGCTTTAGCTGGAATTCATAGGAATGTGCCTACGAATTAACGACTATATACCAGGTTTAGCATGTGATTGAAATGTTTGTTAAGGTGGAGCCTGTAGGTAGTTGCTGAAGAAGAAACTGGTTTGTGTCTGTGATTATTTGCCTCAGAGTCGCTGTCAGCGAAAAATGTTGGGTATTAAGTACAGTGGTTTTTGTACAGCAGCTAGATAATGGGCAGTACTAGTAACAGTTTATCAGAGAAGATAACATCCAAATGTATGATCGAGCTTCAAACACTCACACTCACACACACACACACACACACACAGAGAGAGAGAGAGAGAGAGAGAGAGAGAGATCAAAAATGGTTTTCTGACTTATCATCAATGGCAATAAGCCTGAAAGAAAAAGTTTTAGGAATGAACTTAACTTGGTCCAGTCTCTGAAGAGTATTTCGATCCTTCAATTGTTGCAAAAGCAGGAGGCCAATTCTTTATGATAGTTGGATCCCATCATCTATTCATCTAACACAACACACAATGATACGAATACATTTCCATGATAAAATGGAAATTTACAAAGAAGGAATTCAGAAATGAAGAATGAGTAGAATACATGACCAACCTAAACAGAGCAGTAGAGATGAAAATAATTAGAAATTCATAAAAAGAAAAGTTTAGAGTTTTTTCTCTATTTTTTAATCCATTGACTTTAAAATGGATTGCAACTTTTTATTCCAGTAGAGGAGGACTTTTAAAATTACGATGCTTTGCATTTTTCTATGTGAATAATTTTTAGCATTTTAATAAAGTGAAAATAATATCTATGTAGTCTAGTGATCAAAATGTGAGGTTTTTATCTGGGACAGCAAGGTTTAAAAAACGCTTTCAATACCACACAAAACAGGCATAACTCCTAGCCTTATTTTGCTTACAGATTATTCTTAACATACAATGTTCCCCGCAGATGTCAGTTAAAACTCCAAACACCACTTAATAGGGCTTTCGGCAGACAAGACAGAAAACTTTGGTAATCAAATGTATGACATTGTACATTAGAACACAAATATCATTACACATGAAAAAAATAGCCATTAAAATGTAATCCTCCTAAATCGAGGATCCTGGTTGTGCTTGGGACCCTTAAGCCACCCACACAGGGTGTGTTGTTGCTAGGCATGGCCGAAGCCTTGTCTGTTGTGCTCCAGGATCGCGCTTGACTGTTTGAGCCAACTGGGGCGAGTGACGTGATCCCAGGGACCTATAAATGTAGCAGCACAATGGGAATGAAGCACTTGCTTCGCGCTCCCTATTTTAGGTGCTACTGTTTTGGCCTTGCTTTGGATTGGGTCACCTGCTTTGGAGCAGGGGCTGGGTTGGAATTTTTCCATTTGGCAGATTGGCTTTAGCCACTTGGTTTTCGCCTACCCCCCTAGCAATCGCCACAACTTTGTAAGGTTTGGCGGTTAGGAATTGGTTTATAGAAATGTGTGGGAGGGGAGGTGTGGTCATCACCTGCCCCTCCAGAAATAGGGTATTCTGGTAAAGGAATCTGGGGGTCCTGGATCTCGTCCGAAGTCCGCTTGAGGAGCTAGGGCCATGCCAGGACCACAGGAACACCGGGATAAGCTTCAATCAATCTTCACCAATGTTTCTCCCTCGTTTGGTGTTTACTCTTACAGACTGCCAGCCAGAGAGGCAGGAGTCAGTTATAGTCCCTGACAATACCATTCAATAAAGTTGTGGCCTAAATTTTGCCCAAAAACTTAAAACTAATATTATGTGTCTGTTTGAAGTTATTCACTGGGAAAGAGCTTGGGGGCCTTGGGGCGCAACATAATACAGGTAGACATGATTTCTACAGAATATGTGTTCACTTTCTCTGATTAAGACCACATATTTTTGTTTTCAGACGTGAACGAGTGTAATATATGCTCAGAAGAAAAATATCCAAATAAGAATCAGGATATGTGTATTCCCAAGGAAACAACCTTTTTGTCCTATGAGGAACCTCTGGGCATCAGTTTAGCCTGCTTTGCTTTTACTTTTTCTGTGCTCACAGTTCTGGTCCTGGGAACATTTTTGAAGCACCACCACACACCCATTGTCAAAGCAAACAACAAAGACCTCACTTATATGCTTCTAATTTCTCTCCTGCTCTGCTTCCTGTCTGCATTGCTATTCATTGGAAAACCTGAAATTGTGGCATGCCTCCTCCGACAGACGGCTTTTGGTATTATCTTCTCAGTGGCTGTTTCTTGTGTGCTAGCAAAAACCATGACAGTGGTTTTGGCTTTCATGGCCACCAAGCCAGGATCCAGGATGAGGAAGTGGGTGGGGAAGAGACTGGCTATTGCCATTGTGGTTTCCTGTTCCTTTATTCAAGCAGGCATCTGTACTGTGTGGATGGCATCTTCGCCACCATTTCCAGATGTTGACATGCACTCAATCACTAAAGAAATTGTACTGGAATGTAATGAGGGCTCTGTGACTATGTTTTACTCTGTCTTGAGCTACATGGGCTTCCTGGCTCTTGTCAGCTTCACTGTAGCTTTCTTTGCCAGAAAGTTACCTGACAGTTTCAATGAAGCGAAGTTCATCACTTTCAGTATGCTGGTCTTTTGCAGTGTTTGGGTATCTTTTGTTCCAACCTATCTCAGTACCAAGGGAAAATACATGGTTGCTGTGGAGATCTTTTCTATCTTAGCATCTGGTGCTGGTCTGCTGGGTTGCATCTTTGCCCCCAAATGCTACATTATTGTGTTGCGGCCTGAGTTGAACGAAAGGGAACATCTAATAAGAAATAAGACCTGAAGAATTTGAGTGCATAGCATGCATGCATAAAGAGTGCTCACCAGACAAGGAGTTAAAATTGTCTTGTTCTGTTCTGTTATCTTATTTTCTTCATTGTTTTGATTGCTCATGTGTTGAACAAAATTGTTTAATTGTACACTGCAATGGGAAATAAATCTGCAATGTGTTGGTATTTAGATTGTGAAGCATAGCATGGAAACTTCTATTGAAGCTAAAGCAGAGCTGAGAGAAGAGTTTAGCAGTTAATGATTAAGTGGGGCTAAATCTCATCTGGGTCCATCACAAGGTGTTTAGCTTAGAATCACATGAAACCTCTAGTGTTACAAGTCCATTTGCTTATCTCTCTCCAAGAAAAGAAACTCGGGCTAATGGAGACTGGAATGGAGGAAAGACAAAGCTTGGAATTTTAGCACTTGAAGATATATATATTGGAATCCAAGTGTGCTACGCTTGGACAAGTATAAGACATTCTTCAACTATCTGAATGTAACTTTATTTGTTTCAAGTTGCTTCAGAGTAAAGTTCTGCAGTAAATCTTTTGAACCATATTTTTGCACTGAAGAATTTTTATTTCAAAGAGTCAGTTTTTATTCACATTATTTGGCTCCATATGTGCACTGTTAATGGCCTCAATAGCCCGGGTTCTGAGATCTTTGGGGGAAGTCCTTTTCATGTTCTTGCCACCCTCACAGGTTCACTTGGTAGTGAAGCAGAAGAGGGCCTTCTCAGTGGCTACACACAGACTTGGAAACTTCCTCCATAGGGAATTTAGATAGACTCTCTCCTAGTTCTCCTTCTTTCAGCAGCTGACAGCAGGTGACAGCAGGCAGAATACATATGGAGTCTGTCAGTGCCTATAGCTTGATGGATCACAGGTCAATCTTACTAAGCGTCTCACAGTTGGCATTCAAACTCACAACTCTCTGGTAAAAGGGGTGCTTTGAGGCAGTTAATGCTTCTCAAGTGCCCCCCCCCCATATCCTGACCAACATCCTCTTGTTTAATGTGGATTTATGAGGGAACATTTATTGAGACCACTCATGATGCAGTAGGAAGGAGACACAGGCATAAGGCATCCATGAATACCTTGTTGCTAACCCCTACCACAAATATTTGAATCTAGTGTCCTCTTCATGCTGCGGGTCATTCCAAACTTTACCATGCCTTCCTATCTAACTAAAGTGTGAGGGAAATCTTCTCTCCAGAATACGTGACAAACAACTTTTCTTAATTCCTAAAGGACTCCACACCCTCCATTTAGGAATTGTTGTTAATGTAATAATTAACTACACAATTAGCTAGTCAGAAGGATGGTCATTAGTTATGATGTTCAACCAAACGCCTGTGGAACTTCTTTGGCTGTTAGCAGAACAGAGAGCAAAGAGTGTGAAGGCTGTCATAAATATATCTAGTGCAAATCAGAGATATGGAGTGGCACTGGAAACAGACAGGGGTTCACAGATGTGGTCTTAGATACTCCAGCCTTCATACTTCTATATTGAGGATGGTGGTTGTAGTCATTTTACTGCTGGCTCTGCTTCCTACCATGGGATGCCAGACTCGCACAGTTCAGTGCAATATCTATTACCCACAGCCTCCACTTCACAAATATCATCAAGAAGGAGACTTCATAATTGGTGGAATTGCTTATCATGCTGGTGCCATCGTCAGTGAACTAGCCTTCAGGGAAGAACCCCTGCCAACACTGACAGAATCATTTGTGTAAAGCCTAAATGATCGTTTGATTTTCTTTCCAAATACTGTATTAATTTATTTTACATAATAAAAAATGCCACTTAGATAATTTGTGCTAGAGCTGCAGCTAAAGAACAAAAAATGTAGGGAGAAATCCTATCCACCAAAAGCTAGTGTGAATTAAGATACAGCAAATTAATGTGACATAAAGTTACTCCAGATCTAAACCCTGTTCGGCAGCAGGGCTCCTGCTGCTACTCTGTCCATGCCTGGCTGAGAGAAAACAAGTCTTTAAAACAGTGTACTATGCCAGGTTGCCAGGTCATGTGAACAAGGTGGACATGCTTTGGATCTAGCAAAGTCTCCGCTCTTTGGTTCCACCCCTGCCTTGTTCCTGGAATGTTCCCTTTTTCATTCTTAGACCAGCTTGGCTCAACCAGCTTCATCACAGGCAGCTTGGTTGAGATGACCAAGTTATGCTGATATATGCTCAGCTGAACTAGGTTTGGGGACTTAATGCCAACTTAGCATGGTTGATCCAGAGATCCAGTGCATCCTAAAATGCTCCTCCTCATGGATCTTGCCATAGGATTGCCTCACCAATCTGCTCCATCTTCACCATGACAGCATTTAAAGATAAACACCATCCCATCTGTTTTGTTATATTTTAACTCTATCTATAAATAAGCTTTATAATGAAATAAATCATTAAAATCTAAAAACTTACCTAAATCAGAATGGAGAGTTTCTGGAGAGCCTTGGCCCAGTATGCCTGAAGGAGCGTCTCCACCCCCATCCTTCAGCCTGGACACTGAGGTTCAGCTCTGAGGGCCTTCTAGAGGTTCCCTCAATGTTATGTCAAGGAAATAAACAACTATCTGACTTTTAGAAAACATCTGAAGCCAGCCCTGTTTAGGGAAGTTTTTAAAGTTTGATGTTTTATTGTGCTTTTAATACAGTGGTACCTTGAGTTAGAAATGCCTCAGGTTACAAACGCTTCAGGTTATAAACGCTGCTAACCTGGAAGAGTTGCCTTGAGCTGACAACTTTGCCCCAGGATTACAACGGAAATCATGTGCCTGCAGCGCAGTGGCAGCAAGAGGCCCCATTAGCGAAAGCACGCCTCTAGTTAAGAACAGTTTCAGGTTAAAAACGGACATCCAGAACAAATTAAGTTCGTAACTAGAGATACTACTGTATTCTGTAGGGAGCCGCCCAGAGTAGCTGGGAAAACCCAGCCAGATGGGTGGGGTATAAATAAAAAGTTGTTGTTGTTGTTGCTGTTGTTGTAGTAAATGTCACTTCTGATATAGTTAATCTTTTATATTTATGTAGGCCACCTTATAAATATATCCACCTTATATATAAATACTGTAATAATTGATTGTTAAAAAAGGAGACACAGAACACAGTGCTAATAACTAAACTAAGTATGGAATATCCTTCTGAAAAAGAATTTCACACTTCTTTCAGCATAGTTCCTAAGCATTACCAGCACATCCTGGCTTTGGCTTTCACAGTCAAAGAGATCAATGAAAACCTTCACCTCTTACCCAATCTCACTTTGGGCTTCCACATCTACGACAGCTATTGCAATGCAAGGAGGACTTATCATGCTACAATGCTACTTTTATCCACAGAGGAGAGATTTATCCCTAACTACATATGTGAGCGACAGAAAAATCTAATAGCAGTCATTGGGGGAGTGGATGCCCAAATTTCCATGAATGTGGCGACGCTCTTGAAAAACTATAAGGTTCCACAGGTAGGTCAACTCTGCTTTCTCTTTCCCTCCCTCACTCTATGTGGCCCTCCACATTTCCTATTCTATTATTTCCAGACATTAATGTGAGTCTTAAAAATACAGAGACTTCCTTTTTTATGAATCTCACATGCACACTGAGTTTTAGGATCCTGTTTCTGATATGGTTTTTAAGATGCTGTGAGTGCTGCTGTTTCTTTGTGTTTCTTTATTTATTTCAGGAGTTTAAATGTGCAATTTTGGGTTGCTAGTTGGCATGGCTGGAAATGTTTTTTTCCTCTCAACCGGATTGGCATTTGGTTGGGGTTTGTTTCATATTTCCTTATTTCGCTGCTGCCATTGGTCAAATAACATGCGTAACTGGGCAATAAGAATTTTGCTCTGAGAGTGTTGCTGTAATCTATCAATTATAAATGCAAAGTTTGAGCCAGGAAGACCTCAGTGCATTTTCCTCTCAGTCATAAATCCACTTAATGGCTAATGATCAGTCTACATTCTTTCAGCCTTGAATCCCTAACTTGAGCATTGGTATAGTCAAATTCAATTCCCTGACGTTGTATTTCTAAGGTCTGCTAATATAATATTTGGGTGGAATCCACTGACAAAATCCATTCATCAATGGAAATTAGAGGGGGATGGGGTTTTGTTTTGGTTTTTTTGCCATTTTCTTGCTTCCTTATGCTCCCAAACTTGAAGATATCTGCTAGGGGGTAGTCCCCAATCCTCTGTAACAGATATATTTCATTCTTCCTGGAGATGGAATTGTGAGAATTCATGCTCTCGTGGATGGCTTTCTGTCCTAGGTGCCTTAGCAGAGATTCTTGCTTTGCAAGGGCTTGGACTAGATGACTCTTGGGGTCCCTTCTGACTGTTCAATTCTATGAGATTCTATAGTTGGCTTCCATCAGCAGAGGTGAAAGCACTGGTTTCCAATTTCCATGAATGGTTTTGAAAACTTCAATATGCAATATGCATTCTATTATTAGCGCCTTTCTTTCTCTCCCGTAAAATCACTGTAGCTCATATATGGCTCTGCTCCATTGAAAACAGATGGAAACCCAGGAATTTCTTTCTACCAGATGGTTCCTCATCAAGCACTTCAATACACAGGAATTCTCTCTTTGCTTCTTTATTTCAAATGGATATGGATTGGGGTACTAGTAATGGATAATGAAAATGGTGAAATGTTTTTGCAAACTGTTTTGCTGAAGTTTTCCCAGAGGGGTATCTGCTTTGACTTTATAAAAAAAATCCCTATGATTAGGTCCACCTCTGAATTGGATAAAATTCTTGAAGATGGATTAAAAATACATAATGAACTTCTGAATAGTACAGCCAGTGTGGTTGTGTTTTATGGTGACTCTTATTCCATGGTGCTGTTGAGATGGATTCCATATTTTGCAGAACATCCACCAAATCTACCAAAAGGTATAGTGTGGATAACAACAGCTGCAATGGAGCTCACTTCACAGCTCTATCAAAAGAATTGGGACACAGAAATATTCCATGGTGTCCTGTCCTTCACAATCCATTCCAATGACATACCAGCATTCAAAGCATTTGTTGAGAGCCAAAATCCTAAAAGCATAAAAGGAGATGGTTTCATCAGAGACTTCTGGCAACAGGCCTTTGACTGTGTATTCTCTGATCCAAATGTGGAAGATGTGAAGGGGAATATTTGTACTGGGGAGGAGAAACTAGAGAGCCTTCCTGCTCCATTCTTAGAGATGAGTATGAATGGCCACAGCTACAGCATCTACAATTCTGTCTGTGCTGTAGCCTATGCTTTACATTACATGTCTTCAACTAGATTCAAATATAAAGCAATGGAAAGAAGAAGTGGGTGGAAGTACCAGAATCAACAGTTGTGGCAGGTAACATGCTCAATATTATCAAGAGACAGAGCACCCTAAGTGTACTACAATAGTCCTTAATTTGCATAAATACTGTGTCCCCAATTCCTTCCCATCCTATGGTATATAACATATATCACTTTAATAACTCTTCTTCCTTTCCATCCTTAAATTCCTAGATGGTTTCCAAATTACTGTTTGATTTCTCAATTCACCAAATCCACCCAACTGGTCATGCCCTCCAGATGTTGTTGGACTACAATTCCCATCACCCCAGAACACTTTCTACATTGACTGGGGCTAATGGCAGTTTTAGTGAAACCCTACTTCATATTTTTTGATAGGTAGAAATTCTGTTATGAATTTGGTGTATCTAATACATTATGTTGAATAATTCATCCTGAAACAGGCCTTCAGGGAGCAGATATATATGAATATGTTTGCCCTTTGAAGTCACATATTTTATTTAAAAATAATAATACATAGAAACAGAAGTTTCAGAAACTAACATGTTTTAAAGTCAATTTCTAAGAATTCCCCCTGCCTTCTTCATTATCAGCTTTATTAAAATTTACTACTGTTGGTATAGGTTTCTATATGTTCATCTTATATTTTGTGTTGTATTTTGCCATCCTACCTTCTGAGTGGGTTCATATACATGAAGAAGTTAGGCACTTGAATCACATTTTTATATATTTTTTTAAAAAATACATTCTGGTGTCTGAAGTCGGCTCATTTTCTGAGTCAACCCAAACTAAAATGGTGTTGGCCTTATTGACTAAGACATTAACAGTGTTTCAACACTCTCTAAAAAATAGAAACAGAAGGTTCAGGACCTAACGTGCTTTAAAGTCAATTCATTAGAATTTTCTCCTTCTTCTCTGAATTATAAAGAGTGAGCTTCTTTATCATGAATACTTTCTCACTCAGAAACTGCAAACAAGGTATGACTTTACTATCAACGATCCAACTGCAGACTTTTCTCAACTCTTCCCTTCTCCTCTTCAAACCAGCTACATAATTTTCTCAGACGTGTCTCTTTTAACAACAGCCATGGGGACAAGATTTCCTTTGATGAGAATGGGGAGTTAGTGGCTGGATTTGATGTGATCAACTGGATTGTTTCCTCAAACCAATCATTTCATAGAGTGAAGGTTGGGAATGTTGATCCCAACCAAGGGTTGACCATCAATGGGGATGCCATAACTTGGCCCAGCCACTTTAACCAGGTAAGCCTCAATGGTCTGGTTTGTAACTTTTTAGAAAATAGAAAAATTACAATGGATGGATGGATAGAAAAGATATTCCTGTCTATATTAATTGAGAAGTTGTTTTGAAGAAGTATAAAAAGCAAAACTCTATATCTTGTTTGGTTTATGTATGCATGAAATCAGAATCTATGCCATTAACCAGGCTCCATCGCTTCCAAAAGATGGTTTCTTAACAGTCTGTTGTACTCTGATTATCATGTTGATTAGCAAAACTGGTGATACATTACTGAAAGAAAGCATCACTTCAGAACACCTAAAAGTTGCTTTAAATATTCTAATCTCAAAATTCTCAAAATTACTATTCTGGGCTCTCATGTATGGATTAGTCTCAGCCTCTTTCCTTATGTACTGAGCGTTGCCATCCCGGAACTAGGAAAAGAGTGAAAGATGGGGAGCCATTTTGCTGTTATGATTGCATCCCATGTCCAGAAGGGAAGATTTCGGCTCAGGAGGGTGAGTATTCTGCACAAACTGTACAGTTTAAAAGTGAATGGCTTTAGCTGCAATTCAGAGGAATGTCCCTACAAATTAACGACTATATACCAAGTTTAGCATGTGATTGAAATGTTTGTTAAGTTGGAGCCTGTTGTTGTTGTTGTTGTTTAGTCGTTTAGTCATGTCTGACTCTTCGTGAACTCATGGACCAGAGCACTCCAGGCACTCCTGTCTTCCACTGCCTCCTGCAGTTTGATCAGACTCATGTTCGTAGCTTCGAGAACACTGTATCCAACCAGCTCATCCTCTGTTGTCCCCTTCTCCTTGTGCCCTCCATCTTTCCCAGCACCAGGGTCTTTTCCAGGGAGTCTTCTCTTCTCATGAGATGGCCAAAGTATTGGAGCCTCAGCTTCATGATCTGTCCTTCCAGTGAGCACTCGGGGCTGAGTTCCTTAAAAATGGAAAGGTTTGATCTTCTTGCAGTCCATGGGACTCGCAAGAGTCTCCTCCAACACCATAATTCAAAAGCATCAATTCTTTGGCAGTCAGCCTTCTTTATGGTCCAGCTCTCACTTCCATACATCCCTACTGGGAAAACCATGGTTTTAACTATATGGACCTTTGTTGGCAAGGTGATGTCTCTGCTTTTTAAGATGCTGTCTACATTTGTCATTGCTTTTCTCCCAAGAAGCAGGCGTCTTTTAATTTTGTGGCTGCTGTCACCATCTGCAGTGATCATGGAGCCCAAGAAAGTAAAATCTCTCACTGCCTCCATTTCTTCCTCTTCTATTTGCCAGGAGGTGATGGGCTCAGTGGCCATGATCTTTGTGTTTTTTTTTATGTTGAGCTTCAGACCATATTTTCTGCTCTCCTCTTTCACCCTCATTAAAAGGTTCTTTAATTCCTCCTCACTTTCTGCCATCAAGGTTGTGTCATCTGCATATCTGAGGTTGTTGATATTTCTTCCAGCAACCTTAATTCCAGCTTGGGATTCATCCAGCCCAGCCTTTCGCATGATGAATTCTGCATATAATTTTGAACCAATTTTGAACCAATCAGTTGTTCCATATCCAGTTCTAACTGTAGCTTCTTGTCCCACATAGAGATTTCTGAGGAGACAGATGAGGTGATCAGGCATTCCCATTTCTTTAAGAACTTGCCATAGTTTGCTGCGGTCGACATAGTCAAAGGCTTTTGCATAGTCAATGAAGCAGAAGTAGGTGTCTTTCTGGAACTCTCTAGCTTTCCCCATAATCCAGCGCATGTTTGCAATTTGGTCTCTGGTTCCTCTGCCCCTTCGAAATCCAGCTTGCACTTCTGGGAATTCTCGGCCCACATACTGCTTAAGCCTGCCTTGTAGAATTTTAAGCATAACCTTGCTAGCATGTGAAATGAGTGCAAATGTGCTGTAGATGGAGCATTCTTTGGCACTGCCCTTCTTTGGGATTTGGATGTAGACTGATCTTCTCCAATCCTCTGGCCACTGCTGAGTTTTCCAAACTTGCTGGCATATTGAGTGTAGCACCTTAACAGCATCATCTTTTAAAATTTTAAATAGTTCAGCTGGAATATCATCACCTCCACTGGCCTTGTTATTTGCAGTGCTTTCTAAGGCCCATTTGACTTCACTCTCCAGGATGTCTGGCTCAAGGTCAGCAACCACACTACCTGAGGTGTACGAGACATCCATATCTTTCTGGTATAATTCCTCTGTGTATTCTTGCCACCTCTTCTTGATGTCTTCTGCTTCTCTTAGGTCCTTACCACTTTTGTCCCTTATTATGGTAATCTTTGTACAAAATGTTCCTTTCATATCTCCTTGCTATTTTCTTGAACAGATCTCTGGTTTTTCCCATTCTATTTTTCCCCTCTATTTCTTTGCATTGCTCATTTAAGAAGGCCTTGTTGTCTCTCCTTGCTATTTTTTGAAAATCTGCATTCAATTTCCTGTATCTTTCACTATCTCCCTCGCATTTTGCTTGCCTTCTCTCCCCCGCTATTTGTAAGGCCTCGTTGGACAGCCACTTTGCTTTCTTGCATTTCCTTTTCATTGGGATGGTTTTAGTTGCTGCCTCTTGTATAATGTTACGAGCCTCCATCCATAGTTCTTCAGGCACTCTGTCCACGAAATCTAAATCCTTAAACCTGTTCCTCACTTCCACTAAGTATTCATAAGGGATTTGATTTAGATTGTATCTTACCGGCCCAGTGGTTTTCCCTACTTTCTTTAGCTTAAGCTTGAATTTTGCTATAAGAAGCTGATGATCTGGTCCACAGTCAGCTCCAGGTCTTGTTGTTGCTGACTGTATAGAGCTTCTCCATCTTTGGCTGCAGAGAATATAATCAATCTGATTTTGATGCTGCCCATCTGGTGATGTCCATGTGTAGAGTCGTCTCTTGTGTTGTTGGAAAAGAGTGTTTGTGATGACCAGCTTGTTCTCTTGGCAGAACTCTATTAGCCTTTGCCCTGCTTTGTTTTGAACTCCAAGGCCAAACTTGCCAGTTGTTCCTTTTATCTCTTGACTCCCTACTTTAGCATTCCAATCCCCTATAATGGGAACATCCTTCTTTGGTGTCATTTCTAGAAGGTGTTGTAAGTCGTCATAGAATTGGTCAATTTCAGTTACTTCAGCACCAGTGGTTGGTGCATAAACTTGGATTACTGTGATGTTAAAAGGTCTGCCTTGGATTCGTATCAAGATCATTCTATCATTTTTGAGATTGCATCCCAGGACAGCTTTTGCCACTCTTTTGTTGACTATGAGGGCCACTCCATTTCTTTTATGGGATTCTTGCCCACAGTAGTCGATATTATGGTCATTCAAACTGAATTTGCCCATTCCCGTCCATTTTAGTTCACTGATGCCCAGGATGTCAATATTTATTCTTGCCATCTCATTTTTGACCACATCCAACTTACCAAGGTTCATGGTACCTTTCACTTCCAGGCATATCCGCAACTGAGTGACCTTTCGGCTTTGGCCCAGCTGCTTCATCAGCTCTGAATCTACTTGTTCTTGCCCTCCGCTCTTCCTCAGTAGCATGTTGGACGCCTTCCGACCTGAGGGGCTCATCTTTCAGCGTCATAACTTTTATATGCCTGTTATCTTTGTCAATGGAGTTTTCTTGGCAGGGATACTGGAGTGGCTTGCCGGTTCCTGCTCCAGGTGGATCACGTTTGGTCAAAACTATGACCTGTCCATCTTGGGTGGCCCTGCACGGCATAGCTCATAGCTTCTCTGAGTTATTCAAGCCCCTTTACCATGTCAAGGCAGTGATCC
Organism: Podarcis liolepis; assembly: GCF_965112155.1. Classification (NCBI taxonomy): domain Eukaryota; kingdom Metazoa; phylum Chordata; class Lepidosauria; order Squamata; family Lacertidae; genus Podarcis; species Podarcis liolepis. Next base: position 23,127,038 of record NC_139573.1, on the reverse strand, counting down.
ATGAAGGAGGTGGATCTTGTAGGTAGTTGCTAAAGAAGAAAATGGTTGTGTATAATTATTTGCTACAGAGTCCCTGTCAGGGGAAAAGGTGGGGTATTAAGTACAGCGGCTATTGTACAGCAGCTAGATAACAGTTTATCAGACAAGATAACTTCCAAATGTATGATCGAGCTTCACACACACACACACACACACACACACACACAAATGGAGCTCTCAAAAAGGGTTTTCTGACTTCTTAATGACAATAAGCCTGAACAAAAAAGTTTTAGGAAGGTTAACAGGAATGTACTTAACTTGGTCCAGTCTTTGAAGAATGTTTAGATCCTTCAATTGTTGCAAAAGCAGGAGACCAATTCTTTATGATAGGTGGACTCCACAATCTATACATCTGACACAACACACACTGATACAGATACATTTACATGATAAAATAGAAATTTACAAAGAAGGAAGGAAGAAATGAAGAATCTACAAAATACATGACCAACCTAAATAGAACAGCACAGATGAAAATAATTGTAAATTCATAACAAGAAAAGTTTAGGGTTATTGCTCTATTTTTAATCCACTAACTTTAAAAGGGATGGAACTTTTTGTTCTAATAGAGGAGGACTTTCAAAATTACTTTGCTCTGCATTTTTCTATTTGAATAATTTTTAGCATTTTAATAATATGAAAATAATATCTATCTAGTCTAGTGGTTAAAATGTGAGGTTTTTATCTAGGACAGCAAGGTTTAAAAAATGCTTTAAACACCACACAAAACAGCCATAACTCCTAGCCTTATTTTGCTTACAGATTATGCTAACACACAATGATCCTCACAGATGTCATTAAAACTCCAAAAACACCGCTTAATAGCGTACATTCATAATCAAATGTATTACATTGTACAATAGAATACAAATATAATTACAAATGAAAAAATAACCATTAAAACATAATTCAGATAGACATGTTTACTATAGAATAAGTGTTTACTTTCTCTGATTAAGACCACATATCTTCTTTTTCAGATGGGAACGATTGTAATATATGCTCAGAAGAAAAATATCCAAATAATAATCAGGATATGTGTATTCCCAAGGAAACAACCTTTTTGTCCTATGAGGAACCTCTGGGCATCAGTTTAGCCTGCTTTGCTTTTACTTTTTCTGTGATCACAGTTTTGGTCCTGGGAACATTTTTGAAGCACCACCACACACCCATTGTCAAAGCAAACAACAAAGACCTCACTTATATGCTGCTAATTTCTCTCCTGCTCTGCTTCCTGTCTGCATTGCTATTCATTGGACAACCTGAAATTGTGGCCTGCCTCCTCCGACAGATGGCTTTTGGTGTTATCTTCTCAGTGGCTGTTTCTTGTGTGCTAGCAAAAACCATGACAGTGGTTTTGGCTTTCATGGCCACCAAGCCAGGATCCAGGATGAGGAAGTGGGTGGGGAAGAGACTGGCTATTGCCATTGTGATGTCTTGTTCCTTTATTCAAGTAGGCATCTGTACTGTGTGGATGGCATTGTCGCCACCATTTCCAGATGTTGACATGCACTCAATTACTAAAGAAATCGTACTGGAATGTAATGAGGGCTCCGTAACTATGTTTTACTCTGTGTTGAGCTACATGGGCTTCCTGGCTCTTGTCAGCTTCACTGTAGCTTTCTTTGCCAGGAAGTTACCTGACAGTTTCAATGAAGCGAAGTTCATCACTTTCAGCATGTTGGTCTTTTGCAGTGTTTGGGTATCTTTTGTTCCAACCTACCTTAGTACCAAGGGAAAATACATGGTTGCTGTGGAGATCTTTTCTATCTTAGCATCCGGTGCTGGCCTGCTGGGTTGCATCTTTGCACCAAAATGCTACGTTATTGTGTTGCGGCCTGAGCTGAATGAAAGGGAACATCTAACAAGAAATAAGACCTGAAGAATTTGAGTGCATAGAATGCATACATAGGGTTCACAAGACAAGGGGTTAAAATTGGCTTGTTCTGCTATGTTATCTTCTTTCCTTTATCATATTGTGAGCTCCTGTGTTAAATAAAATTGTTTAATTGTACACTGCAATGGAAAATAAATCTGTAATGTGTCTGTATTTAGATTGTGAAGCATGGCATGGTCGCTTCTATTGAAGCTAAAGCAGAGCTGAGAGAAGAGTTTAGCAGTTTTAGATTAAGTGGGGCTGTATCTCAACTTGTCTGTTACAAGGTGTTTAGCTTAAAATCAGATGAAAGCTCTAGTTTTACAAGTCTATTTGCTTATCTCTCTCCAAGTAAAGAGCCTCAGGCTAATGGAGACTGGAATGGAGGAAGGACAAAGCTTGGAATTTTAGCACTCGAAGATATGTATATTGGAATTCAAGTAAAGTGAGCTATGCTTGGACAAGTGTAGGGTATTATGCAGGTATCTGAAAGTAACTTTGTTTCAAGTTGTTTTGGAATGAAATTCTGCAGTAAATCTTTTGAACCATATTTTTGCACTGAAGAATTTTTATTTCGAAGAGTCAGTTTTTATTCATATGATTTGCCCCCATATGTGCACTGTTAATGGCCTCAATAGCCCAGGTGCTGAGATCTTTGGGGGAAGTCCTTTTCTTGTTCTTGCCACCCTCACAGGTTCACTTGGTAGGGAAGCAGGAGAGGGCCTTCTCATTGGCTGCACACAGATTTGGGAACTCCCTCCATAGAGAATTTCCCGGTTTCCCTCCCTTCAGCAAGTGACAACAGCTGACAGCAGGTGACAGCAGGCAGCCAGACGAGAATACATATAGGGGTCTGTCAGTGCCTATAGCTTGATGGATCACAGGTCCATCGTACAAAGTGTCTCATAGCTGGCATTCAAACTCATAACTCTCTGGTAAAAAGGGTGCTGTGAGGGAGTTAATGCTTCTGACCAACATCCTCTTTTTTAATGTGGATTTATGAGGGAGCATTTATTGAGACCACTCATGATGCAATAGGAAGGAGACACAGGCATAATGCATCCATGACTACCTTGTTGCTAACCCCTAGCACAAATATTTGAATCTAGTGTCTTCTTCATGCTGAGGGTCATCCCAAACTTTACCATGCCTTCCTATCTAACTAAAGTGTGAGGGAAATTTTCTCTCCAGAATACATGACAAACAACTTTTCTTAATTCCTAAAGGACTCCACATCCTTCATTTAGGAATTGTTGTTAATGTAATAATTAACTACACAATTAGCTAGTCAGAAGGACTTTCATTTGTTATTATGTTCAACCAAATCCCTGTGGAACTTCTTTGGCTGTTAGCAGAACAGAGAGCAAAGAGTGTGAAGGTTGTCATAAATATATCCAGTGCAAATCAGAGATATGGAGTGGCACTGGAAACAGACAGGGGTTCACAGATCTGCTCTTGGATACTCCAGCCTTCAGACTTCTGTACTGACGATGGTGGTTGTAGTCATTTTGCTGCTGGCTCTGCTTCCTCCAATGGGATGCCAGACTCACGCTGTTCAGTGCAATATCTATTACCCACAGCCTCCACTTCACAAATATCATCAACAAGGAGATTTCATAATTGGTGGAATTGCTTATCATGCTGGTGTCATCGTCAGTGAACCAGCCTTCAGGGAAGAACCCCTGCCAACATTGACAGAACCATTTGTGTAAAGCCTGAATGATTATTTGCTTTTCTTTCCAAATATTGATTTGTTTTATATAATAAAAAAATTCCACTGGGATAATTTGTGCAAGAGCTGCAGCCACTGAATACAAAACTTAGGGAGAAATCCTATTCACCAAAAGCTAGTGTAAAGTAAGATGCTATAAATTAATGCAGCATAAAGTTGCACTACATCTAAACTTGTTCAGTAGAAAGGCCCCTGCTTCTACGCCTGACTGAGGGAAAACAAGCCTTTAAACTATGTATTATGCCAGGTTGCCAAGTCACACGACCAAGCTGGACATGCTTAGGATCTAGCAAAGTCTCTACTCTCCGATTCCACCCCTGCCTTGCTCCTGGAATGCTCCCTTTTCCAGTCTTAGACCAGCTTGGCTCAACCAGTTTCATCACAGTCAGCTTGGTAGAGATGACCAAGTTATGCTGATATATGCTCAGCTGAACTGGGATTGGGGACTTAAGGCCAACTGAGCGTAATTGAGCCCGAGATCCTGTGCATCCTAAAATGCTCATCCTGGGGGATCTTGCCATAGGATTGCCTCCCCAATCTGCTCCATCTTAACCATGACAGTTTAAAATAATAAACACCATCCCATCTGTTTTGTTATATTTTAACTTTATTTTCAAATAAGCTTTATAATGAAATAAATTATAAAAATCTAAAAACTTACTTAAATCAGAATGGAGAGTTTCTGGAGCGCCTCGAGTCAGTATACCTGAAGGAGATTCTCCACCCCCATCATTCAGCCAGGACAATGCGGTCCAGCTCCGAGGGCCTTCTGGAGGTTCCCTCCCTATGAGAAATGAGATTATGGGGAACCAGGCAGAGGGCCTTGTCGGTAGTGACGTCTGCCCTGTGGAACGCCTTCCCTCCAGATGTCAAAGAAATAAACAACTATCTGACTTTTAGATGACATCCGAAGGCAGCCCTATTTAGGGAGGTTTATAATGTTTGATGTTTTATTGCGCTTTTAATATTCTGTTAGAAGCCGCCCAGAGTGGCTGGGGAAACCCAGCCAGATGGGTGGGATATAAATAATAAATAATTGTTATTGTTGCTGTTGTAGTAAATGTGACTTGTGACATAGTTAATCTTTTATATTTATGTAGGCCACCTTATAAATATTCTCACCTTAGATATAAATACTGTAATAATTGATTGTTAAAAAAGGAGACACAGAACACAGTGATAATAACTAAACTAAGTATGGAATATCCTTCTGAAAAAGAATCTCACACTTCTTTCAGCATAGTCCCTAAGCATTACCAGCACATCCTGGCTTTGGCTTTCACAGTCAAAGAGATCAATGAAAACCCTCACCTCTTACCCAATCTCACTTTGGGCTTCCACATATATGACAGCTATTTCAATGCAAGGAGGACTTATCATGCTACAATGCTACTTTTATCCACAGAGGAGAGATTTATCCCTAACTACATATGTGAGCAACAGAAAGATCTAATAGCAGTCATTGGAGGAGTGGATGCCCAAATTTCCATCAATGTGGCAACAGTCTTGAATAAGTATAAGGTTCCACAGGTAGGTCAACTCTGCTTTCTCTTTCCCTCCCTCCCTCTGTGTGATACCCCACATTTCCTATTCTATTATTTCAAGACATTAATATGTGCTTTGAAAATAATGTGACTTCCTTTTTTATGAATCCCTCATGCAAACCAAGTTTTAGGCTCCTGTTCCTGATATGGTTTTTAAGATGCTGTACAGTAAGTGCTGCTGTTTCTTTTGTGTTGCTGTATTTATTTTAGGAGGAGTTTAAAATGCAATTTGGGGGTGCTGGTTGACAGGGCTGGAAATGAATTTTATTCTCTCAACTTAATTCGCATTTGGTTGGGGTTTGTTTCATGTTTCCTTAGTGAAATTGTGTCCTTTTTTGTTAGGCAGAAGAACATTGTTTGTATGAAGGAGGAAATGGCATCAGGCAGGATCAACATAGTATAGGGGAACCCCCATAAGGGGCCTGAGAGCAGGATTGACCACAGCATGCCCAAACCTGGGTTGTGTATCTGCCTGGGTGGAAACTCCACCCTGGTTACCTAGTGAGACCTTGATTGCTTGGCTTGCACCACAGCAAGGTTGAACCCAGGCCAACACCCATGGGATGGGCTTGGGCTGGTCCAAATCCAGCGGCTCCGTTCCATCATCATGGGGCTTGTGGAATATGAACTGATCCTGTCGCTAATGGCATGCCAAATATTACACTTCCTGCTGATGTTAATCAAAATTTGGTCTGATTTTATCCTATAACCGTTGTACAGTCTGATTATTTCGCTGCTCTCATTGGTCAAATAATGTGTCAATAAGAATTTTGCTCTGAGAATGTTGCTGTAATCAAGCAATTATAGATGCAAACTTTGAGCAAGGAAATCCTCAGTGCATTTCCTCTCAGTGCATAGATCCACTTGATGGCTATTGATCATTGTATATTCTTTCAGCCATGAATGCCTAACTCGAGCATTGGAATAGTCAAATTCAGTACCTGACGTTGTATTTCTAAGAGTTGCTAATATAATGTATGGGTGGAATTCACTGACAAATCAATTCATCAGTGGAAATTGGAGCGGGGTGGTGTGGTCTTGGTGTTTTGTGTGTTGTTGTTTTTTTTGCAATTTTCTTGCTTCCTTTTGCCCCCAAGGTTGAATATATCTGCTGGGGGGTGGTCCCCAGTCCTCTGTAACAGATATATTTCATTCCTCCTAGAGATGGAATTGTGAGAATTCATGCTCTGGTGGATGGCTATCTGTCCTAGGTTCCTTAGCAGATGTTCTTGTTTTGCAAGGGCTTGGACTCTTGGGGTCCCTTCCAACTCTTCAATTCTATGAGAGTCTATAGTTGGCTTCCATCAGCAGAGGTGAAAGCACTGGTTTCCAATTTCCATGAATGGTTTTGAAAGCTTCAATATGCAAGATGCATTCTATTATTACATCTTTTCTTTCTCTCCCATAAAATCACTTTAGCTCATATATGGCTCTGCTCCATTGAAAGCAGATGGAAACCCAGGAATTTCTTTCTACCAGATGGTTCCTCATCAAGCACTTCAATACAAAGGAATTCTCTCTTTGCTTCTTTATTTCAAATGGATATGGATTGGGGTACTAGTAATGGATAATGAAAATGGTGAAATGTTTTTGCAAACTGTTTTGCCAAAATTTTCCCAGAAAGGTGTCTGTTTTGACTTTATAAAAAGAATCCCTATGGTTATGTCCGCCTCTGAATTTGATGAAATTCTTGAAGATGGATTAAAAATACATAATGAACTTCTGAATAGTACAGCCAGTGTGGTTGTGTTTTATGGTGACTCTTATTCCATGGTGATTTTGAGATGGATTCCATATTTTGCAGAACATCCACCAAGTCTACCAAAAGGTATAGTGTGGATAACAACAGTTGCAATGGAGCTCACTTCACAGCTATATCAAAAGAATTGGGACACAGAAATATTCCATGGTGTCCTGTCCTTCACAGTCCATTCCAATGACATACCAGCATTCAAAGCATTTGTTGAGAGCCAAAATCCTTTAAGCACAAAAGGAGATGGTTTCATCAGAGACTTCTGGCAACAGGCCTTTGACTGTGTGTTTGCAGATCCAAATGTGGAAGATGTGATGGGGAATATTTGTACTGGGGAGGAGAAACTAGAGAGCCTTCCTTCTCCATTCTTTGAGATGAGCATGAATGGCCACAGTTACAGCATCTACAATGCTGTCTGTGCTGTAGCCCACGCTTTGCATTACATGTCTTCAACTAGACTCAAATATCAAGCAATGGAAAGAAGAGGTGGATGGAAGTACCAAAATCAACAATTGTGGCAGGTAACATGCTCAACATTGTCAAGAGGCAGAGCACCATAAATGTACTATAATAGTCTTTAATTTGCATAAATACTGTGTCCCCAATTCCTTCCCAACCTAAGGTATATAACATATATCGCTTTAATAACACTTCTTCCTTTCCGTTTCCTAAATTACTGGATGATTTCTAAATTACTATTTGATTCTCTCAATCAGCCAGGTTAACCCAACTCATTGCACCCTCCAGATTTTGTTTGACTACATTTCCCATCACCCCAGACCACTTTGTACACAGACTGGGGCTAATGGCAGTTTTAGTGAAAGCCCAGCTCCATATTTTGTGATAGGTAGAAATTCTGTTATGAATTTGGTGCATCTAATTCATTCTGTTAAATTATTGAGCCTGAACCAGGCCTTCTGGGAGCAGATCTACATGAATATGTATGCCCCTTGAAGTCACATATTTTATTTAAAAATAATAATAAATAGAAACAGAAGTTTCAGAAACTAACATGCTTTAAAGTCAATTTATTAGAAACTGCTGCTCCTTTTCTGAATTACAAAGAGTGAGGTTTACATATGTTCATCTTATTTATTTTTTGTTGTATTTTGCAATGCTACCTTCCGAGTGGGTGCATATACATTAATGAGTTAGGCACCTGAATCACTTTTTTAAAAAAATAAAATAAAATACTTTCTGGTGTCAGAAGTTGGTCATTTTCTCACTGAGTCAACACAAGCTAAAATGGTGTTGGCCTAATTGACTATTGAAACATTAAACGTGTTTCAACACTCTGAAAAATATAGAAACAGAAGCTTCAGAACCTAACGTGCTTTAAAGTCAATTTAGTAGAATCTGCTGCTCCTTTTATGAATTACAAAGAGTGAGCTTCTTTATCGTAATGACCGCTCCCCGCTTAAAACGGGGGACGCCCTTTGCGTGGATGCGCGCAGCCCTAGATCTGGAACAGCCCCATCAGCATAGGCTTGGCTTTGCCTTTCCTCATGTGGGATACCTGGAGGTCTCCGCCTACCTCAGTCAGTTGTCCAATCCCACCTGGGGGAAGCGTTGCCAAGGAGACCAGGCCAGGGATGGGAGGGATTACCTGCCCACACAATAGAGGGAGGATCTTACCTGGGAAACCTCACTTGGCTCCAGAGCTTCTCCCACCCTACCCACCCTCAGTTAATGTCTTCTTTGCAGGTTAACTTTTCTTCATAGGTTTTGCAGGTTAACTTATCTTCACAGGTATGCGGGCTCTGCTACGTTAAGGTCGCTGTTAAAGGGCCGGAAAGGAATTTCCCTGCATTGGCAGGTTTCGCCTTTCCCGTAGCAAAATGTCACAACTTTGGCAGTATCAGGTCTTGGGCGGAATCCTTTAGTCCATCTTCCTCTTTGCGGCGGCGATACCAGGGTTCCCCGTTAAAGGGGTTTCTGAAGGGAGGCTTTGACTGTACGCCGAAAGGTCGTCATTGCTCTCCCCTGTGGCGGCGGCGTAACGGGGGCAGCTATCTCTGCTTGAACATATGTTCTCCAGAGCCCCATCCCCCCCCCACACACTGGATAACTATGAAGCTCCCTAGGTCCCCGGCTGGGGACCGGGGAGGGAGAATACCCAATGCCTGAGCCAAGGTCTACCCACATTTGAAATTTAATAAAGTAGTGGCCAATTTAATCCCATAGCACGTTGTCTTGAGTCGTTATTCCACATGACGGGGGGGGGGACCGCTTGGGATCTGGGGAATCTGCCTGTCCACGCAAATACCTTCTCACCCAAAAACCATAAACAGGATATGACTTTACTATCAACAATCCAACTGCAGCCTTTTCTCAACTCTTCCCTTCTCCTCCTCAAACCAGCTACATATTTTTCTCAGACGTGTCTTGTTTAACAACAGCGGTGGGGACAAGATTTCCTTTGATGAGAATGGAGAGTTAGTGGCTGGATTTGATGTGATCAGCTGGATTGTTTCCTCAAACCAATCATTTCAAAGAGTGAAGGTTGGGAATGTTGATCCCAACCAACAGTTCACCATCAATGGGGATTCCATAACTTGGCCCAGCCATTTTAACCAGGTAAGCCTCAATGGTCACCCATTTGAGTAAGACACCTGGTTCTGAGTAAGCACTTGCATTCTGCCCTGATGTCTAAAATTAGATTAATTATAAATAAGGAAATCCAATAAAATACTGAGAGTCTGGTTTGGAACTTTTTAGAAAATGGAAAAATTACAATGGATGGATGGATAAGAAATTCCTGTCTATATTAATTGAGAAGTTGTTTGGGAAAAGTATAAAAATGAAATCTCTTGACTGGTTTATATATACAAGGAATCACAATCTATGCCCTTAATCAAGCTCCATCCTTTCCAGAATATGGTTTCTTAACAGTCTGTTGTACTATAATTCTCATGTTGATTAAAAAATATTGCACTTGCTAGCACAATTGGTATACTTTACTGAAAGGAAGTGTAATTTAAGAATACCTAAAAGTTGGCTTCAATATTCTAATCTCATACTTCTCAAAATTACTATTCTGGGTTCTCATATATGGATTAGTCTCAGCCTCTTTCCTTATGCACTGAGCGGTGCCATCCCGGAACTAGGAAAAGAGTGAAAGATGGGGAGCCATTTTGCTGTTATGATTGCATCCCATGCCCAGAAGGGAAGATTTCGGCTCAGGAAGGTGAGTATTCTGCACAAACTGTACAGTTTAAAAGTGAATGGCTTTAGCTGGAATTCAGAGGAATGTGCCTATAAATTAACAACTTTATACCAGGTTTAGCATGTGATTGAAATGTTTATTAAGCCTGTAGGTAGTTGCTGAAGAAGAAACTGGTTTGTGTCTGTGATTATTTGCCTCAGAGTCCCTGTCACAGAAATATTTTGGGTATTAAGTACAGTGGCTTTTGTACAATAGCTAGATAATGGGCAGTACTAGTAACAGTTTATCAGAGAAGATAACTTCCAAATGTATGATCAAGCTTCAAACAAACACACACACACAGAGAGAGAGAGAGAGAGAGAGAGAGAGAGAGAGAGAGATCAAAAATGATTTTCTGACTTATCATCAATGGCAATAAGCCTGAAAGAAAAAGTTTTAGGAATGAACTTAACTTGGTCCAGTCTTTGAAGAGTGTTTAGATCCTTCAATTGTTGCAATAGCAGGAGACCGATTCTTTATGATAAGTAGACTCCACAATCTATCCATCTGACACAAGACACACTGATACAGATACATTTACGTGATAAAAATGGAAATTTACAGAGATAGAAGGAATTAATGAAAAATTAAGAGAATACATGACCAACCTAAATAGAACAGCACAGACAAAAATAATTGGAAATTAAAAAAATAAAGTTTCGAGTTTTTGCTCTATATTTTTATCTATTAACAGGGTTTGCAACTTTTTGTTCCAGGAGAGGACTTTCAAAATTACTATGCTTTGCATTTTAATAAAGTGAAAATAATATCTATCTAGTCTAGTGGTTAAAATGTGAGGTTTTTATCTGTTACACCAAGGTTTAAAAAATCCTTCCAACACTACACAAAATAGCCATAACTCCTAGCCTTATTTTGCTTACAGATTATAGTACTAACACACAATGTTCCTCGCAGATGTTGGTTAAAACTCCACACACACTACTTAATAGGGCTTTCACCAGACAAGACAGGAAAAATTCATAATCAAATTTAATATGTTGTTCATTAGAATACAAAAACCATTGCATATTAAATAATAACAATTAAAACATAGTTCAGATAAACATAATTTCTACAGAATATGTGTTCACTCTCCCTGATTAATACCAAATATTTTCTTTTTCAGACATGAATGAGTGTAATATATGCTCAGAAGAAAAATGTCCAAATAGCAATCAGGATATGTGTATTCCCAAGGAAATAACCTTTTTATCCTATGAAGAACCTCTGGGCATCAGTTTAGCCTGCAGTGCTTTTGCTTTTTCCTTCATCACAGCTTTGGTTCAGGGAACATTTTTGAAGCACCACCACACACCCATTGTCAAAGCCAACAATCGGGACCTCACCTACACTCTCCTCATTGCCCTTCTCTTCTGCTTCCTTTGTGCATTGCTATTCATGGGAAAGCCTGAGAAGGTGACATGCCTCTTCCGACAAACTGCTTTTGGCACCATCTTTTCAGTGGCTGTTTCTTGCGTGTTGGCAAAAACCATGACAGTGGTTTTAGCTTTCATGGCCACCAAGCCAGGATCCAAGATGAGGAAGTGGATGGGGAAGAGACTGTCTATTGCCATTGTGGTTTCCTGTTCTTTTATTCAAGGAGGCATCTGTACTGTGTGGTTAGCATCCTCACCCCCATTCCCAGATGTTGACATGAACTCAATGGTTCAAGAAATTGTACTGGAATGTAATGAGGGCTCTGTGACTATGTTTTACTGTGTCCTGGGCTACATGGGCTTCCTGGCTCTTGTCAGCTTCACTGTGGCTTTCCTTGCCAGGAAGTTACCTGACAGTTTCAATGAAGCCAAGTTTATCACTTTCAGCATGTTGGTCTTTTGCAGTGTTTGGCTGTCCTTTATTCCCTCCTACCTCAGTACCAGGGGGAAATACATGGTTGCAGTGGAGATCTTTTCTATCTTAGCCTCTGGTGCTGGACTCCTGGGATTCATCTTTGCCCCCAAATGCTATATTATTGTGTTGCGGCCTGAACTAAATAACAGGGAACATCTAATAAGAAATAAGACCTAAGGAATCTGAGGGCCTTCAATGTACTTTATTTTGCTTGTTTGTTAGTTTTTTATTTATAAAAAATGTTGAACTATATAAATTTTCCCATAGCCTCCCACATTCTCTGAACATTTAAATTTTATTTGGAGAATTTAATTAAGATTTTGCAGCCAAAAGGGGAGGGGGGAATATATGCATCCTGCCCCTGCATTTATTGTTCAGGCAACTCCCCATTTACTTGGGGGTTGCATTACTTTCTTTCCTGTAGCCCTTTTGGACCCCTTAGGATTTTTATTTTTTTTTAATGTTATGAAGTCAGCTGAAAACACCAACCCTTCAAAAGAAACACTGAGGACTGAGGGCAAGAGCTGATCATGAAGCAGCACAGAACCAACTTGCATGATGTCAGTATTTCATTCTCTCATCGCAGGGTCATGTGAACCTCTGATTACATTCCATAACACTGTAAGTGTGGGAATGGAAGTCAGAGTTTCTGTTCCCACACTTACAGTGTTATGGAATGTAAACAGAGGATCACGTGATCCTGCGATGAGAGTATAAAATACGGAGCAGTCACCGTTCGTGATTGATTCTGGTGCGACACGACATCTGTGTAAAGACAGAAGCCTGTTTATTGAGCTCCAGAAGCTCAATAAACAGGCTTCTGTCTTTACACAGATATCGCATCACACCGGAATTGATCACGAACGATGACTGCACATGCTGACTGGAACAAAGTGTGATCAAGCATCCTATACCTCCAGGTATAAGGCGGTATATAAATTCAAATAATAATAATAATAATAATAATAATAATAATAATAATAATCTTGAAGACCTGTGTTTTATCTTGGTGTTCTGATTTTACTTGTCAGAGATAATAAAGACCTCATCCACTTTCTTGAATGGTGTGTTCTCTAAACTATTAATCCTATTATTCTGACTGCTGATGTGGGATACATGCCATGAGATTAAAAATCCTTGTTAATATCCAGAACTGTGCATGCGTGTGCACACACACATCCACCACAGCTCCAATGTAACACGCAGCAAAACTACTTTTTATGCACCAACATTATCTAGGACATGTTTCTAGGAGTCACATGTTTCTAGGAGTCACAAATGATTCCTGAGTGCAGGGTGGGGACCACAGGTGGACAAACTACCCCAGAAGGAAGGAGCATGACACGTCCACCACCAGAGGTGTTATCCATGCCTTAACATCCCATACAACCCCCATTAAAATATAATTGCTATAAACACAATTTCTACACGATATGTGGAGTTTTTAAAAAATATATTAAGACCACCTATTTTCTTTTTCAGATATGAATGACTGTAACATATGCTCAGAAGAAGAATATCCACAAAATAATAATTGTGAAATGCAAAGGGTGAATACATACACACTGTTTTTAATTTTTTTAAAAATTAAAAACATTGTGTATGTATTCACCCTTTGCATTTCACAATATCTTTCTTCAGCCTCTCATTATTGTGGATTTTTGAGAGGATATTTACGCAAAAGGTGTAACCACACTCACTGTGGCCACACTCACATCCACAAGTGCCATGTTGGTAACTGTCATAAAGTATAGAATAAAATGTCCCTATCTTCCTGTATGTGACTCCAAGTTCTGCCATCCCTTCTTAGCTAAGAATAATATTTCAGTTCAAAAAGTGTGACAAACAACCTGTCCTAGTTCTACAGGGACTTCCCATCTTATACTTAGCAATTAACTTCAGAATTATCTTGTCAGAAGAACAGAAATTAATTCTGTTGTTCATTCAAATCCCTGTGGATTTTTGGTGGCCACTAGCAAAACAAAGAACAAAGACCATGAAGAATGTCATAAATATACCCAGTATAGTACCCAGTAGGGCGAGGGACTGAGAACAAGCAAACCTCCACAGCTTCAGGCCTCTGGGAAACATAAAATGTTCAATTCGGGCAGTTTTAGTTGCAGATGCTGTAATGATTGTTCTGTTGAAGAACATAGGAGATTTTGGATGTAGATGGAATATTTTTCCTTGTACTTAGAATGGCAGTTTTAGTCATCTTGCTACTGGTCCTGTTTCCTCAAACAGGATGTGCAGATCCCATTGTTCAATGCAGTGTCCGTTATCCACAGCATCCAGTTCACATGTATCATCAGGAAGGAGATCTCATCATTGGTGGCATCGCTTATCATGGCAGCTTTGTCGCCAGTGAAAGCGAATTCAAAGAAGAACCTCTACCAACATTATCAGAATCGGTTGTGTAAGACCTTAATGGTTGTTTATGTGCCAGTGAATTCTGTTTTAGTAAAGTGGATGGTGTGAGCAGCTTATGCAGAATGAAAATGTTGCTATTATGAATGTGTATGTGTTAAATAACACCTTATTTTAAAAAATGGGTTATTGGTGCTCGTATAGTTTAATTTTGTTCAGTGGAGGAAATCTTGAAACTAAGGCATCCATAACAGAAGCTGTCCAGCCTCAGCTTAAATACCTCCAGCCAAGAGCAGCTCACCACCTCCCAGTCTGTTCCTCTCCCAAACAGCTTTTACTGCTTGGTTTTTCATCTAAGATTAGCCAGTATCTACTCCTTTGCAGTTTCCACCTGGAGCAAGAGCAAAAAAAAAACACAAAAAAACCACTGCTCCACTTTCTGCAAATGGTGCTTCAAGAAATATAACATGTAGATAATGTAATCATTAATTGATAGACTGATTGAGTAATTAATGAATCAGATACTGAGCACATGAGGAATAGCTTCATGATACAGAATCTCAATTTAATTCTAGTGTAATACCTAAGCATTACCAGCACATTGTGGCCTTGGACTTTGCAGTAAAGGAGATCAATGAAAATCCTCAGATGTTACCCAATATCACTTTGGGCTTCCACATTTATGACAGCTATAACAATGCCAGGAGGACCTATCAGGCCACAATGCTGCTTCTATCAGCACTGGAGAGATTTATCCCAAACTACATTTGCGATAAACTGAAAAATCTGATAGCAGTTATTGGGGGACTGGATTCCGAAATTTCCATGAATATGGCAACTCTCCTGAATATCTATAAGGTTCCACAGGTAGGACTGGTTCCCCCACCTCTCTATTGTGTGTGTCCCCCTTGCAAAAAGTGTGTTTGTTTTTGTGTGTGTGTGTGTGTGTGTGTGTTATGGGAATTTAATTCACACTTTCTTGAATCCTACACATTTTCTACAGTGTAATTCAAAGACATCAATGTATCCCTTGCAAACAATGAGACAGACTTAACTTTTTATATTTTTGAATAATACTTTTACTAGTTGGCTATTGATTACCGTATTTTTCGCCCTATATTTTTCACCCCAAAATGAAGGGGAAATGTGTGTGTCTCCTATGGGGCGAATGCAGGCTTTCGCTGAAGCCTGGAGAGCGAGAGGGGTCGGTGCGCACCGACCCCTCTCGCTCTCCAGGCTTCAGGAAGCTATCCACAAGCTTTGCAAGCCCGGCGGGAGGTCCCGCAGGCTCGCAAGGCTTGTGGGCAGCAGCCTGCAGCCCACAAACTCGGCGGATAGCGGGGAGGCGCAGCGCCGCCACCTCGCTATTCCCCGACCTGATCTGAAGGCTGGCGGGGGGGAGAAGCAAGCTTACGTCTCCCCCCCCCGCCAGCCCCACAAGCTCGGGGGATAGCGGGGAGGCAGAGCGCCACCACCCCGCTATTCCCGGACCTGATCTGGAGGCTGGAGGGGGGGGAGAAGCAAGCTTGCTTCTCCCCATCGCCAGCCCCGTAAGCTCGGGGGACAGCGGGGAAGCCACTGCCCCACGGAGGCTAGAGAGGCTGTCCCTGAAGGCAGAAGAGGGAGATGGAGTGCTCCGTCTCCCTCTTCTAGCTTGGGGATGGCTGCGCAAACCTGGGGGGGAAATAAATTTTTTTCCCTTGATTTCCCCCCCAAAAAACTAGGTGCGTCCTATGGGCCAGTGCATCCTAAAGGGCGAAAAATACGATATATTCGTTTATGATACTCTTGTTACTGATGTCTGTTTTGTTTTATTTATGTGGTTTTTTTAATTTAGAGAGAAAGAGAGAGAGAGAGAGAGAGAGAGAGAGAGAGAGAGAGAGAGAGAGAGAGATAACTCCTGCATATTGTTCACTTATAAAGAAGAAAAATTGTAAGTTAGATTGAAGGGAATATTCACATTATGTACTGTATTCCCCATTTACACAGCTGTACACAGAAAGCATAAGCACTCTGAAATTGCTTTTGCTTTATTCTGAAAATATGTTGGTGTAGTATAATTAGAAAATAAAAATCTTGAGCTAAGAAGTCCTCAATGCTTTCACCCCTTAGTCATGGACCTGTAGGTCAGCCATGGATCAGTCTATAATCTTTCAGCCCCAACTCCTTATCAAGAGAAGGGAAATAAGAAAGTTCAGTTCACTTACAGTAATGTTGTAAACATTGCCAATATAATGTATGTTTGGTATCAGTGAGTGGAACAGGGAATATGACAATCATTCATAATTCTTTCTGCTCCTTTAGTCCCCTCAATCCACAAGCATGCTTCTGAGGGGAGGGAGAAATCCACAACATTGGCCCACTTCCTATTTTGCTGAGAGGTAGCATCCATCAGTAGGGGTGGACAGCCCTGAATTCCATAATATAGGCACTATTGTGAATCCACCAAATTGCAATATAAAGTACACTATTGTCATTTCCCCCTTCCACATTCTCTCTCCAGCTCATCTATGGCTCCATTCCACTGATGAATGATAAAAGTCTAGGCCTTTCCTTCTACCAGATGGTCCCTAAGGAAACCCTTCAATATGCAGGGATTCTCTCTTTGCTAATACATTTCAGGTGGACATGGATTGGAGTCTTTATAATGAATGATGAAAGTGGTGAAAGATTTTTACAAACTGTATCACCAATGTTTTCCCATAGTGGAGTTTGCTTTTCCTTCATACAAAGAGTCCCCATGTTGACTTCCATTGATGAAATTACTGAAATACTTGAAGAGGGAGCAAATATACATAGTAAAGTCAGGAATAGTACAGCCAATGTGGTTGTATTTAATGGAGAATCTATTTCCATGTTTTTTTTGAGATGGCTTCCATATTTTGCACAACATCCACCAAGTCTACCAAAAGGAATAGTGTGGATAACAACAGCTGAAATGGAGCTCACTTCACACGTCTATCAAAGGAATTGGGATACCCAAATATTCCATGGTGTCCTGTCCTTCACAATCCATTCCAATGACTTGCCAAAATTCAAATCATTTGCTGAGAGCCAAAGTCCTTCCAGTGCAAAGGCAAATGGTTTTATTAGGGACTTCTGGCAAGGGGCCTTTGGCTGTGTCTTCCCAAATCCAGATGCGGAAAATGTGGAGGGGGATATTTGCACTGGGGATGAGAAACTGGACAGCCTTTCGGCAACATTTTTTGAAACCAGCATGTCTGGCCACAGCTACAGCATCTACAATGCTGTTTATGCTGCTGCTCATGCTTTACATCACGCACTGTCATCTAGACTCAAACACAGAGCGATGGAAAGTAGAGAGGGACTGAAATGGCAAAATCAAGAGTTGTGGCAGGTAATGGACTCAACATGTTCAAGTGGCAGAGAGGCGCTATCATGGTACAGTATGCCACAATTTTTATAATAAAACTAACTCCTCCCAACTCTTCCAGTGCTCATCTTTCGATTTTTCTTCATATTCAATCAACTAGTGTTGAAATAATAGCCTATCAGTCTTCTCTGATTCACTCTTTTTTGTCAGTGTACTTAAGTGTATAAACAATGTACACTTTTAAACTTTTGCTGATCAGTGTAGGGTATTCTTCTGTGATCTCTGGATATATTAATGTGAGGTATGTAGCTTTTATCTTCCTGGGTTGTGTGTATCACACTTTTTGGGCCTCATAATGAGATACTGTCTTGCTCATTGGTAGTAAACATGCTGCCCTCCATACATTGTTGGATTACAACTCCTATCATCCATGACTATTGACAATCTGGGTTGCTGAGAGCTATAGCCCAACAGTATCTGGAAGTGAATACCAAGTTGGCAAATATTGGTCTAGCTTGTGCTTTCTTCATGAGCGGTGGACTCATAATCTGGCGAACCGGGTTCGCTTCCCCACTACTCCACATGTAGTTGCTGGGTGACCTTGAGCTAGTCACACTTCTCTGAAGTCTCTCAGTCTCACTCACCTCACAGAGTATTTGTTGTGGGGGAGGAAGGAATAAGGAGATTGTTAGCTGCTTTGAAACTGCTTAGGGTAGTGATAAAGCAGGATATCAAATCCAAACTCCTCCTCCTCCTCCTCCTCCTCCTCCTCCTCCTCTTCTTCTTCTTCATGTTAAAGTTCTGCATAAACTTAATCCAGTATTTTTTCCTTCACTCTGGCATCAGGGAAGGGCTATTTATAATCCTGCTGATCCTGCTGATAATTTGCTCTTTGTGTACAGGGTTATATGAGTCCTCTTTTAATGAAACATTCTGTTTCATAAAGGCATTCTAATACATAAAAAGGTAATGTGTCTGCAACTGCGGAAATGTAAGTGGATTTATATTTTAAATGTTTGTAGTAAGTATGATTTTGGTTTTGACAACTAAAAACCATCAAATCTTGACTGAGGGGCACAGATTAATTCAGAACATAACTAAAAAGATTATACCTTTCTTTTCTGAAAAGAAAAACAATAATAAATAGTGTATTCCATTGGGCACAGTAGCATTTCACAGTAGCAAGTGGATTAACATTACAATCGTACCTGCATTTACTTGGTAAATAAACCCCTTGAATTAGATGGGTTTTACTTTTGGGTAGGATTAGGATTAAAGCTTCTAGCAACGATTTACACATACACAGAGTCAGCAAACAACACTTCAGAAAAAAAAGAAGAAAAGCAATGAAACCCCTATTGGGACAGCAATTATACATTGAGGAATATGTAGATTATGTAAATTGCAACACAATATTTACATATTACGTGCAAACCTTCTTAAAAATGCAGCAGAGACTTAAGGACAAAAGCTTTCACAGGAATAACTATGATAGGGGCTGAACAGGTGGACAGGAGGAAATATGGTTGCTATTAAAGGATTCCTCTTTTATCCCTAGTTTTTTTATCAGTAAAATAAAGGTGTCCATTCTGTTAAGACTTTGGTGCATTGATTGATTTCCGGTCTTTCTGTAGTCTTTTCTCACTAGGAAACCATAGACATTAGACCTTAATATGCAAGATCTAACTTCAGCCTTTTCTAAACTATTGCCTTTTGCTATTCAACCTAGCTACATCAATTTCTCAGAAATGTCACTTTTAACAACAGCGGTGGGGACAAGATTTTCTTTGATGAGTTTGGGGAGTTAGTGGCTGGATTTGATGTAATCAACTGGATTGTTTCTTCAAACCAATCATTCCACAGAGTGAAAGTTGGAAGGGTGGACCCCAACAAAGTATTCACCATCAATGCAGATGAGATAACATGGTATAGCACATTTAACCAGGTAGGATCCAACTGTCTGCAATTTGAAAAGACATTCATGTTTGAATGAATACTGATGCTCTGTCTTGATGTGTAAAATAATTTTAATCAGACAGTGATGAAACACTATAAAATCTGGAGGCAGGGGATTTCACTGAGAATGCACAATTGATGAACTGTTGGGAAAATGGGATTCCACAAGCGGCTATGATTCCACATTTAGCCATCTTGAATTCCAACCTGGGAGAAAGGTGGGCTATAACGAGATCAAACAAACAAACAAATCTTTCTATATTCTTCTACTGGCAATGTTCAGTTCAAGCAGAAATCTTACATTTAGTGCATGTCAAATATCTGAATAAAATATGTTTCTGTGTGAAAGCAAAAGGTTTGCAAATTTTGAATCATTTAATGAATAACAGCACATACAGGAAGTAACATGGTGAATCAATATGAAGGTAATATCATTCATATATATATATATATATATATATATATATATATATATATATTGCATTACTGAAAGGAGATAGTGTCAAACCTTGGTTTTCAAAGGTCTTCATTGCCGAATGCTTCGGAAGCCAAACCCTGAAATCCTGGAAGAGAATGCTTCCATTTTTCGAACACGCCTTGGAAATCAAACGGCTTCTGAGCAGCATTCCCCCCCCCCTTATTCATTGAACTTGCTGACAGCCCTGTGATCCTCAGTTTTCAAACCTTTCAGAAGTCAAATGGACTTCCGGAATGGATTAAATTCAAACACCGAGGCTCCACTGTATAATTTAGGAAAATCAGAATATTTTGGGGTCTTTTTCTTAACTCACTATTCTCAGCGTTATTATTGTGCTCTCTCACTTGTGCCTTAGTTGCAGCCTCTTTCTTTATGTAATGAGAGGTGCCACCCCGGCTTTAGGAAGAAATTGAAAGAGGGAGAGCCATTTTGCTGTTATGATTGCATCCCATGTCCTGAAGGGAAGATTTCAGATCAGGAGGGTAAGTATTATGTGTATATTGTACAGCGTTGCGAAATAGAAGGCGTCTGCCTGAAAGACAGAGAAATGTGCCTGTAAATTTAGGACTCTATCAGGATTACTTCAATTTTCAAAGGTGAAGAATTGAAATGTTAAGTGTGGCCTGGAGCGAGCTGCTGGAGAAGAAACAATCAGGTGTATGTGATAGTTTGCCTCAAATTATTCAAGGCAGATTTTACTAATAAAGTACAATAGCTTCTGAGTAATGATGGGCAGTTCTGGTGATAACATAGCTGAAAAGATAACTTTCAGGGGTAAGATTGAGCTTTGCGTGACCAGGCAGTGACAGCCCCAGCCCCCAGGGATCATAAGGAAGGAATAAAGACTCTGACAATGTTATATGGAATTAAAATTAGGCTACAACTTTATTAAACTTCCAAATGTAGAAAGACCTTGGCTTAGGCCTTGGGCATGTCACCCTCCCAGCCCCCCAGCCGGGGGGAACTGGGGCTCATCAGGGTAAATGGGATATGGGGTGCACTGTGAGACATAAGTGTAGCAGGCAGCCAAGCCCATATCCCCACACGCAGGGTAGTTCACTGATGACCTTTCAGTGTATGGCCTGTGACATCCATATATATATCCCCTATAAGAGGAGGACCCTGGAATCGCCGCCACAGGGGGGTGAGTCACCACTTCACGCCCTCCCCCCATATCGGGAAGAAAAGACTAAAGGATTCCACCCAAGGCCATAATTGCCAAAGTTGTGAAAAATTGTTACGGGGAAGACAAAACCTGCCAATGCAGGAAAACTTCTTCCGGGTCCTTCCACAGCAACCAGTCAAAGACCATAGCAGTACCCACTAAACAGGAAGAAAAAGTTAACCTGCAAACAAAAATACATTAAACTAAGGGAGGATAGGGAGGGTGAATTTCCAGAGCTGACAGCCTGGCTATTGTCGGCTATTGTCGGCCCCATTTATAAATGGGGCTGGCCCCACCTCCCAGCAAGAAACATGATTACTGAGGCTGGGCGTGAACCTCCAAAATTAACACTGAGAGGCAAGCCAGCCCCCATTTGCCAGTAAACTCCCTGGGAACTGTAGCACAAAGCGCAATCCCACAAAGGGCACCCACAATGTAAATTGTGAGTGCTCATTACCCACACACTGATGTCTCAAACATAGTTTTCTCATTTTCATCTGTGGTTACTGCCAGACTAAAAAAGCCATAGAAAAGGTGTGTGCTTTTATTCCAGACTTGCTTATGCTTTTATTAAGTTGATACTTAATTACTATGGCTGTGAACCCCAACACCCCTAAACTGCCCTTTGGGTCCAATCAGAGATCCCAATAAGGATGGTCTACTCTGGGGCAACTCAAGTATCACAGGATCCATCCCAAATTAGTTTGGTGAGGGACTAATGTTTAATTAAACCTACAGCGGGTGGAGAGGAGGAAAAGGAGATGCCTTCTGCCCTCCCAAACAGGAGCAGAGGCAGTCAATTTTGCAGTGCATTCCTTCACAAGGGGCTTATCTGCAGGTAAGCTGCTTGTAAAGGAGAACCCTACACCATGCAAGAGTGATGACTTTGTGCAACAGCTTCTGGGTGGTGGCATCTATCCCACAGACACTGCTTCACAAGCAGTTTCTCTGCAGGAAACCACTCAATACCTCTGCCAAACAGTTCTTGCACAGAGTCATCTTTCCTGTTCTAGATTTATGCACGGATTGAGAGGGCTGCAGCCCAGGGTCTCATTTACTGAATTCATTGTCATGTTTTACCTTTGGACCCCTTATGCTAGTCCAATTTCATAAAGTTAGCAAATTCCATTGAGCACAGCTGCAAAAATCCACAGCCCACCATTGCAGG
Source organism: Podarcis liolepis (assembly GCF_965112155.1). NCBI lineage: Eukaryota > Metazoa > Chordata > Lepidosauria > Squamata > Lacertidae > Podarcis > Podarcis liolepis. The sequence continues at coordinate 23,104,570 of NC_139573.1, read as the reverse complement.
CTAATTTTCACTCAGACTAATTTGATGAAATTGAACAGCAAGCAAAATTTACTCTGCTGAATGTTGAGTACAAAACTCTCAAAAGAAGGCAGAGAGTACGGAGGGAGGTGCAACAATGATGGGTCAGCATTCACAACCTTAGGCAAACTTTCTCCAAGAGACAAGTTTAGGGAGACCTAGCCATTTTTGGTGAACCTACTAGCAACCAAGGAACAGATTCACAGTGGAGTTAAGATGTTGATTCAAGAGTTTACAAAGGATGTTGACCTTAATCTAGCCAGTGAACTTTTGCAGTTCCACCTGTATGTCAAACAAACTCACATTGAAAAGGAAAATTTCAGCCACCAAGATATGCATCAAACAATATTAAAAGAAAAATTCGGACAGCTTTTCGAAATGTTGAAACAATTTTCACAGGGTTCCTGTGTTTAATGGCTACAACACCTACTTGCAAAAGATCATTTTTTGACTAAAAAAGATAAAGAATGACTTACAGTCAGCAATGTCCCAAGATTGGTTGTCTGATCTAAGCATTCTTAAACTGCAACTTTCTGGTTTTAAAAGATATAATTGGTAAATTTGCACCCAAAAGAGCTTCAAAATAAAGTGTTCTGACTTTGTAGATATTGTAAGGGACACGGGTAGCTGTGTGATCTAAACCACGAGCTTCTGGAGCTTGTTGATCAGAAGGTTGGCAGTTCGAATCTGCACAATGGGGAGAGCGCCCATTGCTCTGTCCCAGCTTCTGCCAACCTAGCAGTTCAAAAGCATACCAGTGCATGTAGATAAACTGGTCCTGCTGCAGTGGGAAGGTAAATGGCATTTCCATGTGCTCTGGCACTCATCATGATCCTCCATTTGCTGGTAGCAGCTTAGCCATGCTGGCCACATAATTGTTCTTATACCTAGAACAAAACAACTAAGTTTGTTCTAGGTATAAGCTTTCATGTGCATGCACATGAAAGCTTATTCCTAGAAAAAGCTTAGTTGATCTCTAAGGTGCTACTGGACTATTTTTAAATTTTTAATTTTGACTACTTTCAATGGGTAGATAAAAAAGGAGGTTTTACTTCTCATGATCAAATCCTATTAGGTTTAGGCCTCCCAAGGTCTCTTAGCCTAGGAACTCCTGTTGTTTTAATCTGGACCCGCACCTATCTTCTCTGGTACTGCTACATCTATTTCCTGCAGGCAGCAGCTCCCTTTGCAAGCAGCTCCCACACCCCACAGAATCAATGCATGCCCTCAACAGCTGGTGAGCAGAACTATCACTTCTGCAGGGCATCAGGCAGGCAGGAGTGTCAGGCAACAGCAGGATCCTCTTTCAGCCTAACTTGTCCAAGGCCCAAATTCCTCTCAAAGTGCCCAATTTGGCTCAGTACTTGAACCTCAGCCAAATCCAGAACACAATCATATCAATGACAACAATGTAGCTGAGCTTTTGAAGAATGCTTGGACCCTACAATTGTTGTGGAACACAGAGTCTGGTCCTTTATTATCAAAGGGCTCTAGGACTAGATAATTTTTTTTATATTTCATCACCTACCTATTTCTCATACATATATACAGTTCTGGAAACTTAAGAAAGTTGATACCCCACTAGAGGTGGATCTCAAAAAATGGCATTCTATCAATTTATGTACCGTATTTTTCGCCCTATAGGACGCACTGGCCCATAGGACGCACCTAGTTTTCAGGGGGGGAAATCAAGGGGGAAAATGTGATCCCCCCCCCCCCCGCAGCTCTGGGAGCAGCGGACAGGCTGCACGCAGCCTGTGCACTACTCCAAGACCTTCTCCCTGCTTTTGCGGGAGGTGGCGGAATTCCCCCACCTCCCGCAAAAGCCCACAGGAGCCCCACTTGACTCCTGCGGGCTTTTCGACCAGGAGGGAGAAGGGACTGAAAGGGCCAGTCAGTCCCTTCTCCCTCCTCGGGGAAAAGCCCCCAAGAGCGGCACGCTCTTTAAAGGGTGGGCGGCTCCTGTGGGCTTTTCTAGGAGGTGGGGGAATTCCCCCATCTCCCCCAAAAGCTTTCAGGAGGGAGAAGGGACTGACTCGGCCAGTGGGGGAATTCCCCCCCTCGTAGAAAAGCCAGCAGAAGCCGCGGAGCCCCTTTAAAGAGCACGCGGCTTTTGCCTGCTTTTGCGGGAGGTGGGGGAATTCCCCCATCTCCTGCAAGAGCCCAAAGGAGGGGTGGAGAGTAGCAGGAAGGCACCGCACACCTTCCTGCTGCCCCCCATCCTCTGGGGCTGGCGATGGGGGCAGCTCTGCTTTCCCCACCGTCAGCCTCAAACCCGGGTTGGAGAGTAGCGGCAAGGCGTCGCGCGCCTTCCTGCTGCCCCCCATCCTCTGGGGCTGGCGATGGGGGAAGCGCTGCTTTCCCCACCGGCAGCCTCGAAGCCGGGTTGGAGAGTAGCGGCAAGGCGTCGCGTGCCTTCCTGCTGCCCCTATCCTCTGGGGCTGGCGATGGAGGAAGCACTGCTTTCCCCACCGCCAGCCTCAAACCCGGGTTGGAGAGTAGCGGCAAGGCGTCGCGCGCCTTCCTGCTGCCCCCCATCCTCTGGGGCTGGCGATGGGGGCAGCTCTGCTTTCCCCACCGTCAGCCTCAAACCCGGGTTGGAGAGTAGCGGCAAGGCGTCGCGCAACTTCCCGCTGCCCCCCATCCTCTGGGGCTGGCGATGGGGGAAGCGCTGCTTTCCCCCACCGCCAGCCTCAAACAGCAGACTCTCCTGGCTTCAGCAGAAGCAACGTGAAGCCTCCGGAGCGCAGGCTTTGGAGGCTTCGTGTTGCTATCGCTGAAGCCAAGGAGTCTGCATTCGCCCCATAAGACGCACCCACATTTCCCCTTCATTTTTGGAGGGGGAAAAGTGTGTCTTATAGGGCGAAAAATACGGTACTTGTGAAAATTTGAGCATTTTGATAAGATGGAAATTAGAGCTATCTTAGTGTAGTGGTTAGAATGTCAGTTTTCAAGCTGGAAGACACAAAATTTAAATTCTTATTAGGCAGCAGTTGAATTAGGCTTACCTTCTATTCATCATTTTCATTAAGAGTATTCTAACACAAACCATTCCTTACAGATAACATTTATGGTCCAAAGCTTTAAATATTTTTTCATCAAACCAGACATAATACCTAAAAAAAATGCATTACCATGAATATTCAAACAAATATCACAAAAGATATTTTCTTTTTAAAGATATGAATGACTGCAATCAATGTTCAGAAGAAGAATATCCAAACAATAATCGGGATGTGTGTATTCCCAAGGATATAAGCTTTTTGACTTATGAAGAACCTTTGGGGATCATTTTAGCTTGTTTTGCCCTTTCTTTTTCTTTCATCACAGCTCTGGTCCTGGGAACATTTTTGAAGCATCACAACACACCCATTGTCAAAGCCAACAACCGGGACCTCACCTACACTCTTCTCATCTCCCTCCTGCTCTGCTTCCTTTCTGCACTGCTGTTCATCGGCCGACCTGAAAGAGTATTCTGTCTCCTTCAACAGACTGCTTTTGGCATCATCTTCTCAGTGGCTATTTCTTGTATACTGGCAAAAACTTTCACAGTGGTTCTGGCTTTCATGGCCACCAAACCAGGATCCAGGATGAGGAAGTGGGTGGGGAAGAGAATGACCAATTCCATTGTAGTTTCCTGTTCCCTTATTCAAATAGGTATCTGTACTACTTGGCTGGGATCCTCACCCCCATTCCCTGATGCTGACATGCACTCAATGGCTAAGGAAGTTGTACTAGAATGTAATGTGGGATCTGTGACTATGTTTTACTGTGTCCTGGGTTACATGGGCTTCCTGGCTCTTGTCAGCTTCACTGTGGCTTTCCTTGCCAGGAAGTTACCTGACAGTTTCAACGAAGCCAAATTCATCACTTTCAGTATGCTGGTCTTTTGTAGTGTTTGGATATCTTTCTTTCCAAGCTACCTCAGTACCAAGGGGAAATATATGGTAGCTGTGGAGATCTTCTCTATCTTAGCCTCTAGTGCTGGACTTCTGACTTGCATTTTTGCCCCCAAATGCTATATTATTGTGTTGCGGCCTGAGCTGAACAACAGGGAACATTTAATAAGAAATAAAGGAAGCCTGCCAGAATAAGGAATTTATCTGGCCAATGTTTGTGCCTGTTTAACATATGGAAAAATAGTAGTCCAGAGCTGGGATGCTATGTCTGACAAGGCACTGTTTGCAACCAACTGTAAATCATAGAGTAAATTTTGCTTTATCTCTGGTTAGTCTGCAAAGAGTGACCCACAAGACAGTGCTGGATAATATGTTAAGCACAGTTAGGCTTAGCTAAGTGCTGTGCAGCAGCTGAATGACTGGAGAGGAGCTATATAAAGAATATATGCATTTTCACTTCACTTTCTGTGAAGGCCATCCCTGTGTGCTTTGAGCTGGGGCAAGGGGAAGTGGCAGGCTGCTGTTAGCCAATATATTTCTTCAATAAAGCACTAGAACTGATCATTCTGGTCTTTTTGGATTCTTCCTTTGAACTCCTACACCATACAAACTCCCACGAGCCCTGCTCTGGCTCTGGGGCTGTGCGATAGCACACTGGCACACACATGTGCCATATTGGTGATGCTTATCATAAAGCATTGAACACAATGTCCCTATCTGACTGTCAGTGACTCCAAGTCCTGCCATCCCTTCTTAGCTAGTTAAGAAAGAATATTTCAGTTCAAAATGTGTGACAAACAAACTTTCCTAGTTCTACAGGGAGGCCCTCACCTTAAAAGTAGCAATTAACTTCACAATTACCTTGTCAAAAGGGCAGAAAATAATTCTGTTGTTCATTCAAACCCCTTTGGATTTTTCTCCCCAGTGGCCACTAGCAAAACAAAGAACAATGACCAGGAAGAATGTCATAAATATACCCAGTACAATTCAGAGGTAGGGTGAGGGACTGGAAACAAGCAAACTCCACAACTTTAGGCCTCTGGGAAACATAAAATGTTCAGTTTGGGCAGTTTTAGTTGCAGGTGCTGTAACGATTGAAGAACGTAGGGGATTTTGGATGTAGATGGAATATTTTTCCTTGTACTTAGAATGGCAGTTTTAGTCATCTTGCTACTGGTCCTGTTTCCTCAAACAGGATGTGCAGATCCCATTGTTCAATGCAGTGTCCATTATCCACAGCATCCAGTTCACATGTATCATCAGAAAGGAGATCTCATCATTGGTGGCATCGCTTATCATGGCAGCTTTGTCAGCAGTAAAAGCGAATTCAAGGAAGAACCCCTACCAACATTATCAGAATTGGTTGTGTAAGACCTTAATGGTTGTTTATGTGCCAGTGAATTCTGTTTTAGTAAAGTGGATGGTGTGAGCAGCTTATGCAGAATGAAAATGTTGCTAGTATGAATGTGTATGAGCGTATTAAATAACACCTTATTTTAAAAAATGGAGGGGTTATGGGTGCTCGTAGAGTCCAACTTTGCTCAGTGGAGGACATCTTGAAACTAAGGCATCCATAACAGAAGCTGTCCAGCCTCAGCCTAAATACCTCCAGCCAAGAGCAGCTCACCACCTCCCAGTCTGTTCCTCTCCCAAACAGCTTTTACTGCTTGGTTTTCCACCTAAGATTAGCCAATATCTATTCCTTTGCAGTTTCCACCTGCTATCTCCAAGCCTTCCCAATGGAGCGGGGGGGGGGGAGATAAAGAAGAAATATATACCTTCTGTATATATTTAAAGTCAGCTATCATGTCTTCCATCAAACTTTTTTTCAGGCTGTGAATACCCAGCTCATTTAACCTTTCATTTTAGCAAATGATATTGAAAAAGATACCGTAGTCTGAAAGTATTGTTATGTGGTAGTGCTTATCTATTACAGCAAAAGGTGCTTCAAGAAATATAACATGTAGATAATGTAATCATTAATCATTAGACTGATTGGTTGAGTAATTAATGAATCAGATACTGAGCACATGTGGAATATCTTCATGATATAGTATCTATAATTAATTCTAGTGTAATACCTAAGCATTACCAGCACATTGTGGCCTTGGACTTTGCAGTAAAGGAGATCAATGAAAATCCTCAGATGTTACCCAATATCACTTTGGGCTTCCACATTTATGACAGCTATAACAATGCCAGGAGGACCTATCAGGTCACAATGCTGCTTCTATCAGCACTGGAGAGATTTATCCCAAACTACATTTGTGACAAAATGAAAAATCTGATAGCAGTTATTGGGGGACTGGATTCTGAAATTTCCATGAATATGGCAACTCTCCTGAATATATATAAGGTTCCACAGGTAGGACTGGTTTCCCCACCTCTCTATTGTGTGTGTCCCTCTTGCAAAAAGTGTGTGTGTGTGTGTGTGTGTGTGTTATGGGAATTTAATTCACATTTTCTTGAATCCTATAAGCTTCCACAGGTAGGACAGCTCTCTATCTCTCTTTCGCGCTCTCTCTCTCTCTCTCTCTCTGTGTGTGTGTGTGTGTAGGTGTGTAGTATGGGAGTTTAATTCACACTATCTTGAATCCTCAACATTTTCTACAGTGAAATTTAAAGTCATCAATATGTCCTTCCAAATAATGAGACAGAATTCATTTTTTATATTTTGGAAGAATATTTTTACTAGTTGGGTGTTATTTATATTCTTTTGTGATACTCTAGTTGCTGATGTTTGTTTCGGTTTATTCGTATGGTTGTTTTCAATTTAGGAAGAGAGAGGGAGAGAGAAATGAACCTGCTGTTTATTATTCACTTATAAAGAAGTAAAATATGACAATCATTCATAATTCTTTCTGCTCCTTTAGTCCCCTCAATCCACAAGCATGCTTCTGAGGGGAGGGAGAAATCCACAACATTGGCTTACTTCCTATGTTGCTGAGAGGTCGCATCCAGCAGTAGGGGCAGACAACAATGGATTCCATTCTATATGCACTATTTTGAATCCTTCACGTTGCAACATAAAATACGCTATTGTCATTTTCCCCCTTCCCCACTCTCTCTCCAGCTCATCTATGGCTCCATTCCACTGATGAATTATAAAAGTCTAGGCCTTTCCTTCTACCAGATGGTCCCTAAGGAAACCCTTCAATATGCAGGGATTCTCTCTTTGCTACTACATTTCAGGTGGACATGGATTGGAGTCTTTATAATGAATGATGAAAGTGGTGAAAGATTTTTACAAACTGTTTCACCAATGTTTTCCGATAGTGGAGTTTGCTTTTCCTTCATACAAAGAGTCCCCATGTTGACTTCCATTGATGAAATTACTGAAATACTTGAAGAAGGTGCAAAAATGCATAGTGAAGTCAGGAATAGTACAGCCAATGTGGTTGTATTTAATGGAGAATCTGTTTCCATGTATTTTTTGAGATGGCTTCCATATTTTGCACAACATCCACCAAGTCTACCAAAAGGAATAGTGTGGATAACAACAGTTGAAATGGAGCTCACTTCACAGGTCTATCAAAAGAATTGGGATACCCAAATATTCCATGGTGTCCTGTCCTTCACAATCCACTCCAATGATTTGCCAAAATTCAAATCATTTGCTGAGAGCCAAAGTCCTTCCAGTGCAAAAGCAAATGGTTTTATCAGGGACTTCTGGCAACAGGCCTTTGGCTGTGTTTTCCCAAATCCAGATGTAGGAGATGTGGAGGGAGATATTTGCACTGGGGATGAGAAACTGGACAGCCTTCCGGCAACGATTTTTGAAACCAGCATGTCTGGCCACAGCTACAGCATCTACAATGCTGTTTATGCTGCTGCTCATGCTTTACATCATGCACTGTCATCTAGACTCAAACACAGAGCGATGGAAAGTAGAGAGGGACTGAAATGGCAAAATCAAGAGTTGTGGCAGGTAACGGACTCAACATGTTCAAGTGGCAGAGAGGCACAACCATGGTACAGTATGCCACAATCTGTATAATAAAACTAACTCCCCGCAACTCTTCCAGTGCTCATCTTTCAATTCATCTTCATATTCAATCAACTAGTGTTGAAATAATAGCCTATCAGTCTACTCTGATTCACTCCTTTTTTGTCAGTGTACTTAGGTTTATAAACAATGTTCACTGTTACACTTTTGCTGATCAGTGTAGGGTATTCTCCTGTGATCTCTGGGTATATTAACGTGAGGTATGTAGCTTTTATCTTCCTGGGTTGTGTGTATCACACTATTTGGACTTCATAATGAGATACGGTCTTGCTCATGGGTAGTAAACATGATGCCCTCTATACATTGTTGGATTACAACTCCTATCATCCCTAACTATTGACTATACTATCTGCGGTGATGAGAGTTGTAGTCCAACAATATCTGGAAGTTAATACCACATTGGCTAGTATTGGTCTAGCTTGTGCTATCTTCACTGTAAAGCTCTGCATAAACATAATGCAATTTTTTTTCTTCACTCTGGCATCAGGGAATGGCTATTTAGAATCATGCTGATCCTGTTGATATTTTGCTCTTTGTGTTCAGGATTATATGAAGTCCTTTTTTAATTAAACTTTCTGTTTCATAAAGGCATTTTAATACATTAAAAAGGCAATGTGTGTGCAACTGCAGAAAAATAATGAATTGGGTATTCCGTTGGGCTTCAACCTTCATAGTAGCAAGTGAATTAACATTACAATCATACCTGCATTTACCTGGGAAATAAACCCCTTGAATTAAATGGGTTCTACTTCTGGGTAGGATTTGGATTATAGCCTCTAGCAACGATTTACACATCCACAGAGTCAGCAAACAACACTTCAGGAAAAAAGGGAGAAAAGCAATGAAACCCCTATTGGGACAGCAATTATACATTGAGGAATATGTAGATTATGTAGATTGCAACTCAATATTTACATATTACGTACAAAACTTTTTACAAAAAATGCAGGAGAGACTTAAGGACAAAAGAGTCTTAAGGAATAACTATGATAGGGGCTGAACAGGTGGACAGGAGGAAATATGGTTGCTATTAAAGGATTCCTCTTTTATCCCTAGTTTTTTTATCAGTAAAATAAAGGTGTCCATTCTGTTAAGACTTTGGTGTATTGATTGATTTCCTGTCTTTCTGTAGTCTTTTCTCACTAGGAAACCATAGACATTAGACCTTAATATGCAAGATCTAACTTCAGCCTTTTCTAAACTATTGCCTTTTGCTATTCAACCTAGCTACATCAATTTCTCAGAAATGTCACTTTTAACAACAGCGGTGGGGACAAGATTTTCTTTGATGAGTTTGGGGAGTTAGTGGCTGGATTTGATGTAATCAACTGGATTGTTTCTTCAAACCAATCATTTCACAGAGTGAAAGTTGGAAGGGTGGACCCCAACAAAGTATTCACCATCAATGCAGATGAGATAACATGGTATAGCACATTTAACCAGGTAGGATCCAACTGTCTGCAATTTGAAAAGACATTCATGTTTGAATGAATACTGATGCTCTGTCCTGATGTGTAAAATAATTTTAATCAGACAGTGATGAAACACTATAAAATCTGGAGGCAGGGGATTTCACTGAGAATGCACAATTGATGAACTGTTCCACAAGTGGCTATGATTCCACAAGTAGCCATCTTGAATTCCAACCCGGGAGAAAGGTTGGCTATAAATAGTTCAAACAAATAAACAAACAAACAAATGTTGCTTTGTTCTTGCCTTTATTCATGTAGAAATGGTTCAGAGAAAATTTTATATAGAATTTAATCTTATCTCTATTGGTTTAGATATACATAAGATTATAATCTAAGTCATTTTATATTCAGTCATGCTCTACTGGCAATGTTTAGTTCAAGCAGAAGTGTTACATTTAGTGCATGTCAAATATCTAAATAAAATGTGTGTGTGTGTGTGTGTGTGAAAACACAAAGTTTATAAATCTTGAATTATCTATTGTATAAAAGCACATACAAGTAATGTAGTGAATCAATATCAATATGCAGGTGGTATATATATATATATATATATATATATATGCAGGTTTTGGTGTCCTCGGGTGTCTTCCCGTGTAAAAGTTGGGGTGTCTAGGCGACGTTTCGACGAGGTCTCACTCGTCATCTTCAGGCTGGTGCTTTCGGCTTCTTGTTACTGGAACAGAGCTCTGTTCCAGTAACAAGAAGCCGAAAGCACCAGCCTGAAGATGACGAGTGAGACCTCGTCGAAACGTCGCCTAGACACCCCAACTTTTACACGGGAAGACACCCGAGGACACCAAAACCTGCATTCCTGTACCCGTGAAAATCTACGAAAACATATATATATATATATATATATATATATGCAGGTTTTGGTGTCTTCGGGTGTCTTCCCGTGTAAGAGTTGGGGTGTCTAGGCGACGTTTCGACGAGGTCTCACTCGTCATCTTCAGGCTGGTGCTTTCGGCTTCTTGTTCCAGTAACAAGAAGCCGAAAGCACCAGCCTGAAGATGACGAGTGAGACCTCGTCGAAACGTCGCCTAGACACCCCAACTCTTACACGGGAAGACACCCGAAGACACCAAAACCTGCATTCCTGTACCCGTGAAAATCTACGAAAGCATATATATATATATGCTTTCGTAGATTTTCACGGGTACAGGAATGCAGGTTTTGGTGTCTTCGGGTGTCTTCCTGTGTAAGAGTTGGGGTGTCTAGGCGACGTTTCGACGAGGTCTCACTCGTCATCTTCAGGCTGGTGCTTTCGGCTTCTTGTTACTGGAACAGAGCAGGATCTCAGTGTTTGAGTTCCTATAAATACTGTTGAGGGGATGTGGTGTATAGCCTCCAACGTTCTGGGCAGAGAGGAAGTTCCCAGGTTATATATATGCATGATGTGGCATCATAATCATTATGTTCATAAAGAAAATTTGTCCTTTCTTGTAGCATAGACCATGCATTACTAAAAGGAGATACAGTCAAACCTCAATTTTTGAAAGTCCTAGCTGCTGAATGTTTTGAAAGCGGAATGCCGAAATTCCGGAAGTGAATGCTTCTGTTTTTGAATGCGCCTTGGAAGTCAAATGGCTTCTGAGCAGCGTTTTTCTTTTTATTTTCCTTTGAACTTGCTGATAAAGTCAAACTTTGGTTTTCAAACATCTTGGTTGCCAAATGTTTCAGAAGCCAAACACTGAAATCCCGGAAGTGAATGGTTCCATTTTTTGAATGCGTCTTGCAAATCAAACGGCTTCTGAGCAGCATTCCCCCCCCCCCCTTATTCATTGAACTTGCTGACAGCCCTGTGATCCTCAGTTTTCAAACCTTTCGGAAGGCGAATGGACTTCCAGAATGGATTAAATTCAAACACCGAGGTTCCACTGTATAATTTAGGAAAATCAGAATATTTTGGGGTCTTTTTGTTAACTCACTATTCTCAACATTATTATTGTGCTCTCTCACTTGTGCCTTAGTTGCAGCCTCTTTCTTTATGCAATGAGAGGTGCCACCCCGGCTTTAGGAAGAAATTGAAAGAGGGAGAGCCATTTTGCTGTTATGATTGCATCCCATGTCCTGAAGGGAAGATTTCAGATCAGGAGGGTAAGTATTATGTGTATATTGTACAGCGTTGCGAAATAGAAGGGGTCTGTCTGAAAGACAGAGGAATGTGCCTGTAAATTTAGGACTCTATCAGGATTACTTTTCTTCAATTTTCAAAGATGAAGAATTGAAATGTTAAGTGTGGCCTGGAGCGAGCTGCTGGAGAAGAAACAATCAGGTGTATGTGATAGTTTGCCTCAAATTATTCAAGGCAGATTTTACTAATAAAGTACAATTGCTTCTGAGTAGTGACAGACAGTTCAGGTAATAACATAGCAGAAAAGATAACTTTCAGGGGTAAGATTGAACTTTACCCACACAATGAGGTATCATACATAGTTTTCTCATTTTCATCTGTGGTTACTGCCAGACTAAAAAAGCACTAGGAAAGGTGTGTGCTTTATTTCCAGACTTAGTTACGCTTTTATTAAGTTGATCCTTAATTACTATGGCTGTGAACACATCACCCCTAATCTGCCCTATGGATTTAATCAAGGATCCCAATCAGGATGGTCTACTGTGGGGCAACTCACGTATCAAAGGATCCATCCCAAATTAGTTTGGTGAGGGACTAATGTTTAATTAGTTTAAAAATAAAAATAAACCTAATTAATCCTACAGCGGATGGAAGGGGGAGTGATGCCCTTTGCCCTCCCAAACAAGAGCAGAGGCATTCAATTTTGCAGCGTATTCCATTTCAAGGGACTCATCTGCAGGGAAGCTTCTTGAAAAGCAGAACCATGCACCATGCAAGATCGACAGCTCTCTGCAACAGATTCTGTGGGGTGGTATCAATCCCACAGGTACTGCTTCACAAGCAACTTCTCTGCAGGAAACCTCTCAATACCTCTGCTAAACAGTTCTTGCACAGAGTCATCTATTCAGTGCTAGATTTACACACGGGCTGAATAGGCTTTCTCAATTCATTGTCATGGTTCACCTTTGGACACATTTGCTAGTCCAATTTCATAAAGTTAGCAAAGCACTCCAAAGTTAGGAAATTCCAAGCATGTGTGCAAAAATTTACAGCTCACCATCGCAGGCTAATTTTCACTCAGGCTAACCTTGATGTAATTGAACAGCAAGCAAAATTTACTCTACTGAATGTTGAGTACAGAACTGTCAAAAGAAGGCAGAGAGTACGGAGAGAGGTGCAACAATGATGGGTCAGCATTCACAACCTTAGACAAACTTTCTCCAAGAGACAAGTTTAGGGAGACCTAGACATTTTTGGTGAACCTACTAGCAACCAAGGAACAGATTCACAATGGAATTGAGATGTTAATTCAAGAGATTCTAAAGGATGTTGACCTTAATCTAGCCAATGAACTCTTGCACTTCCAACTGTATGTGAAACAAACTCACATTGAAAAAGAAAATTTCAGCCACCAAGATATGTATCAAACAATATTAATTGAGAAAATTCAGACAGTTTTTCCAAATGTGGAAACAATTTTCAGATTGCTCCTGTGTTTAATGGCTACAACCTCTACTTGCAAAAGATAATTTTTTGACTAAAAAGGATAAAGAATTATTTACAGTCAACAATGTCCCAAGACTGGTTGTCTGATCTAATCCTTCTTAAATTGTGACTTTCTGATTTTTAATGATATAATAGACAAATTTGCATCTAAAAGAGTTTGAAAGAAACTGTTCTGACTTTATAGATATTGTAAGGGACACGGGTAGCTCTGTGGTCTAAACCACTGAGCTTCTGGAGCTTGATGATCAGAAGGTTGGCAGTTTGAATCTGCACAATGGGGTGAGCGCCCTTTGCTCTGTCCCAGCTTCTGCCAGCCTAGCAGTTCAAAAGCATACCAGTGCAAGTAGATAAATTTGTCCTGCTGCAGCGGGAAGGTAAATGGCATTCCTGTGTGCTCTGGCACCCCCCATGGTCCTCTCTTCGCCAGTAGCAGTTTAGTCTTGCTAGCCACAGGACACAGAAAGCTGTCTGTAGACAAACGCCGGCTCCTTCGGCCTGAAAGCAAGATGAGTGCCACAACCCCATAGTCTTTGACTGGATTTAACTGTCCAGGGGTCCTTACCTTAACTTAATGTTATAACATAGGTATGATTCACCATGAATGTTCTTTATGAATGTCTTCATTAATTCCATACTTCTGTAAGCTTATAAATTTATATGCAATCTTTTTATCAGTGCTAAAATTTCAACAATAAGTAGATAAAAAAGGAAGTTTTTTTCCTCATGATCAAATGCTATTAAGTTTGGGCCTCCCAAACTTAGCCCAGTTTCTTAGCCCAGGACCTCCTCTTGTTTTAATCTGGACCTGCACCAGTGCCTTTCCTGCAGGCAGCAGCTCCCTTTGCAAGCAGCTCCCACACCCCAAAGAATCAATGCATGCCCTCAACAGCTGGTGAGCAGAACTATCACTTCTGCAGGGCATCAGGCAGGCAGGAGTGTCAGGCAACATCAGGCTCCTACATTCTCCTGGAAAAATGCATCTGGTGATCACATAAACCTGGCCTTTTCACAGGAAACAATAAGGCTTACTCTCATTCCTCCCTGATTTACTGCCCACTTGTAGTCCCAGATCCCATCGAGTCATCTATCTTGACCTTCAGTGATCTGTTGCTGTTTCACAACCTAACTTGTCCAAGGCCCAAATCCCTCTGAAAGTGCCCAGTTTGGCTCAGTACTTGAACCTCAGACAAATCCAGAAGACAATAATATTAATGACAGCAAGTTTTTAAAGTCTGCTTGGATCCTACGATGGTTGTGGAACAAAGAGTTCAGTCCTATATTATCAGAGGGCTTATTTCATCATCTATCTAATGATCTATCTATTTCTCATATATTACACACCATGCATAGCAATCAATTTTACTGATTAAAAAAATGTAGAAATGTTCATAAATTTAACAAGGATTGAAAGCAGAAGTGAAGAATAAGCAGAACAGAAAAAGAAACAGGAGCAGAACAGCCCATGAGAAAATAGCAGGATAATTATAAAAGAAGTCCACAAGACCTCAACAAGTTCCATTTTATTCTTCTAAATTTGGGTTGAAATCACTAAACAAAAAACAAAAAAGCAGATGATCTTGCTGCTTCTAGTTCCAGAAACTGAAGAAAGTTGATACTCCACTAGAGGTGGATGTCCAAAAATGGTATTTTATTAATTTAGGTACATAGGTATTTTCATGAGATGGATATTAGAGATATCTTAGTGTAGTGGTTAGAATGTTAGTTTTCGACCTAGAAGACACAAGGCTTAAATCCATACTAAGCAGCAGTTGAATTAAGCATACCTTCTATCCATCATTTTCATTAAGAGAATTCTAACACAAACCATTCCTTACAGATAACATTTATGGTCCCAAGCTTTGAATTAATATTTATCTGACCAGACATAAAACTTCAAAAAAAATATTTACCATGCATATTCCAAACAAATATCACAACACATATTTCCTTTTTTTCAGATATGAATGACTGCAATCAATGTCCAGAAGAAGAATATCCAAACAATAATCGGAATGTGTGTATTCCCAAGGATATAAGCTTTTTGACGTATGGAGAACCTTTGGGGATCATTTTAGCTTCTTTTGCCCTTTCTTTTTCTTTCATCACAACTCTGGTCCTGGGAACATTTTTGAAGCATCACAACACACCCATTGTCAAAGCCAACAACCGGGACCTCACCTACACTCTTCTCATCTCCCTCCTGCTCTGCTTCCTTTCTGCACTGCTGTTCATCGGCCGACCTGAAAGAGTATTCTGTCTCCTTCAACAGACTGCTTTTGGCATCATCTTCTCAGTGGCTATTTCTTGTATACTAGCAAAAACTTTCACAGTGGTTCTGGCTTTCATGGCCACCAAACCAGGATCCAGAATGAGGAAGTGGGTGGGGAAGAGAATGACCAATTCCATTGTAGTTTCCTGTTCCCTTATTCAAATAGGTATCTGTACTACTTGGCTGGCATCCTCGCCCCCATTCCCTGATGCTGACATGCACTCAATGGCTAAGGAAGTTGTACTAGAATGTAATGTGGGATCTGTGACTATGTTTTACTGTGTCCTGGGTTACATGGGCTTCCTGGCTCTTGTCAGCTTCACTGTGGCTTTCCTTGCCAGGAAGTTACCTGACAGTTTCAATGAAGCCAAGTTCATCACTTTCAGTATGCTGGTCTTTTGTAGTGTTTGGATATCTTTCTTTCCAAGCTACCTCAGTACCAAGGGGAAATATATGGTAGCTGTGGAGATCTTCTCTATCTTAGCCTCTAGTGCTGGACTTCTGACTTGCATTTTTGCCCCAAAATGCTACATTATTGTGTTGCGGCCTGAGCTGAACAACAGGGAACATTTAATAAGAAGTAAAGGAAGCCTGCCAGAATAAGGAATTTATCTGGCCAATGTTTGTGCCTGTTTAACATATGGAAAAATAGTAGTCCAGAGCTGGGATGCTATGTCTGACAAGGCACTATTTGCAACCAACTGTAAATCATAGAGTAAATTTTGCTTTATCTCTGGTTAGTCTGCAAAGAGTGACCCACAAGACAGTGCTGGATAATATGTTAAGCACAGTTAGGCTTAGCTAAGTGCTGTGCAGCAGCTGAATGACCAGAGAGGAGCTATATAAAGAATATATGCACTTTCACTTCACTTTCTGTGAAGGCCATCCCTGTGTGCTTTGAGCTGGGGCAAGGGGAAGTGGCAGGCTGCTGTTAGCCAATATATTTCTTCAATAAAGCACTACAACTGATCATTCTGGTGTTTTCGGATTCTTCCTTTGAACTCCTACACCATACAAACTTCCACGAGCCATGCTCTGGCTCTGGGGCTGTAGTGTGCAATAGCACACTGGCACACACATACACCATATTGGTGATGCTTATCATAAAGCATTGAACACAATGTCCCTATCTGACTGTCAGTGACTCCAAGTCCTGCCATCCCTTCTTAGCTAGTTAAGAAAGAATATTTCAGTTCAAAATGTGTGACAAACAAACTTTCCTAGTTCTACAGGGAGGCCCTCACCTTAAAAGTAGCAATTAACTTCACAATTACCTTGTCAAAAGGGCAAAAAATAATTCTGTTGTTCATTCAAACCCCTTTGGATTTTTCTCCCCAGTGGCCACTAGCAAAACAAAGAACAAGGACCATGAAGAATGTCATAAATATACCCAGTACAATTCAGAGGTAGGGTGAGGGACTGGAAACAAGCAAAGCTCCACAGCTTTAGGCCTCTGGAAAACATAAAATGTTCAGTTTGGGCAGTTTTAGTTGCAGGTGCTGTAACGATTGTTCTGTTGAAGAACGTAGGAGATTTTGGATGTAGATGGAATATTTTTCCTTGTACTTAGAATGGCAGTTTTAGTCATCTTGCTACTGGTCCTGTTTCCTCAAACAGGATGTGCAGATCCCATTGTTCAATGCAGTGTCCATTATCCACAGCATCCAGTTCACATGTATCATCAGAAAGGAGATCTCATCATTGGTGGCATCGCTTATCATGGCAGCTTTGTCACCAGTAAAAGCGAATTCAAAGAAGAACCCCTACCAGCATTATCAGAATCGGTTGTGTAAGACCTTAATGGTTGTTTATGTGCCAGTGAATTCTGTTTTAGTAAAGTGGATGGTGTGAGCAGCTTATGCAGAACGAAAATGTTGCTAGTATGAATGTGTATGAGTGTGTTAAATAACACCTTATTTTTAAAAATGGAAGGGTTATGGGTGCTCGTAGAGTCCAACTTTGTTCAGTGGAGGACATCTTGAAACTAAGGCATCCATAACAGAAGCTGTCCAACCTCAGCCTAATACTTCCAGCCAAGAGCAGCTCACCACCTCCCAGTCTGTTCCTCTCCCAAACAGCTTTTACTGCTTGGTTTTCCACCTAAGATTAGCCAATATCTATTCCTTTGCAGTTTTCCACCTGCTTTCTCCAAGCCTTCCCAATGGAGCGGGGGGGGGGGAGAGAGATAAAGAAGAAATATATACCTTCTGTATATATTTAAAGTCAGCTATCATGTCAAACTTTTTTTCAGGCTGTGAATACCCAGCTCATTTAACCTTTCAGTGTAGTTCATTTTAGCAAATGATATTGAAAAAGATACCGTAGTCTGAAAGAATTGTTATGTGGTAGTGCTTATCTATTACAGCAAAAGGTGCTTCAAGAAATATAACATGTAGATAATGTAATCATTAATCATTAGAATGATTGAGTAATTAATGAATCAGATACTGAGCACATGTGGAATATCTTCATGATATAGTATCTCAAATTAATTCTAGTGTAATACCTAAGCATTACCAGCACATTGTGGCCTTGGACTTTGCAGTAAAGGAGATCAATGAAAACCCTCAGATGTTACCCAATATCACTTTGGGCTTCCACATTTATGACAGCTATAACAATGCCAGGAGGACCTATCAGGTCACAATGCTGCTTCTATCAGCACTGGAGAGATTTATCCCAAACTACATTTGTGACAAAATGAAAAATCTGATAGCAGTTATTGGGGGACTGGATTCTGAAATTTCCATGAATATGGCAACTCTCCTGAATATCTATAAGGTTCCACAGGTAGGACAGCTCTCTCTCTCTCTCTCTCTCTCTCTCTCTCTCTCTCTCTCTGTGTGTGTGTGTGTGTGTGTGTGTAGGTGTGTAGTATGGGAGTTTAATTCAGACTATCTTGAATCCTCAACATTTTCTACAGCGAAATTTAAAGTCATCAATATGTCCCTTCCAAATAATGAGACAGAATTCATTTTTTTATATTTTGGAAGAATATTTTTACTAGTTGGGTGTTATTTATATTCTTTTGTGATACCCTAGTTGCTGATGTTTGTTTCGTTTTATTCGTATGGTTGTTTTCAATTTAGGAAGAGAGAGGGAGAGAGAAATGAACCTGCTGTTTATTATTCACTTATAAAGAAGTAAAATATGACAATCATTCATAATTCTTTCTGCTCCTTTAGTCCCCTCAATCCACAAGCATGCTTCTGAGGGGAGGGAGAAATCCACAACATTGGCTCACTTCCTATGTTGCTGAGAGGTCGCATCCTTCAGTAGGGGCAGACAGCACTGGATTCCATTCTATATGCACTATTATGAATCCTTCAGGTTGCAACATAAAATACGCTATTGTTATTTCCCCCTTCCCCATTCTCTCTCCAGCTCATCTATGGCTCCATTCCACTGATGAATTATAAAAGTCTAGGCCTTTCCTTCTACCAGATGGTCCCTAAGGAAACCCTTCAATATGCAGGAATTCTCTCTTTGCTACTACATTTCAGGTGGACATGGATTGGAGTCTTTATAATAAATGATGAAAGTGGTGAAAGATTTTTACAAACTGTATCACCAATGTTTTCCGATAGTGGAGTTTGCTTTTCCTTCATACAAAGAGTCCCCATGTTGACTTCCATTGATGAAATTACTGAAATACTTGAAGAAGGTGCAAAAATGCATAGTGAAGTCAGGAATAGTACAACCAATGTGGTTGTATTTAATGGAGAATCTGTTTCCATGTATTTTTTGAGATGGCTTCCATATTTTGCACAACATCCACCAAGTCTACCAAAAGGATTAGTGTGGATAACAACAGCTGAAATGGAGCTCACTTCACAGGTCTATCAAAAGAATTGGGATACCCAAATATTCCATGGTGTCCTGTCCTTCACAATCCACTCCAATGATTTGCCAAAATTCAAATCATTTGCTGAGAGCCAAAGTCCTTCCAGTGCAAAAGCAAATGGTTTTATCAGGGACTTCTGGCAACAGGCCTTTGGCTGTGTTTTCCCAAATCCAGATGTAGGAGATGTGGAGGGAGATATTTGCACTGGGGATGAGAAACTGGACAGCCTTCCGGCAACCTTTTTTGAAACCAGCATGTCTGGCCACAGCTACAGCATCTACAATGCTGTTTATGCTGCTGCTCATGCTTTACATCACGCACTGTCATCTAGACTCAAACACAGAGCGATGGAAAATAGAGAGGGACTGAAATGGCAAAATCAAGAGTTGTGGCAGGTAACGGACTCAACATGTTCAAGTGGCAGAGAGGCACAACCATGGTATAGTATGCCACAATCTGTATAATAAAACTAACTCTCCGCAACTCTTCCAGTGCTCATCTTTCAATTTATCTTCATATTCAATCAACTAGTGTTGAAATAATAGCCTATCAGTCTACTCTGATTCACTCCTTTTTGTCAGTGTACTTAGGTTTATAAACAATGTGCACTGTTACACTTTTGCTGATCAGTGTAGGGTATTCTCCTGTGATCTCTGGGTTTATTAACGTGAGGTACCATATTTTTCGCTCTATAACACGCACCCAACCATAACACGCACGTAGTTTTTAGAGGAGGAAAATCCGTAGGCATGCCCCCGTAGGCATTTCCTCCATAACACGCACAGACATTTCCCCTTACTTTCTAGGAGGAAAAAAGTGAGTGTTATGGTGCAAAAAATACGGTATGTAGCTTTTATCTTCCTGGGTTGTGTGTATCACACTATTTGGACTTCATAATGAGATACGGTCTTGCTCATGGGTAGTAAACATGATGCCCTCTATACATTGTTGGATTACAACTCCTATCATCCCTAACTATTGACTATACTATCTGGGGTGATGAGAGTTGTAGTCCAGCAATATCTGGAAGTTAATACCACATTGGCTAGTACTGGTCTAGCTTGTGCTATCTTCACTGTAAAGCTCTGCATAAACTTAATGCAGTATTTTTTTTCTTCACTCTGGCATCAGGGAATGGCTATTTAGAATCATGCTGATCCTGTTGATATTTTGCTCTTTGTGTTCAGGATTATATGAAGTCCTTTTTTAATGAAACATTCTGTTTCATAAAGGCATTTTAATACATTAAAAAGGCAATGTGTGTGCAACTGCAGAAAAATAATGAATAGGGTATTCCATTGGGCTTCAACCTTCATAGTAGCAAGTGAATTAACATTACAATCATACCTGCATTTACCTGGGAAATAAACCCCTTGAATTAAATGGGTTCTACTTCTGGGTAGGATTTGGATTATAGCCTCTAGCAACGATTTACACAGAGTCAGCAAACAACACTTCAGGAAAAAAGGGAGAAAAGCAATGAAACCCCTATTGGGACAGCAATTATACATTGAGGAATATGTAGATTATGTAGATTGCAACACAATATTTACATATTACGTACAAAACTTTTTACAAAATGCAGCAGAGACTTAAGGACAAAAGAGTCTTAAGGAATAACTATGATAGGGGCTGAACAGGTGGACAGGAGGAAATATGGTTGCTATTAAAGGATTCCTCTTTTATCCCTAGTTTTTTTATCAGTAAAATAAAGGTGTCCATTCTGTTAAGATTTTGGTGCATTGATTGATTTCCTGTCTTTCTGTAGACTTTTCTTACTAGGAAACCATAGACATTAGACCTTAATATGCAAGATCTAACTTCAGCCTTTTCTAAACTATTGCCTTTTGCTATTCAACCTAGCTACATCAATTTCTCAGAAATGTCACTTTTAACAACAGCGGTGGGGACAAGATTTTCTTTGATGAGTTTGGGGAGTTAGTGGCTGGATTTGATGTAATCAACTGGATTGTTTCTTCAAACCAATCATTCCACAGAGTGAAAGTTGGAAGGGTGGACCCCAACAAAGTATTCACCATCAATGCAGATGAGATAACATGGTATAGCACGTTTCACCAGGTAGGATCCAACTGTCTGCAATTTGAAAAGACATTCATGTTTGAATGAATACTGATGCTCTGTCCTGGTGTGTAAAATAATTTTAATCAGACAGTGATGAAACACTATAAAATCTGGAGGCAGGGGATTTCACTGAGAATGCACAATTGATGAACTGTTGGAAAAATGGGATTCCACAAGCGGCTATGATTCCACATTTAGCCATCTTGAATTCCAACCTGGGAGAAAGGTGGGCTATAACGAGATCAAACAAACAAACAATTCTTTCTATATTCTTCTACTGGCAATGTTCAGTTCAAGCAGAAATGTTACATTTAGTGCATGTCAAATATCTGAATAAAATATGTTTCTGTGTGAAAGCAAAAGGTTTGCAAATTTTGAATCATTTATTGAATAACAGCACATACAGGAAGTAACATGGTGAATCAATATGAAGGTAATATCATTCATATATATGTATATATAATGCATTACTGAAAGGAGATAGAGCCAAACCTTGGTTTTCAAAGGTCTTCATTGCCGAATGTTTCGGAAGCCAAACCCTGAAATCCTGGAAGAGAATGCTTCCATTTTTCGAACACGCCTTGGAAATCAAACGGCTTCTGAGCAGCATCCCCCCCCCCTTATTCATTGAACTTGCTGACAGCCCTGTGATCCTCAGCTTTCAAACCTTTCAGAAGTCAAATGGACTTCCAGAATGGATTAAATTCAAACACCGAGGTTCCACTGTATAATTTAGGAAAATCAGAATATTTTGGGGTCTTTTTGTTAACTCACTATTCTCAACATTATTATTGTGCTCTCTTACTTGTGCCTTAGTTGCAGCCTCTTTCTTTATGCAATGAGAGGTGCCACCCCGGCTTTAGGAAGAAATTGAAAGAGGGAGAGCCATTTTGCTGTTATGATTGCATCCCATGTCCTGAAGGGAAGATTTCAGATCAGGAGGGTAAGTATTATGTGTATATTGTACAGTGTTGCGAAATAGAAGGGGTCTGCCTCAAAGACAGAGGAATGTGCCTGTAAATTTAGGACTCTATCAGGATTACTTCAATTTTCAAAGGTGAAGAATTGAAATGTTTGTTAAGTGTGGCCTGGAGCAAGCTGCTGAAGAAACAATCAAGTGTATGTGATCGTTTGCCTCAGATTATTCAAAGCAGGTTCTGCTAATAAAGTACAATAGCTTCTGAGTAGTGACGGGCAGTTCAGGTAATAACATAGCGGAAAAGATAACTTTCAGGGGTAAGATTGAACTTTACCCACACAATGAGGTATCATACATAGTTTTCTCATTTTCATCTGTGGTTACTGCCAGACTAAAAAAGCACTAGGAAAGGTGTGTGCTTTATTTCCAGACTTAGTTACGCTTTTATTAAGTTGATCCTTAATTACTATGG
Source organism: Podarcis liolepis (assembly GCF_965112155.1). Lineage (NCBI taxonomy): Eukaryota > Metazoa > Chordata > Lepidosauria > Squamata > Lacertidae > Podarcis > Podarcis liolepis. The sequence continues at coordinate 23,082,009 of NC_139573.1, read as the reverse complement.
CTGTGAACACATCACCCCTAATCTGCCCTATGGATTTAATCAAGGATCCCAATCAGGATGGTCTACTGTGGGGCAACTCAAGTATCAAAGGATCCATCCCAAATTAGTTTGGTGAGGGACTAATGTTTAATTAGTTTAAAAATAAAAATAAACCTAATTAATCCTACAGCGGATGGAGGGGGGAGTGATGCCCTTTGCCCTCCCAAATAAGAGCAGAGGCATTCAATTTTGCAGCGTATTCCATTTCAAGGGACTCATCTGCAGGGAAGCTTCTTGAAAAGCAGAACCATGCACCATGCAAGATCGACAGCTCTCTGCAACAGATTCTGTGGGGTGGTATCAATCCCACAGGTACTGCTTCACAAGCAACTCCTCTGCAGGAAACCTCTCAATACCTCTGCTAAACAGTTCTTGCACAGAGTCATCTATTCAGTGCTAGATTTACACACGGGCTGAATAGGCTTTCTCAATTCATTGTCATGGTTCACCTTTGGACACATTTGCTAGTCCAATTTCATAAAGTTAGCAAAGCACTCCAAAGTTAGGAAATTCCAATCAGCACGTGTGCAAAAATTTACAGCTCACCATCACAGGCTAATTTTCACTCAGGCTAACCTTGATGTAATTGAACAGCAAGCAAAATTTACTCTACTGAATGTTGAGTACAGAACTGTCAAAAGAAGGCAGAGAGTACGGAGGGAGGTGCAACAATGATGGGTCAGCATTCACAACCTTAGACAAACTTTCTCCAAGAGACAAGTTTAGGGAGACCTAGACATTTTTGGTGAACCTACTAGCAACCAAGGAACAGATTCACAGTGGAGTTAAGATGTTGATTCAAGAGTTTACAAAGGATGTTGACCTTAATCTAGCCAATGAACTCTTGCACTTCCAACTGTATGTGAAACAAACTCACATTGAAAAAGAAAATTTCAGCCACCAAGATATGTATCAAACAATATTAATTGAGAAAATTCAGACAGTTTTTCCAAATGTGGAAACAATTTTCAGATTGCTCCTGTGTTTAATGGCTACAACCTCTACTTGCAAAAGATAATTTTTTAACTAAAAAGGATAAAGAATTATTTACAGTCAACAATGTCCCAAGACTGGTTGTCTGATCTAATCCTTCTTAAATTGTGACTTTCTGATTTTTAATGATATATCGTATTTTTCGCTCGATAACACGCACCCGACCATAACATGCATGTAGTTTTTAGAGGAGGAAAAAAAATTCTAAACGAAACAGTGGATGTATGATTTTTGTGGTTCATGCTGTGGCCACAGACATGTGATCTGACGGTGAGTTTGGGGTAGCCCAATGCAAAAATCCTGAGGATCCATGTGGATCCATGTTTGTAAACCATGTTTCTGCACCACTGCAGCCCCAGGTAACAGTGGGTGCATGATTTTTTTGGTGCAAACTGTAGACATGGACATGCTATGTGATCTGATGGTGAATTTGGGGTGACCCAGTGCAAAAATCTTGAGGATCCATGTGGATCTGTGCTTTGTAACCACGTTTTAAGTGGGGAGGGAAGGAAAAGGACTCAATGGACAAGGAGCACGCGTGGAGCAGGCTCTGCTTCTCTCCCTCCTCCCCCCCCTTAGCGAGCTGAAAAACTTTGCTGGAGGCACAGAGAGCCTGCTTGCTTTAAAGGAGCCTACCGGACAGGAGCCGCTCACACTCGTGTAAGCAGCTCCTGTCCGGTAGGCTCCTTTAAAGCAAGCAGGTTCTGCTTCTCTCCCTCCTTAGCGAGCTGCAAAACTTTGCTGGAGGGACAGAGAGCCTGCTTGCTTTAAAGGAGCCTACCGGACAGGAGCCGCTTACACTCGTGTAAGTGGCTCCCCTCCCCTCTCACTTTGCTCCTTTAAAGAAGCAGGCACTCTGTCCCTCTCTCCTCCCCAGAAGCCGCTCTGCTTCTCTCCCTCCTCCCCCCCCCCCCCTTAGCAAGCTGAAAATCTTTCCTGCTATTTCCAGCAAAGCGGGAGAAGAGCCGCTGAGTGGGGAGGAGGGAGAGAAGCAGAACCTTCTTGCTTTAAAGGAGCCAACCGGACAGGAGCCGCTTACACTCGTGTAAGTGGCTCCTCTCCCCTCTCACTTTGCTCCTTTAAAGAAGCAGGCACTCTGTCCCTCTCTCCTCCCCATTCAGCGGCTCTTCTCCTGCTGGAAACCACGGAGGAGGGAAGCATTCGCTCCGTAACACGCACAGACATTTCGCCTTACTTTCTAGGAGGAAAAAACGCGTGTTATGGAGCGAAAACTACGGTAATAGACAAATTTGCATCTAAAAGAGTTTGAAAGAAACTGTTCTGACTTTATAGATATTGTAAGGGACACGGGTAGCTCTGTGGTCTAAACCACTGAGCTTCTGGAGCTTGTTGATCAGAAGGTTGGCAGTTTGAATCTGCACAATGGGGTGAGCGCCCTTTGCTCTGTCCCAGCTTCTGCCAGCCTAGCAGTTCAAAAGCATACCAGTGCAAGTAGATAAATTTGTCCTGCTGCAGCGGGAAGGTAAATGGCATTTCTGTGTGCTCTGGCACCCCCCATGGTCCTCTGTTCGCCAGTAGCAGTTTAGTCTTGCTAGCCACAGGACTCAGAAAGCTGTCTGTAGACAAACGCCGGCTCCTTCGGCCTGAAAGCAAGATGAGTGCCACAACCCCATAGTCTTTGACTGGATTTAACTGTCCAGGGGTCCTTTACCTTAACTTAATGTTATAACATAGGTATGATTCACCATGAATGTTCTTTGTGAATGTCTTCATTAATTCCATACTTCTGTAAGCTTATAAATTTTTATGCAATCTTTTTATCAGTGCTAAAATTTCAACAATGTTCTACTTTCAATAAGTAGATAAAAAAGGAAGTTTTGTTTCTCATGATCAAATGCTATTAAGTTTGGGCCTCCCAAACTTAGCCCAGTTTCTTAGCCCAGGACCTCCTTGTCCAAGGCCCAAATCCCTCTGAAAGTGCCCAGTTTGGCTCAGTACTTGAACCTCAGACAAATCCAGAACACAATAATATTAATGACAACAAGTTTTTAAAGTCTGCTTGGATCCTACAATGGTTGTGGAACAAAGAGTTCAGTTCTTTATTATCACAGGGCTTATTTCATCATCTATCTAATCATCTATCTATTTCTCATATATATTTACATTGCACACCATGCATAGCAATCAATTTTACTGATTAAAAAAAGTAGAAATGTTCATAAATTTAACAAGGATTGAAAGCAGAAGTGAAGAATAAGCAGAACAGAAAAAGAAACAGGAGCAGAACAGCCCATGAGAAAATAGCAGGATAATTATAAAAGAAGTCCACAAGACCTCAACAAGTTCCATTTTATTCTTCTAAATTTAGGTTGAAATCACTAAACAAAAAACAAAAAAGCAGATGATCTTGCTACTTTTAGTTCCAGAAACTGAAGAAAGATGATATTCCACTAGAGGTGGATGTCCGAAAATGGTATTCTATCAATTTAGGTACATAGGTATTTTCATGAGATGGAAATTAGAGCTATCTTAGTGTAGTGGTTAGAATGTTAGTTTTCGACCTAGAAGACACAAGGCTTAAATCCATACTAAGCAGCAGTTGAATTAAGCATACCTTCTATCCATCATTTTCATTAAGAGAATTCTAACACAAACCATTCCTTACAGATAACATTTATGGTCCAGAGCTTTGAATTAATATTTATCTGACCAGCCATAAAACTTCAAAAAAAAAAATCTTTACCATGCATATTCCAAACAAATATCACAACACATATTTCCTTTTTTCAGATATGAATGACTGCAATCAATGTCCAGAAGAAGAATATCCACACAATGATCGGAATGTGTGTATTCCCAAGGATATAAGCTTTTTGACTTATGGAGAACCTTTGGGGATCATTTTAGCTTGTTTTGCCCTTTCTTTTTCTTTCATCACAGCTCTGGTCCTGGGAACATTTTTGAAGCATCACAACACACCCATTGTCAAAGCCAACAACCGGGACCTCACCTACACTCTTCTCATCTCCCTCCTGCTCTGCTTCCTTTCTGCACTGCTGTTCATCGGCCGACCTGAAAGAGTATTCTGTCTCCTTCAACAGACTGCTTTTGGCATCATCTTCTCAGTGGCTATTTCTTGTATACTGGCAAAAACTTTCACAGTGGTTCTGGCTTTCATGGCCACCAAACCAGGATCCAGGATGAGGAAGTGGGTGGGGAAGAGAATGACCAATTCCATTGTGGTTTCCTGTTCTCTTATTCAAATAGGTATCTGTACTGCTTGGCTGGCATCCTCACCCCCATTCCCTGATGTTGACATGCACTCAATGGCTAAGGAAGTTGTACTAGAATGTAATGTGGGATCTGTGACTATGTTTTACTGTGTCCTGGGCTACATGGGCTTCCTGGCTCTTGTCAGCTTCACTGTGGCTTTCCTTGCCCGGAAGTTACCTGACAGTTTCAACGAAGCCAAGTTCATCACTTTCAGTATGCTGGTCTTTTGTAGTGTTTGGATATCTTTCTTTCCAAGTTACCTCAGTACCAAGGGAAAATACATGGTTGCTGTGGAGATCTTCTCTATCTTAGCCTCTAGTGCTGGTCTGCTGGGCTGCATCTTTGCCCCCAAATGCTACATTATTGTGTTACGGCCTGAGCTGAACAACAGGGAGCAACTAATAAGAAATAAGGGCTGAAGAATTTGCGTACTTGCATGTTTTAGAACTCTGGAGTTTTGTTTTTGTTTGCACATTAGAATATTTGTAAGATCTTCCCTTTCAGCAGGTGCCATAAATATGTTTCCCCACAGATGTCACTGTGTTCTTAAACTTATAATCTGTTCTTCACTGTAAAAGGCGCTCTGTGTGGGTAGTATTTAAAAATAACAACATTAAATCTATTTAAAACTAGAGCAAACGATCTTTAAACAACATCCATTATATACCACCCTTAAACTACAATACTGATGGGAGGGTTCATCACTTTCAGTATGCTGGTCTTTTGTAGTGTTTGGATATCTTTCTTTCCAACCTACCTCAGCGCCAAGGGAAAATAAATGGTAGCTGTGGAAATCTTAGCCTCTAGTGCTGGTCTTCTGACTTGCATTTTTGCCCAGAAATGCTACTTTTTTGTGTTGCAGCCTGAGCTGAACAACAGAGAACATTTAATAAAAAAGAAAGGTTGAAGAATTTATATCTCTGCATTATTCACCATAATTTCAAAGTTGAGGGTTTTGTTTCTGTTTGCACAGCAGAGTATTTATGAGATATTCCTTTCAACAGGTGCCCTAAATATGTTTTCCCAGAGGCATCAATGTTCTTCTAACTTTCAATTTATTTATTTCTTTCTAAAATGTATATTCCCACCCTCCATATAGAATGTTCTCAGTGTTGGCAACATAACCCATTTAAACACTACAGCAAAGTATCTTTATATAAAATCTTGCATGCAGCATCCTTCAAACTTCATACTATGATATTTAGAAGCAAGCTGTTTAATCAAGACTCCTTCTGATCAACAAAAGGCAACACGTGGGCTAATAATGTATTAGCAATATTTATGAAATACTATTAATTGTTTCTTAATTCATAAACAAAAGCCATATAATACATGTAAGAAGTCACAAACTAATAGAAGTCAAATAAATATTCCATCAACAGGGATGCTTAGAATGGTGTGGAAACACAAAGAAACACTGAAGTTGAGGCAGAGAGCCTTTCCACAGTTCATATCTACATCAAAGTTTGGTTGAGAATGAACTGGAGCTGGGTGGTGTTGTAAGCACAGCAGCAACAAACAGCAACAACCAGCAAACAGAACAGTTCTTCTGGGACAATGAACTATTTCAATGATATTTCTTCAGCAGCTGGCAGTAGTATAAAGGAATGAAAAATGAAATACATTACATTAGATACAGTGCAATAATTGAAATGACATGGCTGCATATTCACCACAAAATTATGATACATTAATTAATACATTACCAAGTTAACAGTCCCCAAAGGTATATAAAGTGATTCAGTTCTCACTCAAAAGTGTCGACCATAACATCCTTCTGGACCATCTAGAGGGGCTGGGAGCTGGGGGCACTGTTATACAGTGGTTCCGCTCCTTCCTCCTGGGCCATGTTCAGAAAGTGGGGCGGGGATGAGTGTTCAGACCCCTGGGCCCTCACTTGTGGGGTGCCTCAGGGTTCCGTCCTCTCCCCCATGCTTTTTAACATCTATATGAAGCCGCTGGGAGAGATCATCAGGGGGTTTGGACTGGGTGTCAATCAATATGCAGATGATACCCAGCTCTGCCTCTCTGTCAAAACAGAACCAGTGAAGGCGGTGAAGGTCCTGTGTGAGTGCCTGGAGACAGCTCGGATGCTATGTCTGACAAGGCACTGTTTGCAACCAACTGTAAATCATAGAGTAATTCTTGGTTTTATCTCTGGTTAGTCTGCAAAGAGCCACCCACAAGACTGTGCTGGATAATATGTTAAGCTCAGTTATGCTAAGCTAAGTGATATGCAGCAGCTGAATAACCAGAAAGGAGCAAATCCCTGTGTCTCCAGGAGCCTGCATCTTCATGCTATGGATACAAGCTCATAAAGCTTTATACATGCTTGCTTTGATATGCACTAATTGGCTTGCTTTGATGGTGCACTTATCTGTGGGACTGGGATGTTAGGCTCTGAGCCCAGAAGAGGAACTATCTGTAATGTTTGAGTATTTGCCACATAACCTCTCTTTGTCAGGTAGATCCCTCGCTATATAATGAATGTATGAACTTTCACTTGGGTGTGGACAAGTCATCTCCTTGCTGTGAAGGCCATCCCCTGTTTGCTTTGAACTAGGGCAAGGGGAACTGGCAGGCTGCTTTGCTGTAAGCCAACGTCTTCCTTCAATAAAGCATTTGACCTGATCATTCTGGTGTTTGGGGCTTCTTCCTTTGAACTCCTATACCATACAAACTCCCATGAGCCCTGCTCTGGCTCTGGGGCTGTGCTGTGCAACAGCACACTGGCACACACAAGTGCCATGTTGGTGACGCTTATCATAAAGCAGTGAATACAATGTCCCTATCTTGCTGTCAGTGACTCCAAATCATGCCATCCGTTTTTGTATAGCTGAGAACGAATCTTTCAGTTCAGAATATGTGACAAACAAATTTTCTCTATTCCTCAGGGGCTCCCCAACTTTAACTCAACAATTACTTCCACAATTACCTTGTCAGAAGAACTGCAATTACTTTCGATGTTCAGGTAAATCCCAGTGGAATATCAATGTCCACTAGCAAAACAAAGAGCAAAGTCTGTGAACAATGTAATAAATATACCCTGTAAAATTCAGGGGCAGGGAGAAGAACTGGGAGCAGGGCAGAGATCCACGGTTCTGTTCTTGGATATTCCAGGTTTGGGGCTATCGGGAAAATGTACAATGTTCAGCTCAAGCAGTTTTTAATCAGAGAGACTGTAATGATTATGCTGTAGAACAAAATAGGGGCTTTTGTATGTAGCATTAAAATCTGGGCTTGTACTGAGAATGGTTTTAGTCATTTTGCTACTGGCCCTGTTACCTCATATGGCATGCATGGCTCACAGGGTTCAGTGCAGTGTCCGTTATCCACAGCCGCCAGTTCACACATATTATCAGCCAGGAAACTTCATCATTGGTTCTGTAGCTTATCACGGCTGCGTGGTCACCAGTGAAATACTTTTCTCAGAAGAACCCCTGCCAACATTGACAGATATATTTATGTAAGGCCTTAATGGTTGTTTGCTTTTCTTTCATGCAATTTGACCCTGGGATAATGAGCATTAGATCCGCACCTTCAGAACACTGAATTCTTGTCTTTAGAAGAGTGAATGCAGGGGTGACCAAGGTGCTGTCCTCTGAGTGCCGTTAGAATGCAACTCCCATCAGCCCTAGGCAAAATGGCCAATGGCCAGAGTTATGGGAGTTGTACAATGACTAACCATCAATTAGGGGATCCTGAAAAAAATGGAGGGTTTGTTTTGTCAAAAAAGGTACCATGGATGGATGGAGGAAGTTTGTGTATCAGTTTTAGTTTTGACCATCTGTATACTGTAGATCCACCTCTTTATTCAGTTTAATTAAAGTCAATTCAAAAAGTACAGATCTGAGATTTTTGTATTTTCCCCCAAATAGTGCACAAGCTTATGCTTGTTGTTTCGCATTTCTTTTATCTTTTGGTAAGAAAGACTTAAGCCGAGCCTCTATTTCAAATAGATATTATTTAACTTACCGTCTCGTCTGCTTTGCAGGGAAACTCAGAATAAAACTGCAGGATATGCATTTGAAGGCAGAACTCCATGTCAGTTCTTCTGGGGCACCCAGTCCATGAAAAGCTTAGAGACTTACACCAACATTGTTTTAATATCTCCTAAACTTCAACAGATGCTCATCATGAGTATGACTCTATGCTGAGTCAGCTTGACCATATTGGCTGCAATCCTTTACTAAATTACCTAGGAGAAGGGATGGATGAATATGTCAAATTCAGCATCTCTGTCAGATACTACTCAGCCTCTTCTTAATAGCTCCAGCCAAGTATAGCTCACAACAACCCAAGGCAGTCTGTTTCATACTCAAAGAAGCCCTTACAGATAAGACATTTCTTCTAATGTTCAGAAAAAATTTTCTCCACCAATTAACTCAAACCTTTTTGTCAAGAACGAGAGCAAATAATGCTGTTCCACTTAATGCATGGCAAATTTTCAGACATTTAACGATAGCTAACAAGTTTCCCCTTAAACATTTCTTTTCAAACTAAATATGATCAGGCAGTTCATTTTCACAAACAATATAAAAAAAGACACCATACTCAGAAAGCAAATGGTGTGTCATGTTCTGAATGTGAATACTGGTATTGTTTATCTCTTAGGGCAAAGAATGGTTCAAGAAAGAGAAGATTTGAATACTGTAATAACGAATAAATCAATAAGATGTACAATTCAATGACAATGATTAAACTATGTATAAAATATGCTTTTGATACAGAATGCAATTCTCATTCCAGCATAGTGCCCAAGTATTACCAACACTTCACAGCCTTGGTTTTTGCAGTAAAGGAGATCAATGAAAACCCTCATATCTTACCCAATCTCACGTTGGGATTCAACATCTATGACAGCCATAACAATGCAAGGAAGACGTATTATGCCACAATGCTGCTTTTATCAGCTCTGGAAAGATTTATCCCTAACTACATAAAGAACAACCAGAAAAATCTAATTGCTGTCATTGGGGGACTAGATGCCCATATTTCTTTTAACATGGCAAATCTCTTGAATAACTATAAGATTCCACAGGTAGGAGATTTGTCTGTTTTTGTGTGTGTTATTGGAATTTAACTGACACTCACCATTACTTGTTCCTTCTTTTTAAAAATAATATTTTTATTAGTTTTCAATTACAGTCCAATAATATAATATTTATAATATAATTATTACTACAAATCGTTCAAATACCAAATTATATTATTTAGATACAGTGGGACCCCAGTGTGCTAGATTTGATGGTTTGATGGTTTTGTTTATTTTTGTGTTCCAAAATCTAATTAATTTCAATTACATTCTGGTCATAATAAGAATTCCTCATACAACAACTGCAATATTAATAACTTCTATTCGTGTTGACACATTAAATGATTTATAAAACTACAAGTGGGGAACTCAACATATATCCTTGTTTTTCCTGTGTGTGGCAATTATTCTGTCAGTGCTGTTTCTTCCTGTCCTTGTAAGATGTTATGTTTTTCTTTCCCCTGGTTGTTGCTGTTTTCTGTCATGCCTTGGGCAGAGCTGATATACCATTGTTGTTCCAGACATTTCTCCATTGCTCTGGCCCGTGTTTCATTGTTTTCCAACTTTAATAACAGCTGCAAAAGGCACTCTGTCCCAGTAAATATTACCTGTTGCCACCATTTTTCCTTTCAGCCTGGGAAGAAGAGCAGTCTGTCGAATTGCAGGTGACTCAATAAAGAACCTTATCAGTTCTTGGCAGTTCACAGACTCCTTTCATCCTTCCTTCCTACTGAAGATATATGAGCAATTACACTTCCAATTAAATTAAATTCCAAGTCCTCTTAGTGTTATTCAGTTCACTTTGTAAATAATAAAGGATGGGGAAGAGTCAGCTCTAAGTTTCCATCGTAAATCTTTTGCAAAATAGAGCTTCGCTCCCTTTTTCCTTTTTTTACACGCACTGTTCCGTTTGATGTTACGGTTCATATTTATAATCCAAATTCTTCCATCTCGTTTGTATAAATATAATTTGAACTAACATTCAGAGGAGGGTTGCTGAATCATAAATGTAGAGAATAAAACTTTAAACAAAGAAACTGTAGGCTCCTCTCCCCCTCACCGTATTTTGCTCTGAAAGCCTTATCTCAAGTTCAAACCTTAAAGTCCTTGCAGTTGATTTGTTCTGCAGTTTGTGATCTCATCTCTTCTAGCATGTTCCTGTACTTTAGTCCAATTAAGCTCTAATTAACAGGAAAACCTTTGCTTATTAGTGGCAGTGTTGGTGGGTTTTCGGCAGGTGAAGTGATTTTGCACTCAGCACCTCCCTGCCCCCCTCATTCCATGTCGGAGAGAGGGTATCCTGATAAAGAAGAAAGCTAAAGAACTTGTGTATGGTCAAAATAACATTGCTTGAGAAGGGCTGTTACACAGTGTTGGAGCATCTTCTTTGTATGCAAACTATCCCAGGTTCCATGTAGGACTGGGAAACACCCCTGCAAAGTCATTGCGAATCACAATACTCAGCTAGATGGACAATTGGTCTTATGCTGTATAAGGCAACTTGCTCTAAGAGTTACCTCTTACTTTATCTTGACAATATTTTTATCAGAATGTTGGAGTCATGTAGCAATTAAAAAATGAAAAGAATGAAAAGAATCCCCACTGTATTTCCACCTCACCCATGGAGCCACTCAATGGTCATAGATAATCCCATATTCTTTTAGTCACAGCTATTTTGGGAAATAAAGCAGTACAATTCACTTATATTATTGTTGTGAAGACTGATAATATAAGGTGTGGGATGAATCAAATGCTTTCCCCCTCAGATGATCATCCATCAGTGGTAGGAAGCAATTTTTGGCCATTTCTCCCACTCTTGCTAGGCCCCACACTTTACAAAGATCTACTTTGGAGGGTCCCCAAATCCTCTAGAGCAGATTTATAGAGGGGCAAACACTCCTGAGGGGAGGGGGAATTGGCAAATATTGAATCCCTCCTTATTTTGCAGACAGGTAGCTTTGATTAGGAGAGAGATGGCATGGTACTCTAACATTTATGGTTTTGAAACCTTCAGCATGACAGATACATTCTATTACTGTTCTCTTTCTCCCCCTTCCCCAATCTCTCTTCAGCTCATATATGGCTCCATTCCATTGATGAATGATGAAACAACAGGGCATTCCTTCTACCAGATGGTCCCCCGTGAAGCCCTTCAATATACAGGGATTCTTTCTTTGCTTCTATATTTCAAATGGACATGGATAGGAGTCTTTATAATGGATGATGAAAACGGTGAAAGATTTTTGCAAACCGTATTACCACTCTTTTCCCAGAAAGGTGTCTGCTATGCATTCATAAAAAGAGTCCCCCTATTCACTGATCCCTCTCAAATTAACAAAGTAGTAGAACATGGTGAGGAAATATATAATGAAGTAATGCATAGTACAACAAATGTTGTTCTGTTTTATGGGGAATCAAAATCAACGGTGTTCTTGAGATGGATTCCATATTTTGCAGAAAATCCACCATGTCTACCAAAAGCTATGGTATGGATAACAACAGCCCAAATGGAGCTCACTTCACAAGTGTTTCAAAGGGACTGGGAAACAGAAATATTTCATGGTGTCCTATCCTTCACAATCCACTCCAATGACTTCCCAAAATTTAAATCATTTGTTGAGAGAAGAAATCCTTTCAGCACAAAAGGAGACGGTTTCATCAGGGACTTCTGGAAACAGGCCTTTGGCTGTGTATTCCCAGATGCAGATATGGCAGATGTGGAGGAGAATATATGCACTGGGGAGGAGAAATTGGAGAGCCTTCCAGCACCATTCTTTGAGATGAACATGAATGGCCACAGCTATAGCATCTACAACGCTGTCTATGCTGTAGCCCATGCTTTACATGACATGTCCTCATCTAGACTCAAACACAGAGCAATGGAAAGTAAAATGGAGCATCAGAATCAACAGTTGTGGCAGGTAATATGCTCAGCAACGTTAATTGACAGACTACCACAACCGTGGTACAATAGACTCAAATCTATATAAGAAAATTGTTTCCCCACAACTCTATCACTGTTCATCTTTATTCATTTTCACCAACTAGTATGAAAATAGTAGCCCATTGGTCTTTTAAGATGGGCTCTTTGGTTCCATTGAATTTAGTATATGAACCATACTTGGTTTTATATCTATAAGGTGTGTAGGTGTAGCTTTAAGAAGCATTCTCTCTGCCCCTCATTATTCTTCCCAAGTGATCCCTTTCTCTCACACACTTTGCTTAACTAAGTAACCCACATTCCAGTTCAAGGCTCTCCTCCAGATATTTATTGGACTACAATGCCCATCATCCCTAACAATTAGCCATGCTGGTTTGGACTGATGGGGGTTAGACTCCAACAAAATCTGGAGAAGGGCGCTACGTTAAATAGTTCTGCTTTAGGTTGAGTATAGACATATAGAAACATGCCACAATACATTCCAACATTCATTCATGCTTGCTACTGCTTACTGTACTGCTGCAATTGATTTATTTTGCTCGAGTCTTTTTGACATTTTGAAATTTTGTTTGTTCATTTAAGAGTTTTATCTATAATTTGGAAGCATAATAATGATAATGATGATAATAAACCTACAGAGACAAAAACAGTGAAACAAGGGCTAAAAACCAATATTATCCAGAACATAGAACAGAAATCAATTCAATCACAGGTAATTCAATTTCAGTTATTACCTCTTTTTTTATGGGGGGATGCAGAGAAACGCATACCCCTAAACATTTTGTGAATCTAAGTTGGGCCTCATTAAGGGGTAGTATTTCAATATGAGTAGGAAAATGAGAGCACCCCTAAACATTTTTAATAGAAAAAACCAATGTACATATCTCTGTGTGAGAGAGAATAAAACATTTTTTAAAAGAATTGCAGTCCTTAGCAACATAAAAACTCTACTTATACACAAACAAATTCAGCAAACTATACTTTTTGGGGGGGAAATAAATGCAATGAATCATCTGTTGGGACAGTAGCAGTTATGCATATTATTTTTATTTTTATTATACTACCATATACCTGGAGGTCTCAGGGTGGTTCACATAAAAGGATATAAAATAAAAATAAAAGCAATAACCAAAAAGAGCCACATTTTAAAAGGGTATGGGATGTTGATCACGTCAACCAAAGGCCTGGTTAAAAAAGAACGTAGAAAAGAATTGTAGAAGCATTTATTGGAAGATACATTTTCATGATGGGAGTCAAATAGGTGGATGACCAAATAGCTTCCTGGTGGCATCATCACTGCTGTTGGCCAGAAGGGAGATGAGCAGGGGAAAGTGGCAGGGAAGTTGAGATAGACCAGCTGCCCTGTGGGAGCACTGGTTCTGCTGGTGCACTCAAGCTACACAGATCTCTCCACTGCCTTCCTCCTCTCCATCACTCTCTTGGGAAAGAGTATGAACAAACGTGACAGGAAGTTTGCTTTGTGGTGGTATAATGTATTGCATTTTGTAAACTGATGTGAGACTTCTGTTTAAGGCAACTCTTAAGTCAAATTCATTATAACATTGACAATAATGTCACAGTTATGATTTTCATCATTAATTGTATCTGCTCCCATCTCTAAATCATAAACAGTGAGAGTATTTTTCATGTTTTCCCGCCAAATCAAAACCCATACATAACATTACTTCTTGATATGAAAAATCCAATTGCAGTCCTTTCTCAACTCTTACCTTCTTCTAACCAACCTAGCTCCATCATTTCCTCAGAAGTGTCTCCTTTAACAACAGTGCTGGAGACACAGTTTCCTTTGACCAGAATGGGGAGATAGTGGCTGGATTTGATGTGATCAACTGGATTGTTTTCCCAAACCAATCATTTCATAGGGTGAAAGTTGGAAGGGTGGATCCTAACCAAGTGTTCACCATCAATGCGGATGCCATAACATGGTACAGTGGGTTTAACCAGGTAAGTCCCTTGCCTAGTGAACATTATATCCAATTTTGAATGAGTATAAACTGTCTGGGGTGTATGTGGTGTTAGGGATGGGGTAGTACCTCTGGTGGGCAGCATATCATGCTTTTTCTGGGGTAGTTTGTACACCTTTGGTCCCCACCCTGCTCTCAGCCCTCAGCTATAACTCCTAGAAGCTTGCAGCATAGGACAATGGCCAAACCCTGGGAAAGGTTTCAAATGGCCTGATAAGTGAGGTGGGGGTAGTCAATGGGTCTCAAACCCTTGTTTAGTAAGGGACTTCACCTGCAGGCAAATACATGCTCCGGTGGATAGAGCAGACAAGAGCAATACGGGGTTGAACGGTCAAGAAGGCAGTTTTTGCACATGGTGTAAAGGAGAGTGAGGGGCAGATAGGACCTATCAACCTGGGAAGGTAGCCCATCTGGGAGAAGGAAAACTCTGGTGCTAAACCTCTGCTACTTGCATGAGATTTTCAGGAAAAGAAAATGCTAAGAAGTAACGCCTACACAGATCCAGAGTGCCACACATCTGGGAAATCCAAGATATGTCCTTTGGGGGGGAGGCATCTGAAACATTTTAACGGAAATGTCTGGGTTTTTTGGCGGGTGGGCATGAGCTTGGATGCAGGCACAGGTGGCTTCGATGTGGGGCCGGGCACGGGCAGCTTGGGCGCAGTCGTGGGCTGCTCTGCATGCCACAGCCGCTGCCCCATGCACCCATACCAATCCACCTCCTTCTGCAGCTTGTGCTGGCAGCAGCTTTGGCTATCCTTTTTTTTGCTCTTCAAGATATGGCAACACTACCCTAAAACAGTTGGACAGCACATTGTATGCCTCCTTCTGGCAACTCCCGCAGCCAGACTGGTGCCAAATGTATTTCTCCATTGGACCATGTCAATGAGACTTCACATCCAGAGCCACACTCCATTGTCTCCTGAGACAAACAGATGCCAACAACTATCTGTCCTGATGTCTAAAACTGATTTATTAATAAGATATTAATGAAAACCTATAAAAATATACTGCTGCTGTTGTTGCTTTTTTTCTCAAAGAAAGATGAACAGTAGATAAAATATAGTATATAGGGTTCCAAAAGTTACTATGGCTAATATGTTCTTCTCTCTATTAACCTAGAATGATTTTGAGGAAATGTAATATAGAATTTAATTATATCTCTATGTTATTTAACAGTCACCAAATTCCACCACTAGAAGCAGATGATACCTGGCACCCTCTGCCAGCATATACTAACAATGGGTTGTTGAAACATATCAATAGTTGAAAGAAAATGATATGTATGTATGTTTGCATGTATGTCTGAAAAAACATGCACTGCAATGATTGAATAACCTAAAGTGTAAAAGCCCGTATAGGAATCAAAGTAGAGAATCAATTTACAAAAAAACCCATCACTTTGACAAGTGTAATTAATGTAAATATTTAGGCACAATAGGATATCATTTTATTTGTGTTAATAAAGAAAGGTAGCAGTCTTAACCATATGCTGCTTATGGTGATATCACTTTGGAACAAAAAAGAAGTCAAAAGAAACATAAGAATTACATCTCCTATTTTGCTTTCTCATTTTTGCATTAGACCCAGCCCCTTTCTTTATGTAATGAGAGGTGCCATCCTGGCTTTAGGAAGAAAGTGAAGGACGGGAAACCATTTTGCTGTTATGATTGCATCCCATGTCCTGAAGGGAAGATTTCAGACCAGGAGGGTAAGAATTAAGTATATATTGTATTACTCGACACA
Organism: Podarcis liolepis; assembly: GCF_965112155.1. Lineage (NCBI taxonomy): Eukaryota > Metazoa > Chordata > Lepidosauria > Squamata > Lacertidae > Podarcis > Podarcis liolepis. The sequence goes on along the minus strand of NC_139573.1, from coordinate 23,066,036 downwards.
ATTGTTCCGACTTAAAGACAGAGGAATGTGCCTATATCACAGTTACTTTTCTTTAATGTTTGAAGTGTTTGGAATGTGCAGCCATTAATGTGCAGAAGCGGCTTAGTCCTGCTGACCACATGACCTGGAAGCTGTATGCCGGCTCTCTCGGCCAATAAAGCGAGATGAGCGCTGCAACCCCAGAGTCTGTCACGACTGGAGCTAATGGTCAGGGGTCCCTATTATCATTAGCTTCAGGTTACTCACATCAGTTTCTATCAAGAAATGATAATGCCTTCTGAGTAGTTATCTGAAGGGAGGTACTGCTGATGTTTAGGAAAGAATGTAACTTTCAATGGGAGGGTTGAATTGTTCATGGATGGCAGCCATTAAACGCCCCAACCTAGGCATTATGTATCCAATACTTTAAACATATTCACATGCACTTTGCACCAGGTTGGGGGGTGATGTAGGATGCAGGAAGGGGGGGAAGGCATCAGGACTTGCAGAGGAAGTATGCCACCCTGTGAGAACTTGGATCCTGAGCCAGCACCTCTGCCACCATTGGGACTGATTTGGTCTGAACACTCTGACACAGGCCCACACTGGTAAAGCAATGGCAGGCTGGTGGGGGGTAGGATAGAATTGCGCACTGATATTACATCTATTCAACAACACTTTGTACTGAGACTCCCAAACTTTTGTAAGATAGCTAACGTCCTAATTTCTACATAATAACAGAGAGAGAGAGAGACATCTGATTTTGGATATTGCACTTATACCTGCAGCACTGGGAGGGATAAGCAGTTTCCTTTGAGACTGCTGATGATCTAGAGATTTTACGCTGGAGCAAGTAGTGCTAGCACCACTCATCAGCTGACTGCTCCAGCAAAGGAAAGAAGGGGAGCTCATTTTTAGCTTCTGATTATTACCACATTGAAGCCCTAGACTTACCTGCACCACATCCTGATATCTGGTGCAAGGCAGGTGGACATGGCATATTCAAAGGAGCCCCAAGAGTCAAATGAGGAGGCCTGGCATGTCAAGTTTGGACTGCAGGCAGCAGGTTTACCACCCCTACTCTAGTGAAAGGCAGAGCAGTTCAAGTCATAGTGGAGTACCTTTGATGAGGGGGGAGTGTGACTTCACCTGGCTCCATCATTACAGCACTTAGGTGGTATGCCTACAAGTGGTAGAAAGGGTAAACACATGCCAACATCATGAGATGTTTGAAGAACAGAAGTGAATTGAAAAATGACATTTTTGACCCCCCTCAGCAACTTGCAGCTCTGGGCCTCTTTGCTGTGCCATCCTGGGAGCTGGCATAGCACAAATATAACAATTTCTTGCTCCTCTACTATTCTCCTAGCCTGCGTTAGATGCTGTGCTATGGATGTATACCTTTTAAACAAGGCCACCAAAGCAAATTAACTGTGACTTAGTAATCCCACGTTCTGTGCCACTTAGAGGATGAGTGATACTTTTCATACTGCGCATGCTGAAGGAAGTATAGACTAAAATATGTTCTCTGTTTGCAAAAACAACAACCCAATTATAACTCTCCCCACCCCCAAATTAAGACCATATGCCTTCTTTTTCAGACATGAATGATTGTAGTAAATGCTCAGAAGAAGAATTTCCAAACACAAATCGGGATATGTGCATTCCCAAGGAAATAAGCTTCTTGTCTTTTGAAGAAACTTTGGGGAACATTTTAGTCTGCTTTGTTCTTTCCTTTTCTTTGGTTACAGCTCTGGTGCTGTGGACATTTCTAAAACACCACAGCACACCCATTGTCAAAGCCAACAATCGGGACCTCACCTACACTCTCCTCATTGCCCTTCTCTTCTGCTTCCTTTGTGCATTGCTATTCATCGGAAAGCCTGAGAAGGTGACATGCCTCCTCCGACAAACAACATTTGGCATCATCTTCTCAGTAGCTGTTTCTTGCGTGTTAGCAAAAACCATCACAGTAGTTCTGGCTTTTATGGCCACCAAACCAGGATCCAAGATGAGGAAGTGGGTGGGGAAGAGAACAACCACTTCCATTGTGGCTTCCAGCTCCCTTATTCAAGCAGCTGTCTGTACTGTGTGGCTGGGATTCTCACCCCCATTCCCAGATGTTGACACACACTCGTTGACTAAAGAAGTCGTACTGGAATGCAATGAGGGATCTGTGACTATGTTTTACTGTGTCCTGGGCTACATGGGCTTCCTGGCTATTGTCAGCTTCACTGTGGCTTTCCTTGCCCGGAAGTTACCTGACAGTTTCAATGAAGCCAAATTCATTACTTTCAGCATGCTGGTCTTTTGCAGTGTTTGGCTGTCCTTTATTCCCTCCTACCTGAGCACCAAGGGAAAATACATGGTAGCTGTGGAGATCTTTTCTATCTTAGCCTCCAGTGCTGGTCTGCTGTGCTGCATCTTTGCCCCCAAATGCTACATTATTGTGTTACGGCCTGAGCTGAACAACAAGGAACATCTAATAAGAAATAAGGCCTGAAGAATTTGTGCACCTGCATGTTTTAGAACTCTGGAGTTTTGCTTTTGTTTGCACATCAGAATATTTGTAAGAGCTTACCTTTCAGCAGGTGCCATAAATATGTTTCCCTACAGATGTCACTGTGTTTTTAAATTTATAATCTGTTCTTCACTGTAAAAGGCTCTCTATGTGGCTAGTATTCAAAAATAACAACATTAAATCAATTTAAAACTAGAGCAAAGGATCTTTAAACTACAATATTCATTCTATATTACTGGAATAAATAGCTAGTTGCATCAGGGCTCCTCCATTATTTGTCTTCTAACAACAACAACCACAACAACAACCACAACAATACTCTGCCCATCGGACTGGGTTGCATTACATTACACATTGAAAGGCTTCCCTATACAGGGCTGCATTCAGGTGTCTTCTAAATGTTATATAGTTATTCATCTCATTGACATCTGATGGGAGGGTATTCCACAGGGTGGGTGACACTACCAAAAATCAACCTGTTCCGTCAGAAAGGTTGGTAAAGTGGAATGTGCTTTAATGGCAAAACCTTATATTATATAATTGCACATTCTATTTAATTATTTTATTTAAATATTTGTATACCTTTTTTTACAAACTATATCAAAGCAATATGCAACAATGTTAAACAGTGAAACTAAGAAAGAAACAAATATATCATACTTTAGTCCAAAAATACACACCAAAAAGTGAGCTAATTAATCAAGAGTCTACAAATACTTGGGCTAACAAGAATGTCTTCAACCACTGGCAGAGCACATCACAGAAGGTGCCCACCAAATCACTAAATGAAGAATATTCCATAATATAGGTGCCACCACAGATAATGCTCTGGGTTATATTGCAGAATAATGTTTACTAGTTTTGAATTTAGTTGGATTAGTGTTTGCATCTCATTGAATTGTTAAATAAATGAAGGTATAAAATAAAATAAAACAGGAGTAAGGAGAATTAATAGGGCTTATTTCATTAGAGTCACCAATTGATTTTTTTAGAAAAACTCAGGAGAAAAATCCAGGGACTCTTTCACATATACACAGGAAGGTGGCAGGCCAGAATACAGACAATGTCTATAGCTCAATGGATCACAAGTGGTTCACATTTCATCATGGGCAATCAAACTCATAGTTGCCTGATAACAGGGATTGTCAAAGAAACATGTGTGGCGTGTTGTGGGGACAAAACACAATGACTTTAATGTCGGAGCAGGTGACCCAATGCAAACATTGGTAATATCTGTGAATATTGATGGGATATTCACAAAGAAACTTCACTCCTCTCATTGGAAGTACAGGTGGGCACAGTAGCACTCACAGGCACCATGTTGGTCACCCTTGAATACCGTCTTCTTTTCTTACTGGGGGGTCATTACAAGCTCTGCCATCTGTTCCTATCTGAGAGAGATAATTCAGCTGAGAATATGTGACAAACAAGTTTTCTCAATTCCATAGGGACTACCCAACCTTAACTCAACAGCTGCCTTTAACCCAATAACTATCTTCACAATTACCTCGTCAGATCTGCAATTAGTTCTGATATTCATTCAAACCCCAGTGGGATTTCAGTGTCCTCTCACAAAACAAAGAGCAAAGCCTGTGAAGCCTGCTATTAATATACCCAGTATAATTCAAAGGGAGGAAGACAGACTAGGAACAGGCAAAGATCCACAGCTCTGATCTTGGATATTACAGGTTTTGGGAATATCAGGAAAATGTGAAATGTTCAAGTAAGAAGAAAACAGAGGATTTTGTATGTAGAGTGAAGATTTGGTCTTGTACTGAGAATGGTTTCAGTCATCCTGCTACTGTCCCTGCTTCCTCACATGACATGTGTAGCATATGCTGTCCAATGCAGCTTCCATTATCCACAAGCTCCAGTTCAGACTTATAACCAGCCAGGAAACTTCATCATTGGTGGCATTGCTTATCACGCCTGCATCGTCAACAGTAAAATACTTTTCACAGAAGAACCCCTGCCAACGTTGACAGAATCATTTGTGTAAGGCATTAAAGATTATTTCCTTTTCTGTCAACACTCAGATAATGAGTGAAGTTGTAGACCCACATTTGGAGGAAGGTACCAGTTTTACTACCCCAAACCTAGCAGCTTCTCCTAATATTTAGGAAAAAGTCTGCTCTTTTTTGCAATTCTCACTCATTACTCATTTCCCTTTGTAGCAACAGCAAATAAGCCTGCTCCACCTTTTTCTTGATAGCTTATCAAATATTTGAAGACAGCTATCTTTTCTCCTTTTAAGCATTCCTTTATCAGAATAAATATACACAGCTCATTCGACTTTTCAGTGATCTTTAGATACCCTACTCAGACAGCACACGGTGTGTCATGTTCTGAACTTGAACACTAGTTTTGCTTATCTTTTACGGCAAAGAGTTATTTAAGATTAACTGCTGTAATCATGAATAAATTAAAGGGACATTAACACAGTGGAAATAATTAAGTTATGTGTGGAATATCATTTTGATACAGAATAAAACTCTCATTCTAGCATCGTGTCTAAGTATTACCAACACATTGCAGCCTTGGTTTTTGCAGTAAAGGAGATCAATGAAAACCCTCATATCTTACCCAATCTCACGTTGGGATTCAACATCTATGACAGCCATAACAATGCAAAGAAGACCTATCATGCCACAATGCTGCTTCTATCAGCTCTGGAAAGATTTATCCCTAACTACCTATGTGACAACCAGAAAAATCTAATAGCTGTCATTGGGGGGCTGGATGCCCAAATTTCCATTAATGTGGCAAACCTCTTGAATAACTATAAGGTTCCACAGGTAGGACATCTCTCTCTCTCTCTCCTCTCTCTCTCCTCTCTCTCTCTCTCTCTCTCTCTCTCTCTCTCTCTCTCTCTCTCTGTGTGTGTGTGTGTGTGTGTGGTATGGGAATTTAAGAGACACAGTTGATGTAGTCTTATGTTTCTGATGTCATTTTATTTTATTAATGAATTTTATTTTCAGTTTTCAAAAATTTACAAGTACACATCTTATAGTCACATACTTCCAATACAGATACATATCAAGCCCCACCCCCCACTTTTGTGGTTTATTCTCTTAGATTTTTAACACTGCATTTTCCACTGTACTCCATTTTTTAGTTACTCTACAATTAATCTTGGTAACACTTTAAACTGCTTGGTTTAAGTTAACTCTACCAATGCACTTAGTTGCATACCATTATTTTTCAGATATACTACAAATATTTCCCACTCCTTAAAAAAAAATCCTCTTGGTTTCTTAGCACACCTGTTAATTTTGCCATTTTGGCATAATCCTTCAATTTAATCAGCCACTCTTCATTAGTTGGAACAGAATCCTCTTTCCATCTCTGGGCAAATGCCATTCTGGCTGTGGTTGTAGCAGACAGAAACAAATTTCTAAAGTCCTTCAGAATTTCTGTATTCACTATCCATAAAAGAAAAGCTTCCAGCTTTTTTCTAAAAGTTATTGTGAACATTTTCTTCAATTCATTATAAATCATCTCCCAGAAAGCTTGTGTTCTCTTACAGGGACAACTGATGTCATTTATGAGGTTGTCAGTACTGTCAGTATACCTGCTTTCCCTTTCCCCTTTATTTAGGATTTTTTTTTAGTTCAGAGTGATTTCTATTTCTATTTGCAGATTGCCCTGAACTTTATTTTATTACAAGTGCAATAAAAGTGCAATTCAATTTATTACAAGTGCAATAAAAGTGCAGTTCAAGAGATGAAATACATTATAAGAGAAGTTGATATTTATGCTTCATTCGTAGATGAGGAATATTATAGGTGTGATACACAACTATATCGTCATAAACTATGTAAGAAGGAATCCTACTTTGCCATGTTAACTCTGATTTGAATTTGAAGCAAAACAAAAGTGCTCAAAACTTGCATTGCTGTTATTCAGGCAACAGAGAAAGTTCAAAACAGGCAGTATACTTTCTGCACCCAACGACTACATGTTCCTATTTGGAAAAGTCAATTGGCATTTATCTGTCTTGGGAGACAATGGAGGAGTGCGCCTTTGGAGGTGAAGTCAAACTGTTGGAAGGTTTGCCTGCTGTGGCTATAGAGAAACAACATTTCATTATTTATGTGAATCCACATGCTCTGGTAACCTCTAGATTAGATTACTGTAATGTATTATATGTGAGGCTGCCTCTAAAGATGGTCTGGTGAAGAATTTGGTAGCCAATGCAAGATGATTTGAGTATATCACTGATCCTGGCCCTACTGAACTAGTTGCGCGTCAAGCCCCCAAAACCTAAAGACACAATGAAGACAGAATTTAGTTTAAATGTTAATGGGCAAATTTGGGCCACGACTTTATTGAATACACAAGTGTGACTGGTATTGGCTTAGGCGTTGGTATCAGTGACTGTAACTGGCTCCTGCCCCACTCTGCAGGGAGCCTGAAAGGGTAAACTACCAGCAGGGGGTGCTCCATAAATGGCTATTGACTGGTACTCACCCGTGGGGTTCAATCAGTTTATGGGCCCAATTCAAAGTGCTGATTTTGACCTATAAAGCCTTTAAAGGCTCAGGACCACAATACCTCAAAGACCACCCCTCCTCATATAAACCAATCCAAACCCTGAGATCATCAGAGGCCCTTCTTCATGTGCCTCATCTGTGATAGGTCCAGAGGGTGGCAGCACAAGAATAGGTATTTTCTGTGCAATGTTCTTTTCAAGGAGGCTCGCCTGGCGCCTTCATTGCATATCTTCAAGTGTCAGGCAAAAACATTTCTCTATAACCAGGCCTTTGGTTGATTAAACAATCTATATCCTCATAAAATATGTTTGCGAAAGGAGGTTATTGGTTTGTTTTTGGGTTTTTTGTTATGTATTTTGTGTTCTCTCTCTCTCTCTCTCTATATATATATATATAGTTGCAAACTGCCCTGTGCTCTTGAGATGAAAGTTGCTATAGAAATGAGTTGACTAATCAATAAAGCACAAGAGGCAGACTAGCCTCCACTAAAGCCAGTGTCAATCCCTCTGTGTAGCCATAGTGTTTTAAATAGAAATACAGGTTATGTGGTATGCAATATAAATTCTGTTATTGTTGTCTTACTTCCCCATCCTGCAATCTCTCTTCAGCTCATATATGGCTCTGTGCCATTGATGAATGCTAAATCCTGTGGACGTTCTTTCTACCAGATGGTCCCCCAGGAATCCCTTCAGTACACAGGGATTCTTTCTTTGCTTCTGCATTTCAGGTGGACATGGATTGGCATCCTTGTAATGGATAATGAAAATGGTGAAAGATTTCTGCAAACATTGTTGCCAATGTTTTCCCAGAAAGGTGTCTGCTCTGCCTTCATAAGCAGAGTGCCTACATTAACTACTGACTCCCAAATTGATGAAATACTAAATGATGGAACAAAAATATATACTGAAGTAATGAATAGCAAAGCGAATGTTGTCCTGTTTTATGGAGAATCTAAATCCATGGTGTTTTTGAGATGGATTCCATATTTTGCAGAAAATCCACCAAATCTACCCAGAAGTATAGTGTGGATAACGACGGCCCAAATGGAACTCGCTTCACAATTTTATCAAAGGGACTGGGAAACAGAAATATTTCACGGTGTCCTCTCCTTCACAGTTCACTCCAATGATGTACCAGATTTCAAATCATTTGTTGAGAAACGAAATCCTTCCCATGCAAAAGGAGATGGTTTTATCACGGGCTTCTGGCAACAAGCCTTTGGCTGTGTATTCCCAAATCCAGAAATGGGAGATGTGAAAGGGGATATTTGCACTGGGAAGGAGAAATTGGAGAGCCTTTCAGCACCATTTTTTGAAATGAGCATGTCAGGCCACAGCTACAACATATACAATGCTGTCTATGCTGTTGCCTATGCTTTATATGGTATGTCCTCATCTATATTCAGACACAGAGCAATGGAAGGAAAAGTGGGAGTGAAGCATCAGAATAAACAAATGTGGCAGGTAATGGGCTCAATTTCGAGTGGTACAGCACCAGAAGCAGTGCATGCTGGAGATGTACATGATATTGCATATACTGTGGGCCTGCCCCAAAATCACATTTTGGGAGAGGGAGAAGAAGATATAACTGAAATTGAGTGTGTGTGTGTGTGTGTGTGTGTGTGTGAGAGAGAGAGAGAGAGAGAGAGAGAGAGAGAAGTGAAATAAATAAAATAACATCTTTCCTTCAGGAAACCGCTAAATGTTTGTTGAAGGTCTTTTTGCCATAACCACCTTATCTAATGGAAATCCTTGTCTTTAGACCTCTTTCCCAACTGTTGTGTTGCTTGTTAATTCTATAATCAGGATGTATTTATATATTTTATTTAACAATTTTGTAATTGATCCTTTCATAACCAATACTTAGAATTCCATTGGTGCATGTAGAGCTCTGTGTGTTAAAATTAAAGTATAAATTACATGCCTAATTTGTTGTTGTTATTTTTTAAATGTAAACACAGTGTGTGTGTGTGCGCGCGCGCACGCGTGTGTGTGCGTGTGCGCGCGCGTCACAGCCCTTTTTAAATTCTTGCCTTTTCCAATTTAACCTAGCTCCACCATTTTCTCAGAAGTGTCTCCTTTAACAACAGTGGTGGGGACACCATTTCCTTTAACCAGCATGGAGAGTTAATGGCTGGGTTTGATATGATCAATTGGATTGTTTTCTCAAACCAATCATTTCATAGAGTGAAAGTTGGGAGGGTGGATCCCAACCAAATGTTCACCATCAATGTGGAGGCCATAACATGGTACAGTGGGTTTAATCAGGTAGGTCCCTCAGTAATTGCAAATGACATCCAAATTTCAGTGATCATTGTCTAAAATTAATTTCATCATCTGGTCATGAACCTCCATAGAATTCTGTTATTCGTTAAAAAAAAAAGCTAACTTACATAATGTCAATACATGCAGATCCCACTATCTGAACATAATGCGTTCTGAGGAAATTGTTTGTTAGCTGAGTGTTTGCATAACAAATCATCAACTTCCTTCAATTCATATTGGGAAATTTCAAATACATTCCCAATCACAGAATTTCGACCCCCAAATAACCCCAAAACAAAACAAAAGAGGAAAAGGTGGAGGGAAATGATCTCTTATTTGCCCAACTTTTTTCCTTCTTCCCTTGTCCTCCCACCATTGTTTCAGGCAAAATGCCTGCTATGGACCAGAAGAACACAAAAAACTAAGTCTTGTAAAAGGCTGCTTATTTGTTCACAGTAGTACACGAAGGTTCAGCTGTTTGGATGTCAGAAAGTTTGGTGCATTTAGCAACGTTTGGGGACTAATTCCTTGTGTTTGGATAAGTGAATTTTGGTACAGTGAGCATTTGGATAGTGGCACCTGTGTGTTTTGATAATATATAGGCATGATATGATACCATATTTATTGGGTTAATAAAGAAAGGTAGCAAAAGCTTGGAACCTTGACCATATATGATTTATGCTGATATTACTTAGGAACAAAAGAAAAGCCCACAAAAACATTTTATTATGTTTTTATGTGTGCAGGAAGCCACCTAGAGTGGCTGGGGGAACCCAGAAAGATGGGTAATAATAATAAAATTGTTATTGTTATTATTGATTTCAAAGCTTATTTTGCACTTTCATTTATTAATTAGTTGCAGCCTGTTTCTTTATGTAATAAGAGGTGCCATCCTGGCTTTAGGAAGAAAGTGAAGGATGGGGAACCATTTTGCTGCTATGATTGTATCCCATGTCCTGAAGGGAAGATCGCAGGCCAAGAGGGTAAGTACTAGAAAGTGCCTCTAAGCTTATGGCTGTTTTAGGACTACTTTCCTTCAGTGCTTGAAATGTGATTGTAATGTTTATTAATGTGTACCTTGAAGGGAGCAACTGTTGTAGAAGAAATTATCTTATGGTTGTGATTCATTTGCCTTGGGTTATTTACATAACCACACATTGAAGGGGGGGGTCTCCTCAGGGGTCTCATCCATGCTGAGGGGAGAAAGCGATTGACAGTATTGGTGACCAGGCCTATCTCAGTACACCACAAGCACCTTTGCCTCCTCCTTCTTGGCCACTTGAATCTCCTCAGCCAGTGGCCTTCCTGCTGTCATTGGGTTTGTGGTGGTGATAAAGGCTTTTGAAAGGCCTCTGCAATGCCTGCTGTACTTCTGCTGTACTGCCATACCACTTCCTCACTTACTTGGGTTGCACAGTGACAGGGGATTCCAGCAAGATCTTGAATAACTCTTACAGCACCTTGTGCTTTCCACAGAGCGGGCAGGGAGCCCATAGGGACACCTGCACTTGGGTTTCAGCTGGTGGGCCGGACATGATAAAATTACACTGTGTTCAATATTTTACACTGTTCCCTATATACTTTTACAGAGATTGAGAAATTACTAATTTCTCCCTGATTCCCTAATATTCAGTTTTGGATGCTGCTGGCATATATCTGTGGTGTCTGCAGCCCTGGGAGGAGAAAGTGGTGGGGAAATGTTAGCATGTTAACATATGTGTGAATGGAAACAAACTAGTCAAAATCACACCACTATTTGATTGCTCCAGCAATCAAATGCACACTGAATCTACCCTGCAATTTAAATATGAAATATTTCCTTTCTGAAAGGAACAATTACACCATGATATTCAGATTACAACCACTTATTTTCTTTTCCAGACATGAATGATTGTGATATATGCTCAGAAGAAAAATATGCGAATAATAATCAGGATGAGTGCATTCCCAAGGATATAAGCTTCTTGTCCTTTGGAGAACCTTTGGGAGTCAGTTTAGTCTATTTCGCTCTTTCCCTTTCTTTGGTGACAGCTCTGGTGCTGTGGACATTTATGAAGCACCATGACACACCTATTATCAAGGCAAACAATCGGGACCTCACCTACACTCTGCTCATTGCCCTTCTGTTCTGCTTCCTTTGTGCACTGCTATTCATTGGACAGCCAGAGAGGGTGAGGTGTCTCCTCCGACAAATTGCTTTTGGCATCATCTTCTCAGTAGCTGTTTCTTGCATATTGGCAAAAACCATCACAGTAGTTCTGGCTTTTATAGCCACCAAACCTGGATCCAGGATGCGGAAGTGGGTAGGGAAGAGAATGACCACTTCCATTGTGGCTTCCTGCTCCCTTATTCAAGCAGCTGTCTGTACTATGTGGCTTGGATTCTCACCCCCATTCCCAGATGCTGACATGCACTCAATGGCTAAGGAAATTGTTCTAGAATGTAACGAGGGATCTGTTACTATGTTTTACTGTGTCCTGGGCTACATGGGCTTCCTGGCTCTTGTCAGCTTCACTGTGGCTTTCCTTGCCCGGAAGTTACCTGACAGTTTCAACGAAGCCAAGTTCATCACTTTCAGCATGCTGGTCTTTTGCAGTGTTTGGGTATCTTTTGTTCCAACCTACCTCAGTACCAAGGGAAAATACATGGTTGCTGTGGAGATTTTTTCTATCTTAGCCTCTGGTGCTGGTCTGCTAGGTTGCATCTTTGCCCCCAAATGCTACATTATTTTGTTGCGACCTGAGCTGAACAATAGGGAGCATCTAATAAGAAATAAGGCCTGAAAAATTTGAATGTACACATCATTTGCTACAGTTTCAACTCTGAAGATATGAGTCTGTATGCCGGCGGTCCCGCGATTCTTGGCTTTTTTGGCGGTTGGCACAGAAGGAGGGCAAGGGGGAGGGGGAAAAATTGAAACTTACACTTTCGTGCGTCCCTCCCGGCGTGACGCTGCGCGCTGACGTCACGGGGCTGTAATGGTGGTGTGCCTCGAGATTTTTTTCATGAAACAAGTGTGCCTTTGCCCAAAAAAGGTTGGGAAACACTGGGGTAATGAGTCTGATGTCCCATGCATTGGGCATATAGCACCATATATCCTTAGCACCATAGATCAGTCGATGACAGGATGTGGTTTGTCTATTTATTACTAAACTTTATATCCCATCCATCATTAATGTATCACAGTGTGGGTAACAACAACAACAAAAATCAACATATCAGTTAAAAAGTAGAGGAAATAATCTTTATACTCTGGGTTCTCTTCAGATTGTATAAAACTTTTGGATCTCTATAACAAGATGCACCGTCCTTCAGGTACCATACTCTGTCACCTAGACTCCAGCTTTTTAATCAGAAAGTCTGGTGAAAGGGGGAGTGTATTTATCTGGCCAATGTCAGTGCCAGTCTAAAGCACAAGAGAAGAGTGTTTCACACCTAGGGTGTCATCACTCAGAAGGCCATACTTGTAATAAGCTGTAAAGCATAAGAGAATCTTTAGTTACAGCTCAAGGTTGGAGCTAAACCACAAGCCCAGGCTTGGACAACATGCTAAGTCAAATCATCACTCTGTTCACTGCAGTGCAGCAGTAGAATAATAAGAGAGGAGCAAAGTAGCCAGGAGCCCATACATACATTCATGCATTCATGCTGAGCCTTGGTTATCAGGCCATAGTAACAATGAACTCTGGTGTTGAGTTATGATGTCTCTGTATTCAAAATGAGTCATCTGAGAAATAATGCAGGTATTATCATACTAAGGCCAAGAAGGTTGTTGTTTGCCCATACTTGTAAATTTCTTAGCTGTGCAGAAGTATACGTTTGCAACATAAATTTAAGAATAAACTGTGAAATAAGAACATGTGCATTTACAACATAGTGAGGGCAGTTGAGCCTGTTCATAGAGAAAAGTGACCAATACAGTGGTGCCTCGCAAGACGAAAAGAATCCGTTCCGTGAGTCTCTTCGTCTTGCGGTTTTTTCGTCTTGTGAAGCAAGCCCATTAGCGGCTTAGCGTTTTAGCGCTATTAGCGGTTTAGCGGGCTTAGCGGATCAGCTGATAAGCAGTTTAGCGGATTAGCGGATCAGCTGATAAGCGGCTTAGCGGCTTAGGATCAGCTGATAAGCGGCTTAGCGGCTTGGGGAAAAAGGGGGGAGGGGAAAAACCCCGCAGGAACTCGCAAGACATTTTCGTCTTGCGAAGCAAGCCCATAGGAAATTCGTTTTGCGAAGCACCTCCAAAACGGAAAACCCTTTCGTCTAGCGGGTTTTCCGTCTTGCGAGGCATTCGTCTTGCAGGGCACCACTGTAGTATCCAAAGGTCACACAGATTGTGTGAGTCTCTATGGTTGAACAGTTTAGAAACTGAATATGAGCAAACTAAGGTGTCAGTAGATCCAACCTCCAAAGCAACATTAATGCCAGCTGCCCATGAGGTCACACAGAACCAAACTGCATTTTGAAGTCAGGAGTTTCCTATTGCTGTTCTGCTTCTGCTTGAAAAAGTTAATAAATATATTGTCTACTTTTCTTTTTCTTGTTTATTAAAGATATGTTCTCTAAACTTTAATCACCATGTTGTGTGTGTGTGTGTGTTCGTGTTCCAGGGAACGTATGGCATGAGGTAGGTAGGAAATTCTCGCCTACACTATACAGGGATTGTTCATCCCAAGAACTCTCCCTTCTGCTCCCCTTCTCTCAGTATTCAGCTATAGAATGTTGTCCTTAAGCCCTGTCTAACTCAGTACAAAGAGAACCCAACTTTTCTTAGACCAGTCTAATGAGGAAGAGAAAACTGTGCAGAATATGTGACAAACAAATTTTCTTCAGAAATTCCATGAGGAATTTACTTAATAATTACTGTCCTCTTTCCCCCAAGAACTGTAATTAAACCTGCTGCTTCTCAAAACCCCTGTGACATTTCAGTAGCCACTAGTAAAGCTAATAGACTGTGGCGGATATTTTTCATATGCACAATGCCATTTAGAGCTATGAGCAGGGAATGAGAAGAGGCAAGAATCTATTATTCTGATCTTGGATACCCCAGGGTTCAGGCCATTCAGGAGAATGTGCCATTCAAATCAGTCTCTTATGGTATTGTTGTAGAAGAAATAAGAGATCTGTTCCAGTGGCAACATTTGTACTCATCCCCAGGATGTCAGTTTTAGTTGTTTTGCTGCTGGTACTGTTTCCTCACATGGTGTGCAATGCTCACAGGGTTAGATGCAGTATTCGTGTTCCTCACCCTCCCCTTCATACATATCATCAGGCAGGAGACTTGATCATTGGTGCTGTTGTTTCTCATCTTGGCATTATAACCAATTCAATAATTCCCTTCGCTGAAGAACCCCCACCAACATTATTGGAGGAGCTTGTGTAAGGTTTCATTCTCATTTATTATTATTATTATTTTGTCATTGCAATTATCAGTCCTACCACTCCATTCAGAGCTGGGGTTTATCAGCACAGGTCAGGGATTTAGAACTGTCACAGTGTAGGCCAGATATATTCTGCAGCTGGATTGCAGCTGGTCTTCTGGGTCTCCTCTTGCCCCTTAGCTGTCCTGCAGATGTAAGGCCTTTTAAGTGTGCAACTGATGCTCTTTCCTCTGCAAGGCATTCTGCTGCAAGAAGATCAAAACAGAGGAGGTTGAAATGATGAGGTCTCAGCAGAGAGGCGGGCTGTGCTCCTTGCAAATACAGTGGTGGGGTGGGGAATCAGACATGCATTTTGCAATTGCGTACATTCAGTTCTCAAAATGCAATTGCATATTGAATGTTGAGGCTTTGAATACATGTAGAGGATGGCTTGCAGTTCAACTGTACCTTTGCATTATTTGCATTCTACTGGGACTGTGGTACTCTTATTGCACAGTCAGAATTTATAAAGGGCATTGGAAATCTTTTCCTTTTTAAAACTTTGTTTAAAAAAGCTAGTCTATAAAAAAATGAAAACTGAAACTTGAATAATAATAATAATAATTCTGTTTCTATAGGAAATAACCTTTTGTGTTTCCATATGTGTGTGTGAGAGAGAGACAGACTGCATGTCTACATGTTCATACATTAAGGATGTGTGATTGCCCATGTGTCTGCATTTAATGCATTCCCAAAGAGCTTTTCACTGGGATAATGCAGTCAGCCTGAGAAAAGTTTCCCACATCTCACCCAGGAGGCAGAAATGTGTAATATGCTAACAAAAGCAAGGGTTTGGGACCTAAGGATTTCAAGGGACCATGCTGAATTTACTGTTCTGGAGTCAAACTGGTTTGCAAAACTGGATTTAACTCAGAATTTTTAATCCTGCCCTTCAATAGACTTGTCATTTATTGACTTCATATAAACCACATTAAACTAAAGACTGCCTTAATTAAAATAAGAGTTTATCCAGCTAAGTTCTGTTCAAAGAATGGTATTCCATTCTAGTCTTACACAAAATAGACCCATTGAAAGTAATGGAGATGACTAAGTAAGGCACCTTAATTTCAGTGGATCTACTCTGAGTAGAATTTAATTGGATACAATATACAGTCAGTGTGGTGTAGTGTTAGCGTACCATGAAGCTCACTGGGTGACTTGGGCCAGTCACTGCCTCTCATTTTAACTTACCTCACATGGTTGTTGTGGGGATTAAATAAAGTGGGGGAAAACCAGGGCTTTTTTTTTCAGTTGGAACTCATTGGAACTCAGTTCTGGCACCTCTCTGGTGGGCACCATTGCTATTATAAGAGAACAAGGGAGGTATGCATTGTTCCGGCACCTCTTTTTCTAGAAAAATAGCACTAGGGGAAACCATGTATGCCACTGTGTGTGTGTGTGTGTGTGTGTGTGAGAGAGAGAGAGAGAGAGAGAGATTGAGATTTAATGAGTTTAAAAACCTAAATGCAGCAATAAGGGCACAGATTAGCACAGAACACAGTGCCAATACTTAAACTAAGTGTGGATGTCCTTGCATGTAATATCCTTCTAACAACTCTTGTTCTAGTGTAGTACCTAAGTATTATCAGAATATCCTGGCCTTGGCATTTGCAGTGAAGGAGATCAATGCAAACCCTCAGATCTTACCCAATCTTACTTTGGGTTTCCACATCTATGACAGCTATGACAATGCAAGGAGGACCTATCATGCCACATTGCTACTGCTATCAGCACCAAAGAGATTGCTTCCTAACTATGTATGTGACATTCAGCAAAATCTAATAGCAATCATTGGAGGACTGGAACCCCAAATTTCTCTTTATGTGGCAACAATACTGGATATCTATAAGATTCCACAGGTAAGACATCATGTGTGGTGGTGGTTTGAGTATTCAACTCACAGTTTCTTCGGTCTTCCAGATTTGTGTATGTGTGTATAATTAAAAGACAGAAGAAAAGTGTTTTGGGCCTCATGATATGGATCTTAGAAAAATAAGACTACATGTACACATGTACACATAAGACAAACACATACACACACAGTTTGTGTTCCCAGTGTTCAAGTGGGTAAGCTTGGACTTTTATCCCTTTCAGAATTTTACTTTTTAATTTTTTTGCTATTCTATTTGTATTTTATTTATAATTTTCATTTAGAACAAATATACACTTCAACCGTTCAGCAATAATTCTAGCATTTCAAACATTGACTTCCCTCCCCCTCTTTCTTCAGTTCCTTAAATTTATTTTCATCATTCCCTCAACTTATTCTTTAGTTCAACTGTTTTCATATATGTTTTTGAAACTGCAAGTTTTTACAATAATCCTGCCAATGTCTTGATCTGTGTGCAATTTGTTTGTAAATATTCAATAAACCATTTCCATTCCTGTATAAAAAAAAAATTGCTGTCTTGATTTCTTATTATTCCAGTAAGTTTCACCATTTCTATTAACTTTCTATTAACTTCTGTAGCCATTCTTCTCTCATCGGAACATCTTCTTCTTTCCATTTTTGGGCAAATGACATTTTTGCATCTGTAGTTACATACATGAATTAATTTCTATACTGTTTAGGTACGTAGCTCTGATCCCATAATCCCCAAGAGAAAAAACTTCTGGTGTTGTTGGTGTGTTGTTGTTTTTTACAAACGTTATCTTAAACATATTTTTCAATTCATTTTATTCATTATATACATTTCCCAGAAAGCTTTAACCTTATTACAAGACCACCACATATGGAAAAAGGTACCTTCTTTCTCTTTACATTTCCAACACTTATTCGATTTTGATTTATACATTTTTGCCTGTCCACTAGGTGTTAGGTACCACCTATATAACATTTTCATATCATTTTCTCTTAAACCATAACATGCTGTAAATTTCATATCCATATTCCACAATCGTTCCCATGCTTCCATTTCTATGTTATGACCAATATCTATTGTCCAGTGTGTCATTGATGATTTCACTTCTTCGTCTTTTGTCTCCCATTCCAATAACATCTTATACATTTTAGACATCACTTTAAAATTACAGTCTAACATTACAGTCTCTGGTTGAGATAATTGTTCCCCAAACACCCATTTCATATCCTTTTTAAATACTTCATTCAAATGATGATATTATATCCATGTACAGTCATACCTTGGGTTACAGATGCTTTGGGTTGCACGATTTCGGGTTGCGCACCGCGCCAAACCCGGAAGTACCGGAACAGGTTACTTCTGGGTTTTGGCGCTTGCGCATGTGCAGAAGCACTAAATCACACTTTGTGCATGCCCACAAGCAATTAATCATGACCTGCGTGTGCGCAGACGTGCAGGTCTTGGGTTGCGAACACTGTGGGTTGCGAATGTGCCTCCCGCACAGATCACATTCGCATCCCGAGCATCCACTGTATATATATATAACATTCCTTTAAGATCCTTAAACTCTTTTAATTTAAATTCTTCACCCTCCTCTCTTAGCAAATTTCTATAGGTTACCCAATTTTCCTCCCCCTCCTCCTCCTCCTCCTGCTTCTTCATCTTCTTCACCTCTATGGCATCCAATGGTGAAAGCCAACGTGGTGTTTTTGTCTCCAGTAAAGTTTTATATTTATCCTATACTCTGTAGAGATTTTTTCTAATTATATTCAGAAATTAAAATATTGTTCTTCCCTTTTTCTTTCTTGCAACCTGCATGTAGAATGAATATTGTTAGAGACGGAACAATTTTTGGCTATATAACTACATATAATGTGAAGAGAACCACTTTTGTGTTATGCTTGTATATTTTATCTTAGTAGTAAATATTATTTTTATTATAACTACTACTACTACTAACGACTAGTGCTTTCTGCAAACCACTTCTGCATGGACAGGCCACCTGCCAACCCCAGAACATCTGTAGGAAGGAGGTGTATTTTGCAAAGTAGACCATAATTTTGACTGAAGCAACAATAAAAGACTCAAAACATAAGTTACTGATATTCAGGTGAGAGAGATTGTTCAGCCTATGCAGCTAATGTAAATTTTTGGACTAGACACTCGTTGTAATGAGTGTTTTGTAATGCTTTTAAGGATACACACATTTTTAATTTAATTTGAAAAGCCTTGTATCTGAATATTAGTGAAAAGAATGGCCATTTTGAGCCAATAAAGCTCAGCACAGTTCCTCTCTCAGATATGAGCCCATGAAATTGGAGTTGGCCAGACACAGATTCATTGCATGAGATCAATAACACACATTTACTTTACAGGGTTGTTGCAAGGATTGTTGGCACAATGTATGCAAATTGCTATGAACAATGTAAACTGGTTTTGTAAATGCTGCTATTATTTCCCTCCATGCATCTCTTCTTAGGTCATATATGGCTCCACTCCAGTAATGAATGATAAAACCCCAGGCCTTCCCTTCTACCAGATGGTCCCTCAGGAAGCCCATCAATATGAAGGAATTCTTTCTTTGCTCCTACATTTTAAGTGGACATGGATCGGGATCCTTATTATGGATGATGAGAATGGAGAAAGATTTGTGCAAGCTGTGTTTGAAGAATTTTCCCAGAAAGGTGTCTGTTTTGCCTTCATAGAAAGAGCCCCCAAATTCATTTCTGTCAGTCAGTTTAACAATATGCTACAACAGGGTGCAAAAATATATGACAGTATCATGGGCAGCAAAGCTAACACAGTGCTTTTCTATGGAGATTCTTATTCCATGGTGGTTCTGAGATGGTTGTTGTATCTACCAGCAATTGAGCATGTTGTAAACCAACCCAAAGGAAGAGTGTGGATAATGACAGCTCAGATGGAACTCATTTCTTTCCTCTATCAAAGGTATTGGGATACAGAAATAATCCATGGTGCTCTGTCTTTCATGATTCACTCCAATGATCCACCAGGATTCAAGACATTTGCTCAGAGAAGAAACCCTTCCAGCACAAAAGAAGATGGGTTTATCAGAGATTTCTGGCCCCAAGTCTTTGACTGTGATCTCCCAAATACTACTGTGAGTGAAGTGGATGGGAATATGTGCACTGGGAAAGAGAAGCTAGAGAGTCTTCCAGAGATCTTCTTTGAGATGAGCATGACTGGTCACAGCTACAGCATCTACAATGCTGTGTACGCAGTGGCACATGCTTTGCATGCCATATCGTCTTCAAGAGCCTTGACAGAAAAAAGAGTACTGAACTTCCATAATCAAGATTCATGGCAGGTAATGGGCTCAACACCCTTACATAGCAGAGCACCATATCTGTGGCTGTTGCCAGGGCTTTCTTACCCATAGGTGCTAGGGGTATGGGGAACCCAGGCGCTGGGCTCTCACGGATGCCAGGCCAAGAGTCCGGGGCCCAAGAGTTGAGTCTGGAGAAGAGCCTGCCCATTGGTCGGAGTGCCGCGGTGGGCTCTTCTGCTGCAGGCGGCTCTGTACCATGAGTTTGGGGGCGACCAAGCCAGCGAGATGCTAAGGTGGCTGGCTGGCTCCACCCTCCTGCATACCTGGGACTGGGCAACTGGGGGGGGGGCACTGGGTGGATATTTGCACCCCGGTACCGCATATTCTTAAGACAGCCCTGGCTGTTGCATCAGCTTCTTAACTTTGTAGCAAACTCTCTAACCAATTTCTTGGGCTGTTCACATCACCTCCCCATCAGTTAACAATGAAAGAGTAATCTACACTTTTGTAAGCCTCTTTTTTCTTGTCTCCAAGCTGCCTTTGAAATATTTAGACCCTTGGACTATCTAGCTCAGTCTTCTCGACGCTGATAGTTGTTCCAGAGAATTTTGGGCAGCTGTCTTTCTAAGACCTGGAGATGCAAGAGAGTGAACAGTTGGGTCTTTGCATACAAAACCTGTGTTCTACTGTGTTCTAAATGTGTGCCACCACCCAAACAGTGCATATATTGCTGTGACCTTAGAGGCATTAAAATGTGATATACTGTATGTTACAAATGTGCAGTAATTCTGCGCTAGGGCTCAATAATGATTTTATCTCACTCTGAATCAAACTACAATGTCAGAAAAGCTTCCCCAGTCTTTCAGTAATTTCTGCTTTTCTGAGAAAAACATATTTATGTGTTCTTATATTTATTTAGGTTTCTCTAGGTCAATGGGCTTTGCAAGAAATAAGTCTATTTGCTGCTTTTGGAGCAGTAAAGTGTTATGGTTAAAGCAAGGAAGTAGGAACTTTTTTCCCTATGTAAAATCCTTATTACCTTATTAAAAATTGTCCACTACTCTGCCTAACCACAGAAAACATTTCTTCTGCAGAAGGAGGCCTCCCAAGACTTACCAGGGTCAACAAACCAATGAAAAAAACTCAGGTCTCCTCTTTGTGTTTCCTGAAATGCATTTCAGTTGAACTCTCCCCCCCCCCCCGTAAGACCCTCCCTGTCCATTTTTCCAGTGTGTTCATCTTGGAACTGGTATTATTTGGATTCTCACAGTTCTCCCAAATAGAAGAATAGTTTGAAAGCAGCTAGTATGTCCTTTCCTCTTACCTGAAAGCTTCCTGGAATAATTTAATTTAATGTAAAGGTGGGATACTCTGACTGGCAGAGGGATCATCTGCCAAATCAGGCCCATACAAGAAGAGGTATGGGCAAGTAAATGATGACTAAATGATGACATATTCCACCTGGGACATAACATGGATCTCTCTGGGTGGACTGTCTGAGAACAAAGGAACATAGAACTGGAGACTAGATGCCCCCCTCAATCAGATGCAGAGTGACATAGAGATACAGTGCAGAGACAGAGGAAGGAAGTCCATGAATAGGGAGGACATCACAGCTCTCTTCCATTAATCTTCCAGTAAGTGTGCAAGACCTGACCCCAACTTCTTCACACCTGTATTTCAAGCACAGCTGTTAAGACATTGGTGCATCTG
Source organism: Podarcis liolepis (assembly GCF_965112155.1). Classification (NCBI taxonomy): domain Eukaryota; kingdom Metazoa; phylum Chordata; class Lepidosauria; order Squamata; family Lacertidae; genus Podarcis; species Podarcis liolepis. The sequence continues at coordinate 23,044,501 of NC_139573.1, read as the reverse complement.
TCTGATAGACTTTCTTGTACCTGAATCGTCACATGATAATAGTATTATCACCCAAACAAAGAGTTGATTTCATTTATTGTATTTCTGTGCTTCTTTTCATTCAAATGAATCTCTGCTTACAAACAATATATAAAAAATAACATAATAGAACAATGATACAAAGAATGAGTCATAGTTCTCCCCCTACCAATAGACTATAGTATAGAGCATCCTGGTGCCCTTTTCTGATCTATTGACTTCACTTTTTCAACCTAGCTCCACCACTTTCTGAGAGGTATTTCATTTAACAACACTGCTGGGGATGAGGTTTCCTTCAATCACAATGGAGAATTGGTAGCTGGATTTGATCTTATCAACTTGATCGCTTCTGTAAACAAATCCTTTCACAGAGTGCACATCGGGAGGATCGACCCCAAAGCTCCTCCAGAGCAAGTTTTCAGCATCAACGAGAGTGCCATAACATGGCCCAACTGGTTTAACCAGGTAGGATCCAAAAGCTGGCAGTTTGGAAAGTCTTTCAATTTTGCATGGAAACACTTGTCAATGAAAATTATTGCATTATAATGAATACCTATAAAATGTTGGTTGCTAATTGAAAGAAGCACAGTGCATAGGTCACAGTACCAGAATCAAAAAGCCCCTCAGAGTTTAGGGCACATGAAGGTAGATAATCCAGACTAGCATTCCTTTCCTGCTCATTTATCCTACATCAAGTGTCAGTCTCTGCCTTCATTTGGATTCTCTTTGTCTTCCGTTTCCCTGTCAATTTCTCTCTCCGAAGGTTATATGACATCTGGATGAGCTTGAAGGCTGGTATTCTCTCACCAAACCCACCCTTGCCAACCTACAGCCCCTCATGTCTGAATACTAGTATGGCCACTTGCAAGAAAGCAGCTGACCTAACAGATTCTATGGGATGCCTGTGTTGGGCAAGTTAGGTTCTATATGTTTCTGCCCCCATTTTATGATCTTCACTTTATTAACTGAGAAATGTTTTGGAGGGAATTGATATATAGGCTACTTTATTTTTGTATATTCAGTTATATATCACCCGTTATCAAAGATCAATGAAACTGTGACACAGTTGCTCAAAATTGTATGCCCAGGAAGACTGAAAATAGATTGAAAGTAGAAACAAAGCAGGCACAAAACAAGTAAATATTATACTATAGGATAAAATGAACATGAAGGAGTACCTATGTATATATGTGAAAATCCAAGCCACATTATACCAGTATATAATATTTATACTATTAGGTAATAGTAAAAGTGTTGTTCTTAACATCAATTTGCATTTATTATCAGGTGCAAATTGTATGCTTCAAAGATTGTTTCAACCTAGAGTCAATGGTGAAACTTCCACATAGGAAGAAAATGAGGTAATAAATTTATACAGAACTGGTTGACAAAAATAGGAACTTAATTTTGTAACTTTAAAAAAAAAGATAAAGAAAAGTAAGACAGGTCGTAGGCTATCTAATGCTGTCTGTTGAACACATTCACATATGAATGGAATGTAGTACTATATCTCTTTAGTAAGATAAGGAAAGACCCTCCAAACCTTAAAGACTCTAAATTCCTTCTTCTCAAGGCTATGGTTCATTTTTTTTATTTATGGCTTAGACACAACCTCTTTCTATCTGCACTGAGAGTTGCCGTCCTGGTTCTAGCAAGAAAGCGAAAGACGGAGAGCCATTTTGTTGCTATGATTGTATTCCATGCCCAGTAGGGAAGATTTCAGACCAGAAAGGTAAGAATTAAACTGTAAAGATTTAGAAAACATAAAGTCTTTGCTTCAGAGAATTGGCACGTAAAAGAGGATTGCTTTTCTTTTGTGCTTGGAATATGATGGAAAGGTTTTATTTTGAATGGCTAGGAAGAAGCCATTGAAGAGTGAAGAAACTGCTGTGTGATTGAAAATCACTTCCCATTATTATAGCATTACTATATTTGTGGTCCTTGCTGTTTTTCTTTTCATATATGTGCAGAAATTGTATATATTTTATGAAATCTGCAAAGTTGGGGGGGAGTTGGGGACTATCCAAATTGCTTTTAAAACCCAATATTATTTTAACACCTCCATAATTCCAAAATATTTAAACGAGTGTTGCAAAATTCCACAGTACCACAATGGAATGCAGTTTGTAATTTAGAATAAATTGCATGGATTGGATTCCTGGCATGTTTGTGAAACCAAGACCATCTTTTCCTCTTCAGACAGGAATGAGTGTCACAAATGCAAAGATGAAAACTATCCAAACAAAAACCGGGATTTCTGTATTCCTAAGATTGTAACCTTCTTGTCCTATGAAGAACCTTTGGGGCTCAGTTTAACGTGTTTTGCTGTTTCCTTTGCTCTTAATACAGCTCTGGTGCTAGGAACATTTATGAAGCACCATGACACTCCCATAGTCATAGCAAACAACAGGAACCTCACTTACACTCTCCTCATCTCACTTCTGTTCTGCTTCCTTTGTGCATTGCTATTTATTGGCCAGCCTCAGAATGTGGCATGTCTCCTCCGACAAACTGCTTTTGGTGTCATCTTCTCTGTTGCTGTTTCTTGTGTGCTGGCAAAAACCATCACAGTGGTTCTGGCTTTCATGGCCACCAAACCAGGATCCAGAATGAGGAAGTGGATAGGGAAAAGACTGGCCACCTCCATTGTTATTTTCTGTTCTTTTGTCCAGGTAGGCATTTGTATTGTGTGGCTGGTAACTTCTCCCCCATACCCAGATGTAGACATGCACTCAATGACTGAAGAAATTGTACTAGAATGTAATGAGGGGTCTGTGATAATGTTTTGCTGTGTCCTCATCTACATGGGCTGCCTAGCACTTATCAGTTTCACTGTGGCTTTCCTTGCCAGGAAGTTACCTGACAGTTTCAATGAAGCCAAGTTTATCACTTTCAGCATGTTGGTTTTTTGCAGTGTTTGGCTGTCCTTTATTCCGTCCTACCTGAGCACTAAAGGAAAATACATGGTAGCTGTGGAGATCTTCTCCATTTTAGCCTCCAGTGCTGGGCTTCTGGTGTGCATCTTTGCCCCAAAATGTTATATTATTTTGTTAAGGCCTGAAATGAACAATAAGGAACAGCTTGTAAGAAGGAAAAAATGAAGAATTTAAATCTGTAATTTGATACACATCAAGGTGGAAAACCTCTGGTTTGCAGACCAGTCTTCATCCACCAGGAAGTCTAATTTGCCCTGTCAGGCCATTTGCACAAAACTGTGCACAGCGGCCCATCAATTGATGTCACTGATGGAAATGGATTAATATTGCATAGGCTTGCCCATCCTGCAGGGAATATAATTACACAGCTTGAACAGTGTTTCATCTTTGCTATGCTGATGAGTAGAGAGGCAATATAAGTGGAAAATGGGGACTTGAAGGGGAAGACTTCCTCCCTCTTACCCTTTAAGTTATTAATCTCAGGATACATGAAGTAGGCTTGAAAAGGTTTTTGTGAATCTTCTTCACAAATAAGAAGTCTTTAAAAAAGACCCCACCTTGTTCCGATCTTCCTTCCCTTCCAAATGAACATCTTATGAGTGCAGGAAGAGCTGGAAGAGTTGGTTCCACTGCCTTTGCTTGTGCACCCTACTTCTCCTTCCCACTAATGGAGAAAGAAAGGCCACATGCAGTAAGTCCGTCTTAAGTTCTTAGCAAAAGCACCCTTTGAAGCACCCTCCATCCCCACCTTCAAAGGAAAACCCACTGTTTACTGTTGAATCAGAGCACGTTTCAGCCAGGTTTTCCACACATTGACGTTTGCTTCTATTCTGTGGTAAAGAGTGGGTTTTCCCAGGGGAAGCAGTGGGGGAAAGGAAAAACTCCTTGGATCCGTGCCTAGAAAGGATGGACAAGTGGAACACTGCTCTAGGATGAGCCCTAGGTCTTGATGACAGTGAACCATAGTGTGAAGAAAGTACAAGATTGGTTACTGCCTGAGCTCACAAGATCCTATCTCCTCTGCTTGGGATAAGTAGCTATAAGCCTTTCATCCTTAACATTTAGGCCAACTATATAGCTGGGAATGTAGTTAATTTTGACTAGATGGTTGGCACAGTTTTAGTGACCCAGTGTATAATTTAGCAATGGTTGAATTGCATCCATTTTAAATCTTGCATGTGGTGATCTTGCAATTCAGAGTGCCGGTTTGAACCTATAAGGCCTTAAACGGTTCAGAACTGCAATACCTAAAGAACTGCCTCTCCCCATATAATCCAACCTGGACTCTGTGTTCATCATCTGAGCCCTTTTTCATGTGCCTCTTCCACGTGAGGTCCAGAGGGTGGCAACATGAGAACTGAGTTTTTCGCAGTGGCTCCCTGCTTGTGGAATGCTCTGCTCAGGAAATTATGTCTGGCCACCTTCATTCAGCATTTGGCTGAGCAATATTCTACAGCCTTTTAAGTGTGCTGGCGAGGGGCGGGGTGCTATTTTTTTGTTGTTGTTTAAACTATTTACTTGTGTTTCTATCTTGTTAAAACGTTTACAAATGAATTCACTGCATTATTTATTTCATTCCGTTTAAGAACCACACATTTAAAACAATTACACAGATAAAAATAATTAAAAATAATTTCATGGGTGTTTGCCCCCTCAGTTTTTTGAGACCCCAGTTTCAGCTGACATTTGTGTCTGTTATTGTCCATTGATTAGTTGTTAGCTCCTTGGGTAGAATTCATTTCCCTGCTTACTTTTCCTGATCAGAAGGAAAGCTTCCCTCTGGCCTGCCTCTCTGATAAGCTGAGTTTTGGACCAAACTGCACTCTGAGCTGCAGCCTTGCATTGCCTTTTCACTCCATCCATATGATCTCTTAAGTCAATCAGAGTCAACCTTCCATTAATTCTTCTTCTGCAGCAAGGATGGGCAACATCGGGCCCACCAGTTTCTCTCATTTTCACCCAGCATGACCATTGGTCAGAGATGATGCGTGTTGTAGTCGAACAACATATGGAGGGACCTCACTAGTTATCATTGCCCTCTCCATTCTACAGTTTATTTATCTCATTTACTAGTTTCTTGCTGTTCAGGTAGTATCATCAATAAAGGTGAAGGTTGATTTACATGAACACATGGATTGAATATAAGTTTATATTCAATCTATGAACACATGGATTGGATATAAATTTAGCTGGCTGGATGGAAATGTTGGTTAACAAGAACTGAGGACAGAACTTCCTTAGCAAAATTTAAAACAAATCATTTATTCTCTAGCTCCAGATAACTGTTTATTATTTATAATGTTCTTTTCTTGCTGTATGTCATTCCAAGTCCAAATGTCCCTTGCTAGCTAAGTGGAAGAGAAAATATCTGTTTAGACATGAAAACCAGCTTTCTCCAGCAATTCCACTGGGAAATTCCAGGGCTGAACTAGTGATTATAATCAAAGCCTAGCAATTAATTCTGCTTCTGAAAATCCTTGAAGGCATTCAGCAGAGCTAATATCAAGGACGGGAAAAGAAGTCATAAATATACTGAATGCCATTCTGAACTATGGAGAAGTGCTGAAAACAAGCATGGATCTTCCTGTATAGTCTAAGGTGCAGAACTATCAGGAGATTAAGCTTGCATGCAAGCCAAGTGGCTTTAATCACAGAAACTCTAGATCACACTGTTATTGAAGAAAACAGGGGAATTTTTGTGTAGAGAGAAGATTTGTACTTGTACTGAAGATGTCAGTCTTGATCATCTTGCTGCTGCTATTTCTTTCTCACATGGTATGCAAGACACACATTGTTAAATGCAATGTCTATGAGCTACAGTCTCCACTTCACAAATATCATCAGTCTGGAGACCTCATTATTGGAGGCATTGCTTCTCAGGCTCGCTTCACCGCCAGTCCAATACGTTTTGTTGCAAAACCTCCACCAGCCTTGCTTGAAGAACTTCTGTAAGGACTTACTTTCCCTTCCTTTGACTGTTTTTATCTCCATATATTTTGTCACTGGAATGATCAGTTGCAAAGATGGAGCCTCAGAATACTGCCTCATTGGTTTAGGCCATAGAAAAAGATAATGCAATTAATATAATGTTGTGGGGAGGCTCCTATTTCTCTACAGAGAAGAATGATCAGTTCAAGCTTATTGCTTAAAATCACAAAATAGAACAGCAGAGATGGACAATGTTTAGCAAATATGCTGGGGGGGGGCATACTGAATCATAAAATAAAATTAAAAAGAACAGCTGGCAGTTGACACTACAGATGGTGTCATTACTACATCCAGCTCAGCCAATTATCTATGTAGATTTGAATTTCCATCTTCTTGTTTTATATTAAGAGATAGAATAAATGATCAAGCTTCTCCAGTAGTATATTTTACATTGTTCTCTAAAATCTGACTCCTGCCTTTCAATAAGAATGTAGCAACCCTTCTCAGGATCTTAATGAAGCAAGAAATTCATTTTTTGAAAATCTGATCAATGATTTTTCAGCCGACCAACATGATCTTTTTTTCTAGAACTTTGTGTCAGAGAATAATTGAACATACAATTAGGGAAATATTCAGTGTTGTCTAAAGCACACTGACAGAATAATATTTTTATTGTTTATTTGTTAATCTACAATAGAGGGCATTAATTGGAACCTACAAAGATTAGGTTGTTCCTAAAAACTTATTGATCCTCTGGACTGAGTTGTATATTTTTTTAAAAGAAACTTTATTAATTTTTAAAATAAAGATAAAATAAAAACAGCCTCAAGCATTAGAAGAGAGAGAGAGATGGAGAAAGAAGAACCAGGGTGGGTAATAGGGAGGGGAGGGAAAATGAATATAATACCCTACATTTATTCATATGATACATATTTTATAGTCAGAGTCTAAGGTATCAAGAAATGACTTTACCCTAACCTTCTGAAATAGATCCTCTCCACAAACTTAATTGGACCATTGGGGGTCAGAGTTCCATCACTGTTGTCAATTGTAAAGATTTTTTGACCCAAGCAAACCGCTCAAAAGCAAATATCTGCCATTAGGGTCATGGAGAGCATCTGTGAATACCAAGGGACCCTTTTTAGCAATAAAAGCCACACTCTGTGTCTTTGATGTTGCTGGTGCACATATTTGATCGCCTACCCAATTTCCTCTGAATATTTCTGCCCTCAAGTCTTTTCCTTTGGTGGGGTGGGGGGTAAGTTTCCTGAATTGAAGCAATATCCAGATGTTCCCTTTTCAGTAAAGCTTCAATTCTTGCTCTTTTAACTGGTGACACAATGTTTTTTAACCCATTGGCATTCGAGACATGAGTCCTTCGACTTTTTACATATTTCATTGATGAATTTGGGGGAGTGCATCGCATTACATCACTTTGAAAAACTGTGCATCGCACAAATGCCTTTGAATAACGAGGACACTGCAAAACTAAGAGGGTATAAGACTTCTAACAAAAAAAAAACCAAAAAATTTGAAGTGCATAGACCCAAGAAATCCCAGAGCAGGGAAACCTCCCTGATGCACCAGAAAGAAATGGGGAGCCAAGGCAGGAGTTTGTTCCCATCTGATACAGAATGCAACTCTCTTTCTAGTGTAGTGCCTAAGAATTACCAGCACATCCTGGCCTTTGCATTTGCAGTGAAGGAGATCAATGAAAACTCTCAGATCTTACCCAATCTCACGTTGGGTTTCCACATCTATGACAGCTATGTCAATGCAAGGAAGACAAATCATGCCACAATGCTGCTTTTATCCACACCGGAGAAATTTGTCCCCAACTATAGATGTGACACCCAGAATGATCTAATTGCAGTCATTGGTGGGCTGGATGCCGAAACCTCCTATCATGTGGCAACTATCTTGGATATCTATATGATTCCACAGGTAGGACACTTGTGAGCGTGTGAGCATGGAATACAGGAATTGAACTCACACTTCCTTGGTGTATACATTTTGTGGATTGGAGAAAGAAATGACTGCATTGGAGAAGACAGATTCTTTCCCTTACCTTCTCTGTGAATATTAAGAAAAAGAAGCAGTCTTTATGTTTCACTTGTAAATCGGCTGGGGGGGGGCATGATTTAACATTGGCATCAAAGTGGCTCACCAAGTGGCATTTGCACTGCTGCCTCCCCCCCCTCCTGATAAGCAGCAGTGGTCCACCTGCTGATAAACTAGTAGTGTGATAGCTCCACCCAACCCAGGCAGCAACTTCTCTTTATTTCCTATAATAAAAAGGTTCCTAAACTCTTTTAAGAAATGATATTGCGAGAGAATGAAGCTGAGAAAGGATTGTTGCCTTCAGAGCTGACCTAAGATATTTTGCCACCTGAGGAGAACCAAAAAGTGACACCCCCACAACCTGGGAAGAAGGTTTGAGTAAAAATCTTCGTCAGGAAGTAGAGGGGAATATGTACATTGAGCACAAGGGTGGAGGAGGCCAGCAGCACCTCCTATTCATTGCAATATGTCTAGAGAAATTTCTATTATGGGAAGGAATGCAAACACCACAGATAAATGCATACCTACATACTAATCTTGCTATCGTCCCTCCTTACCCTAATCTCTTTTTAGCTCCTATATGGCTCTGCTCCAGTAATGAATGATAAAACTCCAGGCCTTTCCTTCTACCAGGTAGCTCCTCAGGAATCTCGTCAGTCTGTGGGGATTCTCTATTTGCTTATGCATTTCAAGTGGACATGGATTGGGCTCATTGTTATGGACAGTGACAATGCAGAACGGTTTGTGCAAACTGTGCTTCCATTGTTTTCTCAGCATGGTGTCTGCTTTGCCTTCTTGGAAAAAATGCCCAAATTTACTTTTGCCACCGAAAGTTATGACATGCTGGAACAGGGTACAAAGATACACGAGAAAGTGATGAGCAGTAGAGCCAATGTAGTGCTGGCCTATGGAGAATCTTATTCCATGGCATTTTTCTTATGGCTTCCATATCTATCAGATCTTGAATATGTGAAAACTAAACCCAGAGGTAAAGTGTGGATAACAACAGCCCAGCTAGAGTTCAGTTCACTGGTGTTCCAAAAGACTTGGGATACAAAAATATTCCATGGTGCTTTGGCTTTTGCAATCCACTCAAATGATGAACCAAGATTTCACCAATTTGTTAAGAACAGAAAGCCCTCCAGCACAATAGAAGATGGTTTTATCAGGGACTTCTGGCAACAGGCTTTTGCCTGTGTATTCCCAAATCCAGATGAGGGTCATGCAGAGGAGGATGTTTGCACTGAGGAAGAGCAGCTGGAGAGCCTTCCTGGATCTTTTTTTGAAAAAAGCATGACTGGCCACAGCTATAGCATCTACAATGCTGTATATGCTGTGGCCCATGCTTTACATGCCATGTCCTTATCCAGAGTCAAATACAGAGCAGTGTTAAATGCTAAAGGACAGAAGCTTCAGAAACAAGAGCTATGGAAGGTAATGCACTTAACTTCTTCATGAAAGAGAGCATTTCATGGGTGTTTCAAGAAGCTTCCATCTGTGGTGAGAACTTTACCTCCTAACTCATCATCTGCTCAAAGTTGCACCTTTATTGTTCCTCCCATTAGGAAAAGTGGAAGTCTATATTTCAATTTGCCTTCTCTGTTTTGCATTCATCATCCAGCTCCCCTTTGATGAAGCTTTATTTCCCTATGAAGGTGTGGGTGAGTGTGTAACACACACACACACAGAGCGAGAGAGAGAATTTGAGGGACTGGGTAGGGACATGTTACTCAAAATATTAGATAAGGTCATCCAAGGGTATTCTTTTATTTCCTACCCCTTTTACACTGCAAAAAAGAAAAGAAAAAGAAATACCAAGCCACCTTTTGGGGCAATTGATTACTTTGAATCTAGTTTCTAATAACTCTACATGATGATATAACATCATTCCCAGGAATGTTGATGCAGGGGATGAAGAGGAGATTACTGTTTTAATAGACCTATTCCTGATTTTTTTAAAAGAAAAATAAATAAGAAAGGTAATCCATACCCAGACCACCTTATCTAATAGTGCATGTAAAGTCCCTTCTACTCAAACATTTGTGCATCCCAACCAATTTTGGAACAGTTTTCTCCTCCACTCATCCCCTAAATGTTGTAGAAAAAAGCTTGGTCAAATATGTCTGTCACGTTAATTGTAATGGCACGCAGCATTGAAATTTCGATGATGCATGTAGTATCCATGGTTTCTGTACATTTGCCACAAAGTGTGAGCAATTCTTCCATCAATCTTTTCTCACCCCTATACTGTTTCTGCTGTTAGTTGGAGAGAAAATTGTGTTGCAGCCTTGCCTAAACTATTGCCTTTCCCTTTCCAATTTAGTTCCATCGTTTTCTGAAAAATGTCTCATTTAACAGTAGTGCTGGAGACAAGGTTTCTTTCAACCACAATGGGGAATTAATAGCTGGGTTTGATATTATCAACTTGATTGTTTCTTCAAACCAGTCCTTTCACAGAGTAAAAGTTGGGAGGATGGGTCCTCAGGGACCTCCAGAACAAGCATTTTCCATCAGTGAGGATGCCATAACATGGCACAACTGGTTTAACCAGGTAGGATCCAACTGTAGGCACTTTAGAAAGACTTCCAGTTTTTAATGTCCTTGGTATGTCCTTGGTACTCATGCAAAAAATTAATTTCATATAACAGTAAAAGTCCCCTATAAAAATCTTGCTTTTCACAGGGCATGAAGACATTAGGACCCACATATTTTTTGCCCTGGTTGCTGTGTTGCTTTATTTACTGAGAAATATTTAAATTAGAATTTGATTACATCACTGCTAATTGAATATAAACCCACAGTTGATTTTCTACATTCAGCTAACCTTCTTCCATTCAACTAAACTTGAAGATAAAGATAAAATCTCATTCAGTTAATGTTTAACCGCAGCTCAGATTTATCTATTTCCTGCATCTGCTGGCAATATCTGCTCGGAAACCAAATCTATGGTACAAAGCTAAAATTTAAATGTGTTGCTCCACCCACTTTTACCTCTGGCTCCACCCACCACTGGCATGAGACTCTTGATAGGCTGCTCAGAAGTAAATGTGGTCCTCAAGCACTCTTTACTTAGGGTCTACTTGAAATATAAAATGATTTGATATAACTGCATTTAGTGTTTTCACTAAAGAAACATAATCACAAAACCACTAGTTAAGTGGTTACAGGAAAACCATATCTAACAAATAAACATGCATAAAAACATGCATGAGACTTGTTGGTATCAGGTCTCTGAACTGATGCATAATAAAGAAATGCCTTGTTCCTTAAGAATATTCAGAAATGCCCCAGAAATTTAATGATGCCAAGCTTATTATTCACCAGATTATCACTGATCTCTTTTATTTGTGGATTAGACACAGCCTGTCTCTCTTTGTACGGGGAGTTGCCAACCTGGTTCTAGCCAGAAAGTGAAGGAGGGGAAGCCATTTTGCTGTTACGATTGCACCCCATGTCCAGAGGGGAAGATTTCAGAGCACGAAGGTATGAAAATATACACCCACTGTATAGATTTATAATGCAGCATGGCTGTTGTTCAAGTGGAAGATTGGAATAAAACAATGTAATGTGTAGAGGATTACTTTTCATCCATGTATGAAGTGTGATTGAAATGCTGATAGAGGAGGGCCTTGTATGAAGCTGCTGAATGTAGAAGTTTTTGGGTTGTATAGTAATCCAAAGGAAGCCAAGTATCAGACATTAGGGGGACAAATGTAATGCAAGGATGTCAAAGTGGGAGGATCCAGAACTGAGGGAGAACGCCAAGACTCAGAACCCCCCAAAATGCCAGAAATCAGGAACATCGCTGTGGAGACAGGAAGCCTATTATATTGCTTTCTGTTTAGATGGAACCAGTAGCCAGCCTGGATGTGTGGGACCAGTTGAGACTCTGAGAATACTCCAGTGACAAATCATGTCAGAGTTAAATGGCTGGGCAGGGTTGACACTTAACATTAAGTCATCATTTGATAAACCATTGTTATTATGAAACTACTTTTTAAAAAGAAGATCATAGCTTATTTTTATGGGGGAACAAGTTCAGTTCCCACTTCTTTTCAAGAAATGAAACCACTTCCTCTCAGCTTATCGACTGGAGGCTGGGATGTTAAAATAATAGCAGAGGGGGACAGTTGTGTCATTTAGTAGAGATTTCTACCATGTTCATGAGATAAAACCATTTTCTTTTCTTTTCTTCAGACATGCAGGACTGCCATAAATGTGCAGAGAAAGATTATCCAAGCAAGAATCAAGATTTCTGCATACCGAAAACTGTAACCTTTTTGTCTCATGAAGAGCCTTTAGGCATCAGTTTAATATCTCTTGCACTTTCCTTTGCTTTGACCACAGTTTTGGTGGTAGGAACATTTGTGAAGCACCATGACACCCCCATTGTCATTGCCAACAACAGGGGTCTCACCTACACTCTCCTCATCTCCCTCCTGCTCTGCTTCCTTTCTGCTTTGTTGTTTATTGGAAAGCCACAGAAGGTGACCTGTCTCCTCCGACAAACTGCTTTTGGCATCATCTTCTCAGTGGCTGTATCATGTGTGCTGTCAAAAACCATCATAGTGGTTCTGGCTTTCATGGCCACCAAGCCAGGATCTAAGATGAGGAAGTGGGTGGGGAAGAGACTAGCCAACTCCATTGTTCTCTTCTGCTCTTTTGTTCAGGCAGTCATTTGTATTGTGTGGTGGGCAACTGCTCCACCATTCCCACATATTGATATGAGTTCAATGACTTATGAAATTGTGTTAGAATGTAATGAGGGCTCAGCTCCAATGTTTTGCTGTGTCCTGAGCTACATGGGTATTCTGGCTGTTGTGAGCTTCACTGTGGCATTCCTTGCCAGGAAGTTGCCTGATAGTTTCAATGAAGCCAAATTCATCACTTTTAGCATGTTAGTGTTTTGTAGTGTTTGGTTGTCATTTGTTCCAACCTACCTGAGCACCAAGGGAAAATACATGGTAGCTGTGGAGATCTTTTCTATTTTAGCCTCTAGTGCTGGGTTGCTGGGTTTCATCTTTTTCCCTAAATATTATATAATTGTGCTAAAGCCTGAATTAAACAACAGGGAACAGCTGATAAGGAAAAAAAGATAGAAGAATTTAGGCATATATGTCCTCTACTATAATTTATACTTCCATCATTCCATGTGATTGCAAACTTGAAATTTCAAGTGGCTTTCGGTTTCAGAGCAAAACAGGGTGGTTTCTGCATAATTAGGAGACTAAGTAGGGAATTTGTAAATTAAAAAATTAAAGATGTTATTTTAAAAGACAAAAAAAATTTGACAAACTCTTTTTAGCTTCTAGGGTTAAGGGCATGTCATGGAAGGCATAGAGGACAAGCAATTCAGTAAAACAGACAACAACTTTATCGTCATTCGTAGGTAAGACTAGAACAGGCTTCCTCAACCTTGGCCCTCCAGATGTTTTGAGATTACAATTCCCATCATCCCTGATCACTGGTCCTGCTAGCTAGGGATCATGGGAGTTGTAGTCCCCAAACACCTGGAAGGCTGAGATTGAGGAAGCCTGGACTAGAACATCAGCAGAAATTAAGTCCAGTGTTGCCTAGTGACTTCATTGCATGATGACATTATCAATGCAGAAAGTAAGTATAAGAAAATTAAGTACTTAAAGTTAAGGGCCTTGCTGAATCAGGGGAAAGGTCCATTTAGTGCACCATTTTGTTTTCACAGTGGCCAACCCAAGGTAAATATTCCCTTATGTACAAAATATCCATTTAATAGGGCTCTCCCAGTTTGTTTCGGGCCCCAAACATCAAGCAGGCCACACGCTGGATTTGATCTTTGGCGCAGGTATAGATGTGATCATGTCTCCTTCAATGAAGGTGCCATGATCTGATCACTACGCTCTGAAAGCCAGGATAGACTTTCCACCCCCACCCTGCTTAGGTGGCAATCCGATTTGGCCACAGAGGCTGATGGACCCTGATAGATTCTGTCAAGCCTTGCGGGACCTCCCCCCCCCCCCCCAGCGACTCATTGACTGAGCTTGTTGAGGGCTGGAATATCCGGCTCCTGGCAGCCATCGATGAGATTGCACCTAAGTGCCCTCTGCGACCCCACAGAAACTGGGCACCCTGGTTTACTAAAAAGCTCCAAAAAATGAAGCGAGACCTCAGACTGCTAGAGCGAGTATGACAGGGTGTCTGTGACAGAGCTTCAAGAACATCTTATAGGGTCTTTATGAAAACCTACGAGATGGCAGTGAGGGCCACTAAGAAGTCTTACTTATCGGCCTCCATTGCATCCGCTAGCTCTCACCCGGCGCAATTATTTAGTATAATTAGGTTTTTAACGTCCCTGGAGGGACAGCCAAATTTAAATAACAATTTAACACACAGCTGTGAGGCATTTGCGAGCTTTTTTGCGGAGAAGGTCCTGTTGCTCCGCCGTGACTTCCCTGCCAATTTGGATACAATAATGGAACTGGAGGCCCCTCTACTGTCCTCGGGTCCAGTATTGGACCACTTTGACCGGATATCCCCAGCCAATGTGGACAGACTCCTCTGAGCTGGAAAGCCCACCACCTGTCCTCTTGACCCATGCCCGTCCTGGCTGATTAGAGCGTGTCCAGACAAGGGACAATATGGGATGGGGGGGCAACTCCCATATCTTGCGGGGGCACAATTGGTGCCAGCACCGTCCGTTAAGAGTTTGGGTGTAATCTTCGACACCTCCTTTTCCATGGAGGCACAGATTGCAGCTACAACAAAGGCGGCATTTTTTCATCTCCGCTAAGCTAAGCAGTTGACTCCTTACCTCTCTCGCCCTGACCTAGCCACTGTGATCCACGCAACAGTCACATCCAGACTGGATTATTGTAACTCACTCTACTTGGGGCTGCCGTTGAAACTGACCCAGAAATTCCAGCGGGTGCTGAATGCCGCGGCAAGACTCCTTACAGGGTCCTCACTGCGGGATCACATTCACCCAGTGCTATACCAGCTGCACTGGCTCCCGGTGGAGTACAGGATCAGGTTTAAAGTGCTGGTTTTAACCTTTAAAGCCCTATATGGCCTAGGACCCTCGTATGTACGGGACCGCCTCTCCTGGTATGTCCCACGGAGGACCGTACGGTCTTCAAACAAAAACACCTTGGAGGTCCCAGGCCACAGAGAGGTTAGGCTGGCCTCAACCAGAGCCAGGGCTTTTTTGGCTGTGGCTCCGATCTGTGGAACACTCTGTCACAAGAGACTAGGGCCCTGCGGGACTTGACATCTTTCCACAGGGCCTGCAAGACAGAGCTGTTCCACCAGGACTTTGGCCAAGGCACAGCCTGATCCCCTCCTTTGGTAATTCTTCACAGAACTCTAGCCCAATGGTTGCCATCAATTTGATTTGAACTGATTTTATAATGAATTGATTTTAGATTGCTGTATTATTTTACTGTTGTTAGCCACTCTGAGCCCGGCTTTGGCTGGGGAGGGCAGCATATAAATAAAATTTTTTATTATTATTATTATTATTATTATTATTATTATTATTATTATTATTAATAGAGGTTTTATAAGCTTTTAAGGAAATGGGCAGGAGCAAAAATGGGCCGCGTTGAGGAATTCTGATTGTGGCAGGAAGTACAATATACCCTGAGTATAAAAATTAAAGAATCACAGCTATCTGCCCAGGAGGACTCCCCTGTGTGAGTGCCTGAGGGCCCTGCTATTGCCACTTACCACCTGGCCCAGGGCGGGGCCTGAAGCCTCACAAGGATTGCTTGCTGCCTGCTGCCCAGGACTCCCCTGTGTGAGTGCCTGAGGGTCCTGCTCCTGCCACTTACCACCTGGCTCAGGGCGGGGCCTGAAGCCTCACAAGGACTGCTTGCTGCCTGCTGCCCAGGAAGACTCCCCTGTGTGAGTGCCTGAGGGTCCTGCTCCTGCCACTTACCACCTGGCCCAGGGCGGGGCCTGACAGGCCTCACTAGGACAGTTGCTGTTACTGCTGGAGGGGCACAGAGTGTTTTTAAAATGTTTTTAAAAATTTCTTTTGAATTTTTTGTATGTGGGGGGTGGGGTGGGATGGATGTTTGGTTGGGCTTGGGGAATTTTTTTGATTTTGATGTTTTTGTAGTTTTTACAGTTTTTTGTTTGTATTGTTTTATTGGTTTTGTTTGCTTGTTTGTTTGTTTGTTTGTTTGTTTAAGGTGTTATTTTGTTTTTAAGGGGATCGGTCAGGGCTGCCGGGGAGTGGGCCCCAGCCCACAAAATGGCTGGGGCATGTTCCACGGGGAGGGGGATGCACTGGGACAACCGATCTCAGTGATCACGGGTAGGAGGAGGAGTTACGCTAAGACTAGACGATGTCATTACAGAGAAGGCAGGTTTAGTCGTTGTCTGAGGACTATTCCTGCCTCCAGGTCTGTTCCTGACCGGATGGATACTAGAATCAGGAAGGGATACCCACATGACCTGAAGGTGCTGCTGTGCAATGCCAGGTCAATGATTCATAAGACCACTGCCATCCATGACTTGATCATGGTTGGAGGACTTGACCTGGCATGTGTAACAGAGACTTGGTTGGATGAAGCAGATGGGCCTGTCCTTGCCGCTGCTTGTCCACCAGGTTTCTCTTACGCACAGCAACCCAGGTCATGTGGGCGGGGAGGGGGGTTGCAGTGACTTTTAGGAAGTCATTAGCTTGCACCAGGCGTCCTATTGGGAAGACCCAGTTTTCCGAGTGCATGTTCTGGAAGTTGGGCAATAGGGGCAGGACAGGATTCCTTTTGGTGTACCGACCTCCCCGCTGCACTAAGTATTCCCTGCCCGAGCTGCTTCAGGTCGTGGCGGATGTTCTCCCGGAGACACCTAGTTTGGTCGTCCTAGGGGATTTTAACATCCATGCCGACACGACCTTACAAGGGGCCGCTCGGGACTTCGTGGAAAGCATGGCCTCCATGGGGCTGTCCCTGAATAAGTCTGGCCCAACCCATAGCCGCGGACATGCCTTGGACCTGGTGTTTACCTCTATGGATGTTGGTGATCTGACACTAAGTAAAAGCGAAACGAAAGAAGTGCCATGGTCAGACCACTTCCTGGTGCAACTGGACTTCTCTGCGACCCATCCCCTCTGCAGGGAGGTGGGACCAATTTCGATGGTCTGCCCCCACCACTTAATGGATCCAAATGGCTTCCAGAGAGTGGTAGGGGATGCTTTATCCCATGTTGATGGACTTTCGGCTGATTCCCTGGTGGCCCGCTGGAATGTGGAGTTAACCGAAGCGCCCTCTCCGATTGCATGGAGCCCGGACAGCCCCATGGTTTTCCATGGATCTGAGGGCAATGAAACAATCGTTGAGACGGCTAGAGTGCCGGTGACGAATAACTCATTCCGAATCTGACCAGACACAGGTTAGAGCTCAACGCCGAGCCTACCAAGTGGAGATAGCGAAGGCGAAGAAGAATTTCTTCACCGCCTCTATTGCATCTGCAGAAAACAGCAGCAGGAGACTTTTTCAGGTGGTTCACAATTTAGCGGAACCACCTGCCACATCGGGGCCCAGTACGGACCACATGTTCTCCTGCAATGATTTTGCAAAGTTTTTTGCAGATAAAATCGCTCAGATTCGGGAAGAAGTAGACTCCACCGTGGGAGCAGGGCCAGGGCGGGAGAGTGCTAGAGTTTTGTCTAGTCAAGTTGAGTGGGATCAGTTCCAATCTGTTACCTCCGAGTATGTGGACAGGCTGCTTGGACGAGTGAAACCAACCACCTGTCTCCTGGATCCTTGCCCATCCTGGCTTATAAAAGCTAGCTGGGAAGGGCTGGGCAATGGGCTTCGTGGAGTGGTGAATGCTTCCCTCCATGAGGGAGCCTTCCCAGACCCACTGAAAGAGGCGGTTATTAAACCGCTTCTTAAAAAAACATCTTTAGATGCGGCCACGATGGCCAACTATCGCCCAGTCTCAAATCTTCCATTCTTGGGCAAGGTGATTGAGCGAGTGGTTGCTGAACAACTCCAGGCACGCCTGGAAGAAGCGGACCATTTGCATCCCTTCCAGTCAGGATTCAGGCCTCATCATGGGACTGAAACTGCCTTGGTCGCACTGGTTGATATCTCCTGCGGGCTAGAGACAAAGGTGAGAGCTGTTTCCTAGTTCTGCTGGATCTCTCAGCGGCGTTTATTACCATCAACCATAACATCCTTCTGGACAGTCTTGAGGGGCTGGGAGCTGGGGGCACTGTCATACAGTGGTTCCGCTCCTTCCTCCTGGGCCATGTTCAGAAAGTGGTGGTGGGGGATGAGTGTTCAGACCCCTGGGATCTCACTTGTGGGGTGCCTCAGGGTTCTGTCCTCTCCCCCATGCTTTTCAACATTTACATGCAGCCGCTGGGAGAGATCATCAGGAGGTTTGGGCTGGGTGTTCATCAGTATGCAGATGATACCCAGCTCTACCTCTCTTTTAAATCAGAACCAGTGAAGGTGGTGAAGGTCCTGTGTGAGTGTCTGGAGGCTGTTGGAGGATGGATGGCGGCTAACAGATTGAGGTTGAATCCTGACAAGACAGAAGTACTGTTTTGGGGGGACAGGAGGCGGGCAGGTGTGGAGGATTCCCTGGTCCTGAATGGGGTAACTGTGCCCCTGAAGGACCAGGTGCGCAGCCTGGGAGTCATTTTGGACTCACAGCTGTCCATGGAGGCACAGGTCAAATCTGTGTCCAGGGCAGCTGTTTACCAGCTCCATCTGGTACGTAGGCTGAGACCCTATTTGCCTGTGGACTGTCTCACCAGAGTGGTGCATGCTCTGGTTATCTCCCGCTTGGACTACTGTGATGCGCTCTATCTGGGGCTACCTTTGAAGGTGACTCAGAAACTACAACTAATCCAGAATGCGGCAGCTAGACTGGTGACTGGGGGCGGCCGCCGAGACCATATAACACCGGTCTTGAAAGACCTACATTGGCTCCCAGTACGTTTCCGAGCACAATTCAAAGTGTTGGTGATGACCTTTAAAGCCCTAAACGGCCTCGGTCCAGTATACCTGAAGGAGCGTCTCCACCCCCATCATTCTGCCCGGACGCTGAGGTCCAACGCTGAGGGCCTTCTGGCGGTTCCCTCATTGTGAGAAGTGAGGTTACAGGGAACCAGGAAGAGGGCCTTTTCGGTAGTGGCACCCGCCCTGTGAAACGCCCTTCCAGCAGATGTCAAAACGATAAACAACTACCTGACATTCAGAAGACATCTTAAGGCAGCCCTGTTCAGGGAAGTTTTTAACGTGTGATATTTTAGTGTATTTTTGGTTTCTATGGAAGCCGCCCAGAGTAGATGGGCAGCCCAGCCAGATGGGCAGGGTATAAATAATAAATTATTATTATTATTATTATTATTATTATTATTATTATTATACTGATAACAAGTGGGACTGAAAGAACCGTTTCCTTGTAGGGTGTATGGATTGTGATTTGAGCAGTCTATGGCAACTTTTCATTCTACTGATTGTCAAGGACATTTTGTTGAGCCTTATTATCAAACATGCTAATTTCATCTGTAATTATTCCTATGGCCCTTTTTTTTTTTTTGCTGTGGTTCTCTTATATTGACTAAGGCATTGAGCATGTATCCAGCATCAGGTAGCTCCCTTGTTACTTGATAGGAACCTGGTGGGGTCAAACTTGCATTGGGGAGTCACCTCCAACACAGATTGGATGCCACAACCTCACACAGGCCACCACTGGGAGAGGTGTACTGGCCCATCGGTCCCCCAGTGGACTCCCAGAGTCACTGCTCCTGGACCCCTCTGACAGGGTAGCCCTGTGACTAAGAATCCAGCCCAATGCCATATCTTCCAAAGTTGTGATGGTTGCTATGACGGAAGCGAAAACCTGTACATGTATATGGATTGTGATTTGAGCAGCCTAGGGCAACTTTTCATTCTACAGATTACCATTGTCAAGAACAAATGGTGAGATGACCAGCCTTATTATCAAACATGTTAATTTTGTCTGTAGTTGTAGAATACAGCAATGCCTGGTGTGCCCCCCCCCATGGATCTCTATATCTGTGGGAAAGAACATTTCATTCCAGATGTTGCAAACATGTTTCTTCACCAATTTCCACAAGAAATACCCAGATTTGAACAGGTGATTACCTTCATCTATAATTATCAAAACCAGTTAATTATACTGGATTGTCCAACCTCTTGTGGAATTTCAGTAGCCACAAGCAAAACTAATAGGAGAGGCTGTGAAGGATGTTATAAAGAAACCCAGCACTGTTTAGAGCAAGAGAGGGGAACTGGGGGAATCTGTGTGTAGATTGAAAATCTGCCCTTTTACTTATGATGGTTGTTTTAGTGGCCTTGCTGCTGGTGCTGTTTCCTCACATGGCATTGATAGCTCACATTGTTAAATGCAGGGTTTGGTACCTACACCGTCCACTTCACGTGTATCATCAGTCAGGAAATTTTATCATTGGACACATTGCTTCTTATGGTGGTTTCATTTCCAGTTCAGCACTATTCACTGAAGAACCCCCACCAGCATTGCCTGAAGAGTTTGCGTAAGAACTTGATTTATTTCATTTATTTTGTTGTTAAATAATAAAACATGACAAGACTAACAAAAAATGGATCACTAAACATATTATTTTATAGTACATAATAATGAGATGATTACAGTAAACCAGTAAAACGAGTTCCTCAGTAAATTAGCTTTGAAAACACAAAAATTATAGGAGTAATGCCGTATTGCAACATATATATTATAGATATATCTCATCTGTATGTACCTTTGTTCCAGCAAAGAGATTTACTGTTCTAGTTGCATCTTTTGTATCCTGTATGAACCATATGCTTTATTCAACTTTCTGGATGTATCATTGACTGTTTAGTACCCATTTTGAGGAAGTCCTGGTTAGTAAAGCTTTAAATCGTATTTATGGCTCTGGACAATTTTTATTTGAAAAGGATTCAGTTTTTATGTATCCAATATTAATATCTGCAATAGTTCAGTGAGACCTTTCCTTGTCCTGCTCACTAAGAGTCTCTTTAAACTGAAGCTGCTGGGGTAGAATCCACAAATATCTGGAAACAAAGGATATACCCCATGCCAGTCAAGTATCCCTATTTTCTGAGACATTCAGTGAATTACAGAAGCAATCCCAAATTCTGATTTCATCAGAGAATATCCTGTTTTCCCTCCACCGATAATGGGAGAAAGATGAGCCGGCGCTTGCCACTTGCACTTGCACTTAGCAGAGGGAGGGATCTTCATGAAATGGAACTTTTGTGTGTAGGAGAGGCAGTTCCCTGCAGGAGCAGAGGCAGCAGACACATGGCATTCTCTTGCTTGCCCCTCTCTGCCACTGTCCAAGCCATTGCTGCTGTCATGGCGGTGTGATGCGCAGGAGGAGGAAAAGAATGAGGAGGGAAGAGAGCAAGCAGCTTCCAGGTAGGGGCTGTGACAGGAGAGGCAGCCAGCAGATTCACACATCTTTTGGTGCCATTCTCCTGCGTGAGCCAGCCAACGAGCCAGCTAACATGCATCCTGATTTTCTGCTGGAAAAGGTTGGAGGGTATGTGTGCCCAGTTGAGCCTTCCCCAAAATCCACAACTGATTTTTTAAGGGTAGTGCTCATTGGCAATTTGGGGAAATGAACTACATCTCAGTGCTACCATCAGCCAAAGAATTTTCATGGATCCAAATTCATAATTCTGGCAGCCCTTTCTCTGTAAAAGTCATGTAACCTGAATTTTGACTTTTTGGAAACATCATTCTCATCATTTCAGAGGAGATTTATGATTTCCATTATTTCCATTACAATAGATGTAACCTATTTTATTTATGTCACCTGATATACAAAGCAATAATCCTTCAGTTTACAAATGTCGTCACCACCACCATCACTTTCTTGTGTTCCTAACGCATGATATTAAAAAGATTATTTCTTTTTGATTTTCATTTTGTTCTCCAGCTTATTTTCAGTGAAAGCATCTTCACAAAATGCTTGATGTGTTTCATGGTTGGTGCTTCTGGTTTCCATTATCTTTGCATAGGCCACCTTAAACTAAAGACTGCCTTCAAAATATTTTAATAATAATGAGATACAGATGCAGAAAGTAAAGTAAATCCCATAGTGTTCTTTGGGTTTGCTTAAAGGTAATTCTGCACAGAATCTCAATCTTAAAATGTTATACCAATGCTTATGGGATTGAGCACCAATGGATTCAAAGGGATTGCTTTGGAATTACCTTTTGGGTTGTGCAACAGGTGTAGAACACTCTTCTGATAAAATACACTATTCTTATTCTAGAGTGGTGCCCAAGAGTTACCAGCTCATCCTGGCCTTGACATTTGCAGTAAAGGAAATCAATGAAAACCCTCAGCTATTACCAAATATCACCTTGGGCTTCAACATCTATGACAGCTATGCTGATGCAAGGAAAACATATTATGCCACAATGCTACTTTTATTCACACTGGAAAAATTTTTACCCAACTATATATGCAGCATCCAAAATAATCTGACAGCTGTCATCGGTGGTCTGGATGCACAAATCTCCCTTCATGTGGCAACTATCTTGGATATTTATAAGATTCCACAGGTAGGACATCTGTGCCTGGTTTTCTGTGGGGAATATTAAAAATTCATACTATTTTCATTCTTTCTTGCAGATTGTATTTTATAGTTTAGAGACAGAAATACATACATTGGGAGTAATCAGATCAACCATTATCTTTCTTTGCTTCTTTTGCAAAGCACACTGAGACTAAGAAAAAAATATATTCATAGTTCATTTGCAAATGAGAAAAACCACATGACATTCATAAAGTTTAACTGCAAATCAGTACTACATTTACATGGGTAGTCAAAGATCTGGAAACAGAAAGCATGTCTTTCATTATTGCAGGCCATGTTCAAATGGACATCTTATTCATTGTTTCCAATGTGCCAAGTTGTTAATTCTTTGTCTATATTGCTGACATCCAATAATAATGAATGGGGTATCATGTGAGCCAATTGTTCGTGCCAACCATGGACTGACCATTTTGAAGACTGGGAAGCAAACCCATTCATAAAGTGGAGGTTAATTTTCACCGAAGTAACACCAAAATAGTTCAAAACATAATTAAGGGCTCATCTACACTTATCGTTGTTCCATATTTCTATGCACAGGTCTGAGCTTTCTAGGTCTGTGTCTGAGAGCTTGTTTCCCCATGAAAACCTGCTCTTTACTCAAAGAAACTAGGAATCCATGGAATCCATGGAAAAAGCACTTTGCTGTTGGCTCTGATTCAGCTGTAAATATTGAGTTTTTCTTGAGCAAGTGGGCGGGGGGCGTGCTTGGACACAGACTGGGAAAGTGTGGACCTCTGCCTAGAAAGTGTGGGGCAAAAGTTAAATATGGATACGTTCTACCTGTTTGATGAGAGAACCTTATCCTGAAGATATCCAGCAAAGCAGTGGAGGTTGAGCACCAGAGTTTTCCTTCTCCTAGATGGGCTACCTCCCCAGGTTGATGGGTTACATCTGCCTCTCACTTCCCTCTACACCATGTGAGGAAACCACCTTCTCAACTGTTGGACCCACTATTGGTCTTGTCCATTCAATGCACCAGAGCCTGTTGTTACATTTAAGACCAACAATAATAAATTATTTTAATATATTAGTAGCAGGAGATTATCTTGGGAAGCAGGCAGATGCTTGGATGACTAGAGAGTCAAAGGTGTGCTAAAGTAGGATAAGGAAATTGTAGAGAAACTAAATGAATTCTTTGCAACTGTCTTCAACAGAGGAAGATATAGGGCAGATCCTCAATAATCAAATCACTGATGAGAGAGGCCTTACTCAGAACTAGCATGGCATTCAGCAACAGCAGCCTTAGACTCTAGGGCTGGCTGTTAGGACAACCATAATTCCCTAGGTTGAAGTTGGGGCTGGCACTAACTGCTTGTGCCCAACCTGTCCCACACCCCACACCACAAATCCCGCTGCACAGAACCACTTACGGTTATAATGATCTTTCCTACCCATTTCTCTTTAGCTCATATATGGCCCCGCTCCAGTGATGAATGATAAAACCCCACGGATTCCTTTCTATCAGATGGCACCCCAGGAAGGCCACCAGTTTGCAGGAATTCTCTCTTTACTTCTGTATTTCAGGTGGACATGGATTGGGATCACTGTGATGGATAATGAAAGTGGAGAAAGTTTTGTACAAAACGTGCTCCCACTCTTCTCCCAGAGTGGCATCTGTTTTGCCTTTATAGAAAGAGTCCCCAAATATAGTTTTCTCATTGATGGTCTTGCCATGATGGAACAGGGGGCAAACATACATGATAAAGTGATGAGCAGCAACGCCAATGTAGTGGTAGTCTATGGAGAAGCTTATTCCTTTCTATTTTTTAGATGGTTTCCATATCTATCAAAATTAGAGCAAATGTCAAATAATGTAAAAAGTAAAGTATGGATAACCACAGCTCAAATGGAGTTCATTTCATTGACCTTTCAGCGGGATTGGGATGCAACTATATTCAATGGTGCTATAGCCTTCAGAATTCATTCCAATAATCTACCAGGATTTCATCAATATGTTGAGAGCAGAAACCCTTTCAGTGTAGAAGATGATGATTTCATCTGGGATTTCTGGCAACATGCCTTTGGCTGTGTATTTCCCCATCGCATTCTGGATGAGGTGGTGGGGGATATCTGCACAGGAATTGAGAAGATAGAGAACCTTCCTGCATCTCTCTTTGAAATGACAGTACAAGGTCAAAGCTACAGCATCTACAATGCTGTCTTTGCCTTGGCCCATGCTTTACATGCCATGTCCTTAGCAAGACTCAAACATTCACAAAGGATGAATAGAGGAAGGCAAAAGCTTTGGAAGCAACAATTTTGGCAGGTAAAGGAGTAGACCACCTCAAGTGGGCGTTACATTCTTTCCAACTCTTCCTCTACGGACATTTTCCTCTTCCTTCTTTTCCAGGCAACTAGAAAGTAGATTTAAGCCCTATTCAGCCAGGCATTCTGATGTCCTCTTTGAGGTCTGTGAAATCAATGTATGAATTATTTACAGAGGGATAATCATATCATTCTGTTGCAGCATGTAATGATAGTATTGCTGATTTATGTAGTAACATTTCATGAAATAATTTTGATGAGTACATCAAAGGATGAGTACATATCCCCTCCATTTTATTATTTGAAATTGAAATTATTTGAAATTGCCCACAGCATTATTCTACTGGTAGCATTAGAATGGGGATGGCAAATCTTTTTTTCTGTTTGAAGACTTCGTTTCCTCATGGCTAAATATCCTAGAATTTCATTCCAGCAGTAGCTAGGGCAAAAATGACGGTGGGCATGGTTGGAGCTAGTAGTGGACTGCACCACCTCACAAACACACATTCACATATACACATGCACTGACCATATAGATATGCATGCGGACATTTATTCACACATTTTTCTACACCAATTGATTCTCTTTCCCTGTCTCACTCAAAAACATACACCCACTAATATATTAACTCATTCATTGTCTCCCCTTCCCCATTAGGCTTTAGTTTGTAAATATAAAATTTACAGCATGTTATGGTTTAAGGGGAAATTATATGAAAATGATACTGTGGTACCTCGGGTTAAGTACTTAATTCATTCCAGAGGTCCGTTCTTAACCTGAAACTATTCTTAACCTGAAGCACCACTTTAGCTAATGGGGCCTCCTGCCGCCGCCGTGCCCCCAGAGCACAATTTCTGTTCTCATCCTGAAGCAAAGTTCTTAACCTGAGGTACTATTTCTGGATTAGCAGAGTCTGTAACCTGAAGCGTATGTAACCTGAAGCATATGTAACCCTAGG
Organism: Podarcis liolepis; assembly: GCF_965112155.1. NCBI lineage: Eukaryota > Metazoa > Chordata > Lepidosauria > Squamata > Lacertidae > Podarcis > Podarcis liolepis. The sequence goes on along the minus strand of NC_139573.1, from coordinate 23,018,738 downwards.
TACCAGTGTATATTGATGGTATCTAAAGGTAAAGGGACACCTGACCATTAAGTCCAGACTCAGACAACTGTGGGGTTGCAGCACTAATCTCGCTTTACTGGCCGAGGGAGCCGGCGTTTGTCCACAGACAATTCCGGGTCATGTGGCCAGCATGACTAAGCGGCTTCTGGTGAACCAGAGCAGCGCACGGAAACACCATTTACCTTCCTGCTGGAGTAGTACCTATACATCTACTTGCACTTTGACGTGCTTTCGAACTCACCCCATCACGGGGCCTCAAACCGCGACCTTCTGATCAGCAAGCCCTAGGCTCTGTGGTTTAGACCACAGCGCCACCCGCGTCACTCTATTGATGGTATCTAACACCATGTAAATTGGCAAAAGTATATAAATCTAAATCCAGTAAGTGTTGGAAATGGAAAGAGAAAGACAGTTCTTTTTATCATAAGTGGTGGTCTTGTGGTAAGGTTAAAGCTTACTGGGAAATGATATATAATGGAATGAAAAAAACGTTTAAAATAACCTTTGTTTAAAAAACCCAGAAGCTTTTCTTTTGGGAATTATAGAAACAGAACTACCTAAAATGTATAGAAACTTATTCGTGTGGGTGGCTCGTACTCCCTACGATGAAGTATATTCAAAAATGTTTGTTTATGAGATTTACTTTTACTTTTTTCATTTTCTTATGTTTTATTTTCTTTTTCTTTGTATATTTTATATGTATATATATATGTATATGTATATGTATATGTATATGTATATGTATATGTATATGTATATGTATATGTATATGTATATGTATATGTATATGTACTGTAAATACTGTATCTAATAAAGAAAAGAAAAAGAGAAAGAAAAGAAACAGCAGCAAGAATGTTACTTGGTCCAAAATGGAAAGAAGCAGAAGTCCCAGCAAAGGAAGAATTGATGCAAAACTTATGGAATACACAGAAATGGAGAAACTTACCAGAAGAATAAGAAATAAAGATAACAAACTTTTTATAAAAGAATGCAAATGGCTTATTGAATATTTACAGACAAATTGTAAACAGATAAGAACACTGGCAGGATTATTGTAATAACCTGCAGTTTTATAAGCATATATATATAAAGTAGATGAATAAATGAGCAAAGTAAGTTAATTTGGATATGCAGAGGGTATTAAAAAATAAATTTAAGGAACCGCAGAAAGGGGGGGAGAAGTCAAGTTTTGAAATGTTAAAATGATTGTAAAATTAGTGAAATGTATAAAACCAGTGAAATGTATAACTGAAAAGTATAAATAAAATTTGAAAACTTGGGGGGGGGGTAGATTGTAAATGCTTATGCACTATTTTCTATATTTTTGCCTTTTGTTTTCAATTTAGCTTCACTACTTTCTGAGAGGTATGTCATTTAACAACACTGCAGGAGACACAGTTTCCTTTAACCAGAACGGAGAGATAATATCTGGCTTGGATGTCATCAACTGCATTATTTTCCCCAACCAATCCCTTCACAAAGTGGAAATTGGGAGAATAGATCCCCGGGCTCCGCCAGGCCGAGTGTTCACCATTGATGAAGATGCGATAACATGGCATGGCTGGTTTAACCAGGTAGATTCCAGGTGACATTTATCTAGAAAGTCATCCAGTTTTGAATGAGCATTGAACATCTGTCCTGATGCCTAGATTTACGTAAGTTCGTTTAATAAATATAAAGACCTGTGGAAATACTGGTATTTGCCTTATGAAACAAACTGGACCCAAAAATTTCCATCCTAATTGCTGACCCGGAAAGGGTGTGAGAATAAGTGTGGATAGTGGAGGCAACAGAAGACCAGAGGGAAAAGCCAATAGCAAACAGAAACAGGTAGAAGAGACAACTAAAGCTTTACATGGAAACAGTAGAAGAGGTGGTGAAGATGAACAGAATGGAAAAGGGAGGGAGAGAAATGGAGTCAAGCTGCTGGGACAGATGGGGCACACTGGGTCTAGGAATTAATGCATCTCTCTATTAGTGCTTCATGTCACCGATTCATTTTTTGTTCCATTTTAAAAAGTTTCAAATTATATATTTAAATGGGTGTTTTAATTGTTATTTTCTCTCAAAATACATATTTAATTAAATCCACATTTTAATCTGCATATTGAGAATTATTTTGCAGTTCTAGGGGTTCTTTTGAAAGGTATGATTGGCATCACTATTGGCCTCACTCTCACTTTATGGCCTAGATTTCCAAGCTGTTTCTTCCTTGGTTTAGAGTCTTCAACTGAGGCTGCTGGTTTTCAGTGCCAGAAAGAATTTTACCCTTGGCACAATTAGCCTTTGGTTGAGACGTTCCTGCCTTTCTCAGTGGATAAAATGCTGGATTCCAAGTGTATGAATTTTAAGATTCTTATTCTGTTCTTTTTTTACTGATTAGACTCAGCCTCTTTCTGTCTGTACTGAGAGTTGCCACCCCGGTTTTAGGAAGAAAGTGAAGGAGGGGGAGCCATCTTGCTGCTATTACTGCATCCCATGTCCAGAGGGGAAGATTTCAAATCAAAAGGGTAAGAGATATACCAAGGAGATTGGATCCAGATGCAATAGTTACTGCTAAATAAAAGAAATAAGGCTTGTATTAAGCCATGTCTAGGTTGCTAGAGAAGGTAAATGACACACAACTTATGAGACAGACAAACACACACACACACACACAGAGAGAGAGAGAGAGAGAGAGAGCACTCAGTTGCTAGAGCACGAGACTCTTAATCTCAGAGTCATGGGTTCGAGCCTCATGTTACGCAAAAGATTCCTGCATTGCAGGGGTTTGGACTAGATGGCCATCTTGGTTCCTTCCAAGTGTACAATTCTATGGTTTGTGCTGGGTGCCAACCTACTACAGGACCATGATCAGTGCCGGATTTATGTATAAGCTAAACAAGCTATAGCTTAGGGCCCCACTCTCTTAAATTAAAGAAAAAAACACTGGATATACATTTCCAAAATATAAGATAAGAAACAAATAAAATAAAACCTACATACAGCAACTGTGTTTTGTGTTGTGTAGGCTCCTATGACGTAAGTAATGGGCCCCACCTGCTAGCCTGCTCCCTAAAATATCATTGGTTTGGACATATAAAGGGCCCCATCACCTCCAGTAGCTTAGGGCCTCATCAAACCTAAATGTGGCCCTGACCATGGTTTCAGTACTAGCATCTGATGCCATATGTAGCTCAGGCCAAGGTTACTTGTAAAACCCCTTATTCCTTACATACCTAACAGGGCACTGGGGTCTGTGGGAAAACTCCTTGTAGCAGTTCCAAAGATATCAGATGCTTGTACCACTCTAACTCAAAGTAGGGCTTTTATGGTGGCTGTCCCTCTTACATGGAATAGCATTATGGTCAAGATTTGACAGGTACTACCTGCATTTTCTGTTAACAATTGATTTTTTATTTATTCATTTATTTTGTTGTTCTGTCAGGTTTTCCCAGGTGGATGAATGGGTTTCTATAGGTTTTTGAATGCCATGGGTGTCAGTTCTGTATTGAATTGTTTCAGGTTTTTTAAACTTGTTTGTTTTTGTGGTGTTTTAAACTGTTTTACTTGAGACACGTATGTAGAAGGCGATGAATAAATGAATAGTGATAATAACAATAATAATTTCTAACTTTTCCACTTAATTTCAAAAGGGATCTTTGTATTGACAACTATATCTATAGGGAGCTAAAGGTGCACAGAAGATCTGTGATCCACAGGAACAAACATGTCAGGCTATGCATACCTCATGACTGCTTTTCTTTACTATTTAAATTTGGATGAAATCTTTTGCAAGGGCTGGAAAGAAGCTTTAGAATTGGACATAATATGTCATGTTTTGTGTGTGTTTTTCTGAACACTGGCCTTTGGGTATTCTGGATACATTTATCCAGTAAGAATGACAAAGGGCTTGTGGTTCTTTTGTAATTGAAGGGGAACTGGTCAACTCTTCTGCTACCTGCAGCATGCACCCAGACTATACATTCAACAACTGTGAGGGTGAATAGCCTATAACCTTACAAGCCACCCCAGTTCCTGCATAAACCTGGGATGTGAGCCAAATTTAACATGGCTTCCTGTCAGCAGGTTTACCACATCTTTTTAGAAAAAATGCTGCTTTATGTCTACATCCGTTCTAAACAAGTTAAACCAACCTGTGCCACAATCTATAGTGCCAGCACTAATATGTATTCTCTGAACTGAAAGGAGACATTTGATTTGAGAGAGAGGAACAATTTCAGCATGTTGTTGATATTTGTGGCATGTAACTGGGATCAAGACCTCATATTTCTTTTTCCAGATACAGCTGAATGTAATAAATGCTTAGATGAAGACTATCCAAGCAAGAATCGAGATGCATGCATTCCCAAGAGTAGAAGCTTCTTGTCTTATGGAGAACCTTTGGGCATCAGTTTAGCCTGTTTTTCTCTTTCCTTTTCTCTGATCACAGCTCTGGGGCTGGGTACATTTATGAAGCACCATGACACTCCTATTGTCATTGCAAACAACAGGAACATCACCTACACTCTCCTCATCTCCCTCCTGCTCTGCTTCCTTTGTGCATTGCTATTTATAGGCCAGCCTCAGAAGGTAACATGTCTCCTCCGACAAACCACTTTTGGCATCATCTTCTCAGTGGCTGTTTCTTGTGTATTGGCAAAAACCATTACAGTGGTTTTGGCTTTCATGGCCACCAAACCAGGATCTAGGGTGAGAACCTTTGTGGGGAAGGGACTGGCCAACACTATTGTTTTTTCCTGCTGCTTTGTTCAGGCAGGGATCTGTACTGTATGGCTAGCAACCTCTCCCCCATTTCCAGATTTTGACAGTCATTCAATGGCAGAAGAAATTATACTAGAATGTAATGAGGGGTCTGTGACTATGTTTTACTGTGTTGTTAGCTATATGGGTTTTCTGGCAATTATCTGTTTCACTGTTGCTTTCCTTGCCCGGACATTACCCGACAGTTTCAATGAAGCCAAGTTTATCACTTTTAGCATGTTGGTCTTTTGCAGTGTTTGGCTGTCCTTTATTCCATCGTATCTGAGCACCAAGGGAAAATACATGGTTGCTGTGGAGATCTTTTCTATCTTAGCCTCCAGTGCTGGGTTGATGGGTTGCATCTTTTTTCCTAAATGTTATATTATTGTGTTGAGGCCTGAACTGAACAACAGGGAACAACTAATAAGAAGAAAAGCCTGAAGAATTTAATAAGTGTCCTTTGCTATAATTTGTACCCAATACAGGAGATGTGTTTGTGTACCACAGAATATTGGTAAAGACCAACTCAACAGTTGCCTGAGCACCAAGGGAAAATACATGCTAGCTGTGGAGATCCTCTCTATCTTAGCCTCCAGCCTTGGGTTGCTGGGTTGCATCTTTCTCCCAAAATGTTATATACTTTTGCTGAGGCCTGAGTTGAACAACATGGAACAGCTAATAATAATAATAAGGAAGAAAAACTAAAGAAATAATAAACCTGTCCTTTGCTATAATCTGTGTTTTTCTCTGCATGTAGAGGAGAATATTTTCACACATGTTCAGCAGCTCCCTTATAAATGTTTCTAGTTTCCAAAAATCCCTAGCTGAAAATTCATTTGGAAAAATGCTTTGGCATTTGTTTTTAGGAATACAATAATAACAGTACATTGTACACACACATTATTCTCTTGTAGTATATGTTAGTTTGGAGACTCGGAGCAATTCTTACCAAAATTTACTTATAAGCAAATCTGTATCTGGTCTTAATTCGCAATTATAAAACTTGCTTCAAAGCTTTCAGCATAATGGAATCTGTAAGACTACAATGAATGAACTTCATCCTTTTCAAGCCATTTGTGAAATATTAGTTGACTGTTTTCCTTTCTAGTTCTTTGAGCCAGATTTGACTGTCAACTATTCCCTACTACAGAACAACAGAATGAAAGATAAAGCCTGTTGGATCAAGCTAGTGACCCTTCTGGTGCAGCAACCTGGATGCAAAGTGAACAAGCAGATGCCTGTGGGAAATCTGCAAGTGATTTACAGCAACTGGTATGCAGAAGCATTACCACCTCCAACCACAGAGGCAGAGCATAGCCATCATAGCTACAATAATAATAATAAATTTTATTTATACCCCATCCTTAAAAATGGAGAGGTTTGATCTTCTTGCAGTCCATGGGACTCTCAAGAGTCTCCTCCAGCACCATAATTCAAAAGCATCAATTCTTCGGCGATCAGCCTTCTTTATGGTCCAGCTCTCACTTCCATACATCACTACTGGGAAAACCATGGCTTTACTTTACGGACCTTTGTTGGCAAGGTGATGTCTCTGCTTTTGAAAAACATCAAAGTATATGATACATTAAAAACATAAATCAAACAATCCTAGCCATATCCTCTAGGAATTTCTCTAATTCACTTTTAAAACCATCCAAGCTGCTGGCTATCATTGCTACCCCCAGCAGCGAGTTCCATAGTTTAATTATATGCTGTGAGATAATACAGTTCCCATAGCAATGGTTTTTTAAAAATATATTGTCTGAATCAGGTCCCCTTGAGATGTCTAGAAAAGGCATTATGAATAAACCATGCTCTGGTCCATCACACTTTCTTATTCATTCTGATAGCCCAGACATTTTGATAGAATATTGTTATAGACTATTGTTATAGAATATTATGTCTCACAATGCCCTTCCATTAAGGTGACAATAGTTGCTACTGTTGCTGCTGTTCCTTGTTAGTCCCCTGTTATGCAAAGATCTCCAGGTGACCTTGAAGCATTTTTAAAACAAAAACAAAACATAAACATAAATGCATTATTCAGAATTCATGCAAAACATTTGGTTTGCGAAACACACATGTACCAGCCACAGGAAGCTTTGGCAGCATAACAACAGCAAGACATAATCTCAGACCATCAAAAACCCAGGGGAAAGGGTAGGTCTGGAGGGTGACAAGCATGAGAATGGGCCTTTTCTGCAGTAACTCTCCATTTGTGGAATACTCCTGGCGCCTTCCTCACATACCTTTAGGTGCCAGGCAAAATCATTCCTCTTTTTGCAAGCCTTTGGCTAATTAAACAATCTATGACACTTTGAACTGTGTGTGGTGGGGTATTGTTTTTGTTTGTTATTTTGGTAAGTATTTTTGTGTTTTTATATTGTAAACTGTCCTGTGATCTTTGGCTGAATGGCGTATTAGAAATTTAATAAATTATTTTAAAAATTACCTGGCATCAGAAAGGTTTCAGCAAAGCACCAGGTGGAGCTCAGTGGGCAGAGCATTCCACAGTGGGGGAGCCTCAACTGAAATGTTTTAGTTCACCAACTTGTCTCATGGATCAGAACACAATATTCATAATGTATATAGGTCACTGGATTGATCGGGGGAGGGGGGGATTCACCAGATATAGAACTGAAAGCCAATATGTATTTTAGGGCTGCACAGGCTTCCCCCTCCCCATCTCCAATTCAATTTACAGCCTGATTCAGTGACTCAGATTTTCCCCGCCCTCTGCATTCAGACTGAATCCATTTAAATGGGTTGACCACTAGGCCAAGGACTCAATGTTTTCTATGGGCTCCTTTCCTTCATTGCCCCTCTCCCTGACCTTTGACTTCCTCCACCAGAAACTCATTCTTCCTGGTTTTCTGCCTGCAAAGTCTGTCCTTTTCTCACAGAAGAAGAAGAGTTTGGATTTGATGCCCCGCTTTATGATTACCCTAAGGAGTCTCAAAGCGGCTAACATTCTCCTTTCCCTTCCTCCCCCACAACAAACACTCTGTGAAGTGAGTGGGGCTGAGAGGTTTCAGAGAAGTGTGACTAGCCCAAGGTCACCCAGCAGCTGCATGTGGAGGAGCGGAGACACGAACCCGGTTCACCAGATTATGAGACTACCGCTCTTAACCACTACACCACGCTGGCTCCCATGCCGCTGGTGGCCAACATGCATTTCCTTTCCACCCACACCATTAAGTCATACCTCAGCCTAGTAGCAACTATGTATACTTCTAGCAGGAGGTTGCTGTAACCAACATTAACCAACCCAGTGCTTGTATTCTAGCACAAGTGCTAGTGCTGGGTCTGTTTGCTGCTTCCACCATCACTGGGCTTTGTCTCGATAGTCCTTTGTGGGGGTCCTGTGCTGCAATAACTAAGCTTCCAAGTTTTACTGCTGTTTGTGATTAGTATAGTGGAAGTCGAAGATCAGGGAACACAATAAAGCAGAGATTGGATTTTTCTTTCATTTAGCAGTATTCTCTCCTTCATATGTTTTGCAAGTGTTGTACAACTTTGCAATCAGAGATGAGCTCCATGGAGTTCAAGGGAGCTTACTCTCAAGTAGCTACTATGCATAGGGCTGCAGTCATGACACATGATGGACAAGTATGTGAAACCATGTCTCCTTAAACAAATTCCAAGATACTAACTACACCTTGCTACTTTTTGGAATCTCCTTTCATTATAGGATTTCATATGCTGAGCTTCTAACTTCAAAATTCACCACTACACCACTGGTTCCTTATTACCTAACCAAAGGGAATTAAAAAATGACAGTACTGAATATAGGACAAATTCATATTCTGCAGCAATTCCACAGGGAGTCCCCAGCTTTGAATGAATAACTATGGTCATGTTAGATTATTAAGAGGACTGTAATTAAATCTGCTGCTTCTCAAAAATCCATGTGGATTTTCCGTGGCCACTGGCAAAACTAAGGGCAAAGGATGCAATAAATCTAACCAGGGTAATTGAGGTGAGGCCTGGGTTCTGATTTTGGGTACTCCCAGATTGCAGCCTCTGAGGAAACTAAACTAGCATTCAAACAGTTTTCGTTTTGAAAATGTTGATTATAATATTCCTGGGGAAATAGCAGCTTCTGTGTAGAATGAAGATTTGCTCTTGTATTAAGGATGGTGATTTTAGTGGTCTTGCTGCTGGCACTGTTTCCTTACAACATACGTCAGGCTCATAAAGTGATATGCAAGCTCCAAGATCCACACCATCCACTACATGCGTATTATCAGCCAGGTGATTTCATCATCAGTGGCATTGTTTCCCATGATGGCTTCTTATCCACTTCTGTAACATTTACGGTGGAATCTCCACCAGTACTGCCTGAAGAGCTTGTGTAAGAACTCAGCTTCACATGATCAATCCTAGAGCAGCAGCTTCAGAACACTGGCTGAAACTGCAAATGTCAGCTCATTTATCTGAGGATAATTCTCTTTGATTTTAATACAATTTATCTTGATCTGAAAACTCACAGGAATCTGGTGTGAATAATAATAATAATAATAATAATAATAATAATAATAATAATTTTTATTTGTACCCCACCCTTCCCAGCCAGAGCCAGACTCAGCGCGGCTAACACCAGTAAAATTACAATAAAAACATAATGGGGGGGGGGGACCAATTTAAAATATGGGGTTAAAATACAATTTAAAATGCAGCCTCATTTTAAAAGTAGCCCATAGATCAAAACCATAAGGGGAGGGAAACATAAGGGTCAGAGTCCAAACCAAAGGCCAGGCGGAACAGCTCTGTCTTGCAGGCCCTGCGGAAAGTTGTCAAGTCCCGCAAGGCCCTAGTCTCTTGTGACAGAGTGCTCCAAGTCGGGGCCAGTACTGAAAAGGCCCTGGCTCTAGCTGAGACCAATCTAACCACCTTGCGACCTGGGACCTCCAAAGTGTTGCCATTTGTGGACCTTAAGGTCCTCCGCGGGGCATACCAAGCGAGGCGGTCCCATAGGTACATGGGTCCTAGGCCACATAGGGCTTTAAAGGTCAAAACCAGCACCTTAAACCTTAAACCTGACCCTGTACTCCACCGGGAGCCAGCGCAGTTGGTAAAGCACTGGATTAATGTGATCCTGCGGCAAGGACCCCGTAAGGAGCCTCACCGTGGCATTCTGCACCCGCTGGAGTTTATGGGTCAGCTTCAAGGGCAGCCCCGGGTAGAGCGAGTTACAATAATCAAACCTGGAGGTGACCGTTGCGTGGATCACAGTGGCTAGGTCAGGGCGAGAGAGGTAAGGAGCCAAAAGCTTAGCTTGGCACAGATGAAAAATTGCCGCCTTTGTTATAGCTACAATCTGTGCCTCCATGGAAAAGGAAGTGTCAGAGATTACACCCAAACTCTTAACGGACGGTGCTGGCACTAACTGAGCCCCCGCAAGAGATGGGAGTTGCCCCCCCATCCCATATCGTCCCGACCCAGCCAAAGGACCTCTGTCTTTGAAGGATTTAACTTGTGCCTGCGCCTCCATGGAAAGGGAGGTGTTGAAGGTTACACCCAAGCTTTTGACAGAAGATGCTGGCACTAATTGAGCCCCTGAAAGAGATGGGACTTGGCCTCCTAACCCCATCTCAACCTGACCCAGCCAGAGGACCTCTGTCTTCGAAGGATTTAACTTCAACCGGCTCGCACGCAGCCATCCAGCCACAACTTCCAAGCATCTGGTCAGTGTGTCTGGGGCCAAGTCAGGGCAGCCGTCCATCAACAGATAAAGCTGGGTGTCATCAGCATATTGGGCAAGGCTGTGCATAAAGATATTGAAAAGCATTGGGGAAAGGATTGCACCCTGCGGAATTCCACACACCAAGGAGTGCCACAGCGACAACTCCATCCCTAGCACTGTCAGCATCGCCCTAGAGCCAGTGCGCCAACTGGACTCATGTACCTCAACCCCGACTGGGCTGGGCGAGCTGGGTAGCACCGCCAGAGACCTCCTTCCCGCAGGAAACGGTCACAGTGCTGTGGACTCACAGCTCAGAGCTGAGAGCACCGGATTCACTGTCTCAATACTTCAGTCGTTGCGCAGCAGAGTTTTGCAGAGTCTTGCAGAGTATAAACCACTCGGAGAGCAGCTCTGTAAAATATCTTCCTTTTATTCTATAACTGCAACTATGGTACAAAACTATATACAGAGCTAAGTATTCTGAGCATAAAGCAATGCTACACTGAGAGTCTGCAGCTGCTCTTAGCAGCAATCTAATCTCTAGGTTCTCTGACACTCTCACACTCTCCGATACACTGACTGACTGACTCTCTCACACACTCACAGATATGTTGCTGGGCAGAATAAGTTAATAGGCAGGACACGCCTCCTCTTCTCTGTGGAGTCAGCAGAAACCATCAGGAGATGGTCAGGAGATTCTTGGGTATGGGAGGGGTGAAATCTCCTCAAGCACCACCCTCTGTTTCCGACCTGAGATAAAGGAGCACAGCCATTGTTGGAGTGTGCCCTGAATCCCCACGTCAGCAAGGCAGTGGTTCAAAAGTTTGTGATCAACCATGTCAAAGGCTCCTGACAGATCTAAGAGAATCAGCAGTCCTGACCCGCCTTGATCCAGCTTTCTATGGAGATCATCTGTTAGGGCGACCAAAGCTGTCCCGGTCCCGTAACCAGGGCGAAAGCTGGACTGAAATGGGTCCAGAGCTGATGTTTCATCCAGAAACCTATTCAGCAACCGCTCTCTCAATTACCTTACCCAGGTACGGATGATTCGAAATCAGGCAGTAATTGGATAGATCTAAAGGATCTAGAGATGTTTTCTTTAATAGCAGACACACCACTGCTTCCTTCAACTCCCCTGGGAAAGTCTCCATGCCAAGGGACTGATTGATGATCTCACCCAGGGCCCCCCGCTCCTCGTTGGACACATTCTAATCAGCCAGGACAGGCATGGGTCAAGGGAGCAAGTTGTGGGCCTTCCAGCTCAGAGGAATCTGTCTCCATCGGCAGGGAGTATCTGATTGAAGTGGTCCAATACTGGACCCGAGGACAGTCGAGGAGCCTCCAGTTCTATTACCATATCCAAATTGGCGGGGAGGTCATGGCGGAGAAGCAAGACTTTCTCTGCAAAAAATCTTGCAAATGCCTCACAGCTATGGGTCAAATTTGTATTTAAATTTGGCTGTTCCTCTAGGATTGTTAAAGACCTAATTATTCTAAAAAGTTGCACCGGGCAAGAGCTAGCAGATGCAATGGAAGCTGAGAAGCAGCTTTCACTGCCATCTCATAGGCTTTCATAAGTGTCCTATAAGATGTTCTTGAGGTTCTGTCACAAGCACACCGTCATACTCACTCTAGCTGTCTGACAGATCCAGCTTTCCCACTTCATTTCCCGGAGCTCCTCAGTAAACCAGGGGGCCCGGTTTCAGCAGGGTTGCAGAGGGCACTTAGGTGTGATCTCATTGATGGCCGCCAAGAGCCGGTTATTCCAGTTCTTGACAAGCTGATCTAGTGATCCACCAAGGGGCGCAGGGTCCTGCAAGGCCTGATGAAATCCATCAGGATCCATCAGTCTTCGCGGGCAAGCCCAAATAGGCTCACCACTCAAACGGGGTGAGGGCGGGAAGTCACTCCTGGCTTTCAGAGTGTAGTGATCAGACCATGGCACTTCTACAAATGAGGACATGATCACATCTATACCCACACCGAAAATCAAATCCAGCGTGTGGCCTGCTTGGTGTGTGGGACCCAAAACAAACTGGGAGAGCCCTAATGTTGCCGTGGAAGACACCAGGTCCAGAGCCCGTGAGGAGGTGGCGGCATTAGCATGAACGTTGAAGTCCCCCAAAACCAGTAGGTTAGGGAACTCCAAGGCCCAGCCTGCCACCATATCCAACAGGCCTGACAGCGTGGCTGCTGGTGTGCTAGGTGGTCGGTACACCAGCCAGACAGCCAGTGTCCCACACTAGGCCAACACATTCAATGCCGGATATTGATGGTGATGGCAGAGCCCTGAAAGAGCAATCCTCCCGGATTAATGTAAAATGCATTTCAATTATAAAACCTAGAAATTATCAAAATAATGAAAATTGAAGGAAAGCTTTCCCCATTTAGACACTGCCCCGTCTAAGTTATGAGCCAAATCTAGGAAAAGGCACTTCATGCCACCTGAATGTTTTATTTTTAATAGGGATCTTCTAAGGAGCAGCTGTGGGGTGCAGGTGGTGCTGTGCGTTAAACCTAGGGCTTGCCGATCGGAAGGTCAGCAGTTCGAATCCCCATGACAGGGTGAGCTCCCATTGCTCGGTCCCAGCTCCTGCCAACCTAGCAGTTCGAAACCACGTCAAAGTGCAAGTGGATAAATAGGTACCGCTCCAGCAGGAAGGCTAAACAGCTTTTCTATGCACTGCTCTGGTTCGCCAGAAGTGGCTTAGTCATGCTGGCCACATGACCCAGAAGCTGTACGCCGGTTCCCTCGGCCAATAAAGCGAGATGAGTGCCACAACCCCAGAGTTGTCCGCAACTGGACCTAATGGTCAGGGGTCCCTTTACCTTTTTAAGGAGCAGCTAGAAATGAAAGAGTTCAAGGAGGAGTCAAGCATTGCTAGTCTCTCAGCTGAGATGATTGAGAGTACTTGCATTCCTGTCTTTCCCTCTTCTATAATCTAATGGATTATTAATTAATAATATTATTTATTGGGAAGTTTATAATGTTTGATGTTTTACTATGTTTTATTTGTACGATAAACTGCCCAGAGTGGCTGGGGAAACCCAGCCAGATGGGTGGGGTATGATGATGATGATGATCATTATGGTTGTTGCTAGAGGACAACTAATGGAGGAGCCTGATGCAACTGGATATTTTACTTTATTCCTAATATTGATTGATATTGATTGAATATCCATTGATATTCCCTGTTCGCAACAAGTGTACCTCTCAAAAACAGATGCTGCAAACAGCATTTGAGGGTAAGCTCATAAATATATAGTTTAAAGATATAAGCCGTAAAATAGTTTGTTGCAGGCCCACACTTATCCTCTATTATTTTGGGTGTCCGTTTCATGTTCTGCATCATTCCAAGTCAAAATATTCCTTGCCATGGTGAAGAGGAGCAGTTAAAATGACAGTTCTGAATATTCTTCAGCAAATCTACAGAGGTTCCTCCATTTTGACTTAATTATTGCCCTCCTGATTGATGATCAAAATGTCTGTAATTAATCCTGCTGCTTCTCAAATCCCTGGTGCAGTTTCAATGGCAGCTGGAAAAACTCAAAATAAAGCTTGTGGAAGATGTGATAAATAGAATCATGGTCATGTAAAAAGGTGTGGGGTACATTGAGAATACTGTTTCTAAGGGTAGAAGGAAGATATGCCCTTGTATGGAAGATGGTGGCTTTTGTTGTTTTTCTGCTGGCACTATTTACTCAAAAGATTTGTGAGGTCTACATGGAAAACTGCAGGGGTCAGTATATACATAAGCCACTTCATAAGTACCATCAGTCAGGAGATTATATCATTGGTGGCATTGTTTCTCATGGTGGCTTTGTCTCCAGTCCAAGAGCCTTCACTGAAGAATTTCCACCGGAATTATCTGAAGAGCTTGTGTAAGAACTTTTTGTTTTTACTTCTATTTTTTATGGCACTGGAGTCCTAGAATAGCAGCATCAGAACACCTGCTGGGGCTGCAAATCTATGTACTCTTATTTGGGAATAACTCCTTTCAAACTGAATGAGATCTATCTCAGACTAAATATGCATAGGGTTGTAGTGCTGAGGCAATTAAAAGAACACTGAAGGGGGGGGACCTATTGCTCCACAGGGAAGTGAATAATATGTTATTGGGAGGAGTATGGGGTAGTACCTCTGGTTGAGGACACCTCTTTTTCCTTCTACGTTAGTCTGTCCACCTTTGGTCCCCACCCAGCACTCAGCTCTCACCAGTCGCTTCTAGGATCTGTCAGCATGCAAGAGTAGCCACACCCTGGGAATGGCTTTGACTGGCCAACTAAACCAGGTATGGGGAGCTGATGAGTTCCAAACCCTCAGTTTCTTCCTCTGCATGTGAAGGCAGGCTTAGGTGGATTGAGAAAGCCCATATGCCTGAGGCTGAGTTGGGAGGAAGAAGGACATTCTCATACATTACACAGTGGCAGACATGTGTTTGTTGTGGAACGTGTGTGAGAGAGAAGGCATTTGCCAAGCTGCACCATGTTTTTCTTTTTCCAGATGATTCAATTCTGTGGGAACCAGATGTATTTAACCTTAACTGGTCTCCTTTTTTAACTCCCTTCCCAGTTCCCTTATTTCAAAATAAAATTTCTTCTTTTCTTTTTGAGGACTAATCAGAACACTTGGAGGAAGCACAGACCAGTATTACCCAAATGGAAACTCACTTATCATACTAAGAAGTTTCCTAATAAGCAGCTTGGTATCACAGTATTCCTCCCTTTTTCCTTCCATCCCATGATCACTGCAGCAATGTAACCTGCCTTCACTTTTCTTCCCCTACTCTGGCCTGACACCTTCCAAATCCAAGTTTATGATATGACTCTATAAATCCACTACTGGGGGCCGTGCTATGAGGGAATGTAAATACAGTATGGTGATGTGGAACTACAGATCCTACAACTGGGGGTGCATGGTGACATTCTTACACTTTTGTTATACAGATAGAAAGCTCAAAGTCTCAGTCCCCTGAAGGGTGGAATTGCTTGCAATGTTACAATTATAATCCAGTTGTTCTTGTTGATAATGATAATATACAGAACAAAATAATAAATAAACTCACAACACAGCAGAAAGGGAGATCCGTGTTATTTATTAGGGTCTTACAATCTTATTCCCTTACAATCTTATGCCCCTATACCAATGATAAAGCCCACTAAATTCAAAATAATTAACTTTGTGTTTTGATATAGATTGCAACTCTTGTTCTAGGGTGGTGCCTAAGGGTTACCAGCACATCCTGGCCTTGGCATTTGCAGTAAAGGAGATCAACGAAAACCCTCACATCTTACCCAACTACACCTTGGGCTTCCACATCTATGACAGCAACAACAATGCAAGGAAGACCTGTCATGTCACTATGCTACTTTTATCCACACTGGAGAAATTTGTCCCAAATTATATATGTGATATCCAGAATAATCTGACAGCTGTCATTGGGGGACTTGACACTGAAATCTCCCTTCATGTGGCAACTATTTTACATCTCTATAAGATTCCACAGGTAGGGCACTTCTGTGTGTTTGTGTGTATGGGGATCCAACACCATTTTCATACTTCCTTGGTCCTTCCAGATTTTATTTTGTTGGTTGGAATCAGAAATGGATGGAATAGGAGTAGTCAGATTCCTTCCTTCCTTCCTTCCTTCCTTCCTTCCTTCCTTCCTTCCTTCCTTCCATCCATCCTTCCTTCCTTCCTTTTCCAAGACTAAGAAATCCCTTGATATAGTTCATTTATAAATGAGGGAGGAAATTGGAATTGGGAACAAGGCAGCTTCTGATTTTCCTGTATTCATAGGTTTGTGCAGTGCTTTTTTCCTTAAAAAAGGTTTAGGGGTACTCTCATTTTCCTACTCATATTGAAATACTGCCCCTCACTGAGGCCACACTTAAATTTACAAAATGTTTAGGGGTATGCGTACCCCTGCGTACCCCTCCCCCCCCCCAGAAAAAGCACTGGGTTTGTGACAAATACAGCGTGTTCTCCCTAACAGAGAGCACGTGTTGCGGTTGGGGAAACAGGCCACCCTACAGTGACTCGGCAAATTGTTAGCAACCCAAGCACTAAAGGGTTAATTGGGTTGCTGGTTAATTGGTCCTCTTGGCCGTTTTGAACCGGATCACCCGCCCTCCCTCCCTTTTATCAGGGTGGTTTTGATTGCTTGACCTTGCTATGCCTGTCATGGGGTCGTTCGCCTTTGAGCGGGGGCCTGGTAGGAATTTTGCCATTTGGCTGATTGGCTGGTGCCATTTGGTTTTCGCCTACTGCGTAGCAAATCGTCACAACTTGTAAGGTTGGCGGTTAGGCATTGGTTAAATGGTGCTTGGAGGGGTAAGTGCCTACCCCTCCAAATGATGCGAATGGGAATTCCGTTAAAGGAAATCCAGGGGCTTGCCATTCTTTCGTCCTTGTCCCCGGAGTCGGACTTGGGCCGGGCAAGCCCCACCGGAACATGAGGGTGAGAGGTGTTAGTCTGATTCCCAGCTTCATTCTCACCCAATACTTGTTTCCCACGCTGGCTTCCGTCGGTGTCCGGAAGGCCAGCACTGTCCCTGAGGGCAAGGACAGATAGTCATAACCAATGCCTAAGCAACCACTCACGTATTTTGTATTTGAATAAAGTTGTGGCCAAAATTATGCCAAAAACCTTAAACAAAAATTGAAGTGTGAAGTGTGAGTTATTTGGGGGGTGGCTTGTGGGACTCAACACGCAACAGCCAATCACACATACTGTCTTTTTAGGGGTGGTTATTGAAAGGGTGTAATGCAGCAATGAAAGCATTTGCCAACAATTTATTTCTGTGACAAATCATATTGTTGACATAAGTGGAATCTTCCCATCTCCAGCCAAGGAAATCTTAGCAGCAAAATGAGAAGCCTTACAGAGATCTGAACACAGATTTCAATAACAAGCATAAGACCCATATTGAGATTAATCCCTGCTTTTAATAATTTCATTATTTGTACTCCACTCATCTGACTGGGTTGCTCCAGCCAGTTTTCATCTATTCCAATCAGCATTTCCAACCATAGCATTTATTTCTCCAATCTCTCCTTAGCTCACATATGGCCCTGCTCCAGTGATGAATGATCAAACACCAGGATTTTCCTTCTACCAGATGGCCCCCCAGGAACGCCACCAATTTGCAGGAATTCTCTCTTTGCTTCTGCATTTCAGATGGACATGGATCGGGGTCCTTGTGATGGATAACGACAATGGAGAAAGATTTGTGCACACTGTGCTCCCAGTGTTTACACAAAGTGGTATCTGCTTTGCCTTTCTAGAAAAAATTCCAAAAATGAGTTTTGACAGTGACACAGAGGGTATGATTCAACATGGGGCAAAGCTGCATGATGAAATAATGAGCAGCAAAGCTAACATAGTGCTGGTCTATGGAGAATCTTATTCAATGGTAGTTTTAAGATGGCTTCCATTTCTAAAAAACTTTGTGCCTGTGACAATGAATATACAAGGTAAGGTATGGATAACAACAGCCCAGATGGAGTTCACTTCATTTGTCCTTCAACGCAATTGGGAGTCAAGATTGTTCCATGGCACTATATCGTTTGGAATTCACTTAAATGATTTAAGAGGATTTCATCATTATGTTAAAAGCATAAATCCTTCTACCACAGATGGAGATGGTTTCCTCAGGGACTTCTGGCAACAAGCCTTTGGCTGTGGATTCCCAAATTCCATGGTTGGCAATGTGGTGGGGACTATATGCACTGGGAAAGAGAAGCTGGAGAGCCTTCCTGGGGGTTTTTTTGAAATGAGCGTGACTGGCCATGGCTATAGCATCTATAATGCTGTTTATGCTGTGGCCCATGCTTTGCATGTGTTGACCTCATCTAACTTCAGAGGAATGGTTCACAAAAGGAGACAGAAGGATTGGAACCAACAGTTATGGAAGGTAAGGGGTTGAAGATTCTCATCTTGCATAGCACCTTGGAATAATGTTACTTCCTCCCAGCATCTGGGGTTCCTCAGTTCTGTTTGTTTCCTGGCTTTACTACTTTCTGCATGGGTGTGAGAAAGAGGAAACTAGTGTTGGATTCATAAATGTATGACATATTGAGATGCTTTCAAATTTTGGCTAAACAATGAAAGAGGAATGAGTCAATGAGCTTATTCCAGCAGAAAATATCCATGGTGGGGGTGGGGCTGATGAATGAGCAGTCAATTGAGATGTGGCTCCAATCACAACTTGAAAGCAGTGGTGGCAGCCAGAGGCATCTGCATCATTCTCTTAGCAACCTCTAGTCCCCAAATGCTTTGTCAGAGCAAGTGATCCCACAACAATCTTGAGAGAGAGCAGACTGACAAAAATAACAAGCAAGCAGGATGTGTAGGATATAAAATATATTGGAAAATCCACTTCCACCCACACATGACTCAATCACCATCAACCATTGACTCTGGGCTCGGCTCACCATTAAATTAAATTTGAGGTTTAAAAGTTTCCTATGTGTGAGCATCTTTTCATAGAAACAAACTTCACCATTCCTGCATTAAATCTTTATCTGAAAGATAAAAATGCGGCCTTTCCTAAGCTCCTGCTTTTTTCAATCTAGCTCCATCACTTTTTGAGAAGTATCTCATTTAACAACACTGCAGGAGATGAGGTCTCCTTCAACCAGTATGGGGAGGTAATCACTGGCTTGGATATTATCAACTGGATTATTTCCTCCAACCAATCCTTTCATAGAGTGAGAGTTGGAAGGATGAACCCAAAGGCTTCTCCAGATCATGCATTTACCCTTGATGAAGATGCCATAACATGGCACAGCTGGTTTAACCAGGTAGGGTCCAAGGGTCTTTTATTTCAAAGGAGTTCCACTATTGAATAAGCACTGATTTATTGTCCAGATTTCTAAAACTGCTTTCATTTAACAATCATACACACCCATGAAAATCCGATTTTTGATTGAAATAATATTACTGTTTATGAATTGATATAAATAGGAAACCCCACAGATTTCTGCCCTGGCTGATGTGCCAGAAAGAATGAAGAAGTAATGTGGGTGGAAAGGCAACATAAATTGCAAAGGAAAAATTGAGAGAAGACAGGATCAAGTAGAAGAGGAAACAGAAGGAGCAGAAGAAGAGGAGAAAAGAGGAGCGATAGTGAAGAAGCTTGAGCAGGAAATTTTACACACATGAGTCTTACAGGAATGGCTGTCAGGGAAAGGTTACACAGCACACCTGGCCTCCCGACAGCAACGTTGCTGCATTACCAGGAGGGAGATAGGTAGGCACAATGCAGTGGAAGTTCAGTGCTGCACTGGCAGTGGGTATGCATTGGTCCATATGACTTTTAGACCATCTCTCTCCCTTCCACTAAATGGCAGTAGCACCACTGCCAGTACGACTGAAGTATGGCAGCCTTCACGGCCAACCACTCTTTCTGATTTTTATTGTACTTTTTTATTTTTCAGTTGTTAACTACATCTGTACACTACCCATGGAACTAATTTTTACTGCCAGTTTTTGTAATAGATGCATATTTTTACCCATATATTGGTTCTGTTCCATTTCCTCATAAGATGGGTGACACCTGGCTTGAGAGCAGTACATGTGAAAAGGATCTAGGAGTCTTGGTTGACCACAAACTTGACATGAGCCAACAGTGTGACGCGGCAGCTAAAAAAGCCAATGCAATTCGGGGCTGCATCAATAGGAGTATAGCATCTAGATCAAGGGAAGTAATAGTGCCACTGTATTCTGCTCTGGTCAGACCTCACCTGGAGTACTGTATCCAGTTCTGGGCACCACAGTTCAAGAAGGACACTGACAAACTGAAACGTGTCCAGAGGAGGGCAACCAAAATGGTCAAAGGCCTGGAAACAATGCCTTATGTGGAACGGCTAAGGGAGCTGGGCATGTTTAGCCTGGAGAAGAGGAGGTTAAGGGGTGATATGATAGCCATGTTCAAATATATAAAAGGATGTCATATAGAGGAGGGAGAAAGGTTGTTTTCTGCTGCTCCAGAGAAGCGGACGTGGAGCAATGGATCCAAACTACAAGAAAGAAGATTCCACCTAAACATTAGGAAGAACTTCCGACAGTAAGAGCTGTTCGACAGTGGAATTTGCTGCCAAGGAGTGTGGTGGAGTCTCCTTCTTTGGACGTCTTTAAGCAGAGGCTTGACAACCATATGTCAGGAGTGCTCTGATGGTGTTTCCTGCTTAGCAGGGGGTTGGACTCGATGGCCCTTGTGGTCTATTCCAACTCTATGATTCTATGAAATTAGTTTTTTATTGAAAAGAACACTCACAAAATACATATGTTAAGATTCATATTCAGAATATATATTAGAGGAGTGATATCCTCTTTTTCAGCAAGCAGAAAAACCACTGGGATGAAAGCAGAAAAGAGTACTGGAAATTCCTGGCTCCTCGCTAAATTTACAAAGCTATCAGGACAGGAAAGTAAGCAAAATTTTACAAATTGGGAGATCAAAATAAACATTGGTGAGGCAGAATAAAACGGAGTAGGATAGGGGGAATAAAAACTCTAATGCAGTTATCCTGAGTTATCTGAACAAAAAGCCCACCACATAAACTTTAAGGTAAGAGTTAACCTGACATTCATAAGAGCCTTTGTAAAAATGTAAATTGGTTCCAACAAAAAAGAATGACAAGTATCATGAATATTTTTATCAAATAATATAAAAATATATAGTTATATTATGCTTCCTTTCTGCTCTGTAATGTGTGAGCTCTGCCCAAACACTTCAGTATCAGTGAAAAGGAGGTATTATTGCCAGCTTTCAATGAACAGTAATATCTGCTATATCGTACCAGGCATTTTCTCCCTCTACAAACAAAAAGGACCAGAATCCAAAAGATTCCCTAATAATTTTTCTCTTTATTATAATTATGCTCTTTCATTTATGGATCAGACTCAGCCTCTTTCTGTCTGTACTGAGAGTTGCCAACCTGGATCTAGCAAGAAAGTGAAGGAAGGAGAGCCATTTTGTTGCTACGATTGTACTCCATGCCCAGAGGGGAAGATTTCAAGTATGGAAGGTAAGAAATACACATAGACGCCTGAATCCACTCTGCATTACTTGGACTCAGCTCCCATTGAAATAAATGCAAGACATGTACATATGCTTAAGTTAGTCTGGATCAAACTCAGAACAGCTGTTAATCAGAGGAATATGCACATAACTCAATAGGTTAATCTTTTAATGCTTAGAATGTTAATGAAAGGTTATGGAGACTTTTAATGCTGTTTGCCTAGAGAATGGCAATCTCTACCACATTTAGCATACCTATAACACCCTAAATAGAAGATCACACCATTTTCATTGCAGCATCCCTCTCTTCACTCTGATACTACTTTAGATTCATGTAACACTTAAGCAGTTATACTCAGCCCTGTAGACATTTTACAATATCAGCACTGACTGTATTAGTGGAATGGGCTTGTGAAAAGGGAGCAACTATGGCATGTTGTAGAAATAATGGCAATAAACATCTTTCCTTTTCCAGATATGAATGACTGTAATAAATGCTCAGATGAAAACTATCCTAGCAAGAGGCAAGATACATGTGTTCCCAAGGTTATAAGCTTCTTGTCTTATGCAGAACCTTTGGGCATCAGTTTAGCCTTCCTTGCTCTTTGCTTTGCTTTGATCACAGCACTGGTGCTGGGAATATTTCTAAAGAACCACAATACTCCCATCATCAAGGCCAGCAACCGGAACCTCACCTACACTCTCCTCATCTCCCTACAGCTCTGCTTCCTTTCCGCTTTATTGTTCATTGGCCAACCTGAGACCGTGACATGTCTCCTCCGACAAACTGCTTTTGGCATCATCTTCTCAGTGGCAGTTTCTTGTGTGCTGGCAAAGACCATCACTGTGGTTCTGGCTTTCATGGCCACCAAACCAGGTTCCAGGATGAGGAAGTGGGTGGGGAAAAGACTGGCCTCCTCCATTGTTCTTTCCTGCTCCCTTATTCAAACTTTCATATGTACTGTGTGGCTGGCAACCTCTCCTCCATTCCCAGATCTTGACATGCATTCACTGGCTGAAGAAATTATACTAGAATGTAACGAAGGCTCTGTGACAATGTTTTACTCTACCCTTAGCTATATGGGCTTCCTGGCAGCTGTGAGTTTCACAGTGGCTTTTCTTGCTAGGAAGTTACCTGACAGTTTCAATGAAGCCAAGTTTATAACTTTTAGCATGTTGGTCTTTTGTAGTGTTTGGCTGTCCTTTATTCCCTCCTACCTGAGCACCAAGGGGAAATACATGGTGGCTGTGGAGATCTTCTCTATCTTAGCCTCCAGCTCTGGTCTGCTGTGTTGCATCTTTGCCCCCAAATGCTACATTATTCTGTTGCAGCCTCAACTGAACAACAGGGAACAGCTAATAAGAAGAAAAGAATGAAATTTTTATTGTGAGTTATTTGTTATGATATATTAGTGTATGTTTATCTTAGTTTTTTGTAGTGTTTATCTTTTTTCCAATTTACTTGAGCATGAAAGGGAAATATATGGGAACTGAGGGGATCTTCTGCATTTTAGCCTCTAGTGCTGGATTGTAAGGTTGCATTCCCCCCATCCCCAATACCCGATTCCTTTTTTCAATCAAGCATGTGTATTCTGTGGCTAATACCTTCTCTCCCATTCACTGACCAAAGAAATCATACTAGAACATAACAAGGGGTCTTTGTCTATGTTTTACTCTGCTCTTGGCTACATGGCTTTTTTTGCCAGGAAGTTACCTGACAGCTTTACTGAAGTCAATATGATCACTTACAGCATGTTGATCCATTGCAGTGTTTGGTTGTAGACCCAAGCTGTTAGGAGTCCAGGTTCCCAGATTGATAACATAGTAAACATATATAATTAAAAAGGAGAATTAAGTGCAAAAACAAGCAATTAGCTCTGGACTGCTCTAGCCAAGCATCCGGCATCACCACTAAATTGACCCTTCTAAGGAGTCCTTCCTACGTCTACAGAAGATATTGAACCTGTGACCCTTAGATTTCTTGTTTTGTTTCCTGTCTAGTAGCCTTCCTATTCGTCTATGTCTCGGGCTCCTTGGGTCATCTGCAGCCCCGTCATGTGACAAAAGGCTGTCTCTCTCACTTTTCATGCCTGTTTGTGCTTCCTGAGAGCTTTGGCTTGGTTCCAGCCTGCTCTCAGCTACTACCTTATCAGTCTGCCTTTCAAGGTCATGAGGAGGCAAAGCCTGCAGCTGTTGGTTCTCTTCTGCCTGAGTAAAATCCAAGCCTCTCTGATCCTGTCTGCTTTCTGCAGCCGGCTGCAAACCTACACTGGGAGCTGGCGTATTCATGACACAATCACAGTGTTGGGGGTGAGCTGATAAGTGGTGGACAAACTGACACAACAACTTTCTGAGATTGAAAATTACCACAACTTTATTGATTAGAGATGTAGGTAGGCTTTGGTTTAGGCATTGGGTGTGCATCCTGATATAATAATAATAATAATAATAATAATAATAATAATAATAATAATAATTTATTATTTATACCCCGCCTATCTGGCTGGGTTTTCCCAGCCACTCTAGGCGGCCTCCAACCAAATATTAAAAACAACACAGCATCAGGCATTAAAAACTTCCCTAAACAGGGCTGCCTTCAGTTGTCTTTTAAAAGTAAAATAGTTTATTGCCTTGACATCTGCTGGGAGGGTGTTCCACAGGGCAGGCGCCACTACTGAGAAGGCCCTCTCTCTGGTTCCCTGTAACCTCACTTCTCACAGGGAGGGAACCACCAGAAGGCCCTCGACGCTGGAACTCAGGCTGGATGATGGGGGTGGAGACGCTCGTTCAGGTATATGGGTCCGAGGCCGTTTAGGGCTTTAAAGGTCAGCATCAACACTTTGAATTGTGCTCGGAAACGTACTGGGAGCCAATGAAGATCTTTCAGGACCAGTGTTATATGGTCTCGGCGGCCACTCCCAGTCACCAGTCTATCTGCCATATTCCGAATTAATTGCAGTTTTCAAGTCACCTTCAAAGGTAGCCCCACATAGAGCGCATTGCAGTAGTCCAAGCGGGAGATAACTAGAGCATGTGCCCCTCTGGCAAGACAATCTGCGGGCAGGTAGGGTCTCAGCCTTCATACCAGATGGAGCTGGTAAACAGCTGCCCTGGACACAGAATTAACCTGCGCCTCCATGGACAGCTATGAGTCCAAAATGACTCCCTGGCTGCGCACCTAGTCCTTCAGGGGCACAGTTACCCCATACAGGATCAGGGAGTCCTCCTTACCAGCCCGCCCCCTGTCCCACAAGAACAGTACTTCTGTCTTGTCAGGATTCAACCTCAATCCGTTAGCTGCCTCCAGACACTCACACAGGACTTTCACTGGTTCTGATTTAAAAGAGAGGTAGCTCTGGGTATCATCCACATATTGATGAACACCCAACCCAAACCCCCTGATGATCTCTCCCAGCGGCTGCATGTAGATGTTGAAAAGCATGGGGGAGAGGACGCAACCCTGAGGCACCCCACAAGTGAGAGCCCAGGGTTCTGAACACTCATCCCCCACCACCACTTTCTGGACACAGCCCAGGAGAAAGGAGCAGAACCACTGTATAACAGTGCCGCCAGCTCCCAGCCCCTCAAGACGGTCCAGAAGGATGTTATGCTTGATTGTATCAAAAGCCACTGAGATCCAGCAGAACTAGGAAACTGTTCTCACCTTTGTCCCTAGCCTGGTGGAGATCATCAACCAGCACGACCAAGGCAGTTTCAGTCCCATGGTGAGGCCTGAATCCCAATTGGGATCACATAGGGACACTGCAGTCTAGGGATCTTGGTCACACATAACATCTGAAAGCCATGGTGGCAGCTCCTAAGCAAGAAATGTGCCCTGTGAAATCATTGGCATTCAAACCACAAGCTAATATTGCCTTTTTGAGGACAGCTGTGCATTGGCTATGGGAATGTCAGGGACTGGGTGGAGGCAGAGGAATGGTGGAGACTGCCTCCCCATCCTGACCCTTCCAGGGAAGAGGAAGACAGTATAGATTTACAACAAGGGTTTGGGGGAGGTGACAACCCAGAGGCAGATGAGGGGGGAAGATGGGAAATAATGGGAAAGCCGGAGCAGCAGCTGGCTGGCATATTGACATTAGAAAGCATTCCAGACCCACCCACCATCTCCCAGAACCCGGCAAGCCTTAAAAGTAGGAGAGCAAAGAGCTCAAAGACAGAGGGCACTTAGCAGTACGAGGAGGTGATGATGATGATGAATGAGGAAGTGGGAGAGACAGAGGGTGGAGATTCACTTGGGACAACATTATCCAAGAGGCTGGGTTCTATAGCCTCTCTGTGTAAAGTTTGAAATAAAAAAGGACTGTAAGAAACTTTCTCTTGACTTTATACTTTCTGGGTAACCAGGAGCCGATGATAGCATCCTGACAGGGACAAGAATGATTTCTCGGCCAGCTTCTTGAAGGAGTCCAACGAGAGCTGGCAGTTCTCAGACCCAGCAGGAATAATAATTAAAACGTAATCTCAGTCATGAATGACCTGATGTAGCCCTGTTCTGTGTTTCATTGTCCATTACAAAAAGGTGCTGAATGTTTTGAATGCTGCAGAGACTTCCGGGGTGGCGCCATCGGCAATGGCAGACTCCCTCTGAACCGGAGGGACCAGCTCCACGCAAAATGGGTCTTTTCCGCTGCGGCAAAGCAGGGACACTTTCAGAAATCACAGGCGGATGAAGCCTGTGACCGTGGGACTCGGCAGGCACCTTTAGCACCCCCCAACCCGCAAAGGAACCCACTAACGGGCTCCGAAGTGAAGAGGGGGGAGTGGCGCAGTGCTGTGAGTCAACTGCTATTTCCGAGGAGCGAAGCCGCACAGCCGTTGCCGGAGAGCACTGCCTTTTTCCTGGGAAAATTTGGCATCTAAAGTATCGCCCGTTGAGTACTCAAACATTGAACAATTGGACTTCAAATAAGAACTGGCAATTAGAAAGGAATTGGACTTAAAATTTACCTTAATTAGGCACTGAAACGGGAAGGTCTAAACAGGAAGTCAGCCTTCCGTTTCCTTGTAGTCAGAAGAAAGCAAAGACAACATAAACTAGAGCTTTGAAAATTACTTTTAAAGGATTGGTTTTTCACCATTTAAAATCGTTGAACCCCCCTTCGGTAGCAGGAGAAGAAGGGGGATCTTTTTTTTTGGACTGTTTAAACCTGCAGAAGTGAGTTTAAAGTAAAGTAACTTTCCACCGCCCCGACCCTGGAGCGGGGTGTCAGAATTGACGTTTTGAAGCTCATTGACCAGAGACAAATGTTTCTTGACAGATAGTTAAAAGAAGAGTAACATTGTGATTCCATTGTTTCTTTTCGCATTTTAAAGGAACTAATATTGACAAAATATCTAAAAAGAACAAATCTTGTTGCTATTGTTCGTAAAAGAAAGAACAACCAGAATTTCCTCCCCTAGAGGGGAACTGTGAAATTGTAACCAATTCTAGGGAGCTTGCAGCTGCCACAGATTACAACCGTGGGAAAAGGACTTGTGACCTTGCAGGACAATGCTATCAGAAGCACTGTTGGGTGCTTTCTCCAAAATAAATGCCCTATTGGACCAGTTAAGTCAGAAGACGGATTTGATGACTAATGAGGCCAGAACATTTGAACAGGTAGTGGGAAATTATATGGAGCCCACCCAGGAACTTAAACAGGAGTGTGTCCTGACAGAGCAGATGAGAGAAGAGGATGTTGCAGAATCTTGGGCGCCAGAGATGGAGGGACTTTTGGCCCAGCAGGAAGATGAGCCTTTGGATTTGACAAATGAATTTGGAAAAAACCAGATTTGAAAAGACAAAGTTTGGATTGATTTGGAAATGGGGGGTTGGACTGACCCCCCTATGCAGGGATGTTTGGACTTTCTGAGTCTGGCAATGGGAGGTCAGAGGTTTAGAGTTGTTGGGACTTCCAATTTTGGAGGGAATTTGAAACATGTTTTAAAATACTACATGGAGTCTAGTCTGGACTATGAGAAAGGGGCTGATTTGTCAAAAAGGGTCAAAAACACTAGCAAGCTGGAGTTCCCACGAGTGAAAGGAAAATATGAAGAAGAGCTGCGGAAGGGACATGGAAGAGATTTGAAGGCCTCGGACATAAGATCACCAGGTTAATGTGCCAGACTAATGGGATAAAAAGGACTGACAATCCCGGGACTGGGGGGAGGGGATGCTGGAAAAAGATTGGATTGTTCCCCCCCCCTCTTTTTTATCATTAGAAATGTTTTATGAACGTTGGAAAAATGTTGAAATGAAATTACTTGGCTCTTGTAAAAATGTTTAAAGAATTAGGTAAAAAGGTAATGGTTATGAGAAGCTGGTAAAAATAAGATTTAAGTCTTAAGTTTTAAGGTTTTTTATAAGATAAGATGAAAATAGAGTAAGGTAATGTAATGACAGAATATTATGAATTATGGAAAGGATTTGCTGTGACAATTATTAATCAAGATACAAGAGATGGGAGGAGGAGGAGGTCATGGAAAGAAGGTAATGAAAGTGGAGAATTTGAAAATGATGGTTTTATTTTTTCTTTTTCTTTTTCTGTTTTTGTCTCTTTTTTGTAATTTTGTTTTTTTTTCTTTGTAATTTTAAAAAATTCTTTTTTCAATAAATATCATTTTTTTAAAAAAAATGAATGTTTTGAATGCTGCAAATGCGGTGGAGCAACCAACAAGCATGGCTTTGTTGAAGAACTAATTGTCCTGAAACTTGAAACACAATAAATGAAAATCCTTTGAATGTATGGGGAGCAGGCAAAAGGTGGTTTCAATATCGCACTCTGCCATGAGGGCACCCAACCTACACTTTCTGATCAATTTTACTTCATGGTCCATGGCTGGGTATCCAACGAAACATAGTTCGGGTGCTAAACCTCAGTTACTGGATCTTTCCTTTTTCTTGAATATTGAATCTAGTGTCCATTTCTTGTTGTGGTACATTCCAAATCCCACTCGCCCTTCCAATCTATCTATCTGAGAAAGGTTCTGATCAGAATATGCAACAAATAACTTCTCTCAATTTCCCAACTTTAGCTTACTGTATCAAGGAGAGAATGGGTTCTTTTTGGTTTGAGGGCCTTCCTCTTTATACTAACAGTTTACAAAGTAACTTTCGTTACAAGTATTTTGTATTTTTAATTAAAAGTTAATGGTTGTCTTTAAGCTCACTGACTATATTTTGTTAAAGCTAAATGTGCTTTAGATGTTGAAATTTGTAAAAGTGCTGAGTTAAGAAATACAGAATTAAATGGAGCTTTCTCTCAAACAACTATTACATGCACAGACTAGAGGTCCTGCCTCATGGCTTCTTCGGAGATGTGAACTGAGGCTCCCATGGCCTGATTCCAAGATGCTACATACACCATTTTACATTTTGGAGTCTCCTTTGGCTACAGGAGCTGTTAGGATGAATTCCAAACTTCACCATTTCCCTCTCCACCACTGTTCCCATATAATTAACGAAGGAGAATTTAAAATGAGAGTTGTAAATATTCTCCAGCAATCCTACAGGGAACCCAGCATTTTGTCTTTCTAATTACCTTACCTACAGATCAAAAGGTCTGTAATTAATTCTGCTGCTACTCAAACCCCTGGTGAAGCTTCAGTGGCCACTGGAAAAACTCAAAGCAAAGCTTGCAGATGGTCTGATAAATATAGACATGATTATGATCCTCAATATTCAAGATTTCAGCCTCTCATGAAACTATCGTACCTTTCAGGTTAGACAGTTTTAATATCTTGATAGTTCTGTAGAAGAGATTAAATGAATCTGTGGATAGATAGAATATGTGCCCTTGTATGCAAGATGTTGGTTGTCTTGCTGCTGGCACTATTTACTCCAAAGGTATGTCAGCTCCACATAGCAAATTGCAAGGTTCCATATATACACCAGCCACTTCATAAGTACCATCGATCAGGAGATTTTATCATTGGTGGCATTGCTTCTCATGGTGGCTTTGTCTCCAATCCAGGAACCTTCACTGAACAAGCCCCACCAGAATTATCTGAAGAGCTTGTGTAAGAATGTTTTGTTCCCCCTTCTATTTATTATGTCGCTGGAGTGGTCAGTCCTAGAACAGCAGCCTAAGAACACTTGCTGGGGCTACAACCCTATACACACGTACTTGAGAATACCTTCCTTCAAATTCAATAAGATCTATCTCTGTCTGCATGTGAAGAGCTTGTGTAAGAACCAGCGGCGTAGCGTGGGTTATCAGCACCCGGGGCAAGGCAAGTAATTTGCGCCCCCTAACCCGGGGCAAGGCAATTAATTTGCGCCCGCCGCCCCCTAACCCGGGGCAAGGCAAGTACAGTAATTTACCCTCCCAAGCAGCAGCAGCGAGGCTTCTCTTTCCCCCGCGCTCTCCTGGAGCTGCCTCTTTTCATTCCTTACAGCAGCGTTTCCTGGCTGCTCCCCCCCCCCACTTCCCCTCTCTCTCCTCCTCGCTCTGCTTGCCTTGCCCTGCCTGAGGGTGCCCTGAGGAGACTCCGCTCTCCTTTTTGACCAGGCGAGGTGGAAAAGTCTCTTCCCGCCCCCTCGCCAGACTCCCTGCTCGGCTCGGCTCACTACCCAGGCGGCCAGTGGAGAGAGAGCCGCAATTACCATAAAGCTCCTCTCCCTCCGCTTCGCCAAGCTGTCAAAGCCCCGGCAGCAGCGGCAAAGGCAGCAGCAGGCGCAGCCAGACCCCCGCCAGCCAGCCAGCCCGCCCGCCCGCCCGCCCGCCCGGCTTCCTCTCCTTTTTTTGCCCGCGGCAGAAGGCTTCGCTCTCCCCCTTCCGCGACCTCCTCGCCAAGCCGTGGATTTTAGTAGGGGCAGAGAGCTGCTAGTGCGAGCGCGCCCCCTGCCCATGTTGCGCCCGGTGCGGCTGGCACCCCTGGCACCCCCCACGCTACGCCACTGGTAAGAACTAGTTTTGTGTCTGTTTTTATTTTCATTTAATATTTCCATTTAGTTAAAAGAAATATCTCTGCAGAAGAAGAAGATCACACAACAAAGGAATCTCCAAAGGGAAATGCAAAAGGTCTCTCTCTCTCTCTCTCTCTCTCTCTCTCTCTCTGTGTGTGTGTGTGTGTGTGTGTGTGTGTAGGAAGGATTTATTTGTTTAAGCACACAATCTTTGTTCTCTTCCTTTTGGTTCTTTCTCACTACTTTATTGTGCCACATTCCTCCTTGTTTTTTACTCATCTTGTGCCCCCTTTTCTGTTTCTATTCTGGCACCACTCATTTTGTTCAACAGTTTCCATAGACCATCCTCACAGTACGTAGGAGACCTCATTCCAGTAACATTACCCTGATAAGACAAATTGACTGAGAAATTGCTCTCACTAACCTTAACAAACAGCAGCTTCCATGATTCTTTGTGGAAGCCAAGCCTGTTTAAAGTGGTATCATATTGCTATAGAAGTATGGTTATATAATGTGCTTCCGTGGGCTGAGCAGAAAGTTATGCTGCCTAATAATTTTATTTATGCTACCTTGCTTGGTGGTAAAAACTGTACTGTAGTAAATAATGTACTGGTTTAAATACATAGTCTTGTGCTTGAAATAGCTCCTTTATTCTGTGCATTTTGACAAAGTGTCTTTAAAAAGGAATCTCACTGAGAATGTATAGCATATGGTGTGTTCTGGAGTTGGCATTGTGTAGTTCTTTTTTCCCCTTATGCTAAAGACTGCCTAAATCTAAAGATTTAAGCTAAAGACTGCCTCAGAATAGATAGGACCTAAATGTGATTACTGTAAATAGATTTAGAGCATTGTTGTCTTTCAGCAAAAAGCAGAAGAGAAAGAAAACCCCACTGCACTGTGGTAGTGGGTATATTTGGGGGGGGGGCAGCTTAATCCAATGTAACAATGCGTGGGATTTCAGCCTTACAAATCTGTATTTATAAATATTGTTAGAACTGTGAGATATTCTTCTGATCAGGAATGCAACTCTTGTTCCAGCGTGGTGCCTAAGGGTTACCAGCATATCCTGGCCTTAGCATTTGCAGTCAAGGAGATCAATGAAAACCCTCACATCTTACCAAATCTCACCTTGGGCTTCCACATCTATGACAGCTATGTCACTGCAATTAAGACGTATCATGCCACAATGCTACTTTTATCTACACTGGAGAAATTTCTCCCCAACTATATATGTGATACACAGAATAATCTGACAGCTGTCATTGGGGGTCTTGACTCCCAGATCTCCCTTCATGTGGCAACTATCTTGGATATTTATAAGATTCCACAGGTAGGACACCTATGCCTGTTTCTGAGTGGAATATGAAAATTCAGTAAGGCAGTCATACTTTTTCTTTATTTCTTCCAGCTTCTTTTATGCTGTTTAGAAACATAAATGGGAACACTGGGATTATCATAACAATTATTCTTTTCTTTCTTTCTTTTGCATGTATTATGCACACTGAGAGCAGTTCATTAACAGCTGAAAAACAAAAAACCTATAACTGGAACATGATTTCCCTAGATTAGAACTAAATTTGAAAATAGATAGCATCCTTTTCTGAATCACCAATCCTGTTATGAACTGCCCATCTGTAGGCATAAAGTGAGAACCGACTTTATAAAATAGATCCTGATTTTCTCTGAAGCAACACCAGTTGAAAAACTAATTAAGTTGATTTTAACTGAGGGGGAATTAGATGCTATGCCAGTCATGCAATTAAAAATACTGTGATTAGCTGATGGAGATTGAGCTCCTTATGTGAATGGAAATACTTTGTATATCCCATTGCTCTGTAATTCAGGATTCATCAGAACTGACTCTGCTGGATCTTTCATCATTGCTGACTCAGGTAGTACAGTTTAGATATGAAATGCTTCCTGATGCTAAAGATGCACTATTTATATGGATGTTCAAATGGACATGTCAACTGCATTTCACAATGCATAACACTGCTATATAAATGGATGGTGTTTCTTCTCTCTTTCCAACACACCTCTCTTTAGCTCATATATGGCCCGGCTCCAGTGATGAATGATAAAACACCAGGACTTCC
Source organism: Podarcis liolepis (assembly GCF_965112155.1). Taxonomy (NCBI): domain Eukaryota; kingdom Metazoa; phylum Chordata; class Lepidosauria; order Squamata; family Lacertidae; genus Podarcis; species Podarcis liolepis. Next base: position 22,986,256 of record NC_139573.1, on the reverse strand, counting down.
TTTCTACCAGATGGCCCCCCAAGAAGGCCACCAGTTTGCAGGGATGCTTTCTTTGCTTCTGCATTTCAGGTGGACGTGGATTGGGGTCGCTGTGGTTGACAATGACAGTGGAGAAAGATTTCTACAAAATGTGCTCCCACTCTTTTCAAACAGAGGTATTTGTTTTGCCTTTCAAGAAAGAATCCCCAGATTTACTTTTCTCACTGAAGGACTCGCTCTGATGCAACAGGGAGCAAATATACATGATAGAATGATGGGTAGCAAAGCCAATGTTGTGGTGGTCTATGGAGAAGTTTCTACCACTGTATTTTTTAGATGGCTCCCATATCTATCAATGCTTGGGAGCACGAAAACAAAAACAAAAGGTAAAGTATGGATATCAACAGCCCAATTTGAGTTCATTTCATTGGCCTTTCAACGAGATTGGGATGCAGAAATATTCAATGGTGGTATATCCATCAGAATTCACTCCAATGATCTACCACGATTTCATCAATATGTTGAGGGCAGAAACCCTTTCAATGCAGAAGGTGATGATTTCATCTGGGATTTCTGGCAACAAGCCTTTGGCTGTGTATTCCCACATCGCATTCTGGGTGATGCCAAGGGGGATATCTGCACTGGGAAAGAGAGAGTGGAGAATCTTCCTGCATCTCTCTTTGAAATGACAGTGCAAGGTCTAAGCTACAGCATCTACAATGCTGTCCACACTGTTGCCCATGCATTGCATGCCATGTTCTTGCAAAGACTCAGATACCCAGGAATGGTGGATGGAAGGAGAGAGAAGCTTCAGAAGCAGCAGTTCTGGCAGGTAAGGGGCAATAAATCATTAGCTTGCATGAGACTACAGTGGTACCTCACTCTATGAACTGAATTCATCCCAGAAGTCCGTTCTTAAACCAAAGTGTTCTTAAACCGAGGCACGCTTTCCCTACTGAGGCCTCCCGCCACTGGTGCCCTTCCACCATTCAGCTTCCGTTTGTCTTCTGAGGCAGAGTTTGCTAGCTGGAATACCTACTTCCGGTTTTGCAGAGTTCATTGACCAAATAGTTTGTGAACAAGACTGTTCGTAGAGCGAGGTATCACTGTATATAGTGAGTGTTCAAGTTCTTTAAGAAATATTTCCTCCTCCCTGCCTTCCCTGGTGATCTGTGCAGCATCCCTGTCTGCAATCTTTGCAGGATGAATCTTCCTTCAATCTGTTACTTCCAATCTGTTCAGGTATGCTGATGATCCAGCAGACTCTCATCCTTTTATTCCACATACATACACTCTCCATGCACAAAAGCACAGAAAGACATTTATTTACTCCTAGATTAGTAACCTATTCACACATACACCCATTCATTTCTTTTCTCACTATCACCCCAATTCACAGTTATTACGGTATATCATTCCTTGGCTGCAATATGAGGCTCTTTTCAAGAACTAATGGGGCATGCAGAACTTTTGGTGGCTTGGGGGGGAGTTTAGAAGCATTAGCACTTCCCTCTCTACCTAAAACCTATCTAAAACATCCCCCATATTAATACCAATAGGATTCCAAAATACACACATCTAGGCCTTCATGCAGTGCTAATAGGGAGTGGAGAAAAGGGGAAATTGCAAGCCATCCATGAGCCCCAAATAGGCTACCTGCATGTTTCAGGCAGTGGGACTCCCCTCTCTGCTCTAGATCTCTTTTTGAAACATTCAGATCCACCCTTTTCTAAATGCTTGCTTTCTCTTTTTTTCTATCTAGCTCCATCATTTTCTGAGAGCTGTCTCGTTCAACAACAGTGCTGGAGACATGGTGTCCTTCAATCAGAATGGGGAAGTAATATCTAGTCTGGACATTATCAACTGGGTTATTTCCTCCAACCAGTCCTTTCATAGGGTAAAAGTTGGGAGAATGGATCCTGAGGCTCCTCCAGACCAAGCCTTCACCCTTCATGAAGATGCCATAATATGGCACAAATGGTTTAATCAGGTAGAGTCACATTGTTAGCTAATTCAAAAGAAATTCATTCTAAAACAAGCAATGATTATTTGTCTTGATGTCTAAGATAAAGTACACTTGAGGATCAGGGGGAAAAACCTTATGAAAAAATCTCAATTATTTGCCCGATGTAAATTGATGTATTTGTCCAGGATGTGTGTGTTTATCGCTCTCTTCCCAAATGCAATGCAATGTTGTGTGACCCCTAAAACTATCTATGATATCTGCTATGTATTCTTTGTCTTAACACAGACAAGAATGCACTCAATGCAGAGCTGAACCTGATTCCAAACTCATCATTCTCATGAATATCATGCTTCTGCTTCATTTACGGATTAGGCTCAGCCTCTTTCTGTCTGTACTGAGAATTGTCACGCAGGATCAAGGAAGAAAGTGAAGGAAGGAGAACCGTTTTGCTGCTATGATTGCATCCCATGCCCAGAGGGAAAGATTTCAATCCAGGAAGGTAAGAGATATTTACCTTAAGTATAATTTGGATCCAGATGCAGTACTTCTATTGAGTTCCCTTTAACAGGAATGGGACAAATTAAGCCATGACTAACTTGTCCACTTGCTTTCAAAGTGACCAAGTGATACACAGGACACTTCCATACAATCACTTCATAGAGCCTTCATCCTGATTTGTGTGCACAATGTTTACAAGGAGTTTGTTCAATTAAAAGCTGAATGTGCTAGACAAAAGTAGATGTTTATTGTGTACTCATTCTACTGGCAGTCTGGATGCACCATATATATTCAGTACATATATGCATATATTCATACATATTAATTCAGTACATCATCCTTTTCCTTGAGATCTCTCCCACTTCACCATAATTCAGTACAGGGTTTATTTTGCCTCACCAGGTATTATTGCTCTTTCACAAATATGGGATGTCTTTAGCATGCCTTTCTGTTCATATCTGCCATAGCACCTTGGAGCATGTCATCTTACGCAATGAAATTTAATTTTTGTGAATTTCTTCAGTAAAAATAAGTTTAAAGAAGTTTAATTTTACCTTCTCAAAATGTCAGGTAAAGCTAAATAATAATAATAAATATAATATTAATATATAATATAACTGGAAGTAATTGTCAGTCACTTTTAATGACGTCATGCATCTTTACACTTATTTTACTTACCATGCAAAACTGTACAGTGGTACCTCTGGTTATGTACTTAATTCATTCCAGAGGTCCGTTCTTAACCTGAAACTGTTCTTAACCTGAAGCACCACTTTAGCTAATGGGGCCTCCCACTGCTGCTCCGCCGCCGCCGCGTGATTTCTGTTCTCATCCTGAAGCAAAGTTCTTAACCCAAGGTACTATTTCTGGGTTAGTGGTGTCTGTAACATGAAGCGTAGGTAACATGAAGCATATGTAACCCGAGGTACCACTGTATCTTAACCAAAACATCTTTTAACTTCCGAAGTCATACTCCAAATTTTGAGCACCACTCATATTTGGAATTCAGCACACTATGTAATACAACATTGATGCTCTTAGAGCACAAGATGTGGTACCATGTAGCTCTCTACCAATTAGGCCACCAACTACCACAATTACATAGGATCACAAAGCGCAGAATGTATGTTCTGACTTGAAGAGATCCTTATGTTGTGGGTGAACAAAAAATAAAATAAAGCATGTTGATGTGATTGATAGATTATGTATGAGCTGGGGACTGTACCGTTCTTTCTTTTTCCCCAGATATGAATGACTGTGATAAATGCTCAGACAAAGACTATCCAAGCAAGAACCAAGATGCATGTATTCCCAAGGATATAAGCTTCTTGTCTTATGAAGAACCTTTGGGTATCAGTTTAGTCTGCTTTTCGCTTTCATTTGCTCTGATCACAGCTCTGGTGCTGGGTACATTTGTGAAGCACCATGACACTCCCATAGTCATTGCAAACAACAGGAACCTCACCTACACTCTCCTCATTTCTCTCCTGCTCTGCTTCCTTTGTGCACTGCTCTTCCTGGGCCAGCCAGAGAAGCTGACATGTCTCCTCCGACAAACCACTTTTGGCATCATCTTCTCAGTGGCTGTTTCTTGTGTATTGGCAAAAACCATCACTGTGGTTCTGGCTTTCATGGCCACCAAACCTGGATCCAGGATGAGGAGATGGGTGGGGAAGGGACTGGCCAACACCATTGTCCTTTCCTGCTCCTTTGTTCAGGCAGGTATTTCTATTGTGTGGCTAGCAACCTTTCCCCCATTTCCAGATGCAGACAGTTACTCAGTGGCTAAAGAAATTATACTAGAATGCAATGAAGGGTCTGTGGTGATGTTTTACGTTGTTCTGAGCTATATGGGCTTCCTGGCAATTATTAGTTTCATTGTAGCTTTCCTTGCCAGGAAATTACCTGACAGTTTCAATGAAGCCAAGTTCATCAGTTTCAGCATGTTGGTCTTTTGCAGTGTTTGGCTATCCTTTATTCCATCCTACCTGAGCACCAAGGGAAAATACATGGTTGCTGTGGAGATCTTCTCTATCTTAGCCTCTGGTGCTGGACTGCTGGGTTGCATCTTTTCCCCAAAATGTTATATTATTGTGTTCAGGCCGCAGCTGAACAAGAGGGAGCAGCTAATAAGGAAGTAAAAAGGAAGGAAGGAAGGAAGGAAGGAAGGAAGGAATCGGGCCTTTGCTCAGCTACAACTACAATTTTCAAATCTATGTGGATGCAACTGATTCCTACCCAGTCCATACTCTCTTCCTTTATCTATAAGAATAAAAACCATTTTCAAAAAATATGTTAAACACAGCAATTAAACAGGACTTTCTATAATAATTTGTTTTATTATATTAACCCCATTATATGAGATGCCTATGAAATATAATTTTCACTAAGGTTCAATTATCTATTTTTAAGATAATCTTTAGGTGATATTATACTCTGGTAATTTTACCATCTATTAACTCCAATCTGAACCCAAAATCTATTCCATTCCAATACAGGGTCCATTCATTTCCTTTCAGTACTATTGTTTGTTTTTCTCTTGTGTGTTATTGAAATATATGTTCTTGCTTAAATAAACACATTTTTAAAAAAATGCAATGCCCCAGAGAAGGAAGTGAATTTATTTCAGTGACATTGCTTCTTATGTGCCTTCCTCTCTATTCCTATAAACTTCACTAAAGAAGCCCCACTGGAATTACCTGAATAACTTGTGTAAGAACGTGCCCCATTCTATCTATTATATCACTGGAGTGATCAGTCCTAGAATAGCAGCCTAATTACACCTGAAGAGCTGCAAACCTATACACACTTATTTGAAAATATATTCCCTTGAATTCAATAAGATCCATCTCTGTCTGAAAATGCACAGAATTGTGATGTCAAGGCAATTGAAAAAATACTGAACTAAAAACTCCACAGGGAAATGAATAATTTTATTGGGAAGCATATGGGGTGTTAGGGGAGGGGGTGTACCTCTGGTCAGGGCACCTTCTGGCATAGTTTATCCACCTTTCTTTTCAGTTCAGCAACTTTCACTGAAGAACCCCTATCTGCATTGCCTGAAGAGCTTGTGTAAGAACTTCTTTTCTATCTGTTTCATTTAATATTTCCATTTAGTTAAAAGGGATATATCTGAGTAGAGAAGAGCAAAGAGTGTGCTCTTCTTCACACAGGCTGCAGAAGCAGTTAACATAACCAAAGGAATCTCCACATAGATATTCAATAATTTTTCTTTTTAAGTATTTGTTTATTTATGCACACAATCTTTGTTCTCTTCCTATCGATTCTTTCTCTCACTACTTTCCTTTTTATACCAAGTTCCTCTTTGTTTTTTTAATCATCTTCTAACCCCTTTCTCTTTCCCTTCTGGCTTATCTGGTTTCGTTGTTCAGCAGTTTTCATAGACCCCATTCCCCTAACAGCTACAATTTTCCCATAGAATAGAATAGAATAGAATAGAATAGAATAGAATAGAATAGAATAGAATCATAGAGTTGGAAGAGGCCACAAGGGCCATCGAGTCCAACCCCCTGCCAAGCAGGAAACACCATCAGAGCACTCCTGGCATATGGTTGTCAAGCCTCTGCTTAAAGACCTCCATAGATGGAGACTCCACCACACTCCTTGGCAGCAAATTCCACAGTCGAACATCTCTTACTGTCAGGAAGTTCTTCCTAATGTTTAGGTGGAATCTTCTTTCTTGTAGTTTGGATCCATTGCTCCATGTCCGCTTCTCTGGAGCAGAAAACAACCTTTCTCCCTCCTCTATGTGACATCGTTTTATATATTTGAACATGGCTATCATATCACCCCTTAAACTCCTCTTCTCCAGACTAAACATGCCCAGCTCCCTTAGCCGTTCCTCATAAGGCATTGTTTCCAGGCCTTTGACCATTTTGGTTGCCCTCCTCTGGACACGTTCCAGTTTGTCAGTGTCCTTCTTGAACTGTGGTGCCCAGAACTGGATACAGTACTCCAGGTGAGGTCTGACCAGAGCAGAATACAGTGGCACTATTACTTCCCTTGATCTAGATGCTATACTCCTATTGATGCAGCCCAGAATTGCATTGGCTTTTTTAGCTGCCACGTCACACTGTTGGCTCATGTCAAGTTTGTGGTCAACCAAGACTCCTAGATCCTTTTCACATGTACTGCCCTCAAGCCAGGTGTCACCCATCTTGTATTTGTGCCTCTCATTTTTTTTGCCCAAGTGCAATACTTTACATTTCTCCCTGTTAAAATTCATCTTGTTTGTTTTTGCCCAGTTCTCTAATCTGTCAAGGTCATTTTGAAGTGTGATCCTGTCCTCTGGGGTGTTAGCAATTCCCAGGGGAAATGCCCAGATCTGAACAGGTGATTTCCTGATTCATTAATTCTGAAAAGCGCCAATTTTTGTGCTCATCCAGCCCACTGTAGAAATTCAGTTGCCATGAACAAAACAAGTAGCAAAGGCACTAAAGGATATTACAAATCTGTCCCCCACCATTTACAGATGGAGGGGCTGGGGACCAAGGACAGCCATCTGTTGTGATCTCTGATTCTTTGCACTATTGACCCTAAAGCTCAGGATTATCTGGCTATGTGTGCAGAGTTAGGGCAGCATCACTTAGAATCTAGGGGCTGAATTATTACTAAAAAAAATCACTTTAATACAGACCTGGAGAGTTTACTAATTTCTTTATTGAGAAATACACATAATTTTACATGGTTTGCTGATATTACCCTCAAACTCAGGCAAATAGGGGTTGCAACAGATTCCCTTCTTCTATTGGATGAGTCACAAATCTTCTTTCTCATCAAGCAGAGACTGTTAGACCATGAAATGCAAAAACTCTACCCCTCCCAGCCTTTTGTATGTTCATGGACCAATGTCTTATTATTTTTATAAAGACTCTCCTCCCTGAAAGAGAGGGGAGGGGTTGTGGTCGGGGCCCGAGCCCCGGCTAGCAGATATTTTATGCTAGCTTGTCTAAATGCAATCCCCTCATCTGCTCTGTTCGGAAGGTTTCCCATTCCAGAACAGATTCTGCTCCTGTAATAAGAAAACACAAGTTGCAATACATCACATAATTTTGGGTTACTGTCTTCTTGACGCCCTTCGCAGAGATCTCCTAGTGACGCCCTTACAGCTTAAAATATTTGTTTCTGGCACTTTTCTTGGAAACAGAATGGAAGAAGTGGGAATGGAAGTATGATTTTCTTTAAACTAGAATGAAAAATCATGGCAAATGCATCAGGAAATGGGATCAGAAGATATGGAACTGGGTGTGAATTAATTAATACAAAGTAAATAAATATGGAATATTGTTCTAACATATGACCACAGCAGAAAGACTCTTGTGTGATTAAAGACAAAGAGATTTAGCATTGTTTAAAAAGTTTGGGGGAAAGCTTACATAAGGATATAACCCCTAATATACCGTATTTTTCGCTTTATAGTACGCACTTTTCCCCCTCCAAAAATTAAGGAGAAATGTGTGTGCGTCCTATGGAGCGAGTGCAGGCTCCTTGGCTTCGGCGATAGCAAGGCGAAGCCTCCGAAGCGCAGAGGGAGCGCTCCCTCTGCACTCCTGAGGCTTCGCATTGCTTTCGCTGAAGCCTGGAGGGCGAGAGGGGTCAGTGCGCCCCGACCCTTCTCGTTCTCCAGGCTTCAGGGATAGCTGCCTGAAGCCTTCGGAGTGCAGTGCGAGTTCCCGCTGGGCTCCGCAGGCTTTGGGTTCCTTTTGCTGAAGCTGGGAGAGCAAGACTCTCCTGGCTTCAGCAGAGAGGGAGAGCTGCACAGCGACCCTTCAGCCAAGCAGGAGGACAAATGGAAGGGGCTCTGTTTCTCCTGCCGCTTCGCTGAAGGGTCGCTGAGCAGATGGGGGAGATTTTTTTTTCTTGTTCTCCCCCTCTAAAACAAGGTGCGTCCTATGGTGCCGTGTGCCCTATAGAGCGAAAAATACAGTAGTTTGCTGCAGGTCCAGCTTGACTGCTAATGAGGAGAAAATCAGCCTTTCACGTTTTGTTATTGCTTGTGAATGAATAGTGTACTGGAACTCACAGATTGGGGAAAATCATCAAGGAGAGAATGGGTTCTTTTTCGTTTGAGGGCCTTCCTCCTTTATACTAACAGTTTACAAAGTAACTTTCTTTACAAGTATTTTGTATTTTTAATTAAAAGTTAATGGTTGTCTTTTAGCTCACTGACTATATTTTGTTAAAGCTAAATGTGCTTTAGATGTTGAAATTTGTAAAACTGCTGAATTAAGAAATACAGAATTAAATGGAGCTTTCTCTCAAACAACTATTACATGTATAGACTAGAGGTCCTGCCTCATGGCTTCTTCGGAGATGTGAACTGAGGTTCCCATGGCCTGATTCCAAGATGCTACATACACCATTTTACATTTTGGAGTCTCCTTTGGCTACAGGAGCTGTTAGGATGAATTCCAAACTTCACCATTTCCCTCTCTACCACTGTTCCCATATAATTAACAAAGGAGAATTTAAAATGAGAGTTGTAAATATTCTCCAGCAATCCTACAGGGAACTCAGCATTTTGTCTTTCTAATTACCTTACCTACAGATCAAAAGGTCTGTAATTAATTCTGCTGCTACTCAAACCCCTGGTGAAGCTTCAGTGGCCACTGGAAAAACTCAAAGCAAAGCTTGCGGATGGTCTGATAAATATAGACATGATTATGATCCTCAATATTCAAGATTTCAGCCTCTCATGAAACTATCGTACCTTTCAGGTTAGACAGTTTTAATATCTTGATAGTTCTGTAGAAGAGATTAAATGAATCTGTGGATAGATAGAATATGTGCCCTTGTATGCAAGATGTTGGTTGTCTTGCTGCTGGCACTATTTACTCCAAAGGTATGTCAGCTCCACATAGCAAATTGCAAGGTTCCATATATACACCAGCCACTTCATAAGTACCATCGATCAGGAGATTTTATCATTGGTGGCATTGCTTCTCATGGTGGCTTTGTCTCCAATCCAGGAACCTTCACGGAACAAGCCCCACCGGAATTATCTGAAGAGCTTGTGTAAGAATGTTTTGTTCCCCTTTCTATTTATTATGTCGCTGGAGTGGTCAGTCCGAGAACAGCAGCCTAAGAACACTTGCTGGGGCTGCAACCCTATACACACGTACTTGAGAATACCTTCCTTCAAATTAAATAAGATCTATCTCTGTCTGCATGTGAAGACAGGCTCCAGTGAATTGAGCAGATGAAACCAATAGTGGGTCCAACGGTCAAGAAGGCAGTTTCTGCACATGCTGTAGAGAGAAGTGAGAAGTACATGGGGCCTGTCAACTTGGGAAGGTCACTCATTTAGGAGAAGGATAACTCTGATCCTAAACCTCTCTTGCCTTGTGAGATATCTTTGTGAGAAGAAAAGGTTGAGCAGTAAACCCTGAACAAATCTTGAATAGAGTCCCTAAGATGGTTGGATGGTGCCTTGTGTGCCTCCAGGAGATTTCATTATTGGTAGCATAGCTTCTCCTGATGCCTTTATTTTCAGTTCAGCAACTTTCACTGAAGAACCCCTATCTGCATTGCCTGAAGAGCTTGTGTAAGAACTAGTTTTGTGTCTGTTTTTATTTTCATTTAATATTTCCATTTAGTTAAAAGAAATATCTCTGCAGAAGAAGATTACACAACCAGAGGAATCTCCAAAGGGAAATGGAAGAGGTGTGTGTGTGTGTGTGTGTGTGTGTGTGTGTGTGTGTGTGTGAAGGATTTGTTTGTTTAAGTACACAATCTTTATTCTTTTCCCCAAACTTTTTAAACAATGGAACTGTGAGATATTCTTCTGATCAGGAATGCAACTCTTGTTCCAGCGTGGTGCCTAAGGGTTACCAGCATATCCTGGCCTTAGCATTTGCAGTCAAGGAGATCAATGAAAACCCTCACATCTTACCAAATCTCACCTTGGGCTTCCACATCTATGACAGCTATGTCACTGCAATTAAGACGTATCATGCCACAATGCTACTTTTATCTACACTGGAGAAATTTCTCCCCAACTATATATGTGATACACAGAATAATCTAACAGCTGTCATTGGAGGTCTTGACTCCCAGATCTCCCTTCATGTGGCAACTATCTTGGATATTTATAAGATTCCACAGGTAGGACACCTCTGCCTGTTTCTGAGTGGAACATGAAAATTCAGTAAAGCAGTCATACTTTTTCTTTATTTCTTCCAGCTTGTATTAATGCTGTTTAGAAACAGAAATGAGTGCATTGGTAATAATCAGATCAATTATTCTTTTCTTTCTTTCCTTTGCATGTATTATGCACACTGAGAGCAGTTCATTAATAGCTGAAAAACAAAAAACCTATAACTGGAACATGATTTCCCTAGATTAGAACTGAATTTGAAAATAGATAGCATCCTCTGCTGAATCACAAACCCTGTTATGAACTGCCCATCTGTAGGCATAAATTGAGAACCGACTTTATAAAATAGATCCTGATTTTCTCTGAAGCAACACCATAAAGTTGAAAAATTAATTAAGTTGATTTTAACTGAGGGGGAATTAGATGCTATGCCAGTCAGGCAATTAAAAATACTGTGATTAGCTGATGGAGATTGAGCTCCTTATGTGAATGGAAATAGTTTGTATATCCCATTGCTCTGTAATTCAGGATTGATCAGAACTGACTCTGCTGGGTCTTCAATTTCATCATTGCTGACTCAGGTAGTACAGTTTAGATATGAAATGCTTCCTGATGCTAAAGATGCACTATTTATATGGATGTTCAAATGGACATGTCAACTGCATTTCACAATGCATAACACTGCTATGTAAGTGGATGGTGTTTCTTCTCTCTTTCCAACACACCTCTCTTTAGCTCATATATGGCCCGGCTCCAGTGATGAATGATAAAACACCAGGACTTCCTTTCTACCAGATGGCCCCCCAAGAAGGCCACCAGTTTGCAGGGATGCTTTCTTTGCTTCTGCATTTCAGGTGGACTTGGATTGGAGTCGCTGTGGTTGACAATGACAGTGGAGAAAGATTTCTACAAAATGTCCTCCCACTCTTTTCAAACAGAGGTATTTGTTTTGCCTTTCAAGAAAGAATCCCCAAATTTACTTTTCTCACTGAAGGACTCACTCTGATGAAACAGGGAGCAAATATACATGATAGAATGATGGGTAGCAAAGCCAATGTTGTGGTGCTCTATGGAGAAGCTTCTACCACTGTATTTTTTAGATGGCTTCCATATCTATCAATGCTTGGGAGGATGAAAACAAATGTAAACGGTAAAGTATGGATATTTACAGCCCAATTTGAGTTCATTTCATTGGCCTTTCAACGAGATTGGGATGCAGAAATATTCAATGGTGGTATATCCATCAGAATTCACTCCAATGATCTACCACGATTTCATCAATATGTTGAGAACAGGAACCCTTCCAATGCAGAAGGTGATGATTTCATCTGGGATTTCTGGCAACAAGCCTTTGGCTGTGTATTCCCACATCGCATTCCGGGTGATGCCAAGGGGGATATCTGCACTGGGAAAGAGAGAGTGGAGAATCTTCCTGCATCTCTCTTTGAAATGACAGTGCAAGGTCTAAGCTACAGCATCTATAATGCTGTCCACACTGTTGTCCATGCATTGCATGCCATGTTCTTGCAAAGACTCAGATACCCAGGAATGGTGGATGGAAGGAGAGAGAAGCTTCAGAAGCAGCAGTTTTGGCAGGTAAGGGGCAATAAATCATTAGCTTGCATGAGACTACAGTAGTACCTCACTCTATGAACTGAATTCATCCCAGAAGTCCGTTCTTAAACCAAAGCGTTCTTAAATACTCTTACATACACTCTCCATGCACAAAAGCACAGAAAGACATTTATTTACTCCTAGATTAGTAACCTATTCACACATACACCCATTCATTTCTTTTCTCACTATCACCCCAATTCACAGTTATTACGGTATATCATTCCCTGGCTGCAATATGAGGCTCTCTTCAAGAACTAATGGGGCATGCAGAACTTTTGATGGCTTGGGGGGAGTTTAGAAGCATCAGCACTTCCCTCTCTACCTAAAACCTATCTAAAACATCCCCCATATTAATACCAATAGGATTCCAAAATACACACATCTAGGTCTTCATGCAGTGCTAATAGGGAGTGGAGAAAAGGGGAAATTGCAAGCCATCCATGAGCCCCAAATAGGCTACCTGCATGTTTCAGGGAGTGGGACTCGCCTCTCTGCGCTAGATCTCTTTCTGAAACATTCAGATCCACCCTTTTCTAAATGCTTGCTTTCTCTTTTTTTCTATCTAGCTCCATCATTTTCTGAGAGCTGTCTCGTTCAACAACAGTGCTGGAGACATGGTGTCCTTCAATCAGAATGGGGAAGTAATATCAAGTCTGGACATTATCAACTGGGTTATTTCCTCCAACCAGTCCTTTCATAGGGTAAAAGTTGGGAGAATTGATCCTGAGGCTCCTCCAGACCAAGCCTTCACCCTTCATGAAGATGCCATAATATGGCACAAATGGTTTAATCAGGTAGAGTCACATTGTTATCTAATTCAAAAGAAATTCATTCTAAAATGAGCAATGATTATTTGCCTTGATGTCTAAGATAAAGTACACTTGAGGATCAGAGGAAAAAACCTTATGAAAAAATCTCAATTATTTGCTCGATGTAAATTGATGAATTTTTCCAGGATGTGTGTGTTTATAGCTCTCTTCCCAAATGCAGTGTAATGTTGTGTGACCCCTAAAACTATCTATGATATCTGCTATGTATTCTTTGTCTTAACACAGACAAGAATGCACTCAATGCAGAGCTGAATCTGACTGATTCCAAACTCATCATTCTCATGAATATCATGCTTCTGCTTCATTTACGGATTAGGCTCAGCCTCTTTCTGTCTGTACTGAGAATTGTCACGCAGGATCAAGGAAGAAAGTGAAGGAAGGAGAACCGTTTTGCTGCTATGATTGCATCCCATGCCCAGAGGGAAAGATTTCAATCCAGGAAGGTAAGAGATATTTACCTTAAGAGGAATTTGGATCCGGATGCAGTACTTCTATTGAGTTCCCTTTAACAGGAATGGGACAAATTAAGCCATGACTAACTTCTCCAGTTGCTTTCAAAGGGACCAAGTGATACACAGCTCAATTCCATACAATGACTTCATGGAGCCTTCATCCTGATTTGTGTGCACAATGTTTACAAGGAGTTTGTTCAATTAAAAGCTGAATGTGCTAGACAAAAGTAGGTGTTTATTCTGTACTCATTCTTCTTAGTTTGTGTGAATGTCAAAAAGGTTGCATCAAGAAAATGTAATCTCAAACTTTCCAGTGCACTCCCCAATCACTTTCCTTATTGTAAACAGTCTGTGCTTTTTGAGGGGGGGGGGCTTCTTGGACAACAGCTCCAAACCCACTTTAATGGCAGAACTTGAATTTGCACATATGTGATTTAATCCCACACCCAAATACTGGCAGTCTGGATGCACCATATATATTCAGTACATATATGCATATATTCATACATATTCATTCAGTACATCATCCTTTTCCTTGAGATCTCTCTCACTTCACCATCATTCAGTACAGGGTTTATTTTGCCTCACCAGGTATTATTGCTGTTTCACAAATATGGGATGTCTTTAGCATGCCTTTCTGTTCATATCTGCAATAGCACCTTAAAACATGTCATCTTACGCAATGAAATTTAAATTTTGTGAATTTATTCAGTAAAAATAAGTTTTTGATGTGAGGAATTCAAATTTGCTCTTATCTTTGTGATGTAGCTTGTAAGTTTTCATTTAATTGAATAGTGCATAAATGGCTTTGGTAATTTGGTAATTTTACCTTCTCAAAATGTCAGGTAATGCTAAATAATAATAATAAATATAATATTAATATATAACTGGAAGTAATTGTCAGTCACTTTTAATGACGTCATGCATCTTTACACTTATTTTACTTACCATGCAAAACTGTACAGTGGTACCTCTGGTTATGTACTTAATTCATTCCAGAGGTCCGTTCTTAACCTGAAGCTGCTCTTAACCTGAAGCACCACTTTAGCTAATGGGGCCTCCCACTGCTGCTGAAGCAAAGTTCTTAACCCAAGGTACTATTTCTGGGTTAGCGGTGTCTGTAACCTGTAGCGTATGTAACCCGAGGTACCACTGTATCTTAAACAAAACAATTTTTAACTTCCGAAGTCATACTCCAAATTTTGAGCACCACTCATATTTGGAATTCAGCACACTATGTAATACAACATTGATGCTCTTAGAGCACAAGATGTGGTACCATTTAGCTCTCTACCAATTAGGCCACCAACTACCACAATTACATAGGATCACAAAGCGCAGAATGTATGTTCTGACATGAAGAGATCCTTATATTCTGAGTGAACAAAAAAAAATGAAGCATGTTGATGTGTTTGATGGATTATGTATGAGCTGGGGACTATACCATTCTTTCTTTTCCCCCAGATATGAATGACTGTGATAAATGCTCAGACAAAGACTATCCAAGCAAGAACCGAGATGCATGTATTCCCAAGGATATAAGCTTCTTGTTTTATGAAGAACCTTTGGGCATCAGTTTATTCTGCTTTTCGCTTTCATTTTCTCTGATCACAACTCTGGTGCTGGGTACATTTGTGAAGCACCATGACACTCCCATAGTCATTGCAAACAACAGGAACCTCACCTACACTCTCCTCATTTCTCTCCTGCTCTGCTTCCTTTGTGCACTGCTCTTCCTGGGCCAACCAAAGAAGCTGACATGTCTCCTCCGACAAACCGCTTTTGGCATCATCTTCTCAGTGGCTGTTTCTTGTGTATTGGCAAAAACCATCACTGTGGTTCTGGCTTTCATGGCCACCAAACCTGGATCCAGGATGAGGAGATGGGTGGGGAAGGGATTGGCCAACACCATTGTTCTTTGCTGCTCCTTTGTCCAGGTAGGGATCTGTATTGTGTGGCTAGCAACCTTTCCCCCATTTCCAGATGTAGACAGTTACTCAGTGGCTAAAGAAATTATACTAGAATGCAATGAGGGGTCTGTGATGATGTTTTATGTTGTTCTGAGCTATATGGGCTTCCTGGCAATTATTAGTTTCATTGTCGCTTTCCTGGCCAGGAAATTACCTGACAGTTTTAATGAAGCCAAGTTCATCAGTTTCAGCATGTTGGTCTTTTGCAGTGTTTGGCTATCTTTTATTCCTTCCTACCTGAGCACCAAGGGGAAATACATGGTTGCTGTGGAGATCTTCTCTATCCTAGCCTCTGGTGCTGGACTGCTGGGTTGCATCTTTTCCCCCAAATGTTATATTATTGTGTTCAGGCCTCAGCTGAACAAGAGGGAGCAGCTAATAAGGAAGTAAAAAGGAAGGAAGGAAGGAAGGAAGGAAGGAAGGAAGGAATCGGGCCTTTGCAAATCAAAAGGGAGTATGTGTATGTTTCTTTCTGCCGATACAGTAGAATATGTGTGCATGCCAATTAAGCCTTATACACATTTCTCTGTTGTCTAATTCGGCATAGCTGGGGGGGAAATCACTTGGAAGAATGAATTCAATCTACGAAACCTCAGAGGAGCCCCTTCCTAAAAACAACTACACTTGCAATTTTCAAATCTATATGGATGCAACTGATTCCTACCCAGTCCATACTCTCTTCTTTTATCTTTAAGAATAAAAACCATTTTCAAAAAATATGTTAAACACAGCAATTAAACAGGATTTTCTATAATAATTTGTTTTATCATATCGATCCCATTATATGAGATGCCTATGAAATTAATTTTCACTAAGGTTCAGTTATTTATTTTTAAGATAATGTTTAGGTGATATTATACATGGATAATTTTACCATCTATTAACTCCAATCTGAACCCAAAATACAAGTCCATTCCATTCCAATACAGGGTCCATTCATTTCCTTTCAGTACTATTGTTTGTTTTTCTCTTGTGTGTTATTGAAGTATATGTTCTTGCTTAAATAAACACATTTTTTTAAAAAAATGCAATGCCCCAGAGAAGGAAGTGAATTTATTTTAGTGACATTGCTTCTCATGTGCCTTCCTCTCTATTCCTACAACCTTCACTAAAGAAGCCCCACTGGAATTACCTGAATAACTTGTGTAAGAACTCCCCCCCATTCTATCTCTTACATCACTGGAGTGATCAGCCCTAGAACAGCAGCCTAAGTACACCTGCAGGGGCTGCAAACCTATACGCATTTATTTGAAAATATGTTCCCTTGAATTCAATAAAATCCATCTCTGTCTGAAAATGCATAGAATTTTGGTGTCAAGGAAATTGAAAAAATACTGAACTAAAAACTCCACAGGGAAATGATTAACTTTATTGGGAAGTGTATAGGAAGCTGTCTGCAGACAAATGCCGGCTCCCTTGGCCAGTAAAGCAAGATGAGCGCCGCAACCCCAGAGTCATCCGCTACTGGACTTAACTGTCAGGGGTACCTTTACCTTTACCTTTATGGGGTGTTAGGGAAAGGGGGGTACATCTAGTCAGGGAGACATTGTGCGCCTTCTGGCATAGTTTATGCACCTTAATCCCCACCCTGCACTCAGCTCTCACCAATTGCTTCTAGTAGCTGTCAGCATGGGAGAGTGGCCACACCCTGGGAATGCCTTGGACTGGCTGGGTAAACAACGTGATGGTAGCGAATGGGCCTCAGAACCTTGGGGAGTTAGGGACTTCCTCTGCATGTGAAGATAGGCCCCAGTGGATGGAGCTGATGAAACCATGGTCATGGGGCTAATCAACCTGAGAAAGTCACTCATCTAGAAAAAGGAAAATTCTTATCTTAAACCTTTGTTACTTGCAGGGTATCTTTAGGAGAAGAAAATGCTAAGGAGTAAGAAAAGCCAAGCTGGTGTCAGACATATTTCTCTGATTTTCTTTCAACCACATCATCCTACCATGATGATTCCAATTAGGTTATATTTGTCATTTTGTATTTATAGCTACAATTCCTCTGGTTTATTTCCCATACTCTATGCATTAGCATAGAGATTACTGAAACCTGGTTCATTCCCTCTAGCTGCTTTCTTCTGTCCCTTTAGTGAGTTTCAAGTACTTCCTAATCCTTTCTCTCAAGTTGCCTTTTCCAGACTGCAGTTCCCTTTCCCTGAGATCATTTTCTTGGAAGGTAGCAAGTGAGTTATGGGCATACTAATCCACTATCAGTAGCATTGGATCTGAAGGGGGTAGATCAAGAAAGGAAAACAAACTCCAAGTTTTCAATATCTAAAGGGCTGTGACATGGAAATGATGGAAATGGAGCAAGCTTGATTTCTCCTGCTCCTGGGAGTAGGGCTCAAACCAGTGGATTCAAGCTACAAGAAAGGAGATTGCAACCAAAGTACAGCATGAACTTTCTGACAGTAGGAACTGTTAGACAGTGGAAGAGACTGTCTTAGGGCTTGTGGACTCTGCTTCATTGGAGATTTTATAGCAGAGGTTGGGTGGCCATCTGTCAGGGGAGCCGACTTGGGCTCTGAGAGTGTTGTCATGACGGCACACTATGACGTGATGTCATGGCATCATGCTCAGCCCCTGGCTTTGAAACTTGACTTCAGGTGCCACCAGAAGTCAGGGTCAAAGGTCTTGTGAGACCTCGGAAAGCAGGCTTTGGTGAGATTCCTAAATTTCATAGTGTTGGAGTAGGGAACCCTCAGGGGTCCCAACGTTACAATTCTATGACTCTATGATTCTAAGCCTGTCTCCTCCTGTCTCTTCCTGCTCAAATGGGTGGCAGGAATCATTTCAGGTTAGTAACTGCTCCTCGGGTCAAGAATCAATTTCAGACGTGAAGACTTGGGATCAATTTGCAGCTCCAGTGACACAGGGTTTTTTTAGGGGGGAGGGGAACAGGGGAGGAATGGCAGGCAGCAGAGCTTTCTGCAATAAGGATTTAAAAGAGTTCCATGTTGCACTTGGGCTGTGCATGCCTTTTTCCAGTGGGGGAACCTATAAATACAATTCAGTGGTATCTCGCTTTACAAACTTAATCCATTCCTGAAGTCTGCTCTTAAACCAAATACGTTCTTAAACTGAGGCGCGTTTTCCCTAATGAGGCCTGCTGCTGCCAGTGCCCTTCTACCATTCGGTTTCCATTCACAGACCATTCATAGACTGTTCATAGACCAAGATAAAGTTCACAAACCAGAACACTACCTCCGGTTTGTGGAGTTCGTAAACCAAATAGTTCGTAAACAGGACTGGTCGTAAACCAAGATACCACTGTATGGCCAAAATGAGCAGGATATTTTACTACCAAAAAACCATAATCTGAAGCATGACTTGATGGGTCCTTCACACTTGGTATGAAAAGTCACAGAAATGAAGCGCAAAGCTGATTTGATAGGTGTGTGGGCCTCTGGCACAGAGGCAAACGAAACCCCAGAAATTTGATTTGATACTGAAATAATTGTGGTCACTGCCACCTTCGCATAAATCTCCAACTATTATCTGCTTCTTTCCTTCCTTTGGTTCCACTTTATATAGTTTGCAAAGGATGCTCTCTTTTACTTACTGAATTCTTTATGCTTTCTATATATCAAACAGATTATACAATGTTGATGTGGTTATTATTTGAATTTTTATTCCCCATTTTTCTCTCCAAATCCCCCCAAACATTCGGCTTCTCTTTATTAGGGTTTAGTTTTCACCAGTTCTTCTTCATTCAATCTGTATATATCCAAACTGAATTCTGACAAACCTGACCTAGAAAGGTTTTTCTTTTAAAAAGAAATTGACCCGAAGTGCTTCAGAGATTCTTGTGTGGTTTTGAGATGTTTGGCAAGAACCCACTTCTGCTCAGCTGCCTCATTCCATTTCTTAACTCAGGAGCTGTAGGGGGAGGGGTTGCACACAAACTCCTAATTTTTCATGGGACTTTGATACAGCCACTCCCTTATTTTAACACCTTGCAGGCTTTCATTCATGATCTGCGGGCTGCATTTGGAGCATACAAAGCTGCCTTGCTGGTTCATTTAGCTCAGGACTGTCTGGTCCAGTGTCCTAATGCAGTGGGGATATCGATGAGGGCCAATAAACTGAATCTTGGGAAGACAGATGTTCCATGCATAGTTGGTTCCTGTATCCAGAGGACAGCCCCACTGCTTGTCCGGGATGACCCTGCACTCCCTCCAAAGGAGCAGGTGCATAGCTTGGGAATACTCTTGGATATTGGATATGTATTATTCATGAGGGGCCCAAGTAACCGGTGGGTTGCAGTGCCTTTTTCCAGCTTCAATTGGTATGGCATCTATGAATGTATGTGGACTAACATGTTTTCTTCAGCAATTCCCAGGGAAAATCCCAAGATCTCAACAGGTGATTTCCTGATTCATTAAATCTGAAAACCACTAATTTAAGTGCTAATCCAGCCCACTGTAGAATTTCAGTTGGCATGAAGAAAACAAATAGCAAAGGCATTGAAGAATTTTATAAATCTGTCCCCCACCGTTTAGAGACAAAGGGGCTGGGGACCAAGAACAACCATCTGTTGTGATCTCTGATTCTTTGCACAATTGACCCTGAAGCTCAGGGCTGTGAACAGAATGAGCTGTCATTAAGGCAAGAAGTTCTCATCACACAGACGCTAATGATTGTACTGTAGCAAACAACAGAGGAATCTGTGTTTAGACTGAAGAGTTGTCCCATGCATTGAAGATGGTGGTTTTAGTGGTCTTGCTGCAGGCTTTGTTTCCTCACATGGCATGGGAGTCTCATACTGCTAAGTGCAGGGTTCAGTATCCACAACGCCCACTTCACATGTATAATCAGCCAGGAGATTTCATCATTGGTAGCATAGCTTCTCATGGTTCCTTTCTTTTCAGTTCAGCAGCTTTCACTGAAGAACCCCTATCTGCATTGCCTGAAGAGCTTATGTAAGGACTTATGTTCTATTGATTTCATTTAATATTCCCATTTAGTTAAAAGGGATATATCTGAGTAGAGAAGAGCAAAGAGTGTGCTTTTCTTCACACTGGCTGCAGAAGCAATTAACATAACCAAAGGAATCTCCACAGAGATATTCAATAATTTTCCTTTTTAAGTATTTGTTTATTTATGCACACAATCTTTGTTCTCTTCCTATCGGTTCTTTCACTAACTACTTTTTCTTTTATACCAAGTTCCTCTTTGTTTTTTTAATCATCTTCTATCCCCTTTCTCTTTCCATTCTGGTATATCTGGTTTCGTTGTTCAGCAGTTTTCATAGACCCCTTAGAAGAGAAATTGCTCATTACCCTTGACTACTAGGAGCTTCCAGAATTCTTTGTAGAATCCAGTACTGCTTAAAGCGGTATCATAATGCCATAAATGTATGGTTTGAATATGGCCTTTGAAAGATTGATCATCCAATGATTTGAGGTTTGAGCGAAGATTTGAAACTGGCTGTTTGCTTTCTAGTCCAATGCCCTAAACACTGTACCATATTAGTTTTTCCTCCTTGATAATGAAGCTTCCAAGCAGACATCTCTGTTTCCGTTAAAGGTCATTTCAACATGCCTGGTGATAAATGATGTAGTGTAGTAAAAGAATGTACTGGATTAAATGTATAGTTGAAATGGTATGAATAGATTAAAGGTATGAAATAGCTCCTTTATTCTGTTCATTCTGACAAACATTCATTAAAAGGAATCTCATTGAGAAAGTACAGCATATGGTGTGTTCTCAAGTTGGCATTGTGTACTGTTTTTTTCTTGAAGCCAACTTAAGCTAAAGACAGCCTCAGAACACATAATATCTAAACAAGATAACTGTAATAAAATTCAAAGCAGCATGGCCATTAAGCCAAAAGCAGAAGGGAAAGAAAACCCACTATGGTGGGGTTTAGTGGAGAGAGGCAGCTTATTCCCTTGTAACAGTCTATGGGATTTTAGTCTTACAGTTCTATATCTATGTACAAGGGAGAAAACCTCAATGAACTCAGGGAAATCAATGAACTGAGAGATTCTGTGTGAGTATTTTTTGAGTGGCCTGCATGTTTATTGGAAATGCATTTAGATATTTTTAATGCTTTATTACCTATGTGTTTTCTTCCCTGGGCTCACTTGGGAGGAAGGGTGGGATATAGATTTCATTAATTAATAAATATTGTTCAAACTGTGAGATATTCTTCTGACCAGGAATGCAACTCTTGTTCCAGCGTGGTGCCTAAGGGTTACCAGCACATCCTGGCCTTGGCGTTTGCAGTCAAGGAGATCAATGAAAACCCTCACATCTTACCAAACGTCACCTTGGGCTTCCACATCCATGACAGCTATATCAATGCAATTAAGACATATCATGCCACAATGCTACTTTTATCTACACTGGAGAAATTTCTCCCCAACTATATATGTGATACTCAGAATGATGTTACAGCTGTCATTGGGGGTCTCGACTCCCAGATCTCCCTTCATGTGGCAACTATCTTGGATATTTATAAGATTCCACAGGTAGGACACCTGTGCCTGTTTCTGAGTGGCATATGAAAATTTAAAATACTTTCATTATTATTTTTCTTCCACCTTGTGTCATTCTGTTTGGAAACAAAAATGGTTGTTTCTTTTTCCTCCTTTCCTCTGCATGTATTTTTGCAGACTGAGAGCTGCTCATTCACAAGTGAAAAAGCAAACAAGCCTACAACTGGAATATGGTTTTGATAGATTAGAACTGAATAAGGACACTACATTTTTGCCGGCACCCATAAATTTGAAAATAGATAGCATCTCTGACGAATCACAGAGCCTCTGATAAACTGACCACCTGTAGTCAAGAGCTGGGGGCCTACATTATAATGCAGAGCATGGTTTTCTTTGAAGCAACACCATCAAGTTCAAACGCTAATTAAGCTGGTTTGAACTAAGGGAGAATTAAATGCTATGCCAGTCAAGCAATTAAAAATACTGTGATTAGCTTTAAAAAGAAACTGAGTGGTTGGTGATGCAGATTGAGATCCTTGTGTGAATGGAATTAGTGCCTTTATCCCTTTGCTCTCCCTTTCAGTTTTGCTAAGAATGTCCTCCCTTGGATCTGCAATTATTGGTAATTAAGGTTGTATGGTTGAGATTTGAAATGACTCCTGATGTTAAGGATGTACTATTTATATGGATGGCCCAATGCACATACCAAGTGCAATTGACCATGCATAAAACTGCTAGGCTTTCTTCTTCTTTCCAACACACCTCTCTTTAGCTCATATATGGTCCAGCTCCAGT
Source organism: Podarcis liolepis (assembly GCF_965112155.1). NCBI lineage: Eukaryota > Metazoa > Chordata > Lepidosauria > Squamata > Lacertidae > Podarcis > Podarcis liolepis. The sequence continues at coordinate 22,963,587 of NC_139573.1, read as the reverse complement.
GATGAATGATAAAACACCAGGACTTCCCTTCTACCAAATGGCCCCCCAAGAAGGCCACCAGTTTGCAGGGATTCTTTCTCTGCTTCTGCATTTCAGGTGGACGTGGATTTGGGTCGCTGTGGTTGACAATGACAATGGAGAAAGATTTATACAAAAGGTGCTCCCACTCTTTTCAAGCAGAGGTATTTGTTTTGCCTTTGTAGAAACAATCCCCAAATTTAATTTTTTCACTGAAGCACTCAAAATTATGCAAGAGGGGGCTAAAATACATGATAGAGTGATGGGTAGCAAAGCCAATGTTGTGGTGGTCTATGGAGAAGCTTCTACCACTATATTTCTTAGATGGCTTCCATACCTATCAATGCTTGGGAGCACGAAAGCAAATGTAAAAGGTAAAGTATGGATATTGACAGCCCAATTTGAGTTCATTTCATTGACCTTTCAGCGGGATTGGGATGCAACTATATTCAATGGTGCTATAGCCTTCAGAATTCATTCCAATAATCTACCAGGATTTCATCAATACGTTGAGGGCAGAAACCCTTTCAATGCAGAAGGTGATGATTTCATCTGGGATTTCTGGCAACATGCCTTTGGCTGTGTATTCCCACATCACATTCTGGATGATGTGATGGGGGATATCTGCACAGGAATGGAGAAGGTAGAGAACCTTCCTGCATCTCTCTTTGAAATGACAGTGCAAGGTCTAAGCTACAGCATCTACAATGCTGTCCACGCTGTTGCCCATGCATTGCATGCCATGTTCTTACAAAGACTCAGTTACCCAGGAATGGTGGATGGAAGGAGAAAGAAACTTCAGAAGCAGCAGTTTTGGCAGGTAAGGGGCAAGATATCCTTAAGTTGCCAGAGGCTAAATATTGGGTGTTTAACGTCACTAACTGCTAACAATTTTTTCTTCTTTCCTGTCTTCTCTGGCACCTGGAAATTATAGATGGCCCCTTATTCAATGTACCATCCTGCTTTCCTCACAGTCTAAAAATGTCAGAGTAAGTCCCTCTCTGAGAGGCAGCAAAAGAGCAGACACAGAGAGACAAGGAGGAGGCCATGAGGAATTCCAAAGGGAGAGGAAAGAAGCTGCGAGCAGCAGTGATCTGACCTTTCTGCATAAAGAAGGACAGTGTGGAAATAGGCAGCCAGCAAATTCTGATAATGATTTTGCACCTGGCTCCTTGTTCTGTATGCACAGTATATACTGTATACTAGCAATTCTGCTTGTTTTGTAGCATCTCTGTTTGCACTCCCTCAGTCCTAATGGATGAATGTATCTTCCTTCAATATTGTGCTTCACAGATGCCCAGATATACCTGCTGGGCCAGTATACCTTCACCCTTGTATTACACAGACATACACTCTCCATGCACAAATACACAGAGAAATGCTTATTTAATCCTAGGTTGTTTACCTATTCACACACCTATTCATCTCTTTTCTCAATATCAGCCCAATTACAACTACAATCTCATTCACTATTAGAAAGCCAATCACTTGAAATACAACTAGTCTTTCAGAAAGCCTTTCATTGGCTACACTATATGCCAAATTGTGGCATGCAGAACATTTGCTAAGAATTTGATTCGGGATGAAAGATTGTGAAGCATTAACACTTCCTTCTCTACCTGAAGCCTTCAAGACTGAACATGGACCCTTTTGGGCTGAAGCCACACACCTCCCCCACTCCTCCACCCCAGTTAAAACCAAGAGGATTCCAAGACACACACACACCTAAGCCTACATGCAGTGCTAATGGGGAGTGGATTATAGGGAACACTGTAGGCCATATGTGAGCCCCAAATAAGCTACATGTATGTTGCAGGCAGGGTTGCTCCCTCTCTACCCTAGTTATCTTTTTGAAGCATTCAGATCCTCCCTTTTCTAAATGCTTGCCTTCTCCCTTTTCAATCTAGCTCCATCATTTTCTGAGAGGTGTCTCATTTAACAACAGTGCTGGAGACACAGTGTCCTTCAATCAAAACTGGGAGGTAGTATCTAGCTTGGATGTTATCAACTGGGTTATTTCCTCCAACCAGTCCTTTCATAGGGTAAAAGTTGGGAGGATGAATCCCGAGACTTCTCCAGATCTTGCCCTCACCCTTCATGAAGATGCCATAACATGGCATGGATGGTTTAACCAGGTAGAGTCACGTTGTTAGCTTATTCAAAAGAGATTCATTCTTGAGTGAGCAATTGATGTCAAAGATTAAATTCAACTGAGAATTAGAAAAACTTACAAAATACTCCTTTTATATTACTGGATGTAAATTCATGTATTTGTCTTTTTCTTTTCTTATAATAATATTTATTAGTTTTCCAACAAATTGAACACAACACTACAAAAAACCAAAAAAGAAAAAACATACAATAGTTCAATACAATACAAAAAAAACAAACTGCAAAACACTAACATACAACTAACAAAACAAAACAAAAACCATTTAACACACAGTCCAATTTCAATATCTTATCTTTCTTTCACTAATTTCCACGACCTCCTCACACCTCCCTTTTTGTATTCCACTTCTATTAATTGTTTCAGCAATTCCTTTCCATTTTCCTCTGTTTTCTATCCTATAATTGTCTTAACACATTCTAACCTTATTTTCCCCTTTAATGCTCTAATAATCTATTTATACTTAATTCCTTATAACATTTCTACTAAAGCCATATAACTTCATTCCAACATCTTTCTAACATTCATTAATTTTACAATATTTCTGTAAATAGTCTTTAAACTTTTTCCAGTCTTCTTCCTCCGACTCTTCTCCCTGGTCTCAGATTCTGCCAGTCATTTCCGCCAATTCCATGTAGTCCATCAACTTCATCTGTCATTCTTCCCTGGTGGGTAGATCTTGTGTCTTCCAATACTTCACGATGAGTATTCTTGCTGCTGTTGTTGCATACATAAAAAAAGTTCTATCCTTCTTTAACACCAATTGGCCGACCATGCCCAGGAGAAAGGCCTCTGGTTTCTTCAAGAAGGTATATTTAAATACCTTTTTCATTTCATTATAAATCATCTCCCAGAATGCCTTAATCCTTGGGCACGTCCACCAAAGGTGAAAGAATGTACCTTCAGTCTTGTTATATTTCCAACATTTATTATTGGGCAAATGGTAGATTTTTTGAAGCTTAACTGGTGTCATGTACCACCTATAAATCATTTTCATTAAATTTTCTCTTAAGGCATTACATGCCGTAAATTTCATACCTGTGGTCCATAACCGTTCCCAGTCAGCCATCATTATGTTATGTCCAACATCTTGTGCCCATTTAATCATAGCTGATTTCACCGTTTCATCCTGACTGTTGCATTTCAACAGCAAGTTATACATTCTTGGCAAATTCTTAGTTTTTGGATGTAACAATTCTGTTTCCAATTTTGATTTTTCCACCTGGAAACCAACTTTTTGTCCAATTTGTATGCCTCCATTATTTGATAGTAATGGAGCCAATCTCACACTTTATTTTTCAATTTTTCAAAGCTCTGCAATTTTATTCTCTCTCCATCTTGTTCCAGAATTTCCCAATATTTCGGCCATTTGGCCTCCATATTGAGTTTTTTCTGTGCCTTCGCTTCCATTGGTGACAACCATCTTGGGGGTTTTTTTCCTAACAAATCCTTATATCTTATCCAAACATTAAACAATGTTTTTCTAACAATATGATTTTTAAATGCTTTATGTGCTTTTACCTTATCATACCACAAAGCCCTTTCCGTGCCTGCAGCGGAGAGGGTGTTGCGGGCAGGACCCTCCCACATTCGTGGGGGCTTCCCTTGCCCCCGCGAGACTTGGGGGAATGCCCGGGCGTGTCTGCAACCCAGCCCACCAATGGGCGGGCGGGGGAGGTGTGGCCCTGGCTATTTAGGGCCAGGCACACCCGGGGACCGCCCTCTTTTCCCCCTTGCCCAGCTGACGAGTGGTTTTCCCATCCCACCCACCCTTAGGTTAGCTAGACTTGGCCTTGCTATGGACTCCAGTTGGTCGCCGCAAGGGGCCTGGTAGGAATTTTTCCAAGTTGGCGCAATTTCCTGCCTTTTGGTTTTTTCGCCTACCTCGTAGCAATCGTCACAACTTTCTCGGTATTGGCGGTTAGGCATTGGCATAGGGCAATTGTTAGGCAAAAGGAGGGGGGAAGGAAGCGCCATCACCTTCCCCCAATGTGAAGGGGTAGTCCGGTAGAGGACTCCGGGGGGCGTGGCCTTGTCCGAAGCCTGGTGAGGCAGGGCCTCCGGCACGCCCCCGAGCGGTGACACCCGTGGGATCCTAGTTGGCGTACTTCAACAGGACTCCCGCGGTTTGTGTTCAACCCTTCCCGGTCTCCATGCCGGGTAGTCTATAGGAGCCAATGCCTAAGGCCAATACCTTCAATTTCCGTAATCAATAAAGTTGTGGCCTTTTATGCCCATTAACCTTATATCATTGTGTCCGTGTCTTCATTTCATTGGGGGAGGAAACTTGCCACGCAAATATGCATGCCATCCAAATACATTGTTAAAACCTTCTAAATCCAACACTTCAGTATTTTCAAGATGCAGCCATTCTCTCAGCAAACAAAAAGCAGCTGATTCATAATAAAGTTTAAGGTCTGGCAGGGTAAATCCACCTCTTTCTTTAGCATCCGTTAATATCTTAAATTTTATTCGAGGCTTCTTGCCCTGCCAAACAAATCTAGAAATATCCTTCTGCCAGACTTTGATGTCTAAGATAATGTTAACTGGAGAATCAGAAAACTTACAAAAGACTCTTTTTCTTTTCTTTTTTAGTGGATGTAAATTCATGTATTTGTCCAGGATATAATTGCACACATTTTCAATCATAAAGGGGTGTAATATTGTGCAATTTGGTAAAATATGTATAATATCACCTATGTATTCATTGTTTTAATACAGACGGTGATGAATTACTCTCTGCAGAGCTGATCCATGGCTTAGTGAAATGTTGTGACACTTTAGCAACATAAGGAAGGTCTCCGGAACCTCACTGATTCCAAATGCATTATTCTCATGAATATCATGTTTCTCCTTCATTTACTGATTAGGTCTGGCCTCTTTCTGTCTGTACTGAGAGTTGTCACGCAGGATCAAGGAAGAAAGTGAAGGAAGGAGAACCGTTTTGCTGCTATGATTGCATCCCATGCCCAGAGGGAAAGATTTCAAACCAGGAAGGTAAAAGAAATACGCAGAAATTTGGATACAGATGCAGAACTCCCATTGATGTTTACAGGGCGTTTGTTAGAGAATGTCCTATTAAGCAGTCAGGGAGTGGGCAGCTGTTGTGGCTGATTCTGACAGGCCCACATCTCTAGAGAGCAATGCTGGGGTCAAGGGGCCACCTATCGGGGAGCTCCCTGGCTGCCACTCTGGATTGTCAAGCTTTCCCGCCATCTGGTCATCCAGTTCCAGCCACCTGGCTGTACTGAGTGGGTGGGGCTGTAAACTGTTAGTCCTCAGGGACTGGAGTCGGCTGAAGAACCGCTCTTCCTGCCCTCCCTATTCACTGATGCTGTGGGTTTGTTCTTTGTTAATCTTTTTTCTTTCTAAGGCACTGTGTTTATTGGCTTTGCTCTAGTTCAGTAATGGTTCCCGTATTCAGAACCAAGAAGGAATTTGACTCGAAACAGATTGGCCCCTTTTATTGTTTTTGCCTTCCCCATAGCAATAGTCACAACTTTGGCAGGGAAGGCATTATATGGACTCCTTCTAGTCTTACATCCTACAGTGGGTGAAGTGATGCACAAACCTCACCTCAGAACTGTGAGACAACAGGGTACAGTTGAGTGTAAGAGTGGTCTAGTTAGAAGTCTATGTCCAAAACCAAGTTGTATAGCAGATGACCCATAGATGTTTCTTCACCAACCTGGGAGACTGTGTGGGATATAAGCCCATTGCCTAAGCAAATGCCAACCTACATCTGGAATCAATAAAGTTGTGGCTAAAATTAAATCCCAGACGATTGTCCTGTCCAGTCATTTCACTTTCACAGGCTTGGCCTTGCTCCCTCAGAAGGGGTCACGGTGAGTGGGTCCACAATAAATCAGCTGTTCATTGTGAATTCATTCTGCTTAATTTGTGGGAATATTAAGAAAGGTTGCATCAAGCAAATGTAAATCTTAAATGTTCTAGTGTAATTCCAAATCATATTTCTTATTGTAAAATGTTTGTGCTTTATGAGGTGGGACTTTCTTATGCGAGAGCTCCAAATTCAATATAATAGCACATTACCCTATGCCATCATAGGGAATGAAACTTAATTTTAGCAAGATTCATTAATAAAGATAAGTTTCCATGTGTTAGGAACTCAAATCTCCTATTATCTTTGTGACTGAACAACAATTAGCTTCGTAAGTCTACATTTGAATAAAAAGCAGATAAAATGCTTTAGGAAAATAAAAGGATTTTAATTTCACCTTCCGAATATGTCAGGTAATGCTAAATAATAAAAAAATTAAATAAATTCTGTATATAATATTAATATATAATATAACTGCAAGTACTTGAAACTCATTTTAATGAATTTATATATTTATGTATTTTTACAAACATTTCACTATCGGAATATTAACTTTATAAAATATCTCCTGAATTCACAAGTCATGTTACAGCTTTTATACAGCCCTCATTTCGGCATTTGAAAGATGAAAAATTCAACATGCCCCAAATAATAACACAAGGATGCCTTTAGAGCACAAGATGCTGCACCATGTAGCTCTCCCTACCAATTAGGCCATCATCTACCATAATTACATAGGATCAGAGAGCGCAGAATATATGTTCTGGTTTGAAGAGAACCTTAAATTTTGAGTGAGCAAGAGAAATGAAGCATGTTGATGTAATTGCTGGATTATGTATGAGGTGGGGACTATACCATTCTTTCTTTTTCCCCAGATATGAGTGACTGTGATAAATGCTCAGACAAAGACTATCCAAGCAAGAACCAAGATGCATGTATTCCCAAGGATATAAGCTTCTTGTCTTATGAAGAACCTTTGGGCATCAGTTTAGTCTGCTTTTCGCTTTCATTTTCTCTGATCACAACTCTGGTGCTGGGTACATTTGTGAAGCACCATGACACTCCCATAGTCATTGCAAACAACAGGAACCTCACCTACACTCTCCTCATTTCTCTCCTGCTCTGCTTCCTTTGTGCACTGCTCTTCCTGGGCCAACCAGAGAAGCTGACATGTCTCCTCCGACAAACCGCTTTTGGCATCATCTTCTCAGTGGCTGTTTCTTGTGTATTGGCAAAAACCATCACTGTGGTTCTGGCTTTCATGGCCACCAAACCTGGATCCAGGATGAGGAGATGGGTGGGGAAGGGACTGGCCAACACCATTGTCCTTTCCTGCTCCTTTGTTCAGGCAGGGATTTCTATTGTGTGGCTAGCAACCTTTCCCCCATTTCCAGATGTAGACAGTTACTCAGTGGCTAAAGAAATTATACTAGAATGCAATGAGGGGTCTGTGATGATGTTTTATATTGTTCTGAGCTATATGGGCTTCCTGGCAATTATTAGTTTCATTGTCGCTTTCCTGGCCAGGAAATTACCTGACAGTTTCAATGAAGCCAAGTTCATCAGTTTCAGCATGTTGGTGTTTTGCAGTGTTTGGCTATCCTTTATTCCATCCTACCTGAGCACCAAGGGAAAATACATGGTTGCTGTGGAGATCTTCTCTATCTTAGCCTCTGGTGCTGGACTGCTGGGTTGCATCTTTTCCCCTAAATGTTATATTATTGTGTTCAGGCCTCAGCTGAACAACAGGGAGCAGCTAATAAGAAAGAAGAACTAAAAAATGAAAGAATGAAAGAAAAACTGTCCTTTGCTCATGAAAAGGGACTGCGTATATGTTTCTTTCTATATATGCAGTAGAACAGTTCACTGTTGTCCAATTCTCCTTGGCTGGAAAAAAATCACTTGGAAACTACAAAAGCACAGAAAAGCTCCTTCCTTAAAAACTACAGTTGCAACTTTCAAATCTAGATGAAAGCTACTAATTCCTACCTAGTCCACACTTTCTTCTTTTATCTACAAAAGTTAAATCAGTTTGGAATAATGAATTCAGTCTACAAAATCACAAAGAAAATTCTTTCTTAAAAACTACCTTTGGATTTTTCAATTCTAGATGGAAGCAACTAATCTTTGTGGGAGTGGGGTGAGGAACGGAAATGCCGTTTACCTTCCTGCCGGAGCGGTACCTATTTATCTACTTGCACTTTGACATGCTTTTGAACTGCTAGGTTGGCAGGAGCAGGGACCAAGCAACGGGAGCTCACCCCGTTGCGGGGATTCACACCGCCAACCTTCTGATTGGCACGCCTTAGGCTCTGTGGTTTACCCCACAGTACCACCCACGTCCCAATGATACCTACAAAGTGGCAAAAGAATAAGGCACGAACAGCTAGGAAGAAAAAGAACAAACATCAGAAAAACAAGCTTTGAGCTTTTTGTAGAAATAAGGGAGGACGACATGGGAGTTGAATGCATGTGAGCTGCACAGGAGCACGCAAGCTGCCGGTTAGCTTTTCAGAAGCTCTTTTTATTAGCAGAAATCAACAATTTAGAAATAGTAGTGAAACCACCCTGAACTTAACATATTTCCAGCAAGGCACATTTCCAGCGTTAGCGATACAATTGTCAAACCAAGTGTTTCCCCCAAATGTTCCCCTGATACTTGAAAGTCTGCTTCACTCGTCACGCTCAAGCCAAGTGAAACATTAAGCAAAGCTTTCTGCAAGGGAGGCAAAGGTCAGAGAGTGGGCATGGTGGCTAGACATGCTGTGGAGTGTCTTATGCTGAAGTGGAGGTGTGCCCCCATGCTGCATCTGCTATCCCCACACTTTTTTACTGCACAATTAGGTGGGGGGCAGGTCCAGACTTGTGTTCTGCACATTTAGTATGAAGAGTCGCAGAAATGAAGCACAAAGCTGATTTGACAGGAGTGTGTTATAGGCCTCTGGCACAGAGGCAAAAGAAAACCCATCAATTTGATTTGATGCTGAAATTATTGTGGTCACTGCCACCTTAACATAAATCATCTGCTTATCTGCTTGATTCTTCACCAACTATCACCAACTATCATCTGCTTATCTGCTTGATTCTTCCCTCTGGTTGCACTTCATACGGTTCATACGGTTTACAAAGGATGTTCTCTTTTACTTGCTGAATCCATTATGCGTTGTATATATTAAACATATTATACAACAATGTTTTTGTTATTTGAATTTTTATTCCCCATTTTTCTCTCTCCTATGCCCAATAATTTGGCTTCTGTTAATTAGGATTAGTTTTAACCAGTTATTCTTCAGTCAGCATTTATATATCCAAATTGAATTAAGATAAACCTAAACTAGAAAGGTTTTTCTAAAAAAGAAAATACCCCCAAGTGCTTCAGAAGTCCCTGTGTCAGTTTGAGATGTTTGGCAAGAACCTACTTCTGCTCAGCTGCCTCATTCCATTTCTTAATTCAGGATCTGTAGGGTGGGGGGGCAGGGTGGCACACAAACTCCTAATTTCCCATGGGACAGCCACTCCCTTATTTTAACACCTTGCAGGCTTTCATTCATGATCTGTGGGCTGCATTTGGAGCATAAACAGCTGCCTTGTTGGTTCATTAACTCAGGATTGTCTAATGGAGCAGGTGCATAACTTGGCAATACTCGTGGATATGTGTTAATCATGAGAGGGCCAAATGACCTCAGTGGCTAGGAATGGCTTGTACCAGCTTCACTTGATACACCATCTATGGCTGTATATAGATTGGAATCACTTAGCTACAATACACGATGCATCATAGCAGCATCTCCCGAGTTCTTAGAAATTGCCTAATGTAAATATCTGTTTTCTATTTATGTACAAAATATCAATTTAATTAACAATCTTAGTGAATAGTTCATCTTGCATCCATCTGATTTAAAGTAAGTTGTGGAAATTCCTTTCCACGGGGGTGTTTCTATCATTGCAAAGGGATGGGTGACAGCACAAAGGGGTCACATTGAGAAACTTTGAGTTACTGTGGCATGAAAAGTAGCAAAAATATCTCAGTTTGTAAGTTTAAAAAACTGGGGCAGAGCTTACAAAAAGATACTGAATCAACTTTTCTTTCTATAAATTATGTTGGCAATAACATTTTTTCAGGAAGATCAACGCTTTCAAGAAAAAACTTGCTTTTTGCTCTAATGGTGGTACACAATTATCTCCAGTGTCAGTCACTTAATCTTCTTATTACAGTCAATGATAAGTATGCAGTATTTCCTTCACAGCCTTTTGGCTAAGATCATGCAAAACATCAAATTTGATTCATGCTGTGGGTAATTCCAATCACAATAGTCTATTGCCATCTAACTGTTCAGAAAAGAAATATTTCCATTCCGATGTGAAAAACATGTTTTCTTCAGCAATTCCCAGAGGAAATCCCCATATCTGAGCAGGCGATTTACAGATTCATTAATTCTGAAAAGCACTAATTTTAGTGCTCATCCAGCCCACTGTGGAATTTCAGTTGCCATGAACAAAACAAATAGCAAAAACACTGAAGAATATTACAAATATGTCTGCCACCATTTGGAGACAGAGGGGCTGGGGACCAAGAACAACCATCTGTTATGATCTCTGATTCTTTACACAATTGACCCTGAAGCTCAGGGCTGTGAACAGAGTGAACTGTCATTAAGGCAAGAAGTACTCATCACAGAAACTCTCATGATTGTACTACAGCAAACAACGGAGGAATCTGTGTTCAGATCGAAGATTTACCATTCCATAGAGGATGGTAGTTTTAGTGGTCTTGCTGCTGGCTCTGTTTCCTCACATGGCACAGGAGGCCCACACCGTTAAATGCAGAGTTCAGTATCTACACCACCCACTTCACAAGTATCATCAGCCAGGAGATTTCATCATTGGTGGCATAGCTTCTCACGGTACCTTTATTTTCAGTTCAGCAAGTTTCATGGAAAAACCCCCACCTGCATTGTCAGAAGAGCTTGCGTAAGAACTTGTATTGTGTCTGTTTTTATTTCCATTTTGTAGTTCCATTGAGTTAATAGGGATATCTCTGAGTAGACATGAGCAAGGATTCTGTTAATCTTCACGCAGGCTGCAGTAGCAGTTAAAATAACCAGGGGAATTTCCACAGGAAATGCAAGATGTGTTGTTGTTTTTAAAATGCATTTGTTTATTTAACTACACCATCTTTGTCCTCTTCCTTTTGATTCTTTCTCTCACTTTTTGCTCTGTTATCCCAAGTTCCTCTTTGTTTTTTACTCATCTTGTGTCGCCTTTCTATTTCCATTCTGACAACTCTCATTTTGTGTTTCAGCAGTTATCTTAGACACTTCTGAGAGCAGTTTCCCTAACAGCTACAATTTTCAGAGTTCTTTGAAAAGAGGGATTGACTATGAAATTTCTCTTGCTACCATTAACAAACAGCAGCTTCCAGGATTCTTTGTGGAAGCCATGACTCGTTAAAATGCTATCATAGCACTATCAATGTATGGTTTTAATATGGCCTATGAAAGACTGGTCATCACATGGTTTGAAGGCTGAGCGAGGATTTGAAACTGGCTCTTACCCTAGTTCTAGTCCAATGCCCTAACCACTGTACTATATTGAATTCTGTTCCTTGCGAATGAAGCTTCCAAGCAAAAATACGTAGCTCCCTTACTTATATCAAGTCATGGAATTTGCTCTCATAACCCAGTAATAATCTACTACTGTGGACCCAGCAGAAAGTTATGCTGCCTGATATTTTTGTTGCTTAAGCTATGAAGTAGAACTCTTGTGACTTATTATTGGTACCATCATCATTTTCACACAGCTATCCTGCTTCTTTTATACCCCTTCTACATCTCTGTTTTCAGTTAAAGGTAATTTCAACATGCCTGGTGATAAATGATGTAGTGCAGTAAGTATAGTAAGAATGTACTGCATTAAATGTATAGTTTAAATAGTATGACTAGATGAAAGGTATGAAATAGCTCCTTTATTCTCTCCATTTTGACAAACATTCTTTAAAAGGAATCTCATTGAGAAAGTACAGCATATGGTTTGTTCTCAAGTTGGCATTGTGTACTATTTTTTTCTTGAAGTCGCCTTAAGCTAATGACTCCCTCAGAAGACATAATATCTAAACAAGACAACTGTAATAAAATTCAAAGCATCATGGCCATTAAGCAAAAAGCAGAAGGGAATGAAAATGCAGTAAAGTGGGTTTTTTTGGAGACAAGCAGCTTATTTCCTTGGAAATGTCTGTGGGATTGTAGTCTTACAGTTTTATATCCACATACAAGGGAGAAAACCTCAATAAACTCTTCCTTCTACATCTCTCAATTAAAGATCTTTTCAAGGTGCTTGGTGGTAAGGGCTGTACTGTAGTAAAATAATGTGCTTGGTTAAATGTATCGTTGTTTGAATAAAATAGCTCTTTTACTCTGTTCATTTTGACAAAGTTTCTTTAAAAAGGAATCTCACTGGGAAAGTATAGCATATGGTGTGTTCTGAAGTTGGCGTAATTTAGTAATATCATTATTTCTTTTTCATTCTCATGCAAAAAGTCCATGACAAGTTTCCAATCTTTAACAAATATTAACAATGACTTCTCTCCGATTAAACATGTTAGCTTTACTAGGCATTCTTCCATTGTTGGTAATGATGGGTCCTTCAGTCTTGCTACATATAAAAGTCTTGCAGTAATAATCATTTATTGTAATAAAGTTCAATAGCCCTTTTCTAACTATGTATCCATAAGTTTCAGCAGCAAAAGTTCTAGTTTCAATTGAAAATCAATCTTCAAAATTCTCTGTATCAAAGTATATATTTGAGTCCAATATGTTTTGGCTTTTCTACATTTCTACCAAGCATGATAAAATGTCTCTTCCCTTGGCTCATTTGGAAGGAATAGCGGTATATGAATTTCATTAGGGAAGTTTTTAATGAATAACACCAGGACAGATAGCAAAAATGTACAAAACTGGGTCAAACACATGATGGAAATGTAAAGAAAAGGAAGGGACCTTTTGTCATATGTGGTGGGAATGTATAGAAATTTTAAAGAATGGGAAATGATATGTAATGAATTGAAGAAAATGTTTAAAATGACATTTGTAAAAAAGCAAAAAAAAGCATTTTTTAAAGGGATTGTAGGACAAGACCTGCCAAGAAAAACAAAGAACTTTTTCATGTATGCAACAACAGCGGCAAGTGTCTTGATAGGACAAGAATGGAAGAATGAGGAAACCCCGACAAAGGAACAGTGTGAAGAGAAATTGATGAACTACGCAGAATTGGCTAAACTGACATACAAACTGTGAGATAAGGACAACTGTGACTTCAAAGAAGAATGGGAACTTTTTACAAAGTACTTTAAAAGACAACAAAATGAACTGGACTGCTTGGCAGGTTTTGAATAAACATACACAAATTTAGTGATTGATAACATGGTAGACAGATAATATAAGGATTGAAATAATTTTATAATATGAAGAGAATAACTTGCTGAGAAATCAGAGACAGGAGATGAGGGAAGTCTCGGTGGGGAGGGTTTGATGGGGAATGGGGGAAAAGGTGGGAAATAATGGACAGGCTATGTTTTGATATATTGTTATGTTGAAATTGTTGTTATTATTTTTTTTAAAAAGGGAAGTTTTTAATCTTTGATGTTTTATTGAGTTTTTAATATCCTGTTGGAAGCTATCCAGAATGGCTGGGGAGGCCCAGCCAGGTGGGCGGGGTATAAGAATTATCTTCTTCTTCTTCTTCTTCTTCTTCTTCTTCTTCTTCTTCTTCTTCTTCTTCATTGAAATTGTGGAATTGTGGAATTGTGATCAAGAATGCAATTGTTGTTCCAGCGTGGTGCCAAAGGGTTACCAGCACATCCTGGCCTTGGCATTTGCTGTCAAGGAGATCAATGAAAACCCTCACATCTTACCAAATCTCACCTTGGGCTTCCACATCTATGACAGCTATATCAATGCAATTAAGACATATCATGCCACAATGCTACTTTTATCTACACTGGATAAATTTCTCCCCAACTATATATGTGATACACAGAATAATCTGACAGCTGTCATTGGTAGTCTCGACTCCCAGGTCTCCCTTCATGTCGCAACTATCTTGGATATTTATAAGATTCCACAGGTAGGACACCTATGCCTGCTTTTGAGTGGAGTATGAAAATTTAATAGTGCTTTCATATTTTTTGTTTCTTCCAGCTTGTATTATGCTGTTTGGAAACAGGAATGGGTGCATTATGAATAATCAGATTAATTATTCTTTTTGTTTCTTTCCTTTGCATGTTTTATGCAGACTGAAAGCAGTTCATTAACAAATAAAAAAGTAAGCAAACCTATAACTGGAACATGGTTTTCATAGAACTAAGATTGAGCAATATATTTTTTCACATGGAAATTCCACTTACTGTTTCTAATGCTCCTAGTTGTTGATTCTTTTTACCTTCTATATTGTTCATGGAAAGCATTCTTCAATAATTATTAGGCACCATTTAAAACTTCTTGGGGCCCATTCATACCAACCGTTAACTGACAATCTGTATATATAGGCTGGGGACCCGCTTTATAAAGCAGAGCCTGGCTTTCACTGAAGCAACACCATAAAGTTCAAAAGCTAATTACCGTATTTTTTGCTCTATAAGACTCACTTTTTCCCTCCTAAGAGGTAAGGGGGAAAGTGTGTGCGTCTTATGGAGCAAATGCAGGCTGCGCAGCTAACCCAGAAGCCAGAACAGCAAGAGGGATCGCTGCTTTTGCTGCGCAGCGATCCCTCTTGCTGTTCTGGCTTCTGAGATTCAGATATATATTTTTTCATGTTTTCCTCCTCCAAAAACTAGGTGTGTCTTATGGTCTGGTGCGTCTTAGAGAGCGAAAAATACAGTAAGTTGGTTTTATCAGAGGAGGAATTGGATGCACTGCCCATCAGGCAATTGAAAATACCGTGATAGTTTTAAACAAAAACTGGGTGGTGGCTGATGCAGATTGAGATCCTTGTGTGAATGGAGATAGTGCCTTTATCCCTTTGCTCTCCACTTCAGTACTGATCAGAATAGACTCCCCTGGATCTGCAATTTCATCATTAGTCACACAGGTAGTACAGTTGAGAAATAAAATGTTTGCTGCTGTAAAGGATGCACTATATATATGGATGACCAAATGCAAATACCAAGTGCATTTGACCGTACATAAACCTGCTATATTAATAGACGGTGTTGTTGTTTTTCTCTCTCTCTCTTTTCCCAACAAATATCTCTTTAGTTCATATATGGCCCCACTCCAGTGGTGAATACTAAAATCCCAGGACTACCTTTTTACCAGATGGCTCCCCCAGAAAGCCACCAGTTTGCAGGGATGCTTTCTTTGCTTCTGCATTTCAGGTGGACATGGATTGGGGTCGCTGTGGTTGACAATGACAATGGAGAAAGATTTATACAAAAGGTACTCCCACTCTTTTCAAGCAGAGGTATTTGTTTTGCCTTTCTGGAAAGAATCCCCAAGTTTAGTTTTCTGAAAGAAGGATACACCCTGATGCAACAGGGGGCTAAAATACATGATATAGTGATGGGTAGCAAAGCCAATGTTGTGGTGGCCTATGGAGAAGTTTCGACCACTATATTTTTGAGATGGCTGCCATATCTATCAATGCTTGGGAGCACAAAAACAAATACAAAAGGTAAAGTATGGATATCAACTGCCCAAGTGGAGTTTATTTCCGTGGCCTTTCAGCGGGATTGGGATGCAACTATATTCAATGGTGCCATAACCTTCAAAATTCACTCCAATGATCTACCAGGATTTCATCAATACGTTGAGGGCAGAAACCCCTTCAATGCAGAAGGTGATGATTTCATCTGGGATTTCTGGCAACATGCGTTTGGCTGTGTATTTCCCCATCGCATTCTGGACGAAGTGGTGGGGGATATCTGCACAGGAATGGAGAATTTAGAGAAACTTCCTGCATCTCTCTTTGAAATGACAGTGCAAGGTCAAAGCTACAGTATCTACAATGCTGTCTTTGCCATGGCCCATGCTTTACATGCCATGTCCTTAGCAATACACAAACGCTCACAAATGGTGAGCAGAGGGAGACAGAAGCTTCAGAAGCATCAGTTTTGGCAGGTAAGGGGCAAGAAATCCATACGTTGCATGGAATATATACTAGGTGTTCAATTTCCCTAACTACTAATCATTTTGTCCCCCTCCCTGTTCTCCCTGGCACCTAGAAAGGACAGATTACCCGTCATGCAAGGTACCATCCTGCTTTCTTCACTGTCTGAAAACTGAATTTTAATAATACTTTCCAGTGATATACTTACATAATTCTGTTACAGTATGGAAAACACAGAAACTTGATTTGGGAGTCTTTCAAGTTTAGCACACTATTCCTGCTGTTTCTGAACAGTGCATATGCCAGCAATTCAGCTGATTTTTGTAGCATCCCTGTTTGCAATATCTGGGTCATAAAGGGTGATTGTATCTTCCTTCAGTCTTGTACTTCATAACTGTCCAATTTGCAGGATGGGACAGTACACTTTCTGCATTGTACTCTACATACGTATATTGTCCATGCACAGATGCACAAAAAGACATTTATTTACTGCTTTATGTACCTATTCACACATCCATCCATTTCTTTTCTTTCCTCTCCACCTGAAACCTGTCAAACAAACACACACACACAAACCCCTTAGCCCACACCTTCACAGTGCTAATGGGGAATGGAGTATAGAGAACACTGCAGACCATGTGTGAGCCTAAAATGGGATACATGACGCAAGTGGCACTGTGGGTTAAACCACAGAGCCTAGGACTTGCCGATCAGAAGGTTGGCAGTTGGAATCCCTGCGACGGGGTGAGCTCCCATTGCTCAGTCCCTGCTCCTGCCAACGTAGCATTTCGAAAGCACGTCAAAGTGCAAGTAGATAAATAGGTACTGCTCCAGCGGGAAGGTAAACGGCGTTTCCGTGCGCTGCTCTGGTTCGCCAGAAGCGGCTTTGTCATGCTGGCCACATGACCCGGAAGCTGTACGCCAGCTCCCTCGGCCAATAAAGCGAGATGAGCGCCACAATCCCAGAGTCATCCACGACTGGACCTAACGGTCAGGGGTCCCTTTACCTTTACCTTATGTTTCAGGCAGAGGAGCTACACTCTTTGCACTAGATCTCTCTTTGAAACATTCAGATCCACCCTTTTCTAAATGCTTGCCTTCTCTCTTTTCATTCTAGCTTCATCATTTTCTGAGAGGTGTCTCATTTAACAACAGTGCTGGAGACACAGTGTCCTTCAATCAGAACGGGGAGGTAATATCTACCTTGGATGTTATCAACTGGGTTATTTCCTCCAACCAGTCCTTTCATAGGGTAAAAGTTGGGAGGATGGATCCTGAGGCTCCTCCAGATGAAGCCTTCACCCTTCATGAAGATGCCATAACATGGCATGGATGGTTTAACCAGGTGGAGTCACGTTTTTAGCTAATTCAAAAGAGATTCATTTTTCAATGAACAATTGTTCTGTGCTTTGATGTCTAAGATAATGTTCACTGGAGAATCAGAAAACTTACAAAAGACTCTTTTTCTTTTTAGTGGATGTAAATTGATGTATTTGTCAAGGATAAAACTGTGCAAAATTTCCATCCCAAAGGGATGTAATATAGTGCAATCTGGTAAAATATGTATAATATCTCCTCTGTATCCATTGTTTTAGTACAGACGATGATGAATTACTCTCTGCAGAGCTGATCTACGGTTTACTGAAATGCTGTGACAATTTAGCAACATAGGGAAGGTCTCCAGAACCTGACTTATTCCAAATGCATTATTCTCATGAATATCATGTTTCTCCTTCATTTACTGATTAGGTTCAGCCTCTTTCTGTCTGTACTGAGAGTTGTCATGCAGGATCAAGGAAGAAAGTGAAGGAAGGAGAACCATTTTGCTGCTATGATTGCATCCCATGCCCAGAGGGAAAGATTTCAAACCAGGAAGGTGAGAGAAATACACAGAAATTTGGATCCAGATGTAGTACTTCCATTGAGTTTCCCTTAAAAGGAATGGGACAAATTAAGTTATGACTAACTGGTCCACTTGCTTTCAAGGGGACCAAGTGTTACTCACTGAGGTTACTTCCAAGCAATCTCTTTGTTGTTGTTGTTGTTTAGTCGTTTAGAAGCAATCTCTTTGTTGTTGTTTAGTCGTTTAGTTTTGTCTGACTCTTCATGACCCCATGGACCAGAGCACGTCAGGCACTTCTGTCTTCCACTGCCTCCCGCAGTTTAGTCAAACTCATGCTGGTAGCTTCGAGAACATTATCCAACCAACTCGTCCTCTGTCGTCCCCTTCTCCTTGTGCCCTCCATGTTTCCCAACATCAGGTTCTTGTGCAGGGAGTCTTCCCTTCTCATGAGGTGGCCAAAGTATTGGAGTCTCAGCTTCAGGATCTGTCCTTCCAGTGAGCACTCAGGGCTGATTTCCTTAAGAATGGATAGGTTTGATCTTCTTGCAGTCTATGGGACTCTCAAGAGTCTCCTCCAGCACCATAATTCAAAAGCATCAATTCTTCGGCAATCAGCCTTATTTATGGTCCAGCTCTCACTTCCATACATCACTACTGGAAAAACGATAGCTTTAACTATACGGACCTTTGTTGGCAAGGTGATGTCTCTGCTTTTTAAGATGCTGTCTAGGTTTGTCATTGCTTTTCTCCCAAGAAGCAGGCGTCTTTTAATTTCGTGACTGCTGTCACTATCTGCAGTGATCATGGAGCCCAAGAAAGTAAAATCTCTCACTACCTCCATTTCTTCCCCTTCTATTTGCCAGGAGGTGATGGGGCCAGTGGCCATGAACTTCGTTTTTTTGATGTTGAGCTTCAAACCATATTTTGCACTCTCCTCTTTCACCCTCATTAAAAGGTTCTTTAATTCCTCCTCACTTTCTGCCATCAAAGTTGTGTCATCTGCATATCTGAGGTTGTTGATATTTCTTCTGGCAATCTTAATTCCGGCTAGGGATTCATCCAGCCCAGCCTTTCGCATGATGGATTCTGCATATAAGTTAAATAAGCAGGGAGACAATATACAGCCTTGTCTTACTCCTTTCCCAATTTTGAACCAATCAGTTGTTCCATATCCAGTTCTAACTGTAGCTGTGATCGACACAGTCAATGAAGCAGAAGTAGATGTCTTTCTTGAACTCTCTAGCTTTCTCCATAATCCAGCACATGTTTGCAATTTGGTCTCTGGTTCCTCTGCCTCTTCTAAATCCAGCTTGCACTTCTGGGAGTTCTCGGTCCACATACTGCTTCAGCCTACCTTGTAGAATTTTAAGCATAACCTTGCTAGCATGTGAAATGAGTGCAATTTTGCAGTACTTGGAGCATTCTTTGGCACTGCCCTTCTTTGGGATTGGGATGTAGACTGATCTTCTCCAATCCTCTGGCCACTGCTGAGTTTTCCAAACTTGCTGGCATATTGAGTGTAGCACCTTAACAGCATCATCTTATAAAATTTTATATAGTTCAGCTGGAATACCATCACTTCCACTGGCCTTGTTATTTGCAGTGCTTTCTAAGGCCCATTTGACTTCACTCTCCAGGATGTCTGGCTCAAGGTCAGCAACCACACTTCCTGGAGTGTACGAGCCATCCATATCTTTCTGGTATAAATCCTCTGTGTATTCTTGCCACCTCTTCTTGATGTCTTCTGCTTCTGTTAGGTCCTTACCACTTTTGTCATTTATTATGGTAATCTTTGTACGAAATGTTCCTTTCATATCTCCAATTTTCTTGAACAGCTCTCTGGTTCTTCCCATTCTGTTGTTATCCTCTGTTTCTTTGCATTGCTCGTTTAAGACGGCCTTCTTGTCTCTTCTTGCTATTTTTTGGAAATCTGCATTCAATTTCCTGTATTTTTCACTATCTCCCTTGCATTTTGCTTGCCTTCTCTCCCCTGCTATTTGTATGGCCTCGTTGGACAGCCACTTTGCTTTCTTGCATTTCCTTTTCATTGGGATGTTTTTTGTTGCTGCCTCCTGTATAATGTTGTGAGCCTCCATCCATAGTTCTTCAGTCACTCTGTCCACCAAATCTAAATCCTTAAACCTGTTCCTCACTTCCACTGTATATTCATAAGGGATTTGATTTAGATTGTATTTTAGCAGCCCAGTGGTTTTTCCTACTTTCTTCAGATTAAGCTTGATTTTTGCTATAAGAAGCTGATGATCTGTGTCATAGTCAGCTCCAGGTCTTGTTTTTGCTGACTGTATAGAGCTTCTCCATCTTTGGCTGCAGAGAATATAATCAATCTGATTACGATGCTGCCCATCTGGTGATGTCCATGTGTAGAGTCGTCTCTTGTATTGTTGGAAAAGAGTCTTTGTGATGACCAGCTTGTTCTCTTGACAGAACTCTATTAGCCTTTGCCCTGTTTCGTTTTGATCTCCAAGGCCAAACTTGCTAGTTGTTCCTTTTATCTCTTGATTCCCTACTTTAGCATTCCAATCCCCTATAATGAGAAGAACATCTTTCTTTGCTGTCACTTCTATAAGGTGTTGTAAGTCTTCATAGAATTGGTCAATTTCAGTTTCTTCAGCACCAGTAGTTGGTGTTAAGCCTTAATCCTAGTTTGTGTGTTCAATGTTTACATGCCACTTATTAGAGAAAAGACAGAATCAGCTGTTTATTGTGTACTCATTCTGCTTAGTTTGTGGCAATATCAGAAAAGGTTGCATCAAGCCAATGCAATTTCAAACTTTACAGTGTACTTCCCAATCACTTTCCATTTTTAAAAAGTCTGTGCTTTTTGAGGTGAGGGCTTCTTGTGCGAGAGCTCCAAATCCACTTCAATGGCAGAACGTGAATTTGCACATACAGTGGTACCTCGGGTTACATATGCTTTAGGTTACATACGCTTCAGGTTGCAGACTCCACTAATCCAGAAATATTACCTCAGGTTAAGAACTTTGAACTTTGCTTCAGGATGAGAACAGAAATCGTGCAGCTGCGGCACAGCAGCAGGAGGAGGCCCCATTAACTAAAGTGGTCTTCAGGTTAAGAACAGTTTCAGGTGAAGAACAGACCTCTGGAACGAATTAAGTTCTTAACCTAAGGTACCACTGTTTGTGATTTAATCCCACACCCAAATAATGGCAGTCTTCAGGCAACCTAAATATTCAGGTACCATGCATATTTAGTCAGTGCCTCATCTTTTCCTTTGAGATCTCTCCGACTTAATTATCTAAGCAGTTACCATTGCTCTTTCACAAACATGCAATAAATTTAGCAAGCCTTTCTGATCATACCTGGCTTAGCACATGATGGCATGTCATTTTAGAGAATGAAACTTAATCTTAGCAAATTTCTTCAGTAAAAATAAGTTTTTGGGTGTCAGGAATTCAAATCTGTTATTATCTTTTGACTGGACAACAATTAGGTTTTCGAATGTTTCGGAAGTCAAACGGTCTTCTGGAGCGGTAACGGTAAAGGGACCCTGACCATTAGGTCCAGTCGTGGCCGACTCTGGGGTTGTGGCGCTCATCTCGCTTTATTGGCCGAGGGAGCCAGCGTACATAACTAAGCTGCTTCTGGTAAACCAGAGCAGCGCACGGAAACACCGTTTACCTTCCCGCCTATTTATCTACATGCACTTTTGACGTACTTTCGAACTGCTAATTTGGCAGGAGCAGGGACCAAGCAACGGGAACTCACCCCGTCGCGGAGATTAGAACCGCCGACCTTCTGATCGGCGAGTCCTAGGCTCTGTGGTTTAACCCACAGCGCCACCTGCGTCCCCTTCTGTAGCGGATTACATCCAAAACCGAGGTTCCACTATATTATCTTGGTAACTGAACAATAATAAGCTTCATAACTCTATGTTTGATTAAAAAGCATATAAACTGCTTTCAGAAAATCATAAATGTTTTTAATGTTACCTTCTGTATATGTCAGGTAATGCTCAATAACAATAAAATTAAATACGTTTTGTATATAATATTAATATATAATATAACTGCAAGTACTTGAAAGTCATTTTTATTGAATTTATGTATTTCTACAATCATTTTACTTGGGGAATACTAACTTAACCAAAATATCTTTTGAATTCCCAAATCATATTATAGCTTTTGAGCATCCTTCAATGTTGATGTGATTGATGGAACGCGTATGAGCTGGGAACTGTAACTTTCTTTCCCCCCAGATATGAGTGACTGTGATAAATGCTCAGACAAAGACTATCCAAGCAAGAACCAAGATGCATGTATTCCCAAGGATATAAGCTTCTTGTCTTATGAAGAACCTTTGGGCATCAGTTTAGTCTGCTTTTCGCTTTCATTTGCTCTGATCACAGCTCTGGTGCTGGGTACATTTGTGAAGCACCATGACACTCCCATAGTCATTGCAAACAACAGGAACCTCACCTACACTCTCCTCATTTCTCTCCTGCTCTGCTTCCTTTGTGCACTGCTCTTCCTGGGTCAACCAGAGAAGCTGACATGTCTCCTCCGACAAACCACTTTTGGCATCATCTTCTCAGTGGCTGTTTCTTGTGTATTGGCAAAAACCATCACTGTGGTTCTGGCTTTCATGGCCACCAAACCTGGATCCCGGATGAGGAGATGGGTGGGGAAGGAACTGGCCAACATCATTGTCCTTTGCTGCTCCTTTGTCCAGGCAGGGATCTGTATTGTGTGGCTAGCAACCTTTCCCCCATTTCCAGATGTAGACAGTTACTCAGTGGCTAAAGAAATTATACTAGAATGCAATGAGGGGTCTGTGATGATGTTTTATGTTGTTCTGAGCTATATGGGCTTCCTGGCAATTATTAGTTTCATTGTCGCTTTCCTGGCCAGGAAATTACCTGACAGCTTCAATGAAGCCAAGTTCATCAGTTTCAGCATGCTGGTCTTTTGCAGTGTTTGGCTGTCCTTTATTCCATCCTACCTGAGCACCAAGGGAAAATACATGGTTGCTGTGGAGATCTTCTCTATCTTAGCCTCTGGTGCTGGACTGCTGGGTTGCATCTTTTCCCCTAAATGTTATATTATTGTGTTCAGGCCTCAGCTGAACAACAGGGAGCAGCTTATGAGGAAGAAAAACTAAAGAAAGAAAGAAAGAAAGAAAGAAAGAAAGAAAGAAAGAAAGAAAGAAAGAAAGAAAATATGTCCTTTGCTCATCAAAATGGAGTATGTGTATATTTCTTTCTGTATATACAGTAGAATATTTGTACATACCTATTAAGCCTTATAGGCATTTGTCTCTTGTGCAATTCTCCTTGGCTGGAAAAAAATCACTTGGAATCTACAAAAGCACTGAAAAGCTCCTTCCTTAAAAACTACAGTTGCATTTTTCAATTCTAGACGGAAACAACTAATCTTTCTGGGGGTGGAGTGAGGAAAGGAATGGAATGGCAAGCAACAGAGCTTTGCGCAATAGGGATTTCAAAGACCCCTATGTTCCACTTGGGTAGTACATGCCTTTTTCCGTTGGGGAACATGTTAATATCATATGGCCAAAATAAGCAGGACTGGAGCTGATGAAGGATGAAGATAATCATGCTGGTTGCAAGGTTCTAGAAACCATATCCATCAATTTGATCTCATGCTGAAATCATTGGGATCACTGCCACCTCAGCATAAATCTCCAGCTATTATCTGCTTGTTTCTTTCCATTCATTGCACTTTATACAGTTTGAAAAGGATGTTTTCATTTACTTACTGAATTCTTTATTCTTTCAGTATATTAAACATATTATACAATGATAGCATGTTGGTTATTTGAATTTTTATTCCCCATTTTTCTCTCCCCTACCCCCAACAATTTGGCTTCTGTTAATTAGGTTAAGTTTTCACCAGTTATTCTTCAGTCAGCCTGTATATATCCGAATTGAATTAAGATAAACCTGAAGTAGAAAGGTTTTCCTTAAAAAAAAAGAAAATGCCCCCAAGTGCTTCAGAGGTCCCTGTGTCAGTCTGAGATGTTTGGCAAGAACCTACTTCTGCTCAGCTGCCTCATTCCATTTCTTAATTCAGGATCTGTAGGGTGGGGGGCAGGGTGGCACACAAACTCCTAATTTCCCATGAGACTTTGATGCAGCCACTCCCTTATTTTAACACCTTGCAGGCTTTCATTCATGATCTGTGGGCTGCATTTGGAGCATAAACACCTGCCCCACTCACCTCACAGAGTGTTTGTTGTGGGGGAGGAAGGAAAGGAGAATGTTAGCCACTTTGAGACTCCTTAGGGTAGTGATAAAGCGGGATATCAAATCCAAACTCCTTGTTGGCTCATTAACTCAGGATTGTCTGGGCCAGTGTCCAAAGGGTGTTGAAAACTCAATAAGGGGCAATAAACTGAATCATGGGAAGACAGGTGTTCTATGTATAGCTGGTTACTCTATCCAGAAGACAGGCCCACTGCTTGTCCTGGATTAATTTGCACTCCATCTAAAGGAGCAGGTTCATAGCTTGGCAATACTCTTCGATATGTCTTAATCATGAGAGGGACAAATGGCCCCATGTGGCTAGGAATGGCTTGTACCAGCTTCACTTGATACACCATCTATGGCTGTATATAGATTGGAATCACTTAGCTACAGTATACAATGCATCATAGCACCATCTCCTGAGTTCTTAGAAATTGCCTAATGTAAATACCTGTTCTCCATTTATGTACAAAATATCAATTTAATTAACAATCTTAGTGAATAGTTAATCTTGCATCCAGCTGATTTAAAGTAAGTTGTGGAAATTCCTTTCCACGGGGGTGTTTCTATCATTGCAAAGGGATGGGTGACAGCACAAAGGGGTCACATTGAGAAACTTCGAGTTATTGTGGCATGAAAAGTAGCAAAAATATCTCAGTTTGTAAGTTTAAAAAACTGGGGCAGAGCTTCCAAAATATACTGAATAAACTTTTCTTTCCCCTACGCCCAATAATTTGGCTTCTGTTAATTGGTTTAGTTTTCACTAGTTATTCTTCAGCCGGACTGTATATAACCAAACTGAATGAAGATAAACCTGAACTAGAAAGGTTTTTCTGAAAAAGAAAATGCCCCCAAGTGCTTCAGAGGTACCTGTGTCAGTTTGAGATGTTTGGCAAAAACCCACTTCTGCTCAGCTGCCTCATTCCATTTCTTAATTCAGGATTTGTAGAGTGGGGGCAGGGTTGCACACTCCTAATTTCCCATGGCTCACTGCTTGTCCTGGGTTAATTTGCACTCCATCTAAAGGAGTAGGTTCATAGCTTGGCAATACTCTTGGATATGTCTTAATCATGAGAGGGACAAATGGCCCCATGTGGCTAGGAATGGCTTGTACCAGCTTCACTTGATACACTATCTATGGCTGTATATAGATTGGAATCACTTAGCTACAGTATACAATGCATCATAGCACCATCTCCTGAGTTCTTAGAAATTGCCTAATGTAAGTATCAGTTTTCCATTGATGTATAAAATATCAATTTAACAATCTTAGTGAATAGTTTATCTTGCATCCAGCTGATTTAAAGTAAGTTGTGGAAATTCCTTCCCATGGGGGTGTTTCTATCATTGCAAAGGGATGGGTGACAGCACAAAGGGGTCACATTGAGAAACGTTGAGTTATTGTGGCATGAAAAGTTTGTATAAAACTGGGGCAATGCTTACAAAAAGATACTGAAGCAACTTTTCTTTCTATACATTATGTTGGCAATAACATTTTTTCAGGAAGATCAACCCTTTCAAGAAAAAAGTTGCTTTTTGCTCTAATGGTGCTACACAATTATCTCCAGTGTCAGTCACTCAATCTTCTTATTACAGTCAATGATAAGTATGCAGTATTTCCTTCACAGCCTTTTGGCTAAGATCATGCAAAACATCCAATTTGTTTCATGTTGTAGGTCATTACAATCACAATAGTCTCTTGCCATCTAACTGTGCAAAACAGATATATTTCCATTCCAATGTGACAAACATGTTTTCTTCAGCAATTCCCAGAGGAAATCCCCACATCTGAACAGGTGATTTCCTGATTCATTAATTCTGAAAAGCACTAATTTTAGTGCTCATCCAGCCCACTATGGAATTTGAAAGGCCATGAACAAAATAAATAGCCAAGGCACGAAGAATATTACAAATATGTCCGCCACCATTTAGAGACAGAGGGGCTGGGGACCAAGAACAACCATCTGTTGTGATCTCTGATTCTTTGCATGATTGACCCTGAAGCTCAGGGCTGTGAACAGAGTGAACTGTCATTAAGGCAAGAAGGTTTACCATTCCATAGAGGATGGTTGTTTTAGTGGTCTTGCTGCTGGCTCTGTTTCCTCACATGGCACAGGAGGCCCACACCATTAAATGCAGAGTTCATTATCTACACCACCCACTTAACAAGTATCATCAGCCAGGAGATTTCATCATTGGTGGCATTTCTTCTCTCGGAGCCTTTATTCTCAGTTCAGCAAGTTTCATGGAAGAACCCCCACCTGCATCGTCAGAAGAGTTTGCGTAAGAATTTGTATGATGTCTGTTTTTATTTCCATTTTGTATTTCCATTGAGTTAAAAGGGATATCTCTGAGTACACATGAGAAAGGATTCTGTTAATCTTCATGCAGGCAGCAGTAGAAGTTAAAATAACCAAAGGAATCTCCACAGGAAATGCAAGATGTGTTATTGTTTCTAAATGCATTTGTTTATTTAACTACACCATCTTTGTCCTCTTCCTTTTGATTCTTTCTCTCACTTTTTGCTCTGTTATCCCAAGTTCCTCTTTGTTTTTTACTCATCTTGTGTCGCCTTTCTATTTCCATTCTGACAACTCTCAGTTTGTGTTTCAGCAGTTATCATAGACACTCCTGAGAGCAGTTTCCCTAACAGCTACAATTTTCAGAGTTCTTTGAAAAGAGGGATAGACTATGAAATTTCTCTCGCTACCCTTAACTGGTTCTTACCCTAGTTCTAGTCCAATACCCTAACCACTGTACCATATTGAATTTTGTTCCTTGCAAATGAGGCTTCCAAGCAAAAATATGTAGCTCCCTTACTTATATCAAGTCATGGAATTTGCTCTCGTAACCCAGTAATAATCTACTACTGTGGACCCAGCAGAAGGTTATGCTGCCTGATATCTATGTTTCTTAAGCTATGAAGTAGAACTCTTGTGACTTATGATTGGTACCATCATCATTTTCAAACAGCTATCCTGCTCCTTTTATCTTCCTTCTACATCTCTGTTTTCAGTTAAAGGTCATTTCAACATGCCTGGTGATAAATGTTGTAGTGCAGTAAGTGTAGTAAGAATGTACTGCATTAAATGTATAGTTTAAATAGTATGACTAGATTAAAGGTATGAAATAGCTCCTTTATTCTCTCCATTTTGACAAACATTCTTTAAAAGGAATCTCATTGAGAAAGTACAGCATGTGGTTTGTTCTCAAGTTGGCATTGTGTACTATTTTTTTCTTGAAGTCACTTTAAGCTAAAGACTCCCTCAGAAGACATAATATCTAAACGAGATAACTGTAAAAAAATTCAAAGCATCATGGCCATTAAGCAAAAAGCAGAAGGGAAAGAAAATGCAGTAAAGTGGGTTTTTTAGAGACAAGCAGCTTATTTCCTTGGAAATGTCTGTGGGATTGTAGTCTCAAAGTTTTATATCTACATACAAGGGAGAAAACCTCAAGGAACTCTTCCTTCTACATCTCTCAATTAAAGGTTTCTTTCAAGATGATTGGTGGTAAGCGCTGTCCTGTAGTAAAAGAATGTACAGTGGACGCTCAGGTTGCGAACGTGATCCGTGCGGGATGCATGTTCGCATGGGTTTGCTATTTGGCACTTCTGCGCATACACATATCACAATTTAGCACTTCTGCAGATGCACGACCGCCGAAAGCTGGAAGTAACCCGTTCTGGTACTTCCAGGTTTCGGTGGGTGCGTAACCCGAAAAAACGCAACCTCAAGCAGCTGTAACCCGAGGTATGACTGTACTGAATTTAATGTCTCACTGTTTGAATGAAATACCTCATTTTTTCTGTTCATTTTGACAATGTTTAAAAAGGAATCTCACTGGGAAAGTATAGCATATGGTCTGTTTTAAAGCTGGTTTAGTTTAGTAATATCATTATTTCTTTTTCTTTCTCATGCAAAAAGTCCATGACGAGTTTCCAATCTTTAACAAATATTAACAATGACTTCTCTCCAATTAAACATGTTAGTTTTACTAGGCATTCTTCCATTGTTGGTAATGATGGGTCCTTCAGTCTTGCTACATATAAAAGTCTTGCAACGATAATCATATATTTTAATAGAAGTCCTTTTCTAACTATGTATTGATAAGTTCCAACAGCAAAAGTTCTCGTTTCAATTCAAAATCAATCTTCAAAATTCTCTATATCAATGTATATATTTGGGTCCAGTATCTTTTGGCTTCTCTACATTTCTACCAAGCATGCTAAAATATCTCTCCCCTCAGATCATTTGGAAGGAATAGCGAGATATGAATTTCATTAGGGAATTTTTTAATGTTTGATGTTTTTTGTGTTTTGAATATCCTGTTGGAAGCTACTCAGAGTGGCTGGGGAGGCCCAGCCATATGGGCGGGGTATAAGAAATTTATTAATATTATTATTAATCATTGAAATTGTGTAATTGTGATCAATAATGCAATTGTTGTTCCAGCGTGGTGCCAAAGGCTTACCAGCACATCCTGGCCTTGGCATTTGCAGTCAAGGAGATCAATGCAAACCCTCACATCTTACCAAATATCACCTTGGGCTTCCATATCTATGACAGCTATGTCAATGCAATTAAGACATATCATGCCACAATGCTACTTTTATCTACACTGGAGAAATTTCTCCCCAACTATATATGTGATACACAGAATAATCTGACAGCTGTCATTGGTAGTCTCGACTCCCAGGTCTCCCTTCATGTTGCAAATATCTTGGATATTTATAAGATTCCACAGGTAGGACACCTATGCCTGCTTCTGAGAGGAGTATGAAAATTTCATAGTGCTTTCATATTTTTTGTTTTTTCTAGCTTGTATTATGCTGTTCGGAAACAGGAATGGGTGCATTGAAAAAAATCAGATCAATTATTCATTTTCTTTCTTTCCTTTGCATGTTTTATGCAGACTGAAAGCAGTTCATTAACAAATAAAAAAGTAAATGAACCTATAACTGGAACATAGTTTTCATAGAACTAAAACTGAGCAATATATTTTTTCACATGGACACCCCACTTACTGTTTCTAATGCTCCTAGTTGTTGATTCTTTTTAGTTTCTGTATTGTTCATGGAAAGCATTCTTAATTAAAAGGGCACCATTTAAAACTTTTTGGGGCGCATTCATGCCAACCATGAACTGACAATCTGTATGCATACGCTGGGGACCCACTTTATAAAGCAGAGCCTGGCTTCCATTGAAGCAACACCATAAAGTTTAAAAGCTAATTAAGATGGTTTTTATCAGAGGAGGAATTGGAAGCACTGCCCATCAGGCAATTAACAATGCTGTAATAAGCTTTAAAGAAAAATTGGGTGGTGGCTGATGCAGGTTAAGATCCTTGTGTGAATGGAGGTAGTGCCTTTATCCCTTTACTCTCCACTTCAGTACTGATCAGAATAAACTCCCCTGGATCTGCAATTTCATCATTAGTCACTCAGGTAGTACAGTTGAGAAATAAAGTTTGCTGGTTTGAAGAATGCATTATTTATATGGATGCCCAAATGCAAATACCAAGTGCATGTGACTTTGCATAAAACTGCTATATTAATGGAGGGTGTTTCTATCTCACTCTTTTTCTTTCTCCCTCTCTCTCTCTCCAAACAATTATCTCTTTAGCTCATATATGGCCCCACTCCAGTGATGAATGCTAAAATCCCAGGACTACCTTTTTACCAGATGGCTCCCCCAGAAAGCCACCAGTTTGCAGGGATGCTTTCTTTGCTTCTGCATTTCAGGTGGACGTGGATTGGGGTCGTTGTGGTTGACAATGACAATGGAGAAAGATTTATACAAAAGGTGCTCCCACTCTTTTCAAGCAGAGGTATTTGTTTTGCCTTTCTGGAAACAATCCCCAAGTTTAGTTTTGTGAAAGAAGGATACACCCTGATGCAACAGGGGGCTAAAATACATGATATAATGATGGGTAGCAAAGCCAATGTTGTGGTGGCCTATGGAGAAGCTTCGACCACTATATTTTTGAGATGGCTGCCATATCTATCAATGCTTGGGAGCACAAAAACAAACATAAAAGGTAAAGTATGGATATCAACTGCCCAAGTGGAGTTTATTTCCGTGGCCTATCAGCGGGATTGGGATGCAACAATATTCAGTGGTGCCATAACCTTCAGAATTCACTCCAATGATCTACCAGGATTTCATCAATACGTTGAGGGCAGAAACCCCTTCAATGCAGAAGGTGATGATTTCATCTGGGATTTCTGGCAAAATGCGTTTGGCTGTGTATTTCCCCATCGCATTCTGGACGAAGTGGTGGGGGATATCTGCACAGGAATGGAGAATTTAGAGAAACTTCCTGCATCTCTCTTTGAAATGACAATGCAAGGTCTAAGCTACAGTATCTACAATGCTGTCTTTGCCATGGCCCATGCTTTACATGCCATGTCCTTAGCAATACACAAACACTCACAAATGGTGAGCAGAGGGAGACAGAAGCTTCAGAAGCAGCAGTTTTGGCAGGTAAGGGGCAAGAAATCCATACGTTGCATGGAATATATACTAGGTGTTCAATTTCCCTAACTACTAACCATTTTGTCCCCCTCCCTGCCCTGTTCTCCCTGGCACCTAGAAAAGATAGATTACCCATCATGCAAGGTACCATCCTGCTTTCTTCACTGTCTGAAAACTGAATTTTAATAATACTTTCCAGTGATATGCTTACATAATTCTGTTACAGTATGGAAAACACAGAAACTTGATTTGGGAGTCTTTCAAGTTTAGCACACTACTCCTGCTGTTTCTGAACAGTGCATATGCCAGCAATTCAGCTAATTTTTGTAGCGTCCCTGTTTGCAATATTTGGGTCGTAAAGGGTGATTGTATCTTCCTTCAGTCTTGTACTTCATAACTGTCCACGTTTGCTTGATGGGACAGTACACTTTCCACATTGTACTCTACATACATACATACATTGTCCATGCACAGACGCAGAGAAAGACATTTATTTACTACTTTATGTACCTATTCACACACCCATCCATTTCTTTTCTTTCCTCTCCACCTGAAACCTGTCAAACAAACACACACACACACACACACACACACACACACACACACACAGACCTTAGCCCACACCCTAACAGTGCTAATGGGGAATGGAGTATAGAGAACACTGCAGACCATGTGTGAGCCTAAAATAGGCTACATGACGCAGGTGGTGCTGTGGGTTAAACCACAGAGCCTATGACTTGCCGATCAGAAGGTTGGCGGTTTGAATCCCTGCAACAGGGTGAGCTCCCATTGCTCAGTACCTGCTCCTGCCAACCTAGCATTTCGAAAGCACGTCAAAGTGCAAGTAGATAAATAGGTACTGCTCTGGCTGGAAGGTAAATGGCGTTTCCGTGCACTGCTCTAGTTCGCCAGAAGCGGCTTTGTCATGCTGGCCACATGACCCGGAAGCTGTATGCCGGCTCCATCAGCAAATAAAGCGAGATGAGTGCCGCAACCGCAGAGTCAGCCACAACTGGACCTCAAGGGTCCCTTTACCTTTACCTTCTGTTGCAGGCAGCAGGGCTCCCATCTCTGCAGTAGCTCTCTCTTTAAAACATTCAGATCCACCATCTTCTAAATGCTTGCCTTCTCTCTTTTCATTCTAGCTCCATCATTTTCTGAGAGGTGTCTCATTTAACAACAGTGCTGGAGACACAGTGTCCTTCAATCAGAACGGGGAGGTAATATCTACCTTGGATGTTATCAACTGGGTTATTTCCTCCAACCAGTCCTTTTATAGGGTAAAAATTGGGAGGTTGGATCCTGAGGCTCCTCCAGACCAAGCCTTCACCCTTCATGAAGATGCCATAACATGGCATGGATGGTTTAATCAGGTGGAGTCACATTCTTAGCTAATTCAAAAGAGATTCATTTTTCAATGAGCAATAGTTCTGTGCTTTGATGTCTAAGATAATGTTCACTGGAGAATCAGAAAACTTACAAAATGTATTTCTCCAGGATAGAATTGTGCACACTTTCCATCCCAAAGGGATATAATATCGTGCAATCTGGTAAAATATGTATAAAATCTCCTTTGTATTCATTGTTTTAATACAGACGATGATGAATTACTCTCTGCAGAGCTGATCCACGGCTTAGTGAATTGCTGTGACAATTTAGCAACATAGGGAAGGTCTCCAGAACCTGACTGATTCCAAATGCATGATTCTCATGAATATCATGTTTCTCCTTCATTTACTGATTAGGTTCAGCCTCTTTCTGTCTGTACTGAAAATTGTCACGCAGGGTCAAGGAAGAAAGTGAAGGAAGGAGAACCGTTTTGCTGCTATGATTGCATCCCATGCCCAGAGGGAAAGATTTCAAACCAGGAAGGTAAGAGAAATACACAGAAATTTGGATCCAGATGCAGTACCTCCATTGAGTTTCCCATAAAAGGAATGGGACAAATTAAGTTATGACTAACTGGTTCACTTGCTTTCAAGGGGACCAAGTGTTACCCACTGAGGTTACTTCCAAGCAATCTCTTTATTAAGCCTTAATCCTGATTTGTTTGCTCAATGTTTACATGCCATTTGTTTGAGAAAAAACTGAAGCAGCTGTTTATTGTGTACTCATTCTGCTTAGTTTGTGGCAATATTAGAAAAGGTTGCATTAAGCCAATGTAATTTCAAACTTTGCAGTGTACTTCCCAATGACTTTCCATATTTTAAAAAGTCTGTGCTTTTTGAGGTGGGGGCTTCCTGAGCGAGAGCTCCAAATCCACTTCAATGGTAGAATGTGAATTTGCACATATGAGATTTAATCCCACACCCGAATAATGGCAGTCTTGATGCACCCTATATATTTAGGTACCATGCATATTTAGTCAGTGCCTCATCTTTTCCTTTGAGAGCTCTCCGACTTAATTATGTAACCAGTTACCATTGCTCTTTCACAAACATGTGATAAATTTAGCATGCCTTTCTGATCATACCTGGCTTAGCACATGATGGCATGTCATTTTAGGGAATGAAACTTAATTTTAGCAAATTTCTTCAGTAAAAATACGTTTTTGGGTGTTAGGAATTCAAATCTGAAATTATCTTTGTGACTGGACAACAATTAGCTTCGTAAGTCTACATTTGATTAAAAGCATATAAACTTCTTTCGGAAAATCAAAGAATTTTAATTTTACCTTCAGGTAATGATAAACAATAAAAAAATAAGTTCTGTATATGATATTAATATATAATATATAACTGATGTGATTGATGGAATGTGTGTGAACTGGGGACTGTAACTTTCTTTTCCCACTGATGTTACTTCCAAGCTATCTCTTTGTTGTTGTTGTTCTTTAGTCGTTTAGTTGTGTCCGACTCTTCGTGACCCCATGGACCAGAGCACGCCAGGCACTTCTGTCTTCCACTGCCTCCCACAGTTTAGTCAAACTCATGCTGGTAGCTTCGAGAACACTATCCAACCATCTCATCCTCTGTCGTCCCCTTCTCCTTGTGCCCTCCATCTTTCCCAACATCAGGTTATAATAATAATGATAATAATAATTTATTATTTGTACCCCGCCCATCTGGCTGGGTTTCCCCAGCCACTCTGGGCGGCTTGCATAGAAACCCAAACTACACTAAAATATCACACATTAAAAACTTCCCTGAATAGGGCTGCCTTAAGATGTCTTCTGAATGTCAGGTAGTTATTTATCGCTTTGACATCTGATGGGAGGGCGTTCCACAAGGCGGGTGCCACTACCAAGAAGGCCCTCTGCCTGGTTCCCTGTAGCTTTGCTTCTCGCAATGAGGGAACCACAGAAGGCCCTTGGCGCTGGACCTCAGCGTCCGGGCAGAACAATGGGGTGGAGACGCTCCTTCGGGTATACTGGGCCGAGGCCGTTTAGGGCTTTAAAGGTCAATACCAGCACTTTGAATTGTGCTCGGAAATGTACTGGGAGCCAATGTAGATCTTTCAAGACCGGTGTTATGTGGTCTCGGCGGCCGCCCCCAGTCACCAGTCTAGCTGCTGCATTCTGGATTAGTTGTAGTTTCCGAGTCACCTTCAAAGGTAGCCCCACGTAGAGCGCATTGCAGTAGTCCAAGCGGGAGATAACTAGAGCATGCACCACTCTGGCGAGACAGTCTGTGGGCAGGTAGGGTCTTAGCCTGCGTACCAGGTGGAGTTGGTAGACAGCTGCCCTGGATACAGAATTGACCTGCACCTCCATGGACAGCTGTGAGTCCAAAATGACTCCCAGGCTGCGCACCTGGTCCTTCAGGGGCACAGTTACCCTATTCAGGACCAGGGAGTCCTCCACACCAGCCCGCCCCCTGTCCCCCCAAAACAGTACTTCTGTCTTGTCAGGATTCAACTTCAATCCATTAGCCGCCATCCATCCTCCAATCGCCTCCAGGCGCTCACACAGGACCTTCACCGCCTTCACTGGTTCTGTTTTGAAAGAGAGGTAGAGCTGGGTATCATCTGCATATGGATGTTGGACACCCAGTTCAGCAACCACATGCTCAATCACCTTGCCCAAGAATGGAAGATTTGAGACTGGGTGATAGTTGGCCATACTGGCCGGGTCTAAAGATGGTTTTTTAAGAAGCGGTTTAATGACCGCCTCTTTCAGTGGATCTGGGAATGTTCCCTCACAGAGGGAAGCATTCACCACCCCGCAGAGCCCATCGCCCAGCCCTTCCCGGCTTGCTTTTATTAGCCAGGATGGGCAAGGATCAAGGAGACAGGCGGTTGGTTTCACGCGTCCTAGCAACCTGTCTACATCCTCGGGGGTAACGGATTGAAATTGATTCCATGCAACTTGACCAGACAGGGCTCTAGCACTCTCCCGCCCCAGCCCTGCTCCCATGGTGGTGTCTAGCTCCTTTCGAATATGAGTGATTTTATCTGCAAAAAACTTTGCAAAATCATTGCAGGAGATCTTGGGGTCTTTACAAGGCCCTGGCGGTAAAGGTGGTTCCGTTAAATTGTGGACCACCTGAAAGAGTCTTCTGCTACTATTTTCTGCAGATGCAATAGAGGCGGTGAAGAAAGTCTTCTTCGCCGTCACTATCGCCACTTGGTTGGCTCAACGTTGAGCTCTAACCTGTGTCCGGTCAGATTCAGAGTGAGTTTTCTGCCACCGACGCTCTAGGGGTCTCAGCGATTGTTTCATCGCCCTCAGCTCCGAAGAAAACCATGGGGCTGTCCGGGCTCCATGCAATCGGAGAGGGCACTTCGGAGCCAGACAGTTGATAGCCCTGATTAACTCCACATTCCAGCGGACCACCAGAGAATCAGCTGAAAGGCCATCAACCTGGGATAAAGCATCCCCTACTGAAGCACGTGAACGTAAGCAGGTACTCTCTTGGTGTCAATAAGGATCAGGCAGACTCAGCAATGGAGAATAAGAAGGTGAAGTTTATTGCCAGGCAATAAGGACCCAGTTTGGAATCTCTTCCAAAAGGAACTGGGACCCCGATTGACAGAAATCCAGAGGTCTTTATACCTGAGCAGATCACAGCAAATCATAGATCATGAGACAACCATGAGGCAGTCACGATATTGCCAGTGAAAATTAGCCAATTAGCAAGCTTCTTGCCATGCTTCCAGCTCCTGGTCAAGCACTGGTCAAGCATGGAGTTCTAGTTCTGCTTTCCGTTGCTTACAGTGACGCTCTGCCTAACCTCTCCCCTAGTTATGACAGGACAGGGAGGTTTGGAGATTTTGTGGTTTTGCTCTTCCTGTTCTGTGGATTAATTCAGCCTGTATCTGAGGGGATTTTCTACCAGTATCTCTGATTCACGTCTTCCCCTTGTCCAGGGTACACGGATGTTTGTAGGGGGAAGGTCGGCTCGTAATTTTGCTGTCTCAAGCAGTATGCAGTTAGTTAAGGCACAGCTTCCCTTTGATTCAAAATGGATTATAAAATACTGTAAGCCCTGATTATGTGTGAGCATATATGAATATATTGATTCCTGGTAACTGATTATATGAATAGCATAGGGGTAGCCCTTCTTCCTTGCCTCACTACCACTCTCTGGAAACCATTTGGATCCATTAAGTGGCGGGGTTCTTGTCCAAGGAGTCTTCTCTTCTCATGAGGTGGCCAAAGTATTGGAGTCTCAGCTTCAGGATCTGTCGTTCCAGTGAGCACTCAGGGCTGATTTTCTTAAGAATGGATAGGTTTGATCTTCTTGCAGTCCATGGGACTCTCAAGAGTCTCCTCCAGCACCATAATTCAAAAGCATCAATTCTTCGGCGATCAGCCTTCTTTATGGTCCAGCTCTCACTTCCATACATCACTACTGGAAAGACCATAGCTTTAACTATACGGACCTTTGTTGGCAAGGTGATGTCTCTACTTTTTAAGATGCTGTCTAGGTTTGTCATTGCTTTTCTCCCAAGAAGCAGGCGTCTCTTAATTTCGTGGCTGCTGTCACCATCTGCAGTGATCATGGAGCCCAAGAAAGTAAAATCTCTCACTACCTCAATTTCTTCCCTTTCTATTTGCCAGAAGGTGATGGGACCAGTGGCCATGATCTTCTCTCTTTTTTTATGTTGAGCTTCAAACCATATTTTGCGCTCTCCTCTCTCACCCTCATTAAAAGGTTCTTTAATTCCTCCTCACTTTCTGCCATCAAGGTTGTGTCATCTGCATATCTGAGGTTGTTGATATTTCTTCTGGCAATCTTAATTCCAGCTGGGGATTCATTCAGCCCAGCCATTCGAATGATGAATTCTGCATATAAGTTAAATAAGCAGGGAGACAATATACAGCCTTGTCTTACTCCTTTCCCAATTTTGAACCAATCAGTTGTTCCATATCCAGTTCTAACTGTAGCTTCTTGTCCCACATACAGATTTCTCAGGAGACAGATGAGGTAATCAAGCACTCCCATTTCTTTAAAAACTTGCCATAGTTTGCTGTGGTCGACACAGTCAGAGGCTTTTGCATAGTCAATGAAGCAGAAGTAGATCTCTTTCTGGAACTCTCTAGCTTTCTCCATAATCCAGCGCATGTTTGCAATTTGGTCTCTGGTTCCTCTGCCTCTTCTAAATCCGGCTTGCACTTCTGGGAGTTCTCGGTCCACA
Source organism: Podarcis liolepis (assembly GCF_965112155.1). NCBI lineage: Eukaryota > Metazoa > Chordata > Lepidosauria > Squamata > Lacertidae > Podarcis > Podarcis liolepis. The sequence goes on along the minus strand of NC_139573.1, from coordinate 22,926,318 downwards.
TACTGCTTCAGCCTACCTTGTAGAATTTTAAGCATAACCTTGCTAGCGTGTGAAATGAGTGCAATTTTGCAGTACTTGGAGCATTCTTTGGCACTGCCTTTCTTTGGGATTGGGATGTAGACTGATCTTCTCCAGTTCTCTGGCCACTGCTGAGTTTTCCAAACTTGCTGGCATATTGCGTGTAGCACCTTAACAGCATCATCTTTTAAAATTTTAAATAGTTCAGCTGGAATACCATCACTTCCACTGGCCTTGTTATTTGCAGTGCTTTCTAAGGCCCATTTGACTTCACTCTCCAGGATGTCTGGCTCAAGGTCAGCAACCACACTACCTGGGGTGTACGAGCCATCCATATCTTTCTGGTATAATTCCTCTGTGTATTCTTGCCACCTCTTCTTGATGTCTTCTGCTTCTGTTAGGTCCTTACCACATTTGTCCTTTATTGCAGTAATCTTTGTACGAAATGTTCCTTTCATATCTCTAATTTTCTTGAACAGCTCTCTGGTTCTTCCCATTCTGTTGTTTTCCTCTATTTCTTTTCATTGCTCGTTTAAGAAGGCCTTCTTGTCTCTCCTTGCTGTTTTTTGGAAAACTGCATTCAATTTCCTGTATTTTTCACTATCACCCTTGCATTTTGCTTGCCTTCTCTCCCCTGCTATTTGTAAGGCCTTGTTGGACAGCCACATTGCTTTCTTGCATTTCCTTTTCGTTGGGATGGTTTTTGTTGCTGCCTCCTGTATAATGTCGCGAGCCTCCATCCATAGTTTTTCAGGCACTCTGTCCACCAAATCTAAATCCTTAAACCTGTTCCTCACTTCCACTGTATATTCATAAGGGATTTGATTTAGATTGTATCTTACCGGCCCAGTGGTTTTTCCTACTTTCTTCAGTTTAAGCTTGAATTTTGCTATAGGAAGCTGATTATCTGAGCCACAGTCAGCTCCAGCTCTTATTTTTGCTTACTGTATAGAGCTTCTCCATCTTTTGCTGCAGAGAATATACCGTATTTTTTGCCCTATAGGACGCACTTTTTCCCCTCCAAAAATGAAGGGGAAATGTGTGTGCATCCTATGGGGCGAATGCAGGCTTTCGCTGAAGCCTGGAGAGCGAGAGGGATTGGTGTGCACCGACCCCTCTCGCTCTCCAGGCTTCAGGAAGCTATCCGCAAGTCTTGCAAGCCCGGCGGGACATCCTGTCTGGCTTGCAAGGCTTGCGGGCAGCAGCCTGGAGCCCAAAAGCTGGGGGACAGCGGGGAGGCCCAGCGCCGCCACCCCTCTATTCCCCGACCTGATCTGGAGACTGGCGGGGGGGAGAAGCAAGCTTGCTTCTCCCCCCCGCCAGCCCCACAAGCCCATGGGATAGCGGGGAGGCAGAGCGCCGCCATCCCGCTATTCCCCGACCTGATCTGGAGGCTGACGGGGGGAGAAGCAAGCTTGTTTTCCCCCCTCCCCGCCAGCCCCACAACATTGGGGGATACCGGGGTGGCGGAGCACCACCACCCCGCTATTCCCCAACCTGATCTGGAGGCTGGCGGGGGGAAAGCAAGCCTGCTTCTCCCCTCCCCCCCACCAGCCCCACAAACTCGGGGGACAGCGGGGCAAGCAGTCCCTGAAGGCAGAAGAGGGAGACGGACTATCCCCTCTTCTAGCTTGGGGATGGTTGCGCAAATCTGGGGGGAAATAAAAAATTTCCCCTTGATTTCCTCCCAAAAAAACTAGGTGCGTCCTATGGGCCGGTGCGTTCTATAGGGTGAAAAATACGGTAATCAATCTGATTTCGATGCTGCCCATCTGGTGATGTCCATGTGTAGAGTCGTCTCTTGTATTGTTGGGAAAGAGTGTTTGTGATGACCAGCTTGTTCTCTTGACAGAACTCTGTTAACCTTTGGCCTGTTTCGTTTTGATCTCCAAGGCCAAACTTGCCAGTTGTTCCTTTTATCTCTTGATTCCCTACTTTAGCATTCCAATCCCCTATAATGAGAAGAACATCCTTCTTTGGTGTCACTTCTATAAGGTGTTATAAGTCTTCATAGAATTGGTCAATTTCAGTTTCTTCAGCACCAGTAGTTGGTGTTAAGCCTTAATCCTAGTTTGTGTGCTCAATGTTTACATGCCACTTATTAGAGAAAAGACAGAATCAGCTGTTTATTGTGTACTCATTCTGCTTAGTTTGTGGCAATATCAGAAAAGGTTGCATCAAGCCAAAGTAATTTCAAACTTTGCAGTGTACTTCCCAATTGCTTTCCATTTTTAAAAAAGTCTGTGCTTTTTGAGGTGGGGGCTTCTTGTGCGAGAGCTCCAAATCCACTTCAATGGCAGAACGTGAATTTGCACATACAGTGGTACCTCGGGTTACATATGCTTCAGGTTACATACGCTTCAGGTTGCAGACTCCACTAATCCAGAAACATTACCTCAGGTTAAGAACTCTGAACTTTGCTTCAGGATGAAAAGAGAAATCGTGCAGCTGCGGCACAGCAGCAGGAGGAGGCCCCATTAACTAAAGTGGTCTTCAGGTTAAGAACAGTTTCAGGTGAAGAACAGACCTCAAGAACGAATTAAGTTCTTAACCTAAGTTACCACTATTTGTGATTTAATCCCACACCCAAATAATGGCAGTCTTCATGCACCCTAAATATTCAGGTACCATGCATATTTAGTCAGTGCCTCATCTTTTCCTTTGAGATCTCTCCGACTTAATTATCTAAGCAGTAACCATTGCTCTTTCACAAACATGCAATAAATTTAGCAAGCCTTTCTGATCATACCTGGCTTAGCACATGATGGCATGTCATTTTAGAGAATGAAACTTAATTTTAGCAAATTTCTTCAGTAAAAATAAGTTTTTGGGTGTCAGGAATTCAAATCTGTTATTATCTTTTGACTGGACAACAATTAGCTTTTCGAATGTTTCGGAAGTCAAACGGTCTTCTGGAGCGGTAACGGTAAAGGGACCCTGACCATTAGGTCCAGTCGTGGCTGACTCTGGGGTTGTGGCGCTCAACTCACTTTATTGGCCGAGGGAGCCAGCGTACATAACTAAGCTGCTTCTGGTAAACCAGAGCAGCGCACGGAAACACCGTTTACCTTCCCGCCAGAGCGGTACCTATTTATCTACATGCACTTTTGACGTACTTTCGAACTGCTAATTTGGCAGGAGCAGGGACCGAGCAACAGGAGCTCACCCCGTCGCGGGGATTAGAACCGCCGACCTTCTGATCGGCGAGTCCTAGGCTCTGTGGTTTAACCCACAGCACCACCCGCATCCCCTTCTGTAGCGGATTACATCCAAAACCGAGGTTCCACTATATTATCTTGGTAACTGAACAATAATAAGCTTCATAACTCTATGTTTCATTAAAAACCATATAAACTGCTTTCAGAAAATAAAAAAAAATGTAATCTTACCTTCTGTATATGTCAGGTAATGCTCAATAATAAAAAGGTTTTGTATATAATATTCATATATAATATAACTGCAAGTACTTGAAAGTCATTTTTATTGAATTTATGTATTTCTACAATCATTTTACTTGGGGAATATTAACTTAACCAAAATATCTTTTGAATTCCCAAATCATGTTATAGCTTTTGAGCATCCTTCAATGTTGATGTGATTGATGGAACGTGTATGAGCTGGGAACTGTAACTTTCTTTCCCCCCAGATATGAGTGACTGTGATAAATGCTCAGACAAAGACTATCCAAGCAAGAACCAAGATGCATGTATTCCCAAGGATATAAGCTTCTTGTCTTATGAAGAACCTTTGGGCTTCAGTTTAGTCTGCTTTTCGCTTTCATTTGCTCTGATCACAGCTCTGGTGCTGGGTACATTTGTGAAGCACCATGACACTCCCATAGTCATTGCAAACAACAGGAACCTCACCTACACTCTCCTCATTTCTCTCCTGCTCTGCTTCCTTTGTGCACTGCTCTTCCTGGGCCAACCAAAGAAGCTGACATGTCTCCTCCGACAAACCACTTTTGGCATCATCTTCTCAGTGGCTGTTTCTTGTGTATTGGCAAAAACCATCACTGTGGTTCTGGCTTTCATGGCCACCAAACCTGGATCCCGGATGAGGAGATGGGTGGGGAAGGAACTGGCCAACACCATTGTCCTTTGCTGCTCCTTTGTCCAGGCAGGGATCTGTATTGTGTGGCTAGCAACCTTTCCCCCATTTCCAGATGTAGACAGTTACTCAGTGGCTAAAGAAATTATACTAGAATGCAATGAGGGGTCTGTGATGATGTTTTATGTTGTTCTGAGCTATATGGGCTTCCTGGCAATTATTAGTTTCATTGTCGCTTTCCTGGCCAGGAAATTACCTGACAGTTTCAATGAAGCCAAGTTCATCAGTTTCAGCATGTTGGTCTTTTGCAGTGTTTGGCTATCCTTTATTCCATCCTACCTGAGCACCAAGGGAAAATACATGGTTGCTGTGGAGATCTTCTCTATCTTAGCCTCTGGTGCTGGACTGCTAGGTTGCATCTTTTCCCCTAAATGTTATATTATTGTGTTCAGGCCTCAGCTGAACAACAGGGAGCAGCTTATGAGGAAGAAAAACTAAAGAAAGAAAGAAAGAAAGAAAGAAAGAAAGAAAGAAAGAAAGAAAGAAAGAAAGAAAGAAAGAAAATATGCCCCTTGCTCATCAAAACGGAGTGTATGTGTGTATGTTTCTTTCTGTATATGCAGTAGAATATTTGTACATACATATTAAGCCTTCTACACATTTCACTGTTGTGCAATTCTCCTTGGCTGGAAAAAAAAATCACTTGGAATCTACAAAAGCACTGAAAAGTTCCTTCCTTAAAAACTACGGTTGCATTATTCAAATCTAGATGGAAGCAACTAATCTTTCGGGGGTGGAGTGCGGAAAGGAATGGCAGGCATCAGAGCTTTGTGCAATAGGGATTTCAAAGAGCCCCATGTTGCCCTTGGGCAGTACATGCCTTTTTCCGTTGGGGAACATGTTAATACCAAATGGCCAAAATAAGCAGGACTGGAGCTGGTGAAAGATGAGGATAATCATGCTGGTTGCAAGGTTTTAGAAACTGTAGTTAACAGTTATGAATTAGTATTAAGTGTGATCTCTGCCAGTGGTTTTATTCAGGATTTTTACTATCAATAATAATTATTTTTATTTATTTATTTCCATTATTTATATTATTTATACTCTGGGGAACAAAGTATACTCTGAAGCCATGGCTCGCTATTGCTCATGGATTGCTATTTGCACATGTGGTTTGATTTTGCCTGTGAATTCAGAACTCAGATCATTGATGGTTGCTTCCTAGCCTAATGATACCTACAAAGTCACAAAAGAATAAGACATGAACAGCTAGGAAGAAGGAAAAAAACAAATGTCAGAAAAACAAGCTTGGATGTGGGGGGCACGTCCAGACATGTGTTCTGCACATTTAGTATGAAAAGTCACAGAAATGAAGCACAAAGTTGTTTTGACATGAGTAAGTTGTTGGCCTGTGGCACAGAGGCAAAAGACAACCGATCAGTTTGATTTGATGCTGAAATCATTGGGGTCACTGCCTCCTGAGCATAACTCTCCAACTATTATCTGCTTATCTGCTTGATTCTTCCCTTTGGTTGCACTTTATACAGTTTGCAAAGGATGTTCTCTTTTACTTACTGAATCCTTTATGCTTTCTATATATTAAACATATTATACAATAATGTATTTGTTATTTGAATTTTTATTCCCCATTTTTCTCTCCCCTACGCCCAATAATTTGGCTTCTGTTACCGTACTTTGCGCCCCATAGGACGCTCCGGCCCATAGGACGCACCTAGTCTTTTTTGGGGGGAAATAAAGAAAAAAAATTATTTCCCCCCCAGGTGCGGGGCTGGAAGAACCAGGTTGGGGAACAGTGGGAAGGCACGCTCTGCCTCCCCGCTGTCCCCCGAGCTTGTGGGGCTGGCGATGGGGAGAAGTGCGCTGATCCCGGGACTGCAGGCAGCTCTGTGCCGCCATCCGGAGAGGGGCGGGACTTAGCGCCCCACTCCCGATGGCCGTGCAGAGCTGCGCTGATCCCAGGACTGCAGGCAGCTCTGTGCGACCATCGGGAGCGGGGTGGGGCTTCGCCCCTGGTTACCGGTGGCCGCGCAGAGCTGCGCTGATCCCGGGACTGCAGGCAGCTCTGCGCCGCCATCCGTAGCGGGGCAGGACTTCGCGCCCCGCTCCCGATGGCCGCGCAGAGCTGCGCTGATCCCGGGACTGCAGGCAGCTCTGCGCCACCATCCGTAGCGGGGCAGGACTTTGCGCCCCGCTCCTGATGGCCGCACAGAGCTGCGCTGATCCCAGGACTGCAGGCAGCTCTGCGCAGCCATCGGGAGCGGGGCGGGGCTTCGCCCCTGGCACCCGGTGGCTGCGCAGAGCTGCGCTGATCCCGGGACTGCAGGCAGCTCGGCGCCGCCATCCGCAGTGGGGCGGGGCTTAGCGCTCCGCTCCTGATGGCCGCGCAGAGCTGCGCTGATCCCGGGACTGCAGGCAGCTCGGCTCCGCCATCCAGAGCAGGGCGGGACTTAGTGCCCCGCTCCCGATGGCCGCGCAGAGCTGCGCTGATCCCAGGACTGCAGGCAGCTCTGCGCGGCCATCGGGAGCGGGGCGGGGCTTCGCCCCTGGCCCCGGTGGCCACGCAGAGCTGCGCTGATCCCAGGACTGCAGGCAGCTCTGCGCAGCCATCGGGAGCGGGGTGGGGCTTCACCCCCGGCTCCTGATGGCCGCGCAGAGCTGCGCTCATCCCGGGACTGCAGGCAGCTCTGCGCTGCCATCCGGAGCGGGGCGGGACTTCGCGCCCGGCTCCCGGTGGCCGGGCAGAGCTGTGCTGATCCTGGGACTGCAGGTAGCTCTGCGCAACCCTCGAAGCCGGTCTCCCGAGGGTTGCGCAGCGCTTCCTGAAGCCTGGAGAGCGAGAAGGGTTGGTGTGCACCGACCCCTCTCGCTCTCCAGGCTTCAGCGAAAGCCTGCATTCGCCCCATAGGATGCACACACATTTCCCCTTCATTTTTGGTGGGGGGGAAAGTGCGTCCTATAGGTCGAAAAATACGGTAATTGGTTTAGTTTTCACTAGTTATTCTTCAGCCGGACTGTATACAACCAAACTGAATTAAGATAAACCTGAACTAGAAAGGTTTTTCTGAAAAAGAAAATGCCCCCAAGTGCTTCAGAGGTCCCTGTGTCAGTTTGAGATGTTTGGCAAAAACCCACTTCTGCTCAGCTGCCTCATTCCATTTCTTAATTCAGGATTTGTAGAGTGGGGGCAGGGTTGCACACTCCTAATTTCCCATGGCTCACTGCTTGTCCTGGGTTAATTTGCACTCCATCTAAAGGAGCAGGTTCATAGCTTGGCAATACTCTTCGATATGTCTTAATCATGAGAGGGACAAATGGCCCCATGTGGCTAGGAATGGCTTGTACCAGCTTCACGTGATACACCATCTATGGCTGTATATAGATTGGAATCACTTAGCTACAGTATACAATGCATCATAGCACCATCTCCTGAGTTCTTAGAAATTGCCTAATGTAAGTATCAGTTTTCCATTGATGTATAAAATATCAATTTAACAATCTTAGTGAATAGTTTATCTTGCATCCAGCTGATTTAAAGTAAGTTGTGGAAATTCCTTCCCATGGGGGTGTTTCTATCATTGCAAAGGGATGGGTGGAAGCACAAAGGGGTCACATTGAGAAACGTTGAGTTATTGTGGCATGAAAAGTTTGTATAAAACTGGGGCAATGCTTACAAAAAGATACTGAAGCAACTTTTCTTTCTATACATTATGTTGGCAATAACATTTTTTCAGGAAGATCAACCCTTTCAAGAAAAAAGTTGCTTTTTGCTCTAATGGTGGTACACAGTTCTCTCCAGTGTCAGTCACTCAATCTTTTTACTACAGTCAATGATAAGTATGCAGTATTTCCTTCACAGCCTTTTGGCTAAGATCATGCAAAACATCCAATTTGATTCATGCTGTGGGTCATTCCAATCACAATAGTCTCTTGCCATCTAACTGTTCAGAAAAGAAATATTTCCATTCCGTTGTGAAAAACATGTTTTCTTCAGCAATTCCCAGAGGAAATCCCCACATCTGAACAGGCGATTTCCTGATTCATTAATTCTGAAAAGCACTAATTTTAGTGCTCATCTAGTCCACTATGGAATTTCAGTTGCCATGAACAAAACAAATAGCAAAGACACTGAAGAATATTACAAATATGTCTGCCACCATTTAGAGATAGAAGGGCTGGGGACCAAGAACAAACATCTGTTATGATCTCTGATTCTTTACACAATTGACCCTGAAGCTCAGGGCTGTGAACAGAGTGAACTGTCATTAAGGCAAGAAGTACTCATCACAGAAACTCTCGTGATTGTACTACAGCAAACAACGGAGGAATCTGTGTTCAGATCGAAGATTTACCATTCCATAGAGGATGGTAGTTTTAGTGGTCTTGCTGCTTGCTCTGTTTCCTCACATGGCACAGGATGCCCACACCGTTAAATGCAGGGTTCAGTATCTACACCACCCACTTCACAAGTATCATCAGCCAGGAGATTTCATCATTGGTGGCATAGCTTCTCACGGTACCTTTATTTTCAGTTCAGCAAGTTTCATGGAAGAACCCCCACCTGCATTGTCAGAAGAGCTCGCGTAAGAACTTCTGTTGTGTCTGTTTTTATTTCCGTTTTGTAGTTCCATTGAGTTAAAAGGGATATCTCTGAGTAGACATGAGCAAGGATTCTGTTAATCTTCACGCAGGCTGCAGTAGCAGTTAAAATAACCAAGGGAATTTCCACAGGAAATACAAGATGTGTTGTTGTTTTTAAAATGCATTTGTTTATGTATCTTACATAAAGATCTAAGATGCATTTGTTTATGTATCTTATTTCTGTATCTTACAAAAAGATACAGAAGCAACTTTTCTTTCTATACATTATGTTGGCAATATCATTTTTTTTTTAAAAAAATATTTTTTATTAATTTTAACATATAAATTATAATACATACCACAAAACTTCACCACTTATACAATCTTTTTTGGACTTCCATCAGCACCTCTGATGATCCACCATTTTTATCACTTCTTATGCATTTCTTAAATTCATATTGCCTTCAATTATCTTAACTAACCATCCTCCCCTTTATTCATTTTTGCAATAGTTCCAATCATTCACCTCACAAAACTTATTGCAAACCTACAAACGTAATTTGATCATCACAATTACTTTTCAAATAGTCTATAAATTTAGACCAGTCTTGTGTGAATCTCTGGTTCCGCAGATTTCAAATCCTTCATGTTAGTTTGTCTAGTTCTGCATAGTCCATTATTTTCATCCTCCATTCTTCTTTCAGGTCAGGGCGAGAGAGGTAAGGAGCCAACTGTACATATTTTATGGGCTAATAGCCGTAAATAAATAAATGAAAGGAGCCAACTGCTTAGCTTGGCGGAGATGAAAAAATGCCGCCTTTGTTATAGCTGCAATCTGCGCCTCCATGGAGAGGGAGGTATCAAAGATTACACCCAAACTCTTAACGGATGGTGCTGGCACCAATTGTGCCCCCGCAAGATATGGGAGTTGCCCCCCCATCCCATATTGTCCCGACCCAGCCCAAGGACCTCTGTCTTCGAAGGATTTAACTTCAACCGGCTCCCACGTAACCATCCAGCCACAGCTTCCAAGCATCTGATCAGTGTGTCTGGGGCCGAGTCAGGATGGCCATCCATCAACAGATAGAGTTGGGTGTCATCAGCATACTGATGGCAGCCCAGCCCAAAGCTCCGGACAAGCTGGGCGAGGGGGCGCATAAAGATGTTTAAAAGCATCGGGGAGAGAATCGCACCCTGAGGCACTCCACACACCAAGGAGTGGCGGGATGACAGTTCCCCCCCAAGCGCCACCCTCTGTCCCCGACCAGAGAGAAACGAGCGCAGCCATTGAAGGACTGTGCCCTGGATCCCCACGTCGGCGAGGCAGTGGTCCAGAAGTTCATAGTCAACCATGTCGAAAGCTGCTGACAGATCTAGAAGAATCAGCAGCCCCGACCCGCCTCGATCCAGCTGTCTACGAAGATCATCTGTTAGGGCGACCAGAGCCGTCTCGGTCCCATGACCAGCGCGGAAGCCGGACTGGAATGGATCCAGAGCCGATGTTTCATCCAGAAACCTACCAAGCTGTTCAGCAACCGCTCTCTCAATCACCTTACCCAGGAATGGAAGATTCGAAACTGGGCGGTAATTGGATAGATCTAAGGGATCTAATGATGTTTTCTTTAAGAGCGGACGCACCACTGCCTCCTTTAGTTCCCCTGGGAATGTCCCGGTGCCAAGGGACAAATTGATGATATCCCCCAGGGGGGCCCGCACCTCGTCTGGACACGCTCTAATCAGCCAAGACGGGCACGGGTCGAGAGGACAAGTGGTGGGCTTTCCAGCTCGGAGGAGTCTGTCCACATCGGCTGGGGATATCCGGTCAAAGTGGTCCAATACTGGACCCGAGGACAGTCGAGGGGCCTCCAGTTCCTTTATTGTATCCAAATTGGCAGGGAGGTCATGGCGGAGCGACAGGACCTTCTCCGCAAAAAAGCTCGCAAATGCCTCACAGCTGTGTGTCGAATTGTTATTTAAATTTGGCTGTCCTTCGAGGGACGTTAAAGACCGAATTATACTAAATAATTGTGTCGGGCGAGAGCTAGCGGATGCAATGGAGGCCGAGAAGTAGGACTTCTTAGCGGCCTTCACTGCCATCTCGTAGGTTTTCATAAAAACCCTATAAGATGTTCTTGAGGCTCCGTCACGGGCACCCCGCCATACTCGCTCTAGCCGTCTGAGGTCCCGCTTCATTTTCCGGAGCTCCTCAGTAAACCAGGGAGCCCGGTTTCTGCGGGGTCGCAGAGGGCGCTTAGGTGCGATCTCATTGATGGCTGCCAGGAGCTGGATATTCCAGCCCTCAACAAGCTCAGTCAATGAGTCGCCAGGGGGAGAAAGGTCCCGCAAGGCTTGACGGAATCTATCAGGGTCCATCAGCCTCCGCGGGTGAGCCCAAATCGGCTCACCACCTAAGCAGGGTGGGGGTGGAACATCAATCCTGGCTTTCAGAGCATAGTGATCAGACCATGGCACCTTCATCGAAGGAAACATGATCACATCTATACCGACGCCAAAGATCAGATCCAGCGTGTGGCCTGCTTGATGTGTGGGGCCCGAAACAAACTGGGAGAGCCCTAGTGTCACCATGGAAGACACCAGGTCCAGAGCCTGTGAGGAGGGAGTGGCATCGGCATGGATGTTGAAGTCCCCCAATACCAATAGGTTAGGGAACTCCAAGGCCCAGCCGGCCACCGCCTCCAGCAGGCCTGACAGGGTGGCTGCTGGTGCGCTAGGTGGCCGGTACACCAGCCAGACAGCCAAGCTCACCTCGGAGCCCCACACTAGGCCAACACATTCAATGCCGGGGATCGATGGCGGTGGTAGAGCCCTGAAAGAACAATCTTCCTGGATTAATAGTGCCACCCCTCCCCCCCGGCCCACAGTCCGTGACTGTGGAGGACGGAAAACCCCGGGGGCGCCATCTCTCGTAAGGTAACAGTATCCCCTTCGCCCACCCAGGTCTCCGTCACACAAGCCAGGTCGACCCCCTGCGAGATGATGAAATCTCGCAGGGTGGCGGTTTTGTTGCCTATAGACCTGGCATTGCACAACACCAGTGACGGAGGTGAGTAATCCTTGCTCACCCTACCCTCGTCTCTCGGGATGGGGCGCAGATTGGAAGGGGTACGAGCATATCCGTATCTCGATCCCCTTCGCCTATGACATCTGCCCCCACCGCCATACCTCCCTCGCCCCTCCACAGTAGGAATCCCAAGCCTCATACTCACCTCCATTTGCAAAATATAAAAGCAAACAAACAAACAAAGAAACAATTACCCCAAAACAAAACCAATCCCCACCCCACTCAACAACCATCCCAACCCAAAATAAAACAAAACAAAATAAAAATACATGGATAAAAAACCACCGTTTCTGGTGATACAACAAAGTAAAAAGTAAAAACACTTTTAAAACACTTTAAAATATATACACTGCCCTCCAGACTGGATTATTGTAACTCGCTCTACGTGGGGCTGCCCTTGAGACTGACCCAGAAACTCCAGCGGGTGCAGAATGCCGCAGCGAGACTCCTTACGGGGTCTTCGCTGCGGGATCACATTCATCCGGTGCTATACCAGCTGCACTGGCTCCCGGTGGAGTACAGGATCAGGTTTAAGGTGCTGGTTTTAACCTTCAAAGCCCTACACGGCCTAGGACCCTCGTATCTACGGGACCGCCTCTCCTGGTATGCCCCACAGAGGAACTTACGGTCCTCAAATAAAAACATCTTGTTTTTTTTTTATAATAATATTTTATTAGAATTTTTTCAAAAATTTAACATCAACAAAAATAAGCAGAAAGCCAAGCAAAAAAGCAATAAAAACAACAACAACGACAACAACAAAAAAAACAAAAAACAGAAAACAAAAAAAAAAATACAAAGATAAAAGAACATAAAAAGAACACTTTTTTATATTAATAACTTTCCAAACCTTATTCTCTTTACTTCCACCCGCCTTCCCTTCTTGTATTCTACTTTAAGAAGTTTGATCAGCAAGATCGTTCATTATTCGTTTTAAACCTTTATCCCTCCCTTTTCAATCTTATTTATCTTAGCCGCTAGAACCCCTTCATTTCATTTTCAGAGCCTTCAACATTCATAAATTTTACAATATTTTTGTAGATAAACTTTAAACTTCTTCCAGTCCTCTTCCATCTGCTCCTCTCCTTGATCTCGGATTCTGCCGGTCATCTCTGCCAGTTCCATGTAGTCTATCACTTGTGTCTGCCACTCTTCCAAGGTGGGTAAATCTTGCGTCTTCCAATGCTTTGCAATAAGTATTCTTGCTGCTGCTGTAGCATACATAAAAAAAGTTCTATCCTTCTTTGGCACCAATTGGCCGACTATGCCCAGGAGAAAGGCCTCTGGTTTCTTCAAAAAAGTATACTTAAATACCTTTTTCAGTTCATTATAGATCATTTCCCAGAACGCCTTAATCCTTGGGCACGTCCACCAAAGGTGAAAGAATGTTCCTTCAGTTTCTTTACATTTCCAACATTTATTATCAGGCAAGTGATAGATTTTTGCAAGCTTGACTGGTGTCATGTACCACCTGTAAACCATTTTCATGATATTTTCTCTTAAGGCATTACACGCCGTAAATTTCATACCGGTGGTCCACAACCGTTCCCAGTCAGCAGACATAATATTATGACCAATGTCTTGTGCCCATTTTATCATAGCAGATTTAACCGTTTCATCCTCCGTATTCCATTTTAACAACAAATCGTACATTCTCGACAGTATCTTAGCATTGGGTTCTAACAGTTCTGTTTCTAACTTTGATTTTTCCACCTGGAAACCATTTTTTTTGTCCAAGTTATAGGACTCTCTTATTTGAAAATAATGTAACCAGTCCTGCACCTTATCTTTAAGTTTCTCATAACTCTGCAATTTCAACCTGTCACCTTCTTGTTCCAAGATCTCCGAGTATCTTGGCCATTTAGATTCCATATTTAACTTTTTCAAGGCTTTGGCCTCCATTGGCGACAACCACCTGGGGGTCTTACTTTCCAACAAGTCTTTGTATCTCATCCAGACATTAAATAATGCTTTTCTAACAGTCAAATAAAAACATCTTGAAGGTCCCAGGCCACAGAGAGGTTAGGCTGGCCTCAAACTAGAGCCAGGGCTTTTTCGGCTGCGGCTCCAACCTGGTGGAACGCTCTCTCACAAGAGACAAGGGCCCTGCAGGACTTGACATCTTTCCGCAGGGCCTGCAAGACAGAGCTGTTCCACCAGGCCTTTGGTTAGGGCACAGCCTGACTCCCTCCTTTGGCAATCTTTACAATACTTTAGTTTATGGTTGCCATCTATTTTGATTTTAATTAATTCTTATGATGTTTTTATAATGTTGCACTATTTTAGTGTTGTTAGCCGCCCTGAGCCCGGCTTCGGCTGGGGAGGGCGGGATATAAATAAAATTTATTATTATTATTATTATTATTATTATTATTATTATTATTATTATTATTATTTCGTCGGTAATTCTTCTTGCTTCCATTTTTGTGCCAATAATATTCTTGCTGCCGTCGTTGCATATAAAAAAAAGCTTACAGTATTTTCTATTTATGTTGCGAAATTGCAATGCCCAGTAAAAATGCTTCTGGTTTCTTTATAAATGTATATTTCAACATTTTTTTTTTAATCTCATTATATATCATTTCCCAGAAGCTTTTCACCTTCTTACATTCCCACCACATGTGATCAAATGTTCCTTCTTTTTCTTTTCATTTCCAACATTTATTACTACCTTTATACATTTTAGCTAATTTAACGGTGTAATATACCATCTATACATCATTTTCATCACATTTTCTTTTAAGGCATTGCATGCAGTAAACTTTAAACCTTCTTTCCATAGTTTTCCCCAATCACTCAACTGTATATTATACCCAAAATCTTTAGCCCAATGAATCATAACCAACTTTACCACCTCATCCTTCAAATGCCATTCAAGCAGCAATTTATACATTTTAGACAAAATTTTACAATTATTACTTAGTATCTCTACTTTAAACTTTGATTTATTTTCATCAAATCCTTTTTCTTTAAAATCCTGTTTAAACATTTCATTGACCTGACGGTAATGCAAATCATTCACATATTCTTTCATTTGCTCATATGGTTTCATCTTCCATTTACTTCCTTCTTTTTGTATTAATTTCCCATAAGTTATCCATTTCCCACACATATTGATCTTTTTAACACTCATTGCTTCTAATGGAGATAACCAATGCGGTGTTTTACATTCCAATAGGTTTTTATACCTATCCCATATTTCTATTAAAGATCTTTGAAATATATGGCTTCCAAATCCTTTATGGACTTTTGTTTTATTATACCATAAATATGCGTGCCAACCAAATCTATTGTCATAACCTCCCAAATCTAACTGATCTGTGTTTTCTAATAACATCCATTCCTTTAGCCAACAGAGGCAAGATGCTTCATAATACAATTTCAGATCTGGCAGAGCGAAGCCTCCTCTTTCTTTAGCATCTGTTAACAACTTATACTGTATTCTTGGCTTCTTTTCCTGCCAGATATATCTTGAAATTGTTTTTTGCCATTCTTTAAAAATTGTTGCCCCTTTAATTATTGGAATTGTCTGAAACAAAAATAACATCTTTGGTAGCACATTCATTTTAATAGCTGAAATACTTCCCCAAAATGTCAGTTTCATCCTTCCCCATATTTCTAAGTCTCTTTTAATACCACTCCACACCGGTGTATAATTATTTTGGAATAGATCAATATTTTTTGAAGTTAACCAATTCCCAAATATTTAACACTTTTAACTGCTTCTATACCAGTTTGTTGCTGCAACACTTCCACCAGGTCCTGTTTCATATTTTTAACTATCATTTTAGTTTTCTTTTTATTCAATTTAAAACCTGCCACTTGCCCAAACTGTTCTATCTCCTCTAATACTTCTTTCACACTTGGAGTTGGCTATTCTATTGTTAGTACCACGTCATCGGCAGGCAATAAGATTTTTTCAGGAAGATCAACCCTTTCAAGAAAAAAGTTGCTTTTTGCTCTACTTGTGGTACACAGTTCTCTCCAGTGTCAGTCACTCAATCTTCTTATTACAGTCAATGATAAGTATGCAGTATTTCCTTCACAGCCTTTTGGCTAAGATCATGCAAAACATCCAATTTGTTTCATGTTGTAGGTCATTCCAATCACAATAGTCTCTTGCCATCTAACTGTGCAAAACAGATATATTTCCATTCCAATGTGACAAACATGTTTTCTTCAGCAATTCCCAGAGGAAATCCCCACATCTGAACAGGTGATTTCCTGATTCATTAATTCTGAAAAGCACTAATTTTAGTGCTCATCCAGCCCACTATGGAATTTCAGTTGCCATGAACAAAACAAATAGCAAAGACACTGAAGAATATTACAAATATGTCTGCCACCATTTAGAGACAGAGGGGCTGGGGACCAAGAACAACCATCTGTTATGATCTCTGATTCTTTACACAATTGACCCTGAAGCTCAGGGCTGTGAACAGAGTGAACTGTCATTAAGGCAAGAAGTACTCATCACAGAAACTCTCGTGATTGTACTACAGCAAAAAACTGTGTTCAGATCGAAGATTTACCATTCCATAGAGGATGGTAGTTTTAGTGGTCTTGCTGCTGGCTCTGTTTCCTCACATGGCACAGGAGGCCCACACCGTTAAATGCAGGGTTCAGTATCTACACCACCCACTTCACAAGTATCATCAGCCAGGAGATTTCATCATTGGTGGCATTTCTTCTCTCGGAGCCTTTATTTTCAGTTCAGCAAGTTTCATGGAAGAACCCCCACCTGCATTGTCAGAAGAGTTTGCGTAAGAATTTGTATGATGTCTGTTTTTATTTCCATTCTGTAGTTCCATTGAGTTAAAAGGGATATCTCTGAGTTCACATGAGAAAGGATTGTGTTAATCTTCACGCAGGCTGCAGTAGCAGTTAAAATAACCAAGGGAATCTCCACAGGAAATGCAAGATGTGTTGTTGTTTTTAAAATGCATTTGTTTATTTAACTTTGTCCTCTTCCTTTTGATTCTTTCTCTTACTTTTTGCTCTGTTATCCCAAGTTCCTCTTTGTTTTTTACTCATCTTGTGTCGCCTTTCTATTTCCATTCTGACAAAGCGTGTTCTCCATAAAAAGAGAGCACGTGTTGCGGTTGGGAGAACACAGGCCACCCTGCTGTTACCAGGCAGGTTTGGGTAAAGTAGAACCCTTAAAGGGTTAATTTGGTTACTGGGGAGTTTAGCATGTTGCCAATTGGGAAGGAAGGACAGAGGCTATAAATACAGGTTACTCACGTGGGGGAGCCCTCTTGGCCTCTGCATCGGATCACGGAGCAGTTTGCGTCTGGAGCCGACTTTATACTGAGTATTTTGTACTTGCTGCTTTAAACTGCCGCTTGTTTTCTTAAATACTTAGTGCCTTCGTCCCTTCCTCCTCTCTTTTATTTCCCTCCCTCCCTCTCTTCCTCCTTTCCCCTCTTAATTTTTTCCTATCTTTCTTTGGTTTCCGTTAATTTTGATTAATATAGTCGTGCTGGGAGTTGGGAATTGTTCTACCCCCCCCAGCCCGGGGGAGGCCTTCCTCCCGGCCTCCTTGGGGAAGCGCCCGCATTTCCTAGGCCGCGGCTTGAACCCCCCGCCCCCTCCTTAGCTCCGCAGTTGCGGAGCGCATTTTAGGCGCCCTCTTTCTTACCGGGTGGTGGGGCGCTTGCCTGGACTTCGGGCGGTCGTGGGTGATCGCTTGAGGCCCCGTTCCTTGCTGGGGGCTGTTGCCGCGCCCGGCGGCCTCCCGGCGTCCGGGGCCGGGTCCGCGCTGCGCGGCGGTGGCGAGGGGGCGCCTGCCGTCGGGCTTCCGACAGGCCCTATTCCGCGCTTTTAAGAGGCCCGCCTGCATCGCGCCGCCGCGGCGGGGGCCTGCACGGACCTGGGGGAATTTTTTGTCGCGCTGGATTGTCCCCCACGTGGCCTGGTAGCATTTTTTGCTGGGTAATAGCTGTTAGCTCCGCCATTTTCTTAGCGTCTGGTCGGAGCGAGCTCCCCCCTGTGGCCCTGATCGGTACTGCAACTCAGTTTGGATTTGTGCGAAGGGCTAGGCCGCCCTCTACCCCCCCTGCTGGCCGTTTGGGTATTGCACCCTCGTTTAATTGACTTATTCAAGCCGGTCAAGCATAACTGACTACAGTTGCTTGGTATTTGCTGTTGTTTGCCTCAGGGCCGGCTGTGGGCCTTTCTTGGTTGGCCCAAGTAATCAAGTGTGCTTTAGTTAGATAGAGTGACAGACAGTAGATAGATAGACACACTGTCAATTTTTATTTACCTTGGCCAGGAGCAATTATTTTATTTCTTAACTTCTGCATAGACCGTGCTTTGAATAGTGCTACTTAGCAGCAGCTGGTGAAGGCCCAATAGTGGTCACACGGTTGGAGGTTGCTAGCTTTTATTAGCTGTACTGCTTGGAATTTTAATTGCTTTCGATTTTATTTCCTGCTAGCAGGTATGGCTCCGAAGAAAGCTGCTGCTCGCTCCAGCACTGCCATCGCTTCAAAGCGGCCTATTAGAGGCCCATCCCAGGCGCTTCGCTCACCCTCTTCTAACCAACCAGTGGGGCGAGTGCAATCGTTGGTAGCAAGCATGGCTGGTGACCCTGCGGCTCTATCTCGCTTCGCGGCGGATTTGGACGTTTTCTTGCAGCATCGTTCCCCTCAACCGTCCACATCTGGAAGGCCGCCCTCTTCAACAATGGTGACATCTCCGGCTTCACCGTCATCTAGCGAGGATGGGGGAGAGGGAACATCACATCAGGGTTTAATTATGAACCCACAGTTGTCTCAGTCCCCTGACTTACCTGCAATGCGGGGCCAGCCTCGGAGGTCGGGCCGCCTTACCAGGCGGGCCTCTGGAAAAAGTGCCCCATTGGCTCTGTCCACTCGCCGGCGCACGCCTGCTCGGTCTCCAGCGGAGGTGGCATCGGGTTCTGGTATCTCACGTGTCGTCTCTATGCAGTCTGTTTCAGTTCCATCTCAGCAGGATCCCGATTCGGAGTCCTCTATGGAAGACAGTCTCCCGGTCCCTGCCAGGAAGTCGTTGGGTGGGAAGCGTCGCCGCAAGAAGGCATCCCGGAAGCGGGCAAAGCGCAGGAAGGATGACTCCACTTCCTCCACTTCGGGTACGTCTTCCTCTAGCTCCGACGATGAGGGTACTCACTTGGAACTTTATTGGGGTTTTGGTGAATCAGCTTCAGGGCTCCCTAGGTGGGCTTGGGAGCGCAGGTCCAACGCTCATCGGGCAAAGTATGGAGCTGTTCTAGAATGCAGGGATGGTGTGTTGGTCCCCGACGTTAAAGTCTCGACCAATTCGGCCAGGGATATCATCCCAGGCTCACACCTGTCATCGAAACTGCGGGCCAGGATTTTAAATGGACGCTATGTAGACATTTTCAAATTAGCCCCGCCTTCTGATGAGCAGGAAAAAGGGAATGCTTCCACAAAAAAGCGCTCAGGGGTTTCGGCGGCGGGCAGGACCTTCGAACACTGGCTTGACTGTTTTCAGGTCTTCGCCGGGATAGTCATGGCAGCCTATCCACGTAGGTCCCTTCATTTGCTAGTTTATCTATCGATTGTGCGCTCTGCCTTTACCAAGGCTGGCGATAAAGCCGCAATCAAATATGATGAGAACTTTAGGCGTCGTGCGGCCAAGATCCCGTCTGCACGCTGGGATCGGAAAGATCTCGATGTGTGGACTACTTATGTTGCTCCGCTCATTGACAAAAAGGTACCAGAGCAGCAGAAGCTGGGTGTCTCTGCCTTCAAACCTGGCCGTCGATTGCCGTGTTGGGATTTTAACAGGACCTCCTGTCAGCGTCTAACTTGTAGATTTGCGCACACTTGTGAGAAATGCAGTGGATCACATCCGGCTTCTTCTTGTTTTGGTGGGCGGCGGCCCTTTCGTGGAGGAAAAGGGGGCTCCCTACAACCCCCCAAGGCAGCCCCCCCCACACCCTCAACTTCAGGAACAGCAAAATAAGGTGCTGACTTCCTTGGCCCAGACTCCTATTCGTCTGCCGGCCCTTAAAGAGTGGCTTAGGTTTTACCCGGATAGGGAAGCCGCTCGTTACCTGAGCGACGGTTTTTCGGTTGGTTTTCGGATTCCGGTAGCCAAGCCTCCCGTGGCTCGGAATTCGTCTAATCAGAAATCAGTTCGTGAATTGCCAGAGATTGCCCGAAGGAAGATCTCGAAGGAGGTGGCTATGCATCGGATGGCTGGCCCCTTTTGTGCCCCTCCATTTTCTAATTTGCATGTTTCCCCACTGGGCATCGTGCCAAAGAAGGCCCCTGGTGAATTCCGTTTGATTCATAATTTATCACACCCTAGAGGTACTTCAGTTAACGATGTGATTCCTCCAGAGCTTTGTTCAGTTAGGTATGCCTCTCTTGATCACGCGATCAAGATGATCCGGAAGTTTGGACCAGCTGCATTATTGGCAAAATGCGACATTGAGTCGGCATTCCGTTTGCTGCCAATTCACCCGGAGGATTTTTGGCTGCTTGGTTTCCAGTTTGAGGGAAAATACTATTTTGACAAGGCCATGCCCATGGGCTGCTCTATAGCGTGCGCTGCTTTTGAATCCTTCAGCACCTTTTTGGAGTGGGCCCTCAAGCTGAAAACCGGGTTGGAAGGGGTTACTCATTATTTGGATGATTTTCTATTGGCTTCTGAGTGTAGTACGGACAATTGCACGGTTCTGTTGCGTGCTTTAGCTGCCCTTACTGAGGAACTAGGGGTCCCGTTAGCGGCGGAAAAGACTGAGGGTCCCTCGACTCAGCTTACGTATTTGGGCATCCTGTTGGATACGGTGTCTCAGACTTCTAGCTTGCCAAAGGATAAGCTGGTGGCGTTGAGAAAGGTTATAGAGGAATTGCTTCCCTTGAAGAAGGTGTCCCTACTGCAAATCCAGTCGCTGTTAGGTCACCTGAATTTTGCCTGTAGGGTGGTGGCCCCTGGCCGCCCCTTTTGCTCTCGATTGGCTCGCCTCACGGTGGGCTTGAAGGCCCCGCATCATCGTGTTCGTCTTTCCAGGGAGGTGAGGGCTGATCTCAGCATATGGCTTGAATTCCTGGAGGAATTTAATGGGGTTTCGTTATGGCAAGACACTTTGAACTTGCATAACGATTTTCAGGTGCACTCAGATGCTGCAGGGTCCCAAGGTTTTGGCCTATATTGGATGGGTAGGTGGTGTGCCAAGCGCTGGCCTCTTGATTGGCAGGGAACAGCCATTACGCGGGACCTAACTTTTCTTGAGTTCTTTCCCATTGCAGTGGCAGTGCACTTGTGGGTCGAAGAGTTCAGGGACCGACGAGTCTGCTTCTGGACTGATAACCAGGCGGTGGTGGATGTGTTGGCCAAGCTGTCGTCCCGCTCTCCTAGGGTGTCGGCCCTTTTACGGGCTTTTGTTTTACATTGTTTACGCTATAATATAGTCTTTTCCGCTCGTTTTGTTCCGGGGGTGTCTAACGAAATTGCTGATGCTCTGTCCCGTTTTCAGATGGAGCGGTTCAGACTTCTGGTTCCAGAGGCTCGGAAACGTCCGGAATGTTTCCCGGATCATCTCTGGAGCCTTGGCAGGAGCTAGTGTTTCAGGGAGTAATGGCTTCTATTTCTCCTTCCACACTCAGGTCTTACACTAAAGCATGGGCTGATTTTTTGTCCTTTACATATCAGTCGGCCGGGGAGCAAAGGGGGGCTTCCCCCTCTACTGCTCAGGTGCTAAGATATTTGTCGCACCTGTTTCAGTTAGGACGTGCAGCGAAGACGCTAAGAATTCAGGCAGCTGCCATTGCTTTTTTCTGCAAAGCTTATTTTGACAAAGATCCTTGCGCTAAGTTTTCCGTGCGTAAGGCTCTTGAGGGATGGGGTAGGCTTTGTCCTTCCCAGCCAGCTACTAGGCACCCTATATCATATGATTTGCTGTGCAAGATGCGCAAAGAGTTGAGGAGCGTTTGCTGGTCCAGGTATGAGGCTCGCCTTTTTGCTGCGGCCTTTTCTATTGCCTTCTTCGGAGCATTAAGGGTTGGTGAGCTGGTATGGGAGGAGCACAGCAATGGCCGTGCCAGGGGGTTACTGCTTCAGGATGCACAGCTATCTTCGGATGAGCTGAGCCTCCTCATCAGGAATTCAAAAACGGATCAGGGTGGAAGGGGAGCCCTCATTCGTCTCCCGGCCACAAGGGAGGTAGGTCCGTGTCCTGTCAAAGATGTCAGGAGGTACTTGTCCCTCCGGGCTCCGGGAGAAGGTCCATTATTGCAGCACGAAGATGGGTCGCCTCTGTCTAGGCGACAATTTGCAAAGGTGATGCGGAAGGCCATTGCGGCTTGCGGTGCCTCTGCTAGGGATTTTGCCCCACATTCTTTCAGGATTGGGGCTGCCACGATGGCAGCACATTGGGGCCTGTCTGCAGGCAGAATAAAGAACTTGGGTCGATGGAAATCGAACGCGTTTAGAGGCTATGTTCGCTAACATGATGTTTATATTTTGTTTCTCTATACCAGGTTTAGCAGCCGTACGCATATGGATGGTGGGGCACAGTATCGTACATTGGGCCGGTGTTGGAGCCAGGCAGCTCAGATTGGGACCAGGTCTCGGCCTTCCTCCTCAAGTGCGCGTATCTTGGCTGGCCAGAAGGGGGATGTCCTGGACTGAGTTTCTGCCACTAATCCGTAGGCAGCTGGCAGAGGAAGGGCCGCCCACGGCTATTGTGGTGCAGTTGGGTGAGAACGACCTGGTTTCTATGGACTGTGCTTCGTTACGTGCTGCTATCATGGGGGATCTTGAAGTGCTGCGGGCAATGGTGCCGACAACGAAAATTTTCTGGTCAAAATTTTTGCAAAGGCGCAGTTGGAGAGGCAGTCGTTGCCCAACTGCCACCGAGAGGGCTAGGAAGCGGATCAATTCGGCGGTCTCGAAAAAGGTTTTCGAGTTGGGGGGTGACGTAATTTCCCATCCTGAGATTCTGGCTAGGGATGAATCTCTTTTCAGGGATGATGGGGTGCATCTTTCGGCCTTAGGGAATAAGGCGTGGTTGGGTGCTGTGGTGGCTAAGCTAAGGTCTTGGCTGGGTTCGTGAGTGGTTTGGCGGCGAGCTTAAGGCTCCATTGGCGGTTAGGCATTGGTTAAAAAGTGGTTGGGAGGGGTAAGTGCCTACCCCTCCAGTGGTGGTGGAAAGGGAATTCCGTTAAAGGAATCCAGGGGCTTGCCATTCTTTCGTCCTTGTCCCCGGAGTCGGACTTGGGCCGTGCAAGCCCCACAGGAACATGAGGGTGAGAGGTGTGGGACTGTTACCCAGCCTCACCTTCTCACCCAATACTTGTTTCCCAGGCTGGCTTCCGCTGGAATCCGGAAGGCCAGCCCTGTCCCTGGGCAAGGACAGATAGTCATAACCAATGCCTAAGCAACCACTCACGTATTTGTATTTTAAATAAAGCTGTGGCCAAAATTATGCCAAAAACCTTAAACAAAATTAACGTGTGAAGTGTGAATTATTGGTGAGGGTGGCTTTGTGGGACTCAACACGCAAAGCGTGTTCTCCATAAAAAGAGAGCACGTGTTGCGGTTGGGAGAACACAGGCCACCCTGCTGTTACCAGGCAGGTTTGGGTAAAGTAGAACCCTTAAAGGGTTAATTTGGTTACTGGGGAGTTTAGCATGTTGCCAATTGGGAAGGAAGGACAGAGGCTATAAATACAGGTTACTCACGTGGGGGAGCCCTCTTGGCCTCTGCATCGGATCACCCGCCCACCCTCCCTGTAAAGGGGGGGTTTTCTGGTTATTGACCTTGCTATGCCTGTCATGGGGTCGTCCGCCTTGGTGCGGGGGCCTGGTAGGAATTTACCATTTGGCTGATTGGCTGGTGCCATCTGGGTTTCGCCTACTGCGTAGCAAATAAGTCACAACTTGTAAGGTTGGCGGTTAGGCATTGGTTAAAAAGTGGTTGGGAGGGGTAAGTGCCTACCCCTCCAGTGGTGGTGGAAAGGGAATTCCGTTAAAGGAATCCAGGGGCTTGCCATTCTTTCGTCCTTGTCCCCGGAGTCGGACTTGGGCCGTGCAAGCCCCACAGGAACATGAGGGTGAGAGGTGTGGGACTGTTACCCAGCCTCACCTTCTCACCCAATACTTGTTTCCCAGGCTGGCTTCCGCTGGAATCCGGAAGGCCAGCCCTGTCCCTGGGCAAGGACAGATAGTCATAACCAATGCCTAAGCAACCACTCACGTATTTGTATTTTAAATAAAGCTGTGGCCAAAATTATGCCAAAAACCTTAAACAAAATTAACGTGTGAAGTGTGAATTATTGGTGAGGGTGGCTTTGTGGGACTCAACACGCAACTCTCATTTTGTGTTTCAGCAGTTATCATAGATACTCCTGAGAGCAGTTTCCCTAACAGCTACAATTTTCAGAGTTCTTTAAAAAGCGGGATTGACTATGAAATTTCTCTCGCTACCATTAACAAACAGCAGCTTCCAGGATTCTTGTGGAAGCCATCACTCGTTAAAATGCTATCATAGCACTATAAATGTATGGTTTTAATGTGGCCTATGAAAGACTGGTCATCACATGGTTTGAAGGCTGAGCGAGGATTTGAAACTGGTTCTTACCCTAGTTCTAGTCCAATGCCCTAACCACTGTACTATATTGAATTCTGTTCCTTGCAAGTGAGGCTTCCAAGCAAAAATATGTAGCTCCCTTACTTAAATCAAGTCATGGAATTTGCTCTCGTAACCCAGTAATAATCTTCTTCTGTGGACCCAGCAGAAGGTTGTGCTGCCTGATATTTATGTTGCTTAAGCTATGAAGTAGAACTCTTGTGACTTATGATTGGTACCATCATCATTTTCACACAGCTATCCTGCTTCTTTTATATTCCTTCTACATCTCTGTTTCAGTTAAAGGTCATTTCAACATGCCTGGTGATAAATGATGCAGTGCAGTAAGTGTAGTAAGAATGTACTGCATTAAATGTATAGTTTAAATAGTATGACTAGATGAAAGGTATGAAATAGCTCCTGTAATCTCTCCATTTTGACAAACATTCTTTAAAAGGAATCTCATTGAGAAAGTACAGCATATGGTTTGTTCTCAAGTTGGCATTGTGTACTATTTTTTTCTTGAAGTCACCTTAAGCTAAAGACTCCCTCAGAAGACATAAAATCTAAATGAGATAACTGTAAAAAAATTCAAAGCATCATGGCCATTAAGCAAAAAGCAGAAGGGAAAGAAAATGCAGTAAAGCGGGTTTTTTTAGAGACAGGCAGCTTATTTCCTTGGAAATGTCTGTGGGATTGTAGTCTCAAAGTTTTATATCTACATACAAGGGAGAAAACCTCAAGGAACTCTTCCTTCTACATCTCTCAATTAAAGGTTTCTTTCAAGATGATTGGTGGTAAGCGCTGTCCTGTAGTAAAAGAATGTACAGTGGACGCTCAGGTTGCGAACGTGATCCGTGCGGGATGCACGTTCGCATGGGTTGCGATTTGGCACTCCTGCGCATACACAAAGCACAATTTAGCACTTCTGCACATGCACGACCACCGAAAGCCGGAAGTAACCCGTTCTGGTACTTCCAGGTTTCGGTGGGTGCGTAACCCGAAAAAACGCAACCTCAAGCAGCTGTAACCCGAGGTATGACTGTACTGAATTTAATGTCTCACTGTCTGAATGAAATACCTCATTTTTTCTGTTCATTTTGACAATGTTTAAAAAGGAATCTCACTGGGAAAGTATAGCATATGGTGTGTTTTAAAGCTGGTTTAGTTTAGTAATATCATTATTTCTTTTTCTTTCTCATGCAAAAAGTCCATGACGAGTTTCCAATCTTTAACAAATATTAACAATGACTTCTCTCCAATTAAACATGTTAGTTTTACTAGGCATTCTTCCATTGTTGGTAATGATGGGTCCTTCAGTCTTGCTACATATAAAAGTCTTGCAACGATAATCATATATTGTAATAGAAGTCCTTTTCTAACTATGTATTGATAAGTTCCAACAGCAAAAGTTCTCGTTTCAATTCAAAATCAATCTTCAAAATTCTCTATATCAATGTATATATTTGGGTCCAATATCTTTTGGCTTTTCTACATTTCTACCAAGCATGCTAAAATATCTCTCCCCTCAGCTCATTTGGAAGGAATAGCGTGATATGAATTTCATTAGGGAATTTTTTAATGTTTGATGTTTTATTGTGTTTTGAATATCCTGTTGGAAGCTACTCAGAGTGGCTGGGGAGGCCCAGCCATATGGGCGGGGTATAAGAAATTTATTAATATTATTATTATTAATCATTGAAATTGTGTAATTGTGATCAAGAATGCAATTGTTGTTCCAGCATGGTGCCAAAGGTTTATCAGCACATCCTGGCCTTGGCATTTGCAGTCAAAGAGATCAATGCAAACCCTCACATCTTACCAAATATCACCTTGGGCTTCCATATCTATGACAGCTATGTCAATGCAATTAAGACATATCATGCCACAATGCTACTTTCATCTACACTGGAGAAGTTTCTCCCCAACTATATATGTGATACACAGAATAATCTAACAGCTGTCATTGGTAGTCTCGACTCCCAGATCTCCCTTCATGTCGCAACTATCTTAGATATTTATAAGATTCCACAGGTAGGACACCTATGCCTGCTTCTGAGAGGAGTATGAAAATTTCATAGTGCTTTCATATTTTTTGTTTTTTCTAGCTTGTATTATGCTGTTTGGAAACAGGAATGGGTGCATTGAAAAAAATCAGATCAATTATTCTTTTTATTTCTTTCCTTTGCATGTTTTATGCAGACTGAAAGCAGTTCATTAACAAATAAAAAAGTAAATGAACCTATAACTGGAACATAGTTTTCATAGAACTAAAACTGAGCAATATATTTTTTCACATGGACACCCCACTTACTGTTTCTAATGCTCCTAGTTGTTGATTCTTTTTAGTTTCTGTATTGTTCATGGAAAGCATTCTTAATTAAAAGGGCACAATTTAAAACTTTTTGGGGCGCATTCATGCCAACCATGAACTGACAATCTGTATGCATACGCTGGGGACCCGCTTTATAAAGCAGAGCCTGGCTTCCATTGAAGCAACACCATAAAGTTTAAAAGCTAATTAAGATGGTTTTATCAGAGGAGGAATTGGAAGCACTGCCCATCAGGCAATTAACAATGCTGTGATAAGCTTTAAACAAAAACTGGGTGGTGGCTGATGCAGATTGAGATCCTTGTGTGAATGGAGATAGTGCCTTTATCCCTTTACTCTCCACTTCAGTATTGATCAGAATAAACTCCCCTGGATCTGCAATTTCATCATTAGTCACTCAGGTAGTACAGTTGAGAAATAAAGTTTGCTGGTTTGAAGAATGCATTATTTATATGGATGCCCAAATGCAAATACCAAGTGCATGTGACTTTGCATAAAACTGCTATATTAATGGAGCGTGTTTCTCTCTCTCTCTCTCTCTCTCTCTCTCCAAACAATTATCTCTTTAGCTCATATATGGCCCCACTCCGGTGATGAATGCTAAAATCCCAGGACTACCTTTTTACCAGATGGCTCCCCCAGAAAGCCACCAGTTTGCAGGGATGCTTTCTTTGCTTCTGCATTTCAGGTGGACGTGGATTGGGGTCGTTGTGGTTGACAATGACAATGGAGAAAGATTTATACAAAAGGTGCTCCCACTCTTTTCAAGCAGAGGTATTTGTTTTGCCTTTCTGGAAACAATCCCCAAGTTTAGTTTTCTCGCTGCAGGATTCACCCTGATACAACAGGGGGCTAAAATACATGATATAGTGATGGGTAGCAAAGCCAATGTTGTGGTGGCCTATGGAGAAGCTTCGACCACTATATTTTTGAGATGGCTGCCATATCTATCAATGCTTGGGAGCACAAAAACAAATACAAAAGGTAAAGTATGGATATCAACAACCCAAGTGGAGTTTATTTCCGTGGCCTTTCAGCGGGATTGGGATGCAACT
Source organism: Podarcis liolepis (assembly GCF_965112155.1). Taxonomy (NCBI): domain Eukaryota; kingdom Metazoa; phylum Chordata; class Lepidosauria; order Squamata; family Lacertidae; genus Podarcis; species Podarcis liolepis. The sequence goes on along the minus strand of NC_139573.1, from coordinate 22,898,600 downwards.
ATATTCAATGGTGCCATAACCTTCAGAATTCACTCCAATGATCTACCAGGATTTCATCAATACGTTGAGGGCAGAAACCCCTTCAATGCAGAAGGTGATGATTTCATCTGGGATTTCTGGCAACATGCGTTTGGCTGTGTATTTCCCCATCGCATTCTGGACGAAGTGGTGGGGGATATCTGCACAGGAATGGAGAATTTAGAGAAACTTCCTGCATCTCTCTTTGAAATGACAGTGCAAGGTCTAAGCTACAGTATCTACAATGCTGTCTTTGCCATGGCCCATGCTTTACATGCCATGTCCTTAGCAATACACAAACGCTCACAAATGGTGAGCAGAGGGAGACAGAAGCTTCAGAAGCATCAGTTTTGGCAGGTAAGGGGCAAGAAATCCATACGTTGCATGGAATATATACTAGGTGTTCAATTTCCCTAACTACTAACCATTTTGTCCTCCTCCCTGCCCTGTTCTCCCTGGCACCTAGAAAAGATAGATTACCCATCATGCAAGGTACCATCCTGCTTTCTTCACTGTCTGAAAACTGAATTTTAATAATACTTTCCAGTGATATGCTTACATAATTCTGTTACAGTATGGAAAACACGGAAACATGATTTGGGAGTCTTTCAAGTTTAGCACATTACTCCTGCTGTTTCTGAACAGTGCATATGCCAGCAATTCAGCTGATTTTTGTAGCATCCCTGTTTGCAATATCTGGGTCATAAAGGGTGATTGTATCTTCCTTCAGTTTGTACTTCATAACTGTCCAGGTTTGCTTGATGGGACAGTACACTTTCCACATTGTACTCTACATACATACATTGTCTATGCACAGACGCAGAGAAAGACATTTATTTACTACTTTATGTACCTATTCACACACCCATCCATTTCTTTTCTTTCCTCTCCACCTGAAACCTGTCAAACAAACACACACATACACACCTTAGCCCACACCTTAACAGTGCTAATGGGGAATGGAGTATAGAGAACACTGCAGACCATGTGTGAGCCTAAAATAGGCTACATGACGCAGGTGGCGCTGTGGGTTAAACCACAGAACCTAGGACTTGCCGCTCAGAAGGTTGGCGGTTCGAATCCCTACAACAGGGTGAGCTCCCATTGCTCAGTACCTGCTCCTGCCATCCTAGCATTTCGAGAGCACGTCAAAGTACAAGTAGCTAAATAGGTACTGCTCTGGCTGGAAGGTAAACAGCGTTTCCGTGCACTGCTCTAGTTTGCCAGAAGCGGCTTTGTCATGCTGGCCACATGACCCGGAAGCTGTATGCCGGCTCCATCAGCAAATAAAGCGAGATGAGTGCCACAACCGCAGAGTCAGCCACAACTGGACCTCAAGGGTCCCTTTACCTTTACCTTCTGTTGCAGGCAGCAGGGCTCCCATCTCTGCAGTAGATCTCTCTTTGAAACATTCAGATCCACCATCTTCTAAATGCTTGCCTTCTCTCTTTTCATTCTAGCTCCATCATTTTCTGAGAGGTGTCTCATTTAACAACAGTGCTGGAGACACAGTGTCCTTCAATCAGAACAGGGAGGTAATATCTACCTTGGATGTTATCAACTGGGTTATTTCCTCCAACCAGTCCTTTCATAGGGTAAAAATTGGGAGGATGGATCCTGAGGCTCCTCCAGATGAAGCCTTCACCCTTCATGAAGATGCCATAACATGGCATGGATGGTTTAACCAGGTGGACTCACATTCTTAGCTAATTCAAAAGAGATTAATTTTTCAATGAGCAATAGTTCTGTGCTTTGATGTCAAAGCTAATGTTCACTGGAGAATCAGAAAACTTACAAAATGTATTTCTCCAGGATAGAATTGTGCACACTTTCCATTCCAAAGGGATATAATATCGTGCAATCTGGTAAAATATGCATAAAATCTCCTTTGTATTCATTGTTTTAATACAGACGATGATGAATTACTCTCTGCAGAGCTGATCCACGGCTTAGTGAATTGCTGTGACAATTTAGCAACATAGGGAAGGTCTCCGAACCTGACTGATTCCAAATGCATTATTCTCATGAATATCATGTTTCTCCTTCATTTACTGATTAGGTTCAGCCTCTTTCTGTCTGTACTGAGAATTGTCACGCAGGGTCAAGGAAGAAAGTGAAGGAAGGAGAACCATTTTGCTGCTATGATTGCATCCCATGCCCAGAAGGAAAGATTTCAAACCAGGAAGGTAAGAGAAATTCACAGAAATTTGGATCCAGATACAGTACTTCCATTGAGTTTCCCATAAAAGGAATGGGACAAATTAAGTTATGACTAACTGGTCCACTTGCTTTCAAGGGGACCAAGTGTTACCCACTGAGGTTACTTCCAAGCAATCTCTTTATTAAGCCTTAATCCTGATTTGTTTGCTCAATGTTTACATGCCATTTGTTTGAGAAAAAACTGAAGCAGCTGTTTATTGTGTACTCATTCTGCTTAATTTGTGGCAATATTAGAAAAGGTTGCATTAAGCCAATGTAATTTCAAACTTTGCAGTGTACTTCCCAATGACTTTCCATATTTTAAAAAGTCTGTGCTTTTTGAGGTGGGGGCTTCCTGAGCGAGAGCTCCAAATCCACTTCAATGGCAGAATGTGAATTTGCACATATGTGATTTAATCCCAGGCGTCTCTTAATTTCGTGGCTGCTGTCACCATCTGCAGTGATCATGGAGCCCAAGAAAGTAAAATCTCTCACTACCTCCATTTCTTCCCTTTCTATTTGCCAGAAGGGGATGGGACCAGTGGCCATGATCTTCTTTTTTTATGTTGAGCTTCAAACCATATTTTGCGCTCTCCTCTCTCACCCTCATTAAAAGGTTCTTTAATTCCTCCTCACTTTCTGCCATCAAGGTTGTGTCATCTGCATATCTGAGGTTGTTGATATTTCTTCTGGCAATCCTAATTCCAGCTGGGGATTCATCCAGCCCAGCCTTTCGAATGATGAATTCTGCATATAAGTTAAATAAGCAGGGAGACAATATACAGCCTTGTCTTACTCCTTTCCCAATTTTGAACCAATCAGTTGTTCCATATCCAATTCTAACTGTAGCTTCTTGTCCCACATACAGATTTCTCAGGAGACAGATGAGGTGATCAAGCACTCCCATTTCTTTAAAAACTTGCCATAGTTTGCTGTGGTCGACACAGTCAAAGGCTTTTGCATAGTCAATGAAGCAGAAGTAGATGTCTTTCTGGAACTCTCTAGCTTTCTCCATAATCCAGCGCATGTTTGCAATTTGGTCTCTGGTTCCTCTGCCTCTTCTTAATCCGACTTGCACTTCTGGGAGTTCTCGGTCCACATACTGCTTCAGCCTACCTTGTAGAATTTTAAGCATAACCTTGCTAGCGTGTGAAATGAGTGCAATTTTGCAGTACTTGGAGCATTCTTTGGCACTGCCTTTCTTTGGGATTGGGATGTAGACTGATCTTCTCCAATCCTCTGGCCACTGCTGAGTTTTCCAAACTTGCTGGCATATTGAGTGTAGCACCTTAACAGCATCATCTTTTAAAATTTTAAATAGTTCAGCTGGAATACCATCACTTCCACTGGCCTTGTTATTTGCAGTGCTTTCTAAGGCCCATTTGACTTCACTCTCCAGGATGTCTGGCTCAAGGTCAGCAACCACACTACCTGAGGTGTACAAGCCATCCATATCTTTCTGGTATAATTGCTCTGTGTATTCTTGCCACCTCTTCTTGATGTCTTCTGCTTCTGTTAGGTCCTTACCACATTTGTTCTTTATTGTGGTAATCTTTGTACGAAATGTTCCTTTCATATCTCCAATTTTATTGAACAGCTCTCTGGTTCTTCCCATTCTGTTGTTTTCCTCTATTTCTTTGCATTGCTCATTTAAGAAGGCCTTCTTGTCTCTCCTTGCTATTTTTTGGAAAGCTGCATTCAATTTCCTGTATTTTTCACTATCTCCCTTTCATTTTGCTTGCCTTCTCTCCCCTGCTATTTGTAAGGCCTTGTTGGACAGTCACATTGCTTTCTTGCATTTCCTTTTCATTGGGATGGTTTTTGTTGCTGCCTCCTGTATAATGTTGCGAGCCTCCATCCATAGTTCTTCAGGCTCTCTGTCCACCAAATCTAAATCCTTAAACCTGTTCCTCACTTCCAATGTATATTCATAAGGGATTTGAATTAGATTGTATCTTATCGGCCCAGTGGTTTTTCCTACTTTCTTCAGTTTAAGCTTGAATTTTGCTATAAGAAGCTGATGATCTGAGCCACAGTCAGCTCCAGCTCTTATTTTTGCTTACCGTATATAGCTTCTCCATCTTTGGCTGCAGAGAATATAATCAATCTGATTTTGATGCTGCCCATCTGGTGATGTCCATGTGTAGAGTCGTCTCTTGTATTGTTGGAAAAGAGTGTTTGTGATGCCCAGCTTGTTCTCTTGACAGAACTCTATTAGCCTTTGGCCTGCTTCGTTTTGATCTCCAAGGCCAAACTTGCCAGTTGTTCCTTTTATTTCTTGATTCCCTACTTTAGCATTCCAATCCCCTATAATGAGAAGAACATCCTTCTTTGGTGTCACTTCTTTAAGGTGTTATAAGTCTTCATAGAATTGGTCAATTTCAGTTTCTTCAGCACCAGTAGTTGGTGTTAAGCCTTAATCCTAGTTTGTGTGCTCAATGTTTACATGCCATTTGTTATAGAAAAAACAGAAGCAGCTGTTTATTGTGTACTCATTCTGCTTAATTTGTGGCAATATCAGAAAAGGTTGCATCAAGCCAGTGTAATTTCAAACTTTGCAGTGTACTTCCCAATCGCTTTCCATTTTTAAAAAAGTCTGTGCTTTTTGAGGTGGGGGCTTCTTGTGCGAGAGCACCAAATCCACTTCAATGGCAGAACGTGAATTTGCACATACAGTGGTACCTCGGGTTACATATGCTTCAGGTTGCATACGCTTCAGGTTAAAGACTCCACTGATCCAGAAATATTACCTCAGGTTAAGAACTTTGAACTTTGCTTCAGGATGAGAACAGAAATCGTGCAGCTACGGCACAGCAGCAGCAGGAGGCCCCATTATCTAAAGTGGTGGTTCAGGTTAAGAACAGACCTCCAGAACGAATTAAGTTCTTAACCCAAGGTACCACTGTTTGTGATTTAATCCCACACCCAAATAATGGCAGTCTTCATGCACCCTAAATATTCAGTTACCATGCATATTTAGTCAGTGCCTCATTTTTTCCTTTGAGATCTCTCCGACTTAATTATCTAAGCAGTTACCATTGCTCTTTCACAAACATGCAATAAATTTAGCATGCCTTTCTGATCAAACCTGGCTTAGCACATAATGGCATGACATTTTAGGGAATGAAACTTAATTTTAGCAAATTTCTTCAGTAAAAAAAGTTTTTGGGTGTCAGGAATTCAAATCTGTTATTATCTTTGTGACTGGACAACAATTAGCTTTTCGAACGTTTCGGAAGTCAAACGGTCTTCTGGATCGGTAAAGGTAAAGGGACCTCTGACCATAAGGTCCAGTCGTGGCCGACTCTGGGGTTGTGGTGCTCATCTCGATTTATTGGCCGAGGGAGCCGGTGTACAGCTTCCGGGTCATGTGGCCAGCATGACTAAACCGCTTCAGGCGAACCAGAGCAGCGCACGGAAATGCCGTTTACCTTCTCGTTGTAGTGGTATCTATTTATCTACATGCACTTTTGACGTGCTTTCGAACTGCTAATTTGGCAGGAGCAGGGACCAAGCCACGGGAACTCACCCCATCGCGGGGATTAGAACCGCCAACCTTCTGATCGGCAAGTCCTAGGCTCTGTGGTTTAACCCACAGCGCCACCTGCGTCCCCTTCTATAGGGTTTGGATTACATCCAAAACCAAGGGTCCACTACATTATCTTGGTGACTGAACAATAATAAGCTTCATAACTCTACGTTTGATTAAAAACCATATAAACTGCTTTCAGAAAATCAAAAAAATGTAATCTTACCTTCTGTATATGTCAGGTAATGCTCAATAATAAAAAAATTGCATAGGTTTTGTATATAATATTAATATATAATATAACTGCAAGTACTTGAAAGTCATTTTTATTGAATTTATGTATTTCTACAATCATTTTACTTGGGGAATATTAACTTAACCAAAATATCTTTTGAATTCCCAAATCATGTTATAGCTTTTGAGCATCCTTCAATGTTGATGTGATTGATGGAACGTGTATGAGCTGGGAACTGTAACTTTCTTTCCCCCCAGATATGAGTGACTGTGATAAATGCTCAGACAAAGACTATCCAAGCAAGAACCAAGATGCATGTATTCCCAAGGATATAAGCTTCTTGTCTTATGAAGAACCTTTGGGCATCAGTTTAGTCTGCTTTTCGCTTTCATTTGCTCTGATCACAGCTCTGGTGCTGGGTACATTTGTGAAGCACCATGACACTCCCATAGTCATTGCAAACAACAGGAACCTCACCTACACTCTCCTCATTTCTCTCCTGCTCTGCTTCCTTTGTGCACTGCTCTTCCTGGGCCAACCAAAGAAGCTGACATGTCTCCTCCGACAAACCGCTTTTGGCATCATCTTCTCAGTGGCTGTTTCTTGTATATTGGCAAAAACCATCACTGTGGTTCTGGCTTTCATGGCCACCAAACCTGGATCCCAGATGAGGAGATGGGTGGGGAAGGGATTGGCCAACACCATTGTCCTTTGCTGCTCTTTTGTCCAGGCAGGGATCTGTATTGTGTGGCTAGCAACCTTTCCCCCATTTCCAGATGTAGACAGTTACTCAGTGGCTAAAGAAATTATACTAGAATGCAATGAGGGGTCTGTGATGATGTTTTATGTTGTTCTGAGCTATATGGGCTTCCTGGCAATTATTAGTTTCATTGTTGCTTTCCTGGCCAGGAAATTACCTGACAGCTTCAATGAAGCCAAGTTCATCAGTTTCAGCATGTTGGTCTTTTGCAGTGTTTGGCTATCCTTTATTCCATCCTACCTGAGCACCAAGGGAAAATACATGGTTGCTGTGGAGATCTTCTCTATCTTAGCCTCTGGTGCTGGACTGCTGGGTTGCATCTTTTCCCCTAAATGTTATATTATTGTGTTCAGGCCTCAGCTGAACAACAGGGAGCAGCTTATGAGGAAGAAAAACTAAAGAAAGAAAGAAAGAAAGAAAGAAAGAAAGAAAGAAAGAAAGAAAGAAAGAAAGAAAGAAAGAAAATATGCCCCTTGCTCATCAAAACGGAGTGTATGTGTGTATGTTTCTTTCTGTATATGCAGTAGAATATTTGTACATACATATTAAGCCTTCTACACATTTCACTGTTGTGCAATTCTCCTTGGCTGGAAAAAAAATCACTTGGAATCTGCAAAAGCACTGAAAAGCTCCTTCCTTAAAAACTACGGTTGCATTATTCAAATCTAGATGGAAGCAACTAATCTTTCGGGGGTGGAGTGCGGAAAGGAATGGCAGGCATCAGAGCTTTGTGCAATAGGGATTTCAAAGAGCCCCATGTTGCCCTTGGGCAGTACATGCCTTTTTCCGTTGGGGAACATGTTAATACCAAATGGCCAAAATAAGCAGGACTGGAGCTGTTGAAAGATGAGGATAATCATGCTGGTTGCAAGGTTTTAGAAACTGTAGTTAACAGTTATGAATTAGTATTAAGTGTGATCTCTGCCAGTGGTTTTACTCAGGATTTTTACTATCAATAATAATTATTTTTATTTATTTATTTTCATTATTTATATTATTTATACTCTGGGGAACAAAGCATACTCTGAAGCCATGGCTTGCTATTGCCTATGGCTTGCTATTTGCACATGTGGTTTGATTTTGCCTGTGAATTCAGAACTCAGATCATTGATGGTTGCTTCCTAGCCTAATGATACCTACAAAGTCGCAAAAGAACAAGACATGAACAGCTAGGAAGAAGGAAAAAAACAAATGTCAGAAAAACAAGCTTGGGTGAGGGGGGGCACGTCTAGACTTGTGTTCTGCACATTTAGTATGAAAAGTCACAGATATGAAGCACAAAGTTGTTTTGACATGAGTAAGTTGTTGGCCTGTGGCACAGAGGCAAAAGACAACCGATCAGTTTGATTTGATGCTGAAATCATTGGGGTCACTGCCTCCTGAGCATAACTCTCCAACTATTATCTGCTTATCTGCTTAATTCTTCCCTTTGGTTGCACTTTATACAGTTTGCAACGGATGTTCTTTTTTACTTACTGAATCCTTTATGCTTTCTATATATTAAACATATTATACAATAATGTGTTTGTTATTTGAATTTTTATTCCCCATTTTTCTCTCCCCTAGGCCCAATAATTTGGCTTCTGTTAATTGGTTTAGTTTTCACTAGTTATTCTTCAGCCGGACTGTATACAACCAAACTGAATTAAGATAAACCTGAACTAGAAAGGTTTTTCTTAAAAAGAAAATGCCCCCAAGTGCTTCAGAGGTCCCTGTGTCAGTTTGAGATGTTTGGCAAAAACCCACTTCTGCTCAGCTGCCTCATTCCATTTCTTAACTCAGGATTTGTAGAGTGGGGGCAGGGTTGCACACTCCTAATTTCCCATGGCTCACTGCTTGTCCTGGGTTAATTTGCACTCCATCTAAAGGAGCAGGTTCATAGCTTGGCAATACTCTTCGATATGTCTTAATCATGAGAGGGACAAATGGCCCCATGTGGCTAGGAATGGCTTGTACCAGCTTCACTTGATACACCATCTATGGCTGTATATAGATTGGAATCACTTAGCTACAGTATACAATGCATCATAGCACCATCTCCTGAGTTCTAAGAAATTGCCTAATGTAAGTATCAGTTTTCCATTGATGTATAAAATATCGATTTAACAATCTTAGTGAATAGTTAATCTTGCATCCAGCTGATTTAAAGTAAGTTGTGGAAATTCCTTCCCATGGGGGTGTTTCTATCATTGCAAAGGGATGGGTGACAGCACAAAGGGGTCACACTGAGAAACTTTGAGTTACTGTGGCATGAAAAGTTTGTATAAAACTGGGGCAATGCTTACAAAAGGATACTGAAGCAACTTTTCTTTCTATACATTATGTTGGCAATAACATTTTTTCAGGAAGATCAACTCTTTCAATCTTTTTATTACAGTCAATGATAAGTATGCAGTATTTCCTTCACAGCCTTTTGGCTAAGATCATGCAAAACATCCAATTTGTTTCATGCTGTGGGTCATTCCAATCACAATAGTCTCTTGCCATTTAACTGTTCAGAAAAGAAATATTTCCATTCCGATGTGAAAAACATGTTTTCTTCAGGAATTCCCAGAGGAAATCCCCACATCCGAACAGGCGATTTCCTGATTCATTAATTCTGAAAAGCACCAATTTTGGTGCTCATCTAACCCACTGTGGAATTTCAGTTGCCATGAACAAAACAAATAGCAAAGACACTGAACAATATTACAAATATGTCTGCCACCATTTAGAGACAGAGGGGCTGGGGACCAAGAACAACCATCTGTTGTGATCTCTGATTCTTTGCACGATTGACCCTGAAGCTCAGGGCTGTGAACAGAGTGAACTGTCATTAAGGCAAGAAGTACTCATCACAGAGACTCTCATGATTGTACTACAGCAAACAACGGAGGAATCTGTGTTCAGATCGAAGATTTACCATTCCATAGAGGATGGTAGTTTTAGTGGTCTTGCTGCTGGCTCTGTTTCCTCACATGGCACAGGAGGCCTACACCGTTAAATGCAGAGTTCAGTATCTACACCACCCACTTCACAAGTATCATCAGCCGGGAGATTTCATCATTGGTGGCATAGCTTCTCACGGTGCCTTTATTTTCAGTTCAGCAAGTTTCTCTGAAGAACCCCCACCTGCATTGTCAGAAGAGCTTGCGTAAGAATTTGTATTGTGTCTGTTTTTATTTCCATTTTGTAGTTCCATTGAGTTAAAAGGGATATCTCTGAGTAGACATGAGCAAGGATTCTGTTAATCTTCAGTAGCAGTTAAAATAACCAAAGGAATCTGCACAGAAAATGCAAGATGCTTTGTTGTTTTTAAAATGCATTTGTTTATTTTACTACACCATCTTTGTCCTCTTCCTTTTGATTCTTTCCTCTCACTTTTTGCTCTGCTATCCTTTGTTCCTCTTTGTTTTTTACTCATCCTGTGTTCCCCTTTCAATTTCCATTCTGACAACTCTCACTTTGTGTTTCAGCAGTTTTCATAGATACTCCTGAGAGCAGTTTCCCTAACAACTACAATTTTCAAAGTTCTTTGAAAAGAAAGATTTACTATGAAATTTCTCTCACTACCCTTAACAAACAGCAGCTTCCAGGATTCTTTCTGGAAGCCAGACTCTTTAAAGTGCTATCATACTATAAATGTATGGTTTTAGTATGGCCTATGAAAGATGGGTCATCACATGGTTTTAAGGTTGAGAAAGGATTTGAAAGTGGCCCTTCCCCTTCTAGACCAATGCCTTAATCACTGTATCATATTGAACTTTCCTCCTCGAAAATGAAGCTTCCAAACAAACATATGTAGCTCCCTTACTTATATCAAGTCAGGAAATTTGCTCTCGTAAACCAGTAATAATCTAATACAGTGGTACCTCGGGTTAAGTACTTAATTTGTTCCGGAGGTCCGTTCTTAACCTGAAACTGTTCTTAACCTGAAACACCACTTTAGCTAATGGGGCCTCCTGCTGCCGCCGCACTGCTAGAACACAATTTCTGTTCTCATCCTGAAGCAAAGTTCTTAACCCGAAGTACTATTTATGGGTTAGCGGATTCTGTAACCTGAAGCGTATGTAACCTGAAGTGTATGTAACCTGAAGCGTATGTAACCCAAGGTACCACTGTAATATGGACCCAGAAGACGGTTATGCTGCCTGATATTTATGTTGCTTAAGCTATGAAGTAGAACTCTTGTGACTTATGATTGATACCATCCTACTTTCACACAGCTATCCTTCTTCTTTTATCTTCCTTCTACATCTCTGTTTCAGTTAAAGGTCATTTCAACATGCCTGGTGATGAATGCTGTAGTGTAGTAAGTGTAGTAAGAATGTACAGGATTAAATGTATAGTTGAAATAGTATGACTAGATTAAAGGTATGAAATAGCTCCTTTATTCTGTTCATTTTGACAAACTTTTAAAAAAGGAATCTCACTGAGAAAGTACAGCATATGGTATTCTGAAGTTGGCATTGTGTACTCTTTTTCTTGAAGCCAACTTAAGCTAAGGACTGCCTCAGAACACATAATATCTAAACGAGATAACTGTAAAAAAATTCAAAGCATCATGGCCATTAAGCAAAATGCAGAAGGGAAAGAAAATGCACTATAGCGGATTTTCTGGAGAGAGCAGCTTATTCCCTTGTAACAGTTCATGGGATTGTAGTCTTACAGTTTTATATCCACATACAAGGGAGAAAACCTCAATAAACTCAGGGAGATCAATGAACTCTTCCCTCTAAATCTCTCAATTAAAGATCTTTTCAAGGTGCTTGGTGGTAAGCGCTGTACTGTAGTAAAATAATGTGCTTGGTTAAATGTATCGTTGTTTGAATAAAATAGCTCTTTTATTCTGTTCATTTTGACAAAGTTTCTTTAAAAAGGAATCTCACTGGGAAAGTATAGCATATGGTGTGTTCTGAAGTTGGCGTAATTTAGTAATATCATTATTTCTTTTTCTTTTTCATGCAAAAAGTCCATGACGGGTTTCCAGTCTTTGACAAATATTAACAATGACTTTTCTCTGATGAAACATGTTAGTTTTACCAGGCATTCTTCCATTGTTGGTAATGATGGGTCCTTCAGTCTTTCTACATATAAAAGTCTTGCAACGATAATCATATATTGTAATAAAATTCAATAGTCCTTTTCTAACTGTATATCCTTAAGTTCCAGCAGGAAAAGTTCTAGTTTCAATTGAAAATCAATCTTCAAAATTCTCTGTATCAAAGTATATATTTCTGATAAGAAATATATATTCCCTCCTCTGGGCTGATTTGGGAGGAAGAATGAGATATGAATTTCATTAGGGAAGTTTTTAATGTTAGGTGTTTTATTGTGTTTTTAATATCTTGTTGGAAGCTGCCCAGAGTGACTGGGGAGTCCCAGTCAGACGGACAGGGTATAAGATATATATATATATATATATATATATGCAGGTTTTGGTGTCTTCGGGTGTCTTCCCGTGTAAGAGTTGGGGTGTCTAGGCGACGTTTCGATGAGGTCTCACTCGTCATCTTCAGGCTGGTGCTTTCGGCTTCTTGTTACTGGAACAGAGCAGGATCTCAGTGTTTGAGTTCCTATAAATACTGTTGAGGGGGTGTGGTGTATAGCCTCCAACGTTCTGGGCAGAGGGGAAGTTCCCAGGTTAGTGTGTCTTTTCTTCTTTTGTTCCTTAATTACTTGAGGGATATCTTGAGTGATTTCTTGAGTGATATTCTGAGTACCACTTAGGTGGGTCATTAAGTGTGGATTAGTTGCTAAAGCTTTCGTGTCTTGACCTCTTGAGCTTGTGAAGAGTTTTTCTGAGAAGATGGCTGTACTGCACTTAATTGTGCTCTGGCTTGGCTTCGTGTATAGGGGCGAGCTGTGGTTTTGTGCCCTGTGCCAGCCAGATCTGTGTAGGGATTGCAGTTTTTAGAGGAGGAAAATCCACAGGCATGCCACCCGTAGACATTCCCTCCATAACACGCACAGACATTTCCCCTTACTTTCTAGGAGGAAAAAAGTGAGTGTTATGGTGCAAAAAAAACCGGTACTTCTAACAGTATATCTTTAACAATTTTTCATATTTCCACCCTCCTCCCCTGGACTTCCCTCATACTCCTGTTTAGCTTTATTTCCATATTCATCCTGCGTATTCCCCAAAATTTTCCCAATACATATAGTCTCATTTTTTGTAGTATACAGTTGTGATTGTTTACTCAAACCCTGCCAATGAGTCCATTTCTTTATGTTGCCTCTTCATATATGTTATAAATGGTTCCCATTCTCTTTTAAAGTCTTTGTTGTCCTTTTCATGTAATTTTTCTGTTAGTTTTGCCAGTTCTGCATATTTCATAAGTTTTCCTTGCCATTGTTCGTTGGTATTTCTTCTGTTTTCCAAGTATGTGTTAATATAATTCTTTCCGCTGTTGTTGCATACATAAATAATTTCCAATTTTCTTTTTTTACATCTTGGCCTAAAATTCCTAGGAGAAATGCTTCTGGTTTCTTAACAAATATCTTTTTAAACATTTTTTTCAATTCATTATATATCATTTTCCAATATTTTCTAATCTTTTTGCATTCCCACCACATAGGATAGAGTGTACCATCTTTTTCTTTATGTTTCCAACAAGTTTTTGATCTCTTTTTATACATTTTGACCACTTTTTCTGGTGTAATATACCATCTATACATAATTTTCATATAATTATCTTTCAATAAGATACTACCTGTAAATATTAGGTTCGCCTTCCACATCTTTTCCCAATCTTCAAATTGTATATTAAGACCAAAATCCTGAGCCCACTTTATTTGAGCTGACTTTACCATTTCATTTAATGTTTCCCCATAAAGTAGGAGATTGTACTTTTTTTAAGTAATTTCGTGTCGCTCTCAACTATCTCTTTTTGAAAGTTTGAAACTGTATAACTAAAACCTTTCTTGTTGTCTTCCTTAAACTGTTCATTTAATTGTCTATGATGTAACCAGCTTTGTAAAAGGATCTTCAATTCCTCATATCCTTTCAGCCTTAACCCTCTTTCTGCCTCTATTAATAATTATCTATATGTAGACCAATTTCCTCCTTTACTAAGTGGTTTTAATGCTAATGCTTCCACCAGCGAGAGCCACCATGGTTCTAGAAAGTCTTTATATTTATTCCAAACTTTTATAAGCATTTTTCTTATTATATGATTATGAAAACCTTTATGTTTTTTATCTTTCCCGTACCATAAATATGAATGCCAACCAAATCTATTATCATGTTCTTCCAAGTCCAGTATTTCATATCTCTAATTTAATTCAATCCCGAATCCATGTGATGCAAGCTGCTTTGTAGTATAATTTCAAGTCTGGAAGGGAGAAGCCTCCTCTATCTTTTGTATCTTTAAGTATTTTATATTTTATTCTAGGCTTTTTTCCCATTCCAGACAAACTTAGAAATATATTTTTGCCAGTTTCTGAAGCAGACAAGATTGCTTATTATCGGTATTGACTGGAATAAAAATAACATCTTTGGTAGTGCATTCATCTTTATTGCTGCTATCCTTCCCATCAAGGAGAGATTCATTCTATTCCAAACTTCCAAATCTTTCTTAATCTCTTGCCAAACTTTCTCATAGCTTTCTTTATACAAATTTAAGTTTTTATTAGTAAGCCAAATTCCTAAATATTTGACTTTTTTGTGAATTTCTATTTTTGTAATCTCCTGCAATTCCTTTTTCTCCAGTTCTGTCATATTTTTTGTTAGTATTTTTGTCTTTCCTTTATTTAATTTAAATTCTGCCACTCACCCAAACTCTTGTATTTTTTTCTAAAGCCTTAAGAAGACATAGTTTTGGTTTCTCAACTGTGATTACCAAGTCATCTGCAAATGCTTTCAACGTAAATTCATTTTCCCCTGTTTTTATTCCCACAATCCGCTTGTCTGCTCTTATGTTTCCGTTCAAAACCTCAAGAACCAGAATGAATAATAAAGATGATAACAGACATCTTTGTCTCGTTACTTTTTCTATTTTAAATTGGTTCGTTATCACCTGGTTAATAATTAATTTTGCACTCTGTTCTGTATATACAGCTTGTATCCCTTTCATATATTTTTCTCCATATTCCATTTCTTCCATCACTTTCTTTATAAAATCCCAAGATATATTATCAAATGCTTTTTCTGCATCTATAAACATCATTGCTGTTTTTTTCTCATTTCTTACTTCTAAATACTCTATTACGTTTAAGATATTTCTCATATTATCTGTCATCTGCCTATCTGGAAGGAATCCCACTTGGTCTGGATGTATATAAACATTTAAGACCTTTTTCAATCTATTAGCTAAAATATTAGCAAATATCTTATAATCATTGTTCAATAATGAGATAGGTCTAGAGTTTTTGACCAGGGTCAAATCTGTATCTTGTTTTGGAAACAAAGTACAGTGGTGCCTTGCAAGATGAAATTAATTCGTTCCACGAGTTTTTTCGTCTAGTGAATTTTTCGTCTTGCGAAGCACGGTGTCGGAAAAGTTTTGGAAAAGCTTCAAAAATCACCAAAAACCTCAAAAAAGGCTACCACACCACGTTCTATGAGTTGCTCCTCGAAGTCAAGTCGCAACTGTATTAACGGTGTTAAGAAAAAGGAAACAAACTTGCAAAAAACGCAAGACGTTTTCATCTTGCGAAGCAAGCCCATAGGGAAATTCGTCTTGCGAAGCAGCTCAAAAACTGCAAAACCCTTTCGTCTAGCGAGTTTTTCGTCTTGTGAGGCATTCGTCTTGCGGGGCACCACTGTAATATAAGCTTCCTTCCATGTTTCTGGAATTTCCCCTTCTGTTAGTACTTCACTCATTATATCTTTCATTGGATTTACAAGCTGTTCTTTAAAAAAAATATAGTACTTTGCTGATAATCCATCTGGTCCTAGTGATTTGCCCACCTTTATTTGACTTATTGCATCAGAGATTTCTTGATCTGTTAGTTACATATTTAAGAATACTCTCTCTTCTTGTTTTATCTTTGGCAGATGACTCTTTTTAATATATTCCTGTATGTTGATTGCCTTTTCATTTCCTCTTTTGTATAAATTCTGAAAATATTTTTAAAACACTTCCCTCATTTCTTTTGTTTTGTTTAAACTTCCCCATTGGAGTTAATTTTACCTATATGATTCTGTTGATTTCTCCTTAATTGCCATGCTAACAATTTTCCAGGTTTGTTTGCATGCTCAAAGAATTTCTCTTTCATTTTTTTTTTAACTTTCCATGCTATTTCATTGAATACTGTGATTGTAGTAATTTCATTGCCTGTTTTATTGATTATTTATTTGGGTTTTTTTCCTAATTCATTTTCTCTCTTTGATAAAGCAGCCAATATTTCTTTTATCCTTGCTTCCGTGGCTCTTCCCCCCCCCCCCCCAGCATTTTATTGTATTAAAAAGACCTCTCATGACTGCTTTACAAGCATCCCATACAGTTTGACTTTTTGTTTCCTTGTTTAAGTTCAATTTAAAATATTCTTCTTTTTTATATATATATTGTCTACTAATTATTGATTATCCAATAAATCATCATTAAGTCTCCATCTAAAAGCTCACCATTCTTCCTTTTGCATTTCCATAACCATTGGGTTATGGTCCGACAAAGTCCTTGGATCTATCTCAACTTTCCTAACTTTTCATTCCAACTCTTTAGTAATCCAAACAGCATCAGTTCTCACACTTCTGTCATGGACATGAGAATAGTACGTGAACTGCTTCTCCATTAAATGCCTTACTCTCCAAATGACTCCCAAGTTCAAAGTTTGGGCCATATCAAAGAAAGTTTTTGGAAGCTTCCCTTCCTTTGTCTCTTTTTTTGTAATAGTTCTGTCCATCTCTAATGATGTTACGCCATTCAAATCTCCCATTATAATGATTTTTTGATCTGCAAACTCCATCAGGTCTGTTTCTAATTTTTTAAAAAAATTCTGATTTATTGTCATTAGGGGCATATACTCCTACCAAATATATATTCTCTCCCTGAAGTTTTATTTGAACTATTAAGATTCTCCCTTTTTCATCTTTTTTAATCAGTTTGGGCTCCAGCGCAGGTTTAATGTAAAAAACTACACCTCTTTTTTTGGTATTGTCAGCAGTAATAAAATCTATCCCTAATTTTTTATTTGTTAGGATTCTTTGGTGTCTTTTTGCTATATGTGTCTCTTGTAAACAAATTATATCTAAATTTTATTTAAGAATTAAATGTTGCACCCTATTTCTCTTGGTTTTATTATTCAGCCCATTCACATTCCAGCTCACTATTTTAATATTTGCCATTGTCTATTTTTATTGAGGTAGGACTACCCCCTACTGCACCTTTCTCTTCTTCTTGTGCCAGCAATTCCATTGCCAGCCTTTGCTGTTCCAGAGGGGTTCTCCCATGCCTACCTGCTTCTTGTCTTTCTAAGTCTCTGCCTTGTTTTTCAAAAAAATCATGTGCCTGTATTTCTGTTGTGAGTCTGTATCTTTTGCCTTTATATATAAATAAGAGTCCTTCCGGAAACTCCCATCTACATAGTATGTCTGCATTTTTTAGGGGGGCCTCTGTCAAAAATTTATATTTCCGTCTTCTAATTCTTAATTTAAAAGGGATTTCCCTAAAAATTTCAACCCTGTTATCCCCAACCTTTAGTCCCATTTCAAATCCCTTCCGGAGAATTGTTTCTTTGATTCTTTTGGTTACAAAAGTAACAAAACAATCTCCAGGCTGCCGTCTCCCTCTGTCTCTCCTATTTCTGACCCCATAACAATTCTGAATAGCCTCCGCCAGCAAGTCTTCTCTTTCTCCTAGCCATTCCACTAGTATTTTTACTATATACTTCTCTAATCTCTGATCTTGTTGTTGCTCTAGTAAATTGTGTATTCTCACTGTATTTTCATCCTGCCTCAATTGTGTCATAAGAATAGGATCTTCTAGCAAGTCCAATCTACCCCCACCCCCACCCAGGATTTCCTTACATGTGTTTTGTTGTTGTTTCAGTTGTGCCACCTGTTCAGAGGTGTTCTCATATTTAACCAATTTTTCCTCAAGCTCCTTAAACTTTACATCCATCCTCTCTCTGTGTCGTGACAGCTGGGTTGTACTTTCTTGTATTTTAACTCTCATTTTTTCAAATAATCCCAACAAAAATTCAAAATCCTTCCTCTGTTGAGCAAATTGCTCCATAACAAATTCTGTCAAATCTGGTTAAGGGTCTGTCTTTTCAGTGCTCTTTTCCTGTGCTAAACCTCTTCTGTCTCCTTTCCCCCCATTTGAAAACTTGTTCGTGGCCCATTCATGCCAAACATGAACAATTTGTATGTATAGGCTGGGGACCTGCTTTATAAAGCAGAGCCTGGCTTTAACTGAAGAAACACCATAAAGTTCAAAGACTGGTTAAGTTGGATTTATCAGAGGAGGAATTAGACACTCTGCCCATCAGGCAATTGACAATACTGTGAAAAGCTTTAACAAAAACTGGGTGGTTGCTGATGCAGACTGAGATCCTTGTGTGAATGAAGATAGTGCCTTTAGCCCTTTGCTCTCCTATCATTAGTCACTCAGGTAGTACAGTCGAGAAATAAAATGTTTGTTGATGTGAAGGATGCACTATTTATATGGATGTTCAAATGCACATGTCAACTGCATTTCACCATGCATAACACAGCTATATAAATGGAGGGTGTTTTCTTTCTCTCTCTCTCTTTTCCAAACAAATATCTCTTTAGCTCATATATGGCCCCACTCCAGTGATGAATACTAAAATCCCAGGACTACCATTTTACCAGATGGCCCCCCAAGAAAGTCACCAGTTTGCAGGGATTCTTTCTTTGCTTCTGCATTTCAAGTGGACGTGGATTGGGGTCGCTGTGGTTGACAATGACAATGGAGAAAGATTTGTACAAAATGTGCTCCCACTCTTTTCAAACAGAGGTATTTGTTTTGCCTTTCTAGAAACAATCCCCAAATTTAGTTTTCTCACTGAAGGATTCACTCTGATGCAACAAGGGGCTAAAATACATGATAGAGTGATGGGTAGCAAAGCCAATGTTGTGGTGGCCTATGGAGAAGCTTCGACCACTATATTTTTGAGATGGCTTCCATATCTATCAATGCTTGGGAGCACGAAAACGAACGTAAAAGGCAAAGTATGGATATCGACAGCCCAAGTGGAGTTCAATTCACTGGCCTTTCAGCGGGATTGGGATGCAGAAATATTCAATGGTGGTATATCCTTCAGAATTCACTCCAATGATCTACCAGGATTTCATCAATACATTGAGGGCAGAAACCCTTTGAATGCAGAAGGTGATGATTTCATCTGGGATTTCTGGCAACATGCGTTTGGCTGTGTATTTCCACATCGCGTTCTGGATGATGTGATGGGGGATATCTGCACAGGAATGGAGAATTTAGAGAAACTTCCTGCATCTCTCTTTGAAGTGACAATGCAAGGTCAAAGCTACAGCATCTACAATGCTGTCTATGCCATGGCCCATGCTTTACATACCATGTCCTTAGCAATACCCAAACACTCACAACTGCTGAGTAGAGGGAGACAGAAGCTTCAGAAGCAGCAGTTTTGGCAAGTAAGGGGCAAGAAATCCATACATTGCATGGAATATATACTAAGTTTCGATTTCCCTAACCAGTAACCATTTTGTTCTCCTCCCTGCCCTCCCTGGCAGCTAGAAAGGAAACATAAATTTTAATAATACTTTCCACAGATGTAATTACATAATTCTGTTACGGTATAGAAAACACAGAAATGTGATTTGAGAGTCTTTCAAATTTTGCACAATACTCCTTGTTGTTTATGAACAGTGTGTATGCTGGCAACTCTGCTAATTTTTGTAGCATCCCTGTTTGCAATAGCTGGGTCGTAAAGGGTGATTGTATCTTCCTTCAGTCTTGTACTTCATAACTGTCCAAGTATGCATGGTGGGACAGTACACTTTCAGCGTTGAACTCTACATGCATACATACATTGCATACAGATGCACAGAAAGACATTTATTTACTACTTTCACACACCCATTCATTCCTTTTCTCTCTCACACTATTTCCCCCAATTGTCAGTTATGATCTCATTCATTAAAATATGATGTTCGGAGGAATTAACACTTCCCTCTCCAGGATGGTGTGAGCTCCTGTTGCTCAGTCCCTGCTCCTGCTCACCTAGCAGTTCGAAAGCATGTCAAATGCAAGTAGATGAATAGGTATCGCTCCGGCAGGAAGGTAAACGGTGTTTCCGTTCACTGCTCTAGTTCACCAGAAGCAGCTTAGTCATGCTGGCCACATGACCTGGAAGCTGTATGCCAGCTCCCTCGGTCAGTAAAGCGAGATGAGCGTTGCAACCCCAAAGTCATCCACGACTGGACATAACGGTCAGGGGTCCCTCTACCTTTACCTCCATCTGAAGCCTGTCAAACAAATAGGATTCCCTCCCCCACCCCATACACACACACACAACTTAGACTACACCTTAGGAATGCTAATGGGGAATGGAGTATAGAGAACACTGCAGACCATGTGTGAGCCTAAAATAGGCTACATGTATGTTGCAGGAAGCGGAGCTACACTCTTTGTACTAGATCTCTCTTTGAAACATTCAGATCCACCATCTTCTAAATGCTTGCCTTCTCTCTCTTCATTCTAGCTCCATCATTTTCTGAGAGGTGTCTCATTTAACAACAGTGCTGGAGACACAGTGTCCTTCAATCAGAATGGGGAGGTGATATCTAGCTTGGATGTTATCAACTGGGTTATTTCCTCCAACCACTCCTTTCTTAGGGTAAAAGTTGGGAGGATGGATCCTGAGGCTCCTCCAGATGAAGCCTTCACCCTTCATGAAGATGCCATAACATGGCATGGATGGTTTAACCAGGTGGAGTCACGTTTTTAGCTAATTCAAAAGAGATTCATTTTTCAATGAACAATTGTTCTGTGCTTTGATGTTTAAGATAATGTTCACTGGAGAATCAGAAAACTTACAAATTACTCTCTTTTTTTAGTGGATGTAAATGCATATATTTGTCCAGGATCAAATTGTGCACACTTTCCATCCCAAAGGGGTGTAATATTGTGCAATCTGGTAAAATATGTATAATATCTCCTATGTATTCATTGTTTTAATATAGACGATGATGAATTACTCTCTGCAGAGCTGATCCACGGCTTAATGAATTGCTGTGACACTTTAGCAACATAAAGAAGGTCTCCAGAACCTGACTGATTCCAAATGCATTATTCTCATGAATATCATGTTTCTCCTTCATTTACTGATTAGGTTCGGCCTCTTTCGGTCTGTACTGAAAATTGTCACGCAGGATCAAGGAAGAAAGTGAAGGAAGGAGAACCGTTTTGCTGCTATGATTGCATCCCATGCCCAGAGGGAAAGATTTCAAACCAGGAAGGTAAGAGAAATACACAGAAATTTGGATCCAGATGCAGTACTTCCATTGAGTTTCCCTTGAAAGGAATGGGACAAATTAAGTTATGACTAACTGGTTCACTTGCTTTCAAGGGGACCAAGTGTTACTCACTGAGGTTACTTCCAAGCAATCTCTTATTAAGCCTTAATTCATGATTTGTGTGCTCAATGTTTACATGCAATTTGTTAGAGAAAAAATAGAATTTGCTAGATGAAATCAGCTATTTATTGTGTACGCATTCTGTTTGGTCAGTGCAAATGTTAGAAAAGGTTGCATCAAACAAATGTACCATTTTTTCCGTGTATAAGACAAGGTTTTTTGCTTTAAAAAAATAGTAAAATATTGGGGGTCATCTTGTACACGGAACATGGGCATCCTGGAGGATTTGTTAAACTCTTTAAGCTTATGTCCAGGATTTTGGCTTGGGTGGGCTGAGGCGGACCCTCCTGCTGCCATCCCCCTTTTCTCCTCCCCCTCCGGGCTGCATGCTAGTGACTGGCTTGCCTCCTGAAGCCCCTGCTGGCTCAACCACCGGAGCAAGAGCAGCTGCCACTGCCACCACTGAGAGCTGCCTCAGCTACCTCTCCTTGCCCTTCTTTCCTTTTTTTCTCGCTTCCCCTCTCTACAGCCCTGCCCCATGCCCGCTCACCACCTTCTTCAGCTCAGTTTGCTCGACGACATAGCCCGGCACAGAGTGAGTGCTGCCTTCCCCTAGCTCTTCTTTGGTATCCTGTTTGGGAGCCTCCATCCCTTCGCTTCCCCTGGAAGCGATTGCCCCCCAAAAAGATAAACACAGATCATCCAGATTTTCACTTCTATTTGGGGGTTTCCCCCCTTAATTTTGGGTTCAAAAGAATAAGGGTAGTCTTATACATGGGGGCATCTTATACATGGAAAAACATGGTTATCTCAAACTTTCCAGTGTACTTCCCAATTACTTTCCATATTGTAAAAAGTCTGTGCTTTTTGAGGTGGGGCATTCTTGTGCAAGAGCTCCAAATCCACTTTAATGGCAGAACTTGAATTTGCACATATGTGATTGAATCCCACACCCAAATAATGTTAGTCTTGATGCACCCTATATATTCAGTAACCATGCATATTTAGTCGGTACCTCATCTTTTCCTTTGAGATCTCTCCAACTTAATTATGTAACCAGCTACCATTACTTTTTTCACAAACATGGGATAAATTTAGCCTGCCTTTCTTATCATACGTGGCTTAGCACATGACAGCATGTCATCTTAGGGAATGAAACTTAATTTTTTCAGTAAAAACAAGTTTTCGGGTGTCAGGAATTCAAGTCTGCTACAGTGGAACCTCTGTTTTAGAGAGTCTCGGGAGCTGAGCGTTTCGGAAGCCAAATGCCAAAAACCCGGAAGAAATTGCTTCCATTTTCGAACGCACATCAGATTTCAAACAGCTTCCGCTGCATGTTTTTCAATTTTCTCAATGGATTTTGCAGACCACCCATTGCTCCTCAGTTTTTGAATGTTTCAGAAGTCACACGGTCTTCTGGAGCACATTACAGTCGAAAACCAAGGTTCCAGTATATTATCATGGTGACTGAACAATAATTAACTTGCTAAGTCTCCACTTGATTAAAAAGCATATATTTCGGAAAATCAAAGAATTTTAATTTTACCTTCTGAATATGTCAAGTACAGTGGTACCTCGGGTTACATACGCTTCAGGTTACATACGCTTCAGGTTACATACGCTTCAGGTTACAGACTCCGCTAACCCAGAAATAGTACCTCGGGTTAAGAACTTTGCATCAGGATAAGAACAGAAATCATGCAGCGCGGCAGCAGCAGGAGGCCCCATTAGCTAAAGTGGTGCTTCAGGTTAAGATCAGTTTCAGGTTAAGAATGGACCTCCGGAACGAATTAAGTACTTAACCTGAGGTACCACTGTAATGCTAAATAATAATAATAAAATTAAATAAGTTCTGTATATAATATTGATATATAATATAACTGCAAGTACTTGAAAGTCATTTTTAATGAATTTATGTATTTCTTAAATACATGATTAAATGATTTTAATTTGGGGAATATTAACTTAACCAAAATATCTTTTGAATTCCCAAATCATGTTATAGCTTTTGAGCATCCTTCAATGTTGATGTGATTGATGGAACGTGTATGAGCTGGGAACTGTAACTTTCTTTCCCCCCAGATATGAGTGACTGTGATAAATGCCCAGACAAAGACTATCCAAGCAAGAACCTAGATGCATGTATTCCCAAGGATATAAGCTTCTTGTCTTATGAAGAACCTTTGGGCATCAGTTTAGTCTGCTTTTCGCTTTCATTTGCTCTGATCACAGCTCTGGTGCTGGGTACATTTGTGAAGCACCATGACACTCCCATAGTCATTGCAAACAACAGGAACCTCACCTACACTCTCCTCATTTCTCTCCTGCTCTGCTTCCTTTGTGCACTGCTCTTCCTGGGCCAGCCAGAGAAGGTGACATGTCTCCTCCGACAAAACGCTTTCGGCATCATCTTCTCAGTGGCTGTTTCTTGTGTATTGGCAAAAACCATCACTGTGGTTCTGGCTTTCATGGCCACCAAACCTGGATCCAGGATGAGGAGATGGGTGGGGAAGGGATTGGCCAACACGATTGTCCTTTGCTGCTCCTTTGTCCAGGCAGGGATCTGTATTGTGTGGCTAGCAACCTTTCCCCCATTTCCAGATGTAGACAGTTACTCAGTGGCTAAAGAAATTATACTAGAATGCAATGAGGGGTCTGTGATGATGTTTTATGTTGTTCTGAGCTATATGGGCTTCCTGGCAATTATTAGTTTCATTGTCGCTTTCCTAGCCAGGAAATTACCTGACAGTTTCAATGAAGCCAAGTTCATCAGTTTCAGCATGTTGGTGTTTTGCAGTGTTTGGCTATCCTTTATTCCATCCTACCTGAGCACCAAGGGAAAATACATGGTTGCTGTGGAGATCTTCTCTATCTTAGCCTCTGGTGCTGGACTGCTGGGTTGCATCTTTTCCCCTAAATGTTATATTATTGTGTTCAGGCCTCAGCTGAACAATAGAGAGCAGCTAATAAGGAAGAAAAACTAAAGAAAGAAAGAAAAAAAGACTGTCCTTTTCTAATTAAAAGGGTGTTTGTGCATCAAATATTTGTGCATACATATAAAGGCTTATACACATTTCACTGTTGTCTCATTCTCATTGGCTGGAAAAAATTCACTTGGAATCCAAAAAAGCACAGAAAAGTCCCTTCCTTAAAAACTACAGTTGCAACTTTCAAATCTAGATGAAAACAACGAATTCCTACCCAGTCCACACTTTCTTCTTTTATCTACAAAAATAAAACCCTGTTCTTAATATATGATCAACACATCAATTATACAAGATTTCCTATAAATTTGTGTTCTAATATTTACCTCATAAATGGGAAATAATATGGAACAAGATGCCTACGAAATTAAATCAGCAAAGATTCATCTATTTCTCCCCTATTTTTAAGATACTCCTTAGGTGATATTATACCCTGGTAATTTTACCATCCATTAACTCCAATCTGTCCCCTAAATGCAGGTGTGTTTTTTTTTATTAAAAAAAAAACCCCATAAAGTCACATATTTCCACTTTGGGGAGTTTGTTTTCCTAGAAATTAATTTAATTACCAAACCAGCACTGATACCAGTTCCTTCATTAGCATTACTAGGGGTAAGAGGTGGGCCAAATATAGTTTGGATAAATAATTGATTATGTTGTTATTGATAGCCGCCAGTATGGTTATCATGAGAATATGGAAATGATGAGAGGAACTAAATAATGATGTATCGTATCATCAAATCTGGTCCAAAGCTACTGCGGAATAAATAACTCAGCAATGAAGGTATAATACAGGACAAACAAACAAAAACGTTTGAGGGGGAATGTGGGCAATTAAAAATATGTTTATCATTATAACGATGTTCAAATGCTTCCTTTGAAATAGGCTGCAATTTGGAATGCTTAGTTACATTTAAGTGAGAATATCATAAGACCTCGAGGACCATGTCCTGATATTTATAAATAAAGCATTTTTACTACCCTCAACTCCAGTAATTATTATTATTTTCAACAAAATTTCATGAATCAAGCCAGATTTGCACTTTCTTTGGATTTTTAAATTTCCTTTACATTCAGTTCTATTGTTTTTCTTTCTTTCTTCTTCTTGTGTCACTGAAATAAATATTTTTGTTTAAATGAATACATTTTTTTAAAAAAATGCAAGACTCCAGAGAAGAAAGCCAATCTCTTTTACTTTTCCCCTTCTCCTCAAAAAGAATAAACTTTAAGGGCTACAAAACAGATACAGATATGCTGTAAAATGGTAGTTTTGCTTTGAACGGAAATAGATATACCTCTCTGTTAACTGGGAAGGTATAATCAATCTTAAATAGGTACCATAATTTTTTCCTCTTCAAAAGAGAGTTGCTACTTTTTTGTATACTGCGCCACATCTTCTAGGAGAGACTATTATTGCTCTAGCATTAATAATAATCAAGCCTTGTGCTTTACTCTGCAGTTCAAGAGATTTGATTATATTGCATTATTGTATTGGCCTGTTACACTATATTTTTACATGTGATTGACTAACATTTTCCCCTCTTCTGTAACTGAATTATATTTGCTTCAGTAAGGAGATACATTGATCAAAACTAATAGACTTAAATTCCGTGCTGAATCCTAAATATTCAGTGAGCTGAATACAGAGGAGGAGCTCTGTATTGGTAGCTGTTTCTGGAATGATCTAAGGGACTGCTTTAACCATTGATCCAAGGGTTTGATACATAAATAAATACACTTAAAGTTTTACCATGAGCAAAGCTATATTTGTCACACATCAAACAATATAAATCAATTTTACAAAAGGATCAGGGTCAGCAAGGCTTGCAGCAGCCATCAGCAGAAACATTTTATACAAAAGACACTCAGCTGATATAGGTTATATAGTCTGGCAAAGACCAATGAAAGCTGTTGGGAAAGTGGATAGCTGATGCTTCAGTATTAAGCTACTTTCCACCTGTGTCATAGTTACACTATGCTGGTGAAGATCAAAGGAAGGAGGCTGGAAAAGGTTGCACCAGTGGGGTTTAGCAATCAGCAAAACTGTCCTAGTAGCCAGAAGTATGAATGGAGAAGCACTGGAGTCAGGAGCAAAGAGTGTTCACTAGATGGAGTATGTCAACAGCATCTCTTGAGTCTCTCCAAGAAAGACAGCCTAAGGCTTAAATGCAGGCTATTTGGAGAGGCAGAGCTTTGATTTCAGCTCTGCATGGAGATATTCATATTTCTATGATGTTTTTGTCTGAGTTGGGGTCAGGACATAATGTTGCGCATCTAACTTTATTGTTTTAAGTTTGTTTTGGAGTAAGTTCTGTTAGTAAAGCTTTTGAACTATATTTTTTGACCGGACAATTTTTATTTCAAGAAGTATCAGTTTTTACTCATCCTATTTTTAAAAGATGATGCTGTTAAGGTGCTACACTCAATATGCCAACAAATTTGGAAAACTCAGCAGTGGCCAGAGGATTGGAGAAGATCAGTCTACATCCCAATCCCAAAGAAGGGCAGTGCCAAAGAATGCTCCAACTACCGCACAATTGCACTCATTTCACACACTAGCAAGGTTATGCTTAAAATTCTACAAGCTACAAACATGAGTATGACCAAACTGCGGGAGGCAGTGGAAGACAGGAGTGCCTGGTGTGCTCTGGTCCATGGGGTCACGAAGAGTCGGACACGACTAAACGACTAAACAACAACAACATTGTTTCCAAATGTACAATATTAATAACCTCAATAAACAGTTTGTTGCTGTTATTTCTGGTGTCTTTTTTCTTGATATGCCAAATCCAAATGCCTCTTGTCATGGTGAAGAGCAGCAGGAACTGATAGAGCACAGTTCTGGGGTGTTTTTTCTCCAGAACAGGAGTGGTGTCATCTGCCGCAGCACAAGGGCAAATGGTGGGGCTTCTCTGCTAATGCAAAGATCATGAACCTTTCAAGTTTTGCTATTGCTTGTGAACAAACAGCATACAAAACTCAGAGATTAGGGAAAACTGTTAAGCAGAGACAGGATTTTTTCCTTTGCTAGTCTTCCTCATTTATACTAACAGTTTACAAGTATTTTATATTTTTAATTAAAAGCTAAAGGTTGCCTTTTATCCCACTAAATATCTTTTCTTGAAGCTAAATATGGTTTGCATGATGAAATTTGAAAAACCATGCTGATGTCATGGACTGGCTAGATGCAGGAGAGTGGTAGGGGGCATCAGCTGTTCCAAGGGGAAGAAGACTCAGATCCAGGAGATTGGTGGTTGGATGATGATGAGTGGTCAGATGGAGAAGAGGGAGCAGGCTGAGAGGAGGAGGTGTCACAAGCTGAAGGGGTAACAGTGTTTAGTGAACAGGAAGAGGTTGTGGCAAAAGGCAGTCCAGAATCAAAGGCAGAAGCAAAGACTGGAGTGGGGGCAGACAGCTGAGGAAGCCAGGGAGTCTCACCCTCCTGCTGTGACCAGCTCCCCTCCTCCCTGGTCTTCTAAAACACAGAAGGAATGAAGAGGGGGGAGGAAAAAGAGACAAGAGGAAAGAGCCTCCAGTTGCTGGGGAATGGCCTAGGAGAGGAGCCTTAGAGAGTAGTGGAAAGGCAAGGATGGTCAGTCCTCACAACTGCCTCATTGGGGCAAGACCTATTGGGATGAATTGTTGTGATCATTATGCCTGCGTTGGTTTGGTTTCTTTAAATAAGAAGCTAGCCTCACTCTCACTGGGTGTTTTATTAGTGACCTACTTCTGACTCCAGCTCCTGACAGCTGAGTTAAGAATTCCAGAGGTCAATGAAGCTCTCTCTCAAATAACTGCTATACACAGAATTGCTGTCACGCCTAATAATAATAATAATAATAATTTATTATTTATACCCCGCCCATCTGGCTGAGATTGGCGGCTCCCAATCGAGTGCTAAAAGCAATACAGCATTAAATATTAAAAACTTCCCTAAACAGGGCTGCCTTCAGATATCTTTTAAAAATAGGATAGCTGCTTATTTCCTTGACATCTGATGGGAGGGTGTTCCACAGGGTGGGCGCCACTACTGAGAAGGGTCTCTGTCTGATTCCCTGTAACCTCACTTCTCGCAATGAGGGAACCACCAGAAGGCCCTCGGTGCTGGATCTCAGTGACCAGAGCTGTGAACCCAGGTCGCCATGCTCTTATACCAACTTGCTACATATACCACTTTACACTTTGGAATCTCCTTTGGCTACAACTTCAAAATTCCTCTCTGCACTACAGCTCCTATATTATATAACCAAAGTGAATTTAAGATGACAGTTCTGACTATTCTCCAGCAATCCTACAGGGAACTCAGCATTTTAACTTAATAATCACCTTCCTATAGTCAAAAGGACTGTAATTAATTCTGCTGCTTCTCAAATCATATGGTGCAATTTCAGTGGCCAATGTAAAAACTCAAAGCAAAGTTTGTGGGAAATGTTATAAATACAGCCTCTCGTGAAATTAAACTGCTTTTCAGGTTAGCCAGTTTTAATGTATTGACAGTGCTGTAGAAGGGATTACATGAATATGTGGATAAAAGTTAGATGTGTCCTTGTATGGAAGACAGCAGTTTTTGTTGTCTTGCAACTAGCGCTATTTACTCAAAAGACATGTCAGGTCCACATAGCAAACTGCAGGATTCAGTATATACATAAGCCACTTCATAAGTACCATCAGTCAGGAGATTTTATCATTGGTGGCATTGCTTCTCATGGTGGCTTCCTCTCCAATCCAGCAACCTTCACTGAACAAGCCCCACAGGAGTTGCCTGAAGAGCTTGTGTAAGAACTTAGCTATTATTATTTACTTCTACTTATTTTGTCACTGAAATGAACAGTCCTAGAACACTTGCTTGAGCAGCAACTCTATACATACATATTTGGGAATAATTCCCTTCAAATCCATCTCTTATTGAAAATAGAGAGGATGGTGGTGGTATTAGGTTTAGGAAGTTAATAGAATACCAAAAGGGGGGGGGGGGGAATCTCATTGTTCCACATGGAAATGTATAACACTTTATTGAGAGGCATGCATTCTTATAAACTTTCTGCAACCTGGTAGAATGAATAGGAAAACTTCTCTTCTGAAGCTGAAATCTGATTCTTTCATCTTATGGTCCTTATTAGGGCCACCTCACACTGAAATAATTAACTTCTGAGTTTAAATGCAAAGTACTTAGCAGTACAAAATATCATTTTGACAAAGATTGCAACTCTTGTTCTAGGGTGGTGCCTAAGGGTTACCAGCATATCCTGGCCCTAGCATTTGCAGTAAAGGAGATCAATGGAAGAGGTGTGTGGGTGTGGGTGTGTGGGTGTGTGGGTGTGTGTGTGTGTGTGTGTGTGTGTGTGTGTGTGTGTGTGTGTGAAGGATTTGTTTGTTTAAGCACACAATCTTTATTCTCTTCCCCAAACTTTTCAAACAATGGAACTGTGAGATATTCTTCTGATCAGGAATGCAACTCTTGTTCCAGCGTGGTGCCTAAGGGTTACCAGCATATCCTGGCCTTAGCATTTGCAGTCAAGGAGATCAATGAAAACCCTCACATCTTACCAAACGTCACCTTGGGCTTCCACATCTATGACAGCTATGTCAATGCAAGGAAGACCTGTCATGCCACAATGCTACTTTTATCCACACTGGAGAAATTTGTCCCCAACTATATATGTGATATCCAGAATAATCTGACAGCTGTCATTGGGGGACTTGACACTGAAACTTCCCTTCATATGTCAACTATCTTGCATCTCTATAAGATTCCACAGGTAGGGCACTTCTGTCTGTGTTTGGAATATTTGAATCCAATGCCATTTTCATACTTCCTTGGCCTTTCCAAATTTTGTTTTGTGTGGGTTGGAACCAGAAGGGGGTGCACTAAAAATGGATGGGTGGCCCTTCCTTCCTTCCTCTTCTCATTGTTCCAAGACTAAGAAAACCCTCATAAATAAGGATGGGGAATGAAATGATTGTCACATGATAGTCACAAAGTATAACTGAGATTCATAATGACACAAACCAGACTACTTGTCTGATTCAGTGTAACACATCTTCTGATGTCCCTTTACTAATTGGTTTGTGGTGAATACCAGCTGATTACCTATAGCCCCTTTTAAGGGATAATTATTCATAGGATATGATGCCACTTTTGATATGTTAAAACAAGAATTTCCAACCTAACATTTATTTCTCCAATCTCTCCTTAGCTCACATATGGCCCTGCTCCAGTGATGAATGATCAAACCCCAGGATTTTCCTTCTACCAGATGGCCCCCCAGGAACGCCACCAATTTGCAGGAATTCTCTCTTTGCTTCTGCATTTCAGATGGACATGGATTGGGGTCCTTGTGATGGATAATGACAATGGAGAAAGATTTGTGCACACTGTGCTCCCAGTGTTTGCAGAGAGTGGTATTTGCTTTGCCTTTCAAGAAAAAATTCCAACAATTAGTTTTGCCACTGCAACTGATGACATGATTCAAATAGGAGCAAAATTGCATGATGAAATAATGAGCAGCAAAGCTAACGTAGTGCTGGTCTATGGAGAATCTTATGCAATGATATTTTTAAGATGGCTTCCCTATCTAAAAAACATAGTGCCTGTGACAATGAATATAAAAGGTAAGGTGTGGATCACAACAGCCCAGGTGTTATTCTCTTCATATAGCTTTCAAAGGAATTGGGATTTAGATGTGTTCCAAGGGACTATATCTTTTGCAATTCATTTGCAAGAACTAGAAGGTTTTCATCAATATGTTAAGAGCAGAAATCCATCCATTACAGATGGAGATGGTTTTCTCAGGGACTTCTGGCAACAGGCCTTTGGCTGTCAATTCCCAAATTCCATGGCTGGCAAGGTGCAGTGGAATATTTGCACTGGAGAAGAAAAGCTGGAGAGTCTTCCTGGGGATTTTTTTGAAATGAGTATGACAGGCCCCAGCTATAGCATCTACAATGCTGTTTATGCCGTGGCCCATGCTTTGCATGTGTTGACCTTATCTAACTTCAGAGGAATGGTTCACAAAAAGAGGCAGAAGGATTGGAACCAACAGTTTTGGAAGGTAATGGGCAGAAGTTTCTCACCTTGCATAGCACCTTGGAATAATGTTTTTTCCTCCCAAAAACTGGGGTTCCTCACTGCTCTGCTCTTTGCTGCCTGGATTTACAACTTTCTGCATGGGTGTGAGAAAGAGGAAACCAGTGTTGTAGCTATACTTTTCAGTTAGTATGAAATATTGAATTGCTTGCAAATTTTAGCTAAACAATGATGGTACTACACAGATGAAAGGGGAATAGGCCAATGAGC
Source organism: Podarcis liolepis (assembly GCF_965112155.1). Taxonomy (NCBI): domain Eukaryota; kingdom Metazoa; phylum Chordata; class Lepidosauria; order Squamata; family Lacertidae; genus Podarcis; species Podarcis liolepis. The sequence continues at coordinate 22,867,075 of NC_139573.1, read as the reverse complement.
TTATTCCAGCAGAAAATGTCCATGGTGGGGGGTGTGGCTGTGAGATCCCACACAATCAATTCAGATGCGGCTCCAATTCCAGCCAGGAAGCAGTGATGGCAGCCAGAGGCATCTGCATCACTCTCCTAGCATCCCCTATTCCACAAATGCTTCATCAGATCAAGTGATCCCCCACTGCTCCTGAGAGGTAGGACACTGACAAAAAAAACAAGAAAGCAGGATGTGTGCCGGAGAAAATTTATTGGAAAATACACCATATCAGGCTCCGTCACCATCTTTCATTGACTCTCCATTCAACATTAAATGAGAAAGGTTTTCCTGTGTGTTAACATGCCTTTATAGGAACAAGTTTCACCATCTCTACAATAGATTTTTGTCTGAAAGATCAAAAGTCAGTCTTCACTAAATTCCTTCCTTTGTTTTGTTTTGTTTTGTTTTGTTTTGTTTTGTTTTGTTTTGTTTTTCAATCTAGCTCCACCACTTTTTGAGAAGTATCACATTTAACAACACTGCAGGAAATGAGGTCTCCTTCAACCAGTATCGAGAGGTACTAAGTGGCTTGGATATTATCAACTGGATTATTTCCTCCAACCAATCCTTTCATAGAGTGAGAATTGGAAGGATGGACCCAAAGGCTTCTCCAGATCGTGCATTTACCCTTGATGAAGATGCCATAACATGGCACAGCCGGTTTAACCAAGTAGGCTCCAAGTATCTCCTGTTTCAAATGAGTTCCAGTATTGAATGAGCGCTGGGGATCGGTCCAGATTTCTAAAATTGCTTTCCTTTGGAAATCATACACACCCACTGAAGTGTGTGCACTTGGTTATACAGTGATCTGCCCAAACACCTCCATATCGGTGAAAAATAGAGGGTGTTTATACTGGCTTTCAGTGAACAGCAATGCTTTCTCTAGTTCGGAAAAATATCTTCTATATCATACCAAATAGTTTCTCCCTCTCCCCACACAAAGGTACCCAGAACCAGAAAGATTTCCTAATAATTATTCTTTTAATCATCATTATGCTCTTTCATTATGGTTCAGGTTCAGCCTCATTCCGTATGTACTGTGAGTTGCCAACCTGGATCTAGCAAGAAAGTGAAGGAAGGGGAACCTTTTTGTTGCTACGATTGCATCCCATGCCCAGATGGGAAGATTTCAAACAGGGAGGGTAAGCAATAGACACAGATGGCAGGATCCACTTGCCATTACTTGCCCTCAGCTCCAAATGAAATAAATGCAAGCGGTGTAAGTTTGCTTAAGTTATTCTGGATCAAACACAAAGGCTGCTGTGTTCTGTTATCCAGAGGAATGTTTAGAATGTTATTGAGATGTTATCAAAACATTTATGCCACATTTAGCCCCAAATGGACGACCACATCATTTTCAATGCAGCATTCCTATTTCCACTCTGATGATACTTTATATCCATTGAACAACTTTATAGTATCAACACTGACAGTTTCACTGGATTTTAATGGATACGTGAAATGAGAGCAATTATGGCATGCTGTTGAAATTAATGGCAATAAACATCTTTGTTTCTCCAGATATGAATGACTGTAATAAATGCTCAGATGAAAACTATCCTAGCAAGAGGCAAGATACATGCATTCCCAAGGATATAAGCTTCTTGTCTTATGAAGAGACTTTAGGCATTAGTTTAGCCTTCCTTTCTCTTTCCTTTGCTTTAATCACAGCACTGGTGCTGGGAATATTTCTGAAGAACCACAAGACGCCCATCGTCAAAGCCAACAACCGCAACCTCACCTACACTCTCCTCATCTCCCTACAGCTCTGCTTTCTTTGTGCTTTATTATTCATTGGCCAACCAGAGAATGCAACATGTCTCCTCCGACAAACTGCTTTTGGCATTATCTTCTCAGTAGCTGTTTCTTGTGTGCTAGCAAAGACTATCACGGTGGTTCTGGCTTTCATGGCCACCAAGCCAGGATCCAGGATGAGGAAGTGGGTGGGGAAAAGACTGGCCTACTCCATTGTTCTTTCCTGTTCCCTTATTCAAACAGGCATTTGTATTGTGTGGCTGGCAACCTCTCCCCCATTCCTAGACATTGACATGCACTCAATGGCTGAAGAAATTATACTAGAATGTAATGAGGGGTCTGTGACTATGTTTTACTGTGTCCTCGTCTACATGGGCTTCCTGGCAATTGTAAGTTTGACTGTGGCTTTCCTTGCCAGGAAATTGCCAGACAGTTTCAATGAAGCCAAGTTCATTACTTTCAGCATGTTGGTCTTTTGTAGCGTTTGGTTATCTTTTGTTCCTAGTTACTTGAGCACTAAAGGGAAATATATGGTAGCCGTGGAGATCTTCTCTGTCTTAGCTTCCAGTGCTGGGTTGTTTGGTTGTATATTTTCCCCAAAGTGTTATATTCTTTTGTTGCAGCCTCAGCTGAACAACAGGGAACAGCTTATCAGAAGAAAAGAATGAAGTTTTTATTGTGAGTTATTTGTTATGGAATGTTGACTTATGCTGATGTGTTTTATGGATGTTTGTGTGCAGCACAATATTTGTAGTTTCCTTTTCTTCAGCAGCTTAATGGAAATTTTATCTACAAGACTTCATTCTCTCCCAGTTCAGGAATGTGTTTGGAGAACAGAATCAAGTCTACAGTCCTTCTTATTCCGTGAAAACAGAAAACAAGTCATGGTGGAAGATGCCAAAGAGCCATTTACTCGAAGTAAAAAAAAAAAAGGTAGGAAGAAGAGAATGTCAAATGCTGCCCGCTCCAGTAATAATAATAATAATAATAATAATAATAATAATAATAATAATAATTTATTATTTATACCCCGCCCATCTGGCTGGGCCTCCCCAGCCACTCTGGGCGGCTTCCATAGAAACCAAAAAATACAGTAAAACATCACACGTTAAAAACTCCCCTGAACAGGGCTGCCTTAAGATGTCTTCTGAATGTCAGGTAGTTGTTTATCGCTTTGACATCTGCTGGAAGGGCGTTCCACAGGGCGGGCGCCACTACAGAGAAGGCCCTCTGCCTGGTTCCCTGTAGCTTTGCTTCTCGCAATGAGGGAACCGCCAGAAGGCCCTCGGCGCTGGACCTCAGCGTCCGGGCAGAATGATGGGGGTGGAGACGCTCCTTCAGGTATACTGGACCGAGGCCCTTTAGGGCTTTAAAGGTCAGCACCAACACTTTGAATTGTGCTCGGAAACGTACTGGGAGCCAATGTAGGTCTTTCAAGACCGGTGTTATATGGTCTCGGCGGCCGCCCCCGGTCACCAGTCTAGCTGCCGCATTCTGGATTAGTTGTAGTTTCCGAGTCACCTTCAAAGGTAGCCCCACGTAGAGTGCATTGCAGTAGTCCAAGCGGGAGATAACCAGAGCATGCACCACTCTGGCAAGACAGTCCGCAGGCAGATAGGGTCTCAGCCTATGTACCAGATGGAGCTGGTAAACAGCTGCCCTGGGCACAGATTTGACCTGTGCCTCCATGGACAGCTGTGAGTCCAAAATGACTCCCAGGCTGCGCACCTGGTCCTTCAGGGGCACAGTTACCCCATTCAGGACCAGGGAATCCTCCACACCTGCCCGCCTCCTGTCCCCCAAAAACAGTACTTCTGTCTTGTCAGGATTCAACCTCAATCTGTTAGCCGCCATCCATCCTCCAACCGCCTCCAGACACTCACACAGGACCTTCACTGCCTTCACTGGTTCTGATTTAAAAGAGAGGTAGAGCTGGGTATCATCCGCATACTGATCAACACCCAGCCCAAACCTCCTGATGATCTCTCCCAGTGGCTGCATGTAAATGTTGAAAAGCATGGGGGAGAGGACAGAACCCTGAGGCACCCCACAAGTGAGAGCCCAGGGGTCTGAACACTCATCCCCCACCACCACTTTCTGAACACGGCCCAGGAGGAAGGAGCGGAACCACTGTATAACAGTGCCCCCAGCTCCCAGCCCCTCTAGATGGTCCAGAAGGATGCTATGGTCGATGGTATCAAACACCGCTGAGAGATCCAGCAGAACTAGGAAACAGCTCTCACCTTTGTCCCTAGCCCGCCGGAGATCATCAACCAGTGCGACCAAGGCAGTTTCAGTCCCATGATGAGGCCTGAATCCCGACTGGAAGGGATCCAAATGGTCCGCTTCTTCCAGGCGTGCCTGGAGTTGTTCGGCTCATTTGCAGTCCTCCTTGATTTTAAATTATTGTATGTGCAATGGGGAGCCTTTTCATGTCATGATACACTAGTTGCCTCCCTTACTATAAAGCTTATGGTGAATTGTATGAACCTGAGAGGGTGGGGCTTTGCAGTGTGATTCAGCTTCCTCTTCTATATTTGTTCACATGTGAGTGGGGATGTCAAAGCAATCTACTGAATTCTCAAGTGTATAGCCTTCCACCAACTTATTCAACCTTCAACATAGGGTGTATTTTCCACCTTGGTTTGCTTGAAAAAATTCTAAAAAATTAAATCTTGTATCCATTATATGTAAACAGAAGTGTAAATTGCTTTGCAATACACATTATTTAAGTATTTATGCATTTAAATCTGTAATACTAGTTTATGATGAACATTTGTAACTGTTGACTTCATTTATATTATGCTAGTTTAAAAAATACCTTCTTTTTAACCTTGAATTTTGTTTACAATGTTGATATATATATGTTATATTTTATGTAAAATGAGTAGAGGTTTTATTTACAATTAAGCGGCATACAATATCGTCTCTCTCCTGACCTGTGTCTCATATCTTCATTATTTATTACTAGAGACAGTCAATATGCACTAAGGCTTCAATGCTAATTGTGTCTGATCAGAAGTAAGTCCCATTGACCTCAAGGGGACTTATTCCTTTGCTCCTCATTTTTCTTTCCTTATGGAAATAAGTGGTCTCTTTTGTTACCTGTGTATTTCATCTGTGCTCCTCAGTTAAAGCATGAGGCGCAATGAAAGGAGAACCATCTGGATTTGACTATTCATTTTGATCACCAACCCCACCTGATTGGTGGTTGGCATCACTCTTTACAGAGACAAAAACCAAAGAGGGATCAGGTAGCAAGTTTTGTGAAGTGATATTTAATATACAAACCAAACAAACCAGGATTTCAATTTCTAGCATTTGAGAATTTGGAGGAGGAGAATTGAAATCATGTAACACCTATCTTTTTTTTTATACCATGCAAAGTTATAAAGAACTATGGTGGATCAGATCAAAAGCCCATCTAGTCCAGTTCAACCACAAAAATGACCCTTCCCACTGTAATGTAGCTGAGAAATAGGAATAGCCCACATTCCACCATGGCCACACCAGGCCACAGCCTCCATCCCCACAATTCTGGAAATAACAGGCACTATCAGATTTAGCCTCTCCCCAGACGACAAGTCAAGTGCATGGCACCTTGGGGTCATTTGCAACCCTCTGTGAGTTTACAGTCTCTATCCACAGTGAGAAGCCTTGTCCAGTCATGGTGCACAGTCAGATCTTTGGCTGTGTTATATGTGTTAGAGTCTCTGTAAGCTGCTTAGGTTTGATTTACACTTAAACAATATACAATTTCTGTTAAATAAATTATTAAAACACTCCTTGACTGATAATTGGTGCTCTCCCAACATGTATCCCATAGCTTGGTTGTTCTTTGCTAGAGACAACCAATATGCACTACAGCTGCAATTCTTATTGCCGACCTACTCACAGTGCCCCCCGGCGGTGAAAGGCAGTACCAACAACAGGTGTAAACAAACTACACATGACAACATTCTGGGATTTAAAATTAGCCACAGCTTTTATTGATTACAAATGTAGGTAGGCTTTGGTCCAGGCATTAGGCGCTTATCCATTTTCCAGCTTCCAGGTGGACGCTTGAGCAGGATTGTGTCTGGCATAGCAACCGGGGGGGGGGGCAGAGCAAGCATGTTTTCTCCTACTCTGGAGGGTAGGACACGAACCAATGCCTTCAAGTTACAAGAAAGGGGATTCTGACTACACATCAGGCATAACTCTCTGACAGTAAGTGTTGTTACACAGCAGAATGGGCTCGCTTGGGAGATGGTGGACTGTCAGGAGCGGGTGTCAAGAATAAATCACACAAAGTAAGTGAAGTTAACTCCTTATTAGAAGAAATAAGGTCTGCTCAGAAGTGCCATGTCTAATGAGCACAGCAACTCTTCTCGTTAGGTCTCTGCTCCTCCCTCTTTATATCTCTTCTGGTCCAAGGAGATGGGGGGGGGACTTCTTGCAGCAGGAGGGGAAGACACCTGGCTTCTTCACCAGCCAAACTTATTTCTGCTGTTTTGCCTTCCTCCTCTCCTGCTTCAGCTTCTGATCCTGATTCTGGACTTCTCTCTGCCACCAACTCTCATTGCTCACTAAACCCTGTTACTTCTTCCACTTCTGACACCTCCTCCTCCCAGTCTCCTCCCTCTTTTTGTCCTTTTAATTAAAAGCAAAAGGTTGTCTTTTAGCTCACTGAATATCTTTTCTTAAAACTAAATGTGGTTTGCATGTTGAAATCTGTAAAACTATGCCTAGTTAATAAATCCAGAGTTCAATGGACAGCTCTCTCCCTCTCTCTCTGTCAAATCACAGATGTGAACCATTGGCTAATTCCTACATGCTACATATACCACTTTAAATTTTGGAGTCTCCTTTGGCTACAGGGACTGTTATGATAAGTTCCTACCTTCAAAATTCCCCTCTCCACCACTGTTTCCATATAATCTAACAAAGGGGGGGGGTAAAATGAGAGTTGTAAATATTCTCCAGCAATTCTACAGGGAACCCAGCATTTTGTCTTAATAATTACCTTCCTGTTTGATGATCAAAAGGTCTGTAATTAATTCTGCTGCTTCACAAATCCTTGGTGTGCTTTCAGTGGAATTGGAAAAACACAAAACAAAGCTGTTGGAGGATGTTATAAATATAGCCATGATCATGAAAAAATGGTATGGGGTACATTACTTTGATCCTGGATGTCCTAGATTCCCACTTCTCCCAAAACTAAACTACCTCTCAGGTTAGACAGTTTTAATGTAATATAATGTGATGACAGTGCTGTTGAAGAGATTAGATGAATATGTGGTTGAAAGTAGATGTGCCCTTATATGGAAGATGGTCTTTTTTACTGTCTTGCTGCTAGCAATATTTACTCCAAAGGTATGTCAGGTCCACATAGAAGAGTGCAGGATTCAGTTTACACATCAGCCACTTCATAAGTATCATCAGTCAGGAGATTTTATAATTGGTGGCATTGCTTCTCATGGAGGCTTCCTCTCCAATTCAGTAACCTTCACTGAACAAGTCCCACCAGAGTTGTCCGAAGAGCTTGTGTAAGAACTTCTTCTTCTTCTTCTTCTTCTTCTTCTTCTTCTTATTATTATTATTATTATACTTCTATTTATTTTGTTACTGGAATGAACAGTCCTAGAACAGCAGCCTCAGAACACCTGCTGAGGCTGCAAACCTATACACACTTATGTGAGAATAACTCCCTTCAAATCCATTTCTGACTGAAGATACAGGGGGCTATACTGTTAAATTAAGGCAATTAATAGAATACTTAACGGGGAAAAGTCCTGTTGCTCCACAGGGGAATGAATAACACTTTATTGGGAGGAATGTATAATTATGTGCCTGAAATTTGTGTACCTTTGAGTAGTTCATTCTTATAATCTTTCTGCAACAAGTAGAATTAATAGGAAAGCTTCTTTTCTGAAGTAGAAATCTCATTCTTCTATTTTATGGTCCTTGTGAGGGCCACATAACACTGAAATGATTAACTGAGTTTAAATGTAAAGGACATACCAGTATGAAATATCATTTTGATAAAGATTGCAACTCTTGTTCTAGGGTGATGCCTAAGTGTTACCAGCACATCCTAGCCTTAGCATTTGCAGTAAAGGAGATCAACGAAAACTCTCACATCTTACCCAACTACACCTTGGGCTTCCACATCTATGACAGCAATGATAATGCAAGGAAGACCTATCATGCCACAATGCTGCTTTTATCCACACTGGAGAAATTTGTCCCCAACTATATATGTGATATCCAGAATAATCTGACAGCTGTCATTGGGGGACTTGACACTGAGATCTCCCTTCATGTGGCAACCATCTCACATATCTATAAGATTCCACAGGTAGAACACTTCTGCGTGAAAATCCAATACTCTTTCCATACATCTTTTATTCTTTGAGATTTTATTTTGTGCATTGGAAGCAAAATGGATGCATTAGGAATAATCTGATCAAACATTGTTATTTCATTCTTATACCCAGATTAAGAAAAGCCCTCCTTTAAGTTCATAAATGAGGGAAGAAAATGGGATTGGGAACAGGAAGTTTGTAAAATATAATTGGTATTCAGAACTAGGCAAACTCAGACTGCTAGTTGGTCTTTAAAATAAGACAGGTTTTGATGTTCATTGTTTGTGACAAACAGATCCCAGTTGCACAAATCACATTTTAAGGAAGCTGATTGAAAGGTTTGATGTGCAACAATTGCAAGTACTGTTCCATAAAACCAATTATCTTGACCAATTTCAATCTGGGTTCAGGTCAGGTTATGGAACTGAATCATCTTCGGTTGTCCTGATGGATGATGTTGATAGGAGAATGTGACTGACTTGATTTCTCAATGAGCTTTCATACAATTAACAATATAGTCCTTCTGAATCAACTTAGTTAATTGGGATTGTAGGCACTAGTTGTGATCCTATCTGCAGGGTTGCTTTCAGAAAAAAACATTGGGCAATTATCTTTCAGTCCCATGGCAGTTGTGCTGTGAGTTGGTGCCACAGGGCATCATCAAATGCCACATGTCATTTAACACCTCTATGAAGCCATTGAGTGTGGTCATTAGAAGATTTGGACTGGAAGTCATCAGTACGCTGGAAGTCATCAGGACTGGAAGTCATCATTTCACTGCAATATTAAATCACTAGATATTGTGCAAGCCTGGACTCAATAGTGCGCTAGATGAGGGCTAACAAACTGATTCTGAATCCTAGCAAGATGGAGGCACCTTGGGGAAGGGTCCCCAAGTCCATTTAATTGATCTATTGCCTGCTTTGGTTCAGTTTATTTTTCCCCTGAAGGAGCATTAAATATTAGGCAAAAACAGTCCCTGTTGCTGTTTCAGTGCCTAAGGCGATCCTCTTCACACAAACCTTTTCAGTGGATGTTACGCAGCCTGCATCTGTATTGGAATTGTTTTTAGAACTTTTTTAAGGTGTTTTACTGTTTGTGGGTTTTGTATCCTAGGCTCTTTTGGGGGGGAAGTAGAGAGATAAATTATCTTTGATATTAAAATTTATATAAGTAGTCATGGATTTGAAAATTTACACCACCTCTGCAGTGTCACAGACCATGTTCCCATAAGCATCTTATTCAGAATTTTTATGCTCCAAGTTAATGTGTTTTGTTTGCATGTTTTTCATGTTGAATTCCTTTTAATAATCACTCGTGTATCTTCTGAATAAATTCTGCATTTCTGGGTTGATTCCAGTCCCAGACTGAACATACGTAGGTCAAGGAATGAACCCCACATTATAAAATGTACCGTATTTTCCCCTGACATAACCCATCAAAAATAGGGTAACTTAGATACATGTGAGATCCAAATCAGTCAGGATAACAACTACATAAATAGAAATTGCATGATTAGCTTTCTAGGTAAATATGATAAACATTTTGATGTAATTTGCAGTTGTGGCAGCAAATCTGAATCAGTTCCTTGGTTTGAAGGGTAGGGAGGCTTTAACTCCTTGCACATACAAATCCACTATGGTCCCAATCCAAACTTGGGATCTTGCTTTGCTTTGAAATAATTGTTTTTCCCCAATGCAAGATTTTGTTGTGCATTAATTTTGGAATGGGAACACAATGCAATGATAGGGTTAAACACCCCCTACCAATTATATGCCACTTTTCTGATCCAGATCTCCTCCTACCCACCCAAATATGTAATTTGCATTTTAAAAACTACTGAGATGGAGTGGTTGCAGGTGCCAAGAATGCACTTCTAATATATCTCTCCAGCTCCCCTGATTTCATATGTGTAACATGGAGGGGAGTGGTGATAGGAAGCGAGAAGGAGAAAAATGAAGCACACAAAGAGATTTGTTTGAGGAGTTGCCCAACACACATTTGACTCCAGTTCTACTGAATTTTAGCTTCAACTTCACTGGCATGTGGCAACCACCAGATTTCACCTGAAAAAAATGGAGTCCACATCAGAAAAGCATCAGCACCCCCTAAATAGCAAAGCTCTCATTTTCTTTGCAGTAAGAAAGGTTCCCAACCTGAGTTATGAAGAAAGGGGTATAAAGTGAGAGTGCATCTGTATAAATTCTGTTGTGTGTATTGACTGGGGGTGGGGGGAATGGGATAAACTGCAGGTTGAGACCAGATTGAAATTTTACCAGCATTATCTCTGTTCACTGAAACTTAAATCCTGTTAATCTCTGAGAGATTAACTAAATTGGATATCAGACTAGAAAACAGTTCCTGAAATGTGTGTGAGTGGCTGTAAATAGTTGAATCTGCTGTAAAATGATAACATCTATATCACCTTTCTCTGATCTCTCTTTAGCTCACATATGGGCCTGCTCCAGTGATGAGTGATAAAGTCCCAGGATATTCCTTCTACCAGATGGCCCCCCAGGAACACCAACAGTTTGCAGGGATCCTCTCTTTGCTTCTACATTTCAAATGGACATGGGTTGGGGTTGTTGTGATGGATAATGACAATGGAGAAAGATTTGTTCAAACTGTTCTCCCAATGTTTACAAAAAGTGGTATCTGCTTTGCTTTTGTAGGAAGAATCCCAAAAGTTACTTTTGTCAGTAACTCAGATAATATTCTCGAACAAGGGGGGAAAGTGCATGATGAAATAATGGCTAGTAAAGCCAATGTTGTGGTGCTCTATGGAGAATCTTACTCAATGGCATTTTTTAGGTGGCTTCCATATCTAAAGGGCATTACACAAGTGGCTATGAGTGTAAAAGGAAAAGTATGGATAACAACAGCCCAGATGATGTTCACTGCATATAGCATTCAAAGGAATTTGAATTTAGATATGTTCCATGGCACTTTATCTTTTGCAATTCATTTGAATGATGTAGAAGGATTTCAGCAATATGTCAAGAGCCGAAATCCATCCATTACAGATGGAGATGGTTTTATCAGGGACTTCTGGCAACAGGCCTTTGGCTGTGAATTCCTAGATTCCATGGATAATAAAATGGAGGGGGATATTTGCACTGGGGAAGAAAAGCTGGAGAGCCTTCCTGGGGACTTATTTGAAATGAGCATGACAGGTCATAGCTATAGTATCTACAATGCTGTTTATGCTGTGGCCCATGCTTTACATGTGATGTCTGCAGGTAGGCTTAGACACAGAGGACTTGTGCACAAAAGGAAACAGAAGAATTGGAGCCAACAGTTCTGGAAGGTAAGGAGTTGAACCATAGGAGCCAACTCCTAGGGGCTGTGGGGTTTTGGTCCCCACAATAAAATATTTGAGGGGACTGGGCCCCCGCAAAGTTTATGAGCATTCTCATTCAAATGGTGTGTGTGCACTGCGTCATGAGATTGATTATGTGGGGTGGGGCTTACCTGGGTCCCCAAAATATTTTATTCAAGTAGGCACTCCTGAGTTGAAGAGTCTCAAGTGGCAGAAATTGGGTCTTACTTCCTTCCAACATCTGGGCTACCTCAATGTTGCAGACCTGGTCTTTGCTGCTTAGCTTCACAGCTTTCTTTGTGTGTATCAAGAAGAGGAAATCAGTGCTGGATTTATACTTTGTAGGCAGGGCAGGAGGAATTGAAGTTAAAGGTGGCCTGGTTGATTTATGATATAGTGTGATACTTCCAAATTCTGGACATTTGTGGCACCTGTTGAAGAGAGAGGTTTGGAAGAGAGATTCTTACTGCCTCGTAGCAGAGTTAGCACAATGCCAATTGTTCCAAGCACATTAAACTTGGTTAGATTTACATCTCCCCTCATCCACCTTTAAACAAATGTTCCCCACAAAAATACTTAGACCAGAATAAATTACAGACACTTAGCTTTCCAAATACAGTAAGTGAATATTTTGCTCAGAGTTTCAGAAGTTACAGTAAGCAAGTCTCCATCTGCAGGCAGTAAAACAAAGATTTTGTAAAAAAATAAATAAATCCTAATGACATAAAAAGTGCTTGGTTTCCTTACAAAAAGAATCAGCAAGTAACACCAGTCCTGACTAGCAAAAAGAGAAAGAAAAAAATTGTTGTCTCAGCTTTTGGCTCTGAGGCAACCCCACTTCTGACTCAGAGTTTGACCACACTTCTGTTTGCCTCACTACTTTCCCCCAGGTAAACTCATGGTTTACTGCTGAATCAGAGGCATGGAATAAGCGGAAGTGAGGACAAGCCCTCTCTCAACATCCACCATTAGTTTGGGACTTTGCTCATTATTAGATGATGCCTTAATGTTTTCCTTTGTGTCAATATCCCTTCAGAGCAACAGGTTTACCATCCTTACGTTTGATCATTGTATGAAAGATCAAAGTGCAGTCTTCTATGAATGCCTCCTTTCATCTTCTTTCTGTCTAGCTCCACTACTTTCTGAGAAGTGTCTCCTTTAACAACACTGCAGGGGATGAGGTCTCCTTCAGTGAAAATGGCGAGGTAGTATTTGGCTTGGACGTTATCAACTGGATTATTTCATCCAACCACTCCCTTACTAGAGTGAGGGTTGGAAGGATGGATTCACAGGCTCCTCCAGACAAAGCATTTATCATTGATGAAGATGCCATAATGTGGCACAGCTGGTTTAACCAGGTAGGGCCCTTGTGTGAGCTATTTTGAAGAATTCTAATTCTAAATGAGCACTGATCATCTGTCTTGACCTCTAAAACTTCTTTAATTTGACAATCACACACACCTATGAAAAACTGATTTTTCATTGAAAGAAGGTTAATGTCTATTAATGTGTTTGTATTGTTACAAAAAGGTTGGCCAATCACAGGTTCATATGGAGAGAGGCAGTCCTTGAGGAATTGCAGTCCTGAGGTGCTTCAGGGTTATATGTATGCGATTATATTGTGGTTGTTTTCTTGTACTGTAGTTTGTGACCTTGATCATATAGAATACTGCCCAAACACCTCAATATCAGTCCCCAAAAGTAGTTCCTATAAGTGTTCACTGTGTGGCAATGCTTTGTCTAGTTGAAATGAATACATTTGTGGTATTATCAGCACTTTCTCCTAATGCCCAATTAAACTTGATTTATCAATGTCTGGTACATCATACCAGGTAATTCTCCATCTCCCCATAGAAAATGACCTACAGCCAGAAGGATTCCTGAATTAATCATTGTTCTCATTATCATTATTCTGCTCTTTATGTATTAGACTCAGCCTCATTCTGTATGTACTGTGAGTTGTCAACCTGGATCTAGCAAGAAAGTGAAGGAGGGGGAGCCATTTTGCTGCTACAATTGCATCCCATGTCCAGAGGGGAAGATTTCAAACAAAGAGGGTAAGAGTTAATTGTACTTAGTTTCCTTTGAAATATATGGTAAGAGGGGTGATTATTGTAAACTGTGAGGAAAAATAATTTGCTTTGAGATAACAGTCACTGATGAGGAAGCTCAGGACTATGATCCTATGGAGGATGCATTAAGTAGGACTGAAAGGCTAATAATAACCAGATTATTGAAAATATCCAGTATGGTAAAGGTACTTTTGGATCAACCAATAACTGTTGATATTGTTCAGCAGTTCATGGCTGAACAATTAAAAATGATCAAATAATATTTGATGAAGATGAAGAAAATAAAGAAAATGAGCCAGATGATGAACCACAGAAATACAACATAGAAAATGGAAACAGGGAATAAACAGAGGGCCCAGATCAAACTGATGAAAAGTTGGCAGGACTGGATCAAGAAATAATCAAATTGAAGGACGCAGACCGTCACATGGAAATGACCTCCATACAAGGATTCCTGTGTGGGATAAGAGTTAAGATATACCTCTGAGAGAGGAATTTGTATATATATTTTCCTCTTTTTATGTTTTTAGTTTTGTTTAGTTAGTTTTTTATTGTAATGTATTGTGAAAATTCTCAATAAAACTTTCCAAAATAAGAGAAAAGGAATAAATGGTATTGAAATTAAGTCGTGTCTGACAAATTGCTCTCAAATACATGTAAGCCTATTTAAATTAGTCTGGATCAAACACAAAGGCTACTGAATTATAATGCAAAATGGCTTGTAATCCAGAGGAATATGCACATCAAATTATGCAGCTCCAAGTGCTAATTTTTTAATTTTTAAGTTATTGAATGATTATTGCAACAGCTAGTGCAATTTCCTAGAGAATAACATTACTACCACATTTAGCATATTTTTTTGATCCCAGATAGCTTATGACATCGTTTCCATTGTTGCATTCCTCACCCCAGTCAGATGCTACTTTAGATCCATGTAAAACTTAAGCTGTCATACTCACCCCTACACACCACATTGACTGTATAATCTTATTTCAAAGGATCTGTGTAAAGAGAACAGTCACAGCTTGCTGTTGAAATTGATGACAAGTATATTAGCTCAAATAAACAAGTCACATCCTTTTCCCCCAGATATGAATGACTGCGATAAATGCTCAGATGAAAACTATCCTAGTGAGAACCAGGATGTGTGTATTCCCAAGGACATAAACTTCTTGTCTTATGCAGAACCTTTGGGCATCAGTTTAGCCTTCCTGGCTCTTTTCTTTGCTTTGATCACAGCACTGGTATTGCTAACATTTCTGAAGAACCACAACACACCCATTGTCAAAGCCAACAACCGAATCCTCACCTACATTCTCCTCATCAACCTTCTGTTCTGCTTCTTTTGTGCATTATTGTTCATTGGCCAACCTGAGAATGTGACTTGTCTCCTTCGGCAAACTGCTTTTGGAATCATCTTCTCAGTTGCTCTTTCCTGTGTGCTGGCAAAAACCATCACTGTGGTTCTGGCTTTCATCACCACCAAACCAGGATCCAGAATGAGGAAGTGGGTGGGGAAAAGACTGACCAGTTCCATTGTTTTTTCATGCTCTCTTCTTCAAATAGGCATATGTATTGTGTGGCTGGCAACATCTCCCCCATTCCCAGACACTGACATGCACTCGGTGACTGAACTTATTATACTAGAATGTAATGAGGGGTCTGTGACTATGTTTTACTGTGTTCTTGGCTACATGGGCTTCCTGGCAATTGTGAGTTTCATTGTGGCTTTTCTTGCCAGAAAGTTACCTGACAGCTTCAATGAAGCAAAGTTCATCACTTTCAGCATGTTGATCTTTTGCAGTGTTTGGTTATCTTTTATTCCATCCTACCTGAGTGCCAAGGGGAAATACATGGTTGCTGTGGAGATCTTCTCTATCTTAGCCTCTGGTGCTGGATTGCTGAGTTGCATCTTTTCCCCCAAATGCTATATTATTTTGTTGAGACCTGAGCTAAATAACAGGAAACAACTAATAAGAATTAAAAAATGAAGAAATATGTATTTGATATAGCTTATAATCAATAAGTCTATGTGTGTGTACTCATGCGCAAGCAAGTGCATGCATGCATATGAAATTGACTATTTGTAAACAATAATAATAATAATTTCTCGGCAGTTGTCTTATGTTAGTCTTATCTACAGGTCTCCAAAACACCCCACAGCTTTCCAGCAGAAAACCCACTGTTTTGCACTAAATCGGAACAGCAATCTGCAGGAAACTCAGGCTTTCCCGGGATAAAGAAGCAGGGCAGACAGAAGTGTGGATGAGCCCACAAACAGTAAAAATATGCACACACACACACACACACACATATCCCATAGCTCACTGCCTTCCAAAGGCCTATAGAAACAGAAATGTTCTGGCCTTCTGCCTAACAACAAACAGTGATAGCGCCAGGCATGCTTCCCAACATGCATTCCATAAAAAGAGATCTATCACTGAGAAAGCCCACACTCATATTGCCATCCTCTGTATTTTCCTCAGGAGACACATAGAGAAAGGCCTCTGGTTATAAATCATACGATCAAAGAAATTCTTGAGGTACTGGGGCTCTGAGCCATGTAAGGCTTTATAGCTCCAAAACACCACTTTGAAATGAGCTGTCTCTCTTTCAACAAAGATTCCCATGCAGGGTGGCCAAGGTAGTTTCTGTGCCTAAAGTGAACCTAAACCCTGACTGAAATGGATTTTAAAAATTGATCTCATCCAAGAAAGCCTGGATCTAGACAGCAACCACCTTCATGGGAACTTTGCCTCTGGAAAGAGATTGGGAAGACTGGAAAGAAAAGAAAAAATGTAAGGACCTAGAGGAGGAGATCAGAATACTACCATAAACACAGCAGGAAATAGAATCTGACCATACAGAACTGGGCATGAATTAAAGGATATATAATGAGGGGAAATATGGAATATTAATCCAATATGTGATCACAGTGGAGAAATTTTAACATGGATATGGATGGAAGAATTTATTATTACTCAATGCATAGGAATAGTGATGGGAATTAATGTAGGTAAAGTTAATTACTAATAATAATAACAAATTGGGAATCCCTCTTGGACTTTTCATGGGGAAGATAAATAAATTATTCTGAGACACTTTGACTTCAAAGAAATATTGTCTAACAGAAAGTGGTGAAGATGAATGTTAACATGGACTGAATGTTTCAAATAATCCTTTTTTAATGTAACCAGAAGATGGAAAATTAGAAACTCTTTTTATCTATCTTTTGTGTTTCTTTCCCTTTTGTCTTTTTCTTTTTCTTTATCTTCTTATTCTCTCGTTCTTTCCTTTCTCCTTCTTTCTTTCTTTTTCTTTCTTTCTTTCTTTTCATTTTTATTTTGAAGTCCTATGTTTAGGATCTTTGTTAAAGTTCAGGGATTAAGTAGTCGTGGGAATGATGGATGGTTGATGGAGGACCTTGGGTGGGTCCTCCACAGTGAGAGGCTGGGAGGGAAAAGGATGATTCCTGGGAGCGACTGCTACCCTCTTTAGCTGGTGGGGGCTGAGAATCGCCTCTAGGAGAGGACTCTGTGTTCTACTTGTTTTGCTTGTTATTTTTGTAGCTGTTATCTTCTGTATTGTGAAAAACTTTAATAAAATTATAGATAGATATGGATTGTATTCTTTGTGGCTGTTTCTTGTGTACTGAGAGAAAACCCATCACAGTGGGTTTTGCATTCATGGCCACCAGGATTCAGGATGAGGAACTGGGTGGGGGAAAGACTAGCTAACTCCATTGTTCTTTTTTGCTCTGTTATTCAAGCAGGAATTTGTACTGTTTGGCTGGCAACCTCTCCCCCATTCCCAGATGCTTACAGGCATCCAATGACTGAAGAAATGGTCTTTGAATTTAATGAGGGGTCTTTGACTCTAGTTTACTCTGTTCTTAGCTACATTGGCTTCTTGGACATTGTCAGTTTTCTTGTGATGTTCAGGTTAAGTGTCAAGGTAAGTGTAAATTTATTCTGAATTTTTAATTGTAATAAAATCAAATGAGTCACACATTGGAAATACCTGTCCTGGGATAGTATCTAGTATTCAAAGGTGGGTGGGTGTGGGTGTTTCAGTCCAAAGGAGAATAATGTCATTATGGCTATTTTCCTCAGCTTGAAAATTCCAACCAATGGGAACTTTCACCAGCAATTTCACTGTGGGCACAAATCCACCTCCTTGGTGTCCCATGAGGCTAAAGGCTTTTATGGAAAATAAGTATCACCTTGGATTTTGACCACATTTGACAGCAATCTGAGTGCAAAATGGATATTCAATCTAGGCTCTTTATTTAGAGGCTCTGAAAGAACTGCTGCAGAGGCAAATGGCATGTAATTCACATACATACAAACACATACATAAATAAAGCAATAACCTCTCTTAAATATATAGTGCCATGATAAAGCAATAAAATATTGGTGTGTCGTCCTTTTAAAGTTCTTTCTTTCAAATTGTTAACACAAAATCTTGTTTTGTGCTTCACTCTCAGTACTAAAACCAATTCTCTTTCAGTTGCTTCAGTTCTGGAGCAATCTTCCTAAAATGGCTTCCTGTGGTAAAAGCTCCATAAAGAAAAGGAAACATGCATAGCCTTTGTAACAGAGCCACACTCATACTCTATTTCTGAACTTCTTTTCTTCGTCATTCCAAAACCTACTGCCCCTTGTTTTCTAACTCAGTAAAAGAAAAAACTTCTCTTCAGAATATGTGACAAACACATTTTCTTTAGTGATTCCACAGGGCAATTCTAGCTTTGGCAATAATTACCTTGATTATCAACATAACTGTATTTAATTCTGAAGCTTCTCAAAACCCCAAAGCCAGTAGCCATTTAGAGCTAGGGAGGGGGGCTGGGAACAGGTGATGAGTCTGTGTACTTCACATTATATAAAATAAGAATCAGATCTATCAGACTAAGTTCTTGCAATTTTCAAATCTTGAATCTACCATTCAAGTCAGATAGATGTAATTATGGAGAGTCTAATGACAGTGCTTATTTGCTAAAGAAAAGTGTTGCTAAAGAAAATAGGGGGGAACTGTAGAGTCAAGATTTCTGCTCACTTTTGTGATGACAGTTGTAGTGTTCTTGCAGCTGATACTTCTTCCTCATGTGGTATGTGACATTCACAGTGTTCAATGCAGGGACCGTAATCCCCACCCGCCACCTCAAAAGTATCATAAGTCTGGAAGCCTTATCCTTGGTGGCATTGCTTCTCAGGCTCGCTTGGTTTCCAACTCATTCATCTTCGAAGAAGAACCCCCTCCAGCTTCAACAGAAGAGCTTGTGTAAGGATTTTTAAAAAAATAATCTTGCTTTATTCCACCAGGATAAGCATAATACAGTGGTACCTCAGGTTAAGAACCTAATTCGTTCTGGAGGTCTGTTCTTAACCTGAAACTGTTCTTAACCTGAGGTACCACTTTAGCTAATGGGGCCTCCTGCTGCTTCCGTGCTGCCGGAGCACGATTTCTGTTCTCATCCTGAAGCAAAGTTCTTAACCTGAGGTACTATTTCTGGGTTAGCGGAGTCTGTAACCTGAAGAGTCTGTAACCCAAGGTACCATTGTATAATAAATTATTGGAGCTGCAGAACACTGTCTTGTTCCTTTGGGGTGTAGAAAATGTTAAGATGATAAAGAGAACACTGAAGAAAAGAAGCTCTCTACTCCACATGTTAAAAGAATGGTCACACTTTTCAAAGCTACCCTACTTAATTTTCTTTGTCCTTCCACATCCACTCCTTTATTCCAGTCGTTTCTTTCTTTAACTACATAAGGGAGACCCTTCTGATCCAGAATCCATCTCTCATTCTAGCATTGTGCCTAAGAACTACCAACACATTCTGGCCTTGGAGTATGCAGTGAAGGAAATCAATGAAAACTCACAGCTCTTACCCAATGTCACCTTGGGTTTCCACATCTATGACAGCTATTTAAGTGCAAAGTGGACCTATCATGCTACTTTGATACTTACATCAAATCCAGACAGGTTTGTTCCCAATTACAGGTGTGGTGTCCAGAATAGCCTGACAGCAGTCATTGGGGGACTGGATTCCGAAATCTCCCTTTACATTGCAACAATCTTGGATATCTATAAGATTCCACAGGTATGTTTTTAGTGGAGTATAGGATTCTACCTACTTCATTTTTCTTTCTGCTTTCATATAGATATTTATTTATGACCGTCTTGTGGTGGCTATGAAAAACATTCTTCATGAACATTCATTTCATATATAGCTTGGTTCCTGCTGATCAGATCATCTGATATCAATGAACTTTTTATCTACATACCTAGGTCCACACTCTGAGAGCCAAACTGAACCTGTGCATGTTTAACAAACAAAGTGCCTACCTGCTTGGCTATAAAATAAGGGAGGGGAGTCTGTTTTTTTCTTTATCAGATGGACTGGACTGAATCATCCAGGTGTCCTTTACCTTTACCTTTACCTTTATCAAATCCTACTTATCACATGGGGCTCAGTTCTGATTAGACATGGATAGGACTGTATTGATAAACTATAATTTTCCCTTTCCCTCTTTCAAGGCACAGCTAACAGATTGAGGTTGAATGCTGACAAGACAGAAGTACTATTTTGGGGGGACAGGGGGAAGGTGGGTATGGAGGACTCCTTTGTCCTGAATGGGGTAACTGTGCCCCTGAAGGACCAGGGAGTCATTTTGGACTCACAGGTGTCCATGGACATGGTCCATGGTCCATGATCAATTCTGTGTCCAGGGCTCCATATGGTACACAGGCTGTGACCCTACCTGCCCGCAGATTGTCTCGCCAGCATGGTGCATGCTCTAGTTCTCGCCTGCTTCGACTACTGCAATGCGCTCTGCTTGGGGCTACATTTGAAGGTGACCCGGAAACTGCAACTAATCCAGAATGTGGCAGCAAGACTGGTGACCACCAAGACCACATAACACCGGTCCTGAAAGACCTACATTGGCTCCCAATATGTTTCTGAGCACAATGTAAAGTGTTGGTGCTGACCTTTAAAGCCCCAAACCGTCTCGGGCCTGTATAGCTAAAGGAGTGTCTGCACCCCCAGCGTTCACCCCTGACACTAAGGTCCAGTGCCAAGGGCCTTCTGGTGGTTCCCTCACTGAAAGAAGGGAGGTTACAGGGAACCAGGCAGAGGGCCTCCTCGGTGGTGGCACCCGCCCTGTGGAACGCCCTCCCACCAGATGTCAAGGAAATGAACAACTACTGTACCTGTCTTTTAGAAGACATCTGAAGGAGGATGTGAGGGTGATCTGGCTGCAACATCTGTTACCCCATTAATCACCAGGGTAGAAGAAATTTGAAGGCAGCCCTGTATAGGGAAGTTTTTGATATTTGAAGTTTTATTTTGTTTAATATTCCATTGGGAGCTGCCCAGAGTGGCTGGGGAAATGCAGCCAGATGGGCAAGGCATAATTATTATTATTATTATTATTATTATTATTATTATTATTATTAGCTATGGCCCTTCCCCTACAGTTCCCCAAAAACCAGATGTTTCCAGAATTACATGTGCAGGTGAGGAGGCTATTTTATCCCAGAACTCAATGGCCATAGGAAATGTGCTTTTAAATTTCTGCAGTTCACCTTCTCCTCCCTATTTTTCTCAAAGTGCAGAAGAGAAAATTGTGGCACCTGAGTTTCCCCCAACGAGCAACATTTCCAGCAAGGCAATTGTGGTTTTAAGACATGCTTCAGAGAATCATGTGTGGCAGTGAGGAGGTTTTCTTATCCTTCATTATCAATGCCCATCCCATGTAAAATGTACTTGTGAACTCTAATACCTTCCCCTGTCCCCTTCCTGGATAACCCTTTCATGCGGGTCTCTACTTTTCTCCTACATCTATTCTATCACTGGAATCTAATGCAGATCTCTGTCCAACCTTGAATTCACTAGATGACCATAGGCTGCCTCTTGCTTCCTAAATATTAAATTCCTATCTCTACCATGCAAACAACAGCATTCACTTATCTTGGAGGATAGTTATAACTATTAATTTAATGTGCATTCCTTTTAATACTTGCAAGTGACATGTTTATTATTGTTTTTCTCCTCCTTTATTAATATCTGCCTAGCTCACATATGGTTCTGCTCCAGTGATGAATGATAAGACCCCAGGCCTTTCCTTCTACCAGATGGCACCTCAGGAAAGCCAACAGTACATGGGGATTCTCTCTTTGCTGCTGCATTTTAGATGGACGTGGATTGGGCTAGTTGTTATGGATAATGACAATGGTGAAAAATTTGTGCAAATTGTAGTTCCTCTGTTTGCCAAGAATGGTGTGTGTTTTGCCTTCCTAGAAAAAATCCCTGGTTATAGTTTTGTCTCTGAAACTAATGACATGATAAATCAGGGGGCAAAAATACATGATAAAGTGATGAGCAGCAAAGCCAACATTGTGGTGGCCTATGGGGAATCTTATTCCATGACAATGTTCAGATGGCTTCCATATATATCAGGGCTCGAACACATGAGAAATAAACCAAAGGGTACAGTATGGATAATGACAGCACAAGTGGAGTTCACTTCATTGGCCTATCAAAGAAACTGGGAGACAGATTTATTCCATGGAGCTCTGTCCTTCAAAATTCACTCCAGTAATATACCTAGTTTTCCCCAATTTGTTGCAAGAATCCAATTTAGCAGAACAGAAGATGGTTTTATTACAGCATTCTGGAAACAGGCATTTGGATGTGAGTTTCCAAATACTGTTGTGGACAATATAAATGGAGATATTTGTACAGGGCAGGAGAAGATGGAAAGCCTTCCGGGAACTTATTTTGAATTAACCATGACTGGTCACAGCTACAGCATCTACAATGCTGTCTATGCTGTGGCCCATGCTTTACATGATATGTCCTCATCTGTACCCAAACGGAGAGGAATGGTGGATGAAAGAGGACCAAAGCTTCAAAATCAACAGCTCTGGCAGGTACTGGATTCAAAATCCTTCATTTGGCATCACACTGTATATTGGATGTTTTTCTCTCCAAATTCTTACTGTGCTAACATTTTCTTTTTCCTTCCACATTGACAGAATAGAATAGTCCCTATGTCATTCTGCTATTCTGTTTTAATGTTTGTGATTTGTTAATTTACTATATGTACATTGTACTGATTTTTGCACATTCATGTACAAATCCTTTGTGCAATCTTTTCGTCATCAAGAATGAGCATGTCTTCCATAACCCTTTTCCCACACAAATATACAAAGTTGTTTTGCTGCTGCCATTGAACCTTAATCTGAAAGACCCCAATGCAGCCCTTTCTAAAGTCTTACCTTTTCTCTTTCAATTTAGCTCCATCGCGTTCTCAGAGATGTTTCATTTAACAACAGTGTGGGGGACAAAGTATTCTTTAATGAGAATGGAGAGGTAGTAGCTGGATTGGATATTGTCAACTGGATTCTGCTCTCAAACCAGTCCTTTCATCTTGTGAAAGTTGGGAGCATTGCCGACCAAGCATTCACTATCAGAGATGATGGCATAACATGGCACAACTGGTTTAATCAGGTATGGTACAATTTTTAGCAGACAAGGAAGTATTCAAATGTTGAGTGAACGTTCACTTCTAATCTGTACATTTAATTTCTTTGGGCAGTGTTCAGCCCAAAGCACAATTTGTGGCTTATATGGCCTAATTATGTGAAGAGGGTGCTTGCAGAAATGTGTCTGACTACATGCCCTCTCAAGGGGACACGGGTGGTGCTGTGGTCTAAACCACTGAGCCTTGGGCTTGCCAATTGGAAGGTTAACAGTTTGACTCCCCGTGACGGGGTGAGCGCCCGTTGCTCAGTCCCTGCTGCTGCCCACCTAGCAGTTTGAAAGCACGTCAAAGTGCAAGTAGATAAATAGGTACCAATACGGTGGTAAGGTACACGGCATTTCCGTGCGCTGCTCTGGTTTCGGTGTTCCGTTGTGCCAGAAGTGGCTTAGTCATGCTGGCCACATGACCCAGAAAAACAGTCTGCAGACAAATGCCGGCTCCCTCAGCCAGTAAAGCGAGATGAGCGCCGCAACCCCAGAGTCATTTGTGACTGGACTGAATTGTCAGGGGTCCTTTAACTTTTTTTACATGCCCTCTCAAACCCTTCCCATCATGGCTGATGAAATCAAGTGAGGGAGAGTTGATTCGGTGGGTCCAGATTGAATATTTCCTTGTGGGAAGGGGTGGTACCTGCTGCTCCATCTACACTTGCTGAGAGAAGCAGATAATGAAATAATAGTCCAGATTTCCCCTTTAGAAGTAATTTAAAAGAAACTAATCAGATCCTCTTGAAGGACTCATTCCAATAATAATTGTGAAAACTGGCAATTTAATTATAATCTCTGGAATGATGTTCAATATACCATTTTCCCACCCTATATATATTCTGTTGTTTCACCTCTGTTTTCTGCATTCCACTCTCCTATTCCCTTGTAATAGATTGTTTTTATTGTTTTTATTACATTGGAAATATTTGCTAAGGGGTAAATAGAGGGGAGAAACTCTGAAGCAGAATGTGACACTGTCACAATTCTTAAAAATATGGGATAAGTATAAAAATAAATTAAGTCCAGGTATCTCCCCTCTGGCTTCTGTAATAAAACTAATAGATTTCTTAGGAGAAATCAGGTATCACATTTCATTAATTAGGGGGGAAGGGAGTTCATAATTTGGAGATTTAACAGAGAAAAATAGGATTGTTGCCACCATGTTACAAATATTTTCAATAAGATGTTGTTTTTTGTTGAAAATACTGTGCCCAGGCCACCAGGTGGCGCATTGGAAGATGGCCGACAATAACATCTCTCTGACCCATACGAGGTACTAAGGGGCTGCTATGGGAAGTATGTAGCCTTCCTGAACTCCTCCAGGATGTGGAGGAGAACTGCCCTGCCAGCGGTGTTCACAATGCACCCCCTGAAACGAGTGATAGGGGTGCTGAACACTTGGCAGAGGCCCTCGGTGAAGTCAGATCTTCCTGACGCCGATTCCAATCAGCGCGTGCTGGTTGCTGCAGCTTGGAAATATAATTGGAAACATACGTTTGGAAATGAAGCTGAAAGCACATACATCAAGTAAAGCTTGGCTGATAAGACTGCTGATTAATGGATCTCTGCGACCAGGAGTGATGGATGGATAAGTAAATCTTCTGATGAATTACCATAAGGAGACTGTATGTTTGGAACGAAGGGGGGTGGAGGAAAAAACTCTTTTTTTCTCTGCATGATGTGACATTAATAACCCTTCACCCAGACAGAAACAAGATCGTTGCGTTTCTATGAATCACAGGCAGGATTTTAAGAACTATGTGGGACGGAGTATAACAGGAAAGAAGACTGGAGAATGGTGAGAAAAGAGGAAATTTTTTATGACGCAGTTAATAAATGGCATCTCGCCATGACAGGTTTGCCGGAAGAAGAAGGACTGGGGGAGGAGAATCAGGATTGTTTGAATGAGAAGGAATGCTGGAATGTAAGTTTGACCTGACAGAACCCCCAGACTCATTTGATTTATTTGGTAAGCCTGAGAAAAATAAAGGACAGATCGGAGATTAATTTTGTTTATGGAAGCGTTGTACAGAGGCTGTCCCGGATCGATATAATTTTTGGAATAGTACAAAATCCACATAGAACCTGCTTGTGAAAATCATCAGAGATCGCAAAGAAAGGAATTTATGATAACAACAAGAAGAGAAAGGAAGTAATAAAGGACTATCTGGATCAAACTGCACAGAACTGTCTAATTAATGCAGTAAGATAAGTGATGCTGTTTTGGACTCGAGCTGAGCTTGATGTATGGGTACCCCCAACAAAATTTAAAATTTGGTTGTATAATTTGGAATCAATGTGATGTGATTGGCCTGTTAATAAAAATTATTTTTTTAAAAAAAAGAAAATACTGTGCCCAGTATATGCATTAAAACAAGAGTCAATTTGGAGGGAAATGGCAATGAACAAAATCACTGTCATCTTGTAAAAAGAAATGGAAGAAAAAAGATATTCCAACTCTGAATTATTCTTTTTAAAAAGATGGCAACAATAGTGAAACCATACTACTGTGTAGGAAGCAAAATTGAGACCAAATTTATAGAAACCTATTCAATTTTTACAATATGTTGTCTGTGTAGGTATAAATAAAAGAATAACGCTGTACCGTATTATTTGTTTGTAGAAAAAGAAAATGGTGGTAGCTTTGAGCCCATTCATACATTACTGAATAGTCTTGTCACTTTGGAAGCATATGGAAAATTCCTGGACATTTAAGAATTCCAAGCTCTTTGTTCTGAACATTGTTCTCCTCTTTCATATTTGGATTAGACGCAGCCTCTTTCCATATGTACCGAGAGTTGCCACCCTGGGTCCAGCAAGAAGGTGAAGGAGGGGGAGCCATTCTGCTGCTATGATTGCATCCCATGTCCAGAAGGGAAGATTTCAGAGCAGAAGGGTAAAAGATATATTCTCCTGGTTTACCAAGTAGACCAAATATAATCCAGAGGAATAGGTATACAGAACTGCTTTAAAAAGGGGGGGTGAGGTTATTACTCTTCTGCACTCTGGGACATAAGTTTTGATATATATGGTGGACATCATTCTTTATTGTTAAACATGTATTAAAGGTGATATGGCCATGCAAGAGCAGATGGTTTCCACATTCATGTCCACATACTTTATTAAACAGTAGCCAGGGTGGACGGTTTCTGATTCTAGTGGCGCTTGAACAGCCAATGGTGGTGTGAACTGGGGGGGTCAATTCAGTTTAAAATGAAATATGTGCATATACTATGCATATTATGACATAGAGCAGGGGTAGGCAACCTAAGGCCCATGGGCCGGATGCAGCCCAATTGCCTTCTCAATCTGGCCCATGGGCGGTCTGGGAATCAGCGTGTTTTTACATGAGTGGAATGTGTCCTTCTATTTAAAATGCATCTCTGGATTATTTGCGGGGCGTAGGAATTCGCTCATTTCCCCCCAAAAAATATAGTCCAGCCCACCACATGGTCTGAGGGACATTGGACCAGCCCACGGCTGAAAAAGGTTGCTGACCCCTGCATAGAGCAGCCCATGGAGCATGGGTTTTTCTTGGTGCTCCAAGCAGCAACTGTTGTTGATGGCATTCATCTGTCTCAGGAGACAATGAAAGAGTGTGCCTTCAGGGTTGAGATCAAACCATTGAAGAGCTGCAGTGCCTGCTGTTGCTGTAGAAACTGATACAGGAGAGACATGTTTTACTGCAGATGGGGCAGATGAAGGAGTCCGGTTTTGTTGCTACAGATGCACCATGGTCTTTCTTCTCTCTGCACTCCCCCCCCCCCGTGGTCATTTCTCCTCTGGTCCCTACTGTAAACTGTTAATAAAGAAGACCATCTTTGGACCACCTCTTGCCCATGTGCACATCAGTTTGCATAGATGCAGAATAATCCATTTCTGCACATGGCTCTGGGAGGGATGGAATGCACAGGTTCACTCCATAATGCAGATTAAATAAAACTCCCCTGTGATCCCTAAATCAAGCACTGGGTTGAGTCTAGAAACAAAGCTACTTTCCCTGGGACATCAAGCAAGGCACCCTCAGATGTAGTAGCACCTAGCACCGCTGACACTGAGAAAAGAGAAGGGAGTCATCTTTGCAACTGATGCAATGACCGAAAATTGCAACAACCATATGCTTTAATCGACTGTTTTGTCCACCTACATGTGCGTAGGCTGCTCAGGAAGCGTATGTCATGCTTGCAAGATCTGAATACTCATTGTTACCAGTAATTCACAACAGATTATTCTTGCTCAGTTGTACAATCATTATTTGCAATATTGTATACATGTTTAGTATTGTAGCAACTATATAAATAATTATAGGTATGTTAATGGCACATATTTTATTTGTTAAAAACTACTATGAGGTCAGTGATACCCAGCATGCTGTGTGTCCAATACACTGATGCAGTCGATTTTTGTTGAAGGTTTAATGATAATTGGACTCCAGTCACCATTAGCAGGGCTCTATGATCACAGCTGGCTTACTACATCCTCATGCCTAAACAGAAAGTTGGACTTATTTCTATTTAGATGACTTTAAAACCTCCAGATTTAAATACCAGATGCTGCCACATTGCAGAGTAACAGCATTAAATTTATCATGTAACTTGAATACAGGGGCACCTCGGGTTAAGTACTTAATTCGTTCCGGAGGTCTGTTTTTAACCTAAAACTGTTCTCAACCTGAAGCACCACTTTAGCTAATGGGGCCTCCTGCTGCTGCCGCACGGCTGGAGCCGGATTTCTGTTCTTATCCTGAAGCAAAGTTCTTAACCTGAAGCACTATTTCTGGTTTAGCGGAGTGTGTAACCTGAAGCGTATGTAACCTGAAGCGTATGTAACCCGAGGTACCACTGTACATGGTTTTTATTGGTCCTGGAGGAATGATTTTGCCATTTCTTTCAAGATTAATGGCGTAAGACAAAACCTTTTTCATTTTACAGATATGAACGACTGCCAGAAATGCACAGATGGGAACTATCCAAACAAAAACCAGGATTTCTGTATTCCCAAGACTGTAACCTTCTTGTCTTATGAAGAACCATTAGGGGTCAGTTTAGCTTGTTTTTCTCTGTCCTTTGCTTTGATCACAGTTCTGAACCTAGGAACATTTATGAAGCACCATGACACTCCCATCGTCAAAGCCAACAACCGCGACCTCACCTACATTCTCCTCATCTCCCTCTTGCTCTGCTTCCTTTGTGCTTTACAGTTTATTGGCCGACCTGAGGTGGTGACGTGTCTCCTGCGACAAACAGTTTTTGGAAGTGTCTTCTCTGTGGCTATTTCTTGTGTCTTGGCAAAAACCATCACAGTGGTTCTTGCATTCATGGCCACCAGGCCAGGATCCAGGATGAGGAGGTGGGTGGGGAAAAAGCTAGCTAACACCATTGTTCTTTCCTGCTCTGTTATTCAAGTAGGCATTTGTACTATATGGCTGGCAACCTCTCCTCCATTCCCAGATGCTGACAGGCACTCAGTGACTGAAGAAATTATACTAGAATGTAATGAGGGGTCTGTGACTCTGTTTTACTCTGTTCTTGGCTACATGGGCTTCTTGGCCATTGTCAGTTTCATTGTGGCATTCCTTGCCAGGAAGTTGCCGGACAGTTTCAACGAAGCCAAGTTTATAACTTTCAGCATGTTGGTTTTTTGCAGTGTTTGGTTGTCCTTTGTTCCAACCTACCTGAGCACCAAGGGAAAATACATGGTTGCTGTGGAGATCTTCTCTATCTTAGCCTCCAGCGCTGGCTTGCTGGGTTGCATCTTTTCCCCCAAATGCTACATTATTATTTTGAGACCTGAGCTGAACAACAAGGAACAGCTAATAAGAAGAAAAGAATGAATAATTTGTTTCTTTATACAATAGTTTGTGAGAATCTTATTTTCAGCAGCTACCCTATGTATTGCCCTGGCTGCAGAATAAAGGCCAATTTAAAGTCAAACTTGACCAGAAAAGCACTACGGTCTGTACCACTGAAACTGCTACATTGAAATACAGTGGAGCCTTGGGTTGTGAATGTGATCTGTGCGGGAGGCACGTTCACAACCTGCAGCGTTCGCAACTCGCAGCGCCACGTCTGCGCATGCGTGGGTCACGATTCGGCACTTCTGCACATGCCCAAAGTGCAATTTAGTGCTTCTGCGCATGCACGAGCGCCAAAACCCGGAAGTAACCCATTCCCGTACTTCCAGGTTCAACACAATGCGCAACCCAAAATCACGTAACCTGAAGCATCTGTAACCCGAGGTACCACTGTACAGTAAGCCCATAACTTATGTGGGGGTTACATTCCAGGGATTGCACTGAAACCAAAATTTCAAATTCTCAAAATGACAATGTTGTTTCTTGGACACCTACCTCCTTGCCACTCCCTATCTATCTATCATCTATCATCTATCATCTATCATCTATTTATCACCTATCTATCATCATCTATCTATCTACCTACCTACCTACCTATTTATCTATCTATCATCTATCTATCTATCTATCTATGCCAAGCACATAAAGTTAAATGAACACAAATTAATATGCATAAGTTGTGGGTTTTCTGTATATACCGTAAATGAAAGATATAACCCTGGACAGATAGCTCTGTTAACTGTATTCCATTAGACAGTATGTTAGGTAAAGGACTTTCTCCCTGTAACAGAGTCATGCTCAGGTTGCAAAAACCAAAAATAACACAGGGTTGGATTGGGGGGTGGGGGTTTACGATATTATT
This sequence comes from Podarcis liolepis, assembly GCF_965112155.1. Taxonomy (NCBI): domain Eukaryota; kingdom Metazoa; phylum Chordata; class Lepidosauria; order Squamata; family Lacertidae; genus Podarcis; species Podarcis liolepis. The sequence continues at coordinate 22,837,298 of NC_139573.1, read as the reverse complement.
TCAAAATTCCAAAAAGATTATTGAGCAAACGTCTTTTATTTGGCATATTCTCAAGAAGCTCAGCTGCATCAACAAGTATAATCCTTACTTCTCTGCTACCACACCAGTCTTTTATTGCTGGAATCTACACTTGAGAAATGCCTTGCCTTGGGAAGAACCAAAATAATGTCACAAAAGTGTGGCAAGCTTTCTTGGTATCATTTTCTTGTTCTCTGTCATTCCAAGTCCTACTCTCTTAAAAGGAGAGAAAGCTATAGTTCAGATGTGAAAAACAAGATTTCTTCAGCAATTCCCCAGATTTCAGATGGTGATTAACTTCCTATTTAATGACCAAAATGATGGTGATTAATTCTGCTGCAATCTCAAAACCCACAGGAATACCCAATTTTGACCATAATAGCCCGTTTCTTGCATTATTAAATGAACTCTAATTATAACTCCGCTACTTCTCAAAAATCCAAGACAGTTTCAGGGATCATGAGCAAAACTAATAGATAAGATGGTGAACAATGTCATAAGTATAGCCACTACCATTTAGAACCAGAGAAAGGACTTGAACACGGCACCAGGAGCAGGCCGATACCAGGCTTGCAAAATCTCCATTTTTCTATTATAGAAGCCCAAGAACCACCAGTGGAGCCAGGTATCAGATAGCAGCAGGGAGACAACATATCCTAAGGATTAGGGAACAGGATACCTTTGAGCACATGCTCAGCCCTGGAATTTCTTTTCAGAACCAGAACTGCACTCATAATACCATGTATTAGTAGATTCTGACCTATCTTCTGCACACCTCTGCTTTTCATTCTATAGTTTCTATCCTATAGTTTGAACTCTGATATTCCTGGGTTCTGGCCTATCAGCAGACCAAACTAACAGACACTTATCATCACAGAAAACCCAATTTTACTGTGGAAGAACAAAATAAGAGAATCTGAGTTTAGAAGGAATATTTCCATTATACTAATGAAGTCGATTTTAGTGCTATTGCAGCTGGTATTTCTTCCTCACATGGTATGCAAAGTTTGCAATGTTCAATGCAGGGTCCATAGTCCTCATCCTCCGCCTCAAAAGTACCATCAGCCAGGAGATCTTATCATTGGTGGAATTGTCTCTCAGGCTCGCTTCATCTCCAGCTCATTCACCTTCACTGAAGAACCCCCTCCAGCATTACTGGAAGAGCTTGTGTAAGGAATTTTCTTTCTTCCTTTCTTCCACCAGAATAATCAGATTATAATGAAGTATTGGATTTGCAGAACTCTGGGTTATTCATTTGAGCTGTAGTAAATGTTACAATGGTAACATTTCGGCTTCGGCTGGGGAGGGCGGGATACAAATAAAAAAATATTATTATTATTATTATTATTATCATTATTATTAAGAACATTGAAGAAAAAAAGCTCCCTTTACTCCACATAATCACACTTTTCAAAGCTACCTTACTTCTTCTTCTTTACATTTTATTCCACTTCTTTCTTCCATTCATCTCTTTTTTACCGACATAAGGGAAACCCTTCTGATACAGAATCCATCTTTCATTCTAGCATTGTGCCTAAGAACTACCAATACATCTTGGCCTTGGAGTATGCGGTGAAGGAAATCAATGAAAACTCACAGCTCTTACCCAATGTCACCTTGGGTTTCCACATCTATGACAGCTATTTAAGTGCAAAGTGGACCTTTCAGGCCACTCTGCTATTTCAATCCACTCTAGACAGGTTTGTCCCCAATTTCAGATGTGGCGTCCAGAATAGTCTGACAGCAGTCATTGGGGGACTGGACTCTGAAGTATCCCTTTACATTGCAACCATCTTGGATATCTATAAGATTCCACAGGTAGGTTATTTGTGGAGTATTGGAATTTTTTTCTTTCTGTTTTCATTTCATTGATTGGGGTCAGAAATAGGTGCACAGATCTTATATTTATTTATGACTGTCTTGTGCTGGCTGAGAAAGACATTCTTCATGAATTTTCATTGCAGTTGAATGTTGCAGCTAATCAGGTAAGGATTAACTTTTTATATGCATGTCAAGCTCCACACTCTGAGAGCCAAACTGAACATGTGTAAAAGTTAAACCAAAAATAAAAAGTGCTCACCCCTTTGGCTACAGTGTTTGAGGGGAATCTATATTTATTATGAACCTTGACATGTTGGAGATGGGCATGAAACCAACCTTCTCACTGCCTCATACGTCTTGCTCTCTGAGCCAATTGCATTTGATATCAAAATAGAGGCTGTGGAGTAGGACAGGGGCTTATACAGACAGACCTACACACACACTGTCACCAGACTTCCCTTCTCATGAATAGGTGAGTGGCTTTCAGGGTCTTCAGAGTAGTGCAAAATTTGTCTGACTTTCAGATGCGAGAGTACTTGCTTCCAAGTTCATAAAACACCTTAGAATATAGCTTTCCCCATTGATAAAGCAGTCATTTTTGAGGTAGATAAGATGAAGAATTGTTTAACTCCATTCCAATGGAGTGTCCTAGCAAAGATATTTGAGTTCAAGTCTATTTCTTTTCATTAGAGTCAGCAGCAGTTATCCATAAAGCATTGAACTCACTAGATGACAATAGACTGGCTCCCATTTCCTGAATATCAGATTCCTTTCTGTGTCACAGGAACAATAAAATTTCCCTTTCTTAGATGGTTGTTCTAACTATTAATTGAATGTGGATTGGGGGGTTTCCCCAACATTTGAAAACGGCATTCTTATTATTGTCTTTCTCCCCTGTTGTGAATACTTCCTTAGCTCATTTATGGTTCTGCTCCTGTGATGAATGATAAGACCCCAGGCCTTTCCTTCTACCAGATGGCACCTCCGGAAGGCCAACAGTACATGGGGATTCTCTCTTTGCTGCTGCATTTTAGATGGACGTGGATTGGGGGCATTGTTATGAATAATGACATTGGAGAAAGATTTGCACATATTGTAGTTCCCCTGTTTTCCAAGAATGGTATCTGCTTTGCTTTCCTAGAAAAAATCCCCAGTTTTAATTTTGTCAGTAAAATTAATGATATGCTAGAAATGGTAGCAAAAATTCATGATACCATAACTGACAGCAAAGCCAATGTAGTGGTAGCCTATGGGGAATCATATTCCATGACCATTTTCAGATGGTTTCCATATGTATCACAACTCGAACACATGAGCGAGCATCCAAAAGGTACAGTATGGATAACGACAGCACAAGTGGAGTTCACTTCATTGGTCTATCAAAGAACATGGGAAACTGAATCATTCCATGGAGCTCTGTCTTTCAAAATTCACTCCAGTAATATACCTAGTTTTCTGCAATTTGTTGGAAGCAGAATCCCATCCAACAGAAGAGGAGATAGTTTTATAATGCCATTCTGGCAACAAACATTTGGCTGCACGTTCCCTAATGTGGTTGTGGATAATGTGAGTGGAGACATTTGTACAGGGCAGGAGAAGATGGAAAGCCTTCCGGGAACTTATTTTGAATTATCCATGACTGGTCACAGCTACAGCATCTACAATGCTGTCTATGCTGTGGCCCATGCTTTACAAGATATGTCCTCATCTGTACCCAAACGGAGAGGAATGGTGGATGAAAGAGGATCAAAGCTTCAAAATCAACAGCTCTGGCAGGTACTGGATTCAAAATGCTTCATTTGGCATCATACTGTATATTGGAAGTTTTTCTCTCCCAATTCTTACTGTGCTAACATTTTCTTCTTCCTTCCACATTGAAAGCATATAACAGTCCCTATGTCAATCTGCTATTCTGTTTTAATGTTTGTGATTTGTTAATTTACTATATGTACATTGTACTGATTTTTGCACATTCATGTACAAATCCTTCGTGCAATCTTTTCGTCATCAAGAATGAGCATGTCTTCCATAACCCTTTTCCCACACAAATATACGAAGTTGTTTTGCTGCTGCCATTGAACCTTAATCTGAAAGACCCCAATGCAGCCCTTTCTAAAGTCTTACCTTTTCTCTTTCAATTTAGCTCCATCGCGTTCTCAGAGATGTTTCATTTAACAACAGTGTGGGGGACAAAGTATTCTTTAATGAGAATGGAGAGGTAGTAGCTGGATTGGATATTGTCAACTGGATTCTGCACTCAAACCGGTCCTTTCATCTTGTGAAAGTTGGGAGCATTGCCGACCAAGCATTCACTATCAGAGATGATGGCATAACATGGCACAACTGGTTTAACCAGGTATGGTACAATTTTTAGCAGACAAGGAAGTACTCAAATGTTGAGTGAACATTCACTTCTAATCTGTACATTTAATTTCTTTGGGCAGTGTTCAGCCCAAAGCACAATTTGCGGCTTATATGGCCTAATTATGTGAACAGGGTGCTTGCAGAAATGTGTCTGACTACATGCCTTCTCAAGGGGACACGGGTGGTGCTGTGGTCTAAACCACTGAGCCTTGGGCTTGCCGATCGGAAGGTTGACAGTTTGACTCCCCGTGACGGGGTGAGTGCCCGTTGCTCAGTCCCTGCTGCTGCCCACCTAGCAGTTTGAAAGCACGTCAAAGTGCAAGTAGATAAATAGGTACCAATAGGGTGGTAAGGTACACGGCATTTCCGTGCGCTGCTCTGGTTTCGGTGTTCCGTTGTGCCAGAAGTGGCTTAGTCATGCTGGCCACATGACCCAGAAAAACAGTCTGCAGACAAATGCCAGCTCCCTCGGCCAGTAAAGCGAGATGAGCGCCGCAACCCCAGAGTCATTCGTGACTGGACTGAATTGTCAGGGGTCCTTTACCTTTTTTTTTACATGCCCTCTCAAACCCTTCCCATCATGGCTGGTGAAATCAAGTGAGGGAGAGTTGATTCGGTGGGTCCAGGTTGAATATTTCCTTGTGGGAAGGGGTGGTACCTGCTGCTCCATCTACACTTGCTGAGAGAAGCAGATAATTAAATAATAGTCCAGATTTCCCCTTTAGAAGTAATTTAAAAGAAACTAATCAGATCCTCTTGAAGGACTCATTCCAATAATAATTGTGAAAACTGGCAATTTAATTATAATCTCTGGAATGATGTTCAATATACCATTTTCCCACCCTATATATATTCTGTGGTTTCACCTCTGTTTTCTGCATTCCACTCTCCTATTCCCTTGCAATAGATTGTTTTTATTGTTTTTATTACATTGGAAATATTTGCTAAGGGGTAAATAGAGGGGAGAAACTCTGAAGCAGAATGTGACACTGTCACAATTATTAAAAATATGGGATAAGTATAAAAATAAATTAAGTCCAGGTATCTCCCCTCTGGCTTCTGTAATAAAACTAATAGATTTCTTAGGAGAAATCAGGTATCACATTTCATTAATTAGGGGGGGAGGGAGTTCATAATTTGGAGATTTAACAGAGAAAAATAGGATTGTTGTCACCATGTTACAAATATTTTCAATAAGATGTTGTTTTTTGTTGAAAATACTGTGCCCAGTATATGCATTAAAACAAGAGTCAATTTGGAGGGAAATGGCAGTGAACAAAATCACTGTCATCTTGTAAAAAGAAATGGAAGAAAAAAGATATTCCAACTCTGAATTATTCTTTTTAAAAAGATGGCAACAATAGTGAAACCATACTACTGTGTAGGAAGCAAAATTGAGACCAAATTTATAGAAACCTATTCAATTTTTACAATATGTTGTCTGTGTAGGTATAAATAAAAGAATAACGCTGTACCGTATTAATTGTTTGTAGAAAAAGAAAATGGTGGTAGCTTTGAGCCCATTCATACATTACTGAATAGTCTTGTCACTTTGGAAGCATATGGAAAATTCCTGGAAATTTAAGGATTCCAAGCTCTTCATTCTGAACATTGTTCTCCTCTTTCATATTTGGATTAGACGCAGCCTCTTTCCATATGTACTGAGAGTTGCCACCCTGGGTCCAGCAAGAAGGTGAAGGAGGGGGAGCCATTCTGCTGCTATGATTGCATCCCATGTCCAGAAGGGAAGATTTCAGAGCAGAAGGGTAAAAAATATATTCTACTGGTTTACCAAGTAGACCAAATATAATCCAGAGGAATAGGTATACAGAACTGCTTTTTTAAAAAAACCATGGTGTGAGGTTGATACTCTTCTGCACTTTGGGACGTAAGTTTTGCTATATATGGTGGACATCATTCTTTATGATAACAGAATTAAAGGTGATATGGCCACATAAGAGCAGATGGTTTCCACATACATGTCCACATACTTTATCAAACAGTAGCCAGGGTGGGCGGTTTCCGATTCTAGTGGCACTTGAACAGCCAATGGGGGGGTCAATTCAGTTTGAAATGAAATATGTGCATATACTATGCATATTATGACATAGAGCAGGGGTAGGCAACCTAAGGCCCATGGGCCGGGTGCAGCCCAATTGCCTTCTCAATCTGGCCCATGGATGGTCCGGGAATCAGCGTGTTTTTACATGAGTAGAATGTGTGCTTTTATTTAAAATGCATCTCTGGGTTATTTGTGGGGCATAGGAATTTGTTCATTTCCCCCAAAAAAATATAGTCCAGCCCACCACATGGTCTGAGGGATGGTGGACCGGCCCATGGCTCAAAAAGGTTGCTGACCCCTGATATAGAGCAACCCATGGAGCATGGGTTTTTCTTGGTGGTTTAATCAGCAACTGTTGTTGATGGCAACAAAAGTGCGCCTTCAGAGCTGAGATCAAACCATTGAAGAGCTGCAGTGGCTGCTGTTGCTGTAGAAACTGATACGGGAGAGATATGGTTTACTGCAAGTGGGGCAGATGAAGGAGTCCGGTTTTGTTGCTACAGATGCACCATGGTCTTTCTTCTCTCTGCACTCCCCCCAGTGGTCATTTCTCCTCTGGTCCCTACTGTAAACTGTTAATAAAGAAGACCACCTTTGGACCACCTCTTGCCCATGTGCACATCAGTTTGCATAGATGCAGAATAATCCATTTCTGCACATGGCTCTGGGAGGGATGGAATGCACAGGTTCACTCCATAATGCAGATTAAATAAAACTCCTCTGTGATCCCTAAATCAAGCACTGGGTTGAGTCTAGAAACAAAGCTACTTTCCCTTGGACATCAAGTAGGGCACCCTCAGATGTAGTAGCACCTAGCACCGCTGACAATGAGAAAAGAGAAGGGTGTCATCTTTGCAACTGATGCAATGACCGAAAATTGCAGCAACAATATGCTTTATGCGACTGTTTTGTCCACCTACATGTGCGTAGGCTGCTCAGGCAGCATATGTTATGCTTGCAAGATCTGAATACTCATTGTTACCAGTAATTCACAACAGATTATTCTTGCTCAGTTGTACAATCATTATTTGCAATATTGTATACATGTTTAATATTGTAGCAACTATATAAATAATAATAGGTATGCTCATGGCACATATTTTATTTTTTAAAAACTACTGTGAGGTCAGCTATACCCAGCATGCTGTGTGTCCAATACACTAATGCAGTCAATTTTTGTTGAAGGTTTAATGATAATTGGACTCCAGTCACCTTTAGCTCTATGATCACAGCTGGCTTACTACATTTCATTTTACAGATATGAACGACTGCCAGAAATGCACAGATGGGAACTATCCAAACAAAAACCAGGATTTCTGTGTTCCCAAGACTGTAACCTTCTTGTCTTATGAAGAACCATTAGGGATCAGTTTAGCTTGTTTTTCTCTGTCCTTTGCTTTGATCACAGTTCTGAACCTAGGAACATTTATGAAGCACCATGACACTCCCATCGTCAAAGCCAACAACCGTGACCTCACCTACATTCTCCTCATCTCCCTCTTGCTCTGCTTCCTTTGTGCTTTACAGTTTATTGGCCGACCTGAGAAGGTGACGTGTCTCCTGAGACAAACAGTTTTTGGAAGTGTCTTCTCTGTGGCTATTTCTTGTGTCTTGGCAAAAACCATCACAGTGGTTCTTGCATTCATGGCCACCAGGCCAGGATCCAGGATGAGGAGGTGGGTGGGGAAAAAGCTAGCTAACACCATTGTTCTTTCCTGCTCTGTTATTCAAGTAGGCATTTGTACTATATGGCTGGCAACCTCTCCTCCATTCCCAGATGCTGACAGGCACTCAGTGACTGAAGAAATTATACTAGAATGTAATGAGGGGTCTGTGACTCTGTTTTACTCTGTTCTTGGCTACATGGGCTTCTTGGCCATTGTCAGTTTCATTGTGGCATTCCTTGCCAGGAAGTTGCCGGACAGTTTCAACGAAGCCAAGTTTATAACTTTCAGCATGTTGGTTTTTTGCAGTGTTTGGTTGTCCTTTGTTCCAACCTACCTGAGCACCAAGGGAAAATACATGGTGGCTGTGGAGATCTTTTCCATTTTAGCCTCCAGCGCTGGCTTGCTGGGTTGCATCTTTTCCCCCAAATGCTACATTATTATTTTGAGACCTGAGCTGAACAACAAGGAACAGCTAATAAGAAGAAAAGAATGAATAATTTGTTTCTTTATACAATAGTTTGTGAGAATCTTATTTTCAGCAGCTACCCTATGTAATGCCCTGGCTGCAGAATAAAGGCCAATTTAAAGTCAAACTTGACCAGAAAAGCACTACGGTCTGTACCACTGAAACTGCTACATTGAAATACAGTGGAGCCTTGGGTTGTGAATGTGATCTGTGCGGGAGGCACGTTCACAACCTGCAGCGTTCGCAACTCGCAGCGCCACGTCTGCGCATGCGTGGGTCACGATTCGGCACTTCTGCACATGCCCAAAGTGCAATTTAGTGCTTCTGCGCATGCACGAGCGCCAAAACCCGGAAGTAACCCATTCCCGTACTTCCAGGTTCGGCACGATGTGCAACCTGAAATCACGTAACCTGAAGCATCTGTAACCCGAGGTACCACTGTACAGTAAGCCCATAACTTATGTGGGGGTTACATTCCAGGGATTGCACTGAAACCAAAATTTCAAATTCTCAAAATGACAATGTTGTTTCTTGGACACCTACCTCCTTGCCACTCCCTATCTATCTATCATCTATCATCTATCATCTATTTATCACCTATCTTTCATCATCTATCTATCTCCCTACCTACCTACCTATTTATCTATCTATCATCTATTTATCTATCTATCTATCTATCTATCATCTATCTATCTATCTATCTATCTATGCCAAGCACATAAAGTTAAATGAACACAAATTAATATGCATAAGTTGTGGGTTTTCTGTATATACCGTAAATGAAAGATATAACCCTGGACAGATAGCTCTGTTAACTGTATTCCATTAGATAGTATGTTAGGTAAAGGACTTTCTCCCTGTAACAGAGTCATGCTCAGGTTGCAAAAACCAAAAATAACACAGGGTTGGATTGGGGGGTGGGGGTTTAAGATATTATTTCAAAATACCAAAAAGATTATTGAGCAAACGTCTTTTATTTGGCATATTCTCAAGAAGCTCAGCTGCATCAACAAGTATAATCATTACTTCTCTGCTACCACACCAGTCTTTTATTGCTGGAATCTACACTTGAGAAATGCCTTGCCTTGGGAAGAACCAAAATAATGTCACAAAAGTGTGGCAAGCTTTCTTGGTATCATTTTCTTGTTCTCTGTCATTCCAAGTCCTACTCTCTTAAAATGAGAGAAAGCTATAGTACAGATGTGAAAAACAAGATTTCTTCAGCAATTCCCCAGATTTCAGATGGTGATTAACTTCCTATTTAATGACCAAAATGATGGTGATTAATTCTGCTGCAATCTCAAAACCCACAGGAATACCCAATTTTGACCACAATAGCCCGCTTCTCTCATTATTAAAAGAACTCTAATTATAACTCCGCTACTTCTCAAAAATCCAAGACAGTTTCAGGGATCATGAGCAAAACTAATAGATAAGACGGTGAACAATGTCATAAGTATAGCCACTACCATTTAGAACCAGAGAAAGGACTTGAACACTTGGTACCAGGAGCAGGCCGATTTCAGGCTTGCAAAATCTCCTTTGTTTTATTATAGAAGCCCAAGAACCACCAGTGGAGCCAGGTATCAGATAGCAGCAGAGAGACAACATATCCTAAGGATTAGGGAACAGGATACCTTTGAGCACATGCTCAGCCCTGGAATTTCTTTTCAGAACCAGAACTGCACTCATAATACCATGTATTAGTAGATTCTGACCTATCTTCTGCACACCTCTGCTTTTCATTCTATAGTTTCTATTCTATAGTTTGAACTCTGATATTCCTGGGTTCTGGCCTATCAGCAGATCAAACTAGCAGACACTTATCATCACAGAAAACCCAATTTTACTGTGGAAGAACAAAATAAGAGAATCTGAGTTTAGAAGGAATATTTCCATTATACTAATGAAGTCGATTTTAGTGCTCTTGCAGCTGGTATTTCTTCCTCACATGGTATGCAAAGTTTGCAATGTTCAATGCAGGGTCCCTAGTCCTCATCCTCCGCCTCAAAAGTACCATCAGCCAGGAGATCTTATCATTGGTGGAATTGTCTCTCAGGCTCGCTTCATCTCCAGCTCATTCACCTTCACTGAAGAACCCCCTCCAGCATTACTGGAAGAGCTTGTGTAAGGACTATTCTTTCTTCCTCCCTTCCACCAGAATAATCAGAATATAATGAAGTATTTGATTTGCAGAACTCTGGGTTATTCATTTGAGCGGTAGAAAATGTTATGATGGTAAAGAGAACAATGAAGAAAAGAAGCTCCCTTTACTCCACATAGTCACACTTTTCAAAGCTACCTTTCTTCTTCTTCTTCTTTACATTTTCTTCCACTTCTTTCTTCTGTTCATCTCTTTTTTACTGACATAAGGGAAACCCTTCTGATACAGAATCCATCTCTCATTCTAGCATTGTGCCTAAGCACTACCAACACATCTTGGCCTTGGAGTATGCGGTGAAGGAAATCAATGAAAACTCACAGCTCTTACCCAATGTCACCTTGGGTTTCCACATCTATGATAGCTATTTAAGTGCAAAGTGGACCTATCAGGCCACTCTGCTATTTCAATCCACTCTAGACAGGTTTGTCCCCAATTTCACATGTGGTGTCCAGAATAGTCTGACAGCAGTCATTGGAGGACTGGACTCTGAAGTATCCCTTTACATTGCAACCATCTTGGATATCTATAAGATTCCACAGGTAGGTTATTTGCGGAGTATTGGAATTTTTTTCTTTCTGTTTTCATTTCATTGATTGGGGTCAGAAATGGGTGCACAGATCTTATATTTATTTATGACTGTCTTGTGCTGGCTGAGAAAGACATTATTCATGAACTTTCATTGCAGCTGAATGTTGCAGCTAATCAGATAAGGATTAACTTTTATCTGCATGTCAAGGTCCACACTCTGAGAACCAAACATGTGTAAAAGTTAAACCAAAAATAAAAAGTGCTCATCCCTTTGGCTACAGTGTGGGAGGGGAATCTATATTTATTATGAACCTGGACATGTTGGAGTTGGGCATGAAACCAACCTTCTCACTGCCTCATACTTCTTGCTGTCTGATCCAATTGCATTTGATATCAAAATATAGGCTATGGAGTAGGACAGGGGCTTATACAGACAGACCTACACACACACTGTCACCAGACTTCCCTTCTCATGAAAAGGTGAGTGGCTTTCAGGGTCTTCAGAGTAGTGCAAAATTTGTCTTACTTTCAGATGGGGGACTACTTGCTTCCAAGTTCATAAAACACCTTAGAATATAGCTTTCCCCATTGATGAAACTGCCATTTTTGAGGAATGAGATGAAGAATTGTTTAACTCCATTCTAATGGAGTGTCCTAGCAAAGGTATTTGAGTTCAAGTCTATTTCTTTTCATTAGAGTCAACAGCAGTTATCCATAAAGCATTGAACTCACTAGATGACAATAGACTGGCTCCCATTTCCTGAATATCAGATTCCTTTCTGTGTCACAGGAACAATAAAATTTCGCTTTCTTAGATGGTTGTTTTAACTATTAATTGAATGTGGATTGGGGGGTTTTCCCCAACATTTGAAAATGGCATTCTTATTATTGTCTTTCTCCCCTGTTGTGAATACTTCCTTAGCTCATTTATGGTTCTGCTCCTGTGATGAATGATAAAACTCCAGGCCTTTCCTTCTACCAGATGGCACCTCAGGAAGGCCAACAATACATGGGGATTCTATCTTTGCTGCTGCATTTTAGATGGACATGGATTGGGGGCATTGTTATGAATAATGACATCGGAGAAAGATTTGCACATATTGTAGTTCCCTTGTTTTCCAAGAATGGTATCTGCTTTGCCTTCCTAGAAAAAGTCCCCAGTTTTAATTTTGTCAGTAAAATTAATGATATGCTAGAAATGGGAGCAAAAATTCATGATACCATAATTGCCAGCAAAGCCAATGTAGTGGTAGCCTATGGAGAATCATATTCCATGACCATTTTCAGATGGTTTCCATATGTATCAGAACTCGAACACATGAGCAAGAATCCAAAAGGTACAGTATGGATAATGACAGCACAAGTGGAGTTCACTTCATTGGTCTATCAAAGAACGTGGGAAACTGAATCATTCCATGGCACGCTGTCCTTCAAAATTCACTCCAGTAATATACCTAGTTTCCCCCAATTTGTTGCAAGCAGAATCCCATCCAACAGAAGAGGAGATAGTTTTATAATGCCATTCTGGCAACAGGCATTTGGCTGCACGTTCCCTAATGTGGATGTGGATAATATGAGTGGAGACATTTGTACAGGGCGGGAGAAGATGGAAAGCCTTCCGGGAACTTATTTTGAATTATCCATGACTGGTCATAGCTACAGCATCTACAATGCTGTCTATGCCGTGGCCCATGCGTTACATGACATGTCCTCATCTATACCCAAACGGAGAGGAATGGTGGATGAAAGAGGACCAAAGCTTCAAAATCAACAGCTCTGGCAGGTACTGAATTAAAAATCCTTCATTTGGCATCACACTGTATATTGGATGTTATTCTCTCCGAGTTCTTACTGTGCTAACATTTTCATCTTCCTTCCTTTCCCTTCCACCTAGAAAGGGCACGATAGCCTTTATTCCAATCAGGCATCCTGTTTGCCTCTTTGTGGTCTTCTCTGGGATATAAAGAATGGGCATATTTTGCATCATTCTTTTCCCACTCAAATGTAAAGCATCGTCTGAAAGATCTAAACGGAGCCTTTTTCAAGTCTTGCCTTTTATGTTTCTATTTAGCTCCATCAATTCCTTAGAGTTATCTCATTTAACAACAGTGTGGGGGACAAAATATCCTTCAACCAGAATGGGGAGGTAGTAGCTGGATTGGACATTGTCAACTGGATTTTTTCCTTGAACCAATCATTTCATTCTGTGAAAGTTGGGAAGGTTGATCCTGAGAGTCCTGCAGACCAAGCATTCACAATCAGTGAGGATGACATAACATGGCACAACTGGTTTAACCAGGTAGGTTAAAAAAAACAACCAGGTAGGATCCAATTCTAGACAAGTAGGGAATTATTCAAATGTTGAATGTTGTATTTTTAAGCTGCCCTGAGTTTATTAAATGTTGGAGGGTGGGCTAGACCTTTTATGACTAAAATATTAATCTCTAGGTAGCAGCTAACTGAAGCAGAGCTGCAACTTGAGGCCATTACATGTGCTCCCTTGGCCCCATCCCTCCTGGCTTATAGCAAGAGGGGCCAGGGGCTGACTGGTTGGGTCCAGTGTGTGGTTAACACTGCACTGCACAAGAGGATGGTCCCCCTTGCAAGTGATGCATTGAAAGAGGCAGTGAGGAGACTGCTCCTGCTGAAACTAACTCTGGACCCCTTGGATTGAAACAATTATTGACCAGCTGTAAGTATCTGCTTTGGCAGGAAGGTGTCAGAGAGGGCCCTGGAAGGGCAGCTGCAGGCATCCTTGGAAGACACAGATTACTTACATCCAGTCCCAACCTGGGTTCAGGAATGGCCAAAGAATAGAATTGGCCTTGCTTGCCCTGAATGTGGTGGGGTGTGTGACCTTGCTTATGCATTTTGATCCCTCATTGGCTTTTCATACCGTCGACCACGGTACAGCATTGTGGCTCTCACCAATCCATGTAGATTGGTGAGAGCCCCAATGTTGTGCCATTTTTATTGTTATAAAAGGGGGAAATAGAAGATGTATTGATCCCATTTGTACATTACTGAATTGTCATGTCATTTCAAATGCATATGGAAAAGCCCTAGAAACTTAAGGACCCCAAACTCTTTAGTCTGAACATGTTTATTCTCTTTCATGTATGGATTAGATACGACCCCTTTCAATATGTAGCAAGAGTTGTGCTCCTGGTTACAGCAAGATAGTGAAGGAGGGTCAGCTATTCTGCTGTTATGATTGCATCCCATGTCCAGAAGGGAAGATTTCAAACCAGAATGGTAAGAAATATATTTCATATATAATTAAGAGGAATAGGTATATAGCAATACTTTTCTTAGGTGGCATGATTGAACAGTTTGGTAAGGAGAGGCTGTGGGGAAGCTACTGGAGACAAAATAATCTGGAGTGTGTCTGTGATCTGTTATTTAATTTTTTAAAAAATCAGTGAAAAGCTGGCCATTAAAAATAATTTAACTACTCAACCTCTGCTACATTTCATCATATCTACACTAATTTTAAACAGAGAACTTGTAATGTTTTGGAGCTCTGGCATGTTCTTCAAACTGGTGCCAGAAAGCTTAATAGCTTGACCAAATCATTTCATGTTGCAGATATGAACGACTGCCAAAAATGCACAGATGGGAACTATCCAAACAAAAACCAGGATTTCTGTATTCCCAAGACTGTAACCTTCTTGTCTTATGAAGAACCATTAGGGATAGGTTTAGCTTGTTTTTCTCTTTCCTTTGCTTTGATCACAGTTCTGATCCTCGGAGCATTTATGAAGCACCATGGCACACCCATCGTCAAAGCCAACAACCGCAACCTCACCTACACTCTCCTCATCTCCCTCTTGCTCTGCTTCCTTTGTACACTGCTATTCATTGGCCGACCTGAGAAGGTAACATGTCTCCTCCGACAAACTGCTTTTGGCATAATCTTTTCAGCGGCTGTTTCATGTGTCTTGGCAAAAACAATCACTGTGGTTCTAGCTTTCATGGCAACCAGGCCAGGATCCCAGATGAGGCTGTGGGTGGGGAAAAGACTAGCCAGGTCCATTGTTCTGTCCTGCTCCTTGGTTCAGGTAGGTATCTGTATGGTGTGGCTGGCAACCTCCCCCCCATTCCCAGATGTGGACATGCACTCTGTAACAGATGAAATCATATTGGAATGTAATGAGGGGTCTGTGACTCTGTTTTACTCTGTTCTTGGCTACATGGGTTTCCTGGCCATTATCAGTTTCATTGTGGCTTTCCTTGCCAGGAAGTTACCTGACAGTTTCAATGAAGCCAAGTTTATCACTTTTAGCATGTTGGTTTTTTGCAGTGTTTGGTTGTCCTTTGTTCCAACCTACCTGAGCACCAAGGGAAAATACATGATTGCAGTGGAGATCTTTTCTATCTTAGCCTCCAGCGCTGGGGTGCTAGGGTGCATCTTTTCACCAAAATGTTACATTATATTATGGAGACCTGAACTGAACAATAGGGAAGAGCTAATAAGAAGAAAATACAGAAAAAATTAAGAACATGCAACCTTTGTTTTAGTTTATGATCTAGAGTTGCAAATATGCAGAGCAGAATATTTATAGTAGTCAGCACAGATAAATCTTATTTACCTATCAACACAGAGGTCCCACTATCCGGCCCCTCACTTTTTGTAAATTTACATATTCAAGCATAAAGAATTATGCCCAAACCTCACTATACACTCTGCAAATTCAGATACCTGAACAGATGAATCAGAGTCCAGGGGAACTGGACAAATCAATTTTTGCCTTTGTCTCTCTTTTACTGATTGGTTGCAGCCATTTCAGGAAGAAATCAGGTGGAGATGGGGATTGGACAAATCCCTGATTCGAAATGTTTCCATAGGAAATAATGGAAATTATGGACTTCTTATGCAAACACTTGCCTAATGAATGATTTCCAGGAACACATTGTGTTTCGTAAGCAGGAAATGCATATATCATTATATTTCCATCTCACATTTTCTTTTAAGAGCTTTTCAGTTCACCCCAAGTTAAAACTTCATTTGGAATACTGGATAAAGGTTTGTCTAAAGGGAAACTATGGAGCCCATACATCTTACTCTCATCTCCCTTTCAGCAGCTCTTCTTGAAATCCATGAGCTGCTTCTCAAATTCTTCCCCCATGGGATCTGCTGACTAAGAAATTTTCAGAGCAATCTACCTTTTTTGTACTTCAATGATTATTGAGTGTGCACTGTTTGTGTGCTGTTTCACCTCTTCCTGTTGGCACTGAGGGAGTGGAGAAGGCAAAGCAAAGCAGCACAGTGTATACTAAAAAAACAAAGAGGAGCATTAGGCAGCAATGTGGGACCCACTTCCAAAAATGGCAGGACACAGACACTCAGCGATCCTGTGGCTTTCTTAACCTAACTTGGCTGATGCCCAAATAAACCCAATTTGCCTCAGGACTCAGCCAAATCCAGTGCCTAACCCTAATATTTATAACCCACTCTTCGCTGAATGTTTCAATCCCAGAGCAGGGAACAGTGCAATAAAAGAACAATATAAATATACAGGAAAAGAAAGATACCAATATACAAAACTTGCAGTATCCATTAAAAAACCACAATTTCAATAAATATTATAAACAAAAACTCCATCAAAAGAACAAACCAAACAGTGGTGAGGACCACAAATAGGGCATTTGATGAGATTAGCTCTTGCTTCAGAATTCCATCTCCACCCACCCCCAATAAACTGGGTGCCATGTGTTTTTCTTCTCTTAAATTTAGGTTTCAAAGAAAACAAACCCACAAACTTAAGCAAGCCTCCCAGATATCTAACATCCCTAGCAGCCCATGGGCCTGGGAACTGATGTAGCTTGTGCAAACCAGGTTTAAAGAGCTACAAATATTTGTAGAGCTGGGGATTTCAGAGGCACTAATCAGAGTAGCCTCCATGTTGAGAGACAGGCACTTTGCTTTCCTATCTTCTGTCATGAATAGTCATCTCATAAATTCTCATTTGCAACACAGTCTAAAGCTGACAAGCCACCAATCACACTGCCTCTATGCTGCCTCCAAGGACTTGTAAAACTTACCGTTTAATGAGGTTTGTATAAACTATTCTACATCATACTTGTAAGAGGAATACAGCTGGCTGAAAATGCAACCTTGGCTCTTTTCTTTTTTTTAACAAGCTGGGCATCTGGTTCAGAGAAAGGGAAACCTCAGGTCCAGGAGTCTCTTTGTCTGGCTCTCAGGACTTTCCCCATAACCCCACACCCTCTTGAATCACACCACTTATTGGCCCTGCTTTGTACCTTCCTCAGGTGTTTTTGCCTGGCTGGACTGTGTCCTTTGAACTCGGATTTTTGTTTGCCTGAATGGGGAGGTAGAGTAGAGAGGGCTGTGAGAGTATGAAGAAACTAGCCTGCTGTACAAAAGGTTGTGGCCAATGCACAACCAGGTTCGGAGCGTGTGATACATAGTATAGGGTATTTATTTTTTAACAGTACAAACTTATACATGTCTACCTGAAGTAAACCCTAATAAGTTCAATGGGATTTACTCCCCGGTAAGTGTATATAGTGTTGCAACCTCGGTCAACCTTTTGACCTTGATTTGTAGGAGTCTTGTGCATCTTGCAGTATATATTTAATAATATGATTTGATTGGCTCTGCAGGTGCTAATAAATAATCTAGACTTTCGCAACTCTGCTTTCATCAGTGTTAAACAATGTCAAGATTGTGAGGAGGCTGCATTTACCACTTTTTCATTTTTTTGAAACTTGGCAGATTAATATGCAGCCTCTTTCATCACTACCAAGTGCACAATTGCTGTACTAGAGGAAAGCAGAATGTTCTTCAGAACTGGAACACGGAAGCCCTGAGGCGTGTTTTGAAATGTCTATAGCTGTGTCTTTCCAGCTTTGTAGAACACAGCATCCAATGATTTTGTTAAAGTGTGCATTTCAGGGAAGCAGGGAACATATGAGTACATATAGCTAAGGTGAAAGAACAGCAACAAGAAAAAAGCAATGGATTTCAAACTCATCAGATGTCAAGGAAATAAACAACTATCTGACTTTTAGAAGACATCTGAAGGCAGCCCTGTTTTTTATGTTTGATGTTTTATTCTGTTTTTAATCTCTTGGCAGCTGCCCAGAGTGGCTGGGGAAACCCAGCCAGATGGGTGGGGTATAAATAAACTATTCATCATCATCATCATCATGCTCTGACTGCTGCTTCATTTCTTAAAGAGATTGTTGAAGGCTTATATCTGGAAAGCATTGGAAAACCCATTCCAGGACACTGTTATATGAAAACACACATTTTATATCTGAAGTATGGTTGCCATATTTCAAAAAGTCTCCATATAACAGATGCTAGGGAGACAACTGTTGTTGATACAACAGTATCAATGTGCATGGCACGCTACATCCCTCCCCACCCGGGTGCCCTCCATATATTTTGAACTATGACTCCCATCAACCCTGACCATGCTGGCTGGGGCGGATGGGACTTGGAGAACCACAGGTTCCCCTCACCTACGCAATAAAATTCAGGACACTAGGGGGAAGGTTGGCAGGAGGACGGTGGCTGTTTGGGTAGCAACAGCATTCTGGTGTTTGTCTCCCTTTTCCTCCCTCTGTATGCTGTTCTGGGAGCTCTCCTGACTCCCCAGAGCAGATTTGGGGGAGATGTGGGGGCAAGTGGCCAGGAAGCATGGGGGAAGCCCCATTACGCTCATGGGAGTCCTTGTGCAGTCTTTTACTAGCACACCAAGTTCGTTTAATCTGGCCCAATCCATTTTGATTGCTAGGGTCAGAGAGAGTTGCTTGTGAGGGTTTTCTGCCTCAGGAGTCCAAAAAAGTAACTTGACCAGCCTTGGGTACTACGCACCTAGACTTGGGTGTGAGAGATGTGCCATTCATTGCTCTACCTCAGGCAGAAAAATGTCTTACCCCAGCTCTTCGTTCCGGGCTACCTGGGATCTCAGAGAAGCAAGGTCTCCCAGCATGGAGGTGCTGTGGTGTCATTGTGCACATAATGAAGGGCATTATTATTTAGGTATGTTCGTGTTTGATTTTTCCAACTAGAAGCAGTCACAAGGCAACTTACTATTTAGGTGGGTCAGTGGGTGAAGGTGCCTGCCAGCACCAATGTACTGGTTCCCTACATGTCTGAGCATCGGGGGGGGGCAGGTTGTCACTGCAGTGAGCCATGATAGAGAGATGCTGCTGGTGGTGTAACTGATGCTGGGGTTGTGGCCATAATTGCCATTCTGTGGTGTGTTTTTCAGAACAGTATGTCTTTCTTCTCCTGCTCTGCCCTTGTTGCATAGATTTGGCAGCCATGGCACATGGGTTTCGTTCCGCCCATTTGTTGAAACAACCTGTTAACATTATTTCACCTCGTACAGCTACTGAAAGGTGTTCATAGCTTATATTAATTGCTCCACCTTGGGCAGAAAAGGGATATACTGAAAGCTGATAAGTGACATCTGACTGTTTTTCTTGGCTGTTTTCATCCAATGTGCATTACATTATTTTCCCCTTCTGCTTTAATCTTTCATCAGTGCTGCTGTTTATTCCAGCTACTTTAATACACCATTAAAGAGCCTTTGAACACCAACAAAGGATTTTATTAAGCAAAGTATTTTATTAATATGTGACGTTTTGCAAATCACACAAACCATACACTCCAGTGGCCAACACTTTAAACACTCCCCCTTTAATTTTCCCACCCCTCATTTTTTTCACTTTTCCGCCCCTTTAATTTTTTCCACTTTTCATTCATTTACAAGATTCTTGAGCATATTTTGAGAGCTAAAGTTTCAGGGCATCTGGCTCTGGACTCCATAAAGGAAGCAAAATGTAAGGCCCCTAACTACACATTGTGCTAGCAATGTGATTAGCTATGATGTCATGAATTTCTTTTAATTAAATACCTGGCTGCGGGGTCGAGCCAGCTGGAATCACCACTGCAGCATGTGAGGGAGGGGAGGGTTAAGTCATCCCTCCCCAACTCTGGTCTCAGCAATTCCCTTGCCCAGTCCAGCAGATAACATTAGAGGGGGCGAAGTACTGCTGTCAATGGGAGTGGTTTTTTTCCTTAATGCTAACTACTGTATGGGAGATTATATTTACCAAATCACAGTTGTGGAGGGAAGACTTAGATCTCCCTTGCCCTTGTACTGTGGTGCCAGTCACCATCAGGGTGTCCATGCCTCATCTTCAATTTTCTCCGAAACCCACTACATGATTGCTAATAATTTGGTTGGTGTAATGGAAAATAGTTAAACCCATAGAAGACAGGATAATGACTGCTGCTTAGTGTCATGGCCAGCTGAGGAATAGTGCATGTGATTAATTAAGGGCACATCTACATCACAGTTTTTAATTACTTTGAAAGTTATTCTTTCCTCCTGAGAATTGCAGTTCTCTGAGGAAACACTGCCTAACAGACCATTATTCCCAAACTGCAACTCCCAGGTTACCATGACAATGAAATTGTCATAAATCACTATAATTTTGTATTTCAGGTATACTTGAAAACATAAAGTGATGTGGGCAGATAGAAATAGATAAAGAGGGAGTAAAGGTAAGGATTCCTTGAAGCAACTCTTACACAAACCTGTTTCAAGCATACGTATTCCAAACAGACAGTTTTGTATTAGACTGAAATATGGACTTTTAAAATAGTCATAACACTAGCATCCTAAAGTTGAAACTTTTTTTTTTAATGCATATTGTGATACACTGACCTGGGCAGGGGAAGGAGAGGTGAAGATAATGCTAATCTTTAGAAATTCGAATCTATCAAATACATTGATGACTTTGCTTTTCAACTTTGATCCAGTAAAAAGCAAGTTCAGTATCAGAGGTAGGAATTGGCATTTACCATGAATCAGGCAGCTACCTCAGGTAGCTGATTTCCAGTGTCATGAAAAGTTTAAGAGAGTTTACAAAGCTGTTTTGCCTTTAAAAAAAAAAACACAAGTGGGGGAATCAGACAGCTGTGCGTTTTCTGTAGTTTGAGCCTCAATTAATTTGCCTCAGAGGTCCAACTCTGTCCCTTAAGGCAGGCATGTCCAAATTCCATTTCGCAGGCCTTCTTCAAATCTGGCCCTCTTTGAAAAAGGTTTGGGCACCCCTGCCTTAAGGCATCACCCAACAACAGGCACATGATGATTCCATGATGATCCCCCCCCCCGTCCCAGCTACCCATGATTTCTGATTGCACCATACTTATGTAAAAGTTTTGTGGCAAGAAAGGAGACAGTGGCTAGTAGGGTTCATGAAAAAGGGTGTTGCATCCCCCTGTTGAGAAGGAAGCACCAAACCATCTCTATGTCTGCAGAGGCATCCATGCGCTCACTGCATTTGTATCTCCCTGTGCAAGTGCTGCTCACGGCCAAGTGGATAGTAGTTATTAGAATCCTGGGCAGATGAAGTTAGGAGTGACCAAGAAATGGGAGAAAGATGAGATGAGAGGTAACCCCGCAGCACTTGACCACTTGTAACTTCTTTTTCCCACAGATCCTATGGCAAGATATGAATAAGGGTCCACACCAAAACCTGGAGCAGGGCAGTTATGAAGGCCTGTCCCCTCCCAACAGCTCCAGAAGTGCCTTGATTCCTGATCCTGGTGTTGTAACCCCTCCTAGGTTCAACAAATTCCAAATTGGGGATAATCCTGTGAATCCAGTCGTGGTATGCGGTAAGGCGGATGTACACGCCAGGGCGGTTCTTCTCAGCACAGCCTTCTCCCCAGCTGACAATACCAGCCAAGAGCCATTCCTGGTTTATCTTGCACATCAGTGGGCCACCAGAATCACCCTAGGCCAACACAAAGATGGGTGTTAGATGCATTTGTGATTCAGTGTGGCATGGTTGTTAGGAGGTGGGGAAACCTTCTCATACTTCCCAACAGTGCAGCTCTCAGCTTAGAAACTAAAGCAAAATGCATTTTACAAAGAAGCATATGTTGAGGGTGGAGAAGATGTTTGGGAATGCATAGTTTTTTGTGGGGAGGGAATGAGAATATGAGAAGAGCCCTGTTGGATCAGGCCAAAGGCCCATCTAGTCCAGCATTCTGTTCTTACAGGGGCCAATCAGATGCCCCAGGAAAGCCCACAAGCAGGACCCACAAGGGAAAAGGTAAAGGACCCCTGGACAGTTAATGTATGCCATCTCATGCAGTCTCTTTTCAATGGCGAGGCTGAATATCAAATGTCTTAAAGAATAATAGAATTGGATAGCAAGTGAGACAGGAAGGACCTTAACCATGTGGAACTGAAGGCAGGTCTTGATGAGAGAAATCCCTCACCTTACACGTGTCCTTCATACCCTCAGCATACCCGGCACACATCATGTCGTCCTGGATGGGTTTCTGGGGCAGGTTTGGTCCCATGTCAATACTATAGAGCCGTCTGCAGGTCTGAAGATCTATTATGGGCACCTGAAGCTTCTGGAGCTTCTTTGGAGAAGGCAGATCCTCTGAAGTGAAGAACATGGGATAGTGAAGCAGAAACATGGAGAATATCATTTTATTATATTTCATTTACCACTTCCACAATCCATTTGTGAGTTGGAAGGCACACTGTAAACAGATGTGCAAGAAGGTCAGTCAAGTATACCTTTAGGGTATAGATGCAATCAGCTGGAACAAAGTTTTTACTAGTTTCCAATTGTTGGGTAACATGCAAGACCAACCTTTACTTCTAGCATACTTACCAGGCTCCACATGTAAGTCAAGTTCCTAATTTTCTTCAAGCAGGCTGGGCGTTTGTAATATATTGGAGATGCTGGAGCGCAAAGCATCTGCTCTAGCACTGAGCTTCAGCTTTTTCCCTCCAGCACTCTGCTTCCCCCACTAGCCAATCAGATGCCTACAAGCAAGACACAAGGGCAGCAGCCTTCTCCCTCTGATCCCAGAATTAGAATACAGCCATCATGACTGCTAACCACTGATCACAGTATTTTTTCAAAGCATTCATACGTATTCTCAGCAAATCCCATTACAAGGGAAAGGAAAGTTGGGGCACGGATCTTAGAAACAGGCTTTTTAGAGCAGGAAGGGTGCATCATCATTAGTTTGCATTTTCCTGGACAAGAAAGGAAACCTTGTCCAGTTCTAACATTTTCCCCTCTCCCAGTACTCACGTCCTTCACTGATATCTCCCCAGCCAGTGACCCAGCACATCATGCCTGCAGGAAAGTCCACGTTGGGTGCAGGTACACAGATTGGGCTGATGTAATTGGTGAATCTCACTGGGAAGATCAGCCTCACCAAGGCGATGTCTCCGCTTGTGGCCTCCCCTGCATAGCGGGGATTCCTGATTATGTCTCCAACTCCTATGGACTGTTTGTGGGGCCAGGAATTCTCCAGTTTGTTGGCCCCTAGCAGCACAGAGTATTGGGAGAGATCACCTTCTCTGCAAGGGGATGGATGAAAAATTGCTATGAGGAACATTGTCGCCATTGCATACAATTTACTTGGCTGGGATCAGGAGGCTTTGGGATGCTATTAGACCCAGGGAAGCATTCAGACTATCTCAAATTTGCAACAACAACAAAAAGGAGGGACACATTGGGCAAACCTGCACTTTAAGCCTGAGATGGTCCCATGGGCATTCTGATTCTGATTTCCCATTCTGCCTTTGTTCTGGGTACACTTTATCTGAAGCATCTTACAGCTAGGAAGCTTGCCAAGAGCAAAGTTTACCAGATCAAAACAAATCATCTTGCCAAACAATTCTTTCAGCTAATTAAAATAAGCCTTGCAGCAGTTGAGCTAACAGACTGGATCAGAGCTCCTTGTTAATTTTATGTCCTTGGGAAGTTCATTAAGATACCCAGTGCTATGTTTCTCAAAAAAGAGGTGCCGGAACTAATCATGAACACCTCCCTCAATCTCTTAGAATGGCAATGGCACCCACCTGAGAGGTGCTGGAACTGATTTGCGATGAGTTCCAGCTGGGGGAAAAAGCCCTGAAAATACCTTTTGTTGAGGCACGTTAATAGAAACATGTGTCTATATCTCAGCTCTTTTGCAAACTAATCAAGATAACTGGTGCTGAATTTTAATACTTTATTCTTAAGCCTGGGCCTGGAAAGCAGAATTTGCAGAACCTTATAAGCTTTAACATACTGTGAAACATTAAAATAATATGAAGCTGCCTCATAATCTTTGCCTTCAGTTTATTTTTAGAAATAGAAATGCAGTGGATGTATAAATTAAAATATGCAACCTGGTTTCCAAGGAATAGGAATGCTGAGTGGGGAATTACAATGGTCAGGAGAAATAAAAAATTCCTTCCAGTAGCACCTTAAAGACCAACTAAGTTAGTTCTAGGTATGAGCTTTCGTGTGCAAGCACACTTCTTCAGATAGGTATTATCTATTTATTATTTATTTTGACTATGGCAGACCAACACGGCTACCTATCTGTAAATGGTCAGGAGAGAAATTCAGCAAAGATTATTTTTGAAAGATAGATGACCAGGGTTGTAGTCTATAGACAACTGGATTCTTTGCCTTGGACATAATCTGCATTACCCCCAAGACTGTAGTCTAACACCGAGACCTGCAGGGCTTGGGCCAGGATATCCAAAGGATGACACATCTTCAGGCGAACCTATCTATATATTGAAAACAGCCTATATCTTCTGGGCTTTTCTTATAGTTCCCACAACATCTGAGATGACATGGATGACACAGAGAACAGGGCCTTTTCATTGGGGGGGGTGCATTTATAGGATAGTCTCCCACCTGACTTGTAAAGAGTCTTGGGCTCAGTGGATTGCAGGTGGGAGGAAAAGAGCCATTTCTGGGTTACTCACGGTGGGAAGCAATGTGCTGCAGTCACAATCCAATCATGGGTTATCAAAGCCCCTCCACAGATATGCTTGCCCATCTTCTTCACACTGACCTGCCATGGCCATTCACCTTCCACAGAGTCCTCACCCCCAACATTTCTATTCAGAGTGATTGGTCGCCCACATACTAGGAAAAGAAAGAGATGGGTGGGGTTAAACTCAACACTGGGAGCAATCTGTTCTGCACACTGCACATCTGGCTAAGTCAACACACTCCTTAAGAACAGGAGAGCAGCCCTGCTGGATCTGACAAAAGGCCAAATCTGGCCCAGCATCCTGTTCTCTGAGTGATCATCGGAGGCCTTAGTTGCATCACTCCTAGATTACTGTTGTGTTCTATTTGGGGTTGCCTTTGAAAAGTTCCAAGAACTCCAAAAGGTCTAGAATGCAGTGGGCCAACTGTTAATAGGGGCCCACCTGCTGGGTACATGTGCTTCTCTTGCTAAGGCAATGGCACTGGGTTCCAGTTTGTTTCTGAGCCTAATTCAAGTGCTGGTGATGATACTGAAAGCCTTTCAGAGATTGGAATGGTGATATTTTCAATGGATGCCTTCTTGTGTGACCAGAGGTTTAAAATCACTCATGGAGGAGTGGGGAATGGAAAATTTGTGGAGGGATACTGGTTTTATTACCATTTTTTCCAAAGTCTAGACAATGCATTTTGCAAAGGAAGTAGATTTGGCACATGTCTACATCTTGTGTCTAATATGCGGCGCAGCCTATGAACTGGAAAGTAAGTTCCACTGACAAGAGGGCTTAAACACAGGCAAGTGTGTAAAGGGATTGCAGTCTTATTCTATTTCTGCCAGGCACAAAGAGGGGGAAAGGATAACACAGAGCACTGAACTGCGTCACCTTACTATGTTTCATTTTCAGATTCATTTTGTTTCAGCCATGAGACCTCGTAAGCTTGCTTTTAAAGACACTACAAGATTCTCAGCATTCTGAATTTTGCATCAAACTACAAATTTAACAGGTGTGAGGGACTGATGTTGCCCTAACTGAAAAGACAACCTTTGTGGGAACAACAAAGGGGAGACCAAGACCTCTCCCATGTTTTGAACATAGGAAGCTGCCTTATATCAAGAGATGAAAGGCATTGAAACCATCTACCCCAACTACGGAGACCAAATTCCATGCTAAAACAACTTTTAAGAAGCAATGGTGGTGTAATCTAGACGCATATTTTTTAAAAAAGTGAAAATGCTTTTTTTTAACGTTTTGAAAAATATATTGAATTTGCCATAGCTCACCATCACCATCTACTGTCACATTTGTATAATGCACTTTACAGCACACTTAAAACATTTTATTTGCAGCTGTATAGCTGAGTCCTGGGTTGCCTGTGCTCATAGGGAATTTGTTGCATCCCACTAGAAAGATTTGCACTTTTAGCCTTGTCATAGGTGACCTCTAAACCCAGGATCTAAGGTACATCTGTAGTAGAGAAGCAGGATGTGGATGTCCATATTGTGTTGCTTAGTGGGGTCCCCTGGAATGTACAAGACATGGACAGACAATCTGTTGCCTTCCAATTCCCATTATACCTGACCATTGCCCACACCAGCAACATCTGGAGGGCCCCAGAATCCAGCGTAAAAGGTTAAAAAGTCTGATGATAAAAACTTACCCCAATGGGAACGGGTCATATGATAACCTGCAACAGAAAGAGGAGGAATCAACAGGGACAACTGTGACCCAGGGCTTAAAGCTAAAGATACACAATCAAAAACCAGAAGTAATCACAGGACTTTTATTCCAAGAAGAAGAAAATAATTGGGGGGGAGGATTGGATTGCCCCAAATATCCTCCCCAGCTCCTGATGCTGAGACTGCTTTTTTAAATCTCTCCCACCTCCCCAGGCACTGTGCTTAAACCTTGTACCTAAGCCTTGGTGTGAAATGGACAGGAGGAGACATGATCTCCATCTCGCAGCTCTCAGACAAGGGCAAGCAGTGGGAACACAAGATGCTGGCCAATAAGATGTCAACTGAATGTGAATGGCATCAGCCAATGCACTGTTGAAGGAGAGCACAGCTGATCTAATAACTGAACTGTTTTTTGCTGCACAGTGTTTCATGGGAAGTGTTTCCTACTAAAAGAAAGGGGGCACTCCTTAAGTTTGTAGATATCAAATTAATATCATTTAATGATGTAATGAAAGGAGCACATGAAGTTGCCTTGACAGAAGATGCTTTGTCCATCTTGCCCAGTTTTTCCTTCACTGTCAGAGATGCTTCGGGGATGTGGTCCACCATATCTTTTCTCCAAATCACGGTAATAGTGCACTTGCAATTTCAGTGTTTTTGTTTTAACGTTTTGCTCAATGCTTTACTGGATATTTATTGCATTTCGATATCGTGTACTGACTTGTTTTTGCTTGCAGTTTTATTATTGCAGCTTGTGTGAACCACTTAGAGTTTTTGTTATATCAAGCAGTATATAAGATATTAAATTTGGGTTGACTGAGGCGCAGCACAATTACATAGCTAAACAGATTTAGCTGTGCACTGACATCACTGAGGGCAAATGAGGACAACTGAGATGCAGGGCAGTGTTTCCTGAATTAGTCACCCTGAATTAGTCCACCCTGTCAGGGAGCACACAGCAAGTCTGTTGACATCACAATAAATTTGAATTGCAAATCTTTGCCTGGAAGTTTCTTCTTGGAATTCCTGAAACAATAGCTGGTTTGAAGATCATCCTCTCCCAGAAAATTAGGCACTTACCTGATTACCATTAGGGATCTGAAATATGCCTATCAATTGTATACCTTTCAAGCTAAAAAGAATCCAGTGCTAGAAAACCTTTCATTTTCAGTATAGCATTTTCTCTCTAAATATATATCCCAGTGACATCCAACCATTGTGGTACTTTCTGATTACAAGAAATGCACACAATCTAATTCATTCCAAATCAAATATAATTTCTTTTTTAAAATTTTATGATATATGTTAACTAATCACCTGTGTCTGACATAACCAAAAATGCAATCAACCCTAATCAATTTATTATAACATGTAATCACCATTGATTGTCTGGTATAATGTATTTTGTTTTACATTGGAAAGGAAGCCAAGGATTCAGGTAGGAGAGTCTATGTGCTTTACTCCCTCTACCACCAGGACAGTTTACAGTTTCTCAGTTTCAGTTCACAGAAACAGTAGCAGTAAAAACTATATAGGCAAAATACTATATGCACGGAGCTAGGGTTGCCATACATCCAGAATTTTCCAGACATAGCTGGTATTCAGCCCCCTTAAGCAGCATCCAGGCGAAAATCACTGAAATGTCCAGAAAATTCCGACATATGGCAGCCCATGTCAGTAGTGTAGATGTTGGTGATTTTCATTTGAAAATTAGCTCAAAAATATATTTTTTGTTGAGATTTTACCAAAAACTTTTTAAAAAATCAAAAAGAAAAGTTCAACAACTTTGCTGAAAAAAGGACACAAACCTTTGTGTCTGGATTTTCACTTTTTGAAATATGCCAACCCTACACTGAGCCCTCTTTACCAATTGCATTTCTATGGTCTGAGTATCTGCCTATCAGCCATACAGGTCCATGGACTTAGCCCCTTCTCATGCTAACTAGCAAGAATATGCATTTGTTAGGTTTGGCTGCTAACCCACGGTCAGGCCCAAGAAAGATCTGTGCACTTTGCCCATAACCAACAGGTCAAACTTCCATGTCAAATTCTGTCAGGCTGCACGAATGCCGAATCTGACAAATAAATTACAGGTAGGATGCCTTAAACTAGGAAAAAGATTTAAGTTGAGCATTACTAACTGAGGCACATCAATTGCAGGGATCTGCTTTGAACAGGACTCCTTCTGAGACAACGTTTTGAATGTGCACTGCAAATTTGTCAGTTTCAGTTTCTCATTTTTTCATTGTTCAGCTCTCCACATTTCTGCAACAGTTTGTGAAAATTCATCAGCATTTTAGTGCAAATTTATCCTACTATACACAGTTTTATATGTAATTATGCCCAATAAACATAGTTTTGCACAGCTTTCCAGAATATAATGTAGTTTTGTATGCGATTCTCAGTAGTATATGCAGATTTTTCCTGATGTGCAACATATGCAACCTCAGTTAAGATTAGTAAACTAAAAGGGATGCAATTAATTGACGGATATTCCTAATCAGACAAGCAGCTCTAATATATCTCACACATGCAGAGTCAAAACCCACCATCTTAATATTCATGATTTCACATCATCCTAATCCATTCGTCAGCCAGAACTATCTTTCTCAACACAAATTGAATCTTGCTTTAGGTTTTTTGTTTTCCAGTTTGCTTTTTTTTTGCTTCGTTACAATGGGAGAAATAAGGGTGTGCCGTTCTGTGAGATTACTGATTTCCCAACCCATGGCAAAGCCACAGATACAAGATGGGAAAGGGTGAGGTGTGCAGTCACATCCAAAGACAGGATGACTAAGGTGATCCACAAGCTGCTAACAAAATCTCCCAAGCAACAGAAGGTTGGAAGGTTATATAGAACTTGGGAGTGCCATATCCCTTGGAGGTTTGGGCTGTGGCGTGCACTAGCATGCAGTTCTTTCAGGCAGGGGGGAGGGGTGAAAGAGGGTGGATATGTGCATACACCTTTATCCATTGATTTGTACAGGGGCAGTCCAGCTGTGGTTGGACTGCAACTCCCATCATCCCTGGCCATTGGCCATTCTGGCAGGGGCTTGTGGGAGATGTAGTCCAACAGCCTCTGGAGACTACAACATTGGCTACCCCTGGATTAGCACTACACAAATGAGTCTCAGGCTCCCAGATCCCCCCTTTCGCACTCCCCTGCTCCTCCTCTGGCATGGTCACAAGGACAAGAGCAAAACCATGTGCAAATGTAATCACAGTTTGACATTTGACCCATCCAAGAATAAATCATGCTTAGCTTAAACTCTGATTTGCCTAGAAAAAGCCAACTTCAAATCTGTTATTATTTGTATGGTATATGAATACCACCCAAATTCATGAGGACGACAACAGAAGAACGAAAGCATAAGATGTGCTAAGTGGGAGCAAATTATTTAAACACTGTATTTAAACTAAATTCAAGGGAAGTGGAATCTTCCCTTGAACCTTGGCACCATTATGTCAGATGAGTTGAAGAGCAAATGTATCTAGTGCAATTAGCTTGGTGTTCAGTATTCATTAGTTCAATTAGTGCCAGACTTTGAATTCATTAAACTGATGCCATGGAATGTTTAAAAACCACTCTCCCAACCTCAGGATTAAATTACAGCTTGTCAATCATGTGGTCACGGAGCTATTTAACCTGCCATAGAGGAGCAAGCGAACAAATAAAGTTATATCAGATCTAATTATGGAAATCATCATTAGCTAATTAACCATCCATTTCTTCAGCATAAAGGTTTTAGCTTGAAGACTTCACAGTGGAGTTTCACAACAAGGAAGCCTGCATCATATAATAATTTGCAGACAACTGTAGCAATAAATACAATGAAAATTTTATTCCCAAGTATTTATTTATTGCTGCCTCCCACTTCCATGCGGGCCTATTGATGCTACATATGTAAACTGGTTTGACAGTCATTCCCAGGGGAAACCCTGGGAACTTCAATTCTGTGAAAAGAAACTAGGGGACTCCAGTGGCAGACTCATCAAACTACAACTTTTGCAGGAAAATATTCATGGCTGTAGAATTATCCTGGAAGCTTCTTCAACAACCATTCTGTCCTAGATCAAAGGGTGATGATATCCACCAGTAGAAAGTACTATCACCTCCTTCTCCTTCTTATTTGGTGCCCATGGCAACTATATTGTTTTGACACCCATGACACTTTTATCAAGATATGAGTACTAGCATCTCAATTTTTTTCCGAAAGAGAGAGAGTACTGCATAAATCATTCAGGACTAGAATCACAGACACATTATCCGCACCCCATATGCACACAATCCATACATAATTAATCCAATCAGCCACACCACCCAGATTGGCACACAGCACACTCAAGAAGTCCTCAAACAGCTTATCCCATAATCTTTTGGAATATCATGTAACATTCCCAGAAACCTCACACACCCTTCTTTTTCCAAATTGCTCCACCCATATGTGTGCAGCTGGGAATTCATGAAAGCAAGGGTCACCAAGAGTAGCAAATTCTCTATTTCAGGGTTAGGCAGGTCTCAATATTTATTATTATTATTATTATTATTATTATTATTATTATTATTATTATTATTAAAACTTATGCACTGCTCTTCATCTGAAGATCTCAGGGTGGTTCACAGCATAAAAATACAAAATAAAAACACAAAATACATATTAAAACCAGAACAAACCAAACCCATAATCTCCTCCCTCTCTCACACACACATTTAAAAGGACATAGAATGCTAATCAGCCCAAGGCCTGGCAGAAGAGAAACACCAAAAGATGTATAATGAAGGCGCCAGATGAATCCCCCTGGAGAGATGGGGAACCACTCCACAAATGGGGAACCACTCCAGAAAAGGCCTGATCTCGTGTTGCTACCCTCCAGACCTCTCATGAAGCAGGCACATGAAGAAGATCCTCAGCTGATGATCGCAGGGTCCAGGTCATCTCATATGGGGAGAAGCGGTCTTTCGAGTATTGCAGTCCTGAGCCATTTAACATCAAAGCCAGCACTATTAATTGGGCCTAGAAACTAATTGGCAGCCAGTGCAATTCGGCCAGGATTGGTGTAATATTCTCAAACTGCCCTGCCCCAGTGAGCCATCTGGCCACTGAATTCTTCAGCAGCTGATGTTTCCGAACCATTTTATACAGCCCAAGGTGTAACGCATTGCAGTAATCTAGCCTACAGGTTACCAGAGCATAGATAACAGAAGTTAGGCTAATCCTGTCCAGATGGGGGCACAGCTGGGCCGCCAACTGAAGTTGATGGAAGGCACTCCGGGCCACTTAGACCACCTGAGCCTCAAGTGACAGCAAAGGATCCAGAAGTACCCACAAACTATGCATCAAGAGCAGGCACCCACATGGTCTATGGAACCAACCACTAACAGTGTCTCAGTCTTATCTGGATTGAGCTTCAGTTCGTTGGCTCTCATCCAGTCCATTACCGAAGCAAGGCAATGGTCCAGCACATCCACTGCCATAACTGCAGATGTAAAGGAGAAGTAGATCTTTGTGTCATCAGCATATTGCTGACAAAACTCCAGATAGCCCCACTTAGCAGTTTCATGTAGATGTTAAATAGCACAGGGGATAAAATTGAACCCTGAGGGAACCCATATTGAAGGCGCCACCTGGCTGAAGAGCACTGACCAAGCATCACCCTCTGGAAATGACCATCCAAGTAGGACCAGAACTATTGCAAAGTGGTGCCACCCACCCCTAACTCAGCCACATCATCAGTGACTCCAAACATTTGCTCTGAGGGGTAAGAAATAGGCCTATCAATGGCTCTAAAGTCATGGCTCTAAAGTCATCCTTTCTCCTGGGCCGTGTCCAGAAAGTGGTGGGGGGGATGAGTGTTCAGACCCCTGGGCTCTCACTTGTGGGGTGCCTCAGGGTTCCGTCCTCTCCCCCATGCTTTTTAATATCTATATGAAGCCGTTGGGAGAGATCATCAGGTGGTTTGGGCTGGGTGTTCATCAGTATGCAGATGATACCCAGCTCCACCTCTCCTTTAAATCAGAACCAGCGAAGGCGGTGAAGGTCCTGTGTGAGTGCCCGGGCGCTGTTGGAGGATGGATGGCGGCTAACAGATTGAGATTGAATCCTGACAAGACAGAAGTACTGTTTTGGGGGACAGGGGGCGGGCGGATGTGGGGGATTCCCTGGTCTTGAATGGGGTAACTGTGCCCCTGACGGACCAGGTGCGCAGCCTGGGAGTCATTTTGGACTCACAGCTGTCCATGGAGGCACAGGTTAATTCTGTGTCCAGGGCAGCTGTCTACCAGCTCCACCTGGTACGCAGGCTAAGACCCTACCTGCCCGCAGACTGTCTTGCCAGAGTGGTGCATGCTCTACTTATCTCCCCCTTGGACTACTGCAACGCGCTCTATGTGGGGCTACCTTTGAAGGTGACCCAGAAACTGCAATTAATCCAGAATGCGGCAGCTAGACTGGTGACTGGGAGTGGCCACCGGGACCACATAACACCGGTTCTGAGAGATCTGCATTGGCTCCCAGTACGTTTCCAAGCACAATTCAAAGTGTTGGTGCTGACCTTTAAAGCCCTAAACGGCCTAGGTCCTGTATACCTGAAGGAGAGTCTCCACCCCCATCGTTCAGCCCGGACACTGAGAACCAGTGCCGAGGGCCTTCTGGAAGTTCCCTCATTGTGAGAAGTAAGGTTACAGGGAACCAGGCAGAGGGCCTTCTCGGTAGTGGCACCTGCCCTGTGGAATGCCCTCCCAGCAGATGTCAAAGCAATAAACAACTATTTTACTTTTAAAAGACAACTGAAGGAAGCCCTCTTTAGGGAAGTTTTTAATGTCTGATGCTGTACTGTTTTTAATATTCAGTTGGAAGCCGCCCAGAGTGGCTGGGGAAACCCAGCCAGATGGGCGGGGTATAAATAATAAATTATTATTATTATTATTATTATTATTATTATTATTATTATTATTATTATTGAAATTCCATGTTCTGTGGCAGCAAAATCTGGACACCAGATGCTAGGGACAACCTGATAAGGATGGCTTCCGAATGAGGGCATTTGCAGCCCTACCTGAAAAGGCCAGGGGTTGAATCTTGGACCTTCTGCACACAAAGCGGATGGTCTCCCACTGAGCTACAGCACTTTTCCTCCTCTCAGCCATCTTTTAGGATCAGCAGGATAGGCCCCTTCTTAAGCTTCACATTTGTACATCAGGATGGCAACTGGCCAGGAGATGAGGAAACCAATCCAGCCTAGCTTGCTATTATGCCTTGAAGCAGTTGTTTGATATGCCGAAATCAGCAACTGGTGTTTGTTTTTTCCAGGCTGTACAGATAAGCATTATCACCTGCTAGCTGGTGTTGATCCAGCCTGCTCCTGAAGTGATGCTCCCGGGGCCAGTTCAGAAATTGGCAACATACTTTCTGCCCATTTCTAACAAAGGAGGAAGCACTAGGCAGGCTTAACCACATATTACCATAAATGGTGTGTTGTAGGAGAAAGAGAGATGGTGACCAAAGAAGTTTAGTCTGTGTGAAATGCTCTCTGGTATCAACCTCCCTTTCTCACTCTCTTCTTCTTTCTGTGCATCCAAATATAAACACTGCAGTTGTTAGGACATCAATGGTCTCAATTCCCTTCCATATGCAAGATGACACAGGGTGGGAAGGAGGGTTAGCTCAAAGTTTGAGATGGACTCCCTCTGTTAGTGGGCTTACCTGGCTGCAGTAGCAGTGACCCAAACAGGACTGGGCAGCCGTGTCTAGCCACCCTTTTTAATCACCCACAATGCTTCAGAATGATGCTAAATAGGGGGAAATTATAAGGGTTGTTATACGATCCATGTACACCCACCTCACCTAGCACTGGAATTTCCAAAGACCATATGACTACCATCCCTTTCATTACATTCTTCCATAATCAGTAACTTGCTAGTTTTATGATGGGATGGGGGGAATTGATTCAGTTTGTATTTAAAGGCATGTCTACCCAGTTTGCACTTTCTGAAACAAGATATGGACTGGAGAACAGCCATCCTTTGAAATTAGCTTTTCTCCTTTTTTCTTTTTTCTTTTTTTCTTTTTTGCAATGCAGTTCTCCAGCCAAGTAATGTGCACAGAAATGCAGGTGTGTATATGAATGCACATATTAGTGGAAATGCATACAAAATGCATATGGGGCAAAGTTGCTTTGCAAAAAATGTGTATGTTAGGCAAAATTGCACACAAAAGTGTGTTATGGTAGCATAAAATAGCACTAAAATGTTGAAAGCCGTTGTGGAAATGTGGAGAATTGAAAAATACTCTTCCCTATTCTCAATATAATTGTAGTTTTTATATCAGTGGTTTTTGTTGGTTGTTTTTAAAATAAAAAATATAAAACAAACATATTTTTACAGATTTGCATATCTCAAGGAGGCACTTTGTTTCAAAATAGGATACAGAGATCAGTAGCAAATATAAATGCAAACATAACAAGGAACTAGCAATAAAAAGAATAACTGGGTTGGAGAGGGGAGGGGAAAGATGATACTGTCAGGAGCATCTTTACAGAATTCTCAGGCTGATAAAGGCTAAAAGATTTAAAAGTCACATTACAAACCCATACAGCAATGTGCATTGAGAGTTTGTGTGGAAGAGGAGAGAGGTACAGAATGGTTTATTGCATTGTCTCAGGGAAGCCGTATACTTTGAAAAGTTGGATGTGGACTCAGATTGCAAGAGTCATCTTTTACATGTTGAATAAAATCATACCATGTTGGGGGGGAGGATGTCTTGCTTTGTCCTCTTGCTACTTAGCTTATGAGTGAGTTTCCTAGTAAACCTACTTGCTGGAAGTGTGGCCCCTAGTAAATCTGTCCCGTGTCTAGCAATAATATTTCAAGCAGCAATTAACATCAAGAGGCAGAAAAACTAAATGTATAATTATTGTTAATTGTTAAGTCTAATTTTAGTTTTTCTGCCTCTTGATGTTTTCCTCCGTGGTCTCCTACTGTTGTTTTGTTTTAATGATGTATCATTGCACTCTCTTATTATGTGTGTGCGCGCGTGCGCATGTATTCTTTTTTGTAATGTGCTTTGGTTATTATTTTAATAGAAAAGTGAGATATAAATAAAAAGAAAAGTAATCAACACACCCACTCGGTATCACTACCATAGAGTCGAATTAGGAAAAGCAGGAGCCTTTCCACAGTGGGTCAAGAGAGACTTTTCTCCTGTATGCCACCCTCCCCCCCAAAAAACAAAAACACACACAGCTTGGCCGCACTAACCTAATTACTCCAGAATCATTTGGCAACTACTGGTTCTGTACTAAAAATCATAGCTTAGAATTCATTCTTTGGCCCTAACCACGCACTAGAAGGACAGAAATATCATTTTTGATCATCATTTAATCACTCTGTTCATTAAGAATAATAAAAACGAAGCTGGCTAAAGGATCACTTTTCTAAGGATCTTGAAGCCTTAGGTGTTTTGCCTCCCAAATTCACCACACCCGAAGTACTACTTTTCCCCCCAGGACTGGTGAAAGGATTCAGGAATCCTGGATCCTAGACCCACTCTTAGGTGTCTCGATCCCACAATATTTGGTGGAACTCTCTTCCAAATGGGATCAGACAGGGGGACCCTCCCTGTTAAACTTCTGGCACCTACTGAATACTTTCTTATATTTCAGAAAACATAGGCAAATAGGAAAGTACCTTATACCAAGTCAGACCATTGATCCATCTAGCTCAGTACTGTTTACACTGACTGGCAGCAGCTATCCAGGATTTCAGGCAGGCGGTCTCTGCCAACCCCACCTGGAGATGTGGGGGATTGAACCCGGGACCTTCTGCTCCCAAGGCAAGTGCTCTACCACTGAGCTATGATCCTTCCCCATAGAGCATTTTAAGGCATTTCTGATCTGATAGTTATTACCCGATTTGTTTTAATCTTTCTTGCATTTGTCGAGCTTGTTCTCTGCTGTTTAAGCAGTATATCAATTGTTGAAATAAAGGTGGCCTAAATGAATGCAATGGGAGCTTCTAACGCTTACCTCTGTCGGGTATTATCTGCTGGTCATTTTCACAAGAATTATATCCATAATGCCACTGCTTGCAGATCCCTCTTTGAATCATCAAGGCAGCCAAAATCAGTAGCAGAACTCCTGCGGTGCCGACTCTGGGTGCCCCTTGCTGCCTTGCCATGATTCTGGTTTTCTTTTTCTTTTGTTTTCGGATCTGCTGTCACTCAGTCCTCCCCGAAGTGGGAGAGCGCGGCAAGAGGGATGCCCTCTGGGGTGACAGGGCTTGTTTCTCTCCAAGATGCAGATGCTTTAATACCTAGCCCTCAGAAGGGCGGGCACAATGTCACCAAACTGGTTTGACTGATGTGCTGGGTTGCGAGTGTGGCGTCTGGCAGCCAAGTGGGGAAGCCGGCTGATGAAGCCTAAGATATCCATCCAGAGAATCCAGCCAGCTGTGCTCCTGCATCCCTGGAGGATGTGCCAGTACCTGGTGGAGAAATGGTATCCAGGAAGATATAAGAGGTGGAGAAATGGCAAAGCCAGAAAGATATAAGAGGCTGCTTAATCCAAACCACAGCTCTTGGAAAAGATGGGGCTGATTGTATGGGCCAATTAGCCTTCAATACGTCCATGTGTTGAGGAACAGGAGGGTGAGGTTAGTAGATTAGAAATTATATGTAGGAGGTAAATGACTCCTGCTGAACCTCTATTAGCAAGGAGTTCCACAACAATGAGCCTGCCTCACTGAAAGCTTGGCCTCTGGTAAAGGCCAGTTGAACTTCAGGGACATGATGAGTATACACTGGTACCTCGGGTTAAGTATTTAATTCATTCTGGAGGTCCGTTCTTAACCTGAAACTGTTCTTAACCTGAAGCACCACTTTAGCCAATGGGGCCTCCTGCTGCTGCTGCGCCGCTGCCGCGCAATTTCTGTTCTCATCCTGAAGAAAAGTTCTTAACCCGAGGTACTATTTCTGGGTTAGCGGAGTCTGTAACCTGAAGCGTCTGTAACCTGAAGCGTCTGTAACCTGAAGCGTATGTAACCCAAGGTACCACTGTATTCCGCCCTTCATCCTAGGGTGACTTGCAAGAAAAAACAGATAGTACCTCGTTCCCTATAGGCTACCTAGATCACAGAAATTGACAGGGGCTGAGCTTTAGGAGGTGTTTCTGGCTCCCAAAATCAAATCTCTATAATCAGAATTCAGCGTATTAGCCCCTGCATGACGGAACACCTGCCCAGTGGAGGTGAAACAGATGCCAACATTGAACGGATTTTGATGTGCTGCAAAAACATTTTCATTTCTGAAAAGTTAACTTATCCGGTCACTTTTAGTACTCTACTGTTTCATTTATGAGGTAAATTATTCTGTATTTTATTTTGTTGCAAATTGCTTAGAGATCTATGTTTATGGTGGATACGTAAATGCTTTAAATGTGCACATACAACAATCAGTAATAAAAAGAAAAGAAAATCAAGAATATAGTAAAACAGAGCATTGGTCACTTTTCCAGCCACCCAGCCATCCTTCTACATAAAAAATGAAAATAATAATCCTGACAGAACAGGCAGGCTTTTAGCTGGCCCCTGACGCTAAACACAGTTGGTGTCCAAGGGAAGCACATTCCATAGACTGAGAGTTGGCCAACCATCAGCTTTGCGGTTTTCTGTGGAGTTTTCTGTACTCTGATGGAGGTAGAGCTGTTGATTTTTTGCTCTGCTGTGGCTGCTGCCACTCTCCCACTGAGTTTTGCAAATAGGCTGTTGCTTAGTTGAAAGCCTCCGAGATCCGCTATCAGGTGCACGGCATGTGGGCGAACCGTTACAGCGTGCTGCCTTTGTTTCTCCATGATCTGCCCAGCGATAAATATTCAACATCATGGTTTTGTTATCATGTATCGGTTGGATTATTGCAATGTTCTAATTGATATGTCTGGCTATATTGCGTCTACTGTATATATGAGACGGAGAGACAGAAGTATCTCTCTATCTGTGGTTTCCCTAACAGGAACTAAGACATAAAAGAAAAAAGAAAATACATGTGATGTTTCCTTATCCCTCAAGAAATCTGGCTCTTCAGGGAACAAGGTTTAGCTTTTACAGTAGGGTTACAAAGATTGGAATCAATGGCATTACCTTGATGGATCTCTATCTGGCAGGACTCATTTCTCATCCTAAATTAACATGCCTGAAATGTTAAACAAAAAAGTCTCTCTATGCTATGCTGAAAGCATAGTCATGTGCTTTCCCAGAACATCAACCAACTGCTGCCAAGGGTGTTCTACTAGCAAGTCGGGCCACTTGAGATGTTCTATATCAGGGTAGGCAACCATTTGTCTGTCAATGGCCACATTCCCTCATGGGTAATCTGCCAGTGGCCTCTTGCCAATAAGGGGCAAGACTGCAGCCAGAGGTGGGTGGAGCATCGTTCTTGCTAGCCAGAGGTCTGATATGATATCTTGTAGAAGGTTTTTGAAATTAGGCCTAAGGCTGCAGGTTGGCCAACTCTGATCTAGGTGGATCAGCCAAAGTAGAATTTCAAGCTTCTGATTTCTCAGCAGGCATAAAGGAAGTTGTCCTTTCATCTCCACACACACACACACACACACACACACACACGCTTCTGTATGACTCTGCCATATACTGAATCATTCCAGTGCTTTTTTTCTATTTAAAAAAAAAGGTTAGGGGTACTCTCATTTTCCTACTCATATTGAAATACTTCCCCTCAATGAGGCCAATCTTAGATTCACAAAATGTTTAGGGGTATGCATACCCCTGCGTATGCCCAGAAAAAAAGCACTGAATCAATCTATTGGGCTATCTAGACTAGGACTGCTTTACTTGGATTGGTAGTGTTTCTCTAGAGCAGCCTTCACCAACTTGGTGCCCCCCAGAAGTTTTAGACAACCACCAGACTCAACCCCATTACATAAAATTCCAGAGCACAGTCGAAAGGCACAGGAGCATGTTGAAGTTAAGCAAGGAACTGTGCACACACTGCCTTCAGTTCCATGATGGCAGTAAGGCCAGGCATACATGTAAGACATAAATAAAACCATAACTCTCAGAAGATTCGTGCGATCAGTTCAGAAACTTTGGGGCCAAACTTGTGAAAATATTTTTGGGATTGAATCTTCTGTGGTTTTGATTAAGGACAACTACATAGGGGTGGGTGTGGGGTGCTGAATCTGAGTGGAGCTGTTGCACTGAAAGGGAGGGAGGTAAGAACAATGAGACCCCTGTTGGCTTCAACCAAAGCCCTGTCTAGACCAGCATGCCGTTCCCCACAGTGGCCAAGCCAGATGCCCACAAGCAATTTCACCCACCTTTTGTTGTTCCCCAATGACTGCTATTTAGAGATGCACTGAAGGCAAAATATTATGATAGTGGCTTTTGATAACCTTATCCTCCATGAATTTGTTTAAGCTCCTTCTAAGGTCATCTAAATTGGCAGCCACCACCACATCTTGTGGCCGTGAATTCCATAGTTTAAGATTTAGCTTTCATTTTAAAAGGTCACCATTATCTGCTGCATTAACTGCATCTACGTACAGGTTCCAAAAGGGAGAGCGAGAAAATGGGGTGAGGATCAAAGGGCACGAGGCATGCTGATTTTATGCACATTTACCCAGAAGTAAATCACTTGGGAGTCTCCTTCCCAAGTAAGCGTGCATATGTTATAGCATTTACCTGTTTTAGGGAAGGGACCCTTTCCGTATTAGAGAAATTTGCCTGTAGGGAAGTCACAGTGTTTTCAGTTGCCTACTTTTCTCAGCCTTGTCACATGAAGATAACAATCATTTCTTAAGCTAGGGTGTGGTGGAGCTCATTAGCTAACGTTCATAAAACAGCTCGGAGGTGCTAAGCAAGCATAGTTACTGTTATTACGCACCACGGAGAATTAACTCAGACAACTCCAGTACAACCCAGCTATTAGGAACGTAGGATTCCTTGGAACATAAGATTCCCAGTTTTCATTGTTGGAAGATGTGGGGTCTGGCAACATGAGGCAAAATGTCTGGGTTTCGTTGCCAGATCTGGGAAGCAAAAGAGGACTGGGGGGTTACATGCAGTGAACTGAAAGCTAAGGTGAATGGGAGATGCAGTGGTTTCCTCCTGCAGATCTGGGCAGGGAATCTGGACATGGGGAAAGACTGTAGCTCAGTGGTAGAGCATCTGCTTTCCTGCAGAAGGTCTTCAAACCCCAACATCTCCAGTTAGGGCTGGTGAAATCCTGGAGAACTGCTGCCAGTCATTGTGAACATTATTGGGCCAAATGGACCAATGTAAGTTAGCTTTTTATAATCTTGTGAATTGGATGCAGTTGACTGGGGAGGAGGTCATCAGGTACAGTGGTACCTCGGAATAAGAACTTAATTCGTTCTGGAGGTCCGTTCTTAACCTGAAACTGTTCTTATCCTGTGGTACCACTTTAGCTTATGGTGCCTCCCGCTGCCACCATGCCACCGCTATGCAATTTCTGTTCTCATCCTGAAGCAAAGTTCTTAACCCGAGGTACTATTTCTGGGTTAGCGGAGACTGTAACCTGAAGCGTCTGTAACCTGAGGTACCACTGTACTAGGATTCCGAGGTTCCTTTTACTGTTGCCAGCACTGTTTTTGTTTTGTTTATTTTCTGGCTGTCTTGTTTACTGGGCCATGCTCCTGGGTCTGTAATAGCAACCTGACAAGCAGAAATAAAGCAGTAGAGGCTTTTTCCTGGCATGGAAGTACAGGGGTGGGCAATGTTCTACTGGCAGGATTTATTGGGCACTGTTGAAAGCACAGGCTCAGTGGTGGACTTTGGGCTCTCAAATTTCAGCGGTGCCCTCTGCAATGCTAAAATCCTCCCAACTCTTGTACTCTGTTCTATAGCATTGCGGCATCCCCTGTAGTATGGCACCCACTGTGACTGGTGGGTCACACTACCCTAAAACCACTTCTGACAGGCTCAAGGTCAGAACATAACATAGGAGGCCTCTTGGATCAGGCCAAAAACCCAACAGGTCCAGAATTCTGTTCTTACAGATGGCTATGTGAAACTTGTAAGCGGGACAGGATTGCCACCACAAGATAGAGGACCAGTTGCCAGCCCAATTTGAAACTGACTAAGAAGGATTAAACCATCTTGATTGAATTGATTGTTACATATTGAGGCTACTTAAGCTCTTGGCTTCATCTTGCCTACACTGATCTTAGACTCCCACTGAATCCAGCATTGCTCAGGAAGGATGACAAAATCCCTACCAGAGAAGAGTGGCTGATCAAGTTGATGGATTACGCAAAATTGGCAAAAATGATTGGAAAGATTAGAAACCAGGAAGATAAGGAATGGGGGAATTTTATAATTTACCTTGGAGAACACTGTAAACAATTAAAAACATTAGCAGGACTGTAATAACATTTGTAAGGTTAAAAAAAAACAGAGGACAATGTAAGATGCAGCGGAAAGGGATTAACAATGGAACCCACGGAGAGGTGGAGGGAAGTCCAAGGATTCGGGGAATCCTATATTTTTGTGATTATGACTTATGTCTGAATGTAAACATTAAATGTAAAATCAAAAAAAAAACTTTACAAAAAAAAGAGAAGAAGAATCCAGCATTGCTCAGGATTTGGGCCTCTGCGAATTTTCAAATGTCGTTTCAGATCCAGGCCAGATTTGGAACATCAGCCGTAATGGTGACAATGCATCCAGAGTTATCATGAAATGTGTCTGTGTGGGGTCTGGAAAGACCCAAAGCATCCACCTGGACTCAGAAGCTACACTGCCATCACCAGGAGAAGCCCCTGAGCATCAAGCAATTCGCCACCTCTTGGAGCTTATATAAAAATGGCCAGTGCTGCAACTTGCAAGATGGGTGTGACTTGCAGGATTTAGGTAAACTGAGGTGATGACATGGCAGGGTGTTGTGGAAATCTTGCGTAGTGTATGTGCATGATGTGGGAACTGTTGTTCTCCTGGCAGCACAACATAATGTATCTCTGTTCAGAAGTATGCTTCAAAGAGAAGACAAAGATTTACTGCCAAGTAAGTGTGCTTGGAATTGCAGCTTCAGTGTCCTGAAAAACATGCTGGTGGTTTGAGGAATATATAACAATGAGCTGATTAAAACTATTGACTGCAGAACTCTTCATTACATGTTGCACATATCTAAGGGAAATCAAGTATTGTGATGGAGAAGAAATTCAGTTCATTATGCATTGAAAGCCGACTCTATCAAAATTTGAACTTTCAAGAATGATAAGCAAACTTAAACACAACTATCCTTTGAAATTGTGCAGTGTGGTTGTCCCTCCAAGCAATGTGTGCAAAAATGTACAGGACAAAGCGTGCGTGAAATGTA
Source organism: Podarcis liolepis (assembly GCF_965112155.1). Taxonomy (NCBI): domain Eukaryota; kingdom Metazoa; phylum Chordata; class Lepidosauria; order Squamata; family Lacertidae; genus Podarcis; species Podarcis liolepis. Next base: position 22,794,387 of record NC_139573.1, on the reverse strand, counting down.
TACAGTGGTACCTATGGTTACGTACTTAATTTGTTCTGGAGGTCCGTTCTTAACCTGAAACTGTTCTTAACCTGAAGCACCACTTTAGCTAATGGGGCCTCCCGCTGCCGCCGTGCCGCCAGAGCACGATTTCTGTTCTCATCCTGAAGCAAAGTTTTTAACCCGAGGTAATATTTCTAGGTTAGTGGAGTCTGTAACCTGAAGTGTATGTAACCTGAAGTGTATGTAATCCGAGGTACCACTGTATAGTGAAATTAACATACATGCATATAAGTATAGTAAATTATCTGCTGAACATTCAAGAGAAGTTTAACAAAAGAATGCAGGCTTATCTGGAAATGTGAAGAACTGAACTTAGCCAGAAATGATCTCTAGACATTTATTTTGAAAAATAATAAAATGAAACAGTCTAGCTGGGGGCATTTAATGCCTTTCCCAGCACCACCATTTTCCTGATCCAAATTGCCCTCCCAATCTGTCATTACTACATCTGCAGTGTAGTCATAATGTATTATCTTAAATGCATGTGTTGGCTTGACAGTACTGTGCCCCAACCTTAATTATAGCCAATTGTAGCTAGAGCAAATTCCTTAAGACCCCCCGGGAAGCCGTTCTCCCTTCCAGTGTGGTCTTGGCTTCCTTGCTCTTCCAACTCTTTGCTGCAAATGTATACATTCCACATCTGTTTATGCATGAATTTGGAAACATTCCTGAACCGAGAGCCTTGCCTGAATGAGGTACTCTGGGCATCGTACTAGCGATGTGTTGCTGGGCTCCCCCATGGGATTTGGGGAGTGTTTGAATTCTGTTTTACTTATTCAAGGAATTGTGTCACTGTGTTATGAAACCAGCTGGGATTAATCATCCTGGACTTAATTGCACTACCAAGGCACAGCACTTATTGGCAGATTCCTTTGTAATTGGCAATTGAGGGGCCACAGGGCCGAGCAACGTCACTCGCGCATGCCATGGAGCATGCTGACATGTCGTGCATATGCCCCACAGCTTGCAAGCTGGACACAAACGCACCCTGTGGCGTGTGTGCGCGGCCACTGCAGAACTTTTGGGGGGCCCTTTCAACAGAAATGGGGGGCCTAGCCCCCTGTCCGTCCGTCCCCCACTCAGTACCCCTGGTAATTGGCAAGTCTGATCCAGAAATTTAAAAGCCATGAACAAAGTGGTTGTTTTGTTACTCGCTGCCTCTCCGTGGTCAATGCTACTGTAAAAAGTGGCTATGAGTTGTTCGTTTCATGCATAGAATGGGTATGTGTAAAATGTAGCCATTGTCTCTGGGGGAGGCACTATGTGAATGATATCAGTGCACAGCCCAATGTGTAACTCTTTATTTGCCAGTGAGGCTGGCAGGGAAGAATCTGGCAGGAGGACACCTAGGGCCCTTCACAGTAGAACAAGCAACCACATGGTTAGGTAGGGCACCTCACTTTGCCATTAAAGAGGGAGGAATCTGTAGGATTGTTTGCAGTTAGTGAAGTCCATCTAAGAAACTCCCACCCCTGAGATCACGAAGTCCAGAGGCATAAGACCATTGGGTCTAAAACTATGTGAATATATAGCCCCGTACTTCATCCATAGAGAAAGCACTCTTTTAAGTAAAATGTATTTTGTAAGTGTGGCGGGCGGGGTGTACTTTGGCCATCTTCTTTTTCTCTGTACCTACCCAATGTGTACAGAATCAAATATCAGCATCTGGGCAACCAAAAGAGGGGCAGAGGACTCAAGCTCAAGGACGGCTCGAGGCAAAATGTAAAAGTAATTTCCAAAACCTTTGTAATACTGTTTGCCAAGCTGTTTCCATGTGGCAAGCAGACGCCAGCTCATATTTCAGTGATTAGATAATCTTCTCACAATTGGAACAGCAATCAGCGAGGGGGAAGAACAGAGTAAGCGAACCACTACCAAGAAGAGGATGATTTCTCTGAATATGGAAGCTCCATTGAGCTACCATAACTAATAGCCACTACTAGACCAAGACCAGCAATGGGAAACCTGTGGCCCTCCAGATGTTGTTGGACTACAACTCCCATCAACCCTAGCTATTGGCCATGTTGGCTGAGGCTGATGGGACTTGGAGCCAGAGAGTCTCCATTCCTCATTTATAGTCAGTCCCCCTCTATAACCCTGGCTAGGACTTACTGTTATTTGACTCCTCTCCTCCCAAAACTGCCTCCATCAGCAGACTTTTTTTCTGGCTGCCTCAGAGACAGAGGTAAGAAAGCAAGGCCCATTTCATCAGCCTAGCTGGACTCTTTTGCTATCTGGCTCCTTTCATGCCATAACTGCCTCATTAAACCTGAACTGGCTTGTTTCCCTCTCCCCTCCCAGTCCCTTTCCCACTTTGTATCATGTCTATTAAATATGTAGGCCATTGTTTTAAACTCTGAACATATTGGCCAAAAGGCAGAAGTGCTGTGAATTAAAGGGATAGTGAATATTTCTACCGTGCCAAACAAACAGGGACAGGGACAACACTAATTGAGAGGGACATGTAGGATTTCTTCAAAACTTTAATCCCTTTATCAAGCTGGGAACAGAACCAAGATTCTTGAGTTTGCACCTTTTACCTCAGATTGCCTTAGCTTCACACTACCAGGCTATAAAAATGCTTTTTTTATTATTGAGGTGTGCACCTTCAGGCTTTCCAACACATCCAACCCATCCTTCCCGGTAAAGCAATAAAACACTGCTATTTCTTTTTTTAAAAAAGAGCGAGGTGAGCAAGCCAATTTGCATGCAGAAACTGAAGGAAAAAGAACACTATGTTTGTCTTTCCACCTACTTGTGGCTTAAAGACAAGAGTTCCAGCCAGTGTGGAAAGCGGTTGGATTTTCCTGGGTGGTGAGCGATTGCCAAGTAGTCTGAGAACTAAGAGACCTAGAGATTTCTACCTCCACCCCTTTGGAAGGAAATGTAATAAAGGTAGAATTAAGATTTGTGGCAGTGGGTAGGGAGGTACTTATGAGTTGTGTCCAATGCCAGCCTTACTTAGAGTAGTCCCACTAATATTAATGGACTTGACCAATGTCAAGTCATTCATTTCCCTGGGTCTACTCTGAGTAGGACTAGCATTGGAGACAACTCTGATTTCAAATCTCAACTGGGTCTGCCACAGGAATAAGAGTACCTCTGGAGTTGGGGTGGAAAAAATCTGTCAGTTTCAGTTTCTCTCTGTCTTAAGTGCAGTTCGTCATATTTCTGCACCAGTTTGTATTTAATAATTAAAAAGTGGTCACAAAAATGTCAGCATTTTAGAGCCTATTTCTACTAATAAACATACTTTTGTATGCAGTGTTGCCCGATATACATATTCTAGCAAGCTATTTTCCCTGATGTGATGCATTTTGTATGCTGTTTGCAGCAATAGATGTGTTATTATGCACATTTGACCCTAATATATTCATTTTTGCACCGCATTCTTTTTATTTGAGGAAGTGCATCGCAACATTTGGAGAAGTGTGAATGCATTGCACTTTGAGCATTGTTTCAGGAAATGCAAATGAGGTAGGCTCGCATTAAAATGTGAAGCAGATTGAATCCCATCCCACAGCTACAGAGGATTTGCTTTCTATACCAAGACCCACAGAGGGTCAGACCTATCAAGAACCACCTCCTGAACTGGAATTCCTTTCTCTTGTAAGTTTCCACTGGCACTTTGCCCATGTTCAGAGACACATTCATCTTTGCTGTTTTCATTCCATATTTCCTACTGCTGTTCGGAAGGAAATTCAAGGCATTGGCATGTCTTAATGAGTTTGACTGGATCTAAAACTGGCACCACACATTTTTTTTAAAAACATCATAGTGAATAAAATGTATGTAATTAGTCCACAAATCGAGACATCAAGACACGTTACCAAAACTAGCAAAATAAGTTTTGGCTGTGTACCATCACCCACTCTGAGTTGTCTGAGAATGCTGAATTTCCCAGAATTCAACAGCTGCTGTTGAATGACTGAACCCCACTTGTCCTGAACCCTGACCAGCCCTGAAATATGCATTCCTCCACCCACCCGTTCCCATCCGTTCCTGTGTAATACAAGGTCGCTCCCTCCCACCACTCTTTCTAACAACAGATGCATTGCTAGCCCGGAAACACAGGCATTCATTCATCATTATCCTCTCCTTCTTCCCAGCTCCTTCACTCCAAGGGAATGCAGCAAAAGTGACTTTGCTTCTCCATTCACGGCTATCTGCTTCCACCTAGTGCCCAAGGCCTTGCACTGAAATCGTAAAAATAATTGGCTGAAAAGGATTGTTGTAGCTATTATTGCATTGTTGCTGTTATCAGCCACACTGGTAACATATTGTTGTAAGTTTGGGGAGGTGGGGTTAGTATGATGTACGATGCCTGAGTAGGGTTGCCACCTGTCCTGTATAATAGAGGATTATCCCTCATTTCAATGTAAAATGCTACATCTTGTATTGATACAGTTTTATCCTGCATTTCAACTTCTCTCTCTCTCTCTCTCTCTCTCTCTCTCTCTCTCTGCCAAGTTAGGGATCCTCTCCAAATGCACGTTTGAAAGGGTGTGTGAAAGGTCATATATTTAAGCTCTGGGTAGCCAAGCACAAACAGATTTACAAAATCATGTGCAAGTGTGTTTGTGTGTGTGTGTGTGTGTGTGAGAGAGAGAGAGAGAGAGGGGGGGGAGGGAGGGAGGGAGGGAGGGAGAAATTCCATCCTGTTAGGCTGCAATAGATTGTAATGGGTTGCTTTGAAGTCACTAGATGAAAGGGGGGAACAGCTCCAACCACCCCACCCTGTCCTGCATTCTGCCAGAACAAAGGTGGTGACCATATGCCTGAGTCTCTTCTAATTCCTGGATCCAGCAGGGATTAAAATCTAATGGAGGACCCCAATTCTTGAATTAGCCAGGCAAGGGTCATAATGGCCCCTAAGTATGGGTCATTGGTATAAGAAAGGAAGTTGCTCTGTGCCAGACGGCAAATGGATGGCCCATCCTTCACCTAGCTGGCAGTGAGAATAACTACAGACGGAGTGTGGGAGAAATCTGAGCAAGAAGTGGACAGAAACTTGAGAGTGAGAGCCTTGAAGAGAAGTAACACCTTCTGGGGTGTTAATGCTGTGAGCCCCTCCATCATAGGCTCAGGTTGTAGATATATGTCAATAAACCGTATATCATGAAGACACCACAGTCTCTGCTGTCCCTCATTCCAAGGAAACCAAACCCTGGGCAAGTGCCTGGAACCCCTGGAATCTCCTTTCTGCTTAGAGAATGGGGAGGCACGGAACAATGTTGAAAAGCAGGGCATAAATTCCTAAATTAAATAAACTATGGTAACATGGTAACTATTGGATTGGATTGGGTGGTAACAAGAGACCCAAAGTTTTCTGACAAATTTAAAATTAACAGGTAGCCAGATATGACCCACCCTGAAAGTTCTCAAAGTAAAAACAAACAAACAAACAAAAACTTTAGCAGGGGGAAACCCTAAGGAGGATGGAAACCCCAAACAGCCAACAGAGCACTGAGTGGCCACAGAATACCACCCGACTGTAGAGGGGCATTCAGAAAACTGGGTGGAAGGGAGAAAATAGAATGGAGCATGGGCTTGCTAGCTGGCACTGTCAACAAGAGCACTGCCTATTGCAACATTTTGCTGAAGATCCTGTTTGATGATACCATAAAGAAAAGTAAGACTTGTTTTTCTCAAAATTGGCCCACTGGTCTTAAGATCAAGAGACTGTTTGCTTTGCAACCTTTATTCCAAATTTTCAAACAAAAAACCCACACTTGTTGTGGGTGGGAAACAACTGATATATGGGATTAGACTGTTGTAACTCCCCCACCCCACCCCAAAAAATGGATTCATGCTCCACTACCATGGTCCACTGCCATTAACACTGTACAATAAAATATCTATCAGGATATCACACATACAAACACACCATCCGCGACATTCAATCTGCCCTGCAGAGGGCAACCTTGTGCCCCATAATAATTGCTCGTACCTTTACTGTTGCAAAACATTTGGTGTGATTCAAGTCTGTGATCCCATTTCCCCTGCCAACTTCTCACCATAACTACTAAAGAGCTGCCTACAATGTCCCCTGCTGCTCCTCCTCTTGGACATCACAAAAGGTCCAGAAGAAGGAAGGGGAAGCAAAACAAAAACAAAACAAAACAAAACAAAACGCATGATCTCCATTTGCAAAGTATTTGCCCAGTCTGAGGTCACTTAGTGCATCAAGACACCATGTGAGAGCAACAAAAGCCAACCGAGTGCCTTCCCACTCCCTGTAAAGTTGGGATGGGGGCAATTCAATCTTGTGTCTGAATGGGCAGAAGCAGAATCCTTCCAGCCTTCATTCTTTTTCTGGCACAAAGCACCTATTTCAAATCTTATTCTCCTTTAGACTAGGAGAAGAGCCAAAGCTCAGTAGTAGAGAAAGGCCCAGATTCAGTCCCTGGCATCTCCAAGCAGGGCCGGGAAAGATTTTGCCCACTACTGGCATATGGTCCCAGTGGCGTAGCGTGGGGGGTGCAGGGGGGGCCGGCCGCACCAGGCGCAACATCTGGGGGTTAGGGTTAGGGGGCGCAAATCCACGGGTTAGGGGGCACAAATTACTTACCTTGCCCCGGGTGCTGACAAGCCACGCTACGCCACTGTATGGTCCTCAAAAATTTGCCCAGAAGAGAATGTGACCTTCAGTCTAAGATGTGTCCCTCACCCCTGTTCTGATAGAGAGGTGTATATCCATCCTTCACCCCAGAAATATTTGTAGGTCCAACACCATATGGGTTGTTGGTATTTATTTCTATTTTATTTTTGTAAAAAGCAGCTGTAGAGTGAGAGGACTCAGACTGCCCTTGCTGGTGTTGAGGGGAAAGGCAATGTAACCCTTTGTGATGTGTGTGCAACTCAGAATCTACCGGTATGTGGGTCTCTGGACTGGGGTTCTGCCCCTGTCGCTGCAAGACGACACTGCAAGAGGGAAGAAGGAAGGAATTTGGCAAGGCGTATCATTCATCAAGTATCTATTTTCTGAATTTGTCATGTTGCCAAAGTGAGTAAAAGGAAACTCAGTTTAGGAAATTGCAACAGAGAAAACAACAACAGATGACACAACCGCTGGCAACAAACAACAGGAAACAAACAGCCACGAACTGAGAGATTCCTGGCCAATTAGATGAAGGTGGCCAAGGCTGCAATCCCATCACACACTTACCTGGGAGTAAGTCACATCATTAGGGCTTACTTCTGTGTCAACATGCATAGGGGGGCAAACCTGATAAATAAGAGCTGCCACAAACAGCAAAAAACAGAGCACTGTATCCAACTATGTTTTATTCGGAGTATAGCCATTGAAATTAGTGGATTTAGGTTAGTCATATTCTTTAATCTAATTGGGACTATTCTGAAAATAGCTAATGTTAGATATAATCCAAAAATAAATAAACAAGAAGCATTAAGAATTAAAATGCATAAATACACTTATTCTTTTTCTAACAGCAAAGCACTGGTTGAGGGAAGTGATGAGGTGCACAAGGAGGCATAATAATTCCAGAGAGAAAATCTTAAAACAGGCAGGAGCAGATGCAGAAGACTCATAAATTTCGAAGGGGACCAGTGGAAAAGGTGGAAGCAGGAGAACGGGTGAGGATTGAGAGAGTGAAGTAGCATCTGACAGGAAAGGTGTGAAGAGCAAGAGACAGGGCATTAGGAATTGATGCACCAGTCTTTAGGAAAAGAGATATACAGTGGTGCCCCGCAAGACGAATGCCTTACAAGACGAAAAACTCGCTAGACGAAAGGGTTTTCCGTTTTTTGAGGTGCTTCACAAGACGAATTTCCCTATGGGCTTGCTTCGCAAGACAAAAACGTCTTGCAAGTTTGTTTCCTTTTTTGTAAAACCATTAAAACCCAAGGTGCATTGCTTGAAGAGGTGCAGTTGCGACTTGACTTCGAGGAGCAACTCATAGCACGCGGTGTGGTAGCCTTTTTTGATGGCGATTTTTGAAGCTTTTCCAAAACTTCTTTTGCAGCCATTTGGTAAGTTAAACTTTTAAAACTTTTTTGGGGGGTTTGGATTTTGGGTTGGGGTGTTTGGAATTCAAGGACTTGGTTTTGGGGAGGGGTTTGCAAGAATCTGGAAGCTTGTGTGGTTTTTTCTGCATTTTTATGATTTTTTGTGACCATTGGGTCATGTTTTTTTTAAAAAAAAAAATTCTGGGTTTGAATTTCTGTGTGGTGGGTGGGTGGCTGGGGGAACAGTTGAGGTTTTTGAAGACTTTGGTGATTTTTGAAGCTTTTCCAAAACTTCTTTTGCAGCCATTTGGTAAGTTAAACTTTTAAAACTTTTTTTGGGGGGGTTGGATTTTGGGTTGGGTGTTTGGAATTCAAGGACTTGGTTCTGGGTTTGAATTTCTGTGTGGTGGGTGGCTGGGTTCTTTTGGATTTTTTGGATGTGAAGCACTGATTCTTTTTTTCCCCTGAGTTTGCGAAGCTAGGAGCTGTGCTGCCATGGGACCCAAGAAGACTGCTGCTGCAGAGGCTGGCGAGAGGAAGAAGGAGAAGGTGACGCTGGAAATGAAGAAGGAGATCATCCGGAAGCACGACGGTGGAATGCGTGTGACAGACCTCGCCAGGGAGTACGGGAGGAATCCATCGACCATCGGGACCATCCTGAAGATGAGGGAGAAGATCCTTGCGACTGATGCAGCCAAGGGAGTCACCAGGATCGTAAAGAACCGCCCAGCTGTTCTGGAGGAGGTCGAGAAGTTGCTGCTCATCTGGTTAGAAGAGAAGCAGCATGCAGGGGACACAGTGACTGAGGCCGTCATTTGTGAGAAGGCCAAGGCCTTGCACGCAGACCTCGTCCGGGAACAGCCAGGAATCTCAGGCGAGCCAGAAGTCTTCAAGGCAAGCAGAGGTTGGTTTGACCGGTTCAAGGCAAGATCTGGAATCCACAGCATGGTCAGGTATGGAGAGGCTGCCAGTTCTGATGTTCCTGCAGCTGAAGACTTTGCAGCAGAGTTCCTAGAGGCTGTGAAGATGGAGGGCTACGTTCCACAGCAGGTCTTCAACTGCGACGAGACCGGGCTGTTTTGGAAGAGGATGCCCAAAAGGACTTTCATCACACAGGAGGAGGCCAAGTTGCCTGGCCACAAGCCCATGAAGGACCGTCTGACCCTGCTCTTCTGTGCCAACGCAAGTGGTGACCTGCAGATCAAGCCCCTGCTGGTGTACCACTCGGAGAACCCACGGGCCTTCAAGAAACACAAGGTCAACAAGGAGCGGCTGAGTGTCATGTGGCGATCCAACAGTAAGGCTTGGGTCACACGTGTGCTGTTTGTGGACTGGGTCAAACTTGCTTTTGGCCCTGCTGTCAAACAGTACCTGCTGGACAACGACCTGCCGCTGAAGGCTTTGCTTCTGATGGACAATGCTCCTGCTCATCCTAAAGGCCTTGAGGAGGACTTGTTGGAGGAGTTCAGCTTCATCAGTATCATGTTCCTGCCGCCTAACACCACGCCACTGCTCCAGCCGATGGATCAGCAGGTCATTGCCAATTTCAAAAAACTCTACACCAAGGAGCTTTTCAGGCGATGCTTCGAGGTGACTGATTGCACCACCATCACCCCACAGGAATTCTGGAAGGACCACTTCGACATCGTCACCTGCTTGAAGATGATCACCACGGCCTGGAAGGGATCAGCCAGAGAAATTTGAATTGCACTTGGCGCAGCCTGTGGCCGGACTGTGTGGCACCAAGTGACTCTGATGCACCAGAGTCAACAGTGGTGCAGGACATTGTTGCCTTGGGGAGGACCATGGTCCTGGAGGTCACAGAGGAGGACATCAGCGAGCTGGTGGAGGAGCACGACCACGAGCTGACCACCCAGGAGCTGGTCGAACTGCAGGCAGAGGCTGCACAGGAGCAGGCCTCACTGGAAGAGGAGGAAGCAACTGAGGAACAGCTGTCCTCCAAAGAACTGAGGGACATTTGCATGAAGTGGAAGGATGTGCAGGCTTTTGCACAGCGGCACCACCCTGACAAGCACATGGCACATGACCTTGTGAACACTTTTGATTCGAGGGTCATGTCGCCTTTCAGGGAGGTGCTGAAAAGGCAGATGAAGAAGCAGACCATGGACAGGTTCTTCAGCAAGAAGCAAAGAGTGGAAGAGGAACCTTCTTCGAGTGGTCCCCCAGAGTCTTAGAAAATGTACTGTGTACTTTGTTGATTTTTAAATGTTTTTCTGTCATGTTTAGAAACTTAATTTATTGTTCCTTCAATTTTTGAAATGCTCTTTACAGTATGTGTGACTTTAAAGAGCACTTAATAAACTCTTGTTGTACCAAATTTGGCTTTGTTTGGACTTTTTTTGACCATAGGAACGCATTAATTGAATTTCAATGCATTCCTATGGGATTTCGTGCTTTGCAAGACGAAAAATTCACTAGACGAAAAAACTCACGGAACGAATTAATTTCGTCTTGCGAGGCACCACTGTATCACAGTATGTTTCCAATAGCTATGCAAGTACAACATCTGCATATCCCAGAACAATAGAGGACTATGGACTCAGATACATTAGTTTTTTTAACACTGTGACACCAAATAGTGCTGTAAAGTTCAATCCTTCAGCAACGTAATTTCCCATTATGAGCTTTATAATACATTTACCTGAAACATTTTTTGGGTGTGTCTAGATCCAGCCTATCACACCACTTCAGATATTACTAATAGTAATAAAAGAAGAAGAAATGTTCTCCATAGAGCAGTTCCACATCTTACTGAAATGCTGCGTTAGTTTAGTAGCATAGGGAAGAGCCCCAGAACCTGAAGGATTCCAATTTTATTATTCTCATGATGACCCTTCTGCTGTTTCATTTATGGATTCGACCCAGCCTCTTTTTGTCTGTACTGAGAGTTGTAAATCTCAAAGAAGTGAAGGAGGGACAGCCACCTTGCTGCTACGATTGCATCCCATGCCCAGAGGGGAAGATTGCAAACCAGGATGGTAAGAGATATAAATAGACTCATTGGATCCAGACTCAGTATTTATGAATGAACAGTGATGTAAGGACAGCTGGGTTTCAATTTCAGAAGATATGATAATCGTGTGTGTGTGTGTGTGTGTGTGTGTGTGTGTGTGTGTGTGTGTCTACCTCTTTTTGATCATTGCCCTTGGGATATTCTAAATATGTTAATCAAAAGAAAATGACAATGCATTGAGAGTAGTCAGATGGTATGTGGTTCAGCTCATATCTAGAGGGGGACTTCTCACTCTTTCTGACTTCCACAGGCTCCACCCAGGCTGTAGTGAATATACATTCAGATAGCATGAATATGAATGGTCTTGGTTGTGGCATTGCCCCACCCTCCCCCTTGATACGCTTTCCTTGCAACACCACATGGCTCCAAACCAATTAAACAAGACTATACCACAGGCACAGTACCTAGCCATTTCCTGTATTTTCCAGATATGAATGAGTGTAATAAGTGCTCAGACAAAGACTATCCAGGCAAGAATCTGGATACATGCATTCCCAAGGATATAAGCTTCTTGACTTATGAAGAACCTTTGGGCATCAGTTTAGTCTGCTTTTCACTTTCATTTTCTCTGATCACAACTCTGGTGCTGGGTACATTTATGAAGCACCATGACACTCCCATATTCATTGCAAACAACAGGAACCTCACCTACACTCTCCTCATTTCTCTCCTGCTCTGCTTCCTTTGTGCATTGCTCTTCTTTGGCAAACCTTCGAAGGTGACATGTTTCCTTCGACAAACAACCTTTGGTATCATCTTCTGAATTGCTGTTTCTTGTGTACTGGCAAAAACTTTCATTGTGCTTTTGGCCTTCGTGGCCACAAGACCAGAATCCAGGATGAAGAAATGGATGGCGGAAAGGCTAAGCTTGTCCCTTCTTCCTTTCCTGCTCCATTGTTCAAGCAGGCATCCATACTGTGTGGCTGGCAACCTCTCCCCCATACCCAGATGTTGTCATGTACTCAATGATTAATAATAATAATAATAATAATAATAATAATAATAATAACAACAATTTATTTATACCCCGCCCATCTGGCTGAGTTTCCCCAGCCACTCTGGGTGGCTTCCAATCAAGTGTTAAAAACCATACAGCGTTACATATTAAAAACTTCCCTGAACAGGGCTGCCTTAAGATGTCTTCTGAATGTCAGGTAGTTGTTTATCTCTTTGACATCTGATGGGAGGGCATTCCACAGGGCGGGCGCCACTATCGAGAAGGCCCTCTGTCTGGTTCCCTGTAGCCTCACTTCTTGCAATGAGGGAAACACCAGAAGGCCCTCGGTGCTGGATCTCAGTGTCCGGGCTGAACGATAGGGGTGGAGACGCTCCTTCAGGTATACAGGACCGAGGCCGTTTAGGGCTTTAAAGGTCAGCACCAACACTTTGAATCGTGCTTGGAAACGTACTGGGAGCCAATGTGGTCCCAGTGGCCACTCCCAGTCACCAGTCTAGCTGCCGCAGACTGGTGGCATTTCTTCAATTTCTTCAATGACTGAAGAAATTTCTTCAATGACTGAAGAAATTTCTTCAATGACTGAAGAAATTATACTAGAATGTAATGAGGGGTATTTGACAATGCTATACTGTGTCCTCATCTACATGAGCTGCCTGGCAATTTCACTGTGGCTTTCTTTCCCAGGAAGTTACCAGGCAGTTTCAATGAAGCCAAGTTTATCACGTTCAGCATGTTGGTCTTTTGCAGTGTTTGGCTGTCCTTTATTCCCTCCTACCTGAGCACCAAGGGGAAATACATGGTAGCTGTGGAGAACTTCTCTATCTTAGCCTTCAGTGTTGGGTTGCTGGTTTCATATTTCCCCCAAAATGTTATATAACTCTGCTGAAGCCAGAGCTGAACAGCAGGGAACAGCTAATAAGGAAGAAACACTAAAGAAATAGAAAACCTGTCCTTTGCTATGATTTGTAAATCAGAAGGGGTGGTTTTCTGTGTTTATAATAGAATATTTGCACACATGTCTTCAGCAGTTCCCTTGTATAAAGGCTTCTAGTATCAATACTCCCTAACTGAAAATCAACTGGAAATATGAACTCAGATCTGCTCTTAGGGAAATAATCATGCATTTACACACACATTATTCTTTTGTAGTATGTGCTGATAAGGAGACTCTGAGCAGCTCTTGTCAAAATTTCCTTATAAGGAAATTTGAATCTGGTCTTAATCCTAAAGGATAAAACCTGTCTCCCAGTTTTTGAAATAATGGAATCTGTAAAAGTGTACAATGAATGAACTTCATCTATTTCAAGACATTTGTGTTTTATCCTGGCAAGACGGAAATACTGTTTGTGGGGGCAAGTGTGGGGGATTCCCTGGTCCTGAATGGGGTAACTGTGTCCCTAAAGGACCAGGTGTTCAGCCTTGGGGTCATTTTGAACTCACAGCTGTCCATTCAGGGCAGCTGTCCACCAGCTCCATCTGGTACAGCTGAGACCCTACCTGCCTGTGCACTGTTTGCCAAAGTGGTACATGCTCTGGTTATCTCCAGCTTGGACTACTGCCCTTTTCTAACCATTTGCTCCCCACACAAGAAACAGTGATTGACCAGCAATCCAGCTAACAAAGGACATTATCACCAGGCCCTTGTCTACTCCTGGATCTGATCCGAACAGGAAGAGAGCATCAGGGGGGTGGAACTATTCTATATCAAGGTGAAGGCAGCCACAATCACCACTGACACTGGCTGTAACTTAGAGAACTACTGCATGAGCTTGCTGTTCCCTTCTCCCTCCCATTCCTTTTTCCTTGTGTATCATTTCTTTTTAGATTGTGAACCCGGGGACAGGGAGAATCTCATAACTAATTTTTGTAAGCCATTTTTGGCTAAAGGGTGGACTACAAATGTCAATAAATAAAGTAAACAAACTGTCACAACAACAGCAACAACAATTTATTATTTATACCCCGCCCATCTGGCTGGGTTTCCCCAGTCACTCTGGGTGGCTCCCAACAGAATATTAATAATAATAATAAGCGATAAAACATTAAAAACTTCCCTAAACAGAGCTGCCTTCAGATGTCTTGTAAAAGTCAGATATTTGTTTATTTCCTCGACATCTGATGGGAGGGCATTCCACAGGTGAGTGCCACTACCGAGAAGGCCCTCTGCCTTGAGAGTTTTTTGTGACCTCATTTTTGTGTTCGGTCATTTGCGGGGGCGGGGGGCATGATTCATGGTTAGAATGTCATGACATCACTTTTGTCCTGATTTTGTAAAGCTCAGGACATGAGAAACAGCAATAGATGTTTCCCTCAATGAATCACCCCTGAACTGTTTACTGGAGAAGACAGTCATGAAAACTTCTTTCTTAATGTATTTCCACACCCAGAGCTTACAAGTTCATCTTTCCACATAGACCCTTTGCCAGTTGAACAGGCATAAATATTCAAAGGGCTGAATCACACAAAGGAGAGCTGAATAACCTGGCTGGAATTATTATTTTTTCCTTCTGGTAGAAATGAAGCTATTAAAAGATAATCCTGTGTGTGTTAAATTGTGTGCGTTTGTGCTTCCAATTCCCCTGTCTCTTGTGATGGCTTGGCTGCCCCTGTTGCTGGGGGATACACAGAATTATAGATTTGGGAGGCATCTCAGAGGTCCTCTAGTCCAGCCGTCTTCTGGTGCAATAAATCTGCTGCTGCAACACCATCCCTGATAGGTGGCCATCCAGCCTCTCTTTAGAAACCTGTAATGGAGAAGGTTTCACCACTTGCACACTGCTTTCTACTGCTTTGGGTCTTCCACAGAAACATGAAAAAGTGTGAGTGAATAATACTTACCCACAGTTTTCTTGGACTGCTGTGGGTGGCAGAAAGGCAGAAAGGAACGAGGAGGCTCTTCCTACTTCCTTTTTTATTTTTATTTTTGCAAAAAACAAAAGTGGGGGGGGGTTGTCAGGAGGATCCCTGCCTCTCTAGTTTTCAGTTCAGCTTGCAATCCTCATCAAGTGCATCCAGATGCTGTAATTTACAAAGAGATTGGCGTGGTCAACTGAAGCATGCAGAGAGATGAGCCAGGCCAGCAACGCTCTAGCATAAATAAGTGCAGAGGTCAGATCAAAAATGTCCATGTAATTGTGGCATTGTGTTTTATGAGGAAGGAAACTCCATGAACTGATGTTCACACAAAGGTCCACTCTTATTTTTATTTGCTTAAACGGAAAGTACATTACAGTGGTACCTCAGGTTACATACTCCGCTAACACAGAAATAATGCTTCAGGTTAAGAACTTTGCTTCAGGTTGAGAACAAAAATCGTGCTCTGGTGGCGCGGCAGCAGCAGGATGCCCCATTAGTTAAAGTGGTGCTTCAGGTTAAGTACGGACCTCCGGAACTAATTAAGTACTTAACCCGAGGTACCACCGTATAACTCTAGATAGATATAGAGGTATAATGTAACAGTTCTATTCCTGATAATCTACACTTCCAGACAGGTGTATGGTGTACACCACCATACATTTAAAGCATATGATTTCCCCCAAAGCATTCTGAGAATTGCAGTTTACCCCTCACAGAGATATAATTCCCAGAAGCCTTAACAAACTACAGTTCCCATGATTCTGGGGAGGAGGGGAAATGACATATTTTAAGGGTATGGTGTCAATGAAAAATCAAGACACATTGGAACCCTTCCATTGTTTACTTTGGGTTGTAGGCAGTGCTATTTTTCTGGAAAAAGTAGTGCCAGAGCTCACCAGAACTTCTCCCTTGTTCTCTTTGAATGGCAATGGCACCCACCTGAGAGGTGCTGGAACTGAGCTCCAACTGAAAAAAAAGCCCTGGTTGAAGGCAACTCAAATTAGATGTATCAAAACCAGTGAGCACTAGTTAGTCATGAGTAAATGAAGTCACTTGATTTCAGACGATCTACTTCAACTTTGTTCTTTTCTGTTTTTGTTTTTTTAACACTGTGAGGTCAAACGTTCCCCATGCAGCTTTCCAGACTACTTTTTTGGAGTGTGATACCAATACAATCTTTTAAACAACAACTACCCCTGTTAAACTGGAGTAATTTTGAAATCCATCATAACTCTTGTCTGCAGTCTGGACTTCAAGACAATTGATACTACTTCTTTGTTGAAATATATATTTTATTGGTTTTTCCACAGAAGAACAAAAAAACAAAACTTGGGGTTCAATTTGTGGCAATTTGTCGATAACATTTGGTATAGTTAAAGTACATATTATGGTAATTCATTGCTGAATTAGGCCGCTCCATAACTAAACACGTGTCACAGGTTATTTATACCTTTAAAATATGTGAATGTTTGAAGATATATGCATTCTCCTCCCCCCCCCAACATGCCAGGCTTTTTACAAAGATTCAATAAAAAGAACAGCAAAACAAAATCAGGATGGGGTAAAAACCTGTAGTTAAAAACAAAGCATACAGTGGTACCTCGGTTTACGAAGTTAATCCATTCCGGAAGTCCGTTCCTAAACCGAAACTGTTCTTAAACTGAGGCGTGCTTTCCCTAATGAGGCCTCCTGAAGCCGGTGCCCCTCTGCCATTCAGATTCCATTCTTAGACTGAGGTAAAGTTCACAAACTGGGACACTATTTCCAGTTTTGTGGAGTTCATAAACCAAATTGTTTGTAAACAGGGCTGTTCTTAAACTGAGGTAAAGGTAAAGGGACCCCTGACCATTAGGTCCAGTCATGGCTGACTCTGGGGTTGCGGCGCTCATCTCGCTTTATTGGCCGAGGGATCCGGCATACAGCTTCCGGGTTATGTGGCCAGCATGATTAAGCCACTTCTGGCGAACCAGAGCAGCACACGGAAACACCGTTTACCTTCCCACCGGAGCAGTACCTATTTATTTACGTGCACTTTGATGTGCTTTCGAACTGCTAGGTTGGCAGGAGCAGGTACCGAGCAATGGGAGCTCACCCCGTCGTGGGGATTCGAGCCACCGACCTTCTGATTGGCAAGTCCTAGGCTCTGTGGTTTAACCCACAGCGCCACCCACGTCCCTGAGATACCACTGTATTAATTAATTAATTACAGGTACCACTGTATTAATTACTGGAGTCAACACACAGGATTAATTTTTCAGAATATTTGGGAGGGCATAAGACTATTTGGGCAATGCCGTGTTTATCATCTGCAAGTACATTAACAAACAATCAGTGACAGGGTTGGCCTTACCATTGGGCAAGGTGAGGTGGTTGCCTCAGGCTGCAGGTGATGTTCCCCCAGAACCCTTGGATATTCTCTTCTGTTGGAGAGCAGAGCTTTGGGAGGAATTCTGTGTTGTGCTATGTCTATCGTCCCATCAGAGCAAGGATTTCATATTGACAAATGGAACAATTCCATATCCCCCTCTCCCCACCCTTTGAAGTTCTGGGCATTCCCCCACCCTGCCAGAGCCAATTTTGGAGGTAGCAGGGGGGCGGGAGGAGGAAGCCCCATTGTGCAGACTTCCACTGATGGGATTTATTAGTCACATCTCACCCTGTGTGTGCCTGCACCCTTACTAGCCTGCAGCTTTCAAGTGTAGTGGATGCTGTCCCATTGCCGGTGCTGAAATGAGATTCAACTTCCAATCTAGTCAGCTGTGTGTGGAATGAAGAAGGACACCATCTTGTCCATCTATTGCAGCAAAATGTCATATCATATTTATGGGTTGTATTCAGTGCTAGTCCTACTCAAAGGAGGCCCACTAAAATTAATGGGCCTAAGTTACTCATGTTCACTCATTTCAATGGTTCTACTCTGATGAGGATTAGTACTGAACACAGCACATTGTTCTTACATGTATATCCCACTTTTCCTCCAATAAGCTCCAGGTGACATACATGGTTTCCCCCCCTCCCACTCTCAATTTTATCATCACAACAACCTTGTAAGGTGGGATAGGCTAAGAGACAATGATTAGTCCAAGAACACCCAATAGGCTGGGTGCGGATTTAAATCCTGGTCCAATACTCTTATACATACAGGTAAAAAGGTTTTTTGTTTTTGTTCTGTTGTTGTTGTTTTTAAGGGCAAAGGATCCCTGGATGGTTAAGTCCCGTCAAAGGTGACTATGGGGTTGTGGTGCTCATCTCGCTTTCAGGCCAAGGGAGCTGGCATTTGTCCACAGACAGCTTTCCAGGCCAAGTGGCCAGCATGACTAAACCGCTTCTGCCACAATGGAACACTGTGATGGAAACCATAGCACACAGAGTGCTGCAGCAATACCTATTTATCTACTTGCACTGGTGTGCTTTCGAACTGCTAGGTTGGCAGGAGCTGGGTCAGAGCAACAGGAACTCACTCCATCATGGGGATTCGAACCACCAACCTTCTGATCGGCAAGCCCAAGAGGCTCAGTGGTTTAGACCACAGCGCCACCCGCATCCCAACACACTGGTCAGCAATAGGCTTGATCAGTAACACAGATGAGAACACCATCATCAGCTACCTACCGGTACCTCTCCCACCATTCTAACAGTGGACTTTGAGGTCCACCCATGAACCACCCCTATTGAATGTTAGAACATGTTAAGGTATAGATGAAATGACACTGTGTGGGCACTTTCCCATGAAGACTGGAAGGAATACACAAACTCCTAGCTGCAGGGAGTGAAAACCAGACTGAACATTGTAGAGATGTCTTTGAAGACAGAGAGAGTTGACCTTATGGTGCATGCAGAAACCACTGTGATGAGTGGGAAGGAAGGATTCTGGCAGAAAGGCTACATAGCAGTCATGAGAAACAGGGAAATGGATATACAATAGAGTTAGAAACAGGGAAATGAAGACATTTGGAAGGAAGGAGGCAGGTGAGAAGCATCAAGCAGCATTTACCCAACAGGTTTCGTAACATTCCCAGCTGACAAACTCCCATATCTGGCAGCATTCCCAGTGTGAATACGCCCTCCTGGGGTGCCATATATAAGCACCCAAAGCTTGCACCACATGAATAGTAAAGTGTGTCTCAGATGCTCCTTCTTGAAATAGTGCATTATTCTACCTCTGCTTACCTACAATCAATTTAAAAAGGCAGAAGCAGAAGCAGAAGCAGAAGCAGAAGCAGAAGCAGAAGCAGAAGCAGAAGAAGAAGAAGAAGAAGAAGAAGAAGAAGAAGAAGAAGAAAGCTGTAGCAATATGGGGCATCAAGGACAAGTGCCAGGAGGGAAAAGAAGGTTAATGGGATTGACGGTACTGATGCTTCTGCAGGTGTTGATGGGTAAGTGGAACATTTTTCTGCATGAGTTAATATTCCACACCACCAGTAGGGGGCACACTGGACCCCCCCACCCCACATCACCACACAGTAATCTGGGGAAGATGATCAGCACCTACCACCAATGCCTGTCCTGGGGACCGACTTAAAAACTGTGTGATGGGTGGTGAATTGCATTGTGAAAGACTGTAAGAATGAGCCTCACTTGGCTTGTTGGCCCTTTGTATTCCACCCTGAAGAATGAGAGGACTTCCCCACATTGGATCAGCCTGGTCATTGGACAATAGGATATGCATTCCTAAATTTCTTTTAAACTCAATCAATTGAAATTAAGATATGCTTTGTTTGAGCTAAGTTTTCCAGAACAAAGCAAACCATGTCAAGTTTGCAAGGCCTAGGCCATCATTTATAAAGTCATAAATGGTTTAGGACCAGATTATCCAAAAGACTGTCTCTTCCTGTATGAGCCTGCCCAAGGGTTACAATTATCATCAAAGTTCATTTTTTCTATCTCACCACCTAAAGAGACTTGGCTAATGGGAACTTGAGACAGTCTTCTCTTTGGAAGGATCCTGGTTACGACATTCACTCCCAAGAAAAGTTAGATTAGTCCCACCCAGATGACTTTTAGGTGGGCAGAAAAAAGTGCCTTACTTTATCTGAATTTTAGTGGGGTTTAATTACAAAATTGAAGTTTTTATTTCTATATGTCTTTGCTTTTAAGCTTTACTTATAACGTTTTAGTTTGTTTAATGATTTTATTGGCTTAGGGTATTGTAAGCTGTTAGTGGCGGTATCTAGGGGTGTAAATGTTTACAATACATCTTGAAGTCAAGTTATCATTTGCCAAACCAGAGCTGCCAGTTGGTGCTGATCGATGTGTGGCAAGCAGACTTGGCAAGACCTTAACTGCTTTAGTGAAAATTAGTCATCTTGAATCTGAGTTTCTAGAGGGCCCAGTTCCAAGGTCTTACAAGTAGGCTATATTTTCAACCAAAATAGGAGATGATTACGTTAGAATTTTCAAAAAAAAAAAAAGATAGAACTAATGACAAGTGTAATCAACTGCTCATTCTTAAAGCAATTTATTTTGAAGTATTTTTTAAAAAACGAAATGAATTGAAGGGGTTCTAGCAACAAGGTAAAATGTAAGATGGGAATTGATAATAGATAAACTAATAGGACATGAATTTGCTGAACCAATTTTTAAAAGGGGATACAAAAAAGGGAGACGTGAGGAAGTCAGGAAAGTAAGTTAACTAAAGATGAGAAATAAAGAAAGAGGGAGTTTTTGTTTTCTTTTATATGTGTTTTTCTTCTTCTTCTTTTTTTGTGTTTAATGTTTGTGTTTTTTGTATTTTGTAATTTTGTATTTTTCTGTTTGTGTATTTTTCTGAACTTTTCTATTGATAAAACCTAATAAAATATTATAAAAAAATAAAAAATGAAGTATTTTTTTAAAAATATACTTGTCAGTATATAGTCTGAAGGGCTGTAGCTCAGTGGCAGAGCATGTGTTTTGATTGCAAAATGCCCCAGGTTCTGACTTAGGATAAAGCAATTTCCTGTGTTGATATAAATTAATGTGATGATTAAATGCCTGTCTTGTCTTTTTTCACTTCATTCTCACCATGAACAGAGTAGAATGGACTTGAAACTCAGGAAGATGAGCCATGTTTTGAGTATTTGGCTGGTTCCTTAATTGCATTGGCAGAATCAAGGAAGGCACATCTTAATTGTAACAATTACAATGCCCAACGCAGGCTAGTTCTGAATCCAAAACAACATTTTTAGTCATGGGGGATGAATGTATAGCTCTCAGCCACAATATTTACATTTAATATAACCATCTGGCAAGTCATTTCAAGATAATGGGCAGTATCCAGCAACACAGATCTGCAAGTCCAAGGATTTCTGCCTTGATTTTGTTTTGACCCCTTTTTCTTTTCTTTTCAGATGCCAACCCGAGTTATGCAAGCAGAAGTGAGTACTGTTTCTATATGCTTTTATTGTGCTTGAAGCCGATGAGTTTTTAATTAGGAAAATTATTCAATTAAAATGTTTAGAGATAAGGAATCCCTGTGGAGAAGGGTGGTCTTGGTCACAGAGCCCTGTGGATCGTGGCTGCTATAACACTAACCAATTAGACTAGTACTAGTGGCTTGCCTCACAAGGACATGCACCCTAAAACTGCAATATCACCCTATAGATGAACATGAGACACAGGCTGCATACACGCCATACATTTAGAGCACATTCCCTACCCAAGAAACCTGAGAAGTGTAGTTAATTAAGGGTACTGGGAATTGCTGCTCTTACAAGGACGGATACTTTAAATGTATGATGTGCACATAGCCTGATTCTCTGAGGGCCATTCTTTATGGTGCCAGAATGTGACTGTCAAGTGGGTGATATTGGCAAGTTTGGGGGAATCCCATGGTTTGCAGAAGTAATATATATATATATATGGGAGGAGGAACTGAAGGGCTGGAAAAAATATTATAATAAGGACTGGACATGCTCAATGGCTACAGAATGGTATGTCCACTGTGTGGGGATGGGTGGAAAATTTAGGGAAAAGAAGATGGAATGGAGTAGCCTGAAAAGGGGCATGGCAGACTGGCTGGTTCCCTGAGCTACACCACAACCTACAGTGGCCAAGTAGATGCATTCAGGACTATAGAAGCATCCTGTGTTGCCTTGTCCCCTAGCAACTGGTGCACAGTTATACTAGTAACTGGTGTGCCATATATACTGGTCTGCTGCATTAGAACACAGAAGTTCTGTTTAACAATTATGCTTAATAGCCATTGAGAGACCTGTCCTAATAATGATATCTTCCTCAGTATGTGGAAAACAGGGAATCCTAAACCGGATCATAGGGGGGAAAGACTCGCAGGATGGAGAATGGCCTTGGCAGGTCAGCATAAGGTTGGATGGAGCGTACCACTGCGGAGGGTCCCTCATCACTGATCAGTGGGTCATCACAGCCTCACATTGTTTTAAACTGTAAGTATGCCTTTCCAATCCCATCCATCCCTCAAGTATCACTGAAATTAGATTTCACACACATTTTACAGTCGGCTTTCAATGCTGAATGTTGAAATATTCATTTTTAAGGGCCTCTCTTCATGCTCACAGATTTCTCAGGACAATAATGTTTATCATAACTGGCCTAATTCAGTTGGTTGGGGGTTTTTTGTCTACATTGGCTTCAATGCGTCGATTTCAGCAAAAGCTGTGTGAAAATAGACGCAGAACAGCAAGCAGGAAGCCAAGAATGAACCTTCAGATCATGGCTTGTTTGGAACAAAATGAAGAACTTAAGCTACGTGCACTGGTCAGTCGCTTGTGCACAGCTGTAGACGGCACTGGTGGACAGCACTGAGTTAAAAAATGCCCACTGATTCCAGTACTATCTATAAATTACTAACTTGGGTTGGACCAGCCCAGTGCTTTACAGCAGGGATGGTGAACCAGTCTGAGGGCCTCATACTCTCATGGACAATCTCCTGCGGTGGGACACATGTCAGCGGGGAGAGGAGCAGAGGCAAAAGTATGCAAGGCAAAGGCTGTGATTCTTACCATTATACACTAGGCTGCATTGCAGCCACACTGAAGATGGAGGCTTCTGTATGCATATAGAGGGACGCGGGTGGCGCTGTGGGTTAAACCACAGAGCCTAGGACTTGCCGATCAGAAGGTTGGCAGTTCAAATCCCCATGACGGGGTGAGCTCCCGTTGCTCGGTCCCTGCTCCTGCCAACCTAGCAGTTCGAAAGCACATCAAAGTGAAAGTAGATAAATAGGTACCGCTCTGGTGGGAAGGTAAACGGCATTTCCGTGTGCAGCTCTGGTTTGCCAGAAGCGGCTTAGTCATGCTTGCCACATGACCTAGAAGCTGTACACCAGCTCCCTCGGCCAATAAAGCGAGATGAGCGCCGCAACCCCAGAGTCGGCCACGGCTGGACCTAATAGTCAGGGGTCCCTTTACCTTATGAGAGCCAGTGTGGTGTAGTGGTTAAGAGCGGTAGTCACTTAATCTGGGAAACCGGGTTCGTGTCTCCGCTCCTCCACATACAGCTGCTGGGTGACCTTCGGCCAGTCACACTTCTGTGAAGTCTCTCAGCCCCACTCACCTCACAGAGTGTTTGTTGTGGGGAAGGAAGGGAAAGGAGAATGTTAGCCGCTTTGAGACTCCTGAAGGGGAGTGAAAGGCGGGATATCAAATCCAAACTCTTCTTCTTCTTCTTCTTATATGCATATAGACACATCTCCCTGTTGTCCATCCAGGCAAGTGGGAGTTTCATGATTCACATTCCAGCCATGCAAAATCACTGAAGGAAAGCCAGTGAAAGTAGCCCCACCCTCCACAAAGCCTGAGGTTTTACACCACCATTTTACACATTGGTGGTGTTTTTTTTCTCTCCAAATCTCTAAACCCAACAGTAATTGAAGGGCTATTGAAGGAGCTTGCAACTAAAAGAACCAAAGTGCTACATCCATCCACTGGAATCAGCCCATACTCCAAGATGTGTCTCGGACGCCCTTCACTGGGTGCCCCCACCCTCAGAACGTTGGAAGATGGTGATTGGAAAATGAGCCTTTTCATTGGTGGCTCCCTGGTTCTGGAATATACCTCTCTGGGCTGCTTGCCTGCCAACGAGCTTGAAAAGCTTTCAGCACCAGGCTAAAACTTTCTTATTTAACTGGTTTTTGAATAGATTTCAGCTGATTTTTAAATTATTTTAAATCATTATTTTAAAATAACAGCATTATTTTGAATATTTACTTAATAGTTTTATTTATCTAGAGATAATCCTGAAAGATCAGCTGAAAAAAAATCAAATTGAACTTTTTTTTAATTGGGGGTGCAAACTAAAAATGGGAAATAATGGGATTTGTTTCACACAACCCAACTCCTTAACCTGTTCCATCCACTTAACCCTAAGGATAAGAATTCACTGACATTCTCTCTGTCTCCTCAACCCCATTGTGTCTCTCTAGACTCAGCACCCCTTCCAACTTCACAGTAATGCTCGGAGCACTGAAACTCTCCAGTCCTGGTCCCCATTCCATCACCACCGCTGTGAAACGTATCATCCTCAATCCTACATATGAGGGGGATGTGAAATCCGGAGACATTGCTCTGCTGCAGCTGGACAAACCAGTGAATTTCTCTCAATGGATCGTCCCCATCTGTGTCCCTGATTCCGATGTCGTCTTCCCCCCAGGACACATGTGTTGGGTCACGGGTTGGGGAGATGTGCAAGGCAGAGGTAGGTTCAAAAGAGAGAGATAATAATAATAATAATAATAATAATAATAATAATAATAATAATAACAACAACAACAACAACAACAACAACAACAACAACAACAACAACAACAACACCCATCTAGCTAGGTTTCCCCAGCCACTCTGGGCGGCTTCCAACAAAACACTAAAATACAATAACCTATTAAACATTAAAAGCTTCCCTAAACAGGGCTGCCTTCAGATGTTTTCTAAAAGTTTGGTAGTTATTTTTCTCCTTGACATCTGGTGGGAGGGCGTTCCACAGGGTGGGTGCCACTACCGAGAAGGCCCTCTGCCTGGTTCCCTGTAACCTGGCTTCTCGCCAGAAGGCCCTCGGTGTCTGGGAAGAATGATGGAGGTGGAGACGCTCCTTCAGGTATACTGGACCGAGGCCGTTTAGCAGATCGACTCCCTCTGCTGAAACAAACTGGGGATAACTCCTATCAGCCACCCCAGCATG
This sequence comes from Podarcis liolepis, assembly GCF_965112155.1. Classification (NCBI taxonomy): domain Eukaryota; kingdom Metazoa; phylum Chordata; class Lepidosauria; order Squamata; family Lacertidae; genus Podarcis; species Podarcis liolepis. Next base: position 22,769,398 of record NC_139573.1, on the reverse strand, counting down.
GCCAATGGTGAGGAAATTATAGGAACAGTAGTCTAAAACATCTGGAAGGTACCAGGTTGGAGAAGGCTGCATTAGAGGGGAATTTATGCTACAGACTGTAAGTGGTTTAACAGCCATTCCCTCTTTCTTGGGAGTCCTGGGAATTGTAATTCTGGGTGTGGGAGGAGTTAAGAATCTTTAACAGAGAATCATCACCCCTCACCAAACTCCAATTCCCAAGATCCTTCTGGAAGAAGACCCGACAGTTCTAGTGTTATGAAACCAATATATACTTTATGGTAGGGAGTGAGAGACCTTAGCTCTGCACGCCTGAGTCTATAATGCTCCAGCTTCTCTCTCTCTCTCTCTCTCTCTCTCTCTCTCTCTCTCTCTCTCTCTCTCTGATTTCTCCAGTTAATCCCTAACAATAGCAGTTCACAGACACAAGGCAGCAGGTCTAGTCTGGAGTTTGTAATTTTTGGCTACTGTGTCTCTAACAGTTTTGTGACAGGCAGAAGTCCTGCAAGTGAAGAAATCCAGCTGTAGCAGCATCTGCAGGTCAGGAAATGCTCTACTTGCTGGATTTCTGTTTATTTATACAGCTCTTAAAGGCAAATTAAGTTGTGCCCAGTGGTAGAGGCAAGGAGAGAAGTTGTCAAGCTATTTAAAAAGTTTGGTTGGTAGCAACCATTTTTTCCTCCTGAATGCCTGGTTCCAAACTAGAGATAATTCCAGCTTAGTTCATAAGAGCATTCTATAATCAAAAAAATATTCTATATCACCTATAAAATATTTGTAATTTTTACCATTGCTAGGTAGCAATGTGATTTTATGCAGTATTTTATACTATTGGTTTTTGTATTGTACCTATTTATCTTATATGTGAATGGCCTATGGCCCAAGCATTAATAAACTACCACTACTACTGTTTTTTAATTATTGTTACTGTTACTACCACTATTGTATAATGGGAATAGCAACTTACAAAAGATGAATTGTAAGATAATATAGATACAAAATAGAAATCCATTAGGGGGAAAGCCAGGGGATGTAATCTCTACCCTAATGGTCTAGCTCCCAACAACAGAATATAAGTTCTCATTAAAAACAATGAACCAAATGGCACCTTAAACATGAACAATGCAATGAGTCTGTTCAGAAGAAAAAAATCATGTAGCTCTATGTGACTTATGCCCTGGCAAGTGTGTGAATAGGATTCCATCTTAGCACATCTATGGGGCCAGAAGCTTTCACATGCCTTCTTCATTAGATGCATGGTGTGGGACCCTCAAGGTGTGAATGGATAGGTGATAGATGATAGATAGATAGATAGATAGATAGATAGATAGATAGATAGATAGATAGATACAGACAGACAGACAGACAGATGATAGATAGATAGATAGATAGATAGATAGATAGATAGATAGATAGATAGATAGATGATAGATGATGATGATAGATAGATAGATAGATAGATAGATAGATAGATAGATAGATAGATAGATAGATAGATATAGATGATAGATAGATAGATAGATAGATAGATAGATAGATAGATAGATAGATGATAGATAGATAGATATAGATAGATAGATAGATAGATAGATAGATAGATAGATAGATAGATAGATGATAGATAGATAGATGATAGATAGATAGATGATAGATAGATAGAGATAGATGATAGATAATAGATAGATAGATGATAGATAGATAGATAGATAGATAGATAGATAGATAGATAGATAGATGATAGATAGATAGATAGATGATAGATAGATGATAGATAGATAGATAGATAGATAGATAGATAGATAGATAGATAGATAGATGATAGAAAGATGATAGAGTGTCAGAACGTCTTTAGAAAGCGAGGCCCGAAAGCTGAGCAATCTAAGAGACAGGTGTGCCACAATCGTATGCCAAGAAAAATGAAAATGAGATCCCATCAAAAGAGGGAAAAGAGTGGGTGTGACACGCTCCCAACTGGTGATGAATTGGCCAAGCAAGATGAATAATGTACATTAATGCCTAAACAGGGACAATTACCTTTTGTGGTGAGTGAGCCATTCCTAATCCCCAACTGAATCCAAAGTCTGTTAGTGTCAGGTCTGCAAATAAATTGCAGCTAACAAAGGAGTCTCTCTTTGAAATCTTTTGGGTGATGTGTGACAACTTGTAAGCCAATTATACAAACAGGGATATATGTCTAGAACCTGTCACTCACATAATTTTAACCATAATTCCATTTTGTACTTGAATTTGTTTGTTTTATGAAATCCTCTTAAAAAATGGATTTATAAAGTGTATCTTCTCTCAAAATACATATTCAAGTGGATATATATTTATATATATAGTCTTTTGAAACTTAAATCTGCAATCTGCATAGCTCTAAATTTCTGATAAATGCAGTGACCATTCTGTGACATGCAAAGACCTGGTCCATGCACAGGGATTTGCAAAGAATGCAGTCTGCAATCATTCCCAGTCTGTTCCAATAACTCCAGGGAGACAGAAATGAAATCCCTTTGGTTGCAGAGCATCACCATTTTAATGTTTCATTATACAATGGCACTGATTCTCTTATCTTGCTCCTGTTTCAGACAAACAGCGAACCTCTGATATACTCCAAAAGATAGAGGTCCCCATAATCAGCACAAACACATGCAATGCCCTCTATCACCAAGACTCCGGAGAGCTCAAACTCACAAAGGACATTAAAAATGACATGATATGTGCTGGCTTTGCTGCTGGACATCGGGATGCCTGCCAGGTGAGACCCAGATCAGTTTTAGTCCATTATTAGTACATCCAGATCTTTAGTCCATCTAGTTCAGTCTCACCTGCACTGAGAGGCAGCAGCTCGCCAGTGTTTCAGCTAAGACTCCCTCCCAGTCCTACCTGAATCTGCTAGACATTAAACTTGGGACCTTCCAAATGCAAAGCAGATGCTCTGCTACTGAGCTACTGCCCTTGCCATAGCTCTTGGGCATCAGCTCCCTTCCCTGTGCCCAGAGGTGGTGGAAGAGGGATGCAGTGGGGGTGGGCCGCCCCAGGTGTCACCACTGAGGGGGGTGACAAAATGCGTGGCGGCACTCACCGCAGAGCCTGCAGCGCACCCGAGCCACGCATCTCTCCTGTGAGTGACACAATGGCTTGGGTACCCACAGGCTCCGTGCTGCCCCACCCACTGCCTCCGCCTCAGCTGTAGAGTGGCTGAATGGGAGGAGGCAGGCAGACTCCTTGGAGGCACTGTGGAGTGTCCTGCCCTGGCTTGCCTGCCCCGTGGGCGGCTGGCCCTGGCCCTTGGCGCAGGGCACGTGCGCCGCCCCAGGTGCCAATTGGCTTGCTCTGCCCACTGCCTGTGCCTGCATTTCCCATAATCTATTTGGGTTTTCTCTGCACAGGGTGATTCAGGAGGACCACTAGCCTGCCGAATGGGGGACTCCTGGCTCCTCGCAGGCGTGGTGAGCTGGGGAGAAGGGTGTGCACAGAAGAATCGCCCTGGTGTTTATGCCCGTGTCACATCCTATCAGTCATGGATCCACAGCCTGATACCAGAGCTGACTTTCACCAGTGTGGAAACCAAGGGCCATGGGTCAACGGTGAACAACAGAAGCACCATCAATGGAGCATCAGCTGGAAGTCTTAGCTTCATCTCCATCATCATAGCCACTGTCGTTTTGCTACTATCTTCTGAGTAGACTCTCTGGAAAAGGAGGGCAGCCCCTTTTTCCTGGGGAGACCTTTGTGCTAATCCTGCAGGCTTAGTTTGGAAGAGGATGGAGATCATCAGAACTGCCAGTGAGGCCATCAAGGAGACTTCAAGCTCTGCTGCTGTGTGGTTTTAAGAAGGGACTGTCGGCTAAAGCAGTCCTTCTTGGCCTTTCTGATACAGAAATTTGTGGGCATTCAGAAATTAAGGGGATATCCCATCCCCATTACCATTTCTGAAATTTATTTCACGTTTTTCTTCATGGACTCAGTCCTCCACTCCAGAAACAAGTTTTGCTGCAAGGGATTGAAGCAGAAAGATTAACACCTGGATATTTTTTTCTCAGCCACTGAGCATGCCCAGCGATAGTACTCAGTTGGCATCCTCAGCCATATCCATGCTAAAACATGTTGTGGCCCTGTTGGTCCTCCTTCAACCCAGGCTCAGGCTTACAAAAAAAACTATCCGGTGGCTGGGAAGCTGCTGGCTTAAACTGCCTATGGAGTGGTGCTCCATTGGGACAATGTGGGTAGTTACAATTGTGGTCCACTCACCACAGTTCACACTACTCCTGCTGCCCTCCACTACTAAGCTTGTTGTAGGGTTAATGTCAGGGGCCCATCAGAAGGCATTTTGCCTGGAGACCCATCAAATCTGGAAGTGGCTCTGCTCTTGTGGCTATCAGAGGCCTCTCTCCTTAAAATGTGAGGATATGCAGGCAGGATTCCAGTTCCCAAGAACGGTTCTTTTGATCTTCTTCTGCTGAACTAGGTGGGCCATTGGCCTAAGATAGCTGACTCTTCTTATGTTCATATCCATGCTCAGATCTGTCTTAAGCTCCAGGAAAAGGTCATAGGGTTGCTGTCATTTAGCCGGTCAGTGCAAGAAGTGGCTTTATACCAAGTCAGGTCCATCTATCTCATTACTGGCTGGCTGGCAGCAGCTCTCCAGGGTTTCAGGTGGGAACATTCCCCATCCCTATCAATAAATTCCAGGTGTCCAACCAGGTAGCTTCTGCATGCATGTGTTGTATCTCACTGAGCAAAAGCCCCCTCCCTCAGGGTTCATCACCTCTAGCAGATAGCAAGCAGGCTGAAATCAGCAGGTGGGCCTTCCTCCTAGCATGGAGGAGATGCAATGGACAGAATATCACCTATTGTTGATTTCAAAGAATCATAGATTGTAGAGCTTGAAGTGACCCTAAGGGTCATCTAGTCCAAATCATGCAATGAAGGAATCTCAACTAGAGAATCCATTACAGATGGAGTCCAACCTCTCTTAAAAACCTCCAAAGAAGGAAAGTCCACCACCTTCGAGAGAGTCTGTTCCACTGTCAAACAGCTCTTACAGTCAGAAAGTTCTTCCAGATATTTAGTTGGAATCTCCTTTCTTGTAACCTGAAGCCATTGATCCATGCCCCACCAGATCAGGAGAAAACAAGCTTGCTCCGCCTTCTATGTGACAGCCCTTGAGATATTTAAAGAGGGCTATCATATCTTCTCTCAGTCTCCTGTTTTCCAAGCTAAACATACCCAACTCCCTCAACTGTTCCTCATAAGGCTTGGTTTCCAAATCCTTGATCATCTTGGTTGTCCTCCTCTGCACACATTCTAGCTTGTCAATAGCCTTCTTAAATTTTGGCTGTCAGAACTGGACACAGTATTCCAGTTGTGGTCTGATCTAGGCAGAACAGAGTGGTACGATTACCTCCCTTGATCTGGACACTACACTTCTGGACACTACACTTCATGTCAACCATGTGATGCAGCAGCAAAAAAAACAACCTAATGATTCATGTCAACCATGTGATTTCTGCCTGTCACACAGCTACTAAAGCAGGGATGGGCAACCTTTTGCTGTTGCAGGTTGCATTCCCTTGAGGTAATCTTTCAAAGCCTTCAGGCTCAGAGTCAAAGGGGTGCAGGGAGTCAGAGCCAAACGTAGATGGGACTACACACACTCTAGGCTTATCCACACTTAGCTTTTCCTCTGCTCTTTCCAGGCACAGTCTGCGATTTAAAACTGAGCACCATTTTTATGCTCCTGAGCTTTCCCTGTGAAAACCCATTCTTTAAAGCTCAATCAGAGCAAGCGTCAATCCACAGAAAACCCGAATTGATGTTTGCTCTCATTCAACTTTAAGGGGTGGGTTTTCATGGGGAAAGCTTGACAGGTAGGCAAGAGATGCTTGAACACAGTGTTGTATAGAGCAGACCTCTTCCTGGAAAGAGCAGGGAATATGGAGTGGAGGAAAGGTTGCCCCTTATCTCTCCTGTGGTTTTGATCCAATTTAGGGGGGCTTCACAGTTGCTGTAACTTTGAGAACCACAGAAAGTGGACAGATCTCTTAACAACATGTGCAGTTTGATCCTCGGTGTCTTAAAAGATGGGGGTGGATAGTCTAAAGCCCAGACTAGCCCCCTCTGGGAATTATACTGCCTAAAGATATAGCAGAGGAGGAAAGCTAGCCTCACACTCAGGATAAACCGGTTCTTTCTTGCTTCTGAATAAAAAGTCTGTTACGACATACAACCACACCATACCTTTAAAACACTCTTATACCAGTCGTTGAGAATCCTGGGAACTGTAGTTTCTTATGGGTGCTGGGAACTGTAGGTCTGTGGACTCAGAACCCTTAATAAACTACAGTTCCCAGGATTCTTTGGGGGGGAGCCATGATGACTGTTAAAGGGATAGAAGAGTGCTTCAAATGTATGATGTGGATGTTCGGGGGGCACAGGAGTTATTATTATTATTATTATTTATTGAATTTATATACCTCCCTATACCCAAGGGCCTTTTCTTCCTTTCAACAACATATATATCAGATACACCAAACCTACCATTCTCTACCTCTGTTCATGGGGTTTTGCTGTTCTCACCAATGCAAAATCTCAGCTGCTATAGACATTCTGGCCTGGTTTATTTCATGACATGAAGTTGATTTACCAGCATGGTGCCAAGTGTATATATTTATGACTTTATTTATTGTTTGTACTGTGTATCATGTGACATATTTTTGTAACACGCACGTAACTCCGTAACTCTGTGGTGAAATCCTCTCCCCCACCCATCATGTGAGTAAAGGAGCCCCGTCTGGTATGTGGGCTCCCGCATTTCCTTGTCTATCTCTTTCCTTCCCTTCACAATAAACTCTTTGAACCTTGACACCTGGATTGAGAAATACTTCTCTCTGACCTGAGGTGACTCTTAAATTGAGAGGAATTTGAGCAATGTTGCTCTGCAAGCCTTTATTAGGCGATAGTATCAAATGCAGGGGGGGAGGGGGTTAGGAGAGAAATAGTCTTGTGACACTCTCTTAGGAAATGTTATAAATATTTAATTCTGCTCTTGAATGCACAAAGCAGCCATTCACCTCTATCACCAGATTCTTGACACCCCATATACAAGTATTTGTGTACACTTGCTAATGTGTACAGCAGGGGTCAGCAACCTTTTTCAGCCATGAGCCCGTCCACTGTCCCTCACACCTTGTGGGGGGGCCAGACTATATTTTGGGGGGGAAATATGAATGAATTCCTATGCCCCACAAATAACCCAGAGATGCATTTTAAATAAAAGGACATATTCTACTCATGTAAAAACATGCTGATTGCCAGACCATCTGCGGGCTGGATTGAGAAGGTGCTTGGGCCGCATCTGGCCCTCAGGCCTTAGGTTGCCTACCCCTGGTGTACAGCTCAGCTATTTCCATCAGGCTACATCAGTGTTCATACTTCCACTCATCCCGTGCTGAGAAAGCACAGGTATGAGCAGTTTTCCCTTTGACCCACACTTTCTAGGTATGGATCTGAGCAGTTTTCCCCTTATCCTGCTCCTTTCCCAGGGGAAACCCTCTCTCTCTAGTGCTAAATTGGAGCAAACGTCTATCTGGAGAAAACTCAAATTTGTTCCAATAGGGCACCGTCTCCCTCTACTGCCACCCAGTGGTAGGCTTTCCATCAGGCTGCCTCACTGGGCAGCCTCATTCCAGCTCCATCACACACCTCCTTCCCCTGAACTATTCCTATGCCATCTGGTCATTACATGAGCTGTTATTTAGGAATTGGCACCTGGGTTTGCTTTTTCCCCTCTTCCCTCCTTGTCCCTTTTCCCTTGTATGTCTTTTTAAAAAGGGGAGGTGTAAGCCTGTAGACAGGAACTGTCTTGTTCTAATGGGTGGTATATACACCACTCAAGAGAGCCTTTTTGGCTGAAGAGCTTAGTACAAAAGCTCTAAAGAAATAAAGGTACACAGACAGTACACCAATTGAGTAATACATGCAAATAACCTACAAGTGCACAGTTCCACGAACTGACAAATGCAAGAAAGGAAAGGGTTAAGTTAGCCCTTCAGGCCACACAGCCCCTTGTCCAGCAGCCTCCACTTCTTCCTTCTTCTCAAACAGGCAAACTTGCACAACAACTTTAGATTTATGAGCACACATACTGGGAGACATCTCACATCTCTCAGGCAATGCCTAGTTTGGGTGGCAGGCAAGGAGGTGCTTCAAAGAGACAATTCTCAGTACCTGAGCCAAACTAGAGTTTTCAGGGAACCCCCCTCAAATGATATCAAACCAATATTTGTAGTATAGCGATACTCTCTGTGGTATGGAAATAAAAATACATTTGGCCTGTGATCAAATCAAATCCACTGCAAAAACTCCCTCTTTCACTTGTAGATTTCAGAGTTGGGGGCTGGGATGTGGAAGTTGTTGTTGTTGCTGCTGCAGCAACAGCAGGGCGGGTTACAACAATTAAAACACAATATTTAAAAATAGCTTAAAACAACTTACAATCACAGAATTTAGGTGTGTCCTAAAAACGTACAAAGGCGGTGTCAAAAGGCAGGTGTGTTTTCAGTTACAACCAGAACTCCAACAAATTGGGAAGAATGGTTGGAAACAATAAAGTGCCATGAGTCAGCTGTCAACCACTAGACATCTGTACTACCCAATGAGCAACAAACATCTTTTGCCATGTGTTTCAGTGAGAAAGCAGCAATGTCTCTGCAATTGTGGAGAAATCACCTTTTACAATATTGTGCATTTGGGGGTCATGTGAACGGTTAAGTTTAAAATGCTAAGTATCCATTGGTGGCTGGTGGTTGCTTAGGGCTTATCCACACTTCCTCTTTCCCCCCACCCCCAGGGAAAACTGCTCTTTAGTGCTTAGTCAGAGCAAACCGGGAATTCAGGTTTTCTCCAGATTGACATTTGCTCCAATTTAGCACTAAAGAGTGGGTTTTTCTTGATTGGCTTGAAGTCCTTGGTCACTCATTGGATAGGAAAAGTAGTCAGGTGATGGGAGAGAATTATGTGCCACTCAAATCTGGTTGAATTGCAGTGGGGCTGGAACATAAATAGGCTAGTTTTAACACTTCACAAAGAATCATTGTCTGAGACTGAGTTTACCATCCAGAATCTGAAACACTGGCTTAAGCCAAAGATTAGCAGAGAGGCTTCTGAAGCTGACCAAAGAGAGAAGTGCCTACATGCCTGGTTCATAGGAAACCAGCAGAAGTCCTATCTGCCCTGCAGTGGTGAGAAGAGAGACTAACTGGCATATAAATTTAATAGGAACTATGCATTACAAATTACTCATAAGTAACTTTCTGTATTTGAAAGCAGCTGCCATTTGTAACAGTAGTACCCTTGTAAAAAAAACACAAGTCTCAGAGAAACAGTAACCAATTTAGGCATAGTATTTGCCTTATTTTACTTTTATAGTTAATAATAAATAAAGAACATCTTGTTATTTGTATTTACTACTGATAAAGTTGTTTGCTTGGTTTTTGTATCACATCTAAAGTACCACAGCCACTGGATTACACTGAAAGGTTTGGTAAACAGCATGTTACAGATATAAGGTGGCAGTGGGTAACAGGTTTTGAAAGATACATACCATGGTGGGAGCAAAATAGGAGTCAGCAGTGGTTCCTTATTTTCTGGTTCCCTACAAATAAGAAGAGGTAATGCACCACAGCAATGCCCAGCTAAAAGCCGAACAATATGGTGCTGGTGGCAAGAAGTTTCAATGTACCATGGGGACTAGCCTCTTTGGTCTGAATGTGGCTCTCTGGCATAGGCTTTGTAATTTTCTTCTTGTTTAAAATCCTTCTTGTAAATATGTCATGTAAGGAAGTTAGGGGGGTGTGTGTTTCTCCCTAGACTTTTAGGCACAAGTTGCTAAACGCTGAAATGACACCCTTCCCTGGAAAACAGGGCAGGATAGGGGAGGAGGGAAAGAGGCCAAACTACAGTGGTACCTCTAGTTACGAACTTCATTCGTTCCGGAGGTCCGTTCTTAACCTGAAACTGTTCTTAATTCGAGGTGTACTTTCGCTAATGGGGTCTCTTGCTGCCGCTGTGCCACCGGCACATGATTTCCGTTCTCATCCTGGGGCAAAGTTCTCAACTCGAGGTAACTCTTCCAAGTTAGCAGAGTTTGTAACCTGAAGCGTTTGTAACCTGAGGCGTTTGTAACTTGATGTACCACTGTAATCAAATGAGGAGGTTGTCATCTGTCCCTCACCACACCACACACCCTTGTACAAAACTACCTTCCAGTCACTCCCCTGATTAGGACCACTTTATGGGGGTTCACATGATTCCCTCCACATGTCAAAAGAAGGTGTGGTGGGGACTCAAAGGCTGTGCTGATAAGCCCTGCATGCTCCACACAGCACTACCACACACACACGGCATCCATGTGCTCAAACTACAACAGAAGGAATGTTGTTTGTGTAGTGATGCATGTGCATTGTGCTTTTCTATGTGAGGAGAGGCCCTGGCCCAATCAAGGTCCCTTTTCACAGAGAGGATCATTTTGGCCACTCACACCATACATTTGAAGCAGTATGATACCCATTATAACAGTCGTGGCTTTCCCCCCCCCCCCAGGAATCCTGGGACCTGTAGTTTGTTAACAGTGCTGAGATTTGTTAGGAGACCCCTATTCCCCTCACAGAGGTAGACTGTTTACAGTGGTATCCTATTGCTTCAAATGTATGATGTGTCCTTTGTATCACTACATGAAAAAAAGTTTGATTAAGACGCAGACATCAGGGAGCATGGAGGTGGCAGTGAGGGGTGTTTTGCTCATACAGCCCCACAACTTCCTCCTTTTAATGAGAATTCAAATTCTACTCCATGAAGTAAGAAATGTTGTGGTCTGCATAGACTGTGCAAATGTGCATATGTATAGTCAACAGTTCACAAAATTAGCACCTTTTAGGGCAGGATGCAAGAACCCCTGTTCCAATGTAAGGGATATTTTAAGCAGCGGAGAGGGGGAGAGCTTAGAGGGCAGTGTTCCAAGTGAAGAAGTCCTGCTCCCTCACCAGAAAATATCGCTCCCCACACCTCCAATGTTCTATAAGTCCATAAAGTCTGACGTTGTCCTTCTTGTTGTTCTCTTCATCAAAACATGGAACTTTCCAGAACATTCCAGAATCCATCCACTCAGAACTGCATTCCTGATACATCCCTGAGGTATATGATAGAACAGCAGAAGCTACTGCACTACCAGTAATCTTCAGACACTTTTTTTTTTTTTTTTTTTGGTGAAAATAACCTGGGTTTTTGTTTGTTTGTTTCCCATAACACTTCATTTGAGTGAGGGAAACATTGGAACACACTCATATCCTTCTATGCCAGAAGAATGGCAGTGAGGCAGGAGGCAGTGAGCAGTAGCAGGAACTCTTTGAGGACAAGGGTGGAGGCCAACGCAGATGAAGCGTCTCTGTAATAAGTGACATTCACGAGGCCGAACTGAGCTCCTGCGTAGTGCCTCTTTATCCAGTCCTCGTAGAAGCCAACACGGGTGTAGACACCTGGGCGGTTGGGGATGGCACACATTTCACCCCAGCTCACAACGCCCACTACAAACCAAGCACCATCCTCTTGACAGACCAAGGGACCTCCGGAGTCGCCCTAGATTAAGGAAAGCAGCTGGTGAGAGTTTGTAACATGGCCCTTGCTCCAGGCCTTATCTGTTTTATGTTGAGCCTGGTGCTACCAGCCAACCACTGCCAGGACGTTCCATTTGCACACACAACCATCTCCCTGGGTAAGAACTCTGTCACCTATGTCTTGTGCCTACTAAAGGTATAACTAAAATAAAAAAGTCCCTTTTCCAGGCTGCCTCTGAGCATGGACAGAACATCCTCTCCTCCACACTAGGAAGCTACAACCAGGCTAAACCTACCTTGGGAGTTAGGCTAAAGGACTTCCAGACAGGTGTAATGAAAGCTGAGCTAAATATTCCTACTGGAACTTTTTTCAGCAAATTTTAGGAAGGAGCACAAAGTTTCCCTGAATATCCCCCTACACACACACAATTTTTGAACTATAGGTACCATGTGTTTAGTAGTTGTGACAGCAACAGTTACAAAACTCTTTGGAGTCTCGACAGTTAGTAACAGCAATTTCCCCCCTAGTGACTGACATCTGGTTCGCCATATTTCTTCAGAATGTATGGAGGGAAATCCTATTTATTTGAATCAGGTTTTAATAAGCATTGTGTAATGTGTACAATACATTTGTATTGTAATATACATTGTAATGAGTTCTTTTTTTCTGGGTGTGCTCAATGGTACACAGTACCAGCACCTTTTTTCTAGAAGAAAAGCACTGATTGTAATGTATTTTAGGTGGGAAGTTTTCTGTCTTGGTATGGCCAAAGTCAGTTTAACTGACAACGGGAGCCTTAACTGACAACTGTGAGGAAAGGCTAGTGTTAGAATTCTCCGTATGCAAAAGAAGTATAGAATGCCTGCAGATTTTGATTGGTGGGTGCAGGTTTAGAATTTTCAGCTGGACACTCTGATTGGCTGGGACTGGACTAGAGGGCCCAGAGGAAGTATATATAAAGCCATGTGCTGGTATGCAGAGGGACAGTTGGAGTTGTTGGTGCTTGGTGTTCAGCCAGAAGAAGAAGACAGCAGAGGATGAAGATCATGGAATAAGAAAGCAGACCTAAGATGGAGGTAGAGCAGTTTGGTGGCCAAATACTTGTTGGGCTGACTGAATTGCTTGGCTTAGGCTGTAGAGGCAAGGGGAGAATTGTCGGACGGGGGGAAATGAGAAGCAACCTGGAATGTTGGTTTCTGATGAGCAGGAGGAATCCCAGAGGCGAAATTTCCAAGTAGTACAGCAAGACAAACCTACACTTTGATAAGTCAGTAAGGGGTTGGGAGAAGAGGCTTCCAACAGAGTCCTCAACTACAGTCGTATCTTGGAAGTCGAACGGAATCCGTTCCGGAAGTCCATTTGACTTCCAAAACATTCGAAAACCAAAGCACAGCTTCTGATTGGCTGCAGGAAGCTCCTGCAGCCAATCAGAAGCCGCAGAAGCCACACTGGACGTTCAGGTTCCAAAAATAGTTCGCAAACTGGAACAGTCACTTCCGGGTTTGCAGCGTTTGGGAGCCAAAACGTTCTGGAACTAAGCTGTTCGACTTCCAAAGTATGACTGTTGGTGAGACTTAATTGGGGTGTGGGGAGGGGGGAGGCAATTGCATCCTTAAAGCTGTCTCACTTTAACATTAATAGCTGGATACAATGTGTTGATATTTAAAGTGACAGTAACAAGCTAACAAAGTGTATACTGACTTAAAGATACAGTACTATTTTAAACCAGATAAGGTTGTTCACTTTCTAATCTTGATATAAATAAATGTAAAGGCTTTTGTTAAATATAATATCTTATTTGATTGGTTTTGTGCCACAGCTGTGGCCCACAGTTACAGGGTTATTAGTAAGTGGAGGGTGCAGAGGGAATAAGTGAGACGGAATGGGTTTAGGAGAAATCCAACCACATCTGGAAGGACTCAGGTTTCTCATCCTTGCCCTATGCCCTCACTGCTGCTCTGCCATTTGCATATCCGCTGGTACTCCTTTCTTACCAAACATGCATCTTTCTCTCCTTCGGCATAGCCAGCGCAGATCATGTCATCCTCGATCTGTCGGATACTGGGGGGGATACCAGTGCCAATGTGGTACATGGCATCACAGGATCTTGTGTCTATCAAGGGCACCTGGAGCTGTTGCAGGGTCTTGGGAGCCCGGAGGGTAGCTTGAGGCAAAAATAAGATGGCAAGGATGGAAGAAGAGGAGGAATGAGAAATCAAGCAATTCAGAATAAATTAAATACTGCAAGAGGAAAGGGATGCAAATCCACCTCAAAAACAACAGTGGGTGTTTCAAAAATATACTGGCAAATTCAGGTCGCACAATGTAGTTGATTGGAGGTCTTACACAACAAATCCACTTACCCAAAAGATCTGACTTGTTGTGATGTGGAAAGTGGTAGGAAAATGCACTGGGAAAATGTGGGACACTTGCTTCTAACCTTGCCACAGATGAGAGTTGGAGGATAACATCTAAAGGGCCACAAGTTGCCCATCTCTGATCTAACCATGCAGCAACAGAATTTCAAATGTCTTGCCACTAATTTCACCTTTTCTTTTCACCTCAGTCATGGCTAAGTACTCTGGTCTAAGTTGCTCTCTCTATCCCAGTCTTTGCCAACCTGGTGCCGTCCAAATGTTTTGGATCTAGCTGCAAGAGCAGGGGCTGATGGGGGTTGTAGTCCAAAACATCTAGAGGGAACCATATTGGCACCCAGCTAAAGGTATCCCTCATTAAGTAATTCACATCTCAGTTCCCCTTAATTTGCACCTTCTAAGTATCCAGACCCTATCAAGCCCCTTCCTTATCTCCCCTTTTCACCACGTGAACTCCAAATTATTTGTTATTATTAACAATAACAATTTCTTTTGTATTTTTTTAATATCTCACCCTCAGAGACACGAATCTGGATTATTCCAAGCAGCTATATCTCACAACATCATACTTCCAGTCAAGTGGTAATATTGGTTACAGTGGTTATCTGTCCCCTTAAATCCCCAAACCTTCTGAACCATGTGTTCTCTGTACTCCTGTTTATTTATTTATTATTTATTCTAGACATTTCTATACTGCCCTGCAGAAGAAGGTCCCAGCGTGGTTTATATACAAAGGGGTGGGGGAGAAAGCCTATTCAAATACAGGTTAAAAGCAAACATGAACCTCACTGAGCATCTTAATCCACATCCATTCCAAAACTGCCACGCAGATGAACCATTTTATCCCAGTTTGGAAAGCATGCCTTACAGTGAGTCAGACTAAAGTTCATCTCCGTGCTAACCATCAGCAGGTCTTCAGGGTTTCAGGTAAGGATCTTTGCCAGGGATTAAAACTGGAACTTTCTGCAATCAAAGCAGCTGCTCTGCCCCTGAGCTACAGCACCTCACCTCCATATTGTGGAGCTCCCCATCCCGTCACCCAACAAAGGGTGCCATTTGGGATCTGGACCTTGGCATCTGGGAGACAGGCTGGGAGGATGCTTTTGGTGAAGCGTACGGGATGTTCCAACTGAACCAGAGCTATATCTCCACTGGTCCCATCTCCAGCATAGTGCTTGTTCACAATCACTTGGGAGAGTTTCAACCACTTAGCATTGGGTTCTGGGTTCAAGAGCTGGTAGTTCCCCAAGTTTGCTCGGAAGTGAGATAGTTTTGACGTCCTATTAGGAAAAACAAACAAGAGTCAGGTCATGGGGTGGGGTAGTTTCTGAATTAAAAAGAGGGTGTATTGTATCATGTTCTCCACATGTGGGGAAACTGTGGCCTCCAGATGTTTCTGAACTAAAATCCCCATCATCCCTAGACATTGACCATGCTTGATGGGGCTTATGGTAGTTGTAGCTCCACAACATCTGGAAGCCAAAGGTTCCTCTGCCAGCTTTACTCAAAAATTATCAGTTATGACTGCTTTGAGTATTATCACAGTGCTTTAAATGGATAATGTGAATGTAGGGGACGCGGGCATAGCTGTCAACTTTTCCCTTTTCTTGCAAGGAATCCTATTCGGAATAAGGGAATTTCCATATAAAAAGGGGGAAAGTTGACAGCTATGGACGCAGGTGTCACTGTAGACTAAACCACTGAGCCTCTTGGGTTTGCCAATCAGAAGGTCAGAGGTTTGGATCCCGTGACGGAATGAGCTCCCATTGCTCAGTCCCTGCTCCTGCCAACCTAGCAGTTCAAAAGTACACCAGTGCAAGTAGATAAATAGGTACCGCTGTGGCAGGAAGGTAAACGGCATTTCCATGCACTCTGGCTTCCATCACGGTGTTCTGTTGCGCCAGAAGCAGTTTAGTCATGCTAGCCACATGACCTGGAAAGCTGTCTGTGGACAAACGCCGGCTCCCTCAGCCTGAAAGTGAGATGAGCGCCACAACCCCATAGTCACCTTTGACTGGACTTAACCATCCAGAGGTCCTTTACCTTTTTTTTAACCTAGTGTGACTGTGACCACAGTTGGTCACTTGCATGTACAAGTGAATACCTGGGCATAGGATTCAAATATACATTGGGAGCCTCCATGTGGGGGGAAGCTCCCCATTTCAAAAGCAGCAGCCAAACACAAGAGCAGCACCGTGGTAGAGGCAGAGGCACTCCCCACAGCCCTGTTCTGTTTTGCAGCAGTAACACAAACAGAGAGTTAGTCACCATGTTTGTTTACCTGAGGCAGCTACTTTGGTTTACGTTGTGCATGAACAATATCATACACGTGTCACTTTGCAATGTAGGGTGGGATAGAAATTTAATTAATGATGATAGCAGGCACTGCCGGACCAGTGGCAACAATAAATACAAGAGAAAGCTGAGGGGGGAATTATGTGTTTGGGGTGGGAGGGGAATGGGGTAGAAGCTTAGCTGACTTGACATATCAAGTAGGCTATCTCTTGAAGCTCCTGGGTTTTCTCAAAGGAGAGAACAGAGAACGACAGGATTGAAGACTTGTGAATAGGGATATCAGATAATTCCAACAGAAATTACATAATTTATGTAATTAATTATATAAATTAGAAAATTTTGCCACAATGAGCAGAGGGACAGATAGCATAGTTTTGAGTAAAGACAAACTGCAGTATAACAAAGTGCTGTATGTTACAAATAAAGGGCAGAATGGAAAACATTGTCTTTTTACATCTGCACTTGTGAGCAGGCCTTTCTCACCACGAAGTTCTGCCTTGCACAGCTCCTTTTCAGGTGCTCTTTTAAAGTTGCTGAAGGCAAACTTTGTGGGGACAGGACCTAACATGGCAGTAGACCATTGCCAAACAGCCAGAGCATAATTCCAGAGGCCTAATATGTTTAAATATCTGTTACTACATAGAGAACAAATAGGGGGAATTCTGCCTCTCCTTATTCCTCCACGAGGGCTAGTGACTTGCTTTTAAGAAAACGAACACTAAACACACAGGGACGGACCTGTACTATCTCCAAAGGGTGTGTAAGGCAGGCTCTCACAAGTCCTGCTTCTGTGTTCTTTGAAAATGCTAGGTCAGATCTTTAGCCTACTCATTTTTCCCATTACACACTCCAAGGCCAGTCTCCTTGTTACTCACTTGGGGAAGCAGTGGGCTGCTGTCAGCACCCAGTCAGCACTGATGAGGGTCCCTCCACAGGCATGCTGTCCATTATATTGGAGGCTGACTTGCCACGGCCAATCCCCACGAGAAGCATCTGTTCCCCCCACAATACGGTTTTGGGGCATCACCCGACCACACACTGGCAAAACAGAGAGAAAAAGAAGCTGGCAGGAAATTGACAAACATCTCGGTTTTGACCTCTTCACCAAGAAGTCCAGGCAAAGGGGGAAACTCCCAGTATGAAGGACAGAAGCCAAGGGCCAGGCTATATTCCTCAGAGACCACCCCCTAGTTTCACTGTGCTGCTACAATGACCCTGTGATTTTCAGTGAGAGAACCTGTTTTTGCTGATCTCTTACCTGTCTGAGTGCCATTTCCCACATCTCCTAAAAATAAAAGAGGAAAAGAGGAAACAGGTTTGAGTCTTCAGTACATAGTAAGCAATATTTAAAAGCAAAACTAGTGATGAACAAAATAGTGAGCAACAAAGTACCTTATCTCATTATTTTAGGTTGGAGGCTTCAACATTTGATTTAAAAAATGTAGATGCTGATTTCAAGCACTGAAAAATCAAGTGAGACTTGTTTTCTTGCTAATCTTTTTAAGAATAAAATGAAGAGAAAATATGAATAGCAAAGTTGCATTAGGAAAAGTGAGAAATAAACAGATAGAAAATAAGATTAATGTAAAGGAGTTACAAGGAGATATATCATGAGCTACCGTATTTTTCGCCCCATAGGATGCACTTTTTCCCTTCCAAAAATGAAGGGGAAATCTGGGTGCGTCCTATGGGGCGAATGCAGGCTTTCGCTAAAGCCTGGAGAGTGAGAGGGGTCGGTGCGCACCGACCCCTCTCGCTCTCCAGGCTTCAGGAAGCTCTGCGCAACCCTCGGGAGACCGGCTCCGAGGGTTGCGCAGAGATGCCTGCAGTCCCCGGCTCAGCACAGCTCTGCGCGGCCATTGGGAGCGGGGCGCTAAGCCCCGCCCCGCTCCGGATGGCGGCGCAGAGCTGCCTGCCGTCCCGGGACTGCAGGCAGATCTGCGCCTCCATCCGGAGCGGGGCACTAAGTCCCGCCCCGCTCCAGACGGCAGGGCAGAGCTGCCTGCCGTCCTGGGACAGCAGGCAGATCTGCGCCGCCATCCGGAGCGGGGCGCTAAGTCCCGCCCCACTCCAGATGGTGGCGCAGAGCTGCCTGCAGTCCCGGGATCAGCGCACTTCTCCCCATCGCCAGCCCCACAAGCTCGGGGGACAGCGGGGAGGCAGAGCGTGCCTTCCCACTGTTCCCCAACCTGGTTCTTCCAGCCCCGCACCTGGGGGGAAAAAAAAATTCTTTATTTCCCCCCCAAAAAACTAGGTGCGTCCTATGGGCCGGAGCCTCCTATGGGGCGCAAAATACGGTAATTTGTCATTCCAGAATTCTATAAGTATAGACTGTATTTCACTGAAGTTGTTTTGATAATTATTATAAATTGTTCTTCTATTATATATTTGCTTTATTGGCAGTATTATTTCCCAAGTATTCTTCAGCCATTCTGTACCAGTTGGGGTGGTGGTACATTTGCAAGTTTGGCAATACATAGTTTTGATATGGTCAGTAGAGTTTGTATTAACTGATGATCAATATCCTCAAAGGATTATTTTAGAATTTGGGGATAAAGCATATCCTGCCATTTCCAGTATTGTGTCAAATATCATAGACCAGAATCTTTTTACAATACTTTGCTACAATTCCAGTGCACTACAGAAAATAAGATAAATGAAATTAATACCATGAAACTTCGTAAAGTGCTAGCATTAAAATTCAAAAATATAGATTACTGACGCACAGCTGAGAAACGCAAATTAAATCATAATTTCCTGAATCAGCAAGGCTGATACTGGGCAGCAAGCAAAAGGTCATAGTGGCCTCCCAAAATGAAAAGTGGTGAGAAATGTTCAAAAGAAGCAATATTTTTTTACCCAATTTTTCTTTTGAATGTGATAATTTTTCCTAATCTTTATCGGTTATCAAAGAAAAACAAGACTGTGTTCCACAAAATCCCCAACTTTAGGAAAGAATTTGATAAATCATATACCCACTGCAACAATTTTGATGGAACATAGCTTATGGTGTGTACACAGCCTTTGCCTTAACCCCTGCCAGTACAACAACAGCAATGTTAACAATTCTGCAGGGGAGAGGGGAGAACATTTCCTTGTAGATTATAGGATTAGTGCCTGAGCACACATATTGCTTAGCATATTTAGTGCATGGTTCGGTACATTTTGCGCATGGTCCAGATGAAAGAGATACTCACCGCTTTGAGTTTCACGTTTCAGGACACCTGAGTGAAAAATGATTAAATGACATCATCAGAGGCAAAGCTTGGGAACCAGATTGTATGGGTATAAGCAAGAACCAGGAAGAGGAAACCAAATAAAATCATAACATTGAAAAAAGAAAAAGGTAAACAGAAGGTGTCCTTGAAGGAACAATGGTGAGTCAGGGCCAAGACAACCCAGGTGACAACCTCGGGCACCAGGTTCATGGGGGCATCTGTGCCATAAGGCAGTGCTGCCTCAGGTGGCTAGTCATCTGAAACGCATTGGAATGGAGTGGAACCCTGCAGTACTTGAAGAGAAGAAACGCCATGGTGCATCTGCAGCAGCACAACCAGACACCTTCACCTGCCCCAGCTACAACAAAACATGTCTCTCCTGCATTGGTCTCTACAGCCACAGCAGGGACTGTAACCTCCCAACAGTTTGACTTCACCCTCCAAGTTGCACCATTTGAGACAAATGGATGCCAACAACTCGTGATCTCTGTATTTACTCCCATATTATATTGTTACAATATTGACACACACACCCCGTTGTAATATTTTTGCCCACCCTTCCAAAAACAACAGAGAAGTGATTGAGCTCTTTGACTGAGGGTGAAATCAAAGTTGAGATTTAAAACTATGGAAGGTCTTGCTGCCCAGGAGCCTGTTGCTGAACTGAGCAACAAATCCCCTTCCCAAATTAACGGCTCCTAGTTTGGGGCTCAGCAGCCATTTCTGATATTTTGACTCATGATATATTTATATTAAATTGTATTAGTTGCCTGATTAATTTGTCCTTTTGCTTTATTTATATGGTGTTGTGTTTTATATGCTGTTGTGTGTGTTTTATCATTCTATTTCCCTTTTTTCAGTCATTACCTTTGCAGCAGCAATAAGGTTACTTATTTAGTAACCTTACTTACTTAGGATCATTTTCTGACATAACATCTTTTTAAAAATCAAGTAAAAGTACCTCAGGTCCCAGAGGTATAGGGCATCCTAACTATTCCAATACTGTTGTCTGTACAGGTATTCAACAAGTTTATATCTGAGGACAATTCCAGAAGTATAAAATCTGCTTTATACATCTCCAACCATTATCAAATCCAAGTCTATGTATTAGATTTAGCTAGCAGGGGATTAAATATGGGGGGTAAAGAATCTTACAATACTTTTCCTTCATATTTGCTGGTATTGATATGTTTCTGATATGGTTACAATGATTGTAATTTTTACCAGTTTTTAATTCTCTTGTGAGCAGCTTTGAGCTTAACGTTGTTGGAAAAGTGGGGTGCTAATAGGACATCAAATCAAATAAAAATCAGGTCATGTCCTGCAAAAGCATATCCTTCTCTTTGGTGAGGTATGCCTTGAGACTCTTAGGACTGCCTGTGGCAGTGTGGCAGGGGGAAAGCTGCAAAATGATAACCACTTTGTAATACACTGATTGTTTTCTTTCCCCCACCCTGCCATTTCTTGGAGCCCAGGGGGAGCCTGGTAGTCATTTGAGCATTCCAAGCCACACCTTTTTATGGGCACAGCTTCTTAAAACACATAATTCCAACAGAACTCGCTTCAGATATGAATGCTTGTTGTGTACTTAACATCTACCCCACATAGGCTCTTGTGAGATTCTGATTCAGAGCAATTGCTGTTATCTTAGGCCTAGTCCCCACAAACAGTGAGAGCATTCTTTCCAAATGGAAATTAAAAAAAGGGGGGGGGGGTTTGCAAGTCTCCTATTGAAATTGTTATTTGATTGCAGTTTCCTTATTCCAGGGCTTTCTCTCCATTTTCCACCTCGTGCTGCTGTTGAGCCGAAGGCTGGCCAGCAAACGATGTGTTTCAAATGTGCTTTAAAGGTATTGTGTGTACACAGCCTTGGTGTTTCATGGTTAAGGTTAGGTTATCACCATTGCCCTTTCTGTGTGAAGAGACATTCA
Source organism: Podarcis liolepis (assembly GCF_965112155.1). Classification (NCBI taxonomy): domain Eukaryota; kingdom Metazoa; phylum Chordata; class Lepidosauria; order Squamata; family Lacertidae; genus Podarcis; species Podarcis liolepis. The sequence continues at coordinate 22,747,966 of NC_139573.1, read as the reverse complement.
TTTATTCCCACAAAGCAAGTGGGCATTGAACCATATGAACTCTCACCTACAGTCTGGAGAGTTCAGACACAGATCCATCCCCTCAACTGTTTGTAAGAATTGGTTGAGCTTTTACACACTAACCAGGCAGTCAGGGAGTCACATTGACTACAAAGTGCAGTTTCAACAGTTTACCTGTTGGCAAGCAGATTTTGCAAGGTGGTGGATGGGGGGACTGGCATTTATTTCTGTATTTTTCTCTCTATATGACGCACACACATTTCCCCTTAATTTTTGGAGAGGAAAAAGTGCGTCCTATAGAGCAAAAAATACGGTAATTTTTATTCTTTCTCTAAATACCTAAATGCATGGGGGGGACTTTTACAGTAGGATCTCACTGCAAACTCAGTGTGTTAAAGAGGATTAACTGAGTAAATGACCCGAACAGAGTAAACTCAGGCAGTTTATTTTTCTGCAAAAGGTTGGTGTGCTTAGCGCATGTGACAAACAGTATGGAAGAATTGCAAACATACCACCCATGTACTGCAGTCACAGATCCCACACTTTTGATCAAAAGACCAAACTAAATGTGAAGCAGGAGTGTGATGACCAGGTACTCCAGAAAGTGGTTTGTACTTCACAGAGGCTACATGGGACTTCTGATATGACTGAAGTAGTGGCACTGGGAGAGGGGCACTTAGCATACACATTGTTACTCAGTTGCCCCTAGGAAAAGGCTGCTGTATTTGTCTATCCTTCTAGGGATCCATTTGGAATTGGTGGGAGCCATTTAGATCATGACGATGACACAGTAGGAAAGGGTTAAACAACCCCTCCCTCTGTGCTGGTTCCCCAATCAAACAGCATGCAACTGCTTTGTCATTAAAAAAAGCGAGTCTGGTTAGTTCCTGACTCATTAAACCGTCCAAGGAAACCAAGAATACCAGAGGGAAGTGTTTATGTATGCGACCACAGCTGCCTAGACTTTGCTAGCTCATAGATTGAAAGAAGATACAGTCCCAACCAAGGAAGAGTGGCAGATAAAAAACTAATGAACTATGCTGAAATGGCAAAACTTACAGGAAGAATCAGGAACCAGGAAGAATCAAATTATAAGTAATTGGTAAAGTATATAACATATCTGAAAAATTATTGTAAACACGCATTAGTTGGATTGACAGAAATCTTGTAGTAAAAAAATGGAATTATGGATTGATTAAGGGTTTATAATAACTGGAATTATTGAGAAGATGCAGAAGGAAAATAATAACATAATGATGCACAAAAGGGGGGAGGGAAGTCAAAGGGGATAAATTGTTTGTATTCTGTTTTATTTTTTTATTTTTTGTTACTGTTTGTAAAACTGAAAATGCAATTAAATATATATATATGGGATTTTCTCCCCCCCTTTTTTAAAAAAATATATATGTAAACAAAAGGCTTTTCTCCTCTTCAAGCAGGAACTTGGCTGCTCTGTGGAGCCTGTCCATGTTCCTGGAACAGAATGTCACTAAAAAGGATGCAATGTCATGACATACAAATTGTGCCCAGGGACATTTTGGGGGTGGGGAGGGTCTGCCCATATGGTTCACTAGGAAAGAACAATCTTCAAATAGTGGTGGGACACTGGAAAAGTGGAAGACAACATCTCCACATATTGGGTGCCACCAGCAGGAAGACCTTTTCATGCACATGGCGCCTTCCTAGTGCACACACACTTCCAAAAAAATTCCAGGTGAACTTTCTTCTGCGCAGCGTACCTGCATGCACAATGCATGCATGTTGAAAATTGTTTTCGAATTAATGAATTAACTAACAAGCAGGGGAAGAAGCCAGAACTGGAAGCAAACTAAACAAGAAAGCTTTTCTCTTCTTAGAGCTTCCCATTTGCAGTCTGGCAGCCAGCCCAGACGCCTGACAAGCCAGCCAGAAAATGCTCAATTGGCAGCCATACTCACCTGCTCTTATGCAAACTGCACACTAGTCTGCTTCCAGAAAGTTCTGGTTGCCCACCCCCAGGCCACGAGTGCTGACTCCTTGACAGCATTCCCCTTGCAAAGCTAGGGAATGAACCCAGGAATCCTGATCCTCTCCCCTAATTCCATATTTTCCCACATACACAAGCACACATCTGTATGCATTCCAGAAATGTTAACTTCACACAGACAAGGTTCCAGGTAACTGGGGGACGTGACCCACAGTCAGTCACACACAACTGAGAAGCCTGTGCAGGAGTGTGCCCTGTAATAGTGCTGAAATGCCACCTCTTTTAGCCCTATGTAATCTCTATCACGGATGCGGGTGGCGCTGTGGGTTAAACCACAGAGCCTAGGACTTGCCGATCAGAAGGTCAGTGGTTTGAATCCCCGCGACGGGGTGAGCTCCTATTGCTTGGTCCCTGCTCCTGCCAACCTAGCAGTTCAAAAGCACGTCAAAGTGCAAGTAGATAAATTGGTACCGCTCCGGCGGGAAGGTAAACGGCGTTTCCATGCGCTGCTCTGGTTTGCCAGAAGCGGCTTAGTCATGCTGGCCACATGACCCAGAAGCAGTACGCCGGCTCCCTCGGCCAATAAAAGGAGATGAGTGCCACAACCCCAGAGTTAGTCACAACTGGACCTAATGGTCAGGGGTCCCTTTACCTTTACCTTTAATCTCTATCACATAATAACTGTATGAAGTCTGGAGAAGGAAACACATTCAATTACCTCAAAGATCCATACAGCCTCCCACTCCCATTCCATCCTACTGCCTCCCAAGAAGGTCAGCAGTCATCCCACCCAATTATCTTCCTGTATACATAAAATCGTGCAGCCCCCATTGCAGAATTTGTAGTGCCTCATCACAAACCTGAATAGCTTGATGTCAGGGTGTGGGAGGGGAGCAAAGGAGAAGGCGGGGTGCACAAGAGCAGCGGCCATGACATGGGAGTAAGAAGGGAACAACACTGAGGGTGCAGAAGCAGTGGTTTAAAACAGCAGCAAAAGTTAGAGTAGAGCAGGAGTGGAAGGACATGGGGAAATGGCAGTTTTAAACAACACCAGAGGTTTGAATAAAGCAGGGATGGAGAAAACAGAGTGGGGAATTGGTAGTTTCAAACAATGGCTGAGGTTAGAATAGAGTGAGCAGGGAGTGACACTGAGGCAGGGAGAGTGGCAGTTTAAAACTGCCTCTGAGTACAGAGGAAAGAGTTGGCAACAGCTCTGTGATGTAAGCTTCTGTGTTGTTGTCCTGACCCTCACTGAAGAATTTAAACTTAGGCTTCTGTTTCCCAAAAAATCTTTAATGAGGCAGGGCAATAGTTAAAAGGCACAGCAGGCAAATTACACAGCTGAGCAGAAGCAGAGATGCTGATCCAAGAAGCGGCACACCTTCTGTCTCTTCCAATTGAAGAGTGGGGTGGACACAACCCTCAGTGTGGCAAATAGCTCAAGTTTAGGAGATGCCTGACTAGATATGCTCAGTGGCACAGGGGCAGAATCTTCTCTGTCAACCTGCTTGGACCCTCCCCAAGATTCAGCTCCTGGCTCTCTTCATCCTAGTCCCAGCCTCTGGCTCAGATTTTTCTTGGGACACCAATTTCACCACCACCTGCTTGGACCCTCCTCTGTGTCATCTAGCTCCAAACCCTTGATCTCCTCCCACTCCTCAGGAACTGACCATCCCTTCCATGACATCTCCACATCTCTTTACACAGTACACACCTCTGCTACTTCTCTTTGTTAAAACTGGGATTTGGGGTTGTTGCTTTTTTAATAAAAACCCTCTGTGTTACTCCATCCTTGCTTTAGTCAAACCTCTGCCATTGTTTAAAACCACAATTTTCATCTCAGATGGTCTCCACCACCACCCCCTCACACTTCTGCCATTGTTTGAGCACAGTGAGAAGGAAAAGACAAGAAACAAAAAGCCATTCCCCAGCTGCTTCAGGTGACAGAATAAAGGATGAATAGCCCTCAAAAGTTTCACACAATGTATTTTACTCCTGATACCATGTGTTGTCTTCAACATGCCGTTCAGATTCAGTGTAGTAATTTCGAAGACATGTTTTATTAACTAGAGAAAAAATTGTTGGCATCTGTCTGTCTCAGGAAACAATGGAGGAATGAGCCTTTGGGGAAGAAGTCACAGTGGACACCCATAGATAGATAGATAGACAGATAGATAGACGTGATGTTATGAGTCAGAAGGGAGAGACCCCCTAAACCCAAGAAATTAATGAATGTGAGAACCTTGTTAATATTAAGATTCCAGGCCAGTGGAAAAATACAGGTTAAGCTTCCTTTACAAGCCAACACCCCACCAGGGAAAGAGGTGTTAACATGACAAAAGGGGTTGATGGTCCATCTAAGAGGAATCATTGGGCCTGAGCAGACAGAGGTTGGCAATGTGACAGGGTGTGCATGTGATGTGACAGGAAAAGAGTGTATTTAGCAAGGTGTGCTGGGAACGAGAAGGGGGAAACAAAGACAGAGATCCATCTTTGGCAGGATGGCTGAAGGGAGGCTGGGGGAGAGGCGGGGAACACTCTTGAGATGACCATACTGTAAGATCTGAACTCCCTCCAAGCAAACACAGGTGTAAATATATGGATAATATTTCCTAAGGCTACGACAGTCTCTGCCACGTCTTTATTCTCAAAGGAACACAGATCCTGGATGAGCGTCTGGAACCCTCCTAGAATCTTGGCACAGTTGAATAGAAATTGGGGGTGGCACCCAACTTTTGTAGCAATATACAGATATATATATACACAACATTGATCAACAGAGTTTAGCCTTCTCTAGCAGAATAAGCCAACGTACTTGCTGTTAAGAATCTACAGTACAGTGGTACCTCGGGTTACAGACGCTTCAGGTTACAGACTTCGCTAACCCAGAAATAGTACCTTGGGTTAAGAACTTTGCTTCAGGATGAGAACAGAAATCGTGCTCCAGTGGCACGGCAGCAGCAGGAGGCCCCATTAGGTAAAGTGGTACCTCAGGTTAAGAACAGTTTCAGGTTAAGAATGGACCTCCAGAACGAATTAAATTCTTAACCTGAGGTACCACTGTAACATACTGTATATCTGCATAAAGTGTTGGCATGAAAGCAGCTGCAGAATGGGGAAGATGAGGAGGCATGGAAATAGGGTTGATCTGTGTACAAGGGAGAGCTGAGAAAAGTAGGGAGAGCAGAAGAGAAAATGGAAAGTGCATAGGGGGGTGCAAAAAAGGAGAGAGAAGAAGGCATGGAAATGGGGTTGAAACGGAATGCCGGGGCATGAAAGGGTCTAAAGAATAGGAGCTGGTGGTGGCTTCATAGTTGGACAAAAAATGAAAAGGGTGTTCAGTATTTGCAATGCAAGAGAGGTAGAAGATTCAGGAGATTACCCTGCAAGTGGATTGTGGGCAAGTGGGGTTGCACAAAAGAAAGAGGAAGATATGGACACGGGGTGAAGGTGAAAACGGGGTGCAAAGTGGGGCTGTAGAATAGAAGGGAGAAGTGGCTTGGGAAATGAAGTTGGGAAAGTGAAGAGCAAACTTAGTAGCTGCATGGGGTGTGAAGGGGAAGCTCTACGGGGTGAATCTAGAGGAATGAGAAGGGGCTGGTGAGCGGAGTCAGCAAGGGCACAGTATCTAGCATGGAACATGATTTGCACAGGGACATGATTCCACAGAATGGAAAACACAGTCCTATGTAATCACTTGTCTTCAAAGCAGATGTGGGGGAGGAAGATAATCTACTTTCTAACCAACAAAGTTCTAGTGTCATCTCCTTTCTTATGTTCTAAAGCAAAACTCTGGAGTAGTAGCTTCCCTGTTATCACCTCTGTCTCTTCCCAAACAGCCCAGATACCCCAATGGAAACTACCACCCATTTTAGTTTTATCCAGAGATTCTTAGATACATGCACACGCGTGCGCGCGCGCACACACACACACACACACACACACACAATGACTTACCCTGTATCAGGGGTGGCATAGAGAGGCAGAAAAAGGAGAGGAAGATTCTCATAGTGCAGAAGGGCCCTGCCTCACCTCCAGGGGAGCAGGGCAACCTCAAAGCTACAGCCCTCCAGGTTTGCTTCTGCTTCTGTGAGAACTTAGGTGTGCAACGAAACAGGCAGGCACTTCCTGGCAGCCTCCTGGGAGAATGTGACCCAACCTGTCTGCCCACCCACTACGCTTTCTGTCCCCTCCAGGTAACCACGCCTTACTGGCCTTTTGCCCCCTCCCAGCTTGGTCAGGTTTTGCTGTGATATTCATATGAGTTTGGTCAACTTAGATTCCTAGATATAAGGCCCTCTTCCAAGAAACAAGGTGCTTCTCCAAGCAGAGTGGCAGGAGCGAAGGCAAGGGAGGGAGGGAGGGAGGGAGAAATCCATCTTGTGCTGTGTTAGCCTGAATAAACAAAACAGGATACCTGTTAGTGTGCCTTTTTCCGGATACGAACTTGGTGCCAGTTCTTTTTGGAATAAGTGAAAAACCGCAGCAACTTACATTGTGCAGAAATTCCATTTTCTCAATGGTGGAACGGCTAAATGGTGTTGTTGCGAACAAAGGAAGGCATACTCAAGAGGAAGCATGCAGGCCTGATTCACATGGGCAAAACCCTCCAGATGACCCTTTAATTATGCATCATGAGTGTTTATATTCATGCCTGCATAAGTGATCATGCTTTCAATAATATTTGCTCCTGCAAAACTTTTTTTGCAGGGGAGGACATTCTACTGCTTCATTTCCAATCAAGGTATATCCTGTAATTACCTGCTGAAATCCTGCAATATTTTGTGCCATACATGTTCTCTAGTGTGCGGGGGGGGGGGAGTATTCCATTTTTGTTGTGCTATAGCCCCACCAGGCAGCAATAATGTGGTAGCTTTGGGGAAGCATCCAAGAACTAATAAAGCAGAATAAATCTGCCACGAATGCACTTGTGTCAATAACATGTTTTATTGTAGGCGTATTGCCCCTTTATCTGACTCTCAGGACTCTCTCCAAGCCACAGCCCTGCTCAGACCTGCTCTGCACCATCCTCAGATGCTTTCTTTTGCCTGGCTGATAGCTCAGTTGGTAGAGCATGTGACTCTTAATCTCACGGTTTTGTGGGTTCAAGCCCTACAAAGGATTGGGCAAAAAGATCCCTGCATTGCAGGGGGTCAGACTCGATGACCTTCTGTGTCAAGGGGAACACACACTACTTTCAGCCCCCTCGCAAAGATAAGGCAAAAGCTCAATCCCAAACTCACTGAAATATTAAGTCATTTGAAAGCAACCTGCGATGAGGCAAATAAACAGAAGCCTTTATTGCAACAAAGAAATATTTCCAAAAATTTTATGACAGATTTCAGCACAGTGTCAACACATATACACAAAAACTTTCCATTGTCCCATTCCCCACTCCACCCCCCAAAAAGACTTAGCTCTTTGGATTTCAAACCTCACAAGGAGAGGATGGCAAGTGTGGCAGGAAGATTCAAGGAAAATCAATATTATGTTTTGAGAATGATTCCTGTTCCATTGGAAGATGCTCAGAGTGGTTGGGGCAACCCAGTCACATGATCAGGGTACAAGTGACTTATTATTATTAGTCATTGTTTTATATTTTCTAGATTTCCCATGATTGTATCATAAAGTAGTTGTGTTCTATGTTATAAATCAAGTACTGCTAGGAGTTGTTTCTTTTTGTTTTCCAATGTATTGCTTATCAATTTAAAAAATGGTGTGGCACGAGGAAAATTTTATTCTGAAAGTGTGGCCCAGAGAAAAAAGTTTGAGAACTAGCCTATCCAGACCAGCATTCTTTTCTCACAATAGCCAACCAGAAGCCCATGCAAGACCCACAAACAGGGGGTGAGTCCCCTTCCTGGCTTCTGAGATTTTCTCTGGGATAGTCAACGTGCTTTCACATTTGTCATCACTGCTATTTGGACTAGAAACCTGATTACATTATTACTTTTTAAATGAGAGGATCTTGTCACAATGCAAGAAGGCAGAAAGCAAAGAATTCTAGGGCACTTTGTCCAGGAACCAGAACAATTATGGCACCTACCCTTCACTTACTATGGGACACAAATGCTTTGCCCTACTGATCTTCAAGCTGCAACCTAAATCATCCTTCAAGCAGGAAACTGGGTGTGGGAAACATTTGGCCCTCCAGGTGCTGCTGAACTACAACTCCCATCAGTCACAGTGAGTATGGCCAGCGGGAGTCGTAATTCAGCAACATCTTGAGGCCCAAAGGTTCCCCACAACCTGGGGCTGCCTACAATGTACCCAAATTCAGCACTGACTCTACAGCATCAAGCTGGCAAGGAACTCCTCACCTCAAGAATTCCCACTGCAAGAAAGGCAGGAGGAGGGAAAAAGAGAAAGTGACAAGAGGAGTGGAAGTGAAAAGTCTGAAATGGTTCCCTCCCCCTTCCAGAGCGATGGGCACAATTCCAAACCGCAGGCCAGGAACGTAACGTTGCAGCCAATCACCATAGGACGTGACTCTGGTGTAGACGCCGGGGCGGTACGGGACTGCACAGCCTTGTCCCCAGCTCACGATGCCAACCAGGAACCAGGAGTCATTTTGGGCACAGACCAAGGGCCCCCCGGAATCACCCTAGAAACAAACAAGCAGAAGCAGGGAATAATAACGCCTCTCAAAATCTGTCCCCAGGCAACCAGTATCTCAGTGCCTGCTCCTTGACCACATAGAGACCTTATTGAGCATCTGTAGAAGTCTCTGAGAAATAGGCCAGGAACATCTGGAAACATCAAGAAACCATTCAAGACAACTGTCAAATTGCTCACCAGGCAAGCATCCTTTCCTCCTTCTTTATATCCAGCGCAAATCATGTTGTCTTTGACAGGATTGGACCCAGCTGGGGGCACATTGAACATCTCGTTGCATCTGTCAACATCTATGAGGGAGACCTGGACTTCTTGCAGCGTCTGAGGGGATGGAAGTGGTACTAAGAATGCAAAGGAGAAGAAAAGTGAGTTGCATTTAGGCATGGTGAATGTGCAACCCTGTGCAACCCTGCCTCAAGACTGCCCTCTCCCTTTCTTCTTGTGGCCAAGGAGAAACTCTGCTGCAGGCCTGAATTAAGAGTCTCTATATGACTCTGCTTAACAAACCTGCACTGTAAAGATCTGCACGGTGATGGAATCAGTAGTCAAGGGTCAACAGGCAACACAAAAGGGATAAGCCTTACTGGAACATGGTGGTCTGGCTACTCTCTGGAGCCAGCCACAGAGAGAATACAATTCCAGTTTTCAAATGTCCTTACCAGCTACCTCCAAATAGTTACGGGGGCTAAGTTAAAGTACTGGTGTTAACCTTTAAAGCTGTAAACAGCTTAGGACGCGAGTATCTAATCAGAATATCTTCCCATATAAACCTTTCCCCCTCTGAAGAAGGCTTCTTCCAGGTACCATCATTCACAACAACTAGACTCACATCTGTTAAAGCAGGGCCTTATCAGTGGTGGCCACCAGGAGGGGGAGAGGCAAGGTGTGAGAAGGTTGACATTTCACAAACACCAGCAGATCCATTCCCTCTCCCTACCAGTAAGCAACCACTCTGTCAAGAAGCTAGAATAGCCATCTGTGGTATCCAGTGACCCACTTCTGGCTCAAGGGATCCCCGTGACTAAAGGATAAACCCTCCCAAAACATGCTACTCTCTTTCAGAATTCATTTCAGGTTGACCTCCAACCCCATGTTCTCACCAGGCTCTCACCATCAAAGCCAATGTTTCCCCATCCAGTCACAAAGCACGCCATGCCCTCAGGGAACACAGACGAAGGAAATGGCACACACACTGGGAGGAAGTATGGGCTATAGTTCATGGGTCTTTGGAGCCTCAATAAGGCAATGTCCCCTCCTGTCCCAGTCCCATTAAATGCTATGTTACGGATTACTTGGGCGACAGGAACGGTCTGGGATTTGGAGCTTCTATTTGCAAGTTGATATGCTCCCAAGGTCACGGTGATGTCTGAGAAAGGATTCAGTCTGAGAAACAGAAATGAAACAAAAAAGAAAATGCAGTGGGGTGTGATACTGCAGCAAGGGATGGAGTCGCTGACTAACAGTCAAAGAGCATTTAAAAAATGGGTTTCCCAGGATCCAGCAACCTCCAGGCTGTGATTCAAAGCCAACAGTGGTCCATACTAGCCATGACACCTTCACACTTTTAGCCTTTGCACTGAATAAGTTCCTTTTTAGCGTTATTAGCAGGTGCAAAGGGCCTGATTCAGACTGGGGGTCAAATGGTTAAACGCCAAGGAGTTAAATGCCTGCCACACACACCACCACCAGAGTCCCAATCCAAATCAGGGGACCCACCAGCTTTTCATTCTAACATGATATTGATGCAACTGCTCGTGTTGCCATGCCTACCTGGCCCCATCATGCAGAAAGACTGAGACATTTCTGAAGGACACTGGTGAAATGTCACTACCTCCTTGCTGGTACTTACCTAAAGCAGTGAGCGGCTGACACAACCCACTGTTGTGCCACGAGGGACCCACTGCAAAAATGCTTCCCTTTCCAACCAACACTGACCTGCCATGGCCAGGCTCCATTCTGTGAGGCTTGGCCGCCCACAATTCGGTCAGACAACACTGGTTGACCACAGACTTGAAGAGGAAAGAAGAACACGGAAATGCATAGATCACAACACAGCTGGAAAAGTGCACTTTGATTGTTTCCTTGCCAAAGGTTGGTGATATTTTAGCTCCTGGGAGCTAAAGCAAACATGGCCAGATTATCTTATTTTCTTTTCCTTCTTTGCTTAATAATACCTATGGGAGGCGGCATGTATTTTAGCATCCTTTTTCATGTTCTAAACCTCCCTTCCTCCATATCTCTCTCTTTCACACACACACACACACACACACACACAGAAATAGGCTTGATCCCAATGCCATTGCTTCTGTCAAAATCAGGGCTCCCCACGCCAGCTTTAAAAGAGAGGATTAAGGAAAGCCAATCACAGATCTCCCACATCACACCTGTTTGGGTTCTAACTGCCTGAAAGTACTAGGTCACCCTACCTTTCTACACTAGGATGCCCAACCGCTACTGTAGGAATTTGAGCCTGTGGTCCTCCGGATGTTGTAGCAGAGATGACTGTGAATATGTCAGTTTCAGTTTCTCTGTTTCCAAAATTGAAGTTCACATCTCCACATTTACACATCAGTTTGTGATTTAACAGAGAAAGGAAAGCACTCATGAAAATTCATCAGGCTTATAGTCCAAATGTCTCCTAATATATATGTTCATATGCAGTTTTGCATAGCACACACATTTTTGCAAACCAGTTTCCCGTAATCTAATACACTTTACCTACATGTATGTATTTTTTAGCCCACATTGCACCACACTGCAAAATTTAGAGAAGTGCAAATGTTGAAAGATTCCTCTGCATATATTTTTGGAAAATGTGAATTAGGTAGTTTCTCCTTTAAATGAGAAATGAGTTGAATTTCTACCCAGTCTATAAGCTATTGGACTACTATAGCTCTCATCAACCTTGACCATTGGCCATGCTGACTCAGGTTGAGGGGAACTGAGGCCCAACAACATCCTGAGGGCCACATATAGCTGTATTAGAGCTACAGATACAAATTTGGGACAGTTCACTAGCTCACAGTCTAAGTCATCTGGTAGACATTGTTGGCTAAGTCAAGATTTGAGAGGAGGAGGAGGAGTTTGGATTTGATATCCCACTTTAACACTACCCAAAGGAGTCTCAAAGCAGCTAGCATTCTCCTTTCCCTTCCTCCCCCACAACAAACACTCTGTGAGGTGAGCGGGGCTGAGAGACTTCAGAGAAGTGTGACTAGCCCAAGGTCACCCAGCAGCTGCATGTGGAGGAGCGGAGACGCAAACCCGGTTCCCCAGATTATGAGACTACCACTCTTAACCACTACACCACACTGGCTCATGCTTTGTCTCCCTGTTCCAAGTCCAACAACATCCTAGCAGTAGATGCACCATGTGGTAACACAATGTGGTGTTTCTGAGAAAGATCTCTAAAGCAAGCATGTGGATAAGATATACTGACCTACCTTCCGGTCAGGATTACTGAGATAATATGGCAAAGCACTTTGCTTGGGCTTTGTTGCTGTCGAAAGCTCACCACAGTTATGACCCACTTCTCTCTGGAGCAGGAGTCAGCAAACTTTTTTTAGGAAAGGGCTGGTTCGCTGCCCCTCAGACCTTGTAGCGGGTTAAACCGTGTGCGCATGCGCACACGACGGAGGGGGGCTTCTCTCTCTCCCCCTCTCTCCCCCAGCTCCTTCCCTCCCCCTGCTTTCCTACCTCCTCCTCCGCTCTGCCTGTGGTTGGCAGCCAGCGGCGGCACCTCTCCTTTCTGGGCCAGCTTTCCCGGGCGCTAGGCGTGGGGCCAGCAGGCGTGCCAAGCTCCAGCCCTTCACGATGCCCACAGCGCGGCCATGGACAGAGAGGCCAGCGGGTGGGTGGCGAGTCTGGGCAGGGAGTGAGGTTTCAGATTGGCTGGCACCAATCAAAAGCCCAGGGCAGGGAGAAGCCAGGAGGAGGGAGGGAGAAGGTGCCACCGTGGTGTATGAGAGGGAGGGGGAGAAATGGCGCCCCCCCAAAAAAAAATGCCAAAAAAAAAATGGCGCAGCCCGAACGATCATGTCAATCCAAGTGGCGATTCCAGGACTGCCTGCAGGCCAGATCCAGAGGGTAGTTGGGCCTGATCCAGCCCGTGGGCCTTAGTTTGCCAACCCATGCTCTAGAGAATCCACAGATCATAATTCCCAGGGCACACACCCCTTGCTTCCCCTCCACTCAAACTGAGGAACCCACTCTGAAGCTGAACCTGAGGACAGAGCCCAGGTGGCTAGTTTGCTTTGTATTGCACGGGTGACATTCTTACCTGAAAACAATTCATCTGCCCCTGGGGAAAGAATTCAGGAAAGGGGGGGTGGAGGAAGAAAGAAGTAAATTATTATTAGCATTGGGAAGAGGATGTATCTTTTTATTTTTCAAAAATCCTCCAAACTCTGAAAGCTGCAATCCTGTGCACACTTGCTTGGGGTGGGGAGTAAGCATAAATGAAGGCAGGGGGGTCCTGGAAACTGTAGCTTGCCCTTCACAGAGCTACAGTTCCCAGCACCCTTATCAAACCCCAGTCCCCATGATTCTTGGGGGGTGGGAAAGTGCTTTAGATGTATGGTGTGTGCATAGACTCAACGAGACCTGCATCTAAATAAGCGTGTATCCGATTGCACTGGAAGGCTTCAAAGTGCACTATTGCAATGAGCTGCCTCTGCTGGCTGCCTCATTTATGAGGCTTATAGCAATACCGTCCACTTGCTTGCTTGCCATTTGCTCGTGCCATTTTTGTGATGTCATGTAATCCCTTTGCACTCTGTTTTAGGGAGCCTTGCACACACCCCTCAAAAAAATGTAATGTCACCATAACACCCGTAACACTCATGGTGGCCACTGCAGATATCTCTTAAGTTATCCTTTCATAATGTTTAGTTAATGTATTTGCATCCTAAAGTCACAGTGTTGGGAAAGAGGCTGTGAGGGGGGGAGTGAGCTTTCGGATCCGCCACACCTCAGGCTCCAGCATGCAAACAATCCATCAGGGGGCAGTGTTGAACCAAATCTCATTCTTTCTCCAACTGCAGCTATCTCCTACAAACAAAGGTGTTACCTGTCAGCAAATGAATAAAAAATAAAATGTGCAGGAGTTGCAGAGCTTTTTGTGCTGTGGGAAGTAGAATTAGCCCTTGCATGAGACAGGCTGAGGGAACACTCTGAGGCACCAATAAAGGGCAGAGGATTGTAGCTCAGTTAGTTTACTGCTGTGAGGGGACATGACTATTATTTGGGGGTTGTTTTGCTTCAGGCACTGGACTATCTTTCGCTGTCACAGTAGCAACTTCACCCATTCCCCACAGTTGATGCTCCCAACAGCCTACCATTTCATGGTTTGGCTAAGTGTAACCTGCAAGCCAGGCCTCTATCTGAAAACATGGAGAGCTGCTTCTAAGTGGACTGAACCATGAGGGGTTAGACAGACCAATCCTGTTAAGTATAATGGATTTAATTCACACAGAAATGAAAAGTGTATGTGTATTAATGAAGGTTTGAAGTGAGAATGCCTAGCTGTGTATTGGCAAAAAGGTTTCACATGGGGTTTTCCATGGGGCTATATTAAAGCCAAGGAGAGCACTTAGAGCTTTTGCTAAGTTAATGATTTACTAATGGATTGTTGTCCACTGCTAGTTAACAGGTGTTGTAACCTTAGATCATGTGAGAGGTATTAGGTTGCAAAATTTCCATTTTGAAGGGAGTTTTCTGTGGAACGCCCTCCCATCAGATGTCAATGAAATAAACAACTACCTGACTTTTAGAGAACATCTGAAGGCAGCCCTGTTTAGGGAAGTTTTTAATGTTTTATTGGGAGCTGCCCAGAGTAGCTGGGGAAACCCAGCCAGATGGGCGTGGTATAAATAAGTTGCTGTTGTTGTTGTCTCCCAAACTCAATGGAGTGAAGATGTAAATGAAGCTCTCCTGAAGGGAGAGTAAACAGCCTGGAGGCTGGAATGCAGACTGTGGAGAAGGAGAGACCTTTGCTCCTAGGTTGGTCTGGATTATTTCATATTTTGTAAGATGCTGAGCCTGTGCTGGACAGCACAAGACATTGCATGGGTGTTTTGGAGGAATCACTTACTGTATTCTGTTTCATTTTAAAGAGTTGTGTCAGTAAAATTTTGAATAATATTTTTATGGGCCCGGACAGTAATTTATTTCAGAAGGAGTCAGTTCTTATGCTTCCAGTTGCTTCAAAACTGCAATATTAATATCAGCAACAAATCATCCAATGAAGTCTCTAAGACAGCATCGGAAACATCAAAGCAGAAAGTCTCTCACATGTACATCCATACAGAGTTTGCCATAATCCCTTTTCAGTGCCAGGGCTTAGCAGAGCCATCAGAAGACGACTGTTCTCCTGACAACATGCAAAGTGCCTTTTCCTCACCACAGAGCAGCTGTCACCAAATTGCAGGCACAGCGACATTCAAGGAAATGGCATTTCAGCTCTGAGAGTGTAGCTTCCAGGCCCTTTTTAGGTTTCAGCATCGTGCTTTAAAAATAAAATCTGAACTCTTCATCCATGCATGGGTGCCCACAAAGAAGGGGAGGGAGTAGTTTCCTTGCTCCCCACCCCCATAAATATAACCCCAGATTCCAGCTTTCATTTAAAAGAAAAGGAATAAGTTTCTATAGAACAAGATATGAAACAAAATGTACCAGCGCTATTCTTTTCCATTTTTGTGAGGGATTGGCCTGCTCTCCTCTTTCAGTGTTTTACTTCACCATGTACTCCCTTCTCCACTGGGGGTGGGGGGGAATCCTGCAGATGTACATGTATCTATTCATGGTCTCCTAATCACGCAACAGTCTTTCAACACAACCATGATTTGGGAAAACATAAAGTTTTCTACTGGAGCCTAGCTGTGCCCCCATGTACCATCGTTTAGCCCGGACACTGAGATCCAGCGCCGAGGGCCTTCTGGTGGTTCCCTCATTGAGAGAAGTGAGGTTACAGGGAACCAGACAGAGGGTCTTCTTGGTAGTGGCGCCCACCCTGTGGAACACCCTCCCTTCAGATGTGAATAAGCAGCTATCCTATCTTTAAAAGACATCTGAAGGCAGCCCTGTTCAGGGAAGTTTTTAATATTTAACACTGTACTGTTTTTAACACTTGATTGGGAGCCACCCAGAGTGGCTGGGGAAACCCAGCCAGATGGGCGGGGTATAAATAATAAATAAAATTATTATTATTATTATTATTATTATTATTATTATTATTATTATTATTATCCCACAACCCTGGTTAAAAACCTCACTCCCTTATTCCAAGGGGCTCATGGGAAAATGCTAGAGACACATCCCAGCACAAGGAATGCCCTTTCAGTAGGATCATACTTGCTCATTCATTGCTTAATCACTACACAGTCCAGTGAGCAGGGGTGGAGGAAGGAGGGTGCAGGCCACCCCAGGTGTCACCACTGAGGGGGGTGACAAAATGCCGGGTGGCACTCACCGCGGGGCCTGCAGCACGCCTGAGCCACGCATCTCTCCTGGGAGAGACGCAGTGGCTTGGGCCCCCGCAGGCTCCACACTGCCCAAATGGTCCACCCGCTGCTTCCCCCTCAACTGTAGGGTGGCTGAGTGGGAGGAGGCAGGCAGACGCTTCGGAGGCCCCACAGTGCGCCCAGCCCCTATGGGCAGCTCACCCCACCCTCACCCCAGGTGCCCTCGCGGCTTCTTCCACTGCTGCTAGTGACAATCCCCATCTGCTAATTAATTCATCCCTGATTTAATACCACCAGAGACAGGACTTTCATATCACCAAGTGTCTTCTCATAACACAACAGTATATAACCGAATTAGGTTGTATTTTCCAATTGGTCATCAGATGTACAACGGTATTTTAAAAGAGATAACTTTAGGCTAAAGTACGGAAATCATCGCTGGTGTGTTTCAGTGATAGTTTACCTTCTCTGGTGTTTAATTTGTACTAAATGACTGGTTTCCCTAGCCAACACACACATAATGTGTGTATATATAAAGAAAAATTGTTTAAAAGTTCTGAATTAATGGTATTTTAACCCCTTACAATCTAGGTGCATGTTTGTTTGTTTGTTTGTTTGTTTGTTTTTAATGGCCCTTTCCTCCCCGATCCTGAGAATGATCCCTGTCATGGTGGCTCTGTAGCTGATATTCCACCACCACAGTTGGGCTTCTGCCAAATCATATTGTTCCTCAGCCAGCTGATCTTCACTACCAAACTGTGCCCGAAATATTTCCTTTCTGTTGACTTTTTGAAGAGGGTATAGTATTTCGAGATTTATTTGCACAAGAGATCTTCTCAACTGGAAATGTTGTTCTTAATAGTTATAACTATTTCTTTTGTTATAAATATTTACTTTTAAAAAATAAACGGGAAAGGTTTGAAATGTGTCCCATGCTTCTGTGCCATGATGGTTTTGTTCCCCTATGCATTCAACATATTCAGATGCGCTGGACAAGAATTATGTGCATAGCTGAAAAACAAATACTAAATAAAATGTTAACAAACTCCTTTACCAAGGGGGATTCCACACACGCATATAAAAGCCATTCTGAAAATGCATTTTTTAATAATAAAAAAGCAATGTTTTTAAAAATACATTGAATTATCCATAAGGTTCACCATCACCATCTAGTGTCACATTGTATATTGCACTTAAAACACACTTTAAAGGTTTTATTTGCAGCTGTATAGCTCCAGAAAGGATGTAACACCCTTCTCTTCTGGCAGGCATTTGAGTGACATGGTGTGTTGCCCTTGGGTCTCATTTTCTTCTGACTTTTCTGTAATTTGGGTAATTTTGACTGTACTCCTTTGTTTTAAACGGCTTCATTATTTTGTCTTTTAAAAATGTTTAACTATTAACCATTGTGATGTGTTACAAATGTGGTCTACAAATGTTTCATATTAATAAATGTATTTTCTTTAAATCCCACTGTATCCAATTTGGCTTCATATAAATAAAGTCAGAATGGGGATGAAGATGTGTGCAGTAATCAAGCATACAGGGGGAGAGTATAGAGAAAGGCAGGAACTATTTCTTGTACTCACTGTTCATCAGGGGCAGCATCAGAAGAAACAAGAACCCCATTCTTTTTGTGGCCATGGTGTAGACCTTGTCCCTCTTGTCTGGCGACCTCAGTGTAGGGAAGGACAGGATGAGCAGATATCTCCAGGCAGACAATCAGGTTTACAAAGGAGTCTAAGAAGCTGTTATACCCAACAGAAAGGGAACTAATGTTCCCCAAAAAACAGGAAGAACCCAGGAGTCCAACCAAAAGTAGGGTAGGAAACTCCAGAGTGTCAACCGATTCACTCTTTCTGTTACTTCTCCCTAAAAAACATGGTGAACCAACTTGGATTGTAGAGAGTCTAAAGTCCACTGGACAACATTGTTTTAACTCACTTGTGACCCCACCACAAATCTATGAAATTTTATGAGCTAAATCTTCTGAGAATCCGGGTACGCTGGCTCTTAGCCTTTGCAATCACTAGGCATCATGTTTCCTTTAAGATATCCCAGGGGTCCTGCTCCAATCTCACCCACTAGAAGTCCCCATCTAGGACTGGCTGCAGAACCAAATCCCCACTGTGACTGAGCGATAGCTGGAGAAAGAATCCAGCAGTCCCGCCTGCTACCCAAAGCCCTCTAGATCCCACCCATATTGTACACCACATAACCATCACACGTGTTCTGCTCCCTAGACCTCTCCTCCACCTGTCATTCAGCCATATAAATATTGCAGTGGCGAACAGAACCAGAAGAGGTAACAATGAGTTTACAGAAGAGGAGCCTTGTCACCACCTGGATTAGACTTAATAGCGGGGAGAAGGATTTGGGGACTCAAGAGGGAAACTATGCTGGAAAAGCCTGAGGGTTTGGGTGGATTCCCGTTGGCAGAATTATGAGTGGGGATTTGTGGGTGGCAGGGGGTGGGATGGTCTAAACAGGAACCATAGGTGTGCTCTGTGCCAGGGGCAGTGTTTACAATTATCCCTGCACTTCACATCAGGAGCCAGTTCTCACCAGTCTAAGCCCCCTCATTGTATAAGCATTAAACAATTCAGCGTCAGGATAAATGCAAACCTTTCTTCCGCTTAGCAGTCATTAAAAAGTTATTAAGTAAATGAAAGGAACATCGACTAGCTGTTTCCTCCCACTGCAAATTTCAGGGCTCAGGATACTCGGTTTGATCAGGACCAGAAAGGCCAAAGGATTAAAGCAGCCCTCCCTGACTAGGAACTCTCCAAATATCATGGACCACAATTCCCATTGGCTCCTGTCACCATGACCAATGGTCAGAGATGGTGGAAGCTCTGCTCCAAAACATCTGGAGGGCACCAAGTTAAAGGTTGGATAAAAAGCTTCCCACACCACAGTCTGCATCCTGCTCAGACATCCTCTGTCTTGTGATCCAGACCCCAAGTTAATGTCTCTTTAAAATTGCCCAGTGTCTCTCATCCTCCACTCTGCCCAGGCTGAGGGATCATGTCCTACTGGGCAACTTCCTACGGCACACTCTTGATGAAATAACTGCTGTCTAACCCTTTGGCAACCCCATCTCCCTGCCACAGCAACTGAGATATCCAAAGGGCTGTCGCACAGAGGATGTAGCAAGCTTGTTTTCTCCTGCTTTGGACGCTAGGACCTGAACCAATGGATCCAAGTTACAAGAAAGGAGATTCCAATCAAACACCAGGAAGAACATTCTGATAGTAAGAGCTGTTCGACAGTGAAACAGACTCCCATGAATTGCCCTCCTTTGGCAGTTTTTAAGCAGAGGTTGGATGGTCATCTGTCATGTAATGTCTAATTGAGATTCCTGCATTTCTGGGGGGGGGGTTGACTAAATGACCATTGGAGTCCCTTCCAACTCTATAATTCTGTTCATCCTCTAGCCTCTGGCTATGTGGCACTCATTCAATTGTCTAGACAGTGCTCCCTGTCAATCATTCCAAACCCAACTAGGCCAAGAGCCTTTTGAATGGGATTGTTGCCAACTTCCTCATTGCTCTTGACCTCTTCAACCAGCAGCCTGGCTCTTTATCCCAGTCTGTATGCAATTTGGATTAGAGATTGTTTTTAATTGTTTGCATATGCCAGATTGTTTTCATATATGGAATTGTGAAATCACTTTGAAGTATTTGATGGGACGTGATTTGTAGATGGAATCAAATGAATAAATAAACTTACATCACAAGCTGCCAGTGCAGTTGAGAATAGGGTTAGCTGTGTTGAATTTGTTCCAGTGTAGGAACAGTTAGACCAACAATCCACAGTGCTTCATTTCCATGTTGAGCTACATACTCACTATTCCCCCCTCCCATTTCCGTATTTTATGTGCTCCCATGAAATAAACTGCTCACTTGCGTTTCTGGGCTGCACATACTGTTTTCTGAACACAGCAAACACAGAGTTTGCTGTGTCCTCCCCCCCCTCCCACCCATTGCATAGACCAGTTGGGCTACACTACTGGTTGTTAACATGCCTAGAGAAACAGGAGGGGAGAAGGGCTGAAGTTGCCTTCAGGAGAGCTCTTCCCAAGGCATCATAACAAGGTAGTGGAAATCTTGGACGCTTTGTCCCTAGGTGAACCCAAACACAGCCCCGTACTTCAAAATTCATGCTTCTCTGAATTTCGCAATGCAACTCTCCAACCAAGCAATGTGTACAAAAATGCAACTACTCTGGCAAAGTGTGCACAGAATGCATAGTTTGGGGGGAGGGAACATACAAAAATGCATTAGATATGGGGAAGTTGTTTGTTTGTTTTTTACAACATTGGGTATGAGGGAAGAAGAAGTTAGAATCTATTTGTCACAACAACCCTCACCCGAGAGATTACCAGAAGGTCTTTTGTAAATTCCTCCATAGCCAGAGACGGGGGGGCGGGGGGCGGGTAAGGTTCCTGGAACAGTAAGAGTAACACGTGTTACAAGATAAGGGAATGGTGAGAGTTGTGTGTAACGGGTGTATAATCTTGCTTATACATGCATTTTGCTATAGGACTGATATAGATGTTGTTTGTCACAATCTATATAAAGGAGCCCCCACCTATATTTGGGACTCAGTCTTTGAGAAATATCTCTCTGAAGCCACTGCACAGCTTAATAAACAAGACCTTTCTCAAAGAACTCATGTCTGTCTTCATTGACTAGGAGAAACTTGCAACAGGTATATTGGGCCAAATTGCATACAAACATGTATTTTAAGAATCTAGTTACAGGTAGGTAGCCATGCTGGTCTGCTGTAGTCAAAACAAAATAAAAAAATTCCTTCCAGTAGCACCGTAGAGACCAACTAAGTTTGTTATTGGTATGAGCTTTTGTGTGCATGCTTCAGGTATCTGAAGAAGTGTGCATGCACACGAAAACTCATCCCAATAACAAACTTGTTGTTGTTGTTTAGTCGTTTCTGACTCTTCGTGACCCTATGGACCAGAGCACGCCAGGCACTCCTGTCTTCCACTGCCTCCCGCAGTTTGGTCAAACTCATGCTGGTAGCTTCGAGAACACTGTCCAACCATCTTGTCCTCTGTCGTCCCCTTCTCCTTGTGCCCTCCATCTTTCCCAACATCAGGGTCTTTTCCAGGGAGTCTTCCCTTCTCATGAGGTGGCCAAAGTATTGGAGCCTCAGGTTCACGATCTGTCCTTCCAGTGAGCACTCAGGGCTGATTTCCTTAAGAATGGAGAGGTTTGATCTTCTTGCAGTCCATGGGACTCTCAAGAGTCTCCTCCAACACCGTAATTCAAAAGCATCAATTCTTCGGCGATCAGCCTTCTTTATGGTCCAGCTCTCACTTCCATATATCACTAGCGGGAAAACCATAGCTTTAACTATACAGACCTTTTTTGGCAAGGTGGCGTCTCTGCTTTTTAAGATGCTGTCTAACAAACTTAGTTGATCTCTCAGGTGCTACTGGAAGGAATTTTTTTATGTATTTTAAGAGAAAATCTTACAAAAATGCTGGTGAATTTTCCTGAGGACATTTTTTTTTAATGCAAGCTGATGTAAAAATGTGGAGAACTGAACTTAATACTGGAAAGGTGAGAAACTGACAGAAACCTAAATGTACAGATTTGCCCATCCCTGGAGGAAACTGAAGGTAAGTTCAATAAATTCCTTGAATTGCCTTCATTAAGGTGAGTGCAAGAAAGATGGTGGCAGGTTTCCGAAAAACTGTCTCAACCAGAAGTTCCCAGGCTTGACTTCTAAAAAAAAAAAAAAAAATGAGTCACACCAGTGAGTGACACATCATGTTGTCACAATTTTTTTAAAAAATAAAATACATATATCGCCTATGGAGGGGTTTTTTTCAAAAAAAATACTCTTATTATCTTGACTCTACAGTAAGGCTTCTTACAACTGACTAAGAGGTAATACCGTAAAAGGTAGGTCAGTGAGAATGAGGAGATTACAGGCATGCCAGTTTAATCTCTGTGCTGGTATGTTTTATCAGCTGAACTGTACTTGCCATCAGCCTTGACAATTTCAGTATTAAATTTCCATTAAACTATTCTTAAAGCACATTTAAGACATATGGCTTCCGTCAAAGAATTCTGGGACCTATCATTTACTCCTCACAGAGCAACAATTCCCAGCTCCCATGATCCTTTGCAGGAGCCCTATGCTTTAAAAGTACAGTGTGGGCGTGACCTATGTGCCCCATCTTTTCCATTTCTTTTGCCTGCAATTCCCTTGCAGTTGAGCCATACAGTGCTGTCATAGGGGTCCCCCCAAAAGTGGGACTCTTTTAATAGAGGTTGGTTGGTTGTTGTTGTTGTTGTTTTTCATTTCCATTATCACTATTTTTTTAAAAAAGAACTGTCTGTACCAAGTCTCTTTGCTAATCCCCTCCAGATATTTCCAACTTTTAGCTATAAGCATTTGTGCTGCAGCTAGTAGGTGTTTGACCAGAGTATTGTCACAACAGTCTTTATTCAGTCTGTCCCAGACACCCCACAGAAAAGACTTACAGTTTTGTAATTAAATTAATTTCAGAGAAATCAGGTCCCAAAATTTTGCCACTGGTGGGCAGGCCCACCATAACTGGTAGCATAGGTTTTTTTCCTGGATCTGCAGCACCAACATTGAGAAGAGAGATTCAGGATAAAACAGGAAATCTCAGTCGCGGTAAGGTGACCTTTAAATAGTGTTTTTATTTATATTTCCCTTGGCTATAATAAACCCAAGCAAAAGGATTTACAAAAATAAAATAAAAATTAATAAGTTTTTTTAATGGTTTCCTGTATATGAGCTTAGATAAAAGAGAGAAGAATTTACCACATATTATTCCATCTGGCTAAATCATGTTTGGTATGTAGAACAATCTCCCAGCTTGTTTCCAACCTGACAAAGTCCTCTCTGTCTAAGGCTATTAAAATATTTATATTACTGTAACACCTGGGCCCTTGCTATGTTCAAAGGCTGACAAGGACTTAACAGCTTCTTGTTTGATTGTATCTTTAGTCATACAGTAAAAGCCTCCCAAATCTCTTGGGCAGTTTTGGTTTTTTATGTTGTTATTATTATTTTAACAACAACAACAAAACCCTTAAGCCAAATATGGAATTTTCTACCTCTGGTGCTAAAATAATTTGACCAGCTCTGGGCACTATGCACATTGATGTGGGGCAGCCATTAACCCATGGATGTTTGCCTCTTAATTGAATGATAGTAAGTCAACAAGCACAATTCAGAGAACCTCAAGAAATAAAAACTGCAGAAAATCTGCTGATTTCTTCTTTTCATATGAAGACTTGGGAACCTCTGGCCTTCATTACCCCTAGTTTCAATGGAGAGTGTGTCAATCTATTTCAGCTACAGCAGGAACAAAACAATAAGGAATAATGTTTGCTTATAAAATATCCCAGTACATATTTCCCATATTAGTATTTATAGAAACTGTTCAATTTGGGGTTTTGTGGGGGTAAACAGTATTGAATCTAGCAGGTTAATACTAGATGCATTATATAACATGCATTATTACTCAGAATAGGCAAAGAATTTGATTCAGTTCACATTTAAAATCTACATTCTGTAGACACCATTCAACTCTCTAGTGATTATTTATTTAACCTACTTTTGGGGCTCTGTTTTTTTTTTTTTTTTACGTGTTTCCCTTCAGGGAAGGGAGGCATGGTGTATACACAGAGGCATTCCGCCTTAGTTTTTCTTCTTTTTCAAATCCCACCTTTGCAAAAACATCACTCTATGCAAGTTGAGTCACATCCTTCACAGACAGCTGTTTTAAACAATTTAAAAATCAAAAGATGGCATCGAACCTTTGTTGAAACCAGGAAGCTAATATGTTTATTTTGAGTGATTAAGACATAATGCTATCTCACAGAAAGAATGCATCGGGGAGCTTTGTGTAAAGGATTTTTCTCTTTAAAAGCAGGAGCAAATCGTCAAATACGGGACTCTTATTGAACGGACCCAGAAAGAACCAGGTAGGAACAGCAATGGATGCTTGTATATTTGAAGATGAGAGATGGGTAGAGTTCAGAGATGGTACCAAAGGCCAAAGTAAGAGTTGTTCCACAGTTGAGCTGACAATCTCCCCACATCATTTTCTTTTTCTAAATGCAGCTGCAGCATGGGTGGGAAGATGGAGCCCAGCCATTTCCCCCTACACCAGGTGCCCTGAGGAGAACAGTGAGGATAGTGAGATGTCTGGAAACCAAATCCTGTGAGGAATGGTTGAAAGTGCTTGGTATGTTTAGCCTGGAGAAGAGAAGATTCAGGGGAGCCATGGTGGTGGTCTTCAAATGTCCAAAGGGTTAACGTGCAGAAGTTGGGCCAGATTTGTTCTCTGCTGAGGAGGAGGACAAGCCTAGAACCAATGGGTGGAAATTACAACTTCTTAAGAGTAAGATCTGTTCTACAGTGGAGCAGACTTCCTTGGGAGGGATCGGGCTGTTCTTTGCTAGAGGTTCATACAGGGATGAGTGACAGTCTGTAGCTGCTTTATGCTTTGGAGTAGGGGGTTAGAATAAGGTTACCAGATTTTTTCCATCTTCAATGGATTTTGTATGGGGACTGAGTTGTAAATCCAGGGACTGTTCCTGGGAAACGGGGACATCTGGTAACCTTAGGTTAGACTACATGACTATTATGGTCCCTTCCAACACTAACATTCTGTGGTACCCCTTTGTAAATCACTCCTCCCTTCCTAAGCTGCTCTTAGCTGGAGAGGGACAAATGTATCTCTACTATATGGATTTATTAAATATACACAAGGGTATCCAATCCCACGTTTCCCAGGTAATGTCTGCTTAGGCCCTAGCACAGGAGTTGAGAGTCTTTGGCCCTCCAAATGCTGCTGAACTACAACTCCCATCAGTCAATGGCCAGGGATGGTGGAAGTTGTTATTCAGCAACATCTGGTTGGCCAAAGCTTCAGCACACCTGCCCTAGCAGGACTTTCAGAGGCATGGAAGGATAGTCTAAGAGGTTTCAACAGGGTTGTGCTTAACAGATGTGTGCACTATTTCCAGAATCAACTCCTACCACTTCAAAGCATGAGCCAAAAACCTATTTGTATAAAGGTGAAACAGCATCTTCAGATTGTATATTAAACACAGACTTGCTCCACAGCCAAGAAAGGGGTTGTAAATCAGTTCCATAGAGCTTTATTGCTCTTATGGTCAGAGGAGTGTTAAGATATGATCATGGGCTCTATTGCAGCTATGGGAGGAAAGTAATATCCTCTGCTTTAAGCAAAAGACTGGCAACTCTCTTACCTTGTACCTACCCTTGAAAAAGCAAAGCCTCTAGCTTTTGCCTTTGGGGATATTAACAGTTTTATAGTGAGTTGCTAGCTTTGTAATCTTTCAGTGTTCACGTTCCTCCACAGGTAAGCTCACTTTCAGAGGCAACCTGTTTATTTGAGCATTCATCCTGATATATTTGAACGAAGTTTGTAAGGAGGAGATTAGATGGCATCAGTTACTTATTGAGCATTCATTCTAAATTTGTTTCTGGGGAGGTTAGACGATGTTGCATCAAGCAGTTGTTATCCCACACTTCCCAGGGCCTTTTGTATCCTGTTACTTTCTTTATCACCAGAAAAAAAGTTATCCCATCGCATTCCTTACTGCAAAATGGCTCAGTTTTGGGAGGGAAGTGGCTCTTTGTACAAGGACTCCAAATCCACTTTAATTGTACAACCTAAATTTGCCAGCATAAGATTGAATGCCGCCCTGTAGGTTCCATGGGGTAGAAACATGCCGCCTTGCACTTTGTAAAAGTGTCGTGCATATTGTTAACACTAAATAAGTATTATCATAATCAACGATAACTGGAACAAAGTCATCAACATCATCATTATGCTGTGCATCTATTAAGGTCACCTGAGCTCTACCAACAAGTCTAGAAACACAACAGCTGGTGAAGATAGAAGATCCCAGATACAAGGGGAGATCAAGGATTTGCCATCCTGCTGATACCAAGAGGATTCGGGGGAAATACTTTTTTGCCATTAATATTACATTTTGCGGGACAGATAACAAAAGAATTGAGACTGAAGTAGAGGATTTGTTGCTTGGACTCGGAGCAGAACCACTCAGGGGACACTTCAAAGCTCTTCAGAAGCAGCGACCACAATGTCAATGGTGCCCTTCTCGTTAGCTGTGTGGCTGCTTCTACTGCCTGTGCTGCTACAAGGTGAGTGATGGTGTGGGGCAGGGGTGCCAGCTTGAAAATATTTGGGACCCAGGTAAGCCCCGCCCTGCATAATCAATCACAAGACTCAGTGCACAGACACCATTTGAATGGCAATGCCCATCAACTTGGGAAGCGAGGTGGCCCCCTCAAATATTTTATGGGGGGGCTGAAGGGACCCTGGTCCCTAGGAGTTGGCTTCTATGGTGTGGGGAGACAATGGAGGGAAGGTAATTGAGGATGAGAGAATCAGTCACTTCTCAGAGGAGTTAAAATGGGAGTAGGAGATGTACTAAGCCAAAAAAAGGAGATGCATGGTTTATAAGCGCAAATAAAGGAGTTACTCACACACTGGCCTTTCAAGTGGAACTCATATTCCTTTCCGCTAGGGAGACAAATGTATGTCAGCAGATAGTGGCCTTGTTCTCATGTAATGTTCAGCTATGGTTTATTAACTAGGGTTTGTTAGCAAACTGTGGTTTGATGTTGGCTTAACTAGTTTAGCATTACTAGTGAACCTGGATAGTGATTCTTGGTTGAAAAATGACAGGATTGCTTAACCAAAGCTGGTCCTCACTCCCCCACCCTCTTCTACTCTAAGGTGTGCTCATTTGCCTTACCTATGGCTCTTTCTCTTTAACAAGTTGGACTAGCAGGATTTGAAATCCAAGTCTCTGCTTTCATTAATGTTCTAGTTGTTCTGGCCCATCTTTCACTGTGTTACAGCTGACTTGATGTGTGTATGTGTGTGGAATATTTTTTTTGGCTCATAGTAGTACTTGGCAACAGACAATTAGCCTTCACTGGGCCCAAAGTTGGCACAAGACATGTAACCACCTGAGGCAAAGAACAAGATGGTGCCCCCTCCTTGTTCCACATAAAGAAACCAGCTGAACTGGCAGCCAATTTTTATTTCAACACTGGCCATAGGATCACATCCTTGCACTGCATCTGAGGAAGCAGATCAGATTTAGTCCTGTGGCACAGAGGGCTGGAAGGTGGGACCTCAGGTAAATGAGTTGAGGGCTATTGCTCCCTAATATGTACCACACGAGGCTGACATTTGATAACTGCATAATGATAAATGCAAAACACTTACTTACTTACTTACTTACTTACTTACTTATTTACTTACTTACTTACATAAAATACTTAACATGCTTCAGGATAGAGTCTTGGTGTTAGAAGCGTGCTCCAGAGCTAAAGTCCCAATGAGTCTCTGTTCAAATGAAGCCCTGTAATAAGCTCTACCAATTTGGCTCTACCAATGAGTATATTTTCATAAATATACTCATAACATATGTGTCACAGTACAGAGCTGTATTCTTTTTTAAAAAAAAACATTGGTAACAGATTGTAACCTGGGCCTCTTCCTCTTTCTCCTACATAGGCACCTGTTTTTCAGTATTTGTGCTTCAGTGTCTCTTATATTAAAAACTGAAATGCTTCCCCTTCATTTCTGTTTTCTACAGATGCTGCCAGCTCTGAAGCAGGTAGGAACCCCTGTATATTTTGTCTTTCCTACTCAGCAATTTCACAGGCTCATGGATGGGCTGAACCAAAGAGGAGTCTCATCAAAATGTAGGACTGCTACAAACCTAATGATCATGCAGACCTATTGTTAAACAATAGCCTCCAAGTGGATTTAGAAATATACTTAATAAATAAATAAATAAACTGAATATTGCTTCACTTGCTTCAATATATGGTGAGCAGCCTTGCTGCAGTTAGAGGCATTATGGCTCTAAATATGATTGACTGGAAACCATTATCAATAACTGGAAATGTTCTTTAAAAGGTTGCATACAAATATTTGTTTTTTGTTTCAGGCAAGGCTTTTTATGTTTGTTTCTAGGTTTGCTTCACTGCTGGTGTTATTGTGACCTATCTTTTAAAAACCTCTTTCCTTCTTCCACAGTTTGTGGAAAGCCAGCTCAACGAATTATGGGGGGTGAACCAGCTCCCTCTGATGGGTTGTCATGGCCCTGGCAAGTCAGCATTTTATATCGGGACCAACCTATTTGTGGAGGCGCCCTCATAGCCGAGAAGTGGGTCCTGTCAGCAGCTCACTGCTTCCCTAAGTAAGTTTCTGGTGTACTTGGCTGTGAAGGCATCATTCAGTTTCACCCTAGAGGCAGCTGCAAGGCCAAACTAATATTATATGCCTAACACAGAGGGCATCAATGTGACACCCACAGGCACCAGTGTCCTTATGGCATCCACAAAATGTCTCAGCAAATAACATCTCCTGTCTCTTATAGATGTGGCGGTCATTTTGTTTTGTACCTCACAGCCCAGAGCAGCCATTTTGTGACTAGCACCCAAGCACCTCCTCAACATTCCCAATGTGCCCATTGGCCCAGAATGACTTCCCATGGCTGGCCTAACAGCTACTCAGTGCCTTGGCCTTGCCAAAGCAGAGCCTGACAGAGCAATGAATAATAAAGTTAAAGGAAGCAGATAGGTGGCAGAAGGTATAGATTGGGGCTGGGGGATCTTTTTCAGCCTGGAGGCAGTTGGGGCCAGAGATGAATGTCAGTGGAGCAACAGCAGCAGCTTTCACCTTTGTACAGTAGGCTACATTCAAGCCATGTAGCTCTGAATGCATATTGCGTATTTTAAAACATGCAAATGAAGACAAACATGCACTGACAAGCATAGTTCTGTCTATGCCTGAGCAGTAAATTTTTCAAACTCCAGAGCCAAACTCAAACCACAAACTTTATAGGCTCAAGCTGAATGCCATTAAGGCAAAGGAACCCTGGACGGTTAAATCCAGTCAAATTTGACTATGGGGTGTGGTGCTCATCTCCACTTTTGTACTATTGTGTCATCTGATATCTGCTGACCACCTGATTTGGGAGGGCACTGAAATAACAAAACATGTCAGAAATTATGCCAGTAGCTCCCTCTTGGAGGTAAAGAGAACAAGGTGACTTGCCAATGGTCAGGGATGTAAACCAATGGCCCTGCAGATATTGTTGGGCTCCTACTCCCATCAGCCCCATCCCATGGGGTCAGTGGCCAGAGATGTTGTGAGTTTAAGTCCATCATCTGGAGGACCAAAGGTTCCCCATCCCTGCCCTATAGCCTGGTTGCAAGAAATGGCAAGGACTTATGCTTATGCGCAATTTTAAAAAACCCAGAGAGAAAGCAAAAATGAATGGGTGCTAATGACTTGTCCGGAGACATGGAGGGGTCAACCTGGGGTCTTCTGCTTGGAAAGAGCTATGACCTTTTTTCCACTGGGTTGCTATGGCCCTAGTCTCCCCTTTAAACTAGACATGTTGACATGAGTTTGAATTACAAGGTCTAAGGGCACTCACCTCTTGGCGACCAGTTTGGCAAAGATCTTGATGCATTTTGCTCTTGTTTTTTTCACTTACAGCATCAAGAGCCAAACTACCCATTCTGATGTGGTGCTGGGTGCCTATCAGCTCCTGAACACTTCAAGTAACACAGTAACATCTGATATCCAACAGATTATCCTCCATCCCACCTATGACAGTGATAGCTCCAGAGGGGATATTGCTTTAGTAGAGCTGAAGTCCCCTGTGAGTTTCACCAAGTACATTCTTCCCATCTGCTTGCCAGAGACCTCTGCACAGTTCTCAATGGAAGAAAGCTGCTATGTGACTGGATGGGGAGATATTCAACCTGGAGGTGAGGAGCTGGAGAGGTGCTTTTTGAGGTTCTCTTTCAAGCTCTGTTTACTTTCATGCCAGCAATGTACACTGCACTTTTATAGGGCAAGCTGCCTCAGGTGGAAGATGCTGGATGATGCGTCTGAAATGCTGGAGGATGGAGGCGGGTATAATTTGCAGCCAGGAGTAACCAAGGAGGTGCCTTCCAGAAGTTGTCCACTGTAATTCCCATCATCCCTGACCATTGACAATAATGTATTGGGCTGATGGGAGTTATATTCCACAACATCTGGAAAGCATCACAACCTCCAATCAGCCCAGTGCTGAGGCCTAATGGATCTTAGATGGTAAAGTATTGCAGAGACAAGGGGCCACTGTAAAAAGATCCTACCCCTAAGGGTTATAAATACCTGCAAACCATGAATAGTTAGGGCCTCAGGCTGGGTATGAGGAGAGAAACATCAAAAGCTGGACAACAAGACCATGGATTACTTTGAAGACAAAGAGTTTTTGCTGGACATGAGAGTGAACAGGAAGGCAGTAAAGGGAACTAATCCAAGAATGCAACTCACACCGACCACCACTATGTTATCTGGTGCAGCCATTACATACCCGACAAGTGTCCTGGGAAAAACCAGTACTTCCTGTTTTGTCCTGTGAGAGCACATTTTGGGTTCCATAATCTTGCACGATTTCGTGCCATGATCTCTCCTGGACAGAAGTGCTTTTTCAGGTCTGTAATATCATGCAGTGCCCCAAAACATGCATTTTGGGGTATCAGGCTATTGTGTGACAGCACAGCCCTGAAAAAAGCATGTATTTTGGGCTCCGTGATCTCACGCAGGTCACGTGACTCGCACAGGAGCACAGCTGGGAAGACACGTATCCCGGTTTTAGGACTCGATATGTTGGAGGGTATGTCACTGCAGCAGTGGGATGGTATCTACAGGCCTGAATTTGAGCCAGGCCAGGCCAGAGCTCAACTTCCGGTCTGCCTTGTAATGGTAGAAAAATGGCCTTCAGAGCCATGCATTAGAAAGAATGTCTGTGAGACAGAATGTCTGTGAGACAGAGTGTCTTTTGATAGTGTAATCGTGTTACTTTGTTGCAGCAAACACACACATACAGAGAGAGAGAGAGAGAGAGAGAGAGAGAGAGAGAGAGAGAGAGAGAGAGAGAGCGCCCCAAGTGCAGCACTTTGAAAACTAGCAAATATATTTATGGCATAAGCTTTTGAGGAATTGTCCACAGAAGCTTATGCCATAATAAATGTGTTAGTGATTCAGGGGCTTCAAGACTCATTGCTGTTTTTATTAACCACAAAGTAACTACAGATGAATAGGACATATGAGGAGGCAAGGTTTGAAATCCAAGCATGCAACTTCGCAGCACACCTTCTCCCCTTGGAAAATGGATGGAGCCAAGGGTAGGGGATGGTGGAAGTTGTAGTTGAACAACTTCCAGAGGGTCACAGGTTCCTTGTTCTCCAAGTTAGAGTTTCACAACAGTCTGGAAGCTAACAGTGCTACCACTTTTCTCACCAGTAGATGGTGAAAGTGAACCCTCTTATACAATTCTATAAGCAGAGCAGAAGGAAAAGGCAATCAGCTGGCCACTTAATCATACCTTATTATTGTGCCTGGTTTTTTATCAGGAATTGATGTTAAAATGCAGATTTCTTTCTCTGTATGCTGTAAAGTTTCGCACATGTCTGGGCAGTGCTTTGCGATATCTCAGAAACCAGTGGTCAGAGGAGAAGGACGCAGTCACTATTTGCTTTTGCCTTCCTCCGTCTATATTAAATGGACAATGTAAAATAGGCAGCTATTAGAGTATACATTGGGGTAAGAGATATAATTGGGATGGGTGGCTATCCACCTGATCACATCCCTAATGATACATTTGCTTCCTCTTACAGTGGAATTGCCACCCCCACTAACCCTCCAGGAAGTGAAAGTGCCACTCATAGACCGAGAAAAATGCAATTCTCTCTTCAACGCTACCCAACATGAACCACAACTCCATAATCCGGTCGGCCCTGGTATGATCTGTGCTGGCTACCAAGAAGGGGGCAAAGATTCCTGCCAGGTGGTGGGCAGGAGCACCCCAGAAATGGAGAGGACAGGCTCCAAAGGTCTAGCTCAGGTATGGAGAACCTGTGGCCCTCCAGACATTGTCATCCCCCAGATCATTGGCTCTGCTGGCTAGGGCTGATGGGAGTTGGAGTCCAACAACAGCTGGGAGGCCACAGATTTTTCCATCTTTTGTCTTGGCTTTATTCACAGAGCCAGCAGTTCAGAAACGTAGCCTTCTCAGAAGATGATTACAGTCCTACTTAAATAGACCTGACATGAAAATGCAGTATGTCAGCCTTGTATTTTAGCAGTGGGGTGTAGACATAGATGGCAAGGCATTACATGCAAGCTAGTGAGCAGGCTGGCAGAGGAGAGAGAGGGTGCTCCATCTCTAATCTGTGTCCACCATAGAAGCCAAGAGGTCTACTGGAGGAGGCAGTCTCCATGCTCCAGGTTTGCATTAAAATACAGTGGGCTGCTGCGATAAGGACTGAGCTGTGTGTCTATCCTCTCCTGGCCCACAGCAAGCATACATTTTTGCAGACCCACAGCAAGCTAACATACATTTTTGCAGGCCAGTAACATTGGAAGACTTCTTTACAGGGCTGCATTATATATTCATTAAACTGAAACTGAAAGTCTGGACCAGGGATAGAAGGATCTGTCAGTTTTGGCATTCAGCATTTTAGTGTGAATTTCTCCCAATAAACACAATTTCATATGCAGTTTTGACTAATATACATGTCTGTGCAGGCAATATTTTAACAATATATGCATCTTTGTTAACATTGTTTAGTTGGAGAACTGAATCACAAAATTCAGATATGTGCGAATTTCAACAGATAGCCGTGTTTCAGTTCCCATATTGTTTTGGGAAATTTAAATTTGGTCGTTTCAGCCTTGTGCATTGTTTCTCCTCCATACCTTAACCATTTCTTCACTATCTTAGTCTAGCTGGGAGATGGTTCCTGAACTATACATGAGGACAGGACCAGATCTGTAAAGGAAATAAGCATAATCTGTTTTGAAACCAGTCTCCAAAACCTGCTCTCAGGAGGCTTCCTGTAACTGTGGACTGACTCCTATATCTCTCTCCACAGGGTGACTCAGGAGGACCCTTGGCTTGCCCATGTGATGGACATTGGGTCCTGGCTGGGGTTGTGAGCTGGGGGATAGGCTGCGGCCGCCCTGGTCTCCCTGGTGTCTATTCTTCAACCCCTTTTTATGCCACTTGGATCTCCCAGCATATACCCAATATGACCTTTGTGATGTGTGGAAAGGGTGGGACTACAAGTGGGGAAAGTGAGGTGAATGGCAGAGAACAGAATTACCCTGTTGTGACACTCCTCCTAGTGTTTTTTACATTGACCCTTCTATGAGATGCTCCTCTCTCAGTCTTCAGCCCATCTGAAATTTGTTCAGAATTTGGGCATAGGTGCATTTAAATTGCTTTACTGATCAGTAGTGATTTAAGTCCTATATGCTCTGACAATTTATTGAACCAAGGGGTCTGGTTTGGGGACGCAACAGGAACACAGGCCACTCACTGCCTTATAGCAAGACAGATTGTCAGTTCATCTAGTTTAGGATTTTATATCCTGCCTGGAAGTAGCTCTCCAAGGTTCTGACAGGAGCCTTTCCCAGCCCTACTGGGAGATGGTGGGAATTGAACCCAGAAGTGGAGCAAGCCAATCAGGCGACTGGGGTGGCATGCATGCTCTGCGCCCAGAGGCAGGGCCAGCTGCCCGTGGGGGTGGGGTCAGCTGCCCACGGGGCAGGGCCAGCCAGGGCAGGACGCTCCGTGGGACCTCTGAGGAATCTGCCTGCCTTCTCCCACTCAGCCGCCCTACAGCTGAGGGGGAGGCGGCGGGTGGACCATTTGGGGCAGCATGGAGCCTGCAGGGGCCCAAGCCACTGCATCAGTCCCAGGAGAGACACGTGGCTTGGGCATGCTGCAGGCCCCACGGTGAGTGCCACCTGGCATTTTGTCACACACACACACAGTGTTGACACCCGGGCTGGCCCACTCCCACCACACATCCCTTCTTCCACCCCTGATTGAACCTAAGACCTTTTGGATGCGAAGCTCAATATTCTTTTAATCTGTTGTAAGAGTTAAACGATGTGGTAAGAAGCCGCAAAGAAATATGGCACCCAGAATAGTGGGGTTGTAATTTATCTCAGTTCAATGTTATAATGTTAATTCAGATAATTTTATACTTCTGCTTGTTTGTACTTGATCAAAGAATTGTTATATGGTATTTATAAATATTTGTGAATATTTTCTTTTGCTATTACTCTTTATATAAAGTTTCTGTATATTTTGCTTTGCTGAACATGTTGAAAGAAGTACCCAGAAATATCCAGGATTATTAAAATGAGCAATTGGACCAACTTTCGGGGGGGGGGTCACACACATACTTTTGAGGAAGTACCTTCTTTTGGCACTTTCTACATCATACTCTAGAGATCATTCAAAATATCTCATAGTCCACTGGTGGTCCACAGGCCACAGTTTGGGAATCCACTGTTTAGGAGAATGTGGAACATCACCTTAAGTAGTAAACTGACACTTTCAAGATGCTTCTCTAGAAAGAAGACTGATAAATTCATTGGGAATTGAACATTGAGTAGTTTTCTGGGCGCATCCACACCACCCGTTTGAGACACCCTTGTAACACTTTAACAGATATGGGTTCTTCCTCAAGTACCCAGAGAACTGTAGTTTATTAAGGGTGCTGACACCACACAACTACAATCCCCAGCTCCCTTACCAAGCTATGATTCCCAGGATTCTCCATTACTGTTAAAATGGCGGAAGAGTGCTTTAAATGTATAGAGTGGGTGTAATTGTTTCAAAATAAGGATATCCTTGGGATTTCTTCTCAGTGTTACTGTAAGCCTAGCTCCTCCGTGTTGAGGTTTTATTGTAAAAATTAAACATTAATGTAAATAAAAAGAAATATAAAGCATATTTGTATTTTACTATTTCCTATACATTGTATATTACACATCGAATCCATTCCTGTGTGATTGATCTCAGTTTGTGGCGTACTCTTTTATGTCAGGCTGGCAAGTGGGCATATTACCAGCCCTTGCAATAAAGTTGAGTATCAATTGTTGAGAGAGAAATACCAAGAGAAGGAAAGGAGAATGGGAAAGAAAGTGGCTGTTTTGCTTTGGGGTGGGGTATACTACCTTTTAATTTTCATATGCTTATAAATTATCTGCTTAATGGGGGAATCTCGGAAGTATGTGAAAATCCCTACTTTGTCTGCGGTTAGTCTATTTCACTGATAGGCTTGATGCCACCAAGTTCACAATTTGCACATACAATTCATACACTAAAGATGTACCTCTTTGCCCTGGCCTCTGATACCTAAATATATTTTCAGGACCCACCTTGTTCTTCTGATTGTTAATTGCTTTAACTGACTTTAATATTGTATCTCTGTATTGTTGTAAGCCATCATGGGACCTTTCCATGAAGGGTCCGATCAATCACTATATTTCTGCACCCTTGAGGAATCCTCTAATTATTGATTTGTTAAATTTTGATGCTGCCCTTTAATTGAGTTACTGATTTGGATACTCCCGTAGAAAAGCAGGGTTCAGTCATGCACTGAAGTGAACCGTAAGTGCAAAATTATCCTCCTTTCAATCTCTTTGCTCTACCAAACAGAGACCAGATTTATTTTTCTTCCTGTTTGCCATACTGAGTATACAGAACAAAAGTATCAATTAAGCTTTTGTCCGGGGTTGCTGAAGCTGATTATTTATTTATGCATATTTACTCACTCAAAAAACCTATGCAAATACAGCTAATAGTCAGCACCAAAGAAAGGCTATTACAGTAGTTGTTCTGCAGAGTGTAAGCTGTGTGCATGTGTATTCTTTCTTTTAGTTGAATAACAGTGCAATCCGACTTTGACTTACCTGGGAATAAGTACTCATGGCAGAGTAAGATGGCCAGTTCAGGTGGCAGATGCCGAGGGATGTGGGGTGACTAGAGCTCAGTGGATGCTGGTCCATTAGGCCAAATGGGCCACTGCCCTACCAACCTCAATCTGCCCTTAGCAAGCCCACATATCTTACTTCCAACCAGTCCATGGGGTGCCACTGGCTGTCAGCTTCCTCTTGCTCTTCTAGAACTCAGCAGGGAGCAGGGGACCATTTTAGAATTAGTTGGCTCTGTTAGTCATTAACTCAGGCTCTACAGATTGTTTGGGCTCCCTGCTCCTATCCCACTAGTCCCCAGCCCCCACTGCTGTGCATGCTTCATTTTCTGTCCTACCCTGTGCTACTTTTCTAGAAAAAGAGGTGCTGAAACTCACCACGAACTCCTCCCTCGTTCTCTTTTACTGGCAATGGTGCACACCTGAGAGGTGCCAGAACTGAGTTCTTCTGAGTTTCAGCTGCAAAAAAAGCCCTGGTCCTACACCAAGTGCTTTTTGTGACACTATTCACTGGTATAGTGAACCATCCCAGCCAATTTTTATTTTTATTTTTATTTTTATTTTTATTTTTATTTTTATTATCCCCTTTCCTTACTGCCCATGGCAGCCATTTTGTGCTGGCAGCCTGTCTTGCCAAATGCAAGGTGGTTCTTTTAAAATGAGCAATACAAAATACACAAGTGAGTGAGAAGATTAAAGATTTTATTCTAAAGCAGCAAGCAATGTATACATACCAAGCAAGCACTTCAATCTGCCACTTGGAAGCCCTCAAGCAGCTTCAAAGCTACTCCCCTCAGGTAGCCTCAGTTTGCGCAGCCCAATCAGTCCATGCATGAGTTTCAAAGAAACTCTGCCCAAACTGTCCTATTTTATATATAGCCTGTGTGGCTTCCAAGACTAGCAACGTGCAAATCATCCATTAGCCACCCCCTCCCAATGCCTCACTTTCTCAAAACATGTCAAACATAAAAGAAGGTACCCAGCACTTGTTAGGAATACATTCTTTAAAGCAACAGCTAAGGTTCCTTTAAACTTTAAAAAGCATTCCAGAAGTTTCTTCAATGTGTGGGAGTGCCAGCTTAATTGGAGTCAGCTGAAGATGCAGTTAAAAGAAGGAGCTATGAGTTTGCCATTTGAGGCAGGAAGAAAGCACACACACACACACACACACACACACACACAGTGTTTATACTGTGCTGGAGAGATATAGAAGGCATGTAAATAGTTTGTTCCTGCCAACCTAGCAGTTCGAAAACATGCAGTACAAATAGATAAATAGGTACCACTCCGGTGGAAAGGTAAACGGTGTTTCCGTGCACTGCTCTGGTTCGCCAGAAGCGGCTTAGTCACGCTGGCCACATGACCCGGAAGCTGTACGCCAGCTCCCTCGGCCAATGGAGCAAGATGAGTGCCACAACCCCAGAGTCGGCCACGACTGGACCTAATGGTCAGGGGAACCTTTACCTTACTATATTGTTTGTATATTTTTGTAATAGAAATTCTTGTGCAACCAGTCAAGCAATAAAGAAGCTCTTGGCTGAGGACTTTGACTATGACTACTGTTCTTGTCGTCTGCCACCAGGGAAATACTCTGCTGTAAACAGTAAGATGAGGTTTTGCTGAGGTGCCACCACACAAGCAGAAGGTGCAGCGGAAGTAGCACTATCCTCCACAACTGATAAGGCAGCTGTGGGGGGCTGGGTAGGGCTTCACCTCTTCCCAGTGTTCCCAAAATATTTCAGACTGTTCTCAAAACATTCATATTGACATTCCATGGGGGTGGTGGAACAGAGGCCGAAAGAGCTCCATGTCAGACCAATAACTCCTAGATACAGTTTGTCTTCCAGGTGCATTTCCCGTACACAGCCATGGCACTTTTATCAATAAAGCACTGCCTACACCTCCTAAGCTAGCCTGCTGCCCTTGTAAAAAGTGAAGTATACTTTCCCATCACCGTTGTTGAGTAAGATTCAAGTGTCTGTCCAGTCTGCCCATGGGATAAGGTACCATCTTCTCCTTTCCCTCAGGCTGCAATATGTCCTGGGCCAGTCATGGTATTGAAAGCCACCAAAGAAGTCCAGGAGAACAAGCAGGGTCTCGTTTTCAGACCTTTTTGTGATTTCAATGGATTCACATTATGACTAACATTCGACCTCACCTGATATTCAGCCCAGTTATGGCCTGTATGGATTGCTTTAGACATTTCCTTCTCTATGGTCTGTCTCTGCTCTCTTGGAATCAACTCTGCTGTTGCAACCTTCTTACTTTGCATACAAAGTCACACCCTTTACGGCATGTGAGTGACAAAGAAAGAGGGGGAACCAGGAAACTAATATGTTTGTTTTGAATGACGGAACATAGTGCCACTTCATATGAAGAATGCACTTGGTGCATTTAAAAAGGGTGATCTCTCCTTCCCTCTAAAACTAACTGCTTCTGCTAGAAGTACAGAGTCTTTTCTGGCCAGCTCTGAAAAAGCTAGGTAAGAATGATAAATACTAGGAAAGGATGTTTGTATATTTGAAACGCAATGGCAGAGTCCTGTGAGAGGGCCAAACTAGATGCTACGTAGGAGATCTATGACTCCATGCATGTCTCTCCATGCATAATTTCCTCCCAAACTGATTCCCCAGATCCAAATCCACAGTGCCTTGAAGCTGCAATTACCTACAGAGGGTGAGCGTAGGAGAACAATTTGGGTTAAATGGCAAGACCCAGTACTGGATGGCTGAAATATATTGTTCCTGGCAATCATGAAATTAGGAGCTGTGATGATATGCATTTGTCTTTTAAATGTTTTAGACCTTTATTCGTTGTTTTTATATCCTTTTAAATGTTTTACATTGTTCTTAACATTTACTATGTATTTACTTTATTTTTTTAATCGTATTGTATTTTCATTATACTGTATTAACGTTGTTGTTATATTTGGGTGTTTGCTGCCCTGGTTCCTTTTAAAAGAACTGTAATAAAAGCATGCCTAGATGGAAACTTTATTCGCATTAGTCACTAGCCATAGCAATAAGAAAAAATATACTGGGGATAGTTAGGTATACAAAATACATTCTGGAGGTCTACATCAAAACAAATGACAGAACTGATGTATGATCCTTTAACCACAGATAAAACATAGAATCATAGAATCATAGAGTTGGAAGAGACCACAAGGGCCATCGAGTCCAACCCCCTGCCAAGCAGGAAACACCATCAGAGCACTCCTGACATATGGTTGTCAAGCCTCTGCTTAAAGACCTCCAAAGTAGGAGACTCCACCACACTCCTTGGCAGCAAATTCCACTGTCGAACAGCTCTTACTGTCAGGAAGTTCTTCCTAATGTTTAGGTGGAATCTTCTTTCTTGTAGTTTGGATCCATTGCTCCGTGTCCGCTTCTCTGGAGCAGCAGAAAACAACCTTTCTCCCTCCTCTATGTGACATCCTTTTATATATTTGAACATGGCTATCATATCACCCCTTAACCTCCTCTTCTCCAGGCTAAACATGCCCAGCTCCCTTAGCTGTTCCTCATAAGGCATCGTTTCCAGGCCTTTGACATGTGAGCCAATAGGCTTTATTTTTATTTATTTTCCCCTAAGCTGAGGAATATTAGAAAGTTAATCAAATAATAGATTTTATTCTAATCGCCCCTGCTAAAAATTTTGCAGTTTTTGCTGTCACCTGGTTATCTTGATCTACCAGAAGAAAGACACAGTAGCAGTGCTTGAACATCCTGGTTTGGGTAGTAGTAGAGGGGTAATAACCTCACTCCTCAAATCTTTATAGAGAGTACAATCCAGCAGTAATAAATACATAAGCAGATTGTTGGCACCCGTCTGTCTCCAGAGACAATGAAGTGTGCCTCCAGGCCTGAAGTCAAACCACTGCAATAGCAGCACCAAAGTGACCTCCCTGGAGCGCAAGCCTTGGCAGTGTGGATAGAGGTCCTGGGCTGTCTCTCAAGACGGATGGTTGTTATTTTGCAAGCTGGATTCAATTGCATAAGCAGCACATTCAGGTTGTTCATAATAAACCCACTCCCTCCAAAACTGGATGTTTTTGTGATAAGGAGAATGAAAGGAAATGCACTAGAAAGTGTGGGATGACATTTGCTTCTCACCATGCTGTCTAACTTCCCAGCTAAAAGAATTAGGACTATTTATCCACAAACAGGTTGTCTGTAAGTGACCATAGCTGGTGGCAAGTATGAAGAAGGAGGTCTCCACCTTCATTTCCATGTTTGTGGACTTAATGTGAAAGATAAAAGGTACGTGGGGCTTCTGGAGAGTCTCATCTTCTCCCCCTTCTCCCTATTCCAAACAAGCGGGGAGCTGGTTCAGATGTGGATATCAATGGGGAAAGTGTATACATGCCTTGCCTCCACCTGTGTGCATTCTCAGATGTTGGCAGAGATTTGGGATGCTGCTGCTTCTGGGATCCAGAGATTGCAGGGACTTGGGGCTTCTGTGCTGCTTCTCCAGACTCAGCAACAGACAGGCCAATGACAGGAGCACTACCTTTTCATTGCTGATATTGTGTGTTTAATAGTACGGCTCCTAGAGGACATTCAGATTGAAATAAAACATCTGTTGTCTGGAACTGACTGGAGCTGAACCACCCAGAGAATACTTCAGAAGGACAGCAATGCCAGTAGTTACTTCCGCATTGACAGTGTGGCTTCTGCAGCTGACCATGCTACAAGGTGACTGATGGAGTTGGGGAAGAGCTTGGAGAACAGTTACTCCAAGGTTTCATTTCTTTAAAAAATTAAAAGTTGTGAGGGGTCCTGGGAAATCATGCCTTCTCTGTGCCCATATTTTTCCAGGTACAGTCCTAGATTTAC
Organism: Podarcis liolepis; assembly: GCF_965112155.1. Classification (NCBI taxonomy): domain Eukaryota; kingdom Metazoa; phylum Chordata; class Lepidosauria; order Squamata; family Lacertidae; genus Podarcis; species Podarcis liolepis. The sequence goes on along the minus strand of NC_139573.1, from coordinate 22,707,209 downwards.
AGAAGCTATACCGGTTTCTGATTTGATCCTGGAATGTCCCGCTTTTCCTTAGGACGTCTGTTCTTCCCAACTTAGATAGTTCCAGGGTAAAGCCATAACATTAAAAGAGCTAAAGTCCTGATGAGCCCAGGTTTAAATGTAGTTCTAAATACATCCCCTAAGAACCATGTTTCAGAATGAACTCGTGGCACAATTGTCAAAGGTGTTAATTTTTCAACCAATTGGGAAAAGATTGGCTGCATTCACAGACAATCATCTGTCAGGTTATTAAGCTGACATATGCACATGATGCCTTTTGCCCACCCCACACAGTCTATTTGCTCCTCCCCTACTTTAATAACGCAAGCTGTTATTAAAGTAGGACGCTTATAAGGAATCTTCATGTTTCATGTTTTGTCCAAACCAGTGAACTATGGTTACCAAATTCAGAACTAGCCAGGCAATTAAACCGCTATCAACCCACTTTTTTATAACCTGGTTTGTTTAAAAGTGATTAACCATACTAACCTGGTTCTCAGAATATGGGATAATAGAGTTAACTAGAGGCTTCTTGCTTTGAGTATGGCATGCCCAAAGAGAGGAGTGAAGGGGCTCTGTTCACAAGCAAAGAATTTGTGCATACCTTGGCTTGTTGAATAGAGACATGTTTGTCTGAAGTGGGCCAGTGTAAACAAGTTCCCTTCCCCCTTGTTCATACATACAATCCTACACTGTGTCATTCTTCTACAATGACTCTTACCTGGGGTATCTTCTTTATTTATTTTCCTCAGGTGCTACAAGCTCAAAAGCAGGTAAGAGTCGTTCAATACATTGGAAGGAGTTTTTCACAGGAATCTCTGTGGAGGAAACTAAAGAAAAGGCCTCCTAAAAACCAGAGGTCTTGTAATCCAACATCCTCACCTTAGACAGGATACTCCTTAATATGTCACATTGATATGAGGAAGATGAACCCACAATAAGCTGATGTTGCCACACCACAAGTAAAAAGTAGAGCAAAGAAGGCATCGCATTCTAGATGTGATTGCATGGTCTTCAGTAAGAATTGGTTTTAGGTGTCCAACTTCCTTAAGACATGGTGCCAAGCTGCACGCTGTAATGCCAGGGTGGAGGAAATATTCAGTCCTCGAGATTCTCCTCAGTTCATGCCCCTTCCAAAGGCCACACTGCTTTCCCCATGTCACCCACCCTCACCAGCCAGCCATTCATACTGCCTGCTTGGAATGTGTCCTTCAACTGTGCTGCTACCTTTTTCTTATCTGGATGGAGAGATGTCAGTGAGGGGATGCAGAAGCCTCTGGACTTTTGTGTGGCTGGAATGTGCTCTACTTTACAAAGGTAACAGTCTCAATTCCTTTGCCCACTAAGCTGTGGAAGAAAGGCCCACCCATCAAGCATCTCACATGAAGAATCTTAAAATGACTCTTGCCGTCTTAATCTCTGACCCATGGAAACCAAAAACCCCAAGGTTTTACATGGTTCTATTTCTAGCTATGGTGATGGAAGATGTATGGGAGAAAGGGATGCCAAAACTGAGAGCTAAGAGTCCAGGACTCATGGATTCCACTACCACATATATGAGTAAGGATAGGTGAGAATTTTAATTTGGTTCACATTTAAAGGTAATTAAAGGCCTAGTTTGCACTTTCTCAAGCAGTATATGTGAAGCAAAATACAACCATACTTCAAACTTCACCCTTTTCCTAATTTTGCACTGCAGAAATTAAACTGCTGTAAACGTGCTAAGAAATAAAAAAGTCAATTTCATTTACCAGATGAAATGCCCATTAAGCCCAGGAGAATCAATGACAAGAAATATGGTTTTAAAATCTGCAAAAAACCTACTTGTAAACTAATTCAAATTTAGAAAAAAAAAATTCCTCGTGTTTTCCACCTCTTCTGCTACATTACTTCCATTATGTGTGCGCTGCAAACCGTAATGGCAAATCCTCTTATTTCCTCTTCCACAGAGAGTGGGCAGCCGATAAATGCTCCAAAAATAGTTGGGGGCCAACCAGCCTCTGATGGGTCATGGCCCTGGCAAGTCAGCATTTCGCTGTTTTCTTATCCTATTTGTGGAGGCTCCCTCATAGCCGAGCAGTGGGTCCTGACAGCAGCTCACTGCTTCTTCTTTGGGTGAGTATCATACAGTATGTATTGCTTTGCAGCCATTATAAAGCTTCACCATACAAGGCCAGACTAATTTCAGCTGCCTACCAGTCAGCTTCCTAGTGTCTTAGGCCTCAGCTGCACCATACACTTAAAGCACTATCATACCACTTTAAACAGCCATGGCTTCCCCTGCAGAAACCTGGGGAATGAAGTTTGCTGAGAGCTGTTAAGAAAGTCCTGCTCCTCACACAGAACTACAGTTCTCAGTATGGTTTCAAAATCCATCCCTCTTCCCATGGAATCGAGCTCTTGGAATTGTAGTACTCTGGGGGATACAGGGTTAGGGTGAAAAGCAGGAACTCAAAGGTCAGCATTGCCAGATCCTCTTATTGTTATTTTTTGCCCTTCTATTCGCAGAATCGGGCCCATGTTCCATTATAATGTCCTCCTAGGTGCCCATCAGCTCTCAAACCTCTCTGATAATGCTGTAGCATCTGCTGCAGAACAGATTATCCTCCATCCTGACTACAATGGCAGCATTGACCACACAGCAGATATTGCTTTAATCAAGCTGAAGTCGCCTGTGAGTTTCGCTGACTACATCCTCCCCATCCGCCTGCCAGAGTCCTCTACAAGCTTCTCTTCAGAAGAACACTGCTGGGTAACTGGATGGGGAGATACTCAAACTGGAGGTGAGGGGTTTTCTTCGTAGCACTTTTTCAGACTCTGTGACTCATCCAAATGAACAGCTCCGGGGCGTGGCATTGAGGGGAGGGTCCACAGGGGTGGTTGCCCTGGGCACAAAATTGTTAGGGACACAACATTTCAACATCCAACGCTGCCTCAATACATCTGTGCACTTCCGTCACTGGGCTCTGTTGAAAACGGTTTCTCCATGCAAACCAGGAAGTGACCTCTCCAGACAACAGAACAACTCTTCTTTTCTTATCTCTGTTGCTGTGATCACCTGGGCGACGCGGATGCCGTTAGGTGGTTGAATGCACGTGCATACTCCATCCATTTCCCTCACAAAAGTAACATAGAAAAATGCATACCAGAATGAAATTTGCACTAAAATGCTGGTGAATCTTCATGAGGATTTTTTAAAAAGAATTGCAAAATGAACATTCTCCCACGCCACGCCCCCGGGCCAATCCTACCATTAGGCAGAGTGGTACAGGTGACTCAGGTGGTGAAGGGTGTGGAGCAGTCAGAACTGTAGGCGTCATGTGATCTGCCTGCGTTCTCAAACTAGCCCAGTACCCTCAAGTGCAGTGGAGGATTCTGTCCCACTGCCTGTGTTAAAGAAAATGCCAGTATTGTTCGTGGAATCTCAGAGGGAGGGAATTTGGTATTTTGCCTCAGACAGCAAAATGTATTGGGCTGCACCTAGGTTTCCCTAGAAATAAATATGGGAGGAGAAGTTGTCCCAAAGTGTGGCAGCTACATATCTACAGTGTACTCAGTGCTAAATTTTTGTCCTACTGAATGCCTCTGCATTCCATGAACACTTTTCCTTTCTCTATCTTCTAGTGTCTTTACCTGCCCCACAAACTCTCCAGCAAGTGAAGGTGCCGCTCATAAGCCGAGAAGCCTGCAATGCTCTCTTAAACAGTGTCTCAGAGAAGGGCTTAAGAAAGGATCCTGTCAAGCAGGATATGATCTGTGCTGGTTACCCAGAAGGTGGGAAAGATTCCTGCCAGGTAGGTTGCTCCATGACCTGTTCTTCATACAGCCATCAGAGAAGGTAGACAAAGGCAGGCTCTGGCGTGATGGCATTATAAAAAGAAAAATACCTTATGTCTTTATGAAGAGAATTTTACAAGAGATTCTGCCTGAGCACTAGGAAAAATTTCCTGATGGTAAGAGCTGTTCAACAGTGGAACAGACCCCCTTTGAAGGTGGTGGACTCTCCTTCCTCAGAGGTTTTTAAGCAGAGGTTGGATGGCCATCTGCCAAGAATGCTTTAGCAGAGATTCCTGCATTGCTGCGGATTGGACTAGATGACTCTTGGGGTCCCTTCCAACTCCACAATTCTATAAATCTACGATTCTTTGAATGATCGCGTTGTGTGAACATAGCCCTTAGCCATTTCTTCCTAATTTTGGTCTACCGTTGGGAGATGGCACCTTGCAGCTTTTCAGATTCACCTATTTCCCCAAGAGTTCTTGTTGTTTCGTTTAAAAATATTTCTGTGCTGCTTGTTTTAGCAATAAAACCTCAAAATATAAAAGCTTCATATAACCAAAACCAAGAATAAAGCAGATTCGAAAGAATAAAAAAATACTTCCTCTGTTTAAAATATGTATAGCACACCTTTCTTTATATATAAAAAAAGTTTCCCATACATGTCAAATCAGAAACAAGTCCTCTTGTTTGGACTCGATGGCCCTTGTGGTCTCTTCCAACTCTATGATTCTATGATTCTGTTTGGTGGGGTTAGTCTCAGGCCCCTGACCATGAGTCATACTAGCTGTAATTGTTAGGATATAGAGACCAACAACATCAGGTTCCCCATCTCCTATTGTTGTTGTTTAGTCGTTTAGTCGTGTCTGACTCTTCGTGACCCCATGGACCAGAGCATTATAAACCTTATTTCAGCCCCCTTGGCTGATCAGTATTTGGAATCTGTTGCTAGAGTTTTCCACCATGGATTCCATGTTTTCTCCCATCTCTTTCTCCACAGGGAGATTCTGAAGGACCTTTGTTTGCCCCAATGAGTCCTATTCACTTCAACGAGACTTAGTTCCAGGTCAATGGGTAAAGGGTTGCAGCCTTGGTCATTTAACTGTATGGCTTGGGGCTCAAATGTTGAAACTCAGTAAAATCCACATAAATTTGTATCTGAGATTAAAGCCATCAGTTCTAAAGGGAAGAAAGTTTACTTATATTGTTTTTGAAAGATGGACACCACACATATCACAGATGATGCTTTCCCCCCTTCTCTCACACACAGACCTGAATGCCTCTTTTAAGATGGCCCAAGTCATCTACAATTGTTAGAATTAGTTGTTGTGTTGTTGTTGTTGTTGAATTGAATAATCCTTATTAATTTTTTCAACAGTCTTTCAAACCCTACAAAGTAGAGCAATATTTCTACCCCTAGTGTTACAGGTGCAGTCGAAGGGGGCTGAGGCTGACAGGGTCACTATGTTGTTAGTACCTGCCAGAGGCAAATGAAGATTTATATTGGGTGCTGGGAACTTGTTATCCTCCAGATGTTTCTGGAATACAACTCCCACCATCCCTGACCATGAGCCATGCTGGCTGAAGCTGTTGGCAGGTGGAGTTCAGAGGCATCTGAAGGGCCACCAGTTCCCCATCCCTGGTTATAAACCTCATTCCAGCTCCCTCATCTAATCGGTATTCCTAATCAGAGTGCTCATTGCCGTGTTCACCACAGATCCTGTACCATCTCCCATCTCTTTTTCCACAGGGTGACTCCGGGGGACCCTTAGTTTGCCAGCTCAAAGAAGGTTGGATGCAGGCTGGGATTGTGAGCTGGGGAAGGGGCTGTGGCCAACCCTCCCGCCCAGGTGTCTACATTTCAGTACCTTTCTATGCCAACTGGATCCAAGAGAGAATACAGGGTAGAAATGCGGGTGGTGGGGAAATTGGTGGGCTACCCAATGTTGTGACATTCACCTCGGTGGCGTTTGTACTGGCCCATTTGTGAGAAACCAGTCTGCTGGCTTCCAGTCTGCCCACCGATTGTATGGAATAGCTTTTCTTTCTTTCTTTTTTTAGTTTTAGTTTTTATTTATGCTTTGCAAATGTATACATTTCATTAGTTTTACAATCAATTTAACATTCTCCATTTGAGCTCGTTTTCTCCTCTAAACATATAATTTTCAAACAAAATCAAGAGCAGATGAATGGATATGTTCACAGCTGCTATATTCACAACTAAATATGATTACATTAGAGTATACATTTGAGTTTTATTATTAACAGCATGCAGGATAATCTTTGACTTCCTTCCCCCTTCTTCCGCGGTTTCTTAAATTTATTTTTTAATATCTTCTGCATATCCAAATTCATTTAACTTGTTCATTTCATTATCAACTGCAAATATATACTCTTATATAACTGCAGGTTATTAGAATAATCCTGTTATTGTTTTTATCTGTTTACAATTTATCTGTAAATATTCAATAAATCATTTCTATTCTTTTATAAAAAGTTTGTTATCTTGGTTTCTGATTCTTCCAGTAAGTTTCACCATTTCTGCATATTCCAAAAGTTTTTGTATCCAGTCTTCCTTTGTTGGGACTTCTGCTTCTTTACACTTTGGGGCAAGTAGCATTCTTCCTGCTGTAGTAGCATACATAAATAAATTTCTATACAATTTAGGTAGTTCTGTCCCTATAATTCCCAAAAGAAAAGCTTCTGGGGGTTTTTAAATAAAAGTTATTTTGAACATCCTTTTCAGTTCATTGTATGGAATATCGTGAGTTAGGCTGCTGGTTGGACCCATTTAAATCACCACATGTAGTATGGATTCAGGGATGCTTACCTTTACTTCTATTTAATCTCAGCATGTCTACCTTATCACATTTCAACTGTTTTGTAAACATCTGATAGTGGATTAACCAACCAGCAACCAGCCCAGACATCTGTACTGAGCAGCTACATGGTAGAAGAGAGAGAGAGAGAGCAAAGGCTTTGTTAACGCTTTCTCCCCAAGTAAGGGGGTGTGACCTAGCTAAACCTGACTGGACAGTTTACTCTATGGTCTTAACCCCTTCATGCATGTTGGTTAAGCATGTTGGTTATATGAGGCTGATTTATCCCACAATAACAATTCTGGGAGGCAAATTAGGCTGGGAGAGTGTGACTGGCTCAAGGTCACCCAGCGAGCTTCATGGCTGAGTGGGAGTTTGAACTCTGGTCTCCTAGGTCCTAGTCCAACATGCTAACCACTACACCTCACTGTTACACCCAAAGTGCCCTGGAATTGTCACTTGGAGAAAAAGCAGAGACTTTCTTCATCCATGGTCTTCGTTTGCCAGCTATGATACTTCAGACTTTTACAGTGATACTGAAAGTGCTGCTTTAATGTCCACAATTCCTTTTTATTTATTTTATTTTTTATTAAATTGACATTTTTAAATGACATGAAAACAAGTGGAGAATAAATTCATCACCTGGAACATAATGAAGTATAAATTGAATTTTTTCAGCTCACTCAAGTCTTTTATTAGCAGTAGTCTGGATGCAATAAGATTGCTTTGTATTTTACTCATGATTTTAAAATCATCGGAAGACACACTTTGGAAGAATGGAAGATGAAGCTGATTGACTGTATGGGACTTGCGGAAATGACTGGCAGAATCCGGGACCAGGGAGAAGAGTCGGCAGAAGAAGATTGGAAAAAATTTAAGGACTATTTACAAAAATATTGTAAAATTAAGGAATCTTGAATGATGCTGGATTGAAATGAAGTGGTTTCAAGCTGTAACTATGATAAAACGACTTTCTTTTTGTAAGCAAGAATTTAAAACTACAATAATTTAAGATGTTGAGATAAGGATTTGCTGTATAAACAATTCAAACTGGGTATACAAGAAGGGGAGGTATGAGGAGGTCGGGGAAATAAGTCAGAAGAAAATAAGTTGTGAAATTTAAGTGTTTTTAATATTTTTATGTTTGTTTTTTCTTTTGTTTGTAAAAAATTGGAAACTTCAATAAATATCTTTTTTTTAAAAAAAGATTTTAAAATCATCAATAAATTGTTATAGAATGCTTGCAATCGTTTTATAGCTTCTATTCTTTGTATGATTACTCCCCCCCCCTTTTAAGATTAGTATGTTGTCATATTAAGTGGGAATGATGTTCCCTATTCCTTGCTCTGATCCAAAGTAACGCCTCAAACTTGATCAGAATAGTAATAGAATGAAATCTCTTACCATTGACAAAAAATATAGTTGATGGAGCCATTATTCTTTACAGCAATCTTCAGAAACTACCGTATTTTTCGCTCTATAAGACTCACTTTCCCCCTCCTAAAAAGTAAGGGGAAATGTTTGTGCGTCTTATGGAGTGAATGCAGGCTTCACGGGCTATCCCAGAAGCCAGAACAGTGAGAGTTCTAGCTCATGCTGTTCTAGCTTCTGGCTTAGCCGCGCGAAGCCTCCGCAGGGCAGCATAGAGCCTTCATCCCACTGCCCTGCGGAGGCTTCGCGCAGCTATCCCTGGCTTTTACAGGAGGTGGGGGAAGGGACAGAGAGCGCAGCTCTGTCCCTTCCCCCACCTCCCAGAAAAGCCTGCAAGAGCCGTGCTCCCCTTAAAGAGCACGTGGCTCTTGCGGGAGGTCAGGGGAAAGCCAGGAGGCTTGCTTTCGCTGAAGCCAGGAGAGCAAGCGGGATCGGTGCGCACTGATCCCGCTTGCTCTCCTGGCTTCAGGGATAGCCCTGCAAAGCCTCCTGAGCGAAGACGGAGAAGCGCTCCCTCTTCGCTCAGGAGGCTTCTTATTTCTTGTTTTCCTCCCCTAAAAACTAGGTGCGTCTTATGGTTGGGCGAAAACTACAGTATTTGGAACTATGATGCTTTTTGTGCTGACATAGCTAAGCAACGGTATTATCATTGAGAAAGCAGCAAGTCCCTGTGTAATTTGAACTGAGTTCCTGGATAAAAGAGTAGAAATATATGAAACATCTGTGTAACAAATAAATAATTATGGCTTATTACGACAGAACAGCAATACCACCAAACAATTTTGAGAAATATAAGGATTTTTAAAAACGAAGACTGTCCATTTTGAGTTGGAAAATGCTGGGGGGGCTTAATGTGATATTGAAAAGAAGAAGAAAAATAACTATGTTCAGAAATTTTCTGATTTCAAGGGTAGCCAACACTGTGCCTTCCAGATATTGTTGGAATAAAACTTCCATCAGCTTCAACAGCAACATAAAATAGTCAGGCATAATAGAAATTACAGTCCAGTCACATCAGCCCTCTTGTTTTATTGCCAATGACAGTCAGGAACCTTCTAGAGACAGAAGGTGGAAGAACTCAACCACAGACTGAGCCCTTTACATAAAGCAGAGGCAAATTTAGGTCGCACTGGGCACAGAGCCTTGGGGGCGCTGCAGGGAATGCTGTAACTATGATGTAGAATGAAAGGCAAGAGGCCGGAGGCCGCCACATTTTGGCATCACACAGGGCACCACTAAAATGTGAGGCCTCCAAGGTCCTCCACTGCATAAAGGGCAACATCAAAATTGTGATGGGGATATTTCTTGGCCACCAGGCAGTCAGTACACCACAATCTCCTCCCTGTATAAAACAGGGACTGCTTTGGAAAGTCAATCAAAAATCCATCTTTATCTGAACCCCCTGCCTGAAAGAGCAGCTGTCGAAACACTAGAATCCCATTCCTTGAGCTGCAAATTTCCAACAGAGATCAGAAGGTCACGGAATTTCCTCAGCTGCTGAACTACATTGAATTATGTTAGCAGCGGCTATTTGAGAAGTGCAATTTCAAGAACCATATGCATTCATCCGAGTCTGTAAGTGGCATGCTGCTTACCTGGTAAGTACGGTCCTGTAAAAGGTAAAGGTACCCCTGCCCGTACGGGCCAGTCGTGTCCGACTCTAGGGTTGTGCACCCATCTCACTTAAGAGGCCGGGGCCCAGCGCTGTCTGGAGACACTTCCAGGTCACGTGGCCAGCGTGACAAGCTGCATCTGGCGAGCCGGCGCAGCACACGGAAACGCAGTACGGTCCTGTACCACAGCCAAAAACAAACAGTCCCTGCCCATAGACTTGTCATCTTGCCAGAAGCTCAACACAAAGGAAGAGGGAATGACGGAACAGGAAATACATGATATGGGGGACTCTGGAGGTGATATGGGGAATTCAACGAGGTGCCCTCCATATGCTCCATATGCTCCATTGGCTGTGGCACATCAGGGCTGAAGACCAAAAGCTTCTAATAGGCACCATGTTAGCTCCTCCTGTAATGTTGCCTTAGGCTGTCAGTACAGCACTGGCATGTGCAGAACTGGTGCACCAGATCCTCTCCTCCTCCTCCTCCTCCTTCTTCTATTAATTTTATTATTTGTTAAATTTGCATACCACCCTTCATCCAAAGATCTCAGGGCACATCACAGCATAAAAACACAAAATAGAAACACAAAGTGCTTAATAAAAACAAGAACAAAACAAAAAGTAAAACCATAATTAAAAGGACATCACATGCTAATCATCCCAAGGCCTGGTTGAAGGGGAATGTTTTTGCCTGGTGCCTCACTGTGGCTAGTGGGTGTGAGTGGTTTGTGTCCATCCATTGCATTATTAACATTAAACCTGTTAAATAGAAGGCCTGACATGACTTACAATGCTGGATGACCGAGAGTGTACGGTTACCAACCACACTGGAACTTTATTTGTTTGGCCATTGATGGCTACACATAATGCTTTGAATACAACCAAAGCAAGTCTATAGTTGCCGTCGAATGATACTGTAACAATGGAATAAATGGAAGTAAAAGAACAAAAGCAAATGAAATAAATTCCTCCTATCGGTATTCACTGCAGTAGGTGTGGCAGTGATACTGACATGCAAATCTTTATAGCTGGTGCTGGATTCTATAAAACTATGTAGAGCTTTGGAATGAGGAAACAGCCCAGATAGTTGATGCAACTCCCTCACAAGTGCCCTCTCCTTAGGGAACAAAGTTGGTTGAGTTTGCATTTTAATGCAAACCTACTTAATTCATGCTTCCAAAACTATATGCAAACGAAAACACAACTATCCTTTGAAATCCTCCTAATTTTGTGCTGCAGTTAGCCAAACAAATAATGCATACATTAGGAGGAAGTGTGATTAAAAGCAGATATATTAGTGAAAATGACATGCAAAAATATATTACATTACTACTACTACTACTACTACTACTAATAATAATAATAATAATAATAATATTTTTATTTATACCCCGCCCATCTTGCTGGGTTTCCCCGGCCACTCTGGGAGGCTTGCAAACATGCATATTAAGTAGAATTGCATACGAAATTGCAAAAATGCACATTAATATGTTAACTATTTTTTGTGATTGCAGGGGATCTACTTTGAGCATGACTAACGTGATCACACCCAATATCTTGCCCAGTTATGGCTTCTGTGGATTGCACTAACCATTTCCTTCTCTATGGTCTGTTTTGCATCTCATGCTGCATGCAGTCATATCCTTTTTTATTTTAAAAAATCAAAATATTTTGTTTATTGTTGTTCAAACCAGGAAACTAATGTGTTTGTTTGGAGTGACTACTACATAATGTCGCATGATAAAATAACACATCTGGTATATTAATAAAGGGTGATTTCTCCTTCCCTATAAAACTAGCCACCATTCCTAGAATACAGAGTCTTTTCCACCCGGCTATGAAGGAACCAGGTAGGAATGACAAGACTAGGACAGGATGTTTGTATGTTTGAAATGCACAGGCAATGTTGTTTGAAGTGGCCAAAGTGGATATTGTATAGGAGATCTATGTATCTCCCTGTGGAATTTCCTCCGACATTGATTTCCCAAATCCAAACCCCATCCACTTGCAGCTATAATTAGCTGCAGAGGGTGAACATAAAGGCACTATTTAGGTTGCATAGCAAGATCCCATTATGGATGGCTGAAAGATCTTGTCCCTGACAACCCTGAAATTATTAGTCATGAGGGCATGTGACTAGTACCATTGGTACCCCTCTCCTCCATGAATTTGTCCAGCCCTGTTTTAAAGCCACCCAAGTTGGTGGCCATCACTGTCTTCTGCAGGAGCAGGTTTCATGGTTTAACTATGAAGGAGCCCTTTCTTTTTTTCTGTCCTGAAAAAAAACGTAGAGAGACTCTGAGGAACCCAAAGAGGAGGAAATGCACAGAAGCACCACCCTTTCCCCTTGATTTGGAACATTATATAGCACAGTATATTGAGATCAAAGTTCAGCATTTACTAGCATTCGTTGGAAAAGAACCATCTGAAAGACACTTCAGAGAAGGACTGCAGAATCAGAAGTGAGTGGAGCATGTCATTTAGCCCTCCTTACTGGTATTGTGGCTGCTGCAACTAAATTGTGCTAAAAGGTGATGGATTGGTGAATGGGAATCAATCCCTCAAGTTTTCCCCACCTTTCAGGGGTGTAAAAAGGAGACGGATTTAAAGAGTGACGGTTCTAGACTGTCACTATTTTGCGGGGCAGGGGGATTCAATGACATAACCAGCAAAATCAGGTTGTGTGTAACAAACCCACTTCCTAGCAAAATTAGATATTTTTGTGATAAGAGTGAAGAGAAATCCACTAGGAATTGCAGGAGAATATCTGCTCAGCACAGTAATGGCAAACCTTCCTGCCAAAAAATTAGGATGAATGCTCCATAAACAGGTTGCCTGTAAGGGGAAATTGTTTGTGGCAAGTGTTTAAAAAGAGGAAATTATGCCCCAAATAGTAAGAATTCAGAATTTTATAAGAATTTAGAAGAAAAAAAATGGGATCATAATAATGAAAATATAATTCTCGTAGGAGACTTTAATGTAGACTTGGACAGAAAAGAAAGAAATAGGGTTATGAACCGTGGGAAGTTACCTCTTCTTCCAATTTCCAATTCTCAGAATCCCAAAAATTGGGAGGTAGAATAGATAATATTTTGGTTTCCAAGAAAATAATATTAAGACCAAGTAAAGAAGAAATTTTGCCCAGAGTAATGTCAGACCATAACCCGACAATGCTGGAAGTAACACAGAAGGAGTACATGAAAAGGTGGAGACTAAATGAGAGTATCCTGAATGATGATGATGTAGTTTAAAAAGCCAAAGATATGTTAGAAGAATTTTTTCAAATTAATAACAAACAAGGGATGGATATTAATATAATTTGGGGTGCCAGTAAGGCATATATGAAGGGGTTCTGCATCCAGCAATCTGCTATGAAAAAGAAAAAAAAGAGATCAAAACTTCAACCTAATGCTTAAAGAAATAAGACAGAATGTAAAAGAATTGGCAAAAAATCCTAAGAACCAGGAAGCCCAAGTGAGGATTAGGATACAGTGGTACCTCGGGATACATATGCTTCAGGTTACAGACGCTTCAGGTTCCAGACTCCGCTAACCCAGAAACAGTACCTCAGGTTAAGAACTTTGCTTCAGGGTGAGAACAGAAATCGTGTTTTGGCGGCATGGCAGCAGCGGGAGGCCCCATTAGCTAAAGGAATTGCAACTACTAAAAGTTGTCCAGATAGTATATAATGTTTCACCATTTATAATTAGTCTAGCCTTTTGGGAGTTATAAATCGCTTTTATACCATGACATATTTTCTTGCCTATATTCATCATTTTCAATGTTTTCTGCATAAATACCCACGAAACATTATAAAAGGCTTTCTCTGCATCCACCAGTAGGAAGCCTGACTGATCTTTATTTATTATTCTTGCCAAAATCTTTTTCAAACTGTTAGCTAGAATTTTTGCAAATAATTTATAGTCTGAGTTTAGAAGGGAGATTGGTCTATAATTTTTAATTTCCTCTAAGTTGGATCCAAGTTTCAGTATTAATGTAATTAGGGCCTCTTGCCATGATTCTGGCACTTGACCTCCTTCTAAAATTTTGTTTTTATTTCTTCTAACACTGGTTATATTTTCTCTTCCAATTTTTTATAATACATTGTAGATATACTATCTGGACAACTTTTAGTAGTTGCAATTCCTTCTTTTATTTCACTTTAGTATTTCTAAGGCAACAAGACACGGCTGTCCTCTTTCACCTCTCCTCTTTAACATAGTTTTGGAAGTATATTTGAAAGCAATAAGAGAAGGCTAAGATAGAAGGAATAAAATTTGGTCAAAGGGCTTATAAGGTTAGAGCCTTTGCAGACAACCTAATAATCACAACAGAAAACCCACTAGAGAGTATTGCAGCATTGGAAAAAACAAAGGAATTTGGTAAAGAAAAAACAAAATTATTGGTAAAAAACGTTTTCAGACATCTCAGCCGCTGAACGTTTTGGAAGCTGAATACCGAAAACCCAGTAGTGAATGCTTCCATTTTTGAACACTTCCGAACGGCTTCCGAGGCAAATTTCTCCATTTTCCCTGTTGAACTTGCTGACAGCCCTTTGATCCTCAATTTTCAAACGTTTCGGACTTCCGGAAGAGATTAGGTTCAAAAACCGAGAGTCCACTGTATCCTTTCTAAAGTTACCTTGGCAGCTGGGTGCTATGCTTCTGTGTGTGAAACTGGGAAATGGAAAAGTCAGTGTTTTTCTGTTAACCTAGTATTTTTCTCTCTCTAATAGATTAAAAGAGGCAAGGGGGGGGAGTGCCCCTCTGTTTTTGAGGTTATTTGTTTGTTCATTTCTCCTCCCATCTTCCTTGGAGGTGGAGATTGCATGAACAGGATTTACTGGTGGTCTCCCTCCAAAACCGCTTAGCTTCTCCAAAGTTTCTGCATTATGCACTTCCTTTAGAACATGCCTTAGGGTATTCTGAGCAGAGGTAGCTGGTGCTGATTGTAATGATAGAGGGGAAGTCAGGCTGAAGACCAACGCTAGATGGAGCAAGATCCTGTGACAGGCAGGGCCAAATAATTCTAGTTTTGTTCCCATCACCCTCCCTGCTGAGTTCTGCAAGGGCAACACTGAGATCTAGGCACTTCCAGCCCCTGGACTGGCTATTAAGTAGGAAGGCCAGCAGGTGAGGGCTGGCTCAGGCTGGTGGAAGAATGTTCCATTGGCCCTCAAGAGCCATCATCCACTGGTTCAGGGGTGTCATAATACTATACCACAGGCAGAATGGTGTTTTTCCCCTGACATTGAAAGAAACACACGATATTTCAGTGTGAAACTGGGTGTCTCAACTTGGGTGTGAAGCTAAGCACTTATACACAGCCACATGCAGGGAGTGCTTTGGTCAGGAAGCAAAGGTCCTGGCCCAGGTACTGAGAAGGTGTCATGCCCAGCTCCCTCCGTCAAGCTAAGGAACAGGTATGTGCGTGCAGAAATGAAGAGAGGAAGCAGTTTTTGAGAGATGCAAAAGCAACAAGAGGGAGAGCTGGGAAGACACCTTGGTGGGGCCAATATCTCCCTAAAGGGAGGTGGAAGACCTGCTGCAAGGGGGAAGTGTACTATGCTCAGCTTGTATATCTGTAAATAAGCTAAATATTACCAAAAAAAATCCAGTTTTCTTCCCTAAAGGAAATAAAAACTCAAAAGAGTGCTGCCGTTTACAGTCTTGGAAAGCAAGAAGCAGGCATCAATATGATTCATCCATTGAGCCCTGCATTTTTCTCCCCTTCCTCTTTTATCTCCTCTGTGCTGAATTCTAGACTGAAAGCAGCTCAGGGCAAGGACTTTTGTTCTTCATAAATGCCATGCATATAAATGGGGCTTTAGATAAACTACCACCAATAGTACCATTAAAAATAATACCAACAACAACTACTATTTTGTTGTTGCTGGCACCCATCTGTCCCCCACCAGAGGTATTACTCCTCCCCTGGTACCCCATACACCCCAATAACTATTTTACACTGTTATTAATTGTAATTTGTTTATTTTTATTTATTTATTTTAAAACACTTACGTACTACTTTTTATCTAAGTATTCCAAATCCATAGGATCACTCAAGCACTACCAGAAAGTTTGGCAACCATAGCCCAAGGCATGAAGGAGACAGGAGGTCTCAGGAGGTCAGCAGCGATTTGGGGTGCTGCCAGGATCCAGAGGATTGAGGGACTTGGGGGTTCTGTGATGCATCTCCAGATTCAATGAAGGAAGCATTATCTTTTCACCCTTGATACTGTATTTGATCCTAGAAGACACCCAGACTGAAATAAAACGTCAGTTATCCAGAACCGACTGGTGCTCAACCACTCAGAGGACACTTCAGAACAGGGACAGCCATGGCAACTGTGTCTTTCACACTGGCTGTGTGGCTTCTGCAGCTGACCATAATACAAGGTGACTTACAGGGTTTGGGAAATGCAGAAATCCCCTCCATGTAGCCTTCGTTTAGGGGATAGGATGGGAATCTGGAGCAATAAAAATATTTTAAATAAACAGTTTGCCACTACGTTTCTTCCTTGTAGCTCAAAGAAGCTTCTGTAGGGGATCTCACATTAACTACATCTTAACCTCAGCAAGGTTAATGCATCTTGCATCTTTAAGCCATGCAAGACAAAGGTGGGAAGCTATCAGAACAGCATTTCTCCTGCACACAAAATCGCAAAAAAATTATTGTTGCTTTGAGGAGGAAAGGAAACCACATGCTCAGCATAACACAGAATACTTATTTCTAAGAGCAAAGGATTTTGAGAGTCAAGTCTACCTGGCTTCATCATGTGTCCCTCATTCTAAACTGAAAGAGTGGAGGGGCAAACTTGCCCTCTATTAAATTTAGAGGGAAGAATTATGCTAGGAGCTTTCTCTTGTACCCCTGCTGCTGCTAAGTAGCGGCATCTAAAAGCTCTGAGAGCCTTTGCTCTATTGTAGCCCTAGGGAACGCACCTCCGTTCACATTGCTTGCCAATACTGAATACCCACCACACCTGAACTGCCCACATCTCCCCACAACTCCTTCAAGCCCCTCCCCATAGTCATCTTCTCCAAGGCCATGGCACTTTCAGGGGGCATTTTTAGGGGGGCTCCATGTTCAGAGGGCGTTCAGCTCTGTTCCCTGGTGCCTTACAACATTGTGTATGCGACGTCAGGATGTTACATCAGGTCCCCACAAATCTCTTTAGAAGTTCGTGCCTCTGCCCCAGCCCATTTCCTTACAAGATATATATCTTGTGCAGACACATTCACATGAAAACATGGATCTCAAAAAAGGGGGGTACTACAGTTACCGTATTTTTTGCTCTATAAGATGCACCTGACCATAAGACGCACCTAGTGTTTGAAGGAGGAAAACAAGAAAAAAATTATTCTGAATCCCAGAAGTAATCCCTCCTGCTGTTCTGGCTTCAGCGAAAGCAACGCAAAGCCTCTTCAGCACATTGGGAGGGATGCTCCGGCTGCCCTGAAGAGACTTTGCGCTGCTATCCCAGAAGCCAGAACAGCAAGAGGGATCGCTGCACAGCAATCCCTCTTGCTGTTCTGGCTTCAGTGATAGCTGTGCAGCCTGCATTCACTCCATAAGACACACACAGATTTCCCCTTACTTTTTAGGGGGGTACGTCTTATAGAGCGAAAAATACGGTAATTGGGAGCTTCTTGCTTTGGTTATGGCTTGCATAAAGGAAGAAAAAATGGGTACACACATAAGCAGATACATGAATTCCTGGAATTGGCCTGTGTGACAAGGTCCCTTCCCCTTGTTCCTACATACAATCCTATGCTGTATCTTTCTTCTACAATATTTCTTACCTGAAGTATCTGCTTTTTCATTTTCCTCAGGTGCTGCCAGCTCAACAGCAGGTAAGAGCAATTCGTTATATTGGAAGCATTTCTGTGCAGGAGTTTCACCCGAGAAGATCAAAACCAAACGAGGACTACTAAAATCAGAGGTCATGTTATCCAATCTCCTCACCTCAGATAAGATACTTCTTAATGTGCCACATTAATGTGAAGACAGTAGATCCAAATCAAGCTGGTTCCAGCGCATTACAAGGATAGAGCAAGAGGTTTCTCTCATTCCAGGTGCTGTTGCGTGGTTTTCAGAAGCAATGTCTTCTAGATAACCAACTTCCTTAAGACATTAAGCCAAGCCACAAACAGAGATGGGGAAGCTAGTCCGTCCTCAAGGCTCTCCCCATTTCATGTACCCTCCAAAGCCCACATCACTCTCCAGCCAGGCTCCACCTGTCCTTGAGTGGTTCTGTCTGCTTGGAAAGCATCTTTGAACCATATTGGTGCCTCTTCCTTGCCAGAAAAGATGTGGTGGGGGAATGTAGAGACCGCTGGACTTTTGTGTGGCTGAAATGTACCTTTCTCCACAAAGATAACAGTCTCACCCATTCCTTTGCCCACTTTGCCTGCAACTCCACCCACTTAGCTAAATAAATGAAGGCCCCCATCGAGCCTCTCACACAAAGAATCTTAATCCCTGACTCACAGAAACTTGAAACCCCAAGATTTTGGGAGGTTCTGCTTCCAGCTCTGGTGACAGAAGAGTTAGTGGAGAATGTTCTGGACTGAGAGCTAGGAGTCCAGAACTCAGGGATTCCATTGCCACATCTATGACTAGAGCTGGGTGGGAAATTTGATTCAGATCACATTTAAAGATGAACCTACCTGGTTAGCATTTTCTGAAACAACACATGAAATTAAACACAGCTCTCCTTCCAAATTCTCCCTTCTCCAGAATTCGCAGTGCAGTTCTCCAGTCAGGTAATATGCAGAAAAATGCATATGCTAACGTAAAGTGTGAATAAATGCATATGTTAGCAAAAACATACAAAGATGTATTATAGTAGGGAAAATATCTTTGCAAAATGTTTACATTAGGGGAGATTGTACATAAATGCTGGTGAATTTTCTTTAAAGCCTTTGCAGGGGGGGGTGCAGAGTTGTGTGCAGCTGAACTTAGACGACTGGAAGAAACTGAAATTGATAAATTTGCCCATCTCCGTCTGTGACTAACTAAGGGCACTTCTTATGCTAAAATGGAAAATTAAAAATCCAACTGAATTTTCAGAAATAATTCAAAAATTCAAGATTTAGCAATAAGAAACACACACAAACACATAACCCTATGATTAGGGGAAAGAGGTTTTTAAGTGTTCCATGTTCTCAAGATTTACAGTTAGCTTTTATTGGTATATTCTAGAGAATATTGGTTTATCAGATAAAACTTTTGTTCACTGTTCACTTCTTCAGTAATTTTTTCAAAGTTCTTATCACTTACATGGGAATTAAGGCCAAAGTACAGGTGGTGTTAATTGGGACCCCAGTGTGGCAGGGAAGGGCACTCTAACTAAGCCTTTCCCCCTCAACTTTGGTTCTGCAGGGTAACCTCTCCTCCATGCAGAGGAGGGCCTGATCCTGATCATGGCTGTGGTGAGGCTAAATGGTTTAAGTTCCGAAATGCACACATCAAGGTCCCAATCCAGATCTAGGAGCCCACATTGGAAATCTGTGAACAAAAGATCTTGTACTCAATGGCAAACCACATACTTAACACCACGTGTAGCTGGGTCCTTGGTCTCATTGAACAAAATGAGACTTACTTGTGATAAACATGCACAGCATTGGGCCACATGTTCCAAGGAGAAATTATTGGGCAATAAATGTTGTGTTAAGAAACAGTAAGTCAGTTTTACTTACCAGATTAAATGCTCACTAAATCTATCAAAATTGATAACTGGAAATCTTGTTTTGAAGATTAAAAACAGATTAAAATAGCTCCAACATGGCTGTGCTGCAAACCATAACAGCAAGTCCTCTCATTTTCTCCTCATCCTTCACAGGGTGTGGGCAACCAATAAACTCTCCACGAATTGTTGGTGGTCAACCAGCCTCAAATGGGTCATGGCCCTGGCAGGTCAGCATTTTACGGAACCTTTATGCTATTTGTGGAGGATCCCTCATAGCTGAGCAATGGGTGCTCTCAGCAGCTCACTGCTTCTACAAAAAGTGAGTACCTGATGGTTATTGCTGTGCAGCCGTTCTCAAGCGTCACCTAAAAGACGACTCAAGGGCAGGCTAATATCCTCTGCCTGCCTGTCAGCTATCTGGTGTCTCAGGTGTACAATACATTCAAAGCAGAACCATGTCACTTTAAACAGTCATGGCTTCGCCCCCCCCCCAAAAAAAACCCCAAACCCTGGGGACCGTAGTATGTTACAGGTGCTCAGAGTTGTTAAGAGACTCCTGTTCCCCACACAGAGCTACAGTTCTCAGAATGGTTTCAAAATCCATCCCTCTTTAAAAAAAATTTTTTTTAAATCCATCCCTCTTCCCAGGGAATTGAGTTCTTGGAATTATAGTTCTCTAGGGAGTCCAGGGTTAGGGTGAGCAGCAGGAACTCAAAGGTCAGCATTGACAGATCCATCTGTTTGTTTGTTTGTTTGTTTGTTTGTTTGTTTGTTTGTTTGTTTTGTCCTTCTATTCACAGAATAGGGTCCATGTTCCAATACAATGTCCTCCTAGGTGCCTATCAACTCTCACACGTCTCAGATAATACAGTGATATCTGACGTGGAGCAGATTATCCTCCACCCTGACTACAGTGGCTTGAGTGGATCCACTGGAGATATTGCTTTAATTAAGCTGAAGTCCCCTGTGAAGTTCACCAACTACATCCTCCCCATCTGCCTGCCAGAGTCCTCTACACAGTTCCCTTTGAACGAATCCTGCTGGGTGACCGGATGGGGAAATATTCAATATGGAGGTGAGGCGTGTTCTTCAAAAGGCTCATTCAGACTCTGGGGCCCATCCTGATTCATCCCAAAACTTTTGCAGAGGCAAGCAGTATTGAAAGTGGAACCCATTGAAACTGCCCCAAGACCTTCATGAGCACAAATGCACAATAAAAATGCTATCTGGAAGGCCCCAATTATAGTCCTTCTTGAGCATTCAGTTTGATTTGGTTATGGGGCAGCTCCAAGGGTTTAAGTATAAGCATTTTTTGTGCATGCAAAAAAATCCATGCACCTGGAACTGAACCCCTGTGCAAGATGTGATCATACTGCACTTGGAATCCGCAAACATTTTGGTACGTGCTTGAATCCCTCCCACAAAATGCTGACACTCTGGAGGCAAATTCAGTACAAATGGGAGAGAAATTTAATTCTGTTTTCATTTAAATTACACTTTCTCCAAACTATACTCAAATGAAAACATTGTCACTCTCTGAATTTTGCCATGCAGTTCTGCAGCCAAGTAATGTGTACAAAAATGCTTACATATGCTGGGGTAAAGTCTGTATAAAAATGCATGGGTTAATGAAAATGCATGCATATATTAGGAGAAAATTGCACTGGGGTACAACTGGATTTTCATGAGGATTTCTTTTTTAAAAAATGCATTTTTTTTAATTTCCCAAGGTCCAACTCTACCATTAGGCAGAGTGAAGCAGGTGCCTCAGCTAGCAAGTGCTGAGAGATGTGAAACAGCCATGTTATCTGACTTTCATTCCAAAGCTCGCCTGCTGCTCTTAGGTGTAGTGGAAGCCCAGCCAGCCCACCGGTGAGGCAGGCTGCAGCAGCTGCCTCAGGCAGCAAAACACTAAGAGGTAGCACCCCTGCAAGTGCCCCACAGACTCCACTACTGGCAGAAAAGCAGTGGCTTCCAATGAGATCTGATGAGACCTCGCCCAAACCTGCCATCACTGGTGTTACCCAGGTAACAGAGGATTTGGCAGGGGGTGGCAGCAGCACTGGCACGTTCCGGTTTTCCCTCAGGAGCCAAATTGGGACATGCCACCCCTGAGTGAAATATGATGTCCCACTGTGCATGTCAAAGAAAGCACCAGTATGGCCGCCCTCTGCACATGTCATGCTCTGAGCTGTAGTGAGTGCACACCCGCCATGCACTCACTGCTAAAAGTGCGTGTGTCTGAATGCACTTGAATTATTCTGCCTCTGCTTTCCATGACCGCTTTCCATTTCTCTCTCTCTCTCTTCAAGTGCCTTTGCCATACCCACAAACTCTTCAGGAAGTCAAGGTGCCACTCATAAATCGAGATTCCTGCAATATTCTCTATAACAGTCGCCCAGTGATAGGCCTGGGCAGGGATCCTGTCAAGCAGGATATGATCTGTGCTGGTTACCCAGAAGGTGGGAAAGATTCCTGCCAGGTAGGTTGTTCCATGACCTGTTCTTCATACAGCCATTGCAGGTGGTAGACAAAGGCAGACTCTGGCGTGGTGGCATTTGAAAACCCCTTATGTCATTATCTATGAACTTACATTGTGTGAATATAGTACTTAGGCATTGCTTACTAATTTGACTCTAGCTAGGGAGACTATTTTTCAGATTCTCCCATTTTTCAAAGTGTTATTGCTTTTGTTTCATCTTAAATATTGTGATGCTGCTTCTTTGGGCAATACCCCAAATATTGCAGGTGCCAGAGGCAGGCAGAATCACTAGAACTATCTTTCATTCATTCCATTCATGCATGAGGTGATAATTTTTTTTATTATTTTAAAGGTTTTTTTATTCAATTTTACAATTCACATTTACATTCAAACCAAAATCGTAATCATAGACATATAGTAGTCCCTGAATCCTTGGACTTCCCTCCATGGGTTCCATTGTTAATCTTTTTCAACTGCATCCAGTGGCGTAGCGTGGGGGGTGCAGGGGGGGCCGGCCGCACCGGGCGCAACATCTGGGGGTTAGGGTTAGGGGGCGCAAATCCACGGGTTAGGGGGCGCAAATCCACGGGTTAGGGGGCGCAAATCCATGGGTTAGGGGGCGCAAATTACTTGCCTTGCCCCGGGTGCTGACAACCCACGCTACACCACTGACTGCATCATAATAATGTTCTCTATTTTTCCTTAAAATCTCATTCTTACCATAATTCTTGTTACATTAAAAGTGTTGTTAAAATCCTCCTTTTACAGTGTTCTCCCAGGTAACTTATAAATTCCCCCCATTCTTTATTGGATTTATTGCCTTCTTGGTTTCTGATCTTCATTGTCATTTTTGCCATTTTGGCAAATACAGATAAAGATTTAAACCAGACATTGGGAACTCGTCCACACTTCTGCTTGCCCAAGAGGTTTTCCACTTGTCCCATGATTTGAGGCATGAGCGATTTTTCGTCTGTCCTGCCATGTTCCCTGGGAAAACCTACTGTTTACCGCTAACATCAATCCGCAGAAAAAACCAATGGACTTCCATTCCAATAGTAATAAATTTTTATTTATACCCTGCCCTTCCCAGTTTAAAAACCCGTCTCAGGGCGGCTAACAGCAAATATAAAACATTGATTAAAATGTGACTTTAAAACAGCATAAAATACAACATAAAATGCAGCATCAATATCAATAACATTCAAAAATTCAGGGGTCATTGGGGGGGATGGCCCAGTCAGTAGACATCAAATGATCACCAGGGCTAACTGGCCAAGTTGGTCCTATTAGGGCCAGCAAGGAGACCAGGGAAGAATTTAAATGTGGGGTCGCAGAAAGGATTTCTTTATAGAAGAGGAAAGGAGAAAGGGAATAGAGGATCAGGCTAATTCAAATTGAAGGCCAGGAGGAATAGCTCTGTCTTACAGGCCCTGTGGAAGGAGATCAAGTCCTGCAGGGCCCTAGTCTTGTGGGACAGAGCATTCCACCAGGTCGGAGCCACAGCCAAAAAAGCCCTGGCCCTGGTGGAGGATAGTCTGGCTTCCTTAGGGCCCTGGATCTTTAAGCTATTATTATTCATGGACCTTGGGGTCCTCTGCAGGACATACCAGGAGAGGTGGTCCCGTAAGTACGAGGGTCCTAGGCATCATAGGGTTATAAAGGTCAAAACTAGCACCTTAAACCTGACCCTGTACTCCACCGGGAGCCAGTGCAGCTTGAAAAGCACTGGGTGAATATGCTCCCATGGCAAGGACCCTGTGAGGAGCCTCGCTGCAGCATTCTGCACCCGCTGGAGTTTCTGGGACAGTTTCAAGGGCAGCCTCACGGAGCGAGTTACAGTAGTCAAGCCTGGAGGTGACTGTTGCATGGATCACTGTGGCCAGGTCGGAGTGGGAAAGATAAGGGACCAACTGCTTGATACGGCGAAGATGAGAAAATGTCGCCTTGGCTGTTGCTGCAACCTGCGCCTCCATGGAAAGGGAGGTGTCAAGGATTACACCCAAACTCTTAACGGAAGGCAATGGCACTAATTCGGCCCCGCAAGAGAAGGGAGTTGGTCCCCCAGCCCCATGCCATCCCGACCCAGTCAGAGGACCTCTGTCTTTGAAGGATTTAATTTCAGTTGGCTCCCACAAAACCATCCAGCCACAGCTTCCAAGCATCTGGTCAGTGTGTCCGGGGTCGAGTTGGGGTGGCCGTCTATCAGCAGATAGAGCTGGGTGTCATCAGCATATTGGTGAAAACCCAGCCCAAAGCTCTGGACAATCTGGGAGGGGGCGCATAAAGATGTTTTTAAAAGCATTTACCATTTCAGTGGTAAACAGCAGGTTTTCCTGGTGAGAGCGGCAGCACAACATGAAAACATGAATAACAATAAAAATCAGAATTCAATTAGATAATCCCCAGGGCTAGCTGGCTGAATTGGTCCTACTTGGGCCGGGAGAATTAGCTGTGGGGTCTCAGAGTGGGTGATCTTCATAAAACACTAGAACTATCTTGTCCATTCATGCCTGAGGTGGTAAAGATTTATCATAATTTTTTATTCAATTTTACAATTAACATTTACATTCAAACCAAAATCGTAATCATAAACATATAGTAGCCCCTGAATCCTTGGACTTCCCTCCATGGGTTCCATTGTTAATCTTTTTCAACTGCATCATAGTAATGTTCTCTATTTTTCCTTAAAATCTCATTCTTAACATAATTCTTGTTACATTACAAGTGTTGTCCCATGATTTGAGGCATAAGCGTTTTTTTCTCTGTTTTGCCATGTTCCCCGGAAAAACCTACTGTTTACCGCTAACATTAATCCGCAGAAAAACAAACTGACGTCCATTCCAATTCAGTGGTAAACAGCAGGTTTTCCTCGGCGAGAGTGGTGGGACAAGCCTAGTTTGTGGACGAGCCTAGATATTGCTCAGCTACAACTCCCAACACCCCTTACCATGGGCTGGAACTGTTGGGAGGTGGAGTCCCCCATCCCTGATTATCGCACTGATTCCAGCTGCTTCACCCAATTAAGATTCAGAGTCTGATATCAGAGTGTTCAGCGTAGATCCTCTGCTACCTCCCATCTCTTTCTCCACAGGGTGACTCTGGAGGACCTTTGGTTTGCCAGCTTGAAGGAGTTTGGACCCAGGCTGGGGTTGTAAGTTGGGGAGATGGCTGTGCTGAAAGAAACCACCCTGGTGTCTACACTCTAGTGCCTTTCTATGCCAACTGGATCCAAGACAAGATGAGTAGCGGAAATGGAAGTGGCGGCAAAAGTGACCAACTACACAACGCCCTTGTTGTGACATTCACTTTGGTGTCTCTTCTGCTAGCCCTTCTGTGAAAAACCAATCTATTGGCTTTCCATGTTACCTATAATGTTACCTGGAATATTTAGGCTGCTGGAGGACTCTGTTTAAATCCAGGGAAACCTACCCCTACTTCTCTCTGATTAATACAGGCATTAGCCTTACCACATTTCAGTTCCTTTGTAACCATTTGATCATAGTTTAAGCATTGTGTGCCCAGGCGGAGAAGAGAGAGGCCATCAGAAGGAATAATAACTCATGACAACATGTTATGGAATTAAAAATGGCTACAACTTTATTAAACCTTTCAGATGTAGGAAGACCTTGGCTTAGGCATTGGGCATGTATCCCTCCCAGCCCCCCAGCTGGGGAATTGGGGCTCCTAGGGGTTAATGGGATAGGGGAATGTGCACTGCAAGACACTTGTGTACACAGGCAGCCTACCCCATATCTGTGCAACGCAGGGGAGTTCACTGACAATCTTTCAGTGTATGGCCAGTGACTCCCTTTTCACAAACCCCTTTAAGAGGGAACCCTGGAATCGCCACTGCAGGAGGGGGGGTGAGTCACCATTTCACGCCCCCCCACACAAACACAATTTAGGAAAGGTAGACTAAAGGATTCTGCCCAAGGCTTAAAAGCCACCAAAATTGTGACAATTGCTACGGGGAAGGCAATTCCTTCCCGGCTCCTCAACAGCAACCATCAAAAGACCCTAGCAATGCCCGCTGAACAGGAAGGATAATGGTTAACCTGCAATCAAGCATTAGACAAAGGGAGGGTTGGGTGAGTGACGCTACAGAGCTGACTGCATGCTTGCTGCTGGCTCCGCCTCCCATTTATGCATCTCAAGCGGACCAATGGGAAGCCTGCCCATTCAAGGTCCGCTCGGCTGGCCCCGCCTCCAAAGCCACTAAAAGGTTTTAACTGGGGTTTGGTGGGAACCCCCAATGGCTGACGAGAGGGCCAGCCCAACCAGCTGGTGATTCCCATGTGGCTCCGGGTGCTGCATGCGGTGCCACAAGGGCACCCACAAAGGGAGGTGTGAGCACTCATTTATTATTAAATTTTTATCCCACCTTCCCTCCATGGAGCTGAAGATGACATACATGGCTCTCCTCCTCCCCATTTTCATCCTCACAACAACCCTGTGAGATAGGTTCAGCTGAAAGTGTATGACTGGCTCAAGGTCTCCCACAGGCTGACTGGAAATTTGAACCCTGGCCTCCTTGGTCCTAGTCCAACACTCTAACCATGACACCTTACTGTTACACCCAAAGAACCCCAGGATTGTCACCTGGAGAAGAAGCTGAGAATTTTCCATCCATGGACATCAGTTGGAAGCTATGTTATTTCAGACTTTTACAGTGATACTGAAAGTGATGATTTAATGTCCACAATTCCTTTTTATTTATTTTAAGTGGTGCCTGTCGTTCCATTCTTAAAAGAAAATTAACGTTTTTAATTGACATTTTTAAATGAAGTGGAAACAAGTGGTGGATAAATTCAGCCCCTTGGAGAAGACATAATAAATTATGAACTTTAAAATGAATTTCTTCAGTCACTTGATCTTTTATTTGTGACGCTTCAGAGTTTTAAAATTATCAATAAATTATTATAAAATACTTGCAATT
This sequence comes from Podarcis liolepis, assembly GCF_965112155.1. Classification (NCBI taxonomy): domain Eukaryota; kingdom Metazoa; phylum Chordata; class Lepidosauria; order Squamata; family Lacertidae; genus Podarcis; species Podarcis liolepis. The sequence continues at coordinate 22,680,437 of NC_139573.1, read as the reverse complement.
GTTTTATTGCTTTATTCTTTGTATGATTATTTCTTCTTTTCTCTTTTAATATTTGTATGTATACACAAAGAGAAAGAGAATGTTTTTATGTACTATCTCCGTCTGCTTCAACTACCTCCATTTCTTTATGCTTTGCTCAGCTTTTTCCTCTTCTTTCTGCAGCCTGCATGCATGTATATTCAGTGGTTCCTTGGTTCTCGAACTGAATCCGTTCCGGGACTCCATTCGACTCCCAAAACCATTCAAAAACCAAAGCGCAGCTTCCAACTGGCTGCAGGCGCTTCCCGCACTCAATCAGAAGCTATGGTAGCCACATCGGACATTTGGCTTCTGAAAAACGTTCACAAACCAGATCACTCACTTCCAAGTTCAGGAACCGATTTCCTCAGGAGCTAAGCCGTTCAAGTACCAAGGTACCTTTGTACTGAGTTAGACCATTGGCCCAGATGTTGTGGGAAGGGGCAGAGGCTAACAGAGTCACTAGAACTACCTCGCCAGTAAATGCTGGAGATACTAAAGATTTAAACCAGACACTGGTAACCTCTGACCCTCCATTGTTGCTGGTCAACAACTCCTACCATCCCTGACCATGGACCTTGCTGGATGGAACTGCTGGGAGGTGAAGCCCAACAACATATGGAGGGTTTCAGGTTCCCCATCCCTGTTTGATACACTTATTCCATCTCCTTTACCTTGTTTGGCTCTGTTGTCATTGTGAGATCTATCTCCCAAAGCTTTCTCCACAGGGTGACTCCGGAAGAGCCTTAGTTTGCCATTTCAAGTTGGACCCAGGCTGGGGTTGTGAGCTTGGGAAGATGCTGTGAAGGCATCTACATTTCAGTGCCTTTCTATGCCAAGTGGATACAAGACAGTAGAAACAGGTTCGGTAGACAAAATGGTGAACCACCCAACGCCCCATGTTGTATGCAAACCTAAGTAATTTACATTTCCCAAACTACATGCAAACGAAAACACAGCTATCCTTTGAAATCCTCTTAATTTTTGAAGCTTTTCCAAAACTTTTCCGACACCGTGCTTCGCAAGATGAAATATTCGCTAGACGAAAAAACTCGCGGAACGAATTAATTTCGTCTTGTGAGGCACCACTGTATAACTTCAAAAGGAGGGGATGTGTCTGCTAAGAGTCTTCACAGAATTAAAAGCAAACAAGGCAGCAGCACTCCTACACACACATCATGCAACACTAGCAATGATAGAGGGACTGCTAGAAGGAGTGGGGCCAGAGAATAGTATCTCCCCACCTCCAGTATCTAATTCAGCCTTCGTCAACCTGGTGCCCTCATAAGAACATAAGACGAGTCGGGCTGCCAAATACCGCAAAGGACCAAGGAATCTAGATAGACTGCCTCTTGACTTGAAGTTTCCGTAAGGACGTAAGAAGAAACTGCTGGGTCAGGCAAAGGGCCCATTCTGTCCCGCATGAATGTACTTACAGAAAAAAGGGGAGAACTCGATATCCAAATATATTCATATTAATCTCACCATATGAATACCCCTTACATGTCAGGGGAGAGAGGCATAGATAGGAAGAATTATTATATTAACCAAAATCTTTGGAAAGACCTCGGTAGCAATTGATTGTATTCTTCATTGGTTTTAACAAAATTAATTTTTATTAAAGATTTTCATGAAATACAAAATAACATGCAATGTCTCTCTTCTTTCGTTCAGGTTATAAAGTCTTTTGGTTAGATTCAGTGTAAGACAATATAGTATTCCTCGTTGTTGACAAACATAATAACAATGTACAAAACAGACAAATCTCTTTAATTTGACCCCTCAAGACCCTTCGCTTGATATGGTGATTTTTCAAGACGTGACATTTCCCAAACTTTCAAATAACAATATGTTAGATTAGCACCAGCAAGATGCTTCCAGAACAAGATTACAGTTAGGTCAAGAAATGGTGGTTTTAAACAACAGTAGATGTTTGAGTAAAGCAGAAGTAGCAGTACGCTGAGAAGAGAATGGTGGTTTTATACAACAATAAAGGTTTGAGTAAAGCAGGGATGGAGTAACACTGAGGGGTTGTTATTTTGTTAAGCCACTTTTAACAAGTACAGATATCAGAGATGAGCACAACACAAAAAGCTACTACAACAAAGCCTTTCCAAACTCGGGAAACAAGCTCTGGATTCAAACCTTGTTTGAAACTGCCACTTCTCCCTGTGTGGCAGATACTACAGGGAGGAGGGTTGAAATGTTGGAGGGCGGAACTTTACTGCATTACAGGGGTTGGACTAGATGGCTCATGGAGGCCCAGCTCTACAATTCTATGATTCTGTACATGTTACATAGTTTGCCCTTTGCCCTTTACACAATCCTACTGCACTCAGGTGCCATCGAGGGCACTGTGCTTTATCAGTGTTGAAATAAGATTCAAAAGTCAGTCTGTCACTGTTCCTCCACCTCAAGCATCTGATTGTTCACCTCAGTCAGCAAAAAATGCCTTATGTTGGCCCTGCCTGACTTAAAGATACAGGAACCTGGCCAGAAAACCTGTCAACACCAGTAGCAGGAATGGGGAGATGAGAGGTCTGGGATTGTGGGAGAGAGTTAGAATTTGAGGTTTTGCAATGGGGCTTAGATAATTCAATAGACCTTCCAAGTGTCCCTATTTTCCAGGGACAGTCCTGGATTTACAAAAGCTGTCCTGGTTTCTGATTTGATCCCAGAATGTCCCACTTTTCCTTAGGATGTCTCTATTTTCATCAGAGAAATGTTGGCGGGTATGGAGTCATGTGACCTCTGAGTCAAGGAGATAAGTAACAATATAATCTTTAGAAGACATCTGAAGGCAGCCCTGTATTTTTTAAATGTTTATTGTTTTATTCGGTGCTATTTTTCTAGAAAAAGTAGTGCTGGAACTCACCATGAACACCTCCCTTGTTCTCTTATAATGGCAATGGGCCCCACCTGAAAGGTGCCAGAACTAAGTTCCGGTGAGTTCTGGCCTGTGCTCATTTTCCCACTCATATTGAAATACTGCCCCTCAGTGAGGCCAAACTTAGATTCACAAAATGTTTAGGGATATGGGTACCCCTGCGTAACCCCAGAAGGAAAAGCACTGGTGCCAGCTGAAAAAAGCCCTGGTTTCATTATGTTTTTCTATATGTTGGAAGCTGCCCAGAGTGACTGGGGCATTCCAGTCAGAGGGACAGGATATAAATAATAAAATTATTATTATGGGAAAAGATGTCCCTATTTTCATCAGAGAAATGTTGGAGGGTATTTATTCAAAGAACTGAAATTTATATGTTGCACCCCCACTCCAGACATAGAGAGAATATCAGGAAGCCAAAGAGGAGGAAATGCACAGAAGCACCACCCTTTCCCCTTGATATGGAACATGATATAGCACAATTAATTAAGATCAAAGTTCAGCTTTTCCTGGCGTTCACTGGAAAGGAACCATCGGGAAGATACTTCAGAGAAGGACTGCAGAATCAGAAGCGAGTGGAGCATGTCGTTTAGCCCTCCTTACTGGTACTGCGGCTGCTGCAACTAATTGTGCTAAAAGGGGATGGATTGGTGAGTGGGAATCAATCCCTCAAGTTTTCCCCACCTTTCAGGGGTGTAAAAAGGAGACGGGTTTAAAGAGTGACGGCTCTAGACTGTCACTATTTTGCGGGGCAGGGGGATTCAATGACATAACCAGCAAAATCAGGTTGGGCGTAACAAACCCACTTCCTAGCAAAACTAGATATTTTTGTGATGAGAGTGAAGAGAAATGCACTAGAAATGCAGGAGAATATCTGCTCAGCACAGTAACAGCGAACCTCCCTGCCAAAAAATTAGGATGAATGCTCCATAAATAGGTTAGCTGTAAGGGGAAATTGTTTGTGGCAAGGGCTTAAAAAGAGGCATCCCTTCTCAAATGTATATCATGGAATGTTGATGGACTGAACAGTAAATCTAAAGAGAGAGAGAGAGAGAGAGAGAGAGAGAGAGAGAGAGAGAGAGAGAGAGAGAGAACATGTTTTTTTTAAAAAAATGGGATATTATGTCTCTCCAAGAAACCCATATAAAATAGGAAACAGAAGAATTCTAATTAATAAAAGACTGCATTCAGAATTTATTTCAGCAAGTTCAGAGAAGAAGAGGGGGGTTGTGATGTATGTTAACCTCGACCTAGAACCAACGTTACTACCGGTATTCAAAAACGAGGAAGGTAGAGTATTAGGAGTGGAAAGAAAATATGGGAAAGAAAAATTAACTATTATAGGAATTTGTGCCCCAAATAGTAAGAAATTAGAATTTTAGAAGAATTTAGAAGAAAAAAAATTGGGATCATTATAATGAAAATATAATTCTCGTAGGAGACTTTAATGGTGTGACCTCTGTAGACTTGAACAGAAAAGAAAGAGATAGGGTTATGAACGTTGGGAAGTTACCTCTTACCTTCTTCCAATTTGTAGAGAATCTTGATCTTTGCGACATATGGCGGATTAAACACCCAAATGGGAAAGATATTACACACTTCTCAGAATCCCAAAAATTGGGAGGTAGAAAAGATAATATTTGGGTTTCCAAGAAAATAGTATTAAGAACAAGTAAAGCAGAAATTTTGCCCAGACGATAACCTGACAATGCTGGAAATAACACAGAAGAAGGAGTATATGAAAAGGTGGAGACTAAATGAGAGTATCCTGAATGATGATGATGTAGTTTAAAAAACCAAAGATACGTTAGATGAATTTTTCCAAATTAATAACAAACAAGGGACGGACAATTTGGGATGCCAGTAAGGCATATATGAGGGGGTTCTGCATCCCTCAATCTGCTATGAAAGAGAAAAACAGAGATCAAAACTTCAACCTAATGCTTAAAGAAATAAGACAGAATGAAAAAGAACTGGCAAACATCCTAAGAACAAGGAAGCCCAAGTAGGGATTAGGATATAACAAACACAAGTTGAGAATTTACTAAACAAAGAAGTCGTAAATAAAATTAAATGGCTCAAACAAAAAACTTTTGAGTCAGCAAACTGTTCAAAAACCAGGGTTCCACTGTGTCCTTTCTAAAGCTACTGGGTGGTGTGCTTCTGTGTGTGAAATTGGGAAATGGAAAAGTCGTGTTATTCTGTTAACGTAGTATTTTTCTCTCTCTCTCTAGTAGATTAAAAGAGGCAAGGGGGGGAGTGCCCCTCTGTTTTCGAGGTTATTTGTTTGTTCATTTCTCCTCCCATCTTCCTTGCAGCTGGAGACTGCATGAACAGGGTTTACTGGTGGTCTCCCTCCAAAACTGCTTAGCTTCTCCAAAGTGACTGCATCATGTGCTTCCCTTAGAGCAGGGGTCAGCAACCTATTCCAGCCGTGGGCTGGTCCACTGTCCCTCAGACCATGTGGTGGGCTGGACTATATGGGGGGGATGAACGAATTCCTATGCCCCACAAATGCATTTTAAAGAAAAGGACACATTCTACTCATGTAAAAACACACTGATTCCCAGACCATCCGCGGGCCGGATTGAGAAGGCGATTGAGCTGCATCTGGCCGCAGGGCCTTAGGTTGCCTACCGCCTCCTTAGAGCATGCCTTAGGGTATTCTGAGCAGAGCTAGCTGGTCTGATTGTAATAATAGAGTGGAAGTCAGGGTGAAGACCAACGCTAGAAGAGCAAGATCCTGTGACAGGCAGGGCCAAATAATTCTAGTTTTGTTCCCATCACCCTCCCTGCTGAGATCTAGGCAATTCCAGCCCCTGAACTGGCTATTAAGTAGGAATTGCAGCAGGTGGGGGCTGGCTGAGGCTGGTGGAAGAATGCTTCAATTTGCCCTCATGAGCCAGCATGGGGGTTTTTTCCTGACATTGAAAGAAACACACGATTTTTCAGTGTGAAACTGGGTGTCTCAACTTGGGTGTGAAACTAAGCACTTATACACACCCACATGCAGGAAGTGCTTTGGTCAGGAAGCAAAGGTCCTGGCCCAGGTTCTGAGATTGGAGAAAGTGGCACGCCCAGCTCCCTCTGTCAAGCTAAGGAGCAGGTATGTGCATGCAAAAATGAAGCGAAGAAGCAGTTTTGGAGAGATGCAAAAGCAACAAGAGGGAGAGCTGGGAAGACACCTTGGTGGGGCCAATATCTCCCTAAAGGGAGGTGGAAGACCTGCTGCAAGGGGGAAGTGTACTATGCTCAGCTTGTATATCTGTAAATAAGCTAAATATTACCAAAAAAATCCAGTTTTCTCCCCAAAGGAAATAAAAACTCAAAAGAGTGCTGCCATTTACAGTCTTGGAAAGCAAGAAGCATGCATCAATATGATTCATCCATTTAGCCCTGCATTTTTCTCCCCTTCCTCTTTTATCTCCCATGTGCTGAATTTTAGACAGAAAGCAGCTCAGGGCAAGGACTTTCATTCTTCATAAATGCCATGCATATAAATGGGGCTATAGATAAACTACCACCAATAGTACCACTAACTATTTTGTTGTTGTTGGAACCCATCTGTCCCCCACCAGGGGGTATTACTCCTCCCCTGATACCCCATACACCCGAATAACTATTTTACACTGTTATTAATTGTAATTTGTTTATTTTCCTTTATTTATTTTAAAACACTTACATATCTAAGTATTCCAAATCCATAATATCACTCAAGCACTGCCAGAAAGTTTGGCAACCATAGCCCAAGGCATGAAGGAGACAGGAGGTCTCAGGAGGTCAGCAGCGATTTGGGGTGCTGCCAGGATCCAGAGGATTGAGGGACTTGGGGGTTCTGTGATGCATCTCCAGATTCAATGAAGGAAGCATTATCCTTTCACCCTTGATACTGTATTTGATCCTAGAAGACACCCAGACTGAAATAAAACGTCAGTTATCCAGAACCGACTGGTGCTCAACCACTCAGAGGACACTTCAGAACAGGGACAGCCATGGCAACTGTGTCTTTCACACTGGCTGTGTGGCTTCTGCAGCTGACCATAATACAAGGTGACTTACAGGGTTTGGGAAATGCAGAAATCCCCTCCATGTAGCCTTTGTTTAGGGGCATAGCTGTCGACCGTCCCTTATTTGGTGGGAAACTCCCTTATTCCAGTGCTGTGTCCCACTGCTCTCCCTTATTGATGATGTCCCTTGAATTTCCCGGGTTTCATGCTCGCCCGGCCTGGGAGGGAAGCAGCGACTCGGGGTCCTCCACCGGGAGAGAGAGCGCGCGCAGAAGCTGCCGCATCTCCATCTCTCCCTTTTCCCCCTCAGGGGAGCTTCGTGAGGAGACTGGTGGCGCAGGGCGAGCAGGCAGCCCCTCTCTTGCGAGACTTCCAGCACGCTGCCAGGGGAAGCTGGAGGCGGCAGCGGTGGCTGAGGAGGCGGCCTGAGGGAGGAGGAAGAGGAGGGGACGCAGAAGGGCGACACTTCAGCGGCTGCCGCAGCACTGCAACCACCTCATGCCGGGCTTGCGGGCGGCGTAGGCGATAGTCTCTCTCCCTCCCCCCTCTCTTGGGCGGGGAAGGGCCGATGGAACTCCTCACACCAGGACAACAGCAGCCCCGACGTGCTGCTTAGCATACCCTCCAACCAGTGCAGCATCTTAATGTAGTGATTTCCCCCTCTGCATCCCTTTCTTAACTCTATTTTTATAAATCATTTGTCCATCCATAGTTCAAATTTTTACTACAAGTTTTCTTTCCATCCTACCAACGTATGTAACTCTTTACAATAGCTTTTCAACTAAATCATAAACTTTCCCCATTCTTTATGAAAGAGGTCCTCTTCCTGGTTTCTAATTCTGCCTGTAAGCTTTCCCATCTGGACGTCGTTCATCAGTTTTGTCTGCCACTCTTCTTTGGTTGGAGTTGTAGACCCTTAGGATCATCTAGTCCAACCCCCTGCAAAACAAGTCAGTCGCAGCAAAAGATGCATGGTTCCATCAGTGGCGGATTTATATGTAAGCTAAGCAAAATCCCTTATTTTGGCTGCTGATCCCTTATTTTCGAGGCTGCTGGTCCTTTATTTTCAAATCTGTAAGTTGACAGCTATGTTTAGGGGACAAGAAGGGAATCTGGAGGGATAAACATATTTTGAATAAAAAGTTTGCCACTAAATTTCTTCCTGGTAGCTCAAAGCAGCTTCTGTAGGGGATCTCACATTAACTACATCTTAATTCAGCAAGGTTGATGCATCTTGCACCTTTAAGCCGTGCAATACAAAGGTGGGAAGCTATCAAATCAGAATTTCTCCTTCACACCAAATCATAAAAAAATGTTGTTGCTTTGAGGAGGAGAGGAAACCACATGCTCAGCATAACACAGAATTCTTATTTCTAAGAGCAAAGGATTTTGAGAGTCAAGTCTACCTGCCTTCATCATGTGTCCCTCATTCTAAACTGAAAGAGTGGAGGGGCAAACTTGCCCTGTACTAAACTTAGAGGGAAGAATTATGCTAGGAGCTTTCTCTTGTACCCCTGCTGCTGCTAAGTAGCGGCATCTAAAAGCTCTGAGAGCCTTTGCTCTATTGTAGCCCTAGGGAACGCACCCCCGTTCACATTGCTTGCCAGTACTGAATACCCACCACACCTGAACTGCCCACATCTCCCCACAACTCCTTCAAGCCCATCCCCATAGTCACCTTCTCCAAGGCCATGGCACTTTCAGGGGGCATTTTTGTAGGGGGGGTGGGCCCACTTAATGTTCAAAGGGCATTCAGCTCTGTTCCCTGGTTCCATACAACATTGTGTGTGCGACGTCAGGATGTTACGTCAAGTCCCCGCAATCCTCTTTAGATGTTTGTGCCTCTGCCCCAGCCCATTTCCTTACAAGATATATATCTTGTGCAGACACATTCACATGAAAACATGGATCTCAAAATGTTGTTGTTGTTGTTATTTCTTACCTGAAGTACCTTTTCTGCTTTTTCATTTTTCCTCAGGTGCTGCCAACTCAACAGCAGGTAAGAGCAATTCGATATATTGGAAGCATTTCTGTGCAGGAGTTTCACCCAACTTCCTTAAGACATCCAGCCAAGACACAGACAGGGATGGGGAAGCTAGTCAGTCCTCAAGGCTCTCCCCATTTCATGTACCCTCCAAAGCCCACATCTCTCTCTCCAGCCAGGCTCCACGCTGTCCTTGAGTGGTTCTGTCTGCTTGGAAAGCATCCTTGAACCGTATTGGTGCCTCTTCCTTGCCAGAAAAGATGTGGTGGGGGAATGTAGAAACCAATGGACTTTTGTGTGGCTGGGTGGGAAATTTGATTCAATTCACATTTAAAGATGAACCTACCTGGTTAGCATTTTCTGAAACAATACATGAACTTAAACACAGCTCTCCTCCCAAATTCTCCCTTCTCCAGAATTCGCAGTGCACTTCTCCAGTCAGGTAATATGCAGAAAAATGCATATGCTAGCGTAAAGTGTGAATAAATGCATATGTTAGCAAAGACATACAAAGATGTATTCTAGTAGGGAAAACAGCTTTGCAAAAATGTTTACATTAGGGGAAATTGTACAAAAATGCTGGTGAATTTTCATTAAAGCCTTTGTGGGGTGGGGGGGATGCAAAGATCTTGCACTCAATGGCAAACCACGTGTAGCTGGGTCCTTGGTCTCATTGAAGAAAATGAGACTTACTTATGATAAACATGCACAGCATTGGGCCACATCTTCTGAGGAGAAATTATTGGTCAACAAATGTTGTGTTAAGAAACAGTAAGTCAGTTTTACTTACCAGATTAAATGCTCACTAGATCCATCAAAATTGATAACTGGAAATCTTGTTGTGAAGATTGAAAACACTGACTGGAAAACTAACTGAAATTCAGAAATTTTGATTCCTCATGTCCTCGTCATGTTCTGCTCAAAGAGCTCCAACATGACTGTGCTGCAAACCATAATAGCAAGTCCTCTCATTTCCTCCTCATCCTTCACAGGGTGTGGAAAACCAATCAACTCTCCACGAATTGTTGGTGGCCAACCAGCCTCAAATGGGTCGTGGCCCTGGCAGGTCAGCATTTTACAGAACTTTTATCCTATTTGTGGAGGCTCCCTTATAGCCGAGCAATGGGTGCTCTCAGCAGCTCACTGCTTCTTCGACAGGTGAGTATCTGATGGGTATTGCTGTGCAGCCGTTATCAAGTGTCACCCAAAAGACGGCTCAAGGGCAGGCTAATATCCTCTGCCTGCCTGTCAGCTACCTGGTGTCTCAGGTGTACAATACATTTAATGCAGAACCATGTCACTTTAAATAGTCGTGGCTTCCCCCCCCCAAAAAAAAAACCCTGGGGACTGTAGTATGTTACAGGTGCTCAGAGTTGTTAAGAGACTCCTGAGCTACAGTTCTCAGAATGGTTACAAAATCCATCCCTCTTCCCAGGGAATTGAGCTCTTGGAGTTATAGTTCTTTGGGGAGTCCAGGGTTAGGGTGACAAGCAGGAACTCAAAAGTCAGCATTGACAGATCCATCTGTTTGTTTGTTTGTTTGTTTGTTTGTTTGTTTGTTTGTTTGTTTGTTTGTTTTGCCCTTCTATTCACAGAATGGGGTCCATGTTCCAATACAATGTCCTCCTAGGTGCCTATCAGCTCTCAAACCTCTCAGATAATGCAGTGATATCTGACGTGGAGCAGATTATCCTCCACCCTGACTACAATGGCCTGGATGCCTCCAGTGGAGATATTGCTTTAATTAAGCTGAAGTCCCCTGTGAATTTCACCAACTACATCCTCCCCATCTGCCTGCCAGAGTCCTCTACACAGTTCCCTTTGAATGAATACTGCTGGGTGACCGGATGGGGAGATATTCGATCTGACGGTGAGGGGTGTTCTTCAAAAGGCTCATTCAGACTCTGGGACTCATCCAGATTCACCTGCATAAGGCTTAAATAGTGGTTAATATTACGGGCACCTCCAGACTGGTGTTTCTTTGAGGGTGCATTCTGCAACAAGTTGTTTGTGCTATAATAGTGTATTAGTGGTAGATTTATACAGGGCCACCCACACATGATTCCCCTTTTGCCATTTTTCTGCAGTGCTTCTCAAATGTCCTAGCATTCTTACTATCTGGTAGGGCGCTTTTACACTATAGTGCAACAGAAGTAGGACCCCCCCCCAAAAAAAAGAGACCCTGTACATTTGTGATATCAGAAGTTAAAGGATTTCAGCAGGAAGTTACAAAACATGCACCAATGGGAAATGAAGCAATATGTCCACCCCAAAACTTTTGCAGACGCAAGCAGTATTGAAAGTGGAATGCACAATAAAAATGATATCCAGAAGGCCCCAATTCTAGTCCTTCTTGAGCATTCAGCCTCGTTTGGTTATGGGGCAGCTCCAAGGGTTTAGGTATAAGCAATTTTTGTGCATGCGCAGAACACCTGGAACTGAACGCCTGTGCAAGATGTGATCATACTGCACATGGAATCCCCAAACCTAACATTCTGGCATGTGCTTGAAACTCTCCCACAAAATGCTGACACTCTGGAGGCAAATTCAGTGCCAGAATTTTCATGCCATCATTTCCCACAGTGCTTTACAGTATGAATTGGGGGGAACAGCTCCCTATCCCAAGGACAATCCCAACATTTCCATGGGGAAAGAAGGAGGCATGGAATAGTACAGATGGGAGAGAAATTTGATTCCGTTTTCATTTAAGACAAACCTACCTAAATTGCACTTTCTCCAAACCATACTCAAACAGAAATATTGCCACCCTCTGAATTTTGTTATGCAGTTCGGCAGCCAAGTAATGTGTACAAAAATGCTGGGGTAAAGTCTGTATAAAAATGCATGGGTTAATGAAAATGCATGCATATATTAGGAGAAAATTGCACTGGGGTACAACTGGATTTTCATGAGGATTTCTTTTTTTTAAATGCATTTTTTTAAAATTTCCCAAGGTCCAACTCTACCATTAGGCAGAGTGAAGCAGGTGCCTCAGCTGGCAAGTGCTGAGAGATGTGAAACAGCCATGTTATCTGACTTTCATTCCAAAGCTCACCTGCTGCTCTTAGGTGTAGTGGAAGCCCAGCCGGCCCATCGGTGAGGCAGGCTGCAGCAGCTGCCTCAGGCAGCAGAACACTAAGAGGTAGCACCCCTGCAAGTGCCCCACAGACTCCACTACTGGCATAGTAGCAGTGGCAGTGACAGCTTTCAATGAGATCTGATGAGACCTCACCCAAACCTGCCATCACTGGTGTTACCCAGGTAACAGAGGATTTGGCAGGGGGTAGCAGCAACATTGGCACATTCTGGTTTTTCCTCAGGAGCCAAATTGGGACATGCCACCCCTGAGTGAAATATGATGTCCCACTGTGCATGTCAAAGAAAGCACCAGTATGGCCGCCCTCTGCACATGTCATGCTCTGAGCTGTAGTGAGTGCACACCCACCATGCACTCACTGCTAAAAGTGTATGTGTCTGAATGCACTTGAATTATTCTGCCTCTGCCTTCCATGACCGCTTTCCATTTCTCTCTCTCTCTCTTCCAGCGCCTTTGCCAGATCCACGAACCCTCCAGGAAGTCAAGGTGCCACTCATAATTCGAGAAATCTGCAATATTCTCTATAACAGTCGCCCAGTGATAGGCCTGGGCTGGGATCCTATCAAGCAGGATATGATCTGTGCTGGTTACCCAGAAGGTGGGAAAGATTCCTGCCAGGTAGGTTGTTCCATGACCTGTTCTTCATACAGCCATTGCAGGTGGTAGACAAAGGCAGGATCTGGCGTGGTGGCATTTGAAAACCCCTTATGTTATTACTGTATGTATGAACTTACATTGTGTGAATATAGTACTTAGGGCATTGCTTACTAATTTGGCTCTAGCTAGGGAGATGGTTCTTGACAATTTTTCAGATTCTCCCATTTTTCAAAGTGTTATTGCTTTTGCTTCATCTTAAATATTGTGATGCTGCTTCTTTGGCAATACCCCAAATATTGCAGGTGCCAGAGGCAGGCAGAATCAATAATAATAATAATGATAATAATAATTCTTTTATTTATACCCTGCCCTTCCCGGTTCAAAAACCGGGCTCAGGGTGGCTAACAACAAATTTAAAACACTTTAAAACACTTAATTATAAAAGCAGCATAAAATACAGTATAAAAATATGAATAACAATAAAAATCAGAAATCAATTAGATAATCCCCAGGGCTAGCTGGCTGAATTGGTCCTACTTGGGCCGGGAGAATTAGCTGTGGGGTCTCAGAGTGGGTGATCTTAATAAAACACTAGAACTATCTTGTCCATTCATGCCTGAGGTGATAAAGATTTATCATAATTTTTTATTCAATTTTACAATTAACATTTACATTCAAACCAAAATCGTAATCATAAACATATAGTAGTCCCTGAATCCTTGGACTTCCCTCCATGGGTTCCATTGTTAATCTTTTTCAACTGCATCATAGTAATGTTCTCTATTTTTCCTTAAAATCTCATTCTTAACATAATTCTTGTTACATTACAAGTGTTGTCCCATGATTTGAGGCATAAGCGTTTTTTTCTCTGTTTTGCCATGTTCCCCGGAAAAACCTACTGTTTACCGCTAACATTAATCCGCAGAAAAACAAACTGACGTCCATTCCAATTCAGTGGTAAACAGCACATTTTCCTGGGTGAGAGCGGCAGGACAAGCCTAGTTTGTGGACGAGCCTAGATATTGCTCAGCTACAACTCCCAACACCCCTTACCATGGGCTGGAACTGTTGGGAGGTAGAGTCCCCCATTCCTGATTATCGCACAGATTCCAGCTGCTTCACCGAATCAGGATTCAGACTCTGATGTCAGAGTGTTCAGCGTAGATCCTCTGCTACCTCCCATCTCTTTCTCCACAGGGTGACTCTGGAGGACCTTTGGTTTGCCAGCTTGAAGGAGTTTGGACCCAGGCTGGGGTTGTAAGTTGGGGAGTTGGCTGTGGTGGAAGTGACCACCCTGGTGTCTACACCTTAGTGCCTTTCTATGCTAACTGGATCCAAGACAAGATGAGTGGTAGAAATGGGAGTGGCGGCAAAAGCGACCAACTACAAAACGCCCGTGTTGTGACATTCACTTTGGTATCTCTTCTGCTAGCCCTTCTGTGAAAAGCCAATCTATTGGCTTTCCGTCTTACCTAAAATTGCCTGGAATATTTAGGCTGCTGGAGGACTCTGTTTAAATCACCACATGCAGTAGATCCAGGGAAACCCAACCCTACTTCTCTCTGATTCATACAGGCATTAGCCTTGCCACATTTCAATTCCTTTGTAACCATTTGATCATAGCTTAAACATTGCGTGCCCAGGTGGAGAAGAGAGAGGCCATCAGAAGGAATAATAACTCATGACAACATGTTATGGAATTAAAAATGGCTACAACTTTATTAAACCTTTCAGATGTAGGAAGACCTTGGCTTAGGCATTTGTCATGTATCCCTCCCAGCCCCCCAGCTGGGGAACTGGGGCTCCTCGGGGTTAATGGGATAGGGGAATGTGCACTGCAAGACACTTGTGTACGCAGGCAGCCCGCCCCATATCTGTGCAACGCAGGGGAGATCACTGACAACCTTTCAATGTATGGCCAGTGACTCCCTTTTCACAAATCCCTTTAAGAGGGAACCCTGGAATCGTCGCTGCAGGAGGGGGGGTGAGTCACCATTTCATGCCCCCCACACACACAATTTAGGAAAGATAGACTAAAGGATTCTGCCCAAGGCTTAAAAACCACCAAAGTTGTGAAAATTGCTACAGGGAAGGCAATTCCTTCCCGGCTCTTCAACAGCAACCATCAAAAGACCCTAGCAACGCCCGCTGAACAGGAAGGATAATGGTTAACCTGCAATCAAGCATTAGACAAAGGGAGGGTTGGGTGAGTGAAGCTCCAGAGCTGACTGCATGCTTGCTGCTGGCTCCGCCTCCCATTTATGCATCTAAAGCGGACCAATGGGAAGCCTGCCCATTCAAGGTCCGCTCGGCTGCCCCGCCTCCAAAGCCACTAAAAGGTTTTAACTGGGGTTTGGTGGGAACCCCCAATGGCTGACGAGAGGGCCAGCCCAACCAGCTGGTGATTCCCACGTGGCTCTGGGTGCTGCATGCGGTGCCACAAGGGCACCCACAAAGGGAGTTGTGAGCTCTCATTTATTATTAAATTTTGATCCCACCTTCCCTCCATGGAGCTGAAGATGACATACATGGCTCTCCTCCTCCCCATTTTCATCCTCACAACAACCCTGTGAGGTAGGTTCAGCTGAAAGTGTATGACCGGCTCAAGGTCTCCCACAGGCTGACTGGAAATTTGAACCCTGGTCTCCTAGGTCCTAGTCCAACACTCTAACCATGACATCTTACTGTTACACCCAAAGAACCCCAGGATTGTCACTTGGAGAAGAAGCTGAGAATTTTCCATCCATGGACATCAGTTGGAAGCTATGATATTTCAGACTTCTACAGTGATGCTAGAAGTGACGCCTGTCGTTCCATTCTTAAAAGAAAATTAACATTTTTAATTGACATTTTTAAATGATGTGGAAACAAGTGGTAGATAAATTCAGCCCCTGGGACAAAACATAATAAGTTATGAACTTTAAATTCAATTTCTTCAGTCACTTGATCTTTTATTTCTGATGTTTCAGGGTTTTAAAATTATCAATAAATTATTATAAAATCCCAGCAATAGTTTTACTGCTTTATTCTTTGTATGATTATTTCTTCTTTTCTCTTTTAATATTTGTATGTATACACAAAGAGAAAGAGAATGTTTTAATGTACTATCTCCGTCTGCTTCAACTACCTCCATTTCTTTATGCTTTGCTCAGCTTTTTCCTCTTCTTTCTGCATCCTGCATGCATGTATATTCAGTGGTTCTCAAACTTAATCCGTTCCGGGAGTCTGTTCGACTCCCAAAACCATTCAAAAACCAAAGCATGGCTTCCAACTGGCTGCAGGAGCTTCCTGCACTCAGTCGGAAGATGCGGAAGCCACATCGGACATTTGGCTTCTGAAAAACGTTCGCAAACCAGAACACTCACTTCTGGGTTTGTGGCAATCAGGAGCCAATTTCTTCAGGAGCTAAGCCATTCAAGTACCAAGGTACCTTTGTACTGAGTTAGACCATTGGCCCAGATGTTGTGGGAAGGGGCAGAGGCTAACAGAATCACTAGAACTACCTCACCAGTAAATGCTGGAGATACTAAAGATTTAAACCAGACACTGGTAACCTCTAACCTTCCATTGTTGCTGGTCAACAACTCCTACCATCCCTGACCATGGACCATGCTGGATGGAACTGCTGGGAGGTGAAGCCCAACAACATATGGAGGGTTTCAGGTTCCCCATCCCTGATTGATACACTTATTCCATCTCCTTTACCTTGTTTGGCTCTGGTGTCATTGTGGGATCTATCTCCCAAAGCTTTCTCCACAGGGTGACTCCGGAAGAGCCTTAGTTTGCCATTTCAAGTTGGACCCAGGCTGGGGTTGTGAGCTTGGGAAGATGCTGTGAAGGCATCTACTGGTACATTTCAGTGCCTTTCTATGCCAAGTGAATACATGTCAGTAGAAACAGGTTTGGTAAACAAAATGGCTGACCACCCAATGCCCCATGTTGTGACATTCACCTTGGTGTATCTTATTCTAGCTCTTCTGTAAGAAACCAACAGCCTTTCAGTCTGCCAGATAACAACATGGAATATCACAAATTGTCCACATATTCAGCAACAATGACTATATGAATGGGCAGTAATCTGGGGAAACAAATGAGGCTAGCGGAGAAATTCAGTTCTGTTTACATTTAAAGGCAACCCTATATAATTTACACTTTCCAAAGCAATACACACAAACACCAAAATATGAATATGTACAAAAATGCATATATTAAAGTGTGTGTTTAAATGCATATGTTCACAGAAATAATATTTTTTAAAATGCATTATGTTAGAGAAAATTGGTTTTACAAATACGGTATGTGCATATTCAGAGACACACTAAAATGCTGATGATTTTCATGATCCCACACATACACATATATACATGGAAAAGAAAAGTAGAAATATTGACACACTGGTATAAAGTCCTGTGTCTGTGCATACAGCCTCAATAACTGTCAAGCCCTTACTTATCAAATTAATTTCCTTCACGTTTTAATGCACATCTGCCTGAATTTACACCAACCAAACCAATATGTATATCAAAACTCAGGTATCTACTTAAATTCACACTTCTCCAAATGCAATTATCCATACTCCCCCCCCCAAAAAAAATCCAAAACCACAAAGATGTGTATATTAGGGGGAAATGCATAAAAATGTGTGTGTTAATTAAAATAATGTACATCATGCATTATAGTAGGCATTTTTTTTTTTTTTTGCAAAAATGCATGAAAATGCACAGAAAGGTTTGTGATGTTTTAAAAACTGCTGCAGAGATAGATCAAATTGAACATAAAACTGGGGGGGGGGGAGAAACTAATAGAAACCCCAACTGACATGTTTAGCCATCTCTACCAATGAGCCATGACATGGGTGGTGCTGTGGGTTAAACCACAGAGCCTAGGACTTGCCGATCAGAAGGTCGGCAGTTTGAATCCCCGTGACGGGGTGAGCTCCTGTTGCTTGGTCCCAGCTCCTGCCAACCTAGCAGTTTGAAAGCACATCAAAGTGCAAGTAGATAAATAAGTACCACTCTGGCGGGAAGGTAAACGGCGTTTCCGTGTGCTGCTCTGGTTCGCCAGAAGCAGCTTAGTCATGCTGGCCACATGACCCGGAAGCTGTACGCCGGCTCCCTCGGCCAATGGAGCAAGATGAGTGCCGCAACCCCAGAGTCGGCCACGACTGGACCTAATGGTCAGGGGTACCTTTACCTTTACCTACCAGTGAACCATATACCCTGCAGAACCTGGCCAGGCAAAATGGGGCAGGGGCACTTAGTTCAACAAAATATGTTTCTGCCTCTGCATTACAGTCTGGTAAATGGGTTGACTTTTGGTGACACAAGGAGAAGAGGGCTATTGTCTCCATATCCTCCTTTTGAGGTTCCCTATAGGCATCTAGATGGCCACTGTGGGAACAGAACGCTACATTACATAGGCCTCTGCTGTCACCTAACAGAACTCTTCTTATATTGCTTACAAAGCACAATGTTATCTTAATAATACAGCACAGTGTTCAGCTTTCTTATGTTGCTGCTAAACCAAATTGATCCCCTGAAAATTGCCCTTTAATTAAAAGATTAAAAATGGAGCAAGTTCAATTGTCTCCTCAGGCAACAGAAACTGAAGAACATCCTTCAATAAAACTTGGAATATCACGGAAAGGGGGGGGGGCCTGGAAAGAACACCTGGGAGGTAGAGTTCCCTGAGAAGAGGGGTTGATAGTTAAATCAGTCTGTGAATTATAGCTCTATGAAAGGGTCTCTCAACAATGCTCTTAACACACTAGAGTTCTTTGAGAGAAGCCATGACTGTTAAAGCGGTGCAATAGTGCTTTCAATATATAGTGTGAATGTCTCCTGAAGCAAAGAACAAAATGGCGGCCCCCTCCATTCCAGCTGACTGGGCTGGAAGTTGGCTCTTCAGCCTTGGGGGCAGGATCGAGTCCTCCACCTCACCTCAGAGCAGCATGATAGCCTAAGGGGCAGAGAGCTGGTTGTGTGGCACACGCAGCTATGTGCTCCAATAGAGGAGAATAGCTAGAGGGCCAGGAGGAATGGCAGGAGAACTACCACCACTGCCCCAGGCATCTGCCACCCAAGGAAGCCACCTCAATCTGTCTAACGGTAGGGACATCCTCTGCATTTGCGCAATTGCTGGCCGTGTGTCTAGCTGGACTCCCAGAAATACTCACTCGTAGCCAGGTAGACTGACAGCCTGACTTCACTACACGAGGCCACTTTGTGCGTGTCAAAGGCACTCTGCACATGCTGAGTCAAACTCTTGGCAGCCAGTTCAAAATGAAAAACAAAAATGAATGATGGCATCTCTTTGTTCGAACCGGGAAGCAAATGTCTTTATTTGAAGTGATTTAGGTGTGGTGTAATTGTACGGAAAGAATGAGATTGAGTATTTATAGAATGTGGTGTGTGTGTGTGTTTTCCTCCTTCTCTCTAAAATCAACAACCTTTCATGGTATACAGTCTTTCCAGACAGGTGAGTCCAGAAAGAGCCAGGTAGGGTGCTGCAGCTGATGGAGAACGCTTGTCTTCCTGGAGAGGGGAGGTGCCAGCGTTGAGGATAGGTCAGTAGCATTTAAGGGGGGAATTGCAGGAACATACAGGAAACTGCTTTATCCTGAGTGAGACTTTTGGTCCATCAAGCTCAGTACTGTCTTCACTGACTGGCAGTGGCTCTCCAGGGGTTCAGGCAAGAGATCTCTCCCAGCCCTACCTGGAGACGCCAGGGATTGAACCTGCAACCTTCTGCATCCACAGCAGATGCTCTAGCTCCAAGCTAAGGCCCTTCCCTCAGAGGGAAGGTGGGTGGTCGAAGGAACGTCATCAGACCTCTGTTTAAGCCATGTGCTTATTCTGAAAGTAACTTCCATCTATTTAAGCAATGAACTCAGACGTTTCTCTCCATAGAGGTTACAAATACCATCTTTGGATTGAATATTAAACCACTTACCTGCTAATGCAGCCAGGAAGGAGACAATAAAACAGACAGGCAGAACTGTATAACTTTTTAATGGTTAATTCATAAAGGGAAGGAGCCTGAATTATGCTTCAGCTATAGGAGGGAAGGAGTATCTAGCAGTTAAAGTGACAGGGCTCCTATATGCTGCAACAGGAACAAATCCTTTGTTCTGGGAAATCATTGTTTTGCCCCAGTTTTTGGCTTTGGGAGATGATACTATTGTACTTTTAAAGCACATCCCACCACAACCGCTAAGACTCCTGGAAACTGGAGTTGGGAAGCATTCTGGAAATTGTAGCTCTGTGAGTTCCCAGAACTCTTGGAGGTGGGAAATGTGTTTTAAATGTGCTTTAAATGTAGTGTGTGTGAGTGACACACACAGCCTTAAAGTGAATTGTGAGCCTTGTCATTCTTTTTCATTGCACATCTCCCCCTTCAGGGGAAGTAAGGAGGACGCAGGGGGTGCATATTTTCTCTCTACCTCATACCTGTTTGCTGTACACAGACAGCTATTTTCCCTGCTGCGTCTGCTGCAGAATAATGGGAAGGAGAACTTGAGCTCTGTTTGGGCCGTCAATTGTGCAGGAGGCCTGGAGGGCGGGGAGGGAGGGTGCCCCCTGCACCAGAACGTCCGTGCACCTGCCGGCGTCACAGGGCAGGTAGAGTTTCAACAGGGACGGCCGTGCCCAATCACAGCATCTCACTGTGGAATGTTTGCCGCAGGAGCTCTGCCAGAAAGCTCGGCCACAGCGGCAATAGGACTGGGGAGCGGGAAGATCTCAGGTAATTGGGAGAAAGCCAGGAGTTTTACTGAATGGCCGAGAGGAAGGATTCAGGGAAGCCGGGCTTCTAAGTTGCATCTCCACCCCCAGAACTCAGGGAGGCTCCTGTGAGCTCAGGGAAGAGGAAAATGCCTCCAGCAATGCCCTTTCACCTTTGGACATGAAATTGTATAGCACAGGTGACCGAAACTGAAGCAAAGCAGCTTTCACCAAGAACTGGTTGGAGCAGAACTATCTCGAGGACACGGCAAAAGAAGGACCACTGAAGCAAGCAGACAAAGGGGGGAGCCGATGGCAGTTGTGCCCTCCTCCCTGCTGCTGGGGCTGCTGCAACTGATTGTGCTGAAAGGTGATTGATGGGAAGATGGGGCGAGGGGGGGCGGGAATGAATGTGGGAGTCAGTCTCTTAAGTTTCCTGCATCTTTAAGAGAAGTAAGATGGAGGACGGTGTAGAAGGGAGTCTTTGAGTAATCAGTGACACAGGTGAAACAAAGATACAGGGTTTGAGGCAAGTCAAGGGTGAATGCAGGCTGTGTACAAACCACGCAATTAAAGTGCACACACACACACACACACACACGAATCCTGGGAAATGTAGTTAAAGGTGCTCTGTAAAGGGTAAACTACAGTTCTCAGGATTCTTCAGGGGGTGCTTTATCTGTTTTGATTTGTAGGCAGAGGACTCTTCCCCCATTACCATCTTTGATGTGCAAAAGAAAATGAGACCACTAGAGAGTCATATATTCAGCCTTCTCCTTTATGGGGAGCTGGTTCAGTTAGAGACACTCTGCACACTCTCAGATGCACTCACAAAGGGTGAAGAGATGTGGACAGTATATGTGGTTAAGGGGATTTTGACATGCATTCACTGTATTCTAAAACATTTGTTTTCAGGACAGAGAATCTGTTTTCAAAAGCCATTTCGAGGCACTTAGGATCTATGTCTGTCTTCTTCTCTCCAAAATGTGATGAGACAGACCTTGAGTGCATTCACACCTGGGGAATATTGCATTAGTTTTCCTGTTTTTATAATGCTAGAGATTCTGTCCTGTTTCCTAATGTTCCTTTCCCACTGAAGTACATGCTGTGTTATGGAATTGTAGCTTTTTGACCAATATACCGGCATGTCTTGCCCAATTGCATTCACACCAGTGGGTGTGTACAACACAACAAGCAATGTCATCAGGCAGTGCTTCTACTTCCCCACCCCTTCTGCACATGGGTGCTTCTGTTCCCCCATTATTCTCCCACAAAAACAGCAGGGCATCACTGTATGCTGATATACTGCCCCAAATTCCATCACTTTACGTCTGTGATTTTCAGGGTTAAGGAGGCTACAAACAGATTTTTTTTTCTGGAATCAAATAACCTGGAAATGAGCACTAAACATGTGCTATATTCCATTGTTTTTCTGAAAATGGCTTTTATACCATGTGAAAGCTCAGATGTGGATATTAACAGTTAGGAAAACATCAGGAAAATGGAACAAACTATCTTGTGATTACAGCCCTTGTTCAAATTCATAACGTTTTCAGTCATCTCAGCAATTGGGGGGGTATAATTTGTGCATTGTCTTAGTCTGTTTATTAACATATTCATGTCTGTGGTAAATTAAAAGAGGAGGATGTGGAATGCACTTCTGTTTTCAGGATTATTTAGCTATTAATTTTCCTTCCCATTAGCCATGGAACTGAAGGTCACACGAGCAGGGTTAACCGGTGGTCTCTCATCCGAGCACTGACCCCACATAGTCCAGCTTAGCTTCCGCAAAGTTTCTGTATCCTGTGCCTTTTTCAAGCCATGCCCTTGGCAATAGCAGTCACAGAGGTAGAGCAGAAGCATGTAGTTGGTGTCCTGTCAACTGTGTTGCCTTACCCCCACACACACACACACCCAATACATCGCAGTGACTATGTTGATGGCCAGTCAGATAAGTGCCACCTCCCTGGCCCTCCAACTTCTACTACCTGGGATGGGCAGGGTTATCGTGACAATTTTCCTCTTCTGCACACATCAACTTGTTCCTTTGACAAGGAAGGAAAACACATCCTCCAAAGTGCAAAACTTGTAGTGTTTCCAGATGAACCTTTTATACCATTACCCAAACAGTTTCATTGCTGTGTTTGCACCATGTCCGCATGACATCACCATCATTTTTTTACAATCACCCCGCCCATATCTGACATTTATGGAAGATCTAGAGCATTAGCACAAAAATATTTAGATGTGGGTGTTTGTTAAAAATTGAATCTTTTTAAAATGGAAGCTGGGTGGTATGGTTCATCAAGGAGTAACTAACCCCACACCCAGACACCTATGGCTGCACATCTTCACCCCAACTTGCTTCTCCTCTCTAAATTTCACCCAAGCTCTTTTTGTTTTGGCTCTTTGAGATAGCCAGACATGCTTTCACTTTCATTCGTACAAATATTGGTCCTGTAGAGCCCTTTGCTCAGGACCACTAAGTAGTCCTGAATGTGAACAAGTTCCCACAGCTTGCTGATTTAATGTTTAACTTTAACTGAAGACCTTCCAGCATTCTGCTATCTCTTAGTGATGAACCACTGTAATATTGTTCTGACCTTTAGAACAAAGAGATATCTTCCAGTTATATTTCATATGTGTCATTTTATGGAATGCATAGGCTGGGTTTCTCAATCTTGTAATGCA
Source organism: Podarcis liolepis (assembly GCF_965112155.1). Classification (NCBI taxonomy): domain Eukaryota; kingdom Metazoa; phylum Chordata; class Lepidosauria; order Squamata; family Lacertidae; genus Podarcis; species Podarcis liolepis. Next base: position 22,657,438 of record NC_139573.1, on the reverse strand, counting down.
AATTATGGTGTGTATGTACCCTTGCAAAACTTACCCTCTTTCGTGGCAAACCTGTTGGGAATCTGAGGTGAGATACCCCCACAGTAAAAGTTGTTCCCAGTACCAGTCACCGCACACAATCAAGAGAAAGTTTCAGATAGTTTACTCCTGCAGAAGATAAGGCTCAATAAGTTCTGGCTGTAGATATATACAGCTTGTAGGCTTTTGCTGATATAGATATACAGTATACAGATACAGATACATATAAGTAAAAGTTTCTCTGTTGCTCTAAACAAGTTCAGCAATTCACTGGACAAGTAACACCGACTAATAGGCAATTACACCTGAGATGACATGCATTAATCACAGATATAGTCAGGGCCATCACAGTTATAGTCCAAGATAGTGGCCATCGCTGCCTCCTGGGGAAGCAGATCCCATAGTTTAACTATGTGCTGCATGAAGTCAGGACTATTAATTTTCTAACAAAATTGGGCAGGGTCTTCCTTCTGCTCTTAGCTACAAACTTATTTTTGTGCATTGTCTCTTATTTGAAATATATTTTCTCTTTTTTCCCCCAGATGTTGCTAGCTCCGAAGCAGGTATGTAATATATTGGAAACTATTTCTGTACAGTGGTACCTCGGGTTACATATGCTTCAGGTTACAGGCACTTCAGGTTACAGGCGCCGCTAACCCAGAAATAGTACCTCGGGTTAAGAACTTTGCTTCAGGATGAGAAGAGAAATCATGCGGCAGCAGCGGGAGGCCCCCCTTAGCTAAAATGGTACCTCAGGTTAAGAACACTTTCAGGTTAAGAACGGACCTCCAGAACAAATTAAGTTCTTAACCTGAGGTACCACTGTACAGGAATTTCACTGGCCGGAGGGAGAGTGAATGGTTAAACAAAAATAAGCTCTCTCAGAATTATAGTGCTGATACAAACCTAACAGTCATCCAGTCCAAATTCTGATTGCAGCCTATCACAACCTAGTGTCCTCTAGATGTAGTTAGATTCCAGTTCCCATCAGCCTCAGCCAGCCTGGCCAATGGTCAAAGATGATAGAAGTCACAGTCCAAAAACATCTGGAGGGCCACAGGTTGTGTGAGGCTGCTGTAGATCCAGTTCACACATGTTGTACTGAATCTAGACCAGTACAAATAGACAGACAGAGCAAACAAGGTGTCCCACAGACATAACTGCATTTTCCCAGAAAGACTGCTTACCGCAAGCTGGAAAGGAGTGGTGCAGCCGAGGCACTTTGTGGCAGCCTCCTGGCTTCGACATGGCCAGGAGAGGACATCACTTCCTCCTCCATCAGCCGCACTGAGTGGCGGGGCTCACCCACACTCGCAACCAATCACAGGCAACCTCGGGGGCATTGGTAGGGAGCGGACCAGAAGGGAAACCTCTTCCCTCTGGTTCACTCCCTGGCCATAAAAGCCAGTTGCACTTAGGCCCCAGCCTCAGTCATGGGCAGCTTCCTCCATCCACCCTTCTGTTGCCATATTTGGGACCAGGGATGAATTTGCCTTCAGACTAATTGGGCCTTTCAGGCAATTAGCCAGCCTCATAGCAATTGTCACAACTTGGTGTCAGATATGGCATTGGGTTGGATCTTTAGTCTATCGGATGGGGGGTGCCCTCCCTACTCCAAGGTCCTGGGAATTTTGCTACCGCCAGTGTAATAGTATCAATCTTGTCCCCAAGGAGAACCTTGACATGAAAAGAGTCAGCAATTCCAGGTTGTTCTGTTAGTATTGGTTTGATTATATGCTTCCCAACCTGTTTATACAGACGGCAATGTAATAAAACGTGTTTCATACATTCAACATTGCAAGATAATGTGCATAGGATTGTGTTTTTCAGGGGAAACAAAATCATAAGGCTGCAATCCTTTCACACCTAGGAGTAAGTACCAAATGACTCCAGGGGGACTTACTTTTGGATAGGACATATATAAGATCGCACTAAAAAGTATTTACTTGCCGGGGGGGAAATATTCCTCAATACCCAAAAGGAGCAGTCACTGGAAATGTTACTTAGAAATTATTATACAAATAAATTTGCCAAGGCTAATTGAGACGTTTCATTTCACATCTTGCCTTGTAAGAATTCAGTTTTTGTGATCATTGCAATCTACCTTTCTTTCTTCTCTCTTTTTCACAGTCTGTGGACAGTCTGTGATATCTCCACGTATTGTGGGAGGGAATCCAGCCCCCGAGGGCGCATGGCCATGGCAAGTCAGCTTTATGGAGAACAACAAGCCTATATGTGGAGGCTCCCTCATCAACGAGAAGTGGGTGGTGTCTGCAGCTCACTGCTTCGTTAAGTGAGTATCCCATACCTGCATGTCACTAGGGAGCCATTATGCAGCTTTGTCCCAAAGGCAGCTGTCAGGCCAGGCAGATGGAGGGAGGGAGTTCATAAGAGACCAGTTGCAAAAATGATGGAACATTTGAGAACCAGAAACCTGCTGTTCCATGAGGTGAGCCATGGCGTCAGGGCTGAAGAGGAAGGTGGTATCCTCTCCAGGCTATGTACCCAAGTGACTTAGACAGGCAGCTGAATCTTCCTACAACACAGGCAGTGGGACAGCTTCCTCCACCACACCTAAGGGAAGCAGGTTAGCTTAGGGGTCTGAGGCAAGCTACATGTTGCACACAGCCATGTCCACTCAACACCTGACAGACTCAGGAAGAACAGTTGCTGCCATTGCACCTTTTGCCCAAAGTGGCCACCTCCCTCTGCCCAATGATAGAGCCGTTCTTCCCCAGTGTATATCCCACCAAGGACTAGTGGAAAGTAGAGGCATGGGGTGACTTGCCCATAGAGGCAAATGGTGCAGGGCGCCAGGGCGCCGTGTTCTGGAGGGTGCCAGGGAAGAGGTGGAGGCTGGACGCGGAGCCTCCTGGCATCAGGTCGCTGCCCTCGCCTACCTCCGCCATGCCACACTGAAGCAGCGCCGTGCTCGGAGCCTCCACCTGCCGTGCCCACCATGGCATGGGCACCAGGGAAGAGGCGGAGGCTAGGCGCAGTGATTCCTGCTATCAGCTTGCCGCCCTCGCCCGCCTCACTAAAGCAGCACCACACCCGGAACCTCCGCCTCTTCCCCACTGGAGGAGCCACCCTCCAGCCACTGCCTGCCTCCTCCAGCCCCACAAAGCTGCCAGTAGCGCCGTAAAAAGGTTGGCAACTCTGGGAAACGGGGGGGGGGCAGAGGGATCTTTGCACCATGGCACCGGATATACTTAGGACGGCCCTGAGTAGAGGTGAATGTTATGATGTGTCGTGTTATAAGGCATGGTCAACAAAGCATAGCCACTCAAAGGAAGCAGTCTTGCTTGCGGACTCAGCAAGACAGGATCTCAGGTTGCCCAGAAACCAAAATCCCTGCTTCACTTGCTTTTAACTCTTGTTTTCCCTCTTCCAGGGGTTACGAACAGTATGATGTGCTGCTGGGGGCCTATCAACTCTCAATCCCCCCTTCCAGCCTTGTGGTAACTGCTGTGCAACAGGTTATTTCTCACCCGAATTATAACGGCAATGATGGCTCTCCCGGGGATATCGCTTTAGTGGAGTTGAAGGCCTCACTGGAGTTGAACGACTACATCCTCCCAGTCTGTCTGCCAGACTCTTCCGCACAGTTCTCTATGGACACATCCTGCTGGGTCACAGGCTGGGGGCAGGTTAAAGACGGAGGTGAGGAAGAGAGACAGGGCATGCTCTCATGCAGACCAGCCTTCCCCAACATGGTGCCCTCTAGATGGTTTGGACTACAGTTCCCATCATCCCTAGCCAGCATGGCCAATGGACAGGGACAATGGGGGGTTGCAATCTAAGTATCCAGGGAGAACCTGGTTGAAGAAATCTGTTTTAAATTTTGAGGGCCAAACTAAATATTATGTTGTTCATGCTTGCTTAGAATGACTACTTTTACTTTGGAGGGAAAGTATGCAACTGGGTTCGTGATCCACATTTGCAGGGAAGCATTTCCAAATTCAATTACTGCTGAAAAATCAGCCTTTCACAGCTGCTGTATTCCAAGCCAAGTACTGTTTACTTCTAAAAAGCAGTAGAACAGGCTTCCCCAGTGCAGGTTTACCAGGGGCGGAGGTTTGTCTGAGTGTTCAAAGTGTGGTGTATTCTTCCACAATGTGCTCACTGTTAAAAGTATGTGTGAGGCACCCAGAACTCAGTTACATTGGCAAATAAAAAGTGCTTTATATGCGTTATAACACTGTGACACCAGATGGCGCTGTGGGGTCCCGTCTTTTGTCAACGTGATTTCCCTTTATGAAGTTTAGAACGCATTTTCCTGAAACTTTTTTTTGGACGTGTCTAGATCCAGCCCCAGAGACCCTCTATTCCATTTTCATTCAGCTGTCCAATTTTTGTCTTCTGCAGAGGCCTTGCAACCCCCACAAACGCTTCAGGAACTGGAGGTGCCCCTCATTGACCGAGACACATGCAACTCTCTCTTCAACAGTGCCCCAGCGCCAGGCCTGCCTCAGAATCCTGTCCTAGACGATATGATCTGCGCTGGTTACCCAGAAGGCGGGAAGGATGCCTGTCATGTAAGATGCTCTCTATCCTACATGTCATAAAACCATTGCCAGTCTTGGGCCTAGTATTATTAGTGAAAACCAACTGTTCAGAAGTGTTGTAAGTTTACTCAGTGGGAACTTCTATCCCCGACTCTACAGTATCCTGAGAAAAGACAGGGAACTAAATGCACTGTAAAAAGACATGTTCCTACAGAACCCCAAGCCAAGTCTTCCTGACCTGGACCTAGTCCATGGATCAGCCATACCCGTCAACTGTCCCAGACACCCCTGATTTACAGAAGCCACCTCGGCTTCTGATGAGCTCCTGGGATGTCCCAATTTGGCTCCCACAAAAGCACAGCCCCAAAAGATGAACATTGGAGGGGGCACAATCTCAGAAGAGTCACTTAATTTATGCAGGACCTCCACTCCGAAAGGGGCATGTCCCGATTTCACTCAGAGGCATGTTGGAGGGTTGGGGCCAGCAAGCTTTTTTTAGGGGATCAAGGAGCTAATCTTTCAGTGGCAAACTGGGTAGGGTCTGGGTCAACATGGTGGGGCAGAGCCAAGAGCAAATGATTGCTCAGTGAAATGATTTAGAGGTGTATAAAATGATGCCTGATATAAAGAAAAAGGATAGAGAGACAATTAGCCTCCCTGCCTCTCTCATAATACTCAAACCCAGGACCAACGAATTAAGCAGAATGCTGAGGGATGCAGGGCAGATGAAGGGAAATACAACTTCATGCATTGCACAGTTAAAATTGAAATTCGTTCTCACAAGTTGCAGCGACAGCCATCAACGTGGATGGCTTTAAAGGGGGAATAAACAAATTCCTTGAAGAGAAGGCTATCCATGGCCATGAGTAGGAATGAGAGTTCAGTTATAGGGGCTTGCAAGCACCTGGCTTGCAAGCAAGACCTGAGCCTTACTCCAACTTATGTAACCATTAACCCAAATCTGGTCTCAGGAGGCTTCCCATAGTCACGTTCTAGCTGCCATATCCCCCTCTCTCTTTCTCTCCACAGGGTGACTCTGGAGGACCCTTGGTTTGCAGGTGTGATGCGGGTTGGACCCTGGCTGGGGTTGTGAGTTGGGGAGAGGGCTGTGCCGAACCCAAACACCCTGGTGTCTACACCTTAGTGCCTTACTATGCCAACTGGATCTCCGACAATGTACCCAACATAAGCTTTGTAGCGTGCAACCATGCTGGATGGCACAGTGCCCCCATTATGACACTCTTCCTTGCACCTCTCGCTCTGGCCCTCCCTTGAGGTGCCATCTCTCTGTTGGCCCGCAACCCAGACGGTACTGCCAACTGGACTCTGTTAAGAAATATCCAAAAGGACTGTGTGAAGTAGGGTAGAGTTTCTGGGAATCTTCTCCCACTTCTGTCAAATTACTTGGGGCACATCTGCGTTACCCATTTTTTAAAGAAAAAATAAACTCTTTGATAGTGCTGGTGTTTAATGTCAATCACTCAGTTTTAAAGGGGAAATCCCCGGAGATAGTTTAAATTATGTGAATCAATTCCGCAGCAGAGGTGGGTGAAAAATGTTAAATTTAATTTCTTTGAATTATGTTAATGTCTTTGATGCAGTCCAGGTTTGTCTGTGGTACGTTTGTTTACCTCATCAATCTACTGCTATATTTACAAATGTTTTGGCTCTTGCACTCTTTGAATACTCATGCACTCTTTTCCTCTCATCGCTCAGCTGCATACCTGGGATTACCAAAGGCAGTTTTGCAATCCAAACACTGTGATTTGTCAGCACCTTTGGAGAATTACCTTCCTTAGGAACTTTTTTTTTTTTTTTTTGCACAATTTTAAATGTGCATTCAGCATGCGTACCAATGCTTTGGTACTATCACATTGGGGGAAAATTAAAGGGGTGATCTAGACTGTCACTGTTTCGCAGGAGGAATCCAATTGAAAATGTAAATTTTCACAGTCAAAGGGGATTAAAGTGCTGTAGTCCAACAAACTCACTAAATACAAAAAAGACAGGATTTTTGGAGTATGCAAAGCAACAGGAAAACCCAATAACCACTGGTTGACAGGGAGCTATATAATCTCATTGCAACACGGGACGCTAGCTGCCATATATGAAGTCAGACTATTAGATGTCCAAAGTTTCAGGCAAGGGACATGCCCAGTCCTGCCTGGAGATGTTGGGGATCAAACCTGTGACCTTCTGCATGCAAAACAGATGCTCCTCTGCTGAGCTACAGCCCTTTCCCCATAGCTCAGTGAAAACAAATGAGTGCAAACAATGAATGCTCAATAAACAGTGGACATCGTATAATCTCCAAGCCAATTTTGTGCTAAATAAGCAGCTCACCCGGGAGAGTGTTTTCTGGTCTCTGTGAGATGTATTTGTCTTAGTTGAGATCACCTCATAGCTTCTGTTCTACAGATTTGCATCTTGATACCAACATTGTCTGGCTAGTTCTATCTCAGTGAAACATGGCACTTCATTATATATGGCTGAATTTCCCCCTTCCTGTGTTCATTTACTCTACAAACAGACAGACCGACACCCAGTTCTAACCCTCATGGGTCAAAGGCATCTCTGAAAACCAATCCAGTAGGCAAAATATTAGCAGTGACTTTTTCAAGGGATGGGTACAGGGAAACAGGGACTGTCTCAGATAAAGACCGACAGTTGAAGCATACCTGTGGGGTTTTCTTGTTGGTTGGATGTTCAAACAGGGGCCAGTTACCAGCTACTGCTCATGTTCACAGGACTGTATGATTAAAATTGAAGCGGACTAGCAGCCTCATGTATGGGATGTGGGTGGCGCTGTGGGTTAAACCACAGAGCCTAGACTTGCCGATCAGAAGGTCGGCGATTCGAATCCCCGCAACGGGGTGAGCTCCCGTTGCTCGGTCCCTGCTCCTGCCAACCTAGCAGTTCAAAAACATGTCAAAGTGCAAGTAGATAAATAGGTACCGCTCTGGCGGGAAGGTAAACGGCGTTTCCGTGAGCTGCTCTGGTTTGCCAGAAGCAGCTTAGTCATGCTGGCCACATGACCCAGAAGCTGTACGCTGGCTCCCTCAGCCAATAAAGCAAGATGAGCGCTGCAACCCCAGAGTCGGTCACGACTGGACCTAATGGTCAGGGGTCCCTTTACCTTTACCTAGCAGCCTCATGCCATGCTGGCTGTCACTGATGTGAGATGCAGTCCAAAATATCTGGAGAGCACCAGGTTGGCAAAAGCTGCCCTAACATCTGCCGCCTGGACAAAAGCCACCAGGATATTCTCCCACGAAGGCTCCACCCCCTATGTCTAAATTACTTGTGAATTGGGGAAATGGTCCATTGTTACATAGAAAAGTACCCTTTTAATTTCGACCGGTTGAGTTACATTTATCTTTTACCGATCTGTATTTCATTTCATTTCTCTTTTATTCCTCTACATTCTTTCTACTGCCATCCGCTAAGCCTATGTACTAATATTGACCTCCTGCTCTGAGAGTTATGATCCTTATGTAACCCAAATGGCATTATCCACCCACAGCAGGGGTGGTACTGGCAGGTTTGAAGGCACTCAAAGTTTTGCAGAACAAAAAAAAAAGTACAGTAGCCATAGAATGCTGATTGGCTGTTGGGTAGGGAAGGACAGAAGACAGATGGAATGGAGTAGCCTGAAAGAAGGTGTGCCTGGCTGGCTGGCACATTGAAGAAAAGCACCCCTTGCAGATCCATGTGCTCCGTTCTTATTTTAATGGCTCTTGACCCTACTTCTGCTTCTGTTTCCTCTTTCAGTTACACATTGTTCCTCTTCACCTATTGAACAAAAACAGGGCAATCTTTCAGATGGTGGCAAAGCTGTTTAAAATATTCAGAGGTGATACGCTTCTGAACACTAGTTGTTGGGAATCGTAGGTGGGAAAAGCTGCTGTTGCAAGCTTCCCCTGGGCATCGGTTGGCCCTGATGAGAACGAGATGTTGGTCTAGATGGGTCCAGCAGGACTCTTCTTCTGTCCTTGAAGTCCTCTGCTTCAGGCTCAGCCTACAGAAGACCAGAGTCCGGTCACTCTGAGCTGGTTGATCCAACCTATCAACACAAGATGGCCATTCTGAAGCCCCAAGTGTGCAGGCAGCATGGGTCACCAAAGGCTGTGGGTCAAGACTAGGAGAAGAAGTAGAAGCAAGGGAGTGGCAGAACTGGCACTCAAGAGATGGGCATCGCCGCCACCATGGGCTGCTTTCTCTTCCATGGTGCGCTGAATCCAGTCCATGTAGGAAGTCACCCGTGTGTGGATTCCCGGCCGCTTGGGCTTTGCACAGTCCACCCCAAAGCTCACCACTCCAGCCAGGAACCAGGTGCCATTCTGCTTGCAAGCTAAAGGGCCCCCAGAGTCACCCTAGAGAGAGGGGGAGAGAAAGACAAGGAAATATAATAGATTGCCTTATAAAAGGCCAGCCTTTTTGTGCATGCATTCATTCATTCATTTTCCAGTATTTGCAGCACCTCTTTTGACTACGCGGGACGCGGGTGGCGCTATGGGTAAAACCTCAGTGCCTAGGGCTTGCCGATCGCATGGTCGGCGGTTCAAATCCCTGCGGCGGAGTGAGCTCCCGTCCTTCGGTCCCAGCTCCTGCCCACCTAGCAGTTCGAAAGCACCCTTAAGTGCAAGTAGATAAATAGGTACCGCTTTATAGCGGGAAGGTAAACGGCGTTTCCGTGTGCTGCGCTGGTGCTGGCTCGCCAGAGCAGCTTCGCCACGCTGGCCACGTGACCCGGAAGTGTCTCCGGACAGCGCTGGCCCCCGGCCTCTTAAGTGAGATGGGCGCACAACCCTAGAGTCGGACACGACTGGCCCGTATGGGCAGGGGTACCTTTACCTTTGACTACTATGTAATCTAGCCCAAAATTGTCTACCCTGGCTGGCAGCAGCACTTCTCCAGGGTCTCAGGCAAGGGACTTTCTTATCACTTGCTGCCTGATCCTTAAAGTGGATATTGTTGTTTAATCGTTTAGTCGTGTCTGACTCTTTGTGACCCCATGGACCAGAGCACGCACGGCACTCCTGTCTTCCACTGCCTCCCGGAGTTTCGTCAAATTCATGTTGGTCATTTCTATAACACTGTCCAACAATCACATCCTCTGTCGTCCCCTTCTTCTTGTGCCCTCCATCTTTCCCAACATCAGGGTCTTTTACAGGGAGTCTTCTCTTCTCATGAGGTGGCCAAAGTATTGGAGCCTCAGCTTCAGGATCTGTCCTTCCAGTGAGTACTCAGGGCTGGCTTCTTCAGAATGGATAGGTTTGATCTTTTTGCAGTCCATGGGACTCTCAAGAGTCTCCTCCAGCACCACAATTCAAAAGCATCAATTCTCCGGCGATCAAAGTGGAGATACCAAGGTTATTTTTGTATGTGGTTTTCACTAACATATGCATCTATAGGCACGTTTTACCCTAGTATATGCATTTTTGCACATATTGCTTGGCTGGAGAACTACATTTCAGTCCACATACTGTATTGTTTCAGATGATGCAAATGTGGCAATGTAGCCTTTAAATACCAATGGAATCAGATTTCTCCCCCATCTCTAGTTCCAATGGCCCATTTGCAATATCTGAATTTGCAATATTAAGCACTCATCTGGAAGCACCCACTTTCCCTCTTGCGTTGGAAGGCTCCAAGATCTTCAGATAAACCTCTTGCAGAAACCAGGGGCACTTCCAGACAACCTCTTTGAGCATTCTCATCCTGCTTTCTCTGCAGGGAGATCAGACGATGTTGGCTATTTAATGAGCATCCGTTCTGATTTCTCTGCAGGGAGGCTAGACAAGGTTGCTTCGATGCAAGTGTTATATCCCACACTTTCCAGTGCTTTCTTGATCACAACAGTCTGACAGTGTTTTGGGAAAACTCCCAGTCAATAATAATTGTACCACCTGAATTTGCCAGTATGTGACTTGAATTCCCACCTAAAAGCAGTGGCTTGTCTGGAAGTGCCCCAAAGATCCACTTCTCTCGGAACCTGTATTTTTAAGGACTGAACTGTTGTACTGAAGGCAGGTTCTGGCTCTGCCCTGATCTATCCTAATCCACAGTCACCCTCTCATCCTAGCTGCCAGTTGCTTCCTCCCTGACCCCTCCCCAGTTTCCATCGCCCTTAATCTGCTGCTCTGGTCCACAATTACTTGGCAAGTGTCTTTATTTCCATCTGGGTACCCAGCACAGATCATGTCTTTGTAGATCAACCGGTGGCCCAGAGGCACAGTCTCGGTGCCATTGGAGTCCTCGTGGAACATCTGATCACATTCCTCAGTGCCTAGGATTGGCACTTCCAGCTCCTGCAACGTCCGAGCCATGAAGTAGCCTAAGACAAGGATAGCAAAGGACCAAGATCAGCCACAATATCCCTTAACAGGATAGACCATTTAGACCAGACGTGGTGAACCCCATTTTTCAGCCCAAATGCATTTCCCCTTTGGGCAACTTCCAGTCATAGTCAGAGTTTAAAAAGATAAAGGACTCCTGACAGTTAAGCCCATTCACAGGCGACTCTGGGGTTGCGGTGCTCATCTCGCTTTACAGGTTGAGGGAGCCGGCGTTTCTCCACAGAGAGTTTTTCCAGGTCATGTGGCCAGCATGACCGTTCTGGCACAGCGGAACACTGAAACCAGAGCAGTGCACGGAAACACCGTTTACCTTCCTGCCGGAGCGGTACCTATTTATCTACTTGCACTTTGGGGCGTGCTTTCGAACTGTTAGGTTGGCAGGAGCTGGGACCTAGCAATGGGAGCTCACCCCATTGTGGGGATTCGAATTGCCAACCTTTTGACCGGCAAGCCCTAGGCTCAGTGGTTTAAACCACAGCGCCACCCGTGTCCCTTTGCCAGTCAGAGTGGACCCATTTAAATTAGCAGACATGACCAACTCAGGTCCATTAATGTGAATGAACTGCCTTGAAGCAGATGGCACTACAACCCGTTCTTACCGTCTGCAGAGATGAGGCCCCAGCCAGTAACCCAACACGCCATCCCTACAGGGAAGGTGTCAGGATCCGAAGAGCTCGGAAGGCAGATAGGGGAGATGGTTCGGGAGAAATTGACTGCCTCCTTCAGCTGCACCAGGGCGATATCAGCACTAAGTCCTTCTCCAGCATAAGACGGGTGCACTATGATCCGGCTGACAGCAGAGGAGACCATGCTGGGCGCAGGCTTGGGGAGCTCGTATTCCCCCAAGTTTACTCGGAATTCGGGTAGGTTCAGTGGCCTGTGAGAGACAAGGAACAATAACCATCTTGTGCGGTAGGAAGGCCTGGATTCAAATCCCACCTCAGCCCTGATGAAAGACATTCTCTAATCCTACTCTGCCTCACAGGTTTGCCTGGTGGGTAACTTAGGGTTATTAACCGTCAAGCACTTTGCACCCTAAGGCTGCAATCCTATAGCCACCTGGCAGGGAGGAAGCCCAGAGCCAGTCCTACCATTTGGTAGAGTGAGGCAGCTGCCTCGGGCAGATTATTTCAGGTGTAATTAAAGAGCAGCAATTGATAGGACATTTGTTCTTGTGGCATTTTTACGCCCACACAGAGTACTTTTTAGGCCATATTTACAACATACATGTAAAGTGCTATGTTATCACTTTAAATAGTCGCGGCTTCACCCTCACAGAGCTACAGTTCTCAGAATGGTTTAACCATGGATCCCTCTTCCCAGGGAACTCTGGGAACTGTAGCTCCATGAGAGAAATAGGGGCTTCTTACCAGTGCTATTTTTCTAGAAAAGGAAGTGCCAGAGCTCACCACAAACTTATTCCTTGTTCTCATAGAATAATAGCAATGGCACCGACCTGAGAGGTGCCAGAACTGAACTCTGGTGAGCTCTGACTGGGGGGGGGGGGACACCCTGCTGCTAACTTCTCTCAGCATGCTTAATAAACTACAGCTTCCAAAAAAAAATTGGGGGGGGAGAAGCCATGACTGTTTAAAGTGGTATAATCGTGTTTGACTGTATTGTGTCGATGTGGTCTAAAATGCTGCCCTGGGCTCCTTTGAGAGGAAAGGTGGGATATAATCAATCAATAAAAAAAATAAAATAACTGAACTGCCTTGACTTGGGGAAGGAGAGAGTTGCTATTTGCTGCTCTACACCAGGCACCAAAATGTCTTACATCATCCCTGGGGAAACCCAACGGAACTTACTTCTGAGAAGCCGTTTATTGGATTCCATGCATGTTGGGTTAACAGGCAGAGAAAACTACCGTAATTACAGTTTTGTTCTCACCGTCCTCTTCCCTGCAGAGTTCCCTGAGGGCATCCCTGAGAGTGAGGCAAAGAAAGCCGACAGGCAGGGCAACCCCCATTACTGGCTGGAAAAAGGAAGGCAAGCAGGCAGGGGGCGCTGAATGAAGTCAATGGGGCAATAATACACACATTCTCAGTAACTGAGATAAAAGAAGACCATCAGAGCCAGTGCCGTAAATATATTCCTAAATCATTGCAAGCATCAGATCGGTCCCTTCCTGAACTAATATTGCTCCTTCTCCCTGACACTGTCCTTCGACCGCCCTCTAGTGGAGCAGTGCAAAGCCGCGTCCTTTCCCTCTCACCCTTCAAAGCAATGAGCAGCCGTCACCACCCACTGGGACGAGACCAGGCTTCCTCCACAAATGTGTAGCCGGTTCCTTCGTATGCTGGCTTGCCACGGCCATTCCCCTTCGTCGGCCTTCTTCCCCCCGATGATCCGAGGGGCGAACACGTGGGGCCTTCCGCAGGCTGCAAAGGAACGAGGGAAAGGCGTCAGGCATGGGGCAGAGAGCGGAGGAGAAGCGGGCGAGCATCACCCTCGATGCGGTTTCATTGCAATTCTGCAGCAAATGTAAGCCACGCTAAATGTTGCGGCTAATAGTTTTGTCTTCCCGGGGCAGAGCTGGGAGCGGGCAGCTCTGGTTTGGGATGCTGCTCTGCAGAACTTGCCTGCAGGTGGAGGACTGAGAGGGCAATAAAACGACACAGGGGCGTGCCACTCGCTGTCCTCCTGTGTTTTCCCAGTGGCCTTAGAAATATGTCCATCTTCAAACTGGCGGACCCACCAAAATTTTCTCTTGGTTGCTGTTGTTTTTTAAAAGGAGAGAGGCAGAAAGAGTTGTGGGGGGGGAGAGGGGGCCCGGGATATTAAACAAGAAGGGGTCTATCTCTCTGAGTCCAGGGAAATGGAAGCAACTTTTCCAGAGGCACCTTGGAGCCTGATCTCACTGGTTTCTTGGAGGAGGGGGGTATGGGTATCCCTTCCCAGAAATCCTCTCTCACCTCTTTGTGTGGAAGCATTTTCAGCACCTGCAAGAGAAAATGAGACAGGGTCAAAATAAGGGGAGATGATTGGAATTAGAAGGCGGAGATTGGACTGAACACTTTTGTCCTATTCCTGACAGCCCCACCCCCTCCCACATTCCAAAATCTGGTCCGTGGTGAAATGCCACTAAGCCTGGGGTGTGGCAGAACACCAAGGGGTTGTTTCTTCTCCAGGACTGGGTTTCATTTATTCATTCATTCATAATTAAATTTCTATCCCATCTTTCCTCCAAGGAGCTCAAGGTAGTGTATGTACACGCTCCTCCCCGCTCCATTTTATGCTAACAACCCTGAGAGGTAGGTTAGGCTGAGAGATACTGACTGGCAGTGCCGGAATTACGTATAAGCTAAACAAGCTATAGCTTAGGGCCCCACTCTCTTGGAGGCCGCAAAAAAATTTAAAGGGGGAAAAAACTGGATGTACATTTCCAAAATATAGGATAAAAAACAAAATAAAACCTACATCATTTTAAGTTAGAGCTTAATAATTATTTCACTATTAATATTCTTCTTCTTAATTGTATTTCACTATTAATATACTTCATCCGTGAGCTGGATCAGGCCCAATTTCCTTCTAGATCCGGCCCACTGACAGTCCCGGAATCCAGGCAGCCAGCATAGCGCCCGCCTGCGATGATTTTTGCGACTCAGTCAGGCTTGGGGGTCAAAAGTGAGGAGGGGAGCTGCTCGAGACAAGCCCCTTCTTCATCTGTCATGCGCGTGCAGCAATCTTTTCCTCCAGGGTGAGCGGTGGGGAAGAGGGGAAAGGAGCCACAGTGCAGATTTCCACCATGGAGCTGCCTGCGACTAACCTCGGAAGGGCAACTGCGGCGTCAGGGGCTCGGAGGCGCCTTGGGAGCAATGCCCACACAGGTGTCTGTGGCAGTGGTGCTCCCCACAAAAGGAAGTGGGGAGTGCCTGGGCAGCTGTGCTCTGCTGGGGAGGCCGATCATTAGCTACAAGGTGCAAGCCATGGAATGGTAAATAGCCGCCATCTCATCTTCCCTCACACGGGGAAAAGAACATTTTTGTTTGAGCGGCGCTGGCCTGACTTAATGTGGCCAACGGCTTTTCCCTTCACCCACGCATGTGCACTTGCTCTACAGGGCTGACAGGAATGGCACGCTTACCTCAGCCCCCCACCCCACCTTATGAGAGAAATAATAACAGTCAACACGTAAAATGCAAAGGAAGCAGCATGGGTATATGAAGGAAACCCCCCCCCCAAAAAAAAAGATCACATTTGGGCAACATTGGGGTTAGTCCTAATAAGGGTTTTTGCCAGAAATGTGGGTCATAATCATGGCAACATATAGTCTGCCCCCCCCCACAAGGTGTGAGGGACCATGGACCGGCCCCCTGCTGAAAAAGTTTGCTGACCCCTGTATTAGGTCCATAAATTACCATATAGCATATACAGTGGTACCTTGGGTTAAGTACTTAATTCGTTCCGGAGCTCCGTTCTTAACCTGAAACTGTTCTTAACCTGAAGCACCACTTTAGCTAATGGGGCCTGCTGCTGCTGCTGCGCCGCCAGAGCACAATTTCTGTTCTCATCCTGAAGCAAAGTTCTTAACCTGAAGCACTATTTCTGGGTTAGCAGTCTGTAACCTGAAGCGTATGTAACCTGAGGTACCACTGTATTCAACAACAAAAACAGTGGCAATTTGTTGTTGGCAAAGAACAACTGGACATATAAAAAGCCCCATTACCTTCAGCAGCCTCATCAAACCTAAATCTGGCCCTGCTGACTGGTGAAGTGAGCTTCATGACTTGAGTGGGTTCTAGTCTAACGTTCTACACCACACTGACAACAAACAACTCCCTTTCTCTCTGGCATTGCATCATTGCATCACCTAACACGGAGCAAGAAAGAAACCAAAAGCTTTCATGAGGGGTATGGAGGCAGAAACCATTTTGGTCCAGCTGAGGCAAATCATCATACGCAAGCATCCCAGTATATCATTTGGGAATTTCATAGCTTCTAGGGTTCCCTGCTGTGGCCCATTCCCTTCTCATAAGAAGACCCCTGCTGGATCAGGCCAATGGTCCACCTGTTTTCACCGTGGGCAGCTCTCTGTGGGAAGCCTAAAAGCAAAAGCTCACTTGAGATTCCCAGCAACTGGTACTCAGAGGCATCCTGCCTCCAACAATGGAAGGAGGGCATAGACATTGTGGCTGGCTCAGTTGGTAGAGCATGAGACTCTTCATCTCAGGGTCATGGGTCTGAGCCCCACATTGGGCAAAAGATTCCTGCATTGCAGGGGGTTGGACTAGATGACCCTTGTGGTCCCTTCCAACTCTACAGTTCTATGATTCCGTGCTCCATGAAATTGGTCTGATCTTTTAAAGCCATCCAAGTCAGCGGCCAACGCTATTTCCGGAGTTTATGTGTCATGTGGAGAAGTCCTTTCTTCTGTGTGTCCCGAATCTTCCAATATACTTCTTGTAGTAGCCTTGCTCCCAGATCCTTCCACCTCACAATCTACCAGAGCCCCCCAACTCCTCTCCCATAGAAGTGGATCATTCCTATCCAAAGAAAAGCTGAATGGACAGCCTAGGTGACATGGGGAAGAACTGCCCCCCTCTGGGAAAGAACAGGGGTTGTTCTCACATCCCCAGGTTGGTTAAAGGTTAAAAAAAGGTAAAAGACCCCTGGACGGTTAAGTCCCATCAAAGGCGACCATGGGGTTGTGGTGCTCATCTCGCTTTCAGGCAGAGGGAGCCAGCACTTGTCCACAGTTTTCTGGGTCATGTGGCCAGCATGTCTAAACTGCTTCTGGCGCAACGGAAAACCGTGACGGAAAACCGTGACGGAAATGCCGTTTACCTTCCTGTCGCAGCGCTACCTATTTATCTACTTGCACTGGTGTGCTTCTGAACTGCTAGGCTGGCAGGAGCTGAGAAAGAGCAACGGGAGCTCACCCCATCGCGCGGATTCGAACCGCCAACCTTCTGATTGGCAAGCCCAAGAGGCTCAGTGGTTTAGACCGCAGCACCAGCCCGCCCGCCCCCCTCCACAGCCTAGTGGCTCACCTCTCAGCAACAGCAGCAGCACAATCTGGGAACAGCAGAAACTCAGCATGGTAATCCTGCTCCGAGGTCAACGAGGGAAGGAGAGAGCGCTGGGCTTGGTTGCTGAAGCACCCTTGGCACAAAACCCAGAGCAGCCTCTTGGTGTCACTGAGTACCAAAAAGGCTGCCAAGTAGCTAAATCCAAGCTGTTGGGTGCTGCCGTCCACCACCCGCCTACAGCCACCCAGTGAAGCCAGCTCAGCTGCCTACTTTTCACCACTGGGAGAGCAAGGCTCCCTAGCTCTTTCCATCTCCACCACTGTCTCTCTGGTTGGGGAGCAAGGGCTAGTGAGCTCTTAGTTCATGAAACATGTGCACACCTACCTGTTTGCATGCATAGATGTGTGCCTGTTGTAGGATTACCATAAGCTACGGAGGATGGGGCTCCTATTTCTTTAAAGTCATGTGGATCAGAGAATTTCAGTTGGCGTAGTTCATTATTCAACAGAGAGGGGAAAGCTGCTCTGCACGCCCACAGAAATTCTTCCTTCAACATCATACAAAGCTACACATTTGTTCCTGGGCTCCATTCAAGTTGCTGCGACTGACCTTTGAATGGTTTGCGATATGGGCACTCAAAGGACCGATCATTCCTGGAACCCTATGCCCAGGACCCAAATTTCATAGGGATGGTTTGGAGGCACCCCCAATAAGCACAGGAAGGACTTCTCCACCAAATGTTGTATCTCCCCACCCCTGGAAGAGGTTCTGCCCCAAGCTAGTCGATCCCTTTTTCTCTAGAAGAACAGAAAATCACCACTTAAGTACAGTACAGAATTTCAGTACTAATATTGGCTTGTTGCAGGGGGCCAAGGTTGTCCCCATATTCAGCCATCAGGTTTTATTGGTATTACATGTGTTCTTTCTCTGGATGCTTTCTCCTATACAGCTAACCAACATGGTGCCCTTGTGACAATGTTGGAGTACAACTCCCATCAACCCAAGCCAGCATTGCCAATGGTCAGAGATGATGGGAGTTGTAGTCCATAAAACATTTGGAAGGCACATTGGCTACCTTGTTTTGATTTGTGTTTGTGCCTTTAAAACTCTGGTTCCTCCTTACATTTCCAGACATTTTATTTTTCAAATCAAGCTCAGTCGCTTCTCATCTGTTGAGCAAAATAAGGTAAGGAAGAAGGCAATAGGCAGGTCGGTCCCCCAGTGGAAGCTCAGTCTTCGAGGGTCAGCATTCAGACCTTCTGAGCTTTCTCTGAGGACAGGCCAACTTGCAAGCCAAAGCAAGATGGCCACAGTGAAACACATTGGGAGAAGGTAGGGTGGGTCACAAAAGGACATTGGTTAAGGCCAGGAGGAGGAGTGAAATCAAGAGGGTAGCCAAACTGGCATGGACATCAGTGGCTGCCAATTTCTCATGTGTGGTGTCTTCAATCCAGTCCATGAAGGAGGTGACTAGGGTGTAGATGCCGGGTTGAGAGCTCTCCACACAACCAAATGTTATGCTCACTCCAGTCAGGAACCAGACATCATTCTGCTGACAGACTAGAGGTCCCCCTGAGTCGCCCTGCCAAGAAAAGGAGACAGGGTCTCCATTACTCTCTTGAGAAGAGGCACCAAAATGCACAGAGGGTTTGATAACCTGAAACAAATTGCATGAATGTGTTTATTTATCACACTGGTGTCCATTCCTGTTTCTCGTTTTCCAAGTTTGAAGTTCAGTTCTCCACATTTCCACATCAGCTTGCAATTGTTTTTAATAAAAAAAAAAGTCCTCATGAAATTTAATCAGCGTTTGAGAGCAAATTTCTCCTGATATGAATATTTTTGTACACCATTTTGCCTAATATGCACATTTTTTGCAAAGCAATTGCCTCCGATATAATTCAATTTTACATGTTATTTTGACTAACGTATGTATTAACACGCACACTTTGCTTTGGCACATGCATTTTTGTACATATTACTTGACTGGGGAACTACACTGCCCAAAAAAGCCCCACCAAAAACATATTTCAAAGGATGGCTGTGTTTGTTTTGCAAAGTGCAAATAAGGTAGCTTTACCTTAAATGCAAACCGAATAAAAAAAAATTCCCTTCTCTATCCTAACAAACTGGCATTATATTATGTGACATATTGCTGCTATTCTTTGAGATAATATAAGATCAACACCACTGCCTGTATTTCTGGACTCTCTTGGAGTGTGGTGGGATGGCACTGTCATGACACATACCGCAAAAATTACCACTACACCACCGTCTATATTTTCCAGGGCTGGACACTGCTACTGAAAACAAGTTTTGGTTCGGCTGCGATGACCACAAACTCACAATATTTCTGCCATCGTAGCCTCACAGGCTGCTCCTGTCCCCGCCCTGCAATATCCTACATCATTGCTATAATACTCTGGTTCATGATTCTTACAAAGCAGGCATGCTTCCCAACTTCTGAATACCCAGCACAGATCATGTCATCATAGATGAACCTGTAGCCCTTGGGGATGGTCTTGTCACTACTTATGTTGTGATAGACTCCGTTGCAGTCTTCAGCTTCTACGATCAGCACTTCCACCTTCTGTAGGGTCTGAGTGACTAGGAAGCCTTGGGCAAAAGAAAGGAAGCATAAGGCACAGTCTCAAATTTCACCAGACAACATTCATTACAGCCTTACTGGTTTTTAAGAGCCGACCAGCACGTAGTTTGCTGGTTTGGAACACAAAGTTGCCCAGCTTGTAAAGGATGGGCATGTTCTGAATCAGGCTTCATTCCCCACAAAAAAATTCTGCAGCTCAGTGATACAGACCACGCTAGCTCTTTCATCAAATCACAACAAAGTGATTAACAGTGATACCTGCATTGCAAGGGGATGGACTAGGACTCTTTGGGTCCCTTCCAACTCTACTCTTTTATGGTTCTATTGGGAACCAACTTGTGGTCAATGGCACTTCCACCAGGCTGGAAGGCCAGCTCACTAGCTGTGCAACTACGCCCCTGAGAAGTGAGGGAAGGGCCAGAAGAGGAAGTGGTCTGTATCCACCTGCATTCTTTGGGTCATGCTCTCTGCCAAGGCCAGGTGGAACTTAGACTGGCTTCAGGTGAGGTTCAAACAGGGCACCAGGCAGCATCAAAGCTGAATGCAGGGACCCAGGCTATGCTCCACAACCACAAAGCTGCTATGTTGATTCAGCAGGGAGAAAGCTGAGTCTCAGCCCTCTAGAACAGCAGCACAGCTGAGTCTTCATGGTGAACCCCACACATCCTGGAAGATGCTACCTTGCTTAAAGGAGGCCAGCTCTCTCCACTAGCCTCATGCTGTGATGGGGTTGGGTGAGTCTCTGGTCACGCTTGACCCTCCATGGAGTCTTCCCAGTCCAAAGATGGCAGTGCCACCTCCTTTGGCTGGGGTCATGCTGGCCCTACAAGTTCCTCTGGTTGAACTGCTTCTGGGGTGCACTTGAAGGGGGCACTGAAACCTGATCCCCGACCATGCTTTCCCCTACTTGTGATCATTGTTATGGGGCGCTCCTGCCATCTTCCCAACTTCTTATCAGCACAGATTCCTGTCTTCCTAGTCAATATGATTCCCAGCCTCCCGCCTAAGCCCTTCTTCTCCCCTAAAGCCACAAAGCAGTGCCACCATCTCCAATAAACAGCATGACTTAGCGAGACCCCAAGCTTGTTCTTACCTCCTTTAAAGGGGACGCCCCAGCCAGCAATCCAGCACATCATCCCTCCGTAGAAGACAAAAGGTTGAAAAGTATTTGGGAGGCAGACAGGCAAAATCATTTTGGAGAATTGCACTGCGTTTGCCAGATGCACCAGAGCAATATCGGCACTAAGGCCAACTCCAGCATAAAACGGGTGTATTATGATCTTGTTGACACTGGATGAGATCATGGCAGCCGTGGGTGCAGTGAGTTCATATTCCCCCAGGTTTACTCTGTACTCACGTACATTCAGTGGCCTGTGGGAGACAAGGAGCAATCAGTGACTTGCGCAGTGGGAAGGCTCGTGTTCAAATCCATACTCAGCTCTGAAGTTCTCTAGGAATCCTTTGGAAAGGAGCCCACTCTGTCTTCAAGGGGTTGTTGGGAGGCTAATCATCAAGTAGCTTCCTCAGAAGAAAACCCATCCCCCCTCCACACACCCACATAGGATTTACTTCCATAGAAACAGGTTTAGATATTCAGAGAAAAATGGATGAAGTACCCAAGCACTGTTCCTGGCTTCTGACACATGCTCTAAACCATTATAACACACCAAATAAGGCTCTAAATCAAGCAGACACTGTGCACTCTCCTTCCTCGGAGGTTTTCAAGCAGAGGTTGGATGGCCATCTGCCATGGATGTTTTAGCTGAGATTCCTACATTGCCGGGGGTTGGAGTAGATGACCCTCAGGGCCCCTTCCAACTCTACAATTCTATGAATCAGTTGCCAGCATAATAGTGTTCATTCTGCATTTGACATGATGAACTCTTAACTATGAGTAACTATTATAACTATTATTAATGTTGTATTTTATTAAAGTGAATTAATATTACACTTTAGAAAGTCACATTTCAAGTTGTTAACTCTAAACATGGTTTCCAAATTTTGCCATTTTTGGTATCAGCAACATGGATTTCTTGCGCTGAAGAATTTCAGTGGTGATGCTGGATCACATGGTGTTGATGATTATTTGTAATCAGGCCCTTCATCCCAAAGGAGCTCAGGGTGGCAAATAGCAAAATGTTAAAACAGTGCAAATTTAAAATCAAGTAAAAGTATTTAAACACAATTTAAAACCGTCTGAAAGAATTTAGAGCCTCTAAGAATCATTTAAAAGCAATTACATACCCTCGTCAAATTCAGGGTTGCCATGCCTTGTACCTCTCGGCCATCAAATGCCTGAGTCAACAGGAATGTTATTAAATTTCAAGTGAAAACCAATACAGAGGGAAACAGGAGCATCTCACCAGGGAGGGCATTCCATAAATGAGGAACCACCAGTGAGAAGTCCCTGTCACACCATGTCATAGGTCAATGCTAACTGGGCAGCAGCCAGAAGTGGCACCACCAACAGGGCCTCCCGGGCCAATCGTATGGCTCGAAATGGTTGATTAGACAATAATAATAATAATAATTTATTATTTATACCCCGCCTATCTGGCTGGGCTTCCCCAGTCACTCTGGGCAGCTCCCAACCGAATATTAAAAACACAATACAGCATTAAACATTAAAAACTTCCCTAAACAGGGCTGCCTTCAGATGTTTTTTAAATGTAAGGTAGTTGCTTATTGCCTTGACATCTGATGGGAGGGCAGGCACCACTACCAAGAAGGCCCTCTGCCTGGTTCCGTGTAACCTCACTTCTTGCAATGAGGGAACCGCCAGAAGGCCCTCTGTGCTGGACCTCAGTGTCTGGGCTGAACAATGGGGGTGGAGATGCTCCTTCAGGTATACAGGACTGAGGCTGTTTAGGGCTTTAAAGGTCAGTACCAACACTTTGAATTGTGCTCAGAAATGTACTGGGAGCCAATGCAGATCTCACAGGACCGGTGTTATATGATCTCGGCAGCCATTCCCAGTCACCAGTCTAGCTGCTGCATTCTGGATTAATTGCAGTTTCCGAGTCACCTTCAAAAGTAGCCCCATGTAGAGCGCACTGCAGTAGTCCAAGCAGGAGATAACAAGAGCATGCACCACTCTGGCGAGACAGTCTACAGGCAAGTAGGGTCTCAGCTTGCATACCAGATGAAGCTGGTAGACAGCTGCCCTGGACACAGAATTAACCTGTGCCTCCTTGGACAGCTGTAAGTCCAAAATGACTCCCAGGCTGCGCACCTGGTCCTTCAGGGGCACAGTTACCCCATAATAATGGTTGGCTGCACTGATCTTCCCAACAGGTTGCTTTCGACTCACCCGTCAAAGCAATGGGCAGCTGTCACCACCCACTGGGATGAGATCAGGCTTCCACCGCACACATGTACCCTGTTCCTTCGGATGCTGACGGTCCACGGCCATTCCCCTTCATCAGCTTCCTGCCACCCAGCTAAACGAGTGGTATGTTTCACTTCAGGCTGGCCGCAGGCTGCAGAGAGGAACCAGGAGGAGTCAGAGGGGCAGGGAGCAAAGCTAAGATTGGTGAACACCTGCCCCTTGTAGCTATGGACTCACATATCTTCCTCACCTGGTTGAGCAGAATTTTTATTGGTACCTGCAAAAGGAAAGGAGACAGGAGTCAAGAAGGCAGGGTGGGAAATTGTGAGCATTAAGGTGGAGCAGTGGTGGCTGGTCCCCATTGGGACTGATAGGGTGGGAGGCAAAGAGGCCAACAGTAGGTGGCACCAGAGCTGGCAGAGCCAACTAATTTTCATTTTGCCCCCATCCTCCTCCCTACTGAGTTCTACAAGGGGCAATACCAAGACTAAAGAGGAGAAAGCTGCCAGTTAGTGCTACCTTCAGGACTAGAAGCAAGGAAGGGGAATGAGACTTTGTGCTGACCACCAGGAAGGGCTTTTTCCACCTTGCTTGCCCCACTCTCCAGCTCAAGGGACACTGGGAGCTTTCAGAATGGAGCTGCTGCCACAGGCATTATGTGTGTCTTGTGATGAACGGAGTGGAAGACCATGGGTCACGGGGGTGGGAAGAGAGTGTGAGTGAATTCAAACATGCTTAGCTCATTTTTGGTTCTTTGTTTGCTAACGTTAATATTGCTTTACAGATGTAGTGCTTTGAATTTTATAATATGACTTTTATTGTGGTTGTGCTGTTTAGCCTCTTTTTTAGTTGTTTTGTTAATTGTGTTTTACAGAAGGCGGTTGTTTTGCTGGTTATTTGTCATTACTCACTGATGACTTGTTAATTATTTTATATGATTTATGTTGTAATTGGGATGTTCTATTATGTTTTTGTTAATTAATTAAAAGATGCCTTCTTCTTGGGAGAAAAGTGATGACAAACTTAGACAGCTTCTCAAAAAGAAGAGACATTACCTTGTCAACAAAGATCTGTATAGTTTAAGCTATGGTTTTCCCAGTAGTTATGTATGAAGTGAGAGCTGGACCATAAAGAAAGCTGATCGCCAGAGAATTGATGCTTTTGAACTGTGGTGCTGGAGGAGACTCTTGAGAGTCCCATGGAATGAAAAAAGATCAAACCTATCCATTCTGGTGGAAATCAACCCTGAGTGCTCACTGGAAAGACAGATTCTGAAGCTGAGGTTCAAATACTTTGGTCACCTCATGAGAAGAGAATACTCCCTGGTAAAGACCCTGATGTTGGATAAGATTTAGGGCACAAGGAGAAGGGGACGACAGAGGATGAGATGGTTGGACAGTGTTATAGAAGCAACCAACATGAATTTGACGAAACTCCAGGAGGCAGTGGAAGACAGGAGCGCCTGGCATGCTCTGGTCCATGAGGTCACAAAGAGTCTGATACAACTAATTGACTAAACAACAACATTATGTTATTGATATTTATTGTTTATAAGCCACTTTGTGACTCGTGTGAATGAAAAGTGGCATAGGAAGGAAGGAAGGAAGGAAGGAAGGAAGGAAGGAAGGAAGGAGGCAGCTGGGGTTTGCCTGAGGGCAGACTGATGTGATGGATAGCCTCCATGGAGATGAGCCCACAGGAACGCCAAGCTGGTCTATGGTGAAGTGTGGCCATGTCAAGAGCATGACAGAGCAAGCCACTAAAAAGCCAGCAATGGCTCCAATGAACACAGCAATTAATCTGCCTCTGGGGTGTTGATAAGAAACATCTTCTGAGTTCGGTAGCACAGAAATAGGTGCACGGAGGAAATCCAAACCTCCCAAAAGTCATTGAAAGGCAGACTATGTTTTGGTCCAGCTAAGAATTAGCCACAAGTCTGATCATACAGTACCAGAAAACAGAATTCAAGTCCTCCCACGTTCCAGACTCTGGGCTCCGAATACACAAAGACATCTCTTCTCAGTCACACATTTCCCCACATTAGACTTGCCAGCCAGATTCTGGCAGGGTCCCAGTGCATTTGATTTCTGCTTGCAAGGGGTCAACAAGTGAAATCTTCCCCAATATTGCATCTCCAAAAGAAAAGCAACCCATTTGAATGTTTGCATAAGATGCACTGGGTCTGGCAAGGGCAAAATGTGCTCCCAGAGCAGAGGATATAGTTTAGGTATTTAGGGCCCTGGATCTCATTTCTCAAGCCCCCTTAATTCCCACCAAACTTTCACCCCATCTACTAACACAACTGCTTTAACAGCTAGAGTCCGCACCTAGGAATCTGCATATCCCCTGGCTTCTAGGGCCTCTTGCTATGACCCACTGTCCTCTCAGTTAAAGTATCCTTGCCCTTTTGCTTCTTCCACTTTGTATCCCAACCCCAATTCCTCTCTCCCCCCCCCCCAAAGAGAATCCAGGAGTCCTGGATCATTCCTTCCCAAAAACGAGCAAAATTGGCAGCTCAGATGGGACACAGAATGGCTGCCATGCGTGGAGGGAAAGAGAACAGGGGTAGTTCTCACATTCCCAGGGGACCACACAGACAAATATACACCACTCCTGATGCCTCACCTCTCAACAAAAGGAGGAGGAGCACAATCTGGGAAGAGCAGAAACTCAGCATAGTCCGGGCAGCCCTGGATCATCCAACTCTGATGCCAACCAGAGAAGAGACTGCTGGGCTCGGCTGCTTAGTCCAAGCAACCTTTGCAGGATCAGTGCACCAGGGAAAGGGCACAATCCAAGAGCTGGTGGTTATTGTCCTGGTGGAGTCTGCTTAGCTGTTCTTCAACATCTACCACTCCATTCACGATATTTATTTGCAGAAATTTCTACACCACCAATAATGAGAAAAAGGATAATGTTGGTGAACAGCATAAAACAAACAATAAAATATGACAGTAATAATACTGACCTGTCTCATAGGTGGGGGGGGGGGTTAGGAGAAATGAGGTAATATAGAATTTGGGGAAATAATATAAAATTTGGAGGACTGATACAATACAGAATTTGGGGGATGGCTTCTGATCACAGGTTGTGGTCTGCCCTGCCCTCTATTTAAGCCAGCAAAGCACAACCGCTGTGCTACAAAACCCAACAGGTAAATGATCTTCAGCTCTGCCCGCAGTAGCACTCAGTGTAAACTCAAACACCATCCCAACTCCTCCCAGCCTTTATCCACATCCCAGCCCTAAAGTTGTCAAGGCCCCCAGCACCCCAAGGCCTGAAGGGCAAGGGGGTGGGGCTTGTGGTGTCATGATGAGGCAGAGCCACATGATGTCAAAAAGTTGTAAACCCCTGAAAGTCAAAACTTTGCTATAAGGTAACAGCAGCAGGCAACAGGGTAGATGAATCTGTCATTTCAGCTTTTCCCAGTCATTACACATTCCCTCCTCAAAAATGAACATTTCTCCTAATATTTGTATAGTTGTGCACAATTGTTCCTAGTAGAGGCATGTTTTGCAAGCAAAACCTCCTTAAAAGAATGCATTTTTGTACATTATTTTCACTAATACACACATTTTTTGGATGCACATTCTTTTGAAGAGCTGCATCTGACTATTCAGGCAAGTGCAATTTTCAAAGGAGACAGCTGTGTTCCTATTCACATATTGGTTCAATTCATTCATTTTTAACCTAACCTTGCTACAGAGTGCATACCAGATTCCTGTTGAAACTCTTATTCCCATTCCAAGATAAAGAACAGCAACTGACACACACAGGATATGAGGGAAACTTATGCCAGTTCCTTTTGGAGGGTTTACCACTGCTACTGACCCACTCATGGGGGCTATGAGGTCAATTTAGTATCTGCAAGCTGCCTTGAGTCCCATCAGTGAAAAAGGTGGGGTATTAATAAATTTATTATTACTATTATTATTATTATTACTATTATTAGTTATGCCAAGTTACTGCTCCAAGTGAATTGAGCATGCATAAGAGGAGTTTGGACTAGATGACCCACAGAGCCCCTTCCAACTCTGCAAGTCTGTGATTCTTTGATCTCTTCCTGCCTATTTTCTTCTCTCACACAGGCAATACACTTCTTTTTGTCACCATTTCCAAGCTACTTGAATCAGGAGTGCCAACTTGGTCCTGCAACTGTGGGTGCCCAGGGCCGTGGGTGCCATGCAGCGTGCATGGCCTTGGCCCTGAAATTTGTGGGTGCCAGGTCCCTTCATGGGGAATTTTATGGGTGCTTGGGCACCCAGGGCCCCAGGGAGTTGGCACTTATGACTTGAACCACTCCCAAGTCCAATCTTTTTTTTCTAACAAACAAAACAATACGACTGCTTCAAACCAAAGTGGATGGAGTGTGGGTGGATGAATGGAATGGAGTGGAGTGGAGTGGAGTGGTGGGGTAGGACAGGGCATGGTGGACTGAACACCCCACTCCACCTCCCACTGGTCAAATAAAATATTGATTGGACAACATAGTGTCTGCTGGCCCCTGGTGGCGAGGTGTGGAGGCACATGCAGATATGCTTAGCAGCCATTTGGTTCCATTGCCCAACTTCATTGTATACTTCAAAAGAGTCAATAATTTGTACTATTTTTGGATTCTGGTAGGTGGCCTCATGGCTATGACATCAGCCTGATGAACTCCCCCCACCCACCCCATTTTGCCTCATCCCCTTGCTTCATATAACATTTTGCCTGATGAAGAGCTCTGCGGAATCCGAAAGCTTGCCACGCTTCTGTGGCATTTAATAATGTATTAAGATTTTAGAGGAGCGTGGTTCCTCATGGGGCAACATGGCTACATTTGTTTTGTTTTTTTACAGAACTTGGTTGTATTTGTATGCAGATTAATATTTTCAAAAGGCACTCCCAACATTTCTCCGGATGTTTTCAAATGTACACTTTGTTGAACCTTGAGCCCTAAATTTAGGCTCAATCCTGTGATTGGGAGCTTAAACTGGTTTGTTAAGCAGGGTCCTGGGCAGCTCCCTGGCTGGGGTTTCTCCTAGGGTAGAGGAAAAGAGGACGTTGATCCATACAACACAATAGAAATAGCAATTTCCCAGACACCAGGACAATAGGCAGAAGCAAGTGCAAATCTCACGTGGGTTCACAAAGCGTACATGTCAGGAGATGGCCTTTTCCTGACATGCAAGGTTTACACACGCAAGCTTGTGGCAAAAGGAGAGGTTGTGCACAGGTGTTAGGGAATCCTCACCTCCCTGCAGTCTTAACTGACCACACATTGGAATAATCCCTTATCATTGTGACTCCAGTAATTTTGTAAAAAGCTGGCCCTTTCTACCTGTAGTTGTCAGATTATGGCTACATGTAAATGAAACGATGCATTTTGTCACGCATAAAAATCGCACAGGGACTCCACAGGTCTCCTCCACAAGCAGTAATGAATGAGTAAAAGATTGGTGCAAAGAGAAGGGCCTCTTTTCTCCAGCCAGCATCCAAACTGTCAGTTGGCTGCCGTTATGAGGGAGCTATGGACTCGATAGAGTCCATGAAACACAATGCTACAAAATGGTGGTCCTTCCAAGAAGTGGAGGGGGGGGGAGTCCTTCTCAAGATGGCAGCAGCCTCAGTCCACAGTTACATAACGATCTTGCGCTTGACCACCTCATCCCAGTGGTCGTTGGGCAGCCTCCCTTGGCTCGGGGATGCGGAAACGACCTTCCTAAAATGGCTCCCGGCGATCGCCGTTTCAATCCTTCCTTGCAAGGGTTGCTGTCAAGGCTTAAACAGGGTTAAAACACCAGAGATAAGGATTAAATGCTTCCCCGGAGACCAGAGAGACGCAGGAGCTTTGACAGACGGGTAGCATGACGGCAACCTTTGACCTCCCCCAAACTGGCGGAAGCAAGCCTCATAAAATGGGGCTTGGGAAGAGAATTATGTGCGGAGGAGACCTTCTCAGCATGGCTGCGTTTGAGCGCGCCCTTCGCCAGATGGCGGCGATTTCTGTCATAACCCGCCTGGCTTCCTCGCCCCGCCCGCACCACCACCACTCTCCGCTCTCTCTTTTATCTCTATGGTTCCTTCTCGAGCGTCCCTTTGACTTACTGTAGTTGTCTATGGTCTTCCGCACCCAATCGAAAGCAGCCGAGCGCTACCGAAGCGCATGCGCCGCTCCGCTCCTTCCGTCAAACCCGGCTGGGCCGTCCCGAGGTTGCGGTGCATGTTGGGATACTGGGGGTTCTGCTGCTTTTTCCTCTCTGGGGGGTCTGGGCTGAGGTTGCGGCTGCAGAGATGGTGAGTAGGGGAGGGGGAGCAGGAGAGGAGGGAGGGGGGCCGTCGGCAATAATAACAATAGTGCTGGTAGTAGTAATAGTGGCAGGGGTAGGATACTCTCCCTCCCACTTCCTCCGCCGGCCCCCGCCCCTCCGCCGGCCCCCTTCACCTTTTTCTACACCCCCCATACCCCAGGTTTAAGCATCTCCCTCCCGACCCCCAGCGCCTCCCCTGTGGCTCCCCCCACCCCGCCCCATCTTCTTCATATGTTCATTTCTTTTTGCCCTCTTACCCTCCAGTCCCCCTGTTCTCTGCCACCCCCTACCATCTTATTTCGTGGCAACCATCCCTTTCCCCTTTTTGGGTGGCAACCCTTTCCAGCCCCCCTTGTCCAAACGGGAGGAGGTCCCTCCGCGTCTCGTCCTCTTCTTCCCTTTCCTGTTTCCCTCTCTGCCCAGCATTGGGTGTGTGCGCTCCCTTGTTGTTGTTCACACTAATAATAGCGTCCAGGCGGTGTTTTTTTATCCTTCCCTTCCTCCATAGAGCCCAGGGCCATGTTTGTAGTTCTGCTCGGGCCCCCGAAATTTAATGCTTACAACAGCCCTGTGTGGTAGGTTGGGCTGGGAAGAGATGATTGGCACACGGCCGAGCAGGAAGTTTCACAGTCCCTACCCCTTTTTTCTGGGAGAATCTGAACTCAAGCCCCACTCTAGAATGTACCCATGACACCCAATGACCTGGTTATAGTCCTTTCTGTCTTTCTGCAAAGCATGCCTCATTTCTACCGTCACCCACCCACCAACATCTATCCTGTGTTGGTAATTCTGGCATGCCACAAATGCACGTTAACACACACAGACTATCATTGTGTTGTGTTGTGGAGCATCACTATCAAATAGGGAAGAGGATGAGATTCCTGTTAGGTGACCTCTTATCTAAGATTTCTACCCACTCCCTAGTAAGGTTAAATGAGCTGTTTAACGCTTCTGAAGCAAGGCTGTCCGTGCTGCTTTATGTTGACAAAAAAGCCAAGAAGAAGTTGAGGGGGGTGGGAAATGCATTCAATGATATTTCAGGATTACAGGAGTGGCAAGGAAAGGTTGAAAAGCCTGAGTGCTCTTAGTTTGTGGAGCAGGGTGGGGGGATAAGACCTTTCAATATAAGAGGTTTCTTGAAGCAGGATGCCAACCTACAGCCACTGAGAGTTGGGTGAGAGAAAGCTGTATTTGTTCTATTATTGTTTTTGTTGTTATTTTACTCCATCCTTCCTTGGGTTTCAAGGGGTGGGGTGGGACTTGGGTCTCATCCTGTCCTATGGTGGTTCAAGACACCAATCTTTTCTTGTTTCCTAATTAAACTTGAGAGAAGGGGGAAGTGTTTGAAGGTGGCTTCTGTGTCTGAAAATGCAGGAGACTACTGCTCTAAGGAGCTGAGGGAAGCATACACAGTCATTCTCACCCCATCCCACGCAATGTTATCGTCAAAACCACCCTGTGAGATATGGTAGACTAAAGGAAAGTGACTAGCCTAAGATCACCCAGTCAGCAGGGGTGTCATACAGATTTTCTTACTCCAGGAGATGTAACCAGCAAAGGATTGGTTTGTGTAGAATGGGTTGATTAAGCATCAGATAAGAGAGGCTTCCTTTCATGATGAAGGAGAAGCTAAATGGCCTTTCAGGGACCCTCAAATTCTTAATGGAAAGGTATCCAAGACAGTCCTAAGATTTTCAACAGAGGAGAAAAGACTTTGGATTACACCTCAAAGAAAATGAGCTGGAAAATGATGCCCACACATGTGAGAACAAAGGCTAATGTGGATACTTGAAATTATGTATCTGCATTATATGCAGTGTCAAAACTGCTGCACTACCTATTGTGGGGTATTATTGTTTTAGAATTTGTCAGCCCTAAAGAGGAAAGATGTTGAGTCTCCCCCTGAAACAAGATCCAGTGAACAGATTTAGAAATCAAAATACTGGGCCGATGGGGAGGAAACAGTCTGCATTTGGAGATCTTTATCACTGTTGTTACCGTATTTCAGTGCATGGACATCTGACCTTGCAATAATGAGAGAAGTTGGGGTTCTTTCAGTTCCAACATGAATGGAGACTGTTCCATGCTAGTTTAACTTCTTAAAGGATATTTATTTATTTATTTATTTTATTTATGAATTGTTTCCTATGAAACATCTGAAAGTGATTTAAATAAAATACAATAAAAAACATATTAAACCATTGCATATGTAAAAACTATCCCATTAGAATAAAAAAAACCTTCACTTAGAAGGCTTGTTGAGAGAAGTAAGTCTTCCACACAGGTGCTGAAAAGCCAATATAAACACCACATGATGTGCAGCAGTTGCTGTCCATTGAGCACTTTGACTTGCATACCTGCAAAATGCTGGTTAGTACCATGAGAACATGGTATTAACCTTGTTTACCCAAATTCAAAAGAAATAAGTTACACCTGGATGCTGTCATTGTGCCCGGGGGCATGTTGTACCTTGTGCCAAAAGAATTTTAAAGACTAGTCTACACATGAGTTGGTTGGATACTGAGGTGGTACAGCAGACTTTACCACATCAGGATGCAGAAGGGACACCACACTTTGGACTGCTCCTCCGTGCAAAAATGCCCTGCAAGCAGAAAACTAGAACACTAGAAAGAGATGTTCTAGGCTAGATGCTGATGTGCTAGTTCTCTAACAAAAGTGGAGTTGTTTTTTGTTTTTAAGCTTTGGGGAGGATTTTGAAAATGTTGCTTTTCCCCCACCTACAGTCTGAAGTGGTTCAGTGCCTTCCACCAACTTGTACAGCTTTCAGGGTTGGTTCAAACAACTGTTAAGGAAAAGATCACCTTCATTGCATGCAAAAAAAATCCTGGGTTGGTGTCTCCAGTTGAAAGGATTAGGGAGATGGTGGTGGGAAAAACTGAAGCCATAGAAAGCCAGTGACAATCGTAGCTGAGCTATTTGGTCACATAGTCAGACATAGTATAATGCAGGTTTCTATGAGTTGCTCCAACCTGCAAATAGCCACTCACATGGACACTTGTGAAAGGTCATAACTGCCTTTATGGAAGTGAGTAGGAACGCTCTTGAGAACTTAGAGGTTCTCTCTCTTCTTTCTTTCTAAAGTTATAAATGGCTTCCATGGCTCACGCTCCTGAAAAGGTGTTGTGCATCAGCGAATACTTGCTCACCATCCATTGCCACTTTTCCATTTGACAGGACGTCTTTTTAATGATCCGACGTCACAAGACGACCATCTTCACAGACGCCAAGGAGTCCAGTACGGTGTATGAGCTGAAAAGAATTGTTGAGGGGATACTTAAGAGACCCCCAGAAGAACAAAGGCTATACAAGGTAATGGGGGGGTGCTTTTTCTCACTGCAGAGCATACCCCAATATCCCCTCCCTGTGGATTGCAGCTATTATAATAACGGCTGGTCTGGTCAACTTTTGTATACAGTGTAGGTGGAGAGAGAGATAACGTCCTTTGCCTAGGGGGGCAAAATTATCTCGGGGCCAACCCTGGGCAGCGGTGATGCCCCTGGGATTCCCCCTTGTCCTTAGTCCTGCCCTCTCAGGGTAATTCCACTGCCCACAAATGGAGTGGAGCAGAGCTCAAGGCTGTGGGGGACCTCCCCATTGTGAAAAGCATAGGGTTGCGGATTTACCAAACACGTTGGCTTAATTTTTCACTCCGCTCCTCTCACAGCCTGCTGGAATGCCCCAGAATAAGTCTTGAAATATCAGCTCTACCCTTCAGTCCTACTGTTGCTCATTAAACACCCATCCCCATCACTCCCCCCCCCCCAGGATGCATGCTGTTGTGACAATGGTGTGTGCCTTTGCATGCTCCAATCTGCTGGTGTTATGGGGCCACCTTGGGGCCTGTACTCACAGAGGCTATCTCTGCTGTTCTTTACCCACCCCACTGCAGCAGAAGTTGTGTTGTGCTACCAGGTTAGTTTTTTGTGCATTGCTAAGATTTAATTTGTTGTGCAATTGCCACTTCACCCTCCAGGATGACCAACTGTTGGATGACAGCAAAACCCTCGGAGACTGTGGCTTCACCAGCCAGACAGCACGACCTCAGGCCCCAGCAACAGTTGGCTTGGCCTTCAGAGCCAGTGGTGAGTTGGGGTGTCTTGCTTTCTAGATTTGGGAAGGGGAAGGAATAAAATTTATTTGTTCCATGCATCTGTTGTCTGCCCTACAATTTGGGTACTTTTAGGCTGACTAGCCATTAAATCACCTGTTGCCATTCATCTTGGTGGAAATTATCAGGGCACCCGTTGCCTTGTGCAGGAATGAGTCGGTGGGAAGAATCTGGGTGCTGCCGGATCCTTGGCTTTTTCTCATGACCCTTTTTGACAAGGCGAATAGTGTGTAGCTGCTGCTTTGGGGCAGAAAGCTGTCTTGCAGTGCAAAGAATATGGGGGAAGCCGATAGGTAGTTTCTTTCCCCTTAGTTTGCAGGAGGCAAAGCAGAGAAATGCTACAATAATTTCACCCAATTCAAAGCATCTGTGTGAAACAGTATAGAAGTAAAATCCTCTTTTTAAGAAAGACTTGTGGGGGGGCTGATGTGGGAGTAAGCAGCTGCTATTTTGCATCGCACTCTGCTCACCCGTGCCTTTACAAAAGCTTTCAGCTCAGGGGTTGGACACCTCAGGACTGGGATACAAATGCGGTCCTCTCTGCCTGGTCTTCAGAACTCTTCCCCAGGACACCAACCATGCTTTGCATCCTCCTTGTGTCTTTTTGACTGTCTGAAACCTGTCCTTGAACTTGCAGCGATGCCTCTTGTTTGCCTAGCTAGAGAGGGGTGTGCGAGTGTGTGTTGAAAATTAGCCTACTGTATAAATGGAAAAATTGCATTTGTTGTTCTGCACTATTTGACCACAAGCCTTGTCCACCACTGCTGGCATGTGGGCTGCTCTTAGTTGACTTGTGGAATTGTTTGGTTCCAGCCTTGCTAGTTACCAGCTTGCACAAATTCAAACTGACTTTGTTGTCTTCTCCTCTTCCTCCTCTCGTGCAGAAGATGCCTTTGAGCCCCTGCGCATTGATCCCTTCTCCAGCCCCCCGGAGCTCCCAGACGTGATGAAGCCCCAGGACTCTGGCAGCAGCGCCAACGAGCAAGCGGTGCAGTGAGAGGCAAGAGGGCGACAGAGCGAGCTGCACAACCCGTGGCGCCCCTTCCCCACCACCCACTCCCTCCCTCAACCCTCCAGCGTGGAGAGAGACATGGCACTGTCGCACCCCTCCAATCCAGATCCCCCTTTTACTCCATCCCTCTCTATACAAGACCACACCTCCTTCCAAGCCCCTCCCCACTCATCAAACAGAGCAATGTTTTCATTTTTGGTTTTGGAAACAATAAAAGTTCAGCTGGTTTTTTTTTCCCTTTGTCTTGTGTTGTGGGCCTGTGCTATGAAACACAAAAAAACCCCTGCTTTCGGGGACTGGGATCATGTCATGACAACTAGCAAGTTTATGCCACACTGAATTTGTGGTGGTCTTTGAGATTCCAGCAAGCAGAGTCTTACGAGACCTTAAAGACTAGGACAGGCTCCCACTCTGGAATTTGTTGTGTGCTAAAAATGCTCTTCTAAGCCCCAGGGTAGGTATATTGTCACCGAACAAATGTTAATAGCCATCTCCCATCATGCTGGTGGGAACTTGAGTCCAACAACTTTTTTATTCTTGGATTATCACAATGCACTGCCCTTGAAGATGACTCAGAAATTCAACCAGTCCAAAATGCAGCAACCAGATACTGACTTGGGTTCTGTTTGGATCTCATAGAACCCCTTTAAAAACAGCTGCACTGGTTGCCAGTTCATTTCTGGGGCCAATTCAAGGTGCTCACATTCATGTGTGAAGCCCTAAATGACTCAGGCCCCAGCTACATGAAAGACCACCTCCTTCCCTACAGACCCTCTCAAGTGGTAAGAGGGGCAGAGGGACCATCTTGGTAGTTCCTCTGCCCTCAGAGGCGTGTGAGGCAGTAGGCCAGGAGGAAGCATTTTATATGGCAGCCCTTTAGTTTATGGCGCCTTTATTTTTGTTTCTGGTAACTGCTGAAGATGCACCTCTTTACCATGGCTTTTGACATTTAAGGTATATATTTTTAGAACCCACCTTAATTCTGTGGTGGCAATTTGTTTTAAACTGTTTGTAGAAATGTGTTTTGATTTTGTAACCCACCTTGTGGCCCTGAGGTAAATAAAGGGTGGGTAATAAATTATAACATCTTGGCCACAGTTTCACCATCCTTCATCTACAGTGGAACCATAAACTGGGTCAATTCCATCATTCTGAAAGTACCTGGGAATGATGTTTTTGCAAGGGAGCTAGGCATAGCTAAGGGCTTACCTGTAATCCATCTAGTATAACATTTAAAATTACAGTAAGCCTGTAACACACATGGAGGTTGCGTTCCAATGATCCCGCCTAAACCCAAAATCGCGTATAGCCAAAACACATGGGTACAATGGTGGGTAAGATTGCCAAAGTACCCCCACCCCCATCCGGACGCCCACCCTTTTTCTGCTCCCTTTTTACATTTTTTTTGCCAAGTGCAGGAAGCTGATTGTACACAAGATAAATGTAAGTTGCAGGCTGACTGTACTTGGAGAAACCCTCGTTTTAAGATCTTTCAGCATGGCTAGTTCCCAGAATTTTCAAGGACATTCTTCATGGTCTTCAAGCAGCACATTTTGTTCCCCAGCCACTGGGCCTTTTTAAAAAATTGAAATAAAACACAACTTGAGGCACTTTTGAAAGTGGAGGTGGTCCTCTAGATGGCACTAGATTCCCATCAGCCATCCAGCATAGGTCAGGGATGAGGAGAGTTGTCATTCAACATCTGGAGGGCCCCAGATTTTTCTTCTCTAAGGGTATTGGTTTTTAATTTATTGGTCTTTTAAGATTTCACAAGGCTTTGCTGATTTTGATGGAGCAGACTAACGCAGCAAAACCCTTTGCAGCTCATTAAAAGGTTCCTACCACAGAGTGTCATTATCTTTTCGCAAGTCCATGGAGTTCCTTGTCAGTATTTCATACAGCTTCAAATTCCCATTTAAACTTACCTGAATTTGTAGATCACCTCTGCACTGAGCTACTAGCAGTGCCCTAAAGGCTATTATCATTTTTCTGATTGGGAGCCACCTTGGGGTGGCACCCCCTTTCTTTGTAAAGTATATATGTGCTAAAATCGTTGCAAGATAAGAAAAGGGGCTATTAAAATTACCCATCTAAAGCATGGCCAGAAAGCAATCCCATCTGTGTCAGGCTCTCTCATTTCAGAAACCAGCAGATTCGCAAGAACTGATTCCTATTAAAATATACGCCATTCAGTGTGCTTAAAAGAACAGCTCTTGCTCGATTGTTATTTTTAATTCATAAAATCGTAGAGTTGGAAGGGACACAGAGGGTCATCTAATCCAGCCCCCTGCAATGCAGGAATCGTTCTGCCCAATGTGGGGCTGGACCCCACAACCTTGAGATTAAGAATCTCATGCTCTACTAACTGAGCTATACTTGCACATACACATACACTTTCCACATCTGGCACTGAACATCTGGAGAGAGGGATTCAGGATAATATTCGGAGGGGGTTCTTTTGTGGAGCAATTTCGTGACAGAAATCTCTTCCTAAACATACATGTTAATGTGGCTGGGTAGATTGGTGATAGCCTGAAGCAACTGTCCTGTTGTCACGGAAGGTGCATATCAGGGATGGGGAAGAAGAAGAAGAGTTTGGATTTGATATCCCGCTTTAACACTACTCTGAGGAGTCTCAAAGCGGCTAACATTCTCCTTTCCCTTCCTCCCCCACAACAAACACTATGTGAGTTGAGTGGGGCTGAGAGACTTCAGAGAAGTGTGACTGGCCCAAGGTCACCCAGCAGCTGCATGTGGAGGAGCGGAGACGCGAACCCAGTTCCCCAGATTACGAGTCTACCGCTCTTAACCACTACACCACACTGGCTCTCCCCCTGCCCCCTGCCACGGATTGTTGGACTACAGATTCCATCATCCCTGGCCATGATCAATCTGGGTGGGAGCTGATGGGGCATATCTTCCCTATCCCTAGATTATGTGAAGGGGCAAGGTGTTGGGAGGCAGAGAAGAGAAGGATCACAGGTTTTTACAGCCCTTGCTTCCACTTCCAGGGGGTAGAAGTCTAAACTCATACATAGGAGGAACCACCAGGTGGTGTTAAAAGAGTTTTAAAAGCAAAAGATAGCTGGGGAGTCATTTTGAGGCGTGCTGGCCTAGAAGCTGGATTCAAACCGCCTAGCCTTGTCAAGAACGTCCAGTTGTTATCTCTCGCCTCAACCAACCATCCTAAGACACCTCACAGACTTGTTGGAGATTAAAAAATAACAACTATGTATGCTGGCTGCATTAAAACGGGGCTCAAGCAGAGGGGATAGGAGTGGTTCAAAGCAGGGGACATTGGTGAGAAATACAGACATAAACTTTGTTTTTAGATTATGTGTGTTGTTGCACACTAGCTTAAGAGAGACATTACCTGCTTTGTGAATGAAGGGAGAGTTGCCCCTTTCAGTGGCGTAGCGTGGGTTGTCAGCACCCGGGGCAAGGCAAGTAATTTGTGCCCCCTAACCCGTGGATTTGCGCACCCTAACCCTAACCCCCAGATGTTGCGGCCAGTGCGGCCGGGCCCCCCTGCACCCACCACGCTACGCCACTGGTCCCTTTCAAGGTGGCATTAACCAGATCCAAGTTTTGTAACTTGTTTTTTTAATTAAAAATTGCCCAATTAAACAGGGCCATGTTGTCTCTGAATTGGCAATGTTCGTTTTTTATCAGTTGTGGCTGCAATCCTGTGCATGCTCACCTGGGAGGAAGTCCCACAGAAATCAACGAGGCTTCCTTCGGAGTAGATTTATATAGAATTGCACTGCAAACCTTGAAGCCCCATTTCACCCTTCCTCCGAGAAGCTTAGTGTGGTGTGCAGGGCTCCTGCCTCTGCCGTTTTAATCCTCATAACAATCCTTTGAGGTGGGTGAGGCTGAGAGACGATCCCTGGCTTATTTCTGAGAGCTTTAGGGCTGACTGGGGATTTGAACTCTGGTTTCCCCCGTCTTAAGTCAATCAATAGTTCCTCCAGGGGCCAATGAACTACAGCTCCCATCTGCAATTACCACTGGCACTTGCTGGCTGGACTGATGGAAGTCTGTCAAAATCTGAAACATCTTTTGTAAAAAAAAAATAGTAAAAAAGCAATTTTTCTTTTTTAAAAAAAGAAAAGAAAGGGGGGAGGCTTTAATGCTTGCAAGTGCAGAAGTGAAAGGTAGCATTTATTCCACATGAACTGACACAAAATTAGCAAGTGCATTTTTATATTTCAAACACTAAGTTTCTGGTTTGTAGTATCTCCGCCCGAGTTAACAAGTTCCCTTGCAGCGCTGCCGTCGGTTGGAGACCACGTGGTTGACTTCATGCAACGAGGCATGTGGGTAGAAGACGTTGGTTTGGTTTCGAATCAACCATGTCACGGAACAGCTAAGATGGGAGAACAACGTCCCGGTTGGGTGGCAGCAGTTTACTGTAACAGTCCGTGTCTGTGCGAAGGGGAGACTCACCACAAATGGTTAGCATGGTCTTGGGCCCCTGTGCAAATGTCTTTTAAAGGCACAGCTGTGTGACTACTTTTCTCTGAAAAGAAGCTGCAGACCTCGTGTAAGAGAAAACAAGCTTTTGAGACTCTGAAATCCTTCCAGTATACATTACTGAGTTATGTATCCAGGCTTACTTGGGAGAAGGGTTGCCTTGCGTCCAGGATTTCCCGGAAATATCCAGAATACTGCAGTCGGCAGCAGTGTCCTTGTGGAAATCAGTAACAAATGTCTTGGAAAAAACGGACGTATGGCAGTCCATGTCGTCAGTGCTGTTTTTGCCAATTTCCCATAAAAATAACTCAAGAAAAGCTCAACACCTTTTTTTGTCCATAGTTTCACTGTTTGAAATATAGCAACCCCACTTGGGAGTAAACCTCATTTAACACAGTGGGCCTGTTTGAGTAAACCAGGTACAGGATTGGAGCGTTCAACTGCAATAGGTTTTCAAGCTGATTTTATCTTGTGCATGCACAGTAGCATTGTGGAACCATGGGATTTCGTTCTGGGAATCTCTGCTTTTGGGGTTTCCCCACCACCACCCCCAATGAAAGCAAATATCGGGTCCTTAAGGTTACAAAAGTAAATGATGAAAAGTCATGGGTGATGCTTGCTGCAATATTTTACCGATAAATATTTCCAGTTGTTATGGAGCTAGATGTCGGTACTGGGTGTTGCTCCTTGCCCTTCCTCAGGCCTAGCAGATAAAATTATGTCTAAACAAATGCATGCAAATGTAGTTAATGAATTCAAGTTGCATAATTCGCCTATTCTTGAGCAGAAGTAAACCCATGTGGCCACAGCAGAGTGGGATTTAGCAAAGTTCAGGCAATAAACTACACTAAAATGAATCCTATACAGAGTGTCACTGCTCCAACACCCTAATGGCAAGGCAGGGTGAGTCAAGAGGGGGGGAAAACAAAGTCTGTGTTGCACACGGCTGCAAGGTCCCCACATATCCACTTCACAAAAATAATATGCTTTTCAGACTCTTTTCCAATTCTATGTATCAAAAGTTTGGTAGAAAATATTTTTCATCTACAACGTATCTTCCCCACCCTCAGTGACATTTTGATCTGGGGGACGTTAGCACATCCTCAGTACTAAATTGCTCTTAGGGTCCAGTATCACCCCCCACAACCATTTTGTGGAGGAGTTTGCATTTTTAGGACTTCTAGCTTGCTGAACCCAATGCCTTCTTTGACATATAGAGTGACACCACCTCCAGTACATCTTTTATATTCTGTGCCCACTGGTCCTCTCTATTCTTCCAGGTTTCTATGATGCCCACTATATCAATGCCACCCTGTAAGACTCCAGTTCATCTATCTTGGCACAGAGGCTTCTAGTATTATCATGAAAAAAACACTTGTATGCAGTATCTTTCTTCACAGATTCATAGAATTGTAGGGTTGGAAGGTAACTTAGTCCAACCCCCTGCTATGCAGGAATATCAACTAAAGCATCTATGACAGATGACCATCCGACCTCTGCTTTAAAAACCCTAAGGAAGAAGAGCTCACAACCTCCCAAGGGAGATCGTTCCACTGTTGAACAGCTCCAACCGTCACAAAGTCCCTCCTGATGTTTAGTTGGAATCTCCTTTCTTGTAACTTGAAGCCATCGTTTCGGGTCCTACCCTCAGGAGCGGGAGAAAACAAGCTTGCTCCACCTCCCATGTAACAGCCCTTTAGATATTAGAAGATGGCTGTATCTCCTCTCAGTCTCCTCTTTTCCAGGCTAAACATACCAAGCTCCCTCAACCTTTCGTCATTAGGTTTGGTTTTGACACCCAGTGAGAGCCAGTGTGGTGTAGTGGTTGAGAGCGGTAGTCTTGTAATCTGGGGAACCGGGTTCTCGTCTCCGCTCCTCCACATGCAGCTGCTGGGTGACCTTGGGCCAGTCACACTTCTTTGAAGTCTCTCAGCCCCACTCACCTCACAGAGGGTTTGTTGTGGGCGAGGAAGGGAAAGGAGAATGTTTGCCGCTTTGAGAGTCCTTAAAGGGAGTGAAAGGCGGGATATCAAATCCAAACTCTTCTTCTTCTTCTACCCATCTTGGTTGTCGTCCTCTGCACATATTCCTGCTTGTTCATTTCCTTCTTACATTGTGGTGCCCAGAAATGAATACAGGAGTTCAAGTGTGGTCTGACCAAGGCAAAATGGACCAGGACTTCCCTTGATTGGGACACTAGACTTCTGTTGATGTTGCCTAGAATTGCATTAGCCTTTTTTGCTGCTGCATCACACTGTTGACTCATGTTCAGCTTGCGGTCTACTCAGACCCCTAGATCCTTTTCACATGTACTGCTGGAGAGCCAAGTATCCCCCATCTTTTTGCAGCTGGTTATTTCTGCCTATGTGCAGAACCTTATATTTGTCTCTACTGGAATTCATTTTATTAGTTTGGGCCCAGTTCTCCAATCTAGTCATAGTGAATCCCTATTCTGTTTTCTGCTACCGCTCCCAGGTTGGTGTCATCTGCAAATTTGATGAACATCTCCTCAATTCCTTCGTCCAAGTCATTTATAAAGACATTGAACAAACACAGGACCAGGACAGAACCTTGTGGCACCCCACGTGTCACTTTTTCTAGGACGACAAGGAACCATTAGTGAGCACTCTTTGGGCTCAATCAACCAGCTACAAATCAACTTAACAGTAACCTTGTCCAGCGCACATTTTATCAGCTTCTCTGCAAGAATATAATGAAGGACTTTGTCAAAAGCCAGACTTAAATCAAGATACTCTACGTACACAGCATTGCCCTGATCCACCCAGCTTGTAACTCTATCCAAAAAAAGATGAGATTTGTCTGGCATGACTTGTTTTTGAGAAATCCATGCTGGGTCTTAGTAATCACAGCATCCTTTTTTAAGTGCTTACCAATTGACTGTTTTATCTGTATTAGCACCTTTCCTGGTATCAGTGTCAAGCTGAGCAGTTAGTAGTTGGGTCTTCTCCCCGGACTCCCACACCCCTTTTTGAAGATGGGGACGACTTCTGATTGCCTCCAGTCCACATGGACCTCACCCCTACTCCAATAATTACCATTGATTATAAACAGAGACTCTGAGTGCCTTTGACACTTGCATTTTGTCCCATGGTGTTTTGCCCTTTCCGAATTGCTATCCTGTGCCCCTCCCCTTGCCATGCCTTGTTCTACACCTCCCCCATTAAAATGTGCATCACTTTTATCACATTCATCCCAGGGGAAAATCTGTTCCAAACTGGACCCACAGTTCCCGTCAGCTTCCTCACCCCACTCCACCCCACCCCAAAAAATCATAGATCTGCAATTGTAGTTCTGTGCTTATCACCCAAATTTGATCAGGAGGTTTTAAAATTTCTGAACCTCCAAACACAGAATTGTGCCGATTAGCAAACTGCTGTCACCACAATTTATGGTCCCCCTCAAGAAGTTGTGGACTCTGCTTCCTTGGAGGTTTTCTAAGCAGAGGCTGGATGACCATCTGTCATGGATGCTTTAGTTGAGATTCCTGCATTTCAGGGGATTGGATTAGATGACTCTGGGGACCCCTTCCCACTCTACAATTCCATGATTCTCAGTATCCACTGCGAGTTCTCAGGGTGCAATCTGTAGGGCAGTTCAATCTCTCGCTCGCTTTTCGCACACTCGAGATCCAGCTGCGGGCGCCGGGGAGGGAGGGGGAAGAGATGCAAGCGCGAAATGGAGATGCACAGCGGGCAGAACGCCAGGAAAGTTTCAGAACAGGTCACTGAGTCTAAAACGCTAACAGGTGACAACTGCCCATCCCCCCCCCAGCACATAACTGAACGTCTTCCTGCAAGTAGCCGAAGCCACAGGCCGACCACATCCTGCCTCACAAAAATGGCGCCAAAGGCCTCGCCCTCCCCTCCCCCTCCACCCTTGGTGTGCTTCTGCCCATATAAGGCAATCAATGCAGTGCTACAGCTTGCCCCACAGCCTACCATGGGAAGTCAAAGCTCAGCAGCCTAGCAGCAGCTCAAGCCTGCCCCATTTGGTGGCCAGAGGGCGTGGGGAGGAAGAATCTAGTAGGTCAGAGCGAGGAGGAAAGGGAGGTGCAGGTCTGGGAACTGCGACTCCTGGTTTTCTCTGCAGGAAATTTTGTGAAGCTAGGAGTTGAGGTTTCCTGGGTTCTCTGAGAAAGGAGAGCTTCGGGAGAAGAGAGTAAGAATGGAGGAAGGGTTCAGACTTCTGCTTTCTTTGAAACTATGCATGCCCCAGCTCTGCAAGGCAAGGGTTAGAGAAGGAGCAAGTAGGGGCGAATGACCCAGGATGACTATAGAATTCAGTAGGCTTGCACACGCAGAACCATCATGCTCATCTCAAAACCGGCGGCCCCCCACATTCTCCCCCCCCCTCGCGTGCCAGCGGTCCCTTATCGCTCGGAGAAGATCAGTTCTGTCGGATAAGGGTGGGTCCTTCCTGTCTCATTTGCCATGAGGTTAAAAAGAAAAAGAAAAAGCTACTGAGATGGTGGCAGCAAATCTGCCTTCAAATGGTGAAACAGCCACCTCCTTCTCCAGGGCAAAAGCATGCCAAACAAATGTGCAAACAAAAGCTGGTAATTGGGAGGCGTTCAGAGAAAACTTCCTCCACCTAACTTGACTGCTCCATCTTGAAGAAGTAGCAAATTTTCCTCCATTCCCTGCTTTTCTGATCCATTCTGGCTCAAATACTATATGTGTTGGAAGCTGCCCAGAGTGGCTGGGGGATGATAATTTATTATTTGTACCCCACCTATCTGGCTGGGTTTCCCCAGCCACTCTGGGCGGCTTCCAACAAACATTAAAAATACAGTCATACCTCGGGTTGAATGTGCTTCAGGTTGAGCACTTTCGGGCTGAACTCCGCGGCAACCCGGAAGTAGCATTACTTCCGGGTTTTGCCGCTAGCGCATGCGCTCAAAATGTCGTCATGCGCATGCGCGGAAGTGGCAAAACGCGGCCAGCACACATGCAGACGTGCCGTTGCGTCTTACATTCCATTCAGGATGCGAACGGGGCTCCGGAATGCATCCCATTCGCATCCCAAGGTACCACTGTACATTAAAATGTCACACATTAATAACTTCCCTGAGCAGGGCTGCCTTCAGATGTCTTCTAAATGTCAGGTAGTTGTTTATCTCTTTGACATCTGATGGTAGGGTGTTCCACAGGGCAGGCGCCACTACCAAGAAGGCCCTCTGCCTGGTTCTCTGTAGCTTTGCTTCTCACAATGAGGGAACCGCCAAAATGCCCTCGGCACTGGACCTCAGCGTCCAGGCAGAATGATGGGGGTGGAGACGCTCCTTCAGGTATACTGGGCCGAGGCCGTTTAGGGCTTTAAAGGTCAACACCAACACTCTGAATTGTGCTCGGAAATGTAATGGGAGCCAATGTAGGTCTTTCAATGTAGGTCTCTCGGCGGCAGCTCCCAGTCACCAGTCTAGCTGCCGCATTCTGGATTAGTTGTAGTTTCCGGGTCACCTTCAAAGGTAGCCCCACATAGAGCGCATTGCAGTAGTCCAAGCGGGAGATAACTAGAGCAAGCACGACTCTGGCAAGACAGTCCGCAGGCAGGTAGGGTCTCAGCCTGCGTACCAGGTGGAGCTGGTAGACAGCTGCCCTGGACACAGAATTAACCTGTGCCTCCATGGACAGCTGTGAGTCCAAAATAACTCCCAGGCTGCGCACCTGGTCCTTCAGGGGCACAGTTACCCCATTCAGGACCAGGGAGTCCCCCACGCCCACCCGCCCCCTGTCCCCCAAGAACAGTACTTGATGATGATGATGCTTTAGATGACACACACAAATGTCTATTTTTCAAAAGCTGCACCTTACTCCAGCATTTTTTTTGCTTCAACCACAGCCCCCCCAGGAGTTTATTGTGCCTTGTGCCTTAAACTGGGTAGCCATATTTATTCTGTCCTTGAAAGGGGGCTCATGGCCATTGATCATCTGAGTCCTTGTGAATTTGTATTGACCCTTAATAGAGTAAAGCCTCCTCACTCCACAAAAACTTTATTTGTTTTGTTAGGTTTTTGTGGCACTGGCCTTAGGAGGCAACTTCTCTTTAGACTCATTTCACAGACAAGATGAGAACTGAAGCAAAGAGAGAGTGACTTGCCCAAGGGCACAGTGCGAATCCTGGGAGGGTTGAG
This sequence comes from Podarcis liolepis, assembly GCF_965112155.1. Classification (NCBI taxonomy): domain Eukaryota; kingdom Metazoa; phylum Chordata; class Lepidosauria; order Squamata; family Lacertidae; genus Podarcis; species Podarcis liolepis. Next base: position 22,612,584 of record NC_139573.1, on the reverse strand, counting down.
GGGATCTTAGATCCTCGTTCAGGTCTCTTGCCTATGAGGCCACTCCAGCCTTGGGTTCTTTAAATCCTCCAGATGTATACCTTTATATACAATATCCCAGCTGCACTTCTTTTTTCCAAACAACCCCTGAAATTGCCTCTCTGAGGAGAGGGGGGGATGTTTCTCAGAAAACGATGAAACTGCAGCTGGGTCTGGTGACAGTCCCAGCGACAACTACGCAGGGAGTTGAAGTCCCTTCCCCCACTCCACCCCAACATTCACTCACTTTCACAGGTTTTGATTTGAGCCCTTGCAGAGACCACTCTGCCCTACCCGCCCCATTCTGGCCTGCCCTCCCCCCAAGTTTTGAGAGAATGGGGAAGTGAAGGGAACGGTATAACTGGAGAGGAAGCAGGTGGGGTTTCTGATGGGGAAGGGGAGGCTTTACACGCCAGGCCTTTTTTAGCTCAGTCAATAAAGCAGAAATTTGAAAGTCTGGGGGGTTATGCACCCATGACATCTCCCACCCGGGCTGAGAGGCTCAAGTGGTAACTGCGGCGTTAGCCCTAGAGACAAACTCCTAAGAAGAGCTCAGTGGAAAGCCTTTGGATTCATTAGAAAAGTGCCCCCAGCAAAATTGTGCAGCTTTTAATGTTAAATTATTTTCATACACATACCCCAATACAAAATGACTTTAGAAGAGGTATTCTTACACACACACACCAATCTTCAGTGCAACAGGAAATGGGGCCCCAGGAAAGGTATTGCGGGCATCAAGTAACAGTAGTTTCTGTTCGGAAAAAGCTGGTTTTCTTCATACGCAAATTAATGCAGACTCAATTAATTCGCATCAGCTCGATGACTCATTGACAAAGTTATCTGTTTCGATTTACTTACAAGAAATTCCTAATAAAATAAGAAATGTTTCTTTCGTCAGATGCAGTCCTACTCTTAAGCCCTGCCTGTTATGCAAGACAGTCAACCTCTTTATGGGTCCTGCTCTTTCTCAGCAGTCTGAAATTTAGCAAGTGATCACTGTATCTGAAGGCTGTGGGAAAGCCTCAGTTGCTAAATGTCAGGATGCTTTAAGGACACACTAGGACAAATGGGGGGGGGGGGAGGACGGGACAGACAGGCACTGTGAGAATGCCCTCCCCTAAATTCTCTATCATATATGCTGTGGTAAAATGGGGAGGCAACTGAATTGTGGGGTGGGAGATTTGTCAGCGTTGAAGACCAAATTCTAAAACAATTTCATGTTGTAAAACAGGCATGTACCTGAGGTAAAATTGCCTTCAAACAACCAAACTGGGCAGCCAAACCTGAAAACTAGAAAAGCTTCACCTCCCTGCCCCACAAATCACCCAACACTTTTTGGGAGCCAATAGGCTGCAAAATGACTAGCGCAGATGGCAAGGGAGGTTAATAACATGGCAGAGTGGGGAGACTTGCCATTTTTTCTGACCTTTTCTGGCAGGCTGCTGCTAGCCATTCACCTCTTAAGAAAACAGGGTCAACAAGGCTGCTGAGGCAGTGACAGCCGCAGGGAACAGCAGCAGTCAATAAGGATGAGAGTGTAGGAGCTGGCAACCCTGCTGCCCTGCTGGGATCCACCTAAGGGGACAAGATGAGAGATCAGAAACTAGAGGCCTCTCCCCTAGTTTAATGCAGCCCTTTGAGGAGTCTGATATGCCGCCAGCAGCACTAGTCACCTACAGAGAGGTGTGACGGGAAAGGCAACTGCGGGCAACAGGACTAGCTGGGGATGGGCCCTGGCTCACCAGCCTCCCTCCCTCCCTAACAAAGAAGGGGAGTCATAGCAGCATCAGGCAGATCACAGCTCTGCAGTAAAGAAAGCTACACATTTCCCCCCTTAACACAGGGGACTATCTTAATGGGGCTGCTTCTAGGTTGGGAGGGGGTCCCTGGGGAAAGCACCCTCTGGAGGACCCCCTCATCCACCACTGGGACCTGGTGGGTTTATCTGGCAATGGAGACAGCAGCAGATCTCCAGCAGTGCCGGACAGCTGTGTCAAGCCTCCATTTTAGTTTCTCACAGTGCCACCAATGTAGCATCACTACAGAGCACTCTAGGATATTTAAACGGTGGCTACACTCAGCTCCCCACTGCACCCCAGAAGCATTGTCTGGGGTGCCAGGCCAATGTGTTTTTGTTTTCTTAAACAGGGAACAAAGGCATGTGTCCGCATTGGACCCTACCAAGATGTTGTGAACTCAACAGCTCCCTAAGGATGCCATGTGTTGACACTCACCCAACTGTTTAATACCATTTAGCCTGATGGTGCCTGCTTTGAATGGCAGCAGCTCTCTCCTGAGTCCCAGGGCAGAGGTCATTTCCAACATCCACTGCCTCAGAGGTGGGGAACCTTTGGTCCTCCAGGTGATACTGGGCTTGAGCTCCCATCAGCCCCAATCAGTATGGCTAACAGTCAAGCATGATGGACTACAGCAATGCCAAGAGGGCCACAGGTCCATCCTTGTTATGAGGTCCTTTCAACTGGAGATGGCAGAGATTGAACCTGGGACCTTCAGAATGCTCTACCACTGAGTTATAGTCTCTCTTCCCAAAGTAGAGGCTCAGAAGCAAAGATGAACCAGATGATAACAAACTGCAGACTGCTTTTAATGTAAAGTGGTTGAGGGAAACAGGAGGCTTACAAGGCTTACAACCGGCAAGCTCCAGTTTTTGTCCTCCTTGCTAGGTCCACCAACTTTGCACAACTTTGCACACACACTCTGCAAATAAGCCTCTCTTCCTGAGCCCCCTCTCCCCAATTATTAAGCAGATGTGTGACAGGATTGTGACCTTGGGCTGTTGCCATGTGGGTACAGCAAGGCCCTTCTGAGCAAAGGAGACTGTGAATTCGAGGGGAAGGAGGAGGAGCCAGAGCAAGACAGACTACGCATGAGACAAGAGACAGACCGATGTGCAAGCCTGCCTTTGCTTTTCCTCTCTCAGGCTCTGGGCAGGATGTGGTTGCCCCGTCTCTCTTCTGACAAATGTTTCTGGGTCTCTGCAGTTCCCTCTCCCAGGCTAAGCTGAAACTCCCTGCAAAGGGAACTAGAGGCGAGAACACAAGCATATAGGGCAGGGTGACCTAATATGCGTCAAGAACATAAATGCCTGCTGACAGAACCATCTAGCTCCCTGGCCAGGAAGAAGTTTCTAGAAAGCTCACAGGCCGGGCATGAAGGCAACAGGTCTTTCTCACTGTTGACACATCCCACCGGCACGCACACAGCAGCAGCCATTAACTGGCATGGACTTGTATCTCCGTACATGGAGATTCTGTTTACCCATCACCACCGCTCTATGAATTGGGGCTGTTCTGAATCTCCTGTCAATCAGATTAAGAGTGTCCCCAAGTTAATAGTGTTGAAGGGGGACAAAGAAACAAATTATATTTCCTAGGTACATAATTTCATCAGCCTCTGTCCTATCTAATCTAGACAAACACAACACTCTAGCCTTCTTCATACTGCAAGTCTAAACAACAGAATTTGCTCCCACAGGAGGCAAAAGAAGGACAAAAACTTGGGTGGGTTCCAAAGAGAATTAAACAGATTCGGCTACTAGCTACAATAGGCAGCATGCTTCTGAAGACCAGCTGCTGGGGAGCTGTTGCACTCAGGTTCTTCTTCCAGATTTCCTGTAGACATCTGGTTGGCTACTGTAAGAGGATGCTAGACCCCTTTCTTAACACCTGCATACTCACCACTGCCCCAAGGTCGGATGAAGCCCTACAAGACTCTTGTCCCAAGCTCTAAACAGTCGCGTCCTTTGGGAGTGGGACTACACAGCAATGTTTTAGCGCAAGTCCCACTTGTTCCTTCTGATAGCAAACTCTTGTCTCCAAGTGGCGATACAGAAATGGCCCAGAGGCAGGAGGCAGGGCAGCAGAACAGTAGGGAGTGAATAAGGAGTGCTTCTCAAGAGAGGGGGACAGAGAACACCTCACCCAAGCCAGTCCCTCCAGAAAAAAAATGCCTGAAGCTGACATTAGACCTCAAGACAGCAGAGGGGTGAAGCAGACCCACCCAAAAAGCACAGCAGGTTCTGGAGAGCACATGCTAGATATACTTTTAAAAACACTGGACATGGGGACCAATTTAACATGCAAGTCCGTTTATCATGTAGCACAGGGCAGGGGAACCCTTGACCCTCCAGCTGCTGCTGAACTACCGGTACATCTCCCATCAGTCCCAGCCAGGGTGGCCAATAGTCAAGGCCAATGGGAACATGCATCGTTCCTCTTCTCCATTTTCTCCTCACAACAACCCTGGGAGAGCTGTTAAGACTGAGACAGAGCAATTGGCCCTCAGTAACACAGCCAGCTAGCTTCAAGGCTGAGTGGGTGTTAAAAATGAGGAAGCCCCCATTTAAATCTTAACACTTGAATCCCCATTTCATGTGGGATTTGTCCCTAGATACTTTTCAGACAGGCAAATACATTTTCTATTCATGTTATTTTTTATTTTCATTTCTCTTTGAACATGTAACTGGAAAAGCAGGCTGTTATTATTTTTATTATTTTTTAAAAAACGATGACTCAGTCAGTCAGCCATCACACCCAAGAATTTGCCAAATAGCCATAGCTCGGTGGTAGAGCTGAAGGTTTAACCCCTGGCAACTCCAATAAGCCAGGAAAGACCCTTGTCTGAAATCTTAGGCAAGAGTGTTGCTGCCAGTAGGTGTAGATCAGGGGTGGCTAAGCTACGGCTCACCAGCTATTGCTGGCATGGTTTTCCATCGCTACTTTGGAAAGTAACTGATGAGGGACACAACAATAAAAAAAGACTGACGGCAAAAATCATACCCTTGTTTTCACGGTTGATTTTCCTAATGCTTCTTCTTTGTACTATTTCTTGAGAACAGCACAGAGTGTTTACTTCCTACCTCAGAACAGGAAAATGCATAGAGGAGAATGACAAAAAGGACCAGCAAAAGAGCAATTCATAAAACTGACTGCCTAATTCAAGTAATTATTTAATAGGGGTCAGGGGGTTACTACAGTAGTACATGAACTCGTGAATTGGACTGAAACAAGTGACTGAGGAGAAAGCAGGGGAATGCTACCAACAGAGCTTGGTAAAGATAGAACACAAATGAGTCTTAAACCAAAGAAAGGCGACATTCTACTCAACCAGTTCCTTCACTCATTTTTAGAACTCACTACTGCAAAATGGTGGGTGGTGTTGGTCAACTATATCTGTGGCTTCCACAAAGATATAAATAACCCAGTCATGATTAATCAAGGGGGCCGAGGTGTACCTCACCTAGCCAAGGAGTTTCCAAACCTTGCAAATTAGTCAGAAGAATAAAATCTCAGGTCCTGGAAAACTTCCCAATTAAGGCCCCTGCAACAGAGATTCCCAAATGTTGTCATGATTCATTTCTCCAGGTTTAATGAGTGAGGTACCACAATATGTAGCTGGGAGCAGTTCAAGATTCTGCTTTTAGCATTTAAAACCTTAAACAACTTGAGATCAGGCTACCTAAGGGGTTACCTCACCCCATATATCCCTGCCCAGCAACTATGCTCCTCAAAGGGTGTATTTAGTTTGTCCTAGAAACTGGGCTTTTGGTGTGGCCAACTCCAGCATCAATTCCCAGCCAAAATTAGGCAGGCACCCAACATCATGATGTTTGGGTATCTACTGAAGACATCTTTGTTTAAGGCTTTCCATAGGAATCTGTAGGAATGGTTTCATTGCTTTCAGAGCCTGTAAGAACGGTTTTGTTTTTAGAATTTGTATTTTTGTGTGTGTTGTTTTTGTCTTGTTGCACACGATGGCCTAAGGCTGTAAAGTTGGTTTTATACATATGTAAAAGTAAGAATAAGAATTCAGAGGTAGAACACTTGCTTTGAATGAAGAAGGTCCTGTGTTCAGAAGGTCCTGTGTTCAATCTATGGATTTAACCAGTTTAGAAGGATCAGATGGCAAGCAATGGAAAAGACCCCTGCCTGAGACCCTGGATAGCTGTTGCCAGTCAAAGTAGACAAAACTGGGCTAGGTGGACTTTCAATGTTCTTTCTATGTTCTCATGTTGGTGGAAAAATGTTTAATTCCTCTTGCTGCAGAGCTATGGTGTCTCAGTAGCCATAGCTCAGGAAATGGAATAGCCCATATTCCCTAGACTGCTTCCAGCCCTGCTAGATCAGCCCATTTAATTCAGCAGCCTGCTTCCCAGGTACCAGCTAGATGGCTCTTGGATGCCCACAGGAAGGTGCTGAAGGCAATAGTCCTCACCTGTTGTTGCCCCCCAGGTGGCTGGAATTTAGTGGCCAACTGCATGAGGCAAGGGGAAGGAAGTTCCACGCAGCCACCACGACTAAAGAGGACCACTATATCCAGAGACAGCATGCCACCCAATGCCCACCGAGCTTCTCCAACCAGCTATAAAGCCTCACCTCACCATCCTTATCCCTGCACTTTTCTCAGCTGGTCACGGCAGTAGACAGTTGGGGCCACATGTTCTTATTACACTGCAAATGCCTCGGGAAGGGCAGAACCTTCCTCTTGCTTTGGGAAAAAGAAGAAGAAAAACAGAGATCCCAAATGCCTCAATACCTTCTACTGTTTTCTGATACGAGAAACGAATGGGTGCTTCTAGTTGTTAAAGGGTGAACATTTCAGCTTCTGCAACCACTGTTTCTTGGCGTGCCTAAAATGAAATAAATAAATAACCACCTCTCATCATCAGATAAGATGTCCTGCCTGGTAAGCTCTGAAAGCAACAGTGAGGGAAGACTGACTAATGTTATGTTGCCTAGGGGATGTGGGGTGTTTGTGTGAGTCTAGTTGGTGATTTCACTGGAGAAGCCAAGACAGGCCTAAAGAATCCCCATTCTCAAATGAGTGGTGGAACTGCAGTCTCTCCACTTCCTAAACATCCTCGTTTGTCCCAATCCATTCAGCACACATGCCTCATGGGAAACACAAAGTTGTAAAACGCACGACACACACACACACAACTTTAGCAGAAGAATCCCTGACAAAACTTCCGGCCGGATTCCAGTACCGTTCTCACTCATAAAGCAAGTTAAAGCAGGGAATTAGCAGGAATACAGACTCCCAAATTGTAGTTTCATGAGAAACTTACCGAGCTGGGCTTGGTGCCCACGTTTACCACAGAGAAGAGCACTTCCTCCTTGGAAAACGGAACTAAGGAGTACCTGGAATCATGTAATGAGATCTCATTGAATATGGGAGCAAAGCGGGGGGGGGGGGGAGGGGGGTGTGCTTTTCCACAAAGGGTGGTGGTCAAGGGGGAGAGAGATGAGATGTTGGAGTTCCAAGATCAGACCTCCCATCGCTTGACATTTATTTTTGAAAAGGGGCCCCCAAGTTGGATTGGGGTGAGCATTTGTGAGAGTCAGTGTGGAACAGTAGCAAGTGTTTAACAAGGCTTGGGATGGCTGGGCTCAAGTCCCCACTCTGCCACAAAGCTCTCTGGGTAGGCACTATCTCATCCTAGTCTACCTCACAGGGGTGTTGCAAGAACAAAATGGGGATGGGGGTGTACAGTGGTCCAAGCTCTCTGGAGGGAGGGTGGAATAATTTTCTTAACATGTATAATAGTTTTGTAACTACTGTTAGGTTAGCGTACTATTATTGACCCCAATGTTGTTTTGTGATTTTTCTCTATCTTTTGAACCTTCAGGGATGAAAAGGCAAGATATGTTTGCTTAGGCAGGTCAACCAAGAATATGACAAATTGAGTACAGTAGGCTCTCTGCCACCACCTACACTACCTTTTTGCACATACCAGTCCCCTAGCCAGTATTCTGCACAGGTCTCAAGATGGGAGAGCCTTAGGCTTCTAGGGGGAAGAAGAAGGCATCCCACGCTCTTCCATTGTCTCCCAAGACAGATGGATGCCAGCAAAAACATGGGTTCAAGTGTGCCAGATAAGCTAATTTAGTCCCGCCCCCTACACCCAACACTGGCTAACCGGGTGCCTCAAGGCCTATTGGGGGGTGGCTTTAAATGATTATTAGACAATTTACTGGAGGATAAGATTGTCAATGGCTACTATCAGTTGGTAGCAACTGCAGGTGGGCACTCAAGATTCTGCTTGCAGTCTTGCCATGGGCATCTGGTTGGACTAGATGGGCCATTGACCTGATCCAGCAAGCTCTCCTTGCTTTATTCAGGGAAATCTCTGATAACCATGCCAATTATGCCACCTTCAAACCAACAGAAAGTTTTAGTGGATATATTTCTGCTCATAATGCCTGTGGGGGGGGGGGATGTCTGCTATGGCCCACAGATTTTACACAACCCAACAAACTGAAAGGGGGGGAGTGTTCCAGCAATTATGACACCTTCCAGCTGCCACATATTTAGTCTTCTATCTCAGCCAACTTATTTTTCCAGTGCCCCAACACTTTCCAAAACCTTTACAAATGCACTACTCCCACCTCCAAAACTGTGTGATTTCGAATTGTAATAGGTTGGGTTAGGGTTGTATTCAGAATTAGGTGCAGACGTGTATTAAAGAGTAGGCTCCCACATTATAGCACGTCACAAGCAGATGGCAGGAAGAAATAAAAAGAAGCATCTGCTAGAGAGGTCTGCCTAGTAAAAGGAAGCCATCATCTCAGGATTTGGAGGGGAGCAGCATTCGCCATTCCTATTCCCTTGCATTCAGTTTTTCTCGAGCCACTGCTTTTCTGTCCGTCCGTCCCCAGTCCTGGAATTCCCCAGAAGCCTTATCACAGTTCCTCAATGAGAAGTGTGGTACTTGTGGAAGAGTTGCTCAAAAGAGAGCTTGACCATCTCCGACACTCTCACATTGTAAACTGTGACATGGGAGGGTTGACAGCATCTGAGTCAGGCCCAGCCAATAAGCTCCTTATATCAGGTTAGCCTCTATGTCCACCTAAGCTATCAGGGCGGGTGTCGGGAGCAGAGCAGAATTAACTCACACAGTGCCAGCGAAGTTAATTCTCTTTAGTCAAAGAAACCAAACAGCTCAGGAGGCCAAGCTTAGTGAATACAGTAACTCTTCCATGTAGATCTTGCCCCAGTGAGGCAGTTGCGATGACTGAAGTTCCCAAAGTCTCCTCCTCCTGGGTCTTTCCTAAGCAATATAAGACTCTGAGCCAGTGTGGTGTAGTGGTTAAGAGTGGTAGATTCGTAATCTGGGGGACTGGGTTCATGTCTCCATTCCTCCACATGCAACTGCTGGGTGACCTTGGGCTAGTCACACTTCTCTGAAGTCTCACAGCCCCACTCACCTCACAGAGTGTTTGTTGTGGGGGAGGAAGGGAAAGGAAAATGTTAGCCGCTTTGAGGCTCCTTCGGGTAGTGATAAAGCGGGATATCAAATCCAAAACTCCTCCTCCTCCTCCTCCTCTGGCATCCTGTCTATCTTTGCTCTGTCCTCTTCCTACCTCTTCAGGTTCTGGGAGACCAGCAGGGAGGGCAGCTGGTTGCAACAGGAGAGGGAGATGCTCTGGCTTCTCCAGCAGCCTGCCTTGGCTCTGCCTCTTGACTCCCCTCCTCTCCAGCCTTTTACAGTGGTGCCTTGGTTTAAAAACAGCTTAGTTTATGAACAACTTGGATTAAGAACGCTGCAAACCCAGAAGTAGGTGTTTTGGTTTGTGAACTTCACCTTGGAAGCAGAACATGTTCTGCTTCCTGTTGAGTGTGTTCCATTTGTAAATTGAGTCCCCCGCTGCTATGGGAAAGCACGCCTTGGTTTAAGAACGGACTTCCGGAAAGGATTAAGTTCGTAAACCAAGGTACCACTGTATTCTGAACTGCTCTCTGCCACAGACTCTTCCTGCTCACTAAACCCTCTTTATCTCCCAACACCTCCTCCTCCCAGTCTGCTCCCTCTGACTACTCACCGTGGTCCCACAACCAATCCCCTGGCTCTGAGCCTTCTTCCCTTGGGGTTTCCCAAAATGGTGCCTCAGACCACTCCTCTGCATCCAGCCAGTCCATGACACTAGTTGACTCTCCAGAGTCTGAAGCACTGAACCTGGAACCTTCAGTGTACAGTTTATGCACTCAACCACTGAGCTGTGATCCTTACCAACGAGCCAGGCCCTTGCATGAACCAAGAGGAGTGGCTAACCTGTGGCTGTCCAGATCTTGATGGACTACTACAACTCCCAGCAAGCCAGGGCCGCTGGCCATGCTGCCTGCAGCTGATCAGCATTGCACCTCCCCTGCCTTAGAACATCCATGGGACTCCATAGCAGATTTGCAAGAGCTCTTGGCAGAGAGGGTCTGAAAAACAACATTTAAAGGCCAGTAGTGGGGTACTTTTGACCCTCCCGATGTTGCCGAACAACAGCTTCCACCAGGTCTCCGCAAGGCCAATGGCAGTAGCTGGAGGGACCAAAGTTCCCCATACCTGCTGTAGGCATGCAGAGATCTAAAAAGGAAGGAGACCAGAAAGAAAATACAAGGGGAAAGAAACCAAAAGAAAAAGTTAAGACATATAGGATGGGAGAGGGCAGGAACAAGAGGCCTCTTCCAAAACCATGGGAATATCATGAAAAATTATCACTGGGCTCTAAGCAAAGATGCATGGAGGTGCAGTGGCGGGGAAAGGAAGACAGGATATAGGATTGCTCAATAAAAAAGTTGCACAGAGTTTATTTTTCTCTGTCAATTGAATTGCAGTCAAAACAACTCCTCATGCCAGCAGGTTACCTGGAAATTTGATATAGGAACCTAGGAGTTTGATTATACCCCTCTCCAGATCTATCCAAGGCTGGTAGCTAAATATATGGTTGCATACCAGAGCCTGGGCATACACAAACTCACATGCAGAAGTTAGTGTGCGAGGAGTATTTATACACACACATAATTATTCAAGGCAAAATACAGAAGTAGAATAAGCACAGTACCAAAAGTCACCATGAAACACCTCCCAGCTGCAAAACTAACACACAGTTGGAACATAACACTACTGGAAGAGGAAAGACTTCTGCAATTCACTAAGAGCATCTCAAAAGCCATTGGGCAGAAGTTTAACATTACCACAATCATTACGCAAATAGAAAGGCTTATCCTAAATAAGAACATCTCAACTCACAGAGGGTTGGGTGTAGGGAGAGAAATAGAGATGGGACCAAGTGTGGATGTCTAAGAAGCATGTTCCATAGCATGGATTCCACTACAGCAGGGGTAACCAACTCCCAAGAGACTGTAATCTACTCACAGAGTTAAAAACTGGCAGTGATCTACCCCCTTTTTGGGGTGAGACAGTTATCTACCAGTGATCTACCGCAGACGTCCAGTGATCTACCAGGAGATCACGATCTACCTGTTGGACGTGCCTGCACTACAGAAAAAACTCTGCCTACACCTCAGCACAGCTTCTTTGCACTACTTCGAAAAGTGCATTTGCAAAGAAGGGCACATGTGCACGCCCAACACAAATTAGCACGCAGGCACTTTGTGAATGAGGAAGAGTGTTGTGAGCTAGCACAAGTTCTCACTTCAGGGCCCTTATGAGATAACCTGGGGCAGCTTTCAGCAAGCCCTAGATGATTTGGATTACGGTTCCCATCAGCTCCAGCCTGCGTTGTTGTCCAAAGCCTACGCAGGACACCAGGCTAGCAAAGGCTAACTTAGGGTAAGAAAGGGAGCACTTTAAGCAATCTCATGAGGATTTTATTTGCTCTCCCCACCTAGTAGTGAGCTACTCAGTGAAACAGACATGTGGTGAGGAATGTCAGCAAGCGACAACATCCAGAAACCCTTGTGGGGAAACCCTGAGTTGATTGTATTGCCTCCCAAAACCATAAAATAGACAATCACTCATACACACCATCCAACTTCTAGGCCAAACCCAAAGGTCCTGTCTGTTTTAGTTTTGATGAAGTGGGTTAGGAGGAGCACAGCAGGAGATTTGCCCCTCTTTTGGCAACTTCCACACCCTTCAAGCTAGCTTTGCTTTAGACACTTGTAAGAGGGCCAGACACACACTTGCAAGAGGGTCAGAACATGTGCACAAGAAAACCTGCATTTGAACACTGCATGGGTGACAGAGACCAGCCAACTGTTGCAAGGTCAGCCTTCACTAAGAACTCATTCATATAAAGTGCCCGATAGGACAATCGTAGCTCCACGTCCCCAAACACAGCCCTGAAAGGGCCCCAGAGATGCCTCCCCTTTCCTCCACCCGCCCCCCACAAAAAGAAAGGGCTCGAGAGAAATTTGTTTCGGTTCCGTAAGATGCTTCTATAGTCAGGCCTTTGTTCCACATGTACACACCCTGAGCTTTACCAGAGGATGCAGGTGTCTGCGGCCCCCCGGGACCCTTCTGCCCCCTTCATTTTGCTGGAGGCAAACCTAGCCAGGAGCTGCCCCCACAAAGAGATCAACCACAGGTCCTCTGTGCATCAGGTGGGAGGGGTGTGCAAGACTCTGAGCTCGGGGCAGGAGGGGGGGATGTTTGCAATTTCCTGCCCCAGTTCGGGGAGAGAGGCCTCTTGTCGTTTCCTGTGGTTTGGGGCAGGGAGGGGAGAGATAGCAAACAGTCATGTGATTATCTCTCTCCCCAAGTGGGAGGAGACGCGAGGCGGGTTCAGTGCGGCGAGGCGTCTATAAATGGGCCAAGCACTGGCACTTCCATCTCTTGACTTCAGCTGGCAACTGATCTCCCTGGCTGGCCCGGTAGATTGCAAGCGACCCAAGAGGTAGACTGCTGTGGGCTGACAGGATCCCTGGGCGGGGAGTTGGGAAGAGCGGGGCTACTTGACTGAAGAGTCCTGGGTTCTAGCTGGGAATGCAGGAGGGCAGGAAAGGGCTGTGCAATGAGAGATAAGGCGGCTGAGGCTCTTGGAGAGAGCACGCTGCATCCAAGTGCTGGGTGGGTGTTATGCTCTAGGACTCCTGGAGTTCTATCATCATGTCTAGGAAGGAACAAGAGGAAGAATGAGGCTGGTGTTTGGGAGACAGAAGGAAGGGGATCTGGGCCAAAGCTAATCTTAGTCTGTCTTCTTGTTCGAAGAACAAAACCTGTATTTTTAAAGAGGGGCATGAGGAATTGGGAGCATGCGGGGGTGTTCGTCGGCATGTAAGCTATTAGTCCTAACTCCCCACCCCCCAGCCCTCCTAAACAGGCGTAGACTGGGAAGTAAGAATAGGGAAGTTCCGAAAGATGTCACACGGGTGGCTTATGCAAAGGGGAAATATGGCGGCTATGCACAGTCAGTGGGTGCGCACTCATCCTTATTCAGGCCCTTCACTGAAAGGGCGCTGTGAGATTCCAACATGCCTGCCCTCTACTGATAGGAAAGAAGACGAACACCTCTGTTCAAGCAAGCAACAGTTGATTGACCTTGCAGCCATTTTCCTAACCTGTCCTCCTCCTCTCTCTGGTTTTTAGGGCAGCTCCTTTCTATTGCAGAAACGTGTGGAGTTTGGCAGGAATGCCCGTCCCCGCAGCATTTGACCACAAGAGTCTCTTTGATGAAACATGAGCTGGTCTGGGATCATTGCCTGGAGGTCTTGGAGGACAGTTCCACTGCCATCGTGAATCTCGTTCCAAGAGAAGTCTATGGACCAAGACAGTTGGTAAGGTACAGGACATGGAGATCCTTTCCCCACTTTTGGAATCTAACGGGGTAAGGAGGAGGGATAATAAACACCATTTCAGGTTATTTTCCATTTTAGAGCATGTGGATAGTGAAGATAAGGCCTCCTTCATGCTTTGCCCAAGACGTACTTACAAGCAGTGCTCAGAAGGAAAGCCAGGGGGAATTTTGCATAAAGATGTTCAGGGTTGTGGGGCAAGTAACTAATGTATGAAGGATTCAGTCTTAACCCCAAACAGGAACTTGCTGAAAGGGCGGGGAGAGAAAGTAAGAGATAGAAAACAGGAAAGGCAAGAGATACAGTGTATTGATCAGCCTTCACCAACCTAGTGCCCGCCATCTAGGCAAATGAAAGCAAACAGACTCCTAATGTCCCCTGAATACCAGTCACTATATTAAAAAACAAAACCTCATTAAGTTTTCTGTTAAACCAAATGGGCTGCATCCAACTAAGCTCTAATCAGAGTAGACCCACTGAAATTAATGAACCTAAATTAGTCATGCTAATTAAATTCAATGTGTCTGCCATGTGTAGGACTAACATTGGATACAACAACCCCAGCTATTGTGGAAGGAAAGTTCCAACTATTTCTCTGTTGCTCTCTTGAAATCAAAGGTATAGCCACATATTATTGCATCAAACTGAACAAACCATTTTGCATCTATAATGGGGAAAGTCTGACAGTGCAGTCCTATGTGTGTCTACTTAAAGTCTCATTAAGTTTAATGGGCCTTATTGCCAGATACATGGGCGCAGGATTGCATCCTAAAGATTATGAGCAGTCCAATTCTCTGCCTGTTCAACTCAGAGTAAGTCCCAACTGCATTCAGTGGGGCTTACAGCAAAATTACATACACACAGGATTGCCGGAAATTGAACAGAAAGCTAAACATAGAAACAGCCATTTTATGCTGCTTATTACTGAACTGACACTACAATACTATGGAATTTTACTCAGGAGTAAGTCCCACTGAAATCAGCGAGGCTTACTTCCAAGTAAACCTGCACAGAACTGGGCTCCAAGTAAGTGGTTCTTAAGGCCTGTTTACGCATTAATAGTTATATATGTTTAATCTTAGTTGATAATCTATTTAACCTGCCAATTTATAGCAGTATTTCCTTAAATTTCCTTAACTTATACGACAATTCTATGCAGATATATTAAAAGGAAACCATTACACTGTATATAAATAGGTAAACTGTTCTATAGGTTGGGTTAAAAAAAAACACCAACACTCCTGAGTTGCCAAGTTTGCTGCAGTTAGGTTGCCTAGTTCTTTTAGAACCAAAGCATTACAAGACTAAGCCATTTCCACAAAACCTGTAGTTTATTCAAGATAAAACCTAGAATAAATTTTCCCACCCTAGCATATTCTCAAGACAGTTTTGCAGAACATGAGCCCTTCTCAGAGTGCCATACATGACTGGCCCCTGTGTTCAATACGGTGCATTACAACTAGACTTCCCCACTTTGTAGCCTACCAGAATCTGCAAATTCTGTATGGGAAAGGAGATCCCAAGAATTTCGCTCAGTGTCAGAGGCCCTTTTTCCCCAACCTTCACCTCTTTGCTCTACTAAGACCTACCAGGGTGAAAAGCAGGGTCCTCCTCATTGTACCCCAATTCTGCAGAATTCTCTCAATTAAGGGACCTGCCAAAACTTCACATTATAACATTTTTTAAAAGGACAGTATTTAAAATGTTTTTTAAAAATATATATATAATGCTTTGATTAGAAATACAATGGTTGTTTTAACGGGCTTGGGATTGCAACTTTGTCCCTTTGGGATTGGGAAGGAGGCAAAATACTTTTTAAAAATACACTTTCATTTTCCTTATGGTAGCCTATATGGGCAGGGATCGAAGGAGTTACTTTGCCTCGTGCAATGCATCTGTACTGACCTAGTTTTACATTTTAACACTTGCCGCTCACACGCGAACACACACACAAGATCCACTGGCATTACATTTGTCTCGCCCATTAAACTGGCACGCAGCCCGCTAATCACTTGCATGTTTCTAGCAAGGAGGCAATTATTAGATGTATTCAAATTATTCAACCTTGCAACTAGCTGGCACCAACTAGTTTCATGGGCTATTGGATCCTAGCCTTCAAAAACCTTTAAATGTTTATAATACTGAAACTCAGTGATGTGTGCACTACAAAAAAAACAACACAGAACTATAGCTAGCACACATGTAAAATTGAAATTAAATAATCATAATATTTGGTGGACCGGCAAGAAGAAGAAGAAGAAGAAAAATTTGATATATACTTATAGAAAGCCTCTACCCAGACAATTTTCTCAGTCTTCAAGGCCAATTGCTCATCTCTCTTAAATTTCATCAGAAATAGCAGAGACCTACTCCAGACTTGATGAGCCACACACTCCAGTCTCCACAACATTTCTTTCTTTAACTCTCTCAGAAAAACATAAGGTTTTTGGTTAAGGGGTTAAATACTAAAAAAAGCAATGCCAAAAAATCCCCCTCAGCTAGTTTCATTAAAATGCTCTACTTAGTTCCCTATTCAGTTTGTCACCACTAGTGGAAAATGGTTGAGCTTTTCTCACAAAGCCACAGGAACAGGCAGTAAGTAACCACTAATACAATGTCCCCCAGTAAACTACCCTCTAGATTTAAACATGTGAGACATAAATTCTAAGTAGTTATAGAACAGCAGAACATAGGATCTGGAGCAGCGAGGGAAACTATCTGGCAATCTTTTAGTTGAGTTATGGAGTTTCAAAAGTAGGATACCTGGGTTATGCCGTCCGCTCATATGTTGGGTGAACCAGAACACACATATTTTTATCAATTCTCAGAGCCAGCCAAGTCACAGAGGTGACTGGGAGTCAGATCCTCTGTTCCAAACTTCCCCAGACTTATTTGCCATTATGATTATGAATAAGTCAGTCACTCTCAATGCGCCCAGCACTTTAAAGAGCAGCAACTAAAACGCCAGTCCCTGCCCCAAGGAGGTTACAATCTAATATCTGACAAAGGGAAGGGTTGAGAGTGAACAAATGAAAAATATGTATCCGGCTTATTTGTACGCACTTAGCTCTAAGATATGGGGATTAAGGGACCATGCCAAATGCTTCACAAATAATGTGGGTTTTGAGGAGTGATTTGATAGAAGGGGTGGGGGGGACTTCTCATAGTTGTGCTGGGAAGGGAGTTCCAAGCACAAGAGACAGCAAAGGGGAAGGGTAGAAACTGAATTATGGTAGCTCTGCCAATGATGTGTTTGCCTTTTACTTTGGGCTCAGAACATCCCCGTAGGAGAAAGAGGGCAGGCTGAGAGCATCAGCATGCTGTCAATTGCCACATGAAGTGGGTTCTCATTTGCCCTTTCTTCAAAGGCAGCCAGCTCCAATGACCATCTGAAAATCCGAACCACGTGCACTCGTTTTTGCTTCTTTCAGTTTTTATCTGTGCATATACCTTAAATGAACTTTTACCTTTCTGCAGAGAAAGAGAGCCAGGCCCCTTTTCCAAAGACAATGAAAGGAACCAGGCACGGAAGGAGGAGAAGGATAAAGGCAAGTAAGTATTTGCAGGTGTAAAGGAGCTTTTAAATATTTACTGCAATATTTTGCTGAACATGCAAGTCTCCTTCAGTTTTGTTCCTCGCTTCCTAATGCAGAATAAAGCCTTATGTAGTCTGTGAGCCCTATGGGGAAGGAAGGACGCTTTTTAATTCTGTAAAAACTGCTGTCTCACCCAAAACCCACAAGGCAGGGTAAGTCAAACCTCCCCTCCTGCTAGTATCTCCCTGTTATTTCACAACCAGGGAGCTGCCAGCGGGCGGGCGCAGGGGAGATTAAAGGGGGTGGGCAGGGGTGGGGACCAGCTCACAAACAGCCAGCGACAGATGAAGAAGACGCCGAGAGCCAACCCATGACCAGCAGCTGCAGTTTATGGACAGTGGACTCATCCATAAAGTAGAAAGCACTACTAAACGCTCGTGTCCAAGTGTAGTGTTTCCTACTTTATGGATGAGTGTACTGTGAGCAACGGAGGCAACAAGGAGGAGCGGAGACTGGCACAAGACATGGGAAAGGGTGGAGGGGAGGGGAAGGCGGAAATGCCACGTGGCCATAGACAGGAGGGCATCATGGTTGAACACACACACAGCCGGACTGTCACTCAAATACAGATGCATCTCTTTCCCCAAAATATAGTATATGACACTCCCAACAATATTGCTTGTAACATGTGACTCATAACTGAATCTAAGTAGGAGGTAGGGGTGGAGAACAAGACCTGGGGGGAAAGGCCCATTTATTGGCATCAACTAAGGATGCTCAGAAGTTATTCTGCCAATACCCTCTTTCCAACTTTGCTACAATCTTCTACCCTGCCACACACCCCTACCTGAATATGCTTTTAGAAAGTAGAAGGGTTTGGGAATTTGCTGGGGGCAGAGTAGGGGGCGAGTAAAATATCCCATGATGCTTGGTACATGTATATGGAATCTGGCCATACATGTGCAAACACCCCATGACCAACATACCCTTAAAGACCTTCGTTGTTTGGGTAACTGTCTGAAGGTCACTAGCTGTGATTACGTGCTTGAAAGGAGAGGGGACAGGTATTACAGGATGTACTGTATGACCACTTGCATTACGAAAATAAACCTTCAACACAGTTGCATCTTTGTACTTATTCACAAGAGTGGGGGAAGCTGTGCTTGGCCGGAGGGTGCGGGGGGGGGGGGGGAGAGAAGAAACAGGAGCAGAATTTCACAAGTGTATCTCATTTTTGAATTTTCACTTAAGAATCAGCACTACAAACTTTGCCAACCTATGCCGTAAATTTTTTGGCCTGGCTCCAGAGCAAGTCACTCCAATTCTGATGAAATCAGTGTGGAAAGTTACTCATGACCTAATGACATCCTACTGGTTTCATCGGGAATGAAGTTCAATCAACTTACTCTGGATTCAAACCGCTACATGCAACCAATCCACTAATCCACATACAGCTGAAAGCATCCTACTACTAAATTCACAGCATCACTGCATGATACAGACAAACGGGCACAAAAAATGAATCAGGCAACACAGAATCAAACTCTGGGGGTATTCTGCTCATCACTCCAATCTCATGCACTGAGATTCTTACTTTCCATTTAAAACCAGTAGTCTAAGGCAGGGGTTTCCAAACTGGTCAACAAGCTTCATTCCACATTGTGACACTGGATTTGTGGTTTAGGATGGGAGACAGCACATTCATCACATTAAATATCAGCACTGGTTCTTAATTGTATTTTATTGTTTCTCATACTATATTTTACAACCTGAATTTCATGGAATTCAGATTGTAATACAATATATAAGAAATTAAAGCAACCGTAAAAATACCTTTAGAAATAAGCATCTGGCACAGTGCATTACAGCTGCTATGGCAGGCAGAAAAATAATTAAGTAGTCTGCCACAATCCTAAGCAACTATCAAGTGGTCCATGGGGAAAAACACTTGGGAACTACTGGTCAAAGGCAAAATAATGCAAAAACAGGGTAAAAACAAGGTGGCTGTTGCAAGTAAAGCATGGACAGGGAATCTGCAGCACTTCAGATGTTTCTGAACTAAACTCCCATCAGCCCAGAGCACTACCCATGCTAGCTAAGGTTGATGGTAGTTGGGAGTCCAATGATAACATCTGGTGGGTCACAGGTTTCTGAATTCTGTAACAAAAGGATCAGAAAACAGGAAGGGGAAGTATTTTACCAGAAGGGCTGAGAGGAATATTCTGTTCCACCATTTTGAATCTCAAGTCTTAATATTGCACTCAGCACTCCCACACTTACTTTTGGAACTACTTAAAGTCTTGTATGCCCTGAAACCCAGGCTAGGAATTTCCTGCCATGGGCTCCTGAAGGGACCCTCAATTGGCCGGTGCTGGGTTCGGACAGCCACCCCCCACCCATCCTTCTGGGGTTCATGAAGACCTGTCTGTCCCATGAGAAGGCAGAAGTGAAGACTAGGCCAGGAAACGTCTGCTGTCAAGCTTTGGAAGGGACCGTCATTTGGCTTCAGAAAACACTTGTAATTTCAGAGTTACAAACCATGACTTGATTTGTTACCATGCCACTTATTATACACACACTTATTTGGTTTATAATATAGAATTCCATATGTGCATTCACTTCAGTCAGGAAACTGGTACAGGTTTATTTTCGGTTTCTTGCTATGCCCTTGAACTTCAACCATGTTCCAAGTCCTGCAATTCCAAGTTAAGAAGACCTCTCTGAACCCAGAAACAACTCCTTCACAGTGGTAAATATCCCCTTTTTTAGAGACAGTGGCAGCAGCCCAGCCTTGGGTCCATTCAGTCTGGCTTCAGACCTGATCACTGCCTTGGTTGCCCTGGTTGATTGCATCTGTCACGAGAGAGATATGGAGAGCAGTGTGACCTTGCTCATTCTCAATCACCCAGCAGCTTTTGCTACTGTTGACCACAGTATCCTTCTAGAGATGGGGGACACCATGCTTCAAGGGTTCCACTCCTAATTCCAGGGCCATTTCCAGAAAGTACTTATGAGAGGCCACTGTTTCAACACCATGCAAGTTGTATTGTGGTATCCTACAGCGTTCCATATAGTCCCCTCCATGCTACTTCACATCTGCATGAAAGCTTTGGGAGCTGTCGTCAGGTAATTTGGAGTGAAGTGCCATAAATATGCAGATGATACCCAGCACTCACTCACTCTCCCTGTGTGTGTTCCATCTGAATCAGGAGCAGTGGTTGAGGTACTGGACCTGTGCTTGGAGGCAGTGATGGGCTGGATGTGGACCAATAAACTAAAGCTGAATCCTGGAAAGACCAAGGTGTTATGTGTCTCGAGTTCCCATGTCTGGGAGACAGAGATGGCCTGGCCTAGATAGGGTTGCTCTCCCTTGGAAGGAGCAGGTCCACAGATTGGCCGTGTTCCTGAATTCAACCCTATCACTGGAGGCTCAATTGAGTTGGGGGTGAAGGAGGCTAGGAGTGCCTTTTTCCAGCTACAGCTGGTTCACCAGTTATGACCCCTTTCGACTAAAATTTGGGACACTGCACTCCATGCTCTGTTAACTGGCTGCCCTTGGAGACTACCCAAAAACTTCAAGTGGTACCAAATGCAGCAGCCAGATTACTGGCTGGGGTTCTATTTAGATCTCACATAACCCCATTTCAAAACAGCTACACTGGTTGCCAGTTCATTTCCCGGCCCAATTCAAGGTGTTCACAGTAGTGTTTAAAGTGCTAAATAACTGGCCCTTAATACCTGAATGGCTTCCTCCTTCCCTACAGGCGCTGGCAGGGGTTAGGATCAGCAAAGTGGGGACATACTGTTTGTTCTACTGCCATCAGAAACTCAGGGTGGTGATTGCCCTGGAGACGGCATTCTCTGTGGCAGCCCCTGAATTGTGGAACTCCCTCCCCAGAGATGAGTCTGGTATATAGCTTTTAGTGAATGCTGAAAGGGCACCTCTTCACCCTGGCACTACAAACACAAACACACACACACACACACACACACACACACACACACACACTCTCTCTCTCTCTATATATATATACATGCATGTGCGCCATCTTATTTCTGCAATTATTTCTGCAATAGTTATTTTAAACTATTCATGCATTGCAGTGGACTTGACCAGATGACCTTTGGGGTCATTTCCAACCCTAGATTTCTATGATTCTGCGTTTTTAACATTGTGCTTTAATTGCGGTAACCTGCCCTGGGACCTGAGTTTGAAAGGAGGAGGAGAGAGAAGTTGGCAAGACACACTGCTTTCTGTTTCATTCTGAAAAGCACAGCTCGTTTTAAGCTTCACTGGCACAGCAGAGGAGAATGAATGAGAAACTGAAGTGCACACAGCAGGTGAGAAGGGGGGAAGGCAATAGGAAGAAAACTTAACATTTTAGATTTGGGTTGGCAGAAGGATCTTCCCTCCCACCCCCACAAGTCATGAGCTGAGGCCACAGCTAGCCTGTGAGCTCAAGGGGTATTAGGCCTTGTGTCTCCAAGACAGATAATTTCAAAAGTTTCTTCTGGCATGGAAGGTATTTCAAGTGTTACATATTCATTTGTGATGTGGCATCACAAAGGGGAGGTGGAGCAGGAGTGAAGAGCCCTTTGGAGATGACTTGGTTGAGAGCCACAAAAGGTGATAAAGGTTAGAAGGCACAAGGACAAAATAAACAGTGCATGCTTAGTCTAGAGGGGGAAATCAATGGGAAATAAAATGCTTTTCTTTATCTAGGAAGGAGAGAGGAGAGGCATTGATTGGGTAGCTGCAAGTTGACAATTTGAGGCTTGTCACAAGTTGCCCCAGAAGCAGGATTACCATGAAAGAGCAAAACAAGCAACCATGTTCAAAGTACAGGGAAGCAAATTTAGGAGAAGTGTTTAGCAACAGCTCTCCCAAGACCAGTGAAGCTCAACAAAGCACAAGATCTTGAGAGGCAGGGCAGGGGAGAAAGGGAGCATCGTTTGGGCATGTACATTTTAAAAAGAGAGAGAGAGAGAGAGCAGGTTGAAAAGAAGAATAAAGGGGAAGAGGATGGTGGTTTTAAGCTTTTTTTTTTAGCAAAGTGGCCAGGACAAGAGGGTACACAATCTGAACAGCTGCACTGGCAAGAAATGCATTTTCCTTTGTAAAGCAAGACCAACACACTAGTCTGTGCAACAGCGGACTCTAGCGACTATTATTAGGCATGACAGCAGTGCTATTTCCTCCTCCACCACCACCACCATCCCATCTCACCCTTCCAAAATATTTACACCAAAAATCTTAACGCGCTCTCTCTTTTCAGTCAAGGAATGGGTTTAAGGGAATTTAATTTGCGATGTAAGTGACTGAGAGCACCTGAACCATGTTGCGGCTGCAAGGAATGAAAACTCACTAGGCAAAAACAGTTCTGGCAACCATCTGGATCCAATACAGCCAGTCAGGATACAAATATATGTGGGTTCCTATTTCACTGTAATCAACATTATACGCCTATATCAAATTTTGCAACTGAATCCACAGGAAAGAAAGCAAATCCTAAATGTTTCCCATGTCTGCAACACAGGGGTACTTCTCGTTTCTTACACTCTTACTAAATTTTCAAGAGTGCCCTATTTTTGTCAGGCGCGCTTGAGAACTTGCTCCAAAATAAATGTGTCTTCCATAATGCGATGCAATGCCTTTACTACTTTCTCTTTAGAAATTTTGGGCTTTCACTCTTTCCTCTCCATTAGCAATCATACTTTCCTACTAAAGGGTCCATCAAACAGAGCCTCATCAGAGTCCCCTTTGCAACCAACATGGCAGAGAACTGAGTTGGTCCTTTCCTGCTGTGGTCCTGACACGTATTTTGCCCAGCAAAGCAAACTAAGAGTACATATTTACAGGCTATTACAAAGGAGTATCTTCACTTGATTCTTGTATTTTCTATCTGGTTGCCCAGCTTCGCCTGATTAAGCCAGAATATTTTTTTTAAAAAGAGGATATGCAGAATTACTTATTGTTACTCAATGTTACTCCTGCTATTTATAGCCACTTTGACTGTAAGAAAAGGGCAAAGAATATCATTTCTAACTAAATTTTAAAATACACTTTAGAAATATGCTGTTGGCTGTCACTATGTGGTAACTGAAGGCTTCAACTCTCAGAACCTGGAGGGTGGCTTTATAAAGTGGGAGGGCCAATGTACTAATTAAGCAATCAAATCTCTACATCTGAAAAACTAACGCAGTTAAGACCCAGAACTGCAATGTTAAGACAAAGCAGACTAAAAAACTTCCACATGTAATAGAGGTCTCGTTTGACAAGACAACACCACAGAAAAGGCAGAGAAAATCCCAGGGATTCAACAACAATTTCTGCATTTCGTAAGATTTTTATTTGACAGAAAAAATCTCCTTGCTGTACATATCAAAAAAAATTAAATGCTTTTAAGAAATATGAAGAAACTTCTGTTCCCATCCCTCCCTGATTTAGGGTTTCTCGGCTTCTTTCCAGCAGAATTTCTCTCACCTTCCCTTGTAAAATGTCTGTCTGCCCCCTTTCCAGTCCCTATCTTGACCCCTCCTGACCTGGCTCAGCTGATCAATACGAAAGAGTCTGCTTTGAGGGAAGGATAAAAAGGAAAAAGAGCACCGCATATTAAAATCTGTTTGTTTTGTGGGGGCGGAAATTGTCTAATGCTCAAATTGTGCCAATATAAGAAGTCAACCCCACTGTTGCAGGCTACAAGCAACACCTAATTTCTCCCAAAAAGTTTGCTTGCACTTCTCCTGAAGCAGTGGGTCACAGAAGGAAAGCTTCTGAATATTCAGCAGGAGCCCCCCACCCCGGCCCTGAAAACTAGGGGATCCCCAAGGCCAACCTGCCCTCCTTCCCCTTTTCTTTCCTACAATCCTCCACCATTACAGAGAGGGGTGCCTGAGAAACGCTAAATCAAACAGATTAGCTCACATATATCTCCCTACTCCCCACCCGCCCACCCTTTTTGTGTTTTCTTTTATTTAAACCTTTTATGTCTAAATCAACAAAAAGGAGACCCCTCTCTCAAAACACAGAAGTAAAGATTTTAGCTGTAAAACGCACAGAAAAAACGCTCACAAGAGAGAGAGAGGGAAAAAAATCAAATGAACATCACCAACTGTTGGGAAGAGGAAGAAGAGGAGCGCGGAGACGGCGGATCCTGGTGGGTGCTGAGCAGAGATGTCCAGGGAGGGGAATGTAGCTGCCGACAAATGATGGGCAATAAAGACAGGGACAGTGAAGGAAAAACTAATGAGAATAAAAAGCCAATGGCAAATGAAGAGGGGCCCCCCACACAAACACACTGGCTTCCAGTGGGCTTCAGGAGGCAGGGGGCTCCCACCTGGGACAGCACTGTGGGAGGCTGGGGTGGTGCAGTCTGTGGTTGCAAGGGCAAGGGCTTTCCAGATTCTCCAAGAGGCTTAGGGGGACCTGGAAGGGGGCAAAGAGAGGAGAAATTAGCAAGCTTAGCTCCCAGGATGGGCTACCACCTGAATTTCCCAGCCTAGGGGCAGACCACCTGCCCCAGGCTCTTGCGGTCACTCCAGAGTGAACTGCAACTTTTTCTTGATTTTCTACATCACCTTAAGGAAACATGGCCACTTGGACACCAGTAGTACAGAGTGAAAAATGTTGTGAGGGAAATGGGAAAGCTTCACAATGCCCACTAGAGAGGCTCTGACAGCCTTATGTATCTGCAGGCCATTAGGGAATGAGGCAGGAAAGAGTCCACAACCCCCAAATAGAAAAACCCACAGAAGGCCTGCTTCTGAAGACAGGCATCTGTACAATGAGCCAGCCTGAGCCAACCTTCAGCACGCTTCTCGCCCCCTGCTCCCCCAGGAGAGAAGAACTTGGGACTATGACATCACACACCAGGAAGCAAAAGAGGCTGCAGTAACAACCTCCACATATTTGTAATACTTTCTACCTGTGTGATGATTTTAACGGATGATTTTAACAGTCAGCTGCTCTGGGGGTTAATCTTGGTTTGAACGTGAGGTGAAGCAAATACAAAGGTCTACTCAATGTTCTATCAATTAGTTTACTAACATTACTAGAGGGAAACCTCCCATCCAGGAAGTTACAGAGTCTGACCTACTCAACTTCCACACAATTACAGTGCAGCTGCACCATGTGCTTTCCCAGCCATCCTATGACACGATTCTGTAACTCAACTGCAAAGATCAGCAGGAACATGGAACACTACACCCAAGGCCATTCACTTAGAGCAGAGGGGAGGAGCTGCAGCCCCAGGGACCAAGGTGGTCCTCTAGAGCATCTTTATCTGGCGCTTGGACCTCCTCCCAGGCCACATCCAGAGCCAGGCTCTGTGCTTTTACCTGACTGGAATGTGTGTCCTTAAACTACTAACTGTTCATCTTGCTTGTCTGAATGGAGGATAGAGAAACAGGGGAAAGGGGCTCTATGTAAAAACCTGTTCTTAGAGGCTGCTTTTTGTCAATAATTCAAATCTGGAGTTGCTGGGGTTTTTGCTGAATTACTGCTCTTTATGAGCTGTCCTATTTTATAAGCCACCCTGAATACTGTCAGAAACCAAGCAAATACTACCTTGAAGTTCTGCGGCGGGGGACTCGAGGGCTGGGGGAATTGCGTCGACGTTTCCGGCCTGGAGACCTGCTGATGCTTCGTCTGTTTCTCTGCGAGGACCTGTCCCTGGACCTGTCCCTGGACAAGCAAAGGAAGGCATGAAGCTGATCCAAGTTATCTTAACTCCAATTCTCACATATCCTCCCTCCCTATTCCAAACAAATCCCTAGCCGCCGCCTCCCTCCCTCACAATCCCAACATGGTGAGAAGGGAAGCTCAGGTTCCTACCTGCGTCGGTCCCTTGGAGCTGAAGGCAGCTGGACCGGAGGGGATACCCGGCGGCGTTCTGCTGGGGAGTAGCTGAGGGAGCGTGAATCACGCAGGGAGTCAATAGGCTTCCGGGGACTGCGTGACCTGAAGGAAGAGAGAGAAGATGGGCTGCTTAAGAGTGCATTCACCACACTTGGCCCTTCAGCTATGGGAGAAGAAAAAGAACTTGTGTGATCATTTCCCAGCAAAATGCTGGACAAGAGTAAAGCATGGACACACCCCTAGGCTGTACCAAGAGCTGAATACCCATGCACTTGCACTACATGCAGAGTTCAGAATCCTTTCATTTTTAAGACGTTTCCAATTCAGTACTAGTTCCATATTTTGGGAGCCCACATGTAAGATTCTCTCTGTGGCCACATTCTTTTCACTGACATCACTTGCAGGTCAGGGAGAGAACTAGCAATTAATGCAGCAGTAGCAGCTGCCACACCATTTTCCTTGCTGTTGCCATAACTCATGCACTCACTCTGGACCAAAGGGTGGGTGAGCAAACGGTTAAGGGTAAGGAGACTCTCTGCAAAGGGTCCCCTGATTGCCCCATCAGGCCAAGCCCCAATGCTGGAGTTGTCTGAATCCTTAAAGCTGCAGAGGCAGGAAATGCCTGGCAAGATCTCAGTTGGGCGGAGGCTAAGCAAGCTTTCTACTGGAAAGGACTTTGGAGCACAGCAGAAATCCAGGCATCTAACAGTGGTTTTCAATAAGAGGTTGATGCAGAGCAAGCCAACAGATTCCAGCTTCCTTAACAGAAACATGAAAGCTGCCTTATACAGACCCAGATCACTGTTCCATCTAGCTCAGTCTTGTCTACACCAGGGATGAGGATCCTGTGACACTCCAATTGTTAGACTAGAACTCCCATCAGCCTCAGGGAACATGGCCAATCATCAGGGATGATAGGAGATAGAGTACAACATCTGGAGAGCCACAGGTTCCCTGTTCCTAGGCATCAATGATTGGCAGCAGCTCTCCAGGACTTCAAACAGGGGTCTCCTACCTGGAGATGCCAGTGGCACAAGAGCAAGCCTCCTCACTACCACACACACACACACACAATCAGGCCCAAAGTCTTCTGCACCTTTGTTACCCACCTGCAACACTTGGGACTGCTGGCATTCTGCTACACATGCCCTTTTTACACCATTTTCACTAGCAATGTGGTGCCAACAGCCACCCTTATTAAAGAGTTAGAAGAACGGAGAACAGTCCCACAGAATACAACAGTCTTGTAGGAGGAAGGGACTGGTCCACCCCATACTAAAATGAAGTCACTGCCAATAAGTCATGGCATCATTCCCTTGCAGCAGATTCTCAGTTCTTTCACCAATAACCAATAAGAATACTTACTTCCTCTTCTCTGGAGACGGCTTCTTTTTGGGGACCACTTTGGCTGGTACCTGGGATCCAGTCTTAGGCGACGAGGGTGAAGCAGAGGAGGAAGATGATGAAGATGAGGAGGAGGCAGAGGACGAGGAGGAGGATGTGGAGGAGGAGGAAGAGGAAGAGGAGGAAGAGCTGCTGCTGGAACTGCTGGAGCTCTGAGAACGGCGCTTACGTTTGCCCACTTCCAAAGGCTGCTCATCACGGTTAGCCTCCTTCAGCACTGGACTTGGTGGCCTGGGGCGGGAGAAGAGAAAATGAAGGATAGTATCAAGTTCAAACACACAGGGCAATTGTGTTAAAAGGATTAAGAGAGGTATTGGTGGGTTACTTCTAGAATCGCCATTTTTGTTTCTTTGCCGGGGAAACTGATACACTAACCTTTGGATCATGGTGTTTATGGGAAAGGTCCTGGAGACTAGCTGCCTAAGCTCCCCTTTACATTTCTGTTATCAGAATGGTTGCTGCTGTTCCCACCACACCAGAAAACACTGAAGGCTTCTACGCACATTGGCCTACTGCTACATCACAATGACTACATCTCTGAAGGGGCCAGTGTCACCTCTACGGTTGCCAACTGGGACAAAGCAGAAACATCGTGAGTGAAACACTGTGATAACGGGTGGGGAGCCTGCACCCCGCAAGCTGTCACTGAACAGATTTCAACTCCATCATCTCAGAACCATTGGCCACAATGGACATGGCTGGTGGAAGTTGGGAGTCCAACCACATCAGAAAGGACACGAGTTCACCCCCTACTTCAGGTGTTTTTAGATCAATGTAGAATCATCACCTTCAGTAGGAACAGCAACCTCACTAGTAAGATAATGTCAAAGGAGGTTCTCATTCCTGCTGAAGTTCAAAAATCAGAACAGTATTTCGATTAGTGATTCTAATGATCAGCCTCTTCCATCTTCCAACTCTTGCTTCCTCTTCCCATTCTCCAGTCCCCTAATGCCTTGTTTTCTAGTTCTATCACCCCAAACCACATCAAAAGTAAATATGAAAAGTACACAGAACTAGAATCTTGGGGAAAGATTCAAAGGATGTTCACAAACCTAGCCACATGCATTTCATGTGTACAAACATATGCTCTGCAAGGGAGCCCTGCATTTGGTTTCACCAGGTGCGCTTTAAAGGAGCAAAAGGCTTGCATGGGGCCTGCAGTGCAGATTCAGAGCCCAAATTCCATGTGCCTTCCTGCTACAAACACACAGTGAAGTGAAACAAGGTTAGCCTCTGGTGGACAAAGGCCACCATTACAGCATTTAAAAACCACTTCAGCTAACATGAAGAACTTTATGAGATCTTTTAAAATAAGAGGTAAAGTTCTCACCCTCATTTGGTAGATTTAAGTGTCAGAACAGTGTGTGGAGAGAGAAGCCATGAAAAGCAAGAGGTAAAGTCTATGACATTTCTATGCCAAGCTTAAGAAACATACAAGATATGGACACTGGCCATCCACAAGCAGAATCTGGGATAGCTAAGCTATACAGGTCATGTTATGCCCTTTTTGCTTAAGGAAGCCTCTCATATGGACACCTATTGGCAACTAGATAAGAAAGAGGACCAGCTGAAAAGGGGATGGCATACATGCATCCTTGTACCCTTCTCAAGCCTACTTAGTTTCTGTGCTAAGGAATGGAGATGCCTTTATGCCCCTCCAATGGCCAGCATACAAACACAGGTTACCAGCTTCTTAATAACTTCTGACAGCTTATTTTCAAGGCTGATATTAGTGCCAAGACACACTGCAGTGGTTAATTTAGCCCACCAAAGAAGGAGGATTCAATTATTAGCTTGCGCTTGTTATATTGGGACAGCCAACCCTTGACCTGAAGAACTGATGCAATCACCCAAGGAAGTTTTTTCTGGCCCTCCAAGCAGCTTCATCTAAGACAGGTATGAACAGTGATTACTAGCAACTTAAGAGAGCGGGAACGGGGGGGGAGTGGGGGGAGAGAAATATAGGCTCTTACTGTTTTGGTACAATCTCCGCCTCAAGGTCTTTTGCCGGCTGATCTGGGGGGATGGACTCAGATGAGCTGGATTCAGAATCGGAATCAGAAGACGATGAGGAAGAGGAGGAGGAGGAGGAGGAGGAAGTGGTGGAGGAAGCAGATGAACTTCTCTTCACCTTTGAAGGAGCAGAGGGTGGCGGAGAGGGGAGAGCCAGTTGTGGGGCAGTAGAACAGGTGCTCCTGGTGTTCTCCTCCATGGCAACAGAAGCCAGCTGTGGCTCAGCTTCCAGGGTGGGGAGGCGCCCTGCAGGCCTCTCTGCTACTTTTCCTTCAGATACAAACTCCTCTTCTTTGGGGGCTGGGGCTAGCACAGAAACCAGGGCTGGCAAGGGGCTGGAGGACTCAGAGGAGGAGGACGGCGACCGAGCTTTAACAGGAGAAGGGGAGTCTGCATGGGAACTGCTTCTCCCTGACAAAGGAGCACCAGCAGTTGTCTCATCCCTAACTGTGGAAGGGTGAAAGACTTGACTCCTATCTCCAGGGCTGTCTCGGACAGTCGTGGAACCGCCATTCTTTGACACGGCAGATGGAGCAGGAGACAGGGCCTTTCGAGCTATGGGAGAGTCCTCACATGGTGGGGTTGGAGTGCGAGGGATGGCAGTGTTGCTTTTGCTGTGCCATAGCGAGGGTGCTGATGACTTCTCCTGGATGTCAGACTTGGGGTATTTCTCCAGCACAGGAGGAGAGCGGGATTTCCTTCCTGGAGAGGTGCAGATTTCTCGGGAGCCTGATCTGGAATGCTTCCTCACAGGAGACGACCGAAAATCAGGAGACACTCTGGACCCAGTGCTTTTGTAAGTTGCTGTTATTCGTGGGGCATCTAATCTGGGAGGTGAACGGGATGCATTCCGGCTGGTAGCACTCCGTTGTGGCGACAGCCTAGACATCTCTCTCCGTGCTGGTGATCGGGAATGGCCTCTGCGCGGTGAGGCGACTGAGCGCTCACCCTTCCATGTGAAGCGAGATTTGTCTTGACGGGAAGGGGATCTTGAGCAGCTTCGGCCTGGGGACGAGATGGACCTTTCCCGCCGTAATGAGCCCCGAGACTTATCTCGCCGCCTGGAGAGCGAACGGGAGCGACTCCTCCATGACAGAGAGCCAGATCTCCCCCGTCGCAAGGAGGTTCGAGGTCGGCTGTCACAGTGAGATGACGATTCAGACCTATGTGGATGCATGCTGGTGTTTGACCTCTGCCTGGAGCGTGATCTGGACCTCTGTCTCAGAGGTGTTCTAGATTTCCGCCTAGGGCTCAGTGGTGACATAGATCTCCGTCTTCTTGTAATTGGTGTTCTAGACTTCTCTCTGGCTCGTGGAGATGAACCAGACCTTCGACGTCGTGGTGGGGTTCTAGATTTTATTCTGGGTCTTGGAGAGGATCCAGATCTGCGACGGCGGCGTGGTGGGCTTCTGGACTTCATTCGTGGTCTTGGGGATGAGCCAGACCTGCGTCGCCTTGGTGGGGTTCTGGACTTCATTCGTGGTCTTGGAGATGATCCAGACCTACGTCGTCTGGGGGGTGTCCTGGACTTTACTCTGGGCCTTAGTGGTGACCCAGACCTACCACGCTTTGGTGGAGTTCTGGATTTTACTCTAGGTCTGGGTGGAGACCTTGATGTCCTGCGTCTTAAAGGTGTCCTTGATTTTACTGACGGTCTGGGAGGTGACGGAGATCTGCTTACAGATTTTTCTTTTCGATCTGGTGAAGACTCTGAACTGCTCTCACTGTTGTGTATTCTTGGCTTCTCTTTAACCTCTGAATACGACCCTGACCTGCTCCTCCGAGGTGCATCTCTGAGTGCCTCTTTCTTCTCTACAGGAGAAACTTTTGAAGTCTCACTTGCTTCTGGAGAAGCTCCAGGTCTGTTGTGCTTTGCAACAGCTGGAAGTGTGCTGTTCTCTGATTCTGGAGATGAATCTGACCTGCTGTGTGCTGGCGATGATAGAGACTTGCTTTTGTTGACTGAAAGTGTTGCAGAGCGACTCAGTCGTGGAGGTGATCGAGATTTATTGTCTTCTGGAGAAGACGTTGATGAAGAGGAGGAGGAAGAAGAGGAGGAGGAGGTGGAGGAAGAAGAGGAGGAGGAAGAAGAGGAAGATCCAGATCTACTTCGCCTTGATGGAATCTCTGACTCTGTGAGTACTGATGACCCAGGCTGGCCTTGACTTGGTGGAGACTTCAATTTCTCTTTCCCAGGGGGAGATGAACCTAATTTACTTTTCCGGAATGGTGATGCAGCTCTCTCCATTACTGCCAATGATTTGTTGTGCCTTGCAGGTGACCCAGATTTTGACTTTATTTCTTGGGATTTTTGCTTTGGGGGAGATTTAGATTTGCCATTTACTTCAGGAGATGATCTGGACCCACTTCTCCTCATAGGTGATCTAGACTTCTCTCTCACTGCTGGAGAGGAGAGCCCAGGCCTGACCTGAATCAATGGTGATGTGACTTTCTTTGTCTCAGGAGAATACTTGGACTTGCTCCTGGAAGGAGATTTAGATTGCTCCTTGACCAATGGAGAGGAACCAGACCTGCTTCGCCTTGCTGGTGATCTGGATTTCTTCAACTCCAAAGAGCCGGTTGTACATTTTCCCAGTGGTGAAGTGGATTCCTTCTTCAGTTCCAAAGATGATCCAGATGTAGTTCGTCTTGGTGGAGACAGAGATTTCTCCCTCAAAGCTGGAGGTGATCCACACAAGCTCTGCCTTCGGACTGGTGATCTAGGCTTTTCTTTTGCTGCTAAAGACCTTCCAGATCTGCTCCGCTGCAACGGGGGTGTAGACTTTGGTTCTGGAGAGGCTGTTCGTCTTGGAGGGGATAAT
Organism: Podarcis liolepis; assembly: GCF_965112155.1. Lineage (NCBI taxonomy): Eukaryota > Metazoa > Chordata > Lepidosauria > Squamata > Lacertidae > Podarcis > Podarcis liolepis. The sequence continues at coordinate 22,580,386 of NC_139573.1, read as the reverse complement.
GAGTTTTCTTTTGTTGATGACTGAGAGGAACCAGACCGGTCTCGTCTTGGAGATGATCTTAATTCCTTCTGCAGCCCTGGAGAGGACCTTGACTTCGTTTTCACTTCTGGGGAAGACTCAGATCTGTTTCGCCTTCTGGAGGATCCAGACCTGCTACGTCTTGCAGGTGAGTTAGATTGGCTTCTTCTTGAAGACATTTTAGATTTCTCTTCAACTGCTGAAGAATCCTCAAACTTCTTTGTATGTCTTGGAGATGAGCCAGATCTGCTCCTTGAGGACGCACTAGATTTATTTTTGACTGCTGGAGGTGTCCTGGATTGACTTCGTCTTGCTGGTGATCTGGATTTCTTTTTTGGTGTTGAAGAACCAGACCTGCTTTGCCGTGGAGATAACCTGGACTTCGTTTTCAGCCTGGGTGAAGAACTAGAGCGACTGCGCCGTGGTGGTGTTCTTGATTTTTTCTTCCTTGACCTTGGAGATGAACCTGAACGACTTCTTCTAGGAGACAACTGTGATTTCTTCTTTGCCTTTGGAAGTGATCCAGATCGACTGCGCCGGGGAGAAACACGTAATCTGCTTCTTGATTCAGGAGATGAGCCAGACTGGCTACGCCGCAAAGGTTTTCTGGACCTCTCTCTCATTTGGGGGGAGGAACCAGATCGGCTTCTTCTTGAAGAAATTCTAGAGGCCTTCCGATCCGGAGATGACACAGACCTACTTCGCCTTGCTGAAATCAACGACTTCTCTCTCCTTGGTGAAGAGCTTGACCTTCCTCTCCTGGGAGGAGTTCTGGTTCTAGATCGCCCTCTTCTGGGTTGAGTTCTGGATCGAGACCTTGCTCGTCTGGGTGGAGTTCTGGATCGAGACCTGCCCCTTCTTGGTGGGGTTCTTGAACGTGACCTCCCTCTTCTTGGTGGGGTTCTTGACCTTCCCCATCTCCCACTATTTCTGCTTCTAGACCAGCCATGCCTTTGGGGAGTTCTAGAACGAGACCAGCCACGCCTCTGAGGTGTCCGTGATCGGCCCCATCTAGGAGGACTTCGTGAGCGTGACCTGCCCCACCGCTGGGGTGTTCTTGACCGGCCCCGCCACTGAGGGCTGCGAGAACGGAGCCTTCTTGGAGGAGTACGTGAACGGGATCGAGCACGTCTCTGAGCAGAGCGAGACCTTCCCCTCCTTGGAGGTGTGCGTGATCTGCCTCTCTTAGCTGGGGTGCGTGACCGAGATCTACCTCTTCGGGCAATGGGTGTTTGGGAGAGAGATCTATCCCTCCGACTGGTCCTTGACTTGTTGCCCCTGGCTGGAGGGGTGCCCGATAATTCACGACGAGATGTGACCTTGGCAGCCTGCTTTTGCCCAGAGCGGGAGACTTCGGGGGATGAACTAGACCTCTCTCTGTGTGTGGAGGTCTTCTCTTTGCCTTGCCTTTTAGGAGGCTCCTCTGGAGAAGAGCTACGGGAAACTGGGGCTGGCTTGGTTGCTGGGGAAGGAGAAGAGGAGGAAGAAGAGGAGCAGCTACCACTCTCTGAAGGAGAACAAGAGCGCTGAGGTGGAGAGCCATCGGGTGAGCCCTTCCTCAACTTTGTCTCACTCGCTTTAGAAGCAGGAGATGAGGCAGCTGCCAGCTTCTCCTTCTGGTCAGTGGATGATTTAGCCTTGGATGGTAGAGTCCCATTACGATCCTCTGTCTGCTTCTTAGGGGGTGGGGAGACACTCTCCTTCGAGGAATGCTTGTGCCCCGAGACTCTTTCCCGAGAAGGATCACTTGGCATTGGGGAGCGATGCTTGAACCTTGAATCCCGCTCAAATGATGGAGAGGATTTCCGATCCCCATGCCGAGAAGACTTCCTCTCCTTTTCTCTTTCCTTCTCTCTGGCAGGAGATAAAGGGCTGCCAGAGCGCTGGCGGGTCTCACGTACTGGAGAATGCTTGGACATAGTTTTCTGGACAACAGGAGATTAAAAAAAAAAACTGTTAGTATTACAACCCCGACTCCATGATTTTTCTCCTCTAAATATAATCAAGTCCTGCTGAAATCCCTAAGGAATCTCTGTTGCAAGTATAATCCCATACCTCCCGCTTTTCTCTGCTTTCTCGAGGGCTTGGGCTCCTGCCCCGCCGGACAGGCTCGGGAGAAGATGACCGTGTTCTCTCTGGCAGATTCTTGGCCTCAGTTTCCGCTTGCTTCCGTGAAGGTGCTGAGGGAGACTTGCTCTGTCGCCTTAAGGGGGCCCGCTTCTGGGCTATGGGGCTACCTGACCTGCAGATGATAAATAACTATCAGAGGCTTGAAATGTGAGTTATTTTCAATAGTCTGCCCAAGTCTGAAATCTGGTTTCAAGAACAATGGACTGGGGTGAGGAAGGAATAGAGGGAACTTTGGATCTCCATCCCAAAGCCATACCTGCTACGGGAAGCATCTGAAGAGGAAGAATCATCAGGGGAGGAGGAACGATCCCGTCGGCCTTTCTGAGATGCACTCTCGCTAGTAGACCTAAGAGGGTTAGAAATGTGAGCACAAAGGATGCCAAAAAAAAAAGAGACCACCTTTAGCAAGGAGGGGTCTTGGTAGTGGCGAGAAAAACGTGGTTTTTACCTCCTGCGTTTCTTTTCCTTAGATTTGTGTTTGCTCTTGGGACTTGGGGACCTGGAAAAAGACATTTGTTTTGAAACATTCTGGGAACATTGCATAGACATTATTTCCATCTCAGTTTCTACAGCACCCACTGCAGAACATTCCCATCCCTAGGAATAACCAAGAAGCTATTACTAAACAAATGTCTCTAAAACACTGCCACACAATTCATAAGAAGATCAATGCAACATGTAGCTAGTAACGTTGGATGTAGATGTGGGACAATCAGATTCAAGTCACCACTCAACAATGAAAATCACAGGGTATCCTCTGAGAACTCACAATTTCTCAGTTCTGATTGCTTGAGAATACAATCAAAGTAAAATCAAAATTGCAAAGAACTCTCTATACCCAAATGCATTTTTAAAAAGTTAAGACTCACCTGTGCTTTCTTTTCTTTGACTCTGACCTACAAAACAAAAACAAAAAAAGGGGGGTCTTAATATACTTCAGCTTATTGCCAGTCACCTAAAAACATAATAGTGTGCCCAGAAATCTTGATACTGGATAAAAAGTGATGAATTCCATCCACTCCAGTCCTACACAGGATGCTTTCAGACAAAGAATCTCTGACAAGAGATAGCTACATATAGGGTGAGAAAGGCCCCAAACTCTACATCATGTAACCTCTTTTGTAGCGGAAGACAAGACAACCGTACCCCACAGAAAGCAAGGTCTGTTCTCTCATGCACACTTGAAGACACACTTGAAGCTATTTAGGGAACACTGAAAATAACCATCAGCTGAAGGGATGAAGATCCTAAAGCCCAGTCTATCACACTAAGCCAGCCTGTCTCTCCCAAGACAGCCCCTTACCTGTGTTTCTTTTTCTTTGAACTTTTCTTCCTCTCCCTCCGAGAAGGTGATCTGCTCTCAGATCTGAAGAGACAAACAAAAGGGACATGTTACATGTGGCAAGGGCTAATGGAGACCCACACATCCCATATCCCTTACTCTCTCCCCTCACTAATGCTCCCCACCTAGCCAAACTCAAACTGACACCCTCTTCTCGCCACATCTCACCACTGCCTTTGTTCATACACCCACCTGCCTCTGTCTTTCTTCTTTTTCTTCTTCTTCTGTTTTGGGGACGGTGAGCGGGAGCTGCTAGACTCTTTAACAAGACTGGGAAATCACAGAGAAATGGTGAAAAACCAACTCCCAAACAGGCTCCAAAATAACGGCTCTCCCTCCCTTCCTTCTTTGCTCTCCCCATTCCTCCCAACAAATCCCCAAGCAGGCAGCTAGACTGCCAAATAAAAATTCTCAAGTTTAGGGGTATTAGCATGCACACCACAAAAGGTATATTAGGGAGTCCCAGTATCGTTAACAACCCTTACAAAAATTATGTCAAAACTACAGCCAGTTAATCAAGCAAAGAGATCAATAACTCATGTCAAAATACAAATCAGATTTTTTAAAATACATATATATTTAATAAAGACATAATCTGATGTAATCTTACCCTAAGGCAAGGCTTGTATTATATAGTACAGTGAACTGAAATAATACCTATTTCTTAAACAAAAAAATACAATAAATTGTTTCCCAATCCATTTAAAGCAACAAGAGCTCAGCTGAGGTAGGCACAACCATGTCTACCTCCCCAACTTCTACCTTTCCTTTCCTCAGCAAGGATGCCCACATACCTGTACTGCTTTTGCTGTTCCTGCTGCTGCTTAGCTGCTGCTGCTGCAGCAGCAGCAGCGGTTGCTGCCTCCTTAGCCCTGCGGTTGGGGTCAAAGGAGCTGCCATCCACATAGTTGTCACTAATTCCAAAGGCAGCTCTAAGCCTCTCGTTCTTCTTTTCATTGGCCTCAGCCAGCTGATGGGTCTCTGTGACACTGGAGAAGAACAGAAATAGTTACTACAGGGGGAAAACTAGAGGTTATGAGGCAAGCCCAAGGTAAGTATGGGAAGAGCAACAAGCCCCACAAGGAATGGAAAGGAGGTGGGGCGCTAATCAATCAGTCAGCTCATCAGAATCAAAATCCACCAAGGTGCCTTACTTACGTCGGCTTCTGCTGCTGTTCCCCCTCCTTGACCACTGCTACATCCTTCTCCAAAAGCATCATCCGAAAAGTGGCTACCTTTTCCTGGATCTCCCCTTCTCCATACCTGGGTTGAGAAAGCCAGAAAATATTTTACAAGGCTTACCAGATGGGTCCCATAAACAAGGTAACCAGTCTCTAATGAGGTAGTAGGCAGTGCTGCTAAGGGACATGAATCGTAACAGATTCAAAACACTGACTACTTCTATCTAACACAGCATAGTACTTATGACTTTAATGTAAACCAAAGACTTAAGCACATCCCCCCCCCCCCGCTACACACATCATGACCTAGCTAAGTGTCTTTCTATGAACCACTATTCTCTCAGCCTCAGCCTCCCTGAGAACTGCAATTTAGAGATAATATTACAAACATCTCTGCATCGGAGAATCATCATTATCAATAAAGCATTTGACTAGAACTTCAAAGTATTTTATAAAAAGCTAAGCAAAGTTGTTACTCCCCCAAAAGGAATAATTTTCTACTACAAATGAAAATGTCATCTTCACTCCTGGAATCCAGCAAAACAAAATCAACAAATTTAACTCTTCTTGCAATACACATAAAATTGACTGAACACCTACTAAATGTAAAGTAACTTCACTCTGCTTGTTTTTCCTATAAATAAGTTAACACTACATATATTATATCTGAAGCTTCTTGAAAGCACTTCTGAACAAGTCCCACTGAAACCAAGTCAGCAAGTGGCCAGTGCTACAACGCATATGTACACCTAGCATGTATGACATGATTTCTCATACTTTCAACTCCTTGAGGCAGCTAAAAATTACTGAGGTCCTCCCATCACAAAAAGGTTATATATATATAGGCAGTTTGGTACTATCAGCAGGCAATTACCGACATCTAATCCATATTTAGAAATTACTAAATTCTTTGCCAAAGCATTTTCCTGGTAACAATGAGGTCCATGGTTTAACTTTCTTCAAGCATAGTAGACATTTACTCAGGAGGTACTAAAACCCAGCCCCCCTAACTAATCCAGAGAATTGACAAATCCAGAGGCTCACTTTAAGTAGAGAAGGCTTTTTCCCCACTCCCACTCACCTCTCCTAAGTATTTTTACCCATTTCATGTAAATTCTTCTCCCATTCACCTTTCATGCTCAACTTGTACTTCATTCCCCCTCCCTACCCTACCATCAGGCCCGGTCCTTGAACACGTTCACTTATTCTTCCCATTTCTGTTTTCCTCTTCTCTACTCCTAGTCTATTTATACCTGTATTATTAATCATAAATATGTAACTTTCCAATTTCCTTCGATACCTACTCTCACCCTTTGCCCTTAGAGGAAGGACAGCTTTTCCTTCCTCATCCCTGCATCCTAACTTTGTCTACCTTCCATCACTGCTGTGCTAACAGATCAGAGTAGTTGGTCAGCTACCAAGACCAAGGTTGCCAACAAATGAAGGCAGAAATCCCAGGTGCAATGTCCACATACCCCACATTCCCAAATCCCACATACCCCCACCTTCCCATACCCCACCTTCTTCCACAACTGCTATCTGCCTTATTCATTCAACAGCTGCCACTATCTCCATGCTTATTTTTCAGCCCCCATTGTTATATTCCAAATATCTCTGCTTCCCTATTGCCTGCTACAACCTACCCCTGCTCTTCCATGAGTTCAGCCAACTCTAAGCATTTCAGCTCAACCTTCCGCTTGCGCTCGTGGTCCAGGATGTCCTGGTTGGGTTTTTTAACCAGGGATGACTCCAGCTTCCTCAACTCCTCTTCTGACTTGTAGTCAGTGCGATCTTTCTTGTGGCGCACGGCCGAGAGGTTGCGCTGCACGTAACCGTTGGTGCCGCTGCCCCGGGGAGTGGGGAGTCCTATCCCATTGTACATGGCGCTCACAGGCTAGCACCAATGGTGCCTCTAATGCCTACAGGGGGGAAAAGAGGATGTATGGCTAGAAGCAGAGGCAAAAGAGCAACTGGCAGCTTGCCAACATTTTCCAAGTACCAGGATGGACCCATGCCTCTTCACAATCAAGACTGAAAATATAAATGCACAGAAGAAATCCATAGAACTCATGCAGTGCAACATGCTTCCCACAAATTCCAACCTGAATCTAGTGCCAAACACCCCCTCACACACACTTTCCTTTCTTCTTACTTTGCCCCATTAATGTTCTCTATGCATCTTCAAATTTACTCCTTATCAAAGTCTCCCTTATTACATTTCAGGCTTCCCTTCCCCTCATCTTCAAATTCTATCTGATCCCCCGGAGAACTGTCTCACCTACAGCCTCTTACCTACATTTTTCCTGTTCAACACTTTCCCCTTTATGAACCTCTCAGAAACCTGATTTTTTTCCTCCACCTGCTTTCAGAATTTGCTTAAATTTACTCATCCCATCCCCTAGAGAGCAGAGATGATCACAAAACCCTGGAGTCTTAACTTCCAATCTACTGAGCCCCTCTTCCTAGTTTTACATTTTACACAAATACAACCCTATCCTTTGTCCCCAACCCCACCAGTTTCAAGCCCCCAGCTAAGGCTACAATCCTGTTCATTATTACCTGGGAGCTCAGTCGGACTTACCTCTGAGCAAAAAAACCCAAACAAACCGCACACGATTGCCCTGCACACACTCCCCTCCTCCCTCACTGTCCCATTTGATCCTCTTTCATAAACGGCTGAAATGTCATTTATGCGATATTTTCCCAATCTGGCTCCAACCACCCCACTCACCTCCTTCTTTGAAGGACTGAACCACCCCCTCCCAATCTTGTTATAACCTCCCTAGTCCCTATGAGGTTTCTAACCCGCTTAAAGGCCTGCGCCCCCCCACCACATGCACCCACAACTGGGCTAAGAGCAATCCATTCCTACATTCCCCACCCCCAAAAAGGCCTGGACAGCCATCTCTAGCAGTTTCAAGCCCCACCCCTGCCTCTACCCCTTACTAGGCCTTCCCTCCCTCCCCAGGAATATCCACACACACACACACAGCCCTACCTATTAGGCCGATTCACCTAAAGGCCTGATGGAGCCGTTCGAGACCCTCCCTCTGCCCGCACCCCAGCACTCAACCCAACACCCGCCCACGCATGCACCGCGTCCGTGACGCGCGCCCCCTGCCCAAACCCTCTCCTCCCTCCCCCTGCGCGACTCCCGAGACCGGGCCGCCCCGGAGTAGGCCTCTCACCCGCCTCCCTCGCGCTGCCCAGGGAGGCCGCTCTCTCTGCCTGCGCCACTCGCTCGCTCGCGCTCACTCACCCGACGCAGCAGCAGCAGCCGCGGCGCAGGCGAAGGGTGAAGGGGAGGGGGAAAGGAGGAGGAGAGGCGGAACCGCCCCCCTTCCCGTCCAATTCGCTCCCGTCTGTCCCTCTCCTCGCCCGCGGGGTTATGGGAAACGTAGTCCTGTCCTTCGCGATCAAGACCCCAACGCCAAGGGCCCGAGGCATGGAAAAGACTACAACTCCCGGCATGTAACGCAAGCAGCGCGAAGGTCGGACGCCATTTTCTAAAGCGCTCTGGGGAGAGGGATAGAGATGGGGGGGGAGGGTGTTTCAGGAAGACTTTGCCCCTGCGGGTGGTTTTTCCTTTCGCTCTCTCACCCTCACTTTTTTCCCCCTCTCTCTCTCGTACAGCAGTCACATCGATGCGCGACCCACTTCGGAAGGCACCGCTAGTGGTGCGTGAGGGAGCGGGGACAGGACGAGACGAGACGGAACCGTCCCTCCCGTCAGCCACCGCGCGTTCCCAAATTAGAGAGGAGAGGGGAGGAATCCGGAGTGGAAAGCCAAATCTCGCGAGATTTCATTTGGGAAAACCGTGTTGCTTCTATCGTGACGCAAAATGTTGCGTGCCTTCGAAGCATGCCGGGAACTGTAGTTCAGCTGTTCCCATTGCACCATAGCACTCGCACACACTTCTCCTACAAGCGAGACAACAACTTCCAGAATGAATTGCGAGCTGATGTTGCTGCATTTTCTTTCCCGTTTCCCCTCACAGAGGAAAGAACGGGGAATTTTATTCCTAGAGGGACTTTCCATAAAGCCCAAAAGGAAAGTTTGGCTGGGAGTGGAGTGTATCTTCCGTTGCGCTGCAGACGGTGGATTTTGGGGGAAAGTTAAGGTAGCAATATCTCATAATCAATGCAGCCTTCTGCCATTTTATCAGCCCTGATATGTTCTCAGCTTCGCAGCGTGGCCAGCAGGGTGTAATTCTCAAGAGTCGCATTTACATTTTATTTTTATTTTTTAAGAAACTGCATTACCCAGAATGCACTGAATACGGACCCTAAACCTTCTGGGAAATGTAGTTTTTACCAATTAAATCACTGCCAGATTTGCATATAAGCTAAACAAGCTATAGTTTAGGGCCCCACTCTTTTGGGGGCACCCAAAAAAATTAAAGGGAGAAAAAAAGGATGTACATTTCCAAAATAGAAGATAAAAAACAAATAAAATAAAACCTACATACCTATTAGGTCCATAAATTACCATATAGTATATATTCAACACAAAAAACAGCAACAATTTGTTGTTGACAAAGGACAGTTGGACAAATAAAGGACCCCATTACCTTCAGTAGCTTAGGGGCTCATCAAACCTAAATCCAGCCCTGAACTGAATATTCATATTGGTTGCCTAGGGGTTAACCACCCAGCCCTCCGCCTTTCATAGCTCTCAGAATAGCCCTAAGCCAGTGGTGGCAAAACTTGTTCCTCCAGGTGTTTTGGGACTACAATTCCCATCATCCCTGACCACTGGTCCTGTCAGCTAGGGATTATGGGAGTTGTAGTCCAAAAACAGCTGGAGGGCCAAGTTTGGCCACCACTGCCCTAAGCCAGGCTTCCTCAACCTCGGCCCTCCAGATGTTTTGGGCCTACAACTCCCATGATCCCAGGCTAGCAGGACCAGTGGTGAGGGGTGAGGGGAATTGTAGACTCAAAACATCTGGAGGGCCAAGGTTGAGGAAGCCTGCCCTAAGCCATACATGGGAACTTCCAGCGCAGGAGCTTGCAAGGGTCACCAGAAACGGCCCAGCCAAATGAGACCGCAGCTGAGTTACAACCTCCCACCAACCCACCCAAACTTTATTAACTTATTTTTGTTTCTACTGTTCATCTTGACGCAGTTGTTCCTGAGGCGGTTTCCACGTGGTTTGACCTAGAAAGCTTTAAACAGCTCAGGACTGCAAGACCTCAAGGACCACCCTTCCCCATATTAACTGGGGAACTGAGATCATCCTCTCAGGTCTTTCTTCACATGCCTCCTCCATGAGGGTGACAACACAAGAATGAGCCTTTTCTGCCATGGCTCCTGATGAGTGGAATGCTCTCCTCAGGGAGGTTCACCTGTCGCCTTCATTATACACCTTTAAGGGCTTTAGACGTTCCTCTTTAACTAGGCCTTTGACATCCAACGACCTTTTAAAATATATTAGGGTGGGGAATATTGGGTTGTTTCTATTTTTATTATGTCTTTTGTGATTTTATATTGTGATTTTATGTATACCTGCCAGTATATTATTCATCTCTACCCTGGACTGGTGATCTTCAAACATTTAATTTTTTTGAAATTGGCCAGAGCTGGCAATTGTGGAAATGCAGGGCAAGCAATGCAGAAAGGTAGGCTTCACCAGCCACATCACCAACTGCCCCACAGGCCAGTCCTCCAACAAGTGAGTTGATAGCCGTGTTGCCAATCCCCACATGAATAGGTGACACTGCAGTTGCATTCCAAGTTAGAAGAACCTCCAAGAAAATAAGCCTTGAAAAGACAGAAGGGCAAATGGGAATATTAGAATGTAAGAATATTGACGTAGCATTATCTAGAGTCTCTGTAATAACCTAATGAACTCAATTCTGGAGCATAGGGCTACAAATACGAAAGCACGGCAGCCTTCCTCATTGCAAAACGTCTAGTAAACCTTTCACATCCGTTCTTGCCATATACCTGAGCAGATCAAGAGTTTGGAATGCATGGTGCATGAGGAAAAGCTGGAGCCACTGGCCATATTTGGCCAAGGAAGAGATGATTAAGACGATGACAGAAGCTTTCAGATATCTAAGAAGCTAAACAAGAGAAGGAATAACGTCAGTTTTCCAAGCCTAGCAACTACCGTAATTTCTGTGGGAAATTGTCGTAATGGAATCTCAGCTGGTATCACAAGCAAAAGTTTCATTTGCACGGCTAAGGGATTTGTTGCTTTTAATGTTCCATAAAGACTCAGCCTTGTCCATTCATATTTTACTCTGTTAGTCTGATTCTGTGCATGTTCACTCAAACATCAAACATTCTCACTGCTGTTGCAGTTTATAAGAATATTATTCCTTTTTCCTTTGAAAACTGTGGTCCCAATATCCCCGAGAGGAAGGCTTCTAGTTCTTTTGTAAAAGTTTGTTTGAAGAAAAATTTATTTCCTTGTATATCATATCCCAGAATTTTTTAATTTTATTGCAGCCCCACCACATATGAATCATTGTCCCTTCAGCTTGTTTACACCTCCAGCATGTATTTGAGCATGTTCTGTACATCTTTGCTAACTTGCTGGGAGTTATATACCACCTGTAGAACTTTTCATATGATTTTCCCTAAGTGTATAACAGGCTGTGAATTTCCAGTCTGTATTCTATAGTCTTTCCTATGCTGACATTGGTATATTTCCCCCCCCCCCCCAAATCAATTGCCCACTTAGTCCTGACTTCTTTGACTTCCTCGTCTTTAACCTCCCATTCAAGTAGGAGTTTGTACATTTTGGAGATTACTGTACTTTTGTCTTACTATATATTAATTCTTTTGCCAATTCTCACACCTGTATTTTTCTTTAGCTTGTGCGTAATGCTGTGGGGTTTGTTGAGTTTGGAGCAGAGATGCTGTTGCACAGAAAAACTGGAATACCTCAATTGTGCAGCTCTTTCTGTTGTTGTTAAAGTGTTTTCTTGCAAGGAAGTCACACAACTGGTGTCTGTTGGTTTTGCTTTATTGAGAAAGAGCTTGCAAGAGAATCTGGGAAACGGTGGGTAGCCCTGTACCATTTCACTAAACACGCCCTGCCCTACAATGAGGAATGTGGGGAATGTGATGCTTTTCATTAAAATGTGGGTGAAGAGTACAGGAGTGAAGCTCTCAAATCAAGTAGCTCTTGAAGTTTGAACAGCCCTTGTAAAAATGCCTTGCCATTGTTTGTGTGGACACAGCCACCAATCCTACAAAAAAGAAGCCCAAACCTTTGGCATCGCCTCTTCAAGGTAAGTGTGCCCTATTGATACTGTTGACGTAAATATGTATTGCGTGGCTTCTCATGCCCTGCTTAACTCTCTCCCAGTAGTAGATAGGTAGCCGTGTTGGTCTGCCATAGTCAAAATAAAAAATTCCTTCCAGTAGCACCTTAAAGACCAACTAAGTTAGTTCTTGGTATGAGCTTTCGTGTGCATGCACACTTCTTCAGATAATCTGAAGAAGTGTGCATGCACACGAAAGCTCATACCAAGAACTAACTTAGTTGGTCTTTAAGGTGCTACTGGAAGGAATTTTTTATTTTAACTCTCTCCCGTCTCTTTTCCTATCATGACCACAGGAAGGAGCTATAGCTTCGCAACCCACAATAACACATCCTGCCTCCTGCCTGAACCACTGCTAAGAATCAGAAGGTATTCCTGTTACTCCTGTTTGCGCAGAAATGGAATTACGGTTGGAAGACTGTCGCCACTTCACTGTCCACAACATGGAGACTGGGCACTGTTGGTCTTAAACCTCCAGAGGCATAAAATGCAAGACTCGCTATCTTTTCTCAGGCAGAAACCAGCCAGACTTTTAGAATTTATAGTCAGAGGCTATTGCACAATGTAGTGACAGTAAATGACAAAAGATGAATTCTTTTTTACCTCACACTCAGACTCAAAATTATAAAGCAACACAGGCTGCATACACACTCTACATTTAAAGCACATCACCTCCCTTCAAAGAATCCTGGGACCTGTAGTTCACTCCCTCAGAACTGCAATTCCCAGGACCTTTAAACTACATTTCCTGGTATTTTGGAGGAAGTCATGTGTGTTAAGTGCATTGTGCATATGCAGCCACAGAAGGGAATATCAACTCTATCGCTACCAATATTACGTGGGCCTGAAATCCTTTAAACTGTGTGGCCATCTCGGATAAAAAGCACACACATTAATAGCACACAATGGGGTGGAAACCTGTGGCACTTGCTGAACTATAACTCTCATAATCCCTGCCCATTGGGATTGGGACCATTGGTGGGATTTGGAGTCCAGAAATATCTGGAGGGCTACAGGTTCCCCGCCATCTCACATGACAGACATATAGTTTATATTCCTCGCTAAGCATTAGGTTGCTCCAGAGCAAGATCATGGAGCTATACAACTATGCTACAAGTTCCGAAGTGATGCCACAGTGGGTTTGCCAGCCTTCATGTCACATTTGCAGACATCTTTGGAACTCAGAGTTGGTCTGCCAACAGGCCGGGTGCCAGAAGCCAGCTCCCCATAGAGCACGTCCTTGGGGTTCCTGCCACCTTCCATTCTGTGGATATGACCAAGCCAGTGTAGACATTGCTGAGACAGGAATGCCAACCCGCTGGGAATGTGCGCTTAGGAGAGCACATATTTGTCTGGAATTCTGTCCTGCCGTTTGATACCCAAAATTAAATTTCTATCTAAATCATAATCATTCTTTCCAAACGTGCATCTATTAGCATGTGCAAATTTTACGGCAGTCTCTTTTTGTGTTTAAGCCAACGAAGTGCGCCATAATCCTCATGCCACAATAAAATGGGTTGACTTGAAGGTGTCACAAGGCGCTTCACTGTGGCAGACTAATGTAGATAAGCAACCCTTCTAGCTGTTGCTGCTATTCCCATTAACTAGTGAACCCATGTATTAGTGTCAAGAGAGAGGAGGGAAAGAGAAAAATATCTCCATCCACTTTCTCCACCCAAAAGCAGAACCATTAAAAAGAGGTCACCATCCCATTGTTCTCTGGAACACTGACAGAGAACAGCGGCACCTGCTTACGCAGAACTCTGAGTTTCGATGTGCAGGAAGAGACGGAAGGGCAGAGGAGGGGAGGCAGCAAGAACTCCTTCCCACTGGGCAGGTTGTAAGAAGGACACCTTGGACATAATTAAGGAGCTCACACGGGCAAGCAAATCCCTAGGGAAGATCCCTCCACGAATTCAGGAGGGGAATGGGAAACAGGGGCAATTGTAGCCATGGGCTCCAAAAGCACTCCGCCCATCAGTGCTGCCAGGCAAACACAAAGCTATGCTCCTGTGTTATTTGTGGGATCAAAGCCAAGGAACAAGCAGTTCCTGGAGGCAGATTCCAAGATAATGACTCCAGCGGAAAAGTGAGCAGAGGCCTAAGCCACACACACACACAACCATCTTCCCGACAGGTGGATCCTGAAATAACTGAGGGAGCAGACTGGGTGAATATATACGTCAGCACTCAGCAAACTCAGGCCTACTGGGGCTGGGCCCTTGCCACAGCTTGGACAAGTCTAGCCTGAATAAAAATAAAAATAAATATTATTTCTACCCTATCTATCCAGCTGGGTTTCCCCAGCCACTCTGGGTGGTTTACAGCATATACATAATACAAACATCAAGTGTTAAAAAACCTTCCGATACAGGGCTGCCTTCAGATGTCTTCTAAAAGTTGTGTAATTCTTTATCTGCTTGACATCTGAAGGGGTTGCATTGATCAGTGTAGGGCTTCCACCATGTTTTATCTCCTGCAATACATTGCTCAGCATCTAATGTTGCACCCCAGGCATTGAATGGTGGGAGATTAAGTATGGCAGTTTCCCAGAGTCAATCAGCTGCTCAGTTTCCATCCCATTGCAACCTTGCCATGTAACCCCACCCAAAGGGAAGAGGGTGGCAGGCAGCTGTTGTACCAAGTGGCTACAAAAACCACTGGCAATGCCAGGGGTATGGCGGTAGGAACCCAGGGCACCCCCAGGGCACCCCTCAGTGCCACAGGCGGTCCATTCAAGCTTGGCACCAGCCCTGTGAGCCAGTGAGTGTATTGATAAGAGCAGGCTTCCTCAAACTCGGCCCTCCAGATGTTTTTGAGACTACAATTCCTATCATCCCTGACCACTGGTCCTGCTAGCCAGGGATCTTGGGAGTTGTAGGCCAAAAACATCTGGAGGGCTGAGTTTGAGGTAGCCTGGATAAAAGTGTTGTACCAGGACATTCCCCACTTAGCCATTAAATTCGCTGGGTGATCTCAGGGGTTATCTTTTTTTCAGCCAAGCTTACCTGGCAGGTTTCTTATAAGGCTAGAATGGAAAAATGTTCATGAATGCCACTGCATGTTCCTCTACAAAAGGGAAGGATATCAAATTTGATAGTTATTTTTTTAAAAATCATGCCAGGGACACGTCTATTATTTATTCTGATTCTGCGCTTCCTCCAGAGTGCTACAGTGGCATACTTGGTCCACATGCATTATCTTCCAAAGACGCCTATGAATATGAGAGATAGTGAATGACCCAAGGCCATCCAGTAAGCTTTGCACCATTTCAACATGTGCGCAACATTTACAAGATTCCAGATGCATTTTTATGAGTGTTTTGCACCTGGCACCCAGAAGCAGGAGGGGGGAACCAACTTGGGAGCCATATTGATGAACAAAAAAATAGCATGAAAGAGCAATGCCTCCCTAACAACGGCTCCTCTGTTCAAAATGGCAGGCTTCCGTGGCTGCTTCATGTGGATCAAGTACCATCTGTCTCCCATTCTGCCACTCTTAATGGCTCCCAGAATCTTGCACCTGAGGCAACCATCTCACCTTTCCTCATTGAAAGGTTCCCTCAGGTTCCCTCATCCTCAGTTTCTCTCGCACACAGAGCACAATGGCACACAGCCCACTTGGACTTCCACAGTGACCTGGGTTTGTGTGTGCTGGTTGTGTAAAGGAACATGTCATCCTATATAAACTAGTTCCTTGATACTCAGGTTTGACTTGGCTCCAAATAACTGACTCATGGTCAGCTCTGAGTTGCTGACAATTCAGCCCAGCTGGGGGTTTGGCTCTAGGTTTTTCAAAACAACATCCTGGAACAACTGTCTCTCACCCCTAGAGGCAAGGACTGTGACGTAACAGGACTCACTCACAAAATGAAGCATGTGCTCTGCTCCTATTTATCAAAAGCAGTCTTGGTTTCTGGAAAATCTGTGTCTGCTATGCGTGTGTCCCTACTTTTGCCTTCCGGTGATTCATTGCTAACATGTTGAGCAGAGGTGCTGATGGTGTGACCTTCCAGATGTTTGTTGGCCCTGCAGATGTTGCTGGACCACAATTCCCATCAACCCTGTCCTTTGGTGGACTGTCTGGAGCTGATGGGAGTTGGAGTCTGTTGTAAACAAAATTATGACACCCCTTATGGGGTATCCAAGAGCCCGTATAGAGTCCTTACATGGGTTCCCTATTGGTAGGAGAAAATAAAAGAGGCCAACCAAAGAATATTGAGAAGCAAAGCAGCTAGTAAGCCTGATCTTTATTGATCTGTTGCAACAGGGTGCTCCTCTCACATGCAGGAAAGGAGGAGGACCTCGAACAATGGTGCACAAGGCCTTATGTAGACATTTTAAATTCCCTGCCCTGGAGCTCAAGACCACCCCTCCATACATCATACATACATCACAGAAGGGGTGTAACCCAAGACCACCCCCCACAAACATCATACCTACATCACAGAAAAGGTGGCCTACAACAGAAATTTGAATGTTGTCATTTTTCCTGTCTGCCAGGTTATCTGATAATGCCTTATCTGATTGCCTTTCCTGGTAGTCTGTCACCCTTTGAGATGGTGATTTCCCAATTCCAGAGACAATGGGAAGGCTCCCTGACACCCCCACACCCCCACGCAGAGAAAACATTTGGTCAGTTTGGGAGTCAAAATGGTTTCAGGTCTGTCTTCCTGATCTATGTACGTGCTTGGTTGGTACATTTATGAACATTTATTATATATATAAGACCTTAAATTTTATTATTACAAGTCCAACAATATTGGGGGCCTCCTCACTCTTGGTCTATAGCAATTAGCAAAAGGTTGAAGAAGCTGTGACTCTCCAGACTCTGTTGGACTCCAATTGCCATCAGCCCCAGTTAGCCCCCCCCCCCCAAAGAGTTTATTTTAGTTTTGCAAACCTTGGGATTTCCCTGAACATGCTGCTACCTCCCACTTGTGCATGGATGGTACTAGTTTGGCCTGATAAACATCACCACTCAGACCTCAGACATGGAGGGAGTAAGTGGGAGCTACAACAAAGCGTTGCAGTGTTAGAGTGCTCCTGTTCAGGACTGCGGACACACACACACACACACACACACACACACACACACACACACACCACTGGTTCTCTGATATTTTCCTCCAGCAGTCAGTCAACATTCTGTGGTCACCAAGCATGTTTGGTCCTGATTGGACCATTACAGTATTCCCTCCCCACTGCAGTAAGTAACTCCCCCCCCCAAAAAAAAAAGTGTTTTGGGTTTGTTTGTTTTTTGTATGTTTACAAACTTCAGGATTCTTCCTAACCTGTGGTTGCCTCCCTCTTGCACTAAAGGCCCAGGAACAGACCCAACTGGTTTCTATTCTGGCCTGTTGTCAGAACTAAAAGTCCAGTGCAGACAAGTGGCAGAGGCAATAAAAGTAGATTTCCTGCACAATCTAAGCCAGGCATCAATTCTTGTCACAGGGAAGAGCTCTCAGGAGGCTACTGTACTTTCTTTTCCCATAACTGGCCTTGGCTTTCTACCAAAGCACCAGTTTACGGTTTAAAATAATGGTTTGCAGCCTTTAGAGATATTATGCAAAAGGGGAAAAAGGAGGAGAAAGAAGTGGATCTGGGAATATAGAAAGTTGCCTTATACCAAATCAGACCATTGGTCCATCTAACTCAGTGACTGGCATCAGCTCTCCAGGATTAGAGTGGGGGAGATATTCCCAGCCCTACCTGGAGATGGTGGGGATTGAGCCAGAGACCACTAGCATGCAAGGCGGATGCTTTGCCACTGAGCTATATCCCAGGAGGGGCAGGCAGCAGCAGACAGCCAACACTCTGAAGAGAACTGCCAAGCAATGTACTCCTAGCAGCTAAAGGTAAAGGTAAAGGGACCCCTGACCATTAGGTCCAGTCGTGACCAACTCTGGGGTTGTGGCGCTCATCTTGCTTTATTGGCCGAGGGAGCCGGCGTACAGCTTCCGGGTCATGTGGCCAGAGCAGCGCACGGAAACACCGTTTACCTTCCCACCGGAGCAGTACCTATTTATCTACTTGCACTTTGACGTGCTTTCGAACTGCTAGGTTGGCAGGAACAGGGACTGAGCAACGGGAGCTCACCCCGTTGCGGGGATTTGAACCGCCGACCTTCTGATTGGCAAGTCCTAGGCTCTGTGGTTTAACCCACAGCGCCATCCGCGTCCCAGTGTCATAGCAGCTACTATCAGCTTAATTTTCCCAGAATGCCTCGGAGCATGGAACCCAGAAGCATTCCAGGGGAAAAGAAGATAGCAGCAGCTGCAGTCACCTCAGCCAGTGCTTTGCTTCAGAGTTCTGAGCCCTAAAATGTTTTTTAAAGGAAACACTTCATTGTATGTTATTTTAAAAGGAAGTTGGCATCAGTAGCCACGGGCTCTCCAGGGTTTGTAGAGCATGGCATTTGCTATAGCATGCCAGGTGCTGATGTCAGGATTTTAACTAGATTTGAGAAACATCCACACACAAAGTGAAAACGTGTCAGCTGTTTAATATGATAGTAGATTTTTGGCTAACCATAACAACAGTTTTAAAAACCGCCCCTGTTCAGATGTCATATCAAACAGTGGTTTGTCATCATGAGCACAGGCTAGCACAAAGCATGGCTTGCACATGCCAGGATCCTGAATTTGATACTCCAGATTTAATATCCAATCTTGGTTTGATACCCTGGCTTGCTAAATACAGTTTGCTGAGTTGGAATGTCACAAAGAACTGCAGAAGCTTTAACTGTCATATGTGGAGGGGAGTGTGAGAGCCCAAATCAACCAACCATGGTGTGTTTCATATATCAGATACAAACAGAGGCAGCAAACACATGAAATTTTCCATTTACCCTATTTTTCACTCTATAAGACGAACTTTTTCCCCTTTAAAAATTAAGGTGAAATGTGTGTGCGTCTTATGGAGCGAATGCAGGCTCCTTGGCTTCAGCGATAGCAACGCGAAGCCTCCGAAGCACAGAGGGAGAGCTCCCCCCGCGCTCCGGAGGCTTCGCGTTGCATTCGCTGAAGCTGCCTGAAGCCCCCGGAGTGCAGTGGGAACTCCCGCTGCGCTCCAGGGGCTTGCGGATAGCCGCCTGAAGCCTGGAGAGCGAGAGGGGTCAGTGCACACCGATCCCTCTTGCTCTCAAGGCTTCGCTTCGCTGGAGATGCGCTGCACAGTTTTCCCTCTCTGCACAGCGCCCCTTCAGTGAAGTGGGAGGAGAAATGGAAGGGGCTCCGTTTCTCCTGCCGCTTTGCTGAAGGGGCGCTGAGCAGAGAGGGGGAGAATTTTTTTCCCTGTTCTCCCCCTCCTATGGTCCGGTGCATCCTATGGTCCGGTGCGTCCTATAGAGCGAAAAATACGGTAATTCAATCATATCTGCCCTGGTTGAAGGGGCTCCACGCTTTCCCCTGCTCTGCTACTTGAAATCTGGTTGAGCACATTTTGAAGTGAAATATTTACGCAATGGTGTGGCCCACACACAACACTAAGCCAAAGCACGATTTAGTGTGAACAGGGACAGAGCAAAAAACGCTGCCACTTCGCTCCTCCCCTGCTCCTGTTGCTCCTATACTACTTGGAGCTAAGCTATGGTTTTGGTTTACCATGACAGTGGTACCTTGGTTCTCAAACTTAATCCATTCAGGAAATCCGTTCCGAAACCAAAGTGTTCCAAAACCAAGGCATGCTTTCCCATAGAAAGTAATGAAAAATGGATTAATCTGTTCCAAACTTTTAAAAACAACCCCTAAAACAGCAATTTAACATGAATTTTACTGTCTAACGAGACTACTGAGCCATAAAATGAAAGCAATAAATGATGTGCTGCAGTCACACACTCCATCAATCAGTAGCTGAACTGGGTTCCACACAGTCACAAAAACAAAACAAAAAGAGCCACAAAAACAAAAACGCAAAATAAATAGGAAAAACAGACTGACCTCAGCGTAACACTCAAAACGGAAGTGTGGCACTCAAAGTGGAAGCTTAACACTCAAAATGGAGCATGTTCAGCTTCCGAAAAATGTTCGCAAACCAGAACACGTACTTCCGGGTTTGCAGTGTTTGGGTTCCAAGTTGTTTGAGCACCGAGGTATTTGAGAACCAAGGTAGCACTCTATGTGCAAACCTTGGCTCATGGTTTGTCTCGCTCCAAACAATCCATGAGCTGTAGCCAAGGTTTGTTCTTGCTCATTCATGCTTGCTCATTTATGTGCAGGCATGGTTTGGCTGAGTGTTATATGCTAATAAGACTACATTCACACATAAGGTAAACCGTAGTCAATGGCTAACTGTGAACACACTCTCCTTTCGATCTACACCTAGCTCAGGCAGGAGCAATCAATCACTGGCTTAGCTCTGTTTCTGAACTGGGGATTGTGGTTTCTTTCATTCCAAACAAGCCCCAATGTGATGTGTAGGATTGCTCTTGGCTTATCTATCATGGTTTGTCTGAGCAAAACAAACCAGTATTCCCAATTCGGATGTAACTCAAAGCCAGTAATCTTGGATCGTTGTCCTTGCTTGCAGTAGGGAAGGAGTGAACCAGGAGCCACCTTTGTGTTTAGGGTAAACCATTAACTACAGTTTACTGTGGCATGTGAAATGGGCCATTACCATCAAAGAAGGGAGGCCCCTGTGAGACACACTTGAAGTAACTGGAGTAAAACTACACTACTATCTAAAGAGCCTTCGCTAAGACCATTAAGTCCACAGTATAAAATTAACTAAGTGTACCTCTCTGAGTAGAAATACCAGGTATTTGAACCTGGGGCTTCCCTATATACAAGGCCCATTTTCCTCCATAGCAAATGGTACCCCCTTCCTCAATTCAAGGTGTATACTATTAACACCCCAGGCTGTGCCATTTTGGCACCTTAGAAAATTCCACAAATACCTCTCCTGGGAAATAAATATACAATAATAATAAATTTAGTGACTGCTCTTTCATGAACCTCAAAATCAGCTGCCTGAGGCAGCCTCCTCCCTCTGCGTTAATAATAGGGTTGGTATCAGATGGGAGACACACTTTTAAATGCTTCCCACATTTAATAAGAATAATAAAATCCATGCAGGCTTTTTTTAAAAAAGAGCATATTAGGGACAATGGTTGTAGTGTCCGTCCCTTTGCCTGGTGTTGTAGTTTTCTGTTTCCGGTTAATTTTGTAACCCAGGGGGAATCCTAGAAAGAGGAACTCAGCTCAGAACAAAAACCATATTGAACATCAAATGCCAATATTGCATTAATTTCTGCGGACGCCTGAGTTCACCTGAGCCCACACTTCTTTGTTTATTTACACATCAGCCCGGGCTTTGGAAGTGATGCTTACACAAAAGGATACGAAAACAATAAAATGAGCAATAAAAACCCTCCATAAGACCAAAGGTTATAAAAACATCTTGTAGAATTTCCTTGCAAAAAACAACCATCAATGAATATATATTTAACCAAGACAAATACAGTGGTACCTCGGGTTAAGTATTTAATTTGTTCTGGAGGTCCATACTTAACCTGAAACTGTTCTTAACCTGAAGCACCACTTTAGCTAATGGGGCCTCCTGCTGCCACTGCACCGCCGGAGCACGATTTCTGTTCTCATCCTAGAGCAAAGTTCTTAACCTGAAGCACTATTTCTGGGTTAACGGAGATATGAATAGGGTGTGAGCCTGTGACCTGGCTAAGGAATTACCGGTAAGTTTTTATCATTACAAAAGACTGGCCAGGCTCCCCAGGCAATCCAATCAAGTAAGCATTAACAGGTAACCTGCTAGACAGGAGATAAACAACGCACAGATTTCTTTTGACTGAGGTATAATGTGTCTGGGGGGTGGTCTTGAATTCCAGGGTGGGCAATTTAAAATGTCTATATAAGGGTGGACACACCTTGGTTCTGGGTCTTCCTCCTTTCCTGCGTGTGAGGGGAGCACCCTGTTACAACAGTTCAATAAAGATCAGGCTTACTAGCTGCTTTGCTTCTCAATATTCTCTGGTTGTCCTCTGTTATTTTTCTCCGACCGATGGAGAACCTGCAAAGGACTCTATAAGGGCTCTTGTGTACCCCATAAGGGAATAAGGGCAGATTTTCATTTATTACACCTCCAAGTGTAGAGCTTTGCGAAGAAGAAGAAGAAGAAGAAGAAGAAGAAGAAGAAGAAGAAGAAGAAGAAGAAGAAGAAGAAGAAGAAGAAGAAGAAGCAGCAGCAGCAGCAGCAGCAGCAGCAGCAGCCTGACAAGGAACTGTGAATGTCCAGGTATGAGAGCAAAGCCTCTGTTCCAAACTGACAAGGAATCCTGACCAAGACCAAGTTGCAAGTCCAACTTTTCAGAAATTAATAACATGCTGGCTGGGGCTGATAGGAGTGGCAACCCGAAACATCGGTTGCTGAAGGCTGCCCTAAGGTTCAGGGAGTGAGTTCCACAGGGGGCAGCAAAGGAGGATCATGAAAATGTAGCTACAGTGGCCACGAGCAGATTGCCTAGGATGGGGAAATCCCTTGATCTCAAACTAGGTGTGCATGCTTCCCTAGGTTCAATGACCTAACAAGCTGCATGCAAGGCAGAAAATCAACTGGTTGAAAGTTTTCCTTCCACTGCATTGGCAGGGACTGGGGAAAGCTCTACCAGTTGATTTTCTGTCTCGCAGGCAGTTGCTGTTAAAGGCGCAGGAGCTCTTCCCAGTTTAAAAAGTGGTGACTTTCCCTCCCATCCCCCTCCTAACTTTCCCTACCTTGTTCTGCCCTTGCTCCTCACTCCCCTCCCCCTCCCAAACAAGCTCAGGAGATCTGAAAGGGCCGGATCTCTCAGCTTTGTCCATTTCAATGACTCATTGTCATGCCCAGGCAGGTGGATAGTTTGCACTCTCCAGGGGGCTCATACAGCCCCCCTCTCCTTGTTCTTCAAACAGCCAAATCCCAGCCCACTCCTCCCAGGAAACTGGTAGAATGTTTCTGATCTAATAAACTGCCAAATTTATCTTCCTCCCCCGCAGAGGTGGTGAATAATGTTCTGGTCCCAGAAACCCTTAACCCCATATCTCATCGAAAAGAGGCTGACTGTTGTTACTCCTGTGGTGGAAGAAAGATACTCAGAAGACTCTTCTTATGTTATCTCTGTGTATGTGTGTGTATTTTATACTGCCTGTACCCACATCCCTCCCACTACCCTTTGCACTTATGCATGCATCTTAAATGAAGACTGCGCTTCAAGCATCTGATGAAGTGGGCTGTGGTCCAGGAAAGATTCTGCTACAACAAATGTGTTGCTCTTTAAGCACTTTGTTGCTTATGCCAAAAAGGTGTCTGGAACAAGGCAACCAATCCTGCCACGAATTCCCGAGTACCCAGGAGAGTTACTTCCCTCCCCATCTTTCTACTCACCTTCCTTGCTGTCCTAAATTAAAACTCAAGTCCTGTGTGGAACTTCTGTGGTCTCTGCATAAATCCTTCATTGACAGCTGTACTCCTGCGAGTAGAGACTGTGGGATTTAAGGATGCAGTTCCTAAAGGCATTTACTAGAAAGCAAGTCTCATTATACACAGTAGGACTTTCTGCTGAGTATAAGTGCTTAGGGTTGCAATCCAATTCGCAGAATTTGCTGTCTCAAATTTGCTGTCTACTGTAATGATCTTCTGTAACAGTTTGAAAAGGGGATTGAGTTCAGCAAAGGTACAAGCCATTAGCCACAATAGCTAAACAGAACTTCCAGGCTCAGAGGCTGTCTACCTCTGAATGCCAGTTGCCAAGGGAGGGAGCGAAAATGAGGAGAGCTGTTGCCTTCGAGCCTGTTTGTGAGTCTTCTGGAAGCAATTGTTTGGAAACTGTAGGAAATGGGATACTAGACTAGATGGGACCTTTGTTCTGATTCAAACAGGGCTCTTCTCAACTTCTTCTACTGCTCTGAAGTTTTATTACACACAAGTGATCTATAAATAGTGTGAATAAAATAATTAAAATTGTAGAAGTAGATAATCTGCAACAGGGGGGGGGGTTTAAGATCTGCTTTAAGTGCCTGGAATGTAATGAAAAAAGTTGTGGCTGCCTCTGAGCATGTGAAGAGGGCAAGGTCCACAAAGAGTTGCTCAGCTTTGGACCCAGTGTTCACAGTCAACTGCAATATCATTTATATAGTACTTTTCCTTACCAAAGGAGCAGAAAAGACTTTTTAATGTATGGAACAACAGCCACCCAGATGTTATTAGCCCAGAGTTGGAAAGAAGATAAAAGTCCCTACCAGAGAAGAATGGCAAACCAAACTGATGGCCTATGCTAAGATGGCAAAACTGACTGGAAAACTCAGAAACCAAGAGGGTAAAAACTTTCTAAAAGAATGGGAAAAATTCATAAGTTACCTTGGAGTCCACTTGCAGTGTATAAATTACTATGGGCAATATGGTTTGGTAAAAAAAATTGGAGTATAGATGAATATGCAGTTGTAGAGGTTTAAAATGAGACCCCATGGAGGGGATGGGAGAAGTCCGAAGATGCAGATAATCTCTTTACAGATACAGTGGTACCTCTAGATGTGAATGGGATCTGTTCCGGAGCCCCGTTCGCATCTAGAAGCAAACGTAACTAGCGACGGCACATCTGCGCACACACGCGTCGCTTTTCGGTGCTTCTGTGCATGTGCGTGATGTCATTTTGAGCGTCTGCGCATGCGCAAGCGGCGAAACCCAGAAGTAACGCGCTCCTTTACTTCCGGGTTGCCGCGGAGCGCAACACTAACGTGCTCATCTTGAAGCACATTCAACCCGAGGTATGACTGTACAAAGATACAAAGATAATCTCTTTACAGATACAAATAAACACTAGTAGTGTTTATTTGTATCTTTGTATCTGTAAAACCAATAAAAATGATTACACACAAACAAATATATAAAGAACTTTTCCTAAGTGATGGGATGCAACCTTATCAAATGTTTGCCCCACACAACAGCCCTGTATGGTAGGCCGGTACTATATTTCAGATTGGTAGAGTTGTAGTTTTTGCCCATTGAGTATTCTTGGTTGAATCAGGGCCTTCCAGGCTCACAGCTCATGTTCTTAATCATCGCCTGATGACACTCTTGTCCAAGGGAGGGTAAGAGCGTCTCTAAAGTCCACACAGGAAATGTTTACCAGGGCCCAGTTCTCAACCATTTGGTATAAAGGCAAGAATCCTTAGCATACACTCCTTTCTCATTACAGAGCAAGAAGTCCGGGCTTTTGGGAAAGTAGGTGTGGTTTGAAGGAAGACTTTATTTAAACAGCTGTTAAAAAAAACAAACACATGAGACATCCTTAAGAACTGATCTTGGGTAGGGCCACTTTAAAAAAAGAATCATGACAAGCAGCCTTTGGAATGAACTTGTTCCTTCCTCATCGCATTAGCAATCCACTGAATTTGCAAATGGACATGCAAGACAATGACCACATTCCCACCACAGATTCAGAGCACTGTGGTGCTACTTTTAACAGTCATGGCCACCACCACCACCACCTCCAAATAACCTTCTGGGCAGTGTATTTTGTTAAGAGTGCTCAGACTTGTGAAGAGACTCCTGTTCCCCTCTCAGAGCTACAATTCCCAGAATTCCTTATGACCAGCGAATGACTGTTCAACCATTCTGTAGCTCTGGGAGGAGAACAGGGGTCTCCCATCAACTCCTAACACCCTTAAACTACTGGCTGAGAGGCTCAGGTGCTGGTGAAGGGGGAAGAGATTGGATGCAGTAGGGCAGGGTTCAGCAAACTTTTTCAGCAGGGGGATGGAGTATATTTTGGGGGGGGGGATGAATGAATTCCCATGCCCCAGAAATAACCAAGAGATGCGTTTTAAATAAAAGGACACATTCTACTCATGTAAAAACACGCTGATTCCCGGACTGCCCATGGCCTGGATTTAGAAGGTGATTGGGACGCATCCGGCCCCCAGGCCTTAGTTTGCCTACCCATGCAGTAGAGGCCTCAGTCTGCTCAGACCCAAAACAGCCCACACTGGCCTCTTGCCCCGCAAAGTGGTGCCAGCATCACTCCTCAGACGTGGCACTCTCCCTAGAATTGTCATGTGGGTGGGCAGAATTACCACCATCATCTATCAGTGGTAGCCCTCAGAAATCCAGCTTGGCAAATTCAGCAGGCTATAAAGCAGCCAATAATAAGGGCTTGAGCCAGCCCCGCTACACCTGCTCCATTCTGGCGTATCTCTGAGTAGGAAGTTCGCCTGCCCCCACAACTGGCAGGAGAAGTAGGGACACATCCTATGTCTGCCAGGCTGGGGTTGGGGCTGCTTTTTTAAGAGAGTCTACATACAGACGGGAACGCACATATAGGCATCAAACAAATGATCTAAAAATAACAAATGTATTCAAATCAAATCATATGGGGTATCTCAGTTAGTGGGTGGTGAGGCTGAATCTTAGGGTCGTGGGTTCAAAACCCACCTTGTGCAAGAGATTCTTGCATTGTAGGGGGTTGGACTGGATGACCTTTCCAACTCTTATGATTCTGAGGAGAAAATCGTCAAAACACAAATAATCCACAATACTCCTCCAAACTCCCACCATCCCACCCTTTCCCTGGTTCTGGCTGTGGCCAAGACAGGAATGATGTCTTGCCTCACGACACGGTCTTCTATGTACCTGGATTCCCCCTCAAAAGAAACAATATCTGGGAGGAAGAGAAGGCTAATAAGGAGCGACTGGCCCAAGGTGACCGGGCGGGCTCCGTGGCTGACCCAGGAAACCGAAAAGCCTAAAAATCTGAAGCGCCTAAGGTTAAACTCTATATGGCCCCTTTATTGGCCTCGTGGTTCATCCACGGGGCTGCACTGCATTCGTGCCACCCAGGGGAATTATTTTGCTTCCTCCCAAGTTCTTGCAGCCCGATCCGGGTCACGCTTGCTCCCAAAGGAAGTCCCCCACCGAGTTCCGAGGATATTACTGGCATAATAATAATAATAATAATAATAATAATAATAATAATAATAATAATAATGCTGGCCAAAGTAAAAGTCCGGCCGGGCTGGGTTAAGGAGCGCTTCGAGGGCGAGCACCTGGGAACTTTTCCACCAGATCCTCTTCGCCAGCGCGCCCCTTCCTCCGCCCAGGTGCTCGCGCCAGTTTCGCCCTGGGTGGGGCAAGCCCGTCTCGGTCTCTCTTTCTCCTTGCCCCCCTCCTCTTTTGGGGGCTTTTCCTCCCGACGGTTTTCTATCCCAGGCCGCCAGTTTCACCTGCCACTGACATCATCAGGGATGAGAGGGGCGTGGTCTGGGGGGGAGGGCTGAGGAGGAGGATGAGAGGGGTATATAGCCGGCCCCTCCAGGAAAGTTGCCTCCAACTTGCCTCCTGAGGATTTGAAGCCTTTTCGCTCCTTGGGTCCCGTCAACAGGTAAGGGAAGAGACTTTAGCTGGGGGGGGGGCGGGGGGCTAGTGAGATTGGTGATCTGCAGGGTGGAAATGGGTTAACTAGTTCTACTTTGTTTTAAAGACTTGATATTGTGTGCGAGGCAAAGTTTTTAAAAATCTGTTGCGTTATGTGGGTCCCGCGGGATGCCTTGAGGAGTGATGCCAGGACGCCTGGGTCCCTTCCCCAAGGATCGACGCGGTATATTAGACAGTATTAAATAAGTCCTTTATTTATTAAATTTATTATATTCCGCGCTCCTTCCCAAAGGACGCTCGCTCTCCTGCGATATTTGGTAAATCTTGAAACAGATTTAGATTTGCTCTCTTTGGATTGGGGGTAAGATTAATGCGAGTGGTGAAACTCGCGCTTGACCCGCGGACTTTTAAAGCAGGTGCGGAAAGCGCTTTCGTTTACCGGCGTCTTCAATAAACACCCGAGCGTTAATTTAGGGACTTGTCGTGAGATGAGTTCTCTCGCTCCTTTTGGTCTCGGGAGCGGTAAGTCTGCCTTCCCTAGAAGCTATTGGAAGAGTAAAAAAATTGCCCGCTAAATAAAGGGTTAGAGAGGCATTGGGAGCCCAGATCCCTACGCGAGAGTAGACCCGTTGAAACGAGCGGGCATGGATAGCTTGTGTTCGTGGAGTTCCGTGGGTGCAGTGCTCCCAGGGGAACTTAGGTGGAGAGCAAACTTAAGCGGCAAACAGAAATGGCTTTCTTAACTTTGCTGGGAACTTCATGGTGGAAAAGGGCTGGAGTTGTGGGTCCGCGCTCCCCCCTCCCTCCCTTGCCCATATCAAAGGCATCCTCTCCCCTCGCCTCCATTGTCCCAGCAAGGGAATGGGTGGAGCCGTGATGTTTCGGTGGCGAGCTGGACTCCCACTGAAACCCCCTTGAGAAGAAAGAGGAAGGGGGACAGTTTCGGTTGAAGGGCATGGACAAAGCGAGGAGGGCGGCCCCGCCTTCTTCTCCCCCCTCCCCCCCCCCGCTCACGCCCCAGCCCCGCCCGAGGCATACGTGTGGCGGAGGTGGGGAACGCAGGTACCCAGTGACCTCGTGTCTCTTTGTCCCAGAGGCTGGGAAACCTTCCATAAGGGCTGGTGATTCTCCCGCCATACCTGCGCCCGTACACCCCACCCACCTAGCAGGCATAAGAGGTCGATTTCTGCAGCTCCTAA
This sequence comes from Podarcis liolepis, assembly GCF_965112155.1. Lineage (NCBI taxonomy): Eukaryota > Metazoa > Chordata > Lepidosauria > Squamata > Lacertidae > Podarcis > Podarcis liolepis. The sequence continues at coordinate 22,551,883 of NC_139573.1, read as the reverse complement.
GACTTGCCTTCTCCTCTCGAGAGTTTTGGGGCTGCAGAATAAGTAGGGCTAGAGTCGGAGCTTTGCCTTGTCTTCTGGAAATGGGGGGGGGGGGAGGACCCTGTAACCATGGGGGGGTGTTTAGAAAGGAGCCTTGCGACAGGTGGATTTCACACGTCTGTAACATACTGGTTTTTCAAAGTTCTTGTTAGTGTATTGGTTGATCCATAGGGGGAGGGCAGGGTCCAAAGGCAATACATTTTTTGGTTGATTCTAATAAATGCATTGCCCAACAACTCGCAAAACGTGGCATGCTTTTGAGTTCTCCATAACTCTTCATCAAGCACCCCACCCTCTTGCCTAAATAACTCAAAAGCTTGCCACGTTTTTGTGACATTTGGTTAGTCCTAATACAGGTATTCCCAAACACTGGGATAATGAGAACTAGACACTACTTAAGACCTGTGTCTAAAGTCTTTAATTCTAAATCAGACTAGACTTGTGTTACTTAGTTTTGGGAGTAGAAAAGGGAGAAGTAGGGTTGATTTTTAGAGCCACCTGAAAAGCAAGATGGCATTGTGTTTTGGTTGGGTTTATTGCACCTGTGAAGGAAGGTAAAGTTGGTCCTTTAAACTAGCTGAAAACTATACCGTAAAACAGGGTTGGAATTGGCCCTGGATTAACATGGTTTAAAAGGGTGTGATCTTCTTCATGTGATGTAAACCTCCCCTGAGGCTTTAAATAGAAACACACATTGACTGAGACAGTGGGTGGTTGAAAAAAAATTGCAAATTGTTACTGATTTTATTTTTTAAAAAGTGGTATTTACCAGAACTTAATTACAAAATCAGGTCCTAGAGCTTATTGCACAGGTGGTATTCTGCCTCTTCTAAAACATTAAGCAGGCTTCTTCAACCTCGGCCCTCCTGGTTTTTTTGACCTACAACTCCCATGATCCCTAGCTAGCAAGACCAGTGGTCAGGGATTGTGGTAATTGTAGTCTCAAAACATCTGGAGGGTTGAGGAAGCTGTTAAGACACTATTTACAACAAAGGATCCATTTAGAACTCCTTCCTGTATGTTTCTTTCCTTATCTCTTTGTCTTCTCTTTCTCTTTGAGAAAGAAAATGGCGGTGCTGGTGTGATCAGTTTAGCTCAGTACACAACCCTGCGTAGGTTCTTCCTAAATCCTTCCTTGGACTAGCCTTCCCCCAACCTGGATGCCCTTGAATGGTTTTGGGCCCATCAGCCTCAGGCCCATCAGCCTCAGGCAGCATGGTTGGTGGACGTAGAAAACCAGGCTTGGACTTGGGAGGAGAGACTTGTTGCTACTTGCCTATGTTTCTCTATCATTAACCTGACACATCCAGCATCTCCTTTGTTGTAATCAGCATTAAGGGCTTTTGGGGGGCCAAGTATGCAGCTTCCAGGAGACGTCTGTTCTGTGCTTTACTTAGTCTCATAACCCCAGCTCCATTTTTATTTATGCTGGCTAAAAAAATACTGGGCTCCATGGTAATAAGCTAACAATCAATTGCTGTATGCAGCTGAAATGGAACATAGTGCAAACCTAGGGTTGTTGTTTTTTAAGTTTAACATCCCAGTGTTTAAAGATCCTTTGCACACTTGCCTGGGCTTAGCAGATCAAAAGTGTACACCTCAAAAGGCAGGCTATAAGCCATGCAGGAATTCTGTGATCAGATTGCCTGTTTTGTTAATGGAGCAGTTGCAGTTGGCGGGAGGTCTTTCTTTAACCTTTTCTCATGCACAATTTTGCCAGCCTAAAATCCCATTCTGCATTTCTTTCACTGCCCCCCCTTGAGCTGCTATTAATCTTGTTGCATTGCGAGATACACAAACTGCCATTACTCTTGCCTTGGCGCTGAGCATTGCCCTGGATCATCTATCAAGTTTGCAACATCAAGTTTTTTCCTGAGCATGGCTCCCCAACTGAAGTTCCAAATTGACCTGCTCAGTCACTTAGCTCTGCCTTTTAAGTAATAGTAGTGATACTGAGCACCTGCTTGAGTGCCTTGGACTTGCTGAGAAAAGGTGATTTGTAAATATTTTTAAAGATTCAATTCTGCACAGACCTACCTCTCAACCAAGATTGTGTAGGGCTTAACTCTTACTGCTGTTACTGAATTTGGAGCCTCCCCTTTGACATGCCAATGTAAAGCAAAATGTTGGGTGAGTTCTGATCATGGACCCCTTGCATAATGTATAGTTTGTGTCCAGGCATGTGCCGGTTGTTTTAATAGGGGTGGGAAGGAGGTGATGCCCCACCCAAACCACTGTTTCCTCCCAGAGAGAGCCCACTGGATGTTCCTAGTGCTTTCTTGCTGTACATGTCCTTGTTGCCCGACTTGCCTGGAGCCTTGGGGCAGAGGTGGGCTGAAACCTAAATACCCAGCTTTGACTAAAACAATGAGGACATTCCTCCTCCCCCGCCCCATACAGACACTGCAAACAAGTGAGCCACAGCGCTGAGGAGAATGGCATGTATCTCTTGCCTAATAGTTGTGAAATAGGTCACCAAATTATACTGTTCTTTCCCTTCAGTTAATGTTGCGGAGTGCCAGTGGCAACAAACTACCTTGCCGAGTCCTGAGGGCAGAAGATGATGCAATTCTTGAGGTTGCTCCTAGGGCAGGTGTCCCTCTCTACCTGCTCAAAGCGGATCTTGAGAGAACAACCAGTTGTGCAACCGCTGCTATTCTAGGTGCCTGATGAGTTGGAGGGAGGGAGTGTTGTTTTTCTTCTGCCCTGCTCAGTATGAGGAGGAGAAAAAGAGAACTATCTATATCATCCGGCTTTGTTTAGAGTCTGAAGGCTAATCCTGAATGGTTTTGCCTGACCAGATGAGTCAGGAGCTAAGCCTTGTTTCTGAGTCAAATAGGAGTATCGCCTACCTAGGCTATCTCTGGCCTCTGAGTCAGGTGGGAGCATTGCTTAAAACACAGGTGTTCTCTTCTGAGAAGACAGGATCCTAAGGTCAGCTGCCACACCTCTACCACAGCATAAGCCACCCAATGAACCCCTCCCTGCCAACTCCTTTAGCAGGTTGCCCTGATTTTCAAAGTCATGAATTGTGGGGACTTCAGCTGCTACAATCCAAGGCGGATTTAAGGGAGCATGACCTGGGTGGAATATACGCACATATAAAAACCGTTTTGAAAATGCTTTTTTATTTTAAAAAGTTTTTTAAAAATATTGAATTTTCCATTGCCATCTAGTGTCACATTGTACATTGTACTTAAAACATACTTAAAATTGTTTTATTTGCAGCTGTATAGCTGAGTCCCAGTTCACCTACGCTGGGCGCCACAGGAAGCGCTGTGACAAAGGTGGAAGGTGGGGCACACCAAATTTTGGCATTGCACAGGGCACCCCTGAAAATTTGTATGCCCAAAGTCCTCCTACAACTAGTTACAGTCCCACTACTTTGGGGAGGAGGGGCAAAGTGCATCTGTAGAATTTTAGGTGGGGTTTATGAACAGCCAACAATTCTTGCTTGCAAAAATTTAGGTCAGCTAATACTGCACATTTAATGGAAGACCAAAAATACCAGTAGACGTTACTTGTATATATCCTCCCTTTCCAATAATATCACAGTAGCTTACATGCCTCCCCCCGTTGCCCCTTTTTTATATTGACTACAACAACCCTGTGAGGTAGGTTAGGCAGAGAGACAGTGATTGACCCAGCAACCTCAGTGGCAAGGTGGGGATTTGAACTTGGGCCTCTCTTGGGGCCCAACCTGACCATTATGCAGTGCCAGCTTGGTTAATTTCTGTTCTTTGGGCAGGGTATGGCTTGAAAACGGCAGGATTGCAGCTCTATGTTCTTATGGGGATGGTGGGGGCTGGCTGGCTGATTTTACAAATACAGCAATGGAATCGAGGAACTCTGTATGGCACACATGAGTCACTCCACTTGCATCTTCGCAAGAGTCTTGAGAGATAAGTCTCTCTCTCTCTCTCTCTCTCTCTCTCTCTCTCTCTCTCTCTCTCACACACACACACACACACACACACACACACACACACACAGCTTAACCAAACAGTGTTCAATGAGCTTCGTGTCTAGACAGATTTGAATTCAGAGTTGCTTCCCTTCTCACCCACCCCACCAAAGTCCACATTCTGTTGAGCGTTGCATGTTGCTGCCAAGAGGCACCCACTGTTGAAGCCAATCATGGGTGGTGCCACAGGTAAAAGTGTTCTGGATTAATCTGAAATAAAAACATCAGCTTATTTTTCAGTAAACAAAATGTTGCCCTTTCCAGTCATTCTGAAACTACATAGAAAATGGAGAGAGAGAGAGAGAGAGAGAGAGAGAGAGAGAGAGCTGTTCTAGAATCCAGGAAAAATAAAGCAACAGGAAAGGGCACTTATCTCCTTTAGTGCAAGACATATTAGTTGTCAACTAACTTCTGAACTGGCCAGCTCTGGTTTGGTCTGGATCTCTAAGCCAGGACTGCAAACCAACTTTAAATTTTGGCTTTCAGTCCTGGCTGGGAGGAAGCACAAACCAGCATCTGCCAGTTCAGATGCAGTTGCAAACTACGGGCCTTGTGTTTCGTTTCGTTTTAGAAAAAGAAGAGGCAATCCTTTGAACTGGAGCACATGGCTTGCTTATTTTAATGCCAAACCATGGCTTTTCATGGTGTGTGAATTGACCTCAAATGTTGTCGAAGCCCAGTATTGTCCACTCCTGGCTGCCATTAGCTTTTGGGATCTTGGGCAGCCCAACCTTTACTCCATGTGAGGCAACTGCCTCAGGTGGCAGGTGTTTGGGGGTACCATTCCTCCTAACGCCGCCTGGCCATTTCCCTCTGCAGGAGGACAGAACATGGGTGTGTCCTTGTCCCCTAAATGACCTTGCTGCCTTGGGTGGAGGACATTATCCCATCACCAGCCTTTAATTAAGGTTCAACTGCCAGCTCAGTTGGCATCTGTACGGGGATTGGGGGAAAGTGTGTAATCTTCTCTGCCTTAGGCAGTGAAATGCCTTGGGCTGGCCCTCTTCAGTAGAGTTTTTCGCATCACCTGCCCTTTTACCTGGAGGTGCCAGGTATTGAACCAGGAATCTTCCACAAGGGCTCAGCCACCAAGCTCTACATAATTTCTGAATACCAGTTGCTAGCAGCTGCAGGGCAGAGGAGAGTTGTCTTGCACCCATGTCCAGCTTTTGGGCTTCTCATGGGTGTCTGGCTGGCCATTGTAAGAACAGTATGGTGGACTAGATGGGCCCACTGGCCTGATCCTGCAATAATCTTCTTAGTCTCTCCAGAGTGCATATGGTAGGAGTTGGGTTGTCCTGTACCAAGACTATCCTGTAACTTTTTTCAAAGCTGGCACAGAAAATGCTACCAAGTGTGTGTGACTTTCTGGTGCTTGGTGAGCTGCTTCTGCCTATGCAAACTAGTGATAAGCACTAACTGAGTTTAGAGCGCTTCTCTTCCCCACCATATTGGGGGGGGGCATGAATTGAAGCTTGGCAAAAGAAACCTCATTCCAACCTATACTTAGCCTGAAGGGATCTCTCTCTCCCCCCCCCCCATTGCTGCTGCAGCCGCCTTAAAATTTAACCCCAATAATGGGCGGGCAACAGAACAAGTAACGACGCCTGGTTTTCTGGAAAAAACAGGTTGTATAACTGCATGCAGCTAATCCATGATCACCGCCCCTCAGTGACAAGGGAAAACTGGCTTGACAAGGGGAGCCCTTCAACGCTATATGGGCTGTGCAGCCTGAGAAATGGCCTGCTGCACAGCTCTGTCACTTATTCAAGACAACGTTAACATTTTGTTAAATTGTGTTAGTTGGGTCTCATTTGAAGGTGACTCCAGTAATATATTTCTGCAAGTGCCTGGGTTGTGTGTGTACCACGCATGAGCTTTGCTGGATCAGAACGAGGGTTCCTCCAGAGCAGCTTTTTCAACCTTGTGTCCTAAGATGTGGTTGGATTACAGCTCCCACTGTTCCTAGCCAGAAGGGCCAGTGGTCAGGGATGATGGGAACTGTAGTCCCAACAACATCCGGAGACCCAAGGCTGGGGAATGCTGCTCTCTGGAGTGTAGATCCTTGCAGGAAGGCAGCAAGTGAGGCTCAATAAGGCAACAAATATTTCCAGCTTTGTAGCTTTGCTGCCTCTGAACAAAAATACTTCCATTTAGCCACCAAGAGTTGAATTGGCCTAAACCTGCCTTCCCCGAGCTGGTGCTCTCCAGATGTTGTGGCCTAAAACTCTCATCAGCCCCAGCCAGCATGGCCAATGGTCAGAGAAGGATGGCAACAACACCTGGAGACTTCCAAATTGGAGATGGGTGACCTAAGACTTATTTAGAATGTAACGTGGAGAAAGTTGAATTGCACCAATGACCGCCTGCATGGATTACCTCAAATGTAACGTGTGTTAAAACACTAAGAACAAGGTCTCTTGCCCCAGAACACAAAGGGTAACAATGACTTTCTGGGGATATGCATTAAAAGTGTCCTTGCTTGTATTCTCTACAGGGTTGTCTTCTTCACCTTGAGTCATGGCCTCTGCTGGATTCCAGATCATGGGCATGGCCCTGACAGTGGTGGGCTGGATCGGGACCATCATAACCTGTGCCCTGCCCATGTGGAAAGTCTCCGCTTTCATTGGCAACAACATTGTCGTGGCGCAGATCACTTGGGAAGGGCTGTGGATGAACTGCGTGGTGCAGAGCACCGGGCAGATGCAGTGCAAGGTCTACGACTCCATGCTGGCCCTTTCTCAGGATGTGCAGACAGCCCGTGCCATGATGGTCATCTCTGTGCTCCTGGCTGCTCTGGCTCTGATGGTTGCCATCGTGGGGGCCAAGTGCACCAACTGTGTTGAAGACGAGGACACCAAGGCCCGCATAATGATTGTCTCTGGCGCAGTCTTCATAGTGGCAGGGATCCTTTGCCTCATCCCCGTGTGCTGGTCAGCCAACACCATCGTCCGCGAGTTCTATAACCCGATGGTGATCGATGCCCAGAAGAGGGAGCTGGGAGCTGCCCTTTACATCGGCTGGGCATCTTCTGCCTTGTTGATCCTCGGAGGAGCTCTGCTCTGCTGCAATTGCCCCAAGAAGGAGAGCAACAACTACAGCGCTCGGTACACAGCTGCTGCCTCTCAGCCCCACAGTGATTACCCCAGCAAGAACTACGTTTAGGAACGCCACCTCAGGAAAACAGCTGTCATCGTTGCCGACCTGAAGCTCACTACTGCTTGGGTCCCCTTTGGAGCAGAGATGCATCCCTACTGGGGCTCTGCACAGAGAATACCCATCCATCCAAAGAACAGAGCATCTGATAGTCCCATGACTTTCCAATGTGCTTGTTCCATCAGTATTTTGCCCCACCCCCAAATGTTACCACTACATTATTGTACAGACTTGCCCTACGGAAGTCAGAGCTCTGCTTCTAGAGAACATTTTCTATTCTTAACTGGTTCTCCTCGATGTATGTAGAAGAGATGCTGGACCTTGGGGGGGGGGGGGGAAGAAAAGTCATTTCCAAGTAGTTCTTAATGATCAATGTGGGTTTTGTTCTTAGGTTTCCTGGATGCTCATCAGGGGACTAAAACTACTAATATTGTCCTGGAGGTCACCGTTCAATATGGTCTCCATTTGGGGGCAGAAGTGGGGGGTGGAAACGGGTACTCCAGAAATGAGTTTATAAAGCTGTGATGCGTTGTACAATGTTGTTTGTAAACAAAAGTGATGTGGTCTCTTTTTTTCCTTTTTGCTAACTCACTGCAATTCACCATGCATGCATTTCATATTGAATGCCATTTTATTTCTGTTTTTTATTAGTATGACCTGAATAAAAATACAGGCTTTTATATATAACAGTTGTTATTGGTTATTACTGGTGTGTGAGAGAGAGGGAGAGAGAGTTCCAGGTCATTAAATACAAGTTCTTGGAGCCAGGTGTGCCTTATCTAGTGAACCTTCCTGGGAGAGTTAGCAGTACATATTCGGACTTGTGGAACAATCTAAGAGGTGGGGTAGGGAGAGAAGGAAGATAAGTGACCTTCGCACTGCCCCCAAGGAATGGTGAACATACTTGGTCTCTAGATACCAGAGTATGCATCAAAGCCATAGGAATCCATAGCCAAGGGGCAAGACTCCCCCCTTGGAAGAATTCAGTCTCTGCACCAACATATCCCAAAGGTATTCAGACAACTGACCAAGCAAGAGTTCCCAGCACAGAAACAAAGCAGAGAGGAAGTGCAAAGAGAGAGAAGGCTGAGGGAGGTATTTTTTGCATGAGGTCTTGGAGAAATTGGAAGTGCCTGGTGGGATTGAAAGTGCTAACTAGAAACTGGGAGCAAATTAAAATGGGGGTGGGGGAGTTAGGTGATTGGGGGAGCAAGGGGAGATTTAGCATTGATATCACACGTTTGGGAGGTGGCAGGTAAGCTGCTTGTGAAACATCAACCGTGTGCCCGAAAAAGTTTACACATCACTTGGGAAGACAGGTGAACTAATGCCAGTGTACTAGAAGAAAAGATCACCAGTGTCAAAGCAATGTCATGTTGTTCAGATGCCAGATTATCATCTTCCAAAGCAACTACTCTATTTTAAACATAAAAATGGAAAGTATAATGCTTGGTGGTTAACAAAAGAGATTTAAAGACACTCTTGCGGCAAATCTTTAAAAATGTAGTATAAACTAGGAACAACTAGGAAACACTGGCCCGTGGGTGCTCCAATTGGAGAACAGCCTTTACAGAAGGTGTCAGACTCTGAAGATGCTCAAAACTCAGGACAAAAGAGAGAAACGTATGTCCCCACTGTGGAAGGCCTAGTGCATCCAGAATTGGCCTCCACACAGTCTCAGACTCACTGTTAAGACCATGTTCATGGAAAACAATCTTGCTCTGCTAGGAGTGATCCCCAAAGTAGCATGCCTCAATTCCTTCTAATTCCTGAATCCAACAAGTATCCAATTGCTATAATAGCCAGACAAATTTTCTGGTAATGGCCCTGTAAGTATGGGTCCTTAAGGTAACAAAAGAAGTTGCCCCAGAGGGCAAATGTGTGGGGGGCCCCTTCCTCATCCGTCAGTCACTTAGAAAAACAAAAGCCAGAGTTGAGGTGTGTGAGAAGCGGGGTGTGAGACAGAGCTGAGAGACAGAGCCATGGCTGATTTCTGCTGGGATCCAAGGCTGTGGCTACGGGAGAAGCAATTCCTTATTGGGGTGTTAATGCTGTGAGCCCCTCCATTGCAGGCTCAGGTTGGATATATGTATAGGTAAACCCCTGAAACCTGGAATCTCACTGCATTTTGGGGGGGGGGGTCAGAAATACGTAGTTTGTTTATTTTTCTTCCATAGTTGTAACTTTTCTTCAATGACAATGTTTATTATTTGGCCATAAAAAAATGTTACTTGACAAAACCTTTAAAAAACAAGCAAACAAAACTGGACAATTTCTTAGCACAGTTAAACAACAACAACTTTCCCCCCAAAATAGTTATTCTCTCATTTCTCCATCTTCTTCTTCCACACCCCTTATATAATATAAAGGGACATTATTGCACCTTATCAGAACTTCACCAAGGTGTCCAGATAATGCACCATCAATATATTCTTCTGTATTTGCAAGCTGCATGTTCATGTAGCCATTGATGGAGACCCATCACTGGCTTCAGTCAGCCCGTTTAGGAAGAGCTTTGGATTGAGAGGCAGACTCATAGCAACCAGACCAACCTAAGGGTGGCTGTGGCAACAAAAAAATTATTGGCGGGCAGTACGTGTGCCCGCCAAAGCTCTGAAAAGAAAGCATGGAAGAGACAAACACTTCTGCTTCCACTAGTCTGCGAGCAGCTCTTATCTCACACTGCTCAGATTGGGATGATGTACAACAATTTCTATATATTTGTGTGCGCTTGCACACCCCCCCAAACCTTCAAGAAAGTGTGGCAGGATGTACTGCTTTTGAAGGTGCCAGCCGTGCTCTCTCCCACGATACTCTATTCCATTTCCTTTCCAAAGTATTCTTGTCACCCCGCCTCATAAGAGCCAGTCAGCATTACACACCCTCTGAGTCCTCCGTCCTCATTGGACTATTTGGATGGGTTGTTCCCTTAAGGTTTAATTTCTTAAGGGTTTTGGTTTTGTACTTACCGTAATAATAATAATTTATTATTTATACCCCGCCCATCTGGCTGGGTTTCCCCAGCCACTCTGGGCGGCTCCCAATCAAATATTAAAAACATGATACAGCATTAAACATTAACAACGTACCATACCTAAACTTCCCTATGGCTCCCTATCTGTCTGGCACTCATCACCTGAGTTTGTTTTAAATAGAGTCATAAAGGTAAACCCCCGCTCCTTTCCCAACCCCAAATTGGCCTTTGAAGATTGCTACACTGCCATTCAGTTCATTCTATTTTTAGTTTTTTTCTAACCTATGTTATTCACCCATCAAGTTAGTTGCACTTTTTCAGTTTTTGGGGTGTACACTCCATTGTCTCTGTGGGTGATGTGTCAATTACTAAGATACAGTGGTACCTCGGGTTACATACGCTTCAGGTTACAGACTCCGCTAACCCAGAACCTTGCTTCAGAATGAGAACAGAAATTGTGCTCCGGCGGCGTGGCAGCAGCAGGAGGCCCCATTAGCTAAAGTGGTGCTTCAGGTTAAGAACAGTTTCAGGTTAAGTACGGACCTCCGTAATGAATTAAGTACTTAACCTGAGGTACCACTGTAAATATTTTGTGGGTGGAGGATGCTTATTGTACTTTTTGGTGCTGCTGGAGTACATGGTGCACACGGGGTTAACACAGGCAAGTAAGAATCCCTTAGGAGGTTATAATCTAAAATGGGGAACTGAGGAAAGCAGTGGAGTAGGAAGTAAGGAACTTCATGCCTGAGTGTCAAATACAGGCCTCCAGCCTCCAGGCTGTACCCCTTACTGATTGACTTCAAGTGCTTTTGCCTGGCTGGAATGTGCTCTTGAGCTGTGGTCATGCCTCTCGCACGCCTGACTGGAAGATGGGGAGCTAGCAGGTAGATGTACAAACACTGATTTTTTTGGAATTGAGCCTCCTGTACAGAGGTAACTTGCTTCTGGTTCCTCCAACTACTGGCATGGATCACTGTGGAGCTGAAATGAGGGTGCCCACCTCTGAGGTAGGAGGAGGAAGGAAAGAGGCAGTGGGTCTGGCTGTGGGTGTTGCATGTCCTTTGAAGTTTGGTTACAATTGGGAATAAGCCTATTAAGGGGATAAGCCAGAGGCAAAATGGAGGTGGGAGGAGTGGGGTTTGAAGGAAGAGGAGGCAGAACTTAAGAGCTGTGATTGAGAGGGCATTCTACATACAAGGCAGACAAGATTGAAGTATTTTAGGAGTGAAGGAAACCTGCATAAAATGAAGAAGAGGAGCTGAAGTGTTACATTTAGGCAATCATGGTGAATTCTGGACTTCAGGATTGGGGACAGAGGAAGACAGGGCCGGCTCTATCATTAGGCAGTGAATCACGCCAACGCCGTAGAATTAAAGCACTCCTATACCACCTTGACAATCATCATGGCTTCCCTCAAACAATCCTGGGAACTGTAGTTTAAGGGTGTTGGGGGTGGTAGCTCTGTGACGGGTCTCCTAACAAATCGCAGCACCCTTAACAAACTACAGTTCCCAGGGTTTTTTGGTGGAAGCCCTGGTTGCTAAAGTGGCATAAGAGTGCTGTCAGTGTGTGGTGTGGATGTAACAGATACAGAGGAGGCTGAGGGAGCAATGGTGGTGAGGTATTAAGATGACAGAAAGTGTGATCCACATGGCCTGTCCTGGGCTACAAAACTGGCCTCCTGTCCTGCCCACTGTTATATTCAACTCACAACCTAGCTGCCTTCTGTACATGAATGGAATGAGGTGGGGATCTTTAACCTTTATTCCAGGCAGCAAAACACCACAGGAAAGAAACCGAAGGGGGGGAAATAATCCATATTCATCACATTTTTCCACCCACGCTTCCTCGAAAGCTCAGGTTCCCTCCCATTTTATCCTCAGAGCAAACCTGTGAGGTAAGTTAGGCTGAGAGATAAGAGATTGGCTCAAAGCCATTTAAGGATGCATTCAGACTTCTGGAATATTGTGTTACTTTTCCCAATTATAATGCTAGCGGTTCTGACCTGTTTTCTAAATGTTCCTTTCACACTGCAGCCCCTGTTGTTATGGAACTCTGGCTCCTTGACCAATATACCAGCATGTCACACTAAATTTCATTCACACCAGAGGGTGCAGAGCGAGACAATGACCGTCACTGGACAAAAATACTACTTCTCTCCCCCCCCCCCACTTTCCGCACCTGCGTGCTTCTTTTTTCTGTTCCCTCACGATTCCCCCATGAAAAAAGCAGAAAAGAACTTCATGCCCCCAAATTCATGGCTTTAGTCCCACAATTTTCTGAGTTAAGGGGGCTGCAGATTCTCTTTTTTTCTGGGATCAAATAACACGGAAATGAGTGCTAAACTTGAGCTGTAGTTTTTGTTTTCTAGAAGTGGCTTTTATGTCACGTGAAAGCTCACATATACCTGTAATGTGGAAATTAACAGGGAATCATTGGGGAAACATGATTTTTTAAAAATCCTGCTGTGTGAATACAGTCACAGTGAACTTTGTGGCAAAGTGAGGAGAAAACTCTGGGACTCCCCAACTCCACGATAACCACTACACTGTGCTGGCTTTCAGGGGGTGGGATGTTAAGGAACTAATTCTGCTCCCTGGATTTCACAATGTGGGTGCTATGTACAAACTCTGGAGTGTAGAGTTGGGATTTTGCATCTTGTGTGCAGCAAACGTTCGGGGGACTATAGCGAAACAGAAGAGGGAATTACAGCACTAAGACTGCAGTCAGCATATATTGGGGGTGAGGAAGCAAGCTGGCATTAGGTTAGAAAGAAACCCCCCCACCCTGGGTCTCTTTCTTCCCAGAGTTCCCCTTGCAGCGGCTTGTCCGCCATTGCCCTCTGTTCCAGACCCCCACCCTGTACGTCCCACTTCATGCCAGTTTTGACGGGAGGAGACTCGCATCTCATGCCAGGGAGATCGGCTTCCTTGTCCCTACGTGTCTGGCTGTGGAAGGCTCGGCCTGGCACTGGAATGTACTGGTACCCCTCCAAGAAGTCAGGCAGGGATCTCGCCTTACAGGGGTCGACTACTGGGCCCACATCCAAGAAAATGGGAGGTGGGTGGTGGTGTGGGGTAGGGGGAGGGTGGATGTCCTGCACTTCTGCTTGTTTGCTGAAGTAGAGGAAAGCCAGCCAGGTTGCTCTCACTGCCTGGATTGCTAGCACCTGAGTTCATTCAGAGTGGCGTGTGAGACAGACAGACAGACAGACTCACTCATAGGGAATTTCAAACTGAAATGGGGGATTTCCAAAAGATGTTGGTGGGGCAGATCTGATTCTTTCATGCCTGTCTCTCAAGTTCCCCAGTTCTTTCGCAAAAATGTTGCTCCCCCACCTTCACAATTGCAATTGGAATGGGGAAGTGAAGTTCTTCATTTTTCCCCCCTCACGCAACTTTTTTCTTTTTCTTAGAACAGTCACCTTATGTTTGGCTCAAATTAATGTACCTGCCCACCCCCCCAATTAGGAAGGAAGGGTGTCTGTAGGTCTTGCACTCCCCCTTCCACAACCTCTTCCTGTGGAATTTGTTCTCCCCTCTACCCACCCCATCTTGCCACTGGCAGTAGGCCTCAATTTATTCTAGGTTTCACCCCAGGTAGGGTTGCCATACGTCCGGATTTTCGTGGGAATCGCACAGCATTTTGGTGTCCAGGGGATTTTTGCAAAATCAGGGAAAATGTCCAGGAAAACCCAGATGTATGGCAGGGGGGGGGGTAAAGTAAAAAAATAAAAATCCAGAAAAGCACCAAAAAAATTTTTTTTTGGGGGGGGGGGGGGAGATGTTCCCAAAAAAAGCTCAACTTTGTCCAGATTTTCAGTTTGGGGAATATGGTAACCCTAAACCCAGGCAACTCTTTTTTAAAGGAAGGTTTCAGCCCAAACTTGGAAGCAATGAGAGTTCCTGAACATGTACAAATTCCCCCCCCCCCCATACGTATATCTGGGGTTGGGGGGAAAGATTTTCAGTTTAGCGGTTTTGTTATTCAAGAGGATATGATCTTTTAAACCTCTCCTTAAGAAATTAAGCACCGCTTGTCTACACAGAGCAAACACCATGTGCTGCTCCATGGGCTTCTGGTACGTACTGGATTTAACCCCCTCTCCTCATGCAATCTGTGGGTTTCACCTGGACAGGGGAGGGCTGTTGTGTGGAGTGAGGTGACTCACATCCTCTTTCTCCCTTTCTCTTCATTTCAAGGAAATACTTGCCATTCCCTATGGGCTAAATTCAAAGAACAAGTGTCATTGATCCCCGTGCCATGAAACTCATTAGGTTTCTAGCCTCTTTTAGACAGTTAGGAAAGGCAGGTGACAGAAACCCTGCCTGTATTTCATGCTGGGGCAGGCTGAGCGGGAGAGATGGCATCAGCACATAATGTATGGATAGAATAACATTTATTTCCTATTTTTAATTATTTTTATGCATTAAATAACTTATTTATTATTACATTTACTTTGCTCACAAGCTCAAGGTGGCATGTGTGCTTCTCCCTCCCCCCCTTCCATTTCATCCCACAACAACCCTGTGAGGTAGTTCAGCCTGAGAGTTAAGCGGCTCAAGGTCACCCAGTGGCTGAGTGGGAATTTGAGCCCCGGTCTCCCAGAGTACCAGCCCATTATAACAGTTTACACAGCCCTTCTGGGTCAAGCCAGTGACCCCCCTCTAGTCCAGCATCTTGTTCTCACAGATGCCTGTGGGAATCCCAAATTGTGTCCTAACTGCTGTGCAAAGGATATTAGTTTCCTGTAGAGCTATATCCAGGCTTAACAAGGCACCAATCAAAATATCCTTGGATAGGCCCTGACAGGCTAATGTGGCATCTCTGACAGGCGGCAGCAGTGCTCTGAGCTGCGCCATGTGTCGGGGGGGGGCTGCCATTTTGATTTCCCACAGTGTCCCAGACTGTGGCACTGCAGTGCGGGAGGTTGTTTTGGGAAATAAAAATGGCAGTTAGACCCAGATGCCAGGGGAAAGCTGAGGGGAAAGAGAGCCCTGGCAGCTGCCCAAAGCCCAGCTGGAAAAGTCACACACTTTGCATTGTAGATCGGTGTGTGCATCTGTATTTTGCATCCAGAACACAGGTGTTCATCTGAGCTGCGGATCAGCCTAGAAAATGTGGTGTCCGCCCTCTCTCTCTCTCTCTCTCTCTCTCACACACACACACACACACACACACACACACTCATCCATTCTTCAATGCTGTAACATGTAAAGCAGTAATAAGAACCAGAGTGCCTCTGAGCATAGGCAAAATGAATTTCTCTCAGAAGTTCCCTTTTATCTGGGAGTAAAGGGGACTAGTTTCAGCTCAGCGGCAGAGTGCATACCTTACATCCAGAAGATTCCAGCATCTTCTGGTAAATGCCGGAAAGAGCCCCCACTGAAACCCTGACGAGCGGCTGCCAGTCATTGTCAGTACTGAGCTCTTTCTCCAGATTGATGGTCTGACTCGGAATAAACCAGCTTCCTCTGTCCCCTTCCCCCACATATAAACACACCTTGTCAGCCCTTTGGCCTTCCCGTTCATTTGCACTGGCATTCTCTTTAATAAAGAAGCCAACCCCCGTTCTGACACACTTTTCTACTCCAGGACAGCCTCTGCTCTTTGGCCTGTGCTCCTTGGGATGCTTAATTTGAGTTTTGTCCCAGAACCGTTTTTTAAAAAACCAAAACCCTCAAATCTCCCTCATCAGGCATTATCTGGGAGGGTTTGTCCCCCCCTTTCCTTTTTTACTTTCAATCGGGCTGAAAAGGTACCCCTGATGCGAAAATATTTGAAATACCTTTCACTCACCGCCTGCCAACTCTAACAGATTTGAGAGTAGGAGTGGGGCTTCAGAGTCCAAAGGGGCACAGCTATCAGGCAAGTGTGAGCCCCAGGACCTGCCTGTTTGACAATGTATACCAATGATGCTGTCTAACACTTTAGTCTTCAATTGGTGGGTTGGGACCCACTAGTGCGTCGCTTCCTGGTGTCAGATAGGTTATTAATAGTAACACCACTATAAAATATAGAATTGGAAATATATGTCGAAGTTCCTGTGCCTCCATTTCACAAGAGCCTGAGAAGGCTGGGGGCTTTGCTAAGGAACCACTCTTGAATGGCAGGGCATGAGTAAATGAAGCGGTGAAGAAGAGTCCTCCTGAGCTTATACAGAGTGCCTTTCCTCAGAAATAGTCCCCAAACAGGGAAACTTAGAGCTTCTATGTCAGACTGAGTGATGTGTGATACGCACAAACTCCCGACACACTCCACCTATTACAAATGAAGCACTTTTCAATATATTTTCAATATATTCACTATCCATCCTCCCCACATTTGTGTCTGTGTCCCCCTCCCCTCCCTTTGTAATTAAGCTTTGCTCTCACTTTCCAAAAGGTCTGCAGTCCCCTTTCCTCACCCCAAAAATAAGACCACAGACAGATAGGTTACAAACATTTATCTTCTTTATCTGAATAATACAGTTTTCAGTAACACCACACAGACCTCTGGGAGGGAGTGATCACAAAAGGGAGTCCCATTTGACCCTTCTTGTTCAAGGGAAAAGAGTTAACCTCAGTAAGTCCCCCCACCCCACCCTACCCTTTCCTTAGGAAACGTCTGAAGGGAAAAAAGGGGGGCAGGGCTGAGAATCCTGTTTCCCACCCCCATTCCAATAACAGAGGGGGGTGGAAGCCAGAACACCTGGGTTCTCTTCCCAACTCTTTGAGCGGAGGGGAGCCCTAATGCACCTGGTTGTGTGAGAGAGACATAGATTTCCTCCTTGCACTGTCTGAGGCAGGCTGGGGTAGGGAGCAACAGGGGCAAAACATCCTCATCTGTTTGTCCAGGCCTCTAGGAGTAGCCAAAGCCTTGACAAATTATTAACCAGCAAGCAAATAGCACCAGTCCAAGGCAAAAGAGGGTCAGGGTCTCCGCCACATCCTGCCTGGCCCCCCTGCACTCACCAAACCAAGGCTCTTGTTCCTCACTTCCCATTTTATCCTGCCATTCTCACACAAGCCTTGTGAGGAAGTCATGCCTTGCCTCCATTCTCCACATCCCTTGTGGTCTCTTTGTTCTTTATATGCCAGGTTTGGGTAGGCTTACTTACCCTGCCCATTTCTCCTTTGATTAGTTTCATTTCCACCCTCACCCCGTTAATTCCCTCTTTTGTTTCAGCCATGTCAGCATCCAATTGCCATTTCCAATATTAAAAACCACTTGTTCTCTGACTCTCTGTTTCCCCCTCACTTTTTGTTCTTGACGGAACTTTTTCTAATGAGCTGGTTCTTGCAGCAGAGCTGCTTTATAACAAGACAGACAGTCCTCCTCAGTGTTTCCTCTTTCTCTCATATTTAATTTCCTCATGGCTCTTCTCATGTTTCTGCCTGCGTTTTGTTTGTTCACAAGTGCCTCTCCGTTCTCTCGCTTATCTGCCCCTATGCCTCCGTTCCCAAACAATCATTTGCTGGCTTAGCCATTAACTTGCCCCTATTATCCTTGTCCCATCTCCCTGCTCTCGTTTGCTCAGCCTCCTCAGGTACAGTTTCTGCATTCCAGTTGTGTTTGCTGCCCCACTCATCTCTTTCCTAATTGTTTGCTCATTCTCTCACATATCCGTTTATTTGTTCATGTTTCCCCTAATCTCCCACCCGCTCATGGTTTCACACATACACCTGTGCATGTGCACGCAACTGAGAATTGCCAGATATCACGGCTCAACCCATACCGATTGGCTTTGTCCCATTTTCCCCGCTGAAAAAGTCCTTGGACCAATAACTCCTGTCAGGGTTTGGGCCTAGCAACATCTGGCAAGTCTACCCTCCCCCCAACCACAGCTCTTCATACATAGTCCCTCTTGTCGATCCCACTGCCTGGAGGCGCAGTGGATCTGGCCGGGACGGAGTACCCAATGCGGGCTGGGTAGCGGTCTTCCCGTGGCGGGCAGGAGCAACATAGAAGAGACCCTCCAAGCAGCAGCAGTGCGGAAGCTGCCCAGCCAACATAAAGAGCAGCCCCCAGCTCCCTTTTCAGGGCCTCGACCACCATTGGGTTGTAGAAGTCGCGGATTATAGAGTTGGCCGACCAGCACACTGGGATGAGGGTCAAGAGACCCGAGATGATGAAGAGCGCCCCCGAGGTGATGACGATGCGTGCCTTGGCCCCCTCGTCCTCCACGCAGTTGGTGCACTTGGCTCCCACGATGCCCACCAGCAGTGCCAGGATAGCCAGCAGCACAGAGACGACCATGAGGGCCCGGGCGGCTTGGACGTCCTGCGAGAGGGCCAGCATGGAGTCATAGATCTTGCACTGCATCTGCCCGGTGCTCTGCACAATGCAGTTCATCCACAGCCCCTCCCAGATGATCTGCGCCACGACAATGTTGTTCCCGATAAACGCAGTGACCCTCCACATGGGCAGGGCGCAAGCAAGGATGGTCCCTATCCAACCAACAATGCACAGGCCCATGGCCAAGATCTCCAACCCTGCGGAGGACATTGTGAGCGGAGACTTGCTTTCTTAGCCTGCTGCAAGACACGTACTCCTTCTTCCGCCACCCTCTGGGAGGGTCGGGGAACGCACGTTTTACCGGGCGGCAGTGTCCGAAGGCAGGCAGTCTTTTACAGGGATCAATGTGGGTGAGAATTCAAAGACACACGATCTTCAGAGTGAAGGATACTGCAATGGGAGATAATGTATTTCCCCAAAGAGCAGCTTCAGACAGTAAGTCCTGGAAGGATATTCCAGTGACTTGTGGGCCCAGGAGGAGGGTTTCTGATGGGGCTCCTCTGCAAAACCGAGTCTCTTTATCGGACCGGTTGACGACACAGCTACAAAAGAGGCCTTCTTGTGTTACCTGCGACTGGGGATGCCAGCCTGGAAGATGGCAGTCAACAGCATCCAAGAGATGGTCTGTGATGTGGAGTCGTCCAGGGATACCTGTCCGTGGGGCGTCACTTTTATGAGCTTGGCCGGACCAAAGGCAGACAGGTGCGGTGGAACCAGCAAAGGAAAGAGGCCCAGGAAGAAGCTGCTAGCAATGGTGGGAGCTGGACAGATCCTCCGTCTTCTCTTCCCCTCCCTGGTTTCGGCAGGCTGCTTGTTATTGAATTTGCTCTCCTTCACAGGTACCTGCTGTTGTCTAGAAGGATCCCGTGGGAGCCCGTGCTTAGGGACAGGGAGGGGCGGGTTATATGAACCCCCAACAGGTGGGTGGGAGGAGCAGGCAGCCCAAGCCGAGAAGGGCATTGGGGGTTCCATGGTAACGACAGAATGGGTGGTGGTGTCGAGGAGAGAGTTTGAATATTTCTTTATTTTCTGTTGGCGAGTTGGGAAGCTGCCCGTTCTAGAGGGGAAAGGGTGGGAGGGGAGGAGAAGGCTGAGAAAAACAAGCAGAGGTGGAGAGAAGGAGGGAGGTGGGGGGAAAGAGAAAGAGCGAGCGATCAAGCGAGAAAGGGAGTTTCTGTGGTTGAATTCAAGAGGCACAGAGAAGTGGAACCTATCAGATATTCCCCATGCCAGCCAACTTCACTCTGCAGCATCATGAAAGAAATGATGAATATGCAATATATGTAATGATGATGATGATGATGATGGAAATGGTGCCTAATTAGAGGCACCCACACATCCCTTATCATACCCATTGCACAAGTGCAGCTCCCTCCAGGGATGTGGGGGTCAGTGGTGGGGGAAACTTCTGGCCCACTAAATGTTTTTGGATTCCAGCTCCCATCATCCCCAGGCGAAACGGCCAATCTTCAAGGGAAATGGGTATTATAACCTGGGGAGCCAAAGGTTTCCCATCTGAGGTGTGGGTGAATAGCAAGAGTATAACTTTGCAATTGAGACCCTGTGAACTTGAGTGGGGAGAGCCAAGTTCAAATCCTAATAATAATTAATTAATTAATTAATTAATTAATTAATTAATTAATTAATTCTTTCTACCCTGCCCATCTGGGTGGGTTTCCCCAGCCATTCTGGGTGGCTTTCAACATAACATTAAAAACAGAATAAAACTTCAAACATTAAAAACTTCCCTAAACAGGGCTCAAGTTGCGATGCTCAAGGGACGAAACAGGGCAAGTCACTCAGTATCAGCCTAACTTCATGTGAAAATGGGGAGCACAGCCACGTAGGCCTCTCTAAGCTCTCTGGAGGGAGGGTGGGACACAGATGCCAGAAATAATCAGCATTTGTACGCGTAGCCTCCTTTCACTTGTTGCCATAACAAAGCTGTTTCAAACCCAATCCTAAGCAAGTTTGCTCCAGTACAACTCGCGGAGTGGGACTCAGGCGGGGTTCACTCCCCTGTTTACTCCGCATCCAGTGTGCTCCCACTGCTGTTTTGGAAAGCGGTGTACAGTACGCACGATGAAAACCATAATCCACACCCCTGCTGTCATTTTGTATGAAGCACTGCTTTGATCTGAATTAAGAAAAAGAACGACCTAGGACTCAGCTATACAGCTGCAAATAAAATGTTTTTAAATGTGTTGTACAAATGTGACACTAGATGGTGACAGTGGGCTATGCCGAATTCGGTGTATTTTTTAAAACATTATTATTATTTTTTAAAAGCATTTTCATGGCGTTTTTAATACATGTGTAGATTCCACCTTAGTTGTGCTTTAAGCTGGTAATGTATACAGGGCCTTACGCAGCTAAGTGACTTTGGGCCGACAACATTTATTGCATGAAAAGGTAGCCTGACAATAACGCAGAACGCAACTATGCATGTTAACTCTAGAAAATAACAGCAATCCAGTTAGCAGTCCACCACACGGGCATCAAAATAATTTTGGTGGCCTTTTGAAGCTACGATAGGAAACCAATTTTATGCCTGGTTTTTATTTCTGATTAGACCAATAAGATCTCCTTAAAATAATCCTGAGAGGTAAATAGCAGTGAGACAAATATAGTAATACAGAGCAATTCAAAGCATTCATATTCAGGCAGGAGAGGAAGTATCCACATGTATGCTAAAATCCCTACAAAAATCATTTGTTTTCATTTTCATTTTAATTAAAAACATTGAAGGAAGTCATATGCAGTAAAACAAGCAAAAATACCATTTGTATCTAAACAAAAGTGAAATCAAAATAAACAGATGTGTTGTTGCTGTTTTAAATAAACATTTTAAAATTAAAACTCAGTACCACTCCAAGGTCCAAAAACAATGGAAAACTAGGGTGGCTGGAGTAACCCATTCAGATGGGTGGCATATAAATAATAAATTACATTTAGTAGACTACTAATGATACTAATACATAGTATCAGCTACTAATAGTAGTAAACATCCACAGCATGCTTGGTTCAAGGCAAGAAACTAACAGGATTAGGCAGTCTAAAGGGGTTCTTTTGTCTCCAGGTCAAAAACAAGTCATGTTATCAAAGCCTGATAAAGAGCAGCTTAAGCACACATAACTCTGAAGGAGGTTGATAGTGTGGCAACCGCAGTTGATAAGAAGGAATTTTTTAAAAACAGTAACCATGGACAATTTATTTTGCCCAGTGCATTTTCAAACAGTTTGTAACCTTAGCATAGTGGCTTCCCTCCAAACGAGAGATTACTCTTTTCTGCAACAGGCAAAGGAATCTGTGGCTTCCACATGCAGCTGGGCTACAACCCCTATGATCCCTGACCATCATCGATGCTGGCTGGGAACACCCGAAAGATCGTATCCTCTCTTAACTACTGAATCACTGTGCTCTGCAAGTGCCATCTTATAAGGAGGGCATTTCTGCACAATATAGGAATTGGGCCTTTAGTGTGGTGGCATCTGCCCTTTGGAATTCCCTCCCCTTGAATATTAAGGCATGTATTGTCTCTGTTGTCTTTTTTGTGCCTACTGAAGACCATCTTCCAACAAGGCTTTTTAAGTTGAGATCTTTCTTGCTCTGCATCTGTGTTGGCATTATTTTTTTGAGATTTTTTTTATTTTTTATCTTTTTTAATGCTTTATCTCTTGCCTTTTGCCGCCCTGGGCTCCTTTGGGAGGAATGGCAGGATATGAATTTAACATGTAAGACCTGCCAACCTAGCAGTTCGAAAGCATGTCAAAGTGCAAGTAGATAATTAGGTACCGCTCCGGCGGGAAGATAAACGGCGTTTCTGTGCGCTGCTCTGGTTCGCCAGAAGCATCTTAGTCATGCTGGCCACATGACCGGGAAGTTGTACGCTGGCTCCCTCGGCCAATAAAGCGAGATGAGTGCCGCAACCCCAGAGTTGGTCACGACTGGACCTAATGGTCAGGGGTCCCTTTACCTTTTAAGTTGAACAATGGGATGCGGGTGGCAGTGTGGTCTAAACCACAGAGCCTAGGGCTTGCTGATCAGAAGGTCGGTGGTTCAAATCCCTGCGATGGGGTGAGCTCCCTTTGATTGGTCCCTGCTCCTGCCAACCTAGCAATTTGAAAGCACGTCAAAGTGCAAGTAAATAAATAGGTACCACTCTGGCGGGAAGGTAAACGGCATTTCTGTGAGCTGCTCTGGTTTTGCCAGAAGCAGCTTAGTCATGCTGGCCACATGACCCGGAAAAACTGTCTGCGGACAAACGCCGGCTCCCTCGGCCAGATGAGCGCCGCAACCCCAGAGTCGTCCGCAACTGGGCTTAACGGTCAGGGGTCCCTTTACCTTTAAGTTGAGCAATAAACCGACACCTGGAGGGCCACACAGCGTCTCCACCACTGATCTGGAACAACATAGCGGAAACCCCTGGAGCTCCCTGCTTCCAATCTATAATAGGTGCTGGAGCAGGCTCAAACTGACAGGCCATCACAGAATTCAGGAGTCACCAGGCTACTCTGAGAATCTCCTCAAAGGAAAAGGAAAAGATAAACATGCCCACATTTTACAGATTGTCTGCTGGCAGATTGTCTGGCTGGCAGATTGTCTGCTCTGAATGGGGTTACATTCCCTCTGAATAATAATAATAATAATAATAATAATAATAATAATAATAATAATAATTTATTATTTATACCCCGCCCATCTAGCTGCGTTTCCCCAGCCACTCTGGGCGGCTTCCAACTGAATATTAAAAACAGTACAGCATCAAACATTAAAAACTTCCCTAAAGAGGGCTGCCTTCAGATGACTTTTAAAAGTAAAATAGTTGTTTATTGCTTTGACATCTGCTGGGAGGGCGTTCCACAGGGCGGGCGCCACTACCGAGAAGGCCCTCTGTCTGGTTCCCTGTAACCTTACTTCTCGCAATGAGGGAACCGCCAGAAGGCCCTCGGCGCTGGATCTCAGTGTCCGGGCTGAACGATGGGGGTGGAGACGCTCCTTCAGGTATACTGGACCGAGGCCGTTTAGGGCTTTAAAGGTCAGCACCAGCACTTTGCATTGTGCTCGGAAACGTAGCTTGGGGGTACATCTGAATCCTTTGCTGTTGCTTGAGGCTCAGGTGTTCTCAGTGGCACCGAGTGCCTTCCATCAGCTTTGGCTGGTGGCCCAGCTTACACCCCTATCTGGACAGAACAGGGAGGGTAAATGACTTTGCATGAAGCAAAAATAAAAATACAGATAATGAATACTCCAACTGGATAATAAAAAATAATAATTAAATAGCAGAAAAGGCCTGGGAGACTCCACTAACCCAGAAATAGTAGCTCAGGTTAAGAACTTTGCTTCAGGATGAGAACAGAAATCGTGCAGCAGTGGCGCAGCGGCAGTAGGAGGTCCCATTAACTAAAGTGGTGCTTCAGGTTAAGAACGGACCTCCAGAATGAATTATGGTAAGTTCTTAACCCGAGGTACCACTGTACATAGCTAACTGAGATTCTGCCCCTCCTCAACAAAAGTCCTGCCCCTCCCTCCAACAAAAATCCTGGCTACTCTCATGTCAGGAGACACCTGAAAGTCAAAAGTGAGGATGCCTCCCAAATCTCTGCTAAAAGGAATTCCACAGCATGGGAATAGCAATGCTAAATGTCCTGTGTTTTTATTACACTGTGTGTGTGTGTGTGTGTGTGTGTGTGTGTGTGTGTGTGTGAATTGCTTTACCAATGCCAGAACGTCTGTGTTATCAACAACAATTGATTTACTTTTCTTTTTTGAATGGTCACTGCTAATAACATAATTGCCACTGTCTGTACTTTCTGCACTTCATTTCCTTCTGACCTCACTGTTTGCAACTCAGGATAACACTTTGAGCATCTGATAAAGTGGGCTGTATTCCACGAAACCGTAACACACACAAAATAAGTAATCTAAAGGTGCCGCAAGACTCTTGCGTGGTTTCTGCTGCAACTTGACTACACACTCTTATAAACCGGGGTGAATGCTTACCTCCCAGATCTGAGCACAGGCTTCGAAAACAAGAAAAAAAACCTTGCCTCACACTCAGCGTATTTTGCGCTCTCCTCTTTCACCCTCAATAAAAGGTTCTTTAATTCCTCCTCACTTTCTGCCATCAAGGTTGTGTCATCTGCATATCTGAGGTTGTTGATATTTCTTCCGGCAATCTTAATTCCGGCTAGGGATTCCGGTGCAAAATATGGTCTGAAGCTCAACATCAAAAAAACGAAGATCATGGCCACTGGTCCCATCACCTCCTGGCAAATAGAAGGGGAAGAAATGGAGGCAGTGTGAGATTTTACTTTCTTGGGCTCCATGATCACTGCAGATGGTGACAGCAGCCACGAAATTAAAAGACACCTGCTCCTTGGGAGAAAAGCAATGAAAAACCTAGACAGCATCTTAAAAAGTAGAGACATCACCTTGCCAACAAAGGTCCGTATAGTAAAAGCTATGGTTTTCCCAGTAGTGATGTATGGAAGTGAGAGCTGGACCATAAAGAAGGCTGATCGCCGAAGAATTGATGCTTTTGAGTTATGGTGCTGGAGGAGACTCTTGAGAGTCCCATGGACTGCAAGAAGATCAAACCTATCCATTCTTAAGGAAATCAGCCCTGAGTGCTCACTGGAAGGACAGATCGTGAAGCTGAGGCTCCAATACTTTGGCCACCTCATGAGAAGAGAAGACTCCCTGGAAAAGACCCTGATGTTGGGAAAGATGGAGGGCACAAGGAGAAGGGGACGACAGAGGATGAGATGGTTGGATAGTGTTCTTGAAGCTACCAGCATGAGTTTGACCAAAGTGCGGGAGGCAGTGGAAGACAGAAGTGCCTGGCGTGACCATGGGGTCACGAAGAGTTGGACACGGCTAAACGACTAAACAACAACAACACACTCAGCGTAGTAGATACACCCTCTGACCTGGAAGATCAGTCCCTGTGGGGCTCAGGAGCCCAGTTATGTCTCCCCCTGCCTGCACAGCCGACAGCCTCTCACCCTTTTTCAAACACCCTCCCTTGTGGAGAGTTCCCTCAGCCTCCCCTCCTCTCCCATCTCCTTGGGAGTCCTCCGGGCAGCCGCTGCCACCGCCCCTGGTCTCTGAGCTGCCCCTCCCCTGCCCCAAAGAGAGGTGCCTCCTTACACTGCCCCACAGGGGTCTGGGACTTGTCTGTCCATTCCCAACAGCAAGGGCTGGCGGGCCAGCTGGCTGGGCTCCCTCACCCGCTTGCTTGCTTACTCCGAGGCCACCTCAGCTCTTGGCTACCAGCACCCCCTGGCCAACCCCAGAGGCACCATTTGCCTGTGGAGCTGGTCAACAGGGCTACTGCAGCAAACAGCTGCATAAGTCTTTGGGAGGCAGAGATGCAAAAGGGCATCAGAGGGAAGGAAAGAGGGACAGAGGCCAGTGTTGCCCATGGCACCCCTGACCATCATTCAAGGCACCCCAGGGTGCCACGGCTCACTGGTTGAAAACCCCTGGGTTAAGGAACTCCTGGACCTCTAGCTATTGTTAGGCTCGTGTCTTCTACTAGCCCCACCCAGCATGCTCAATAGTCAGGGATGATAGGAGATATATTTCAGGAAAGTAGGCAGGAGGTGATGGTTTAACCACTCCTTTAACATATTTAACATATTTGTTTATAATCCCGCCTTTCCTCCATGGAGCTCAGGCCAGTATTCATTGCTTCTGCCCATCCCCTCATTTTTTCCCTCCTCACAACAACCCTGTGAGGTAGGATTAGGCCAAAAGAGACTAGCTGGCCCAAAGACTCCCAGTGGGGGCTTCACGGCTGAAAGGCGATTTGAAGCCCTCAACAGCCTAACCCCAGGTTCCTCCGAAAGGCGGCCCCTCCCTGAAATGTCTCCCAGTGGTTCTGCTGGGCCTCGCCAGGCTTGACATGCTGGTGAGGACAGCTGGCGCAATACAGGTGAGTTCTCGGAGGAGGGTTACTTGAAACCATCGCCCGCTGCTGGAACAGGCCAAAGGGGAGGGGGGAGCGAGAAGAGAACACCGCCAGGAGCTCGCTTAGTAGGTCATTGCTGCGTGCAACCGGTGCCCATGTTCCAGTTTCGCAGGCAGATAGGATCGCGTTGTCAAGGGAGATGGACTGGGCCCGAGAACAAAGGAAGGCAGTGAAGGAAAACAAGGAGGCCTGGAGCTGCCTCACCTGGGACAGATCAAGTGTCCTGCCACCTTGTCCTCCCCCCCCCCACTCCATCCCCATCAACAACCAGCTCTAAAGGAATGCTCCACCTGGTGTCTGTGTAGTGGGGCTGCACACCATCTGAATAGCATCGCCAGCTTTTGTTTTCAAAAAATTCCATTATGCTGCCTCTGAGCAGGTGTAAGAGTGCCTTTTCCCCAACTGGAACAAATTAGCAGTTGCATGCATGCATGTTGTTGGTTTTTTTAAAGGCCCCAAGGAGAAAGGTCTTCTGAGCATCTGAAGAGTGCTTTTCCTCTTTGATAAAAGCAGCTTAAAAAAAAATCACCGTAAAGTCTATATTCAAGCACTACCAAGAAGGCAGGAACATGCCAAGTTTGCACGTTCCCTCCTCCTGCCCCCTCCTTCTTCCCTTCACACATTTCAGCAATTGGCAACTTCAAATCCTTGTCCAAACAGGCAAACAATGGTTTGTGCTCACTCCCAAGCCAGGACTGGAAGACACATTGACCCACCGACATTTGACAGGCGGGATGAAAGCAGGGGCATGATTGCAACATTGGGCGCATAAACAGGGTCTGAGCTCTCGCCTGCCCACTTCCGCCTGCGGTTTTGCATTACTGAAGGTTCTTTTTCTATATTTGCTGCAGTTCCTCATTCTTCGATTGCCTGCCCTCTGCTAAGCTGCAAGTCAAAAAGCGGGTTTGTTCTTTGGGTTTAGGAGAAAGACATGATCGACCTGCAACAATAATAGCAGCACAAAATATTCTGCAGGAGCTACTGGGTTTGATGTGGGAGGTTGTGCAGCACACTGCATCTGTAGCATTTACATGGAGCTCTGGTCTTAACCCATTGCCGAACTACAATTCCCAGCACCCTTAACAAACTACAGTTCCCAGGGTTCTTTGGGTTAAATCAAGTGCTTTGAATGTGCTTTAAAAGTACGGTGTGTGTATATGCAGCCAGAGACAAGACACATCCACTCCTTACTTGGAAATGTGACTTCTAGAGACCCTGGGAAGGAAGGTGACCAGAGAGAAGGCAGGAGACCAGAGCTCGTAGTCAGCCGTGATGTCTTTGTGGTTAAAAAATAAGAGACACCTAGGCAGAAGCCATAACATCAAAATGCCTCTACTGTTTGCATTCATGCTGGTCTTTATCAGAACCTGTAACTTTAAGAACTGGTGACAGAGCTTGCTTTCCCCCTCCTCCCTCCCCATCCCTTTTTCCTTGGGTATCATGTCTTTTTGACTGCAAGCCTGAGGGGTGGTAACTTTTTTACTACTGATCTTTGTAAGCCACTCTGGGTGTCTTTTCTTCGGCTAAAGTGCAGGTTTTTTTAAACAACAACAATGGTTTGAATAAATATTAAGTAATTGTCTTCAGACAGAAGTAAAAAAAAAAAAAAGCATTGGTCCTAAATATGTTCTTACACAACTGTCACATTTGTTTATTTTCTAAATGGCCAAGACCGTTACCCCCTGCAATTTTGGTGCATGTACAGAGCACTCCATCCTATTGTTACAACTTTTTGGAAGCGTGAGTGAAGCCAGGGATAGGTCTGAGGGTGGAGCCTAGTGGTTAACTGACAGGGCAGAAGTCAGTACAGAAAGCTCTTTAACACACCTACTGCATGTTTTTACAAGCCTCCTGCTGTCATGGAATACCATCCACGTACGGCTTGATGTTGTCGCAATGCACACATGCCCCTCCATGTATGACATGGGTTTCTTTTAAATCAGATTTCTTTAAAAATCAGGAAAGGGGTGTGTGGAAAAGACCTGCTTCTTTTATGAACACTGCCCATCCCCGCTGCACCCTCTGATATCTCATGTGTAGCTTGTTTGTTTTCTAAGCATCTTGTAGAACAGAGGAAAACAGGTGTGGTTGTTTTTGGTTTGACACAGAGACGTCTTTCTCCAGCATTTATGCCCTCCCTGTTCTGACAACTGGCTGGAAGAAGGATAGGGCAATGGAATTCTGTTCAGTCTTTCACATCTCTGCAGAAGCAAGACGGGAAGCCCAGCTGAATGAGCATCTCAGTCCTAGTGACAAACCATCAAATCAAGGAAGGGAGGGAGTTAAGCATCTGACCAAGTTCAGCAACAGAATGACAAATTCAGAGCTGATGAAATACAGTGGAACCTTGGATCTTGAACGGTTTAGTTGACAAACAAATCGGCTCCCAAACGCCAAAACCTGGAAGTAAGTGTTCTGGTTTGCAAACATTTTTCGGAAGCCGAACGTCCAACGCGGCTTCCGCTTGAGTGCAGGAAGCTCCTGCAGCCAATCGGAAGCCATGCCTTTTTTTTCGAACATTTTTGGAAGTCGAACAGACTTCTGGAATGGATTATGTTTGAGAACCAAGGTACCACTGTATGGTATTAATAGCATTTGTCTTGTATTCTCTTTGTATCTGCTCAGTTTTTGTTTTAATGTCTAGTTCACTGTGTAGTTTTTTGAGAATGTACTTTATTTTATAAGGTAATGGCTGTGAACCTTTTGTTTTGTTTTGGTTCTCCTTTTATTTCTTTTATTTCATATTCCTTACTGGATTGCTATTTTGAGTTCATGTAAAGATAAAAGTAAAAATCCAGAGCAGACTACCTATCAAATCCCAAGAAAACTGGGAAAACAAACTCAGGAAAACAAGCTCCTGAGAAAACTGAAAAGTGATTTACTGCTGGACACATGCTATTCCCAAAATCCCTATCTTGAAAAGGAGAGTGAAATCAATGAGTCACCCAAAGGAAGAAGTGCTGTAGCAATGGGGAAGTGGGGGGGGTGACTCCCGCAGCTATGTGAAAGGAGGCAAACCCTCAAGGCATGTGCTGACTGGGCTAGGGCATGACCTAGGCTGAGGGCCAGGAGGGCAGAAGGGCTGATGGGGAGGCCAAGGCATATTTTGCAAGTCAGGCTTGAGAGACACCAGCAGGACTTGGAAGTCTGAGCCAGGCTAAACAGAGAGAGGGATGCCAGCATCCACTGACAAGCCTTTTTTGTTCCAAGAAATGTGGGTTATTTCCATTATTAGCTCTTTCTCTCCTAAATGGACATAATTTCTTCATGTTACTTTTTACAGCGAATCCATAATGATGTACAGAACCACTGGCAAAGCCATTTACGCCTCCGATGTCTGTTTTCCTCTCTCCAACCTAACCTAACCTTCCTTCCTTCCTTCCTTCCTTCCTTCCTTCCTTCCTTCCTTCCTTCCTTCCTTCCTTCCTTTTATCCCTTATTCTTTCTTTCCCACTTTATTTCTTTCCTTCATTTGCTGCCTTTCCAAATACTCAAGGCTACTTTAAAAACTTCCTTTAAAAGTTACACTAAATAATTCAAAACAGAATACCCGAATTTGTGGAAGGGAAGGCTGTCAGTGTCTCTTAACCATAGTGTTCCTTTCAGTACCAGCTGCTGGGATGAACAGGATCACACCACCGCTTTTGGGTTTCCTGTAGGCTTCCCATTTGGGCGCTGTGAGAGGAGAAATCTGGTTTAGATAGGGGCTTTGGTCTGCTCCAGCAGGGCTCTTCATAAGAATGTAAATTCAAAGGCGCAAAACTGACAATGGAAGTCAATTGTATAACTGAAAACCTCAACCCAAACCCTATGCCTTTAAAATCCAAAAGGGCTTTCATTAGCCTCTGAAAAGCTAAATGTTTATGCACTTGCTCTAGGAAGGCATTCCAATTGCCTTGGGGCAACTGCCGACAAGGCCCTGTTTTGCATTTCCTTTGTGCAAGGTGATGGGGGCGGGAAGTGACTCTGTAAGGCCTGGTGAGCAGCATTAACAGACTGGATTTTCACAGGTGGGGGGTTCTGGCAGGGAGCAGCAGCCTTTGCAAGCCCAGGCGCTGGAGGGCTTGAGAGTTCAAAGTCTGAAGCTTGAACCTGGGCCTGCTCGGAGGTGGGCAAAGGCATCTCTTCCCCTTCACCAGCAGGGATCGATGTAGCCAGACAGACAAATAATATTTAGTTTGGGACCCATCTGTCCCAAGCCTTCCTTGCATGCCCCACATATGCTTTGGCAGAAGCCCATGGATTTGGGAAGGGGGAGAGGGAAGAATGGAAATGTAACCCAAATGCAAAGAGGGCAGGGGAACGGTCAGGGAAGGAGAGTTTGGGATGGGGTAGGGGGACAGTCTGGGCAGCCAATCAGCAACCTGACCACAGTTTAAGGGAACATGGAATTAGTCCAGTTCTGTGGAGTTTTGCCAAGATGAGCTCATTCCCCAGACTCTGCCCTCTTCTCTGGCCACAGAGTGTAGTCTAGTGGGCAAGTTTCCACACCTTCCAAAATGAAAATGAGGGCACGCTTGTAACTCTCATACTGGGAGTTACTGCCCCCTCCACTCATTGGCCATTTATTCAAGTAATTTATGTCCTGCCTTGACTCTGCTAAAAATATAATGCTGAGGGTGGGGGCTGAAGGCTCTTTTCTCCCTTTTCTGAATGTTGTATTCATTGACTCTGCAAATGCCCATATTGCATGGTTTTGGAAGCCAAGGAAGTGCTTGTTCTTTTTGTTAACGAACTAGAAAAATATAATTGCCCTACAATAATAGATGATCAAAAGTTCAAATACATGCACCACACACTTCATCCAGTGACGTGAGGCAGAAAATCTTCCAGTGTTTTATTTTTCGGTGGGAAATATTTTTCCTTCATGAGTTCATTAGTAGGGTGGGTGCCAAGTGCAAGTACAGTATATCCGGCAAGCTTAGAAGCTTTCAACATTTTTAGCTTGTTTACAAGTTCAATTAGTGGGCTAATTAGATCACTCTCTAGGGCCTGGAGTTTAGGGTATCCTTTTGCACTGGAAAATTTTCTATCTTACTATTATTATTTTTAATGTATACCCTAGGAACACTTTCCAGATAATTTTCACATTTGAACATTTCTGGAAAACCCATACCATTGACTTCATCTCACCAGCTTCTTAAGTTTTTCAAAGATAGGGCAGGTCTGGTAGCCACAGGTGATCATGACTTCCATGCAGGAGTGGCGAGTAAGGATGGATCTCCCCTTTTCTCCCTTCCCCAGTCCATTTTGGTTTCCATGCTGGCTGCGGAGGAAGAGAATCATAGAATCATAGAATCATAGAGTTGGAAGAGACCACAAGGGCCATCGAGTCCAACCCCCTGCCAAGCCCCTGCCAAGCAGGAAACACCATCAGAGCACTCCTGACATATGGTTGTCAAGCCTCTGCTTAAAGACCTCCAAAGTAGGAGACTCCACCACACTCCTTGGCAGCAAATTCCACTGTCAAACAGCTCTTACTGTCAGGAAGTTCTTCCTAATGTTTAGGTGGAATCTTCTTTCTTGTAGTTTGGATCCATTGCTCCGTGTCCGCTTCTCTGGAGCAGCAGAAAACAACCTTTCTCCCTCCTCTATATGACATCCTTTTATATATTTGAACATGGCTATCATATCACCCCTTAACCTCCTCTTCTCCAGGCTAAACATGCCCAGCTCCCTTAGCCGTTCCTCATAAGGCATCGTTTCCAGGCCTTTGACCATTTTGGTTGCCCTCCTCTGGACACGTTCCAGTTTGTCAGTGTCCTTCTTGAATTGTGGTGCCCTTTGGAAGAAGGCCCTTCCAAAGCTGTGCCCTCTTCTATCAGCCTGCTTTAGAGAAAGGCTCTTCCTCTGTAGCCAGGACGAAGAGATGGGCTATTAGCCTCTTAGCAGGCTAGATAGAAACATGTGTGGCTAATAACTTATTTGGGCTTATTTACAAGACTGAGATTACATGTAATGTTAAAAAATAAAGTGTAACTTGGGCTGCAATGTTTACCTGATTGGTAAGAATTTTAATCAGCTATGGTTGTGCCCTTTGCACAACATGAATTTGCTACTACTGTGCGCAATTGAATCCCACCAGAAAACAAGGATGGTCTGGAAGCGCCCCCCTGCCTAATTTATCCATACACAAATCAGGCTTCAATGAATGGGTCATCTGGAAGTGCCCTGCCAAGAAAACCCACTGGAAAGTGCATGATAAGGAATGATTAAGGTGAGGTCATATAAACTGCCCACAAGAAAATCCTAATCAATGCTCAATAAATGCAAACGTTCTGCAAACAAATCAGGAGGATGCTGAATAAATGGGTCGCCTGGGGTGGGGTTGGGGGAGCGACCTTAAACTATGAAGATGCAACGACGCCAAGGTGTGGGATCGCTCAGTTTCTTTCAAATTAAAAACGCCTTTTCATTTTCCTCATTAGTAGAAGCACGGGCAAACTTTCTGCCAGACCTTGATTCAGATCTGGCAAGATCTCCTGCCGCGGACCGGGCAAGATTGCTTGCGGAGGCCGGATCCAGCCCAGCCAGCGTGCGCAAGGCCACTTGAAACGCGCAAGGACGGAATACCATATGGGAGTGAGGAGGAATGAATCTGGCGGCCAGAGGACTCCTCCAGAATAGGCACAGCAGCAGTCCCAGCTCCAACACCGCTGAAAAGGCAACTTATTCCCCCCTCCACGGAGCAAGATGAAGAAATTCATAGGGGACTTGCTGCGCCGGACGCAACAACAAGTGTCCGCCTGCTCTCTAGTGGTAGAACCTATTTATTGCACTCTCTAAGACCGGTGCAATTTAGTCAGGTGCCCCACGACGTGACGCAGAAGATCCGTAAGCAAATTCTTTGCCTGACGTCATTTTTCTTGCTCTGAGAGCAGCTGGTTTGGATCGCGGCGGCAGCATTCGGAGAGGTTGCCTCAATATTCCCCTCCCGTGCTGTTTCCAGGACTTAAAATCTCTCCCCTTCGCCCCTCAAAGATACTACATTAGCCATGAAGGTCAAAACAAATATAGGCGCAATAAAGGAATCTCCCAGCAATGGCAGCTGCAGTTGGAAAAAAAGGTTGTGGGGATGCAGGGCAAGGTTGACAGCAACACCTGGGCATCATCTACAACATGTGATTTATGATATGAGGATAGACTGCTGAACTAGGACCTGGGAGACCTGGGTTCAAATCCCCATTCAGTCATGAAGTTCACAGGGTGACCCTGGCCCAGTCACTGTCTCTGAGACAAACCTACCTCACACGGCTGGTGTGAGGATAAAATGGGGAGTGGGACAAGTATATGCATCACAGTGAGAAACTTGGAGCAAAGGTGAGATATAAATGTAAAGAAATGCACATAACTGAGGGGGGGGGGGGAGAGAATCTGTGGCTGCTGTCAGGGAGTGTTTGGTTTCACCTGTGCCACTCCAGCCCTAGGAACCAATAAGGAAAGCAACAGCAAGAGAAAAGCCTGAGAAAGTGTGGGATAGCACTTACTTTGATGCAAAATCAGGATGAATGCACAATTAAACACCCCATGTTTCTTTAAAGTAAGAATTAAAACTTTCTTAAAAAAATAATAATCTCAGAAGTGTCCAGAATTCTTCCAAACTCCAGAACAAAACAAAGCTGTACAGAGTGTGGATTAAGAATGTTTAAAAATTCAAATCTTTCTCACTCTCGCATAACACAGTTTACAATGAAAATTTTGATGCGTTATCAGCAGTCTTGTCTGCTTTCATTTTGGAAAGTTGTCTGTTTATGTCTTGTATTGTTTTTTTACAGAGGATTTCCCCCTCCCTCTTTCTTTCTTTGTTTCTTTTCTTTTCACATACAGTTCTCTTTTGACTTGCTTGTCCAAGAATGAAAACAAAAGATCAAGGCGAGAGATCAAAGAGGAAGTGGGGGGGAACGACATATATTTTCACACCCTTTCATGTCTCACCAAACCTTCCTTCCCTCCCGCACAACAACACACACACAGGCACACACACATACAATTTTCTCTCCACTGCAACCCAAGTGAAAACATCTGTGGGGGAGGCAAGCAGCAGGCAGCCCCTTGTGCAAAGGGAATGTGCACTTCTAGGAGGTGGTGCAGGACAGCAATAAAACTGACCACTCCCAGGTTCGCAGAATCAGACGTTACCCAACCTAAATATTAACACAGAGCTGCCACATGGCGCTCTGGAGTTTAGCCTGGATAGAAGCCAAGGTCTACAGGTTTCTGTGGCCAGAATGTAAGATGTGGGGCCTGTGGTGTGGCTCTCGACGGGGGGAGGGGGGTATTGGCCGAGGCGGGAGCTGCACTTCCACAACAATCAAAAGCTTTTTCTGGCCTGTGTTAATTTTCACCAAATACATCCACTCTAGTTAACTCCGCTTACAAAAGACATCCCTAAAATGGAAGGAGATTGGGGCATTATCCTTCAAAGGAACATTTCTTCCAATTATCAACAGCTATTAGCTGTGATGGATACGTTCTGTCTACACCAAGGGTCAGCAACCTTTATCAGCTATGGGCTGGTCCATCGTCCCTCAGAGCATGTGGGCCGGACTATATTTGGGGGGGGGGAAATATGAATGAATTCCTATGCCCCACAAATAACCCAGAGATGAATTTTAAATAAAAGGATGCATTCTATTCATGGGAAAACACACTGATTCCTGGACCGTCCGCGGGCCAGATTGAGAAGGTGAATGGGCCGCATCCGGCCCCTGGTCCTTAGATTACCTACCCCTGGTCTACACCATCTGAGGCAGTGTACCTCTGAAAGCCAGTAACACAGTCCGTAATATGGGAAGAAGAAGAAGAAGAAGAAGAAGAAGAAGAAGAAGAAGAAGAAGAAGAAGAAGAAGAGTAGTAGTAGTAGTAGTAGTAGTAGTTTGGATTTGATATCCCAGTTTATCACTACCAGTGGTTCGAATCCCCTGATGGGGTGAGCTCCCATTGTTCTGTCCCAGCTCCTGCCAACCTAGCAGTTCGAAAGCACGTCAAAGTGCAAGTAGATAAATAGGTACCACTCCGGCGGGAAGGTAAATGGCATTTCCGTGCACTGCTCTGGTTCGCCAGAAGCGGCTTAATCATGCTGGTCACATGACCCGGAAAAACTGTCTGTGGAAACAGACAAACGCCAGCTCTCTCAGCCATAGAGTCGTTTGCAACTGGACTTAAATGTCAGGGGTCCCTTTATCTTTACCTTTACCTTTGAAGCTGAAGTTGAAGCAGATTTCTTATGGACAGTGCCAGTCCTGAACCATTATGCTCATTTGCCTTCAATAGCAGTAAAGCTCTGCTGGATGAAATATTAATTGCCTCTATTTTGGGAGAATCCTGCAATGTGTTTAAGTTTTCACTCTGCTGACTATACATTGAAGTTCTGCTTTGGATCAATATTGAGGAGAATTTCATGGCAGTGACTTCCCCAGGGTACAACCCTGTGCAGTGTGTCTGGAGGTCCAGATGACAAGGCCCCCCTCTAACTGTGGTGGCCCAAAGGAAAGCAGAGCAATATGTTTGGCACCAGCTTGGTTGCAGGAGTTGCCGGAAGGAGATATACAAGGCGCCATCCAACTGTCTAAGGGACTCCACTCCAGATTAGTGTAGGGTTTACTCCTTAGCCTTTTCTTCTCGTGAAAATATCCTGCAAAGCAGTGGAGGTTTAGGATCAGTGTTCCTTCTCCTAGATGGGCTACCTTCCCATGTTGACGAGCTCTCGCTTCCCCTCTACAGGACGTGCAGAAACTGCCTTCTTGATCGTTGGACCCACTATTGGTCTCGGCTGCTCAGTTCCACTGGAACCTGTCTTCATATGTAGTAGAAGTGTCATTATTTTTGCCCCTCAGACTCTGCAGCCGCTGCCCACATGTGCAGCAATTCTTGCAGTGACCCAGTCGTGAGGAAATGCAGAGTTAACATCTGCAAATGAGCAAAATGGATTTATTCCTCCAGAATTAGCTAGTTACTACACGGGGGGGGGGACAGGGGGGGACAGGTCCTTGTATTTAGTGGACTGAATAAGGTTTCAGATCCCACAGACTCCTTGCCACAAGCCTTCCTCCCAGGGGTGTTGTGTGTTGGGGAACTCAGTGGGAAAATGCATCCCCCATAAGGATACAGCCTAATAATAATTGCCTTTATCGAATGGTGCGGGGGGGGGTGTCTCTTGGGGTGAGGTGTTTAGGCAGCAGAGGCTGCGATCAGGAAGGGCCTCTGAGGGCGAGCGTGAAGAGACCATTCAGGGTGTGCATCTTGGCAGGGGAAGAAAGAGACTATGGAGGGACGTTGGGAAGAAAACTTCCACCCAGGCTTTTCCTGCCAAAGGGTTGTAACTTTTTCCATTTTTGTTTTCCTTTCCCTTTTCAAAGTGGACTCCCCTCCAACATTCCTAAAAGCCACAAGTTAGATCAGAATCCTGGAAAGCAACAACTGAGACCCGTGGGACCGCGGGTCAAGCGAGACATTACACCATTCATTCAATTAGCCATTGTGTCAAGAGCAGTTGGGGAGGGGAGCCCAGTCTGGCCAGGCGGATAGAGGGATGGGGGGAACCCACTGCAGCCTGATTCAGATGAGGCCCTCCTTCCCAGAAGCTCTCACTGATGGCACCATTGGCAGGAAGGGTGGGAGACCAATCAGTCAAATAAATAATGAATCTGGAGAGTGCCACTTTGGCTGCCCCTGGCTTCAAGCTCTTAACTTCATCGGGGAAGGTTGCAAAATCCCACACATGAAACAAGCAGGCTAATTCCCTCCAGACCAGAGCCATTATTTCTCAGCGCTGCTTCCACCTCTTGTCTGGATTCAGTTTTAATCTGCAAAACAGGTTGAAGATTCTTGGCTCTCTGCATTCTGACATGACAAGTAGGGCCTGCAACGAAAGGCCCAAGCATGGAATGCTCCCATTCAGGTTTTCAGCCACTCCATTCCACTCCCACCTGCAAACATTCGGTCAGCATTCTGTGCCCACTGAGCACGCTCAGACCTGTTGGGCCTGATTAGAAAGGGTTTTGAAAACCCTTGGGATTCTCTAAGCCTGCTGATACAGTATACCTCTTTCCTGGGCATGAACAACGCTGTTTTTGGCTACGGAAGGCCCAGCTGCACTTGTAGCACTGAAAGTGCTGTCAGTCTTTCATTGCGGCCTGTTGCTTTCCCTTCTCAGCAACCTCAGGCTGATACTGAGGCTGCAACTGCAGGCAAATAGGAAAGTACACAAAAGGGGTGTGTGGGTGTAATTGATTGTGTTCATTAGGAAGGGGGAGCGGCAACTGCGCATGCCTTTGCCACACAGGATGGAAAATTAGGATTCATTTAGCAACACAAACACAAGTGTGTTTATTTGGACAATGGGCCTGGATTATTCCGCTGACCTAACGTCACCTGTGCAGCCTCTCCTCCTCCATCCTTAAATATCTCAAAGGCTCTTTGGTGTTGGACAAGGACTCAGGGAGATGCTGGTTAACACATTGGATAGCTCAGCTGGTTAGACCATAGTGCTGATAATGCCAAGGTTGCAGTTTCAGTCCCCCTATGGGTCAGCTGCATATTCCTGCAATGTACAGGGTTGGACCAGATGATCCTTGGGGTTCCTTCCAACTCTACAATTCTGTGATTCTGATAAAGTTCACTGGGTGAACTTTCGCCCCTTACAATCTTGCAGCACAGTCTGCCTCGCAGGGTTTAAACATCCGCTGAAACCAGGGCAAAATTTCCAAAGGAGCATGTTGTGACCCACTAGCGAAATTCAGAGCTTTTCGTTTGTTTTATGTTGTGCGTAGAATTATTGGGGCCTGAGTTCATTTCTACGGGTGATGTTGTTGTTATTCTGCATGTTGCCTTTTGTTTCAAGAAAAAAATACCAAGGCAGTTCAGAAACAGCAAAACAACTTCATCAAAACGTGAAAGCATGCATGATTAAAATGTATAAGAAACAAGCCCATGGAAACAGAATAACAGTTACCTTGTGTTCTGTTCAAATGGATATGTTCTTCGCTTTGTGCTACTGTTGCTACTCATAGGACCCCTTCCCCACCTCTTGCAAATCCCCTGATGCTTTCCTGCACAATAGATAAGCCACATTTTTTCCTTCTGCCACTTCTCGTGTGCATGTCTTGTCCTGGCCTGCTCTTCCTCCCCACCCCATCCCAGGCCCCAAACATTGCACCCACCTGCTAGATTCCTCCCCAGGAATGTACCTGCTGTTTGACTTTCCCACTGGGAGATGCCTGGTTTCTGATGGAACTTAGAAAAAGATGCTCATCCTTTATGGGGTGAACTGGGGAGGGGGGGAACCTCTCCCCACTGCCCCTCTATATCATTCATAGACTTTCTTGGCTCTCTCTGCACAGAACAGCAGATTGCACAAAAGGAAAGTTTCAGGCACTGAATTGTGAGTTTATGAGCCAGTTTATTTCTCTCTCTTTTATTTCAGAAAGAATTAATGCACAAAGTTTTGTTGCGCAGTCCAGCAGCTGAGGCAAAAACTTGGGAGTCAGCATCACTGAGCTGAGGGGATTTCCTTCACGCCATTGGCACCATACATTTGAACCACTAGGATACCATTTTAAACACTCAAGACTTCCTCCAAAGAATCCTGGGAACTTTAGTTTCTGAAGGGTGCTGGGAACTGTAACTCTGTGAGGTGTGAACTATGTTTCTCAGGATTCTTTTAGGGAAGCCATGTGCTTTCAGTCTATAGTTTTTCCTCCTTTTTGCTTGGAGTTCTAACCTACACCCCACCCCCTAGTTGCCCACCCACTCAAGGGGGTGAAAAGCCCCTTCTGTTATTCTCCTCCAGGTCACCTTCTGGTCGTATGCCAGCCTTGCTGTATCTTTCCATTCTGTTCTTTCTCAGGTTAACCTGCTGAACTATAAATGAGGTTTATTGGCGGTTCCTGGCACCTCGAGAACATGGAAAGTTTCCTTCCAGAATGACCTGTCTTTCAAATGTGTCCTGGAGGCACCCCAGGTTTGAGTCAGGGAGCAGAGGTATTTTAAGCAGGATAAATTCCCAATAGCGGCAACGAAAACAGAACCACTGGGAGGAATAAAACAGAAAGGACCAACAGGCTGGATTTCGGTCACTTG
This sequence comes from Podarcis liolepis, assembly GCF_965112155.1. Lineage (NCBI taxonomy): Eukaryota > Metazoa > Chordata > Lepidosauria > Squamata > Lacertidae > Podarcis > Podarcis liolepis. Next base: position 22,512,418 of record NC_139573.1, on the reverse strand, counting down.
AGCAGATGGCTGCCCTGTAGTGAGATGTGCAAAATCAGAACTGGATCTCACCAGGGAATACAAGCAAGCGAACAAATGAGAGGTAGGAAATGGAGTAAAATAACATTGCAGAGGACATTTGGACTTTTTGCTCATGCTTCGCTTTCGAGCTTTTGGAATGCGTTTAAAGCACATTATTTCCCCCAAGCAATCCTGAAAGACGTAGTTTCCCTTGCGATTCTCGGCACCCTTCACAAACTACAGTTCACGGATTTCTTTGAGGGAATCCTGCAAGATGCATTGAATGTCCTTTCCGTGTGTGGTGTGGCCTTCAGGGCTCTGCCTGTAAGGTTGTCATGTCTTTCACGCCACATCTGTGATTTAGGCACACAAATTGTCCTCTGGCTTTCAATTCGGCAACCCTTACAAATCGTGGTCGCCAGGAAGGATTCTACAACCTAGAAGCTGCATTGCCGTGAAACCTTAACTAACTACCCACCTAATCAGCCCAAATGGCCCATCCTTGATGATGATGATGATGATACTGATTTGGCTTTCCCCACAACAACACAGCCTTGCTGAATATAGGAGCAGAGTGGGTAGAATTTCCTCTGCCTTTCTCCTTGTCTGCCCCACTTCTTCTCTTCCACCTCCACATCTCTGTCTACTGAGCATTCCCAGACAGTGACCTCTGGCACTTAAGCATTGCAGAGGGTTTTTTTCTTTTCTGCAGGCGGGTGGGGTGGGGGAGACAAGAGAGGTTGTGTTTATCCACCCAGCCAACCTGCCCCCCGTCCCCACCTTGCCACCTGTGTTTACTGTACAGCACCCCACTCTAATGGCAGTTCTCCCTCCCACCCCACTTGCAATGCCCCAAGACCCTTTGGAGCAAGTCCCTGTGAGGCTGCCCCGATGTTCCAGTAATTCACGGACCAAGAATGCTGGTGCGTTTCTCAAAAGCCGTGAAAGCAGGAAAAGGCTCTCAGTGTCTGTGTTTGTGTGTGTGTGTATGTGTGCGTTGGCCCCAAAATCAATAGGGAGGTCATGCTTATTTTGGGGTGGGGGGGGTTACAAACTGTGCCAGGGTGCTTTGACGGGTCACAGCCCAAGTTCAGCAAATACTGAAAAGTCCCAAAAGGAGGAGAAACACATGCCGAGCAAGAGGCCTGGCCTCTTAACATAAAAACGAAGTTCTGCAGCTTATTTCAAGTCATTTTAGAGTCGTTGACATACGCTGTCTCAAGAATCCACATAACAGCCATGTAGGGCAGGCCAAGATTATTATCCCCATGCCACAGGTGGAGGCTCAAGGCTTGTCTAAGGCTGCCACATCCACAGTGTACGTTTAAAGTACAGTGGTACCTCAGGTTACATACGCTTCAGGTTACAGACTCCGCTAACCCAGAAATAGTGCTTCAGGTTAAGAACTTTGCTTCAGGATGAGAACAGAAATTGTGCTCTGGTGGCGCGGCAGCAGCAGGAGGCCCCATTAGCTAAAGTGGTGCTTCAGGTTAAGAACAGTTTCAGGTTAAGAACGGACCTCCGGAACCAATTAAGTAGTTAACCTGAGGTACCACTGTATATGACTTCCCCCAAAGGATTCTGGGAACTGTAGCTAACCCCAGTGCTATTTTTCTAGAAAAAGAGGTGCCCAAACTCATCATGCGTGCCTCCTTTGTTCTCTTATAATGGCAAGGGTGCCCACTTGAGAGGTGCCAGATCTCAGTTCCAGCTGGGGGAAAAAAGCCCTGGCTAACCCTGTCCCAGAGCTACAATTCCCAGAACGCTTAATAAATGACAGTTCCCAGAATTCTTTGGGGGGAAGCCATGTGCTTTAAACATACGCTGTGGATGTAGCGCTAGAGAGTTAATGGCTGGCAGTGCAGTCCAACAGCAGAAGCGGCGCTGAGGACTGGCGACTTAAAAACCAGGAAGCCACTAAGTGCTTTGAGCCCTGCAAGGGAGCCCTCCGAGGCTGATTTCCTTGCTCATTCAGCACATGAGTTTGAGGCCCCTTCATGAACAAGTGCTGGCAAGAAGCCCCATGATTAACAGCCATTGCAGCGTCCAGACAGTTTAAATAGAGGAGAGGGAGGACGAGAGCGAGAGCTGGGGGGGGGGGGGACGTTACACAGCTGGCTGGATGCAAAAGTTTACCAAACATCCAGGCGGGTTTGTTACAAGCGCAGGGATGGAAGCCAACCCAGTGTTTATCTTGGAGAAGGAGAGCGGATTTTGCAAGTGACTCGACAGAGCAGCTTTGAAGTAGAAAGAGCAGGTAGGGTTCTCTATCCTGCCCCCTGCCCATTTATTATTATTATTATCATTAAATGAGCAGCCTTTAAGAACTGCCTGCCAAGCGGACATTCAACAGGTGCAGCTTCTCTCAGCACGGAGGTGCACTGGGGCACGGGGAATCGAATCTTCACAAAGAGGTGGCAGCTTTAAGGGAGGATCCTGGTGGGACCGACCCAACCATTAGGTCGAGTGAGGTGGGTGCCTCAGGTGGCAGTTTCTAGGAAGGGGCAAGATGTGGGTCTTGTGTGGCCTGCCCAGCATCCTCTAAGCTAGCCTGCCACCTGTAGGTTTGGTTCAACATGGTCATTGTTGAAGTAATATTTGAACACCAGGTTGGTCATTTTCTGCTAAATCTGTCGATTTCAGTTTCTCTCATTCTCTTATTTTTTTCTTGACATTTCTGCAATAGTTTTTGGTTTCTTAAAAAGTTTGCATGAAAATTCACTAGCATTTTAGTGCAAATTTTCTCCTAATATATGTATTCCAGTATACAGTTTTGCCCAAAATGCTCATTTTTGAAAGGTATTTCCCCTAATATAATGAATTTATGTATATTTTCACTACTATATGCAATTTATGCACTCTCTTAATATATGCATTATTGGCTGGGGACTTGCATAATTGGGAGAAGTGCAAATTTCAATTTTGCAGATTTCAAAAAAAATTCAATTCACATATTTTTTGGGAAAGTAAAATTAGGTAGGTTCACCTTTAAATGCAAACTGAATTGAATCCTGACCCTTCTCTCATCCCTTCCTGCTGCACATGAAATAGAATTCTATACATGTGTCAGACCATAACATGTCTTGGCCCAGCCCTGGATCCTGGACAGATTTGAATCCAGGATCTTGGCGGTCTTGGGCAACGTGCCATCAGGGTGATGGGGGGGCACTTTGGGGCATCAGCGACTGCTCCCGCTCCCCAGCAGAGTTAGCTATGATCTGTGGTGAGTGGCTGTGAGCCTCCTGCCATTTTAAGGATGTCACCAATGCAATGCTACTCCAAGGTATTGTGAGTAATCTCAATGGCTTTCATTTCCCACAGTGCCACGGGACAATCAATGCCATGTCAAGAGGAGGGCATTGCACATAAATGACATTGTAGGCAGTTCACAGATCTAACAGCCTGCACAGAGAGCCCAGGGCTGCCATTAGCCAAGAGTGCTGACTTCCATTCCCCATTGAGGGGGCCCAGCAACGTATGACATCACACACATGATATCAGGCATGTCTCACCCCCGCCCAATGAGCAAGCACTCACCTGGCAGCAGGGGGAGCGCGCCAAGGGTGATCTTCACCCTCCATGCATTCCGCCCCCCACCTGGCACACGAACGCTTGCTGGGCGGGTGGATGGGGCACCCTCCGTTAATCCTGCCCCCATCCAGCGTGCGAGTGCTCTCCCAGCAGTGGGCTGCGGGGGATGGCAGCCCCCTCAGTAAGCAGGGGGTGGGCTTAGCACCCTACCCACAAATACTGAGGGGGCTGAAACCGCTTCTGCCCCCTATAGTTGGCACCCCTGCCATTAGCGGTGGTCTCTGCCAAGGCTTTGCTCTCTGTATGTGAAGGAGACATGTATTTTGCCTATACAGTGGTACCTCTGGTTATGAACTTAATTCGTTCTGGAGGTCCATTCTTAACCTGAAACTGTGCTTCACCTGAGGTAACACTTTAGCTAATGGGGCCTCCCGTTGTCGCCACACTGCCGCCGTGTGATTTCTCTTCCTGAGGTAAAGTTCTTAACCCGAGGTACTATTTCTGGGTTAGCAGAGTCTGTAACCCGAAGTGTTTGTAAGCCGAGATGTTTGTAACCTGAGGTACCACTGTATGGTACGTGCAAGTGTGAGTTATTTGCACTAGGCCTCATTCTGTTTTCCTGGCCAAGGATTACCCGCCCCTTAGAAAATAGATGTGAGGCCGTCTGAGCAACATGCAGAGTGCCTAGCCGCATTTCTCCACTAGGTGATCGCGGCTTGCTCCCAAGTATCTGAAATTAGCAAGGAGTGGCTTAAGCAGTTGAGCAAAGGTGCAGAGTTCCCCCTTCCCTATTCATGTCAGAAACAGCAGCAGTGTTAAATGTACATGTTGTGGAATATAAAACAGAAAAGGTTTGGGGGGGGAGGGGAAGAGGCGTTAAGGATGCATCTGCGGACAGGTGAAACAGATGTGTTGAGGGAAGATGGGAACATAACAATTCAGCAGCACCATGGCCGGATGATCTCCCAGTGTATTTTTTATTATTTTTTTTTTAAAGGTTTCCTTGGGTTACGTACATCGTCTCCACTCTCAAAGTCCTTTTTACAGATCAGCTACATTCAATGTGAGACTTCAATGTTGTACACAGCATGAGGTATCTCCCAGTGTATTTGACACCACACAATCCTATGCACATTTGCTCAGCCTAAAAGCAGATCAAATCATTTAACTGATTTTTTAAAAAAATGGTAGTTAATTAATTTGTATCCTGTAAAAGTTTCTTTTTTAAAAAAAAAAAAGCTTCATTAAGTATAATAGAGTTGTGGTACTAAGGTCTCCTCTGGAAAATGCACAGAGGAGTGAGATGATGTGTCTGACAGCATTAGCAGCAAGTGTGTCTTGCAAGGATGTGGACGTATGTATAGAGAACAAGGCTGCTTGAGCAGAAGTATGCGAGGGTCCCTGTGCTTCAAACTCAGAGCCCATTGGGCACGGTAGAAGGGAATGTGGCCCAGACACCCAATGAGGAGAGAAGGTGGGAGGTGGGCGGGGCTTAAGCAGGGAATAAAAGGGGCTGCCCCCCCTCCAAGTCCTATGGGCACCCAGAGACTCTGAGAAGGTACTGCAGACTCTTTATAGTGGCCAAGATGAATCTTTGCACCTCGCTTCTGCTGTTGTGCCTGGCCAGGGTCAGCCTGCAGGGAGGAGGTAAGTCTGGGAGACGAACATGGAAAAGGGGACAAACAGAAATAGACAACAGAAAATTCAGTTTTCGTGCTCCTCTTAGAGGGATAACACCAGGGATAAAGAGAGGGACTGGTTGCAAGAGGTGGGTAAGGGAGACAAGATAGAAGTTTATTTTTTAAAAAAATCAAAAGGGTGTGGCTGGGAAGGTCCATTCAGCCTCCACCCCTGTCTTAGTCCAACGCTCTAACCACTACACCATGCTGCCTTTCACATTGCACCAGCAATGTGATGTTGGTGAGACACTTTGTTGGGGAAGATGAAAACAAATATTACAGGTGCTTTTAAATGAGGGCTATAAAGGCTGGCATTCTATACAATGTAAATCTGGGCACCAGAATGCAGTGAGAGGTGGGTAAGGAGGATGCAGGAACTGGGTAATTTACATTGAAGGAGATCATCACTCATATGTTGCCAGGTTTCCCCTTGACTACTGGAAGTTTGGTGTTAAATTTAATCATTCCTGCACTCCCAACTGAGCATCCCAAAATGCAGGGAAAGATTTACATGAAGGAGTCCAAAACACCTTCAGGGCAGATGCTGGGCTCGGAGCATATCCTTCATGTGCAACAGAGTCTTAATTGAGGTATAGGACTGTGCTGTTCAAAAGAACGGAGAGGATTGTTATGCTGAAGATTTACAGTGCAGTCCCATGAATGCTAACTCTGAAATCTGCCCTACTGTTTCCAGTTATGTTTGCACCATAGCTGTCAACTTTTCCCTTTTCTTGTGAGGAATCCTATTCAGAATAAGGGAATTTCCCTTAAAAAAAGGAAAACGTTGACAGCTATGGTGTGCACCCATAGGATTGCAGCTTCAGTGAGGGTGGGTGGGTCACAACTGGAGCAAAAATAAATAAACTTTATGTCTCTTGCATATCCTCTTTTGCATCCACAAGGGACAGGGCACAACTATGGGGAGAGAAGCACAAAGGTACTTCTCAGCTTAATGACCAAAAGTCATCTGCTTCAGGTCACTTAATGAGAACTGGCTCATCTTCTGCAACTCCCTCTCAATTTTTTAAACCCCACTAGGAAGAACCCCATCCTGCCTCTTACAAACTCTGTAACTACTACTGATTTTATTTCATTCATTCAGGATGCTACCAGGCAGGGACTTAATGCTGAAACGGGTTGTTGGCAACATTTTATTATTATTATTCATTAAATCTGTATATCACCCTTCATCTGTAGAACTCAGGGTAGTTCACAACATAAAAATACAAGACAAAACATGAAAAAACACCACATACCAATAAAAAACACCACCCCATCCCACAAACACATTTAAAAGGGTATTGCTTGTTTAGGTTTTTTTACTTGTTTTCTATCAGAAAGGGTAAATCTGTATAGAATTAGGGAGGTGGGAGAAATGAGTTAGCATTGTGGTGCAGCTGTAAGCAGCACCGATCCCACAATAAACATCCAACTGGAAGCAGCTTGATTTTCTGTACTACCTTTCTGCTGAATGGCAACTTCTGCGGGTTCTTAAAATCAGTGTGTGTGTGTTTTAAAAAACAGTAACTGCAACAAAACCAAACAAAATGCAATAATATATTAAGGCACCAGTTTGATATTGCTGCCACTAATGGTGCTCCATGCCAAAAATCAATTAAAGCAACATAATGCACCTTCAATAATTGTTCCTTTAAGTCTCTCGTTTCCTCTTCCTTTCCCATTCTTTTTTCCCCTTTGGTATCATGCCACTTACATTAGGAAGTTGTCTTAAACAAAACTGGATTGTTGCTCTGTCTAGTACAGTATTGTCGACTCTGACTGGCAGAAGCTTCCCAGGGTTTCAGAAAGGGCCCTACCTGGAAATATTGGGGAGTGAAGCAGACACCTTCTGCATGAAAGGCAATGTGTGCTTCCACTGAACTATGGCCTGATTGTGATTCTTCAGGAAGGGACTGCCTTGCTTGTTTGTCTTGGGACAGTGCTTAGGAGATTTTACATGCTTTAAAAACAAGAAGTTAATATTAGTACCCATGAGTCATAACCATGGTAGTTAATTCCAGAATTTGTTTTTGTTGTTTAGTCGTTTAGTTGTGTCCGACGCTTCGTGACCCCATGTACCAGAGCACGCCAGACACTCCTGTCTTCCACTGCCTCCTGCAGTTTGGTCAAACTCATGTTGGTAGCTTCAAAAACACTGTCCAACCATCTCATCCTCTGTCGTCCCCTTCTCCTTGTGCCCTCCATCTTTCCCAACATCAGGGTCTTTTCCAGGGAGTCTTCTCTTCTCATGAGGTAGCCAAAGTATTGGAGCCTCTGTCCTTCCAGTGAGCACTCAGGGCTGATTTCCTTAAGAATGGATGGGTTTGATCTTCTTGCAGTCCATGGGACTCTCAATTGTGTGATCATTGCATAGGGTCCCACAAAATGACAGCAGAATTTGTGCATTGCAAAGGGGTCAGGAGGCTGCAAGCCCCTTGGAAATTGGAGAGGAGCCCCACAAACCAACTTTCCTTTCATAACCCCAACATCCCTCTTTGGCCCCCAGCTGTCCAAAAAGTCCAGGCTCAGGGCAGCGATTGGGAGTTTGCATACTGTTCCTTCCAGGTCACATCTCTATCTGGCACAAGGATGCCACATTCCTTCCATGCCCTGGGCAGCCCTGCACACACAAAGGCCTCCTTCTCAGGGGAGAGGGACTGACACCCCCTTGCAAAGCCCCAAAGGCAGGCCGGCCAGCTCCCTGAGCCAGGAGACAGGGTGGGACCCAGGTGGGCCAGATGGCCAGGGTGGTGAAATAATCCTTTGGCACCTGGGACTCAGGCTTTGAAAGGAGCTTTGTGGAAGGGCCCAGAACCACCTTCGCTGGGCCTGACAGGGCAGAATGATGGATGCTTTCTGGCAGATGTTGAGAGGAGAACCAATCTCTCAGCAACAGGAACAACCAAGAGTCTTGTGGCACCCTGAAGACTTAACAGATTTATGGTGGCATAAACTTTTGTGGACCAGAGCTCCTCTTCGTCTGCCGGCCAACTGAAGACAAACCTTTCATACATCTGGTGAAGTGGGCTCTAGTAATCCATGAAAACTCACTCACCATCTATGTTTGTTAAGGCACTACAAAAGCCTTGGTTGTTGGACGGAAAGTGTCTATCATAACTGCCTCTTCTAGATATTCTGCAAAACATGCTGTCCACTAAGAGCCCAAGGAACAAAGTGTGAACCAAGGACCCAAGAAAAACACCCTGATGGTCATGAACTTGGAGGGCTTTCAAGTGGGATTAGGAGGGGAAAAAACATGGGAGATAAAAGCTGTCAGTGCTACTTAGTCATGAGGATGACTATGTACGCCTTCCTGTGTTGGAAGCAGGATGCCTCTAAAGACTGGTTGTTGAGGACCGCAAACAGTTGGGTGCTGCTGGTTGTGGGCTTCACTTAGACATCTGGTTGGCTTTTGGGGGAACAGAACACTAGAGTAGTAGTAACTGAGCTAAGTCTGATCCAATAGATTTTGCTTCTTGAGACAGAGCAGCAATCAGCTCACACATGCACACACACACAAACACACATACACACTCATACGTTCAGGTCAAGGTGCACAACTCATTGACAATCTGCTGCTTTTTCATGATACCCCAAATCAGCTGCCTAAGGCAGTCGCCTCCCTCTGCTTAATGGTAGAGCTGGCCTAAATCCAGCAGGGCTCTTGCTATGTTCTTCTACTAAGGCAGTCCCTTTCAAAAACCAGTCTATTGAGTTATAATTAACTTTATGCTAGAGGCTTGATGTGCAACAACAATATGAGAAGTGATAAGGCTCAGAAATATAAACAAGGTAAAAGATGTATGCGATATCCAGTCTCATTTCCTTTTTCTTGTGGATCTTTTTCAGCATTTAAACCGCAATCAAATGGCCGGGCAGGACCTTACTTCCCATCCCTGATGAGGGGTAAGTATCCTGCATCACACCTAACCCTCATAAGTTTATAGTGTGCAGCTGCTAAAACCAATGGGATTATTTTTTTTGTCCTCAAAACCCACTTCAATGAGTGGCTTTAAATGTGCATATATTGACCCTGAACTAGTTCCTGTGCATACACAAAGGTTGACTGGTGCCTCTGAAAGATCTCCTGCTCTTTGTTTCTGTTTCATGGGGCTTCCCTCATTTCACTCACCCTGCCCTGTTGGCTCTGCTGAACCACCCATAGCCAGTGCAAGAGGGCAGTTCATACTTTGTGGTCTGTATTTCATCCCTTAGGAGGAGGAGTTGGGCTGGGACTGGGACCAGCTGGAGCCAAGGCCGGTAAGTTGTGCGGCAGATCTTGAGGTCAGGGTATGGGGTGGAGGGTGAAAATCTAGACAGAATCAAATATCCATCTTGGCATTTGCTACAGGATTATCGTGCAGTACTTAAGACAACAAACTGTTGCTTTTACATCGGCCGGGTGGTATAATAGAGCAATGCATCCATTTAAAATGTGGTGAGCCTCTGATAGTTATTATACTAGCTTTTTAGTGTTATTATAAATAACTATGGCATTCATAGGAACTCTAGAAAGCTCGTACATTTCCCACAAGGGGCTTACCTGCATTTTAAGCATTTCAGCTCCTCAGAAACAAATTCTCTTTGTTACAATATGCAATAGTTTGTTGTTCTTTTCCAGTTGTCCACCTTCACAGCATTGCCCAATTCTTTAAAGCTGAAGCAAAATTTAGAAGAAAATGTACACTGCAGGGGACTTGGTTTAATTAATTCACACACACCACACTTCCTTCAAGGTACTCTCATTGACAAATTATCTTCACACCAGGCCTGTGAGGTAGTTTTAAGATTGAGAGATAGTCACCCACAGCGAGTTTCATGGCTCAGCAGGGATTTGAACCCAGGCCTCATTAGTCTACATTGTACATAACATATGGGAACTGCCAAGAAAAATACCATGTTGTGGTTTGCAGCAAGCCTTGATCTGTTATGATCACTCTACTTTCATTTCCCCTAGCTATAACCTCCTCTGTTTTTTATTCCCACAGGGAAATATCCAGGCTATGGGGCCCAAGGATTGCCAGCAGGGCTGGGTAAGTTTAGCTGTGGTGGTGGCCTTAAATACAGAGGAATAGAAAATAATAATAGTAATAATAATAGTAATAATAGTAATAATATAAAATAATAATAATAATAATAATAATTTCAAGCTGTCAATTCATATGCCAAAAGCTGACTGGAACAAAAATGTCCCCTCCTAAAGAGATAATTAGGGCTTGGCCCACACATGGTGGCAGAAAGAGGTTGACAGAGAGATGTTTCTGCTTTTGCAGGTGCTCAAAATGGATTTGGGGCTGCTGGACCAGGCTTTGGGAACAAACCAGGAAAGCCAGGTGAGCAGGACATGGAATGACATCCAGGGGGAGGATGCCCTGCATCCGTCAGTGGGGCCACTGCTAAGCCATGGACCATATGAAATGTAGAAACATGGTTGGTCTTTGCCCAGAGATAAGGGTTATTGTTGCAACCACCAAGAGCATTAGCAGGAACTTAAGTGACCTTTTTCACTTGTTTCTGGAACACAGGAAGCTGCCTTCCATTCGTCAGACCGTTGCTTCCTTTGGCTCAGTTTTGTGTACACTGACCGGCAGTGGCCCTCCAGGATTTCAGACATAGTATCTGCCATCCTGTTGTGGTTTAACCCACAACGCGGGTGGCGCTGTGGGTTAAACCACAGAGCCTAGGACTTGCCGATCAGGAGGTCGGCGGTTCAAATCCCCGCGATGGGGTGAGCTCCCGTTGTTCAGTCCCTGCTCCTGCCAACCTAGCAGTTCGAAAGCATGTCAAGTGCAAGTAGATAAATAGGTACCGCTCCGGCGGGAAGGTAAACGGCGTTTCCGTGTGCTGCTCTGGTTCGCCAGAAGCGGCTTAGTCATGCTGGCCACATGACCCGGAAGCTGTATGCCGGCTCCCTCGGCCAATAAAGCGAGATGAGCGCCGCAACCTCAGGGTCGGCCACGACTGGACCTAATGGTCAGGGGTCCCTTTACCTTTACCTTATCTGCCATCCCTACCTGGAGCTGCCGGGTATTGAATCTGGAACCTGCAGAGCAGATGCTCTACCACTGAGCTAGAGTCCTTCTGCAGTCATTGATATTGCCTGTCCATCTGTTGATGCTTTCTGCCTTTCTACAGGATACAGAGTCCCAAATGGATATGGAGCAGGTAGGATGGCTTCTCTTTCCCACTTCACTGAAGCATGTCTCCATTTCTTCCTGCCTCCCATGCACATGAGAGGGGGAACAGGATGAACTGGAATTGAATGGCAGAGCTGGGTGACGGAAAGTATAGAAAAGAGCAACCACGTGATCGAGGGGCTCTTACGTACAAAGTTTGCAAACAATAAAAAATAAAAGCATGTGTAAAGGAGTGGGTACGTGGCAGAGATTTGTGAAATTATGTCCAGTGCAGAGAAATTGGAAAGGGAGGTTGGTGTTTTGTTTTATCAATCATTACATGGATTTATTTATTTATGGGTATGTAACCCACATTTTCAGGCAGAGTACAACATATAGGGATAAAATCAACAAGAGGTCCATAAAAAGATCATTAAAAATAACAATAAAGCAATAAATATCAATAAATACTGGTTAAATGAAAAATTCATGTTGTAATGGCTTGTCTAAACAAACCTCTTGCAGGTTTAGGATTGTGCGTCTCTCTTGCTCTGTTCCTGACAGTTTAGTGCCCTGCTCCCCCAGTCTCATTCTGCTAGCATGTCTTCTGAAAGGAGGGAAAGATATGGGGCTTGCAAGCACCCACGGATGTTGTTCATGAATCTGGCTCAAGCGCCAGCCCTGGTGGCCCCCGTTTCAGTCCCAGTGTACAGGGGAGGAAGGACAGAAGCAGCATTCACAGTACACCTTGGTGTCTTCAGACTGATTCCTTTCCTCTCCTTCTGGGGAGTCTCAGTGCCCAGAGCCAAGGGCATGTTGGTGCTCTGCCCACCCTGGCAAATCAAAGTGCATTTTATCCAAAGGTGGTCAAGTTATTTTGGCATAAAAAAATAATAATCTCACTGCCCCTCCGTTCTCACTTTGCTTAAGGTGTTGTCAGGCTTAGCGGTTAAGGTAAGCTGAGATCTGTTGAGCTGGGATGTGTGATTCCTTTGCCCAACTGCCTTAATATTTATATTTATTTCTATTTAACAGTTATTTTTATAAAATACCACTAATGTCGGGTCAGAGATTCAATCACTTACTGGCAAAGTTCAAGTTGCACCATCAAAGCTGAATTTGCGCTCTTGCACAACGAACTCACTTCCCCCCAAGATAGGACTTTTTGCACTAAGGAAAGTGCAGTGAAAAGTGTGGGATATAGCAATTGCTTGATACAAAGTCTTTCAACCTCCTCACAAACAAATCAGAATGAACGCTTCATAAACAGGTCCTCTGCAAGTGACCTTAAGTTGTTGTTTTCAGTGCCACTCAGATTTAAAATTGAAATTTGAATAAGCAAATGTAAATTCCACTTAAAAGAGGGGAAATAGATGCGATGTTTCTATTCCATCGTCGTTCATGATGCATCTTTGCCTTCCAGGTTATAGAGGACTTGGTTACCCTCGTGTTGGCCTCCCCTTGGGAAGTAAGTCAGATACCTTTATTTCTTCCTTATGTCTCGTTACCTGTTCAACAGGTACCTCACTTACGTGCTTCGCTGTTCCTTTACTCTCTTAACATTCCATTGGCTAAACACGTCTTGCTCGAATAACCCTCCATTTTAAAAAATGCTTGCCAAGACTTTTTACAAACTTGGAAGACCGCTAAGTGACCCAGCTGCACTTCTTGGCAAAAACACCAACCCTTCTGCTTATTTTACCCTTTTGAAAACTGTTGGCCATCCTCCTTCATTTTCAGACCCTGGAGCTGAAATACTGGACATTGGATGCTGTGTATTTTTTCTGTGGTTTCATCTGAGGGTGCTTTCCCTCCCACTAATCATGAGATTGTTTTCTTGCCTTTTGTTGTGTCCACGTGTTTTAATGTTTTGATCCTCCAGTGTTTGGTGCAATTTGGCCTAACGGCAACCGCAAGACTGCATACACTCCAGTTATCTGTTTTGCTAGGGATCATTTCTATTCTGTGTTCCATGTCTGTGGAAAACCACTGTCTGGTTGTTGCTGTTTTGCCTCACAAGGATGCATTGTTAAAATGTTGGTGGTGCAAGATGCCAGATACATCATTTTCCAGGGTTCAGCCCTTTCCTCCAGAAGTTACCTGGGGGAAAGCTGTTATGGTAATCTCGGATATATAATATGGACAGTTCTTGACTCCAAACACACGCCTGTCACCCTGATCACTACATGAGGGTGCTTGGATTGCGCAGAAGGGTCTGGATATGCGTCTTCTGGCTTGGAAGTGACAAAACACTTGAAAGTACGGAAGGGAGGTTGTACCCCACAGGGCTGGTTTTCAAACATAGGGCTGCTGATATAATCCAGAAGATTAATTCACCAATTTCAATAAGCATGGGGTTCAGTGAAAGAGAATAAATTTATGGAGATCTGGTTTCCTTTTTCTTTTTTTGCATATGTGATTAGGGGGTTGGTGGGGGTCAAGATTATTTGGTCTTTTTGGAGAGACATGATCTGACATAAGTGTGAAGATGGTACTCGGATTAGTATTTATTGTTGTACTGTGCTGAAAGTTTACAACTTTTTTTAAAGGTCTCTAGAAGTTACGCATCTGAGTGTGGTAGCAGAGCTCACTTGTCTGTAGTGCCCATGCGGATGAATGCCAGAAGGGAAATTCATCACCTTGAGCAATATGTGCTTTCCTTGAAACAAAAATGCAAGCTTCTAGTGCAGGGGTCGGCAACCTGAGGTCCATGGGCCAAAAGCAGCCCACGGGGGTCGTTTAATGACCCACAAGCTGCTACCGAACCAAGCTGCCCACTCGGTGAGTCCCCTTGCTTCCGCGGTGCCAAATTTCGCGTCTGCGCAGATGCGATCCAGCCTACAGAGCAATCTGAGCGAGAGTGAACCGGCCCAGGCCAGGTAAACCTTGCCAACCCCTGTTTTAGTGCATGTTGGCTGTAGCAGGGTCCTGTGAAAACTTCAGAAGTTAGAGGGGGGCTCAGCTGAATTTTCAGTGGCCACAAAGCCAGTCCTGACTGAACACTCTGCATACCCCTTTCTATGACTGCCAGAAGCAGAGAGTTAGACAAAGTAAGTGCACTTAATTTGCAACATTTATACAGATCACATAAATTTAATTTATGTATTTTTTTTTAAAGTATGAAGTACACAAGCCTGCTCTTATTCTTTGTACCTAGTGTTCTGGTCTGACCCAGTCTCTTTCTCCTCACTCAGCAGGCCTTGGAGCCAGAGGCAAGCCTTCCAAATCAGGTAGCAGTACTTTCACCAACAAATGTTCCACCAGGAAATACTCCCCCCCTCATTCCCCATCATTAGGGCTGTGTGTCTGCTGCAATTCTGTATGTGTACAGAATTCATAATTCCAACAATCCAAAAGTTCTTCTCCAGGTTGCAATTTAAATCAAGCCACTCTCCTTCTCTGGCAACTTGATTTTGGGGACACCAAGATCCTGGTTGTTACAGGTTGCCTGAGTCCTTAGTATGGATGACAGGCACCTTGGAAACAGCAGGGCTCCTTGTTCCTCAGAAGCTGTTGCAAGCATGTTCAGCAGTCCCCAAAAGCCTTTCCTACTGCCATCACTGCCACTAGATAAAGGGAAGGGAGCAGCAGGGCAAGGTAAAGTATTCTGTAGAGTGTTGGTTGGGGGAGGCATTCAGAAGGCCGGTTGAGCTTCTAATGGTGTAATCAGGAGTTCAATGTGGTCAGGATTTCAAAGTTAAGCTAGCAGGGGAAATAACCTATGTATGCAGGTTAAACCACATAGCCTAGGACTTGCCGATCAGAAGGTCAGTGGTTCGAATCCCTGCGACGGGGTGAGCTCCCGTTGCTTGGTCCCTGCTCCTGCCAACCTAGCAGTTTGAAAGCACGTCAAAGTGCAAGTAGATAAATAGGTACCGCTCTGGTGGGAAGGTAAACGGAGTTTCCATGCGCTGCTCTGGTTCGCCAGAAGCAGCTTTGTCATGCTGGCCACATGACCCAGAAGCTGTATGCCGGCTCCCTCGGCCAATAAAGCGAGATGAGCGCCGCAACCCCAGAGTTGTCCGCTACTGGACCTAATGGTCAGGGGTCCCGTTACCCTTTACCTTTACCAATGTTTTAGCTTGGTTTGCCAATCTCAGTTCAGAACTGAGGCAAGAAGAGTACCACTGGTCACAACCTTCAGATAAACCCAGTGGTGGCTTGTCCACTAGGGGAAATGGGGCACAGCCCCAGTAACCCCATCCTGTTGTCAGCCAGCCTTTACCTGCCTGCCTTCCTATTTACAACCTACCCAGGGGGAGACGCCGCCTGTCAGCTTCCTCCTCACTCTCAGTGTTGCCTTAATAGAACTCAGCAGGGAGGGGGAGGGCGGTAAAGCTAGAATCAGTTGGCTCTGCCTGTCATTGGCTCTGGCGCCACCTACTGCTGGGCTCCCTGCTTTCTGTGCTACCGTACCCAACAGGCACTAGCCACAACTGGGTGAACCCTAGGTATCTGTGCTGATCTGTGAAAAGAGAATTTCTTTCTTTCTCTCTTAGCAGGTTATGGGGCAGGGCCCAGTACTGGTGGCTACCCAACAGGAGCACAGCAAGGTGAGCTGGGAAAGTTGGGTAGGGCCCCAAAACAAACAAACAAACAAACAAACAAACAAACAAAAAAGAAGAGAGTGGGATTTGCTGTTAACTTTCTATGGATTAATTTCACCAGAGAGGGGTATTGGGGCTCAACCCTGTTTAGTAAATATGTCATTTGAGCTAGAGCCTCTGTATTCCGTTTCTAGGGCTGGGACACTTCATTTGTAGGGAGAAAGCACTCTGCCCATGCTGAGATACAAGCTCTTTCTTCTTTTGACACCCCCCCCCCCCCGCCATGAAACCTGTCATCATAAACCAATTTTGCCTTGTGCAGACCAGGGAGGAAGGGCAGAGGAGAGGAAAAAAGGAGTGATCACTTCCATCCACGACTGATTTTTCTTTTCTGCATGCTTTGTACAACAGCCTATATCGGTGGAGTTGGAGCTGGAGGCTACCCAAGCAATGGAATCCATAATGGATATGGCAATGGTGAGAGAGACACACTCTGATATTTTGCAGTAAATTGGTACAGGGGGAGTCAAATGGAGCTAGTGGCAGAGTTGCTTTTGGCCATAGACTGCTGTGACACAAGCATGTTTATCCCCTGCCCTAGAAACAAGGAACCTGGCATGTGAAAGGTCTGGTCAAAAGACTTCAGGCAGCAGGCCAGTCAGACTAGAAAGTATTGGGCTAGGAGGATCAATGGCATGACTAAGTATTAGGCAGCTCCTTATCCTGTCATTACTTTGCAGAATATGCCCTTTTATTTTGTGTGTGTGTGTGTGTGTATGCTGCTATCCCATGTTTGGGACACTTATCTGCAAAACTAATACATGCTTCTCAGAAAGCTCACCCAAATCTTTGTGGCAGATCTGTTGCATGCAAAGTCTTGTCCACCTTCGTTATCTATCATGGTTAGGACTGCTATACATCAGGAAATTCTTGGTCATAGCTGGAATACTGCAGTCAAAAACAATGTCCAGATGGGAATTGCTGGAATGTCCAGGAAAATCTGGACATATGGCACAACCCATGTTGGAAGTTGAGATTTTTATTTTTATTTCTTGAGATTTTGAAAAAAGGAAAAAAAGAGCTTTGTGTCCAGATTTTTACTTTTTGAAATATGGCAAATCATGCTACCAACTCAAAAGCACTAGCAGTTGAGCAAAATACAGTAATGCGGAAATAATACTTTTTCAGCCAGTGCATACTTGCACAAAATGGCAATGAAAATATACGCCCAGAAGGTGGAGCAGTTGGCCAACATATTGAAAAGTCTATTTGACTAGACATATTGCTGCCCATCCATCCATTTATTCTACAGGGAGTGCTCTAGAGCAGGGGGCTCTCACCTTTTGCCCCTCTGGGCCTATCAGTCACAAAATGGTGGTACAGGGGGCAGAGCCAGTCACAAAAAGATGGCAAATGGAGGCAGAGTTTGGCACCATCAGCTGGCAATTACTAACATGGTTTTCTACTGATAGCTAATCCATCCTTGGGAATTGCGGAATTCTTTGCCGCAGCATTTTCCTTGGGACAAGAAATCCCATAGCTCAGCTGTCCTAAAGCAAAGTGCAGACATTTGCTCTGGAGGTATTTGGCCGCACCCCTTTTAGGCAGAATGTGCTGATCCGGAGACTCTTAAGTAGAAAAGACTTTTTCTGTTTTTTCCTTTACCATCACTGCATGCCTCTTGAAGTATTTTTACCCATCTCCTGCAGTGTTTCTCCCATTCTACTTTCACACTCAACTTGTACCTTATTCCCCCACCCTGAGCAAAAAAAGCTGTGTTTCTTTCATCCCTTCTTTCTGGTCCTTTTACTTCTTCCTCCCATAGCAGCTTAACTCTCATATCTCCTTGCTTTGTACCCCCAGTTTATTAATATTCATAATTATTATTTAATTACAGTGGTACCTCTGGTTGCGAACGGGATCCATTCCGGAGGCCCGTTCGCAACATGAAAAGCCTGCAACCTGAAGCGCTGTATCTGTGCAATGCGTGGTGTGATTTGGTCTTGTGCGCATGCGCGAAGCACGGTTTAGCGCTTCTGCACATGCGCAATTGGCGAAATCTGGAAGTAACCCTTTCCAGTACTTTTGGGTCGCTGCAGGACGCAACCTGAAAAAACGTATCATGAAGCAAATGTAGCATGAGATATGACTGTATATTGAAACATTTCTTAACCTTTTATCACACTTTCTAAATTTCCTTGAACATTTCTCTTTCCCCTCAGAGAAAAGAGACCCCCCTTCTTCCCAAAACCACTTCTCTGTCTCCCACTCACCTTTACGCAGCATGATGCAACTTCATCCAACCAAGAGACTATTGTATGGGGCAGATAACTGAGGAGGGGGCAGTGGGCTGGCTGTGGCACTGAGGCCCATCTGAAAGTGGCCTAAGGCCCACTGTGGGGTTCCAGACCACTGTTTATGTAACACTGCTCTTGAGTATATATTCAGCCTGAGTAGAATGAGTTTCTGTTTGGTTTGGGAAATCGTAAAGATGTGCTTTTTCTTTCTCAGGCTATGGAGCTGGAGGAAATGGATATCCTGGTGTTGGATATGGGAATGGAAATGGGAATGGTTAGTATTTACTCCTCACATTTTATTCTCCTTCCCCCCTCCCTCCAAGGAGCTTGGAGTGGCATTTTAGCACAACAACCCTATGACACACAGAGCCGTCTTTCCTATTGGGCTTACGGGCACATTGCGCCAGGGCGCTGGCCTCTCAGGGGCGCCCCAGCGAGTGGGGGAGTTGCACTGCTTTGCCGACAGCCTCCCTTTTCCCTGTATGCCCGCCAGCTGTGCCCTGTCAACCATATGGCTGGCGGGCATGCAGCTTCCTTCCCAAGCCTCCGCGGGAGGAGAGCGATCACCGCAGAGGCTTGGGAAAAGGTCGACACTCTGGGAAATGGGGGCGCCGGAGGGATCTTTGAACCATGGCGCCGGATATGCTTAAGACAGCCCTGATGACACATTTCAGACTGCAGAGTGAGTGGCTTGCTCAAAGCTGTCCTGTGAGTGTCATGGCTAAGTCAGCATTTGAACTCAGGTCTCCCAAGTCAAAGGGCCACACTGGCCACTATGCCATATTGGCAACGATAGGGGAATAAATTTAGGGCCAAGATTGGGTAAGTGGAGGGGAAGATAGGATGTTTCATCAGTAGAGGTGGGGGTTAGTGGATAAGAAAGAGACAGGCTATAGGACTTACCCACTGGCTCGCCTTGACTCAGCTACAGAACTTCCTTTCGGTGTCTTGAGATTCAGCTGCAGAATATGTGAATTAGTGCTCAGAAAGCAGCACACCTGAGCCCGTGTAAAGGGCCTTTGCCTTCCACTAAGGGCCAAGCTAGATGTGTTTGCGGCACAGTCTTTGCCACATGGCACACGTCACAGGAAGTTCAGAGAAACATTTTGAGGCTAAGTCAGGGCCCATGTACACTTCTGTTTGCCCTGCTGCTTTCCCCTGAGAAACCCACGGCTTAGTGCTGTATTAGAACAAAGGGCAATCAGGTTTTCTGTGGATTGCTGTTTAATCTAATTTAGTGTTAAAAGAGCGGATTTTCCAGGGGGAAGTGGCAGGGCAAAGGCAAAACTGTTCTGACCCATGCCGAGAAAGCATGGGACAAGTGGAAGTGTGGACGAGCCCCCTGCATGGGAAACAGCACACATGCCAATGGGAAGATCCTTTTAAAGAAAATAGGTCACATCTTGCTCCCAGAATTGATCCTTGGACTACCACAACAAAAGAAATGGTAGTAGGGGATGAGAATGATTGCACAAGACAAGCTGCTGCCAGTGAAGAGTATATTGTACTGGGCTAGATTGACAAATAGCCTGACACCAGTGTTGAGCACCTTCCTATATCCATGAGCAGATCCCCCCCCCCCCCCCGTCTGTGTAGAACTGGCTAAAAGTGCAACAGTTGGGTTTGCGTGTTAGTCCTCTCCTCTCCCTGCATAGGTTTCCCTGCCTTGCAAGACAAACAAGCACTTCAGTGGAAGGGGCAATTGAAAAATGACATGGGAGTAAAAAGGCTAAGCTCGCCTTCTGCCTTGACTGCATTTGCTCAGCTCTTACCACTCATCACAGGTCTCCTCTATTTCATCTAGTAACTGCAGCTCCCATTAGGGAGAAGAATCAGAAGATGAGGAAGGGTTGATCCCCTGATACACTGCTTCAGAAATGAGCCATTCTAGGTTTTGAGACAAGCAGGCAGGGAGGGGCTGTATACTGAGCCTTTGGGTGTCTTTGCAGGTGCCCGGGCTCCCTATGGCAGTCAATTAGGAGGCCCTGCTGGAGATCCTGCTGCTGCTAAATATGGAGGTAAGTCTTTATTGTGCTCCCTAAGGGAGAGACTTCCTTCCTTCTTACATAAGGCAACTGACAAACAGCCTGGCAAAGTTTTGTGCAGCTTGAAGGGGAGCAGAGTTGACTTGCAAAGCATCTTAGCATCAGCTGGCCCTGAGGGGGTGAAACATGCCTTAATTGCTGCATAAATGACTTAGGAAACATAGGGAGGATGAAAATGGCCTGGGTGTGACTGTGCTGAATGCTTATTGTTTTACCTGTTTAACTGTCACGGCTTCTCCCAGAGAAGGCAGGGAATTTTTGTTCGGCAAAGGTGCTGACATTTCCTTAAAAAGCTAGTTTCCTGGAGGGGAAACGGAATGACCCTGAAACCACTTGGTGCAGGTGTGTCCTCCTGTGTCAACATGGGAGAATTTCTGTAGAATTGTTCTAAGGTGTGGGAAAGAGGGGTGCCAAAGGGGCAATCAGGGGATCCTCTGTGACCTTCTGTTGCCCTTCCTTGGGCTCCTATGATCTGCATTACAGGGACAGGGCAACTCCCATACAGTGAGCAGCCAGAGGCTGCTGGCCTGGGAGGAGACTATGGTGCTGGAAGATATGGTAAGTTAAGACAGCAGGGGTAGGTGTGCCTCAGACTGGTACTCTGTATAACTGCAGGAAAAGCACAATTTTGAGTCAAGTGCTGATTATTTCAGGTACAACTAAAACACACACACAATCTGGGGTCCCAAATGTAGTGCTTTTGGGGTTCTCATGCACCCTGCCTGGTATTCTCAGAAGGCTCTCCCAATTTATTATAAATAAAACCATGAATTTTTGAGGGCCTTTTTTCAGGGGTTCAGACCTGCAAAATGGGTATTTTTTGGTTTCCACAATGAATTCTTAGATTTCTGAGGCCCTGGGCCTAAGATTGGAGACCCCCTCAATCACTGAAGACAGGCTTGTAGGCAGAGAAGCTGTGGTACTAATATATATATGCTATGCAGATAAAGCAGATTTGCATGTGTGTCCTGTTTTGCATAAATTGTTCTGCCCTGCCTCCCCAAAGTGAAGAGTAAGTAGCTGTGAAATATACTTTACTCTTCTTTGTGTAGACTCAGGGCAGGACCATTTATGCAAAGCAGAACACACAGGCAAACCGGCTTCATTTGCGTAACATCTATGTCAGGGGTTGGCAACCTAAGGCCCATGGGAGTCGTTTAACTGGCCCATGGACCCCCGCCACCTGCTTGGTCAGCTCCCGTGCGGCGCGCTAAACCAGTGTGGAGCAGAGCGGAGACTGCCTTCTACGATGCTGGCCGGCTTCCCGTTGGCTGTAGGAAGCTCCTGCAGCCAATGGGAAGCTGCACACGCCTCCTCCGTGCTAGGAGTGCCGGAAGTAGCATTTGCACATGTGTGCACGCACACTCTGGCCCACCGCAGCGTCTGTGGGACCGTGAACTAGCCCAAGCCCTAGCCCAAGCCCCAAACACTTTGCTGCTCCCTGATCTATGTAAATAGTAGGGATAGGGAATCTGCAACCCAAGACTCCCATCAACCCTGACTGTTGGCTCTCCTGGTTGAGCCTGATGGGCCCTGGAGTCCAGCAACACCTGGAGGGACACGAGTTCCCCATCTCTGATATATAGGCTGCAGAATACTACTTTTGATAGCAGAGTCAGGGCTTTCTTTTGCTGCAGACTTTTAACTCTTTAGTACACACAGTCCTGGCTGCGACTTGTTGGGCTTAGCTTATAAATTCTTATTGTGCATTGTTGTACATCTCGGCAAGTAGTGTTCCTTCTCCTGGACTGGGGTGCGATAGTGGAGGGATTTGTTTTTGGTGGGGTGGGCAATCATATCCCCTTGCCCCCCCCAACTTTTCTTCTTCTCATGCCTTCCAGGAGCTCCTCAGAGCCCCTATGGAGCACAACCTGGTGGCTCTGATGGCATTGGTGTAGACCCAGCTGCAGCCAAATACGGTAGGTGAAAGAGAGCCCACTTAGTCACAGAACTAGAGTAGAGCTTCAAGCACATCCATCTGCTGAAAAGCAGTATGGATTGGGGAACTGAGTACACCAAACTGGTAATACTGAGGTCTAGTTACATGGCCAGATTTGGCTCTGGTGATAGCAGTTAGTCCCAAAGAACTAGGCACACCAAAGAGATAGAATGTTATCTGTTAATAGACCAAATTAGGTTTAGTTTGCTGCGGATACATTAGGATCGCCAGATGCAAAAAAGGATGGCTCCTACACTTTTTAAAGTTTCATGACAAGCTACACCCACTGATCTTACCTATTCTACACAAATATTAAAGGTGCAAAAGCCCAGCTGATTTGCATCTGGCACCCTGAGATCCAAGTTTGGAATTTAACACAGCTATTCACTGATAGCAAACAAAACTTTCAGATGCATTTGAGGCATGCAGTTAGCAACTGTAAATATTTACATTGCTCTCATTTAATGTCGCCCATGTACAAAATATGATACATTCTAGATTTGGAGATTCAACTGTTTTCCTTTAGAGTTGATGTTTGTAGAATATATCAACTTGAAGAAGGCTGGGGCTCCTGGATCTTCCTAATCCTAAAAGCCTGAGCTCATGGACCAATTGGTTTGGGGTGGTCTTTTGTTGTTATGCTCTTTCCCTCTTTCTCACTCTCTGCTTCCTCTGCATCCTTTGCAGGCAATGGGAACGGAATAGGATATATGAATGGACGAGACCCCCAAGCTAATGGGCTGGGGGCAGGTAAGGCTGAAGGTGCAAGATAATAATAAAAAGCACAGCTCCCAATAGGGTGCAGCAGGACAGAAACTACTCCTTCATGGAAAATGGGGTAGGAAGTTGACAAAAAAGAGATTGTGTGTTGGATTGTATGCTAAAAATGTTGAAACTTAATAAAATGCAAAAAAATATATATTAAAAAGGGCACTGCTCCCCTCCCCACCATTGCTCTTTAGGATAGACTTGACTGGGATTGGTGTAATTGGGAATGCCTTTTGCAACCAGTTGCTCTGCTGCTTCACTTGGCTCTTGTTCTGTCTAGCAGGTGCATATGGTCCCTATTCAGCAGGACAAACTCCAGGAGGGTACGGCAGTCCACTGGGCCCTGGACAAGCACTGGGAGGATATGGTAAGTAGTTCTAAAGTTGTGTTCCCTTGTAGCAACG
Organism: Podarcis liolepis; assembly: GCF_965112155.1. NCBI lineage: Eukaryota > Metazoa > Chordata > Lepidosauria > Squamata > Lacertidae > Podarcis > Podarcis liolepis. Next base: position 22,489,092 of record NC_139573.1, on the reverse strand, counting down.
AGGAAGAGATTGGATTTCCCTGCCCAAGAGGTATAGAGCTTCTCAAACTTTTTCCGACCGTGCCCCACCCCTGTCCTATCAGTAGACAGGTAGCTATTCAAATGTTTTATTTGTAAGTAGAACATGTTTTATTTATAATACAAAATATTACATAAAAATGTATACTTTAAGTATTTCTCAGTCAATGTGACCCTTGTGTTTGATGACCAGAAACAAACTTTTTAATATTCAGTTCTATTGCTGTGAGGGATAACCAAGATCACCTCTGTTCGTTATGTTAAGGCAATTCTGCGCTAGGCTGAGTAAATAATTCACATGTGATCTAGAAGTGCATTTGATTTAATGTAATTTACTGTTTTTATTAAAATTTGTAGACTCATGCAAGCACCCTGCTAGCGATCTTGAAAACAAGTGTTTTCGGTGAACTACATAGTGAATATAGAATACTTCCGCCACACCTTTAAAATATGCAATAAACCCTCTGTATCTACCTGTCATAGAAGCAGCACCATCAGTAGCACAGTCCAGAATGTTCTCAAGAGGGATATCTTTCTCACTGATGTACCTCTTTACTTCTTCAAAAATTGATTCACCTTTTGTTTTAAGCTTTTGAGCAAATAGCATTTCTTCTTTCAATTTGTCATCATGCAAATATGCCATCAGTACGGCTTTGTTATCTGGAATACACAATTCATCAGTTTGGAAAGCAAACTTTTGAACTTTTAACTGCAAGGCTAGTTGATTTTCAATATTTTTTGCCATTCCATCAATACACCTTGACACTGATTTATTGTTCAAAGGGATGAATTTGATAATTTCACAAGCATTTTGGTTCATAATGGTTGATATAACAGACACTGCTGGCAAAATCAAGGATTCCCCTTTCCTTGGCTATCAGTTTGGATATCTCATAAGATGTGATTAAACCGTTATCATTTAAAACCAATTTCTGAACAAACATTTTCTTCAATGTAGGTCTAGTTTCAAATTTATCTTGCAACGCTTGAAACTATTCCAGTGGTTTATCCTTCTTGTCATTATGTTTTCAAATAAACAAGTGGGGCAGATTGATGCAGAAAAATTCAATCTCATATTTTATGTAACAAAAATGAGTCAAATAATAATAAAAATGCTTTATGAATGGCATAAATAATCAATATTATAACAGCAATCAAAAGAACCATTAAAGTTAGAAGACAATGAGAATATAACGACCTTAGTAAAAAATGGGTTTTGTATCATTCTGCCCCATCTATGGGGCACTTAGATACATTGGATGGGGCACTTTGAAACAAAGCGTAAATTGTATGAGAATGGTATTTATTTACAAAAATTTAATGGAAAAAATTTAATTGTGACAGATGATGTTCGAGGTGTGCCCTTTGAGAAATTTGGTTTTGGCAACTGCAAAACAACATCCTTGAAATCAAGGCTTGCCTTATCTTCTACAATGGGGAAGACAAACATACAAGATCCTGGTTTTTTCCTGAGATATGACACTTGTTAATTGGTCATATTATATTTGGAAATGACTTTGGCCACATAGTAAACAAGTTTTTTTTCTTTTCAAATTTAACGAGTAGGAAATCTCCAACATTTATATTTTCAGGATTGGGAACATCAAAATTTATATCCTCATCTTCTGGATTAGATGCAGCTTCAAAATCTTCATCGTCATCATCATCACTCTATTCCACAGATTCATTCCAATTTGTATTGGAGTCAGATTCTGAACAATGACATCTTTTCTTCTTAGTTTTTTTAGTTTCCGTTAAACCCAATAATTTTTTTGCCATTTTCAACTTTTTCTTTCTGCTTCATTTTAACTTGCTGTTTTCTTTCCTTCTCTTCGTGCAATCTCTGTAATCTATCTTTTTTGGGCATATCAGTGAAGACTCTCGATTTCCTTTCTCTCTTCCGCTCTTCGAGGAGGAAGTACTTTTATCAATGACTTTTTTAAAATATGGTCTAACTACTTCAGGGGACAATATTGGCGTAGAGCCTGGCGGAATGACCTTAGGAGATAATGTTACATCCTCTTCCAATCGGTTCCCAAGGGGGTCAGCTTCAACAACTGGTATCTCGTCGTCTTCACAGTTTTCGGGAACCTCATCATTTTGGCTAATATCCATGTCCAGAAAACCTAGCTCTTTTGTATTTCCTTCATTTGTCACATCCGTAACATCGGCAATATCTTGAGGACTCGAAGCTAACATTTGCATTGGTGCGAAATCATCAGGCGTAAATTTGTAGTACGTCATTACACGTTCATAACTGTCAAAAAAATCAGTGACTGAAGTTTAATTAAACACAAAACTTTGTGCTGCACTCATATTTTCTGGCTTTCTGGGGCTTCGATCCTGATTCCTCTTTCTAAATCCTGCTGCCCAATCTTTCCCAGCACATCTATTTTTTTCCCAGGATTCCGGATATCTACACCCCAAATGTTCTGCATATTCATAAGCCAAAACCAAGACTTCCTGCAAAGAAAACCCGTAGTGCATTTTACTACAGTTCAATAAATATTCAGTAAACACTTTCTCTTGTTCAGTTGAGAAAACCTGTGCAACAGTGTACTTGGACCCATATATATTAGAAGATGACGCTTCATTTTCTTCTGAAGTTTTTTGAAACTTTTCAATGCGATGTTGCAAAGTTGCAGCTTTGATCCTGTATTTGTCAGCTGCCCTCCGTATAGACAATCTCTTTGATATAACTTCAGATATAGCAGTCTTTACGTTCTCCTCATCGATACTTCCTCTATCAGTCTTAGGTTTATAAGTTCGCACCATTTTCTGGAAAACAGAATAACTAGTTTAGATATTTCATGCAAACTTGTATATTGGGGCACTATTGTACACTAGCGGGGCACTTTTATACATATCAATGTGCCCCGTTTCTTAGTGTATCCAAGTACCCCACGGACATTTTCAGAAAATAATTATTAGTAAAACCACTGAATTTATTAAAAAATCACGTGCAATTCTGATTACCTTTGGTATTTTAAAATCTTAACTAAATGATGTAAAACAGTGTCTGAACACTTTTACATTTCACGTAATTTTTTAGCTGGCCACGCTAAAAGCACATCTACTCTCGTCAAACGCCAATGGTTAACTGGAGGGCGGCATGGTCGCAGCTGTTGTACTCACACATGTATAGACACATTTTAGTAATGTCACGACACGAATAACATTTCTCAAAATTGAAATATTGTTGGTGCATCAATGTGCCCCGCCTCCCCCCTAGGCCAGCCTTCCTCAACCTCGGCCCTCCAGATGTTTTTGGCCTACAACTCCCATGATTCCTAGCTAGCAGGACCAGTGGTCAGGGATGATGGGAATTGTAGTCTCAAAACATCTGGAGGGCTGAGGTTGAGGAAGCCTGCCCTAGGTACTGTGTAATCTTATGGTGACAGAATTAATTCATAGCCAAGATACTCAACTGAGTATTGTAGGCTTCCTCTTTTTTGTTCTGGAGGTAGCTATGGGGTATCATAAATTAAAGAACTGAAACTTTATACATATGCCAAATAACTTTACATATGTTTGCAACTACAAAATAATATCACTTCTCAGAAATAAAGCAGCATTAGAACATCTGAACAAAGACAAATGCAAAGTTATTCTGATCTCGATAGATTTCTACGGGGAGAAGCAACTGAACACAGCAACCACAAAAGGAATGGCAAACATAATGGCTGCAGTCCTAGGGCTGCAATTCTTAACACTTACTGGGGAGTAACTCACTGAACACAGGACTTGCTTCTGAGAAAGCATCCATAGGCATGCACTGCATACTGTAGTCTTTGCAATGCCTTTTCACACTTTATGTTTTGATAATTAGATGTTTTAGCACTGTGATTTGTACAAAAAGAGGATACAAATGGTCTTGAATGAATTTCTTGCTTTGGAATAAATGGAAAAGCATTCTGTGCACCAAATGAGAGTAAGGAAAAAACCAGTCACTTTTTCTGTTTTGCTCTAGGAGGAAAAGAATCTAAGTATGGAATGAATGGTTTTCTGGGAAATGGGTACAGAGGTAAGAAAGATGGGGTCCCTATCTTTCATAATTGCGGCTGTTCTCTATCCTTACTACTCAGTCTGTTGTACAAATCAGAGCTTCCATAGTTTGGTTCCTATCTGATCAGTTTCCATCCCCACCACATGCCTTTCTGCAACCTGTTTCTGGAAGTGCAAGGATGAAATATGGAACAATGCCTGCCTCTTTTTCTACATTTTTTCCCCTTCTGTTTTCTCAGGTCGCTGCTCTTCTGGAAAATGCTGAGGAATGATGTTACTGTGTGGAACATTCTCTGCAGCAGGATTCAGGCATCCCGGCAACTTTTGGTGCTATGAGTGATGATTAATGACAACCAAGTTTTCCAGTATAAATGATCCTATATTTCTTTTTCCTGTTTTTATTTTATTATTAGAAACCTTTCATTGTAAAAGAGAAGATTTTACCATGTTGGCTTCTAAAGCATTATTGAACACATTTTCTAAGGGCTGTTAGCATGTCAAGATCAGTGTTACAGAGATGGACATATGAAGTTGGAAACCCCTTTCCTTCCAAAGAGATTTGACTTATCAATTCCACTTCTTTGGAAGTAGCCTAGATTTGATTCCCATCTTAGTGTGTATCTGGGTGCCCAGGCACAAGTGTCTTTTCAATTAAAAATAAGTAAATCCACAATTCTGTTGTCTTTATCATTCTTGGTGAAAGAATTGTAACATACCAAACCAACCATTGCCTTTCTTTAAACATTCATGTTTTGTTTTTCAGTTGCTGTGGGTTTTCTACATTCTAAACAATACTATACAGCCCTAAGTCAAATTGAAATATTTGCACTGGGTTTGTGCAAAGGATGTGAACAGTTAGAAATATAAAGCAAGGTTTGGATCCCTGGGGTCACTTATAGAAATCTGAACATGGGGAAAAGTAGGGGAAGGATACATGGGAAACCCAGATGTGTGCTAGCTATACAATCCAACCACAGCGATAACCAAACTTCTTCGCTAGATGGAGCTGCTGCAATTCCAGATGGGCTTATAATTTTCTCCTAACCAAGAGAAACTTCTTTAATCAAGTTTGGCACTTGGGGGTTTCTTTCATTCTCAGCTTCTTGGCCACACAGTTCTCAGAAACAGAACCGTATTTGAAAAAGTGGTACAGTAATAGCCACATATTAATTACATCAAAATAAATAATGAGTTAATGTTATGGGACTCCCCGTTTCTTATGAACTATATTAACTGAATGTGAGGGGATTTAAGTATCATAAAACCACTTTAAAGTATGTAAAATGTCAATTTCAATTTTTAACAAGATTGTAATTTTGCCACACACACCTCAACCTGCTACCCAGGGCAGATGCCTTTTCCCCTACACTGGTTCTATGTACAATTTGTGCTTGCTAACTCAAGCTTGACAGATGGGCTTTTAAAAAGTGTTTTTTTTATTTTTATTTTTGCAGGCTGGCTCTCCCAGTCTGACCAAAGGGATGCCCATCATGGAGCCACTTAGAACAACCCTTATTACTTATGTCAGTCAGGACAAAGGGATGGGGGTTTGCACTTTCCAGGTCAGCTGGGGCCCTTGGAGTTCCCCAGTATCTTGCAAGTCTCCCCTAGCTTCACCACTTCAGCCAACATAGACAATACATCAGATGAAGGTACTTATCGTCTGACTGGTGGGGGGAGGGACACTGTTTCCCTTTGCACAGAAAACATCCAGGGAACCCAGAAAACCCAGGTGGATCAACTGAAGCTGAGAACACACCATATATTTAAAACATATCCCCCACTACCACACCAAAGAATCCTGGGAACTGTAACTTACCCTCACAAAACTACAATTCCCATCACCCTTAAACTACAGTTCCCACAGTTCTTGCTGGAGTGGGGGTGCTGCAAACGCGCTTTAAATGTATGGCACAGACAACGACCTGAGTCACTCTCAAGGGGAGTGAGCACTGAATCAGAGATCCAACGCAGGTTTCCGAGTTCTGGTTCGACCTGTTTGCCATACCACCCAACAAACAGAACCAGAGTTCGTTTTTCCCTTCGGAATCCTGGAACTGTCGAGTTGGAACAGACACCCCAGAGGTCATCTAGTCCAACTCCCCGTCATGCGCCGGATCTGCTAGCAAGGCAGGCGCTTCCAGCAGTTCCCTAGTCTCGGGGTGGGGGGAGGGCAGGTGGGTGAGCGGCTGCATGTAGCCCCCGCCCCCCAATCCAGACAGGCTCGGGTAGGGGCCCGGCCGCCCCGGTATTGTTCGCCCTTCCCCGGGATGCACTGCTTGCTCACACACACTTACCAAGGCTCCTCACTCGCGAGGGGACGGCAATTCTTCATTTACCACGACTTCCCCGCTCGAGCGAAGGAGGCCGCTTAGGCCCACCCGACTACCCGCTTCCAGTTCTTTCTCCTCAGGTGCCGCGTCCGACTGCGGGCCCCACCGCCCCAAAGGCAAAAAAGCCTCGTCTGTTTCCTATCGAGTGGGCGGCCCAGGGACTCCTCGGCAAAGTCCCCGCTTGCAGGCTTGCCTCCGAGTCCGAGCGAGGCCTTTCCTCTTTCCTCATCCCAGCTGGCCTCGTCCACCCACCTGCCAACGTACTGACTGACACTGACTGGGCAAACAAAAAAACCGGGCGCTCACAGTTAAAAGAGGCGTTTCCGTTGAAAGGAGCGCTCGCGCGCTCGCTTAGTCCCTTCGGCCCGTTGCCTTTCACGCACGCATGCGCGGTGACGTCGGGACGCGGAAGTGGGCGAGGCCGTTTGGAATTTTGGCGCGAGAGCGCAAACCGGGCGTTGAGGGGATTCGCGCGCGCGCGCCGGGCAGGAATACACACCTGAGGGAAGGGAGGGGGTGGGAAAAGGGCTGCTTCATCCGGGAACTCTCGGACCGTCGGAACAAAGCGATTCCCTCGCTCGCTCGCACGTACGCGAGAGCCCTTACTTTCCGGGGCTCCGAGGAAGTTTAAAATTATAAAGAGGAAGGAGAAAAGAGGTAAGGCGCCGGTGCTTTTGCGTTTCCTCACTGGCAGGAGCGGGTGTGGCGGTGATGTCGCCGACTAGGAGCAGGGGAAAGGGGCGCGCGCGCCCCGCACCTGAGGTGAATTTCGGGGAAGGGTAGAGGCGGTGCCTGGGGGAACTGGGCCCTTCTCCGTGGCGGAGGGCGAGGCCGCCGGTGGTGGCTATCGATCATTGTTAGAATGACTAAACGTCGTATTGATTTCTGTCCCGCCTTTTCCCCTGACAGGGACTCGAGGCGGCTTACAGAGGGAATAGGAAGCAGCCGAAACGTAGGGTGAGGTGCGGGGGGGGGGAGGGAACGACGATTAAAAAGCAAGTAAAACATGGATAGAGCCGTGTTTCTGATAGGTCTGGGGGAAAGGAAGCTGAGGCAGGGGTCGGGGGTCGGAAGGGGCTTATTCTAGCCAGGGTCACACTTGCAAGATGTTATAGGGCGGGGGAGGTTGTGCCCAAGGCTTCGTGGAAAGTGTGAGGTTGAGGTGGGGGAGGGATTTATTTGAGGACGTCCTGGGAGGCGGTCCCAAGCATAAAGAGACTCCGAGGCAGCAGGGCTTCTGAATGCCAGTTGATGGGAATCACAAGGTGCTCGAATCCTGCTCCTCGTGGGGTTTCCTCACAGGCATTGGGTGGCCACTGGGAAGACAGTATGCTGGATTAGATGGACCATTGGCCTGATCCAGCAGGGCTCTTCTTGTGTTTCTATAAGGAGCAGGAGAACTTTAGAGGGCTGAGAGTGATGGAGCTGGAGGGGCGAGGATGTCTCTGCCACAGCTGGCATAAGTCAAGCCCAGTTGTGGGGGACAGCTGGGCTCTTCTTTTAGTGGTGGTGTTGGTGATGGTAAAATCAGAACAAGGCGAATTCCTGGATGAATTCTCTAGTTGTCTTGTCATTTTAATCCTACTCTTTTCTCAAGGAGTTCAGAGTACATAGCTCTGCTTCTTTCTCCTCTGCATACTGTTTTATTCCTGCCACAGCCCTGTAAGAGAGTTCAGGCTCAAAGACTGGCCTGAGATCACCCAGTGAATTTTGTGTGGATTTGAGCCTGGCTGCAGGGGCTCTTAAGTCAGATGTGATGTGGACGCCACATAGGCATCTGGTAGCTAAATGGAACCTCCATTTTTAGAGGCAGTGTACCTGTGAGTACCATGTGTTTCTAGAGCAAACAGGAAATGGCCATCACCCTCATGACAAGGTTGTGACCTGGCTGCCTGGTGTTGGAAACAGAATATTTATTCTGATCTGTTTAGCCTCCTATTGTTATTACCATCTCTGGTTGCACACACCTGGGACTGAGATAAGGACAGCCCACTCGTGACGACATCATCATCATTATTAGTCTACCTCCTAGGTTTATTGTCAGGATAAAGGAAAGAGGAAAAAACCCACACATGCTCTGCTAAAGGGTTAGAAATATAGCAATATTTTTATGTAGTGCCCTATTTATTTAGAAGATGCACAGGGCAGTCTTAATTTTAATGTAAATCAGTGTTCAGTATGGCTTCATCAAAGGAAATTGTGTATAGGTTTGTATCCAACTGCTCTGCTGTTCACATAGACATTTAAGGGGCTTATGATAGATAATGTAAATATGAATTCCTTGTGTGAATCGATACTTTGAAACTCTTCATATCTTCCTGTTAGTGCTCCACTTAGTGTTTTTTTCTTTGTGACTCTGCTGACTGCTTTGTTTGTTTTCCTTTGAGTGCCTCTAAAGATTCTGATCCCAGACTTGTCAGTTTCATCTGACTGTCACATGATTTATCAGGAATCACTAAGGCCATTACAAATTCCTTCACAATTACTGATGGTTCCAGGACAGTTGCAGTAGATGGATGAAAGGCATCGTAACCTAAAATGCATCCCAAATGGCCAGAGCCTGGAGACAGCAGCCCACAGGGCATTGATCTTCTAAGATGGAATTCTAGCAACTGATTGGGAGACATGAGTTATTGAAGCCTCTGCCTGATAGACAGAACCTTAAAATGGGTGGTTGTTTTTGTTCTTGCAAAAGACAAAAATAAACACATCCCTTCCTGCTGTGAATACAAGCTACAAAGGTACATAAAGATACAGCTCTGGGCTTGTGGTCCCAGAACTGGAATGTAGAAATGAATAGTGGGAGTTAGAATGCTTTTCAGGTTCCAGGGCTTCTGAACATCATTGTTGCATATAGTGAAATACTGTATTAAAATTGAATGTATCCTCCTGTTCTTGCAGTTCATCCTTTGGGCTATGCATGTGGGGAGGCTTCTTTCCCCATCACTTGAGACTCAACTATCAGTCTCTTCAGGTCAGCAAATTGAAAATATTTACCTTTTTCTTGGTTAGTGAATTTTAAATTTGCCTTAGCAGCCCAACACCAAAGACTCGCTGACTGCAACTTTGGATCATTGAGGAAATGATAATGTAATTTTAATAACTATGCATTCTGCTTTCAGATATGCCACTACCTCTTGACTACGGAGGGGCTGAGTCCCAGATGAGTCACACTCCTCTTCCAGTGCCTGCCTTCTTCCGGGAAGCAGAAAGCAGTTTTTCAGCCAAGAGAGCTCGTAAGCCACTCAGCTATACCCTCCCACCACGTCCACGCCACAAGAGCTCACTCACTGTGAGCAGGATTTTCTCTGACCGCCGGCAGCAACCATGGACCAAGCTCCAGCCACACAGTGTTTCCTTCCATGGTGCACAGAGGAAACAGACACCCCTGCGTAGTCACCTGTATGATGCTTCCAAGAGAGAGCTGTTTTTCAAGCAGTGTTTCCAGCAGCTAAGCCGTCTTGGCAGAGGATCTTTTGGTGAAGTGTACAAGGTAAGGCAGTAGCAGACAGGCTACTAATCTCTTGGGACACATTTACACTAGCCATTTAAAATACATTTCTTCCCCAAAATATTCCCGTAAACTATAGTTTGTTAAGTGTACTGTGAAATGCGGCTCTGTGAGATGAATTACAGTTCCCAGAATTTTTTATGGGAAGCCATGCTCTTTAAATATAAGGTATGGACACAGTCTGTGTGGAAGAAATGACTTCACGCAAGGCATAATTAAGATCCCCCCCCCTCACAGTTTGTGGTGATGACCACTGGTTAGATGGCTTTGAAAATGAATTAGACAAACACATGGAAGATCTGCCTATCAGTGGATTACATTAAAATGAGACTTCCATGTTCAGAGGTGGTGACTGCGGCAGGGGGCTGTTGCCACCATGCCCTGCTTGTGGGCTTCCAGGAGGAATCTGGCAGGCCACCCTGTAGGAAGTGGGGTGCTGACTACAGTGCATTGTCTTAAATACACAGCCCCACACTTCGGGTGCTCCAGATTTTGGGAGAAGGATATAAGTGCATGCTACAACATAAGGTTTGTGCAGTTAAAGGGCTCTGTCCCCTTAGTGCAACAAATCAACTTTAAAAAAGAATCATGCTTTTTGCAATTTGGAAAGTGATGGGAGAATGCATTGAAGAGTGCAGGATGAACAAATGACTAACAGAATGATTTATAAACACCCCACAGGTAAATCAGGATGAATGCAGAACGAATGCTAATTGTGCAGGCTTTGTTCTTATTTGTTTGCTGGGTGATTTTATGACAATGTGACATGAATATAATTTCTCATGACAGAATCTGGATGTTCTTGGCAAGCTTACCACTCACAGTTCCTGAACACCCCTTGTGCTGGGAGTTCTTGCATGGAAGGGCCAGGATCCTCTTCAGTTTACAGGATGTAATAACTTGTTTCATCTTCCCTACAGGTGCGCTGTAGGGAAGATGGACAGCTATATGCTGTGAAGCGTTCTGTGGAGCCATTCCGAGGTGAGAGTGATAGGCAGCGCAAACTGGCTGAGGTGCGCAAGCACGAGCGCGTGGGGCACCATCCCAACTGTGTGAGCTTCGTACAGGCCTGGGAAGAGCGTGGGCAGCTCTACATACAGACGGAGTTGTGCCCAAACAACCTGTTGCAGTATTGTGAGGAGTATGGACCACTGCCTGAATGGCAAGTGCGAGCGTTCCTCTGGGACTTACTGCAGGGACTGCGTCACTTACACGACCGCAACCTTTTACACATGGATGTCAAGCCAGCTAACATCTTCCTCTCGTCCAGCAATGTCTGCAAGCTAGGTGACTTTGGGCTTATGCTGGAGTTGGACTCTAGGGATCTGAATGATGCTCAAGAAGGCGATCCCCGCTACATGGCACCTGAGCTGCTCCGTGGGGAATACACCAAGGCTGCTGACATCTTCAGGTGTGGGATGAGATGGGAAGTAGGGATGCTAATATTTCCAGTGCTTGAGATAGCCAGCAGCTTCACAGTTGTGGCTTTTGCTCCCCTGCCTCAAAATTTAACTTGTTGCGGGGTTCAAATTAGCCCTACAGATAAGCAATGTTGTGCTGCTCCTGTTACTTCATCTGTGTGCTTCTGTCCTTCCAGCCTAGGCATAACCATCTTAGAGATTGCTTGCAATATGGAGCTTCCTAATGGAGGTGAAGGTTGGCAACAACTGAGACAGGGCTATATGCCCCCTGAGTTCACTGCAGGTGAGCAGAAATAAAGGGAACATTTCTGCATGCAGCACTTGCGTATGCCAACTCAACCGCTAATCCTCATGGAAGGAGGCAAAGTGGCTGTCAAAACTAGGAGGGTCTGGGGAAAGAGCTGGTGGCATGTGAAATTCAATATATTGCAGAAAGCAAAGTAAGCAGTGGAATATTCTTGCCCTTCGCAGATCTCTCTGCTGAGCTGCGGACCCTCCTAGTTGCCATGTTGGAACCCAACCATCTGCTCCGGCCCTCGGTGGAGACGCTGCTTGGTTCCAGCCTCATGCAGAAGACAGGGAGGTGGCGGAAGCTGATGCTGCTGGCACAATCTGGGATCCAGCAAGGAGTTTCCATGTGCAAGGTGATCAAGGCCCTGGCCAGAGATCTTCACAATGCTAATATGCAGTTCTCATTGAGCGCACTCTCCACAGCACTACCAAATCATCCTCTCCCTAGAACTATGCCACCGCTTTGCGCCCCTTTTTTGTTGTTCTGGACAAAGGCATCCTTATCAGAAAACAGCCTATCAGTTATTTATGGGCGAATCACACTGAGCTAGTTCCATGTGTTGCTCAGCCTAAATGCCTTTGGGGAGGGTAGTATGCCAGCCTAGTTGAGGTTATGTCTTTGTTTTGTGTTGCTTTATGTACCCAGTTGAGAGTGCAGCACTGACTGACAGCAAAGGGCTGGAGACCTTTTCTGGTGCCCTGGCCTCCAGTTTGCAGTAGGGAGAGTATCTATTGCCAGATTTGGGAAGTGCTTCATGCCAGCATGCTATGCCCCATCAATTGCTTTCTTACGGTGTTTCCATGCACTCTGGCACTCGCCATGGTGTTCCATTGCGCCAGAAGCATTTAGTCATGCTGTCCACATGACCTTGAAAGCTGTCTGTGGACAAACGCCAGCTCCCTTGGCCTGAAAAGTGAGAGGAGCCAGTGTGGTGTAGTGGTTAATAGCAGTAGACGCATAATCTGGTGAACCGGGTTTGCTTCCCCACTCCTCCACACGCAGCTGCTGGGTGACCTTAGGCTAGCCACACTTCTCTGAAGTCTCTCAGCCTCACTCACCTCACAGAGTGTTTGTTGTGGGGGAGGAAGGGAAAGGAGATTGTTAGCCATTTTGAGACTCCTTAAGGGGAGTGAAAAGCGGGATATCAATTCCAAACTCTTCTTCACCCCATAGTTACCTCTGAATGGACTTAACCGTCCAGGGGTCCTTTACCTTTATCTTAATGCCAGCATGTTATTGTTCCATTGATTGCTTTCTTAATGTGTGAATTCTCCCCATCTGTTTATTTTAGATCCTCTTCAGGTTCATGCAGTGGCTCTGGGGGTCTGTAAGCAGCCCAGTTCACTGGCTACTGTTTTGGCATCGGAATATTCCAGTAACCCCCCCAAATTCGCCCCTTGTCCTTCCCCCAGAAGACAGCAGCCTCTCTAGTGGTTGGGGTGAGGAGGAAGAGGATGCCGAAGAGAGCCTTGGTGAGGATGTCTTTGAACTAACGGAGACAGTTGGGCGACATAACCACACTTGCCCTGAGCTGCAGTCTTCTGACAAGTAAGTAGAAGGAGAAGAAGATAGGACCGCTCCTACTTTCAGACAGTAACAGGTTGGAAGTAGAGAGTACATGTGAGCAAGGTGCCCCCCATCAGAGAAAACAGTGTGGTAGACCAATCCAGATGTCTGAAGCAAGTGATTTGTCTGTCTGTCTGGGAAGGCTAATAGACATCCACTCAAATATCCAGGATTGCTAGCCAGTCTGACCTGGGCCAGGGAGGGCTCAATGAGTTAGATCTGTAATGTGAAGCAAATTCCATTCACTATTCTCTTGAGAAAATGTTTGTTTTGGGTTTTTTAAATCTAAATTTAGTTTGTTACACAGTGCCAATCCCTCTGATGTTCTGTAGCGTAATCATGTCTTCCCCATCAGCCTTTTTTTTTAAAAGCTAAACTAAACAGGCCAAGCACTCAATCTCCTTTCCTAAAATCATTATTTTAGGAATAAGGAAAAAACACCCCCAAATCCTTCAGGTGCTTTTCTTTGCACCAGCTTCTGCATAAAGCTTACCTTATCAACGGCAGGTGGCCAAGAATGATACTATTTTTTCTATTAAGCATGGGAAGAATGGTTCCTGTTATGCATGTAGAGAGAAAACAAGTCTCCAGCCTCTAAAAGGTAGGAGAGCAAGTGGCTGTCCAGTTTCCCTTCTGAATGTGAGCTGCGGCAGGTCATCTGTTCAAGCACATGTGCGCTCTCTTTCACTACAGGAAGCTAGTCTGGATTCCCCACTACCACCTCTGTCACACATCTGAATTCTGTTTGACTCCTACTAGCCTGATATTAAAATGAATGCTTGAAAGCATAGGTAACTTCAGATTGCTGCTTCTCTTCCAGACAACCTGGTTCTCCTCTGCTGACCATCTGCCCTTGTGCAGGAAACACCTCCACGCCACGGCACCTCTCACCTCAGCAAACTGGTGGCAGGAAGAACAGGTGAGTTGATGGTCCAGGGGTAGCTGTAGGGGAGACAGCAGCAGAGCTGCTTGAGGTTTTCCGACAACTCCTTGTGGTCCCTTGCAATTCTATTATTCTGCATGTAAGCAGAGGGTTCAGAGAAATGTGCACACTTGTAATGACTCAATCAGTGAATAACTTTCAGCTTCTTAAAAGGTATCTTCCCCCTTTGGCACTGTAGAGGGCGCAATGGTTTGAACCATGCATATTTATCGGAATATTTTGCTGCGAAGTTGTGATCTAGAGTATGTTGTCTTTCCCAGTGCTGAACTATCTCTCAGATAGGAGGTCCTGATGCAGCACCCAACACCTTATTTTTATCACCTGTCTTTTTCTGCTTGGTCACCCACAGGTCTTTGGTACTACAAGGCAGCCCTAACCTCAGCCACATCAGCCCAGAGTCCCCCAGTAGCAGACATGCCACATCAGGCTCTCTGAATGTGAACAGCTTGCGCCGCACACTAGCTTTTGAAGATGAGGATGAATGGGAGTCACTTGTTCCCCAGTGCTCAAAGCAGTGCTCTACTTTTGAGCCAAAAAACTTGCTGAGCTTGTTTGAAGACTCCATGGCATCTGAGCAGAAGTGCCAGAGCTGAGAGGGAGGAACTTCTTTTCTTTACTTACTGGCTTGCATAGGCCCTTACTGGGTGAAGGGAGGAAACCCCGCCCATTGATATTGCACACTTGGCCAGTATGCTCAATGTGGCTGGGCTGTGACATAGAGCTAAGTTTAGCAAAAGGGAGGCAGGATTTCTAGGGTTGCTTCCCTGTGCGTAACTTCTCTGCTTGAGCCCTCTGATGATGATGCTTTTGAGATGCATATTCTTGTATTCCAAAATTTAGACTGATATCTGCTGGCAGGCAATAGAAAATAGGGTGTATTGTCAGAGGTCACTTGAGGGGAAAATTGTTCTTTTTATATGGGGAATGAGGGTGGAATCTATATTTTCTTTTAAAGTTTTGTCTTCTAATATTTGTGTGCTAGGAATGTGTTGCCATTTGTGGGAACTGGCTTGGGGAATGGGGAATATAAACTCCCTTTCATACTTGGGTTTTGCAAAGGTGGCAGCTGTAAGACTTGACAATAAAAGCATTTTCAACTTTCCCTTGAATTTTGTGTTTTTGTGACTTGAAATATTAATCAAGTTAGAACACCATTCTGACAAAAGAACAATGAGAGATGAAGTTGCAAATCGCCACACAAGGAAATTATATCATATCATCAATTTGATTTGAACTGATTTTAGAATGAATTGATTTTAGAATGCTGTATTTTACTGTTGTTAGCCACTCTGAGCCCGGCTGAGGGTGGGATATAAATCAAATTTATTATTATTATTATTATTATTATTATTATTATTATTATTTATTTATTTATTTATTAAAAGTTTGAAAGAAAGAAATCCTGAAAGTACAGGCTGTTTTTTTGCTGAAGCCTCAGAGAAACAGCTGAATAGAGTAAATAGTGGCTGTGAGCTCGACAGGTCTTGAAGATATACTTTAGAATCCAAATCTTGCTTGTTCACAGTATCTAGTGCAGAGGGTTAACTTTTTTGGGACTGTAGGGGCAGGGGCATTTGGAATGAGACTGTGCTATAGACACAACTCCCTACCAGACAGAAAGCACCCAAAACTATTCTTTTCAAAGTCATCTGTGAAGTTGGATCCAATAGTAATAAAACAGATCCCTGCAAAAACCAATATTGAATTAAAGCTTAGAGGAGTAAAAACACACAGATCCAGTGCCTGCCAGCACCTTAAGAACATTGATCCAAGGCAGGAATCCTCAAATTGCTTTTGTAAATAGGATGGCAACAAAACCAACCAAGCACTTAAACACACTTAGAAGAGACCTGTGATTTGATCATGGTTTTGAGGGAATTGTTCCTTGCTAAACTGTATGTTTGCCTCAGCTCTCATGTTTTTGTGCCAGGGTACCACTGGGAAGCACTTGATTTGGTGGTGGACCTGTGAAAAAATTAAGTTTCAAGAAGATTTGCTAGATACAACTTGTGTATGTGTGTCTTCTCCTTCTGGCAGTCTGTTATTTTCAGCTCTCTGTACTTTTTTGAGGGGGGGGCGGGCGGGCGGGCAAGATAATGTAACCTACCTTGTTGCCTCATCATGGAGGCAGTGAGGGGCCACACAGAGGCTTAACACATGCCAAGGGAAGTTCTCAAGGCTGCCCTGCCATGTTGGCAACCCCGGATCTGCATCGCAGTTGCCTTCCATATTTTGCAGTGTAACATAATACTGCAGTAGCTTAAGCAGGGTGGGGGTGGTGAGGGAATTTTTAAAATAAGGAAAGGAGCTTGTCTATAAGATAGTCTAATTAGATTTAAAAAATAAACATGTCTAGAAGCTTGTGTAACTTATTCTACTTCTCCTTTAGATTGAAGTGAAAAACTACAGCCCTGTCTATCTGGGAGTGAAACTGACTGAACTCAGTGAGGCAATACTTAGGTGGAAGCATGCATAGATTGGGCTGTATGTACCGTATTCCCCACTCCTTTTTCTTAAAGGCTAGAGTAGCAAGCAATTTGTTTAATTTTAAAATTTGTGTGTGCTAAAAACACATAATGACTTGCTTAATTTTATGTGGCTTACTTCCTTGCTGTACTTAAATTCATGTAGGAAAGAGGTTCAACCTTCTTGAATAATATGGTTTACCTCAGAACAGATGGTTCTACCTCCATTCCACAGTCCATAAGGTGAGAATGACCTTCAAGCACCATAGTTAATTCAGTCCTGACTGTTTTGGTTCCTGTGCTGTGGCAGAAAATAAAATAATAGCAGGAAAGGGAGTGTTAAATTTCAACCCAGGCCAAAGTGTCTGGATGTTGAATAATGGCTCAAGCCACTTTCAACGTTATTAAAGAAAAGTGTGGTCTTTGTGTCAAGTGGCAGGCAAGTGGCCTAGGAAGAATAAAGAAATCAAACCATTGGCTACCATCCAGCAAATGCAGGGAACAATCTCACACTAGTTAGTCATACTAAAGTTCCATTGGAAGTGATTAAAATATTGAAGGGTACAGTTAGATGATTGACTGTATACAATTTTGTTGCTTTTGATATATTTAATCACTTGATGTCGAACTGTAATTTCATTTTTCTGCACTGGGAGATGAAAGCTCTTCTAAAGTCACGTGAAAAATGCGCCTGACATGTCAGCAGGAGAGCCGTATTCCAGGACCTAGATGAACATCTGTGTAGCATCTCTAAGATAACTGGAGGGTGCTTCTGGATTGAAACCTGGATGAGTTATCTCTTCCTTCATGGAAAACACATCCTAGTGGAAGAGGTTGCAACCATCAGGAACCTTTTGCAACACTTTGAAAGAATAAGTACCACTTATGACAGGCCAGGAAAAAGATGAGTCTTCCTTAGACAGCTCTCTTTATTAGAAGCCCAGACCTGCCATCTGCCCAATGAGGTTCTGGACCATAAAGCACCTACAGTTCCCTTCTTTCCCTCCCTCCTGCATGGAGTGCATTTTTTAATTTTTTTTTGGTGCCTTGCTCTTATATTTTAAGATGATATGTAGCTTCAGCCCAAAGAAGCTGTGAACATTAACCATGTCCGTCTACCCTGAGATAGCAAGAGACAAGACTAGGCTGCTGGCAGCAAGTGAAACCCCAGCCCATAACAGTTGAGAGCAGAAAAACACAAGACACTTCCCACCCCACTGTGGAAGGCTTAAATTCAGCCATAATGAAGACCGGGTCACACCACTGATACATCATCTTTCTGCATTTGCAGACAACAAAATGTGACACACAACAAACAGAAGGCTCAAACTCACTGCCCCTCCCTGAGCACACACACACACACACACGTGCACACACACACCCCCCATGAGATCTGCCCTACGTGGTCATTTCAGATCCTCAGTCAGTTGTACCTCACCTCCAGCAGCTGAGTTATCTGTTCTAAAGTTGACTGAGATTCAAACCAATATGACACATATTTATCTTTCCCTGACTTAAAAAAAAAAAGCTAACACACACAATCTGCCTCAGGCACCTGCAAGTTGAAACAGAAGAGGTAGGGGGGCATGCTGATCCCTTTACAATCTGTCTCTTGGTTGTTTTTCTGCTCAGAGTCACAGGGCCTCCCCTTCAAAATGGGGAAAGTTCCAGAGTTAACGCTTTCATTTCTCTATCCACTCACATTCACAGAAAGACACATCGACATACCTTGTTTGGCCCAAAATCAGAATCCAGAAGGACTTGCGTCCTCCACTGAAAAACTAGCTATCAGTCTGGATCATCAGAATAGGTTTGAACTATTTGCAGGCATGCTCCACTATTCAGCCCCTTATACAGTACAGATTTCAGATTCAGATTAAGGTGGTGCTGCTGCATAGAAAATATAGAAACCCCACCTTCTGTTAATATGTGGCTTTTTAAAAAGCGGCACAATTGTAACCTAGGTAAATACATTTGTTAAATTTATAATTAAAATATTTCTTTATTCATAAGGGCTACCCAACATGGATTGGGATGCTGATTTCCGTGAACTAGTTTGGGTGTGTTCCATTGAGGCCAAACAAAAGACATGGGGACTTAAAAACTTCTGCCATAAAAATTAGAACAAACTCTAGCTGAAGAACCATTCACCTTATCATTTAGAACCCAAATGTGGAAGAGTGTTCTTTGGGCCCAGTACATCAAGAAACAAGTTTAAAAACTGCTGTGGATTGAGTTATTTTCCTCACTTGCAATGGCCGATTACCTATATCAGCCTTCCCCAGCCTGCTGCCCTCTATATATCTTGGAGTACAAATCTTATCAGCTGCAGCCAGCACGCAGTTGCACTTGTCTTGCAGACTAAAACATCTGGAGGGTAGCTAGCTGGAAAAGGGTGACCTAAATTATGGCTCAGGTCCCTGGGCCAAACAAGACGGCCACGGCGTTTGCTAGAAGGCCACAGGGGTGCAGCCTTTTGTCCCCATGCTTGCAAAATGGACCACTCAGAAATCTAGTTGCTGACCACAGCCCTAAGTTAAAAATGTAGCTATTTCTTCTTCTCATAACTGACCAGGTAGGCCAGCTGGACTAATTCTGCAGCCGTGAAGGAAGTGAACTGGAATTTGGAAATATGGCTGGTGGCCTTCTGTCCAACCGTGAACAGGAAGACAGGGTCAGAAGATAGCAGCAACTGACTTAGGTTAGCGGCAGCTGCAAGTCATCTCTATCAAGAAATGGAGAAAGACCTTTTCCCATTTTATGCTGAACTAAGCTCTGGAAAGTACCCACTCTGCCTAATAGGTATAGCTACGAAAGCAGTAGGTGGGGTTCAACAGGCAAACAGACATTGCAAGGTGATCCCCAAATCCCTCCCCCCCGGAGAGAAAGGGGAAGCTGAAGCATGTTGCAAGTCAGCCATAGACCCAGATTTGGTGAGAAGAACCAGAAGTGGAAATCTGGACTCTAGACCTTACTTCCACCCAATCTAGTTTCAAGGCCGCTAATTACCCCTCCGGAGGAGTGGGGGGGGGGGGGAGCTGGTTCAGTGCTTCAAGTTATTTCAGAGCAAATGAATGTATACAGAGCATCTTCCACAATAGACTAGCTGTATCCCACCCTTTCCTTTCCTCAAGGTCCTCACCAACACTCAGTGCAGCAGACCTTAATACCCAGGTGTCTAACCAGCCCTTAAAAAAAAAAAAAAGTATTGCATGGTGTCTGAAAGATACCTGGATAAAAAGTCTATTTAAATAACTCGTCTCTATAAAGCAGAGAGGCTGTACTCAGAACAAGTGTATTCCATTGAATTCCTATTCGCCCAGTGCATACGTCACCCTCAAAACAGGTGAAAAAGATGTCCAAAACAATGGTGTTCTTCCTTGACCGCCACCAAAGCTAAGGAAGCTTTGATGCAGAAAAGCCTGCAGCCAACAAGAATTGATGCAAGAGGCTTCGGGTACGGATAACCTTTGCTAGCGCCATCAATAGCTTCTCACAAGTTACAAGGCTACAGGTCAGCAATTTAGAATTCTTCTTAACCCAAGAATGTTTACAAGGCCATCCACCCTGGATGGCAATTTGGAAGAACAGCTGAACACCACAATCTAGAAGCACCTCAACCAATGGAAATCCATTGCCGTAGACCCCAAGGTTTCCAGATCCTATATATGTTTATCCACAGATACTCAAAGCAATGGAAAACCATAACCCCAAGAACGAAAAAATAACACCACCCTGTTCTAAGTGAGTTGTATAAAAAAGAAAAGAAAAAACGTCCTTCCTTGTCTGTCAGCCCTTGTCAAAGACTTTGATTGACGGGAACTTGTGGCCTACCCCACGTCTTAAATCTGTGGGGTTCTTCGATGGGAAGGGTAGGACCGGACATGATGCAGTCATTCATTCCATGGGGCAGGCGTGGGTGCCAATCCACTGCAGATCAGCCACTACTCCCCAGTGGAGATAAAGGATGCTGACCACCACCAGCACGTGCATTATCTGATGGCTGTTGAACCAGTAGTCAAAGCGGCCCGGCTTCCAGCGCTCAGGCACCCGCGAGATGTTGATGACGCCCCCGAGAAAGGCCAAAGCGTCCATTATGAGGTATGAGCGCAGAGAGGAAGGGTGGCCGGTGCCCAGTCCCACCCATCGCAGGTAGAAGAAGAAGAAGCGGAAGAGGGCTTGCCAGGCAAAAGCCCGCAGGCGCCGGACGCTGGAGCTGGCAGTCACTGCGCAGAAAATGCCGTAGCTCGACAAGCCCGTGTAGGCCAGCAGGGCAGCCGTGCGGGGAATCGGGGTGCAGGCCAGCGTGCAATAGATGATGGGGAGAGCACCTGCAGGGAAGAGAGAGAAACACAGTCCGCCCATCAGGAAGTTAAGGACAGGGTGGGGTGAGGGGGAAGCTGGTAATTATAATTGTCATTTGTGTGGCCAGCCTCCACCACTGGTAGGATGGTCATGCTGCCGCCCCCACTCTCTCAGGCACACTCCCAAGACCCCTCAGTTCTGCATCTAACCGAACTCTACGTCCTCTCCCTTGCCAGATTTCTACCACTCCCAAATGAACTTCGGCTGCTCACGGCACATTATTATCGTCATCATCATTATTAATTGAATTTACATGCCCCACATCCCACACACTAGCCCGCTCCTGCCTTCCAGGCACATGTCTTGTTGCTCTGCACTTTGTTCAGGCATTCAGGAAGTGCTCTCCCTCCTCTGCCACTCCCCTTCTGCTGTGTGTCTTGTCTTTTTACTTTGTAAGCCTGGATTCCGCTCCCCCCCCCCCCAACTTCTTAAACATTATTTATTGATGCGAGCTACTTTGAGAGACAACAATTTTTATGGCTATTTTGGGGTAAGTAAGGCTTCCCAAGTTCTATCCCTGGTATCTACAGTTAAAAGGGTCAGGTAGGCTCTGTGACGGGCCTCTACCCAAGACCTGCCACCATTCAGCCTGGGCGGTACTGGGCTAAACTGGACCAATTGCCAGATCTGGTATCTAAGCTTCCTAAACATCATCCACCACAGAGAACATTTTTGGCTCTTATCAGGATCTGCCTAGCTGGCCAAATCTGACAGGCAGGCAGAACAGGTACACAGCCCACACAGAATTTGGCCCAACACTCCCACCCCCCAGGTGACAGGTTATGGTTTGGGAAAAAGAGCCTCATGGGCAAAGATTGGCCCAAGATCTAGGGGGTCGTCATCGAATTTTGGCTTGTTCTAGGATCCGCCCTCTGATACCTGTCAGTACCTATGTGCCGTTGTCCCCATCAAAAGTAGGCTTTTCCTTTCCAGCTTCTCGTGTCTCCTCTGTGCCAGAGTTTGGTCGCTACCCGCATCCCAGTAAACCAGGGAGGAGAGCACTGTTAACTCACCCAACGTGTTGACCATGCATACCCCACACATATCAAGGGTGAGCAAGGTATGGTAGACAGCGGGGCCTCCCTCGTGGTTCATGAAGAGGTGGTAGAGCACACTGCCGAGCTGTGGGAAGACGCAAGCCAGGTAGTGCGCTATTCCTAGCCATGAGACGGAGAGTCGGGTCCACGGAATGGTCAAGGGCAACACAAAGAGACACCCCAGCAGAGGGATACCTGAAAGAGAGAAGAGGAGAGCTGGCCTAGTATCCCATCTCCAACCAGGGACAGCCCGGGGACCCCACCATCTTCACAACTCTTCCCACAGAGTGCCCCACTCTAAAAGTTAGCACCAGGTGTATCTTCTCCAGTTCTCAGGCCCTTGGCATCTCTCTCCCCCTTCCAACCCACATCCTCTGCTCCTGCCATCCCATTTGTCACGTCAGAACACAGTTGGAAGAAAAATTGTGGAGCATCAAAGCGGCATCGGGAAAGCCACCATTAAAGCATTTTTGGGCAGGGGCAGCCTGCTTGTCTTCAGCAATGAACACCCTTTGACACAGTTTATCCATGCTCCTCTCGCAAAGCAACGGCTCCGTTGAGGAATCTTTGATAAGACCCTCAAGGCCACCTGTTCTAGTCCTCTACCAGGTACAGAAGCGTGGATTGAGCACTCTCTCGCTCTGTGTGTAAACATTAAAACAACAGCCCTTTCCCACTCCCCCTGAAATTTTGTTTCTGACAGTGAAAAAAGTTTGAAGCGAATGGTGTGCGCTTGCAATTTCCCCAAGCACCACCTGTTCAATGTGTACTATGGAAACTTTTGCAGCATTGAAAAACATTTTAATGAGCTAAAGCTTCCTCAATAATTACAACCGGGGGGGGGGGAGCAGGCCAACGCCATGTTCCTCCCGATGGGGCACGGACTGGATTTCTTTTCTCTCCACCGCCAAAATGCAGCCGCTTGGTAGATTCTTGACCTGTGGGTCCAGCCTGCCCTACCCTCACTCTTCCTTATCCCCGTTGAGCCTCAACTCTCCCCTCTCTAACCCTCCATTTCCCCCAGAGGCCGCAGCTTTACACAAACAGATTAGGTCTCCCTGAACCCAATTACTGTGCTAATTGAGGCTGCCCGAAGCCAGATCTCAATTAGGAACATGATAAACATTCATTAAGAGGCCAGAAATACTCCTTTAGAGAGAGGCTGGGGAGAAACAGAAGAGAATCTCCCAGGGAGACTGAGTCAGCCCCCGGCCCCAAGGGGCCTGTCACCTAGCCCACAGCTAGGGAGAGAAGAGTTGCTGCTACCAACTTTTTTCCTTCCCTCCTGGCAGGCCAGTGCCCTTTGTTACCCCATTACCGCAATCTCACTTGCCAGGAAAAGCTGCACCTCTTCTCACTTTCTGCCTGAAAAACAGCTCGCTTCAGTCGGGAATCGGGATACACACACTGAAGCGGAGTGGAGTGTCTTAGGCTGAATATACACCATACA
This sequence comes from Podarcis liolepis, assembly GCF_965112155.1. Taxonomy (NCBI): domain Eukaryota; kingdom Metazoa; phylum Chordata; class Lepidosauria; order Squamata; family Lacertidae; genus Podarcis; species Podarcis liolepis. Next base: position 22,465,687 of record NC_139573.1, on the reverse strand, counting down.
TTTTGAACACATGACTTCCCCCAGAGAATCCTGGGAAGTGTAGTTTGCCCCTCACAGATCCACAATTCTCAGCACCCTCCTGTCCCAGGATTCTTTGGGTTAGATTCCCAAGTGGTCACTCCCCCGCCATGCGAGATTCTCTGCTTCTCTAACACATACAAGGGGCAGAGAAATGCAACAGGTGCCTCTTATTTGCACAGTGAAGCTTCAGGATACAAAACACATGCAACCCTACTCTTTCATGCAACTGGCGAACATGCAAGCTTGGGCCAGGGCAAGGGAACCTGTGTGTTCCTCCTGCCCAGGTGTTGCTGCTGGACTTCAATTCCCATCATGGGCATAGCCAAGGGGGGGACAGGGAGGGGCAGCTGCCCCAAATCAATAAAAAGGGATTCTTTCCCCCGCCCTACAAAAGTCCTGGCTACACCCATGACTCCCATCACCCCCAGCCAATTTGACTAATGACCAGGGATGATGGGAGGCAGAGTTCCAAAGGTATGAAAGACCATGCGTTCCTAAGCCTTAGAATCCCTTTTGCCAGCCTGCCGCTGGACAGAGAATCTGAGTTTGTCAGCACTCACATGAGTAGTGGTGAGGCGGAAGTGGGACATAATGAAGCTGCCTTATCTAGTCTAGTATTGCCTGTTCTCACTGATAGCAGGTCTCCAAGTTCTCAAGCACAGCCCTTTTGCAGACTTTACCCTTTCCTTTTAAATAAATAATAATTATTTCAAAAAATTCCAGTGGCGATGCCACAGATGGTATCAGGAGCAGGTGCCAGGTGAGCCATAAATCACATGGCATCTGTGAAGTTAATTCTTTATTCAAGAAAGCAAGGTTGACACGTTAGGCCAGGCCTAGTGACAAGAGCAACTTGTCCTAGTATATCTTGCCCCTATGAGGCAGTTCCCTAAGTCTCCCACACTCCCAGGTCCTTCCCAAGCAATCTGAGACTCAGTCGTGTGCTTGTCTTTGCTCTGCTCTCTTCATACCTCTTCTGGTTCTGGGGGACCAGGGGGAGGGGAGCTTGCCACAGCAGGAGGGGGAGACCCCCTGGCTTCTTTACCAGCTTGACTCACCTCTGCCTCTTGGCCCCTTCCTGTCCAGCCTCTGCTTCTGTTTCTGATTCTGGACTGCACTCTGCCACTGCCTCTTCCTACTCACTAAACCCTGTTACCACTTCAGCTTCTGACTCCTCCTCCCAGCCTGCTCTCGCTTCTCCCTCTGACCACTCATCGTCATCCCACCACCAATCCCCTGGCTCTGAACCTTTTCCCCCTGGGGGCTCCCCAGCTGAGGCCTCCCACCACTGCTCTGCACTCAGACATCTGGGGCCTAGGCTCCTGGCTAGGGGGCACTACGCCGCTACATGGTTCTCTCCTACTCCTGCCACAACTACCCTGGAGAGCATGTGACTGGGCCCAAAGTCACCCAGCAACTTTCATGGCTGGGGAGGGCAGGGAGCATTTGATGTCAGGTCGCCCCAGTCCGAGTCAGATCCCCTTGAATGGTATACTAACAGCAGCTGTTTCCCCAAACTACGGCAAGAGGGTGGACCATGGCAACACAATGAGTAAGCCCATTGGCTCCCCGTGTTGTTGGTAGTGCAGTGGTTAGGGTGATTGACTAGGACCCAGGAGCCCAGGGTTCAAATCCCCACTCGGCCATGAAGCTCCCCGGGTGACCTTGCACCAGTGCTTCTACCTTAACTACCTCGCAGGGTTGTTGTGAAGATAAAAACAGAGGGTGAGGAAGAACCATATGTGCTACCTTGAGAAAGTGGGTTATAAACGTTCTAAATAAAATTGGCAAACGGGTTAGGCAGCTGGGGTCAAGGTTATAACCTCAAAAACATAGGAAGCTTCCTTATACAGAGTCAGGCCATTAGTCTGTCTAACTCAGTATCACCTACACTGACTGACAGTGCCTTTCTAGGCTCTGGGCAGAGGTTGCTCCCATCCTTACCTGGAGATGTGGGGATTGCATTGCACATAGCTCTATGGCTGTGATCTAGCCAAAGTCAAGATGAGCTAGGATGACTTTCATCTCTCGCGCAGCAGAGACTATGACGATTTAATCTAAGCTTTTGGGCTACAGAGCAGGGAGCCAGTGGCGTAGCGTGGGGGGTGCAGGGGGGGCCGGCCGCACTGGGTGCAACATCTGGGGGTTAGGGTTAGGGGGCACAAATCCACGGGTTAGGGGGCACAAATCCACGGGTTAGGGGGTGCAAATTACTTGCCTTGCCCCGGGTGCTGACAACCCACGCTACGCCACTGCAGGGAGCAATGGCCGCCACAGGGCATAAGCCAAGCGCACCTGCCCCCCACCACCCCAAAGCCAGCGTTTTGGTAAATAGCCAGGCTGTTTTCTACCCCCACCCCTGACGGCTCCCAGCATCCCCACCTGACGGGACGACGGTCCCAAGGACGACGGGGAGGGCCATGTCAGCAAATAACTTGGAAGCATGCATTTTGCTGACGGCAGGGATTGTGGTACCCACGCGCCAGCTGCACAACCGCAAAATGCCTCCAAAATGCAGCCAGGCCATTTAAAGAAGCCACGCAGCAACTTGGCACCCAGGGGATGGGAAGGTACATTTTAACTCACAGTGCCACCTGAAGAGGGAGAAGCTGTTCTGCCCCACACACCCCAAGAGGCAAGGTGGCAGAGGAGAACCACTCTCTCCAAGCCCTGAGGAAGGGAATGGCCTCGGGCCTGCTCCAAAATCCATACACGGGAACAAAACGGGAAACGCAATCCTCTCTTTGCCAATCAGATGTTTTCTACGCAAAAAGGGGGGGGGGCGGCAAACAGAGGTATGAAAAGGAGTCGGGGAATAATTGTCAAGGTCAGGTGGCTCTCATAAACTACACTACCAAACGGGTTTGGGTACAGAATTCAGCAAGCTAAGAACTCCCAGCTGGTGTGTTTTTTTTAATAGTTTCTAACCCTCAAGACTGAAAGTGTAATGCAGTGACTACTGAAGCTCCTGAAAGGTTTCCTGATCAGCCACAAAGCACAGAAAGAAATCTTGGATAAGCCCTCTCTATCACCTATGCCTACCTCATAAGGTTGTTGTGATCTTTTATTCTTATTCTGTTTATTTATTGTGCGGATTTGTTATTTTATTTCTATCGTAAATGTTATTGTTGTTAGCCATCTTGGACATTTTAATGGAAGGGTTAGGGTATAAATCTAATGAACAGCAATAAGAAAAAATGAATACTCCCATCTATTCTGCCCCCGAATTCCTTCCAGCGGGACGACAGGGAAGGAAATGTGATAAGTACATACCGACCTGAGGGTCTACATAGAAATGACAGCAAGATCTCAGAAGCCAGAGTTTGGAGAAGGGGGGCAGGACTTGCCTCCTCATGCTTGGCAGGAGAAAAAGGGTTTGCAAGATTCACACAAATTCACTTAACACTGTTTGCAGAATTCAGCCATCCTCGGCACAACATTTAGTGTTGTGTTCCCTCCCCCAGTGCACACGTACACAAATCCTGACAACTGTCTCCTGCAGAGTTATCAAGGCTCGGCCATTGAACTCTGCCACTGAAGTGGCAGGAGCCTTGCAGCGAGATCTGGCAAACTTCCCAGAGGATATCTTGCTTCAGGGCAGATGCTTGTATTGGTTGCCCAAAGCAGACTCCAGGCCACACTTCAAAAAATAAAGATAAGGACACAGTGGAGAGGAGGGGGGCAGCGTTGTTGTTTTCCCACATGAATAAAGCAAGTTACACCTGAAATAGTCTTACTCTTTGTCCTTGTCTCCAGGCCCTAGCACCAGCATCGGGGACATCCAAGTTTATTCTCATTTTCCCACCCCTGCGCACCCAGCTCTGCCTTTCCTGTTCTCAGTTTCTGCAATCGCTGCTACAGACCTGTCACAGAAGCACAATCCCGGCCTTGCTCTCCTCCCCAGGGACATGTTAGGGATCGGATAACAGACCCGGAAGCCTCAGGACTGTGTAACATTAAACAGTCATGATTTCACGGTCTGAGCCAAAGACTCGGGGCAGGGGAATATACACCGTGAAGCGCTGACGTTGTGCGATTCTGGCTCCACACACACAAACCCATTCTCAGGGCCAGGGATGTTCCCTTCTCACTCTCTCTCCTTTTATTACATTTCACTGTCATTTCCAGAGGCTTAATCAAGGGTAACCTCATTTTTCGGAGAGCTGAACCAATCCACCCTGTCACAGCTATTATTCATACAGCCCAATCAATGCAGCTCCTCCCCCCCCCCCATTTTTTCCCCAAGAGTCTCAGGCCCAGGTAGATGCCAATCCAGACCTTAATAGAGGGGTGGGCAAGAGTAGGAGGAAAGGGAGAGAGATCAGGAGGAAGGATTTGTGTGTACTGTAGGCAGAAATGCGGGCGCACATGAGGCTCTCACGCTTTTGTGTTAAACCTCAAAGGCCCACCTACAGCCAGAGTTCAGTCTGGGCTCTGCTTGCCACCTCTGAGGTCAGCTGCTCAAGTGTAAGCCACTTATCCCAGGAACTGCTATTTCAGCATCTGGGACAGGATACGTCCTGGTGCTTGTATGGGGTGGGAGGATGCATGACGTTGGACCCCCTGGCAGGATGGAAGGGGCGGGGAAGAGGAAAAAACACTGAGCCTATAATTGGATCATCATTAACTACCTGGAAGGAGCTAAATAAATACAGTTCCTGAAGACGGATAGAAAGTGGGAGGCTCAAGGCTGTAGGAAAAGAAAGAGGCACATGGCATCAGGAAGCGGCACTATCTCCTCTTAGTGCCAGAGTTGGTCCTTGGCCATAGCAGTAAAGAGTTGAAGGGCGAGGATGTGTGCCCCCCCCCCCCCACGGCCAGAAGGTGCAAACAACGTGTATTTCTTCCTCATGCACGATTTCCACAAAATGCAGCAAAGTCCACTCATTTACCAGCAGTTGGTTTTTTAAAAAATGGATTTGGGCCAACAAATTCATAGCAGATTTGCCCATCAATGATGTTTAAACCCAACCAGCAGGCCCTGCAACAAAATGTTGCAGCATGGAGTGCTCCTGTTCACTAAGCCAGCCTTGCCCTCTGTGAAGCTCTATTTTATTCCCTCTTCCTTCCCATTTTTCCATTTGCTCTCCCACAGACGGTCAGTCAGCATTCTCTGGCCAGTGAGCATGCTCAGTCCTCACTGGACTATTTGGGGGGGGTCTTCCCTCACCTTTCTCTCATGAAGGCTTTATTGGGGGGTATTTCTGTAAACCTTGGGGTATCCTTGAACTTGTCACTCCTTCCCTCTTATTTGTATGTGGCGCCATTTTGGCTATATAAGCACTCACTTCTGAACACAAGAAATAGAGGGAATTGATTAAGAAAAATTGAACCTCCATGTTTAGGAGGAATATACAGTGGTACCTCAGGTTAAGTACTTAATTCGTTCCGGAGTTCCGTACTTAACCTGAAACTGTTCTTAACCTGAAGCACCACTTTAGCTAATGGGGCCTTCTGCTGCCGCTGCGCCGCCGGAGCACGATTTCTGTTCTTATCCTGAAGCAAAGTTCTTAACCTGAAGCACTATTTCTGGGTTAGCGGAGTCTGTAACCTGAAGCGTATGTAACTCGAGGTACCACTGTACCACCCATTAACAGATACTGGGACCAAACAACAAAGAATGCCCACCTCCGTGACCTACTTTGAGATCTTTCTAGTAACATCTGGGCTGGCTACTGTTGCACAGGTAAGCTTGGATAAGGTGAATTTTGGCTTGAGCCAGAAAGGCAGTTGCAAGGTGCTTCTGTGGGTGTCTTCACCTTCGGAGATTAGGCAGGTCTACCTGATATACAACACACACAACCCAACCACATTTGCCTGGCACCGTCATCTTTCAGACAAGAAACCAGGCTAAATCAGTCCTGTTTTTCATGAGCCTTCAAACAGCAATTAATATTCTCCTAGCCACTGCCTACCTCTTTATTTGTTTTTAGACTATAAAATTTAATTTGTCAGGTTGCTTATTCAATTTGTTTTACTGCCGACACTTGATACCATTTAAATTGTAAGTTCTCTCAAGGATGCAAACAACGGAAAGTGGGGGACGAAAACCCTTCTCTTTTTTAAAAAATTAAATCAATCCGCCTTGTGTGGTCCTGGCTGAAACGGCGCCTCAGTTCCCCCATCTGAGAAAGGGAAGGGAAAGCTTCGTTCAGCTCACTAAGTGACACACGCTGAAGAAGAAAACTGGGATCACTTTATAAAAAGGATTAGTAGCCAGAGCAGGATGCTGCAATGGTATTGAATCTCTCACGCTATTTGAATGACATCGTGCGAGCCAAAAGGGGTGTGTGTTAAGCCCAGTCTTACTTTCGGCCAAATGCAGGGGGTAGCATTTAGGGGTGGGCAAAATTCTGCCCAGTGTCCTCATCCTACCTCTTGGCTGCACAATGTCACTGAGGTCAAGAGAATCCGGAACAGCTCACATTACCCACACAGCTGCCTCCCTCCCAGAAGAGTGTGGGTACTGCCCGCCACATCCTCTCAGCAATACAAAAACCTCCCAGATTCCCAGCCCGCTGCAACACCAACTTTCCTGCTGGATCCACTATGATACAGTATCTCCAGGGCCCTTGCGGTCCCCTCACTCTCTGCACAGCATCTATGCCCACCAGCCAGTAGAGCTAACCTTAAATCCCACTCATCCATTTATCAAAACGCCTACCTGTATTTCTGCACCACCACCACCACCCGCCCCAGACAAACTGCCGTTCCTATCCTGGTCTCTGTTTTCCATGCACCTGTCAAGAGCCAGCAAGGTGTAGGTAAAGTCATAGAATTGTAGCGCTGGGAGGGAGACCCCGAGGGTCATCTAGTCCAACCCCCTGCAATGCAGGAAGCTCAACACATGGTCTCCCCCATCCCGTTTGAAAACATACCAGTCCCTGCTTAAGCTTTGCAAACGTGCTAGCAGGTAGGTAGTTATCAGGTGCTGAAGTAGGACAGGGAAGATCTGGGTTCAAATCCCGACTTGGCCAGGAAGCTTATTGTGGGCAAAGAGAAGGCCATGTATGGCATCCTGAGGACTGTATACGCATACACACACTGCTTGGTTTTGTGAGTGGCAATATTTGCTGGTACAGAGTACCAGAGCCTGTTTTTCCCCGCCAGTCACGGACGGCACTCTCCTCAGAGGCTGGATCTGTCGCTTGAGGCAACTGCCTCACCTCATGGACAGGCAAGAGAAGCCAAGATTCCTGGATTTTATCCCTCACCATTCTCTTCTTCTCACCTGTGGACCATATTCTAACACCCTTTGTCCTTCAGAGTAGGAGGGCGTTGAATATGTAGATATATATTTTTTTAAAAACTATTTCCAGGGCAGCTGAAAAGCAGGCCCTTCTAATCCCCTGGGAACCCTGACTCCATAGCTGCTCCCTGCCCCCAGGTCTTAAATGTTGGGCCAGGAGAGCAGAGCGGGACTCAATCTCTCCGTTGCCTGGATTAGCCAGGATCAACGGCTGCTTAGCCCCCAGAGGGCTGGAAAGGTAATTCCCAGCAGGGCTCCTGGGTTCCGTGAGGGGAGAAAATGAGCAAGAATTAACCAGAGAATCTCCAGGGCCTGTGCAAGATTTTGGGCTGCCTGAGGCAAAGGACACAATGGGGCATCCCTCCCACCATAGACAGTCACCTCTTGCTTCAACACTGGAGATGGGATAACACCCTCTTCTGCACCTGAGAGCACCAGGCTTTTTTAGGGGTGAATGACAGGCCATGTAGAATACGCAGCTCTGTTTTCCGAAAGAAGGAGGCCACACCTGCGCCAGAAATTTAAAGCACCAACGTGCCACAGTCATGGCTTCCCCAAAGCAATTCTGAGAACTGTAGTTTATTAAGGGTGCCGAGAGTTGTTGGAGACCCCCGATTCCCCTCACAATGCTCCCAGTTCCCAGAGTGGTTTAACGGTCCATCCTTCTTCCTGAGAAACTCTGGGAATTGTAGCTCTGTGAAAGGAATAGGGATATCCTAACAGCTCTCGGGCTGTTTCAAGTGGAATGATAGTGCTTTAAATGTCTGGGGCAGATGTGGTGTGAATGGCCAGGGGGCTTGGGAGAATCAGCCACCACAGCCCCATAAGTTTATGGGCTATAGGCTATAATCACGCTCTAATGACAGGGTGGGCCCTGCGCTTCTCACAGACATATGAGGCTGGCTTACACCGTCAGGCTACTGGTTTATCTCGATTCCAGAAAGCTATCCTTTCACTAGGCATTGAACCTGGGATATTTTGAACAGAAGGAAAAACTCTGCCCTCAAGCTGTGGACCCAACAGATCAATAGAAACTGAACTGAACCTCCATATGCAGGTACAGTATACCCCTCCCCCCAAAAAACCAGATCAATCATGGCTGCCATCATTTTCATGCATTGTTTTTGAGTCTCCCCCAAGGCTATTGATAACACAGTGTTGGACGAGTTCAACCTTTGGCCTCATCTAGTGAAGAAGTACTTATGTTGCTCATCCTGCCTGATTTGTTCCCTGCGATTTATTGGAAGCCGGCCATGGGCACCGATGCTGCCAAGCAGTTCCCAGGTGTCGGTACATGCCGCTCCCTGGAGATTCCCCACCCTGACGATGCTGCCAAACCAACAGCATGGTATCCGCGAGGCAATTCCCCTGGGAAGCTGGTATAAGCAAGTTTACACATATACAAAAGTTCCACTTGCCTCAGCAGAACACAAACAAAACAACTTTCATGGCCCTGTTGGCTTCTTCTAAGAAAACGCCTACAACCGCCGTCGTTTTGGGCAAAATAGCCCTGGCTCATATGCACACAACACGCGGGAATCCCTTCTAAAACCAGGGCAGCTTCCCCAAACTATTTCCCATAATTCCTTGAGGAGAAGGATGGGAAACAGTGGACAAGATCCTCAAAAGACCACCTGCCCACCATTTGGTCCCATTCAGAGAAACAGCCATGGGAGAGGGCTGGATATGTACAAGTATGCTCAGCTTAAAGTAGACCCGGCCTCACACAAAAAAACAGCCCCCTGCACATCCCAGAATCCTTTGCAACATGCAAGGATTTCATGGCAGGCATAGAGGGATTGCCTTGAGAGAGAAAACAACAATTCCTTTAGAGTAGGAATTTGAAACCGAATTCTCTTAGCCAGGGACCTACTCCCTTCTAACACCAAGGAAGGAAGCCACAAATTCAGTCTTTCTTTAGGATATTGATCCATTAAACACCCGCACCCCATCAGGTGCGTCAAATCTCAAAATGACGTGGCTCAGGCTACTTTATTCTAACCTTTGAAGCCTGTTAGCTATATGTCAAAGCTGGCAAACAGCTTTATTGGTCCCCTAGAAGTGCCCTTCAACGCTTCAGCACACCCATAATTGCTCCACTTTGCTCTTTGCCCTCATTTGACACCGGCAGTTGGAGAACAATTTCCTTCCTCAAGTCAGGCTCTTGCCACAACATGTGTGTAGGAGCAAAGACTTAAAAAGTCAGATATTTGAGCAGGAGATCACCTTTGGGGGGGGGGCTGTGTGTGTATTGTACCACAATTCTGCAGGAATGCAGGGGGGAATGTGCAGAATGCAACATGAGGACTATTCTGAGAATCTCAGCCTTCACAAAAAAAGAAAAGGGGTGGGGAGGAAAGAGGAGCAACCCAGCCCATATGGTTGCAAATAAACACTGGAGAGCATGTGGGCAAAACACTGGAGAGCATGTAGCACAATGAGAGTTGTCCGCTTTAAAAAAAAAAAGGTCTTCACTAGAAGACACAACACACACACACACACACACACACACACACACACACAGTAAGGGGTAAGCAGTGAGGTGGTGAAATTTGCTGATAGTACTGTTCAGGGTCATTAAAACAAAAAGAGAGATTGTGAAGCGTTCCAAAAGAACCTCTCCAAACTGAGTGAACAAGCAGTTAAAAGGCAAATGCAATGCAATGTAAACAAGTGTAAAGTGATGCATGTTGGGGCAAAAAATATTAATTTCACATATTTGCTTATGGGACCTGAACGTGGGGTGACTGACCAGGAACGTGACCTTGGGATCATAGTGGATAGCTTGCTGAAGACGTTGATCCAGTGTGTGGCAGCAGTGAAACAAGCAAATTTCATGCTAAGAATCGTTAGGAAAGGAATTGAAAATAAAACTGCTGATACCCTAACGCTGTGATACAAGTCTATGGTGTGACTGTATTTGGAATACTGTGCAGAGGTCTGGCCACCTCAGCTCAAAAAGGATATTGCAGAGTTGGGAAAGTTTCAGGAAATGGCCAGTGAAATGATCAAAGGGATGGAGCAACCTTCCTGTGCAGCAAAGGTTGCAGCATTGGGGACTTTTTAGTTTAGAGAAAAAGTGAGGAAGAGGTGACATGACAGAAATGTGTACAATTATGCATGGAATGGAGAAAGTGGATGGAGAGACGTTTTTCTCCCTCACATATAACACTAGATCTCATGGACATTCAATGAAGCTGAATGCTGAAAGATTCAGGACAGAAGAAAGAAAGTACAGCGGTACCTTGGGTTACATACGCTTCAGGTTACAGACTCCGCTAACCCAGAAATAATGCTTCAGGTTAAGAACTTTGCTTCAGGATGAGAACAGAAATCGTGCTCCAGTGGCGCGGCGGCAGCAGGAGGCCCCATTAGCTAAAGTGGTGCTTCAGGTTAAGAACAGTTTCAGGTTAAGAACGGACCTCCAGAACGAATTAAGTACTTAACCCAAGGTACTACTATACTTCCTGCAGCGCATAGTTAAAACTATGGAAGGCCGTGACGGGCCCCAACTTGGAGGACTTTAAAAGAGGATTGGACCACTTCATGGACAACAAAGCTATCAATAGAACCAGCCACAACGGCTATGTTCTACAGTACCTCCACTGTTGGAGGCAGTGAATACTTCTGAATACCATTTGCAGGGAATTACAAGACGAGAGAGTGCTGTGATTCTCATGTCTTGCTTGCAAGCTTCCCTGGGGCACTTGGTTGGCCACTGGACTAGATGGGCCATTGGCAGGCTCTTCTCATGTTCCCAGTAATGGACTACAGATGAATCAAGGCAGCTCTGGGTGTCCCTGCAGAAATGTGAACACTCAGAAAGAACTGTCCTAGACAAGGAAAAAGAAGCTTTGGCCCTTCAGAGCTCACAGGACTACACCTCCTCATTCCTGACCCCTGGCATGTTGGCTGGGCCTGATAGGAGCTGGAGGCAGAGAGTTGGACTCTCTGCTTCTTTGTTAGATATTCAATAAGGGAAGAAATGTGTTCAGGTGGGACACGTCAACAGCCACCGAAGCCAAGCAAACGCCTTTCCTCCGCTGCATTTTCAGGGAATCCATTTCAAGAATATCCAGCTTGTTAACTGACCCCACCCTACTCCACCCGGTGAGCTGGGGCAGGCTGAAGCCATTCCCCAAAAGATGCTTTTGTTTGGGCTTGCTGCTGCCCGCTCCCTCCCTCATCCATGGTGAGTAACAGCGCACAGCTTGCACAATATGCTGAGCCTCTGCTTGTGACACATGAAAGGGGTCCTGTGGGCAGGAGAGCTTGTAAAAGGGCAGTTTGCCCTTACAGGGGAGACCAGATTATTTCATGAGCTCACGAGAACAGTGAGGAGGAGGAAATCCTGCAACCTCAACTCTGCGGCTTGCTCAATTGCCCAACTGGTCCTGCTCTCCGCTCTCATTACCCAGGCAAATTCATTTCTCTGGCTGTGTGAGCACTTTCCTTCCTTATTCCCCTAATACAGGGCAGTGGGAAAGCAGAGCGATTCGCTTCTTAAGGGGCGCTGGGAAACTGTACCCTAGTTACGGTACTCATCATTGGCATGAGGGGAATGGCTGCAGCAGCTCAGTGCCAAGGGGGGGGACGGGACACTCTGCATGTGGTCAAAAGCTACTTGCTCTTATTTCATATTCCCACCTTTTATTCACAAAAGACGATGTACATGAGATTTCCAGGAAGCCACCCATCCACTCAGGCACTATTCATTCAGTGCTCTGAATGCTCGAAGACTATCTGTAGCTGAGGGGGCTTCAATAGATGCCCACAGATCATACCTGGGATGGTGTGTTGTTAGGAGGAGGTCAGGGGTCCAGGCCCCAGGTCTTTTTGTACCAGACCCAAGATCTTCTAGCCCTTCCCTTCTTTCTTACTTTCTGTAAACTTAAAGTACTTATTTAAAAAAATGATTGCAAGGCACATTTCCTCTAGAAGTCATGCTCAATTTGCATTGAATCATAGAATTGCAGAGTTGGGTGGGACCTTGAGGATCATCAAGTCAAATTCCTTGCAATGCAGGAATTTTTCACCTAACACCCACGACCCTGAGATTAAGATCTCATAAATGGCATGCAAATTTCTGTCACAGGGCTGTTGCTCCAGGCCCTTTAAGGTTCTAGCAACACACCTGGGCTGGGACATGACATGATTATTACTTTCCCAAGTTCTACAGGTGGCATAAAAACAAGTTCTGGGTGAGGAAATTTGCAATAAGGAGGCCTAAGGGAAAGGAAAGCATTGCAGAACCACCTACATACTTGCACAATAGGTTTACGCATTACTTTCAGTGAGCAGAAGGATATAATCCTGCTTGCATGGTTTTTGTTATGTCTCTACAAGTTAAAGGGTTAGAAGCCTTTCCCCCAAAATGAAATATTTTAAATAAATAAAGTACATACATGCTGTTTAGGAATGGGGAGCAGAATATTTCAAAAGTTTCAAGGGCTGTTGTGGTTTACAGCTGTGGACTGAACTCTGACAGCAATTATCTTCTTCATACTTTTATCACAGCCTCTCCCAACCTGGTGCCCTCTAGATGTTATGGAGCACAATGTCCACTCCGCTTGGGCCCAATATGGGCAAAACATATGCAGGGCAACAGATTAGAGTAAGGCTGATTTATGACATCCCTTCCAATAGGAGAGTTAAGGAAGGGCAGTCACTAAGAAGCCTAGGGATGCTGGCTATTGAACCACAGGCCTTTTGCATGCAATCTGAGCAACCAGGAAGTGTTCTGAATGCTATATATTCATGCTTACTGTTTCTCTTTCATCTGGCTAAAGCAGGTTGGCTCAGTTTAAGAACTTAAGAAGAGTCCTGTTGGATCAGGTCGATGGCTCATCTATCCTGCTCCCACAGTGTCCAACCAGATGCCTATAGGAAACTGGAAACAGAACCTGAGCGCAACAGCGCTCTCCCCCCTTTTGTCATTCTCAGCAACTGATACTGCCTTTGATAGCAAAAGAGCACAGCCCTTACGGCTTGTAGCCCAGGATAGCCTGATCCTCCATGAATTAGTCTAATCCTCTTTTGAAGCCATTCAAGTTGGTGGCCATCACTACAACTTGTCACCACCACCCCAAGCCAAACACACCCCACCAGCCAGATGGTGTGGTCTGCCAGGTGTTGAGCAACATCCTCATTTTTTGTATTCCCAGGTGGGCAGCAAGAACAGAAGGCGTAACAAACCAGTGGGTCCCAAGGTGTCCAGGCCTTACATGCAAGCTACTTTTTCAGATACAGAATTTATCTTGTCCTGATCTGTTGTTGTTGTTTTACCTCTTTTTATGTTGCACTCCTGTTTTCCTAGGCAGCCTCCCATCCAGGCACTGACTTGACTCAGGTCTGCCTAGGTTCAGCAGGTTTGTAGCAGTAGCAGACTTCAAACCATCCCCTAAGTACTAAAGGTGCAACAGAATTGTTCAAGTTGCTATGTTACAAGGAGGAATGGGCACATGAAACAATGAGGTGAGAGCTAGTCACTTTTGTGGATGTGATTTGCACAACTGTACTCTTGCAATAAGAAACCTCCAGAATAGAAGAAGTATTGACAGGCCTCATTGCCTCCCCTTACTCTCCCCATACAGAAAGGTTTATGGCTGTGTGAATATGAGCCTATAATTTCTGCCCAAACTCCCCAGAATGGAGCTTTTCAGCTCAACCTCCTCTAGCATAGCCACAGGTGCTTGTGTCCAGAACAATCCCCATTGAAACCAATGACAAAAGCGCATTGTGTGTTTTGCCCAAACTCAGCCTTGCAATGAATGGGAAGCTGGCGGAGAGTTCTAAAACATTCCATCCCCCATTGCCATAAGTCAGACAATAACAACAACAACACAAAGCTGAATGAGTGAAGGGGTGACAGGGAGTCATAGCTGGCTCCTTGATGCTCCAACCTAACATGCCTCATAACAATAAGGCGCTTGAAAACCCTCTTTGATTTTCGCAAACCTTTGGGTCCATCTAACCCTTTCAATCTGGAGGCATCCAAGACTGAACTTGGCTTTTCGGCATGCAAAACATGCCCTCCGCAGCTAAGCCTCTCTTTTGCAGGAAGTCAGCTGCTCTCCCACAAACCCACACAGGATAATACAAAGTTAAGGCTGCCATAGAAACCCTACCAGGAAACAGGGCACAACAGCTAATAAGCGAAGTGAAACTCCCGTGGCCAATGTTAGCTCAGCAACTTTGCTCCGACTCCGGCAAACAGTCACCTAAGCCCAGAAAAATAAACTTTTAATTATTCACCATTTGAAGGGGTGGCTCGTTGGAAACGGACAAGGAAAGCAGAATGAACGAGCACTGACATCCGAGGGGGCACGAAAGCAGGGGTTGGGGGAGGAGGGGGAGAAAAAATATGCAGAGCGTGGGGACAGGCATCTAAATTGCCCACGGAGAGCTAGCTAGGTTGCAGTGGGGCTGTCGCGTGCGTGACACTGAGGTTGTCCATGGACCCTCCAGCGGCCAGGATGCTGCCAGTCTGTCTGGGGATCAGGGCGCAATGGAACTGGAGGACAGAGATTGGCGGCTGGGGGAGAGGGAAGAGGCATGAGAAGGGACGCGCGGCTCTCAAACTCCGTCGGGTGGGGTGGGGGAGAGCCAGGCCTTGCGAAAAGGGTCCCCGCCGACGCTGTGGGACCGGGCAAGAAAAACGGAAGCAGCAGCAGCAGCCGAGAGATGCCGAAATGCACCAGGAACAGACCAGAGCAAGGGTACAAGAGCTCTGGGCAGCCGGGCGGAGGTAGAGGTGCCTCTGGATGCCCACTGCACGCCTAGGGCTGGAGGGCTGGCAGCCGGTGCAATCGCGGGGAGGGCCCTGCAGGAGAGCAAGCCCGGAGATCGGAGGGCATCGGAGCCCGGCGGGAGAAAGCGCGGCCGACGGCGGCGGGGTTGGGGTGGTGGAGAGGCCGGTGTTAGAGACGGGCTGCGGGGAGCAAGGCAGGGAAGGCTGCGGGGACTCACCATGGGTGTAGATGTTGCCCAATTCGTTGTGCAGGTAGAAGAGGCTGCGGAGGCAGCCGGACCCGGTGCTGATCGGCCGGTAGCCCGTCAGCACGAAGCGGTTGAACTGCAGGTGAGGGGGGGAGCTGGCCCAGTCCAGGAGCCGGGGCCCCCCCAGGAAGGCCATGGCCGGGCTCCCCCCCCGGGGTCAGCTGCTGGCCGGGCTCTGCATCCTCTTCCTCCTCCTTCCTCCTGCTGCTGCCGTTGCTGATGCTGCCGCTGCAACGAGCAGCTCCTCCTTGGGCTTCCCCCTCGCTTCGCTCCCCTCCTCGGGCTGAGCTCACAATCCGGCCCCGCCCACCGCCCTCATTAACATAATACATGCGGGTACCACTGCTCCCCTCCTCCTCCCCTGCCGCCTTTTCTCACGCCGGGCCGGTCCCCCTATCTGCAAGGCTTCGGCGCAAGCCCCGCCCACGATCCCGCCGCTCATTTGCATAATCTCTGCACCGCAGTCGCTCTGACTCGCACATGGCTGCCCGGATCAGGGTTCTGCACTCTGCATAAAAATGACAATATATGCAAGCCACGCCCTTCCTCTCCGGGGCCTACCAACCGCCCGAGCTTGACTAAGAACTGTCGTTCCATTATTAGCATAACGGACGCCCCGCCCTCCCTGCGGTGGGTGTTAATAGGGCGTCCCGAGTCCTTGAAATTCGATTATTTGCATAACCCATTGAGACACGCCCCCAGCAGCTTGTCAGCGATGTCCGTGATTGGACGCGCGGAAGATAGGCCCAATTGTAAACCCCAAAGCAGACAAAAGACGCCCCCGAAAGGCAGGAGGGTGTATAGGTTTGACGCGGTTATGAAATTAATTCCTAAATCCTAGAAAGTCACGCCCCTAAACTGCGTGGTGGCCTGTCACATAATAGGACACCTCTTTGATATTTGTTTTTTAAGTAATCCCCAAAGCGCTATTGCAATAACGTTGTTTGTGCAAGGAGATCTCATATTATTATAAGTATTTGCATGTGTTTCATAATGCAGCGATTTCCTACGCATTCCTACGCGCCTTGTGAGTTTTTGGCTTTCAGAGACATAACGTGATCCAGTCATCCTTGCAACAACCTTGTATGGAAGTCCAGCGTTATCCCCATATTACAGAAGCGGGACTGAGGCTGAGAGAGCGGTTTGCCTATAACCGCGAGGGGGGCGTCTCGCAGGAGTGAGGTTTGATTGAGAGACTGCCAGGTTCATAGTTCAGTCTGCGGGCTGGCAGTCACTAAGCTACACAGCAGTTTTATTAATAGAAATATAACTCACGCGGGTGATTCTCCTCTTTATTAAAGCAATAAGTAACTGGGAGGAAAGGCTGGCGGAGGGGTGGGAACGCTGTAACAATATTTGCACAGCGTAGGATACAGCTTTCCTTTTACCTCTTGATTAGTAATAATTTGGGTACGTTAGTGTCATGTTCATCTCAGACTACTTGCACATTCCAGATTAATGCATTAAACTCATCCTTGCCCAGGCAGAGCACAAGGAAAGCTAGTGGAACAGACATGAATTACAATAATTCATTAATTACTCTCTCAGCATTGCCTCATTAATCCAACTGTGTTTGGAGTCTCCTTTTCTCAGGTGCTACTGGCAGGTGGAGGGTAACAAAGTTTCCCTCTCCAACATGGAAGACAATTAACATTATACAATACAGTGGTACCTCAGGTTACAGACTCCGCTAACCCAGAAATAGTGCTTCAGGTTAAGAACTTTGCTTCAGGATAAGAACAGAAATCGCACGGCGGCAGCGGGAGGCCCCATTAGCTAAAGTGGTGCTTCAGGTTAAGAACAGTTTCAGGTTAAGTACGGACCTCCAGAACGAATTAAGTACTTAACCCGAGGTACCACTGTACGGAAAAGTATGAGGGGAAGGGGGTTACAGCACAACCCTATGCATGATTAATCAAAAGTTCAGTGGGACTTCTTTTATTTTTACATTTGTATCCCACCTTTCCTCCAAACAGGCACTTCTCTCCATTTTATCTTCACAACAACCCTGTGAGATAGGTTAGGCTGAGAGACAGTTCCTTCCAAGGCAGTTTGTATAAGATTGCAGCTGTAATTCCTTTTGTTTTGTTTTGAAATGCAAAACTCAACTTAATATATTTGAATGTGCATTTAATTAAATATGTAAACTCACAACCTTGGCCCACATCTAAATCTGACTTCCCTCAAATTTGCATACAAATTAAACATGAATCTTCCACTCGCTGCATTTCCATTTGTTTCCATTTGGAATTATTATTTAATATGAATGGGAATAATTCATATTAAATGAGTTTGGGTCCTCACTGTGATTGGATGTTCATTACATTTACGGCTGTTTTCCTTTTTTTGGCCAGGTATGGCATGTTGTAAATCCAAAACAACTGTTGGATTGCAGTCAAGATTTTGAACACGTACCTGATTTGGGCCTGTTCATTAAAACTTCAGAACAAACATGAGGGGAAACACGTTTTTTTAATGTAGGTTAGGTTGTGAACATTTCTAAAATAAGGTGCTGTTCTTCTGATGTCTCAATCTAGAAATTACATCTGTGTTCTTGGAAACCCTTACTTGTGAAATCAGGAAGTCTGTGTGGCTGGTGACGGCTAGTCAGGCCCAGCACCAACACCCAGTACCTTTGGGCAGTTGCTTGGGTTACACTCATGCCTCATGTAGGGTGGCTGCGCCTGCAAGCTGTCATTAAAAATTATTGTGGGAAAATTATTACTGTGGGAAATTCACACATGCTCAGAGCACCCTCTTTGCATTGTTTCACATATGGGCCCAAGAGCTAAAAACAAAACATAAAAGCTGTTGCCCCAGAATTTAGTTTATCACTGGCAAAAGAAATATGTGAGGGGATTTGGAGGGGGAGGGTTCACTTCAGGGCGGTGGGAGTGGAAACTTTTGGGCTCCACAGACCTGATTCTTACCAGGATTGGCTTTGCAAATAAAACCACCTAACTAGCAATCGCCTAACATCACAATGAGGCAGCGGTCAGCAAGGCGCTGCTGCTAAAATGGAAAACACAAACATCATTTTATCAGGGGCTTCAGTAAAGGGGTTTGCATTCAATTCTGTCAAGATGAGCAGGATTTAATGCCCCCTCCCATCAACAGCTGGGGAGCTGGAGGGTCAAATCCTGCCACAATGGCTGCACGTACAGCCAAAACAGAATAGAACCCTGCCCATCAGCTGGCATCACCCACCTATTGGAGTGGTGGCAGGTGGTTGATAGGCATGTGTGGTTTTGGGGGGATGGCTTGATGGGCCAAGGTTGACCAATGGGTTGGAGGTGCCCCATCCTTGCTTCAAGGCATGGAAAATTTAAATGGTAGTTCCTCAACTGACCTAAACTTCCCCAGGGCTGATCAAAATTTTGGGAGATAATTAACATTGTGCCCAGGGCAGGTCAGTGGTAAGCTTTGTCAGGGCCCAAGATCGTCAGCAGCTGCTCAAGGATAATAGAATCATATACATATTGGATCCCGAACGCCTTGGTACTCGGACATTTTGGCTCCCAAACGCCGCAAACCTGGAAGTGAGGGTTCCAGTTTGCGAACATTCTTTGGAACCTGAACGTCCGACAGGGCTTCCGCGGCTTCCATGCTTTGGTTTCCAAACATTTTGGAAGTCAAATGGACTTCCGGAACGGATTCCGTTCGACTTCCAAGGTACAACTGTAATTGTAGAGATGGAAGGAACCCTGGGGGTCATCTAATCCAATCCCCTGCAATGTAGGAATCTTTTGCCCACCATGGGGGCTGGAACCCACAAGACTGAGATTAAGAGTCTCGTGTTCTGACTGAGCTATCCCAGTTTTTGACGCCAGGAGGCCTGCAGGCGGAAACACAGCCAGCAGCCTCCTTTGGAGCCTTGAATAAATTATTGCTTTTTCACAAGATAGGGATCATCTCATGTTCTGTGTCTTGTCACAAATTTGGGAATCGCTGCTGTTACTGAAGGAAATCTGATCAAAACCTCTAGGTACGTGTGTTAGAATTATTCCCTGCTCTTGTGCCCTCAACAGCCATCCCTGTATATCCAATCCAGGAACAGTAAGAAACATTCAAACTTTCAGTTCCCTGCTTCCAGCCCCAGCCCAACATTGCTGATCAGCGCAGTGAAGAACAGAGAAGCATTGTTACTGATATGAAAATAATTTAATGAAGGTTTTATGTTCCAAAATCCATCGTGCGGCTCTGGGACACAACAGGCAAGGGGGCTGCTTTTGATCTCCCCTGTTCTTTTTTGGTGTGTCTTTGTACCCCCGTGTAGCCAAGTGAAAAGTCTTTCAAGTGCCCCGTGGCCTCTGTTTGCACCCAAATGTCCCCAAAGTGACACCAGTAATGGGATCTGCACACGAATACCACCATTCCCTGCCCCCCTGCCCCAATTCAGCATCCACAGATGAGCCTGTGGAACTGAAGGCTTTCCCCGCTCCAACCTCTTTGAGGATGCAGCCAGGATCTCACCATTCCCAGGCCTTGGCGTCGCACAAAACGTGAACCTGCGAGATGCCTGAACTTCCATGTGTTACAGAGAACGCATCTCTCCTGTCACACAATCCTAAATTCCATGCAGGTATGAATCCTGCCACGATGGGAGACTTCCACCAAAACTCTTTGTTCCACAGGCAAGGTTTACAAAACCCCAGGGGAAATCCCAGCTTCAAAGAAGGCACAGATGTCTCCCCCAAAGGGATGTGGCAATAGGATTCTCACCACCTCAATACTCTCCTGGCCCAGAGAAGGTTGTTTAGGCAATGTTGCTACACAAGTTCCTGCTGTCAAAACAACTTTCAGTTTCTCCAGAACGTTCTTATCTGTGCCAAACGGTGCATTGGCTTCCATTAAATTCCGGCTCCCCTGCCTCCCACCCGGAGAGCATATGCTTATAAGGTTGGTCTCTTGGTTCCTAGCAAACTGAGGAAGTTCTGCTCCAGGGATCTGGCAGTAGAAAGGGAGCTGGTCATGACAGGGGTGAAGGTGGAAGTTATAAGGTTTGCATGGCCTCAGATGGTGGAGATGAGAGATTTGAGAGAGGATTGGTTGGTGGACGAAAGGTTCTCGTAACTGTGGCACAGGCATGAGCAGTCCGAGGAGGCCTCGTCGTCCCCGGCAACCCCGCCCCCGTTGCGCAAGGGGCGGTGGTGCGGTGCGCCACGCGTGGTGCAGATCACGACCCGGGTGTGGCGGTAGGCCACGGCCCACGCCTCGCCCCCAAGGCACTGGCAGCGGCTTCGAGGGCCTTTGGAGGAGAAAGGGCCCAGCGAGCTGCCAGTCTTCTTCTGCACAAAAAGGCAGGTCCTGGAGATAAGAAAACAAACAAACAGTGCAATCAGGTGAGTCAAAGATTGACGCCACCACTAGCAACGCCCCAGCATCCTGACCACATATCTAATGTCTAACACGTACAAGACTCTCTAGATTAAGGGCAGTCTCTATATGTTTTTGGACTACAGTTCCCAGCATCCTCTGCCAACATGAAAAAAGTGACTCACTTCCTCTAAACTCCTTGTCATTCCACAAAAGGGGGCAGAATCTAGGACTCTTAGCTCCCTACAATACCCCCCCCCTCCACACACACACCAAAAGATGGGAATGAAATGCAAGACCTCTGACTCACTCCCATCATCCAGTTGAAACCCCAGCCTACCTCTTGCGTAGATGGTACGAGATGATGAGGATAGCTAAGATGAAGGTCCCTGTAGCTGTGTACATCACCCAAGCTGTGTTAACAAAAGAACAGAAGACACTATTTATGTACGACCTTCCACCGAGATCTAGAAAGCTACAGGGCAGGGCAGGATTGATTAATCACCATGCTGAGTCCCCTACAGAATTAAGTCTCTTTCTAGCTCTCACAATGAAAAGGAAATTACTTTCAGACATTGCAAATATGATAAGTGGATGCTATACTGGTCAGCTTACATTTCTGTGTAAAAAGCTGACCAATACCTGCTTGGTAGAGACATCCTGTGCATTTCATATAAATTTATAATGCCTGCTGCGTCACGCAGATCCAAAAAGCCAAAAGGTCAGCCATTTCCAATCTGTTTATTGAGCCAAAGTAGGAAGCCGGTTGGGATCTGTGATCAGACCTACCATCTATTTTTTAAAAGCAGTTCTTTTCAAAGACAGCAGCTTTGATCACAGAGCTCCAACGTCTTGTTTATGTTTGTCAAGAGTGGTGATTTAAAACAGGGACAGGGAATCGGCGGCCTTCCAAATGTCATTGGACAACAAGTCCCGTTATCCCTGACCACTGGCCATGCTGGCTGGGGCTGATCCAGCCCCACTTGGGGGGCTTTGGGCTCCCCTTCCCCAATTTAAAGCACCTTCTAGTCCCTCTGACATTGCACAGCCTCCTCACCACCAGGCCTTTGGCTGATTGACATCTGATGCCCTTTTAAAATGTGTTTTTGTAAGTGGGGATTATTACGTTGTATTTGTTTTTATGATGTATTTTGTGTGTTTTTTTATTGTGATTTTATGTTGTGAACCGTCCTGAGATCTGCGGGTATAGGGTGGTATACACATTTAATAAATAAATAAAAATACAAAATTGCCACCAGGTTGTGCAAAATGTTCTATATAACCCTCAGCACAAAATAAAGACTGGAAGGTGGGCGTTATACAGCAAAATACACCTAGACGACGGTCTTGTGAGCCACTTTAGGGCACAAAAGGGGCTCACAGATTAAAATAATGATAGTAACAATAACAATAATAAGTCTACAGTATTTGGAGAAGAGAGAAGACCCACGAGAAAGCAGAAGTTGGCTCCAGATTTAAAGGGCCCATCCACATTTTTGTTTGTCCCATGATTTCAGGTCATGGGTCCAAGAGGAGGTTTTTTTTTGGGGGGGGGCGGGATTGGTCCTGCTGCTTTCCCTGGGAAAACCAGATGTTTACTGCAGAAATGGAACACACTCAAAAAAAATCCTCTTGGACAAGGAGCTGTTTATTTTCGGAGGGAAATTTAAAACATGGTGCAAATCCGTGTAAATGTGTTCTCTGTATACATCTGTGTGTGTGTGTATGTGTGTGCACACACAGCGAGAGCTTTGCATGCATGTTGGCAGACAATAAATGTAGTAGTCATGTTAGCAATGTAAGGCCTCATCCCATGGGCTGAATGCATTCCACAGTTCCTCAAGTGCACCATGCAAGCACTCAGAGAGACTTGGGGGTTTTTTTTGTTTCATGCTCCTAGTCCCTGTAGATATACAGATGTGAAAGCGCATGGGCAATGCTGCAGAAACCAGGTGGGGTGACAGCCAAGCAGGGCTTTTAGCAAAAGCAAAATAGGGATGAGGCTGCCCTGCCCAGCTCTCTTCCCTTCCCCATGGCTAGTAAGGGTTGTGCAAAATCAGCAGATGTGAAATAATTGTGCTTAATAATACATAGGTCACAGAATCCAGTTTTTACTGCATGCTGAGTTCTGATTTTTCTTTCATTCGTTCTATTTAAGTGCAAGGTGTGCAAAGCTTTGCCCAGAATAAGAGAGAGTTCAGGATCTCTAATGTCATTTAACTCACAGCTGACTACAAAGTGCATTATGTTATAAAGGTACAGACTATGACCCCTGGTGGCTGGATTGCACCACAACAAATTTTACACAGCATGGGAACCAAAGGTCAACTAGCTGCACTTTGGAGATGGGCAAATCAGTTTACTTCAGATCTGTTCCCTTTTTGCTTGTGGTCACCCATAAGTTCATTCTGTGCCATTTCCACATTAGTCTACTTTTTTTTTTTAAAAAAAATGAAGATTAATTTATATCAAAACATGCATTTCCAAACCTTTTTTTTTTTATCAAAACATGCATTTCAAAGTATATTGATACGTTTTTTGAGCCAAGAATAGCATTGGAACATTCAGAGAGCTTGGACATTTGTGGGTGACAAAATTCCAATTCACACATTAGTACAGGAAGAGCAAATCAGTTCATATTGGAATTTGCAAAGATCCAATTCTTCAAGCATCCCTATTAAATTATGTGTGAATGTGTATTATTAGAGAATCTTAATGGTTTATGGTTTGGCGTTTGTTTTTTTAGAAGCTGCTTTAAGAGAAGGAAATGTAGACTGTGGAATGGAGACAGTGCTTTACCCTTTTCCTCCCCGTTTTTCAGCTCCAAATGGCACCTGCAGTGAGATTTGCCTGCCCTGCCCCCTGCTCTGATACCCCTTACATGCTTATCCTTGAAAAAGTTCAACTGTAATCCTATGTGTGGAATTGGGGAGCTGTTATGGGAAGGGGTTTAGAATTGTGAAATGGTGGGTAGAGAAAGGACTGAGCACACATAGGTTGCCTTTCTCTATTCTGTACTCCCCTTTGTAAAAGTTAACTTCTTGCTTTCCAAAAAAAAAGGGGGGGGGGGTCATCTGGCAGGCACATGTGTGCAATGAGTTGTTAGCCCTACATTTCCTGCAGGGAATGTCCTCATCAGAGACTGTTTTGACTTGAGCCAGCCAATCGGGTTATAGCACAAGCTGCAGCATCGAGGGCCAAGCCCTGCCGCAAGTCTAGTTCTTTACCTCCTACCCCAATGGCAGAGTCATTGGCGCTGTAGGTCCAGGTGGAGTTCAACCAATCAGAGGAGGTTGGGATGAGACGGGATCCATCACCCGGTAGGGTTCGTAAATCAGACCGGGCTCCGTTGATAGGGGGACCTTTCACTCCTGCAGGGAAATCAAAACAGTTTATTGTCTTCGCAGTGGATTTTTAGCCCACCCTGTTTCCAATGTCTGGAATCCAAGCCTTATGAGGAACGGTTGAGAGAGCTGGGTATGTTTAGCCTGCGAAAGAGGAGACTGAGAAAAGATATGGTAGCCATCTTCAAATATCTTAAGAGTTGTCACATGGAAGATCTCAAATCAATGGCTTCAAATTGCAAGAAAGGAGATTCCAACTAAACCTTTCTGACAGTAAGAGCTGTTCCACAGTGGAGTGGTCTCCCCTTGGGAGGTGATGGACTCTCCTTCGTTGGAGGTTTTTTAGCAGAGGTTGGATGGTCATCTGTCATGGATGCCTTACATGAGTTTCCTGCATTGCAGGAGTTGGACTAGATGACCCCTTTGCTTACTGTGTCACAATTGTGAAGCAAGAGCCCCAGGGCACTTCAAGACTGTCACAAGTGATGCCGATTTGGAGCTCTTGCAAAACAAACCTGCTTCCCAGAAAGATAGGTGAACCAGAAATGAACTGCAAAGTGTGGGGTGGTGATGTAAATTATGAAATTTATAGCTGTGAGGGTGTGCAATTGCTCTTAAATGGTTTTTAAAATTCTAAGTGTTTTAAAGTTCTCAGCTTTTGACGTTCTCGGCTTTTAAAAAGCTTTCTTGGGTGGTTTTTAATTGTGTTTAAATAGGTTTTCGTTTGCATTTTAAATCCTGCTGTTCTAACACGTTGACCTTTTCTGCCCTGAGCAACTCTGGCAGGATCTGGCAGCATCCAAATTTAACAAACAAAGGCCACCAGCAGGTATTTTGCCTGACGACCAATAAGACGGTACCCTTCCTGTTTCCTGGCCAACAGACACAGAGGCCCAGGGACGACCAAGAAAGCCATTGTATTAATAGTTTATACAATTAAGCAGCAATGCACCAGGCCACTTGTATGTAGGCTTTTCCTGTTCTGTATTCATTCTGCCTCCCCCTGCCCCAATCCCCCAACCAGGTGCCCTACCCACCTTCAGTTCACAGTCATTTTTGGCTACAGGCCTGCGGCTGCACAGGAGGTTCAAAGGGACACACCAGGAGAAACTTGCCAGTAGTTAACCCATTGGGTGACTATTTCAAAGGTGCTGTCACCAGCGGGAGGGTGAGCGAGTGCAAGGAACCCACACGCAGGGCTTCCCAAGCGCTGTCAAAAGAAATCCTCCCCATTCCCAGGACCCCAGTTCAAAGGGCCGGTCACCCTCCTCCCTTTCCAGGTGTGGAAGCAAGAGCTTCTAATTAGAGACTCTGACACACTGAGCCCCAGGGAAGAGTTGGCAGGCGCTGGAGTGAGTCCGGGAGTTCAAAGACAGCCTCGCTCCGCCTCAGCCGCACACCACACCACCTCAAAGTCTTCTGGTGTGAGAGCAGGAGTTCTTACTTTTGGTCCTTGCTGTGGCCCTCCAGACCCACTTGGGAAGAGGCTTCTTTCCCCTGATCTACCTCCTCTGCAGGTGATCGCTGCAGCGTTACTTAACCCAGGTGGAACAGGTTTATCCCGCCCATTCTACCCCCGGGGCAGATGCATCGCAGAGTCAGGCCTTGGCGCATACCTCTGTACAAGATGGCAAAGCCCTGGGCTTGCAGGAGCTGATCCGAGTGGAAGGAGAGGAGCAGGTGGTCGGTGGGGAACAGCAGGGGAGCCCCCGGCCTCCGGCGCCCGTCAAACTGAGCCAGCAAGAGGTTGCTGTGTCCATCCCACAGCTCCAGGCGGTCGTTGGGGTCATGCACGTCAAAGATCCGGAAGGTGACCTCCACGGACTCGCAGCCCAGGGGGTGCAGGGACCAGCTGCAGTTGCTGTCGGCTTCATAGTCATCCGGGAACTGCGGAGAGTAAATCACTCCAGAGAGATCACTGAAGTTTCCCTGGCAGGCACCCATGGATACTGTGGGGTGGAGAGACAAGCAGGGTGGGGGGTAGGGAGGGAAGGATCAGAATAAAAATGTAATCAATAGAGGGATGCAACTTTTAGGGTCCCCATTTTTTTGTTTTAATTTTCTTTCCCCCCCTTTTTTATTAAGTACAAATTAGAAAACATACACAGTTACAACAAACGAAAATACATATAACCAAGGGGAAAAAATTAGAGAATATTTTGTATCTTTTCATATTTACAGTTATTTATACCTCTGTAAAATGCAATTCACAATAAAGGAGTGAAATGAAAGATAAGATATCAGAAAAAAGATTTTTGTTTTAATTTTCAATGACAAAAAACCCTGCCCCTTTGCGCAAAACGGCTTTCCACATTGTGAGTGTTTGTGCAAAACAGCTTTCCATGCGGTTACACCAACAGAACCCAGCTTCTTATAATACACTTCCCATCCAGACAAGGAGCCAATCATCTTCTGCATGAGTAAGACTGCTTACAGAATTAGAACGGGGTTTTACAGAGGTGTGTAAGATTATGCATGGGGTGGGGAAAGTGAACAGAGTGAAGCTTCTTGCCGCATCTCGTAATACTAGAGCCTGGGGCCATCCAAGGAAGCTGAATGGCAGAAGATTCAAGACAGACAAAAGGAAGTAGTTCATTTGGTTAAGCTGCGGAACTCGCTACTGCCAAAAGTAGCAATGACCGCCATATTGAACAGCTTAGAATCATAGAATCATAGAGTTGGAAGAGACCACAAGGGCCATCGAGTCCAACCCCCTGCCAAGCAGGAAACACCATCAGAGCACTCCTGACATATGGTTGTCAAGCCTCTGCTTAAAGACCTCCAAAGTAGGAGACTCCACCACACTCCTTGGCAGCAAATTCCACTGTCGAACAGCTCTTACTGTCAGGAAGTTCTTCCTAATGTTTAGGTGGAATCTTCTTTCTTGTAGTTTGGATCCATTGCTCCGTGTCCGCTTCTCTGGAGCAGCAGAAAACAACCTTTCTCCCTCCTCTATGTGACATCCTTTTATATATTTGAACATGGCTATCATATCACCCCTTAACCTCCTCTTCTCCAGGCTAAACATGCCCAGCTCCCTTAGCCGTTCCTCATAAGGCATCGTTTCCAGGCCTTTGACCATTTTGGTTGCCCTCCTCTGGACACGTTCCAGTTTGTCAGTGTCCTTCTTGAACTGTGGTGCCCAGAACTGGACACAGTACTCCAGGAGAGGTCTGACCAGAGCAGAATACAGTGGCACTATTACTTCCCTTGATCTAGATGCTATACTCCTATTGATGCAGCCCAGAATTGCATTGGCTTTTTTAGCTGCCGCATCACACTGTTGGCTCATGTCAAGTTTGTGGTCAACCAAGACTCCTAGATCCTTTTCACATGTAATTAGTAGGGAGATTAGAAAATTGATGGCCGATAAGACTATCAGTGGCTGCTACCTATCATAGCTGTGTATTACATTCAATCTCAGAACAGTATGCCTCTGAATTCCAGTTGTTCATGAGTGGAGAGAGTGCTGTTGTGCTCACTGGCCTCTGGTGCGTCACTCTGGGAAACAGATAGTTGGACTAGGCAGACCTTTGGTCTGATCCAGGCGAGCTCTTCTTACGTTTTTTTAGCAGGATCAAGCTTCAGACATGCTGGACTTTGCCAGGGGGCTGTCTGTCTGCCCACACAGCCCAGAAGCAAGTACACGGTCCCAAGCCAAGTGGACGTCAAGATCCAGAACTAGAATCAGAGAGACTGGAGGAAGGTGCACATGACCACAGACAGGCAGGGGTCAAGACCCGTCAGCCTCAGAGGATGTGATTGAAGGAAGGGCTCAGTCGGAACCAGGCGGGTCAAGATCCAAGGCAGCCATAAGAGACTGGTGGGCAGCGCTTAGGCAACCTCCTCACGCTGGAGACGAGTTGCTCAGACTGAGCAGCAAGCTCTGAAGTAAGGCTTTATAGGGCCTGGTTGGCTGTGATTGGCCCTAGACAGTCATGTGACTAGGGCAAGATTGCATACTGGTACCTCAGCCTGGATGGCGCCCTTGATGCCCAGAATTCACCTGCACTTCATCAGACCAGTGGTCCATCTAACTAAGCATGGTCTTCACTGCCTGGCGAAGCTCTCCAGTGTTTCTGACACAGGACATTCCCAGCACAATGTGGCGTTGCCAAGGATTGAATCAAGAATCGTTTGTGTTCAAAGCAGATGCTCTTCCACTGGTTTCTGCCCCTTCTCTGGCATACCAGGTTCGTAGTAGGAACAGAGGGCTGGTGGTACACGCTCTTTGGATCCTGACCTGTGGAAGCCACAGCAGGAGACACTTGATGCAAAGCTTATAACTGGGGTGATAATACATCGTATAGTAATGAATGAACTGTGTGCCAGAGCACACTGGGTTGTGCAAGGCAGGCCACTGTGAGAAAGCAGTGAGGTTCATTTGTGGGCCCAAAACACCCACTCCACATCCAGGGGATCTTGCCTGCTGCATCTCTGTAATTTACTGATCTGGCCTTGCCTCCTTCCAATCAGCCACCACTAGGAGGCGCTAATGTTGCTGCACATTGATGCTGCGTGAGATTGGATGGTTCAGCCACGCCCGATGCAGCAGACTGACCCACCCGCAGAGGAGGCTGCCTGTTGCTGCTCTGCGTAATTTGCTGCTCTGATCTTACCTCCTTCCAACCAGCTTTGGCTGTGGCCTGGCAATCATTTGCCTCTAATGTAGAGATACTGTGCAATGACCTGCCACTGAAGAAAATGCCCATGCCCAGAACAGTGAATCACTCAGAGACACAGCAGGTACGACTCCTTAATTGTTAAGTTTTAATTGGAGGTACTCTAAAAGTGGGGGAGGACCTTTCCGGGTATAATAATGAAGTATACTTTTAAATTAAAAAAGAAGTGTACCTCCGTTGTTTGCAATCATGGCAAGAGACACAAACTCACCCTTTAAAAAACAACAACAACCAATAAGAGAGATAAACAGTGTAGTGGCAAGACTATAATCCTCACTCATTCACAAAACGTATTGAGTGACCTGGGTCACCTTAGACTATTCCTGATCGCTCAGCTTTGCAAGGTTGTTGTGAAGATAAAGGAAGAGATTTTTAAAACGTAATAAATAAACACAAAAACAAACTATTATCATTTTTTTTAGATGGCAAATGGGATGACCCAAGTGTACCAAACAATTACAGTATACTATAACAGTCTACAATAACAGTACACACTCATACGTGATCAGCACACACGCTCCTGCTAACATGTGTGCTATTTTCGGCACTGAAAAGGGGCAGAATGGGGGTAAGGGCAGAGTGGGGCAGGCTAATCACCACTCACATGCGTCCCAGTGACATGTACAGCAGTCAGGAATGGAACCCCATGCGTAAGTGAGAATCCCCCTGTATTCGATATACCTTAAGGACCGCTTGATCATTTATACCTGTGCCTGATCCCTGAGGTCTACAGGGGAATCACCACGGTTCCCCACAGCTCAGATGCGTGGCTTGTGTCTGCAAGGAGCCATGCATTCAGGGTTGTGGGCATCATTTTGTGGAACTCACTTCCAAGTGAGATCAGACATGCCCCCTCCCTGTTGAACGTCTGGCGCCTACTGAAGGATTTCTATTTCAGCAGTCATTAAAAGTCATTTTTGATCTTAGAGTTAGCTTTTTATCTCTGTTGTATTTGCTCAGCTTGCTGTACACCACTTAGAGATAATTGTAATTAAGTGGTAGATAAAATAATAATAATAATAATAATAATAATAATAATAATAATAATAATAATAAAATGATTCACATGCTGTAATAATATCATTCAGGCATTGTACAGTAGAGGGCTGTTGTAAAAAATACTGGGACAATGTGAGTGGTACCCAAAAAGCATTATATTTGTTGTCAAAAAACATTTAAAAACAAAACAAAAAACAAAACTCAACTGTTAAGCGTATACACTGCACTTTGACATCCCTGAGAGTCAAAACTGGGGAAAGAAAACAACTCAACTGTGTCTGGAAAACAGGAAAATGAAAAATTTCTCAAAAACCAACATTGGTTAGAAATAAATAAATAAATTCAATCCAGATGTCCAGAGAACGTGAGACTGGAAGGATGGGAGCAAAACAAGATCTGCTTTGGAGAAGGCCCGGGAAAGATTCCCTTTTCTAAACTGAAATACTTAAAAAGTCCTTCCATGAAGTGTCCTGTCTATTTCCAATCAGGATGCTCTCTTTCACAGTCATGAAATTTTAGCACCCTCTGTTGGGGCAAGATGCATGGGAAATCCTTGAAAAGCCCTTTAA
The DNA here is from genome assembly GCF_965112155.1 of Podarcis liolepis. Taxonomy (NCBI): domain Eukaryota; kingdom Metazoa; phylum Chordata; class Lepidosauria; order Squamata; family Lacertidae; genus Podarcis; species Podarcis liolepis. Next base: position 22,435,509 of record NC_139573.1, on the reverse strand, counting down.
AAAACCAGTGGCAACTTACCAGATGCCGAACTCCAGCACAATCGCTCCCCTTGTTCAAACTCCACTTCCGCACAGGTCTTAACGGCCGGTGCAAGGGCTCCTGGGATTGAACTTGCAAAGGCTTGTGGGATTGCTAGGCACTGCTTTTCGCCCTTTCTGGGCTCTCTTAGGGCCATTTTAAAAGCCACTTCTGGGTTTGGCACACTGCACGTATGCACGGTCATGCATCAATTGGGCGTGCATCGATTGGTCATTGCCTGTAAGTGTATGGAGGACTGCAGCCTTAATTTTGGGCTGCCCTGCTTCCCATGGATTTCCCTGGGTGTCCTCTAAATTCCCCCTCAATGGGAAACAGAGAAAAACACTTCTCTCTACCTCTGTGCATAAAAACATTTGTCATCAGGCATGCACAGCAGATGCGCGTACATCTTTTGGATTAAAAAACCTTTGATCTGTGATAAGCCTCCTGCGTCCTCACACTTACCATTGTATATGCCAATGCGGCCATCTCCTCCACACAACTCGCTGGACTTGCCAAAGCAGACTTGGTCGCATTCCACGGCACTCACTGGCTGGCTACGTCGGACATCCCCTTCGTGGCCACAGAAACAGGCATAACCAGCCTCTACGCCAGCAAACTGCAGAGGAGAAAGAGAAAGGTGATTAAAAAAGCATGTACATGGGAGGGGAAGCAGGGTGCAGATCACATCCCATAACCTGCCGATGCTGTTTGTTCGTTGCATGGCTAACAGCACAATCCCATACATGTGCACTCAAAAGCAATCCCAACTGGGTTCAGTGGGACGTACACCCAGAAAAATACGATCTGACTTGCAACCTCAATGACACCAATAAACGGCCCCAGTACAGAGAAAGTGAAGCTGAGGTGAACTTTGTTTTTCTTTTTTAGATAATTTTTCTGTTTTACAATTTAGAATACTCATTTAAACATCCTTAAAATATCAATGACTCCCTTTATTCTCTTTCCATGGTTCATTTTGTATATCATAAATGTTGTGTATTGAGTCAAAGGATTTTATATCTGTATTATTATTGTCTGTATTTGCATTAGGGTAAAGTAACTGCCTTTTGGTTTCAGAGGGTACAGCTACTATTGGTTCATTTAAGCTGCTGTATTTGGATCCTCTGTCTTATTGGTTTCCTCCAAAAGGCAGGACTGTGATTGCCTGATATTGTTCCCTCCAAAATGTATCCTTTTTAGCTAGTCCCCTGTCCCTATAAATGTAGCTTCCCCTCCTCAGGTCTCAGTCTTGTTTGCGTTAATAAAGAAGTGTTACTAGAGAACTGTCTCCAGCATATTATGTCAAGAGAGCTGAAATCACAAACCCCACGTTACAACAATAAATCCCTGCATATTTTACATAAACAAAACCATTCAGTATTCCATTATTACATCCAACAAAACGTATTTACACTGTTGAATTTATCTCAATGCTGCCAACGTTTTCAGGTGTACACAATTTCCCCCATATATTCAAAAAACATTTCCCAATCTTCTCTAAACGTACGGTATGTTCTTCTTGTTCTCTTATTCTATATGTTAAGTCCGCAAGGTGCACATATTCCATCAGCTTAAGGTGGCCTTTTTTCCCCTAGCTGAGGTGGCTTTAAGGAAGATAAAAGTGGTTTCAGCGAAGCGTCGTATCTTCTGGCACACGCAGAGATTTATTTTGTCCCAAATAGGTGCTGCAGGTTTGCGGAATAACACAAAGACTACCAAACCTGCTTGCCAGAGGCCAAACCAAGTGTACACACCATGCAATGGCTTTGAAAAAGGATTGGACAAATCCATGGAGAGCAACACTATCAGTGGCTACTTGCCATGATGCTCTGCCTCCACAATCAGAGGCAGTAATGCTTCTGAATACCAGTTGCTAGAAATCACAAGATCCTAGAGGGATCTGGTGGCCACTATGAGAACAGGATGCTGGACTAAATGGCTGATTGGCCTGATCCAGCAGGCTCTTCTTATGTTCTTATAAGTGGCAGGGGTGTCTCTGTAAATCTCCCTTCTAGAAAAACACAGTGTCATCTGATAACCAAAGGGAATGAAGCAACAGATTGGGGCTGATATTTCTTTTAAGCTTTGGGGCGAATTTTAAAGCAGCAACTTCATCAACATTTTGTTAAAAAGACCGGCTAACGCTCTAGGGCTGGAGTTGCAGAGCAGGAAAGCACGTTCAACCTCGTGTAGAGCTTAAAAATGCATCACAGCTGAAATTAAATTTTATAAAGAAAAGTCACACAATGACTTGAACATGTGGCAGCTTCACCACCATCCACATCACAGGCAATGGCCAGTTGATGCTTGCAGGCCTATATCTGAATTTTTGAGACTGGGTAACTAAAATAACAAATGCAATAGCGACAACAACACCTCAAGTGTTGAAGTACTGGCCAGTCATCCCAAGTGCCTTTGCACTCATTTTTTGTTTCTATGGGTCTGTTATGAATAAGACTTAGTTGAACACAACCCTAAGCCTTTTTCTGTAGGGTTGATGCTTATTTGGGGTTGTGCCCAGTATTTGCCCTACTCAGTGCTTTTTCCCCTCAAATATTGTTTAGGGGTACTCTCATTTTGACTCAAGAAAATCACCATTTTATAGTTCAAATCGGGAAAAATAAATACAGTAAATGGACAAAAGTACAAAGATTCACAAAATGTTTAGTGGCGTGCGTACCACTGTGCCCCGCCCCCCAGAAAAAAAGCACTGGTTCTACTCAGGATATACCCACTGAAATGAATAGGCCTGATTAATATAGGTTTGTTAGTTTTAAGGGGGCCAATGTGAATACAACTTACTTCAGTACACCCCATAATTTATATCCCAGGCTTTCTACCATGGAACTCCAAGTTGGTGTACACCGGATTCACTCCTAGTCTCCAAGACACACATTGACTAGGCCGAGATCTGCTTAACTCCAGCAGAGTTGCGACATCAGACCAGGCCATAAGCCTGAAGATGCTATTAGGCAGGCCAGGTGAGGTGAGATGCCCATGGTTGACAAAGAGCTTTACCTTATAGCCCCGCTTGCGGCAGAAGCTGAGGCAGACTTGCACTGTAAGCTTGGTGGAGGTGCCGCTGCTCCCACTCAGGGCCGGTGGGGTCCCAGAATCTAAGAAGCAGCCGACGTAACCTGGCACTGGAGAGGAGGACAAAGTGATTGTGTTTTTGTTGTCTGGAAGGGCAAGAGAGCGAAAACCCCAACACCCCCCCCCCCCTGGAACACTTGTATAAAAAGTTACAGAATTTCACCATGAAGTTACGGGGCATGCACTGATTGGAAACAAAGCTGTCTGTCTGCCTTAAGGCTTTTGCAAGTGTTGCGACAGACCAGTTCCCTTAGGCCTCCTGCCCTTCGGCTGTCACCTGGAGAGTCAACCCAGGCTCGTGCAAGGTGGGGGGCAGGAGGATACACTTGCCCCAAGCCTCAGAGGGCTAAGCTAACTGGGGTTTATAACGTTATTCTAACAAGACAAGCTCTGTACGAGCCTGGGTCAGCCATTCCATTAGACTCCTTCGTCTTGTCTCTCCACTCTCTTCTGTGTGTTTTGGGAGACTGGGGGGTGGGGAGCTGGTTTCAGCAGGAGGGGGAGACCCCCGGCTTCTTCACCAGCCTGACTCATCTCTGCCTCTTGGCCCCTTTCTCTCCAGCCTCTGCTTCTGCCTCTAATTCTGGACTGCCTTCTTCCAGAGTCTCTTCCTGCTCACTAAATCCTGTTGCCTCTTCAGCTTCCGACACCACCACCTCCCAGCCTGCTCCCTCTTCTCCCTCATCGCCATCCCACCACCAATCCCTTGGCTCTGAGCCTTCTTTTCCTAGAGGTTCCTTTGGGGGTTCCCCAACTGGTGCCTCCCACCACTCTTCTGCACTCAGCCAGTCCATCTCTCTCTCTCTCTCTCTCTCTCACACACACACACACACACACACACACACACAGTCTACCCAGGCCTCCTGTACTCACTGTGGCAGGTTGGGATGTCACAATACTTCCAGTAGATGCCTTCCTCGTTCTCCGAGATGTAGCACCAGGGCTGTACGTCCCCGTCCGGGTTGCGACAATAGTTGTGGCTGCCCAGGCCCCATTCGCCATTGGGGTACTTGGCGGTGTTGTAGGCATGCTCTCGCGTCTGGTTCCAGTAGAGGCAGGGCCGCCCCGTGCTCCCGGGAGAGGTCCTGTTCTGTGTCCCCCGGTAATCGGCCCCATTCACCATAAAACATTCAGACAGCTCTGCAGGCAAGGAGAGAAGAAGGGAGGACTGGTCAGCGAGACGAATCTTCTCGTTGCACACTCTTGCTTTCTCTCTGGCATCCCAAAGAGGTGACAATATCAATATATATATCTACATATTGCATTTCTTAAAATCCCACTCTTCTCCCGAGTCGCTCAGTTGCAAATGCATACACTTTATCCTTCCAACAACCCTGTGAAGTAGGGAATGCTGAGAAATGGTGGCTGGATCCAGATCACCTAGTAGGATTTAGGGCTAAGAGGGGATATAAACCTGGGTCTCCATCCACCCTATACCAGCTTAACCACAATAGTTCAGGCCCTGGAATTTTCAGAACTGGATTACTGCAATGCACTCTGTGTGGGGCTTCCCTTGCACTTGGCGCAGAGCAGACACTGAAGTTAGTGCAGAATGCTGCAACACAGTTACTGACGGGGTGAGACCTTCTCAGGAGACAACCCCTCTGTTCAGAGGTGGGCACTGGTGGCTGGTTGGTTACTGTGCCAAATTCAAGGTGTTACTATTAGTACATAAAGACCTCCATGGCTTGGGACTAGTTTACTTGCAGGATCTCCTTGTCCCAGATGGGCCCATTCAATTGCTTCAGTCTGCAGAACTGGCATGGTAACCAGTGCGACATAATTCAGCAGTTGTAAAAACGTACTTGACAGGTTTGAATCATGGCATGCCTTGATGAAAACTCACACTCTCACAATCCATGCATACTGAAGCAGAAGAAAGGCTCGTTGAAATCAGCGGGGATAATTTCCTAAGGATTCTGCTGTTAGCCATTGCCTTGCCCCAGATCCTTTAGACCTCACAGGTCCTGACTTTTAGCGCTTCACTTCTAACAGCAAAAGAGAGAGGGGGAGATTCCTGGATCTCAGAGGATCCAAGCCCATGCTCTAAAGTTGGAAGGCATGACTCGTAATTGGCAAAGGCCGGATTTGACAGATGAATTGTGAGGAAAAGGTGCTCTGTGCCCACTCAGAAATGTTCATTTGTTTGTTTGCTTGTTACCTGCCCTTCACCCTAAGTTCCCAAGGCAGGTTCAATAATAAAAAACACTAACTGCATATTTAAAGCTTCCGGCTGAAATCCTGTAATTCGTTATACCACAAATGTTCCAATTATTTTTGGGGGGAGTCCTTCAAGGCGCTAAATTAAATTTGCTTCTTTAATCACCATTCCTGTGGAGGATTTTTTACTATTTTTTAATGGAAACGAGCTAATGGTTAGCGTAGCAATCACAGCCTGAAGATAAAAACTTTAAAACAAAGTATGGCAGCAAGGAGGGGTCAGAGCCACAGGAGCTTGTACTTCCACGTACGTCCTATTGATGCCACATACAGTGACACTTCTGTGGTTTCCTCCCCCTGCAAACTAACACGGTTTTGCACAGGAATTCACAGCTGAAACATGCAGTCTGTAAAAGCAGATGAAAGGAAGTATGGTGGCACAGCGCAACTTATTTGTGCTGTCCGGGCAGAAGGGGGAGTGGAGATTGGCAATGGGCAAAATGCCAAGCATGCAATGGGTAGAGTTAAAATCTGGAAGCATGAACGCGGGCGCATTGGGGAAGCATCACAGGACAACTGAGAAAGAGGGATGATGTGTGGACGGTCCAGTATAAATCCACTTCCAACACATTACTAATACACTAATGACCCCTGACCATTAGGTCCAGTCGTGACCAATTCTGGGGTTGTGGTGCTCATCTCGCTTTATTGGCCGAGGGAACCGGCGTACAGCTTCCGGGTCATGTGGCCAGCATGACTAAGCCGCTTCTGGAGAACCAGAGCAGCGCACGGAAACGCCGTTTATCTTCCCGCCGGAGCGGTACCTATTTATCTACTTGCACTTTGACGTGCTTTTGAACTGCAGGAGCAGGGACCGAGCAACGGGAGCTCACCCGTCGCGGGGATTCCAACCGCTGACCTTCTGATCGGCAAGTCCTAGGCTCTGTGGTTTAACCCACAGCGCCACCCGCGTCCCATTGCTACATACACCCACAATAAATAGAGCCTTAATATTGCAGCCTTTAAAGCCCTTTTGAGCCTCTTTTGCATACTATTTGTAAGTGAATGTTGAAATTCTATTTTAAATACACCTGTATTGGATTTTGGGATTGCTGGGGTATTTCCACACCCATTTAAACCTCCTTGTTGGTTTCATGACACCTCTCAAAGGATGCAGTTGATCAGAAGTGTATTTCAGTCTCCCGCCCACCACTTCCTCCCTGCCCTCCACACATTGGGGGAATGGCTTTTCTTGTCTTTTAACCTGTCCTCCCTCATTGGGAAGTGTCTCTTGGTTGACTGATATAAAGAATCCGGCTTCTTCAGGCAATCTGTCCTCCCTTTCCGCTGCTCCCATGCCCCTGCAGAACTGATAAGGCTGGGAAGGAAACCTTGCCAGTTTCACCAGCTTTGAAAAAAGTCAAGCATTCTGGTGCTATTCCTGCCCCCTCTGAAGGAAAAGACCTGACCCACATTTAGAACACATTCAGTGCATATTTAAAACATATTACTCCCCCCCCTTCATCCTGAGAATTGTAGTTTCCTTCCTCACAGAGCTACGATTTTCAGCACCCTTAATACGCTACAGTTCCCAGAATTCTTTTGGGGGGGCAGCTGTGTGCCTCAAATGTGCATTAGATGTGCTCTAAATGCACATTGTCAATCTGGTCTGCGGATTCAAGATTAATGGGGAGCAGCAGCTTCCTGAAAAAACCTACTGAGTCACCAGATGATAGTTTTCATACTATCAGAGACCAACAAATCTCAGTTGGTGGAGTGTAAGACTCTTAATCTCAAGATTGTGAGTTTGAGCCCCACGTTGGGCAAAAGATTCCTGCATTGCAGGGGTTGGACTATATGACCCTCATGGTCCCTTCCAACTCTATGATTCTGATATCTGGTGGCTGTGAATTCCACTGGGAAACACGGTTGTTAGCAGGGTGGGAAAACACAGTTTCTTGCGCCTAATGTTTAGAGATGTTCTAATAACCTGAGCAACCCAGTGGTCAAATTACTGGCGGGAGGGAGAGAAGGGCCGGCTTCCAGCCCCCTTACCTTTTATGACACATACCATTTAGGTACTGTTTTTAGAAATGTACAGGGCAACACAATACAAATAAAATTCAGGCAAGTCAGAGACTGAAGCTTGTGGATTTCATACACCCTCACCCGTACCCAGAGTTGCAGTTAGGTAATTTTAGACTCTGGTGGAGGGGGAACTAAGTGAGATGGCAATGAATATTCCGTATTCCTTCGCTTGTTTCAAAATATGGCAGGTGAGCCTTACTGCGTTTGGAGACCCCCCCCCCTTTGTCATTCTCCTGGTGGTGCCCCTGGGCCACCCTACCTCTCCTCCTACAATTCGAGGGCTGCTTGGGCCTAAGAGTGCAGGGCGACCAAGGGCCCAAGACGAGGGGCTCTCGTCTTCCCTGGCAGTTCACCAGAGACCTCCAGTTGCCCCTCCTTTCCACCCCCACCCCACCCCCAAATCTCTGAAATGTGGAGCTGGAGGAACATCAGAGCAAGCGTGACAAGACAAGCTTGAAAGAAGAGGGACATGTCCCAAGGCTGCCTCCCGGGTGGGGGCCAAGAGGAGATTAGAGATGCTAAATGTGTAATCAGTTAAAGCATGCAGAGGCTTTGAAGATTCAAAGGGAATCGGTGTGGAGGGTGTCGTGTGAGCCTTGGCTGCAGGCAAAAGAAACACAGGAGACCCTTTTAGATCTTATATTGGGGGAGGGGAATGGAGGAAGATCAAAGAGTTCAAAGGCGCATTTAATCTGCCATGCCAAGACAGTCAAGTGCAGGCAAAGCACAAGGGGGGGAGTGGACAGGACTCCCCCCTCCAATCCAGCTCTTTGACCTCCAGCAAGGTCAGCAGTGGGTCCCTCTGGACTTTTAGTCTGGGGGGGGGAATGGGTTCCAGCACTGCTCTCAAATCACCAGCAACTGCCTCAGGGAACGTGTTTCCATAGTGAGGTCAGCTCCAGAGCATGCAATGCATAGTAACAATGAGGGCCAGGGTGCTTCTGAGCATGGGCAAAGTTCTTCCCCTGCACTGGCATGACTAACTGCAACCTATCATCTGGGATAAACATCTTGGTCTGTCCTGCGTCAATAAAGGCTCCTGCAAAAAACAAACAGACCATGTAACACCTTGCAAGGAAAATCTAGGACATCAAGGAGAAAAATTCTGGCACAGCCCAATATCTGCTCTGCTGTTGGTTGGTTTTTCGCTGTGTGCAGGAACATCCCAAAGTTTGATTCTTCACCTGCAGCCTGATGGGGTACAGCCCCTTATTTGACCACCTCAGGTTTCTGCCACCTCCTTCCACTGCAGACATAGACCAGTCTGAAGAAGGCACAGATACTGGATCAGGAAGCAGAAAGGTGGGGCCGTGTGAAAATTCAGGAGTGCCTTTCTTGCTGTGGGAATTGGGGTCTGTTGTTTGTGTGTGCTGGGAATGCAGAGAACCCAGAGAAGTTTAATTTGGAGGATAAGAGCATGGCATGTCCAGGAATCAACAGGGGAGACTTGCCTACCTGCTTGCTCCTCCCCATGAAGAGCAGAAGCAAATCTCAGCAAGCAATCCAGGTTGCAGAATGCATATTTTTCTTGACGCAGAATCCTGATTACACTACACACACATGCACCATTTCAAAAAGGACAATAGGCACAGATGCGGCCAGCCTTCTTCCCAACAAAATAACGCCGAGTGCCAGGCTGCGTTCTTCAGGTGCCCCACGCAAGGAAGCCCGTAATCCGAACTGGCGAAGAGAACCGCCCGCTCTGGGCCCTGTCCCTCCCTGGGAACCCAGGAGTCCTGGCTCCTAGCCGGCCTTGTTCTATCCCAGACATATTAATGTCCTTCCACAGCTGGGAATAGGCCCAGGAGCCTCGCTTCGCCTTCCCTGCCACTGCCCCCCCCCCCGCCTCCAAGCCTGAAGCCTCTCGGTGGTGTAACCAGACGCCTTTCCAGTCCAGCAGACAGAAGCCCCGGGGGACAGGCCCCACCTGTTGCCGGGGATGGAAATAGCTGGGAACATAATAAACAGGTGGTTGATATAAAGCAAAAAAGGGTGGGCGGGTAGGGGGTGTAGGGATTGCGGGGTGGGGGGAGATCTCTTGGTGGGGACGGACGGACGTAGAAGCCTACAGAGGCCTGGAGCCTGGATGTCTAACAGGTGGTGAGTGTTGGCAGCTGGGCCCTTCGACGCTACAGGCTGCTTGGGCCTAGCGGCGGGGATGGGGTGGGGGGAGTGTGGAATTGGGGACCGGGGCGGGTTGGGGGGGCATGAATGTGAGGTGGCCTTGGAGATCAGAAGGGGGGGGGACATCAGAGGGACAAATGGCTCAGGGCTCTCTGTTCTCTTGAGCCCTGGGATTGCGGAAGAAACGCAATGGAACGCACACCGGGGGGTGGGGAGAAAAATAGCCCTGTTCCGACAAACGTGGGATTAGCTATTTCGGTACCATTGTGGAGAACTTCCTCCTGTTGGGGAGCTGTTGCAGCTGTCCAAAGGCCAACAGCCTGTCGCGGCGAAGCAATAGGGAAGGGGGCAGAGGAGAATTCCCAGAGTACTTGCAATGCCTTTCTTTCAATAAATATATAAATAAGTAGATGCCGAGGGCGCTTTCACACCTTTAGGAACTGGCGTGTGAGCATGAGCGCATGTGTGCACGCATATGCTCTCTCCTCCCCACTCCAGGGATCCTGGAGCTCCTTGGACATTTGCCCTTGCGTGAGAAAACCAGGGAGGTTTCTTCGGAAGGCAGCTTACCTTTCCCTTACCAATCTTCCTCCATAAGGTGGAGGGGCCTTTGGGATGTTTCAGACTAGGCCGGCTGTGAGGGAGCCATCGTGCACATGTATGTACAGCTCACACATGAAAAGGGAGGCCAGGCTGTGTGCACATCATGTTTATAAAGCGCACTGCTTCTGTCGGAGAACTCTGGGAACTGTAGTTTACCCCTCACGGTGCTACAGTTCCCAGCACTCTCAATGATCTGCAGTTTTCTGGATGCTTTGGGGTAAGTAGTGCGCTTTCTACGTATGGTGTGTACTCTGCCTTACACATGGGAGAGAGACAGAGATGAGCTGCAGTGTGGACCCCTCCCCTCAGCTTACCGCTACCTCAGTCAGTGGCTCCAAATACATTTCTGTCTTCTTAGCTGCAACACTGGAAGCAAGCTGGGAAAGGGGGATAGAATGGCTGCAGCAACCAAGTGCGAGAGGGAAAGCATGATGGGGCCGGTCCAAGACATTTTGCTTCCTGAGGCAAAGAAGGTGCCCCTCTCTCCCCACCCCAGAATCCAAGCAGGCTGACAGTTTTGACAGCAGAATTTCACTTCAGGTCTCGCAACTGGGAAGCTCTCTCCCTCGCACCTGAGGGCAGCAGTTAGCAAGCTTAGGGGAGCTGCCATCGCTGTTTGACACCCCTCCACATCTACCGCCTGAGGCAGCCACCTCCTTCTGCCAGCTGCCCTCCTGCTGTCACATCTAGCTGGGCCCTCAGGAGAAATAAGTCTATCCCTGTCTAGTAACCATGATGGCTACATGGAACTTCCATGGGCAGAAACAGTATACCACTGAATACCACTAGCTGGAAGACGACAACAAGGGAGATGGCTTTTGCGCTCCCGTGCCCTGCTTTTGGGCTTCCCAGAGGCATGACTGACCAGTGAGGGAAGAGGGACCATGGATCTGATCCAGCAGGACTTGTTTAATGCCCTTTTGAGTGCCCTGATGATGAGGAAACTCAGTGACATGGATGTGAGGCAGATCGTTAATAAAAGCCCCAAAGAGAGACAGCTGCCACCTCCCAAATGTCACTCTTTTGCAGGACAGATTCAATCACATACCAGAAACTAAGATTGGCACAACTGAAGAGTTCTGGTGCAACAAATCCACATCATTCCACTTTTTAAAACATACTCTGCAGTAAGGAAAGTGACAAAGAAAAGGGTGGGATAATGATCGATTGATGGGAAGTTATACATGAGCTCTGTGCAAACTAATCCGGAGGGATGTTCTCCGATGTATAACCTCCCCACAGACAAATCTGGAGGAATACTCAGTAAAGAGGTCGTCTGGGGGATCTTGGTGCGGCAGAACGGCCAGAGCACCGGATATGCCCCTGAAATGCGAGTCCCACCTCCGCTTTCGGGATGCACGGAAATGTGGAGGTGTCAGCAGAGGGTGTGTAGGAGGGGAAGGAAACTGGAGACAGGGATGGGGTGCACAGTGGGTCATTTCACACTCCGGACTTAATAGTCTTTAGGGGGTGGGGCAGCTCTCTAGATGGCCATGTGTTTTATTTCGCTTATTTAAAACGGTCTCATCCCCCTCTCCCTTTAGGTGTGTATTACCAGTAGCGGACAAAATTGCAGGGCAGAGACAAAAAGCTGTGCTGTCAACATTGCTGTCCCTACGGCACTGGGCCAGGGCAGGGCGGTCCTCACAGCCCCCACCTTGCCCTGCCCTGCTCCAGTGCCAGCCCGGTACAAGTTGGGATGGCAGTTTTGGGATGGCAGGTCTGCCACATCAGCCACAGCTGTGGAACAAAGGAAGCTGCCTTATACCGAGTCTGACCATTGGCCCATCTAGCTCCATAGTGCCAACACGGACTGGCAGCAGCTCTCCAGGGTTTTCGGGTGTGGGTCTGTGCCAGCCTTCCCTGGAGATGCCGGGATCGAACCTGGGACCTTCCTCATGAAAAGCTGATGCTCTGAGTTACGGCTTTCCCCCTTGTTTCGAAATTCAGCAAGCCCCACCCCTGCTGCACTTGGGGGTGGGGCTGCTCCTTCTACTGTGTGTGGGGTTCTGGACCTCTGCCCCACAGTCCTGCCCTGTTGGCACCACACAGCTGCCACATATTGGGGCAACATTTTCATGGAGCTATCCACTACGATCCCAAGGTCTCGTTCCTGGTCAGTTAATAAATGGATGCAACAGACAGAATACTCTCTAACATTTCACAGAAGAGAACAGGAATATGATCATTTGGTGCAGTGGTTAGACTGGCAACCTAGGACTGGGGAGAGACCAGCTTCAAGTCCCCCCTCAGCTATGAAGTTCTCAGGGCTCATCAATCTCTCTCAGCCAGTAGCCTGCTTCATAAGCCTGCTGTGAAGATAAAACGGGACAAGGGGAGCGTTCCTTGGCGGAATGGCGAGTTATAAATAAAAGCCAATTCTCCAACCAAGGGCTGTTGCCTGAATGCATCTGTTGCATTGCTGAAATTCCTGTTCTGCATGCTACGTTAATTTACTTTTGCAATAGGTTGTCCTCTAGTGATCTAAATGGGAGGTGTTTGCTGTTATGGTTAAAAATAACTCTTAAAAGCATAATGCAAAATCTGCCTTAGTGTAGGATAGGGATGGGTGAAACTGCCCGTTTTGGCTTTTCTCATTTCTCATTTTCCTTAACTTATATTCATTTCTCCATATCTCCACATCAGTTCACAATTACATTTTTTTTAAGTCCTCGTGAACATTCACGAGCATTTTAGTGCAACTTGTTTATATGCCATTTTGCCTAGTATGTACGTACATTGTTGCAAAGCAATTCTCCCTGATAAAATGCATTTTTTGTATGTTCTTTTCCCTAACATGTGCACACTTATGTACCCTTTATGCTAGCATGTGCATTTTTGTACACAGCACTTGCCTGGAAAGCTGCACTGCCAACTTTGGAAAAGCGCAAATTTAGGGAGGGTTGCTTCCTTCAGTTCACACATTGTTTTGAATTGTGCAAATGACTGCCTTGAGATGCAAACTGAATCGACTTTCTCCCTTGTCCCAGCGTAGGAATGGGGAAACTGTGATTCCCCCAGATGTTGCTCCCCTTATCCTTGACCGCTGGTCCTGCAGGCTGGAGCCTTTCTCCCTTGCTGCCCCTCATGCCTGAAACTGCCACCCAATGCATCTTTCGGATGCTACCCCTGTTCCTTCAAATCCTTCTTCAAAACCCACCTTTTCTTTGATGGAAGACCATTAAGCCAACCTCTTTTGATGGTAATGTGCATTGCTTCACTTACTCCAAAATAGGGGCATTCCAGATGGCCAAGGGTGCCCAAGCTATGGGTCTTTAGCACTAGGCCCAAGATCTCCTGCTCCATCCCTGATTTATGCAAACGCATGCCAATGGGCCTGCAGTCCTGGCTCCACCTACTGCCAGTTGCCTTCTGACCCACCAGTTCCAATGGGCACCAGCCACCACTGGCAATGCCCCACTTCAAATGACGGTAAGCCAGCTCTGCTCTGTTTGGGGGCACTCCTGCTTGCCTTGCCCCCAAAGTCCTGTCCTGACAATTCTCACTGCCCCTTAGTTCCTATCCCTTCCTGCAACTAAGCCCAAGTACATGTAACTGTACAGAGCAGATATACTTTCCCTGTTTACTTTTGCCTCCATTTTTCTACCCCTCCTACTGTCGCCTCCTCTATGACAAATTTTGGATTGTATGCTCCTCGGGGCATCTCCTTCGTTTTTCTCTGCTACACATGTTGATGGCACTTTACAAGCAAATAATAATCATAATAGTTATTATCGTGTGCACACAATGGAATGAGCTTTTTTCCTAACCTAGGATACAAAATAAACAGTTTTAGTCGTGTGGTAATTATTCTGCTGCTCCACCCTACTGGAAATTGATCCGCAAGGTATCTCTTCCCCCGTGATGTGGGTCAGCTACCGACAGGACCATGGGATGCAGAGGTCAGAGTAAACAGGGAAGATCTAAGGCACTCTGCAAACTACAAGAGGTGGGGAAGCCCACAAAATGCAGCTCATCTCTGAAGCCATGAGAGACAGAAAAGTAGCAACAGTAGACTCCCTTTATACAGGGTGGGTAAAACTAAAACTGAATTTCAAAGGATTTGAAAGGATTTCAACAAACCTAACCAATGTGGATCTGAGAAGTTGCTTTCCCCCCCTTTTCCTCTCCCCACCTCTTTCCCCCAACTTAATGACAGGCAGTAGATCAGCTTAGTTTGCATACATGGGAATTATCCAGAGGACTGAAGTAGCTGGTTGATAAAAGCTTATGGCAGATGTATGTAATGGAATTAATCCTCCACAACTACCCTTCCTTCACACCTGGGGTTCCCTGTTCAAAACCACACAATAGGGATCAGAAATCCTAGCTCACCCAACGATAAACATGTGAGCATAATTAACTAGTGCAGGATTTGGTGATGGCAATCAGTTTACATGTCTTCTTCTTTTTTAAAAAAGAAGACTATATTTTTAATGATTCTATACTCCTGCATAAATTAACCCTAGTTCTGTATTCACAATTACAAAAGCATCAACATTCCACAAAGGCAGAAAGTAATTTACCTTTCTTATACCACTTTTTATGAATCTCCTCCTTTTGCAACAATATGTTAAGAAAAAACATCAGAGGGGTATTGATTGATTCTGTATGCAATGACTGTGCTCACACACAGAGAGAAACATGCTTGGTTTAAGGAGAGTGGTCAGTGACAGCACCCTCACAAGAAAATGAAAGGTTTAAAACCACTGTTATAAAGGGGGAACGGGGAACAGAACAGAAATGAACAGGCTCAACTGCCTCCTGAGCCAGAGCACCCCCTAATGGCAGTCTGCTGCACTGCAGCTGGCTTTTTCCGTGCTCAGCGTCTCAAACGTGGGAAAACACACAAAAAAGCGAATTTGAAAGGGACTGTCCAGCATTTCCTGTTGAAAAGGAAATGGGAGAGAAACTGTGGTTTTGATCCTAGTAAAAGAACAAAGAGACAACAAGCTGGGCTTTGTGCTCTGTAGCCACAGGGGTTGCCAACATTTTGTCCTGCCTTTTCCAAGTGCACAAAATAAAGGCAGAAGTTCAACCGGCAAAGAATCTACAGCAGCTGCTTGCCATGCAGGCAAGATTCACTTGCTAAATATATTCTTGCCATACAGCAGAGAATGCCTTGCTTTGCAGGGTGGGAGGGGAAGGATAGGACTCTGTGATGGGTAGAGCCCTCCTTCATGTACCATTCAAAGATGCTCTCTGGAACCTCTGTTTTTGTGCTTATTTTATCCTACAACGTCCTCCTTTACCACCACCACCCACCCTTTAATCCTCACAACAACCCTGTGGTGTAGCTTATGCTGAGATAGAGAATGACTTGGCCTCAGGTCACTCATTGATCTTCTTGGCTGAGTGGGGAAATTTGAACCCAGGTCTCTCTGCTCTAAGCCTGACACTCGGGATTGCCAACCTTTGAGGGACCGCGGGAACGTCTGCAAAGTAGAGAAACCACCACAGCAACCAAGCACATGCCACAGCCTAGGGTATTGGCGAGAACAGAGTGCCTTGTCCAATTTCAGCTGGTGTGGAGAGGACCCCATTGGTGATCCTTGCCCTACAGCAGCCTTTGCCAACCTGGCGCCCTCCATGTGGCTTTGGACTGCAGCTCCCACCAAGCCCATCCAGGTAAGGGCATTGCTGCGCTATGCCCTCGGCACCTGGCAAGAGGCACAGCAACTGCAGAGCTGCGCCAGGGAAGAGCCACGGCTTCGTTCTGGTGACGGATGCCTACGTGTGATTGTTGGGGCAGAAGGTGGGGCAGGTTCAGGACGTCCTCTTCCAGCGACAGAGTGTCCCTCCCCACAGATACTTGCATGAGGCTGTACACAACTCTGCTTCTGAGTCCCTGTATAGGTTTATCTTTGAAACTGGTGTCGAGATTGGGGGGGGGGGAGTTTAAAAATTCCTTTGTTAAAGGGTGCCAAAGAGAAAAAGATGCCAGATATGGTCGCCATCTGATCTTTGATTAATGCCCAGATTCAGCATCTAGATCCCTGCTGGGTGGGTAGAAAGTAGCCAGCCCCCCTTTTCCCTGCACCACCGCCCCCCCTATCAGGAGGGGCATCTGCACCCCTGGCGTCAGCTTCATTAACTACAACCCCCGAAGGCCGGGATCCCAAATTTCATGGTTTGTAGTTAGTGAAGTCCCTGGGGTCCTCTACCCAGAACATCCCCATATTAGCTGGGCTTCTCTGATAGACCTTATCCTGTGGAGTTGCCTACCGGTAATTTTACAGACTCAGACACAGGCTGCTTTCACATCACACACTGAAAGCACACGGCTTCCCCCCAAAAACCCAGGGAACTGTAGTTTGTGAAGGGTGCTGGGTCATAGTCCTGCGCAGGGTAAACTACTGTTCTCATGATTCTTTGGGGAAAGCCATGCAATTTAAATGCATGATTGGGGTGCAGACTCAAGCCCAGTATTGTCTACTCAAGCAGGCAGCAGCTCCCCAGGGTCTCAGCCGGGAGCTTTTCCCATCAACCACTGCTCCCTGATTATTATTATTATTATTATTATTATTATTATTATTATTATTATTTTACTGAAGATGCCAAGGCTTGTGCTCTGTCGCTGAGCCACGCTGACCCCTTCTCCAAGATACGGCCTCTCTGGAATGTACCCCCCCATGTGATCTGAAAGAAGAAAAAGAACCTCTAAGCATGCGCTGAGTGTCTTCCCCGGCCTGTGCCACAACAGAATGTGCACACGTTTGGGGTGATTATGATCAGTTTTGGTGTCAAAAGATGAATCTCCAAATCAAAGGGCATGGTTTTATTTTTTGGGGGTGGGGCGATTAAAACATAACCTGTTACCTGCATTACTATCGATAAAATCACTTTGGGGAAACAAACAGAACTTATTGTTCCATCAAGCCTTTGGCATTACCTCTTGGTCCAAGTACTCTGCCTACTGCAGCTAAAGTTAAGTATACGTCACTGCAATAATCACATTTTCTTCCCCATGTGTCCCTTGCATCCAATTACCCCTCTTCCCTTCTGTTGACGCACTTGCATCTGCTCTTTTATACTGTATGATTGTTGGGGCAGAGACCTGGCATCTCATTCTCTGTAAAGTGCCAGGGACATTGAAGGAACAACAATATCCAGCTTACAGCCTCCCCACAAAAGTATTCTATTATGAAGAACAGAGGAGAGAGAGAGCTCAGTCAGTAAAGCATGAGACTCTTAATCTCCACGTTGTGGGTTCGAGATTCACACTGGGCAAAATATTGCTGCATTGCAGGGGGTTGAATTCGATGACCCTCATGGTCCCTTCTACCTCTGAGATTCTATGACCCAGATTCTATGACCCAAATCTTGGAATAGCTTGTCAAGCTGATGAATATCTTTGAAAGTAGTTGGGTTGGGGGAAGGATGAAGAAAGGAAAGCATACCTTGCTCTGGGGGGAGGCGGGGCCCTTCCTACCCCCCCACCCCACCCCAGCAGATCCCTAGCATCAGCAGCATTGCAGACTGCAGCCTACCTCCCCAATTATAACCCAGCCCAACCCTGTTGAGCCAGTTCCTGCCACTTGGGATTCCCATCTGACAGGTATCCTGGACGGCAGCCAAAACGCGTCTGGGGAGACAGATGCCGCCTGGGCCAGAAAGTGTGGGTGAAGAACTGGACCGCAGGGGTGGGGATCTGTCCCAGACACTTTCTCTTTCTCTTCTCTCTCTCTCTCTGCTGCGGCAGGGGTCCAGCAGCTGTCTAGGGGCTGAGTGTGTGAAATCGGCTGGGCTCCGTCTGTCTGCCGTCGGGGCCAGGCGGGACAGGTGGCCGCTGAACTGTGCCTTTGAGGCTGGGGGCTCATCGGGCCAAGCAAGGGAGGCTGGGAGGGGGGAGGGAGAGGGGGGAGGGAGCCAGAAGGGGTCCTACCAGGCCAAGGGAAAGCTTAATGCTGCCAACCACAACGGCAGCTCCAGCCATCCTCCTCTCTCTCTCTGGCCATCAGCCCCCCCCACCAGCCAACCAAAGGACCAGGGCAATGGGACTCTTGCACCGGCAGCCCCCTTCCATGTACCCCCTCCCTGACCACTCCCTGCCCTTCCACATGACCCCCATCCTCAAGGGACAGACAATATAGGAGTCCTGATTCTCAAGTCAGTAGAAACAGTCTTAAAGAGAACCCAGGAGTCCTGGCCGTTTTGCCTCCCCCAACATACATTTCAAGTTTTAACACATTCAACACCTGTCCCAGAGCTGTGAAGGGGGACCCACGAGTCCTGCCCTGCTCCCTCTGGGTTTTCTTCGTGGTTCCCAGCCCTCCTGCCCCACGCTTGGCCACTCCCTGCTCCCCCAGCCCCCAGAAGAGGACCCTGGCTCTAATACCCCCCTCCCTGTCCCTCACTATTACGCACATATAAATACACAGACCCTCCTTCCCTTCCACAGTTCTCACTCACCTGCCCTCTGCAGAGCCCGAGACCCTCGAAGAAGCACCAACAGCAGACCAAAAACCACCCAGGGCATTTCTGGACGGTGTCACCCCTTTGCCCGGTGCACCCAGGCTGCCCCACACCTGGAGGGTGTAGGAACAGCCAGGGTCCCAAGCTAGAGCCCAGCTGGGGGAGGGAAGGGACAAGAGGGGTGTCTCTGAACTGTCACGGCGCCAGCTAATTGAGGATCTAGGCGGGATCTTCCAGGCTCTGCATGGATGGCGGCGAAGGACGCTGGCGATCCAGTCGTTTTCTGGGATCTCGCGGGTGGAGCCTGCTAACTAGCCATTGCATCGGAGGGGCTCGGATACCCCGCGGCTCCTCTTCCTGCTCCGGGGAAGTCGCTGTCAAGCAGTCGGTGGGTCGGAGAGGATCTCGTTGATCTGTCCGCAGGATCTAGGGATCACATGTCGCTGGTCCCCAAGGGGCACCGTGGGGCGGCAACTGTCCTCTCCTGTCCTGAAAGTGCAGCAGTCCGAGGGCGCCTTGGGTCCCAAGCGAAGTTTCTCTCGCAGTTCGACGGGGCGCAAGCTTAGCTGGTATCCTTCCGGATCTGCCACGTTCAGAGCCGGCTGTCTCCAAAGGATCTGGAATCCACTAGAGTCCGAGCACGGTGGCTCATCTCCCCCGGTCTTCCTGGGTGAGGATCCGGCGGTCAGACGGGACGGGGTCCCGCCTCACCCTTCCTAGCTCTCTTCACCGCTTCAGCCGCCGAGTAAGATCTCGGATCTGGTAGATCTCTTGCCAGAAGTGATGCTCGTGGATCTCTCTTTCTCTCCTCCCCTCTCCGCCTCTCTCGGTTTCCGACCAATCCCTTCTCGGCCTCCTTCTCCCTCCTTAGGCAAATCTGGAGTCTCTCCGGAGCCCCGAGGGATGGTGTGTGGATCAATTCTTGTCCACGACGGGTTTGCTCACCAGGTGGGTTCCTTCCATCCCGGAGGGGATCTCGGCGCCTGTCAGGCGGCGGTGTTCAGCGTATCCTTACTCCCCGCCCTCTCCCCGCCACCTCCAGAGCGGATCCGGAGTTCGCAGGCGGACCAAACCCGAGAGGAATAGTCTGTGGCTCTGCTTACGTCCAGGCGGACCTGTGGTAGTCCGGGCTTTCCTGGGGGGCGAGTAGTCGGAACCCGCTCCAGGCAGCCCCCAGAGGAGCCTGGGCAGCCGCCGCCCTCGTGGTGGAACCACCTGCAGCGGCAGCCCCGCAGCTCCCTCGGCTGGGCGCTTGTTCGACGGGGCCGGTTCCTAGCTCGGCGGCTTCTGCTGCTGCTGCTGCCGCCGCCGCCGCCCTCCGCTCTCTGTTCCCCCCAGCTCGCTCCCCTGGCAGCCGGAGGCAGAAGAGAAGGCGGCTCCCCCGCCATCCCCACCCCACTCCCAGCAGATCTCCCCGCCCCGACCGGCGGCCGCCCCTGGGACGTCCCATCCCGAAGGGGAGGGCCGAGAGGAGGAGGAGGAGGCTTCTCTTCTCGGCGCGACTTCTTTGCGGCCGTCTCGCTCTCTTTCTCTCTCATCTCTGCGCGCGGCCTTGAAATCTGAGACGGGGCGGGAAGAGGAGGGGAAGGAGGGGGCCAGAGGATGTGCGGTTTGGGGGCGAGCGGGTGGGAGAGGAGCCTGGGCAGCCCAGGGCTTCACTTGGGACATAGCTCACAGCCCAGAACCAGTTTTTTCCTGCTGGGCCTCAAGCCCCGGAACACGTGAGGAGAGCGTGCCTCTGAGCACGTGCAGAGTTTATCTCTCTCTCTCTTCATGCCATCGTCCACACGCGCCTGGAATCGGGGAAAAGGTGGGTGAGGCAGACTGCCAGAACATTTGAGCCCCCGCACCTCTTCTTTTTAAAATGGAGCGCTGGCCCGGGCTCCGGAGGGCTAATGCCTCCTGGAGCCTGTTTTTTAAATGACTGCGGACACACTGCGCATGCAGAGCACATTCCCCCCACCCCGCAAGAATCCTGGGAACTGGCCTTTGATAAGGGCGCTGGGAATTTTAGCTCAGTGAGGGGTGAACTACAGTTCCCAGCATTCTTTGGCACTCTTTTGATGGGCGGGGTGTGTATGCAGCCAAGACCAGCAGGCCTCAAGGTGTGTATCAAGGTGGAACATCTCTGGGTACCAGCAATGTGCCATCCTCTTCTGCAAAGTCCTGCATTAAAGGTTAAAGAGAGAAGAGGAAGTGGTTTTAAATTAAAACTCAGCACCAGCTACTTACAAAATGAGCATCAAGCAGACCGAATCCTAGGGATCCTGGCTCTCATTACCCCATGTCAACGCCACCCCAGTATTGAAGGGAACGAGGAACCAGAGCACTCTGGTTCAGTGATTCTCACTTCATAATTTTTGTAATAAGGAAGACAGTGAGTTGCGGATCGTACACACAGGATCGTTCCCTGGTGCAGACGTGAGCAGAGAGTTTGGAGGGGGCCTCGTAGGATACGCAGCCTGATCCACTGCTGGATGCAAAATATTCAGAGCTTGGAGCATCCTCGGCAGACACTTGTTCATGCTCTTGCAGACCTCCAGCAAAGGAGAGACACATACACACAACCAGGTAGAAATGGCCAAAGTGCTGTTTCTTCCAATGCCCAACCACAGTCCTGACCTTAAGCTCTATAGATCATCATTTAGCCTGGCTAAAAGTATTCTCTCACATCCAGAAGGGTATTCCCTGTGCACAACCTGTGTACACCAGCAGCTGGTCTGTATGCTTGTAAACCTATGAATATGAAAGGTTCAATGAGATGAGTGCACCATCTGGATACCGGTGAACCCACTATCAAGTGTACACCTATTCACACAAACACTTGTACGTGCGTACAGACAACTTGCTTCTAAGGTGTCAACGAGCCTCCTTCAAATATTTGAATAATGCTAAAGGATTATAGGTGGCTGTGGAAGGGCAGCTCTCATTAGTCACTTAGGAGGAAATGCTTTCTGCACATGTTCAAAGGCAATTTCTTGTGTTAGATTACTGTGAGCCGGTCCTGGCAATGAAAACAGGTACTAGGTCCGAGTGCCTGATGGATTTATGACCTGCCTTGGCTCTGTCCTAATGCAGTCATTAAAATGTAGTTTGCTGGAGGAGACGGAAGTCCACCTTTGTGCAACCGTGTGGTATAATGGTTAGAGTGTTGTGGAAGGATTGGGGAGAGACCTCAGTTCAAAGCCCGACTCAGCCATGATGTTCATCTGGGTGGCCTTGGACCTGTTACCACCTTGTAGGGTTGTGAGGATAAAATGGAAGTGCTGAGGAAGAACCATGAAGAACTCTCAGCTCTGGAGGTGGGTGGGAGAAGGCAGGATAGAAGTGAAATAAATAAGCCTCCCCTAGTTTTATGAAGTGGGTGGAGGTGGGAAGAGAGTGGTTCAAGTGTGTCAAAACCCAGTCAACCCGCGTGGTGGTTCAGGGAATGTTGACACGGCAAAACTTAAAAACTGGTTTGAGAAACCAGTTTAATTATGGAGGCTTTCCTTCAAAGGATCTCGGCGACTGTCATCTTGTGAGGGTTGCTAAAAATGCTGTCTTTCAAGTCCCCTAAAGTAAAATTATTATTATTTTTCTAATTTGCAGTCCTTTTGTTCCCAGGATTCTTTGGTGTAGGGGCAGGGGCGTTGCTCAAGGCTTTCATTTATTTCTAGCATTTATATCCCAGCCTTCTCCACCCCAAAGGTGCACAGGTGTGCTCAGGAGGTCACAGACTCATGGCACCTATTTGCATAACAATTTGCATATGCTAATATGTGTAAAGAGTGCAAGGTTTTCTCAAAAAGATCCCACAAATTAATGGGCCTGCCATTGCCTGAATAGAGCCTCCATGATCAGAGGCACTATACCACCGACTCTGACACTAGGAACAATCGACGGAGGAGAGCTCTCATCTTTCTGCTGTGCTTGTGAGCTTGTGTGGGTGTGAAGTCTAGCTGGCTGCTGTTGGCAACTGATCTGGGTGAATGTTGGTCCCACCCAGCAAGAGGATTGTTAGTAACACCAAGCTGTTGTAATGGGTTGCCTAAGCTGATGAGGTCAGGAATACAGTGGGGGTGGGGAGCCTAAGGCCCTCCTGATGCCAAACTCCAGCTCTCACTGGCCCCCAGCTGGCGTAGACAGCGGACAGGGAGGGCCACAGATTCTTGGAGTGGTGGGACCCACAATATAATACTGAAAGATTTTCTGTTTATGTTGCCAGGGGTGACAGCCTCTTGAACCCGAAGGATGCCCAGCCAAAGTGTGGGTGAGTTTTAGGGTGTTTGAAGATGGCTATCAGGAGAAAACAAGCTTGCTCCATCTTCCATGTGGCAGCCCTTTAGATATTTGAAGATCACTATTGTATCTCCTCTCAGGCCCCTCTTTTCTAGGCTAAACATTCCCAACTCCCTCAACCGTTCCTCAACAGGCTTGGTTTCCAGACCCTTGATCATCTTGGTCACCCTCCTCTGCACACGTTTCAGTTTGTCAACATCCTTAAATTGTGGCACCCAGAACTGGACACAGGACTCCAGGTGTGGTCTGACCAGAAGTGAGCAGTACTCTTCCTTCCCTTGACCTGGACACTAGACTTCTATGGATAGAAATCCATAACTAATAGTGGTCATCACTGTAAATGGAAGTGTCAGGATGAGGTCTGTACTGGCTGGTGGGGTGGGGGGGGTGACACAAGGTGGAACTGAGCTGCCATAGCAGGGCCAGGTATTGGGGTGATCAAGCTGGGAGTGGGTTGAAGCATTCTGGAGCTTGGGGGCAGAGCACCTGCTGGTTCAAACCCCGGCCTCTCCAGGTAGGGCTGGGACAGAAGGTTGTCTGAAATCCTGGAGAGCAGCTGCCGGTCAGTGTAGGCAATGTTAAGCTAGATAGACCAATGGGAGACCCGACTCAGTATAAAGCAATCTTCCTAGGCGGCCGAAGAGCAGGAGAGAAAGAGGTTCTTGTGAGTTGGGATTGCAAGGGTATCATCCTCAAAGAATCACACTTTCTTCTCCTTTCATCTGCTCCTTCCCTTTCAGGTTCAAAGCTGTCAGAGAGGGGGGCCTGTGGGGGAAGCAGTTTCTTGGGGATCAAGGGGGGGATTAGGTGTGATGCGGCTTGTTTTGAGTGTCTCTTGGCAGCGATCGAGGCTGGTGGAGGGGCTTTCCACGCAGGGAGAAGAAAACCCAGCTGGGATTTGGGGCCTGCAGGAACCTGCCCCTTTTGAAGGGGCCTTGGAATCTCCCCCAGGCTTATGGGGGGTGGGAGGTGGAGGGGATAGAGGAGTGGCCCCAGGTGGTAGCTGAAATTGGGGAGAGGGATCAGAGAGAGATCATCTTATGCATCAATCAAGCTGATTACAAAAAAGCTCCTGTGAACACTGAAGCATGGAAGAACCTAGACTTTGACACCCAGCCGCCTCTCGCAACGGCTGAGGCAGGCACCACAAACCTCACCCTCACAACCACACGCTCACATTCCTCTGCAGGCAGCATCGCGCACTGCGGAGCATGCATGTGCATGCACACAGAGACACACTGGCTCGCGCCTCGACTCACCACAATTTGACCTCTCGAGAGTTCACTACTTTGAAGGCCTGACAGGAGTGAAAACAGCATAGCAGAGATGAGGGGGTCCCTGTGCATAAACAGAGTGTGCTTCCTCTGCTGCCCACGTTCCGACTTTGGCCCCCACCCCACAATGGCAGGTGGCCCCTGGAATTCTGACCATGAGGGAATGCGGCCCTGGGCTGAAAAAGGGTCCCCACCCTTGCATTAAAGGGACTGGCAAATTCCACAAGGAGGGGGCCAAGTGCTCAGTGGCTGAATACCGCTGCTTTGCACAAACGCAGAAGATGCCAGGTTCTGTCCCCCTGGAATTGCTGATCTGAAAGGAGCTCAGAAGCCAGGAGAGCAAAACTTCCATGTTCAGGGGCAGTATATCGTTAATTGTCAGGTACCCGAGATAATAAACAGAAAGCAGTGGCTGTGTCTCCATTGGGGCTTTTATTCAGAGCTTCCTAGGGGGCTGGTGGATATTGGAGACAGAGTACTGAGCTAGGTGGGCCTGAGGTCAGATCCAGCAGGAAATGGCGGTGCTTGTACACGAGCAGATGCCCACACAATACCATGGGAGGCATGGGGTTTATCATAGCTACTCAGAGGGCTACTGGCAAGAGCTGCTGTGTTCAGTGAACATGCAAACATAGTAAGTCCTGGTGGACCAGGCCAAGGGTCCAGCATCCTCTTCTGACAGTGACCTATCAGATGACCTCTGGGAAGCCCACAATCTCCCCTTCTATTCAGGGACAGCCTGTCTCCAACAATGGAGCCAGAGCGCAGCCCTCGTGGCTAGTAGCCATTGCTAGCCTCACCCTCCATGCATTGGTCTAATACTCTTTGGAAGCCATGCTGCGAGCTGCCTATCATTACTTCTTGTGGCAGTGAATTTCACAGATAAGCTGTGTGAGGCAGCTGCTTTTACACACGCAGCAAAATCCAGACAGGCCGTGCTCATTCCCCCCCGGGGGGGGGCAGAGAGAGAGGCCCACGAGGCAACGGGAATTTCCCACAGAGCAAACCAGGGCGGGACCGGTCAGGGCCGCTCAGCCAGCTTGGAGGAACCTACACTTTAAGACTTCAACTCTTTTTAGCTGGGGAGAGTGCAGCGGGGTCAAGCAAACCCTCATTGTCGGGATCGACGGTTCCTAGTCCCATTTTCAGAATGAGAATGTGCAATGTGATCATGACGGGGCAAGAGTGCCCAGTGGCGTAGCGTGGGTTGTCAGCACCCGGGGCAAGGCAAGTAATTTGCGCCCCCTAACCTGTGGATTTGTGCCCCCTAACCCTAACCCCCAGATGTTGCGCCCGGTGCGGCCGGCCCCCCCTGCACCCCCCACGCTACGCCACTGAGAGTGCCTCTGCGCACTGTAGTGCATTCCATCTCCTGCACAAAGGAAACAGAGCCAGGCATGGCGCTCTTCTAGGGTACTTTCTATTTTAGGAATTAACTGTGGTTTTCAGGACAGCACCACACCTTTCCCTACCTCCCTTTACTCCATACCTCCAGCACTGCAAACTAGGAAAGGTTAGGCAACAGACCCCTTCCCTGCCATCTGAACCTTGAGAATCTCATAGGAAGTTCTCTTATTGACCAGGCCAGGCCATTGGTCAATCAAGCCTGTTGTTGACTGCAGGTACCATGACTCTCTGTGCCATAAGGCAAGGAGCACAAGAAGAGCCCTGCTGGATCCGGCCAGTGGCCCATCAAGTCCAGCATCCAGATGTCCATGTGAAGCCCACAAGCCGGACCTGTGAACAACGGCCCTCTCCCCACTTCTGATTCCCAGTGACTGGCATTTAGAGGCATCCTGCCTCCAACATCAGCATCTTGGTTCATAGGCGATGATGGCCTTTCTGATCACCTGCTTCCCTGGATCCTTAAACTGAAGATGCCAGAGACTGAATCTCAGACCTTCTGCATGCAAGGCATGCTCTCCCCTTGAGCCACGGCTCTGCCCAACATGCGTGCGTTGCAAGTTTCTAGCTCTTATGGCGCAGGTTGAAAGTGTGTACAATGCATGCAGAAATCTTAGAAGCCCAAGTGCAGCTGGCTAAGCAGGATTTTCAGCTATCGGGACTCTGCTCCCCTTGTCTCTGGCTCCACCCATCATAGGATCTGGCTCCTCCCACCACTAGCACCCAACTTCTGACCTGCATCCTTTTGTGTCCATCACAGCAATCAGGAACATGGGAGTGGGGTGGAAGGGGAGAGGGGATGGCATTAGTGGTGGTGAGAAGGAGCAGGTCATACTATTCTGCACAAGAATCTGAGCAAGGTTTTTTTTCCTCCCCCTTTCCTTGCCAAACCACTGGAGAGTAAGCCCCGGGGTACTTGTGATTGTTTTTCATTTTATGAGCAAGGCACCCTGGAGTAAGACTCGCTGCAGACAAGCCTGGCTTCACATCTTTAATGTACAACTTCTGCAAAACAGCTCACGTTCGCCTCGGGACCCAGCGCTCGGGAAATTTCACATCGCCCCCAAGGCACGTACAGTGGTGGTCGGCAATTTGATTTCCCTGGCAGAACTATTTAGGACAGGGCCGCGGCAGGGAGCCAAACCCCCTTCCTTCCTCCTCCGACTCGCTTGCTGACTCCAGGACAACGTGGAGCTGGCTGAGGTCTCAGATTGGTACTACTGCAAAAAATAAAAGAGCAGGCAGCCTTTCTCCAGATTGAGGAGATCGAAGAAACTCCTTTTAGCCACTAGAATGGCAGAGGCAAGGAGTGTGGGCCAAGTGATGGTCCTCTTGTAGGCCTGTTTTTTACCCACAGGCAGTCAGTTCCCGACCAGAAAAGTCTATCTATGACTACTAGTTGTGGTGCTAAGTGGGGAATCTCCATCTTCAAAAGCAATGCACCTCTGAATACCAATTGGTGGGGAGGTGACAGCAGGGCTATGGCTATTAGGGGGAGGACTGTAACATAATGTCAGAGTGTGTGCTTTGTACACAGAAGGACTCTGGCTCAGTCTCTGGGCCATCTCTATATATGCCAGAAAAAAATCAGGACTGAAACTCTGGGGACCTGCTGCCCATCAGGATAAATCAGGGGTGGGGACCCTGTGACCCTTGAGATGCTGTTGGGCTCCCAACCCCATTCCTGACCATCGAGGCTGATGGCAGTTGAATCCAATACCATCTCAAGTGCCACAAGTTCCCCATCTCTGGCAGACCCTCCCAAGTGTCCCTATCTTCCAGGGACAATCCCAGATTTACAGAAGCTGTCCTGGATCCCAGAATGTCCTGCTTTTCCTTAGGACACCCCTATTTTCATCAGCAAAGTTTGGAGGGTGTGGTAGGACGTCGCTATTTTCATTGGAGAAATCTTGGAGGGTATGGAGTTATGCAGAGCAGAACAATTTCCAGACCAAGTCCCTTTTCCATCCACCTCTCTGTCCTTGTGGGACAATGCCGGACAATGCCCCAAGGGAAGTTTGCAATGCTCCCCATGCATGTTGAAGCAGGTGGTTCGGGGGCGGGGGGCAAATGTGTGGGATGGAAAAAGTGGGAGGGTTGGAGCTGGTGGCAGTTTCTGCCTCTTCCTGTCCATTAATTAAAGATTAAGGAGGATGCAAATCAAAGGGTGACAGTGTGACAGGCCTTGCCTTCATCTGGCTTCCAGCTGGAGGAACTGGCCTCAAAAACCTCCACTCTCCACCCACCCAATGCCACATCCCCTTCATTTTAATTTGGCCCTGATGAATTGCAGAACTGACAGAGCAGCAGAGGGCAATCCCTTCCCCAGAGGCCTCCCTGTCTCCCTGTTGCTCTGCAGTACGGCTAAGGTGTGCCCTGGACACCAACCTCAACTGAGGTATTCAAGTTTAATTACGTACCTACTTGGTTTTTTGTTTTTTTTAACTTTTCAGCATGGAATATTTTAAGGATGCTTTCGAAGTGATGACTGAAAAGCCATATATCGGCCTGCTTGCTCAGAGGCGTAATTGGGGCAGCATGTCCAGCAATGTGGCATCATTGCTGGCTCCTCATAGCCTCTGGGCTGACAGCCTAGCACAGCACAGCATATTAAGCCACTGAATGCCAGAAGTAAAGAGGTTTTCCTTACCCCACATTCTGAGCAGAAGCAGTCTTATCTGAGGGGAGCTTTTCAGCAGCAGGATCCTTGAAGTTGTGTGGGGAAACCCTTAGCTTGTACCTGTTATCGGTAGAGGCAGCAGACTAGCTCAAAAGCCTAGTTTTCGGGGTTATTAAAAAAAAAAAAAAGGCTAGCCAAAGTTCCCAAACATGGTCTGACAGATTCACTTTGGCGATCTCAATAGCAGTGGAGCTCCTTGAACCTGCAACCTGAGGAAGACTTCTGTGCTGCTTGGAAGCTTGCAAAAGTTGGGCTTCATTATACACTTTTAGGCGCCAGGGCAGGCAAAAACCAGGCCTCTGGCTGATTGACATTCAATGCCCTTTTAAATGTGTTGTGTGAGGGAGGATTATTGGTTTGTTGTAGTTCTTATTTTTACTAATTTTATGTTTTGAACTGCCCTGAGATTTGCAGATGAAGGGTGGTATGCAGGTTTAATTAACTACTACTACTACTACTAATAATAATAATAATAATAATTTTTGATGTCATTTGGTCTGAACAAAAGGTCTCATCTCACCAACTGGCAGGTTTCTGCAAGGACCCATACGGTCTACTCAGTGGCGTAGCGTAGGGGGTGCAGGGGGGGCCGGCCGCACCGGGCGCAACATTTGGGGGTTAGGGTTAGGGGGCGCAAATCCACGGGTTAGGGGCGCAAATCCACGGGTTAGGGGGCACAAATTACTTCCCTTGCCCCGGGTGCTGACAACCCACGCTACGCCACTGGGTCTACTAGCCACTATGGCTAAGCTCTGCCTCCACAGTTGAAGGAAGGAATGCTTCTACATCCTGGTTATTGGGAACCACAGGAAAGGGCTCTTGTGCTCTGGTTCTGCTTGAGGGTTTCCCATATAGGCACCTGGTTGGCCACTGTGAGAACAGGATGCTGGACAAGTAGCTCAGTTGGCAAAGCATGAGACTCTTAATCTCTGAGTTGTGGGTTCGAGATTCACATTGGGCAAAATATTCCTGCGTTGCAGGGGGTTGGATTCGATGACCCTCTGGGTCCCTTCCAACTCTACAATTCTATGATTCTACAAAAAATGTTGCATTCTCTGAGTTGCACACAACCATGTGTGTCATTCTCTTCCATAATAATAATAATAATGATTTATTATTTATACCCCACCCATCTGGCTAGGTTTCCCTAGCCACTCTGGGCGGCTCCCAACAGAATATTAAAAACAAGATAAGACATCAAACATTTAAAGCTTCCCTAAACAGGGCTGCCTTCAGATGTCTTATGAAAGTCAGGTAGTTGTTTATTTCCTTGACATCTGATGGGAGGGCGTTCCACAGTATGGGCACCACTACCGAGAAGGCCCTCTGCCTGGTTCCCTCTAACCTCACTTCTTGCAGGGAGGGAACCACCAGAAGGCCCTCGGAGCTGGATCTGTGTCCGGGCTGAACAATGGGGGTGGAGACGCTCCTTCAGGTATACTGGACTGAGGCCGTTTAGGGCTTTAAAAGTCAGCAACACTTTGAATTGTGCTCGGAAACATACTGGGAGCCAATGTAGGTCTTTCAGGACTGGTGTTATATGGTCTTGGCAACCACTACCAGTCACCAGTCTAGCTGCTGCATTCTGAATTAATTGTAGTTTCCGGGTCACCTTCAAAGGTAGCCCCACGTAGAGCGCATTGCAGTAGTCCAAGCGGGAGATGGGCTATTGACCTAATCCAGAAGAGCTCTTTACATGTTCTTAGATTTAGCTTGTTTAAAGGCTGCCAAGGTCTGGAAAGTTTCAAAAGCCAAACTGCTGGTCCCTGGCCTCTATGCCCATGAGAGCCTCTGATTCCCTACACACACACACACACACACACACACACACACACACACACCGCAAATCCCTGGGTAATGCAATCCTCCTCGCAAATCTGGCAGGAATTGCTTTATCTCCTCCGCCCCCCCTCCCTGCTCAGATCTGCCTCCAGCTGCACCTGGCAAAGTTTGAGCCTGCCCTGATCCAGCCCCTGTTTGATGCTGGGTGCCTGGAATTCCAAGCGTGACGCCTTTTGTTCCCGATCATCCTATAGTCTCCCAGGCACAGCTAATTCTGTCCCCTCCTGCTGGCACCCAGGCTAGGAACGGGAATGCCGCCGAGCGCATTCAAAGGGATTGATGGATGCCTTTGGGATGAGGCAGGGCCAGGGTGACCCTACACTGAGGCGGGTGAGGGGACCCAACAGGGGCCCGGCAGGTGCAATGGCCCAACCTTGCCACGGGGGGTGGGGGGAGCCCAACTGCAAAGAGCACCCGCCCGCCCAGCCGCTTTCTCCCTGTGGTAGCGTTCCTATCGGAGGGTGTTGTTTCGATGAGTCTGCACCGGGGCAGAGGCATTGCATCAGCCTCACGCCCGCTTTGCCTTGGTGTTGCGTCCCTACACACGCCTCTCCTTGCCACCCTGTTTCCATGCGCGGACGGGCTGTTGTGGCAACACAATCAGCCTTGCCCTTTGGGGGCATGCGCAGTCGGCGCATGCACACGCACATACGCACACACAAACCCCAGCACATATCCAGGGGTGGTGGGCGTGGGAACAGTCAGTCCATAGTGTCAGGAATGCGTTACACAACCCTCCAGATGGAGCAACAGAGCTCTCCTGCCAGATGTGTGTGTCAGACAATCGCATGTGTCATTCACTGCGGGGAAGGGGGGAGGGTATATGGAGTGTGTGTGCAACAGAGGGAGAGAAGGCACATTCTGTGTCACAACACACGCATCTGCAGCCATTTGGTCCCTTTTCTCAGACGCTTAGGGGGATGTGTGAATGCAAGAGCCAGCAAACGCACATGTGGGCATGGAAGAGAATGACACACATGGTTGTGTGCAACTCAGAGAATGCAACATTTTTGTAGAATCATAGAATTGTAGAGTTGGAAGGGACCCCCGAGGGTCATCTAGTCCAACCCCCTGCAATGCAAGCCTCTTTTTGCCCAATGTGGGGCTCGAACGCATAACCTTGAGTTTAAGAGTCTCATGCTCTACTGAGCTATTTTGACTCTGAAAATGCCTTGCTGAATGAAGCCAAAGGCATCCACAGTGGGCAGCAAGGTGCCTTTGGGAAGCTCATGGGCAGCATAAGAAAGTGACAGCTCCTGCCAGCTGCTTTTCACAGACATACTGCTGCTGAACATGGAGGCTTTGCCTGAAAGCTGTCAAAGCTGACATATTGTGGCAGCAAAAAGAGCCCATACATGAATTATGGCTTCTGGTGTGACTCTGAATGTGTTGATGTCTCCCATCCACCCGAGTGCTATACTGGATGTGTGTGAGAGTCCAGACCTAGGCATGTCAATTCAGATAGAATAATAGAGCTAGAAGGGACCTTTAAGATTCTCTAGTCCCACCCTTCCTCATGCAATAAATTTACTGCTATAGCATCCCTGATAGGTGGCCACCCAGCCTTTGCTTAAAAGCCTCCACTGGGAGAGGGAGACAGAGACAGAGAGAGCCCACCATCTTCCGAGGCCATCTTTTCCACTGTAAAGTGGCTCCTACCACTGTAGACTTTCCACTGTAAAGTTCTTCCTCAAGCTTTGTTGAAATCCTCTTTCCTAACATTTCATCATCTTGATCAACAATGGACTCCATCATCTATGTGACAGCCCTCTCGGTATTTGAAGATGGCTACCCTATTGTCTCTTAATATCTCCAGGCTAAACATGCCTGACTAACATCACCCTTTCCTCACAGGACTTGGACGCAAGGCCTCTGTTGCTCTCTCTCTCTCTCTGCCATCTGGACACTTCAGGTCCCTGGTCTCCTCCTTAAGCTGAGTGCCCAGAATTGCCAGCAGGACTCAAAGTGGTTTGATCAAAGCGGAATTGAGTGGTAGCATGAACGCTTTGCAAACAGCAGCACCGATACTTCTGTCGATGCAGTCTAGAAGCACAGTAGCCTTTTAAACTGCCACGCAACGCCACTGACTCGTTTTTAGCTTATCTTCTTACTGAAACTCATGGGTTATTTTCACACGGACTGCTGTCACCCATCCTGTATTAGTGCATCTAAAAGTTCAGCAGGGTTTACTCATGCATAAGTGCAGACAGAATTGTAGCCTGTGCACAGATAGAGAAATAGATGGCATGCAAAAAGGGTGGATGCTGCTGTGATATTATACATGTGTCCCACTATTAGAGTGTGCATTTGTGTATGACCACAGCAAAATGAATATATGTGTGTTATTATGATATGTATTTATATCTGACCAGCACTTTCCCTTCCTGACTGCTGTGATTATTATGTGTAAGTTAGCATTCATGTGTATACTGGCATGTGTGATCTTGTATTTTCCCATTGCCTTTGATATAATATTGTGTGTGTGTGCCTGTATGTATCGATGAGGCAAGCAATGGTTATTTTTTCCAAATCGAAAGCAACAGGATTCAAGCCTGCCTAGAAAGCCACACCTTCCGATGCCCTGCTTCCTAATCCCATTGTGGGAAGCTTGCCTGTGCTTACTCAATGGCAATCAGAAGGCACTCCGCACACGCTCAGAGGCCCCCATCTTTATCATTACACCTCCACATTCGCAATATGCAAGCACTGACAGTGGGTTCTGGAGCCGAGCCAGACTTAAATTAAACACTGGGGCCAAGTGTGTGTGTGTGTGAATGAAATATAATATCTGCACATGCAACATAATCTGTGTGTATGCGAACGAGCAGAAGCTTTTGTGCTGGAGGCAATTCAGGCAGCTGTTGAATTTTTTGGGCGGTGGGGGAAGAGTCTGGTTTGGGAGAAGCAATTGGTGTGGTGGGGGCGGTTAATGCTTTGGTGTTGTATTAACCTTTGATGCAAGATGTGTCCATAAATCTTTGTATCAATAGGTTCCATCTTGCATGCTGCAGGATACACTTTATTTGCCTCTCTTAAAGAGAGTGCTAAACTGGGATGGCGGGGGTTGAAGATGAAGGGGACGGGGCGTGCAATGCTGACTATTTTGCCTGAAGTGGAAGTTTGTCTGCAGCAGCTGCACGCGTGTGTATTTGATATGTGCCTACCTATCTGTCAGTAGGTGTGCTTGACTCTGTGTGACATGTGGGTGTGCCGATGCCTCTCAAGAGAGCCACAGAGGAGGTCTGTATATGCCTCCTGTCACTGTGGTTTGTGAGTCACCATGTGGCTTAACAGGTAGGTGCAATGTATGGCGTGTGGCATTGGTGTTTGTGGTGCACAAACACACCTTCTGGATTACTTTTTGGCATCAAAACCAGGTCCTGGGCTAAGTGATCCCTGTCTGCACCACTCTTGTCTTTAAAAGGCATCAACCAGGGTGTGTATCCATTTTTAGATGCAAAAGTCATTATGTACGAGGTAGGTTGAATTTGTGCTTGTGTCTCAAGGAGAGCTACCGCCTTTTTTTAAAAAAAGAAAAGCAGTTCTAAGAAAAGGGCCACGAGACATATCTATAAAAAAATGAGGATAAAAAACCCTTGTCTTGTTCTCCTGCCTGATGCAGGGGGGGCGCAGAGGGAAAGGGGAAAATATATGAGCAGTGGGAACAATGCAAAGAAGGACCAGCTCAGGAAGGGAGAAAGCACTAAGGACATTTGGCCCAAGTGCCCCACACCCCAAAATTCTTTGGCTGCATACACACTGTACATTTAAACCACATGACACATACACACAAAGAAAATCAGGAACTGTTGTTTCCCAAGGGTGTTGGGAATTGTAGCTCGGGGAACTACAGTTCCCAGTATTCTTTGGGAGAAGTAATGCACTTTAATGTATACATTCAAATGTGTGGTGTGCACGCAGCCTGAAACTATATTCCACTCCTCAATTTCATTCTCTTGTGCTGCATACGCACTATGCATTTAAAGCATATTTAAAGCGCACTACATCCTCTCCCAAAGAATACTGGAAACTGTAGTTTAAGGATGCTGGGAATAGTAGCTCTGTGAACATGGGCTTCTTGCAGAGTGCATCCATCTGTCCTGCAGAAGGTGACCACTGACAGGGACCCTGTGAAGAGATGAAGGCTGCGAACATACCACAGTATACTTTTAAAGCGCAT
Source organism: Podarcis liolepis (assembly GCF_965112155.1). Classification (NCBI taxonomy): domain Eukaryota; kingdom Metazoa; phylum Chordata; class Lepidosauria; order Squamata; family Lacertidae; genus Podarcis; species Podarcis liolepis. The sequence goes on along the minus strand of NC_139573.1, from coordinate 22,401,343 downwards.
TCAAAGCACAATTCCTCCCTCAGAGAATTCTGGGTTCTGTTGTTTGTAAAGCGTTGCTGAGAATTGTAACTCTGTGAACTACAGTGCCCAGAATTCTTTGAGGGAAAGAATGTGCCACAGATCTGCTTTAACATATCTCAATGTTCCTCCCAGGAAGGCCAGTGAGAGAGGGGAAAGGCCCTTGGTGCCACAGCAGCTATCTCTGCCCCTGCAGGCCACTCCCTCAGCACAGCCAGCCCTATCATTAGGCAGAGGAAGACGACTGCCTCAGGCACCAGATGTGTGTAGGGTTGCCATATTTCAAAAGATAAAACCAGGACCCCCCAAAAGTTGTTGATATTCTTTAGAAAGCCCCCCAAATTGCTAAGCTGATTTAGACAACCCCTAAAGTGTTTTTGTTTGTTTGTTTGACAAAAACATGATTTATTTATTTATTTATTGACTGGTCTAAGATCCAGGACAACGTGCCACCGCCTTTCAGAAATTCTTCCCCTGTAATGTCTGGGGAAATCCAGATGTATGGCAACCCTATGTGTGAGATACAGGAGCAGCATCTACCGGTATCTGTCTCTCCTGAGCTCCCTGCCTGTGCTCTTGGAGGACAAAGCTGAGTGTATTATGTGGCCCATTCTGCAGCCCCATAACCAGTCTGCTGCCTTGTGGGGCTGCAAAAGACGTTACCCCTCTGACGGTATTGAAATGCCAATCCAGTCAGCTATCGCACAGTGAGCAGTGGGGGCCCCATTCTGTCTTTCACCTCAGGCTGCAAGATATTGTGGGCCCAGCCCTGCCTGCATCAAATGGGGTACTGCACCGCTTTGGACAAAGAAGATGGTGTCAGGTCCTATGGGGAGGCTTGTAAATCTTGCAAGAGACTTGCAGAGGCGGAAAAGCACTCTCAGTAGCCTCCTGATAAACAGAAGCTTGTCGCATCCACAACCTGTTTGCTAGTTAAAAATAGGCACGGCTTGGGCAAGTTATTGTTAACCGTGTGGCGATGTCCAGCAGTGGGTGATATATTTTTGTGCTGGTGTGTGCGCGAGGGGATAATAGTGACAAATGTGTTCTCTGTGTGTGTATGAGAGAGAGCCACTTCCACATCCCATAACCTTCCCAGCTGCTCCCTCCGCTCCATCACACTCCTTGAACACGCTCACGAGTTTTCCAAATTGTTGGTTAAAAACAGCCTTTTCCGACCACAGACAACTGTTTGACATTACTGGGGAGTGAGGGGATGAAATCCAGGGGCTGGGCCGCAGGGGTGGGAACGCAGCCACATGGGCGAGGCAGGAGAAGCAGGCGGCCATGGGCCCTCCGGCTCCACCTCAGCCTGCTCCAGGCAGGCCCAGATGCCCCTGGCTGGCTCTGCTACCACAGCCAGGGAGGGAGGCAAGGAGGAGGCCTTGATGAGGGAGTTCGCTTTGGCACTGGCAGCCGGCTGCGCTGCGGTGTGCTCCTCCCTGCACGCGGCGGATGTCCCTGATTTCCGACAGCATTACTCCCACGCCACATAGACAAGATCGCCCTCCCCTCCTGCTGCTGCTACTCCAGATTGACTGCCGTCGCTCACAGGCCCCTCGACTGCCGGTTAAAGATAACCTAAGCGCAGAAAGCGTTTAGGAACTGTGAATGCAGAAGCAGTCAAGAGGACAAGAAGGAGGGCAATTCGTTGCAAAAAAAAAATGGCTGGAATGAGCGAATGGGAAGAGACACCACTTCTTATATAAAACAACAACAACCCCAAAGAACTTTCCAGGCTTTGAGCATGACAGCGTGCTCAAAAGTGTTATGGTGTTAATCTGCATTAAGTTATTCGGAGTCTCTCTCTGGCACAAACACACACATAAACAAACACAAATCCTGGAGTGCTGTTTAGGTGCTGTTATAGCAACAAGCCTGAGTCACATTCCTCAAATGAATTGTATTTTAATTTAATCATTACCCTTGTTTACCAGTCTGACATTCGCACAAACAAGGCTTGCTAAGGAGTTGTAAAAAGGGTACGGTTACCCCTATCCTTTCTTATGGGTGAAAAAGCAGAGATTCTAATACTTGTTAAGGGGATTCGCACATGTGCATATAGATGTATACTTGTGTGAAGAAAGCAGAAAGAAAGCCAGAAAGATAGATGATAAATGATAAATGATAGCTAGATAGCTAGATAGCTAGATAGCTAGATAGATAGATAGATAGATAGATAGATAGATAGATATTTGTTTCCACATGGTGAGTGGCAGAGGGTGTGAATAGACCTGTTGGAAATCATTGTGGCTGAGGTGATCCAGAAGCATTAAACCCATAGAGGTCCTTTCCACACAAGTGAAGTGCTCTCACCACTGGCTCTCACAGTCATCAAGCAATGAAGATGCTTATTTTAACCAGACCTTAATGTGTGAATGGAATGGTGATCTGGGGAATGTGGATCAATGTCTGAAGGCAGCCCTGTATAAGGAACTTTTTATGTTTGAATGTATCACTGTGTTTTTATAATATTTTAAACGTTTTGTTGGAAGCCACCTAGAGTGGCTAGTGCAGCCCAGTCAGACGGGGGGGGGGGGGGGAGAGAGAGAGAGAGAGAGAAGAAGAAGAAGAAGAAGAAGAAGAAGAAGAAGAAGAAGAAGAAGAAGAAGACAGAAGAGTAGAGATGGGCTGCCACACTTATCTTTCATTATGGCTCTCTTTGCTGCTGTTTTAGGGATCTGCTGTTCGTTTCAGACTTAAATGTTTTAGGGCCCAAGTTATTTCATACACCCTTATGGCCATGCCCAGGCTTTGAGACAGGCCTTACAGGACCACCAGCAAGATTAATTAGGTGGCTGGGCATTAGAGAGAGGACCTTTTTGGTGGTGTCCACATATCCTAAGAACTCCCAAGGAACATATCCTAGGCCTTTCCAGTTCTGGCTTTTTAAACAGGCCATGAAAAACCATTCATTCCAAACTGCTTTTAATTAACTTGCTGAACTTTGCAAATGTGTTATATCGCTGTTGGTTTAAAACTGGTTTTAAATGGCTCTTGCCTGCTGTTTAAATTAATATGAATGGGGTGCTGGCTTTTGAAATGCTGTAACTGCTGCCATTGTTGTTTTCCATAACTCTGATTGTATTTTATTGGAATCATGTTTCAACTCTTTTTATGTAAGCCCTAAAATGGGGTCCAGAAATCTTTGCAATAAAATAAAAATTAGAAGACTACAGGGCCCATTATTTACTTAAAAATTGAGGGGAGGGAGACAGCAGATGGGGCATATGGGGCTACCTTCACTCTATGATCATTTAAGCACGAGTACATAACATTCCAGATTTAATTTAAAAAACAAACAAACTTGTGAATGCTGCGCAAGTGTGTGTTGGAGAGTGGCAAGTAGGTGGGCTATGTAAGGAAGTATGAAAATAATCCTTGGCTATCATTTGTCCTCCCCCAGCTTGCCTGAAGTACTTCCATGTACAACCATCAAGCACCAAACCATTCCGATAGCGTGTGGGTAAAAAAATAATACAGAAAAGTATAGGATTGTAGGCTCAGAAATATATAGCGTCCTTACTGTAATGGGGAGAAGATCTAAATTGGATGCAGAATTAATCCTAATATATCCTAAGGTGATCTCTTCCCAGTTTCCAACCATGTGGGGGCCTGTGGCAGGTGGTTGAGATTTCATACGTGTAAAGGCTTAATCGTGCAGGAATTCTCAAAGAATAGAGATGTCTTTTAAAAATAAGGGGGGTGGCTGCGAATCCGTCTCAATTTCTCCCCCCTCCTTTTTACACAGCTGCTTGGGAGAAGGCAAGCTCCTCTCGTCTCCTTCCTTCCCCCCATAAATCAGTCATCGTTACCTCCCCGCTACCAGATGCAAGCGTGTCTATCTCCCGAGGTCAAGTTGCAAACTTTTCGGGGTGCAAAGCAGGTTTGGATCGCAAGGCGGGGCCCGTAGAGGCCGGTGCAATTTGTCCCGGGGGGCCGCGCGCATCGTGGGTGGGTGAACAATGCCGGGACGAAGCCCCCGCCCCGCTCCCCCCCCGCCGCCGCCGCCCCACACCTTCCCTACTTCTGGCAAGCGAACCGGTCGGTCTGCCCCAACCTGCTGAAATTGGCAACGCGGGAAAGACAGCAGCTTAATGAGAAAGTGTGAAAGACGACGAGGGCCTGGGGGGGAAAGGGAGAGAGGCCCGGGCTCGGTGGGGTGGGAGCGAGGGCAGGGGGGCTACAGCGAGAGAGCTGGGGACCAGGTGCTGGGCCTGGAAGGGGGTTTAATGGGCAGGAAACCCATCATCGTCACAAGGGGTGGGGGGCACCGTTGGGAGCCCCACGTGGTATTTCCTTCTCCATTCCAACTCTGGAAATGTGTAGCAGAATGGATTTTTTCTTTTTAAAATGTTTTTATTAAATATTTTCTCGAGTTACAAAAGTATATACATCGTTTCTAGTTTCAGATCATAAAGTCCTTGCAGAATGGTATAAGGGTACACTGGGGCAGAAATGTGCAAGTTTTTGGGTTTCACAGACACCTTCACCAGGAGAGAAGTAAGTGGAACAAATGTCTAGACAGAGGAGACGGACTATAAAGGCTGCACCCTTCAAGATGTATCAGCTCGTCTTGGGTTGCAATTCTCGACCTGCTTTCCTTGGAGTAAACTCCCTTGACCTTGATGCGATTTAACTTCTGACTTGGTTAAGATTGCACTGTTGGTCGATCAGTTGCATGACTTTTAATCACTCGCTCCACCAACAGTATGATCTCATGAGCACTTTTACTTGGGAGCAAGCCAGAGTGCACTTAGCAGGAGACTCTAAATATGTATAGGACTAGATTCAGGTAGGTAGCCGCGCTGGTCTGGCGCAGGCAAAATAAATAAATTAATTGTCCAGTAGCACCTTAGAGACCAACTAAGTTTCGTTCTGGGTATAAGCATTTGTGAAGCTGAATCTGAAGAAGTGTGCATGCACATGAAAGCTTATACCCAGAGCAAACTTAGTTGGTCTCTAAGGTGCTACTGGACAATATGTATAGGACTGTGATGAAAAACTGGATAACCTTGTGTTGGAATAAAACTGGAAGGTGGAAAAAAAACTTTGTTTTTTGTTAGATGATGCTCCCACAATTCAACAGGCAACAACATCTCAGGAGAGGCGCTCCCTTCCCTGTATAAGCCAGGGATGGAGAAGTTGTGCCCTGGCCATTGGCACTGCTGGCTGTGGCTGATGGGAATTGGAGTCCAACAGCATCTAGAATCACAGGTTCCCCATTCCTGCTGTAAGAGAAGAAGCAGAATGCCTGGGACCCATCACAGACTTTTAAAGAAATTTTAATATAAGAGCATAATAAGAGCCACCTAGTCCAGCGTCCTATTCTTACAGTGGCCAACCAGACGCCTATAGGGAGCCCACAAGCAGGAACAGAAACAACAGCCATTCTCCTCACTTGTGGATGTGGAACACAGCCGTGACTAGTAGCCATTGATAAGCATTACCGTATATTTCGCCCCATAGGGCGCACCAGCCCATAGGGCGCACCTAGTTTTTTTGGGGGGGGAATAAAGGGGGAAAATTATTTTTCCCCCAGGTGCAGGCCTGGGGCGGAGGGTGCCCGAGCTTCCCCAGACCCCAGAACAGGCTGCTATCCACAAGCCTAGGGAGCCCCGCTGGTCTCCCTAGGCTTGCGGATATCTGTCCCCCAAGCTTGTGGGGCTGGCGGTGGGGAGAAGTGCGCTTCTCCCCAGCGCCAGCCTCCAAACCAGGTCGGGGAATAGCGGGATGGTGGCGCTCCGCCTCCTCACTGTCCCCCAAGCCTGTGGTGCTGCCCGATATCTGCACGAAGCCCGGGGTGTGCAGCGCGCCCCAGGCTTCGGGATGCAGGCTGCTATCCGCAAGCCTTGGGAGCCCGACGGGAACTCCCGCGGAGCTCCCAAGGCTTGCGGATAGCTTCCTGAAGCCTGCATTCACCCCATAGGACGCACACACATTTACCCTTCATTTTTGGAGGGGAAAAAGTGCGTCCTGTAGGGCGAAAAATACGGTACTTACCCACTACAAATTCGTCTAAATCAGGGGTCAGCAACCTAAGGCCCATGGGCCGGAAGTGGCCTGCGGAGGTCATTTGACCGGCCCCCGAGCCGCCCCCGAACTGAGCTGCCTGCTCATGCGCTGCGCTAAACTGGTGCAGCGCGGCACGGGGACTCGCTTTCACGGTGCCGAAAATTGCATCTGCACAGACGCAGGTGCCAAAAATCAGGTCTACGCAGACGCCAAAAATTACAGGCAGGTGGGCACGCTCATCCGCACTCCGGCCCATGGAGGGATCTCTGCAGGTCCGATCCAGCCCAGGCAAGATAAACCTTGCTGACCCCAGCTCTAAATCCTCTTTTAAAGCCGCCCAGGTCTCCTGCTCTACCAACTCAGCTCTCTCTCAGGACCTGGATTGGAGGGACTTCCAAATGCACCAGGGCTGTTGTACCACGTTTTGAAGGATGCGAAGTAGCACACCTTGCCATTTAAAAATGGGGTGGGAGAAGAAGTGGAAAGGGAACAGAGTGGCAGGGAGGAGACCACGACTGGCTGAAAGACAGAAAAGGAGGAATCCGTACGGCAACGTTTGGTTTCAGTCAGATCTCACTTCTTCAACCATATTTCTCCATTTAATTTCGATTTATGTAATCCCAGTTTCGGGTCAAAGTTTGAACTAAAGAAAAATTACACATTTCAGAAGGTGAAATGTTGCATTTCAACATTTGGCAGCATTTTATTTCTGTCAGCCTCAAGCTTGCACACATCTTTTCCTCTGGGAGGGACGACTTAAAAGGTTCCTACTATACTTGACTGATGCAGCTGTTCCGTAATATCTGAGGTAAGGCGTTTTGAGCCCAGGGGGCAAATGCAGTCCTTCAGGCTTCTCTGTCTGACCACATGCCTTCCTCAACCATACCCACTCTCCCCAGCCCTACTTCATACCCTATTTGAATACTTTTAACTAGCTGAATGTATCCTTCACCTCCATTAATGCCTTAATTGCTTGGATGGATTGGGTTTGTGAGTGTAGAAACAAGCGTACTGCGCAAAGGTGAAATTTGCATTCATCACTCCATCCATTTTTGCCTCTGGCCCTGCCCACTTCTGGCATGCGGCCCCTGAAAGGTTTCCCATAGCGGAATATGGCCCTCAGTCTGAAAAACGTTCCTCACACTTGCTTAAGAGTTACCCTATGTCTGTTCAACTGCACTTCATTCCGGTTGAATCTGGTGGCATTTGCTCCTCAGACAAGACTTTACCACTTTGGGTTCTGCATTTGAGACCAGCCACCGGCCTGCGGTTAAACAGGGAAAGGACTTTGCCCGCATTTAGGAAGGCTGCAGCCCACTCCCACCCACTCAGCGTCTATTTCTCCAGTTACTTTTACAGACACGCCAGTGGCGCTTTGAGAACGCGCGCAGCAGTATGCCAAAAGCCGCACCGGATTAAATCTTGCATATGCCGTCAGGATGCACACAACTGCTGTGCCATGTGACAACATGGCTGGAAGGCAGCCTAGGCCCTTCACAGGCCCTCATGCCCTTCAAACGAACAATCGGTTTTGAGTTATGCGAAGGTGGGGGGAAATATTTGTTGTATTTGGCGGGGACAGGATGCCCTCTGCTCCCCGGGCTCAGTGTGCCATCTAACGGCAGGTTTATGCAACTGCGCCCACAGTAGATTCCCTTTTATTTTTTTTAAACCCAGCTCAGTATGGCTGCAGAAGTAACACCGCCATGGCTCCCCACACCCCCACACCCTTATGGAATACTGGTAGATTTCTGGAAAAGGCCAGAGATCTCTAATCCAGAAGTCTCTTAACACCCCCACAAATTTGCAGTGATTCTTGGAGGAAGCTCGGAGAGTGAATCCAATTTAAAACTGGATTGCATTTGTAGCATAATTGCTCAGTGACGGCGTAAACAACAACGGATGTTTTGAATCTGAAATGACAGTAAGTGAGAATCAGCATAAGCACTGCAGAGTTCACCAGGTTTGATTGTTTCCCAAGCTCATCTTGCTGGCTTGCGCTGCAAAAAGGTGTGTGAGCAGAAAATGCTGCAGACGTGACCTCATGTCTGTAAAAGATTATGATTTCTGCAGAGCAATAAAAGGGTTGATTTCCCCCTTGCTACTACTTCCATGGCACTCGTCCTAAAATTGTACAAATGTGACGGAGGAAGGAACAGAGAAGAGACCTCCCGCTATTAAGAGATGAAAACGTTGGTTCCCTTTTCTTTGTTTCCAACTCTGACCGCTTCCTTGCTCCCCAAAAATTCAGAGGAGAATTCAAAGGGGAAAGGGGGCTTTCCGCCCCACCCGAGAGCCTGTGGAAAGCTCTCCCTAAGCAGATAAAACTCCCCCAAAATAAAATAATGTTTGTTTTTAATTATTTTATTTATTAAATTTGTATATCACCGTATACCCATAGAACTCAGGGCGGTTCAGAACCTTCAGCTATCTCCTTGTGGCATCAGGGGTAGTATTGAACTATGTTTCACTCACAGCAGCCCCACTGAAATGAATGAGCATGACAAAGTTAGGTCCCTTAATTTCAGCGGGTCTGCTCTACAGATACGAGGAGAAATTCGGTTTAGTTCACGTTTAAAGCTGAGTCTATCAAATCTGTGCTTTCTAACATGAGAACCAAAAACACAGCCATCTTTCCCAATTTCCACTTCGAATTTTGGGATACAGTCCCCCAACCTGCCAATGTTTACAAAAACAGGTGGATAAAAATGCATATATTAGTGAAAGTAACATACAAAAATGCATTGCATTTAGGGGAGATTTCTTGCAAAAATGTGCAATTAGTCAAAACCACATATATGTTACAAGAAATTCACACTATAATCCTAGCACGTTTTAAAGTTATGGCTTTCCCCCAAAGAAACCTGAGAAGTCTACATTGAGTTTTTAGGAGACCCCTTTGCCTTCACAGACCTAGAGCGCCCTGGGAAGGAGGACTGATTTTTAAACCACTTTGGAAATGGGCTTTAAATGTATAGTGCAGATGTAGCCTTGGCTGAATACTGCTCTAGGTTAATAACACAAGTTGATCTACAAAGGCCTTTGGTGAATGATTATTATGGATAGTCTTTTGACTACATTGCCTGCAAAATGTTGCCTTTTCAGTCTGTTGGTTGGGATTGGCATGCAGGTAACTTGCAACTTTCACACATTTAACTTGAGCACAATCTGTTTTATGGGCTGGGCAGTGGAATTAAAAAGGGGGTGCGGGCATCCGGGGTAGGGAAACTTTGGCAATCCCACCCACCATTGCACCCAATGGGTTTTGACTGCAGTATACTGTAGTCCCTACACACAATTTTGGCTTTATGTACCATACCCAGAGCGTAACCTCTGCTTAAATTGAGAGTTGCCTCTACTTGACTTATGCATGGATTTTGGAGTGGGCTGTCTGCTTGTTTCATTTTACATGAGCCACCGTGAACGTTTATGTAAATTGAAAGCCATTCTCGGAATAAATCAAAATGAGGCAGTTTTTGAAGCCATACTCCACCACATAACTTGGTGCATATGTTTGCAAGCCAACTCGTCTCCCCAAGTTGCTCCACACATGCTCAGGGACACTGTGGTTTCTTAAAAACCATATGCTGCCTTCTGAAAGTATGGAGATTAAGCATTGATCCGACTGGCCTAGTTCTGCCTCTCCTGACATCAGACCATCCTCTTAGGCAAAAGGCCTTTGCCTCCTCTTCTCCCTGGCTGAAGCAACACTATTCGCTATAAAACGACCCTACTCTCCAGCTTCGTTTTTGAAACAGTTTCGCAAGAGGCAGGCGCTCGTTCGCTTCCTCAAAGGAAAGGCGCTCTGCACATGCCTAGAAGCAATGCAGCGCAAGATGCAGCAACAGCAGCAAAAAGTCGGCGACTCCTATTTCGGTATGCTTTTTTGTTTTATTTTATTATTATTATTATTATTATTATTATTATTAGTCAAGAAATCGAACTGGAAGAAAGGCGCGTCTGCTGCGCCCTCCTCGACCCCGCTGCGCGCAATCCCGGCCGCGGCGCCTGCAGCGCGGAGCAATCGTGGCAAAGGCGGCCCTGCCCGGCCTGCCTCCCTCCCTCCCTCGCCGGCCCGCCCTCCCTGCCGCTTTGGGCGAGGGGCTGTCCCAAGCCGGCTTCCCCTTCCTTTCGGCGGTGACTGACAGAGATCGCAGCCAGTGCCCGCCCTGCGGAGGGGGGACTAACCCCAGCCTCTCCGGCGCAGCCCGGGAACCAACCTGGCGGCCACCTCCAGGGCAGGGCGAAGCGAGGCGAGCGGGGCTGGCGCGGCGCGCGGGCAGGGCAAGGCAGGGCCGGGCAGCGCGCGATGGGCGCCGCGGGACTCGAGGCGGAGACGCCGCCGCCGCCTCCGGATCCCTGAGAGAGAGCGAGAGCGAGCGCCGCGCGGGAGGCGCCCCGGCCCAGGTAGCGGAGCCGGGCCCGGGGCGCGCCAAGACGCGCGCAGCCGGCGAGCGGAGCGAGGGCGGGGGACGGAACAAAGGGCGGAGCTGGAGCCGGGACTCCTGGGTCCCTTCGGGGAGGAGGGGGTCTTGCAGGAAGCGGGAGCCGGGATTCCCTTTCGCAGGTCCCGGGGCTTTAGCGGCACCAGGACGCCTGGGTCCTCCCGAGGGAAGGAGGAGGAGGCTCCGGTACTCGCCCGGGTCCCGTTAGTTCTCGCATTTGGGGTTGGGCTCCACCAGGCTTCCTAAGATCGGGGTGTTGTGGGGGGGGTGCGGGCGGGAAGGTGGAGGTAGGACTCCTGGGTTCTTTTCAGAGGCCGGAGCCGGGACTTATGGGAGCGGGACCGGTTATAGTTCTCGCAGATTAGGAGCAGGACTGCTGGGTTTCCTTAGGAAGGGAGGTGCGAGGCTGGGCTCCTCGGTGCTCTTAGAGGGCAAGCAAGGGAAAGAACCTGCGCCCTCCGCTCAAGATGTTGTGGGGCTCCAGCTCCCATCAGCCCCAGCCAAAATGGCCTGTGGTCAAGGGGGATGGGCGTCCCGGTCCCAGCAACCTCTGGAGGCCCCGCCGATTCTCCATCCCTGCCTTAGGGAGACAGAGCGTGGAAGAAGAGAAGCAGCACTCTTCTAGAAAGGAAGAGATAAAACTTCTTAGAATTAGGGCTGGGAGCCAGGACTCTTGGATTTATTCGCAGGGAAATGTAAGTGGGAATCTGATGTGCCAGGGCCAGGACTTCTTGGTCCTCAGGAGACTTATTCCTGGAACAGCCACGGGAGAATCCTGAGAGTCAGAATTCCTTGGGATCTCAGGGAGAGTGAGTTTTATAGGCTCAGGCTAGCCTCCCTAAGCGGGTCTCCCACATGCTTGGCGAAATGGGATGGCAACAAAGAAAGGCGAGGGGATGCGAGTCAAGGAGCCCAGCTCCATTGTGACATTTTAGGAGGGGCATTGGGGGCGTGGGGTAGAATTCGCTCCATCATCCCATCCAGTGATAGGATTATGTGTGGGTGGCAGGGAATATTGGAGTGGGTGCTTAGTCCAAAGGACTGCCCTATACGTTAGCAGTGTGCCATATGTTGTGTGTGACATACAGCTATGCATTGGTCCATATGCACTTGTGAACTCTTAGAAGGGACTTTTGTGGTGTGTCCATTGGGGGTGGGGGTGGATCTCCCTGACACACCCTGGCTGTGTGTTTAAGCATGACCAGAATTGCTTCTTGCCTGTGGATTGAATCAGTTCATTCTTGGTGCATGGTGAGAAGTCTGTTCTCCCACATCCCCTCCCATAGCACTATAGCTCAAGGATCATCTAATGAAATAGATTGGCAGGAGATTCCAGACAGATCCGCCACAAAAAAGTACTTCACTTGAGGAAAACACTTAACATATGTCTTTTGCTGCTTCTTGCTTAGATGTCTTTAAAAAGAGATTAGGAAAAGAAAAAAAATGAATGGAGCATAGGCCCAGTTCATTGTAAGCTAAATGAGAGCACTGTGTTCAGATTCTGCTTGCGGGCTTCCCAAAGGCATCGGTTTGGCCAATGTGAAAACAGGAGGCTGGACTAGATAGGACTTCGACCTGATCCTACAGGGCTTTTCTTCCATTCTTACGACGCAATAGGAAGCAAGATTGGCCTTTGGTCTTATGCAGCAGGGCCTTTTCTATGTTCTGCAAACATCCCAAGTGGTTTCTTGGAGCAGCTGGGAAGCAGTGCATTACTTGGGAGGTGTGGCCCAGATGTGTGCATAACCCAAGAGCTTCACACGCACCGCAGCATCCTCTGAAACCTTGCAAGGGATTCTGGTGCATAATTCCCAGACTTCCCATGGTCTTAGTGGACAAACCTTGTCAAAGAATCCCTAAGAATTGGTATCAGGCAGCTCACAGGGGTTTGGTGCTCTGAATGGGCACATTTGAGTCATGCCACATGGAGTTATCCAATGGAAGTGATTGGAATTAGATGCAGGAACCCTAGAATTATGGAGTTAGAGGGTCCCTGAGAGGCCAGCTAGTCCAAACCCCCTGCTTAGTGCAGAATCCGCAGTGAAGGAGAGCTCACTTTCTCCCCAGGGACCTCTTCCCAGAACCAAGCATCTCTCGCTGTTAGGATATGTCTCTCCTCCTGTTTAGCTGCTTCTTTCCACCTATTGGTTCTAGTCCTGCCCCCTGGGGTGACAGGACTGGCAAAAGGATGCCTGATTAACTTCTGTCATTCATCTTCATGGGATGCTGTAACGACTGCTGGCTTTCCATTGGCTTGTGGACCCTTAAAAATCTTAGGAGGCTGCCTTAGACCAGGTTAGACTAGTTGCTAATCTAACGCAGGACTGGCTATGCCAACTGGCAGCAGCTCTCCAGGGCAGAAAGAAGTATTCCCACCCCCCACCAACCAGCTACTCACTGATCATTTTCCTTAAAAAAAAAAGACCCCAAACGCCCACTATGCTAGGAATTGAACTTGAGACCTTTCTACTCTGAGCTACCATGCCGCCCTTAGGTCAGGCAAGGTCTGCCTAGCCCAGTACTCTTACTCCCAAGTAGCAGTGGTCTTGGGCAGAGATCATTAGCATATCCTACTTCACTGGAGATCCTGAGGATTGAACCTGGGACATTCTGCAGACAAAGCACATGAGCTGAGGCTCCTCCCACCTGGCCAGGCACTTTCAGAATGCTGAACTAAAGGGACCTTTGGTCTGGCCCAGGAAGGCAATTCACGTGCTCTTTATCTTTTTAAATAAAGTGTCACTGTATTATTCTCTCTGGCTCAGAGGCTCTGCAGGTGACCTGTCGGCCGCGAGAGAGCAAGTAATTGGGCAGAAATGTGCGTTCCAGGGCACGGTTACGCCTGGAACATTTTAAAACAGTAGTGCTTTGATCCTCAGAGGCAAAGTACTGCATTATCCTGCCCTATCACTAGTTTTTGCTGTGCCCTAGCTTTGAGGAGAGAACTACCACTTGCCCCCTGCTCCTAAGAAGAGTGCTCTCGTTCAGTGCGGAAAAAATGGATAGCAAGAAATTCCTTCCCCTCCCCACATGAAGATAAAACTCAGGTTTTCTCAAAAGAAATTGATTGGCAGCAGACACTGGAAGGATAAAATGAAGCACTTTTCCCATGCAATAGGTGCTTCATCTACAGAAGGGGTTCCCAACCTCTGGTCTGTGGCATGGCTGTGGATTTGTGGCCAGAAATGGGAGGCAGTGCAGTGAGTCATTGCCTTTAATATTTCCAAGCTGTATTTTTATTGCTTCTTGCGTTTCTTACATTGTATTACAAGTTGAGTTCTGTGGAATTTGGGTTGCATTGCAATAAAATAGGTCTGAAATAAAAGAAGCAATAGAAACAGTTTTTAAAAATCGTAGAGCGTCTAGCACAGTGCATTACAATTGCTACAGCCAGCAGAAAAATCATTCAATGATCTGCCGTCCGAGACTTGCAAGTGGTCCAGGGCTGGGGGGTGAGTTTGGGAATTGATGGCGTATGGTCTTCCCTGCCACAAGATGGGAGTGATGGCCACCAACCAGGGTGGCTTTAAAAGAGGATTAGATACATTTCTGGAGGAAGGGAGGGTCTACCAATGCTTACTGTTCTGTCTATATTTTATCTCCAGGCTGTGAATGCTGATGCTTTGGGGGCAGAAAGAATGGCACAGAGTGTCTAGAATCCTGAAAAGCAGCACTCAGCACTGCAGCATTTTGCTGCAGGCCCAATTTTCTTTATTATAATTTATTATTTATTAAATTTATATGCCGCCTTCATCCGAAGATCTCAGGTTGGTTTGCAAGATAAAAATACAGGATAGAAGCACGAAATAAATAGGTAAAACAAAACGAGAACTCCCTCTCCCGCAAACACATGTGAAAGGTCATAGAAACATTTAAAAGGACATAGGCACTAATTGAATTCCAAACTCCTACTGACCCAACACAACGGGCGCAGACAGTTCTCGGCCGCTTTGGGGTTGATCCCGTTCCTTACGAGCCTAATTCTCAGTGGTGTTTTGGCTTTATGTTTCAGGGAGGAGTCCTTTTGCTGCCGCATCATCACTTTGCCGGCGTTAAGGTAACATTTGCTAGCTGTCGGCCCTTATCACCCTTGTCCGGCTCCCGGAGACGTGTGGATTGTCTGAACAGCCTCTTGACTGGCCCAGTCGGCATCGGCCAGGGGATTCCTCCTTTTTGCTGAGGGGAAGGTTGGAGGGAAAATGGCCGCCACACAGGAAGTGCCTCCTCCGGCGCTGGGCCTCCATTTTTTGTACCCATTAGAAGACACGCTGCCGCCGCGGGTGAAGATGGAGGAGCCTGGGCCGCCATGCCCCGAAGCAGGGTGGGAATGGGACGCCGCAGGGAAGGCTCCCCTCGTCGTCCAGGCCGGCACCATTAGCGATTTACTGAGGTGGGCGACCCCTCCTCAGGTGAGAAGCGACCCCATCCCACAACTGTGGGAGGTTCAGTGCCAGGAGATGGTGCAGACCCCCGTGGCAGTGCCACCCCCACCGCCTGCCTGGGGGAACCTCCAACTCCCCGAGCTGGCGCCTGTGGACGACATTGAGGCCTACCTGTCGTCCTTCGAGAGGGCGGCCGAAACCTGCCAGTGGCCGAGGGGAGAGTGGGTGACCCGCCTCATGCCGGCCCTCAGCGGGAAAGGCCAGCCGCCCCACAACGGCCTGGACGCCAGGAGCAGCCGGGGAGACCACAGGAAGTCGAAGTCCTCTGGCCTGCGAGGGGAGGCCGGGCCCAGCGTGGAGATGCAGCGCCAGCGCTTCCGGCAGTTCCGCTACCAGGACTCGGAAGGCCCTCGGGAGGCTTGCCGGAGGCTGAGGGAGCTCTGTCGCCGCTGGCTGAAGCCCGAGAGCCGCACTAAGGAGCAGATCCTGGAGCTGCTGATCCTGGAGCAGTTCCTGACCATCTTGCCCCAGGAGATCCAGAACTGGGTGTGGGAGCGAGGCCCAGAGACCTGTGCCCAGGCGGTGGCACTAGTGGAAGGCTACCAGATGGGACGGCGAGAGGCAGGCATGTGGGAGCAACAGGTGAGGACGCTTTATGTCATGTTGACAGAGAGGTTTTATTTTGTGGACCACCCTGAGATCCTTCAATGAAGGGTGGTATAATAATAATAATAATTAATAATAAGGGAGCCTCCATCCACAGTCCCTATAGCATCCTAGTTCCCCCAACAACACCTCCAGAAGTTTTCTCAAGAATCCAGCAAGACGTTTCTGTATAAAACCCTTAACCAAGTGTTCAGTAAAAAAGGTAAAGGGACCCCTGACCATTAGGTCCAGTCGTGACCGACTCTGGGGTTGCGGCGCTCATCTCGCTTTATTAGCCAAGGGAGCCGGCGTACAGCTTCCGGGTCATGTGGCCAGCATGACTAAGCCGCTTCTGGCGAACCAGAGCTGTGCACGGAAACACCGTTTACCTTCCCGCCGGAGTGGTACCTATTTATCTACTTGCACTTTGAGGTGCTTTCAAACTGTTAGGTGGGCAGGAACAGGGACCGAGGAACGGGAGCTCACCCCGTCGCGGGGATTCGAACCGCCGACCTTCTGATCGGCAAGTCCTAGGCTCTGTGGTTTAACCCACAGCGCCACCCGCGTCCCAAGTGTTCAGTACTTCACATAAATAAAGAGAGACAAGTCCCTGCCCCAAGGGGTGTACAGTCTAAAACAGTGGCTCTCAACCTTTTTTTGGCCATGCCCCATCTAAGCATATCTAAAATCCCTGTGACATATAATTCTTATTATTCAAAAAGTGAACTCCTATTCATGTGGAGGAAGGCTAAAAGGCCATTAACTGTTAATAACTCATTCTCAAATTGCCCCCTTTAAAAATCAAATTGCCCCCCTGTGGTGCGTGTGCCCAATGTTGGGAACCACAGGTTTAAAAGAACCATTGGCCCTACGTATGTTGCTGGAGCTACAACTCCCATCTGCCCCAAGAAGCATTAACAGTGGCCAGGAATTGTGGGAGATGGGCAGCATCTGGAGGGCAGGAGGTGATCCACACCTGGTCTAAAATATTTGAAGGATAACAAGGGAAGACAATTGAGAAGGGGAATGTGCAGGCTGGTGTTCACTTGCTCTCAGAAGGGTAGAACTGGAAAGGTACAGAAAAGGCCAACCTAAATGAGCAGAGGATTGAAGCATTTTCCTTGCGAGAAAAAGCTAAATAAAGCAAAAGGAGAGAAAGCTGTGCCCCTACAACAACTCCCACCAGTGTCCAAGAGTCAGGAGTGATGGGAGCTGGTCTAGCGATAGCTGGAGGGTCACGGTTTCCTCCTTCCTGTACTTTAAAGGTGATTGGGGGCAGGCCTTGAAGGAGGCTGTTTCCTTCCTAATGGCATGTTGTTGTCCCTCGTTGCCAGGTTACAGTACGGGTGAAAGTTGAGCAGGTAAGCCCGCAAGAAATGATTCTCCCTGGAGCGCCATGGGAACCTCCTGCCCCACTGCTGCCCCATCTTGACTGCTTATCCTCAACAGACGTAACACTAAACCAGCCTCCCCTCATCCCTGCTCTCAAGATGCCCTGCATCCCTAAACAGGAGCCCCGAGGACTTCAGGAAACAGGTAAGAAATACAAGAGGAGCCCCTGGTTTTAATGGAGGAGGCTTTGGGTCCAATGGGAGGTTCTGGGGATGTTTTCCTATGCATAGAGACTGAAGGTTGCTGGACCCAGTCCTGTTGGCTTTTCAGTTTTTACTTGCCTTTCTCATAAAACACAGGTGTGCTGGTCCCAGGGGGGATAAGGTACTATTACCGTAGCCCAAGATCAGTCCAGAGTCTCTAGCAGGGTAGACGATCACTAGATGAGACGCGAGGTCCGAGACAGGGAGCCGGGCAGGGTAACAGGAACGCTGGTAGGGCAGAAGCAGGAAGCCAGGCGAGGAACAGGAACACTGGTAGGGCAGAAGCAGGAGTCCAGGTGAGGAACAGGAACACTGGTAGGGCAGAAGCAGGAGTCCAGGCGAGAAACAGGAACACCGGATAGTCAGTAACAGAAAGCCGGGCGAGGAACAGGCACACTGGGAGTGCAGATCAAGGACTGGGTAAAGCAGGTACTCCACAACGACGTTGCTCCCGCAACCTGGGACCGGGCTGCCTGACCTTTATCTTCTTCTAAGGCCGGGGGCGGTCCCGGCCCCCAGAAGCCCCGCCTCTCTTGGCCTTAAGGCGAGCACTCCTCCTGGGAGACACCAGTTCCCTTCGCCTCTCTGCCCTAAGCCTCTGCAGATCAGGAGAGGCCGAGGGGTTACTGGGCCCCGGGGGAGGCTCACCTGTAGCCACTGAGTCTTCCAGCACCTCTGGGGCCAGAATGGTTTCACCTGGTGCCTGCTCTTGAGGTTCCTCAGCATCTAGGCCTTGCCCCAGTTCAGCCGGCCCTGGAGGCGGGGACTCCTGTGCCGGCTGGGATTCCTCCGGATCGCTCTCAGACTCGGAATCCCAGGCCATCACAACAGGCCAACCTGGTGCCCTCCAGATGTTTTGGACTGTGGCTCTCATCAGCACCAGAAAGCAACTGGCCTATAGTCTGGCTCATACACATGCAGAGTCTGCATTAGCGATGGGGAAACTTTTTTTAGCCTGAGTGCCACCTTACCTTCTGGACAACCTGTTGAGGGCTGCATGCCAGTGATGGTTGAAGCCAGTGGCCAAATTGGGCAGAGCAATAATCAGGGGGAAATGGGTATAAATAAATTAATAATATTAATAATTCCCCCCCCCCTTTGTGCAGTAACCTGGTTTGTGTACACACGCACCTCACACCATCCTCCCATCTAGCCTAGGAAGAGGCCTTAGCAGAGGTCAAGGACACACGCTAGCCAGCCCAAAATCACTCAGGGAAGGGTGCAGAGCAGGACCAGAAGAGGGTGTGACTAGGGAGAGTGATCTGCAGTACAGGGTGGGGAAAACCTGTGGCCCTGTGGGTGTTGCTGGACTCCCAGTTCCCCTCACCATTGGCCATGCTGCCTGAGGCTCATGGGAGTTTGAGTCCAAGGAAGTCAGGGGGGTGGGGCCCACAGGTTCTCCATCCCTGCCCAAGAGCACCCCAGAAACGAAGGCGGCTTTGCTGTTTGAATAGCTTTTACGTTCCTCCGAAGGTTAAGCCTGCTTCCCTGCGGTTTCCACTCATTTGGCACTGCAGACAAGATGCACCCATTTCTTCGCACAGTGATTTAATTTCCAGAGCCCAGATGAGGGAGGGTGAATCCTGAAGAACAGCCATGCTAGTAACTCTGCACAAAGAGCATTTCAGCTTGACGTCCCTGAAATGCGAAAAGCGAGAGGCGAAGCAGGGGCAGCGATTTATTTGTGTCTCAAGACAGATGCCAACGATAACAGCGACATTTATGGGGACCAGGAAATAGGAACAGTCCCTGGTAAAGAGGGACAGTAAGAGTGCTTGCATTTTGCTTTCACAATGCCAGAGACAGGTTGCCAGCCTGGCTCTGTAGGCGGCAGACAGCGTGCTGGCAAAGTGTGGCAATGCCCTTCTCTTTTTCTTATCCCAGCAGGTGCCCTGATGGTAAACGGGAGCCGAGAGGAGAACCCTCTGCAAGGAGGTGCCATGGAAGTGGAGCCTCCCAGGGCGTTTCCGTCCGGGAATTCCCAGGAGAATGTTGCGGCTGAAAACCGTGGTGGCGAGAGAGCCAGCCAGCCTCGCGAAGAGAGGTGCGGTGAAACGGGAGAGAATCCGGCTGCACGCCCCGTCCCCAGCGGAGCCTCCCACCCGGCAGGAAAGCCCCTCCACCGGTGCTCAGAATGCGGGAAAACGTTCAGCCGCAACTCGCACCTGCTCACCCACCAGAGGATCCACACGGGGGAAAAGCCCCACCAGTGTCCCCAGTGCGGCAAGTGCTTCGGCCACACCTCCCAGCTGACCCGGCACCAGAGGACCCACGCCTCGGAAAGACCCTTCCGCTGCGCCCAGTGCAGCCGGAGCTTTTACCAGAGCTCGGAGCTGACCAGGCACCGAGCGTCCCACGCCAGGGAACGCCCTTACGGGTGCAGCCAGTGCGGCAAGAAGTTCCGCTGGAGCTCCGACCTCATCCGCCACCAGATCACCCACACGGGAGAGAGACCGTACAAATGCCCCGAGTGCGGGAAGAAGTTCGGGCAGAACTCGCACCTCGTTCGGCATCGGAGAACCCACACGACTTAGCGGAAGATCTTCCCCCGACGGAAGGAAACCCGAATTGCCCTGCGCCGAGAGTTCGCCGGGGGCCAAAGCGTGGACCGTGCTCACCGCCAAGTTTGGTGCTGTTGTGGGCCAGATGACTGGTGTCCCTTCAGCTTGACGTCTGCAGATCATTATCTGTCAGGGATGGCTTAGTTAGAATGAATTCTATTTACGTGCAAAGTGGGAGGGACAGTGTGGCTGGTTTCCGGTTCCCATTTTGTGTCTCGCCAGAAGCTCCACAGCACAACCAGACTGAGCGGTCCAAGAAGATGCCCAGTCTTGCTTGGCTTGGCTTCTTGAGCCGATAACATTGTGGTGGCACCAGCTGAATGTCTCTCTCTCTCTCTCTCTCTCTCTCTCTCTCTCTCTCTCTCTCTCAATTTTTCTCTTTTTTATAGGAAAGGCAATAGATCTTCTAGTCCTCTAGACAGGTTTATTGTTACATAACACAGCCTGTATTTCCGTATGCCAAGATCATACCTTTGTAGCAAAACAAAAGCAATGTATTTTTTAGAGAAGACGGTCCATTCTGTATTTGGGGAAGCGGGGAATCTTCAGAACAGTGGAGGTCCCTCTTGGGGAAGCTGCTCTGGTACTTTGTTTTTTTCTGGGTGGTGGTGGAAATTACAGCTTTGATAAACAGGAGAGTTGTCAACACAGGGTTTCACTGGTATGGGAGTACACAAAGAGGAGGCGACAGTGACGGCACTGAGAATCTGGGTGTCTGGACGTTCTGGTAACAGGAGCTCTCCCCTGCCTCAAATGCTTGGGATTGGCAGCTGGCATTCAAAGGGCCCCACAGGCATTCCATCTGGCCCTCAGCGTTGCCCCCTGTCCCAGAGAAACGCCATCCCTTGCTACTTGCACACCTTGGCCTTTTCCTCCAATGTAGCAAAGGGCTCTTCATGTTCTGTGCAACAGAGGATTTTCCAAAGCTATTAACTTGCTTGACTCGTTTGTGAGCTCCCTTGTGTGAGTCAAAACACATGTAAATTGGAGTCTGAACAGGTGATGTGCGTAAGGAAAGCATCCCTGCCAAGGCCTCTGCTTGCTGTTCACACTCTGGGGTTACAGAAAGAGCCCTTTGCTGGTGAGGATGAGCCAGTGGGATGAGGCCAATGCTGCCAGCCCTTCAGTCCTTTCTTAGCATCTCCCTGTTGAAAATGAGGGACTGTGAGTATGAAGGGCCACAAGAGGGAGGAAAAGGGAAACTCCAAAAATCTCTTCCCAAAACCTCTTGAGTTCCTGCCATCTTAAGGGTGCTGCAAAGCCCACTCAGAAAGCCCACAATTCCCATTCATGATTCTAGTATAGTATCTTCCAAACCTGGGTCTCCAGCTGTTTTTGGACTACAGTTCCCATCACTCCTGACCACTTGTCCTGCTTGCTAGGGATGATGGGAGTTGTGGTTCATCCGAAGCAGGAGACCCAAGTTTGGGAAACACTGTTCTAGTCCACATTCTGTCCACTCTACATGATAGGCAAGGCTTGGGACAATATGATACTTTTAAAAATTCTCGTATGGCCTCCTTGCTTCTCTCCTCTTCCAGCCAACACCCAGCTAGTCAGTGAGTGCTCTGCTCTTCCCTCATTTATGCAATTTATTCAAACCCCTCCACACCCAAATATATGCAAATATGTTTTGATTTGCACCAACCATACTCGGCCCAGGCTTCATTGTCTCTTCATGCAGAATTTTTGAGTCCTCCCCTTTTAAAAAACAAAATATATGTGTCCTAAGGAGACTCCAGGAGAACAGTGAAAGCTAAAAGCAGGTTTATTGGGGGCGGGGGAGGGACGTGGTTGAGGCTGCCACATCCAGGCGGCACTTCTGTGGAGGGCGCCGGCTGCTTCTTTGGCCTAGCTTCTCTGGTACTTGGAGGTCAGCATGACGGGCGGCTGTCGATGGAGACGATGACGCTGTTATCTAGGAGCCTAGACGTTGACGTCCATTACCACCTGAATGTCTGGGCTCAGCAGCTGCGGGAGAAGCGAAGGCAGGAGCGTTAGACGGAGAGGACGGAGCGGCGCAAAGGGGCGAAAGAGGAACCCAAGTGACGGGGAGGGAGGGAGACTCACCGTAGAGTTCAAATGCTCCCTGAGCAGGTTGTAGACAACCACGGAGCTCAGGTAGCCGAGGCCGCGGACGTCGAGGCGGCAGACGGGCTCCCTGAAGGGGCGGGTGCTACGGGAGGAGGGGGAGAAGAAGGTCAGCTTGCGGGAAAGGAGAGTAAAGAGGAGAAGGGTTGGGCAATGGCCTTGTCATCGGGAGAGGGTCCCTGCCCGACAGGGCGGGCTTACCTGACCCCCGCGCTGATGTTCTCCGAAAGGGACGGGATCTCGGCCCAAATCGGCTGCACGTGGCTCTGGTTGACTCCGCTCAGCACCATCCTTGCACTTCAACCTCTTTGGTGCCGTCGGAGACCGAGGAGCCCTTTTTATGCCGTGCATCGCTGCATTCATGCAAGACTTTCCCATAAATAGGTTTATGGGAATAAAGAGAGAAGAAGACTCCAAACAATAACTTGCAACATCAAAGGAAAGAATAACACTTACCCAATCTATAGCCTAGTGTAACTGGTAACGTTAAATATGTGGGAGACCCAGAAAGGATTATTAGGAATATATTTATAGGGTACTATAATATTCTTCCTTATTTCAGGATTGGTAGGAAATGGCCCAGTTTGGAACTGGGCCCCAGTTCAGGAGCCTTGAAATGTATTTCTAAACATCCAGCTTGGTTCTCCCATATATTTAACATCACCAATTAGACTGGGCTGAACTACAGATTGGGTAAGTGTTACGTTCTTTCTTTTGACCTTGCAAGTAGTTTTGAGTCTGTTCCTATGTTTATTCCATAAACCTCTTATGTCTTGCATGAACACTTCAGTCGTGCATATTTTTCAGAAGGCTGAACTAGATTCTCAGCCCCACCCGCAATATATTACATTTGGGGAGTTTGGCAATGTGGGTAGGAGTCAGATGCTCTTCATTGTTCAATATTTGGTGCTGGGTCCCGCAAACGGTGGGACAAGATTCTTTGGGTGGATCTCTAGGAAAAGAAACAGCAGCCCAGCCCCAATAGGAAGTTTCTTAAGAGAAATTGCTCAGTTTTCCATGTGACAGCTCTTAGGATATTTGAAGATGCCTATAATTTATGGGACGCAGGTGGCACTGTGGGTTAAACCACAGAGCTTAGGACTTGCCTATCAGAATGTCAGCGGTTCGTATCCCCGCGACAGAGTGAGCTCACATTGCTCAGTCCCTGCTCCTGCCAACCTAGCAGTTCGAAAGCACAAAGTACAAGTAGATCAAAAGGTATCGCTCCGGCGGGAAGGTAAACAGTGTTTCCGTGCGCTGCTCTGGTTCGCCAGAAGCGACTTAGTCATGCTGGCCACATGACCCGGAAGCTGTACGCCAGCTCCTTCAGCCAATAAAGCGAGATGAGCGCCGCAACCTCAGAGTCGGTCACGACTGGACCTATTGGTCAGGGACCCCTTTACCTTTATAATTTATAAGAGGGACGCGGTTTGGCGCTGTGGGTTAAACCACAGAGCCTAGGACTTGCTGATCAGAAGGTCGGCGGTTCAAATCCCCGCAACGGAGTGAGCTCCCATTGCTCTGCCCCAGCTCCTGCCAACCTAGCAGTTCAAAAGTATGTCAAAGTGCAAGTAGATAAATTGGTACCACTCGGGCGGGAAGGTACAGCCAGAAGCTGTACGTTGGCTCCCTCGGCCAATAAAGCGAGATGAGTGCCGCAACCCCAGAGTTGGTCAGGGGTTCCTTTACCTTTATAATTTATAAGCTAAACTTCCCCAATCCCTCACCTGTTCCTTATTAGGCTTGGTTACATTTGTTACATTGCACTTGCCATGTTACTGCCCATTCACTCATTTCGGAGGGGACCTTTTGGAGACCCCTTTTTCACTTCACCCCCCCCCCTACAATGTACTATCATACTCATCTTTGGCCACCTCACTGCTCTTTCCTCACGCTGGACTGTTGATGAACAAGTTAAAAAGGAAGAAACCTCCTCTTTTCCCTCCCTGATCCTTGTGACTCCCCGTTCCCCTCACCCCACACCATTGGCCATGCTGCCTGTGGCTGATGGGAGTTGGAGTCCAAGGAAGTCAGGGGGGTTCCACAGGTTCTCCATCCCTTCCCTACAGCACCCCAGACACACAGGCTGCTTCCCTGTTTGAATAGCTTTGAAATGCGAAAAGCGAGCGGCAAAGTGGAGGCAGTAATTTATTTGTGTCTTGAGACAAACAGATGCCAACGATAACAGGGACATTTATGGGGACCAGGAAATGGGAACAGCCCCTGGTAAAGAGGGACAGTAAGAGTGCTTGCATTTTGCTTTCATGATACCAGAGGCAGGTTGCCAGCCTGGCTCTATAGGCAGCAGACAGCATGCTGGCAAAGTGTGGCAATGCCCTTCCCTTTTTCGTATCCCAGCAGGTGCCCTGATAGTAAACGGGAGCCAAGAGGCCTTTGCTTGCTGTTCACACTCTGGAGTTACAGAAGGGGTTAAAGAGCCCTTTGCTGGTAAGGATGAGCCGATGGGATGAGGCTAATTCTGCGAGCCTTTCAATTGTTTCTTAGCATCGCCCTGTTGAACATGAGGGACTGTGAATATGAAGGGCCACAAGAGGGGAGAAAGGGGAAACTCCCAAAACCTCTTGAGTTCCTGCCATCTTCAGGATGCTGCAAAGCCCACTCAGAAAGCCCACAATTCCCATTCATGATTCTAGTATAGTGTCTTCCAAACGTGGGTCTCCAGCTGTTTTTGGACTACAGTTCCCATCACTCCTGACCTCTGGTCCTGCTTGCTAGTGATGATGGGAGTTGTGGTTCATCCACAGGAGGAGACACAAATTTGGTAAACACTGTTCTAGTCCACCTGCTGTCCACTCTACAAGATAGACAAGACTTGGTACAGTATAATACTTTTTATTTACTCTTGTGTGCCCTCCTTTTTTTCCAGCCAACATCCAGCTAGTCAGTGAGTGCTCCGCTCTTCCCTCATTTATGCAATTTATGCAAACCCCTCCACACCCAAATATATGCAAATATATTTGGATTTGCACCAACCATACTCGGCCCAGGCTTCATTGTCTCTTTTGCAGAATTTTTGAGTCCTCTCCTTTTAAAAAACAAATATATGCAGCTCACAGCAAGCTGCTGTTATCTCAGAAGCCAGCTTTACCAGAGAGTGGCTGCCTCGTGGACCTACTAGACTGTCCAGTTTCTCAGGGCGGCTGTGAAGCTGAGAGATCTTATTTGAAGATTTTAACAGTGGGTAGCAGGCTCACCAAGTCCTAGACTAGTCGGGTAGTGAAGAGGGGAGTATTCTGCTGGTATAAACATCATCAGAGTTGTACCGATGGCTCAGAAGGGAGGACTCGAGAACACATAGGGTGGTGGTCAACTAACTCCTTCTTGTAGGAGACCCATTGAAGTTAACGAACCCAAGTTACCATGTCCATTAGCTTAAATGGGTCTGCTTAGAGTAGGACTTGTGTTGAATTCCACCCCTAGGATCAGCCATGTAGGACCTTATTAGGTTGTTTTCACACTCATCATAATTACCGAAGCAAAGTCCAGGAATCATAAGTAACTCTTTTGGGAATGTTCTTATAATACGTGGATCTCCAAACATCTCACATATGCTCCTAATTTTATACCAGCAGAGGTTGGGCAAGTATCCTCGAGGAATAATTTGGGGGTTACTGCAGTGTCTGCCAATTTGTTACCTAGATGAAGTGGGGTGAGGGTGATGTCTGGAAAGGGGCCAGTGCCAAGCAGCCTGGTTTCCTCCTGTGCTTTGGGTGCCAAGCAGCCAGGGGAATCAGTAGTCAGGCACTCTTGACTTCCAGGAGGGTGCTTGTGTGTGTGTGTGTGTTTGTGTGTGTGCAAAAGCCACAATTTTGGAGCTGATTTTCAGAATTTTTGGAGTAAAATTAGAACGCCTGGAGTCAAAGCGTGATTTCCCACTTCATGAACACACTTGAACTTGTATCACACACCCTCTAAGCCAGACTGTTAAGCTCACCATTTCATACTTGGCTGCAAGAGACTGCAAGGTGGGTGGGGCTGGTGGGTGCAGGTCTGGGCCTCCTCAGAGGCGAGCAGAGACCCACAAATTTGAGCCGGCCTTGGTAGCCAGCCAGAATTTGCACTTGCCACTCGCTTTACTTCTCCATGTAATGGGGGAGAAATGTCATAAGTGCAAGACGGTCTGAGGACTCTGTCCTGTATCTGAGTGGGGATTTCACCAGATTACAAAAAATGGTGTCACCTGTGGAGGTTGTACAATTCCTTCACTCCTTAGCTCAGGTGTAAACCAGCATATCAGCAAGTACTAACCATGGGAGTGAAAACGAGGCTCCACTCAAATTATGAGGGAAAAGATACAGGCTTAGTGAAATCCACAAGTCCTACCCATTGACTGTCCTAAATTTAAGTCAAATCATGCCCCCATGCTCCCCATAGCCGTTTAAGAACAGTAGCTAAGGGAGTGCTCACAAAAAGGAAGGGCGACTGGCCCACTCTGCCTCCAGTTTAATACAAGCACTGGCTCTGCTCCTACCACCATCTGCCAGGCCTTTAACAAGACCTAAGTTCCACCTCTTGGTCATTGTTGACAACCCAGTTACGTAGTAATTCTTTGTAGCTTTGTTTTATTTCAACATTTCTTCAGTCCTGGCTACTTGGAGGTTGACAGCCACTAGCAAAGTCTCTGCCATGGTAGAAGGGAGATTTCCTCCCACAAAGTCCTAACACCAAAGAGCAGAAAAGCAGTATCATCCAGTACCATGTTTGTTCCTTGGAATAAGGTTGCCCTTGTTCTTCATCTAGCTATTTGATTATGATTCTGTTATTCTATGATCTGAACAGGAGTGAGGAGCTAGCAGCCTGCAGGCCAGATCTGTCCCACCCCCATAAGCCTTTCCTACTAGAAACTGAATATTGGGGCTGGCCCAGTTGGACAGTTTCCTTTTTTAAAAAGAAGTTGGATTTTATTTTCATTTGTATGGATTAATTTGAAGAAATTAAACACCTCACATTTTTGTTTCTCTCACTGGTCCCCCCTCCCCTTTTTTACAAGTTTCATAACGTGCTCCCTTAACTGCATGCCTTTTAAAAACTCAGCAGCGAGGATAGATGGGTGAATATTTTATTGGAAGGATGCCTTTAAAACGAAATGTCGTTCCTCTTTTAACTGTCCTTTTTTGATACTGGATGGGAGGCTGTTCCTTGGTGAGAGTCGGGGGGCATGGCGTTAGGACACCTGGATCACTGACAGCAGCAGCTACCAGACCCTCCAATTGTCTAGGGACAACCCCAGATTTACAAAAGCCATCACAATTTCCGATTTGATTCTGGAATGTCCCATTTTTTCCCTAGGACTTTCGGGCCCCATCCCTGTTCTGAAAATTCTGTTCATCCACTTCATTCTTAGGCCCTCAGTTCCAGTACAGTGGTACCTCGGGTTACAGACGCTTCAGGTTACATACGCTTCAGGTTACAAGCTCCGCTAACCCAGAAATAGTACTTTGGGTTAAGAACTTTGCTTCAGGATGAGAACACAAATCATGCGGCGGCAGCGGGAGGCCCCTTAGTTAAAGTGGTGCTTCAGGTTAAGAACAATTTCAGTTTAAGAACAGACCTCCAGAACAAATTAAGTTCTTAACCCGTGGTACCACTGTAATACAACCTGTCGTTTATAGCACAATCTGCTTATTGCCTCAGTCCCAAGATGCTTGTTCTTCAGGCAGGAACTCTCAAAGTAGCAGCAGACAAATGCTGTGATGAGACCCCTCACAGAGCTACAATTCCCACAGTTCCTTGGGAAGTGGGATTGATTGTTAGCGCTCTTGGTATTGTAGCTCTGGGAGGGGGATAGGGGGGTCCCAACAACTCTCAAGGCCCAACTGCCGTTCCCAGGATTACTTGGGGGAAGCCATGGCTGTTCCAAGTGGTATAATAGTGTTTCAAACGTCAGGAGCCAGACTGACGAAGTTGGTGGTGCGTGGTTTTAATGCTGAGCCTCTGAGTCTGAGGGGCAAGTCTACCGAGCATTGAAGCCGAGGAGAATCCTTCTCTCCTCTCCTGAAGGGCCTCCAGCCTGTGCCTGGGCATTGCCAGCTCAAAGGAAGCCCTTCTTCAGAGGCAAAATGGTGTTTCCTGCCATCTTGGGCCCCTCCAGGCTTGCAAGCTCCCCTGCTATAGAGAGATTCTACCTTGGAAGGGACATTCCCGGGAGGTGGTGGAATCTCCATCCTTGGAAGGTTTTAAGCAGAAGATGGATGGCCGCCTGCCAGGGACGAGTTGGTTCAGATTCCTGCATTGCAGGGGGTGGACTAGATGACTCAGAGTGTCCCTCCCAAATCTACAATTATGTGATTTTCCTGCACCCCAGTTCAGCCTAAGGAGACTCAGCGAAAGCAGTCAAAGCTAAAAGCAGGTTTATTGTGGGGGGGGGAAGGGGACGTGGTCGAGGCTCCACGTCCTTGGAGGTCAGCATGATGGGGCGGCTGTCGATGGAGACGCTGGCGCTCTTATCTAGGAGCCCAGACGTTGACCGCCATTACCACCTGGATGTCTGGGCTCAGCAGCTGCGGGAGGGGCGAAAGCGGGGAGCATTAGACGGAGAGGACGGAGTGGCGCAAAGGGGCGAAGGAGGGACCCATGTCCGGAGCCCCCGCCCGATGGGGAGGGAGAGAGACTCACCCTGGAGTTGACGGGGTCCGCGAGCAGGTTCTGGGTGGGCAGGGGGCTATGGTTGTCCTGGGCGCTGCCGATTAAGCGCAGGCTGAGGCTAAAGAGTAACCTGTCGTACACGTCGATCAAGGAGGGAGCTCTACGGGAGGAGGGGGACAAGAAGGTCAGCTTGCGGGAAACGAGAGAAAAGAGAAGGGCCGGGCCATGGCCTCGCCATCGGGAGAGGGTTCCTGCCCAACAGGGCGGGCTTACCTGGGCATAGCCTGGGCACCGATGTCTGCGGAACGGGACGGGATCTCGGCCCAAACGGGCTGCACGTGGCTCTGGTTGAATCCGCTCATCGCCATCCTTGCACTTCAACCTCTTCGGTGCCGTCGGAGACCGAGGAGCCCTTTTTATGCCGTGCATCGCTGCATTCATGCAACACTTTCACATAAATAGGTTTATGGGAATAAACAGAGAAGACTCTAAACAATAAGTTGGAACATAAAAGGAAAGAATAACACTTGCCCAATCTATAGCCTAGTGTAACTGGTAAGGTTAAATATGTGGGAGACCCAGACAGAATTATTAGGAATATATTTATAGGGTACTGAACTGGGAGCCAGTTCCAAACTGGACCATTTCCCCTGGAATCCTAATTGAATCACACATAAGCATATCAACAACATAAATATTCTTCCTTATTTCAGGATTGGTGGGAAATGGTCCAGTTTGGAAACGGGCCCCAGTTCAGGAGCCTAGAAATGTATTTCTAAACATCCAGCTTGGTTTTCCTATATATTTAACTTCACCAATTAGCCTGAGCTGAACTACAGATTGGGTAAGTGTTACGTTCTTTCTTTTGACCTTGCAAGCTGTTCTGAGTCTGTTCCTATGTTTATTCCCATAAACTTATTATGTCTTGCATGAACACTTCAGTAGTGCATACTTTTCAGTAGGCTGAACCAGATTCTCAGCCCCACCTGCAATATATTACATTTGGGAAGTTGGCCAATGTGGGTATGAATCAGATGCTCTTCCTGGGGGCCAATAGGGGCACATTGGAAGATGGCCGACAATAACATCTCTCCGACCCACACGAGGTAATTAAGAGGCTGTGATGGGAGTATGCAGCCTCTCTGCCCCCCCAAGGAGATGGGGGGGGACTGCCCTTGCCTGCTGTGCCCACATATATCACCCCCGAACTTGAGGGGGTGGGGGCACTAGGCAGAAAGCCCTTGTGTGGACTTCGGCTCTCCTGGACGCTGTCTCTGATTCGCGCCTCTAGCTGCAGCAACTTCAAAAGAAACAGTTAGAAAGAAGCAAATGCACATATTTCAAGGAAGAATGGGGAGTAAAGACTGCTAATTGAAGAGATCTCTGATAAAGAAGACGGGTCGGAGAAACAAGAATATATCATGAGAAGACACTCCAAGGCTCGGTATGTCGGCAACGGGACTGGATGGGGGGCGGAAACTTTCCTTTCTTTCTTTATGTGATTTACCAATAATCCCCCCCACACAAGTCAGAAATGCCGTTTAAATGACCTAAGCTGGATGATTTAAGACTGTGTGGAGATAATTTTTAACCAAAAACATGTTTTAAGGAGACCGTGGAAAGTACAAGAGCTTTGGGATGACACAGTAAAAAACAGCGTCGCCATTTTGGCAAGTTCTGTCGAAAGACTTATGTCTGGGGGAGGAATGCATTTGTTTTCATACAGCGGGTGAACCTCCTCAGAGGACAGAAAGAAGGCGACAGCTTTACGAAGATTAATGATGGAAAGAGAGCTTTTATTTATGGAAGTGATGATACATGGAAACCATCTTGATAAGGTTATTGGACTGAACGGAAAAATTCACACAGGATTACAATTTGTGTTTACCTGCTTAAGGAGATTATCAGTAGAGATCATTAAGAAAAAAGAAAAATTTAAAAGAATAAGAGGCGATGTGGAAACAGCAAGATAGGACTGAATAGTATTGTGAACACTATTTGGACAGATTTGTGGACATTAATGCAGCAGCAAGAAGATGATTGGAATCCCCTTCGGAACTTGAAATATGGGTACCTCCAACAAAAAATTAAAATTCGGCTTTGTAATTCAGAATTTATGTGATTTGGTTTGATTTGATTGGTCGGTTAATAATTTTTTTTTTAAAAAAAAGAATCAGATGCTCTTCCTTGTTCAATATTGCTCAGTTTTCCATGTGACAGCTCTTAGGATATTTGAAGATGCCTACAATTTATAAGAGGGATGTGGGTGGCGCTGTGTGTTATCAGAAGGTTGGCGGTTCGAATCCCCGTGACGGGGTGAGCTCCCGTTGCTCGGTCCCTGTTCCTGCCCACCTAGCAGTTCAAAAGCATGTCAAAGTGCAAGTAGATAAATAGGTACCGCTCTGGCAGGAAGGTACAGCCGGAAGCTGTACTCCAGCTCCCTCGGCCAATAAAGCGAAATGAGCACCGCAACCCCAGAGTCGGTCATGACTGGACCTAATGGTCAGGGGTCCCTTTAGCTTTACCTTTATAATTTATAAGTTAACTTCCCCAAATCCCTCAACCGTTCCTCATCAGGCTTGGTTTACACGGGACACTTGTTCCATTGAATTGCACTTGCCATGTTACTGCCCATTCAGTCATTTCAGTTTTTTAAAAAAATAATATTTATTTTCTTTTTCAGCAATTTAAACACTACAAAAAAGAAAAACCATACAATACAATACAAAAAACCCACATACATTACACTAACAAAACACTAACATTAAACTAACAAAACAAAACAAACACAATTTAAAACACATCAAACAATTTCCATATCTTATCTTTCATTCACTTGTTTCAACGACCTACTCACACCTCCCTTTTCGTATTCCACTTCAGTTAATTGTTTCAGCAATTCCTTTCCATCTTCCTCTGTTTTCTGTCCTATAATTATCTTAACATATTCTAACCTTATTTTTCCCCTTAATACACTAATAATTTATTTGTACTTAGTTCCTTATAACATTTCTACTAAAGCCATATAACTTCATTCCAACATTTTTCTAACATTCATTAATTTTACAGTATTTCTGTAAATAGTCTTTAAACTTTTTCCAATCTTCTTCCACCGACTCTTCTCCCTGGTCTCGGATTCTGCCAGTCATTTCCGCCAGTTCCATATAGTCCATCAACTTCTTTTGCCATTCTTCCCGGGTGGGTAAATCTTTTGTCTTCCAATACTTCGCGATGAGTATTCTTGCTGCTGTTGTTGCATACATAAAAAAATTCTGTCCTTCTTTGGCACCAATTGGCCGACCACGCCCAGGAGAAAGGCCTCTGGTTTCTTCAGAAAGGTATATTTAAATACCTTTTTCATTTCATTATAAATCATCTCCCAGAATGTCTTAATCCTTGGGCATGTCCACCAAAGGTGAAAGAATGTACCTTCAGTCTCATTACATTTCCAACATTTATTGTCGGGTAAATTATAAATTTTTGCAAGCTTGACTGGTGTCATGTACCACCTGTAAATCATTTTCATTAAATTCTCTCTTAGGGCATTACATGCCGTGAATTTCATACCTGTGGTCCATAACTGTTCCCAGTCAGCCATCATTATGTTATGTCCAACGTCTTGTGCCCATTTTATCATAGCTGATTTCACCATTTCATCCGGGGTGTTCCATTTCAACAGCAAGTTATACATTCTTGACAAGTTTTTAATTTTTGAATCTAACAATTCTGTTTCCAATTTTGATTTTTCCACCTGGAAACCAACTTTTTTGTCCAAATTGTATGCCTCCATTATTTGGTAATAATGGAGCCAATCTCGCACTTTGTTTTTCAATTTTTCGAAGCTCTGCAATTTTATTCTTTCTCCTTCTTGTTCCAGAATTTCCCAATATTTCGGCCATTTGGCCTCCATATTGAGCTTTTTCTGTGCATTCGCTTCCATTGGTGACAACCATCTTGGGTTTTTTTTTCTAACAAATCCTTATATCTTATCCAAACATTAAACAGTGCTTTTCTAACAATATGGTTTTTAAACGCTTTATGTGCTTTTACCTTATCATACCACAAATATGCATGCCAACCAAATGCATTATTGAAACCTTCTAAATCCAGCACGTCAGTGTTTTCAAGAATCCCCATGACGGGGTGAGCTCCCGTTGTTCGGTCCCTGTTCCTGCCAACCTAGCAGTTCAAAAGTATGTCAAAGTGCAAGTAGATAAATTGGTACCACTCCAACGGGAAGGTACAGCCAGAAGCTGTACGTTGGCTCCCTTGGCCAATAAAGCAAGATGAACGCTGCAACCCCAGAGTCGGTCATGGGTCAGGGGTCCCTTTACCTTTATAATTTATAAGCTAAACTTCCCCAATCCCTCAACCGTTCCTTATTAGGCTTGGTTTAAACAGGACACTTGTTACATTGAATTGCACTTGCCATGTTACTGCCCATTCACTCATTTCAGAGGGTCCTTTTGGAGACCCCTTTTTCCTTTCATAACCCCCCCAACAATGTACTATCATACTCAACTTTGGCCACCTCACTGCTCTTCCCTGATGCTGGATTGTTGAGGAACAAGTTAAAAAGGAAGAAACCTCCTCTTTTCCCTTCCCGGTCCTTGTGCCTCCCAGTTCCCCTCACCCCTCACCACTGGCCATGCTGCCTGAGGCTGATGGGAGTTTGAGTCCAAGGAAGTCTGGGGGGTTCCACAGGTTCTCCATCCCTGCCCTTCAGCACCCCAGACACGCAGGCCGCTTCGCTGTTTGAATAGCTTTTACGTTCCTCCGAAGGCTTAGCCCGCTGCGGGTTCCACTCATTTGGCACTGCCGACAAGATGCACTCATTTCTTTGTGTGGTAGTTTAATTTCTAGAGCCCAGATGAGGGAGGGTGAATTCTGAAGAACAGCCATGCTAGTAACTCTACACAAAGAGAATTTCAGTTTGACTTCCATGAAATGCAAAAAGCGAGAGGTAAAGTGGAGGCAGTGATTAATAATAATAATAATAATAATAATAATAATAATAATTTATTTGTACCCTGCCCATCTGGCTGGTTTTCCCCAGCCACTCTGGTCAGCTTCCACAGAGACCAAAGATACACTAAAATGTCACACATTAAACACTTCCCTGAACAGGGCTGCCTTAAGATGTCTTCTGAATGTCAGGTAGTTGTTTATCGCTTTGACATCTGATGGGAGGACGTTCCACAGGGCGGGCGCCGCTACCAAGAAGGCCCTCTGCCTGGTTCCCTGTAGCTTTGCTTCTCGCAATGAGGGAACCGCCAGAAGGCCCTCAGCGCTGGACCTCAGCGCCCGGGCAAAACGATGGGGGTGGAGACGCTCCTTCAGGTATACTGGGCCGAGGCCGTTTATTTGTGTCTCAAGACGAACAGATGCCAGCAATAACAGCGACATTTATGGGGACCAGGAAATAGGAACAGTCCCTAATAAAAAGGGACATTAAGAGTGCTTGCATTTTGCTTTCACGATGCCAGAGGCAGGTTGCCAGCATGGCTGTTAGGCGGCAGACAGCATGCTGGCAAAGCGTGGCAATGCCCTTCTCTTTTTCTTATCCCAGCAGGTGCCCTGATAGTAAACGGGAGCCGGGAGGCCTCTGCTTGCTGTTCACACTTTGGGGTTACAGAAAGAGTTAAAGAGCCCTTTGCTGGTGAGGATGAGCCGGTGGGATGAGGCTAATTCTGCTAGCCTTTCAATTCTTTCTTAGCATCGCCCTGTTGAAAATGAGGGACTGTGAGTAGGAAGGGCCACAAGAGGGGAGAAAGGGGAAACTTCCCAAACCTCTTAAGTTACTGCCATCTTCAGAGTGCTGCAAAGCCCACTCAGAAAGCCCACAATTCTCATTTATGATTCTAGTATAGTGTCTTCCAAACTTGGGTCTCCAGCTGTTTTTGGACTATAGTTCCCATCACTCCTGACCTCTGGTCCTGCTTGCTGGGGATGATGGGAGTTGTGGTTCATCCGCAGAAGGAGACGCAAATTTGGTAAACACTGTTCTAGTCCACCTGCTGTCCTCTGTACATGATAGGCAAGGCTTGGAACAGTATCATACTTTTTATTTACTCTTGTGTGCCCTCCTTTTTTTCCAGCCAACATCCAGCTAGTCAGTGAGTGCTCCGCTCTTCCCTCATTTATGCAATTTATGCAAACCCCTCCACACCCAAATTTATGCAAATATGTTTGGATTTGCACCAACCATACTCGGCCCAGGCTTCATTGTCTCTTCATGCCGAATTTTTGAGTCCTCCCCTTTTAAAAAACAAATATATGCAGCTCACAGCAAGCTGCTGTTATCTCAGAAGCCAGTTTTTACCAGAGAGTGGCTGCCTCGTGGACCTGCTAGACTGTCCAGTTTCTCAGGGCGGCTGTGAAGCCGAGATATCTTATTTGAAGATTTTAACAGTGGGTAGCAGGCTCACCAAGTCCTAGACTAGTCGGGTAGTGAAGAGGGGAGTATTCTGCTGGTATAAACATCATCAGAGTTGTACTGATGGCTCAGAAGGGAGGACACGAGAACACATAGGGCGGTGGTCAACTAACTCCTTCTTGAAGGAGACCCATTGAAGTTAACGAACCCAAGTTAACCATGTCCATTAGCTTAAATGGGTCTGCTTAGAGTAGGACTTGTGTTGAATTCCACCCCTAGGATCAGCCATGTAGGACCTTATTAGGTCGTTTTCACAGTCATCATAATTACCGAAGCAAAGTCCAGGAATCATAAGTAACTCTTTTGGGAACGTTCTTATAATACTTGGATCTCCAAACATCTCACATATACTCCTAATTTTATACCAGCAGAGGTTGGGCAAGTATCCTCGAGGAATAATTTGGGGGTTACTGCAGTGTCTGCCAATTTGTTACCTAGATGAAGTGGGGTGGAGGGTGATGTCTGGAAAGGTGGCCAGTGCCAAGCAGCCTGGTTTCCTCCTGTGCTTTGGGTGCCAAGCAGCCAGGGGAAAGCAGTAGTCAGGCACTATTGACTTCCAGGAGTGTGTGTGTGTGTGTGTGTGTGTGTGTGTGTGTGTGCAAAAGCCACAATTTTGGAGCTGATTTTCAGAATTTTTGGAGTAAAATTAGAACGCCTGGAGTCAAAGCGTGATTTCCCACTTCATGAACACACTTGAACTTGTATCACACACATACACACCCATCCACTAAGCCAGACTCTTAAGCTCACCATTTCATACTTGGCTGCAAGAGACTGCAAAGTGGGTGTGGCTGGTGGGTGCAGGTCTGGGCCTCCTCAGAGGCGAGCAGAGACCCACAAATTTGAGCCGGCCTTGGTAGCCAGCCAGAATTTGCACTTGCCACTCGCTTTACTTCTCCATGTAATGGGGGAGAAATGTCACACTGAGCTCTGGAGGCTTTTTCAGAAGT
Organism: Podarcis liolepis; assembly: GCF_965112155.1. Classification (NCBI taxonomy): domain Eukaryota; kingdom Metazoa; phylum Chordata; class Lepidosauria; order Squamata; family Lacertidae; genus Podarcis; species Podarcis liolepis. The sequence goes on along the minus strand of NC_139573.1, from coordinate 22,365,599 downwards.
AGTAAATGCCAAAGGGACAAGCCTTCTCTCAAACTCCAAATCCATGTGAGTGTTGAGGGAACTTCCTCAATGCTCTTCCAAGAGGCTCCACATGAGGGCCAGGAAGATCTCCTGCCCTTCTCTGAGCTAAGGAGAAGGCAGAATAATCTCCCGGGTTTAGGGCTGAGTTTTGGGCCTAGGATGAGATCTGTCACTGTTACCCACGTAATTCCAAGGCGCTGAGTGCAAGAAAGTCTGAAGTGCAGGACGGTCTGAGGACTCTGTCCTGTACCTGAGTGGGGATTTCACCAGATTACAAAAAATGGTGTCACCTGTGGAGGTTGTATACTCATACACATAAAAACCCTCTACAATTCCTTCACTCCTTAGCACAGGTGTAAACCAGCATAGCAGCAAGTACTAACCGTGGGAGTGAGAATGAGGCTCCACTGAAATTATGAGGGGAAAGATACAGGCTTAGTGAAATCCACAAGCCCTTCCCATATAAGTCAAATTATGCCCCTATGCTACCCCTAGCCATTTAAGAACAGTAGCTAAGGGAGTGCTCACAAAAAGAAAGGGCGACTGGCCCACTCTGCCTCCAGTTTAATACAAGCACTGGCTCTGCTCCTACCAACAACCCAGTTATGTAGTAATTCTTTGTAGCTTTGTTTTATTTTAACATTTCTTCAGTCCTGGCTACTTGGAGGTTGACAGCCACTAGCAAAGTCTCTGCCATGGTAGAAGGGAGATTTCCTCCCACAAAGTCCTAACACCTAAGAGCAGAAAAGCAGTATCATCCAGTACCATGTTTGTTCCTTAGGGATAAGGTTGCCCTTGTTCTTCGACTAGCTATTTGATTATGATTCTGCTCTTCTATGATCTGAGCAGGAGTGAGGAGCTAGCAGCCTGCAGGCCAGATCTGTCCCACCCCCACAAGCCTTTCCTACTAGAAACTGAATGTTGGGGCTGGCCCAGTTGGATAGTTTCCTTTTTTAAAAAGTTGGATTTTATTTTTATTTGTTGATTTGTATGGATTAATTTGAAGAAATTAAATATCTCACATTTTTGTTTCTCTCACAGGGTTTTTCCTTTCTTTTTACAAGTTTCATGACACACTCCCTTAAAGACATGCCTTTTAAAAACTCAGTAGCAAGGATAGATGGGTGAATATTTTATTGAAAGGATGCCTTTAAAATGGAATGCCGTTTCTCTTTTAACTGTGCTTTTTTGTTACTGGATGGGAGGCTATTCCTTGGTGAGAGTTACCCCTCTCACTCACTCTTGTTAGCAGGGTTGTGCAAATTAAAATTCAGCAATAACTGAACAAAACCTGAAAGCTTTGCTGGTAAAAGAGCTGGAAAGAAGGTCATCCTGAAGATTGGAAATATCTTCTAAAGAAGCCCTGGGCATTGAGGCCACTCTACTGTTATATTGGAGTTTACATTCAACTAGTATAAAATTTGTACACCAGTGTACACAGATAGTTGAGCTGTACAATGGTAGTTATTCACATGTGACATTCAACAAGTGTACAGTTTGTGTACCCACGTATACAACAGTTGAGCTTTACAAAGTGGGGTGTTGAAAATGGAGTTTGCCTATGAGCCCACCCACATTCACCCCAAAATATCTGACTATGACTTGATTTGAAAAGGAGGTGATTCTCTAGCGGGGTGCTTGGCAGACACGGCCACCATCTCATTGTCTGGAAATTTCTGTAGCCTGTCCCAAACCCTCACCATCTTTTTGCAGCCCCGGGGTATCAAGAGCCTTGAGAGAGGACTGAAAAGGCCCAGCCAGCTAGTATTATTTATCCAATTTTGATGCTACCCTTCATCTGAAGGCCAGAGCACAGTTTGCAACTGCAGCCTGTCTTACGAAGAGTGGCATTGTGGAGGGCTTTTCACAAGATAACTCCCCTTCATCACCATCAGGTATGATGGGGTGGGGGGTACGAGACACTTTGGATAGTCGGGGGGCATGGCGTTAGGACATCTGGATCACTGACAGCAGCAGCTGCCAGACCCTCCAATTGTCTAGGGACAACTCCAGATTTACAGAAGCCATCACAGTTTCCGATTTGATTCTGGAATGTCCCTTTTTTCTTGGGACTTTCGGGCCCCATCCCTGTTCTGAAACTTCTGTCCGTCCACTTCATTCATAGGCCCTCAGTTCCAGTACAGTGGTACCTCGGGTTACATACACTTCAGGTTACATACGCTTCAGGTTACAGACTCTGCTAACCCAGAAATAGTACCTCAGGTTAAGAACTTTGCTTCAGGATGAGAACACAAATTTTGCGGCAGCAGCAGGAGGCCCCATTAGCTAAAGTGGTGCTTTAGGTTAAGAATAGTTTCAGGTTAAGAACAGACCTCCAGAACGAATTACGTTCTTAACCCGAGGTACCACTGTATTACAACCTGTCATTTATAGCACAATCTGCTTATTGCCTCAGTCCCAGGATGCTTGTTCTTCAGGCAGGAACTGTAGAAGCAGCAGCAGACATAAATGCCGTGAGGAGACCCCTCACAGAGCTACAATTCCCACAGTTCCTTGGGAAGTGGGATTGATTGTTAGCGCTCTTGGTATTGTAGCTCTGGGAGGGGGATAGGGGGGTCCCAACAACTCTCAAGGCCCCACTGCCCTTCCCAGGATTATTTGGGGGAAGCCATGGCTGTTCCACGCCTGTTTCAAATGTCTGCAGCCAGACTGGCGAAGCTGGAGTTGGTTCAGATTCCTGCATTGCAGGGGCTTGGACTAGATGACTCTGAGTGTCCCTCCCAACTCCACAATTCTGTGATTTCCCCGCACCCCTTTTCAGCCTAAGGAGACTCCAGGAGAGCAGTGAGAGCTAAAAGCAGGTTTATTGAGGGCGGCGGGGGGGGGGGGGGGAGGGACGTGCTCGAGGCTGCCACGTCCAGGCGGCACTTCTGCGGAGGGCGCCGTTTGCTTCTTTGGCCTAGCGGTATATGGAGAGCGGCACGTTGACGATGCGGCAGCCGTCGATGGAGCCGCTGGCGCCCAGACCGTTGGCGTCCATTGCCTCCGGGAGGTATTGGCCTGGCAGCTGCGGGAGGGACGAAGGCGGGGAGCGTTAGACGGAGAGGACGGAGCTGCGCGAAGGGGCGAAGGAGGGACCCAGGTGACGGGGAGGGAGAGAGACTCACCCTGGAGTTGACGGGGTCCGCGAGCAGGTTCTGGGTGGGCAGGGCGCTAGGGTTGTCGAGGGCGCTGCCGAATAAGTCCAGGTTGATGCTGCAGAATATCTTGGAGAGGTACTCCCCCAAGGTGACGATTCTAGGGGAGGAGGGGGAGAAGAAGGTCAGCTTGCGGGAAACGAGAGAAAAGAGGAGAAGGGCCGGGCCATGGCCTCGCCATCGGGAGAGGGTTCCTGCCCGACGGGGCGGGCTTACCTGGGCACAGTCCGGGCGCTGATGTCTGCGGAACGGGACGGGATCTCGGCCCAAACGGGCTGCACGTGGCTCTGGTTCACTCCGCTCAGCGCCATCCTTGCACTTCAACCTCTTCGGTGCCGTCGGAGACGGAGGAGCCCTTTTTATGCCGTGCATCGCTGCATTCATGCACGACTTTCACATAAATAGGTTTATGGGAATAAACAGGGGAGAAGACTCCAAACAATAACTTGGAACGTCAAAAGAAAGAATAACACTTGCCCAATCTGTAGCCTAGTGTAACTGGTATTGTTAAAAATGTGGGAGACCCAGACAGGATTAATAGGAATATATTTATAGGGTACAGAACTGGTAGTCACTTCCAAACTGGACCATTTCCCCTGGAATCCTAACTGAATCACTCACACATAAGCATATCAACAACATACCGTAAATATTCTTCTTTATTTCAGGATTGGTAGGAAATGGTCCAGTTTGGAACTGGGCCCCAGTTCAGGAGCCTTGAAATGTATTTCTAAACATCCAGCTTGGTTCTCCCATATATTTAACTTCACCAATTAGCCTGAGCTGAACTACAGATTGGGTAAGTGTTATGTTCTTTCTTTTGACATTGCAAGTTGTTCTGAGTCTGTTCCTACGTTTATTCCCATAAACTTACTATGTCTTGCATGAACACTTCAGTCGTGCATATTTTTCAGTAGGCTGAACTAGATTCTCAGCCCCACCCGCAATATGTTACATTTGGGGAGTTGGGCAATGTGGGTAGGAGTCAGATGCTCTTCATTGGTCAATATTTGGTGCTGGGTCCAGCAAGCGGTGGGACAAGATTCTTTGGGTGGATCTCTAGGAAAAGAAACAGCAGCCCAGCACCAAGAGGAAGCTTCTAAAGAGAAATTGCTCAGTTTTCAATGGGATAACAGCGACATTTATGGGGACCAGGAAATAGGAACAGTCCCTAATAAAGAGGGACAGTAAGAGTGCTTGCATTTTGCTTTCATGATACCAGAGGCAGGTTGCCAGCCTGGCTTTTAGGCGGCAGACAGCGTTCTGGCAAAGCGTGGCAATGCCCTTCTCTTTTTCTTATCCCAGCAGGTGCCCTGATAGTAAACGGGAGCCGAGAGGCCTCTGCTTGCTGTTCACACTCTGGAGTTACAGAAGGGGTTAAAGAGCCCTTTGCTGGTGAGGATGAGCCGGTGGGATGAGGCTAATTCTGCGAGCCTTTCAATTCTTTCTTAGCATCGCCCTGTTGAACATGAGGGACTGTGAGTAGGAAGGGCCACAAGAGGGGAGAAAGGGGAAACTCTCAAAAGTTCTTGAGTTACTGCCATCTTCAGAGTGCTGCAAAGCCCACTCAGAAAGCCCACAATTCCCATTCATGATTCTAGTGTAGTGTCTCCCAAATGTGGGTCTCCAGCTGTTTTTGGACTACCGTTCCCATCATCCCTGACCACTGGTCCTGCTTGCTAGGGATGATGGGAGTTGTGGTTCATCCACAGGAGGAAACGCAAATTTGGTAAACACTGTTCTAGTCCACCTGCTGCCACCCTACAAGATAGGCAAGGCTTGGAACAGTAGAATACTTTTTAAAATTCTCCAGTGCCCTCCTTGCTTCTCTTTTCTTCCAAGCAACATCCAGCTAGTCAGTGATTGTTCCGCTCTTCCCTCATTTATGCAATCCCCTCCACATCCAAATACTGTACTTGGATCTCCAAACACCTCATTTATCGTTCTAATTTTATACCTGTAGAGGTTCGGCAAGTATCATCGAGGAATACTTTAGGGGTTACTGTAGTGTCTGCCAATTTGTTACCTAGATGAAGTGGGGTGGAGGTTGATATCTGGTGGTTTTGTTTGTGTGTGTGAGCAAAAGCCACAATTTTAGAGCTGGTTTTCAGAATTTTTGCAGTAAAACTAGAATGCCTGGAGTCAAAGCATGATTTCCCACTTCATGAACACATTTGAACTTGTAACACACACAAACACACACACACACACACACACACACACACACACACACACACCCCGCAACAAGCCAGACTGTTACGCTCACCATTTCATACTTGGCTGCAAGAGACTGCAAGACGCGTGTTGTTGGTGGGTGCAGGTCTGTGCCTCCTCATAGGCAGGCAGAGACCCCCAAATTTGAGCCAGCCTTGGTCGCCAGCCAGAATTTGCACTTGCCACTCGCTTTAGTTCTCGTAATGGGGGAGAAATGTCACGCTGAGCTCTGGTGGCTTTTTCAGACCTAATAAATACCAAAGGGACAAGCCGCCCCCCCCCTTCTCTCAAACTCCAAATCCATGTGTGTGTTGAGGGAACTTCCTCAATGCTCTTCGAAGAGGCTCCACATGAGGGCCAGAAAAATCCCCTGCCCTTCTCTGAGCTAAGGAGAAGGCAGAATAATCTCCCAGGTTTAGGGCTGAGTTTTGGGCCTAGGATGAGATCTGTCACTGTTACCCACGTAATTCCAAGGCGCTGAGTGCAAGAAAGTCTGAAGTGCAAGACGGTTGGAGGACTCTGTCCTATACCTGAGTGGGGATTTCACCAGATTACAAAAAATGGTGTCACCTGTGGAGGTTGTATACTCATACACATAAAAACCCTCTACAATTCCTTCACTACTTAGCACAGGTGTAAACCAGCATAGCAGCAAGTACTAACCGTGGGAGTGAGAATGAGGCTCCACTCAAATTATGAGGGAAAATATACAGGCTTAGTGAAATCCACAAGCCCTACCCATTGACTGTCCCAAATTTAAGTCAAATCATGCCCCCATGCTCCCCATAGCCGTTTAAGAACAGTAGCTAAGGGAGTGTTCACAAAAAGAAAGGGCGACTGGCCCACTCTGCCTCCAGTTTAATACAAGCACTGGCTCTGCTCCTACCAACATCTGCCAGGCCTTTAACAAGACCTAAGTTCCACCTCTTAGTCACTGTTTGTTGACAACCCAGTTATGTAGTAATTCTTTGTAGCTTTGTTTTATTTCAACATTTCTTCAGTCCTGGCTACTTGGAGGTTGACAGCCACCAGCAAAGTCTCTGCCATGGTAGAAGGGAGATTTCCTCCCACAAAGTCCTAACACCAAAGAGCAGAAAAGCAGTATCATCCAGTACCATGTTTGTTCCTTAGGGATAAGGTTGCCCTTGTTCTTCGTCTAGCTATTTGATTATGATTCTGCTATTCTATTGTCTGAGCAGGAGTGAGGAGCTAGCAGCCTGCAGGCCAGATCTATCCCACTCCCACAAGCCTTTCCTACTAGAAACTCAATATTGGGGCTGGCCCAGTTGGACAGTTTCTTTAAAAAAACAAAGTTGGATTTTATTTTGATTTGTATATATTAATTTGAAGAAATTAAACATCTCACATTTTTGTTTCTTTCACTGGGTTTTGTTACCTTTTTGCAAGTTTCATGAAGGCATGCCATTTAAAAACTCAGCAGCGAGGATGGACGGGTGAATATTTTATTGGAAGGATGCCTTTAAAAAGGGATGTCATTCCTCTTTTAACAGTGCTTTTTTGTTACTGGATGGGAGGCTATTTCTTGGTGAGAGTTAGCCCTCTCACTCACTCTTGTTAGCAGGGTTGTGCAAATTAAAATTCAGCAATAACTGAACAAAACCTGAAAGCTTTGCTGGTAAAAGAGCTGGAAAGAACGTCATTCTCAAGATCTGAAATATCTTCTAAAGAAGCCGTGGGCATTGAGGCCACTCTACTGTTATATTGGGGTTTACCTTCAACTAGTATAAAATTTGTACACCAGTGTACACAGATAGTTGAGCTGTACAATGGTAGTTATTCACATGTGACATTCAACAAGTGTACAGTTTGTGTACCCACGTATACAACAGTTGAGCTTTACAAAGTGGGGTGTTGAAAATGGAGTTTGCCTATGAGCCCACCCACATTCACCCCAAAATATCTGACTATGACTTGATTTGAAAAGGAGGTGATTCTTTAGCGGGGTGCTTGGCAGACACGGCCACCATCTCATTGTCTGGAAATTTCTGTAGCCTGTCCCAAACCCTCACCACCTTTTTGCAGCCCCGGGGTATCAAGAGCCTTGAGAGAGGGCTGAAAAGGCCCAGCCAACTAGTAATATTTATCCAATTTTGATGCTACCCTTCATCTGAAGGCCACAGCACAGTTTGCAACTGCAGCCTGTCTTACGAAGAGTGGCATTGTGGAGGGCTTTTCACAAGATAACTCCCCTTCATCACCATCAGTTATGATGGGGTGGGGGGTACGAGACACTTTGGATAGTCGGGGGAGCATGGTGCTAGGACATCTGGATCACTGACAGCAGCAGCTGCCAGACCCTCCAATTGTCTAGGGACAACCCCAGATTTACAGACGCCATCACAGTTTCCGATTTGATTCTGGAATGTCCCTTTTTTCTTGGGACTTTCGTGCCCCATCCCTGTTCTGAAACTTCTGTCCGTCCACTTCATTCATAGGCCCTCAGTTCCAGTACAGTGGTACCTCGGGTTACATACACTTCAGGTTGCATACGCTTCAGGTTACATACACTTCAGGTTACAGACTCTGCTAACCCAGAAATAGTACCTCAGGTTAAGAACTTTGCTTCAGGATGAGAACACAAAACGTGCAGCAGCAGCAGGAGGCCCCCTTAGTTAAAGTGGTGCTTCAGGTTAAGAACAGTTTCAGGTTAAGAACAGACCTCCAGAACGAATTAAGTTCTTAACCCGAGGTACCACTGTATTACAACCTGTCATTTATAGCACAATCTGCTTATTGCCTCAGTCCCAGGATGCTTGTTCTTCAGGCAGGAAGTGTAAAAGCAGCAGCAGACATAAATGCCGTGAGGAGACCCCTCACAGAGCTACCATTCCCACAGTTCCTTGGGAAGTGGGATTGCTTGTTAGCGCTCTTGGTATTGTAGCTCTGGGAGGGGGATAGGGGGGTCCCAACACCTCTCAAGGCCCCACTGCCCTTCCCAGGATTATTTGGGGGAAGCCATGGCTGTTCCACGCCTGTTTCAAATGTCTGCAGCCAGACTGGCGAAGCTGGAGTTGGTTCAGATTCCTGCATTGCAGGGGCTTGGACTAGATGACTCTGAGTGTCCCTCCCAACTCCACAATTCTGTGATTTCTACGCACCCCAGTCCAGCCTAAAGAGACTCGGGGAGAGCAGTGAGAGCTAAAAGCAGGTTTATTGAGGGTGGGGGGGGGAGGGACGTGGTCGAGGCTGCCACGTCCAGGCGGCACTTCTGTGGAGGGCGCCGGTTGCTTCTTTGGCCTAGCGGTATATGGAGAGCAGCACGTTGACGATGCGGCAGCTGTCGATGGAGCCGCTGGCACCCAGACCGTTGGCGTCCATTGCCTCCGGGAGGTATTGGCCTGGCAGCTGCGGGAGGGACGGAGGCGGGGAGCGTTAGACGGAGAGGACGGAGCTGCGCGAAGGGGCGAAGGTGGGACCCAGGTGACGGGGAGGAAGAGAGACTCACCCTGGAGGTGACGGGGTCCGCGAGCAGGTTCTGGGTGGGCAGGGCGCTAGGGTTGTCGAGGGCGCTGCCGAATAAGTTCAGTTTGATGCTGCAGAATATCTTGGAGAGGTACTCCCCCAAGGTGACGATTCTAGGGGAGGAGGGGGAGAAGAAGGTCGGCTTGCGGGCAGGGGCGCCGACTTATAAAAAATATTGGGGGGGCCCATACCGGGGTCCTGCCGCTGGTTCGCTCGGGTAGCCGGGAGAACGCAGTTCGAGGTGGCGGTGTTGGGGAGAGACCCTCGCTCAGGGCGCCACTAGACTTGGCGGCCTGCGGCCTATCTGGGGGGTTTTGGAGCGTATTTCAGCGGAGCGATTGGGGAGGAGGGGGCTTGTTGCCGGATTCTTCAGCTGAGCCGGAGATCCGCTGCTGGGGGTCCCTGGGCCGAGTTGTGAGCACGGCCTGCTGAAGGGAGATCCAGCCGATTGCGCGACGGGGACGGCCGGGGCTCTCCGGCTAGGGCGCGCGGCTGGCTGGCTGGCGAGGGAGCAGGTGGGGAGGAGGCGGGGGTCCTCACTCTCTTAGGAAACGCACCCGCACGCCCGATTGCCACGAAGTCCGAAGGGTGCGTGTGTGGAATTAAAAAGCAAAAACGAGATACGGGCAGGGCAGGCAAAGAGTTTTCTGCAAGAGGATGGAGGGCAGGTTGAAGAGAAAATCACTCAGGATGAGACAGTCAAATCAGCCATGATAAAATGGGCTCAGGATATTGGGTATAACATCATGTTTGAGGACTGGGAAAGGTTATGGACCACCGGAATGAAATTCAAGGCATGTAATGCCTTGAAGGAAAATATTATGAAAATGATTTATAGGTGGTACATGACCCCAGTCAAGCTTGCAAAAATATATCACCTGTCTGATAATAAATGTTGGAAATGTAAGGAGGCTGAAGGGACATTCTTTCACCTCTGGTGGACTTGTCCAAAAGTGAAGGCCTTCTGGGAAATGATTTATAATGAGTTAAAAAAGGTGTTTAAGTATACCTTTCCCAAGAAACCAGAGGCCTTCCTCTTGAGCATTGTTGGCCAGAAAGTGTTAAAGAAGGATAGAACTTTCTTTATGTATGCAACTACAGCAGCAAGAATACTTATCACAAAATATTGGAAGACACAAGATTTGCCCACACTGGAAGAGTGGCAGACGCAATTGATGGACTACATGGAACTGGCTGAAATGACTGGCAGAATCCGAGATTTGGGAGAAGAAACAACGGAAGAGGACTGGAAAAAATTTAAGGACTATTTACAAAAAATAGTTGTATGAATGTTAAATATTTACACGATTCGGAAACTATAGCTTCAGCAATTAGATTTGGGAAACAGGAAATTATATTTTAAGTAAGAAAAGGTCAAAATCTAAGGTAATACTATGTTTAATTTAAGATATAAGTAACTGATGAAAAGTATGTTAAATTTAGAGGTATAGTATTTGAAAAGTACAAAATAAGGTACGAAACAAAGTAATAATTTGCTGATATCTTTATTATAAAGAATGCAGGGTAAGGGAGATGCAAGGAAGTCCAGTTAGTTATATAAAAAATGTGTTGAATGGTTGGTTTTCTTTTCTTCTTTTTCTTTTTTTCTTTTTCTTGTTCTTTTGCTTTTTTCTTCAGTGTATGTTTCTAACTTTGTATTTGAAAACTTAATAAAATATTTATATATATAAAAAAGAGAGAAAATCCTTTCGCTTTTCTGGGGCGCAGGGAAGTCTCAGAGCCGGAGGTTGGGGAAGGGACCCCCTTTGCTCTGCCCTCTTCTCCTGTCTTAGATTCGCATGGGGGTCCCCACCCGAGCTTGCCTGGCCACCGGGCCACACAAGGGCCGCGCTATACGCGGCACACCTTGCTAGCCGTGCAGCTGTCCTCCGCGGCTGTGGAGCGGCCCTGCGCCGGTGCCCAGCCCCTCTGGGCGCCCGCTGCGCTGCCAATGACAAGCGGGCGACGTCGCGGGCGGGGAAGGCGTCGCTTTCTTTCCCGATCCTGCATCCTCCCAGTCTTCCAGCCCTTTTTTGGGTTGGAAGCTCGTCTTGTTCGCCCTTCTCCTTTCTTCACCCTGCGCGCAATTTTCCTCCCTCGTCTCCCTCCCCATTTCTCCTTCCTTCCTGACTGACTGACGGGCTTGGGCTCGGGCTCAGGCTCGGGCTCCGGGTCGGGCTCGGGCTCGGGCAGCCACAGCGTTGGCGGTGTTGGCGATCGGCGGCGCGGGGGGATGGCCCTCCCGGGGGAGCCAGCGCTGCTCAATGGGGTTGCCAAGGAGACAGGCCGGCCGCCCCCTCCCCCGGCCCGGCGCCCCCCGCCGCGCTGGTGCCCGTTATCGAGCTGGTGCGCGCCGGGCGCCCTATAAAAGCCGCGGACGCGCCCACCGCCGCCCGAGATTATTGGGGGGGCTGAGCCCCCCCAAACGAATTTTTGAGGGGGCTCGGGCCCCCTCAGGCCCCATGGAGTCGGCGCCTATGCTTGCGGGAAACGAGAGTAAAGAGGAGAAGGGCCGGGCCATGGCCTCGCCATCGGGAGAGGGTTCCTGCCCGACGGGGCGGGCTTACCTGGGCACAGTCCGGGCGCTGATGTCTGCGGAACGCAACGGGATCTCGGCCCAAACGGGCTGCACGTGGCTCTGGTTGACTCCGCTCAGCGCCATCCTTGCACTTCAACCTCTTCGGTGCCGTCGGAGCAGGGGCAGCCCTTTTTATGCCGTGCATCGCTGCGTTCATGCACGACTTTCCCATAAATAGGTTTATGGGAATAAACAGAGGAGAAGAAGACTCCAAACAATAACTTGGAACATCAAAAGAAAGAATAACACTTGCACAATCTAAAGCCTAGTGTAACTGGTAAGGTTAAAAATGTGGGAGACTCAGACAGGATTAATAGGAATATATTTATAGGGTACAGAACTGGTAGTCACTTCCAAACTGGACCATGTCCCCTGGAATCCTAATTGAATCACTCACACATAAGCATATCAACAACATACCGTAAATATTCTTCTTTATTTCAGGATTGGTAGGAAATGGTCCAGTTTGGAACTGGGCCCCAGTTCAGGAGCCTTGAAATGTATGTCTGAACATCCAGCTTGGTTCTCCCATATATTTAACTTCACCAATTAGACTGGGCTGAACTACAGATTGGGTAAGTTTTACATTCTTTCTTTTGACATTGCAAGTTGTTCTGAGTCTGTTCCTATGTTTATTCCCATAAACTTATTATGTCTTGCATGAACACTTCAGTCGTGCATATTTTTCAGGAGGCTGAACTAGATTCTCAGCCCCACCCGCAATATGTTACATTTGGGGAGTTGGGCAATGTGGGTACGAGTCAGATGCTCTTCATTAGTCAATATTTGGTGCTGGGTCCAGCAAGAGGTGGGACAAGATTCTTTGAGTGGATCCCTTGGAAAAGAAACTGCAGCCCAGCACCAAGAGGAAGCTTCTAAAGAGAAATTGCTCAGTTTTCAATGGGGCAGCTCTTAGGATATTTGAAGATGCCTATAATTTATAAGCTTTTGTTGTTGTTTAATCGTTTAGTCGTGTCCGACTCTTCGTGACCCCAAGGACCAGAGCACGCCAGGCACTCCTGTCTTCCACTGCCTCCTGCAGTTTGGTGAAACTCATGCTGGTAGCTTCTAGAACACTATCCAACCATCTCGTCCGCTGTCGTCCCCTTCTCCTTGTGCCCTCTATCTTTCCCAAGTTCAACTTTCCCCAAATCCTTCAACCGTTCCCCATCAGGCTTGGTTCAAACGCGACACTTGTTACATTGATTCAAATTTGCCATGTTACTGCCCATTCAGGCATTTCTAAGGGGTCCTTTTAGAGACCCTTTTTCCCCTTCACCCCCCCCAACAATGTACTATCATACTCAACTTTGGCCACCTCACTGCTCTTTCCTGACGCTGGACTGTTGATGAACAAGTTAAAAAGGAAGAAACCTCCTCTTTTCCCTCCCCGATCCTTGTGACTCCCAGTTCCCCTCACCCCTCACCATTGGCCATGCTGCCTGAGGCTGATGGGAGTTTGAGTCCAAGGAAGTCAGGGGGGTTCCACAGGTTCTCCATCCCTGCCCTACAGCACCCCAGACACACAGGCCACTTCGCTGTTTGAATAGCTTTTACATTCCTGCTAATGCTTAGCCCGCTTCCCTGCGGTTTCCGCTCATCTGGCACTGCAGACAAGATGCACCCATTTCTGCGTGTGGTGATTTAATTTCTAGAGCCCAGATGAGGGAGGGTGAATTCCGAAGAACAGCCATGCTAGTAACTCTGCACAAACAGCATTTCAGTTTGACGTTCCTGAAATGCAAAAAGCGAGAGGCAAACTTGAGGCAGTGATTTATTTGTGTCTTGCGACGAACAGGTGCCAACGATAACAGCAACATTTATGGGGACCAGGAAATAGGAACAGTCCCTGGTAAAGAGGGACAGTAAGAGTGCTTGCATTTTGCTTTCATGATGCCAGAGGCAGGTTGTCAGCCTAGCTCTGTAGGCAGCAGACAGCGTGCTGGCAAAGCGTGGCAATGCCCTTCTCTTTTTCTTATCCCAGCAGGTGCCCTGATAGTAAACGGGAGCCGAGAGGCCTCTGCTTGCTGTTCACACTCTGGAGTTACAGAAGGGGTTAAAGCAGTGTCGTAGCGTGGGTTGTCAGCACCCGGGGCAAGGCAAGCAACCTGCGCCCCCTAACCTGTGGATTTGCGCCCCCTAACCCCCAGATGTTGCGCCCGGCCCCCCCTGCACCCCCCACGCTACGCCACTGGGTTAAAGAGCCCTTTGCTGGTGAGGATGAGCTGGTGGGATGAGGCTAATTCTGCGAGCCTTTCAATTCTTTCTTAGCATCGCCCTGTTGAACATGAGGGACTGTGAATATGAAGGGCCACAAGAGGGGAGAAAGGGGAAACTCCCCAAACCTCTTGAGTTACTGCCATCTTCAGAGTGCTGCAAAGCCCACTCAGAAAGCCCACAATTCCCATTCATGATTCTAATATAGTGTCTTCCCACCGTGGGTCCCCAGTTCCCATCATTCCTGACCACTGGTCCTGCTTGCTAGGGATGATGGGAGTTGTGGTTCATCCGCAGAAGGAGACGCAAATTTGGTAAACACTGTTCTACTCCACCTGCTGTCCGCTCTACATGATAGGCAAGGCTTGGAACAGTATAATATTTTTTTTAATTTTCCAGTGCCCTCCTTGCTTCTCTCTTCTTCCAACCAACAGCCAGCTAGTCAGTGATTGCTCCGCTCTTCCCTCATTTATGCAATTTATGTAAACCCCTCCACACTCAAATATATGCAAATATGTTTGGATTTGCACAAACCATACTGGACCCAGGCTTTATTTTTTCTTCGTGCAGAATTTTTGAGTCCTCTCCTTCCCCCCTTTTAAAAAACAAAATATATGCAGCTCACAGCAAGCTGCAGTTATTTCAGAAGCCAGCTTTTACCAGAGAGCAGCTGCCTCATGGACATGCTAGACTGTCCAGTCTCTTTTGCTCCTCACAGCATTTTTGTCTGCTGCTACTTTGAGAGTTCCTGCCTGAAGAACAAGCATCCTGGGACTGAGGCAATAAGCAGATTGTGCTATAAATGACAGGTTGTAATACAGTGGTACCTCGGGTTAAGAAATTAATTCGTTCTGGAGGTCTGTTCTTAACCTGAAACTGTTCTTAACCCGAAACACCACTTTAGCTAATGGCGCCTCCCGCTGCCGCCGAACAATTTTGTTCTCATCCTGAAGCAAAGTTCTTAACCCGAGTTAATATTTCAGGGATAGCGGAGTCTGTAACCTGAAGCGTGTGTAACCTGAAGTTTCAGAACAGGGATGGGGCCCGAAAGTCCTAAGAAAAATGGGACATTCCAGAATCAAATCGGAAACTGTGATGAGTCGCAAGGATTGGGGAGGGAAAATATGAGGTTTCTTTCTTTTTAACTTGTTCATCAACAGTCCAGCATCAGGGAAGAGCAGTGAGGTGGCCAAAATTGAGTATGTTAGTACATTGTTGGGGGGGTTATGAAAGGAAAAAGGGATCTCCAAAAGGAACCCTCCGAAATGAGTGAATGGGCAGTAAAATAGCAAGTGCAATTCAATGTAACAAGTGTCCCACGTAAACCAAGCCTGATGAGGAACAGTTGAGGGATTTGGGGAAGTTTAGCTTATAAATTATAAAGGTAAAGGTAAAGGGACCCCTGACCATTAGGTCCAGTCATGACCGACTCTGGGGTTGCGGCGCTCATCTTGCTTTATTGGCTGAGGGAGCCGGAGTACAGCTTCCGGCTGTACCTTCCCGCCGGAGCGATACCTATTTATCTACTTGCACTTTGACATGCTTTTGAACTGCTAGGTTACCAGGAGCAGGGACCAAGCAACGGGAGCTCACCCCGTCACGGGTATTCGAACCGCCGACCTTCTGATAGGCGAGTCCTAGGCTCTATGGTTTAACCCACAGCGCCACCCACGTCCCTCTTATAAATTATAGGCACCTTCAGATATCCTAAGAGCTGCCCCATTGAAAACTGAGCAATTTGTCTTTAGAAGCTTCCTCTTGGTGCTGGGCTGCTGTTTCTTTTCCTAGAGATCCACCCAAAGAATCTTGTCCCACCGCTTGCTGGACCCAGCACCAAATATTGACCAATGAAGAGCATCTGATTCAAACCCACACTGCCAAACTACCCAAAATGTAACATATTGCGGGTGGGGCTGAGAATCTAGTTCAGCCTGCTGAAAAATATGTACGACTGAAGTGTTCATGCAAGACATAATAATTTTATGGGAATAAACATAGGAACAGACTCAGAACAACTTGCAAGGTCAAAAGAAAGAATGTAAAACTTACCCAATCTGTAGTTCAGCCCAGTCTAATTGGTGAAGTTAAATATATGGGAGAACCAAGCTGGATGTTCAGACATACATTTCAAGGCTCCTGAACTGGGGCCCAGTTCCAAACTGGACCATTTCCCACCAATCCTGAAATAAGGAAGAATATTTACGTTGTTGATATGCTTATGTGTGCGTGATTCAATTAGGATTCCAGGGGAAATGGTCCAGTTTGGAACTGGCTCCCAATTCTGTACCCTATAAATATATTCCTAATAATTCTGTCTGGGTCTCCCACATATTTAACCTTACCAATTACACTAGGCTATAGATTGGGCAAGTGTTATTCTTTCTTTTGATGTTCCAAGTTATTGTTTGGAGTCTTCTTCTCCTCTGTTTATTCCCATAAACCTATTTATGGGAAAGTGTTGCATGAATGCAGCGATGCATGGCATAAAAAGGGCTCCTCGGTCTCCGACGGCACCGAAGAGGTTGAGGTGGCAGGATGGCGCTGAGCGGAGTGAACCAGAGCCACGTGCAGCCCGTTTGGGCCGAGATCCCGTCCCGTTCCGCAGACATCGGCGCCCAGGCTGTGCCCAGGTAAGCCAGCATGGTCGGGCAGGGACCCTCTCCCGATGGCGAGGCCATGGCCCGGCCCTTCTCCTCTTTACTCTCGTTTCCCGCAAGCTGACCTTCTTCTCCCCCTCCTCCCGTAGAGGTCTCCTCTTGAGCGACATTATCTCCAGGTTAATCTGCAGCATCAACCTGCACACATTCACCGGCACCCATGCCCCCCCCATCAACCTGAGCCCCCTGCCCGCCCAGAATCTGCTCGCGGACCCCGTCAACTCCAGGGTGAGTCTCTCTCCCTCCCCATCGGGCGGGGGCTCCAGACGTGGGTCCCTCCTTCGCCCCTTCGCGCCGCTCCGTCCTCTCTAACGCTCCCCGCCTTCGCCTCTCCCACAGCTGCCGAACCAAGACACCCAGGAGGAAATGGACGTCTTCAGCCAGGCTGTGCTCATCGTCAACGCGGTGCTCTCCGAATTCCGCTAGGCCAGAGAAGCAGCCGGCGCCCTCGGCAGAAGTGCCGTCTGGACGTGGCAGCCTCGACCACGTCCCTCCCCACCCCCGCCCCCAATAAACCTGCTTTTAGCTCTCACTGCTCTCCTGGAGTCTATTTAGGCTGAATGGGGTGGGGTCTGGGGAAATAATGGAGTTGGGAAGGGCACTCAGAGTCATCTAGTCCAACCCCCGGAATCAAATCGTCCCTGGCAGACGGCCATCCACCCTCTGCTTAAAACCTTCCAAGGAAGGAGAGTCCACCACCTCCTGGGAGTGGGGTGCCGGGAAATCACAGAATTGTAGAGTTGGGAGGGACACTCAGAGTCATCTAGTCCAAGCCCCTGCAATGCAGGAATCTGAACCAACTCCAGCTTCGCCAGTCTGGCTGCAGACATTTGAAACAGCCGTGGAACAGCCATGGCTTCCCCCAAATATGTGGGAATGTTCTGGGGTGCAGGAGAGGATATATTGACTAATTATATCCTTATCCAACTTGTGCTAACAAGTTCCCAAAATATCAGCAGAGTTTATAGACATTCCCCTTTTGTTCGCAACGGTAACGTGTGCACAGGTTCGCTAGAACCTCTATAATAATTGCTCTGGTAATTTCCCCTTTTGTTCCCTCTTAAAATACAAGACACGACACAGTCTTTATAAAAGTATAAAAGAGTTTACTCACGATCTGTTCACAATATGATCCCAGACGGCAGACAGGCTTAAAAAGTTACATATACTTAGAATCTATCTTGTTGCAAGATAGTCCTTATCTCCTCTCTTGGCTGGAGCCAAGAGAGCATCCTTACATGCTTCCTCATCGAAGGAAAAATGGCAGAGAGAGAGAGATGGCTGCCTGCCCTGTGCTTTTGTCATTACCTGCACAGGTGAGGCCACACCCACCTCTGGTCACATGTGGAGGAAGTCCATCCCCAGGAAGTTTACCTGCTTGCTGGACAGACATCCCTCCCCATGTTGTAACATGTACACTCTAGGAATGTTGTCATTGACTGCTCCTGTGTTTACATCCCACATACCCCTTCTCAGGCAATACAACATATACAAAACATAAACAACTTTATTCAACCACCCAGAGTCCCAGCTTGACACGTAGATTCTGGAAACTCTCTCTTGGTAGGGGTTTCGTCAGGATGTCAGCAGTCATCTCTTGGGTGCTGCAGTAGGATAGTTCCACAAGTCCATCCTGGATCATCTGGCGTATGTAGTGGTATTTAACCCCAATGTGTTTTGTTCTGGCCAGGAACTTCTCACTCTGCGTCAGCTTCAGGCAACTTTGATTGTCCTCTAGCAAGCTGACAGGCCCTTTTCTCACCAACCCAAAGTCCTTTATGAGTTGATCAAGCCAGGCGATCTCTCTGCAGGCTTCTGTTGCTGCAACGTATTCTGATTCTGTGGAAGATAATGCTACACAGCTCTGTTTATAACTGCCCCATGCAACAGGTCCATCCCCAAACATGAAAACATGACCACTTGTTGATTTATAATCAGCATTATCCCCAGCCCAATCAGCATCAGTATACCCAACCAACTTAGGGTCTCTGACGGCTGGTAACCTTAATTTACAATTCATGGTACCCTTCAAATATCGCACCACCCTCTTTACACCTGCCCAATCATGCTCAGTGGGAGAATTCACTTTTCTGCTAAGAATCCCCACAGCATTAGCTAAGTCAGGTCTACATGTGGTAATTAAATACAAAAGTTTACCAATCGCCGACCTGTAGTCATTGTTGTCTGGCAACTGCTTCGAATCCTGCTGATTCTTCAGGAAGTCGGTAGCCATCGGTGTAGCAACTGGATGTGCGTCTTGCATCTGCATGTGCTCAACTAGCTCGTGGATCTTCTGTCTTTGGCTGAGAAGAAATGAACCGTCCTCTTCTCTTTCCACCTGGATCCCGAGGTAGTACTGGACATCTCCTAGCTCCTTGACCTCCACCTCCTTGCTAAGGTGTTTTACTATCTGTGTATAGTCTTTCTCACTTGCTGTGGCAATAATCAGGTCATCAACAAATGCTAGGATATATGAGAATTGTCCATTATTTGACTTACTGTACAAGCACTTGTCAGCGTCGCCTTGCTTGTACCCAAGTTGCGTCAGCATTTTATGCAACTTCTGGTTCCAGGCTCTGGCAGCCTGTTTAAGTCCATAAAGTCCTTTCTGCAGCTTGCACACTAGATGTGCCTCATGTGGTTTTACAAAACCTTTAGGCTGCTTCATGTAAATTTCCTCTGAAATCTGCCCATGTAGAAAAGCGGTAGCAATGTCAATGTGTTTCACCCTCATTTTCTTGGAGGCTGCAATGCTTAAAAGCATTCTTACGCTGCTGTACCTCACAGTTGGTGCAAAAACTTCATCATAGTCTTCACCAAAACGCTGTGAAAATCCCTGTGCCACAAGTCTAGCTTTGTAGCGCTGCACTTCTCCTTCTGACCCCTTCTTAACCTTGAAAACCCATTTACTGCCAATGGCCTTCTTACCGGGAGGCAGCTCAGTGAGTGTCCAGGTCTTGTTCTGATGCAGTGCATCCATCTCCTCCTGCGCGGCCTTCCTCCAGAGACTGGCTTCTGCAGCTGGCATCTCCTGTATCTCTTCCCAAGTGGAAGGTTCCTGTGGAAACGCCGACCCTGCAAAGTAGGACAATCGTAATGGCGGGACACCTCTGTTGGTTCTGGATGAGCGCCTGACCTCTGGTTCTGCGACCGCATCAGCTTCCTCATCCTCCTCCAACGCAGGCATGTCCCCATCTGAGTCCTCATCTTCGTCTCTGGTGCCGCCAGGGTTCTGGTCCTCTGTGTCTTCTGGTGCGTCGCCTGTAGGGGGCGCTGTAACACTCGAAGGCAGATAATTACTTTGTGGGGTCTCAAAAGGGAAATATACAAACTCTTGAGTCCTTTCTGACTCATCTGAAGAATCCACAACAGTGTTCTTAGTGTCTACTTTTCCATATTCATCAAAATAAACCACATGGTATGCATTTGTCTTACCAGTTTGTAAGTCCATAATTCTGTATCCTTTGCCTCCAGAAGCATATCCCACAAGGATACCTGCTTTTGCCCTGGAGTCAAGCTTGTGTCTGTGTTCCTTGGGCACGTGGAAGTAACACGGACTTCCAAACACACATATGTGCGACAAATTGGGAGCTTTCCCATGCCAAAGTTCAAATGGTGTGCGCTCTGCACCTTTAGTTGGCAGTCTATTCTGCAAATAGACTGACGTGTACACTCCTTCGGCCCACAGCTTTTGTGGCAAACGTGCATCCTTTAGCATGCACCTTGTCATGTCCATAATGGACCTAAACTTTCTCTCAGCTATGGCATTCTGCTGTGGTGTGTAAGGAATTGTGGTTACGTGTGCAATTCCTTCCTTGGCCAGGAGAGCCTGCATTTCATTTGAGCAGTACTCACCTCCATTGTCGCTCATTAACACAGCTGGAGCTCTCTGGAATTTATTCTTGACCATGGCAATGTACTCCTGGAGCTTGTCCACTGTCTCACTCTTCTCTTTGAGGAAATATACAACACAAAATCTTGAAAAGTCATCCAGAAATATTAAAATGTATCTATTCTTTCACAGTGAGGGAACATTCATGGGTCCACATATGTCATTGTGCACTATGTCAAGCACTTTGTTGCTTCTTTGTTCTGCACAACGTGGAAATGACGGTTTTACAGCCTTCTCAGTAATACAGCTTATGCACTTTGCTGGAGCTTTGTTGCTCTGCTTTACCTGCAAACCTCTTACAAGATTTCTTTTCTGTAGATCCAGAATGACGCTGGCATCCCTGTGTCCTAGCCTTCTGTGCCATAGGTCCAGATCTGCTTCATCCTTCTGGCTGGAATGTGCCACTTTTGCAGACTGGTTCTCTGAAAGATCAAGCTCATATACACCATTTATTAACTTTGCTTGAGCAAACACTTTGCCATTTCTAGTCACTTTACATTCTCCATTTCCAAATGTGACCTGGAAACCTTTCTTGTCCAAAGTGGACACGATGATTAGATTGCAGCTCAGCTCTGGAACGTACAAAACTCTAGCGATTGTGTTCTCAATGCATTCATTGTTTATATTGCATTTCAGACTCATGGAACCTGCACCTTTTGCTTTAACAATGTTGCCATCTGCAATCTCAATTTCAGATCCTTCTTCATCATTTATTTCATTAATCTCATTAAAATAGTCCTTTTTATATGAAAAATGCGAACTGGCACCTGAATCTAAAATCCACTTATTACGTTTACTTTCACGATTCTGGACAGCTAAATTCCTTTCTTGCAGTAACCATGTGCATTCACATTTCCCCTTCTTTTCCCCTTTTGGCTGAAATGGGTGGGGTTTCTTTGCTTTAGGAGCTCTGCAGTTCTTTGCAATGTGCCCTTCTTTGTTACAATTGAAGCAAATCACTTTCTTAGGCATCTCTTTGGACTTTGTACATTGCCTAGATGCATAACTGCTGTCCTTGCTTCTAGCATTCCTCACTGGAGATTCAGCTCTATCTCTGCATTCTTCTTTTAAATAACCAATCAAGTCTTTAAAAGTCAGACCTTGTCTATGAGCCATCAAACTTACAAATGCGCTAAAGCGTGGTCCAAGTGATGATAACAAAAATGCTATCTTTGTATCCTCATCAAAAGCTTTGGGAGTCAGATCAATTCTTTGAATGATCTCAGTAAACTTGTTGATGTGCTCTGTGAATTCCTCTTTTGAATTCATCCTCAATCTGGTTAATTTACACACCAAGTTTCTGAAGCTGTTTATGCTAGATTCTCCATATACGCGCTCAATATCTCTTAAGATTTGAGATGCATCATCTGTACTATTTATTAATGATAGCTGCTCATCACGAAGTCCACTCAAAATTATGTGTCTAGCTTCACTGTTCATGCGTTTCCAAGCACTTATCTTGGCTAAATCCTCCTCAGACGATCCTGTAGGCTGAGGCTCTAAAGCTTCCAAAATATGCTTATAATCTAAACATGCTATCAAGCGCTGCTTCCAGTGTATGAAATTGTATTCATTCAGCACAGGCATTCCTAGCTTTGCATCACTATCAAAAGCTGCTCTAGTCATCTTAAAATCCAAAAAATTTGAAAATTCTTCAAAATTTCAAAATTTCTCAAAATTTTAAAATCAAAATCTCAAAAATCTCAAAATGCAAAACAATTCTTCACTGCCTTGGGTCACTGTGAACTCTGAGGGAAGGGGGGCGGTTGCTTAATCCCCACTGCACAATGGAACAAAGGACCATGTGCTTACCAGGAGGTTAACTCAGAAAAATACTACTCAACTCAAAATCACAATCCAATGCAATCCTTCAAAAATACGCAGAAATATGCAATACTGGGGCCACTAACCCTTTGTGGGAATGTTCTGGGGTGCAGGAGAGGATATATTGACTAATTATATCCTTATCCAACTTGTGCTAACAAGTTCCCAAAATATCAGCAGAGTTTATAGACATTCCCCTTTTGTTCGCAACGGTAACGTGTGCACAGGTTCGCTAGAACCTCTATAATAATTGCTCTGGTAATTTCCCCTTTTGTTCCCTCTTAAAATGCAAGACACGACACAGTCTTTATAAAAGTATAAAAGAGTTTACTCACGATCTGTTCACAATATGATCCCAGACGGCAGACAGGCTTAAAAAGTTACATATACTTAGAATCTATCTTGTTGCAAGATAGTCCTTATCTCCTCTCTTGGCTGGAGCCAAGAGAGCATCCTTACATGCTTCCTCATCGAAGGAAAAATGGCAGAGAGAGAGAGATGGCTGCCTGCCCTGTGCTTTTGTCATTACCTGCACAGGTGAGGCCACACCCACCTCTGGTCACATGTGGAGGAAGTCCGTCCCCAGGAAGTTTACCTGCTTGCTGGACAGACATCCCTCCCCATGTTGTAACATGTACACTCTAGGAATGTTGTCATTGACTGCTCCTGTGTTTACATCCCACAAAATAATCCTGGAAAGGGCAGTGGGGCCTTGAGAGGTGTTGGGACCCCCCTATCCCCCTCCCAGAGTTACAATACCAAGAGCGCTAACAAGCAATCCCACTTCCCAAGGAACTGTGGGAATTGTAGCTCTGTGAGGGGTCTCCTCACGGCATTTATGTCTGCTGCTACTTTGAGAGTTCCTGCCTGAAGAACAAGCATATTGGGACTGAGGCAATAAGCAGATTGTGCTATAAATGACAGGTTGTAATACAGTGGTACCTCGAGTTAAGAACGTAATTCGTTCTGGAGGTCTGTTCTTAACTTGAAACTGTTCTTAACCTGAAGCACTACTTTAGCTAATGGGGCCTCCTGCTGCTGCCGCAAAATTTGTGTTCTCATCCTGAAGCAAAGTTCTTAACCTGAGGTACTATTTCTGGGTTAGCGGAGTCTGTAACCTGAAGCATATGTAACCTGAAGCGTCTGTAACCCGAGGTACCACTGTACTGGAACTGAGGGCCTATGAATGAAGTGGACAGACAGAAGTTTCAGAACAGGGATGGGGGCCGAAAGTCCCAAGAAAAAAGGGACATTCCAGAATCAAATCAAAAACCGGGATGGCTTCTGTAAATCTGGGGTTGTCCCTAGACAATTGGAGGGTCTGGCTGCTGCTGCTGTCAGTGATCCAGGGGTGCTAACGCCATGCCCCCCGACTATCCAAAATGTCTCGTACCCCCACCCCATCACACCTGATGGTGATGAAGGGGAGTTATCTTGTGAAAAGCCCTCCACAATGCCATTCTTCGTAAGACAGGCGGCTGTTGCAAACTGTGCTCTGGCCTTCAGATGAAGGGTAGCATAAAAAATTGATAAATAATACTAGTTGGCTGGGCATTTCTAGCCCTCTCTCAGAGCTGTTGATGCCCCGGGGCTGCAGAAAGGTGGTGAGGGTTTGGGACAGGCTACAGAAATTTCCTTTTTTTATATAAGATATTTATTAAAGTTTTTAAGGTATAAGAAAAAAGATAAAAAATAAAAAAGAATATACAAAATAAAAACAGTTAAAAACACATTAATTTTCATAACATATCTTCCTTATGCTTATTTCCCCAGACCTCCTCGTACCTCCCTTTTTTGTATTCCCGTTTAGTTTGTTAGTTCAGCAAATCCTTACCATTTTTTTACAGGCTACAGAAATTTCCAAACAATGAGACGGTGGCCGTGGCTGCCTAGCACCCCGCTGAAGAATCACCTCCTTCTCAAATCAAGTCATAGTCAGATATTTTGGGGTGAATGTGGGTGGGCTCATAGGCAAACCCCATCTTTTCCCTCATAATTTGAGTGGAGCCTCGTTTAAACTCCTGCGGTTAGTACTTGACTTGCCGATCGGAAGGTCGGCGATTCGAATCCCCGCAACAGGGTGAGCTCCCATTGCTCGGTCCCTGCTCCTGCCAACCTAGCAGTTCTAAAACTCGTCAAAGTGCAAGTAGATAAATAGGTACCATTCCGGCGGGAAGGAAAACGGCGTTTCCGTGCACTGGTCTGGTTCGCCAGAAGCGACTTAGTCATGCTGGCCACATGACCCGGAAAAGCTGTCTTCGGAATCGGACAAACGCCGGCTCCCTTGGCCGTAAAGCGAGATGAGCGCCGCAACCCCAGAGTTGGTCATTACTGGACCTAACGGTCAGGGTTCCCTTTACCTTTTATACAACCTCCAAAGGTGACACCATTTCTGGTGAAATCCCCACTCAGGTACAGGACAGAGTCCTCAGACCGTCTTGCACTTCAGACTTTCTTGCACTCAGCGCCTTGGAATTACATGGGTAACAGTTTTTAAAAAACAAAATATATGCAGCTCACAGCAAGCTGCTGTTATCTCAGAAGCCAGCTTTTACCAGAGAGCAGCTGCCTCATGGACATGCTAGACTCTCCAGTACCTCAGGGCGGCTGTGAAGCTGAGAGATCTTATTTGAAGATTTTAACAGTGGGTAGCAGGCTCACCAACTCCTAGACTAGTCAGGTAGTGAAGAGGGGAGTATTCTGCTGGTATAAACATCATCAGAGTTGTACCGATGGGTCAGAAGGGAGGACTCTAGAACACATAGGGTGGTGGTCAACTAACTCCTTGTAGGAGACCCATTGAAGTTAACAGTTAACCATGTTCATTAGCATAGATGGGTCTGCTTGGAGTAGGACTTGTGTTGAATACCACTCCTAGTATCAGCCATGTAGGACCTTATTAGGTCCATAGCTGTCAACTTACAGATTTGAAAATAAGGGATCAGCAGCCTTGAAAATAAGGGACCAGCAGCCAAAATAAGGGACCTGCAGCCTCACCTGTTCCAGGCACTCCAGTCTTCCTGTCCTCCTGCAGTCTGGTCAAACCCATGCTGGTAGCTTCGAGAACACTGTGCAACCAACTTTGTAACCAGAGGTTCAACTGAATAGAATCTGAATCACATGCACCACAAGGTCTATGCAGCCTCAACTTAAGATGGCTCCCCGGTCTGGCTTTGCACCAAACTGGCGTCCAGCATTCAAAACCCCCCTCAGCTTGCATTAACTAGCCACACACAAGGCATGCAAGCTCCACCCCCCAGTCGTTCTTAGACTTCTTATTGGGTGAGCAGCACAGCCAAGCAACACAGTTGGAGCCTCCCTCCTCCCTGGCCGGCAGGGAGGGAGGGAGAGGAGCTGCTTCCTTTGAAATTTAAGGGACAACATTTAAGGGACATCTATCAATAAGAGACAGCAGCGGGACATGGCGCTGGAATAAGGGACTGTCCCTTCAAATAAGGGACACGTGACAGCTATGATCAGGTGGTTTTGACAGTCATCATAAGCACCAAAGCAAAGGCCAGGAATTGTTAGTAACTCTGCTTGGAAAGTTCTTATAGTACTTGGATCTCCAAACACTTCATGTATGCTCCTAATTTTATATCAGCAGAGGTTGGGCAAGTTTTGACAAGGAATAATTTAGGGGTTACTGCAGTGTCTGACAATTTGTTACTTAGATGAAGTCGGGTGGGGGTTGATATCTGGAAAGGGGGCAGTGCCAAGCAGCCTGGTTTCCTCCTGCAGTTTGGGTACCAACCAGCCAGGGGAAAACAATAGTCAGGCACTCTTGACTTCCAGGAGAGTGGTTTTGTTTGTGTGTGTGTGTGCAAAAGCCACAATTTTGGAGCTGGTTTTCAGAATTTTTGGAGTAAAACTAGAATGCAAAGCGTTATTTTCCACCTCATGAACACACTTGAACTTGTATTACACACACACACACACACACACACACACACCGCAACAAGCCAGACTGTTAAGCTCACCATTTCATACTTGGCTGCAAGAGAGACTGCAAGATGTGTGTGGTTGGTGGGTGCAGGTCTGTGCCTCCTCATAGGCAAGCAGAGACCCACAAATTTGAGCCAGCCTTGGTAGCCAGTCAGAATTTGCACTTGCCACTCGCTTTACTTCTCGTAATGGGGGAGAAATGTCACGCTGAGCTCTGGAGGCTTTTTCAGACCTAATAAATACCAGAGGGACAAGCCTTCTCTCAAGCTCCAAATCCATGTGTGTGTTGAGGGAACTTCCTCAGTGCTCTTCCAAGAGGCTCCATATGAGGGCCAGGAAAATCCCCTGCCCTTCTCTGAGCTAAGGAGAAGGCAGAATAATCTCCCAGGTTTAGGGCTGAGTTTTGGGCCTAGGATGAGATCTGTCACTGTTATCCACGTAATTCCAAGGCGCTGAGTGCAGGAAAGTCTGAAGTGCAAGACGGTCTGAGGACTCTGTCCTATACCTGAGTGGGGATTTCACCAGATTACAAAAAATTGTGTCACCTGTGGAGGTCATATACTCATACACATAAAAACCCTCTACAATTCCTTCACTCCTTAGCACAGGTGTAAACCAGCATATCAGCAAGTACTAACCATGGGAGTGAAAATGAGGCTCCACTCAAATTATGAGGGAAAAGGTACCGGTTTAGTGAAATCCACAAGCCCTACCCATTGACTGTCCCAAATTTAAGTCAAATCATGCCCCTACGCTCCCCATAGCCATTTAAGAACAGTAGCTAAGGGAGTGCTCACAAAAAGGAAGGGCGACTGGCCCACTCTGCCTCCAGTTTAATACAAGCACTGGCTCTGCTCCTACCAACATCTGCCAGGCCTTTAAAAAGACCTAAGTTCCACCTCTTGGTCATTGTTTCTTGACAACCCACTTATGTAGTAATTCTTTGTAGCTTTGTTTTATTTCAACATTTCTTCAATCCTGGCAACTTCTGTCCGTCCACTTCATTCTTAGGCCCTCAGTTCCAGTACAGTGGTACCTTGGGTTATATACGCTTGAGGTTACATACCCTTCCAGTTACAGACTCCACTAACCCACAAATATTACCTCCAGAACGAATTAAGTTCTTAACCCGAGGTACCACTGTATTACAACCAGTCATTTATAGCACAATCTGCTTATTGCTTCAGTCTCAAGATGCTTGTTCTTCAGGCAGGAACTGTAAAAGTAGCAGCAGACATAAATGCTGTGAGGAGACCTCTGATAGTAAACGGGAGCCGAGAGGCCTCTGCTTGTTGTTCACATTCAGGGGTTGCAGAAGGGGTTAAAGAGCCCTTTGCTGGTGAGGATGAGCCAGTGGGATGAGGCTAATTCTGCGAGCCTTTCAATTCTCTTTTAGCATCGCCCTTTTGAACATGAGGGACTGTGAGAATCAAGTGCCACAAGAGGGGAGAAGGGAAACCCCCAAAACCTCTTCAGTTATTGCCATCTTCAGAGTGCTGCAAAGCCCACTTAGAAAGCCCACAATTCATGATTCTAGTATAGTGTCTTCCAAACGTGGGTCTCCAGCTGTTTTTGGACTGCAGTTCCCATCATTCCTGACCACTGGTCCTGCTTGCTAGGGATGATGGGAGTCGTGGTTCAACCGCAGAAGGAGACGCAAATTTGGTAAACACTGTTCTACTCCACCTGCTGTCCACTCTACATGATAGGCAAGGCTTGGGACAGTATAATCCTTTTTTTAATTCTCCAGTGCCCTCCTTGCTTCTCTCTTCTTCCAGCCAACATCCAGCTACTCAGTGAGTGCTCCGCTCTTCCCTCATTTATGCAATTTATGCAAACCCCTCCACACCCAAATATATGCAAATATGTTTTGGTTCCCACAAACCATACTCGGCCCAGGCTTCATTTTCTCTTCATGCAGAAATTATAGGCACCTTCAAATATCCTAAGAGCTGTCACATGGAAAACTGAGCAATTTCTCTTTAGGAGCTTCCTGTTGGTGCTGGGCTGCTGTTTCTTTTCCTAGAGATCCACCCAAAGAATCTTGTCCCACCGCTTGCTGGACCCAGCACCAAATATTGAACAAGGAAGAGCATCCGATTCATACCCACATTGCCCAACTCCCCAAATGTCACATATTGCGGGTGGGGCTGAGAATCTAGTTCAGCCTACTGAAAAATATGCACAACTGAAGTGTTCATGCAAGACATAATAAGTTTATGGGAATAAACATTGGAACAGACTCAGAACAACTTGCAATGTCAAAAGAAAGAACATAACACTTACCCAATCTGTAGTTCAGCCCAGTCTAATTGGTGAAGTTAAATATATGGGAGAACCAAGCTGGATGTTTAGAAATACATTTCAAGGCTCCAGAACTGGGGCCCAGTTCCAAACTGGACCATTTCCTACCAATCCTGAAATAAGGAAGAATATTTACGTTGTTGATATGCTTATGTGTGAGTGATTCAATTAAGATTCCAGGGGAAATGGTCCAGTTTGGAACTGGCTCCCAATTCTGTACCCTATAAATATATTCCTAATAATTCTGTCTGGGTCTCCCACATATTTAACCTTACCAGTTACACTAGGCTATAGATTGGGCAAGAGTTATTCTTTCTTTTGATGTTCCAAGTTATTGTTTGGAGTCTCCTTCTCTGTTAATTCCCATAAACCTATGTATGGGAAAGTCGTGCATGAACGCAGCGCCGACGGCAGGAGGAAGCCGAGGGGGACACGCCCCCCGGGGGTGGGATGGACCGCATAAAAAGGGCTGCCCCTGCTCCGACGGCACCGAAGAGGTTGAATTGCAAGGATGGCGCTGATCGGAGTCAGCCAAAGCCACGTGCAGCCCGTTTGGGCCGAGATCCCGTCCCTTTCTGAGAACATCCGCTGTACGCGGCGACCCTCCACTACACCGTCGCCCTCCAGGGTGAGTCTCTCTCCCTCCCCGTCGGGTGGGGGCTCCGGACGTGGGTCCCTCCTTCGCCCCTTCGCGCCGCTCCGTCCTCTCCGTCTAACGCTCTCCGCCTTCGCCCCTCCCGCAGCTGCCGGACTCAGACATCCAGGTGGTAATGGACGTCAACGTCCGGGCTCCTAGATAACAGCGTCTCCATCGACAGCCGCCACAGCCCCGTCATGCTGACCTCCAAGTACCGCTAGGCCAGAGAAGCAGCCGCACCCTCCGCAGAAGTGCCGCCTGGACGTGGCAGACTCGACCTCCCCCCCCCCCAAATAAACCTGCTTTTAGCTCTCACTGCTCTCCCCGAGTCTCCTTAGGCTGGACTGGGGTGCGGAGAAATCACAGAATTGTAGAGTTGGGAGGGACACTCAGAGTCATCTAGTCCAAGCCCCTGCAATGCAAGAATGTGAACCAAGTCGTCCCTGGCAGGTGACCATCCATCCTGGGCTTAAAACCTTCCAAGGCTGCCAAGCACTGACAGCAGCAGCCACTGTAGGCAAGAACTCTGAAACTATTACCGCAAGAGCTGATGGTCACAAGAGAGGATGGAGTTTGGTCCTGAAGGTAAAGAATGGCTGTATGTGGAAAGATGGAACAAATGGAACAATATCGATTTTTCTCAGTTTCCCCTTTTTACAATCCTGAGTTCAGTTCACCAGACTCGGACATCAGCTGGTGATTTTGTTTTAAAGCCCTCACAAAATATGTCAGCTTTTCCAACGTGCATTTCTCCTTAGATGTGTCTTTCTGTTCACCTGTTTGTTTAAGGTGCACATTTCTGCAAGCAGTTCCACCTAATAGAATTCCAGCGAGAAAAACTTGACCCACACCAGGCATCATGTTATACATTCCGATCATGGCACCCTTTCCTTGCCTCTTCTCTAAACCAGTGGTTCCCAATCAGTGGTCCGTGGACCTCAGGGGTTCTGTGTGACCCACCCAGGGCGTCCGTGGAACCTACCCATCAGCTGCCTGGGACATCCTGTTTTGGGGAGCTGTGATCATGTGCCAGATCGTGGCACCCAAGCAGAAGTAGCAAGTCAGGCTAAGCATCATCTCAGAGTCTTTCTCACTCCCAATCCTCATGCCTTTCTTTCCACTGCTTGGTGTAGCAGATAAAGAAGAGAGAACTATCCATCTAGAGCACTCATACCACTTGAACAGTCGTAGCTTTCCCCCAAATAATCCTGTAGTTTGATAAGGGTGCTGAGAGGTGCTAGGGGACTCTTCACTAGGCTATAATTTCCACTGGATTGGGAATTATTACAGTGGTGCCTCGGGTTACAGACGCTTCAGGTTACAGACTCCATTAACCCAGAAATAGTACATCAGGTTAAGAACTTTACCTCAGGATGAGAACAGAAATTGTGCGGCAGCAGCAGGAGGTCCCATTAGCTAAAGTGGTGCTTCAGGTTAAGAACAGTTTCAGGTTAAGAACAGACCTCCAGAAAGAATTAAGTTCTTAACCTGAGGTACCACTGTATTGGGAAGAGGGATTGGTTGTTAAACCACTCTTTGTATGGTAGCTCTGGGAGGGAAATAGGGGTCTCCTACAACTCTCAACGACCAACTACAGTTCCCAGGATTATTTTGGGGAAGTCATGGCTGCCCATAGTGTTTTAAATGCATAGAGCGGGTGTGGCCAAGTTGGTGCTGTGTGCTTTCAATGCTGAACAGCTTGGTCTTGGGGGCAAATCCACTGAGCATTGAAACCAGTGGGAATTCTTGTCTCCTCTCCTGAAGAACCTCCAGCCTGGGGTGTTGGTATTGCCAGCGAACACAGAGCCCTTCTCCAAGGGCAAAACGGTGCTCTCCTAATAATTGGCTCCCTCCAGGCCCTGCTATACAGCTGTTCTGAAACAGACTTTCTCGGGAGGCGGTGGACTCTCCTCTCTGGGAGGGTTTTAAGCAAAGCTTGGCTGGCCACTTGTCAGGGATGCTTTAGCTGAGATTCCTGCATTGCAGAGGCCTGGACTAGATGACTGTGGGGTTTCTTCTTAATGTGCCTTCTTGCCTGCAAGGCCACACTCACCCCTCTTCTCCTTAACTTCTGGTTTAGTTAACCCAGGGATTCTGATGCCACTCACGTTTCTGCCTTCTAGCAGTGTGCACCCACTGTGCCACACCTATAATACCCACCTGCTTTGGTGAGCACAGGAAAGAAAACATTGGTTGAAGTCCACACCCAAGGCCCTAGTAAAGCCCCTGGAGTTCTTCACAGGAATGTCTGGAGGGCTTCCTCCTGCCTCCAACTTAGCACCCTCAACACACAGTGACTCTTTGTTTTCACCCATTCCCTCACTTGCTCAAAGTCATCTGATTAATACCCATCTTGCCAAACACCCCGAAGGTAACATATTGAGCCTGAGGCTGGACATTTAGTTCAGCCAACATAAAAATATACACAACATAATAGGTTTGTTGAAATCAATAGAGGAACAGACTTCAAACAACTTGGAACATGAAAAGAAAAAGGAACCCTTAGCCAATCTGTAATTCAGACCAGTCTAATAGGTGAGATTAAATAATGGGAGAACCAGGCTGGATTATCATAAATATGTTTCTAATGTGGGAACACAGGAGCAGTCAATGACAACATTCCTAGAGTGTACATGTTAGAACATGGGGAGGGATGTCTGTCCAGCAAGCAGGTAAACTTCCTGGGGATGGACTTCCTCTGCATGTGACCAGAGGTGGGTGTGGCCTCACCTGTGCAGGTAATGACAAAAGCACAGGGCAGGCAGCCATATCTCTCTCTCTGCCATTTTCCTTCGATGAGGAAACATCTAAAGATGCCCTCTTGGCTCTCAGCCAAGAGAGGAGATAAGGTCTATCTTGCAACAAGATAGATTCTAAGTGTATGTAACTTTTTAAGCCTGTCTGCCTTCTGGGATCATGTTGTGAACAGAACGTGAGTAAACTCTTTTATACTTTTATAAAGACTGTGTTGTATCTTGTATTTTAAGAGGGAACAAAGGGGAAATTACCAGAGTAATTATTATAGAGGTTCTAGCGAACCTGTGCAGGCGTTACCATTGCAAACTAAAGGGGAATGTCTATAAACTCTGCTGATATTTTGGGAACTTGTTAGCACAAGTTGGATAAGGATATAATTAGTCAATATATCCTCTCCTGCACCCCAGAACATTCCCACAAAGGGTTATGGGCCCAGTATTGCATATTTCTGCATATTTTTGAAGGGTTGCATTGCATTGTGATTTTGAGTTGAGTAGTATTTTTCTGAGTTAACTTCCTGGTAAGCACATGGTCCTTTGTTCCATTGTGCCGTGGGGATTAAGCAACCCCCCCCCTTCCCTCAGAGTTCACAGTGACCCAAGGCAGTGAAGAATTGTTTTGTATTTTGAGATTTTTGAGATTTTGATTTTAAAATTTTGAGAAATTTTGAAGAATTTTCAACTTTTGGATTTTAAGATGGCTGGAGCAGCTTTTGATAGTGATGCAAAGCTAGGAATGCCTGTGCTGAATGAGTACAATTTCATACACTGGAAGCAGCGCTTGATAGCATGTTTAGATTATAAGCATATTTTGGAAGCTTTAAAGCCTCAACCCACAGGTTCGACTGAGGGAGATTTAGCCAAAATAAGTGCTTGGAAACGCATGAACAGCGAAGCTAGACACATAATTTTGAGTGGACTTCGTGATGAGCAGCTATCATTAGTAAATAGTACAGATGATGCATCTCAAATCTTAAGAGATATTGAGCGCGTGTATGGAGAATCTAGCATAAACTGCTTCAGAAACTTGGTGTGTAAATTAACCAGATTGAGGATGAATTCAAAAGAGGAATTCACAGAGCACATCAACAAGTTTACTGAGATTATTCAAAGAATTGATCTGACTCCCAAAGCTTTTGATGAGGATACAAAGATAGCATTTTTGTTATCATCACTTGGACCACGCTTTGGTGCATTTGTAAGTTTGATGGCTCATAGACCAGGTCTGACTTTTAAAGACTTGATTGGTTATTTAAAAGAAGAATGCAGAGATAGAGCTGAATCTCCAGTGAGAAATGCTAGAAGCAAGGACAGCAGTTATGCATCTAGGCCAGTGTTTCCCAACCACTGTTCCGCGGCACACTAGTGTGCCGCGAGATGTTGCCTGGTGTGCCGCGGGAAAAATTAAAAAATTCGAAAGATTTTTTTTTAAAAAAGTCAAATTTTCGATTGGGGCGCCGTCACTAGATGACCCCTGGGGTTCCCTCCCTCCCGCTCTGCGCCTCCCTCCTCCTCCTCCTCCGGGGAGGCCCTTCCTGGCTCTCGGCCAAGGCTTGGCGGCTGCCACTCACTCGCTCGCCCACCCGTCCCTCCATCCCTGCACCTGGCCTCTCCCCCTCCGTCCCCGGCGCGGGGGCTGCCGGGATCCGTAGTCCCCTCGCCCTTGGGTTCCGCGCCCGCGCGGGGTGCGCAAACTATGTTTCCCAGCGTGGCCTGGCGGGCCAGGCGTTTTGTTTGAAGCGCTCTTCTCCCGGCCATGGAATCAGTGCGG
Source organism: Podarcis liolepis (assembly GCF_965112155.1). Classification (NCBI taxonomy): domain Eukaryota; kingdom Metazoa; phylum Chordata; class Lepidosauria; order Squamata; family Lacertidae; genus Podarcis; species Podarcis liolepis. Next base: position 22,332,142 of record NC_139573.1, on the reverse strand, counting down.
CGGCGGCGGCCGGGCGGGCAGGGGCTCTTCCGCGCAGACCCCGCGCAGCCTGCCTGCGCCCCTGCGGAGATCGGGCGCAGGATGGAACCTGGGGATCCCCGCAGAGGCAGAGCGGCGGAGGCGGAGGCTGCCCCCCAGGTAGGGCTGCGTCGGGGGGGGGTGTTTTTGCAATGCTGCATCCGCGCCGGAGGGGACGCATCGGACCGCGGGGAGACCCCTTGGCGGGCGTGCAAGGCAATGCATGCGTGCAGGCGTTGCATGGAGTGCAGTGCAATGCAATGGCAATGCGGCGCCCTGCATGCATGCATGCAACTTCCACCGGCGCTCCGGACTTGGCAGGTGAGGGGGGTCCCCAGTGGGCGGCAGAGAGAGCCGGGAGGGCGAAGGGGAGCCGGGGGGGAGCAGCGCTGCTCCCCGAACCGAGCCCGGGGGGAAACTTCGGCGTCGTTGCGCCGGGTGTTGGAAGCGGAGGCTGGCGGGGGCCCCTCACCTGCAAAACCTGGTCGCCTCTCATATATTTCGTGCATTGCATTCATCGCCCGCTTTCTCCTCCAAGGAGCTCCCGGGGGCGCGCGTGGTTCTCCCCGTGTTATCCTCGCAACAACAGCCCTGCGAGGTGGGTCAGGCGAGTGGCCCAAGGGAGCACCCAGGGATTGTCCTGGCCAGGTGGGGTGATTTGAACCCTGCTTTCTGCCCGGTCTTCGTCCTCATTTAGCCCCCACATGTGCATGACTGTGCATGACTGAGGTTTTCCCCCCTCGTCTTGGCTATGGTGTGAGTCTGTGCTGTTAATTAATGGGGTTCTGCCTTCGGAGAAGATGAGCCAGCCCTCAAGGACGTGATTATGTAATTTGCTAGCAATTCATGTCCCTCCCGGCGTGACGCTGCGCGCTGACGTCAGGGGGCTGTAATGGTGGTGTGCCTCAAGATTTTTTTCATGAAACAAGTGTGCCTTTGCCCAAAAAAGGTTGGGAAACACTGATCTAGGCAATGTACAAAGTCCAAAGAGATGCCTAAGAAAGTGATTTGCTTCAGTTGTAACAAAGAAGGACACATTGCAAAGAACTGCAGAGCTCCTAAAGCGAAGAAACCCCACCCCTTTCAGCCAAAAGGGGAAAAGAAGGGGAAATGTGAATGCACATGGTTACTGCAAGAAAGGAATTTAGCTGTCCAGAATCGTGAAAATAAACGTAATAAATGGATTTTAGATTCAGGTGCCAGTTCGCATTTTTCATATAAAAAGGACTATTTTAATGAGATTAATGAAATAAATGATGAAGAAGGACATGAAATTGAGATTGCAGATGGCAACATTGTTAAAGCAAAAGGTGCAGGTTCCATGAGCCTGAAATGCAATATAAACAATGAATGCATTGAGAACACAATCTCTAGAGTTTTGTACGTTCCAGAGCTGAGCTGCAATTTAATCAGCATGTCCACTTTGGACAAGAAAGGTTTCCAGATCACATTTGGAAATGGAGAATGTAAAGTGACTAGAAATGGCAAAGTGTTTGCTCAAGCAAAGCTAATAATTGGTGTATATGAGCTTGATCTTTCAGAGAACCAGTCTGCAAAAGTGGCACATTCCAGCCAGAAGGATGAAGCAGATCTGGACCTGTGGCACAGAAGGCTTGGACACAGGGACACCAATGTCATTCTGGATCTACAGAAAAGAAATCTTGTAAGAGGTTTGCAGGTAAAGCAGAGCAACAAAGCTCCAGCAAAGTGCATAAGCTGTATTACTGAGAAGGCTGTAAAACCTTCATTTCCACGTTGTGCAGAACAAAGAAGCAACAAAGTGCTTGACATAGTGCACACTGATATATGTGGACCCATGAATGTTCCCTCACTGGGAAAGAATAGATATATTTTAATATTTCTGGATGATTTTTCAAGATTTTGTGTTGTATATTTCCTCAAAGAGAAGAGTGAGACAGTGGACAAGCTCCAGGAATACATTGCCATGGTCAAGAACAAATTCCAGAGAGCTCCAGCTGTGTTAATGAGCGACAATGGAGGTGAGTGCTGCTCAAATAAAATGCAGGCTCTCCTGGCCAAGGAAGGAATTGCACACGTAACCACAATTCCTTACACACCACAGCAGAATGCCATAGCTGAGAGAAAGTTTAGGTCCATTATGGACATGACAAGGTGCATGCTAAAGGATGCATGTTTGCCACAGAAGCTGTGGGCCGAAGGAGTATACACGTCGGTCTATTTGCAGAATAGACTGCCAACTAAAGGTGCAGAGCGCACACCATTTGAACTTTGGCATGGGAAAGCTCCCAATCTGTCACACATACGTGTGTTTGGAAGTCCGTGTTACTTCCACGTGCCCAGGGAACACAGACACAAGCTTGACTCCAGGGCAAAAGCAGGTATCCTTGTGGGATATGCTTCTGGAGGCAAAGGATACAGAATTATGCACTTACAAACTGGTAAGACGAATGCATACCATGCGGTTTATTTTGATGAATATGGAAAAGTAGACACTAAGGACACTGTTGTGGATTCTTCAGATGAGTTGGAAAGGACTCAAGAGTTTGTATATTTCCCTTTTGAGACCCCACAAAGTAATTATCTGCCTTCGAGTGTTACAGCGCCCCCTACAGGCGACGCACAAGAAGACGCAGAGGACCAGAACCCTGACGGCACCAGAGACGAAGATGAGGACTCAGATGGGGACATGCCTGCGTTGGAGGAGGATGAGGAAGCTGATGCAGTCGCAGAACCAGAGGTCAGACGCTCATCCAGAACCAACAGAGGTGTCCCACCATTATGGCTGTCCTACTTTGCAGGGTCAGCGTTTCCGCAGGAACCTTCCACTTGGGAAGAGATACAGGAGATGCCAGCTGCAGAAGCCAGTCTCTGGAGGAAGGCCGCACAGGAGGAGATGGATGCACTGCATCAGAACAAGACCTGGACACTCACTGAGCTGCCTCCCGGTAAGAAGGCCATTGGCAGTAAATGGGTTTTCAAGGTTAAGAAGGGGTCAGAAGGAGAAGTGCAGCGCTACAAAGCTAGACTTGTGGCACAGGGATTTTCACAGCGTTTTGGTGAAGACTATGATGAAGTTTTTGCACCAACTGTGAGGTACAGCAGCGTAAGTATGCTTTTAAGCATTGCAGCCTCCAAGAAAATGAGGGTGAAACACATAGACATTGCTACTGCTTTTCTACATGGGCAGATTTCAGAGGAAATTTACATGAAACAGCCCAAGGGTTTTGTAAAACCACATGAGGCACATCTAGTGTACAAATTGCAGAAAGGACTTTATGGGCTTAAACAGGCTGCCAGAGCCTGGAACCAGAAGTTGCATAAAATGCTGACGCAACTTGGGTACAAGCAAGGCGACGCTGACAAGAGCTTGTACAGTAAGTCAAATAATGGACAATTCTCATATATCCTAGCATTTGTTGATGACCTGATTATTGCCACAGCAAGTGAGAAAGACTATACACAGATAGTAAAACACCTTAGCAAGGAGGTGGAGGTCAAGGAGCTAGGAGATGTCCAGTATTACCTCGGGATCCAGGTGGAAAGAGAAGAGGACGGTTCATTTCTTCTCAGCCAAAGACAGAAGATTCACGAGCTAGCTGAGCACATGCAGATGCAAGATGCACATCCAGTTGCTACACCGATGGCTACTGACTTCCTGAAGAATCAGCAGGATTCGAAGCAGTTGCCGGACAACAATGACTACAGGTCGGCGATTGGTAAACCTTTGTATTTAGTTACCACATGTAGACCTGACTTAGCTAATGCTGTGGGGATTCTTAGCAGAAAAGTGAATTCTCCCACTGAGCATGATTGGGCAGGTGTAAAGAGGGTGGTGCGATATTTGAAGGGTACCATGAATTGTAAATTAAGGTTACCAGCCGTCAGAGACCCTAAGTTGGTTGGGTATACTGATGTGGATTGGGCTGGGGATAATGCTGATTATAAATCAACAAGTGGTCATGTTTTTATGTTTGGGGATGGACCTGTTGCATGGGGCAGTTATAAACAGAGCTGTGTAGCATTATCTTCCACAGAATCAGAATACGTTGCAGCAACAGAAGCCTGCAGAGAGATCGCCTGACTTGATCAACTCATAAAGGACTTTGGGTTGGTGAGAAAAGGGCCTGTCAGCTTGCTAGAGGACAATCAAAGTTGCCTGAAGCTGACGCAGAGTGAGAAGTTCCTGGCCAGAACAAAACACATTGGGGTTAAATACCACTACATACGCCAGATGATCCAGGATGGACTTGTGGAGCTATCCTACTGCAGCACCCAAGAGATGACTGCTGACATCCTGACAAAACCCCTACCAAGAGAGAGTTTCCAGAATCTACGTGTCAAGCTGGGACACTGGGTGGTTGAATAAAGTTGTTTATGTTTTGTATATGTTGTATTGCCTGAGAAGGGGTATGTGGGATGTAAACACAGGAGCAGTCAATGACAACATTCCTAGAGTGTACATGTTAGAACATGGGGAGGGATGTCTGTCCAGCAAGCAGGTAAACTTCCTGGGGACGGACTTCCTCCACATGTGACCAGAGGTGGGTGTGGCCTCACCTGTGCAGGTAATGACAAAAGCACAGGGCAGGCAGCCATCTCTCTCTCTCTGCCATTTTCCTTCGATGAGGAAGCATCTAAAGATGCTCTCTTGGCTCTCAGCCAAGAGAGGAGATAAGGTCTATCTTGCAACAAGATAGATTCTAAGTGTATGTAACTTTTTAAGCCTGTCTGCCTTCTGGGATCATGTTGTGAACAGAACGTGAGTAAACTCTTTTATACTTTTATAAAGACTGTGTTGTGTCTTGTATTTTAAGAGGGAACAAAGGGGAAATTACCAGAGTAATTATTATAGAGGTTCTAGCGAACCTGTGCACACGTTACCGTTGCGAACTTAAAGGGGAATGTCTATAAACTCTGCTGATATTTTGGGAACTTGTTAGCACAAGTTGGATAAGGATATAATTAGTCAATATATCCTCTCCTGCACCCCAGAACATTCCCACAGGGCGCTAGGGTTGTCGAAGGCGCTGCCGAATGAGTTCACTATGATGCTGCAGATTATCTTGGAGCTGTACTCCCCCAAGGTGACGATTCTAGGGGAGGAGGGGGAGAAGAAGGTCAGCTTGCGGGAAACGAGAGTAAAGAGGAGAAGGGCCGGGCCATGGCCTCGCCACCGGGAGAGGGTCCCTGCCCGACGGGGCCGGCTTACCTGGGCACAGCCTGGGCGCCGATGTCTGCAGAACGGGACGGGATCTCGGCCCAAACGGGCTGCACGTGGCTCTAGTTCACTCAGCTCAGCGCCATCCTTGCACTTCAACCTCTTCGGTGCAGTCGGAGCAGGGGCAGCCCTTTTATCGCCGTCCACCCCAGCCTCCCCGCCCCCACGAGTGGCGTCTCTCTCCGGCTCTTCCTTCCGTCGGCACTGCTGCCTCTCCCGCGTCCCAGCCTCCTACGGCCTTGGCTGGATTTGGGACGGGGCGTACGAGTCCTGGCAAGGGAGTAGCATCCCTGCCTTTCCTGATGTATCCCGCCAGAAATAAGAGGAGTGTTCCACGAGGGCATCAGGAACTGGTGAAGCAGCAGGAAGCAGAGAGTTCTCCAAGGATCGGGAAGGGAAAAGAGCAGGTTTCTTTGTCTCTTTTTTACTTGTTCCTCAGCAGTCCAGCGCCAGGGAAGAACAGTGAGGTGGCCAAAGTTGAGGATGATAGTACATTGTTGGGGGGGGGGATGAAAGGAAAAAGGGGTCTCCAAAAGGACCCCTCCGAAATGAGTGAATGGGCAGTAACATGGCAAGTGCAATTGAATGGAACAAGTGTCCCGTGTAAACCAAGCCTGATGAGGAACGGTTGAAGGATTTGGGGAAGTTTAGCTTATAAATTAAAGGGTGGCGCTGTGGGTTAAACTACAGAGCCTAGGACTTGCTGATCAGAAGGTCGGCGGTTCGAATCCCTGCGACGGGGTGAGCTCGGGTTGTTCAGTCCCTGCTCCTGCCAACCTAGCGGTTCGAAAGCACATCAAAGTGCAAGTAGATAAATAGGTACCACTCAGGCGGGGAGGTAGATGGCATTTCCGTGTGCTGCTCTGGTTCACCACAAGTGGCATAGTCATGCTGGCCACATGACCCTTAAGCTGTACGCCGGCTCCCTTGGCCATTAAAGCGAGATGAGCGCCACAGCCCCAGAGTTGGTCACGACTGGACCTAATGGTCAGGGGTCCCTTTACATTTACCTAGCTTATAAATTATAGGCATCTTCAAATATCCTAAGAGCTGTCCCATGGAAAACTGAGCAATTTCTCTTTGGAAGCTTCCTGTTGGTGCTGGGCTGCTGTTTCTTTTCCTAGAGATCCACCCAAAGAATCTTGTCCCACCGCTTGCTGGACCCAGCACCAAATATTGAACAAGGAAGAGTATCTGACTCATACCCACATTGCCAAACTCCCCAAATGTCACATATTGCGGGTGGGGCTGAGAACCTAGTTCAGCCTACTGAAAAATATGCACGACTGAAGTGTTCATGCAAGACATAATAAGTTTATGGGAATAAACATTGGAACAGACTCAAAACAACTTGCAAGGTCAAAAGAAAGAACCTAACACTTACCCAATCTGTAGTTCAGCCCAGGCTAATTGGTGAAGTTAAATATATGGGCTCCTGTTAAAGTCAAGGCTCCTGAACTGGGAGCCAGTTCCAAACTGGACCATTTCCTACCAATCCTGAAATAAGGAAGAATATTTATGTTGTTGATATGCTAATGTGTGAGTGATTCAATTAGGATTCCAGGGGAAATGGTCCAGTTTGGAACTGGCTCCCAGTTCAGTACCCTATAAATATATTCCTAATAATCCTGTCTGGGTCACCCACATATTTAACCTTACCAGTTACACTAGGCTATAGATTGGGCAAGTGTTATTCTTTCCTTTGATGTTGCAAGTTATTGCTTGGATTAAGATGAATGTGCTGCCAAAGATGCTTTTTTTCTTTCAAGCCCTCCCAATTATAGATAATGTGAAATGTTTAAAGAATGGCAGAAAGCATTGTCTAGATTTATCTGGCATGGGAAGAAACCCAGAATTAAATATAAACTACTTACAGATTCTAAAGAAAGAGGGGGATTCTCCCTGCCAGTTTTAAAAATTTATTTTGAAGCTGCTGCACTTTGTTGTATTAAAGAATGGATGCAATTAGAAGATACAGACCTGTTAGATTTGGAGGGATTTGACAATGTGTTCTGTTGGCATGCATATTTATGGTATGACATGGTAAAGGCCCGTAAAGCATTTTAAAACCATGTAATTAGGAAATCGTTGTATAGTGTTTGGATAAAATAGAAAGATCTTTTAGAAAGAAAGACGCCCAGATGGCTTTCACCAATGGAAGCAAAGGCCCAGAAAAAACTAAATATGGATACCAAATGGTTGAGATACTCTGATTTATTATTGGAAGATGAAGAAGGTTACAAATTAAAACCATTTGATCAAGTTAAAGATAAGTTAAACTGGTTATATTATCACCAGATTAATGAATTGTACAAATTGGATAAGAAAAATGGGTTTCCTTCTGAAAAATCTAAGTTGGAGACGGAATTTGTTGGATACTAAAGGTAAAAAATTATCTAAAATGTATAATTATTGTTGGAGTGGCATACAAAATATGAACAAGTTAAATCTGTGATGATAGATTGAGCAAGAGATGTATGACATAATATAATGTTTGAGGATTGGGAAAGATTGTGGAAGAAAGGGGTCAAGTTCACTGCATGTACCGTGTTAAAGGAAAATATAATGAAAATGATGTACCGATGGTATTTGACTCCTGTAAAATTAGCTGTGACAATCTATGTTGGAAATGTAAAGAAAAGGAAGGAACCTTTTATCATATGTGGTGGACCTGCCCCAAGGTGAAAGACTTCTGGGGAAAGATTTATAATGAATTGGAAAAAAATGTTGAAATATACATTTATAAAGAAACCAGAGGCCTTTCTTCTTGGAATAACAGGCTTGGAATTGCCCAAGAAAGATGTTAAATTATTTTTGTATGCACAACTGCTGCTCAAATTTTACTAGCTAAAAAGTGGAAAACGAAAGAAATGGCAGATGAAGATGATGGATTTTTCGGAGCTAGCCGACCTAACCGGAAGAGTTCACGACCAGAAGGAGGAGGAGTATCAGGAAGAATGGACTAAATTTAATGATTATTTAGTTAAATATGTTGTTAATTAATTGGCTTAGGATTTTATATAATTTAAGTGATGAATTAATATGTTTAATTTCAAAATGAAAAGATCTAAGGATGTTAATGTTCAAGTTAAATTTTATAAGAATTGTGATTTGGAAAACCTTTGAAAGGATATGCATTGAAATTCAACCAAGGGCAATCAAGGAAGACACTTAACAATGTTAATAAGTGTAATTTTTAATAAGGTTATGATTTATTTTTGTTTGTTTTATGGGTTTGTTTGTTTATAATTTTGTGAAAATAAAAAAATGGGGTGAAAAATGAAATAAGGAAGAATATTTATGTTGTTGATTTGCTTATGTGTGAGTGATTCAATTAGGATTCCAGGGGAAATGGTCCAGTTTGGAACTGGCTCCCAGTTCAGTACCCTATAAATATATTCCTAATAATCCTGTCTGGGTCTCCCGCATATTCAACCTTACCAGTTACACTAGGCTGTAGATTGGGGAAGTGTTATTCTTTCTTTTTATGTTCCAAGTTATTCTTTGGAGTCTTCTTCTCCTCTGTTTATTCCCATAAACCTATTTATGGGAAAGTCGTGCATGAATGCATCGATGGACGGCATTAAAAGGGCTCCTTCGATCACCGAAGAGGTTGAGATGTCATGATGTCATGATGGCCCTCAGAAGATCATCTCCTCCTCCAGCAGGGCGCTCAGGTTGCTGAGGCCGTCCGCAATGCTGTCTTGGGGGGGGGGGGCAAAGCTGTGAACACTTGGAATAACGTTCTGAGAGCAAGAGCTGTTTGACGGTGGAACAGACTCCCTCTGAAGGTGGTGGACTCGCCTTCCTTGGAGTTTTTATAGCAGAGGTTGACTGGCCATCTGTCTGGGATTCTTCAGCTGAGATTCCTGCATTGCTGGGGGTTGGGCTCGATGAGCCTCGGGATCCCTTCCAACTCTACCATTCTGTGATGCAAAAAAAGACATATCTTAACTCCACACATATATATTCCTGGGTCTGAACTGGCAGTGGCCAACGTGGATCGAGACCTTAAGATGGTAGTGGAGAGCTGGATGGAAATGCCAACCCTGTGTTCTGGGTGGGTGGGGGTCACTTGAAAATGCATTTAAAAACAAGACTGTGGCTCCGAGAATGCCATTCTACAAATCTGTGGTGCAAAAACACTTGGAACACTGTAGATCAGCGGTTCCCAATTGGTAGTCTGCGAAACTCACCTAGAGTGTCAATATGTGGCTGGCACATACCCGTCAACAGTCTGGGACATCCTGTTTTCTTGGGGGATGTCATGCAAAATTGTGATGCCCCAAAGTGCTCACGCCGCCTTCTCCTCCTTCCCTCCCCCAGTATGGCAAGCCTGCACAGAGCACCAGCCCCACATTACCCCCACAGCTGCCCTCCCAAGAGACTCTTCTGCAGGTGCTTTCTTGCCTGGCTTCCATGCTCAGCCTTTGGTGGACAAGGGGAGAAATGGCCTGCAAGGTCACACACGCTCCTCTTCTTTTAGCTTCTGGGTTAGCTGAACCGGGGAATTCTGCTGCCACTCACACTTCCCCCTTCTCATAGATGGGGCTTACACCCACTCTGCCACTCATAAGTGTGCACCAAAAGTGTACGTCTGTGTTTGGATAGGAATACATGGGCAGGTCCCTGCATAATGGCCTCTATTACCTCTAATAACCATTTGGTTTGGTGTGGATAGGAATGTATGTGTAGGTGACCCACCCTGGACACCTATAATGACCACTCACTTTGGTGAATACAGGAAATGAACCCTTGCTTGCGGTCTGTGGCGAAGGTGTCAACTTATCAGCCCTGGTTGCTCATCCCCTGGAGTTCCTTCCAGGACAGTCTTGAGGGCTCCCTGCTGCCTCCAACTGTGTCTCTCAACACATAGTGACTCTGAATCTGCACCCGCTTCTTAAACTTGCTACTTCTTTCAAGTATAAATCTGGAATGATTAGAGGCGCCCTCTTTGTTGGTGTTGGTGGTGTTTGTGTTCCTTGAGATCCACTGGAAGAATCTTGTTCCACCACTTGCTGTGTCCAGCACCAAATATTGAACAAAGAGGGGCATCTGATTAATACCCAAGTGTTTGTGCAAGGCTTTCCCATAAATAGGTTTATGATAATAAACAGAGGAAGAGACTTCAAGCAACAACTTGGAACTTAAAAAGAAAGAGTAATACTGACCCAATCTATAGTTAAGCCCAGCATATAGTTCAGCTGTAATTTCTAGGCTACTGAACTGGGGCTCAGTTCCAAACTGGACCATTTCTCCTGGAATCCTAATTAACAAATAAGCAATTAAAGAAAATTCTTCTTTCTCATTTCAGGGTTGGTAGGAAATGGTCCAGTATGGAACTGGGCTGCAGTTTAGTAACCTAAAATATATTTCTAATAATCCAGTCTGCTTCCCACACATATTTAACCTCACCAATTAGACTGGGCTGAACTATAGATTGGGTAAGCCTTGTTCTTTCTTCTCACGTTCCAAGTTGTTGCTTGAAATCTGCTCCTTTGTTTATTTCCATAAACCTGTTAGGCCTTGCATGAACTCTTCAGTCCTGCGTATTTTTAAGTAAACTGAACTATATTCTCAGCCCCACCCTCAACTTGTTCCCCTTTTGGGTGGCTTGGAATGGGAAGAACTATCTCTGCTTTCCTGCTGCTTCGCCAGTCCAGGACCCGCCCCGCTTCTTTCTTGCCAGCCAAGTTTCCTGGGAGTCCCTTGGGGAGAGGACGCCGAGGGCAGGGCCAAATGCCCCCATTCAGCTGGATGGACTGATCCTTCCTCTCTCCCGCATCTGCAGTCCTTTAGTCGACTGGCCTGGCGGGCAAAGGAGCGACCCATTTGGTTCGATTTGGGTCGTAGTTTCCACCCTCACCCCCGCAGGATAGGACCTGAGAGAGAACCTCCGCGCACGGCTTTCTAGGATGCGCCATTCCTCCCATCTCTCCTCCCCCTCGTGCCCCTCTGCCGTGCGCAGCAATGGGGGTAGAAGACTGACTGGCCGACCTCGCGGGGGGGGGGGTCAGGACTACCGAGTCACCATCGCCCAGGGAGCGTCCAGCGAAGATGCTCGACGGTGTCCGCCTGGCAGCAGGCAGCGGGAATTGCGAGGAGGATGCTCACTTGCCAGGGCTCGTGCGCCCCGTCCCGGATCCTTGCCGAGGCCGAGGGAGGGAAGGAGGCGCTCGCAGAGGCCGAGGGAGACGCCACCCGGGGGGCAGGCCGGGCGGTGATAAAAGGGCTGCCCCTGCTCCGACGGCACCAAGAGGTTGAGCTGGCAGGATGGCGCTGAGCGGAGTCAACCAGAGCCACGTGCAACCCGTTTGGGCCGAGATCCCGTCCCGTTCCGCAGACTTCGGCGCCCAGGCTGTGCCCAGGTAAGCCCGCCCCGTCGGGCAGGGACCCTCTCCCGATGGGGAGGCCATGGCCCGGCCCTTCTCCTCTTTACTCTCGTTTCCCGCAAGCTGACCTTCTTCTCCCCCTCCTCCCCTAGAATCGTCACCTTGGGGGAGTACCTCTCCAAGATATTCTGCAGCATCAAACTGAACTCATTCGGCAGCGCCCTCGACAACCCTAGCGCCCTGCCCACCCAGAACCTGCTCGCGGACCCCGTCAACTCCAGGGTGAGTCTCTCTCCCTCCCCGTCGGGCGGGGGCTCCAGACGTGGGTCCCTCCTTCGCCCCTTCGCGCCTCTCTCTCCTCTCTAACGCTCCCCGCCTTCGCCCCTCCTGCAGGTCCCGAGCCCAGACATCCAGCTGGAAATGGGCATCTACAGCTCGGCTGCGTGCATCGCTAACGGGCTGATCTCCATATACCGCTAGGCCAAAGAAGCAGCCGGCGCCCTCCGCAGAAGTGCCGCCTGGACGTAGCAGCCTCGACCACGTCCCTCCCCACCCCCACCCCCAATAAACCTGCTTTTGGCTCTCACTGCTCTCCTGGAGTCTATTTAGGCTGAACGGGGTGGGGGGAGCGGGGAAATAATGGAGTTGGGAAGGACACTCAGAGTCATCTGGACCAACCCCCGGAATCAAATCGTCCCTGGCAGACGGCCATCCATTCCTCTGCTTAAAACCTTCCAAGGAAGGAGAGTCCACCACCTCCTGGGAGTGGGGTGCCGGGAAATCACAGAATTGTAGAGTTGGGAGGGACACTCAGAGTCATCTGGACCAACCCCCGGAATCAAATCGTCCCTGGCAGACGGCCATCCATTCCTCTGCTTAAAACCTTCCAAGGAAGGAGAGTCCACCACCTCCCGGGAGTGTCCCTTCCACGGGGGAATCTCTCTATAGCAGGGGAGCTTGCAGGCCTGGAGGGGCCCAAGGTGGCAGGAAACACCGCTTTGCTTCTTGAGAAGGGCTTCCCTTTGAGCCGGCAATGCCCAGGACCCAGGCTGGAGGCTCATCCGAGAGGAGACAAGGATTCTCATTGGCCTCTTTTAAAATAAATAAATAAATGAATGAATAAATTTTTATTATTTTTTCATTAATAACATCTCAAATCTTGCCACGTCATATCCAAAATAAAAACAATCCAATTAAACATTTCATATTGATTAATTTAATGGGGCTTCCCATTTTCTGGCTGGTCCGGAGATAGTCTTATTTTTTTTTTTGCTGCATTTTCTCTATTATTTCCAAATGTCTTCAAACCACACACCACCAACTTCACCACACCGGCTCTACACAGTCGTATCTTGGAAGTCGAATGGAATCCATTCCAGAATCCGTTCAACTTCCAAAACGTTTGGAAACCGGAACATTCTCTTCCAGATTTGCAATGTTCGGGAACCAAAACGTTTGAGGAATAAGCTGTTTGAAAACCAAGGTACGACTGTACATTCGAAACACTACTATAACACTCGAACAGTCATGGGCTCTGCCCAATAGAATCATAGAATCATAGAATCATAGAGTTGGAAGAGACCACAAGGGCCATCGAGTCCAACCCCCTGCCAAGCAGGAAACACCATCAGAGCACTCCTGACATATGGTTGTCAAGCCTCTGCTTAAAGACCTCCAAAGTAGGAGACTCCACCACACTCCTGGGCAGCAAATTCCACTGTCGAACAGCTCTTACTGTCAGGAAGTTCTTCCTAATGTTTAGGTGGAATCTTCTTTCTTGTAGTTTGGATCCATTGCTCCGTGTCCGCTTCTCTGGAGCAGCAGAAAACAACCTTTCTCCCTCCTCTATGTGACATCCTTTTATATATTTGAACATGGCTATCATATCACCCCTTAACCTCCTCTTCTCCAGGCTAAACATGCCCAGCTCCCTTAGCCGTTCCTCATAAGGCATCGTTTCCAGGCCTTTGACCATTTTGGTTGCCCTCCTCTGGACACGTTCCAGTTTGTCAGTGTCCTTCTTGAATTGTGGTGCCCAGAACTGGACACAGTACTCTAGGTGAGGTCTGACCAGAGCAGAATACAGTGGCACTATTACTTCCCTTGATCTAGATGCTATACTCCTATTGATGCAGCCCAGAATTGCATTGGCTTTTTTAGCTGCCGCGTCACACTGTTGGCTCATGTCAAGTTTTCACATGTACAGCTCTCAAGCCAGGTGTCACCCATCTTGTATTTGTGCCTCTCATTTTTTTTGCCCAAGTGCAATACTTTACATTTCTCCCTGTTAAAATTCATCTTGTTTGTTTTTGCCCAGTTCTCTAATCTGTCAAGGTCGTTTTGAAGTGTGATCCTGTCCTCTGGGGTGTTGGCCACCCCTCCCAGTTTGGTGTCATCTGCAAATTTGATCAGGATGCCCTTGAGTCCATCATCCAAGTCGTTGATAAAGATGTTGAATAAGACCGGGCCCAAGACAGAACCCTGTGGCACCCCACTAGTCACTCTTCTCCAGGATGAAGAGGAACCATTGATGAGCACCCTTTGGGTTCGGTCAGTCAGCCAGTTACAAATCCACTGAGTGGTAGCATAGTCAAGACCGCATTTTACCAGCTTCTTTACAAAAATATCATGGGGCACCTTGTCAAATGCCTTGCTGAAATCTAGGTAGGCTACATCCACTGCGTTCCCTTCATCTACCAGGCTTGTAATTCTGTCAAAAAATGAGATCAGGTTAGTCTGACATGACTTATTATTCAGAAATCCATGCTGACTATTGGTGATCACAGCATTCCTTTCTAGGTGCTCACAGACTGTTTGCTTAATGATCTGCTCCAGAATCTTCCCTGCTATTGATGTCAGACTGACTGGGCGGTAATTATTTGGGTCCTCTCTTTCCCCCTTTTTGAAAATAGGGACAACATTTGCCCTCCTCCAGTCTGCCGGGACTTCGCCTGTTCTCCAGGAATTCTCAAAGATGACTGCCAGTGGTTCTGAGATCACATCTGCCAGTTCTTTTAATACTCTTGGATGCAGTTCATCTGGCCCTGGAGACTTGAATACATCTAAACTAGCCAAGTATTCTTGTACTATCTCCTTAGTTATTCTGGGCTGTGTTTCCTTTGCTGAATCATTTGCTCCAAATTCTTCAGGTCGGGCATTGTTTTCTTTATCGGAGAAGACTGAGGCAAAGAAGGCATTGAGGAGTTCAGTCCTTTCTGTGTCCCCTGTTTGCATTTCACCATCTTCTCCTCTGAGTGACCCCACTGTTTCTTTGTTCTTCCTTTTGCTACGAACATACCCATAAAAGCCTTTTTTGTTGCTTTTAACCTCTCTAGCCAGCCTGAGTTCATTCTGTGCTTTAGCTTTTCTGACTTTGTGTCTACACGTGCTGGCTATTTGTTTGAATTCCTCTTTGGTGGTTTCCCCCCTTTTCCATTTTTTGTACACATCCTTTTTTAATATTAACTCAGTTAAAAGTTCTTTAGATAGCCACCCTGGCTTCTTTAAGCACCTTCCATGTTTCCGTCTCATTGGTATTGCCTGACGTTGTGCTTTTACTATCTCCCTCTTAACAAACTCCCAGCCATCATGAACTCCTTTTCCTTTTAGTATTACTGTCCATGGGATCTCATCCAGCACTTCCCTAAGTTTTATGAAGTCGGCTTTCTTAAAGTCAAGAAATTCAGTCCTAGTATGCTTGGCTGCTCCTTTCCGCTGTATAGTAAACTTCAGAAGAGCATGATCACTCGCGCCTAATGATCCTTCCACTTCTACCCCACTAACCAAGTCATCAACATTGGTTAGGACCAGATCTAAAATGGCTGTTCCTCTTGTTGCTTCTCCCACTTTCTGGACAATGAAGTTGTCTGCAAGGCCAGTGAGGAATCTGTTTGACCTTATGCTCTTGGCTGAGTTTGACGTCCAACAAATATCCGGGTAATTGAAGTCCCCCATTACTACTATCTCCCTTCCTTTTGCATGCTTGGCCATCTGTTCCAGGAAGGCATCATCTATGTCCTCCGTTTGGCTTGGGGATCTATAGTAAACTCCCACAATGAGATCTCTGTTATTCTTCTCTCCCTTAATTTTGACCCAAATGCTCTCAATTTGGCTTTGAGGTTCTAAATCTTGGATCTCTTCACAGGTATACACATCCCTGACATATAACGCCACTCCTCCTCCTATCTTGTCTGGTCTGTTTCTCTGAAATAGATTGTATCCCGCCATTATTACATTCCAATCGTGGGACTTATCCCACCAGGTTTCAGTGATGCCTATTATGTCATATTTAGTTTGCTGTACCAAGAGCTCAAGCTCATCTTGTTTATTTCCCATGCTTTGCGCATTAGCGTACAGACATTGAAGTCCATTAATCATTCCCCCGTGTCTCTTATTTAAGGATTTTTTCCTTCCACCACTAGGTCTGCGTGCTGTTTGCTCCATTTGGTCTATGACATTTGGATGATCATCTTCATCAATTGATAGACTCCTACCTTCAGGAGCACTGTCTCCCTCCCCCACATTAGTCAGTTTAAAGCCCTCCTGATGAGGTTTCTGAGATTTTTGGCAAAAACATTTCTCCCAACCGTTGTGAGGTGCAGCCCATCACTTGCCAGAAGTCCATCTTCAAGAAACTGCAGTCCGTAATCTAAGAATCCAAACCGTTCCTGTTTACACCATTTGCAAAGCCAGCTGTTCACTTGCACTATTTTTCCCTCTCTCCCTGGGCCACGTCGTTCAACTGGGAGGACAGATGAGATGACAATTTGTGCATTTAGTTGCTTCAATTTCCTGCCGAGAGCCTCGTAGTCTCTTTTGATCTTCTGGAGGCTATTGCTTGCAGTGTCATTGGTTCCCACATGAACCAAGAGGAAGGGGTATTCGTCAGTGGGTTTTATGATTCCTTGCAGTCGTTCAGTTACATCTTGGATCTTAGCCCCGGGGAGACAGCACACTTCCCGAGACATCTTGTCAGGCCCACAGATCACTGCTTCTGTTCCCCTCAGTAGGGAATCCCCTATCACCACTACACGCCTCCTCTTAGGTTTGGTCAGGGTTCTTCCGTGAGCTGTCCGTTCCAAGGTCGCCTGCACATTCCCTGAGGACTGACTTTGCTGCTCGTCTTCATTTACCTGAGCGACTGTAATGAGGGAGAGATCCTCAAATGGAGCCTGCTCTTCGTCTTCCATGCTAGGGGAGAGGACCTCAAAGCGATTGTGTATTTCTAAACAATCAGAGCGAACCCTGGGCCTCCTACTTCTTTGAGTCACGTTTCTCCATATATCTGGCTCCTGTGTTGGTGAACTAGCCTCCTTCTCAGGGGAGTCCCCTGTCTCCTCCTTGGTGGAGACGGTGTGCTCTGTTGCTTCCAAGAAGAGCTCCAGCTCTCTAATTCTTTGGAGCGTAGCTACATGTTCCTCCAGTTCCTGGACTTTGTCTTTTAAGAGGGCAATCAACATGCAATTGCTGCAGGTAAAGCTGCCTGCAACCTTTGGCAAGATGGCAAACATTGCGCAGGAACTGCAGGCGACTGCAGCTGTTCCCTCCCACTCCATCCTGAGAACGTGTCGTTGGGGGTGGCTACAGCGGTCCTCCATCATAAAAAGTGTGAAGACAGGACAAATAACTCCCCCCACAAGAAAAAAAACTAGGTCTCCCCCAACAAACGTTTAAGACTAGCTCCCCTAAATCTAAAAGATGGATCAAAGTGTGCACGCCGCTAGGCGCGCACAGCTGCCCTACTAGGTCTGATAAGCTCCTCCCACAGCTAATCCCCTGCCTCAACAGAAACCCTGCCCCCTCTGACCTTTGCCCAGGGAGAACAGCTAATCAGCCACAAAGAAACACACACACACACACACACACAAGAAAACCTTTTTCCTCCAATAATTCTTTAGTAAGTCACCCAGAGTAGCTGGAACAACCCAGTCAGTTGGAAGAGGTACAAAAATTAATTATTATGGAAATAGGAGGTGGCAATGGCAGCCATCTTGCTACCTCATAGAACCACTGCAATGGAGACAAAATGGTGGACAAAAGAGGCTAAATAACTGAATAAGAGCATCCAGTCCAACCTCCACAATGCAGCAATGCGAACATTATTTTGCTCATGTTGAACATGGGAGAAAGGAGCTGAAATGGAGAGTGGCTTGCCTAAGACTGCCTCGCAAGTTCATGACAAAAGTAAAACCTTTGTGCTGCAGAATTCTGAAGGTGTCAGCTTCCCCTGTAAGGATTTGGATGTCTCTTGTAGATCAGAGCAGTCTAGGACCCTGCCCACCTGCCCCTGCAGAAGGGTCTCGCTTCCCACGTCTGCCAGGGAGTCCCATGTCCCCTCAGTGTCAGAAGAACCTGCATCAGAAAAGAAACACAGTGTGGTTTGGCCAAAACTGGCTGAAGAGAGCAAGGAACGATATCAGAGGTTGCTCAGTCGCCAGAGGTCAAGTGCTGCTACTCTCATTTCGTCCTTGGAATGTCAGTCACTTAGGAGGAGCTGCAGATTTCCTTGCAATGATGGGCCCTTCCAAGCAGCGGGCTCATGGCCGGAGGGAAGGGGCCTTGAAGCAAGAGCCTCCTGGTCTGGGCTTGGGACCTGCCAGGCTGCCCAGATTGTTTTTTCTACCTCTTCAGCCAAGAGGGTAGTTGCTTACTGAGCCCAACTAGCGCTGCCGACACAGAAGTGGGAGGGGCCACAAGGCTTGGGGGGAGGCCCCACACCCCTGTGGTTTGCACAACAAGACTTTAAAGCAGAGGTTGGCTGGCCATCTGTCTGGGATTCTTCAGCTGAGATTCCTTCCTTGTTGGGGGTTGGGCTCGGCGAGCCTCGGGATCCCTTCCAACTCTACCATTCTGTGATGCAAAAAGACATATCTTAACTCCACACATATATATTCCTGAGTCTGAACTGGCAGTGGCCAACTTGGATCGAGACCTTAAGATGGTAGTGGAGAGCTGGATGGAAATGCCAACCCTGTGTTCTGCAGCTGTGAAAAAGGCCCATTCCATGCTGGGTGGGGGTCACTTGAAAATGCATTTAAAAACAAGACTGTGGCTACCAGAATGCCATTCTACAAATCTGTGGTGCAAAAACACTTGGAATACTGTAGATCAGCGGTTCCCAATTGGTAGTCTGCAAAACTCACCTAGAGGGTCTGTGGCTGGCACATAACCCTCAACAGTCTGGGACATCCTGTCTTCTTGGGGGGGGGGGTCATGCAAAATTGTGATGCCCCAAAGTGCTCACGCCTTCTCCTCCTCCTTCCCTCCCCCAGTTTGGCCAGCCTGCATAGAGCACCAGCCCCACATTACCCCCACAGCTGCCCTCCCAAGAGACTCTTCTGCAGGGGCCTTCTTGCCTGGCTTCCATGCTCAGCCTTTGGTGGACAAGGGGAGAAATGGCCTGCAAGGTCACACACGATTCTCTTCTTTTAGTTTTTGGCTTAGCTGAACCAGGGAATTCTGCTTCCACTCACACTTCCCCCTTCTCATAGATGTGGTCTACACCCACTCTGCCACTCATAAGCGTGCACCAAAAGTGTACGTCTGTGTTTGGATAGGAATACATGGGCAGGTCCCTGCATAATGGCCTGCATAATGACCTCTAATAATCATTTGGTTTGTTGTGGATAGGAATGTATGTGTAGGTGACCCACCCTGGACACCTATAATGACCACCCACTTTGGTGAACACAGGAAATGAACCCTTGCTTGCAGTCTGTGGCGAAGGTGTCAATTTATCATCCCTGGTTGCTCATCCCCTGGAGTTCCTTCCAGGACAGTCTGTCTTGAGGGGTCCCTGCTGCCTCCAACTTTGCACTCTCAACACATAGTAATTTCTAGGCTACTGAACTGGGGCTCAGTTCCAAACTGGACCATTTCCCCATGAATCCTAATTAACAAATAAGCAATTAAACAAAATTCTTCTTTCTCATTTCAGGGTGGGTAGGAAATGGTCAGTTTGGAACTGGGCTGCAGTTTAGTAACCTAGAATTATTTCTAGGTTATATATTATATATTATATTAATCCAGTCTGCTTCCCACATATATTTAACCTCACTAATTAGATGGGCTGAACTATAGATTGGGTAAGGGTTGTTCTTTCTTTTCATGTTCCAAGTTGTTGCTTGAAATCTGCTCCTTTGTTGATTTCCATAAACCTGTTAGGCCTTGCATGAACTCTTCAGTCCTGCATATTTTTAAGTAAACTGAACTAGATTCTCAGCCCCACCCTCAATATGTTCCCCTTTTGGGTGGCTTGGAATGGGGAGAACGGTCTCTGCTTTCCTGCTGCTTCGCCAGTCCTGATCCCCACAAGAACCCGCCCCCCTTCTTTCTTGCCAGCCAAGTTTCCGGGGAGTCCCTTGGGGAGAGGACGCCGAGGGCCAATGCCCCCATTCAGCTGGATGGACTGATCCTTCCTCTCTCCCGCACCTGCAGTCCTGCCGGCGACTGGCCTGGCGGGCAAAGGAGCGACCCATTTGGTTCGATTTGGGTCGTAGCTTCCACCCCCACCCCCGCAGGCGAGGACCTGAGAGAGAACCTCCGCGCACGGCTTTCTGCGGGGCGCCATCCCTCCCCTCCCCTCCCCTCCCCTCGTGCCCCTCAGCCGTGCGCAGCAATGGGGGTAGAAGACTGACTGGCCGACCTCGCAGGGCGGGGGGTGTGTGTGTCAGAACTACCGAGTCATCATCGCCCAGGGAGCGTCCAGCGAAGATGCTCGACGGTGTCCGCCTGGCAGGAGGCAGCGGGAATTGCGAGGAGGATGCTGACTTGCCAGGGCTCGTGCGCCCCGTCCCGGATCCTTGCCGAGCCCCAGGGAGGGAAGGAGGCGCTCGCAGAGGCCGAGGGAGACGCCACCCGGTGGGCAGGGCGGGCGGTGATAAAAGGGCTGCCCCTGCTCCGACGGCACCACGAGGTTGAGCTGGCAGGATGGCGCTGAGCGGAGTCAACCAGAGCCACGTGCAGCCCGTTTGGGCCGAGATCCCGTCCCGTTCCGCAGGCATCGGCGCCCGGACTGTGCCCAGGTAAGCCCGCCCCGTCGGGCAGGGACCCTCTCCCGATGGGGAGGCCATGGCCCGACCCTTCTCCTCTTCACTCTCGTGTCCCGCAAGCTGACCTTCTTCTCCCCCTCCTCCCCTAGAATCTTCACCTTGGGGGAGTACAGCTCTAGGATAATCTGCAGCATCCTAGTGAACTCATTCGGCAGCGCCTTCGACAACCTCAGCGCCCTGCCCACCCAGAACCTGCTCGCGGACCCCGTCAACTCTAGGGTGAGTCTGTCTCCCTCCCCGTCGGGCGGGGGCTCCAGACGTGGGTCCCTCCTTCGCCCCTTCGCGCCTCTCTCTCCTCTCTAACGCTCCCCGCCTGCGCCCCTCCTGCAGGTCCCGAGCCCAGACATCCAGCTGGAAATGGGCATCTACAGCTCGGCTGCGTGCATCGCTAACGGGCTGATCTCCATATACCGCTAGGCCAAAGAAGCAGCCGGCGCCCTCCGCAGAAGTGCCGCCTGGACGTAGCAGCCTCGACCACGTCCCTCCCCACCCCCACCCCCCAATAAACCAGCTTTTAGCTCTCACTGCTCTCCTGGAGTGTATTTAGGCTGAACGGGGTGGTGGGTGCGGGCAAATAATGGAGTTGGGAAGGACACTCAGAGTCATCTAGTCCAACCACCGGAATCAAATCGTCCCTGGCAGGCGGCCATCCATCCTCCGCTTAAAACCTTCCAAGGAAGGAGAGTCCACCACCTCCCGGGAGTGTCCCTTCCACGGGGGAATCTCTCTACAGCAGGGGAGCTTGCAGGCCTGGAGGGGCCCAAGATGGCAGGAAACACCATTTTGCTTCTTGAGAAGGGCTTGAGCCGGATCCAGGCTGGAGGCTCATCAGGAGAGGAGACAAGGATTCTCATTGGCTTCTTTAAAAAATAATAATAATATTTTTAAAATTAATTTTTCATTAATAATATCTCAATTAATAACATATCAAATCTTGCCACGTCATATCCAAAAATCAACAAAACAATCCAATTAAACATTTCATATTGATTAATTTAATGGGGCTTCCCATTTTCTGGCTGGTCCGGAGATAGTCCTATATTTGTGTTCCTGCATTTCCTCTATTATTTCCAAATGTCTTAAAACCACACGCCACCAACTTCACCACACCAGCTCTACACAGTCGTATCTTGAAAGTCGAATGGAATCCATTCCAGAATCCGTTTGACTTCCAAAACGTTTGGAAACCAAAGCGCAGCTTCCGATTGGCTTCAGGAAGCCCCGTCTGACGTTCAGCTTCCAAAAATAGTTTGCAAACCGGAACAGTCACTTCCAGATTTGCAACGTTCGGGAGCCAAAAGGTTCGAGGAATAAGCTGTTTGAAAACCAAGGTACGAATGTACATTCAAAACACCAGTGGCGTAGCGTGGGTTGTCAGCACCCGGGGCAAGGCAAGTAATTTGCGCCCCCTAACCGGTGGATTTGCGCCCCCTAACCCAAACCCCCAGATGTTGCGCCCGGTGCGGCCGGCCCCCCCCTGCACCCCCCACACTACGCCATTGCAAAACACTATTATAACACTTGAACAGTCATGGGCTCCGCCCAATAATTCTTTAGTAAGTCACCCAGAGTAGCTGGAACAACCCAGTCAGCTGGAAGAGGTACAAAAATTAAT
The DNA here is from genome assembly GCF_965112155.1 of Podarcis liolepis. Taxonomy (NCBI): domain Eukaryota; kingdom Metazoa; phylum Chordata; class Lepidosauria; order Squamata; family Lacertidae; genus Podarcis; species Podarcis liolepis. The sequence continues at coordinate 22,309,927 of NC_139573.1, read as the reverse complement.
TATTATGGAAATAGGAGGTGGCAATGGCAGCCATCTTGCTACCTCAAAGAACTACTGCAATGGAGACAACATGGTGGACAAAAGAGGCTAACTAACTGAATAAGAGCACCCAGTCCAACCTCCACAATGCAGCAATGCGAACATTATTTTGCTCATGTTGAACATGGGAGAAAGGAGCTGAAATGGAGAGTGGCTTGCCTAAGACTGCCTCGCAAGTTCATGACAAAAGTAAAACCTTTGTGCTGCAGAATTCTGAAGGTGTCAGCTTCCCCTGTAAGGATTTGGATGTCTCTTGTAGATCAGAGCAGTCTAGGACCCTGCCCACCTGCCCCTGCAGAAGGGTCTCGCTTCCCACGTCTGCCAGGGAGTCCCATGTCCCCTCAGTGTCAGAAGAACCTGCATCAGAAAAGAAACACAGTGTGGTTTGGCCAAAACTGGCTGAAGAGAGCAAGGAACGATATCAGAGGTTGCTCAGTCGCCAGAGGTGAAGTGCTGCTACTCTCATTTCGTCCTTGGAATGTCAGTCAGTTAGGAGGAGCTGCAGATTTCCTTGCAATGATGGGCCCTTCCAAGCAGCGGGCTCATGGCCTGAGGGAAGGGGCCTTGAAGCAAGAGCCTCCCGGTCTGGGCTTGGGACCTGCCAGGCTGCCCAGATTGTTTTTTCTACCTCTTCAGCCAAGAGGGTAGTTGCTTACTGAGCCCAACTAGCGCTGCCGACACAGAAGTGGGAGGGGCCACAAGGCTTGGGGGGAGGCCCCACACCCCTGGGGTTTGCACAACAAGACTTTAAAGCAGAGGTTGGCTGGCCATCTGTCTGGGATTCTTCAGCTGAGATTCCTTCCTTGTTGGGGGTTGGGCTCGGTGAGCCTCGGGATCCCTTCCAACTCTATGATTCTGTGATGCAAAAAGACATATCTTAACTCCACACATATATATTCCTGAGTCTGAACTGGCAGTGGCCAACCTGGATCGAGACCTTAAGATGGTAGTGGAGAGCTGGATGGAAATGCCAACCCTGTGTTCTGCAGCTGTGAAAAAGGCCCATTCCATGCTGGGTGGGGGTCACTTGAAAATGCATTTAAAAACAAGACTGTGGCTACCAGAATGCCATTCTACAAATCTGTGGTGCAAAAACACTTGGAACACTGTAGATCAGCGGTTCCCAATTGGTAGTCTGCAAAACTCACCTAGAGGGTCTGTGGCTGGCACATAACCCTCAACAGTCTGGGACATCCTGTCTTCTTGGGGGGGGGGGGTCATGCAAAATTGTGATGCCCCAAAGTGCTCACGCCTGCTCCTCCTCCTTCCCTCCCCCAGTATGGCCAGCCTGCATAGAGCACCAGCCCCACATTACCCCCACAGCTGCCCTCCCAAGAGACTCTTCTGCAGGGGCCTTCTTGCCTGGCTTCCATGCTCAGCCTTTCGTGGACAAGGGGAGAAATGGCCTGCAAGGTCACACACGCTTCTCTTCTTTTAGCTTCTGGGTTAGCTGAACCGGGGAATTCTGCTGCCACTCACACTTCCCCCTTCTCATAGATGTGGCCTACACCCACTCTGCCACTCATAAGTGTGCACCAAAAGTGTACGTCTGTGTTTGGATAGGAATACATGGGCAGGTCCCTGCATAATGGCCTCTATTACCTCTAATAACCATTTGGTTTGGTGTGGATAGGAATGTATGTGTAGGTGACCCACCCTGGACACCTATAATGACCACTCACTTTGGTGAATACAGGAAATGAACCCTTGCTTGCAGTCTGTGGTGAAGGTGTCAATTTATCATCCCTGGTTGCTCATCCCCTGGAGTTCCTTCCAGGACAGTCTTGAGGGCTCCCTGCTGCCTCCAACTGTGTCTCTCAACACATAGTGACTCTGAATCTGCACCCGCTCCTTAAACTTGCTACTTCTTTCAAGTATAAATCTGGAATGATTAGAGGCGCCCTCTTTGTTGGTGTTGGTGGTGTTTGTGTTCCTTGAGATCCACCGGAAGAATCTTGTTCCACCACTTGATGTGTCCAGCACCAAATATTGAACAAAGAGGGGCATCTGATTAATACCCAAGTGTATGTGCAAGGCTTTCCCATAAATAGGTTTATGACAATAAACAGAGGAAGAGGTTTCAAGCAACAACTTGGAACGTAAAAAGAAATAATAATACTGACCCAATCTATAGGTCAGCCCAGCATAATTGAGCTGTAATTTCTAGGCTACTGAACTGGGGCTCAGTTCCAAACTGGACCATTTCCCCATGAATCCTAATTAACAAATAAGCAATTAAACAAAACTCTTCTTTCTCATTTCAGGGTGGGTAGGAAATGGTCAGTTTGGAACTGGGCTGCAGTTTAGTAACCTAAAATTATTTCTAATAATCCAGTCTGCTCCCCACATATATTTAACCTCACTAATTAGATGGGCTGAATTATAGATTGGGTAAGCGTTGTTCTTTCTTTTCATGTTTCAAGTTGTTGCTTGAAATCTGCTCCTTTGTTGATTTCCATAAACCTGTTAGGCCTTGCATGAACTCTTCAGTCCTGCGTATTTTTAAGTAAACTGAACTAGATTCTCAGCCCCACCCTCAATATGTTCCCCTTTTGGGTGGCTTGGAATGGGGAGAACGGTCACAGCTTTCCTGCTGCTTCGCCAGTCCTGATCCCCACAAGAACTCGCCCCCCTTCTTTCTTGCCAGCCAAGCTTCCTGGGAGTCCCTTGGGGAGAGGACGCCGAGGGCCAAATGCCCCCATTCAGCTGGATGGACTGATCCTTCCTCTCTCCCGCACCTGCAGTCCTGTCGGCGACTGGCCTGGCGGGCAAAGGAGCGACCCATTTGGTTCGATTTGGGTCGTAGCTTGCACCCCCACCCCCGCAGGGGAGGACCTGAGAGAGAACCTCCGCGCACGGCTTTCTGCGAGGCGCCATCCCTCCCCTCCCCTCCCCTCGTGCCCCTCTGCCGTGCGCAGCAATGGGGGAAGAAGACTGACTGGCCGACTTCGCGGGGGTGCGTGTGTGTCTGGACTAGCGAGTCACCATCGCCCAGGGAGCGTCCAGCGAAGATGCTCGACGGTGTCCGCCTGGCAGCAGGCAGCAGGAATTTCGAGCAGGATGCTCACTTGCCAGGCCTCGTGCGCCCCGTCCCGGATCCTTGCCGAGCCCGAGGGAGGGAAGGAGGCGCTCGCAGAGGCCGAGGGAGACGCCACCCGGGGGGCAGGGCGGGCGGTGATAAAAGGGCTGCCCCTGCTCCGACGGCACCAAGAGGTTGAGCTGGCAGGATGGCGCTGAGCGGAGTAAACCATAGCCACGAGCAGCCCGTTTGGGCCGAGATCCCGTCCCGTTCTGCAGGCATCGGCATCCAGGCTGTGTTCAGGTAAGCCCGGGAGGCATCAGGAATGGAAGGGAAGCTACTCCCTTGCCAGGGGTTAGGGTTTGGGCCGAGATCCCGTCCCGTTTCGCAGACATCGGCGCCCAGGCTGTGCCCAGGAAAGCCCGCCCCGTCGGGTAGGGACCCTCTCCCGGTGGCGAGGCCATGGCCCGGCCCTTCTCCTCTTTACTCTCGTTTCCCGCAAGCTGACCTTCTTCTCCTCCTTCTCGTAGAACCATCTCCCACGGGGAGTTTATGGACAAGATGATCCTCAGCCTGGACTCATACGCCGGTGCCCTGGAGGAAAGCGAGGGCAACCGCAGCAACCCGAGCGCCCTGCCCGCCCAGAACCTGCTCGCGGACCCCGTCAACTCCAGGGTGAGTCTGTCTCTGTCCCTGTCACCTGGGTCCCCCCTTCGCCCCTTCGCGCATCTCCGTCCTCTCCCTCTAACGCTCCCCGCCTTAGCCCCTCCCGCAGCTGCCGAGCCCACACATCCAGGTGGTAATGGACGTCAACGTCCGGGCTCCTAGATAACAGCGCCAGCGTCTCCATCGACAGCCGCCCGGTCATGCTGACCTCCAAGTACCTCTAGGCCAGAGAAGGAGCCGGCGCCGTCCGCAGAAGTGCCGCCTGGACGCGGCAGCCTCGACCAAAACCCTCCCCCCCCAGCACCCCCCACAATAAACCTGCTTTTAGCTCTCACTGCTCTCCCGGAGTCTATTTAGGCTGAACGGGGTGGGGGATGCGGGGAAATAATGGAGTTGGTGTTGGATGTAAACACAGGAACAGTCAATGACAACATTCCTAGATTGTACATGTTAGAACATGGGGAGGGACGTCTGTCCAGCAAGCAGGTAAACTTCCTGGGGACGGACTTCCTCCACATGTGACCAGTGGTGGGTGTGGCCTCACCTGTGCAGGTAATGACAAAAGCACAGGGTAGGCAGCCATCTCTCTCTCTGCCATTTTCCTTCGATGAGGAAGCATGTAAAGATGCCCTCTTGGCTCTCAGCCAAGAGAGGAGATAAGGTCTATCCTGCAACAAGATAGATTCTAAGTATATGTAACTTTTTAACCCTGTCTGCCTTCTGGGATCATGTTCTGAACAGAACGTGAGTAAACTCTTTTATACTTTTATAAAGACTGTGTTGTGTCTTGTATTTTAAGAGCGAACAAAGGGGAAATTACCAGAGTAATTATTATAGAGGTTCTAGCGAACCTGTGCACACGTTACCGTTGCGAACTTAAAGGGGAATGTCTATAAACTCTGCTGATATTTTGGGAACTTGTTAGCACAAGTTGGATAAGGATATAATTAGTCAATATATCCTCTCCTGCACCCCAGAACATTCCCACAGTTGGGACACGACACTCAGATGACACTCAGAGTCATCTAGTCCAACCCCCGGAATCAAATCGTCCCTGGCAGACGGCCACTTAAAACCTTCCAAGGAAGGAGAGTCCACCACCTCCAGGGAGTGTCCCTTCCACGGGGGATTATCTCTATAGCAGGGGAGCCTGCAGGCCTTGAGGGGCCCATGATGGCAGGAAACACCATTTTGCTTCTTGAGAAGGGCTTCCTTTGAGACAAGGATTCTCATTGGCCTCTTTTAAAATAAATAAATAATTTTTATTAATTTTTCATTAATAACATCTCAATTAATAACATATCAAATCTTGCCACATCATATCCAAAATGAAAACAATAAAAACAATCCAATTAAACATTTCATATTGATTAATTTAATGGGGCTTCCCATTTTCTGGCTGGTCCGGAGATAGTCTTATATTTTTGTTCCTGCATTTTCTCTATTATTTCCAAATGTCTTCAAACCACACACCACCAACTTCACCACACCAGCTCTACACAGTCGTATCTTGGAAGTCGAATGGAATCCATTCCAGAATCCATTCGACTTCCAAAATGTTTGGAAACCATAGCACAGCTTCCGATAGGTTTCAGGAAGCCTCGTCTGATGTTCGGCTTCCAAAAATAGTTTGCAAACCAGAACAGTCACTACCAGATTTGCAACGTTTGGGAGCCAAAACGTTGGAGGAATAAGCTGTTTGAAAACCAAGGTACGACTGTACATTCAAAACACTATTATAACACTTGAACAGTCATGGCCTCCGCCCAATAATTCTTTAGTAAGTCACCCAGAGTAGCTGGAACAACCCAGTCAGTTGGAAGAGGTACAAAAATTAATTATTATGGAAATAGGAGGTGGCAATGGCAGCCATCTTGCTACCTCATAGAACCACTGCATTGGAGACAACATGGTGGACAAAAGAGGCTAACTAACTGAATAAGAGCATCCAGTCCAACCCCCACAATGCAGGAATGCCAACATTATTTTGCTCATGTTGAACATGGGGGAAAGGAGCTGAAATGGAGAGTGGCTTGCCTGAGACTGCCTAGCAAGTTCATGACAAAAGTAAAACCTTTGTGCTGCATAATTCTGAAGGTGTCAGCTTCCCCTGTAAGGATTTGGATGTCTCTTGTAGATCAGAGCAGTCTAGGACCCTGCCCACCTGCCCCTGCAGAAGGGTCTCGCTTCCCACGTCTGCCAGGGAGTCCCATGTCCCCTCAGTGTCAGAAGAACCTGCATCAGAAAAGAAACACAGTGTGGTTTGGCCAAAACTGGCTGAAGAGAGCAAGGAACGATATCAGAGGTTGCTCAGTCGCCAGAGGTCAAGTGCTGCTACTCTCATTTCGTCCTTGGAATGTCAGTCAGTTAGGAGGAGCTGCAGATTTCCTTGCAATGATGGGCCCTTCCAAGCAGCGGGCTCATGGCCGGAGGGAAGGGGCCTTGAAGCAAGAGCCTCCTGGTCTGGGCTTGGGACCTGCCAAGCTGCCCAGATTGTTTTTTCTACCTCTTCAGCCAAGAGGGTAGTTGCTTACTGAGCCCAACTAGCGCTGCCTACACAGAAGTGGGAGGGGCCACAAGGCTTGGGGGGAGGCCCCACACCCCTGGGGTTTGCACAACAACAGGGAAATGAAGAAAATACCCCAAAGGGGAAGAACTCTCCCAATTGCCCAAGAACTGAGAACCCTCAATGGACACAGTGTGCAGACTGATTGTCATTGCTGGGTATGTTTTGGGGGGCGAAGTCTCTGCTGCTGGTCTCGTGGAGGCCCAGCCTCCTCAAATACTTTTTGGGGACCCCAAATGGACCTCGGTCCCTAGGAATTGGGTTCTGAGGTGGCCATCACCATGATGATATTACCGAGCACCTGCAGGAGAAGCAGAGGTGGGGAGCATTAGGCTGGGAGCATTGAGCGGGTGCAAAGGAGGAAAGGAGGGATGCCCCCTCCAGAGTCCCCCTACGGGGAGGGAGAGAGACTCACTCGGAAGGTCATCTCCTCCTCCAGGAGATTTTAGGAAGGCAGGGCGCTCAGGTTGCTGTCTTGGGGGGGGGCTGTGAACACTTGGAATAACTTTCTGAGAGCAAGAGCTGTTTGACGGTGGAACAGACTCCCTCTGAAGGTGGTGGACTCACCTTCCTTGGAGATTTTAAAGCAGAGGTGGGCTGGCCATCTGTCTGGGATTCTTCAGCTGAGATTCCTTCCTTGCTGGGGGTTGGGCTCGGTGAGCCTCGGGATCCCTTCCAACTCTACCATTCTGTGATGTGAAAAAAGACATATCTTAACTCCACACATATATATTAATGGGTCTGAACTGGCAGTGGCCAACCTGGATCGAGACCTTAAGATGGTAGTGGAGAGCTGGAGGAAAAGGCCAACCCTGTGTTCTGCAGCTGTGAAAAAGGCCCATTCCATGCTGGGTGGGAGTCACTTGAAGATGCATTTAAAAACAAAACTGTGGCTCCCAGAATGCCATTCTACAAATCTGTGGTGCAAAAACACTTGGAATACTGTAAATCAGCGATTCCCAATTGGTAGTCTGCAAAACTCACCTAGAGGGTCAGTATGTGGCTGGCACATACCCGTCAACAGTCTGGGACATCCTATTTTCTTGGGGGGGTGTCATGCAAAATTGTGGTGCCCCAAAGTGCTCATGCCTTCTCCTCCTCCTTCCCTCCCCCAGTATGGCAAGCCTGCACAGAGCACCAGCCCCACATTACCCTCACAGCTGCCCTCCCAACAGACTCTTCTTCATGTGTCTTCTTGCCTGGCTTCCATGCTCAGCCTTTGGTAGACAAGGGGAGAAATGGCCTGCAAGGTCACACACGCTTCTCTTCTTTTAGTTTTTGGGTTAGCGGAACCGGGGAATTCTGCTGCCACTCACATTTCTGCCTTCTCATTGATGTGGCTTACACCCACTCTGCCACTCATAAGCGTGCACCAAAAGTGTATGTCTGTGTTTTGATAGGAATACATGGTCAGGTCCCTGCATGATGGCCTCTATTACCTCTAATAACCATTTGGTTTGGTGTGGATAGGAATGTATGTGTAGGTGACCCACCCTGGGCAGCTATAATGACCACCCACTTTGGTGAACACAGGAAATCAACCGTTGGTTGCAGTCTGTGGTGAAGGTGTCAACTTATCATCCCTGGTTGCTGATCTCCTGGAGTTCCTTCCAGGACAGTCTGTCTTGAGGGCTCCCTGCTACCTCCAACTTTGCACTCTCAACACATAGTGACTCTGAATCTGCACCAGCTCCTTAAACTTGCTACTTCTTTCAAGTATAAATCTGGAATGATTAGAGGTGCCCTCTTTGCTGGTGTTGGTGGTGTTTGTGTTCCTTGAGATTGTGGGAATGTTCTGGGGTGCAGGAGAGGATATATTGACTAATTATATCCTTATCCAACTTGTGCTAACAAGTTCCCAAAATATCAGCAGAGTTTATAGACATTCCCCTTCAAGTTCGCAACGGTAACGTGTGCACAGGTTCGCTAGAACCTCTATAATAATTACTCTGGTAATTTCCCCTTTGTTCCCTCTTAAAATACAAGACACAACACAGTCTTTATAAAAGTATAAAAGAGTTTACTCACGATCTGTTCACAATATGATCCCAGACGGCAGACAGGCTTAAAAAGGTAAAATACACTTAGAATCTATCTTATAGGAAGATAGCCCTCTCCTCTCTTGGCTGAGAGCCAAGAGGGCATCCTGCTTCTTCGAAAGCTGATGGCAGAGACAGAGAGATGGCTGCCTGCCCTGTGCTTTTGTCATTACCTGCACAGGTGAGGCCACACCCACCTCTGGTCACATGCGGAGGAAGTGCGTCCCCAGGAAGTTTACCTGCTTGCTGGACAGACATCCCTCCCCATGTTCTAACATGTACACTCTAGGAATGTTGTCATTGACTGCTCTTGTGTTTACATCCCACAGAGATCCACTGGAAGAATCTTGTTCCACCACTTGCTGTGTCCAGCACCAAATATTGAACAAAAAGGGGCATCTGATTAATACCCAAGTGTATGTGCAAGGCTTTCCCATAAATAGGTTTATGACAATAAACAGAGAAAGAGGTTTCAAGCAACAACTTGGAATGTAAAAAGAAAGAATAATACTGACCCAATCTCTAGTTCTGAAGGACAGATCCTGAAGGTGAGGCTCCAATACTTTGGCCACCTCATGAGAAGAGAAGACTCCCTGGAAAAGACCCTGATGTTGGGAAAGATGGAGGGCACAAGTAGAAGGGGACGACAGAGGATGAGAGGATAGGGGGCCACTAGGGGCGCATCAGAAGATGGCTGACAATAACATCTCTCCGACCCACACGAGGTAATTAGGAGGCTGTGATGGGAGTAAATAGCCTCCCTACCCCCCAAGGTTGTGTGGGGGGGCTGCCCTTGCCTGCTGTCCCCTATACCACCCCCGAATTTGTGGGGATGGGGGCACTAGGCACAATGCCCTCCTGTGGGATATCGGCGCTCCTGGACGCCGTCTCTGATCCGCGCCACTAGCTGCAAGAACTTCAAAAGAAACAATTAGGATGAAGCGAATGCACATATTTCAAGGAAGGAGGGGGAGTAAAGACTGCTAACAGAAGAGATCTCTGATAAAACAAGACGAGTCGGAGGAACAAGAATAAATCATGAGAAGATAATGACTTAAGCTGTGGATTTAAGACTGTGTGGAGATAAATTTTCTAACCAAAGCATGTTTTAAGAAGATTGTGGAATGTATAAGAGCTTTGGAATGACACAGTTAAAAATACCGTCGCCATGTTGGCAAGCTCTGTCGGAGGACTTGAGTCTGGGAGGAGGAATAGAGCTGCTTTTGTACTGTGTGTGAGACTCCTCAGAGGGACTTAAGAACGACAGTTTGCGAGATAAATGATGGAAAGAGCGATGTTATTTATGAAAGCAATGATATATGGAAACCATCTCAATATGAGGATTGGACGAACGGAAAAATTCACACAGGATTACAATTGGGGTTTATCTGCTTAAGGAGATTATCAGAAGAGATCATAAAGAAATAAAGAAAAAATATATGAACAAGATGAGATGTGGAAACAGCAAGATAAGACTGGATAGAATTATGAACTTTATTTGGACTGATTTGGATATTAACGCAGTAGCAAGAAGATGATGGGAACCCCCCTTCGGAACTTGAAATATGGGTCCCCTCAACAAAAATTTAAAATTCGGCTTTGTAATTCGGAATTTATGTGATGTGATTTGATTTGATTGGTCGGTTAATAAAAATTATTTTTTTAAAAAAGAGAGAGAGATGGTTGGACAGTGTTCTCGAAGCTACGGACATGAGTTTGAGCAAGCTGCGGGAGGCAGTGAAAGACAAGAGTGCCTGGCGTGCTCTGGTCCATGGGGTCACAAAGAGTCGGACACGACTAAACGACTAAACAACAAAACAACAACAAATCTATAGTTCAGCCCAGCGTAATTGAGCTGTAATTTCTAGGCTACTGAACTGGGGCTCACTTCCAAACTGGACCATTTCCCCATGAATCCTAATTAACGAATAAGCAATTAAACAAAATTCTTCTTTCTTATTTCAGGGTTGGTAGGAAATGGTCCAGTTTGGAACCGATCTGCAGTTCAGTAACCTAAAATACATTTCTAATAATCCAGGCTGCTTCCCACATATATTTAACCTCACTAATTAGACTGGGCTGAACTATAGATTGGGTAAGCGTTGTTCTTTCTTTTCATGTTCCAAGTTGTTGCTTGAAATCTGCTCCTTTGTTGATTTCCATAAACCTGTTAGGCCTTGCATGAACTCTTCAGTCCTGCGTATTTTTAAGTAAACTGAACTAGATTCTCAGCCCCACCCTCAATATGTTCCCCTTTTGGGTGGCTTGGAATGGGGAGAACGGTCTCTGCTTTCCTGCTGCTTCGCCAGTCCTGATCCCCACAAGGACCCACCCCCCTTCTTTCTTGCCAGCCAAGTTTCCGGGGAGTCCCTTGGGGAGAGGACGCCGAGGGCCAAATGCCCCCATTCAGCTGGATGGACTGATCCTTCCTCTCTCCCGCATCTGCAGTCCTGCCGGCGACGCGCCTGGCGGGCAAAGGAGCGACCCATTTGGTTCGATTTGGGTCGCAGCTTCCACCCCCACCCCCGCAGGCGAGGACCTGAGAGAGAACCTCCGCGCACGGCTTTCTGGGAGGCCCCATTCCTCCCCTCGTGCCCCTCTGCCGTGCGCAGCAATGGGGGAAGAAGACTGACTGGCCGACCTCGCGGGTGTGTGTGTGTGTCTGGACTACCGAGTCACCATCACCCAGGGAGCGTCCAGCGAAGATGCTCGACGGTGTCCGCCTGGCAGCAGGCAGCGGGAAATGTGAGGAGGATGCTCACTTGCCAGGGCTCGTGCGCCCCGTCCCGGATCCTTGCCGAGGCTTCCCATTTTCTGGCTGTTCCGGAGACAGCCCTATATTTGTGTTCCTGCATTTCCTCTATTATTTCCAAATGTCTTAAAATCACACACCTCCAACTTCACCACAGAAGCTCTACACAGTCGTATCTTGGAAGTCAAATGGAACCCATTCCAGAATCCGTTTGACTTCCAAAACGTTTGGAAACCAAAGCGCAGCTTCTGGTTGGCTTCAGGAAGCCCCATCTGGCATTCGGATTCCAAAAATAGTTTGCAAACTGGAACAGTCACTTCCAGATTTGCAACGTTCGGGAGCCAAAACGTTCGAGGAATAAGCTGTTTGAAAACCAAGGTACGACTGTACATTCAAAACACTATTATAACACTTGAACAGTCATGGCCTCCGCCCAATAATTCTTTAGTAAGTCACCCAGAGTAGCTGGAACTACCCAGTCAGTTGGAAGAGGTACAAAATTAATTATTATGGAAATAGGAGGTGGCAATGGCAGCCATCTTGCTACCTCATAGAACCACTGCAATGGAGACAAAATGGTGGACAAAAGAGGATAACTAACTGAATAAGAGCATCCAGTCCAACCCCCACAATGCAGGAATGCCAACATTATTTTGCTCATGTTGAACATGGGGGAAAGGAGCTGAAATGGAGAGTGGCTTGCCTAAGACTGCCTCGCAAGTTCATGACAAAAGTAAAACCTTTGTGCTGCAGAATTCTGAAGGTGTCAGCTTCCCCTGTAAGGATTTGGATGTCTCTTGTAGATCAGAGCAATCTAGTACCCTGCCCACCTGCCCCTGCAAAAGGGTCTCGCTTCCCACGTCTGCCAGGGAGTCCCATGTCCCCTCAGTGTCAGAAGAACCTGCATCAGAAAAGAAACACAGTGTGGTTTGGCCAAAACTAGCTGAAGAGAACAAGGAACGATATCAGAGGTTGCTCAGTCGCCAGAGGTGAAGTGCTGCTACTCTCATTTCGTCCTTGGAATATCAGTCAGTTAGGAGGAGCTGCAGATTTCCTTGCAATGATGGACCCTTCCAAGCAGCGGGCTCATGGCCGGAGGGAAGGGGCCTTGAAGCAAGAGCCTCCTGGTCTGGGCTTGGGACCTGCCAAGCTGCCCAGATTGTTTTTTCTACCTCTTCAGCCAAGAGGGTAGTTGGTTACTGAGCCCAACTAGCGCTGCCTACACAGAAGTGGGAGGGGCCACAAGGCTTGGGGGGAGGCCCCACACCCCTGTGATTTGCACAACAACAGGGAAATTAAGAAAGAACCCCAAAGGGGAAGAACTCTCCCAATTGCCCAAGAACTGAGAACCCTCAATGGACACAGTGTGCAGACTGGTTGTCATTGCTGGATGTGTTTGGGGGGGGCGAGGTCTCTGCTGCTGGTCTCGTGGAGGCCCAGCCTCCTCCAATACTTTATTGGGGACCCCAAATGGACCTCGGTCCCTAGGAATTGGGTTCTGAGGTGGCCATCACCATGATGATATCACCCAGCACCTGCAGGAGAAGCAGAGGTGGGGAGCATTGGGCTGGGAGCATTGAGCGGGTGCAAAGGAGGAAAGGAGGGACGCCCCCTCCAGAGCCCCCCTACGGGGAGGGAGAGATACTCCCTCGGAAGGTCATCTCCTCCTCCAGGAGATTTTAGGAAGGCAGGGCGCTCAGGTTGCTGTCTTGGGGGGGGGGCTGTGAACACTTGGAATAACGTTCTGAGAGCAAGAGCTGTTAGACGGTGGAACAGACTCCCTCTGAAGGTGGTGGACTCGCCTTCCTTGGAGATTTTAAAGCAGAGGTTGGCTGGCCATCTGTCTGGGATTCTTCAGCTGAGATTCCTTCCTTGCTGGGGGTTGGGCTCGGTGAGCCTCGGGATCCCTTCCAACTCTATGATTCTGTGATGCAAAAAGACATATCTTAACTCCACACATATATATTCCTGAGTCTGAACTGGCAGTGGCCAACCTGGATCGAGACCTTAAGATGGTAGTGGAGAGCGGGATGGAAATGCCAACCCTGTGTTCTGCAGCTGTGAAAAAGGCCCATTCCGTGCTGGGTCGGAGTCACTTGAAAATGCATTTAAAAACAAGACTGTGGCTACCAGAATGCCATTCTACAAATCTGTGGTGCAAAAACATTTGGAATACTGTAGATCAGCGGTTCCCAATTGGTAGTCTGCAAAACTCACCTAGAGGGTCAGTATGTGGCTGGCACATAACCCTCAACAGTCTGGGACATTCTGTCTTCTTGGGGGGGGGGGTCATGCAAAATTGTGATGCCCCAAAGTGCTCACGCCTTCTCCTCCTCCTTCCCTCCCCCAGTATAGCCAGCCTGCATAGAGTACCAGCCCCACATTACCCCCACAGCTGCCCTCCCAAGAGACTCTTCTGCAGGGGCCTTCTTGCCTGGCTTCCATGCTCAGCCTTTCGTGGACAAGGGGAAAAATGGCCTGCAAGGTCACAGACAATCCTCTTCTTTTAGCTTCTGGGTTAGCTGAACCGGGGAATTCTGCTGCCACTCACGTTTCTGCCTTCTCATTGATGTGGCTTACACCCACTCTGCCACTCATAAGCGTGCACCAAAAGTGTACGTCTGTGTTTGGATAGGAATACATGGGCAGGTCCCTGCAGAATGGCCACTATTACCTCTAATAACCACTTGGTTTGGTGTGGATAGGAATGTATGTGTAGGTGACCCACCCTGGACACCTATAATGACCACTCACTTTGGTGAATACAGGAAATGAACCCTTGCTTGCGGTCTGTGGCGAAGGTGTCAACTTATCAGCCCTGGTTGCTCATCCCCTGGAGTTCCTTCCAGGACAGTCTTGAGGGCTCCCTGCTGCCTCCAACTGTGTCTCTCAACACATAGTGACTCTGAATCTGCACCCGCTTCTTAAACTTGCTACTTCTTTCAAGTATAAATCTGGAATGATTAGAGGCGCCCTCTTTGTTGGTGTTGGTGGTGTTTGTGTTCCTTGAGATCCACTGGAAGAATCTTGTTCCACCACTTGCTGTGTCCAGCACCAAATATTGAACAAAGAGGGGCATCTGATTAATACCCAAGTGTATGTGCAAGGCTTTCCCATAAATAGGTTTATGACAATAAACAGAGGAAGAGGTTTCAAGCAACAGCTTGGAACGTAAAAAGAAAGAATAATACTGACCCAATCTATAGGTCAGCCCAGCATAATTGAGCTGTAATTTCTAGGCTACTGAACTGGGGCTCAGTTCCAAACTGGACCATTTCCCCATGAATCCTAATTAACAAATAAGCAATTAAACAAAATTCTTCTTTCTCATTTCAGGTTGGGTAGGAAATGGTCAGTTTGGAACTGGGCTGCAGTTTAGTAACCTAGAATTATTTCTAATAATCCAGTCTGCTTCCCACATATATTTAACCTCACTAATTAGATGGGCTGAACTATAGATTGGGTAAGTGTTGTTCTTTCTTTTCATGTTCCAAGTTGTTGCTTGAAATCTGCTCCTTTGTTGATTTCCATAAACCTGTTAGGCCTTGCATGAACTCTTCAGTCCTGCGTATTTTTAAGTAAACTGAACTAGATTCTCAGCCCCACCCTCAACATGTTCCCCTTTTGGGTGGCTTGGAATGGGGAGAACGGTCTCTGCTTTCCTGCTGCTTCGCCAGTCCTGATCCCCACAAGAACCCGCCCCCCTTCTTTCTTGCCAGCCAGGTTTCCTGGCAGTCCCTTGGATAGAGGACGCCGAGGGCCAAATGCCCCCATTCAGCTGGATGGACTGATCCTTCCTCTCTCCCGCATCTGCAGTCCTGCCGGTAACTGGCCTGGCGGGCAAAGGAGCGACCCATTTGGTTCGATTTGGGTCGTAGCTTCCACGCCCACCCCCGCAGGCGAGGACCTGAGAGAGAACCTCCGCGCACGGCTTTCTGCGGGGCGCCATCCCTCCCCTCCCCTCCCCTCGTGCCCCTCTGCCGTGCGCAGCAATGGGATAGAAGACTGACTGGCCGACCTCGCAGGGCGGGGGGGGGGGGTGGTGTCAGGACTACCGAGTCATCATCGCCCAGGGAGCGTCCAGCAAAGATGCTCGACGGTGTCCGCCTGGCAGGAGGCAGCGGGAATTTCGAGGAGGATGCTCACTTGCCAGGGCTCGTGCGCCCCGTCCCGGATCCTTGCCGAGGCCGAGGGAGGGAAGGAGGCGCTCGCAGAGGCCGAGGGAGAAGCCACCCGGGGGGCAGGGCGGGCGGTGATAAAAGGGCTGCCCCTGCTCCGACGGCACCAAGAGGTTGAGCTGGCAGGATGGCGCTGAGCGGAGTCAACCAGAGCCACGTGCAACCCGTTTGGGCCGAGATCCCGTCCCGTTCCGCAGACATCGGCGCCCGGGCTGTGTCCAGGTAAGCCCGCCCCGTCGGGCAGGAACCCTCTCCCGGTGGCGAGGCCATGGCCCGGCCCTTCTCCTCTTTACTCTCGTTTCCCGCAAGCTGACCTTCTTCTCCCCCTCCTCCCCTAGAATCGTCACCTTGGGGGAGTACAGCTCCAAGATAATCCGCAGCATCAACCTGGACGTATTCGGCAGCGCCTTCGACAACCCTAGCGCGCTGCCCACCCAGAACCTGCTCGCGGACCCCGTCAACTCCAGGGTGAGTCTGTCTCCCTCCCCGTCGGGCGGGGGCTCCAGACGTGGGTCCCTCCTTTACCCCTTCGCGCCTCTCTGTCCTCTCTAATGCTCCCCCCCCTTCGCCGCTGCCACAGCTGCCGAGCCCAGACATCCAGCTGGAAATGGGCTTCTTCTGCTCGGCTGCGTATTTCGGCGACGGGTTGTTCTCCACATCACGCTAGTCGAGAGAAGCAGCCGGCGCCCTCCGCAGAAGTGCCGCCTGGACGTGGCAGCCTCGACCACGTCCCTCCCCACCCCACCACCCCAATAAACCTGCTTTTAGCTCTCACTGCTCTCCTGGAGTCTATTTAGGCTGAACAGGGTGGGGGGAGCGGGGAAATAATGGAGTTGGGAAGGACACTTAGAGTCATCTAGTCCAACCCCCGGAATCAAATCGTCCCTGGCAGACGGCCATCCATTCCTCTGCTTAAAACCTCCCAAGGAAGGAGAGTCCACCACCTCCCGGGAGTGTCCCTTCCACGGGGGAATCTCTCTACAGCAGGGGAGCTTGCAGGCCTGGAGGGGCCCAAGATGGCAGGAAACACCATTTTGCTTCTTGAGAAGGGCTTCCCTTTAACCGGCAATGCCCAGGACCCAGGCTGGAGGCTCACCAGAAGAGGAGACAAGGATTCTCATTGGCCTCTTTTAAAATAAATAAATAAATAATTTTTTATTATTTTTTCATTAATAACATCTCAATTAATAACATCTCAAATCTTGCCACGTCATCTCCAAAATAAAAAAAATAAAAACAATCCAATTAAACATTTCATATTGATTAATTTAATGGGGCTTCCCATTTTCTGGCTGGTCCGGAGATAGTCCTATATTTGTGTTCCTGCATTTCCTCTATTATTTCCACACACCTCCAACTTCACCACAGGAGCTCTACACAGTCATATCTTGGAAGTCAAATGGAATCCATTCCAGAATCCGTTCAACTTCCAAAACGTTTGGAAACCAAAGCGCAGCTTCCGATTGGCTTCAGCAAGCCCCATCTGGCATTCGGCTTCCAAAAATAGTTTGCAAACTGGAACAGTCACTTCCAGATTTTCAACGTTCTGGAGCCAAAACGTTTGAGGACTAAGCTGTTTGAAAACCAAGGTATGACTGTACATTCAAAACACTACTATAACACTCCAACAGTCATGGGCTCTGCCCAATAATTCTTTAGTAAGTCACCCAGAGTAACTGGAACAACCCAGTCAGTTGGAAGAGGTACAAAAATTAATTATTATGGAAATAGGAGGTGGCAATGGCAGCCATCTTGCTACCTCATAGAACCACTGCAATGGAGACAACGTGGTGGACAAAAGAGGCTAACTAACTGAATAAGAGCACCCAGTCCAACCCCCACAATGCAGCAATGCGAACATTATTTTGCTCATGTTGAACATGGGAGAAAGGAGCTGAAATGGAGAGTGGCTTGCCTAAGACTGCCTCGCAAGTCGTTGACAAAAGTAAAACCTGTGTGCTGCATAATTCTGAAGGTGTCAGCTTCCCCTGTAAGGATTTGGATGTCTCTTGTAGATCAGAGCAATCTAGTACCCTGCCCACCTGCCCCTGCAGAAGGGTCTCGCTTCCCACGTCTGCCAGGGAGTCCCATGTCCCCTCAGTGTCAGAAGAACCTGCATCAGAAAAGAAACACAGTGTGGTTTGGCCAAAACTGGCTGAAGGATATCAGAGGTTGCTCAGTCGCCAGAGGTCAAGTGCTGCTACTCTCATTTCGTCCTTGGAATGTCAGTCAGTTAGGAGGAGCTGCAGATTTCCTTGCAATGATGGGCCCTTCCAAGCAGCGGGCTCATGGCCGGAGGGAAGGGGCCTTGAAGCAAGAGCCTCCTGGTCTGGGCTTGGGACCTGCCAAGCTGCCCAGATTGTTTTTTCTACCTCTTCAGCCAAGAGGGTAGTTGCTTACTGAGCCCAACTAGCGCTGCCGACACAGAAGTGGGAGGGGCCACAAGGCTTGGGGGGAGGCCCCACACCCCTGGGGTTTGCACAACAAGACTTTAAAGCAGAGGTTGGCTGGCCATCTGTCTGGGATTCTTCAGCTGAGATTCCTTCCTTGCTGGGGGTTGGGCTCGGTGAGCCTCGGGATCCCTTCCAACTCTATGATTCTGTGATGCAAAAAGACATATCTTAACTCCACACATATATATTCCTGGGTCTGAACTGGCAGTGGCCAACCTGGACCGAGACCTTAAGATGGTAGTGGAGAGCTGGATGGAAATGCCAACCCTGTGTTCTGCAGCTGTGAAAAAGGCCCATTCCATGCTGGGTGGGGGTCACTTGAAAATGCATTTAAAAACAAGACTGTGGCTACCAGAATGCCATTCTACAAATCTGTGGTGCAAAAACACTTGGAATACTGTAGATCAGCGGTTCCCAATTGGTAGTCTGCAAAACTCACCTAGAGGGTCTGTGGCTGGCACATAACCCTCAACAGTCTGGGACATCCTGTCTTCTTGGGGGGGGGGGTCATGCAAAATTGTGATGCCCCAAAGTGCTCACGCCTGCTCCTCCTCCTTCCCTCCCCCAGTATGGCCAGCCTGCATAGAGCACCAGCCCCACATTACCCCCACAGCTGCCCTCCCAAGAGACTCTTCTGCAGGTGTCTTATTGCCTGGCTTCCATGCTCAGCCTTTGGTGGACAAGGGGAGAAATGGCCTGCAAGGTCACACACGCTCCTCTTCTTTTAGCTTCTGGGTTAGCTGAACCGGGGAATTCTGCTGCCACTCACACTTCCCCCTTCTCATAGATGTGGCTTACACCCACTCTGCCACTCATAAGTGTGCACCAAAAGTGTACGTCTGTGTTTGGATAGGAATACATGGGCAGGTCCCTGCATAATGGCCTCTATTACCTCTAATAACCATTTGGTTTGGTGTGGATAGGAATGTATGTGTAGGTGACCCACCCTGGACACCTATAATGACCACCCACTTTGGTGAACACAGGAAATGAACCCTTGCTTGCAGTCTGTGGCGAAGGTGTCAATTTATCATCCCTGGTTGCTCATCCCCTGGAGTTCCTTCCAGGATAGTCTGTCTTGAGGGCTCCCTGCTACCTCCAACTTTGCACTCTCAACACATAGTAATTTCTAGGCTACTGAACTGGGCTCAGTTCCAAACTGGACCATTTCCCCATGAATCCTAATTAACAAATAAGCAATTAAACAAAATTCTTCTTTCTCATTTCAGGGTGGGTAGGAAATGGTCAGTTTGGAACTGGGCTGCAGTTTAGTAACCTAAAATTATTTCTAATAATCCAGTCTGCTTCCCACATATATTTAACCTCACTAATTAGATGGGCTGAACTATAGATTGGGTAAGTGTTGATCTTTCTTTTCATGTTCCAAGTTGTTGCTTGAAATCTGCTCCTTTGTTGATTTCCATAAACCTATTAGGCCTTGCATGAACTCTTCAGTCCTGCGTATTTTTAAGTAAACTGAACCAGATTCTCAGCCCCACCCTCAACATGTTTCCCTTTTGGGTGGCTTGGAATGGGGAGAACGGTCTCTGCTTTCCTGCTGCTTCGCCAGTCCTGATCCCCACAAGAACTCGCCCCCCTTCTTTCTTGCCAGCCAGGTTTCCGGGGAGTCCCTTGGGGAGAGGACGCCGAGGGCCAAATGCCACCATTCAGCTGGATGGACTGATCCTTCCTCTCTCCCGCACCTGCAGTCCTGCCGGCGACTGGCCTGGCGGGCAAAGGGGCGACCCATTTGGTTCGATTTGGGTCGTAGCTTCCACCCCCACCCCCGCAGGCGAGGACCTGAGAGAGAACCTCCGCGCACGGCTTTCTGGGAGGCGCCATCCCTCCCCTCCCCTCCCCTCGTGCCCCTCTGCCGTGCGCAGCAATGGGATAGAAGACTGACTGGCCGACCTCGCAGGGCGGGGGGGGGGGGTGTCAGGACTACCGAGTCATCATCGCCCAGGGAGCGTCCAGCAAAGATGCTCGACGGTGTCCGCCTGGCAGGAGGCAGCGGGAATTTCGAGGAGGATGCTCACTTGCCAGGGCTCGTGCGCCCCGTCCCGGATCCTTGCCGAGGCCGAGGGAGGGAAGGAGGCGCTCGCAGAGGCCGAGGGAGAAGCCACCCGGGGGGCAGGGCGGGCGGTGATAAAAGGGCTGCCCCTGCTCCGACGGCACCAAGAGGTTGAGCTGGCAGGATGGCGCTGAGCGGAGTCAACCAGAGCCACGTGCAACCCGTTTGGGCCGAGATCCCGTCCCGTTCCGCAGACATCGGCGCCCGGGCTGTGTCCAGGTAAGCCCGCCCCGTCGGGCAGGGACCCTCTCCCGGGGGCGAGGCCATGGCCCGACCCTTCTCCTCTTTACTCTCGTTTCCCGCAAGCTGACCTTCTTCTCCCCCTCCTCCCCTAGAATCGGCACCTTGGGGGAGTACAGCTACAAGATAATCTGCAGCATCTTAGTGAACTCATTCGGCAGCGCCTTCGACAACCCTAGCGCGCTGCCCACCCAGAACCTGCTCGCGGACCCCGTCAACTCCAGGGTGAGTCTGTCTCCCTCCCCGTCGGGCGGGGGCTCCAGACGTGGGTCCCTCCTTTACCCCTTCGCGCCGCTCCGTTCTCACTAACGCTCCCCGCCTTCGCCCCTCCTGCAGGTCCCGAGCCCAGACATCCAGCTGGAAATGGGCATCTACAGCTCGGCTGCGTGCATCGCTAACGGGCTGATCTCCATATACCGCTAGGCGAAAGAAGCAGCCGGCGCCCTCCGCAGAAGTGCCGCCTGGACGTAGCAGCCTCGACCATGTCCCTCCCCACCCCCACCCCCCAATAAACCTGCTTTTAGCTCTCACTGCTCTCCTGGAGTCTATTTAGGCTGAACGGGGTGGTGGGTGCGGGCAAATAATGGAGTTGGGAAGGACACTCAGAGTCATCTAGTCCAACCACCGGAATCAAATCGTCCCTGGCAGACGGCCGTCCATCCTCTGCTTAAAACCTTCCAAGGAAGGAGAGTCCACCACCTCCCAGGAGTGTCCCTTCCACGAGGGAATCTCTCTACAGCAGGGGAGCTTGCAGCCCTGGAGGGGCCCAAGATGGCAGGAAACACCATTTTGCTTCTTGAGAAGGGCTTGAGCCGGATCCAGGCTGGAGGCTCATCAGGAGAGGAGACAAGGATTCTCACTGGCTTCTTTAAAAAATAATAATAATATTTTTAAAATTAATTTTTCATTAATAACATCTCAATTAATAACATATCAAATCTTGCCACGTCATATCCAAAAAAACAACAAAACAATCCAATTAAACATTTCATATTGATTAATTTAATGGGGCTTCCCATTTTCTGGCTGGTCCGGAGATAGTCCTATATTTGTGTTCCTGCATTTCCTCTATTATTTCCAAATGTCTTAAAACCACACGCCACCAACTTCACCACACCAGCTCTACACAGTCGTATCTTGGAAGTCGAATGGAATCCATTCCAGAATCCGTTTGACTTCCAAAACGTTTGGAAACCAAAGCGCAGCTTCCGATTGGCTTCAGGAAGCCCCGTCTGACGTTCAGCTTCCAAAAATAGTTTGCAAACCGGAACAGTCACTTCCAGATTTGCAACGTTCGGGAGCCAAAAGGTTCGAGGAATAAGCTGTTTGAAAACCAAGGTACGAATGTACATTCAAAACACCAGTGGCGTAGCGTGGGTTGTCAGCACCCGGGGCAAGGCAAGTAATTTGCGCCCCCTAACCGGTGGATTTGCGCCCCCTAACCCAAACCCCCAGATGTTGCGCCCGGTGCGGCCGGCCCCCCCTGCACCCCCACGCTACGGCATTGCAAAACACTATTATAACACTTGAACAGTCATGGGCTCCGCCCAATAATTCTTTAGTAAGTCACCCAGAGTAGCTGGAACAACCCAGTCAGCTGGAAGAGGTACAAAAATTAATTATTATGGAAATAGGAGGTGGCAATGGCAGCCATCTAGCTACCTCATAGAACTACTGCAATGGAGACAACATGGTGGACAAAAGAGGCTAACTAACTGAATAAGAGCATCCAGTCCAACCTCCACAATGCAGCAATGTGAACATTATTTTGCTCATGTTGAACATGGGAGAAAGGAGCTGAAATGGAGAGTGGCTTGCCTAAGACTGCCTCGCAAGTTCATGACAAAAGTAAAACCTTTGTGCTGCAGAATTCTGAAGGTGTCAGCTTCCCCTGTAAGGATTTGGATGTCTCTTGTAGATCAGAGCAGTCTAGGACCCTGCCCACCTGCCCCTGCAGAAGGGTCTCGCTTCCCACGTCTGCCAGGGAGTCCCATGTCCCCTCAGTGTCAGAAGAACCTGCATCAGAAAAGAAACACAGTGTGGTTTGGCCAAAACTGGCTGAAGGATATCAGAGGTTGCTCAGTCGCCAGAGGTCAAGTGCTGCTACTCTCATTTCGTCCTTGGAATGTCAGTCAGTTAGGAGGAGCTGCAGATTTCCTTGCAATGATGGGCCCTTCCAAGCAGCGGGCTCATGGCCGGAGGGAAGGGGCCTTGAAGCAAGAGCCTCCTGGTCTGGGCTTGGGACCTGCCAAGCTGCCCAGATTGTTTTTTCTACCTCTTCAGCCAAGAGGGTAGTTGCTTACTGAGCCCAACTAGCGCTGCCGACACAGAAGTGGGAGGGGCCACAAGACTTGGGCGGAGGCCCCACACCCCTGTGGTTTGCACAACAAGACTTTAAAGCAGAGGTTGGCTGGCCATCTGTCTGGGATTCTTCAGCTGAGATTCCTTCCTTGCTGGGGGTTGGGCTCGGTGAGCCTCAGGATCCCTTCCAACTCTATGATTCTGTGATGCAAAAAGACATATCTTAACTCCACACATAAACTGTATATTCCTGAGTCTGAACTGGCAGTGGCCAACCTGGATCGAGACCTTAAGATGGTAGTGGAGAGCTGGATGGAAATGCCAACCCTGTGTTCTGCAGCTGTGAAAAAGGCCCATTCCATGCTGGGTGGGGGTCACTTGAAAATGCATTTAAAAACAAGACTGTGGCTCCCAGAATGCCATTCTACAAATCTGTGGTGCAAAAACACTTGGAACACTGTAGATCAGCGGTTCCCAATTGGTAGTCTGCAAAACTCACCTAGAGGGTCTATGGCTGGCACATAACCCTCAACAGTCTGGGACATCCTGTCTTCTTGGGGGGGGGGGGTCATGCAAAATTGTGATGCCCCAAAGTGTTCACGCCTGCTCCTCCTCCTTCCCTCCCCCAGTATGGCCAGCCTGCATAGAGCACCAGCCCCACATTACCCCCACAGCTGCCCTCCCAAGAGACTCTTCTGCAGGGGCCTTCTTGCCTGGCTTCCATGCTCAGCCTTTCGTGGACAAGGGGAGAAATGGCCTGCAAGGTCACACACGCTTCTCTTCTGGGTTAGCTGAACCGGGGAATTCTGCTGCCACTCACACTTCCCCCTTCTCATAGATGTGGCCTACACCCACTCTGCCACTCATAAGTGTGCACCAAAAGTGTACGTCTGTGTTTGGATAGGAATACATGGGCAGGTCCCTGCATAATGGCCTCTATTACCTCTAATAACCATTTGGTTTGGTGTAGATAGGAATGTATGTGTAGGTGACCCACCCTGGACACCTATAATGACCACCCACTTTGGTGAATACAGGAAATGAACCCTTGCTTGCAGTCTGTGGTGAAGGTGTCAATTTATCATCCCTGGTTGCTCATCCCCTGGAGTTCCTTCCAGGACAGTCTTGAGGGCTCCCTGCTGCCTCCAACTGTGTCTCTCAACACATAGTGACTCTGAATCTGCACCCGCTCCTTCAACTTGCTACTTCTTTCAAGTATAAATCTGGAATGATTAGAGGCGCCCTCTTTGTTGGTGTTGGTGGTGTTTGTGTTCCTTGAGATCCACCGGAAGAATCTTGTTCCACCACTTGATGTGTCCAGCACCAAATATTGAACAAAGAGGGGCATCTGATTAATACCCAAGTGTATGTGCAAGGCTTTCCCATAAATAGGTTTATGACAATAAACAGAGGAAGAGGTTTCAAGCAACAACTTGGAACGTAAAAAGAAAGAATAATACTGACCCAATCTATAGGTCAGCCCAGCATAATTGAGCTGTAATTTCTAGGCTACTGAACTGGGGCTCAGTTCCAAACTGGACCATTTCCCCATGAATCCTAATTAACAAATAAGCAATTAAACAAAACTCTTCTTTCTCATTTCAGGGTGGGTAGGAAATGGTCAGTTTGGAACTGGGCTGCAGTTTAGTAACCTAAAATTATTTCTAATAATCCAGTCTGCTCCCCACATATATTTAACCTCACTAATTAGATGGGCTGAATTATAGATTGGGTAAGCGTTGTTCTTTCTTTTCATGTTTCAAGTTGTTGCTTGAAATCTGCTCCTTTGTTGATTTCCATAAACCTGTTAGGCCTTGCATGAACTCTTCAGTCCTGCGTATTTTTAAGTAAACTGAACTAGATTCTCAGCCCCACCCTCAATATGTTCCCCTTTTGGGTGGCTTGGAATGGGGAGAACGGTCACTGCTTTCCTGCTGCTTCGCCAGTCCTGATCCCCACAAGAACCCGCCCCCCTTCTTTCTTGCCAGCCAAGCTTCCTGGGAGTCCCTTGGGGAGAGGACGCCGAGGGCCAAATGCCCCCATTCAGCTGGATGGACTGATCCTTCCTCTCTCCCGCACCTGCAGTCCTGTCGGCGACTGGCCTGGCGGGCAAAGGAGCGACCCATTTGGTTCGATTTGGGTCGTAGCTTGCACCCCCACCCCCGCAGGGGAGGACCTGAGAGAGAACCTCCGCGCACGGCTTTCTGCGAGGCGCCATCCCTCCCCTCCCCTCGTGCCCCTCTGCCGTGCGCAGCAATGGGGGAAGAAGACTGACTGGCCGACTTCGCGGGGGTGCGTGTGTGTCTGGACTAGCGAGTCACCATCGCCCAGGGAGCGTCCAGCGAAGATGCTCGACGGTGTCCGCCTGGCAGGAGGCAGCGGGAATTGCGAGGAGGATGCTCACTTGCCAGGGCTCGTGCGCCCCGTCCCGGATCCTTGCCGAGCCCCAGGGAGGGAAGGAGGCGCTCGCAGAGGCCGAGGGAGACGCCACCCGGGGGGCAGGGCGGGCGGTGATAAAAGGGCTGCCCCTGCTCCGACGGCACCAAGAGGTTGAGCTGGCAGGATGGCGCTGAGCGGAGTAAACCATACCCACGAGCAGCCCGTTTGGGCCGAGATCCCGTCCCGTTCTGCAGGCATCGGCATCCAGGCTGTGTTCAGGTAAGCCCGGGAGGCATCAGGAATGGAATGGAAGCTACTCCCTTGCCAGGGGTTAGGGTTTGGGCCGAAATCCCGTCCCGTTTCGCAGACATCGGCGCCCAGGCTGTGCCCAGGAAAGCCCGCCCCGTCGGGTAGGGACCCTCTCCCGGTGGCGAGGCCATGGCCCGGCCCTTCTCCTCTTTACTCTCGTTTCCCGCAAGCTGACCTTCTTCTCCTCCTTCTCGTAGAACCATCTCCCACGGGGAGTTTATGGACAAGATGATCCTCAGCCTGGACTCATACGCTGGACTCATGCGCCCTGCCCGCCCAGAACCTGCTCGCGGACCCCGTCAACTCCAGGGTGAGTCTTGTGGGATGTAAACACAGGAGCAGTCAATGACAACATTCCTAGAGTGTACATGGGAGGGATGTCTGTCCAGCAAGCAGGTAAACTTCCTGGGGACAGACTTCCTCCGCATGTGACCAGAGGTGGGTGTGGCCTCACCTGTGCAGGTAATGACAAAAAGCACAGGGCAGGCAGCCATCTCTCTCTCTCTGCCATCACCTTTCGAAGAAGCAGGATGCCCTCTTGGCTCTCAGCCAAGAGAGGAGAGGGCTATCTTCCTATAAGATAGATTCTAAGTGTATTTTACCTTTTTAAGCCTGTCTGCCGTCTGGGATCATATTGTGAACAGATCGTGAGTAAACTCTTTTATACTTTTATAAAGACTGTGTTGTGTCTTGTATTTTAAGAGGGAACAAAGGGGAAATTACCAGAGTAATTATTATAGAGGTTCTAGCGAACCTGTGCACACGTTACCGTTGCGTACTTAAAGGGGAATGTATATAAACTCTGCTGATATTTTGGGAACTTGTTAGCACAAGTTGGATTAGGATATAATCTCACAATATATCCTCTCCTGCACCCCAGAACATTCCCACAAAGGGTTAGTGGCCCCAGTATTGCATATTTCTGCGTATTTTTGAAGGATTGCATTGGATTGTGATTTTGAGTTGAGTAGTATTTTTCTGAGTTAACTTCCTGGTAAGCACATGGTCCTTTGTTCCATTGTGCAGTGGGGATTAAGCAACCCCCCCCCCTTCCCTCAGAGTTCACAGTGACCCAAGGCAGTGAAGAATTGTTTTGTATTTTGAGATTTTTGAGATTTTGATTTTGAAATTTTGAGAAATTTTGAAGAATTTTCAAATTTTGGATTTTAAGATGGCTAGAGCAGCTTTTGATAGTGATGCAAAGCTACGAATGCCTGTGCTGAATGAGTACAATTTCATGCACTGGAAGCAGCGCTTGATAGCATGTTTAGATTATAAGCACATTTTGGAAGCTTTAAAGCCTCAACCCACGGGATCGACTGTGGAAGATTTAGCCAAGATAAGTGCTTGGAAACGCATGAACAGCGAAGCTAGACACATAATTTTGAGTGGACTTCGTGATGAGCAGCTATCATTAATAAATAGTACGGATGATGCATCTCAAATCTTAAGAGATATTGAGCGCGTATATGGAGAATCTAGCATAAACAGCTTCAGAAACTTGGTGTGTAAATTAACCATATTGAGGATGAATTCAAAAGAGGAATTCACAGAGCACATCAACAAGTTTACTGAGATTATTCAAAGAATTGATCTGACTCCCAAAGCTTTTGATGAGGATACAAAGATAGCATTTTTGTTATCATCACTTGGACCACACTTTAGTGCATTTGTAAGTCTGATGGCTCATAGACAAGGTCTGACTTTTAAAGACTTGATTGGTTATTTAAAAGAAGAATGCAGAGATAGAGCTGAATCTCCAGTGAGAAATGCTAGAAGCAAGGACAGCAGTTATGCATCTAGGCAATGTACAAAGTCCAAAGAGATGCCTAAGAAAGTGATTTGCTTCAATTGTAACAAAGAAGGACACATTGCAAAGAACTGCAGAGCTCCTAAAGCGAAGAAGCCCCACCCCTTTCAGCCAAAAGGGGAAAAGAAGGGGAAATGTGAATGCACATGGTTATTGCAAGAAAGGAATTTAGCTGTCCAGAATCGTGAAAATAAACGTAACAAATGGATTTTAGATTCAGGTGCCAGTTCGCATTTTTCATATAAAAAGGACTATTTTAATGAGATTAATGAAATAAATGATGAAGAAGGACATGAAATTGAGATTGCAGATGGCAACATTGTTAAAGCAAAAGGTGCAGGTTCCATGAGCCTGAAATGCAATATAAACAATGAATGCATTGAGAACACAATCTCTAGAGTTTTGTACGTTCCAGAGCTGAGCTGCAATTTAATCAGCGTGTCCACATTGGACAAGAAAGGTTTCCAGATCACATTTGGAAATGGAGAATGTAAAGTGACTAGAAATGGCAAAGTGTTTGCTCAAGCAAAGCTAATAAATGGTGTATATGAGCTTGATCTTTCAGAGAACCAGTCTGCAAAAGTGGCACATTCCAGCCAGAAGGATGAAGCAGATCTGGACCTGTGGCACAGAAGGCTAGGACACAGGGACGCCAGTGTCATTCTGGATCTACAGAAAAGAAATCTTGTAAGAGGTTTGCAGGTAAAGCAGAGCAACAAAGCTCCAGCAAAGTGCATAAGCTGTATTACTGAGAAGGCTATAAAACCTTCATTTCCACGTTGTGCAGAACAAAGAAGCAACAAAGTGCTTGACATAGTGCACACTGACATTTGTGGACCCATGAATGTTCCCTCACTGGGAAAGAATAGATATATTTTAATATTTCTGGATGACTTTTCAAGATTTTGTGTTGTGTATTTCCTCAAAGAGAAGAGTGAGACAGTGGACAAGCTCCAGGAATACATTGCCATGGTCAAGAATAAATTCCAGAGAGCTCCAGCTGTGCTAATGAGTGACAATGGAGGTGAGTACTGCTCAAATGAAATGCAGGCTCTCCTGGCCAAGGAAGGAATTGCACACGTAACCACAATTCCTTACACACCACAGCAGAATGCCATAGCTGAGAGAAAGTTTAGGTCCATTATGGACATGACAAGGTGCATGCTAAAGGATGCACGTTTGCCACACAAGCTGTGGGCCGAAGGAGTGTACACGTCGGTCTATTTGCAGAATAGACTGCCAACTAAAGGTGCAGAGCGCACACCATTTGAACTTTGGCATGGGAAAGCTCCCAATCTGTCACACATACGTGTGTTTGGAAGTCCGTGTTACTTCCACGTGCCCAAGGAACACAGACACAAGCTTGACTCCAGGGCAAAAGCATGTATCCTTGTGGGATATGCTTCTGGAGGCAAAGGATACAGAATTATGGACTTACAAACTGGTAAGACAAATGCATACCATGCGGTTTATTTTGATGAATATGGAAAAGTAGACACTAAGAACACTGTTGTGGATTCTTCAGATGAGTCAGAAAGGACTCAAGAGTTTGTATATTTCCCTTTTGAAACCCCATGAAGTAATTACCTGCCTTAGAGTGTTACAGCACCCCCTACAGGTGACACACCAGAAGACGCAGAGGACCAGAACCCTGGCAGCACCAGAGACGAAGATGAGGACTCAGATGGGGACATGCCTGCGTTGGAGGAGGATGAGGAAGCTGATGCGGTTGCACAACCAGAGGTCAGGATCTCATCCAGAACCAACAAAGGTATCCCACCAGTACGGTTGTTCTACTTTGCAGGGTCGGCGTTTCCACAGGAACCTTCCACTTGGGAAGAGATACAGGAGATGCCAGCTGCAGATGCCAGTCTCTGGAGGAAGGCCGCGCAGGAGGAGATGGATGCACTGCATCAGAACAAGACCTGGACACTCACTGAGCTGCCTCCCGGTAAGAAGGCCATTGGCAGTAAATGGGTTTTCAAGGTTAAGAAGGGGTCAGAAGGAGAAGTGCAGCGCTACAAAGCTAGACTTGTGGCACAGGGATTTTCACAGCGTTTTGGTGAAGACTATGATGAAGTTTTTGCACCAACTGTGAGGTACAGCAGCGTAAGAATGCTTTTAAGCATTGCAGCCTCCAAGAAAATGAGGGTGAAACACATAGACATTGCCACCGCTTTTCTACATGGGCAGATTTCAGAAGAAATTTACATGAAGCAGCCCAAGGGTTTTGTAAAACCACATGAGGCACATCTAGTGTGCAAGCTGCAGAAAGGACTTTATGGACTTAAACAGGCTGCCAGAGCCTGGAACCAGAAGTTGCATAAAATGCTGACGCAACTTGGGTACAAGCAAGGCGATGCTGACAAGTGCTTGTACAGTAAGTCAAATAATGGACAATTCTCATATATCTTAGCTTTCGTTGATGACCTGATTATTGCCACAGCAAGTGAGAAAGACTATACACAGATAGTAAAACACCTTAGCAAGGAGGTGGAGGTGAAGGAGCTAGGAGATGTCCAGTACTACCTCGGGATCCAAGTGGAAAGAGAAGAGGACGGCTCATTTCTTCTCAGCCAAAGACAGAAGATCCACGAGCTAGTTGAGCACATGCAGATGCAAGACGCACATCCAGTTGCTACACCGATCGCTACTGACTTCCTGAAGAATCAGCAGGATTCGAAGCAGTTGCCAGACAACAATGACTACAGGTCGGCGATTGGTAAACTTTTGTATTTAGTTACCACATGTAGACCTGACTTAGCTAATGCTGTGGGGATTCTTAGCAGAAAAGTGAATTCTCCCACTGAGCATGATTGGGCAGGTGTAAAGAGGGTGGTGCGATATTTAAAGGGTACCATGAATTGTAAATTAAGGTTACCAGCTGTCAGAGACCCTAAGTTGGTTGGGTATACTGATGCTGATTGGGCTGGGGATAATGCTGATTATAAATCAACAAGTGGTCATGTTTTCATGTTTGGGGATGGACCTGTTTCATGGGGCAGTTATAAACAGAGCTGTGTAGCATTATCTTCCACAGAATCAGAATACGTTGCAGCAACAGAAGCCTGCAGAGAGATCGCCTGGCTTGATCAACTCATAAAGGACTTTGGGTTGGTGAGAAAAGGGCCTGTCAGCTTGCTAGAGGACAATCAAAGTTGCCTGAAGCTGACGCAGAGTGAAAAGTTCCTGGCCAGAACAAAACACATTGGGGTTAAATACCACTACATACGCCAGATGATCCAGGATGGACTTGTGGAACTATCCTACTGCAGCACCCAAGAGATGACTGCTGACATCCTGACGAAACCCCTACCAAGAGAGAGTTTCCAGAATCTGCGTGTCAAGCTGGGACTCTGGGTGATTGAATAAAGTTGTTTATGTTTTGTGTATGTTGTATTGCCTGAGAAGGGGTATGTGGGATGTAAACACAGGAGCAGTCAGTGACAACATTCCGAGAGTGTACATGTTAGAACATGGGGAGGGATGTCTATCCAGCAAGCAGGTAAACTTCCTGGGGACGGACTTCCTCCATATGTGACCAGAGGTGGGTGTGGCCTCACCTGTGCAGGTAATGACAAAAAGCACAGGGCAGGCAGCCATCTCTCTCTCTCTACCATCACCTTTCGAAGAAGCAGGATGCCCTCTTGGCTCTCAGCCAAGAGAGGAGAGGGCTATCTTCCTATAAGATAGATTCTAAGTGTATTTTACCTTTTTAAGCCTGTCTGCCGTCTGGGATCATATTGTGAACAGATCGTGAGTAAACTCTTTTATACTTTTATAAAGACTGTGTTGTGTCTTGTATTTTAAGAGGGAACAAAGGGGAAATTACCAGAGTAATTATTATAGAGGTTCTAGCGAACCTGTGCACACGTTACCGTTGCGAACAAGAGGGGAATGTCTATAAACTCTGCTGATATTTTGGGAACTTGTTAGCACAAGTTGGATTAGGATATAATCTCACAATATATCCTCTCCTGCACCCCAGAACATTCCCACAAGTCTGTCTCCCTCCCTGTCACATGGGTCCCCCCTTCGCCCCTTCGCGCAGCTCCGTCCTCTCCCTCTAACGCTCCCCGCCTTAGCCCCTCCCGCAGCTGCCGAGCCCACACATCCAGGTGGTAATGGACGTCAACGTCCGGGCTCCTAGATAACAGCGCCAGCGTCTCCATCGACAGCCGCCCGGTCATGCTGACCTCCAAGTACCTCTAGGCCAGAGAAGGAGCCGGCGCCGTCCGCAGAAGTGCCGCCTGGACGCGGCAGCCTCGACCAAAACCCTCCCCCCCCCAGCACCCCCCACAATAAACCTGCTTTTAGCTCTCACTGCTCTCCCGGAGTCTATTTAGGCTGAACGGGGTGGGGGGATGCGGGGAAATAATGGAGTTGGTGTTGGATGTAAACACAGGAACAGTCAATGACAACATTCCTAGATTGTACATGTTAGAACATGGGGAGGGACGTCTGTCCAGCAAGCAGGTAAACTTCCTGGGGACGGACTTCCTCCACATGTGACCAGTGGTGGGTGTGGCCTCACCTGTGCAGGTAATGACAAAAGCACAGGGTAGGCAGCCATCTCTCTCTCTGCCATTTTCCTTCGATGAGGAAGCATGTAAAGATGCCCTCTTGGCTCTCAGCCAAGAGAGGAGATAAGGTCTATCCTGCAACAAGATAGATTCTAAGTATATGTAACTTTTTAACCCTGTCTGCCTTCTGGGATCATGTTCTGAACAGAACGTGAGTAAACTCTTTTATACTTTTATAAAGACTGTGTTGTGTCTTGTATTTTAAGAGCGAACAAAGGGGAAATTACCAGAGTAATTATTATAGAGGTTCTAGCGAACCTGTGCACACGTTACCGTTGCGAACTTAAAGGGGAATGTCTATAAACTCTGCTGATATTTTGGGAACTTGTTAGCACAAGTTGGATAAGGATATAATTAGTCAATATATCCTCTCCTGCACCCCAGAACATTCCCACAGTTGGGACACGACACTCAGATGACATTCAGAGTCATCTAGTCCAACCCCCGGAATCAAATCGTCCCTGGCAGACGGCCACTTAAAACCTTCCAAGGAAGGAGAGTCCACCACCTCCAGGGAGTGTCCCTTCCACGGGGGATTATCTCTATAGCAGGGGAGCCTGCAGGCCTGGAGTGGCCCAAGATGGCAGGAAACACCATTTTGCTTCTTGAGAAGGGCTTCCTTTGAGACAAGGATTCTCATTGGCCTCTTTTAAAATAAATAAATAATTTTTATTAATTTTTCATTAATAACATCTCAATTAATAACACATCAAATCTTGCCACATCATATCCAAAATGAAAACAATAAAAACAATCCAATTAAACATTTCATATTGATTAATTTAATGGGGCTTCCCATTTTCTGGCTGGTCCGGAGATAGTCTTATATTTTTGTTCCTGCATTTTCTCTATTATTTCCAAATGTCTTCAAACCACACACCACCAACTTCACCACACCAGCTCTACACAGTCGTATCTTGGAAGTCGAATGGAATCCATTCCAGAATCCATTCGACTTCCAAAATGTTTGGAAACCAAAGCACAGCTTCCGATAGGTTTCAGAAAGCCTCGTCTGATGTTCGGCTTCCAAAAATAGTTTGCAAACCAGAACAGTCACTACCAGATTTGCAACGTTTGGGAGCCAAAACGTTCGAGGAATAAGCTGTTTGAAAACCAAGGTACGACTGTACATTCAAAACACTATTATAACACTTGAACAGTCATGGCCTCCGCCCAATAATTCTTTAGTAAGTCACCCAGAGTAGCTGGAACAACCCAGTCAGTTGGAAGAGGTACAAAAATTAATTATTATGGAAATAGGAGGTGGCAATGGCAGCCATCTTGCTACCTCATAGAACCACTGCAATGGAGACAAAATGGTGGACAAAAGAGGCTAACTAACTGAATAAGAGCATCCAGTCCAACCCCCACAATGCAGGAATGCCAACATTATTTTGCTCATGTTGAACATGGGGGAAAGGAGCTGAAATGGAGAGTGGCTTGCCTGAGACTGCCTAGCAAGTTCATGACAAAAGTAAAACCTTTGTGCTGCATAATTCTGAAGGTGTCAGCTTCCCCTGTAAGGATTTGGATGTCTCTTGTAGATCAGAGCAGTCTAGGACCCTGCCCACCTGCCCCTGCAGAAGGGTCTCGCTTCCCACGTCTGCCAGGGAGTCCCATGTCCCCTCAGTGTCAGAAGAACCTGCATCAGAAAAGAAACACAGTGTGGTTTGGCCAAAACTGGCTGAAGAGAGCAAGGAACGATATCAGAGGTTGCTCAGTCGCCAGAGGTCAAGTGCTGCTACTCTCATTTCGTCCTTGGAATGTCAGTCAGTTAGGAGGAGCTGCAGATTTCCTTGCAATGATGGGCCCTTCCAAGCAGCGGGCTCATGGCCGGAGGGAAGGGGCCTTGAAGCAAGAGCCTCCTGGTCTGGGCTTGGGACCTGCCAAGCTGCCCAGATTGTTTTTTCTACCTCTTCAGCCAAGAGGGTAGTTGCTTACTGAGCCCAACTAGCGCTGCCTACACAGAAGTGGGAGGGGCCACAAGGCTTGGGGGGAGGCCCCACACCCCTGGGGTTTGCACAACAACAGGGAAATTAAGAAAATACCCCAAAGGGGAAGAACTCTCCCAATTGCCCAAGAACTGAGAACCCTCAATGGACACAGTGTGCAGACTGATTGTCATTGCTGGGTATGTTTTGGGGGGCGAGGTCTCGGCGGCTGGTCTCGTGGAGGCCCAGCCTCCTCAAATACTTTTTGGGGACCCCAAATGGACCTCGGTCCCTAGGAATTGGGTTCTGAGGTGGCCATCACCATGATGATATTACCGAGCACCTGCAGGAGAAGCAGAGGTGGGGAGCATTAGGCTGGGAGCATTGAGCGGGTGCAAAGGAGGAAAGGAGGGATGCCCCCTCCAGAGCCCCCCTACGGGGAGGGAGAGAGACTCCCTCGGAAGGTCATCTCCCCCAGCAGGACACTCAGGTTGCTGTTTTTTTTGGGGGGCGCTGTGAATAACGTTCTGAGAGCAAGAGCTGTTTGACGGTGGAACAGACTCCCTCTGAAGGTGGTGGACTCGCCTTCCTTGAGATTTTAAAGCAGAGGTTGGCTGGCCATCTGTCTGGGATTCTTCAGCTGAGATTCCTTCATTGCTGGGGGTTGGGCTCAGTGAGCCTCGGGATCCCTTCCAACTCTATGATTCTGTGATGCAAAAAGACATATCTTAACTCCACACATATATATTCCTGGGTCTGAACTGGCAGTGGCCAACTTGGACCGAGACCTTAAGATGGTAGTGGAGAGCTGGATGGAAATGCCAACCCTGTGTTCTGCAGCTGTGAAAAAGGCCCATTCCATGCTGGGTGGGGGTCACTTGAAAATGCATTTAAAAACAAGACTGTGGCTCCCAGAATGCCATTCTAAAAACCTGTGGTGCAAAAACACTTGGAATGCTGTAGATCAGCGGTTCCCAATTGGTAGTCTGCAAAACTCACCTAGAGGGTCAGTATGTGGCTGGCACATAACCCTCAACAGTCTGGGACATCCTGTCTTCTTGGGGGGGTTTCATGCAAAATTGTGATGCCCCAAAGTGCTCACGCCTTCTGCTCCTCCTTCCCTCCCCCAGTATGGCCAGCCTGCATAGAGCACCAGCCCCACATTACCCCCACAGCTGCCCTCCCAAGAGACTCTTCTGCAGGGGCCTTCTTGCCTGGCTTCCATGCTCAGCCTTTCGTGGACAAGGGGAGAAATGGCCTGCAAGGTCACACACGCTTCTCTTCTTTTAGTTTTTGGGTTAGCTGAACCGGGGAATTCTGCTGCCACTCACACTTCCCCCTTCTCATAGATGTGGCCTACACCCACTCTGCCACTCATAAGCGTGCACCAAAAGTGTATGTCTGTGTTTGGATAGCAATACATGGCCAGGTCCCTGCATAATGGCCTCTATTACCTATAATAACCACTTGGTTTGGTGTGGATAGGAATGTATGTGTAGGTGACCCACCCTGGACACCTATAATGACCACCCACTTTGGTGAACACAGGAAATGAACCCTTGCTTGCAGTCTGTGGCGAAGGTGTCAATTTATCATCCCTGGTTGCTGATCCCCTGGAGTTCCTTCCAGGACAGTCTGTCTTGAGGGCTCCCTGCTACCTCCAACTGTGTCTCTCAACACATAGTGACTCTGAATCTGCACCCGCTCCTTAAACTTGCTACTTCTTTCAAGTATAAATCTGGAATGATTAGAGGGGCCCTCTTTGTTGGTGTTGGTGGTGTTTGTGTTCCTTGAGATCCACCGGAAGAATCTTGTTCCACCACTTGATGTGTCCAGCACCAAATATTGAACAAAGAGGGGCATCTGATTAATACCCAAGTGTATGTGCAAGGCTTTCCCATAAATAGGTTTATGACAATAAACAGAGGAAGAGGTTTCAAGCAACAACTTGGAACGTAAAAAGAAAGAATAATACTGACCCAATCTATAGGTCAGCCCAGCATAATTGAGCTGTAATTTCTAGGCTACTGAACTGGGGCTCAGTTCCAAACTGGACCATTTCCCCATGAATCCTAATTAACAAATAAGCAATTAAACAAAATTCTTCTTTCTTATTTCAGGGTGGGTAGGAAATGGTCAGTTTGGAACTGGGCTGCAGTTTAGTAACCTAAAATTATTTCTAATAATCCAGTCTGCTCCCCACATATATTTAACCTCACTAATTAGATGGGCTGAATTATAGATTGGGTAAGCGTTGTTCTTTCTTTTCATGTTTCAAGTTGTTGCTTGAAATCTGCTCCTTTGTTGATTTCCATAAACTTGTTAGGCCTTGCATGAACTCTTCAGTCCTGCGTATTTTTAAGTAAACTGAACTAGATTCTCAGCCCCACCCTCAATATGTTCCCCTTTTGGGTGGCTTGGAATGGGGAGAACGGTCACTGCTTTCCTGCTGCTTCGCCAGTCCTGATCCCCACAAGAACCCGCCCCCCTTCTTTCTTGCCAGCCAGGTTTCCGGGGAGTCCCTTGGGGAGAGGACGCCGAGGGCCAAATGCCCCCATTCAGCTGGATGGACTGATCCTTCCTCTCTCCCGCACCTGCAGTCCTGCCGGCAACTGGCCTGGCGGGCAAAGGAGCGAGCCATGTGGTTCGATTTGGGTCGTAGCTTCCACGCCCACCCCCGCAGGCGAGGACCTGAGAGAGAACCTCCGCGCACGGCTTTCTGCGAGGCGCCATCCCTCCCCTCCCCTCCCCTCCCCTCGTGCCCCTCAGCCGTGCGCAGCAATGGGGGTAGAAGACTGACTGGCCGACCTCGCAGGGCGGGGGGGGGGGGTGTCAGGACTACCGAGTCATCATCGCCCAGGGAGCGTCCAGCGAAGATGCTCGACGGTGTCCGCCTGGCAGGAGGCAGCGGGAATTGCGAGGAGGATGCTCACTTGCCAGGCCTCGTGCGCACCGTCCCGGATCCTTGCCGAGCCCCAGGGAGGGAAGGAGGCCCTCGCAGAGGCCGAGGGAGACGCCACCCGGGGGGCAGGGCGGGCGGTGATAAAAGGGCTGCCCCTGCTCCGACGGCACCAAGAGGTTGAGCTGGCAGGATGGCGCTGAGCGGAGTCAACCAGAGCCACGTGCAACCCGTTTGGGCCGAGATCCCGTCCCGTTCCGCAGACATCGGCGCCCGGGATGTGCCCATGTAAGCCCGCCCCGTCGGGCAGGGACCCTCTCCCGGTGGCGAGGCCATGGCCCGACCCTTCTCCTCTTCACTCTCGTTTCCCGCAAGCTGACCTTCTTCTCCCCCTCCTCCCGTAGAGGTCGCCTCTTGAGCGAGACTATCTCCACGTTAATATGCGACATCGACCTGATCACATTCATCCGCGCCCAGAGCCTCCCCAGCAACCTGGGCGCCCTGCCTGCCCAGAACCTGCTCGCGGACCCCGTCAACTCCAGGGTGAGTCTGTCTCCCTCTCCGTCGGGCGGGGGCTCCAGACGTGGGTCCCTCCTTCGCCCCTTCGCGCCTCTCTGTCCTCTCTAACGCTCCCCCCCCCTTCGCCGCTGCCACAGCTCCCGAGCCCAGACATCCAGCTGGAAATGGGCTTCTTCTGCTCGGCTGCGTATTTCGGCGACGGGGGGTTTTCCACATCACGCTAGTCGAGAGAAGCAGCCGGCGCCCTCCGCAGAAGTGCCGCCTGGACGCGGCAGCCTCGACCACGTCCCTCCCCACCCCACCACCCCAATAAACCTGCTTTTAGCTCTCACTGCTCTCCTGGAGTCTATTTAGGCTGAACGGGGTGGGGGGTGCGGGCAAATAATGGAGTTGGGAGCAGCGGCGTAGCGTGGGTTATCAGCACCCGGGGCAAGGCAAGTAATTTGCGCCCCCTAACCCCTAACCATGGTCATTAATACTGACGGCTCTACTCTGGGGCAAACGTCGTGGTGACTACTGCCCTCCGTGGTGTTGTTTTTGCAATTAAAGGACCCCTGCCTCAAATAAAGCATCTTGGGGATTGGGGACTGGGATTTGCCAGTTCAGTGGCGGGTCAGGGGGAGAGGGTCCCTTCCGCGTCTGGGTGCCGCGGGCCCCTTTGCGCCAAGGGCGTCGCGGCGCAGCCTTCTCGGTCTCCCTCCCCGGGCCGGCTAGTCCCGACGCGGCTTCTTTCTGGCGTGGGGAGGGGGCTTCTTTCTGGCGCGGGGAGGGGGCGGCTCTGGGGCAACTGCGTCGGCCGGCCTCCAGCGCAGGGGGGGGGGCGTCGAGGCGGGTGGGCGGTCTTGGCGCGCAGGCACTAGAGCGCCGCTGATGGCGCGTTTGGCGGGCTGCGCGCATCTAGCGACCCGAGCCTGGGCGGCGTGGCGCTTGGTGCCGGAGCCTCCGCCCGCAGCGCCCCGTCGGGAGACCCGGCCGGAAGGAGCCTCGAGCCGGCTGTCGGACGCGGTTGAAGCAGCCAGGGCGGCATGGCAGGCGGCGTGCACCCCCTGCACCCCCCACGCTACGCCACTGCTCTCCGCCCCACCGCCAGCCTTCGGAGGAGGTTGGGGTGGGGTTCCTGCTTCCTCGAGGAGGGCCGGCCAAACGCCCCCCCCCCAAATGTTGCGCCCGGTGCGGCCGGCACCCCTGGCACCCCCCACGCTACGCCACTGGTTGGGAGGGACACTCAGAGTCATCTAGTCCAACCCCCGGAATCAAATCGTCCCTGGCAGATGGCCATACATTCCTCTACTTAAAACCTTCCAAGGAAGGAGAGTCCACCACCTCCCGGGAGTGTCCCTTCCACGGGGGAATCTCTCTACAGCAGGGGAGCTTGCAGCTCTGGAGGGGCCCAAGATGGCAGGAAACACCGCTTTGCTTCTTGAGAAGGGCTTCCCTTTAACCGGCAATGCCCAGGACCCAGGCTGGAGGCTCACCAGAAGAGGAGACAAGGATTCTCATTGGCTTCTTTTAAAATAAATATTCATATTTTAAATTAATTTTTCATGAATAACATCCCTCCCCACTACCCCCCCCCCCGTACGGGCCAGTCGTGTCCGACTCTAGGGTTGTGCGCTCATCTCACTTAAGAGGCCGGGAGCCGGCGCTGTCCGAAGACACTTCCAGGTCACGTGGCCAGCGTGACTAAGCTGCACTGGCGAGCCAGCACCACCGCCGCACACGGAATCGCCGTTTACCTTCCCGCTATAAAGCGGAACCTATTTATCTACTTGCACTTTGACGTGCTTTCGAACTGCTAGGTAGGCAGGAGCTGGGACCGAACGACGGGAGCTCACCCCGCCGTGCAGATTCGAACCGCCGATCATGCGATCGACAAGTCCTAGACGCTGAGGTTTTACCCACAACACCACTAGAGTCCCTCCCCACTACACCACCCCAATAAAACTGTTTTTAGCTCTCACTGCTCTCCTGGAGCGGGGAAATAATGGGTGCAGGGAAAGAATGGAGTTGGGAAGGACACTCAGAGTCATCTAGTCTAACCCCCAGAATCAAATCGTCCCTGGCAGACGGCTGTCCATCCTCTGCTTAAAACCTTCCAAGGAAGGAGAGTCCACCACCTCCCAGGAGTGTCCCTTCCACGGGGGAATCTCTCTACAGCAGGGGAGCTTGCAGCCCTGGAGGGGCCCAAGATGGCAGGAAACACCATTTTGCTTCTTGAGAAGGGCTTGAGCCGGATCCAGGCTGGAGGCTCATCAATAGAGGAGACAAGGATTCTCATTGGCTTCTTTAAAAAATAATAATAATATTTTTAAAATTAATTTTTCATTAATAACATCTCAATTAATAACATATCAAATCTTGCCACATCATATCCAAAAAAACAAAAAAACAATCCAATTAAACATTTCATATTGATTAATTTAATGGGGCTTCCCATTTTCTGGCTGGTCCGGAGATAGTCCTATATTTGTGTTCCTGCATTTCCTCTATTATTTCCAAATGTCTTAAAACCACACGCCACCAACTTCACCACACCAGCTCTACACAGTCGTATCTTGGAAGTCGAATGGAATCCATTCCAGAATCCGTTTGACTTCCAAAACGTTTGGAAACCAAAGCGCAGCTTCCGATTGGCTTCAGGAAGCCCCGTCTGACGTTCAGCTTCCAAAAATAGTTTGCAATCCGGAACAGTCACTTCCAGATTTGCAACGTTCAGGAGCCAAAAGGTTCGAGGAATAAGCTGTTTGAAAACCAAGGTACGAATGTACATTCAAAACACCAGTGGCGTAGCGTGGGTTGTCAGCACCCGGGGCAAGGCAAGTAATTTGTGCCCCCTAACCGGTGGATTTGCGCCCCTAACCCAAACCCCCAGATGTTGCGCCCGGTGCGGCTGGCCCCCCCCTGCACCCCCCACGCTACGCCACTGCAAAACACTATTATAACACTTGAACAGTCATGGGCTCTGCCCAAAAATTCTTTAGGAAGTCACCCAGAGTAGCTGGAACAACCCAGTCAGTTGGAAGAGGTACAAATATTAATTATTATGGAAATAGGAGGTGGCAATGGCAGCCATCTTGCTACCTCATAGAACTACTGCAATGGAGACAAAATGGTGGACAAAAGACGCTAACTAACTGAATAAGAGCATCCAGTCCAACCTCCACAATGCAGGAATGCCAACATTATTTTGCTCATGTTGAACATGGGGGAAAGGAGCTGAAATGGAGAGTGGCTTGCCTAAGACTGCCTCGCAAGTTCATGACAAAAGTAAAACCTGTGTGCTGCAGAATTCTGAAGGTGTCAGCTTCCCCTGTAAGGATTTGGATGTCTCTTGTAGATCAGAGCAGTCTAGGACCCTGCCCACCTGCCCCTGCAGAAGGGTCTCGCTTCCCACGTCTGCCAGGGAGTCCCATGTCCCCTCAGTGTCAGAAGAACCTGCATCAGAAAAGAAACACAGTGTGGTTTGGCCAAAACTAGCTGAAGAGAACAAGCAACGATATCAGAGGTTGCTCAGTCACCAGAGGTCAAGTGCTGCTACTCTCATTTCGTCCTTGGAATGTCAGTCAGTTAGGAGGAGCTGCAGATTTCCTTGCAATGATGGGCCCTTCCAAGCAGCGGGCTCATGGCCGGAGGGAAGGGGCCTTGAAGCAAGAGCCTCCTGGTCTGGGCTTGGGACCTGCCAGGCTGCCCAGATTGTTTTTTCTACCTCTTCAGCCAAGAGGGTAGTTGCTTACTGAGCCAGCGGCGTAGCGTGGGTTATCAGCACCCGGGGCAAGGCAAGTAATTTGCGCCCCCTAACCCGGGGCAAGGCAAGTAATTTGCGCCCCCTAACCCCTAACCATGGTCATTAATACTGACGGCTCTACTCTGGGGCAAACGTCGTGGTGACTACTGCCCTCCGTGGTGTTGTTTTTGCAATTAAAGGACCCCTGCCTCAAATAAAGCATCTTGGGGATTGGGGACTGGGATTTGCCAGTTCAGTGGCGGGTCAGGGGGAGAGGGTCCCTTCCGCGTCTGGGTGCCGCGGGCCCCTTTGCGCCAAGGGCGTCGCGGCGCAGCCTTCTCGGTCTCCCTCCCCGGGCCGGCTAGTCCCGACGCGGCTTCTTTCTGGCGTGGGGAGGGGGCTTCTTTCTGGCGCGGGGAGGGGGCGGCTCTGGGGCAACTGCGTCGGCCGGCCTCCAGCGCAGGGGGGGGGGCGTCGAGGCGGGTGGGCGGTCTTGGCGCGCAGGCACTAGAGCGCCGCTGATGGCGCGTTTGGCGGGCTGCGCGCATCTAGCGACCCGAGCCTGGGCGGCGTGGCGCTTGGTGCCGGAGCCTCCGCCCGCAGCGCCCCGTCGGGAGACCCGGCCGGAAGGAGCCTCGAGCCGGCTGTCGGACGCGGTTGAAGCAGCCAGGGCGGCATGGCAGGCGGCGTGCACCCCCTGCACCCCCCACGCTACGCCACTGCTCTCCGCCCCACCGCCAGCCTTCGGAGGAGGTTGGGGTGGGGTTCCTGCTTCCTCGAGGAGGGCCGGCCAAACGCGCCCCCCCAAATGTTGCGCCCGGTGCGGCCGGCACCCCTGGCACCCCCCACGCTACGCCACTGTACTGAGCCCAACTAGCGCTGCCGACACAGAAGTGGGAGGGGCCACAAGGCTTGGGGGGAGGCCCCACACCCCTGTGGTTTGCACAACAAGACTTTAAAGCAGAGGTTGGCTGGCCATCTGTCTGGGATTCTTCAGCTGAGATTCCTTCCTTGCTGGGGGTTGGGCTCGGCGAGCCTCGGGATCCCTTCCAACTCTATGATTCTGTGATGCAAAAAGACATATCTTAACTCCACACATATACTGTATATTCCTGAGTCTGAACTGGCAGTGGCCAACCTGGATCGAGACCTTAAGATGGTAGTGGAGAGCTGGATGGAAATGCCAACCCTGTGTTCTGCAGCTGTGAAAAAGGCCCATTCCATGCTGGGTGGGGGTCACTTGAAAATGCATTTAAAAACAAGACTGTGGCTACCAGAATGCCATTCTACAAATCTGTGGTGCAAAAACACTTGGAACACTGTAGATCAGCGGTTCCCAATTGGTAGTCTGCAAAACTCACCTAGAGGGTCTGTGGCTGGCACATAACCCTCAACAGTCTGGGACATCCTGTCTTCTTGGGGGGGGGGTGTCATGCAAAATTGTGATGCCCCAAAGTGCTCACGCCTTCTCCTCCTCCTTCCCTCTCCCAGTATGGCCAGCCTGCATAGAGCACCAGCCCCACATTACCCCCACAGCTGCCCTCCCAAAAGACTCTTCTGCAGGGGCCTTCTTGCCTGGCTTCCATGCTCAGCCTTTGGTGGACAAGGGGAGAAATGGCCTGCAAGGTCACACACGCTTCTCTTCTTTTAGCTTCTGGGTTAGCTGAACCGGGGAATTCTGCTGCCACTCACACTTCCCCCTTCTCATAGATGTGGCCTACACCCACTCTGCCACTCATAAGTGTGCACCAAAAGTGTACGTCTGTGTTTGGATAGGAATACATGGCCAGGTCCCTGCATAATGGCCTCTATTACCTCTAATAACCATTTGGTTTGGTGTGGATAGGAATGTATGTGTAGGTGACCCACCCTTGACACCTATAATGACCACCCACTTTGGTGAACACAGGAAAGGAACCCTTGCTTGCAGTCTGTGGCGAAGGTGTCAATTTATCATCCCTGGTTGCTCATCCCCTGGAGTTCCTTCCAGGACAGTCTGTCTTGAGGGGTTCCTGCTGCCTCCAACTTTGCACTCTCAACACATAGTAATTTCTAGGCTACTGAACTGGGGCTCAGTTCCAAACTGGACCATTTCCCCATGAATCCTAATTAACAAATAAGCAATTAAACAAAATTCTTCTTTCTCATTTCAGGGTGGGTAGGAAATGGTCAGTTTGGAACTGGGCTGCAGTTTAGTAACCTAAAATTATTTCTAATAATCCAGGCTGCTTCCCACATATATTTAACCTCACTAATTAGATGGGCTGAACTATAGATTGGGTAAGGGTTGTTCTTTCTTTTCATGTTCCAAGTTGTTGCTTGAAATCTGCTCCTTTGTTGATTTCCATAAACCTGTTAGGCCTTGCATGAACTTTTCAGTCCTGCGTATTTTTAATTAAACTGAACTAGATTCTCAGCCCCACCCTCAACATGTTCCCCTTTTGGGTGGCTTGGAATGGGGAGAACGGTCTCTGCTTTCCTGCTGCTTCGCCAGTCCTGATCCCCACAAGAACCCGCCCCCCTTCTTTCTTGCCAGCCAGGTTTCCTGGCAGTCCCTTGGGGAGAGGACGCCGAGGGCCAAATGCCCCCATTCAGCTGGATGGACTGATCCTTCCTCTCTCCCGCACCTGCAGTCCTGCCGGCGACTGGCCTGGCGGGCAAAGGAGCGACCCATTTGGTTCGATTTGGGTCGTAGCTTCCACCCCCACCCCCCGCAGGCGAGGACCTGAGAGAGAACCTCCGCGCACGGCTTTCTGCGGGGCGCCATTCCTCCCCTCCCCTCCCCTCGTGCCCCTCAGCCGTGCGCAGCAATGGGGGTAGAAGACTGACTGGTCGACCTCGCAGGGCGGGAGGGGGTGTGTGTCAGGACTACCGAGT
The DNA here is from genome assembly GCF_965112155.1 of Podarcis liolepis. Classification (NCBI taxonomy): domain Eukaryota; kingdom Metazoa; phylum Chordata; class Lepidosauria; order Squamata; family Lacertidae; genus Podarcis; species Podarcis liolepis. The sequence continues at coordinate 22,266,572 of NC_139573.1, read as the reverse complement.
CATCATCGCCCAGGGAGCGTCCAGCGAAGATGCTCGACGGTGTCCGCCTGGCAGCGGGAATTGCGAGGAGGATGCTCACTTGCCAGGGCTCGTGCGCCCCGTCCCGGATCCTTGCCGAGCCCGAGGGAGGGAAGGAGGCGCTCGCAGAGGCCGAGGGAGACGCCACCCGGGGGGCAGGGCGGGCGGTGATAAAAGGGCTGCCCCTGCTCCGACGGCACCAAGAGGTTGAGCTGGCAGGATGGCGCTGAGCGGAGTCAACCAGAGCCACGTGCAGCCCCTTCGGGCCGAGATCCTGTCCCGTTCCGCAGACATCAGTGTCACGGCTAAAATGGCCGCTGTTTCTTTAATGCGAATAAAGCTGGGTCAGCATGACTCAGCGGTCTGCACCAAGTTGTATATATAAGTGAGAAATGTTAGTTTGGGCTGTGGCTGGTGTTTGGGTTGGTTGGTTGGTTGGTTGGTTGGTTGGTTGGTTGGTTGGTTGGTTGGTTAGTTAGTTAGTTAGTTAGTTAGTTAGTTAGTTAGTTAGTTAGTTAGTGAGTGCTGGTGTGTATAGGTATTCAGTCGTGTTTTGCACAAAGACTTTTAATAAAACTCTGCAAGGATATTCCCGTGGACTCTTTTTGTGCCGACAAGGAGGCTGAGAAGATAAAGGGAGGTCAGAACCCTTTCCTTCTTTTTTTTGCTTTTTACAAACACTGACAGGTTATGGGCCCAGTGTTTCTGAGCATGTGCAGAGTGCAAAACGACTAACAGCATTTCAGCAAGGAGCTGGTGAGTCCTGGTGGTGTACGGAGACAGTGGCTGTGCGTTGGAGCAGTTGGTGGCAAGCTGTAACTGTCTGCCGCGACGCTGGAGCGGCTAGGATCTGAGGATCAGGAAAGCACTCAGCATCGGCTACTGGAACAGTTTGAACTGCTAGAGGACCACAGCAGGCGACTCACAGAGCGGCTACACCAGTTGCAGAGCCAGGCGGGACCTGAGGGTCAACAGAGGCAGCAGCTAGAAGCCGGTGAGTGCCATCCAGGACCATCCAGTTGGACTCTAAAGAGAGAGTCAGGAGAGATTGCTGGAGACCCCACAGAAGGGGCTCAGCAAGCACCAGCAGAGATGGCAGATTTCCAGTCTTCCCAAGTTGTAAATATTGGGGGAGGCATCCCTTTTGAACTTCTCTCAGAAAACAACTGGCTGAGTTGGTCAATTAAAATGCAGCAGTTGTTAAGGAGAGATGGACTATGGGACTGTGTTGAAACTGAGGTTTTGAGAACTGACTCTGCTGAGAAAAAACGGCTGGATAAAAGGGCCCGTGCCCAAATTATGCTGTGTTTGAGCAACTCTCAGTTATTGCATGTAGCAAATGCCAGCACAGCGTTTGAGTGCTGGAATTTATTAAGGGCAATGCATGTCAGAGAAACTGCTGGAACTATAATTTCTCTGACCAGAAGGCTGTTCAGGACTGTTATGAAAGAAGGTGAGAGTTTGGCAACTCATCTTCAAATGCTGAAATCTCTGTTTCTTCAACTACAACAGAGAGGTAAGCGTTATGATGAGACTGACCAAACCTACATTATCCTTTCAAGTTTGCCTGAAAGCTGGTTGCCTGTGATTAACAGCATGGAGAGTATGCGTCCCCGAGATCTGACCCTTGAGTATGTGGTTGGCAGATTGACCGAAGAAGCAGAAAGAAGGTCAGATAGACAGGCTGAACTCCAAGAACGGAGGAGTTACAGCCGAGGGGGCCAGCAGCAGAATCTGCCAATGGAGCAGCGCCAAGGTTTGGACTTGGCCATGGCGGTGAGGAGATGCTATAGATGCAACCAACCCGGGCATCTCCAACGTCAATGCAGGGCAAGACTTCCAGGAGACGACATGGAGCAGAGACAGCAATCGACGCAGAAACGTAAGCAGAAGGGGTTCTCTTCAGGGAAGAAGAACACGCGTTCTGCTCAGTTTGTGTCTGCATTTTCTCGAGAGGAGAGGAAGATACCTCGAGGAACATGGTTGCTGGACTCTGGCAGCAGCAGGATTATCTGCAACAGTCAGGAGGACTTTAAGACCCTGGAGAAGCCAGCTGATGGAAAAGACTCAATTTATCTTGCTGATGGTCGTAGAAGCAAGATTGATGGCCAGGGAACATGTTTCCTGCAGTGCTTGAACACTACTCTACCAGAGACTCTGTTTGTCAGCAGTTTGGACTATTGTTTACTGTCTGTAAGCTGTTTGATTAATGCAGGGTATAGTGTTAAGTTCACGCAGGATGGCTGTCTGATAAAGAATGGAACTCAGGTATGTGGCCATGCAAAGTTGGAAAATGGGTTATATGTAATGCAGGACAAGCCTGTTAAAGCAGCCCAGGTGGTTCAGGATAATTTGCCAGTTCATAAGGGGTGTGTACATCAACTGCACAGAAAACTGGGTCATGCCAATTTCCGGGTGCTTTCAGAAATGCAAAAGGTGTGCAAGAACCTAAAAGTAAATAGCTGTAACTGTTTCCTAGATTGCAATGTATGTAAAATGGCCAAATCTAAGAGGAAGCCTGTGGCTTCTAAAAGCGACAGAGTATCTAAAGAGGTTTTAGAACTTGTCCATTGTGACGTGATAGGCCCTTTTCCACAGAAGACTGAAGGGGGCGCCAGATATGCTTTTCTGGTAATAGATGACAAATCACGTTTTAGTTGGCTGTTTTTGTTAAAGCAGAAATCTGAGTGTTTCCCCACATTCAGAGAATGGGTTGCCCAAGCTGAAAAGCTCTTTGCTCGGCCTGTTGTGCAGCTGCATACAGATAGGGGCGGAGAATTTCTGAACAAACAATTTGGGGCATGGTTGCGACATAAGGGGATCACTCACCGCTTGACTAACCCTTATAGCCCTGCTGAAAATGGTCTGTGTGAAAGACGTGGGGCTGTAATACAGTCAGTAAAGGACTGCCTGCTAGTGGATGCAGGATTGGGCCACAACCATAGGCTGTGGGGCGAGGCTTTTCTGACCGCAAACTTTTTGATTAATAGAACCTGGTCTAGCTCTATAAAAGATATTCCATATCGTGTGTTGTTTGGGAAAGAACCAGAGTGGACAATGCTCCATAATTGGGGTTCTTGGGCACATGTAAACATTCCCAAAGCTCAGCGTCAGAAAGGGGGCGCTAGAGCGCAGAAACTGCGGTTTGTGGGATACCAGTCCTATGGCAAAGGGTGGCGTTTCAATTTACGCCCAGGATGCGTGGTTCTGTCACGAAGTGCAGACTTCGCTGACCAGGACAGATGGACTGCGATCCATGCCAACCCTGATTGCCTACTGCCCCTGCAAGTAAGAGAAGAGGCTTCTTCTCAGCCATTGGCAACACAGGAGCAGGAGGAGGAGGAGGCACAGATTTCCCCAAAAGACATGGCAATAGATAATACTTCTCTAGAGCAAGAGGAAGAAGAGCCAGAGATAAGGGGGGAAGAAGAAGTAGTTGTGCCTAGACGCTCCCAGCGTTCAAACAAGGGTGTACCTCCTCAGCGTTTGACCCTAGGAGGAGTGAGAGTATGCAATGTGAGTTGTGTGGAACCACAAAGTTATAATGAAGTCTTAGACTTACCCCCTGGGGAACGTGCTTTGTGGGAACAAGCTATGAAAGAAGAAATGGACTCTTTTAAACGTAACAAAGTGTTTGAGGTCATAATGCTGCCACCTGGTGGCAGAGTGGTGTCATGCAAGTGGGTTTACAAAAGGAAAACCCTTGCATCTGGGGAACCACGTTTTCGAGCCAGATTAGTAGCCAGAGGGTTCACTCAGATTAAAGGGGAGAGTTATGATGAAGTGTTTTCTCCCACGGTAAAGAGTGAAACTTTTCGTTTAATGCTTTCCATTGCTGCTGTAAGACAACTAGCAGTGCACCATTTTGATGTTGATGCTGCATATCTGCATGCAAATTTAGACCATGAAGTGTTAATGAGACAACCCCCTGGGTTTGAAGAGGAGAATGGTGCAGTCTGGCGTTTGAGAAAGGCTGTTTATGGTCTCAAACAAAGTGGAAGGTGTTGGAACCAGTGTTTAAATGAAGCCCTTGTAAAACTTGGTTTTAAAAGGAGTGTGGCTGATCCATGCTTGTACACCAAGGGGACAGGCAACAAATATCTAATGCTCTTAGTCTTTGTTGATGATTTGCTTGTGGCAGGGAGTTCCACAGATGAGATCCAGAAGCTCACAAGTCAACTAGAAAAGAGGTTTAAGCTTAAAGCCTTAGGGCCTGTAAGCAATTACTTGGGAGTAGAAGTAAGGCAGGAAGCTGATGGAAGCTTCCTATTGAGCCAGAAAGAGAAAATTCTTCATTTAATAGAGCAGTTTGGCATGGAAAACTGCAAGCCAGTTCAGACTCCCATGACACCAGATTTCCCAAAGACACTGTGTGATGATGAATTTGATCAGCCTGAGTCGTATCACTCAAAAATAGGATCACTGTTGTATTTAAGCCAGTGGTCAAGGCCAGACATTGCATGTGCTACAAATGTTCTGAGTCAACGTGTATCTAAACCCAGTACTGCCGATTGGTGTGCTTTGAAAAGTTTATCAGATATCTAAAGGGGACATTAAATGTATGTTTGAAGATCTCTAGTACACAAGATGAAAAACTAGAAGTATTTGTTGATGCGGACTGGGGAAGCTGTGTAGCTACTAGAAAATCTACAAGTGGAATGGTTATGATGTTTGCCAATTCCATAATTGGATGGAGGTCAAAGAAACAAGGATTTGTTGCAACCTCATCCTGTGAGGCAGAATATGGGAGCCTGTCGCTAGCATGCAATGAAATCATATGGTTTATACAGATACTAAAAGATCTAGATTGTAAAGTAGACTTGCCTATCCAAGTGTATGAAGATAGCCAATCGTGCATTGCATTAGCGGGCTCGGAAATAATGAAATCCGCATCAAAACATATTGCTATCCGTCATGCGAATGTGAGAGATTGTGTACAGAATGGGGTAATCAAACTGGAGTATTGTCAATCACAAGATAATATTGCTGATTTGTTTACCAAGCCTTTGCCAGCAACATGCCATAATGAATTGATGACAAAACTGGGTTTATGTATATAATGTATTGTTGTATTGTTGTAATGTATTGTTTCTGTTGGGGTTTTTCGCATTTAAGAAACAGAAGGGGTGTCACGGCTAAAATGGCCGCTGTTTCTTTAATGCGAATAAAGCTGGGTCAGCATGACTCAGCGGTCTGCACCAAGTTGTATATATAAGTGAGAAATGTTAGTTTGGGCTGTGGCTGGTGTTTGGGTTGGTTGGTTGGTTGGTTAGTTAGTTAGTTAGTTAGTTAGTTAGTTAGTGAGTGAGTGCTGGTGTGTATAGGTATTCAGTCGTGTTTTGCACAAAGACTTTTAATAAAACTCTGCAAGGATATTCCCGTGGACTCTTTTTGTGCCGACAAGGAGGCTGAGAAGATAAAGGGAGGTCAGAACCCTTTCCTTCTTTTTTTTGCTTTTTACAAACACTGACAATCAGCGCCCGGACTGTGCCCAGGTAAGCCCGCCCCGTCGGGCAGGGACCCTCTCCCGGGGGCGAGGCCATGGCCCGACCCTTCTCCTCTTTACTCTCGTTTCCCGCAAGCTGACCTTCTTCTCCCCCTCCTCCCCTAGAATCGGCACCTTGGGGGAGTACAGCTCCAAGATAATCTGCAGCATCATAGTGAACTCATTCGGCAGCGCCTTCGACAACCCTAGCGCCCTGCCCACCCAGAACCTGCTCGCGGACCCCGTCAACTCCAGGGTGAGTCTCTCTCCCTCCCCGTCGGGCGGGGGCTCCAGACGTGAGTCCCTCCTTTACCCCTTCGCGCCGCTCCGTTCTCACTAACGCTCCCCGCCTTCGCCCCTCCTGCAGGTCCCGAGCCCAGACATCCAGCTGGAAATGGGCATCTACAGCTCGGCTGCGTGCATCGCTAACGGGCTGATCTCCATATACCGCTAGGCGAAAGAAGCAGCCGGCGCCCTCCGCAGAAGTGCCGCCTGGACGTAGCAGCCTCGACCACGTCCCTCCCCACCCCCACCCCCCAATAAACCTGCTTTTAGCTCTCACTGCTCTCCTGGTGCTCTAGGAATACATGGCCAGGTCCCTGCATAATGGCCTCTATTACCTCTAATAACCACTTGGTTTGGTGTAGATAGGAATGTATGTGTAGATGACCCACCCTGGACACCTATGATGACCACCCACTTTGGTGAACACAGGAAATGAACCCTTGCTTGCAGTCTGTGGCGAAGGTGTCAATTTATCATCCCTGGTTGCTCATCCCCTGGAGTTCCTTCCAGGACAGTCTGTCTTGAGGGGTTCCTGCTGCCTCCAACTTTGCACTCTCAACACATAGTAATTTCTAGGCTACTGAACTGGGGCTCAGTTCCAAACTGGACCATTTCCCCATGAATCCTAATTAACAAATAAGCAATTAAACAAAATTCTTCTTTCTCATTTCAGGGTGGGTAGGAAATGGTCAGTTTGGAACTGGGCTGCAGTTTAGTAACCTAAAATTATTTCTAATAATCCAGTCTGCTTCGCACATATATTTAACCTCACTAATTAGATGGGCTGAATTATAGATTGGGTAAGCGTTGTTCTTTCTTTTCATGTTCCAAGTTGTTGCTTGAAATCTGCTCCTTTGTTGATTTCCATAAACCTGCTAGGCCTTGCATGAACTCTTCAGTCCTGCGTATTTTAAAATAAACTGAACTAGATTCTCAGCCCCACCCTCAACATGTTCCCCTTTTGGGTGGCTTGGAATGGGGAGAACGGTCTCTGCTTTCCTGCTGCTTCGCCAGTCCTGATCCCCACAAGAACTCGCCCCCCTTCTTTCTTGCCAGCCAAGCTTCCTGGGAGTCCCTTGGGGAGAGGACGCCGAGGGCCAAATGCCCCCATTCAGCTGGATGGACTGATCCTTCCTCTCTCCCGCACCTGCAGTCCTGCCGGCAACTGGCCTGGCGGGCAAAGGAGCGAGCCATGTGGTTCGATTTGGGTCGTAGCTTCCACGCCCACCCCCGCAGGCGAGGACCTGAGAGAGAACCTCCGCGCACGGCTTTCTGCGAGGCGCCATCCCTCCCCTCCCCTCCCCTCGTGCCCCTCTGCCGTGCGCAGCAATGGGGGTAGAAGACTGACTGGCCGACCTCGCAGGGCGGGGGAGGGTGTCAGGACTACCGAGTCATCATCGCCCAGGGAGCGTCCAGCGAAGATGCTCGACGGTGTCCGCCTGGCAGCAGGCAGCGGGAATTGCGAGGAGGATGCTCACTTGCCAGGGCTCGTGCGCCCCGTCCCGGATCCTTGCCGAGCCCGAGGGAGGGAAGGAGGCCCTCGCAGAGGCCGAGGGAGACGCCACCCGGGGGCCAGGCCGGGCGGTGATAAAAGGGCTGCCCCTGCTCCGACGGCACCAAGAGGTTGAGCTGGCAGGATGGCGCTGAGCGGAGTCAACCAGAGCCACGTACAGCCCGTTTGGGCCGAGATCCCGTCCCGTTCCGCAGACATCGGCGCCCGGACTGTGCCCAGGTAAGCCCGCCCCGTCGGGCAGGGACCCTCTATCGATGGCGAGGCCATGGCCCGACCCTTCTCCTCTTTACTCTCGTTTCCCGCAAGCTGACCTTCTTCTCCCCCTCCTCCCGTAGCACCGGCCCCTCAAAGGAGGAACAGAAGATTATCTTCCTCTTCCAGATAGGCTGCCGCCTCGTCATGGAAGACGGCGAGGGCTACCGCAGCAACCTGAGCGCGCTGCCCGCCCAGAACCTGCTCGCGGACCCCGTCAACTCCAGGGTGAGTCTCTCTCCCTCCCCGTCGGGCGGGGGCTCCAGACGTGGGTCCCTCCTTCGCCCCTTCGCGCCGCTCCGTCCTCTCTAACGCTCCCCGCCTTCGCCTCTCCCACAACTGCCGAACCGAGACACCCCGGAAGAATTGAACGTCTTCAACCAGGCTGTGCTCATCCTCAACGCGGTAATCTCCTAATACTGCTAGCGCAGAGAAGCAGCCGGCGCCCTCCGCAGAAGTGCCGCCTGGACGCGGCAGCCTCGACCACGTCCCTCCCCACCCCACCACCCCAATAAACCTGCTTTTAGCTCTCACTGCTCTCCCGGAGTCTATTTAGGCTGAACGGGGTGGGGGGTGCGGGGAAATAATGGAGTTGGGAGGGACACTCAGAGTCATCTAGACCAACCCCCGGAATCGTCCCTGGCAGACGGCCATCCATCCTCTGCTTCAAACCTCCCAAGGAAGGAGAGTCCACCACCTCCCGGGAGTGTCCCTTCCACGGGGGAATCTCTCTACAGCAGGGGAGCTTGCAGGCCTGGAGGGGCCCAAGATGGCAGGAAACACTGTTTTGCTTCTTGAGAAGGGCTTCCCTTTAACAGGCAATGCCCAGGACCCAGGCTGGAGGCTCACCAGAAGAGGAGACAAGGATTCTCATTGGCCTCTTTTAAAATAAATAAATAAATAAATTTTTATTATTTTTTCATTAATAACATCTCAAATCTTGCCACGTCATCTCCAAAACGTTTGGAAACCGGAACATTCTCTTCCAGATTTGCAATGTTCGGGAACCAAAACGTTTGAGGAATAAGCTGTTTGAAAACCAAGGTACGACTGTACATTCAAAACACTACTATAACACTCGAACAGTCATGGGCTCTGCCCAATAGAATCATAGAATCATAGAATCATAGAGTTGGAAGAGACCACAAGGGCCATCGAGTCCAACCCCCTGCCAAGCAGGAAACACCATCAGAGCACTCCTGACATATGGTTGTCAAGCCTCTGCTTAAAGACCTCCAAAGTAGGAGACTCCACCACACTCCTGGGCAGCAAATTCCACTGTCGAACAGCTCTTACTGTCAGGAAGTTCTTCCTAATGTTTAGGTGGAATCTTCTTTCTTGTAGTTTGGATCCATTGCTCCGTGTCCGCTTCTCTGGAGCAGCAGAAAACAACCTTTCTCCCTCCTCTATGTGACATCCTTTTATATATTTGAACATGGCTATCATATCACCCCTTAACCTCCTCTTCTCCAGGCTAAACATGCCCAGCTCCCTTAGCCGTTCCTCATAAGGCATCGTTTCCAGGCCTTTGACCATTTTGGTTGCCCTCCTCTGGACACGTTCCAGTTTGTCAGTGTCCTTCTTGAATTGTGGTGCCCAGAACTGGACACAGTACTCTAGGTGAGGTCTGACCAGAGCAGAATACAGTGGCACTATTACTTCCCTTGATCTAGATGCTATACTCCTATTGATGCATCCCAGAATTGCATTGGCTTTTTTAGCTGCCGCGTCACACTGTTGGCTCATGTCAAGTTTGTGGTCAACCAAGACTCCTAGATCATTTTCACATGTACTGCTCTCAAGCCAGGTGTCACCCATCTTGTATTTGTGCCTCTCATTTTTTTTTCCCCAAGTGCAATACTTTACATTTCTCCCTGTTAAAATTCATCTTGTTTGTTTTTGCCCAGTTCTCTAATCTGTCAAGGTCGTTTTGAAGTGTGATCCTGTCCTCTGGGGTGTTAGCCACCCCTCCCAGTTTGGTGTCATCTGCAAATTTGATCAGGATGCCCTTGAGTCCATCATCCAAGTCGTTGATAAAGATGTTGAATAAGACCGGGCCCAAGACAGAACCCTGTGGCACCCCACTAGTCACTCTTCTCCAGGATGAAGAGGAACCATTGATGAGCACCCTTTGGGTTCGGTCAGTCAGCCAGTTACAAATCCACTGAGTGGTAGCATAGTCAAGACCGCATTTTACCAGCTTCTTTACAAGAATATCATGGGGCACCTTGTCAAATGCCTTGCTGAAATCTAGGTAGGCTACATCCACTGCGTTCCCTTCATCTACCAGGCTTGTAATTCTGTCAAAAAACGAGATCAGGTTAGTCTGACATGACTTATTTTTCAGAAATCCATGCTGACTATTGGTGATCACAGCATTCCTTTCTAGGTGCTCACAGACTGTTTGCTTAATGATCTGCTCCAGAATCTTCCCTGCTATTGATGTCAGACTGACTGGGCGGTAATTATTTGGGTCCTCTCTTTTCCCCTTTTTGTTTTTTTTAAAAAATATTTTTTTATTGCATTTTTTCTTTCAGATAGAAACACAGAATCAGATATACAAAGAAATAAGAACAAAAAGAAAAGAAGAAAGAAAAATACATCATTTCCAAGCTTTTTTCAGTCTTCTACCGGACTTCCCCACATCTCCCCCACCGTGCATTCTCAACAATAAAAATATCTGCAAATTATAACCTTGTTTCATGCATTCTTTTGTACTCTCAAATAGTTGCATTTTAAGTTTAAATTGCTTATTATCAATTTACTCTAAAGTCAAATATGATGTCATTTTAAACATTGGTTCTTTCATTAATATAACTTAGTTCCATATACTGTCTATTTCTCGTTGCTGAAGCTGACATTTCCAAATCATGCGAAATCTTATAATTCATATAACTTATAAAATTTTTGTAAATAGTCCTTAAATTTTTTCCAGTCCTCCTCCATTGCTTCTTCTCCCAAATCTCGGATTCTGGCAGTCATCTCGGCCAATTCCATATAGTCCATCAATTGCGTCTGCCACTCTTCCAGTGTGGGTAAATCTTGAGTCTTCCAGTGTTTGGCAATAAGAATTCTTGCTGCTGTAGTTGCATACATAAAAAACGTTCTATCCTTCTTTAACACCTTTTGGCCGACAATGCCCAGAAGAAAGGCCTCTGGTTTCTTAGGAAAGGTATATTTAAACACCTTTTTTAGCTCATTGTAAATCATTTCCCAGAAGGCCTTCACTTTTGGACAGGTCCACCAGAGGTGAAAGAATGTCCCTTCAGCCTCCTTACATTTCCAACATTTATTATCAGACAAATGGTATATCTTAGCAAGCTTGACTGGGGTCATGTACCACCTGTATATCATTTTCATAATGTTTTCTTTCAAGGCATTGCATGCCGTAAATTTCATACCGGTGGTCCATAACCTTTCCCAGGCTTCAAACATAATGTTGTACCCAATGTCTTGAGCCCACTTTATCATGGCTGATTTAACTGTCTCATCCTGAGTGTTCCATTTAAGCAGCAAGTTATACATTCTCGATAATACCTTAGTCTTTGGTTCTAACAGTTCTGTCTCTAGTTTCGATTTTTCCGCCTGGAATCCTATTTTTTTATCCGACTTAAAAACCTCTTGAATTTGAGCATAATGAAACCAATCTTGCACCTTATTCTTTAGTTTTTCATAGCTCTGTAACCTCCAATTGTCTCCAACTTTTTCTACTATTTCCCCATATTTCAGCCAGCCGGCCTCCATATTGGGGTTTTTTCGAGCCTTGGCCTCCACTGGTGATAACCACCTCGGAGTCTTACTTTCTAATAAGTCTTTGTATTTTATCCAGACCATAAATATTGCTTTTCTGACAATATGGTTTTTGAACATTTTATGAGTTTTTACCTTGTCGTACCACAAATACGCATGCCATCCTAACGAATTATTAAAACCTTCCAGGTCTAGGACATCAGTGTTCTCTAAAAGTAACCAATCCTTCATCCAGCAGAAGGCTGCAGCTTCATAATATAACCTTAAGTCTGGCAGGGCAAACTCCCCTCTTTCTTTTGCATCAGTTAGTATTTTAAACTTTATTCGGGGCTTTTTGCCCTGCCAAACAAACTTTGAAATATCCTTCTGCCACTTTCCAAAACATTCCACTCTGTCCACGATCTGTAAGGCTTGAAACAAAAACAACATCTTTGGCAATACATTCATCTTTATAGCTGCTATTCGGCCCAACAAGGAAAGTTTCAATCTTGACCAAATTTCTAGATCCTTTTTAACTTCTGTCCAACATTTTTCATAGTTATCTTTAAATAAATTCAAATTTTTGGAAGACAAGTTAACCCCCAGGTATTTCACTTTTTTAACCACATTTAACTCTGTTTCCCTCTGAAACCCCTCTGTTTCTAAAGGTGTCAAGTTTTCCCCCAAAACTTTAGTTTTTTGTTTGTTCAACTTAAATCCCGCCACCCGACCAAACTCCTGAATCAGTTCTAAAACTCTTTTTGTACTAGATTCTGGCTCCTGTAATGTTAAAACCAGGTCATCTGCAAAAGCTTTCAGTTTATATTGTTTCACTCCGACCCATACTCCTTGTACCAGCCGGTCCTCCCTAATCATATTCAAGAGCACCTCCAGGACTGAGATAAATAATAGGGGGGAGAGAGGGCACCCCTGTCGTGTTCCTTTTTCAATTTGGAACTCTTCTGTCACCACATTGTTCACTATCAACTTAGCTTTTTGTTCTGAATAAATTGCTTCTAAACCATTTTCAAACCCCCGTCCCACTCCCATCCCTTCCAGGTTCTTCTTCATAAACTTCCAAGAAATGTTGTCAAAGGCCTTCTCCGCATCAATAAAAATTAACACTGCTTTAGTGTTAATGTTAGTTTGCAAAAATTCCAGAATATCAATAATATTCCTAGTGTTGTCAAACAAATGTCTGTCTGGAAGAAAGCCTGCCTGGTCCTTATGAATTACTTCTTTTAATACCTTTTTGAGTCTACTTGCCAAAATGTCTTCAAATATTTTGTAATCCACATTTAGGAGTGAGATGGGACGGTAGTTCTTGAGCTGAGTCTTTTCAGTTTCCACTTTAGGTATCAATGTGATGAAAGCTTCTTTCCACGTTTCCGGTGCTCTCCCTCCCTCCATAATCTGATTACAAACCTCCATTAGTGGTTGTGTCAAATAGTCTTTTAATATCTTATAGTACTTGGAGGTAAGTCCATCTGGGCCTGGAGATTTGCCCAGCTGCATATTCTGAATGGCATCCTCGATTTCCTGTTGTGTTATTCTATATTTCAAGATTGATCTCTTCTCCTGAGATAATTTTGGTAGGCCATTAGCTTTTAAAAATTGATCCATCTCAGACACTTCCTCAGGCCCTTGCGTATACAATTTTTAAAAATATTTCTGGAAACACTTTCTAATTTCATCTGGTTTCTGAATGTTTTTCCCTTCAACCTCTAGATTGGTAACAAAGTTCAATTTTTGTCTCTTTTTCAACTGCCATGCTAGCAGTTTTCCACATTTATTCGCCGATTCAAAAGATCTTTGTTTCATTTGTTTAATTTTCCATTCCACTTCTTGGTTTATCAATTTCGTATATTGTGTCTGGTGGAATTTAATTTCTCTTAGAATCTCTTTTGATTTTGGTTTTGATCTCAATTTTTTCTCTCCATCTCTTATCCTCTCTAATATCTTATCCTTTTTTCCATTCCAGAGTTTTTTCTTGATCGTGTTCTGTTGTATCAGAAACCCTCTCATTACAGCTTTACTTGCGTCCCAGATTGTTCTCTTTTCCACCGAGGTGTTCAAGTTAATTTCAAAGTAGTCTTTTAAAGTTTTTTGGGCCTTCTTTACTATCTCTTGATCTCTTAGTAGGTTGTCATTCATTTTCCATCTGAAGGAACCGGCTGGAGTAAGTCTCAATTCCATTTTCAGAGCGTTATGGTCGGAGCAAGTCTTTGGGCAGATTTCCACTCTTCTAGTCTTAGGTGCCAGCCCTCTAGTTGTCCAAATTTGGTCGATTCTTGTCCATGACAGGTGGGCCTCAGAAAAGAAAGTTCCTTCCTTACCTAAGGGGTTTCTTGTCCTCCAGATATCAATCAAATCCATATTGTCAGTTAGTTCAAAAAAAGTTTTTGGAAGTCTGCCATCCTTGGTTAAGTTTTGATTCTGTGACTTATCCATATAAGTAGAGACCACCCCATTCATATCTCCCATCATAATGATGTTGGAGTAGTCCAGATAGTCCAGCAGTGTCTCATGCAGCTTCTTGTAAAATTCCGATTTCCCCTCATTTGGTGCATAAATTCCTAATATCAAAACTTTTTCTCCTTGAGTTTGTATTTCAATTGCCAGGATTCTTCCTTGTTCATCTTTAAACAAAAATTTCGGTGACAGGTTCTCCTTTGCATAGATCACCACACCTCTCTTTTTAACTCTATCTGATGAAATGAATTCTTGGCCTAGTCTTTTGTTAATTAACACTTTCCTGTGGAGTCTGGTCACATGTGTTTCCTGCAAACAAATAATGTCCAAATGTTCTTTTTTCAAAATATTAAAGATCCTTCTTCTTTTTTCCGGGGAATTTGCTCCATGAATGTTCCAACTGTACAGCTGCAGAGACATCCTGAATCAATCTGTTGTTCCTCTTTATGGGGTGTCCTTCTTTTCGTCCGGACCCGAGGGTGTGGGTGTTGGTTCTATTCCAGACTGTGGCGGTGGCCAAGGAACTGATGCTCCCTTCTGTAGGTCCTCTCCGTGGTCGTGCAGGAACTTCTGGTTATCTTCTTTTGTTTTAATTTTAACTTTCTTTCCTTTATAGTTGAAGGATAGGCCTTGAGGAAACTCCCACCTGTAAGGAATCGCGTTGCCTCTCAATAGTCTTGCTAAATCAGTATATGCGGTTCTAAGGTCCAATAGTTGTTTTGGGATATCTCTGTAAATTTCCGCTTTTTGGCCTTGAATATCAAGTGATTTCTTAAAATGGAGGTCTAGTATTTTGTCTCTCTCCTGTTTAGATCTCAAAATAATCAAACAGTCTCTGGGCCTGTCCCTCCTTGCGATTCTTCCCAATCTAAACGCAGTTGTTATTTTAAAGTCCTTATCTGCTTCTATATCCCAGAACTTGGAAAATTCCGCTGTCAAAAAACCAATCAGATCCTCCTTCTCAAGCTCTGGAATAGCTCTAAGTCTCAAATTATTTTCCCGATTTCTCAATTCCACCATAGACAGATAGGCCTGCTGGTCACTGATGTGTTTGTGGAGTGGCCTTACCTCCCCCTTTATTGCCTCAACCTTCTGGTTTGCTTGCTCTGCCTTTAAATTGGCTGCCTCAGCCAGTTTCCGATTCTCCGCAGTTGCTTCTTTAAGATTCCCAATTGCTTGTGAATGTTGTGCTACTTGTTCAGACAGTTTTGTAATAGAGGATGTGGCTAGGTCAATTTTTGCCGTTTGGTCGTCCACCTTCTTGTTCAAAATTGCAAATTGTTCTAGCATTTCTTTTAAGACGGTATCAGATCCTCCTTCAGCCATACCCTCTGTTGTTGACTGTTCAGCTCCCTTTTCTTGTAATCCCAAAACAGCTGGGACAGATGATCTACGTGACTGAGTGGTCAAAGTTGTTTGCAGAAGTTGAGCTTGCCTTGCTTTCGTTTTTGCAGCTCTTGTTTTCGGTTGGCCACTCATTCCAGTCCTGTCTATGAGTCAAGGTCAAACTGTATATTATCCCATGGGAAAGACAGTTCCCAAATGTAAATAACAGAACAGCAGAGAGTCAAAATAAAGTTTGTTCCCAGGCAATTGTAAATCCAGAACTCCACTAGGGGGAGTGTTGTTACAGTTCAAGTAATAAGGAAAGAAGTTTGTCCACCATTAAAGTCCCTGCAGTCACAAATAGATTACCAAAAGTCAAACTTTTTTAACTTACAGAGCACTTCCCAGATTGCCACAAAGTCTCTCCTAAAAGGTGCAAGTTACAGTTTCGTTAATTGTATCTTCCAATAACACTCAACTGCAACTGTTTCTCTTATAAATACAGTTTCCGCAATGACAGCTCTCTTTTTCTCCTGTCAGTCCGATGTTTGGTGTCTTAATTCTTTATAATCCATAAAGTGAAGGAAAGTCCCCATTAAAGTCCAATACAATATAAGAAAAGATTCTTGTCTTTACCCTTTTGTAAGCCAGTTCTTCCAGCGCACAACAGTCCCAAATTTATAATCCTTTTTAAAGCTGCTTCCAGCTTGTCAATTTCTTTGCCTTTGATCTTTAAGCACTGCCGGGAGACGGACTTCCTGTTTCTCGTCCCCCGCTTTCAGCCAAATTTAGAAATTTTAGTCCCGCAAATAATGGTCCTTACTCACGAGGACAAATAACTTCCCCCACAAAAAAAAAAACCTAGGCCTCCCCCAACAAACGTTTGAGACTAGCTCCCCTAAATCTAAAAGATGGGTATAACTGCCGCTGTCCTGCAAACTCTGATAAGCTCCTCCCACAGCTAATCCCCTGCCTCAACAGAAACCCTGCCCCCTCTGACCTTTACACAGGGAAAACAGCTAATCAGCCACAAAGAAACACACACACACAAGAAAACCCTTTTTGCTCCTTCTTCAACTGCTGCCTTGCAAACTGTCTGTGTTTGGATAGGAATACATGGCCAGGTCCCTGCATAATGGCCTGCATAATGACCTCTAATAACCACTTGGTTTGGTGTGGATAGGAATGTATGTGTAGGTGACCCACCCTGGACACCTATAATGACCACCCACTTTGGTGAACACAGGAAATGAACCCTTGCTTGCAGTCTGTGGCGAAGGTGTCAATTTATCATCCCTGGTTGCTGATCTCCTGGAGTTCCTTCCAGGACAGTCTGTCTTGAGGGCTCCCTGCTGCCTCCAACTTTGCACTCTCAACACATAGTAATTTCTAGGCTACTAAACTGGGGCTCCGTTCCAAACTGGTCCATTTCCCTTGGAATCCTAATTAACAAATAAGCAATTAAACAAAATTCTTCTTTCTCATTTCAGGGTGGGTAGGAAATGGTCAGTTTGGAACTGGGCTGCAGTTTAGTAACCTAAAATTATTTCTAATAATCCAGGCTGCTTCCCACATATATTTAACCTCACTAATTAGATGGGCTGAACTATAGATAGGGTAAGTGTTGTTCTTTCTTTTCATGTTCCAAGTTGTTGCTTGAAATCTGCTCCTTTGTTGATTTCCATAAACCTGTTAGGCCTTGCATGAACTCTTCAGTCCTGCGTATTTTTAAGTAAACTGAACTAGATTCTCAGCCCCACCCTCAACATGTTCCCCTTTTGGGTGGCTTGGAATGGGGAGAACGGTCTCTGCTTTCCTGCTGCTTCGCCAGTCCTGATCCCCACAAGAACTCGCCCCCCTTCTTTCTTGCCAGCCAAGCTTCCGGGGAGTCCCTTGGGGAGAGGACGCCGAGGGCCAAATGCCCCCATTCAGCTGGATGGACTGATCCTTCCTCTCTCCCGCACCTGCAGTCCTGCCGGCGACGCGAACCCATTTGGTTCGATTTGGGTCGCAGCTTCCACCCCCACCCCCGCAGGCGAGGACCTGATAGAGAACCTCCGCGCACTGCTTTCTGCGAGGCGCCATCCCTCCCCTCCCCTCCCCTCGTGCCCCTCTGCCGTGCGCAGCAATGGGGGTAGAAGACTGACTGGCCGACCTCGCAGGGCGGGGGGGGGGGTGTCAGGACTACTGAGTCATCATCGCCCAGGGAGCGTCCAGCGAAGAGGCTCGACGGTGTCCGCCTGGCAGCAGGCAGCGGGAATTTCGAGGAGGATGCTCACTTGCCAGGGCTCGTGCGCCCCGTCCCGGATCCTTGCCGAGGCCGAGGGAGGGAAGGAGGCCCTCGCAGAGGCCGAGGGAGAAGCCACCCGGGGGGCAGGGCGGGCGGTAATAAAAGGGCTCCTCTGTCTCCGACGGCACCAAGAGGTTGAGCTGGCAGGATGGCGCTGAGCGGAGTCAACCAGAGCCACGTGCAGCCCCTTTGGGCCGAGATCCCGTCCCGTTCCGCATACATCGGCGCCCGGACTGTGCCCAGGTAAGCCCGCCCCGTCGGACAGGGACCCTCTATCGATGGCGAGGCCATGGCCCGACCCTTCTCCTCTTTACTCTCCTTTTCCGCAAGCTGACCTTCTTCTCCCCCTCCTCCCGTAGCACCGGCCCCTCAAAGGAGGAACAGAAGATTATCTTCCTCTTCCAGTTAGGCTGCCGCCTCGTCATGGATGACGGCGAGGGCTACCGCAGCAACCTGAGCGCGCTGCCCGCCCAGAACCTGCTCGCGGACCCCGTCAACTCCAGGGTGAGTCTGTCTCCCTCCCCGTCGGGCGGGGGCTCCAGACGTGGGTCCCTCCTTCGCCCCTTCGCGCCGCTCCGTTCTCTCTAACGCTCCCCGCCTTCGCCTCTCCCACAGCTGCCGAACCGAGACACCCCGGAAGAATTGAACATCTTCAACCAGGCTGTGCTCATCCTCAACGCGGTGATCTCCTAATACCGCTAGCGCAGAGAAGGAGCCGGCGCCCTCCGCAGAAGTGCCGCCTGGACGTGGCAGCCTCGAGCACGTCCCTCCCCACCCCCACCCCCAATAAACCTGCTTTTAGCTCTCACTGCTCTCCTGGAGTCTATTTAGGCTGAACGGGGTGGGGGGTGCGGGCAAATAATGGAGTTGGGAAGGACACTCAGAGTCATCTAGACCAACCCCCGGAATCGTCCCTGGCAGACGGCCATCCATCCTCTGCTTAAAACCTTCCAAGGAAGGAGAGTCCACCACCTCCCGGGAGTGTCCCTTCCACGGGGGAATCTCTCTATAGCAGGGGAGCTTGCAGCCCTGGAGGGGCCCAAGATGGCAGGAAACACCGTTTTGCTTCTTGAGAAGGGCTTCCTTTGAGCCGGCAATGCCCAGGACCCAGGCTGGAGGCTCACCAGAAGAGGAGACAAGGATTCTCATTGGCCTCTTTTAAAATAAATAAATAAATAAATAAATTTTTATTATTTTTTCATTAATAACATCTCAAATCTTGCCACGTCATATCCAAAATAAAAACAATCCAATTAAACATTTCATATTGATTAATTTAATGGGGTTTCCCATTTTCTGGCTGGTCCGGAGATAGTCTTATTTTTTTTTGCTGCATTTTCTCTATTATTTCCAAATGTCTTCAAACCACACACCACCAACTTCACCACACCAGCTCTACACAGTCGTATCTTGGAAGTCGAATGGAATCCATTCCAGAATCCGTTCAACTTCCAAAACGTTTGGAAACCGGAACATTCTCTTCCAGATTTGCAATGTTCGGGAACCAAAACGTTTGAGGAATAAGCTGTTTGAAAACCAAGGTACGACTGTACATTCAAAACACTACTATAACACTCGAACGGTCATGGGCTCTGCCCAATAGAATCATAGAATCATAGAATCATAGAGTTGGAAGAGACCACAAGGGCCATCGAGTCCAACCCCCTGCCAAGCAGGAAACACCATCAGAGCACTCCTGACATATGGTTGTCAAGCCTCTGCTTAAAGACCTCCAAAGTAGGAGACTCCACCACACTCCTGGGCAGCAAATTCCACTGTCGAACAGCTCTTACTGTCAGGAAGTTCTTCCTAATGTTTAGGTGCTTCAATTTCCTGCCAAGAGCCTCGTAGTCTCTTTTGATCTTCTGGAGGCTATTGCTTGCAGTGTCATTGGTTCCCACATGAACCAAGAGGAAGGGATATTCGTCAGTGGGTTTTATGATTCCTTGCAGTCGTTCAGTTACATCTTGGATCTTAGCCCCGGGGAGACAGCACACTTCCCGAGACATCTTGTCAGGCCCACAGATCACTGCTTCTGTTCCCCTCAGTAGGGAATCCCCTATCACCACTACACGCCTCCTCTTAGGTTTGGTCAGGGTTCTTCCGTGAGCTGTCCGTTCCAAGGTCGCCTGCACATTCCCTGAGGACTGACTTTGCTGCTCGTCTTCATATACCTGAGCGACTGTAATGAGGGAGAGATCCTCAAATGGAGCCTGCTCTTCGTCTTCCATGCTAGGGGAGAGGACCTCAAAGCGATTGTGTATTTCTAAACAATCAGAGCGAACCCTGGGCCTCCTACTTCTTTGAGTCACGTTTCTCCATATATCTGGCTCCTGTGTTGGTGAACTAGCCTCCTTCTCAGGGGAGTCCCCTGTCTCCTCCTTGGTGGAGACGGTGTGCTCTGTTGCTTCCAAGAAGAGCTCCAGCTCTCTAATTCTTTGGAGCGTAGCTACATGTTCCTCCAGTTGCTGGACTTTGTCTTTTAAGAGGGCAATCAACATGCAATTGCTGCAGGTAAAGCTGCCTGCAACCTTTGGCAAGATGGCAAACATTGCGCAGGAGCTGCAGGCGACTGCAGCTGTTCCCTCCCCCTCCATCCTGAGAACGTGTCATTGGGGGTGGCTACAGTGGTCCTCCATCATAAAAAGTGTGAAGACAGGACAAATAACTCCCCCCACAAGAAAAAAAACCTAGGTCTCCCCCAACAAACGTTTAAGACTAGCTCCCCTAAATTTAAAAGATGGATCAAAGTGCGCGCGCCGCTAGGCGCGCGCAGCTGCCCTGCTGGGTCTGATAAGCTCCTCCCACAGCTAATCCCCTGCCTCAACAGAAACCCTGCCCCCTCTGACCTTTGCACAGGGAGAACAGCTAATCAGCCACAAAGAAACACACACACACACACACACAAGAAAACCTTTTTTGCTCCAATAATTCTTTAGTAAGTCACCCAGAGTAGCTGGAACAACAGTCCAACCTCCACAATGCAGCAATGCGAACATTATTTTGCTCATGTTGAACATGGGAGAAAGGAGCTGAAATGGAGAGTGGCTTGCCTAAGACTGCCTCGCAAGTTCATGACAAAAGTAAAACCTTTGTGCTGCAGAATTCTGAAGGTGTCAGCTTCCCCTGTAAGGATTTGGATGTCTCTTGTAGATCAGAGCAGTCTAGGACCCTGCCCACCTGCCCCTGCAGAAGGGTCTCGCTTCCCACGTCTGCCAGGGAGTCCCATGTCCCCTCAGTGTCAGAAGAACCTGCATCAGAAAAGAAACACAGTGTGGTTTGGCCAAAACTGGCTGAAGAGAACAAGGAACGATATCAGAGGTTGCTCAGTCGCCAGAGGTGAAGTGCTGCTACTCTCATTTCGTCCTTGGAATGTCAGTCAGTTAGGAGGAGCTGCAGATTTCCTTGCAATGACGGGCCCTTCCAAGCAGCGGGCTCATGGCCGGAGGGAAGGGGTCTTGAACCAAGAGCCTCCTGGTCTGGGCTTGGGACCTGCCAAGCTGCCCAGATTGTTTTTTCTACCTCTTCAGCCAAGAGGGTAGTTGCTTACTGAGCCCAACTAGCGCTGCCTACACAGAAGTGGGAGGGGCCACAAGGCTTGGGGGGAGGCCCCACACCCCTGGGGTTTGCACAACAACAGGGAAATTAAGAAAAAACCCCTAAGGGGAAGAACTCTCCCAATTGCCCAAGAACTGAGAACCCTCAATGGACACAGTGTGCAGACTGATTCTCATTGCTGGATGTGTTTTGGGGGGCGAGGTCTCTGCTGCTGGTCTCGTGGAGGCCCAGCCTCCTCAAATACTTTATTGGGGACCCCAAATGGACCTCGGTCCCTAGGAATTGGGTTCTGAGGTGCCAGCACCTGCAGGAGAAGCAGAGGTGGGGAGCATTAGGCTGGGAGCATTGAGCGGGTGCAAAGGAGGAAAGGAGGGACGCCCCCTCCAGAGCCCCCCTACGGGGAGGGAGAGAGACTCCCTCGGAAGGTCATCTCCTCCTCCAGGAGATTTTAGGAAGGCAGGGCGCTCAGGTTGCTGTCTTGGGGGGGGGGGCTGTGAACACTTGGAATAACGTTCTGAGAGCAAGAGCTGTTTGACGGTGGAACAGACTCCCTCTGAAGGTGGTGGACTCGCCTTCCTTGGAGATTTTAAAGCAGAGGTTGGCTGGCCATCTGTCTGGGATTCTTCAGCTGAGATTCCTTCCTTGCTGGGGGTTGGGCTCGGTGAGCCTCGGGATCCCTTCCAACTCTATGATTCTGTGATGCAAAAAGACATATCTTAACTCCACACATATATATTCCTGAGTCTGAACTGGCAGTGGCCAACCGGGATCGAGACCTTAAGATGGTAGTGGAGAGCTGGGTGGAAATGCCAACCCTGTGTTCTGCAGCTGTGAAAAAGGCCCATTCCATGCTGTGTGGGGGTCACTTGAAAATGCATTTAAAAACAAGACTGTGGCTACCAGAATGCCATTCTACAAATCTGTGGTGCAAAAACACTTGGAACACTGTAGATCAGCGGTTCCCAATTGGTAGTCTGCAAAACTCACCTAGAGTGTCAGTATGTGGCTGGCACATACCCGTCAACAGTCTGGGACATCCTGTTTTCTTGGGGGGGGGGGTGTCGTTCAAAATTGTGATGCCCCAAAGTGCTCACGCCTTCTCCTCCTCCTTCCCTCCCCCAGTATGGCCAGCCTGCATAGAGCATCAGCCCCAAATTACCCCCACAGCTGCCCTCCCAAGAGACTCTTCTGCAGGGGCCTTCTTGCCTGGCTTCCATTCTCAGCCTTTGGTGGACAAGGGGAGAAATGGCCTGCGAAGTCACATACGATCCTCTTCTTTTATCTTTTGGGTTAGCTGAACCGGGGAATTCTGCTGCCACTCACATTTCTGCCTTCTCATTGATGTGGCTTACACCCACTCTGCCACTCATAAGCGTGCACCAAAAGTGTATAGAATCATAGAATCATAGAGTTGGAAGAGACCACAAGGGCCATCGAGTCCAACCCCCTGCCAAGCAGGAAACACCATCAGAGCACTCCTGACATATGGTTGTCAAGCCTCTGCTTAAAGACCTCCAAAGTAGGAGACTCCACCACACTCCTGGGCAGCAAATTCCACTGTCGAACAGCTCTTACTGTCAGGAAGTTCTTCCTAATGTTTAGGTGGAATCTTCTTTCTTGTAGTTTGGATCCATTGCTCCGTGTCCGCTTCTCTGGAGCAGCAGAAAACAACCTTTCTCCCTCCTCTATGTGACATCCTTTTATATATTTGAACATGGCTATCATATCACCCCTTAACCTCCTCTTCTCCAGGCTAAACATGCCCAGCTCCCTTAGCCGTTCCTCATAAGGCATCGTTTCCAGGCCTTTGACCATTTTGGTTGCCCTCCTCTGGACACGTTCCAGTTTGTCAGTGTCCTTCTTGAATTGTGGTGCCCAGAACTGGACACAGTACTCCAGGTGTGGTCTGACCAGAGCAGAATACAGTGGCACTATTACTTCCCTTGATCTAGATGCTATACTCCTATTGATGCATCCCAGAATTGCATTGGCTTTTTTAGCTGCCGCGTCACACTGTTGGCTCATGTCAAGTTTGTGGTCAACCAAGACTCCTAGATCCTTTTCACATGTACTGCTCTCGAGCCAGGTGTCACCCATCTTGTATTTGTGCCTCTCATTTTTTTTTTGCCCAAGTGTAATACTTTACATTTCTCCCTGTTAAAATTCATCTTGTTTGTTTTTGCCCAGTTCTCTAATCTGTCAAGGTCGTTTTGAAGTGTGATCCTGTCCTCTGGGGTGTTAGCCACCCCTCCCAGTTTGGTGTCATCTGCAAATTTGATCAGGATGCCCTTGAGTCCATCATCCAAGTCGTTGATAAAGATGTTGAATAAGACCGGGCCCAAGACAGAACCCTGTGGCACCCCACTAGTCACTCTTCTCCAGGATGAAGAGGAACCATTGATGAGCACCCTTTGGGTTCGGTCAGTCAGCCAGTTACAAATCCACTGAGTGGTAGCATAGTCAAGACCGCATTTTACCAGCTTCTTTACAAGAATATCATGGGGCACCTTGTCAAATGCCTTGCTGAAATCTAGGTAGGCTACATCCACTGCGTTCCCTTCATC
This sequence comes from Podarcis liolepis, assembly GCF_965112155.1. Lineage (NCBI taxonomy): Eukaryota > Metazoa > Chordata > Lepidosauria > Squamata > Lacertidae > Podarcis > Podarcis liolepis. The sequence continues at coordinate 22,243,080 of NC_139573.1, read as the reverse complement.
TACCAGGCTTGTAATTCTGTCAAAAAACGAGATCAGGTTAGTCTGACATGACTTATTTTTCAGAAATCCATGCTGACTATTGGTGATCACAACATTCCTTTCTAGGTGCTCACAGACTGTTTGCTTAATGATCTGCTCCAGAATCTTCCCTGCTATTGATGTCAGACTGACTGGGCGGTAATTATTTGGGTCCTCTCTTTTCCCCTTTTTGTTTTTTTTATAAAATATTTTTTATTGCATTTTTTCTTTCAGATAGAAACACAGAATCAGATATACAAAGAAATAAGAACAAAAAGAAAAGAAGAAAGAAAAATACATCATTTCCAAGCTTTTTTCAGTCTTCTACCGGTGACTTCCCCACATCTCCCCCACCGTGCATTCCCAACAATAAAAATATCTGCAAATTATAACCTTGTTTCATGCATTCTTTTGTACTCTCAAATAGTTGCATTTTAAGTTTAAATTGCTTATTATCAATTTACTCTAAAGTCAAATATGATGTCATTTTAAACATTGGTTCTTTCATTAATATAACTTAGTTCCATATACTGTCTATTTCTCGTTGCTGAAGCTGACATTTCCAAATCATGCGAAATCTTATAATTCATATAACTTATAAAATTTTTGTAAATAGTCCCTAAATTTTTTCCAGTCCTCCTCCATTGCTTCTTCTCCCAAATCTCGGATTCTGGCAGTCATCTCGGCCAATTCCATATAGTCCATCAATTGCGTCTGCCACTCTTCCAGTGTGGGTAAATCTTGAGTCTTCCAGTGTTTGGCAATAAGAATTCTTGCTGCTGTAGTTGCATACATAAAAAACGTTCTATCCTTCTTTAACACCTTTTGGCCGACAATGCCCAGAAGAAAGGCCTCTGGTTTCTTAGGAAAGGTATATTTAAACACCTTTTTTAGCTCATTGTAAATCATTTCCCAGAAGGCCTTCACTTTTGGACAGGTCCACCAGAGGTGAAAGAATGTCCCTTCAGCCTCCTTACATTTCCAACATTTATTATCAGACAAATGGTATATCTTAGCAAGCTTGACTGGGGTCATGTACCACCTGTATATCATTTTCATAATGTTTTCTTTCAAGGCATTGCATGCCGTAAATTTCATACCGGTGGTCCATAACCTTTCCCAGTCTTCAAACATAATGTTGTACCCAATGTCTTGAGCCCACTTTATCATGGCTGATTTAACTGTCTCATCCTGAGTGTTCCATTTAAGCAGCAAGTTATACATTCTCGATAATACCTTAGTCTTTGGTTCTAACAGTTCTGTCTCTAGTTTCGATTTTTCCACCTGGAATCCTATTTTTTTATCCGACTTAAAAACCTCTTGAATTTGAGCATAATGAAACCAATCTTGCACCTTATTCTTTAGTTTTTCATAGCTCTGTAACCTCCAATTGTCTCAGTTCTTTTCGTCCGGACCCGAGGGTGTGGGTGTTGGTTCTATTCCAGACTGTGGCGGTGGCCAAGGAACTGATGCTCCCTTCTGTAGGTCCTCTCCGTGGTCGTGCAGGAACTTCTGGTTATCTTCTTTTGTTTTAATTTTAACTTTCTTTCCTTTATAGTTGAAGGATAGGCCTTGAGGAAACTCCCACCTGTAAGGAATCGCGTTGCCTCTCAATAGTCTTGCTAAATCAGTATATGCGGTTCTAAGGTCCAAGAGTTGTTTTGGGATATCTCTGTAAATTTCCGCTTTTTGGCCTTGAATATCAAGTGATTTCTTAAAATGGAGGTCTAGTATTTTGTCTCTCTCCTGTTTAGATCTCAAAATAATCAAACAGTCTCTGGGCCTGTCCCTCCTTGCTATTCTTCCCAATCTAAACGCAGTTGTTATTTTAAAGTCCTTATCTGCTTCTATATCCCAGAACTTGGAAAATTCCGCTGTCAAAAAACCAATCAGATCCTCCTTCTCAAGCTCTGGAATAGCTCTAAGTCTCAAATTATTTTCCCGATTTCTCAATTCCACCATAGACAGATAGGCCTGCTGGTCACTGATGTGTTTGTGGAGTGGCCTTACCTCCCCCTTTATTGCCTCAACCTTCTGGTTTGCTTGCTCTGCCTTTAAATAGGTTTGCTTGCTCTGCCTTTAAATTGGCTGCCTCAGCCAGTTTCCGATTCTCCGCAGTTGCTTCTTTAAGATTCCCAATTGCTTGTGAATGTTGTGCTACTTGTTCAGACAGTTTTGTAATAGAGGATGTGGCTAGGTCAATTTTTGCCGTTTGGTCGTCCACCTTCTTGTTCAAAATTGCAAATTGTTCTAGCATTTCTTTTAAGATGTAAATAACAGAACAGCAGAGAGTCAAAATAAAGTTTGTTCCCAGGCAATTGTAAATCCAGAACTCCACTAGGGGGAGTGTTGTTACAGTTCAAGTAATAAGGAAAGAAGTTTGTCCACCATTAAAGTCCCTGCAGTCACAAATAGATTACCAAAAGTCAAACTTTTTTAACTTACAGAGCACTTCCCAGATTGCCACAAAGTCTCTCCTAAAAGGTGCAAGTTACAGTTTCGTTAATTGTATCTTCCAATAACACTCAACTGCAACTGTTTCTCTTATAAATACAGTTTCCGCAATGACAGCTCTCTTTTTCTCCTGTCAATCCGATGTTTGGTGTCTTAATTCTTTATAATCCATAAAGTGAAGGAAAGTCCCCATTAAAGTCCAATACAATATAAGAAAAGATTCTTGTCTTTACCCTTTTGTAAGCCAGTTCTTCCAGCGCACAACAGTCCCAAATTTATAATCCTTTTTAAAGCTGCTTCCAGCTTGTCAATTTCTTTGCCTTTGATCTTTAAGCACTGCCGGGAGACGGACTTCCTGTTTCTCGTCCCCCGCTTTCAGCCAAATTTAGAAATTTTAGTCCCGCAAATAATGGTCCTTACTCACGAGGACAAATAACTTCCCCCACAAAAAAAAACACCTAGGCCTCCCCCAACAAACGTTTGAGACTAGCTCCCCTAAATCTAAAAGATGGGTATAACTGCCGCTGTCCTGCAAACTCTGATAAGCTCCTCCCACAGCTAATCCCCTGCCTCAACAGAAACCCTGCCCCCTCTGACCTTTACACAGGGAAAACAGCTAATCAGCCACAAAGAAACACACACACACAAGAAAACCCTTTTTGCTCCTTCTTCAACTGCTGCCTTGCAAACTGTCTGTGTTTGGATAGGAATACATGGGCAGGTCCCTGCATAATGGCCTCTATTACCTCTAATAACCACTTGGTTTGGTGTGGATAGGAATGTATGTGTAGGTGACCCACCATGGACACCTATAATGACCACCCACTTTGGTGAACACAGGAAATGAACCCTTGCTTGCAGTCTGTGGCGAAGGTGTCAATTTATCATCCCTGGTTGCTGATCTCCTGGAGTTCCTTCCAGGACAGTCTGTCTTGAGGGCTCCCTGCTGCCTCCAACTTTGCACTCTCAACACATAGTAATTTCTAGGCTACTAAACTGGGGCTCCGTTCCAAACTGGACCATTTCCCTTGGAATCCTAATTAACAAATAAGCAATTAAACAAAATTCTTCTTTCTCATTTCAGGGTGGGTAGGAAATGGTCAGTTTGGAACTGGGCTGCAGTTTAGTAACCTAAAATTATTTCTAATAATCCAGGCTGCTTCCCACATATATTTAACCTCACTAATTAGATGGGCTGAACTATAGATAGGGTAAGTGTTGTTCTTTCTTTTCATGTTCCAAGTTGTTGCTTGAAATCTGCTCCTTTGTTGATTTCCATAAACCTGTTAGGCCTTGCATGAACTCTTCAGTCCTGCGTATTTTTAAGTAAACTGAACTAGATTCTCAGCCCCACCCTCAACATGTTCCCCTTTTGGGTGGCTTGGAATGGGGAGAACGGTCACTGCTTTCCTGCTGCTTCGCCAGTCCTGATCCCCACAAGAACCCGCCCCCCTTCTTTCTTGCCAGCCAGGTTTCCGGGGAGTCCCTTGGGGAGAGGACGCCGAGGGCCAAATGCCCCCATTCAGCTGGATGGACTGATCCTTCCTCTCTCCCGCACCTGCAGTCCTGCCGGCGACTGGCCTGGCGGGCAAAGGAGCGACCCATTTGGTTCGATTTGGGTCGTAGCTTGCACCCCCATCCCCGCAGGCGAGGACCTGAGAGAGAACCTCCGCGCACGGCTTTCTGCGGGGCGCCATCCCTCCCCTCCCCTCGAGCCCCTCAGCCGTGCGCAGCAATGGGGGAAGAAGACTGACTGGCCGACCTCGCAGGGCGGGGGGGGGGGTGTCAGGACTACCGAGTCATCATCGCCCAGGGAGCGTCCAGCGAAGATGCTCGACGGTGTCCGCCTGGCAGCAGGCAGCGGGAATTTCGAGGAGGATGCTCACTTGCCAGGGCTCGTGCGCCCCGTCCCGGATCCTTGCCGAGGCCGAGGGAGGGAAGGAGGCGCTCGCAGAGGCCGAGGGAGACGCCACCCGGGGGGCAGGGCGGGCGGTGATAAAAGGGCTGCCCCTGCTCCGACGGCACCAAGAGGTTGAGCTGGCAGGATGGCGCTGAGCGGAGTCAACCAGAGCCACGTGCAGCCCCTTCGGGCCGAGATCCCGTCCCGTTCCGCAGACATCAGCGCCCGGACTGTGCCCAGGTAAGCCCGCCCCGTCGGGCAGGAACCCTCTCCCGATGGCGAGGCCATGGCCCGACCCTTCTCCTCTTTACTCTCGTTTCCCGCAAGCTGACCTTCTTCTCCCCCTCCTCCCGTAGCACCGGCCCCTCAAAGGAGGAACAGAAGATTATCTTCCTCTTCCAGGTTGGCTGCCGCCTCGTCCTGGAAGACGGCGAGGGCTACCGCAGCAACCTGAGTGCGCTGCCCGCCCAGAACCTGCTCGCGGACCCCGTCAACTCCAGGGTGAGTCTGTCTCCCTCCCCGTCGGGCGGGGGCTCCAGACGTGGGTCCTTCCTTTACCCCTTCGCGCCTCTCTGTCCTCTCTAAAGCTCCCCCCCTTCGCCGCTCCCACAGCTGCCGAACCAAGACACCGAGGAGGAAGCGAGCATCTTCTTCCAGGCTGCGCTCATCGTCAACGCGGTGCTCTCCGAATTCCGCTAGCGCAGAGAAGCAGCCGGCGCCCTCCTCAGAAGTGCCGCCTGGACGCGGCAGCCTCGACCACGTCCCTCCCCACCCAACCACCCCCAATAAACCTGCTTTTAGCTCTCACTGCTCTCCCGGAGTCTATTTAGGCTGAACGGGGTGGGGGGAGCGGGGAAATAATGGAGCTGGGAAGGACACTCAGAGTCATCTAGTCCAACCCCCGGAATCAAGTCGTCCCTGGCAGACGGCCATCCAATCCTCTGCTTAAAACCTTCCAAGGAAGGAGAGTCCACCACCTCCAGGGAATGCCCCTTCCACGGGGGAATCTCTCTATAGCAGGGGAGCTTGCAGGCCTGGAGGGGCCCAAGAATGCAGGAAACACCATTTTGCTTCTTGAGAAGGGCTTGAGCCGGATCCAGGCTGGAGGCTCATCAGGAGAGGAGGAGACAAGGATTCTCATTGGCCTCTTTTAAAATAAATAAATAAATAATTTTTAAATTAATTTTTCACTAATAACATTTCAGTTAATAACATATCAAATCTTGCCACGTCATATAAAAAAAAACACACCAAAAAACCATTCAATCAAACATTCCATATTGAAATCATGGAATTGTAGAACGGGAAGGGACCCCCACAGTCATCTACTCCAACCCCCGGCAACGCAGGAATCTCAACTAAAACTTCTCTGCTTAAAAACCTCCCAGAATAACTGATCTGTAGAAAAGACTCTACCAACTGAAAACAGAAACAATGCATGAACTTTTGTAACCCAAGTAAATCTTTTAATAAAATATATTTATTTATTTTTTAAGAAAAAGATACCTCCCAGAAAGGCAAGTTTACCATCTCCCAGGAGAGTCCTGTCCATGGTCTACAGTGCTGAAGCAGGGGACCTCGCCTTCATCTTCTTCTTTGGCAGTCGCTCGTAGCTAAGTAAGATTGTCTTCCATGAACACTGTCTTAACAGTGACTTCCCGTTGGTAAACTACCAAGCATCCTTGGAGTCCATCGCTGATGCTTGCTTGTCATCATTATTTTTCTAGCCCAGCACCAGCCATTTTAATTACCCACAATGCCCCACGTAAAATGGCTGCCTCAAGCTGCCTAGGCCACTGCTGTTTTTGCCCTTGCCATAGTCAGGATAGCCCACCAGGACTTATCGATTGGGGGGGGGGCACCAGACGTCACTTTGCTCAAGTGTTGGCCCTGGATAAGAACTCAACATTTTAGACCACTCTAAAATATGTGTAATGGGGAGGGGGAAGAGATAAATGTACAGGCCCATTGGTCTGGTAGGCCTGACTATCTTCCGTTAAGTTCATTTACAGTCACCTCTTCTGTTAGAGGTCATGCCTGTTTTTAAGAGAAACAAATATGGATTCTGATCACACCTCCTATACTCAATGACACCTCTCTGACCTGGGGTAAAATTCAGTCACAAACGCTTTCATGTTGTGAAGGCAGATATAACAACAAATTCTTCAGCCCACCTTCAGAACTGAATGACATACATACTACCAAAGTAAACACCAATTCAGCTGTCATTCCCTTTATATTTCAAGTAGGCTCCTGAAACATGAACGCCTTCTTATCCACTTATTTGTCAGTGCATTAATTGTAAAAGTTTTTTTTTGTTTTTTTTTACATTCCAAAAGGGCTCCAAGGGCTGGGAAGAATTCTGTTTTATATTCAGGGCACTCGGCACAGATGGCTGCTACTACAGACCTGCAGGACCAGCTCACCCAAGCATGCTTCCTCAATGCTATATACAGTGAGAGGGGGGAAAGTATTTGATCCCCTGCTAAATTTGCCCGTTTGCCCTCTGACGAAGAAATGACCAGTCCATAATTTTAATGGTAGGTTTATTGTAGCTGTGAGAGACAGAATAACAACAGGAACCCCCCCCCCCCAGAGACCCCTGAGCATCTGTTGCTTTCTTCCCCAAGGGGGACAAAGGGTGGAAACGGGGGCTCCTTTCTCTTCAGTTACACCAGGAATGAGGAACTGAACCTTTGGTCCTCCGTCACAGCCAGCATGGCCAGAGATCATGGCAGCTACAGACCAGTGATACCTAGAGGGCCAAATCTCCGCCTTACAGCAATATAACTCAGCCCCTGAATCTCAAGAGGGGCCTAGGCCTAGGACTTCTCCCTGCTGTGAATTCGCTGGTGCTGCACGAGCGAGCGTTTACTGGCACACCTTCGCCCGCACTCAGCGCAGTGGTGGGGCCTGTCCCCCAAGTGTGTCATCTGGTGCTTGGTGAGGTGAGAGGAGTCGACAAACTGCTTCCCGCACTGAGGACACCTGTACGGCTTCTCTCCCGAGTGGATCCTCCGGTGCACCGTCAAATGGCCGCGCTGGCCAAAGCGCTTCCCGCACTCGGCGCAGCGGTGCCGCTTCTCCCCCGTGTGGGTCCTCTGGTGGACAGCCAGCGCCGACGGCCAACGAAACCCTTTCCCGCACTGGGAACACAGGTACGCGCTGTCCCTGCTGGCGGCGCCCAGGTGTGCTGGGAGCCCCTCAGCTCCCACAAGCCTCTTTCCATACTCTTCATTTCTGGTTGGTGCAGGGAGGGGAGAGAATCCGGACGCCGCTCCACAGCTACCAGCTGCCGGAGAGAAAAGAAGACTGAAGGCCTGAAGCTGGCAAGAGGAAGGCTCTAAATGATACAGCCGAGTATTTGCAGCCAGCCAACCCTGAGTGGGGTGTAAATGCACTAATGAATAAAAAGAAAAGAAATGTTTAATGTAAGGAACAGCTGGTGCCCATTTGGACCAGCAAAGCAGAAAGTAGGGAGCCCAATAGCAAGTAGCGTCTGGCCAATGACTGGCCAAGTCAATTAATTCTCGTTTTTTTCCTCCCACATTCACACCCTACATCTCAAGCACAGTGATTCCTTTTTAAATGGTCATCCCTTTCCATAAATAATTATGGGAAGGGAGGTTTATTCAGGGTGCAAAGAGTTGTTGGGAAACCATTCTATTCCCTTCGCAATGCTCTCAATTCCCAGAGTGGTTTAATAGTCAATCCCTCTTCGAAGGGAATTGTAGCTCTCTAATTGTAGCTTGGGGATGTTTTCATCCCCAAAAGGTTTTTGATTTGAGTTTCTACTGAAATGAGGCTGCATCTGAATGTTGTATTTTAATCTTGTTTTTAAGTTGTATTTTAATCAATTGTTTTTATATCTGGTGTTAGCTGCCCTGAGCTCAGTCTTGGCTGGGGAGGGTGGGGTATAAATAAAATTTATTATTATAAAGGGGAATAGAGGAGAGAGAATGAGTGAGACTGGCACAAGGTCACCCTGTAAGCTTTATGGGTGCATCTGGATCTGAACCTGGGTCTCCCAGGTCCTAATCCAACACTAACCATACTGGCTTTCTTATAGCAACTCTGCAAAAATCATAGAATTGGAAAGGGTTGCAAGGGTCATCTAGTCCACACACACACACACCCCCTGCCGCAATGCAGGAATCTCAAGATTATTTGCCCGTGTTCAGCATGAGGGAAAGGAGCTGAAACGGAGAGTGGCTTTTGCCTAAGACTGCCTAGCAAGTTCATGACAAAGGTAAAACTTTGTGCTGCATAATTCTCAAGCTGTTAGCCTCCCCTGTAAGGATTTGGATGTCTCCTGTATATAACAGCAGTCTAGTACCCTGCCCACCTGGCCCTGCAGAAGGGTCTCGCTTCCCACATCCGCCAGGGCCCCCTTCGTCGGCCAGTGAGTCCCATGTTGCCTCTGTGTCAGAAGAACCTGCATCAGAAAAGAAACGCAGTGTGGTTTGGCCAAAACTGGCTGAAGAGAACAAGGAATGATATCAGCCCTGGCCTGAAAACCAGGAAGTGGAACTCCAATAAGGGACATCACATGAACTGGAACATAGTACTGCTGTTTCCAAGACATGGCGGAAACAGCTGGTATGGATGGCCCCATAAAAAATTCTGTGAACAGGCTTGCTGCACACTAATTTTACAGAGCTGGGGAGATCTCAAGGGGAGAGCTGGAGCCAAATGTAGGGGTAGTTCTGGGTTTTGTGGGGGGGGGGCACACCAATCACATGCTACTTAACACTTAGAACAATACTCTAAGTTAAACTCAACACTCAACAGTTAAAACAACAGTACAAGCTATGCGCCCGTGAAGATGGCAACGCCTATGTAAACTTGAATTTCAAAAATGCAGCAACTACTCACCCAGAGAGCTGGCATCTCCTCCGCCACCTGCCTCCTTGGCCTTCCTGCAGAAGAGGCTCTGCCTGGTGTCTGACGGAGCCAACTCTGCCCTTGGGGAACTTACGAGGGTGTCCTCGAATGGCCCTGACACCTGAAATTGCAGGGAAGGTCCCGCTCAATGCAGGAACAGGGCTGGTAGGAATGAGCATTCGACATCCTGGCACAAACTCCCTGGAACAGCTTGGGGGAGCAAAGGACTTCACTGGGTTTGAGACAGAACTGGAGACCCTCACGAGTCAGCATGATTTGATGTCAGAATGTCAGGAAGCCAGCCAGCAATAAATCATACAAATTATAAACTCAGGGAAGCCAGTCCTAAGGAGCACAACAACTCTTCTGAGTAGGTTTTGCTCCTACTCAGAAGATGCCAAAATCTCCTTCTCTCTGGGTCCTTCCCAAGCAACCTGAGACTCCGCTGGCAAGCCTGTCTCTGCTCCTCCCTCTTCATAACCCCTTCTGGTCTTGGGATACCAGAGGGAAGGGAGCTGGTCACAGTAGGAGGGGAGACCCCCTGACTTCTTTATCTGCCTCCCTCCTCTCCTGCTTCTGCTTCTAGACTTCTCTCTGCCACAGATTCTCCCAGCTCACTAAACCCTGTTACCTCTTCAGCTTCTGACACTGCTTCCTCCAAGCCTGTCCCTCTTCTCCCTCTGATCTCCCATCGTAATCCCACCACCAGTCCCCTCGCTCTGAGCCTTCTTTCCTTGGGGGTCTCCAGCTGGCATGGCCAGTAGTCAGGGATGATGGGAGCCAGAGTCCATCGACATCTGGGGGGCAGCAGGTTCCCCACTCCTGATCTCCTAATTCTCTTCCCTGCCTTTTGTGTCCTGTCTGTTTAGATTTTATGTCTTTGGACAGGGACATTCTTTGCTTCTAACTTTGGGCAAAGCACTTACATCGTTCTCCATACAGCTAAAGTCTATACAAATTAAATATATTATTCCAAGCCTTCGTGCACCAGATTTTCACAGCTCATAAAGCAGCTTTGACCATCTTTGCCTTTATGAAGACATTTTACATGAGAAGGATTTTATTAGATGGTGATCAGGAGGTGCTTTGTCTCCCCTCGCATAAGCGCCTAAGGAAAACTTCCCGCATGGTTAGACCAACTTGGGACCCCAGGGATCAAGAAGGAACTGCAGGATCCTCTCACCTGGAGTACCTGCCTCTCAGCCTCCTGCTGCCTTGCCAAAATATTCTCAGCCAGGTTCACCGCCTGGGCACAGGTTTCTGGGACTTGCTCCCAAACTTGGCTCTGGACCTCCTCTGGCAAGATGGTCAGGAATTGCTCCAGGATCAGCAGCTCCAGGATCTGCTCTTTGCTTCAGCTCTCCGGCCTCAGCCAACGACGGCACAGCTCCCAGAGCCGCCGGCAAGCATCCCTCGGCCCCCTTGACTCCTGGTACTGGAACTGCCGGAAGTGCCTCCTCCGCTTCTCCGACGCCACGGATTCCCTCTTCAAGATGGCTGCCTTCACTTTCCCATAGTCCCTTCTGTCGCTAGTGTCCAAACTGAGGTAAGCCTCTTGGGCCTCCGCGCCCAGGGCTGGCAAAAGCCGGGCCACCAACTCTTCCCTCGGCCACCGGCAGGCGTAGGCCACGTGCTCAAAGGAAGCAAAAAGTGCCAGGATGTCATCCCAAGGTTCAGCCTCAGTGGGCCTTGTTCTCCCCCATCCAAAAGAAAGGGGATGTTCTGTCTCTGGGCCTTGGACCTCCCAGCGCTGGATCCTTCCTGCATCTGGCTCCTCTTTGACCAGTGGAGACACCTTCCATTGCAAGAGCTTCCTGGCACGAAGGACACAAGAGGCCTGTCCTGCTTTTTCTAGGGCTTGCCCCATTCTGAGGGCTGCTGGTGATTGCTCTTCCATTTTAATGCCTTGCAGGCTCAGTGGCGCTTGGGTCACAGCCCCCAGGTCTGCCTCGGCCCCCTCCTCTGTGGCCATCTTCTCTCTCATGGTACCACCTTCACACTCTCTTCAAACCTGCATTCTTGCTCCCCGAAACTCCCTCTCTCACATCCATCAGTGACTACATGAGGCGATTTGAGGCAGCCAGGGAAGAATCGTAACAGCAACATCATTTAAATAGACATCAGATCAGCCAATTACAAATTATTTTGTACGATAACAAGTGTGAACGAATCAGGCAGCAGCTTCTGTTTCCTTTAAAAAAAAAATCATTTTTTTAAGGCAAGGACTTACAAACAGCATGTGTGCTGGCAGGCAACCATCTCAGGAAAGACGTTTTCCTTTTCTATCTTACATAGCAGGGTACGTCTCTTTAAGAAAGCGTCTGTGTGTGTGCATTACTGAAAAATGAAGAGCAAAATAGTTTTTTCCTCCAGGGCTGTTGTTTTATGAAGGTGCAGATTCGATCAATTAAAACAGCTACAATGGATCAACTAGCGTTTCTTGAATCAAGTGAGTGCCCTAATTAGGATATGATGATCTGTAGAGTAATGTGACATCTCTGAGTGACGAGAACCAACTGTGCCTGAAATGATGAGATATGGTTAAAAAAAGAAATATTGGTGTAGATCAGGGAGAGGCTAGTGAACCAGGATTGGCCCTCTCTCAACATTCTCAAACTATGCTTTTAAATGAAACCTGTTTAATCTCAGGGTTCCCGCCCAAGGATCTTTTGGTATTGTAGTTCTCGGAAGGAATCAGAGGCTTCTAATAATGTCCTCATCACTCTTTGCATAACCAGTACTTTTCAGAATTGTTTGGGGGAATCCAGGGCATTTAACCTGGCTTCAAACTGTTTCCAGAAATGGCTCAGGCAAGGGATGGGGTATTTATGAGTCCAGCATTGACTCAGGATTGCACTCAGTTCTGTCCATGGTAGAGATATCCAAGAGGTGTCTGTTTATTATCTAGCTGATAAAAGGTCTGTTCTCCTGCCCATTTGTATGCATGAATTGCACAACTTTTCTGAAAGCAAAGCACATCCCTTTCGGCTGCACAGGTTGGAAACTCAAGCAGCTAAAGGAGAATTTGGGCTGCGGGGGTGGAGGGGTAACAATATTGATTAGAAAACATGTATTGTTGGGAAATTAATAATCGCAGGGGTAGCTGCTAAGCACCCCCTGATCTTTGTGGATTTACATTTATTTCCCTTTTCTCTCTCCAGCTAAAGCACCATATGGGTGCTGCGTTCTCCATCTTCCAGGGACCTCTTTTTAACTCACCCCCAGGACTGCCTCGCCTCCACCACAAGCTCCTGATTCTCCTGCTGAAACTCTGACGCCGCCCCCCCTCCATCTCCAGAGAGGCGGAGCAGGAAGGTTCCTCTCCGAAGCCCCTCTCGCGCTCCCCTGCTCTATCATATTAACCCTTGGAAAATCTCATTCGTCGCCACGTTATCAATAGAAAAGAGAAACTGGGTCGGCGTCGCAGCAAAGCTGGCTCAAATCATCTAACTTTTCACGCTCTTTCCATACAATAAAACAAAAGAGAGGGTGGGGGTGGGGGACAGATCTGCCCTTTAAGAATTGAAAGCAGGTTCAAAAATCCAGCCCAGGCTGAGCCAATGCCTTTGTATGCGCGATAACCTGGCTCTTCGGCGCAGTAGCATAGGTTTATGTGCGTGCACGGGAGTGCCCGTTCACACGTTACGTTAGGGTGTTCATGCCCCGAAGACCACAATTTGCTTCCAAGCACATTAACTCCAGCCCGAATGTCTGAATGAGTCCAGGACTGCCGTGCGGATACAACCATAATTCCCATACAGCAGCCCTAAATTATAACAGAATAACGAGGAATGCCAGTGGTGGCTAGTGCCCATCAGGAATGGGAGGGAGGAAGAAGGAAAGGTCAATAGTAGTTGGCTGTAAAGCCGATGGCTGGCAAATCACCACAGTAATTGTAGTGTAGTTCCCACCCTCCTCCTCCTCCTCCCTGCTGAGTAGTTGTGCAGGGACTAAGGAGGGAGAAACTGGCAGGCAGTGCCACCCTCTGGGCAAGAGGGAAGTGAGAGGGTGGCAGGTGGTGGTTGGCTGAGGGCAGGCTGAGGTTAAGGGGAGGAAATGCCATTCGCCCCAATGGACCAGCCCCTCTGCTGAAATCCCAATGCTCTTTCCTGAAGGATCTATTACATGGCTGTTCCCTGAGAAGAGGGGCTGACTGTTAATCCACTCTGGAAATTGTAGAGTGGATAGTAGAAGTGGCAGTAGGAGTGTAGTAGTAGTACTAGTGTACTAGCAGTGGTAGTGGCAGTAGTAGTAGTAGTATAGTAGTGGTAGTAGCAGCAGTAGTAGTACAGTAGTGCTAGTAGTAGCAGTTGCAGTAGTAGTAATGGTGTAGTAGTAGTAGTTGTGTAGTGTAGTAGTAGTAGTAAAGGTGAAGGTACCCCTGACCGTTAGGTCCAGTCACGGATGACTCTGAGGTTGCGACGCTCATCTCGCTCTATAGGCCAAGGGAGCCGGCATTTTGTCCGCAGCTTCCGTGGCCAGCATGACTAAGCCGTTTCTGGTGAACCAGAGCAGCGCACGGAAACGCTGTTTACCTTCCTGCCGGAGCGATACCTATTTATCTACTTGCATTTGACGTGCTTTTGAAATGCTAGGTGGGCAGGAGCTGGGAACAAACAACAGGAGTTCACTCTTTCGTGGGGATTCAAACCGCCGACCTTCCAGTCGGCAAGCCCTAGGCTCTGTGGTTTGGACCACAGCACCACCTGCATCCCTAGTAGTAGTAATAGTAATAATAATAAACTAGACTCCTCATGAAAACTGATTTAACACTGGTTTAACTATCACAGCTTCCTTAAAATCAACCTGGGAACTGTTGCTCTATGAGAGTATTGAATGCCTGAGAATTGTAGGAATGGGGCAGAAATTTGATTTAGCTTGCCTTTTAATGAAAAGCTACCTAACTGGCTCTTCTTGGACCAATACGTCAACCAAAACACAGCTGCCCTTTGAAATTCACATTTCTCTGAATTGTGTGATGCACTTCTCCAGCCAAACTGTGTATGCAAAAATGCTTATGTTGAGGGAAATGCACATAAAATGCACATATTAATTAAAATAACACACAAATATGTGTTATTGGGTGGGGAATTGCTGTGTGTGTGTCTGTGTGCATGCGTGCCAAAACATCATACAAAAATATGCTAATAAGGAGAAATTCATCCTAAAAATGCTGATAAATTTTGATGAGTTTGGTTTTTTTTAAATTGCAAATTGTTGCAGAAATGTGGGGATTTGAATTTGAGACTGGGAAAATGAGAAACCGAGAAACCAGAACTGACAGTTTCACTCATGCATATAAGGAAGCCATGACATTTAAATCAGTATGAATGTGGCTTAGGTGTGTTGAAAGGGCTCCTCCAGAATACCCCTTTATTGAACATTCATCGTAATTCGTTTGTGGGGCATTTATACATACATACATTTATACATACATACCCCATACTTTTCAGTGTATTTCTGGTCACTTTCCTAATTGCAAAAAAATCAAGTTTTCAGGGGGGAAAGAGATTATATAACATATTTGCATAGTGCTAACTAGCATTAATATCATTTATTTATTTTATTAACTTTCAACTGTTTCCTATAAAAAAGCAGTTTGAAATTGGTGCCAGCCTGACAGTTTTGCTTGTTTAGAATGATCATTTTTATTGTGCTGTGTTTGAGTGGCTTCAATCACTGTTACTCTGTGCTAGATAGATTATTTGAGTCCAAGACCTATAAAAAAGTTAGGTTTCTCCAGCTATTTGGGGGGTGGTGTGTGTGTGTGTGTGAGGAGAAATTAACAGAGTGCCTTGCGGCACCTGAAAAGATAACCAAATTACTTTTAACAGCATAAGCTTTTATGGAGTCCATTTAATCAAATGGTCTGTAGTCCAGTGATGAAAGCTTTTTATGCCATAGTAAATTTGTTAAGTCTTCAAGCTGCCACAAGACTTTCCTTTGTAGGGTGAGCTGCAACAGACCCACAGGCCTGTCCCTCTGGAAATGGTTACAAAGGAAGAAATTGCACGCTTGTGTCTGAACAAAATGAAGCGTGATCTCCATGGGAGGATGATAAAAGAATTTCCTGTGAGCAGCGTTGAAAAATCTCAGAAGTGAACTATTATTATTATTACAGTATTTCTAAAACGTAGGGGTTTTATTTCGAAATACGCTTTCCTAGATTAGAGAAAAGTGGGGTCATCCCCCCAAAAAACCACTTTGGACACTGGTTCGGCTCCTATAAATCCACGACAAGAAGAAAATGACCATAAACTGGAGGAACAAGCATCTGATTTGCGCGTTTGATGAGCGACGGGGGCGAGAACTGGTCGTCCGAAGTGCGCAAAGGGTTAATGCCCTGGCGCCCACGTGGGGAGGGAGGAAGAGGAGGAGGCGCCTTCCTGCTCCGCCTTTTTGGGGGGAGGAGGGGGCACGGAAGAGAGAGAGGTTCGGGGTTGCAACACCCCCAAGTATCCGCATCTGGTGCAAGGGGGCGGGAGAGGGAAGACCGGCTCTCCTCGCCGAAGGGTGAGTTGCAGCGGCCGGCCTCCCCATTTTGCAAAGCCACGTGCAAGGCGGGGGTGGGGGAGGAAGGGAGGGGAGGGGGTGGGCTGGATTTGGAGGGGGCGCTTTTCCTGCTCCCCCAAAATCCTAGGTAGATGTCACCGATTGGAAGGGGGGGGTTGGTTGCTGGGAGCGCAGGGGAGAGCGAGCGAGGAGCGCAACATGAGCCATCGCTTTGCCCCTCCCACCCCTAGCCACATCAAAGAGGCAAAATGGCTGCATTCCCCTTGTCTCGGTTTCGGGGTGGCGGGGGGGGGGGCGAGTCTAGTGGGAGGGCTGGCAAATGCACCAGGGCCTCTCTCTGCCGCGATGGGGTGGAGAGGCAGGGGGAGCTGTGCGTAAGGGCGATGGGATGGGCTCAGGGGCGGGGGAAAGGCCGGGCAATGAATGGTCAAGGTCCTTCTTTTTTGTTCTTGGGAAGGGTGGTGGTCGCAGGGAGGTGGCCTTTTTCAGCCACATGGGGGGAGGGCTAGGCAGAAATGTTTCTGGTAGGAGAAAGAGGACAGGAAGCTAAGATGTGGGTGGCTGGGGAGGGGGGGAGAGGTGGAAAGTTGAGCCATCTGGGAAGGAAGGAGGTTTACAGTTAGAAAGATGGAGGTGGGGGGCTGTGTCTCTGTATCTGATGGTGGGGAGCGGAGTGCACCCCACTTTGTATAGGCGGTGTGGGTGGCTGATTGCCTTACCCTGGTCTTTGGGAAGAGGTGGGTGCTTTAGTGGAAGCAACCTAACAAAAATCACAAGGAGGCTGAATCACCACTTCAGCTCCCCTTCCCCCTTTTGGTGTTAGCACAGTAATCCTTTTGCCAATAAATTAATTAACAGATCAATCAAGTGCTTCGCCCTAATAGTGAACAAATAATTGAATGTCTGGTCTAAGTCCTTCTGTTAAAGTGAGCAGGGAGGTGGTAGTAGATCAACTATGTTCTCACCATTAGTAAACATGCTCATTTCCCCCAAGCGGCCCTGGCTCCTCCCCTCGCTGCCCCCCCCCCCCACGTCTGCTGCCAATCTGTGGCTTCCATGGCATTAGTGTTCATTAGTCAGTGGCCCAGACATGCAGGGACTGCTTGGATGACTTGCAGTGCAGTTTGGGAATCTTTTGGGCATAGAGTTAACTCTAAATATTTGTGCTTCAAGTCTGCTATTATAACTCCCAGGTGAAAAGTCTTTGAAGCTAATTTTGATTCTTCCCAGTGGTTCCAATACTTTGACTCATTTCTTAAAGTCTGCTGTGAAGATTTGTCGGTATGAATTTTGCAGTTGATACCCATTGGAAGGATGAGTGCCTATTTCTGTTTTTAAGATTGAAATCCCTTTATGTAGAAATTTGTATGTCCAAATGTGCATATGAAAGGTGCTCCTTTTGTAACATGTGCTTTGTTTTCCAAAAGATTATTAGTGCTGGTCTTGCTCCTGTTCATGTTTTGAAATTTTTAGGGGGGGGGCGGGCAGATTTGGAAACATCTAGGTCAGACACATCCAACTTCCAAGAGACTGCGATCTACCCCCACTATAAATAAACTGGCAGTGATCTACCCATTGGATTGGCCAGAGTTGTTGAGGTTTTTTTGGGGGGGGGGTAGATCGCTCAGGATCACGCAGTCAACCATGGTCGACCACAGACAACCCTTGGTCGCCCGGTAGATCTCGATCAACCGGTTGAACATGCATGATCTGGGTGAATCTTTTTAAAGAAATATTGAGGGAAGGGAATCTCCAGCATTGAATATAGAGTTACTTTAATTGAAAGGCTGCATATGCCACCATACCAATTTTGGAGTACAAAAAAACCTGTTTTATCAAATTAATAATCACTTGAAGCTGGCCGTATGAGGTTTGATCAAAATATGTTGATGAACAGTGTTCGAATTTAGCCTGGCACATTTTGCTATTGGCCACTTGCAACACAATCAGAATGAATTTCAGGAACCAAAATGCTTTTTATGTGCAGCCTGTGCAAGAGCAGCGAACAGTGTTATAGTTAATTGTATCTTGTCCTCACTTACCCCACCCCACTGCCCTGCTCACGGTTGTGAATAATATTCTTATGTTATGAATGGTCCCTGTCACCACTGAGAAAAAGAATTAGGAAAAGGGCAATATATATGTGGACTGTCCCTGGATAAAACGACTTTTCTTCTTTAAGTTCTCAGAGTTCTTAACCTAACTCAAGGTTTTCATCTGAACTAGCCAGATGTTTAACTGATAATCACAGTCAGGCAGTCATTTGAAAAAAATAAGACTTTAGATCTATCTTGCCCCAAAATGGCAAGCAGACATTCTGTTTTGATGGCTGTAGCCTTGGTTTAAGGAGCCATTTGGCACCTAGCTTATACACCTGAGGATGAACAACACTTTTTCAACACTGGTGGCGGTAGGGGAAAGAAAGATTGCATTTGTTAAAATGAAAAAGTATGGTGAGAGGGTGGGAACATTTCCTAGTACTTGTCCTTTAGCTAATTGTAAATGTGGAAAGTTTCCATTTTTGTTGCTTTTTTTGGAAGTTAGAATTTGGTACATAGTCATCTGTAAGCACAATGTATCGATTGCTAGTATAAAGTTCCTACATTTCTGTACAACTTACTGTTGCTGCTTACATTTGCTTAGTTTATTGAGCTGTGAGACTGACCACATGCAGAGGTGCGTCATAGTTAATAGGAGGGAATATTTGTGAATATTCTTAATGCTGAAGGATGATGGAGGCGTTTGTATTTGAGGTAGTTACCAAATGTCAACAGGTGTCACCATCCTAAGGGGAGTAGAAGTGTGTGTGGTGGAGGGAGAGTTCATCCGTGGCCTCATTTGCTTGTAACGCTAAGCCAAACCATGGCTAAACATGAATGAATGAGTGTGCAGGTACTTGGAGGAGAAATAGTGGCCATGTCTCTCTTCCAGTGGTCCTCCTCTTCCTGCAGAGCTAAGCCATGGTTTGGCTTAGTGTTACAATAAACCCCAGTTCCTCCAGACCAGGCTTCCTCAACCTCAGCCCTCCAGATGTTTTTGGCCTACAACTCCCATGATCCCTAGCTAGTAGGACCAGTGGTCAAGGATGATGGGAATTGTAGTCTCAAAACATCTGGAGGGCTGAGTTTGAGGAAGCCTGCTCCAGACTAACCATGGGCTAGTAAGCCAATAACAGACCTTTGCCTACAGCTTTTTGGAGCAAGGCAAATCATGAGCCCTAGGTTCGGATGTAATGCTAAGTCACACCAAATGGGGTCTGTGTGATCATATGTGACCAAGGACTTAAAACAGAACTGCAAAGAAATTTTGCATAATTTTGAAAATCGGGGGAAATCACCTGAGGTCAAACCCAGTGCTCTGAAATTTTAATGTTTAATGGAGTGCAGACATTCCAGCCACTGTGCTATATTGGCTTAATAAGTGGCCTTGGTAAATTATTATCATTCTTTGTACCACCCTATCAGCACTGAGTATGGCACTGTACAAACAAATGGGAACTTGAGCCTCTGAAAAGGAGAGAGAGAGAGAGACTGAAGCAACAGCAGCAGAGCCATGAAGTCTGCTGGTTTCGTTGGGCAAGTAGCTAAATGGCAAAAGAATGGCACTTCCTGGCCTTGCTATAGCCTCTAGAGTGCTGCACCGTAATTCCAAGCTGGGAAAATACATTGTGTTGTGTTGCAGTAGATGTACTTGCCGTTCTCTTATCCATCTGGCCAGAAGACACAGAACCTGATCTACATGTTCAGAAAAACAGACCCTGCGAAGGCTGTCCCGTTGTGGAATGCTGGGGGTGGAGGTGTTGCATGTTTGAATGCGCACCGTAATAAGAAATTCCCTAGGAACGGAACAGAGAAGGCTGGGCTATAATAACTCTTCTGTCTAACATTCCAGTATCCAGGGACATGGTGTTTTTGGCCTTGGGGAATCACTCCATAGTCTGATTTCCTACCTGCCTCTTCAAGAGTTGCAGTATGTGGGCTGGGTGAAGATTTTAAATGTGCAGGATGGCTCAGAGTGAGAGAGCCATGAGTGAAGCAGAGAGACAGTGGCTGTGTATCTCTCTTCTGGAATCTTAACAGGGAGGAGATTTTACTGATGGCCATCCTAACAATTTCTCCCTGGGCCTTTTGCAGTGGAGTTAGGAGTGGCTGTGTAAGGAAGATGTTCCTCAACACCGGCTGTTTTCCCCCTCAACTTCCCCCCTTCCTCTGTCCCCCCCCCTTCAATGGACTGCAATGTTTCATTCATGAATCAGTTATATGTTTTGAAGTAGCCCCCATTAATGAAGTGGCAGATTATTATTATATGCAAAACTATATAATTATAAATACAAAAACTGGGCAGCTGGTACCTTCTTAGAAGAGGGGTTCCCTCTTCCCTCACACACAGGAGGGAACGTTTTACCTAAGATGCCCCCCCCTCTGGCACATACATTGCATCACCTAAAAACAAAAGTATTTTGTTTTTCTTCAGAACTCTTGCTCTTATTCATATAACCAATTCAGGAAAATGACTTTTAATTGATTTAATGGCTCAGGTTTCTTAAAACTGGGTGATAGCCTTCCTTTTTTTCTCCCCCCACCCCCTTTCAGGGAGACAACGCCCCTGTAAACACTTCCTAGTGTCCCGCCATGTTTGCGTGTGAGACTTGGGGCCTCGGTGGCCAGACCTCCGTCTACAACTGGGAGAAGTCGGTCTACCTTTTGGAAGACAAAATGGAGCCCGAGCAGGGATCGGGAGAGCTGGATCTCCATTTTAAAGTGCTGCTTGAGCAGGGGGTCTATCCGGAAATCACGATCGAGGAAGAGGAGGAAGAAGAGGAGGAGGAGCCGGAAGCGGAGGCGGAAGTCGTGGTGGAAGCGGAAGGAGAGGAAGAGCAGGAGGAGGAAGAGGAAGAAGTAGAGGGAGAAGAAGAGGAGGAGGAAGAAGAAGAAGAAGAGGAGGATGAGGAGGAAGAAGAAGGAGGAGAGGAGGAGGAAGAAGATGAGGATGAGGAGAATCCAACGGGGCCTGTACGAGAGGCTGTGGGAGCAGAGGAAGGAGATGACTCCCTACTTGTGGTGTGCACTGGGACTGTGGAGGAACTTCTGGGCTTGGAAGTGCCACCCGCTGCTGAGCCAGAGGCCCCAGAAGAAGCCCCACAACCTCAGCGCTGGGAAGTCCAGTGGGAGGAGGTGTCTCAAGCCCCACGAGCTCCGCCTCCTGCAACTGTGCAGCCGCCGCCACCACCACCAACGCAAGATGCTTCCCCAGCGACTGAGGCAGCACCCATGAACATTGAGTCAGGGGCCTTCTCTACTACGGCATTAGAGCCAGCGGAGAACCCTGCCTCCTCCCCATGGAGAGCTCCATACGCAGAGGAGAGCCAGCAAGAAACCCAGCCCAGTACCCCAGGCAACGCGGACCGAGGGAGCATCGGGAAGACGCGGACGTCCACCTCAGGAGTGGGTGGCTTCACCCTAGAGACAGCCCGCCGGCGCTTCCGGCAGTTCTGCTACCAAGAGACCGAGGGGCCGCGGAAGGCTTGCGGTCAGCTCTGGGAGCTTTGCAACCACTGGCTGAAGCCAAAGAACCGCACCAAGGAGCAGATTCTGGACGTCCTGATCCTGGAGCAGTTTCTGGCGGTCCTCCCACCGGGGATTCGGAGCCGCGTGTGGGAATGCAGCCCGGACACTTGCGCACGGGCCGTGGCCCTGGCGGAGGAGTTCCTGTCGAAGCAGCAGGAAGCGGAGAGAGCAGAAGAGGAGGTGAGATGGTTTTCGTCCCCCACCCCCTTTCTCATCCCATACGCCGCCCCCAAGGACAATCTTGTGGCTCGCGGATGGGACAAGTTTCTTTGTGAGGGCTGACCTGCTGAGATAGGCCCATAACTATGGCGGGGATGGGAAGGAAATGGTGGTGGGGTGCTAGCAACAGATGGGGGGCAGGTGTGACGGGCACATTTTGTCCTTGGGGCATGGGCTGCCTTTACGATGTTGTTATTTCTGTGGCTAATGGTTATTTTGTTTATACATAAAGATTTATATACCATTTGATAAGAAAAAACTTCAGCAGCTTGCCTAAGGTGATATAAAATCTCTGTTTAAAGATGACATATTTGTTTTCCAGCTAAGGCTCTCAAAATCGTGTACAATCAGCCTCAAAAACATTTTTAAAAAAAGATATAAATAGTATAAAACTACATAAAACAACAACAATTTTATTATTTGTACCCTGCCTATCTGAACAGGTTGCCCCAGCTACTCTGTGTGGCTTCCAGCGAATATAAAAACATAATAAAACATTAAACATTAAAACTTTCTTATAAAGGGCTGCCTTCAGATGTGTTCTAAAAGTTGTATAGTATTTATTTCCTCGACATCTGACGGGATGGCATTCCGCAGAGCAGATGCCACCACCAAGAAGGCCGTCTGCCTGGTTCCCTGTAACTTCACGTCTCACAGTGAGGGAACCACCAGAAGGCCCTCGGAGCTGGACCTCAGTGTTTGGGCTGAAAGCTCCTATAATAAAACAATCAAACAATGGGAGTATGTATTTTGTGCTAAGTCCCCAAAGCACAGCAAAGTCCCCAAAGCTTTTATTTACTTCTGGAATGCCAGGAGGGAGAGAGGAGTAAAACATTTAGCCTGTGGAAGGGCGTTTTGGAACAGCCACCGAAAAACCTCTGCCTTGTGGGTAAACTAGTTTAGTTTCTGGATAATTTGGACCCATCCGCAGCATTTTGTCAGCTGAACTTAATACTTTGGATAGGTTCATACAGGATGAGGCCCATGAACTGATAATGCCCAGGATCCAGGCCTTCAGATTCTGTAATTCTATATTCACCTTACGAAAGATCACAGGGCAGTGACCTGAAAATGAGCTTTTTCAACCATTGCCCCTGCACTGAGGAGTAGCCTTCCCTCTGCCACTTGTGAGGCATCACCTGTCATCTGCTTCAGGTGTCTTATAAAGAAGATGTGCCTTTTTTGCTTAGGCTTTCTCTGACCCATAGGATTGGATCTTCCTATGACCAAATTCCTGTTCTTATAATACTACAGTTTTACAGCTTTTTATGTTGCATCTCTCTTTTTTGATACTGGTTTTTTTAATGTTTTGTATTTGCATACTGCCTAGAGATCTTTGAATATTAAGCAGTTTAGAAATGCTTATAAATAAATTTAGGGAGCCCTATTCGAATTCAGTGAGTTTGAGCAGACACGTTTAGCGGGTGTGGGGAACCTCCAGGCCACCGGCCAATGAGGCCATCTCCTCCCACCTGGGTGACGTCAGCTGATAGGCAGGGGGCATGGTTTGATCCTGCTGTTTTCTCCAGCATATTCTCTGCAGGGAATGCACAGGTGAAGCAGACCCCTCCCTTCACCCCATAGGTCAACTTTGACAGGTGGGTGAGACCACATGCCTATCAGTCGCTTGACGTCCTCATGACGCCCCCGCCACAGTTGCCCCAATCCTGTTGTATAGGATTGCACGGTAAAATTACCAAGGCAGTGGCTTCTTCCGTGTTAGCTGCATCAAAATGTGGAGCCGAGTTTTTGAAATGAGCTGAAATGCTTGGTAACTGAAACAGAGCCATAGCTTGGTTGCTTTAATTTCTGCCCTTTGGTGTAATTAAAATGTGGAGATGGTTTGGGACGTAGGAAACTGTTATGCACAGTGGCCAGAATATCTGTCACTGTAGCCCAGTATTGTCACCTCTGACTTAGCAGAGGCTCTCTGGGGTCTCAGGTGACAGGTCTCTTCTGCATCACCTGCTATGAGGTTTGTTTGTTTTTCAATCAAGATGCCAGGGAGCTCTTCCACTAAGGTTTTCATTGCTGCTATTATTATTATTATTATTATTATTATTATTATGCTTCTTTAAAAAAAATTGCTATGTTTTCATTATTTCACATAATACATGATATATTCCATATTTTCTGCCTCGGCTTGTGCAGTTGTCGAATTTTTAGCCTTCTCAGAACTAGTCGTTACAGAGGAGTCATGGCTACCTCCAATAACAGCAGCCCTTGTGTCTTGTCTCCTTACTTCTCCTGGTACTGGCTAGCAATACAAAATGGCAGACATGACGTCATGTCGTTCCAAGTATTCCCACTCGCCCCTAAGTAGCAGCCAGCAAAGTGGAACCAGAACAGGCCAAATTCAAACGGTGTTGATGTCACAACAGAGGCCTTCTGTGGACATTACATTACATTAGGCATTGCAGAGGAGGGAGATGTTTTGTAGGGAGAGGGACTGCTGCTTTCTGAGGCACCCAGAGGGTGTCTTCCTTAACAGCAGAGTAATCGCAAATAACTGGGATTCCAGGAGTATGGAATCAAGGTCAAAGGGTGTGAATGGCAGCACTATGTTTGTCCTGCTCTTATTAACATAAAATGGTCTTCTGCCTCCCTCCTTAGTGTCCCTCAGGGCTTGCCTTCCATTCAGCCATGCGGGGCAGTTTACCTCAAGGAGTGGTGACTTTTAGGGCTACCATCAGGTATTTGGAGAGGCAATTTTTCCAGGGAATTCCCCCCCTCCCCATTTTGCAAGTTGATTTGTAAACAATGAATGGGTGCCAGTTGCAAATAAGTATTTGTAAGTGTGGCTGTTTAGAAGGTTTTTTTAAAATAAATAAATAAATATAGCTTTGTTTACCAAACACAAGTCAAATAAACATGCTAAATTAGATTGCTCTCTAGGGTTTTCTGATGCAAACTGGAAATTCTCCAACACAAATTGCCCTAATTTACAAAGGAAGATATCCCCTCCCCCCCGTTTTAAATTTTCTGGAAAATCCGTGTTGCTGGGTGACACTAAAGAGAACAAATTGTCAATAGTTTTGTTTATTTTTATAGTTTTCCAGCTTGAGCTTTGTGCGTGAGGCACCAAAATATATTGAATCATCTCCAAAGTCTCACGTCTCTTTATTCCTTCCTCTGGCCATTCAGACTCCTCTCTTATTTTCAGGACCTCAAGGCAGCCTCTACAAACCCAGCTCTCAATTCAGAGCTGCGCCTCTTATCTCTTATTCCCAGCTTTCCCTCTTCAGTCCTCCAGGTCTCCTACAAACACTGTTATGGCTGCCTACAAACCCCAGAGGACTTTTGCACCTGCCGCTCGCAGCGGATTCACCAAAATCCACACAAAGGCTTTTGGGAGTTGTAGTCCTGCAGCCCAGAAACAAAGGGCTTCCTCCTAGTAGCTGGCCATCTGCCATTCTTCACAAGCCAACACTGTGGGCAAGATGTCTCCTCTCCCAGGCTGAAGCATATTGGGGGGAAAGAAAAGAGCTATTTGCTAAGAGAGCCCTCCCCCCCCCCCCTTGCAGTCAGGAATTGTGACTCTGCATCAGAAATGATGGATTTACACCAGTCATTTGTGTGATTTGACAGAAGGGCACAACTGGCATAATTCTGTGTTTGTGTGTGCAGCTTTCCTGCAGGAAATCAAGAAGCAGATGGAGAGCACACAATAGGCAGAGTTTTGCCTTCCAATTCTTAGGATATGAAGCAAAGAAGCCCTCAGCCTTTTCCTCCACCCTTCCAGAGTTCTGGAATCTGCATGGCAATGCAATGCAGAATATGGACTTTAACATAGCATATGTTAGCCCTAGCAAAAAATCCAGGATCTCAATTCTGGCTTGTTCTTTGTGTTCTCTGTGTGTATATTTATCGTGCTAATCTTGTTTTGTGAGCCACCTTGAGGGCAGATGTATCGCGTTCAACTCTAGGCTGAGGAATATTGGTTCATGGAGTGGCTGTCCTATTGTCTCTAAAAACCATCCTAATGAAGCTGCCTTGGTGCATCCTAGAAGAGCACTTATAAAATCTACATTTCCAAAAGAGCGCATAAGGGTGGAATTGCAGCCAAGCTATGCTATCAGCAGAATCACATGTTACAATTTGCTGGGTTGTTAATCGTTAGACTGCTGGTAGGGGAATTCATATCTGAGTGAAATGCCTACTCCCAAATTTCCTGCTCTTCTCTGTACGTTATTATTATTATTATTAATTATTATTATTATTAATTATTATTATTATTATTATTATTATTATTATTATTATTATTAAAATTTGTATGCCACCCTTCATCTATAGATACCAGGGCAGCTCACAGCATAAAAATACAAGATAAAAGCACAAATAATCTGGGGTATCCCCCTGCTTGCAGTGTAAAATGGTACAGTCTAGTAAGAACTGTACCACAGAGTTCTGCTTTTCATGCAGCTCTTAATGAATCAAGGCAGAGCTAAAGACATTATTAAAGCCAAATTGTAGTACATGGGACAGCAGCTGGATTTAGTTGCTTTCGTCCCCCACCCTTCCAAAACAATTACTATTACAGTCGTACCTTGGTTTTCAAACAGCTTAGTCCTCGAACGTTTTGGCTCCCGAACGTTGCAAATCTGGAAGTGAATGTTCTGGTTTGCAAACTATTTTTGGAAGCCGAACGTCTGATGGGGCTTCTGTGGCTTCTGATTGTTTGCCGGAGCTTCCTGAAGCTAATCGGAAGCCACACTTTGGTTTTTGAACGTTTTGCAAGTCGAACGGACTTCCGGAATGGATTCCGTTTGACTTCTAAGGTACAACTGTACTGATTTATTAATCACTTTCTAAACAACCATCTCAAGGTGATATACACTATAGATCATTAAAAATGGTGAATTAAAAACCATACAAAATAGACACTTGTGGCAAAGACCCATTTAGCCAGCTGGGAAAGCCCGTCCGAACAAAGATGTCTTCAGGTGCTTCTGGAAAGTGCCGCTAGTGAGCACCTGTCTTACCTGGACAGGAATGCTATTTCACAGAACAGAGGTAGCCATGCTAAAAGCCCTACTTTTTTTTCCGTTCGTTTGTTTAGCTAGTTTAACATTAAACAGTCTTTGATCGATCTTTTTGTCGAATGTGTCTCTTTGCTTATTTCAGGATTCAGACCTATTTGAGGAGGTGGTTGTGAATTTCCCCGATGATGACCAAGCCTTGTCAGATGCCGAGCAGGGAGACGCATGCATGGAGGCCGAGCAGAGGGGTGATGTGGATATCTGTTTGCTGGGTAAGAATCCTCGCTTCCCTGTTCTTAGCTCAGGCTTCCTCAGCCTCGGCCCTCCAGATGTTTTGAGACTACAATTCCCATCATCCTTGACCACTGGTCCTGCTAGCTAGGAATCATGGGAGTTGTAGGCCAAAAACATCTGGAGGGCCGAGGTTGAGGAAGCCTGGCTTAGCTTCTTGACCTACTTCTCTTCGGTACACAAATGCCTTTATCTGTTATGTATGCCAAGGGTGTTGTTGAACTGCAGCTCCCATCATACCTGACTATTCATTATACCCGACTGCTGACCTTGCTGGCTGGGGCTGATGGGAGTTCACAACTTCTTGAAAGCCACAAACTCCCCACCCTTGAGCTAAACATTTATTCTCACCCTGCTTTCAAGGTTAGGGTGATGGCTAGAATCACACCCAGATGGTTGAGATTATCCTCCAAACTATGGCTTGGATTATCAAACATAAGTCTCCTCCCCCCTTCCTTTGTGAGTTTAATTTCACTCTCTAGTTTCGTACAAACCACTTTGCTGTGTCACCCAAATCATCCAAATCGGTTTGTGCAAACCATTGGGCTGCTGCCTGCCAGAACTGAAAAATGTAGTTTGAAGTGAGTTTCTGGTTTGAACAGGTTTGTTGTTAAACCTTCCTACTTGATCTAGGTCTTTGGGCCTTAATTCAACTCCAGTAAAGTTTTTTTAATTGCCCACAGACCTTCAAATTCCAAAAACAAATATATGATTCTATACAACACAAAAGATATGAGAAAGAATGCTAACAGTACACTTTTCAGTGCTAAATGTTTAAACAAACATCAACATTGAAAGCAGTACCCCACAGCAATTCTTGGAAAGCTGCATATGGATCTCTATAGCTTTTGCACATTTTGCAACTGATTCACTTCTATGAGGCTGTGTATCTATAGCCAGAGAGATTGTATTATATAACACTTGAAGACCTTTCTGGGAAGGAAACAGCCTAGGGACAAATAAGTCTGGGTCTTTTTGTTTCTGTAAAAATGACACAGTAGTAACACATGTAGTACACTTTCTACTTGAAAGTGAGAGCCAGTGTGGTGTAGTGGTTAAGAGCGGTAGACTTGTAATCTGGGGAACCGGGTTCGCTTCCCCGCTCCTCCACATGCAGCTGCTGGGTGACCTTGGGCCAGTCACACTTCTCTGAAGTCTCTCAGCCCCACTCACCTCACAGAGTGTTTGTAGTGGGGGAGGAAGGGAAAGGAGATTGTTAGCCGCTTTGAGGCTCCTTAGGGTAGTGATAAAGCAGGATATCAAATCCAGACTCTTCTCTACTTTTCACGGCCATACAGACGAACACAGTTCTCAAGGTCCCTTGCTTCAAGTGCATTAGAGATCCTCTCCAATTGTCAGTCTGTGCTGTAGACCTGTCCTGTTTCAATGAATTTCTTTTGTAGTTCTGGGGCACTTGTGGGATGGAGTTAAACGTATCCAGATGAAGGCATATCAGTACTCTGTCTAAAACATCCTGTTATACTGTGTGGATGCGTGTGACGGAGGGCATGTCACAGTCGGACCTGACTCGTTTCTTTCCCTGCACAGGTTCTTCTGACACCGAAGCAACGTGGGATTCTTCAGCCGATGAAGGAGGCTCAGGTGGGTCTTGCAGCATCTTAGAAGATGCATTTTCTAATGTTGGAGAGAGAAGGGGCAACGTCTCTTCCAAGGTGGTGCTTGCTGTGAAAAACACACAAATCATGTTGAAGCAATTAGCATTATTTATCTATCCTCTTTTTTCCTCTTTTTTGTATGCTGACTTAATCCAGTTACAGGGCAATCTTATTCATGTTTGCTCTGAAGTAAATCCCGCTGTACAGTCGTACCTTGGTTTTCGAACACCTTGGTACGTGTAGGTTTTGGCTCCCGAGCACCGCAAACCCGGAAGTAAATGTTCCGGTTTGCAAACGTTCTTTGGAACCCGAACATCCGACGCTGCTTCCGCGGCATCCGATTGAGTGCAGGAAGCCCCTGCAGCCAATTGGAAGCCGCGCCTTGGTTTTTGAATGTTCCAGAATGGATTACGAACCAAGGTGCGATGGTATTCAGTGGGACTTGCGGCCAGATAAAAGTGAACAGGACTGCAGGGCTTAAACCTCTATCTAAAACACATGCATTGATCGACTATCGTTGCTTTAATTGAGTGACAGCTCTAGAATTCATACCTATGAAATTTGTGAATTTTCTCTTGCCTTCCCCCCCCCCCAACCACCCAAACCAGGTGCCAGGACTCCCAGCAGAGCAGACCCCCAGTTTGAATTTGGAGAAAGGCTCAACGGGATGGTGCAACACCTGAACCCAAAGCGGATCCGAGTGAGAGAGAAACGCCACCCCTGCATTGAGTGCGGGAAGCGGTTCCGGTGCCAATCCGAGCTGGCCTTGCACCAGAAAGTTCACACCAGGCCAAAGTCCTACCACTGTGCCGAGTGCGGGAAGCAGTTTGGCCGTTCCTCGCACCTCACCAGGCACCAGAAGACGCACATGGGCGAGGAGTGCCACCTTTGCACGGAGTGCGGCAAGAGGTTCCGGTGGTCGACGGAGCTCGCCATCCATCAGAGGATCCATGCAGGCCAGCAGCCGCACTACGCCATGGACTCCGAGGCGCTGTTCCAGTGGCCGCCGGAATTCACGATGCACCAGAGCCTTTTCACAGGCGAGAAGACCCCTCCGGCTGCCGACTGCGCCAAGCCGCACACCGTCAAGAAACCCCACCTCTGCCCCGAGTGCGGGAAAGGGTTCCGGTGGCCGTCGGAGCTGGCCACGCACCAGAAAACCCACAACAAAAACAAACACTACCTCTGCGCCGAGTGCGGGAAAGGGTTCCAGTGGCCGTCGGAGCTGGCGGCGCACCAGAGAATGCACACCGGTGACAACTCCCCGCTGGCCGCCGACTGCAGGAACGGCAACGGGCAGCTGCCCCCTCTGGGCGCCTACCTGGGAGGCCACGTGGCCGAGAAGCGCCACGTCTGCGGGGAGTGCGGCAAAGCGTTCCGGTGGCCGTCCGAACTTGCCACGCACCAGAGAATCCACACGGGGGAGAAGCGCTATTTCTGCACCGAGTGTGGCAAAGGGTTCATCTGGCCGTCGGAGCTGGCCGCCCACCAGCGAACCCACACCGAGAAGGAGTCCTACCAGTGCATGGAGTGCGGGAAGATATTCCACGACCTGTACGGGCTCACCAGGCACCAGAAGACCCACCTGGGAAGCAAGGTCTACCCCTGCGCCGAGTGCGGGAAAACCTTCACCCGGCAGTCTCACCTGACCCGGCACCGGATCACGCACACCGGGGAGAGGCCCTACCCCTGCGTCGAGTGCGGGAAAAGGTTCGGCCGGCAGTCTCACTTGACGCGCCACCTGAGAATCCACACCGGGGAGAGACCGTACCAGTGTGGGGAGTGTGGGGTGAGGTTCCGGCGAAGGCACAGCATGATCTACCACCAGAGGATCCACTTGAGAGAGTCCAACGGCGGAGCGGACATGCCAAACATGCCTGACATGGAGAACCTTGATGATGACCTCCAGAGCCCCATCCATGTAACAATCTGAAATTTGGATGCTAGGTGGGTAGGGGAGGAACCTTTGGATGGGTGAGTCGGACTGCTCACAGAATCTGGCCGCCTGAGTCCTTTCCACGCAGAGCAGAACGGAGAAAGGTTGCCGCTCGGTGTGACTGCCCCACCTGGTCAGAGACACAAGTGCCTCAGAGCTCCTTGTGGTGCAGCAGTGGACAGCCAACTTTGTTGGATCACGTTGCAAAGGATTCTGGGACAGGGACGCCCACACACCCATCTCTGATCATGTGCTACTTTCCTGTTGCCCAAAATTTGGGGCAACTGTTTGGGACACTTGTGTGGCCAGGTTCAGCCCTGCTGCTCTAACTCTAGATTTTGCCTCCATGTAGCATTTACAGGGAGCACTTAAAACCTGTGGGGGGGGGGAGTCTCCCTTGCTACCTGCAGCAGCTAGAACACTACTGTCCATTTCCTGAATCATGTGGCAGAAGCCTTCCTCCCCGCCTCTCCCAGCTAGTTCTGTCCTCCTGTTTGACTGCTTTGCCACACACAGTGAGTTGAATCGGTGGGTCCACACCATGAGAGGACTGTGAAGGGTGACTTTGCATGCTGTGGAGCCAAAGGACGGCTTGGTGTCTGCGTGGCACAAGGCGCCTTTGCTTTCCGAGCGTTCCATGTGCAAAAGGGAGAGAATTTGGGCAAGCTCTGCTTCTCTGGTTGCAGCACTAGGGAAAACAGCACCTTCCCCGATTCCCCCACAGAGCCTGGTTCTGGATGAAATCTGGCAAATTCCCAATAACAGTTTCTCTTTCCTTCCTACTTCCCCTCCCTTATGGAAAGATCCCGACTAATAAATCTGATTTTTAAAAGAGCCTGAAGCAGGAGTGATCCTTCCTTGTCATCAGCGGTACTTTTCCAGGGCTGGCCCAAGACACTTTGCTGCCCGAGGCAAGGGACAAGGTCGCCGCCTCCCATGCCAGTTAGGCTGGAGGTTGCATCTTGCTCCAGCACTGGCAACAGGACAGCATCCTGCATACCTGAGGGCAGCAGATTAGCTTGGGTGTGTGGCACACAGCGCTGCCTGCTCCCCACCCCTCTTTATCCGCCACCTGAGGCAGTTGTGTCACGCTGCCTAACAGCAGGGCTGGCTGTGTAACTTTTCCCCTCCAGAGCACTTTTTGAAAGGCACTTCTATTTCCTCCTTCCCTTTCCTTCTTGGAAATCAAGGGGGCAAGGTTTCCTTCTTAGGGGACAGGGGCTATTTTACAGCCTTATATAAGTGGCTGTTTTTAAGAGGTTTCAGCAGAAAATCAGTACAACCAGCCTGGATTAAATGCTGGAGAGGAAGACAAAGGCATCTTGATCTATGTTAAATAGGGCTTTTACTCCTAAGTAAGTGCATTTGGGATTGCAGCCTAAGAAAGCAGATCTTTGTAGATGAACAGGGAGGAATTGGGGTGTGCCTAGGCCTGCTGCCTTTTCTGAGCAGGGAGGGACATTTTGAGCTTGAACTTGGCTTTGCCTCACAAATAACCCCACAACGGTTGGAATCTAGGAGAAGGCCCGTGTCCCATTATAGGCTTCAGGTTCTCTCTTTGTTGACCCTTGGTGAAGGAAAGAGGAAAGTGTATTCCTGCCCCGGCGCACCCCACCCCCACCCCCAAAAACTTTAGCTGCATTTCTTCTTTTCCTCTTTTGGATCCACATTTGAGACTCTGAACCTCCTAAAGAAGCAAGAACGAACTCATTTTTGGAAATAACTTAAAAATAAATGGTTTCTACAAACGGCTTTTTGTGTGCAATTTTCTGTCTTGTGGAGGAGGGAAGTAGCACCAGGTTTTTTTCCGCCTCAGAATCCAGACTTACAGTTAGCACAAGATTTCTTATAAAAATCTCTAATGGGACTCTGAGCAGCAGGTAGGGAAATCTTTCAGCTAGAGGACTGCGTGCTGGCGGGGGTGGGCCAGAGTTAAAAGTGTGAAGAGCAATAAATGTGAATTCTATCTTTGTAAGGTAAAGGGACCCTTGACCAGTCGGTCCAGTCGTGGCCGACTCTGGGGTTGTGGCGCTCTTCTCGCTTTATTGGCCGAGGGAGCCGGTGTACGGATTCTGGGTCATGTGGCCAGCAGGACTAAGCTGCTCCTGGTGAACCAGAGCAGCGCATGGAAACGCCGTTTACCTTCCCGCTGGAGCGGTACCGAATTATCTACTTGCACTTTGATGTGTTTTCAAACTGCTAGGTTGGCAGGAGCAGGGACCAAGCAACCATCTTTGTACGGTCAGCTAGTTTCTGCACTGGCACTCCCCTCTCTATCTTCGAACCAGGGAAGCGAGGGGCATTATCTGAGTTCAAGGAAACCTTCCAGCCAGGGCAAAAACACTTGAGGTTCCTGTTGGGCCTCAACACTAAGTGACAAATTTCAAGTGATTGGCCATATTAGGTGTAACTGTTCCTAACTCCAGGAACTGGAGGCCATCGGCTTATGGCCCAAACAAGTGACCCTCCGGCCTAGCCCATGCTCCTGGCCCTCCACTTGGGTAGTTGTTGGCATGTGTCTGTCTCAAAAGACAATGGAGTGCACCTCTAGGGGTGAAGTCAAACAAAGGTGGTAGCACTGAAGTGACCCCCTGGGGCGAAAGCCTGGGCAGTGTGTGTGGAGGTCCTGGGCTGCCCAGATGACAAGATCCCTCTCTCGGCCTTGCTGATGTGGTCCAAAGGAAAGCAGAGCAATATGTTTGGCACCGGCTTGGCTGCAGGAGTTGCCAGAAGGAGGCGTACAAGCTGCCACCCTACCCTCGGGGGACTCTACTCCAGATTTGTGTAGGGTCCACTCCTTAGCCTTTTCATCTCCCAAGGATATCCCACAAGGCAGCAGAGGTTTATGGTCTGAGTTGTCCTCCTAGATGGAGCTACCTTCCCAGCCCCATCCGCCGCTCAAATGAAGATCAGTAAACCATCTTAATAATAAACTACTTATTACGTGTTATTTATAACATGCTTTCCTACTATAGTGTTCAAAAAGTGTTCTACAACAATTGAAACCACAAATCATAAGCAGCTCACAAAATCCTAAAAACACTAAATCTATCAAAGAAACATGTACGGTCAATAGGAACGTGCTTAAAAAGGATTGTTTTTGCCTGGTGCCTAAAGCTGTACAGCATAATTAAGGTGCCAAGTGAACCTCCCTAGGGAGAGAATTCCATAAATGGGCAGCCACTGTGGAAAAGGCCCATGTCTAATGTTGCCACCCTCCAGACCTTTTGTGTTTCCTCACTAGGGACCAGAACTACAGGACTTACAAATAACTTTTGGTAACGTATTCTGTATTAACAACATTCAGAAGTGACTCCTCCAAGTCTAATATTCTTAACCTAATATTCTTTTATTAGAAATAAAACTCTTTATTGCAGTAGCATTTTCTTGTGGATATAGGTGCTTAGGATCACAGCCACAACAACAACAACAATTTATATGCCACCCATCTGTCTGGGTTAGCCCAGACACTCTCTGGGCGGCTTCTAACAAATGAAAATAAAATGCAACATCACATATTATTAATATTAATTAATAGTATAATGCAAATATAATAATTAATAATAGATATTATTTATAACAATAACATGTTTATTTAGCTTTTGAAGCACATGCCTGCCTCTGCTGCTCACTGTTGTCAAATTCTGGGCCACAAGGGGGAGCCAATGGCTTCAAAACCCTTTTCTCCACATAATTTAGACTTCCTTCGAGTCTAGAACAAATATGTTTTAATGTATTTAGTTTCGAAATATCTTCCCAGCCCTTCCTTCCAAATGAAAGGCCAAGCAGCTGTCAAAACAACCATAAAAATGCAGCCAAACGCCAGGTAAAACGACACAAAGCTCACTGCGAGGAACATTCCCCACGATAAAAGCCAAACTGAACTCAGAGATCTACACCCAAATCCTTGGCCTAAAAATGTCTGTTGGGAATAAGGATGTTTTATTTGTCTGTGCATGCAGGCCTAGCATTTGCTGGCTTTGACTTGGGCAGTCTTCTCAGGGGATGGCATTCCACAGCAGCTGTGTCACAACCGAGAAGGCCCCGCTGCTTCCCAACCTCATACATTTTTACTCGCCTGGTCAGAATAGGAGAATGTAAAACCATAATACCAGCCAATACATTTTTCCTGTCAGTACAAATGGGAACAAACATAGCACAGGTGCCAGAGGTGGAATACTGGGCTGGAGCTGGGCACTCCCACGCCTACAACTAGGGGTAGGCAAATCTGTCGGTTTGGGTTCCTCTCAGTTTCACATTTTTCAAATCTTAAATTATTCACATTTCCACACCACTGTGTAATTTTTATAAAGAGTCTTCAATAAAATTCATCAGTATCTTCGTGTGAATTTCTCCTAATATACAGTTTTGCCCGATGTGCACATCTTTGACAGTTTTTCCTAATAAAATGTACTTTTGTATGTTATTTTCATTAGTATACACAATGATGTGTGGAGTTTACTTTCATATATGCATTTTTGAACAAATTGCATTGCTGGAGAACGGCGCTGCAAATTTCGGAGAAGTGCATTTTGAAGGATGGTTGTGTTTCAGATAGCATATTGTTTTGGAAAGTGCAAAAAAACCCCAACAAGTTTCAAAAAAGCATGACAAGTATTTTCTATGTAATCAAATGTCCCCTTAGCTGAGGAAGCTGCTAAAGAGATTATTCTAGCAGTCCTTGCAGAAGTGAATGTGAACTTTCTTTAATTCCTTCATCAAGCAAAGATATATCTGGGGGCCAACTCCCATCTCTTGCGAGGGCTCAATTAGTGCCAGTGCCTTCCATCAGGAGTTTGGGTATAACCTTTGACACGTCCCTCTCTATGGAGGCGCAGGTTGCAGCTAATGCAAAGGTGGCATTTTCCCACCTTTACCATGCTAAGCAGCTGGTTCCTTACCTTTCTCACCCTGATCTAGCCACAGTGACCCATGCGACAGTCACCTCCAGGCTCAATTATTGTAACTCGCTCTATGCGGGACTGCTCTTGAAGCTGACCCAGAAACTCCAGTGGGTACAGAATGTCGCTGTGAGGGTCCTTACAGGGTCCTTGCCATGGGACCACATTCATCCAGTGCTATGCCAGCTGCACTGGCTCCCGGTGGAATACAGGGTCAGGTTTAAGGTCCTGGTTTTAACCTTTAAAGCCCTATACAGCCTAGGACCCTTGTACTTACGGGACTGCCTCTCCTGGTATGCCCCGTGGAGGACCTTATGGTCCACAAATAATAATATCTTGGAGGTCCCGGATCTCAAGGAGGTTAAACTGGCCTCAACCAGGGTAAAGGCCTTTTCGGCTTTGGCCCCAGTCTGGTGGAACACTCTACCACAGGAGACCAGGGCCCTGCGGGACTTGACATCCTTCTGCAGGGCCTGCAAGACAGAGCTGTTCCGTCTGGCCTTTGGTCCAGGCCCAGGCCCTTTTATTGGCTCATGTGGGTCCAACATGGATAGCTGGCCCTGATGAATACTTGAGGTTTCCGACCCCTATGGTTGTAATTCGTGGGCAGTCATTTAATTTTATCCCGATTCTAATATTTAAGCTGTACTTTAATCGTTTGATTGCATTTTAATGTATTTGGTATTTGATGTTAGCCACCTTTAGCCCGGTCTTGGTCGGGGTGGGCAGGGTATAAATACAAATTCACTTACTACTTACTTACTAATTCAGAAGGAATTTTGAGGCAAGAGTTCAACAGTCTAAAAGTCCCTGAACTCCAGTGTGTGCTGTTTTTTGGCTGGTTGGAATGAAGGCCTCAGGTTAAGGTGAATGACTGAGAAGTCAAGATAGGGCTCAACCACACATAACTGCTGGCTACTGAATCATGGAAGATCAAATCACTTTTCATGCAAAGAGGGGGCGGTTTGTGGCTCCTTCCAGCCCAATCTACTGATGAGCAGAGATGACAGTTCATATATTTTGTCAGCAAAAGTAAAGGACGAGATTCACAGCAAAGTTAATTGCAACCTCCCAGTCAGGGAACTGCATTGGTGACAAGGTTAATGTGCAACAAGGACACAGGGGTAGCCAATACACTCATGCTAGGGCCATGTCTGTCTCGTTACCACAGAGAACTAGGCAGTAGCCACAAGCACATCTGTGGGAGCCCTGTGACACTGTCTGTTAAAGCACACACAAGCACATTCAGGAAAACAGTCGAGGACGTCAGATCCACCATTCTTCATCCCAATGGACAGCAGAACTTGCTCAATATCTAATCCACACTATTTTGACTGCCAACCAGAAATTAAGTTAAATAAATCTTAAAATTAGTCAATATATTTCTCCCTGAGACACGAGAATCATAGAATTGTAGAGGTGGAAGGAACCACGAGAGTCAGGTGGTCCAACCCTGTACAATGCAGGAATCTTTTGCCCAATGTGGAGCTGGAACCCACGACCTTGAGATTGAGAGATAAAGGGTTTCAGGTTTTACTCGGATTCTACGTTCCCATTACAGTGGTACCTCGGGTTAAGAACTGAATTCGTTCCGGAGGTCCATTCTTAACCTGAGGTACCACTTTAGCTAATGGGGCCTCCTGCTGCTGCTGCGAGATTTCTGTTCTCATCCTGAAGCAAAGTTCTTGACCCAAGGTACTATTTCTGGGTTAGTCTGTAACCTGAAGCGTCTGTAACCCAAGTTACCACTGTACACGGACTCGGGCACACACCCACACCTGGTGTTTGAAGCTGTGTACACAGGGCCATCTTTAGCAGATGCGGTGCTGGGGTGCAAATATCCACCCAGTGGCCCCAAATTACCATGGATGGGGGGGGGGGAAGCTGCACACTGCCAACCATTGGAGGTGTGCAACTTTCCCCCATTCCGCTGCGGGAGAGCAATCCCCACAGAGGCTTGAGAGGGAAGCTGCGCCCCACCAACCATATGGTTGGTGGGGTGCAGCTGGTGGGCGTGCAGGGAAAGGGGAGGTCGCTGGCAAAGCCGCGCAGCTCCCCCACTCATTGGGGCGTCCCTGAGAGACAGGCACCCTGGCACGATGCACCACTAAGCTCTATGGGAAAGACGGCTCTGTGTGTACATAGGGATTTGACACAGCCCAGACATATCTTGCAGCTTATTGAGAAATGCTATTTGATGCGTTTTCCCCTCAA
This sequence comes from Podarcis liolepis, assembly GCF_965112155.1. NCBI lineage: Eukaryota > Metazoa > Chordata > Lepidosauria > Squamata > Lacertidae > Podarcis > Podarcis liolepis. Next base: position 22,205,588 of record NC_139573.1, on the reverse strand, counting down.
ACCGGTTTACATCCAATTCAACAACGTAAGCCGTATTCACTTAGCAGTTAAACTGAGGCGTGTACGTTATTTGAGACAGCCATTGCACATGTACAGATGGCAGCTTCATGAATAGGAGTTGACGGGGGTTGCAGGTGTGAGGGAACCATACAGGTAATGAACATCAGGTGAAGGCATTCCTGCAATATGAAAATATGACTTGAAACACAGTATGGGGAAACCAGTCTTGCTTCATTTTGAGCTACTGATGTGTAGGTAGCCATAGACTCTGGACTTATGGGTCCTTTATCATGGGTCTTATTGTTGTGTAGTAACGTGTATTTACTTTGCTTATTTCACAAACGTGTTCCATGACGCCCACTGTGCTCTGCTGAGCGAGGCCTCAGAGTTAATGTCTCACCAACTTATTCCTGGTGTGAATACACACTGGCTACCTATTTTTGATTGACTTGGACCCCATCTGTACTATACATTTAAAGCAGTTATCAAACCACTTTAAAGAGTCATGGCTCCCCCTCCCCAAAGAATCATGGAAATTGTAGAGTGTTGAGTGTTGTTAGGGGAACCTTATTCCCCTCACAGTGCTAAAATTCCCAGAAGTCCCCAAAGAGGGAATAATTGTTAAACCACACTAAGAATTGTGAGGGGAATAAGGGTGTCCTAAAAACTTTCTGTACCTTTAACAAACTACAGTTCCCAGGATTCTTTGAGGGAAGCCACAACTGTTTAAAGTGGCATGATACTGCTTTAATTTTAATGTACGTGTTGTTGCCAGAAGCTGGGATGTTCATCTTCCCAGCCATGCTCCCAAGCAAGTCACGTGACCTGCGCAATATCACAGAGCTCAAAAACACACGTTTTGGGGCAAAACATGCGAGATCACGCTCTCACACAAAGTCGCAGTGCCCTAAACAGGGATTTTTACTCCTAACTTTTTTTTAATGTATATTTTTATTAATTTTCAAATACAAAACAAAATTATACACTCCATACATCTTAATTACATCTTACTTTCCTTTTTTTTTACTTCCCTCAATTTGTCTGCAAATCCTTCATATTTTTACTTTTAACACATTTGTACCTGTTGTTTATGTTATTACTGTAAACTTCATTCCATTTTAATACTTATTTTAACATTTTCCAATCACAGAGCTTCATTAAAACTTACAAACATAATCTGGTTATCACTCAGTTTTTGCAAATATTGAATAAACTTTTCCCAATCTTCTGTAAATCTTTGATCTCGTCGATTCCGGATCCTTCCTGTCATTCTGTCCAGTTCTGCATAGTCCATCATTTTAGTTCTCCATTCTTCTATCGTAGGTAATTCCTCCTGTTTCCATTTCTGGGCCATCAATATTCTTGCTGCTGTCACTGCATATAGAAATAACTTCTTTTCTTTCTTATTTATCTCATTACCTGTGATGCCTAGTAAAAATGCTTCTGATTTCTTAACAAATGTATATTTCAACATTTTCTTCAGTTCATTATATATCATTTCCCAAAAGCACTTCACCTTACATTCCCACCACATATGAAAAAATGTACCTTCTTTTTCTTTACATTTCCAACATTTGTTACTTGTCTTATACATTTTTGCTAGTTTCACCGGAGTTACATACCATCTATATATCATTTTCATAACATTTTCTTTTATAGCTGTGCATGCAGTGAATCTTAAACCTTCCTTCCATAGTCTTTCCCATTCCTCCATTTGTATATTATATCCTATATCTTTGGCCCAATCAATCATAACTGATTTTACCTCTTCATCCTTCGTGCACCATTCTAATAATATCTTATACATTTTTGCTAGGATCTTAAAATCACTGTTCAATATTTCTGTCTGAAATTTTGATTCTTTATCCGCAAAACCCCTTTGATTCAAATCTTTTCTAAACATCTCATTAATTTGAAAAAAATGCAACCAAACATTGACATGGTCCTTAACTTCTTCGAATGGTCTCATCTTCCATTTACCTTCTCTTTTACTTATTAACTTCTCATATGTCACCCATCCCCCTGTCATATTGACTTTCTTCACACTCATTGCCTCCAACGGCGATAACCAATATGGAGTTTTTTGTTCCAACAGATTTTTATATCTTTCCCACACTTCAAGATTTTTACTCCTAACTTTTGAAGCAGTATCTTCTTCTGGTTCCTCTGGCCTTTGTTTGCTGTTTTACAACTTAACTCCTGTGTCTGCTATAGCCAAGAGCCTAACTCTTGTCAATTCCTCAAAATATCATTGATGTAAGAGGTTCTATGGTGCTGCTCTGAGGAAAAGGCCCATGAAACTCCCCCCCCCCCCAGATACATTCAACTACCACCCTCTACGCCCCTGAGATTGTACTTGGCAGACCTATTTTCTGTAAAAAAAATCAAATGTTTGCCTTTTGAGTACTTGACGTTTGCTGCCCTTTGATGACAAGCAAAACCAGCTTTCTGAGGTGGCTGCCTCACTCTGCCTAATGGTAGGCCGGCCAGCTCTATTTGGATTGGTAGGAAGCTTCTGGAAAATTCTCAGCTACATCCTTGTTAAGTCAGAGGTTTCTCAACCCCTTCCACCAAGCACCTTGAGCAAAGGAACAAATATGTTATTCTTCCTCCCATCCCCATAAACACATCTGAAACATTTATATACAACTATAAACGTGAAATAAGTTATAACACCATAAAACAATAATTTTTAATATTTACTCAACATTGCCCCAACTGGGTGGTCCATGATTGTTAAGCCAAATATGGGTGTATACCATAGAGAACCAGAGCCAATCATGTGAGTGCAGTCTGCCATGTTTGCACTTATCCAAAGCCTGTTTAAAGATGTGCGTTTGTGCATTGAAATGCCATCATTTTTTTTTACCTGTGTGAGACAGGTGCACACTACTAAACATATAACACATTGTACGAACTCTCCAAGTGCTAGCAAATCCCATGGCACCTTTGTAGGGCCAGAAATGGGAGTCTAATGGAGATTTTATGGCACTCTTGTGACATCTATGTGCTTCAAAATATACAAGTTGAACAGGCGGGAAGCAAGCTGGTAGTCATGCAGGCATAGAAGAGTTTGGATTTGTATCCCGCTTTATCACTACCCGAAGGAGTCTCAAAGCGGCTAACAATCTCCTTTCCCTTCCTCCCCCACAACAAACACTCTGTGAGGTGAGTGGGGCTGAGAGACTTCCAAGAAGTGTGACTGGCCCAAGGTCACCCAGGAGTTGCATGTGGAGGAGCAGAGACCCGAACCCGGTTCACCAGATTACAAGTCCACCGCTCTTAACCCCTACACCACACTGGCTCTCACTGGCATGGCAGCTTCAGAGACATATCAGGACCCCTGCAGCACACCCAAGTTGCTTCTCTAGCCAGATCATTCTTCTTCCATTGCTCAAATTAAAACTACCCAAATTGTTTTGGGAAGCCTGGTATCAAGAGATCATTAGTGGGCTCACTTAACATGGTGGTGGTGAGCTGAGAGAGTGTGGCATCATCTTCATCATGTGCACACGGAGGGGCCTCGAAACTGCGTTTTAAACTGCTGTCTATCCGCAGATCTTAAATTGAGTCCATTTTCAGTCCTCACTGATAGGTGAGAACATGCAGAGTTGACCTCCTGAGCATGTGCAAAGTGTTTACCCTGTAGAAATGAGTAAACTATGTTGGCTGTTGAACGGTGACTCTGAAGGGGCAGGTTACTTAACAGGCTTGTTGCATAAGCTCCTTGGCAGCCTTCCGAACAGACACCTGGAAGAGGGATCCATTCTCCCTGGGGCTAAGCGAAGAGAGGGCACTTGGGGGTCTGGGAAGCTCTTAAAGAGGCAGCACTCCCTTAAGCCACCGTGCTTGAAAGCAACCCTTAAGCCTTGGTCGGAATGCCAACATTGTTTTGGGTTCGTTTTTGTTTGGAGGGTGGGGGGGATGTAGGAATTCCCAGTATCAAAGATTGCCATATATATTTAGTGTTTCACCGTGAAAACCCTTCCCTCTGCTTTACTGAAGCAGAAAGGTTGCCTTGATCTCAGCGGCACCTCGGCAAAGCTACCAGCTCTCCACTGTCCCACCCCGGAATAATTCACCCCGGGAGATCTTCTCCGCCCATTCCTGGTCCACGCCCCACAAACCGGATTCGGGAGCGCTTCAGCTCCCAAATCAGCGCCAGCCGCCGAACCATCACCAGCGCCTCAAGATCAAGGTAAGCGACACCCGCGGAAGCTGAGCTGCCTCCGGACTGCGGGCAGTGGAGGAGCGAGGAGCTGTCAGGGCACAAGGCAGGCAGGACTCCTGGTCTCCCTGGGATGATGAGGGCAGAACAAGACCGTCCAATGTCCTGGTGGACGACTAGTATTCAAGGCTGAGAGGGAGCGAGAGCCTGGGTCTTATTTTCCTGCACGAAGGCTTCAATCCTCATCGACCCATTTCCCAAGCAGAAAGACCGACTGAACTCAGGAGGACTTGTAGAAAGGGATGGGATTGTGAGGCTGTTTTTTTTTTAAATCTTGGTCCGCCCTGACCCTCGAAAAAGGACGCAGAGAGGACAAATTGCTTTGCTTGCAGGTGGCAAATGAGGTTGAGGATGGGGGTGAGACTTTCCCTTTTCTTCAGCAGTTATTTCAGTTCCCTCGCAGTGAAATCCCAGTTCCTTGCAATTATCTGATCCTATTATTCAGCCCAGCCTCAGAAATCCCTGCCAACTCCAGTCAAAGGGGAAGGTAGCGTATGCCAGATGTTGCGTAAGGTTTGGTTGAATTTCAAGCTCAGATTCCACTCATGTATTGTACACCTTCCTTGCATGGCGGCGGGGGGGGGGGGACTCACTCTGCCCAAGGCTGCAAGAAGCCCACTTTGCTTTAACTCCCTTTTTCTGCCAGGATGAAGCCCGATGCAGAGCCTGAGCGCCCGCCGCTGGTTTACGTCCAGGGAGTTGGCATGATCAAGACGTTTGCTGATGTCTTGGAAGAGGTGAAGGACTTCCAAGTTCATCCGGGGGACTTGCTGATCTCCACATACCCCAAGTCTGGTGAGTGAATTTCTTGGGCTGCTTCCCACTCAATGGGAAGGAAAGTTGCGATGCCTGCATTTGCAGGGTGTTGGACTAAAATTAAGGTTACCAGACGTCCCTGTTTCCTGGGGACAGTCCCCAGATTTACAAATCAGTCCCCATACAAAATCTATTGAAGCTGAAAAGTGTCCCCGGATTCACTGGAAAAAAGCTGGTAACCTTAACTAAAATGCCTCATTGGATCCCTTCCAACTCCACAATTCTGGGCTTCTGTGAAAAGGTGCTAAGCCCTTGAGGTAATGTTACATGGTCTAACACAGCCTCCAAATAGCAATGGCTTCCAAGACAGCTTAAAAGGGATCACGTTCTTTGCAGACTTGTGGCTGTACAAATATGCCGGTGTCGAGGTGGGAAGCAATGATTTCCCTGGTGAAAACAGGGACATAACTGGGCAGCTGTTGTCAGTGCTGGATTTAGGACTGTGCAGGCAGTTCCCCCCAACCGATGGGGGAAACAAAATAGAGGAGATCCATTGGAGGGCTGGGGCAAATTTTGGGCTCATGCAGAGTGCCATATTACAGTTGTAATATATCTCTAATCCTTACACTAAGAATTACTTTATTTATTACATTTGTATACCGCCCATTCTTCAAAAGATCTCTGGGCAGTGTATTAAAACATGAGATAAAAGCACAAGGGAAAGGGAAAGGGACCCCTGACCGTTAGGTCTAGTCGTGGACGACTCTGGGGTTGCGGCACTCATCTCGCTTTATTGGCCGAGGGAGCTGGCGTACAGCTTCCGGGTCATGTGGCCAGCATGACTAAGCCGCTTCTGGCGAACCAGAGCAGCGCACGGAAATGCCGTTTACCTTCCCACCGGAGCGGTACCTATTTATCTACTTGCAGTTTGATGTGCTTTCGAACTGCTAGGTTGGCAGAAGCAGGGACCGAGCAACGGGAGCTCACCCCGTCGCAGGGATTCGAACCACCGACCTTCTGATCAGCAAGCCCTAGGCTCTGTGGTTTAACCCACAGTGCCACCTGTGTTAAATAAATAGTTAAAACAGGACTCCTCCCCCCCCCCAGTCCACCATCACACAGTTTCCAGACTTCTTTTGGGGAGGATATGTACGCATGGGATTTATTTTAAGCAGGGCATGCTTTATGCTGGGGGGGGGGGCAGAACCCAGATATTTGTGATGCAATTAGTCAGTTAGTTAAGTATTTCTATTTATTTACTTGATTTGGGGGGCAGCTGCCCCCACCTGGGCTACAGCCATGACTGTAGGGTGTACAGTGGTACCTCGGTTTCCGAACTTAATCCATTCCAGAAGTCCGTTCTTAAACTGAAACCGTTCTGAAACTGAGTTGCACTTTCCCTAATGAGGCCTCCTGCCACCGGTTCCCTTCCACCATTCTGATTCCATTCTTAGACCAAGGTAAAGTTCACAAACCAGGACACTACTTCCAGTTTTACGGAATTCGTAAACCGAATAGTTCATAAACAGGACTGTTCTTAAACCGAGGTACCACTGTATATGTACCCTCAGGTGGCATATATAAGTTTTAAAGCACTCCCCCCCCCCAAAGCGTTCTGGAGAATGTAATTGACCCATTACAAAGTTACAATGCCCAGAAACCCTTAACAAAGTACAGCACCCAGAATTATTTGAGGAAACGTAGTTTGCATGTGCTTTAAATGTACGGCGTATGCAGCCTTAATCCTGGCTTTCCCTAAGTGCACTGCAATAGAGAATTTATGCAAAACACCCCTTCATGCGGTTTCAGGAACTACCTGGGTGAGCCAGGTCATCGACCTGATCTATAAAGAAGGCAATGTGGAGAAATGCAGCAACGAACCCATCTACCAGAGAGTCCCTTTCTTGGAGTTTGCTGTTGAAGGAGTTCCCAAAGGTAAAACACCCCAGAAGGCCAGCAATCCAGGAGTCCCTCACCCTAAGGTATGCTGTGGGGACAGGTCGTGAAAGATGGGGAGAGGAGAAACCTCTTTATTGACTTCTGTTTCCTCCCTCTCTTCCTCCCTCCAGGCATTGATCTGCTCAGAAAAGCACCTCGGCCATGTCTAATTAAAACACACCTTCCGGTCCAATTGCTTCCAAAATCATTCTGGGAAACGGATTGCAAGGTGAGAGGGTATATGGGCACCTGAATCTAGCAAGAGCAGGATCTGAAAGAGGTCACTGTGGAAGAAAGGGGCTGGAGTGTTAATCTGAAAGGAGGATCACAAAGTTGCCAGCAGGGCTGTGTATTCTATGCAGAAGAAGGTTATTGTTTTCAAAAAAAGGAATCTAAGTTTCTAGTCTATATATGAAAGATACTTAAATACTTTATTTAGAAAATATCTAAGTTACTAGTCCATATGAAAACAGGCTTGAAAATCTATGGGCAATGTAAAAATTTAAAAACCAGAGGTGGGGAGGGCTTTGCAGCATTTTGTAGTAGCCAAGGGGAGGGACTTCAAAACCTTTGCATTGCCCCTTGCCCTTCTGCCTGACTGGCAGAAGCAGAATAAATTATGCTGATCATCCATTTAATCTGCATGCTACTTTCTGCACTACAGATGATCTACGTGGCCAGAAACGCCAAAGATGTGGCTGTCTCGTATTATTACTTCTACCAAATGGCAAAAGTGCATCCTGATCCTGGAACGTGGGATGAATTCCTGGAGAAGTTTATGGCTGGAGACAGTAAGGACTGTGGGAGATAAGACAGAGGCAGAGGGCAAGGGCAATGACCCTGAAAGCCAAGGACAGAAAACTTGTGATCTTCTAGTTGTCATTGGACCCACCTGCTATATAGAAATTATGAAATTCCATATGGAATTATGAGCAAGTGTTTTACATAGATCTTACCTGGTTTGGAGGAGCTTTGTAAGTGTGAAGGTTCATATCCAGGCATTGCTCCTCTGGCTTCCCATTGCTTCTGGGCAGGTAGCGGTAGAATGAGATAAACAAATGATGAAGCTTCCTTATATTGAGTCAGATCGTGATAATCTGACTGACAGCAGCTCTTCAAGGTGTCTGTCAGACTTTCCCCAGTTCTGAAGATGGAACTTTGATCCTTATGTGTGTGGAAAATGTGCCGTGTTTTAGACTACCACTTCCATCAGCCCCAGCTGTCCTGACTAATGGTCAGGGAAGATGGGTGTTGCAGTCCAAAAAAAGGGGAAAAATAAGCTATAGTACTGAGTTGCAGCCTTACCCAGCAGAGGCCAGAATTTCCTCGTTTCTAGAAAGGTTCTCACGGAAGCCCATAATCTCTCTCTCCTCAGTCTCTTTTGGATCCTGGTACGACCATGTCAAAGGCTGGTGGGACAAGAGGAATGAACATAAGATGCTCTACCTTTTCTATGAAGACTTGAAAGAGGCAAGATTCCCACTCCCCGGTATAACCCTTTCAATGCCAGTTCTGCTGCAACGGCAAGCAAAGCCACCAAAATGTTCAAAGTGTAAACATAGCACATATAGAATGTATCATGCATGCACGCAGTTTGTCAGAAGGAACTGTGGTGTCTAGAGGGCCGGAACATCATTTGCCACATTCAAGAGGTGCACCAGACAAAATGATGGTTCCCACGTTGGGAAATTGGGAGGTCCACCTGGGTATTCCCATTCTGTACACTGCGTCCTTGTCCTTCTCCCCTGTCTTCCTTTCCCAACCCAGGGCTGGGGAAACCTAGCCAGATGGGCAGGGTATAAATAATAAATTATTATTATTAATTTATTAACCTAAGTCCCCCGGCTTCAACCCCCAATCATTGCTTATCTTCTAGAATCCTCAGCGGGAGATCCGAAAAATAATGGAATTCTTGGAGAGGCCACCAGATGACCGCCTGGTCGAGAAGATTGCTCACCACACCTCCTTCAAAGAGATGCAGAAGAACCAAATGGCCAATTACACAAGCATCCCTGCCACGATTATGGACCACAGTATCTCCCCTTTCATGAGGAAAGGTAAGCTGCACTGACACCTGGAGGGATGGGCTGAAGAGGGCTGAGATTCCAGGGGTCCCAGGGGTTCACCCCAGGGTCCATGTTTCCTGTTGGAAATGAGGCACAGCGGAGACTGTGGTATCTTTATGATATATGGTTTACATTTATACATATATACACATATATACATCCTGAGCCTGCAATGTACATCAAATGTACATCAATGTACATCAGTACATCAAAAGGGTCTTGTTTCTACCACAGCCACAGGCTTGGATTCAAGCAGAAATCAGCCACGACTCTTTCTTTCTCTCTGCCTTTCCAGCCTGAAGCTTTTTCCTCCAGGTCACATCACAGCAAACCCAGCCCCCAAATCTCAGGCTTTGTCCTTCTAACTCTCCGAGAGCTGGAGAAGGGGCCCGCCCATTTGTCATCTAGCACAAACCGCCTTGCCTTTGTTCTCTTAATGATCCATCAGCCAGGCGGTTACCTCATTGGGAAGCTAGCCTGGCTTGATTAGGTTTTAATACTTGCTAGGATTATAGGTGTCTGGCACCCACAAACACATAATATTATTGCTCAGAAGAGGTCTTGAGGCATCATAGGGCTTAGGGAGTGGGTACCAAAAAGGGATCAGCTTACTGGAGGAGGCAAATGTCCCCATCATCTGCATCACCACCGTCATCATCATCACATCATCACAAGTAGGGCCTGCAGATCTCTTCCTCTGCTTATGTACTTATTTATTATTGAAAACCCAATCATTTTTTTTGTTAAAAAAAATTCCAGACAAGTGGAATCTGCAGCTGCGTATTGCTGCATGGAGTACAGTGTGGAAAGGGCAGGAACTCCCCATTCCTCTTTTAGCCATCATATTTGACAGGTCTTTAGGTAGTAATGTTCATGTCTATCTTGTCCCTCTTTAATTGCCAGTGTCTTGACTCCCATTTCTTCCCATTTCAACCCAGGAATCACTGGCGATTGGAAGAACAAGTTCACAGTGGCTCAAAACGAGCGCTTTGATGCCGATTACAAGAGGCAGATGGAAGGAACGACCCTGCACTTCCGGACAGAGATTTGATCTCTCTGACTTCCCTTTTCGGGTGAGTCTCATTTTATTCCCATTCTATGGAATCTACTACCTTTGTTTCAGATTCTTAATATCAATTCCGCCCACCAGGTTTCTTGTTTGATGAACAGACCTTCATGTGAGTTAATAGAAAAGAGACAAAATACGGAAGCCATGATTATTGGATTCTCTCCCATGTCCACAAACGCTCCTGAACATGCACAATACTATCCAGCTTTCTCCCTAGCGGACAACTCTTCCTTGATGTTGCCTGCTGGTGTGTAGGTGGACACTTCCAGAAGAGCTGTTTATTGAGCATTTGTGCTGATTTGTTTGCAGGGAGGTTAGATGATCCTGTGTCAAACCAAGTGTTATTCTGCACTTCCCATCACTTTTCTTATTGCAAAAAGTGGATTTCTGTACTACTTTTCATATTGTAAAAGTCTGATCTTTGGATAAGTGGCTTTGTTGTTCAAGACTGCCTAACTAACTATAATGGTGCAAGCTGTATTTGTTGGTATATGATTGAATCCCACCCAAAAATAGCAATTGTCTAGCAGAGCCGTGTGTGTGTGTTTGTGTGTGTGTGTGTGTGTGTGTGAGAGAGAGAGAGAGAGAGAGAGAGAGAGAGAGAGAGAGTGCACAGGATTCATCAGTTCACCCATTCCCAAAATCTCAGTCCTGGTGTCAGAGGTCAACATAGTTGGACACTTGCTGAGGGTCATACCCCAGCAAAAGGCTCACTGCCACTCCTGGAGCCCCTTGCCTTGGTGCTGCTTCTCCTTGCCATTGCTGCCCATTCAGTTGTCCCCTCTTAGCAAGTGAGTAGTGTCAGGAACAAGGAGAAGGTAAAAAGGTAAAAGGTAAAGGGCCCCTGGACAGTTAAGCCCAGTCAAAGGCGACTATGGGGTGTGGCACTCAACCCGCTTCCGGCTGAGTGGCCGGCGTTTGTGCACAGCTTTCTGGGTCACGTGGCCAGCATGACTAAACTGCTTCTGGCACCAACGGGACACCATGACAAGTGCCAGAATGCACAGAAATGCTGTTTACCTTCCCACCACAGCAGTACCTATTTATCTACTTGTACTGGTGTGCTTTCAAACTGCTAGGTTGGCAGGAGCTGGGACACAGCAACGGAAACTCACACGGTTGCATGGATTCGAACTGCTGACCTTTCAATCGGCAAGCCCAAGAGGCTCAGTGGTTTAGACCACAGCGCCAACCTCTCCCCCAACAAGTAGAAACAGCAGGCTCCATTCCCTTACCTGCTCCCTCTGGGCAGTTGTGTGACTTGAGCAGCGCCCAGAGAAAGAGGGCTAGTGAATGGGGAACAGTAACAGCAGTGAAAATGAGCAGGGGGACCCCGTGGAATCTGGAGCTGGCACTATTTCCCCTTCCTTCAAAACCCATATTTCCTTTGGGGCCTTTGGTATAATCTCCTAATCTTCCTTCCCTACTATAACAAAGCTTCAAATACAGCCACATCCCCTCCAACATTTAAAGCATATGACTTCCTCCCCAAGAGTCCTGGGAACTGTAGTTTACCAAGAGTGCTCTGTGAGGATTAAACTACAGTTCCCAGAGTTCTTTGGGGCAACAAGTGTCCTTTTAAATGGTGTGGATATGAGTGCGATGGCATCTGCCCACATCATTCCCTCCCTTGCTCTCCCCATTGTTTGTTTTAGATTGTAAACTGTTTGGCGCCAGGAAAACACCCCGTGTTGTCTCTGGAAGATGCCACCATGTGCCTTGATGGTGTAAAGACGAAGATCAAGCCAAGATGCCTTCATGACCCCTTCAAGAAACAGCCAGTTTCCCAAAGTGCTGCTATGTAGTTTTTCCAGCCACTGTGTAGCTTTGGAGCTGTCAATTCTTATCAGCCTGTGTCTAGAACAACCACAAACTAATGTTCAGCTCAATTTATAGCTCAGTAAGCTGTGAATCCTTGACCTCCCTTCCTAGACAGCAGATGCAGGAAGGAGTTCAAGAAAATCTGGTTGTTACATTCCAAAAGGAACGTCTCTTTTTTTGCCTCTCTCTCTATCCTGCTTTGACCCTGGAGAGGCTTTTTAAAAATAGAATGATCTGGTCTCAAAGAAGCCCACTTTTTATAGAATTTTAGCAAAGACATATATTTTGCATTACTTAAGCAGAGTACATGACATGCACTTAAAAAACCTTCCCAAATCGTCAGGTTGATACTCTGCTCATATCTCGTATTACCACCATTAATAAATACTTTTATTGAAAAGCTTTTTTGTCCTCGTCCTTTATTAATTTAACAACATTAGTGTTGAGCTTCAGCAAATGATTTCCTGTATCAGCAGGGGGTTAGGCCGAATGAGCTTTGTGGTACCTTCCTGCTGTAAGCAAAGTTTCAAGGGTAAGTATATCTTTGAGTTGATGGCTATATTCAAGAAAAAGCACATGTGGAATGTGCAGTTTCATCTGGAAATAATCATCATCGTAACCTGAGAGGACTGCAGCCTTCCAGCCAGAACCTATGTTTCCTCCAAGAAGGTGGTGCTCTGTAAACTGGACTGCTGAGCATCCCAAGGGGCAAAGGAGTCGGATGAGCTGAATTTCCCTGCCTTCTGCTCTTCCTACTGTCATTTGGGGAGTGAGTATAACAAGAAACAAAGCCAGGCACCAACTGCCTCACACTGAAACAGCCTTGGAGCATGAAGCATTGCCAAACTTTTTAGTTTTTTAAATGATACTTTAAATATCATTATTATATATCAGCAGTGAGAGCATTTGGGTCAAAATTAAGGGAGAGAAGAATAACAGAGACCTCATTGTGGGAGTTTACTATAGATCCCCAAGCCAAACGGAGGACATAGATGATGCCTTCCTGGAACAGATGGCCAAGCATGCAAAAGGAAGGGAGATAGTAGTAATGGGGGACTTCAATTACCCGGATATTTGTTGGACGTCAAACTCAGCCAAGAGCATAAGGTCAAACAGATTCCTCACTGGCCTTGCAGACAACTTCATTGTCCAGAAAGTGGGAGAAGCAACAAGAGGAACAGCCATTTTAGATCTGGTCCTAACCAATGTTGATGACTTGGTTAGTGGGGTAGATGTGGAAGGATCATTAGGCGCGAGTGATCATGCTCTTCTGAAGTTTACTATACAGCGGAAAGGAGCAGCCAAGCATACTAGGACTCAATTTCTTGACTTTAAGAAAGCCAACTTCATAAAACTTAGGGAAGTGCTGGGTGAGATCCCATGGACAGCAATACTAAAAGGAAAGGGAGTTCATGATGGCTGGGAGTTTGTTAAGAGGGAGATAGTAAAAGCACAACGTCAGGCAATACCAATGAGACGGAAACATGGAAGGTGCCTAAAGAAGCCAGGGTGGCTATCTAAAGAACTTTTAACTGAGTTAAGATTAAAAAAGGATGTGTACAAAAAATGGAAAAGGGGGGAAACCACCAAAGAGGAATTCAAACAAATAGCCAGTACGTGTAGACACAAAGTCAGAAAAGCTAAAGCACAGAATGAACTGAGGCTTGCTAGAGAGGTTAAAAGCAACAAAAAAGGCTTTTATGGGTATGTTCGTAGCAAAAGGAAGAACAAAGAAACAGTGGGGTCACTCAGAGGAGAAGATGGTGAAATGCAAACAGGGGACACAGAAAGGGCTGAACTCTTCAATGCCTTCTTTGCCTCAGTCTTCTCCGATAAAGAAAACAATGCCCGACCTGAAGAATTTGGAGCAAATGATTCAGCAAAGGAAACACAGCCCAGAATAACTAAGGAGATAGTACAAGAATACTTGGCTAGTTTAGATGTATTCAAGTCTCCAGGGCCAGATGAACTGCATCCAAGAGTATTAAAAGAACTGGCAGATGTGATCTCAGAACCACTGGCAGTCATCTTTGAGAATTCCTGGAGAACAGGCGAAGTCCCGGCAGACTGGAGGAGGGCAAATGTTGTCCCTATTTTCAAAAAGGGGAAAAGAGAGGACCCAAATAATTACCGCCCAGTCAGTCTGACATCAATACCAGGGAAGATTCTGGAGCAGATCATTAAGAAAACAGTCTGTGAGCACCTAGAAAGGAATGCTGTGATCACCAATAGTCAGCATGGATTTCTGAAAAATAAGTCATGTCAGACTAACCTGATCTCGTTTTTTGACAGAATTACAAGCCTGGTAGATGAAGGGAACTCAGTGGATATAGCCTACCTTGATTTCAGTAAGGCATTTGACAAGGTGCCCCATGATATTCTTGTAAAGAAGCTGGTAAAATGCGGTCTTGACTATGCTACCACTCAGTGGATTTGTAACTGGCTGACTGACCGAACCCAAAGGGTGCTCATCAATGGTTCCTCTTCATCCTGGAGAAGAGTGACTAGTGGGGTGCCACAGGGTTCTGTCTTGGGCCCGGTCTTATTCAACATCTTTATCAACGACTTGGATGATGGACTCAAGGGCATCCTGATCAAATTTGCAGATGACACCAAACTGGGAGGGGTGGCTAACACCCCAGAGGACAGGATCACACTTCAAAACGACCTTGACAGATTAGAGAACTGGGCAAAAACAAACAAGATGAATTTTAACAGGGAGAAATGTAAAGTATTGCACTTGGGCAAAAAAAATGAGAGGCACAAATACAAGATGGGTGACACCTGGCTTGAGAGCAGTACATGTGAAAAGGATCTAGGAGTCTTGGTTGACCACAAACTTGACATGAGCCAACAGTGTGACGCGGCAGCTAAAAAAGCCAATGCAATTCTGGTCTGCATCAATAGGAGTATAGCATCTAGATCAAGGGAAGTAATAGTGCCACTGTATTCTGCTCTGGTCAGACCTCACCTGGAGTACTGTGTCCAGTTCTGGGCACCACAATTCAAGAAGGACACTGACAAACTGGAATGTGTCCAGAGGAGGGCAACCAAAATGGTCAAAGGCCTGGAAACGATGCCTTATGAGGAACGGCTAAGGGAGCTGGGCATGTTTACCCTGGAGAAGAGGAGGTTAAGGGGTGATATGATAGCCATGTTCAAATATATAAAAGGATGTCACATAGAGGAGGGAGAAAGGTTGTTTTCTGCTGCTCCAGAGAAGCGGACACGGAGCAATGGATCCAAACTACAAGAAAGAAGATTCCACCTAAACATTAGGAAGAACTTCCTGACAGTAAGAGCTGTTCGACAGTGCAATTTGCTGCCAAGGAGTGTGGTGGAGTCTCCTACTTTGGAGGTCTTTAAGCAGAGGCTTGACAGCCATATGTCAGGAGTGCTCTGATGGTGTTTCCTGCTTGGCAGGGGGTTGGACTCGATGGCCCTTGTGGTCTCTTCCAACTCTATGATTCTATGATTCTATGATTCTATGAAATACTGTATTCCATCAAAACTATTCAAAGACTGTTGAAACTCATACACAGGCAGCAAAACTTAATCCCCTAATTAAACCCTTAACTTCAGTGTGGGAAAAACTTAAGGAAGCTATGAATTAAACAGACACTAGTGTAGAAAGTCAGAAACATCACACCAGTTGCATTCATCTACATGGCCCTGTAAAGAAAAAGTGAAGGATTATTATAATACAGTGGTACCTCAGGTTACATATACTTCAGGTTACATACGCTTCAGGTTACAGACTCCGCTAACCCAGAAATATTACCTCAGGTTAAGAACTTTGCTTCAGGATGAGAACAGAAATTGGGCGGCGGCCATGCGGCGGCAGCAGGAGGCCCCATTAGCTAAAGTGGTGCTTCAGGTTAAGAACAGTTTCAGGTTAAGAACAGACCTCCGGAACGAATTAAGTACGTAACAAGAGGTACCACTGTAATAATAATAATTTATTATTTATACCCCACCCATCTGGCTGAGTTTCCCCAGCCACTCTGGGCAGCTCCCAATTGAGTGTTAAAAACAACACAGCATTAAACAGGGTTGCCTTCAGATGTCTTTTAAAAAGTAAGGTTTATAAATGTTATGAAATAAATAATCTTTACATCAGACTTGGACCCAATAGCTATTCAAATAGAGAAAAATAGAGGATTCCCTCTCTAATGTAGGACACATGACTGCCCTGCTGTGATCTTGACTACTGAGAAAAGGAATTTAAGGTGTGTGTGAGAGAGAGAGGAGGGGGGGACATCTAGGAGGTTGAAAATGAGTTAGCAGACCGGTATACTGCAGAGCTGGAACTGAGCTTGATGTGGGCTTGCAGCTGAAGCTGAGGACCTGCAAGAACAGATTTGATGTAGGAGATCTCACCACACACTTTCATAAAGTGGGTGCCAATGGGATGGTCTTGGATTTTGATCAAAGCAGTGGCAGGCAGAGGAAATTATACCCTTGGCCATGCTAGCTGGCGCTGATGGCAGTTATAGTTTACACCACATCTGAAGGAAAATCCATTGCCTACCCCTCCAATAGGTTCCCAACAAGCTAAAATACACACAGAGAGAGACAGAAACAGGAGCTCCACAGAAATATTTAGCCTGTTCCTACCCACTTTCCATGGACCTCTATGGTCTACAATGGGGGGGGGGGGGTTGAAGAGAGCACAGATAGGAACTGCAACTGTCTTATTCCCCTCTACTCCCCCCAGAGACATAGCTTCAGTCAAAACTGGGGGGGGGGGCAAATAGGTTGTTTTAAAGCGTACGTGTGAGGAAACAACTGATCTCACACCCTGTTTTGGCCCTCTGCTAAGTTTTTGAGCTGCAGTTTCCAGCACGTGATCTGAGAGGATTTGCCTTTTGTTGGAACTACCTTAATACTTCACCCTTCCCATCAGATGATGCAAAGAATTTGCCAGAGGATTACTGGATTTTCCCCTTTGAGGATTACAGCGATGTGCTTCAACATGTGACGGGTTTTTTAATGTTATAAACTTGTTGCAAGTACAGAGGCGGTTAGGTGACATTGAAATATACTGTGCTTTTGCAATACGCCGTATTTCATCATATATTTATTTGGTGGAAAGCGCTGAACGCCACCCCACCCTTCTGTTTCAACACTTCCCAGGACAGTTTATAAGGAATGGTTAACCAGTGGCGTAGCGTGGGGGGTGCAGGGGGGGCCTGCCGCACCGGGCGCAACATCTGGGGGGGGCGTAGAAGAGACTCGAGTGCTAAAATCCACGGGTTACGGGGCACAAATTACTTGCCTTGCCCCGGGTGCTGACAACCCACGCTACGCCACTGTGGTTAACAACACAATCTTTTGCTTCTGTTCAGAAGTTTTCAATCCCATTGAGTTCAGTGGGAACTTAATGCCAAGTTGCTGACCATAGGATTGCAATCCAAATAATTAAAACTAACAAAAAACACTGCAACGTATTTCTCAGGACAGCAATCAAATATATCAGAAGCATGAAAACAGGCCCAGAAAATACATTACAAAAAAAGTATTGAATAAATTGAGACATCTCAGAAAGATTGTTCCAACGGGAAATCTCAATTTCCGCTTCAGTCTGGCTGTCAGCCACCTCCTTTCAGCAAAACAGTCCATGATTGGAACTGAGCGACAAATAGGTGGCTGCTTATGCATTGCCAGAAAAGAGGGAACACATCATTTTAAGAGAGGACACAGGTATGGGAAAAATTTGCACATGCTAATTTATAGACATTGATGCAATTGTAAGAAGGATTACTATACAGTGGTACCTCGGTTTAATAACAGTCCTGTTTACAAACGATTCGGTTTACGAACTCCAGAAAACCGGAAGTAGTGTCCCAGTTTGCGAACTTTACCTCGGTCTAAGAACAGAAGCCGAACGGTGGAAGGGAACCGGTGGCGGGAGGCCTCATTAGGGAAAGCGCATCTCGGTTTAAGAACGGTTTCGGTTTAAGAATGGACTTCCGGAACAGATTAAGTTCGTAAATTGAGGTACCACTGTAATTTTGGATATAAACGAAACACATCTCTCCACAACACTATGGCCGTTTCCAGGCGACCTGTTGAGTATCCGTCCTAATTATTTTGCACAAATTTGCAGGGTGGTTATAAAGAGTGTTGAGCATTGATTCTGACTTGTTGGCAGGGAAATTACCGTATTTTTTGCTCTATAAGACGCACCAGACCACAAGACGCACCTAGTTTTTGGAGGAGGAAAACAAGAAAAAAAATATTCTGAATCTCAGAAGCCAGAACAGCAAGAGGGATCGCTGTGCAGTGAAAGCAGCAATCCCTCTTGCTGTTCTGGCTTCTGGGATAGCTGCGCAGTCTGCATTCGCTCCATAAGACGCACACACATTTCCCCTTACTTTTTAGGAGGGAAAAAGTGAGTCTTATAGAGCAAAAAATACGGTAAGAGGACATTGGGTCAGGCAATTGTTATCTAGTGCAGTTTCCTGTCACTTTGGTGATTTTGCTCTTGAGTTTCTTGATGTGTTTACTGAGGTTGTTACATAAGAGGGCCAAATCCACTTGAATTGCACAGCCTGAATTTACCAATCTGCAGTTGAAGCCGACCTGAAAAATGGCAACAGCTTGGAAGTGGCTTTTGACCAGGTGACCTGCTATGGGCCTCCTTTGTTTACTCTTCAGGTGCTAAATGTTGATGGGACACTTCAAGGCTTCTGATGCTGCTCTGCTTTCCCTTCTGAAGGTTATTTATCTTTTGAATCCAACTTGGACCAGACAGCCCTTCAAGAAGGGGGAAGGGCATCCTCTATAGGGATGGGCAAACCCCTCAATTTCAGCTCCGCTCAGTTTCTCATTTTTCTCATTCTTAAATTCGGTCCTCCAGATTAGCTTGCAATTTAAAAAAAGGAAGATTAATCAGTATGGTATTTTAGTGTGAATTTCACCTCTTTGAACATAATTTTGCCCAATATTTTTGCAACATGTATTTACCGCAATATTTCTACTTTCCCAGATAAAATGGATTTTTGTGTTATTCTGACATATGTGCATTTTTGTACACATGACTTGGCTGGAGAACTGCACACTAAAATTCAAAGAAGTGTGAAGGACAGCTGCCCTTGGAAAGGGAAGATAAGGTGGATTCATCCCATAATGTGAACTGATAATGTGAATTTCTTCCCCTATCCTGAGTTCTCTGACCCTCAGCCACCCTAGAGACAAGATGGTTCCACAAGCCTATTCTGTCCCTTTCCTGCTGCAGAGCTACTCGCAGTTTGGGGTGCGGTTGTTTGCGTTTCTTGCCTGCTGTCTTTTCTTGGCTCCCATTATGTGTTGACACACTGAGGCAGATCCTGGCAGAAAACCAAGGAGGGGGTGAGATACACACACACAACCCAGAACAAACTTAGTTGGACTCTAAGGTGCTACTGGACAATTTATTTTTGTATCTCAACACACACACATCAGTTCAAGAACCCAGAGGGAGACAATAGCAACATAACCTCCCCTGGCCTGGCTTTGGTTTGGCAGGCCTGCCCAAAGCTGTGTGCAATTTCGAAAACAATTTGATGTTGCAAAATCGAGCCGAGCCGAAATTTCTCATGAGAGATTTTTCAACCGCCTGGAAGAACCATGTTGAGAGGAGAGGGTTGGTCTGGAATCTTGCACTGCTTGAAGAGTGAAGCTGTGCACAACAATACCTTTTAAGCCTTAAGGGCAAGAAAGCTGCTTTCCTTTCCTTTTTTGTTTTTAAAAAGAAAGCATTTACATTTCTCAAATGCTGACCCAACTAGCAAACATAGGATTTGCACCGCTGTCTTCTGGAATTGTCATACATACACATCTTTGGGTATGACAGACTCTCTCTAAAAGCTTGAATCATCCAGCAGCAGAACAGAGAAAAATCCAGAATCTAGATAGCCAGAGGCCTTCGCCAGCAAATGGATTGGCCAACACGATTTTTAAAAGTGCTTGATCAGTGAGGGTGGGAGCTTCTGAGTTTTTTACTTGAGGAGGGGTGGAGCCTAGAAGATCATCTCATGGTCACTGGGGAGGTGGTGGGATCTTGAAAGTACTTCAGCCCGGAAGTGTGTTTGTGCCACCCCAATCTCTGAGTGGTGAAAGATTCCAGGCACTTGCCCCGGGTTCGTGTTTCCTTTTGAAATCAGGCTCAGGGAAGACTGTGGTGTCTTTGTGTTATATGACTTATTTACACACATATACAGCCTGAGCCTACAATGGAGGGGTTCAAAGCATCAACATCCCAAAAGGGTCTTGTTTCTCCTATTGCCATAGCTTTGGATTCAAGCAGAGATCTTGGATGGTGCTCTCTGCTGTTCCAGGATATCGCTTTTGCATACAACTTCTAGCTCACATAACTCCTAACTCTCAACTCTGACTTCTATTCCTTCTCACAAGTTGAGGGAGGGGCTCCACCCAATTGCATCTCCCACAGCCCCTTCCTTTGCAGACTAGTCTGGCTGGATTAGTTTTTAACACTTGCCTAATTCCAGGGATCAAAGGGGTCCGGCACGCACAAACTCATAACAATACCTTGTTTATTCGACAAAATGCCAAAGAGCCAAACTTGAGGCAAAGGTATCAAACCCTGCTCAAGTCTTGGCAGCGTTTTTATCAGTGGCTGGGCGGATCTGTTTAACAGTGTTAATCTGCAAACCCTGTAAAGATTAAATGGATTTTTAACAAGCTTAAAACTGACTGGTAAAGTTCACAGCCACACAGGAGAGAGGCCAAAAATGAGACGAACAAGGGCCTTTTATGGCTGAAAGGAATCGGGTGATGGAGAGGGGTGGGGCCTCAGAGAGAGATTCAGTCTGTATCCTGTGAACCCCCACCGCTGGTCTGGAAATCATCTGCACAGGACGTCAACCACAGTTCACAAATATCCTGCTGTTCTTTATTAATTGCTACATTTTGATGAACTTCCCACCAAACCAGTTTTGATCCAAATCAAGAATGACTTAGGTGCATTTTAAGCTGGAAACGTGCATTTTAAGCTGGTAAAGACACCAGGCCTGAAAATGTTAATATCCCATTCCCCGTGAAGAGAAAACCCTCACAATTCTAAACTCTGAATCCAGAGCCAGCCACACTGATGTTGTTGGGCTTGCAAGACCACCATTTTGTGAATGGCATTTTTATTTGGGGCAGCGCACATGGCTCTTTCCTCACCCTCTCTTTTTGTGTTTCCCAACACCCATATAGCTGCCCAGAGTAGCTGGGGAAACCCAGCCAGTTGGGTGGGGTATAAATAATATAATTATAATTATAATTATAAAAATTATTATGGGCCAGGCTGAGATGCTCAGTTGCCCAAGGCCACCAAATGAGATTTAATGGCTGCTCAATATCCAATGCCTTGAATCCATTTGGTCTGAAGCCCAAGCTTGCCCCACAAGTCAAAAGCTCAGCCTTAATTCCCACAAGTACAGAATTCATGTAAAACATTTCTATCGCTTTGCAGTGTGCTGTTGTGGTTAGGGGACATGGGATCTATATTACTCTGGATTAAAAAACCTGTCTGCTGCACCTATCAGTTTCTGTTTTATGAACTCTGCAATTGTAACAGTCCATTTGAGAGATCTGGTTCCTCGCCACGCCACCAGCATCCACTAGAGGGTGCTGTCACTTCTTCTTGGTTTCTTTGCAAGCCACTACATAGCGCTGAGCTACATTGAGGGGTGGAGAGTAGCCGTCTGCATAGCTGGTGTCTTCAAACAGCACAGAGTAATCGTCCTGCGGCTGAGAGAGAGACGGGGGCAGAGGAGAAAGTTATGCATTATCTCACAGAGGGGAAAGGCCCTAGGTCCCATGACCTCAACAGATAACCCCAGAGGAAATTCACCCTAAGAGCAATGTTAATCAACTACTTTGTAGGATGACTTGGTCAAAGCAGGCTGTCCCCTGCCCCAGACCCCTGCTACCTTCCAACACTTGCAATTCACAGAATCACAGGCACAAAGACCCAGGGTGGGAAGCAGGGGGACACACAGGATCAAGCCCCACATTGCAGAAGTGCTAGATGACAGCAACACATGCATTCGCTTCATTTGGATGCAACTAGAACTCCAGTTCAGCGTTTCACGAACAAGCTCCCCTTTTTTCTCCTCCTGCAATGGCTGTGGGAATCAACCGTGGTTTGAAGAGGGCTCGTTTCAGTAAGACTAACCACAGTGTAACAAGGTTAGGACACAATGCCAAACCATAGTTTAGCCCCGCATCCAAACGAGACCATTATATCTGCAGCAGTGCTCACGGTTTGCACGAAGAACCCAAGCTCAGTCTCCCAGTAGATCCATTTCAAATGCATGGATAGCAGAAGAATGGAAAGACCTCTGGCAGAAAGTGGTCATCAGCCAGGGCAGGCGTTGCTCGGCTTAGCAGTTCTCAACCTGTGGGTCCCCAGATGTTGTTGGACTACAACTCCCATCATCCCTGAGCTCTGGCCTTGCTAGCTATGGGTGATGGGAGTTGTAGTTCAACAACATCTGGGGACCTACAGGTTGAGAAAGGGTGGCTTAGATGGACCAATGAACTGACGCCATATAAGGCAGCTTTATATGTGGGAAGCAGGTTAGATGGCTTCCAAAATAGTTTAGACAAAATTCATGGGCAGTAGGCCTCCGTGGCTATTAGTCAGAGCAAGAAGAAGCAAAACTTTTATGTTCAGAGCCAGATGTTGACAACAAACCGCTGGAGATGGCTATCAAGGGACAGAATGGGGTTTTTCAGAGGTATCTGGCAGGATTCTGGCAGAAGCAGAATGCCAGGCTAAATGGACTTTTTGGTCTCGTTTGGGCAAGGCGGTTTTTATGTTGGCCTATAGGAGTCCGTGCAAGACCAACGGGAGAGAAAGCGTTGGAGTCTCAGCTGCCCTGCCCTGTGGCCTCTTCCTTACCCGCTGTGGAGGAGTGTGGATAAGTGCTCGGTAGAAACAGGTAGTTTGTGGGTACAAGGCCAGGACCAGCTGATCTTTCTGGAACAAGGCCTCAGGGTCTGTTTCAGGGTTGGCCTTCCACTGGGGCAGGGGGATGATGCGGCGGCGGCTCAAGGTGTGGCGCCTGGAGAGAAGAAGCAGAGATTAAGGGGAGGGGGCAAATCTGACATTCCCTCATCCCCTTCAAGAGTCTCTTCTTCACTTACTCTTTCCCTTCTTCGTCAATGTCATCCACCTCATACCTGGGGAAGAGAACACGGCAGGTGAGAATTCAATGTAAGCAAAACCATAAGGCTGTACAAAAAAAAGGAAGGTGGATTCCAACTTTCCCATGGACACCAAGCGGTGTGCATGGGAAAATTAGGATCCATCTTCTTTAGAAAACGTTTCTGCACCTAACACAAATGCAACACAGGTTTTGTGGTATGGTCACCTATGTAGAATGCCTAGATAATTTATTTTATATCATTTAGCTGCTGAAGTCAGAATCTTCTCTGTTAGAAAGTCATCATCAGAACCAAAGAGGCAATAAGAAAAAAAAAATGGTCACAGCAACTTGTCAGGACATACCTCTACTGAGATGTATATTTTAGGACCCACTATTTTAAATTACTGTGGCCCACCCCGGGACCCTAGGGTGAAAGGCAGCCAATAAATCAAAATTAAGAAAAATAATAGTAGCAGGTGTGCCAATCTTTATACTTCAAACAACAAAGCTAACAAGCAATTTCCACCAAGATGGTAGAGGACCTTTCCTGAAGTAGGCCTGGCCTGCAGCATGGCCTGGCATTGTCTAGTAAGAGGCTGTGGACATTTGATGCACAATAGCTCAAAGCTTCTGAAAAGGAGGCTCTGGACTATGAAGCCAGAAGACGGCATGTCCAAAGCCAGGGTGAGCCAGGAGAAACTGGGCCACCCAGCAAAACACCAGCCAGAACCTCAGCTCAGGACTTCCAAGAGTACCATTTGATGAAGACAATTCTGGGAATGCAAATTACCTTGCCCTACTTCAGAGCTGCTCATTACAGAACTTTTACTTCTGTATCAAAGAAGGCACCAGAGAAAACAAAAACCCAGCGCTGACCTCCGAAAAGGACAGAAGGAACCAACCAGGCTTTTCCGCAATGTTCCTCTCCCACTTGGCTCTCCAGATGTTGAAATACAACTCCCATCAATTCCAGCCACTGGTCTTGTTTGCTGGCGCTGATGGGAGTTGCAGCTCAGAAACAGCTGGAGGGCTAAAGGTTCCCCATGCCTGCATTAGGCCACCACGAAGCCACTTTCTCTGAAGATGTAGCTGCTCACTTTTCAGCACCTCCTAGAGAACAGGCTCCAGGTGACCATTGCATTCATTCATACATCAATTTGGGCTCAGTCATTGTCACACAGACATGCCCAAACCACCACCAGACCTCTTGAAGAATCCTTTCTGAAAATACATTTCTCCCTGAGGGCTTTAGACAGGGAAGGCCAAGCATCCACAGACTTCAAAATCCAACTTCTGGTGGCTGAAACACCCATTCCTGGTCCCGGATGCCTGTCCAAACACAGGGCTCCCCAAGCCGAATGCTACCTGTGACTAAAGGACGTGGAACCCCAGACTGCCTTCTAGCGAAGTCCTGTAGCCCCAGATCTACCAGACACACTCACTTGTTGGTGGCGTGGTTGTAGCTCACGGCCTCAGCCAAGATCCACTGCTCGTCTCCATCAACCGTCTTGACACGAGCAGCCACTTTGTCGCCTGGCTTGGCCACGTAGTCGCTAGAGGCAGGGATGGCACCACAGAGAGGGGGAGGTCTGCGGTGGAGAGGGAGAGAGAAGCAGCTGTAAGCAAGGCTGAAGCATAAACACACAGGAGAGGTCCCCAGCACCCACCATGCGCCCCCTGAATAATCACTTCTCTCCAGGTTTCCCAATCCACAAGGGAAGAGTCATGGCCGACTGCTGAAGGAGCGTCATCAGCACACCGCGGCGCATGGTTTTGCGTGGCGGCTCCGAGTCGTTGTAGAGGCCGGCAATCTTGGCAGCTGTTAAGAGGAGAGAGAAACAACAAGGAGGGCTTGGTTAGTGTCCAGGAAGCTCTTAAGAACATAAGAAGAGCCTGATGGATCAGGCCAATGGTCCATCTACTCCAGCATCTTTTTCTCCCAATGGCTGACAAGATGCTTTTGTTTTAGCCCCTGGCTTCCCCACTTCCTTCCTGAAGAGGAGAGGAGGACCCTCAGCTAACTTATTTCAACCACAGCACCACTCAGGGAAATCAAACTCACCCAAAGATTGCCCACGAAATAGCTTGGAAAGCCATACACCGCCGGCCCTCTATTTCTCCTGCTCCCTTGGCTAGTTAAAATGTTGCTGGCTTACGCTGGGATGGTTTGAAGCTGTTTGCTCCAAAGCTATTCACCCAACACAACTGATCTTGCCTTCTTGGGACCTTGTAGCACTCACCTATACGGCGTTCTTCCAGAAGAGACTTAATTTCTGCAATCTTGTCCAAGTCCTTGCGCAGGATGCTAGAAAAGGAGGCAGAAACCCCAAGTAAGAGACAATGGGAATTTCTTAAGGGAGTCGAAGTATCCCCACTGGAACATAACACTGAGCTGCACTCACTTGCATTCTGCTTCTGCATCAGCCTTGGCTGTTGTGTAGAGGCCACGTAATTTGGTCCGATAATATGGAGAAACTGAGCGGGAGACAGACAGGGAGATGAGACAGTAAACAGGAGGCCAAGGTTTCAGTTTCCCACAATTCTTCCCTCACCCCTAGCCCTTTGGTCTAGTGGTATCTAAAATAGAAAAACCAGGAAAGAACTGAGGTCTTGGAGAGTATAAAGCAGATGTTTTAAAGTGGAGTGGAGTTGCAACTCACTCTTGTTTTCTGTCTGCATTCTCTCGTGCGTTTTCTGGATGTTGACTAGGTTGTGTTCACTTCTTGATCGTTCCTCCTAGGAAGGAAAGAGCTTATGGGTTACTTTATCAGCCATACAGAGTATCTACTTTAATACACAGACCATATTCACCCAACCTGCCACAGTCAAACCAATATTCTGTCCACCCCTCAAGATACAGACGCTTGACACAGCATCAAAACAAAATGGCAGCCACAAATTACCATACTCCTTCCATCCCAAGAAACTGCTGGAGAGGCCCTTTCTTCTCCTGTGCTGGACATCCACAAGCAAAGAAGACTCTCTTTATCTGACCCAACTCACTTCCTATCGCTTCAGATTCCAGGAAAGCTACCATGTTACCTGTGTCTGTTTGATAAGCTGGTGCAACTCCCCCAGGAGCTCAGCGATGCGGGAATCGGCTGATACCAGAGCCATGTTACTGAAAGGGATAAAAAAGAAAAGAAAATTTAACTCAAAAATTGATTTCCTATGTTGTGCTTTATCTTGACTGTACTATTACATTCTGTGGAAATTCTGCTCTTCAACATACAGCAAAGCTAATAGATTTTCCTAAGAGTTGGGAGGAGGGGTGAATGGGATTGAGGGCTTGTTTACTGTCACAAATGTGGACCTGTTTTTTCAGGATTGCAGAAGAGGTTTATCCTTAGAACCACAGAACTGTAGAGTTGGGAGGGACTTACACACAGGATACAGAACAAATGTGCTTGGGGTGACATCAATGAACAGCACCTATCAAGATAATGATAACTCTTAATATGTGCAATTATGCAAAGCAGTGTGATAAAAAAAGGGTTTTCCCCCTAAACAAGTTTATAGATGAAGGGATTCCATTCTGCAGTAGAATGCCAAATAATGTGCTGGGAATTATTCCATGTTAACTCAGAGCCCCTCCAACTGTCCTTCATTCATGATGATTTTGGTGGACTGTCATACACAATCCCACTTTCAATACTATTTGTATCCTTGCTGGCAGAAATCTGTTGTTTTGAAGAAACAGCATAAATCATTTGTTAAGTCTGAGACTAATTGGCCATTTACTATCACATCCCTCAATGGGCTTCTTTTGGTTCTTCGTTTATCTAGGCTTCAGACACTCATGCTGCACCAGAATTAAATATAACAATCCCGCTTAGAACCACACTCCCAGCATGCACCACGGCCAGGCACCACTGAACAGAGGCCAAAATCCCAACATGCCATGCGGCCTGACAGTGCGAGATCTTACTGTAGCCTTGAATCACATTTGCTGCAGGCGCGCCTGTATAACCGGCGTGCACACGTGCCCCGGTTACACGCACTAAACATATCCTGAACACGCGTCAAGCCATACATACGTTCTGCTGTTTGCGCATCGAGGAAAGCTCTACCGCACATCCCCGCATACTGTTGCTGGCATAATGGGAACTGCCTGCTCGAGTTCCCGGATGCGAAACCCCGGCAAGCCTTGCCCCGTTGCCAGTGGCAGGGCATAGCTTCAGTGACGTTTCTTGAGTGCGTCCGTCATTACTGCGGCGCCAAGTGGAAGGTCGCGTGTGCTTAACTTATGGGTTCCAGCAAAGAAGAGGGAACTGGGATATTGCCTATTTTATCTGCCACCGCTCATTTCGCTTGAGCGAGCTGCTGCTGACTGTCCTACTTATGTGGGATTAAACTCTCTGAGTTAGCCCACTAATCTTCCGATGGCGAGAAGCGAACTGCTCTTTCAAACTGCCATCCTTCCTTTTTGATGGATGTAATAATAGAATACTAAATGGTTTAGCTTTTGTAAAATATGCAGAGATATATGATATGCAAAATGAACCATGGAAAGAGAAGAAGGGAAGTCATTGATACTTTAAGGATGCTTAAATGAGTATTCTAAATTGTAAAACAGAAAATTTAATAAAAATGTTTTATATAGATATATATAACTGCCAACCTTCTCTTTCTGCAAACTTCACCTTTTATCCTGTATCACATTTTGCCCTTACATGTGATTATTTCCCGCCCCCCCCCCACGCCCACAGCACTGTCGATAGTGATTCTTTTTGTAATTTGCTGCTGCAGCTCTTTGAAAATCAGCCTCTGCCTATTCTCTTGAACGAGGGCTGCGGCCAATGAGAAACCTTCTGCACGAGGGCCTCCTGGGAGTTGTAGTAATTACCATGGGGCGTCAGGCTCCGGGTCTACTCTACCGTCGGCATTTAATGCAAAGCATGATGGAGCTGGGGCTGTTTAAATCCTGATTTTCGAGGGTGGTGCAGCGCATACGCGTAGCAGAGCCACTAAAGTTCTTTCAGGGGTGGGGAAGACTTCATTTTGGGGACAGAAAAGTTGTTGCTCTTCTGCAAGCTTCTTCCTAAGTAAGCGCCGCTGGATATCAGTCGGACTTACTGTCCAGTATGTACGGGATTGCAATATTAATAAAACAGAATGGAGCTGCGTAGGAATTTTAGAGGATAGTGTCGCAGCAAATCCAACTAAATGGACAAGACTACTAAAGATTTCTGATACCTGCTTTAAAAGGGGTTGTGGTGGAAACTAAATGCAAAAAGTGAGGCATTTCTTTGGAGGGGGAATCTCTTTTGTTTTAAGCAGTTGTACCCCACTTTCTCCTAAAAAATGAACTCAAAAGCTGTGAACAATTAATAAATCAACATACGATCATCAGAAGAAAAGGAAAACTAAACTGCGGCAAGTATAAAAAGGAAGCATAGCCCATCAAATAAAAAGCGAAAGAAGTACGTTGTAGGGAAATGTTTTAAAGACTTGATCTGAATCACAAGCAAATTATGAAGATGTGGTGGGCATGCATAGCTAGAATGCCTAGTGTCTTAAGAAAAAGGAAATCCTGGCAAGAAACCATAAAAATAGCACCCAAAAAGGTTTAATGGAAAAAGAGAACCAATCAAATTTTCTCTGCTAGAACAGCTACAACCAAGGATACCCCCCTGAAAGATCCCGGTGTTGTCTTCTGACTCCAGTTAATAATTCCTCTGCTTCCTTCTAGCAAATGAGAACAAACTGAACCAGGACTGCTGATCCTAGATAAGATTGTACAGCACTGGCAAAGCAGGACTGTCCGTTGCAGGGGAGGGTATTCAAAAGATAACTATGCCCCTAGCTTTAGTGATATCTACAGGAGCCCTTGGACCAGCTGTTTCAGGAAAAACAACATAGAGTTTCGTTTGAAGACCAACGCTTTTATTGTGGAGTACATTGTTATCGGTTTTGTACAGATACTGTTATAGGGGCTGCAGCAACAGGGGTTTAGAGTAAAAAATTAAACAGTGAGGCCACTGTCGTAAAATGCAAGAGGTATTTTATACCAGCTGCACAAATATAAGATGGGGGACACCTGACCTGCCAGTAGTACATGTGAATAGGATCTAGGGGTCTTAGCAGACCACATGTGTAACTTGAGTCAACAGTGTGATGCAGCGTCAAAGAAAGCTAGTGATATTCTATAGAATATTCAATAGAAGTATAGTGTCCCACTCAAAGGAAGTAAGAGTACAGTGGTACCTCTAGTTATTAACTTAATTCGTTCTGGAGATCCGTTCTTAACCTGAAACTGTTCTTAACTAGAGGTGTGCTTTTGCTAATGGGGCCTCATGCTGCCACTGCGCTGCCGGCACACGATTTCTGTTCTCATCCTGGGGCAAAGTTCTCAACTCGAGGTAACTCATTTTGGGTTAGCAGAGTTTGTAAACAAGCGTTTGTAACCTGAGGTCTTTGTAACTTGAGGTACCACTGCACTCCTCTATTCTACCTTGGTCAGACCACACCTGGAGTACTGTGTCCAGCTCTGGGTGCCACAATTTAAGAAAGATATTGACAAGCTGGAACATGTATAGACCATGTATAGAATTGCCATCTTCAAATATCTAAAGGGCTGTCATAAGGAAAATTGAAGCAAGCTTGTTTTTTCCTACTCTAGAAAGTAGGATTCGAACAATGTATTCAAGTTTCAAGGAGATTCTGACTGAACAGGAAGAACTTTATGAGAGTAAGAGCTGTTCGACAGCGGAATGGACTCCCTCAGGAGTTTGTGGGCTCTCCTCCTTGGAGGTTTTTAAGCAGAGGTTGGATGGTCATCTGTCATGGATGCTTTAGTTGAAATTCTTCCAACTCCACAATTCTATGATTCTATGATAGGTACAATCTGGAAATTCCATGTAAAGCTTCAGTGCAGGGATAGAGAATCTGGGGGCCTCCAGATGTTGATGAACTACAACTCCCATCACCTCTGCCCTTTGCCCATGCTGGCTAGGATCAATAGGATATGGCAGTCCAACGTCATGGAGAGCCACAGGTGAACCACTCTTGCAATGCAGTCAGCACAGTGGCATTCATAGTTATGCTGACTGCAAGCATTGTCAGGCTAGACCTTCATGAAGAAAACTGAAAAGTGCAACCACATGGAAATACGTGTGGCCGTGTCCCAAAAATGTGGTTTTATGGCACACACAAACATTGGTCCCTCCCTGCAGCTTCTGGAGTCTCTCTTCCCAGCCATAGAAAAATAAACGGTTACTGCTAGGAAGAAGAAAAAGGGAAATGAAAATAAAATGAAGCAACTGCTGTGTAATTTTGCACAGGGGCGGTTAAAATACAGACTGCTTACTGGAACTCTCAATGTTAATACCCACACCAGAGCTCCCATGGAAAAAAACCCCCGCAAGCCAGGGGAGGGTGGTGGGTGTGGTAGGGGCATCAAGGAAGGCGATACATGTTTTCTGATTAGGCCACTGTTTATCTGAAACAGAATCAAATCACTTCTGTTCTCAAAAATACTGCTGAGTCTGGTGATTCTGAGATGGGTGTTGTTTCTTGTGCCCGCCCACAATCATCCCCTTAATGTTGTTATGGTGCTACAAAGTGAGGCCACTCTTTTTCTAGGCTTCTGTAGTGCATTGATGGTTTGGAAGATGCTCATTGGATAAACACCAGCCACTCGGGTGAAAGGTTAGAGAGGGATATTTTGGAGTGTAGGCTATCTGAAAGCACAAATCTAACGCATGTGTACTTGGAAATAAGTCCCATTGAGTCCAGTGACTTTAGAAATAAGTCTCATTAATTATGTCCACAGGTAAATGTGGACAGGATTGCAGGCTGGTTTTTGCAGTTGACTGGCAAGAAGCAGTTTTGGGGAGTTGTGATGGCATGTTGTTGATTTTGGAGAAGTGATACTGGTTTCAAAATTGTTGCTCCATCTCCGGGTACATCCTCTGTTTGTACATTTGTAAGTAAATAAGATATTACAAAATGTCATAATACTCTCTGGTCAAAGACTGCTTCATGGAGCTTGCCACTGGTCTGAGAAAAGGACACACCAGCTAATTCCTTACTAAACACCCCCGTGATTTTGTTGGCTTGCTCAGTATTTGAGTTATTTGGGCCAACCTTTTTCTTTCCATACCATCTCCTGAGGAGATGACGATGAACTAGAAAGTCCACATACTTTAGACCAGATTGAAGGATACCTCTCTTCTGATCCAGCCCATTGCAGGGAGTGGGGGAGAGCGTGCATACTTGACTTTTCTCCCAACATCCCTGCATGCCCACGTAGAAGTATAATGTCTGGCAAAAAGCCTAAGAGAGTAAAATCCAAAGCATGTGAGCCAAAATCTTTTCTTTCCCTGGCTCCCACACACTGGATTTTATGCTATTTTCAGATACAGTATGCAGATATGAATATGCAAGGGTATGAAAACCAGGGTGAGTACAATAGCTGGGCAAAAGTACACTCAACACCCCTCCCTCTGATAGGCTGAATCAGGGAGACATATAGTTTGTCCAGCTCTCTGTCACAGGCAGGTTCAAATATTCTAAGAACAATTCTTTCAACAAATCTCCCTTCATGCCCCTAAATAATGCAATTCCTACTGTGTGTGCAACTAACAATACCAGTAATCAGATCGACCAAGTTTTTAAATTCAGCTTTAAAAGAGTCTTGGGTGAGTATATTCCATTTTTATTGGGGCAGCAGTGCTGGAGAGGCGGGTTTAGCCTTCCCAACTGTTAATAAGACTGGCACGGCCTGGCGAGGGAACAAACAGGAAAACATATCAAGATAGCATTCTCCACTTCCACCCCACAGCAAGGAGCAATAACAATTTGAGCTGTGGAGATTTAGACAGGACTGGCCCAAGGCATTTTACTGTCTGAGGAGGCCAAAGCCAAGATGGCACGCCTCCCCCCTTTCCTCTCCCATTGGCTCTTAGGGTTTGTCCACACCAGAGCAAAATGTGGATTTGCACCTGCCTATGTCCCCATTGTTAAAGCTATAGTTTTCCCAGTAGTGATGTATGGAAGTGAGAGCTGGACCATAAAGAAGGCTGATCGCTGAAGAATTGATGCTTTTGAATTATGGTGCTGGGGGAGACTCTTGAGAGTCCCATGGACTGCAAGAAGATCAAACTTATCCATTCTGAAGGAAATCAGCCCTGAGTGCTCACTGAAAGGACAGATCGTGAAGCTGAGGCTCCAGTACTTTGGCCACCTCATGAGAAGAGAAGACTCCCTGGAAAAGACCCTGATGTTGGGAAAGATGGAGGGCACAAGGAGAAGGGGACGACAGAGGACGAGATGGTTGGACAGTGTTCTCGAAGCTACCAACATGAGTTTGACCAAACTGCGGGAGGCAGTGGAAGACAGGAGTGCCCGGCGTCCATGGGGTCACAAAGAGTTGGACATGACTAAACGACTAAACAGCAACAATGTCTCTATTAATGTGGGGGTATCTGCATGATAGCCTCCCTATCCCAGTGTTGGTGTAGACCTTTCCCTTTTTAAATGTGGGGATTTTTGATCCTTAGAAAGTCTGAAATGTACATTAACAGAAATGGAAAATGATCCTCCACCACAGTTGAGGGCATCAGGCTAGATTAGAAGAGCACAGGAAAGGCCACGTCCCACCATAACACCTGTTGCTTGAGGTAAAAGTTAAAGGTACATCTGACCGTTAGGTCCAGTCGCGGACGACTCTGAGGTTGCGTGCTCATCTCACTCTATAGGCCAAAGGAGCCCACGTATGTCCGCAGACAGCTGGTCATGTGGCCAGCATGACTAAGACGCTTCTGGCAAACTAGAGCAGCACATGAAAATGCCGTTTACCTTCCCACCGGAGCGGTACCTATGTATCTACTTGCACTTGATGTGCTTTCGAACTGCTAGGTTGGCAGAAGCTGGGACCGAACAACAGGAGCTCACCCCATCGCGGGGATTCGAACCGCCGACCTTCTGATCGGCAAGCCTGAGGCTCTGTGGTTTAGACCACAGCGCCACCCGCGTCTCTGTTGCTTGAGGTGGTCTCCCCTAAATGGTAGGTCCAGCCCTAGATTTAGAACAATAAAATGGGGTGAGAGGTGTGGGTTAGCAGTTAAATCTCCTCCTCCAGGTCAACTGCTCTGCTAAAAATTTCACCCCCACCCACCCACAGCTAATTTAAGGATTTTTTTAAAAAAATAAGTTCAGGCAATACCATCACAGATCTCTCACATTACGTCTGTTTTGGCAAAAATGGTTAATGTGACTCTCGTCTCTAGATTTCTGTTGAACACAGAACCACACACACATACGACACTTTGCCCCTTCATCTCTTACTCTTAAAACAACTCTAGCTTCCACTGTGATCCAATTAACAGCATAAGAGCAGTAGCTGGGATTTGGTATGGGTGTTTTGGGGAAAAAGAATTGCTTCAAGGAAAAACAGGAACAGCAATAGAGTCACCTTGGAGCATAACAATAACATTGACTCAGCCTCTCCTTGTGACTTGATCTGCTTGTGTGTCTTGGGCAGGATCCAAACCACAAGGACTTAGTCAGATAAAAATACACACATTTAGAAAAAGAGAGCGAAAGGGCCCTGCCTAGGGGGAACGTGAGACACAACACCAGATAGAAAATGCAGGGCAGCACACCAGCGCAAAGAAATAACAGATGCAAATTTGGGTCTAGAGTTGATTCCACAAACTGGTGTGGTGCAGTACGTAGGGTTAGCCTAGTACCAAGGATCCTGGGTTCAAATTCCCTCTCAGCAATGAAGTCCACCTTGGTTCAGTCACGCACCCTCAGCCTAAACTACCTCAAAGGGTTGCTGTGAGGATAAAATGCAGGGGAGCTGGAGGAGAGGTGTGTGCCAGCTTGAGCTTCTTTGAGGAACAGTGGGATAAAAAGCTGATAAATTGGATTGCATTTCCTGGTTCTATATGAATAATTTCTCAGAGCATGTGTAGATTAGCATCTTAACAGACACTAGAGAAATATTATAAGTCCTTTAATCACACAGGGACTCCCAAGCCCTGGCAGTTGCATATAAAACAGAGGATTCCTTCCAACAGAGGACTGCCCTCTGCAACAGATGGCCAGTATATGGCATCCATGCTCAGCACACAGGGATCCCCTGTCTATCTGTTCAGCAGATGTGGGGAATCTCAGCTTGCAGGTGGACACCAGAAGCTACAAGAGAGACACAAAAGAATGGAGTAGGAAATGCAAGAAGACATATCGCAGCATAGGATAAGGGACTGGAATATATTTGAAAGCTTCTTTAGACTACTTCCGGTGGCGATTGCTATCCAACACAATCACAGAGTTGGAGGGGGCATGAGGACTTCTGGCCCACCCCACCCCTTGCTCCACACAGGAAATCCTAAACTAGAGCACCCACAAAAGATGTCCACCTATCCATCCTCTGCCTGAAGATCTCCACCGAAGGAGAGCTCTTGGCAGGGGGCTCCATTTTCAAACAGTGCTTACTGTCAATGAGTTTCTCCTAATATTCTACCAAAATTTACCCTCCTGTAGCTTCAGCCCACTAAATAACAATCCTGTGCTCCGTGGCATCACAAACCTAGTTTCTCAGGTGCAGTGATGGAGGTAAACACTGCTTACTTGGTGCTACAAGGTATTATACAAACCACTCACTACACTGTGTGGGACAATTTAAAGTGGCTTTTACAATATGTAAGCCAGTATAACACAGCGTAGAATCATCATTCCATAGGCAAGATTGCACTGAAATAAGATATAAACACTAGAACTCTGTATGCCCAGAAGGGTAATTTAAAGATGTTACTAGTCCACATTAAAAAAATATCTTGTGGCACTTTAAAAACAGATTATTTTGGCATAAGCTTTTGTGAAGCATATGCCATCAGATCTATGGCATATTCATTCATAGACAGATATGATGCAATGGAGTTGAAAGTTTATGCCATAATCTACTAGTCTTGATTGTGCTGCAAAAAAAATTTTTCCCCGTGGAACGGACTAACAGGACTAACTTATCTGGAAGTAATACTCCTAGTTACTAGTCCACTAATCTAACAAGTAGTTCACACTGTAATTTTGAGTACATGATTAATAAAAAGTAAGCAGTAGATTCTACACCTGAACTAAGGAATGTGGTTTGAAGTTGGTTATTTCAGCTTTCCGTCAAAGACAGTCATGCTCAATATCATGATCGACACATAGACCCTCTCAAATATACACAAAGTGGATCAGGTCGTCTTGTGAGCAGAATAATGCCCAGCCCTTAGCATTCCCAGGTAACCACCTTGCAGAGAAATTTACATTTCACATAAGCCCCTGGGCAACATTCACTGCGCAAATCAAGTTACTCAGCATGTTCTTGACGGAAAGTTTTGGTTATAGGATCAGGTGAGGGGTGGGAAGTCCTTGAGTATACGGAAAAGGAGATTGTATTGTCACGTGAAGGAGATTGGCAGCATCAGATAATTTACCAGTTGCATCAGATTCTGAGATCTGTTGCCTGTAGCTTTAAGGGGTGGAAGAGGATGATGCAATTGTGGGTGTTGTTGGGGGTGTATATATATATATGTTGTCTCCCAAACACACTGAGAGAGAAAAACAGGCTCACAGAGAAGACAGATAGCACTTTGAACTCCTGATTGTTGTCATTCCTTTCTTCCTGTTTCT
The DNA here is from genome assembly GCF_965112155.1 of Podarcis liolepis. Lineage (NCBI taxonomy): Eukaryota > Metazoa > Chordata > Lepidosauria > Squamata > Lacertidae > Podarcis > Podarcis liolepis. The sequence goes on along the minus strand of NC_139573.1, from coordinate 22,169,939 downwards.
CCGCTGTCAACGAAAGATCGGTCCCAGCATGTCGACTTCTTTCGTCCAAGTCGAGAAGCTACACCCAACGCCTTTCGAGGTGGAATACTTTGACCAGTATGATTTCTACAGCCTGACGGACAGATACAGCAGTAAGTGCACTGCAGAAATGGGGGAGAACCCAAGGATGGGAAAATCCCATATTGTGAAGGGATTCTTAGGGTTGCAGTAGAAACTATGCTCTGGGTCGTTTGAAAAACAGTGGCATAGATAAAAAGGAAACATATAGAAGGATGGCAGGGAGCTAGGGGCAGTGTAAAACCGTAATGTTGAACAGCAAGTTGTGAGTGATCCCGTGCAAAAGATTGCACCTCTGTTTGCTGCATTAAATTCTAACACCCGATTCCCTTCTCACAAATCCCCCACCCTAAAATTTGAATTCCAGCTTCACCCACATACATGCCTTGCAAGCCAAGTTTTTGTGCATCTTTAACCAATCCAGCTGTGTGCTGCCATAAAGTTGGTTAAAACAGGTTACTGGTCTGTAATAGCATTATACTGTAGTGATTTTGTGGCTTGCCTACAGCAAGGAGGAAAAAGGGATGTCAAAGGGTTAACAAATCAGTACTAAGGCAGGCATCCCTGGATGTTGTGGGTCAGTCATGTGGTGCCTTTTTCCTTATAAACAAACAACCCCAAGTTACCATTGGAACGCTCTTCACAAACAGAGCGATGCATAAATGTGAATTACTCTGGTAGTGCCTGATTCACAAGATGACTAGCAAAGGTCTACTGTCGCTGCATGAATCACCTGTAGCTGTTCAGGTCTTTTCCTCCATGGGTGGAAAAGCAGCTAGAGGGTATGATTTCGAGTAGCAAAAAATGACCCCAGGGGAAAAGGTTAAAGGGCTTAAGTCACAGCTCCCTAGGCTGCTTTTCTTCATCACCCAGGAAAACTGCGTATGCAAAGGACAGGCCACAGCAGCTCACTTCTCTGGAAGAAACCTGCTTCTTAGGCTAGGGGTGTGTGGTGAAATTAGCATTAGCTAAAAGCTGCAGAATCCCTACCCCTAGTAACACTAGAGAAGCAGATGCACGCTAGTACATGGCCACCCCTCACCCTCAAAATAATTAGCCGTTTGGGGAAATTATAGTCCAACTGCCTGTGATGCAGAATACTATTAACTTGTGTTTGGTTCCACCAGGTGGCTCCTCCCGCAAAGGTCGTTCCAAGAAAGAGGCGGAGGATCATACAAACCGCCCAAATCCCGGGGGCCATGAACGTAAGATAGTATTGAAGCTGCAACGCACGGAGCAAAAACGGAAAGGGACAGCATCCAAGAAATGAAAAACGCAGGTGAGAGGCCTCCTCTGTGCTGCTTAACAAATTGGCCGCCCTTCTGCCAATGAAAGGACACTACCCACTTACATGAACAAGATGTCCACTATATAAAAAAGGGGCTGCCTCTTTTTTTAAAGGCAAGAGACATAATCAAAAACAATGGGAGCGGTACAAATTTTGGGTAATACATATTTAAAATCCCTTCACTTCACTACTGGGTGCGGATCAGGTGTCAAGCTAATACTCACACATTGGCCGCAGGAAGTTGTGATGTGCACTGCTCACAAATCTTTCCCTCCCTTTCTCCCCCACAGCTCTGAGTCTGATCACAATACTCAGGTTCTGGACACAACGGCAACGTCGATATGGAGATAGCTGAACGCCACGCAACGGTGGTTTCTTTTGAGGAGGAACAAGGTCTACTGCTCGCAGCAAGTGAGAGTGACGCTGAAGATGGTCAAGATGACCGCAGCCCAGCCCAAAAAACCAGCGAGGATGAGAATGAGGAAGAGACGGCCGCAGCAGCCATCCCTCTCACCTCATAAAGGCCAATGGAAGGATGCACATTTAAGCTCAGAATAGAAAATAAAACCTTCCAAGCCTTTCCATTTGGGTTTGGGGTTTTAAAATTGTATTGCAAACTGCCCTGAGGTAAATTTACAAAGGGTTATAGACAGTTGATATACAAATGTATCAAATAAACAATATACAGATTTTAATATCTTGCCTGGGGGTGGAAACTCTTCCCCCGTTTACTTACTGATATGTAATTGCCTATGTAAAAGTCTTTGCCCTTTTCCCAATTTTGGGGTGGTAGCTGGTGATCTACTAGTAGTGAAACTGGGGAAATCATCGTGGATAGCATGAATTCATAGAAAAGCTGCATCCACAGAGCACCAGAAAGGGCAGAAGGGAAGGCAATATATTCAAATTGCACACCCCAAACCAATGTACTTTCTAGATTAAATAAAGATGCATGACTGTTTTCTTGTGACACTCATTTGAATGGAGCTGGGCCAGGAAACATGAGGAAAAAGCAGAAATTAACACCAGGAGGGGAAGGAGCTACATGCGAGGACTAAAAGCTTCTGGATGAAAAAAAGAAGCCAAGGCAAATTCTACAGCGAGCTTTATTAAATGCGCCATCCTCCCCACACCCACCCTTAGTGGTAATGTTTGCTGGAGCACATTGCGGAAAGAGAAACTTGTTTTACTGAAGCCCTAGGCAAGGGGTTCATACCAGCAAATTTTAAAACAGCTTCTAATGAGTACATTTTACGAATTTCAGGCTACACCCCTCCACTTCCCCATCACCACCTTAGTATCAGTTCGTACCAACAAAAGACACAAAGCTTCAGAAAGTAGTGGGGAGGAACCAAAATGGTGAGCCGATTAGCAGTGACACAGCCATAAATTCTGGCTCCTCTCCTTTCCTGAAGCAAAGCAATCTCTTGACAAACTTGGAAGTTGGTAGCTGGCATACATGCCATGGGCTATTTTCTGTTTGTAGGGAGGAAAGACAATTGAAATTGAACTCTTGCGCCCCTGTTCCATTGACTAGCACACCACAATCCCATTTGGGGATAGGGCTTGAGAAGCTATAACCCCAATTGTAACATTTTTGTGCAGCTGCAATTTAGAGGGCAATTTAGAAACTCACAATTAAGCCGTTTCTCTTGGATCATGGTTTACATCCAAGTCTCTTAAAGAAAGAGATTAGAGAAAAATAGCTCCCCCTACATTGACAAGTTTCTGATCCTCACAACATGATTGGTTACTGCTACTGTCACTTGCCTCAATATGTGGAGTATCTCAAAACAGATGGAAAGATCAGTCTCTTATGGACACACCATCTTTAGCCATTTCATGAGGCACAGATACAGAGACTACAACAGAGATGTCTGAGAATCAATGAATGCAGCTGAGGGACCCAAATGAGGGAAATTAGCTGAGACAGCCCTTTTTTCCAGGCAGGTGCCACTAGATGTGTGGGATGAGACTCCCAGTATGCTACAATGAGTGCTGGAGACATTATAGCTTATATTAAAAATGCAGTTATGGTGAGAATTCACAGCGTTAAGTATCAGCATAGGTAGGACTGCAGAACGAATGAGAGGACAGTGACTATCAGCAAAAATGTCCTGACTTCCCCTCAAGAGCTGGTATCAGTTGAAGGCACTTCGTAGTGTGAGACGGAGGATGACATGGGCATCTCCAAGTCCTAATGCAACATCCAGAGATGTTCAGAGGTATGAGGTATTGCTTGCCAAAGGATAAGAAGAAGACACTGACCTTGACATTTAACAGAGACAAAAGTCATCCTAAGGGACAGTGGATGGGCCAAGGCTAGTTACAGGTGGAAGTGATGCAGAGATGATGCATTGCCAAAGGAGGGGAGTACCAATTAGGGTCATGAAGACAGGTGGTCCCCATCTTACTGAAAATGATGTTAGTAGCCAGTAAAAGAGCATTATCAGCTTATAGTGTTGCCAATTAAAAACTTGGTTATTTAGGAGTGACATAGTTCAATCAGGTGCAAAAAGCAGCTGGGCAATGCTGCTGTTGCTCCCTCATGAGGCTATACAAAAGGCCAGAGGCACCATCCCATTAGAAGTTAAGTGTAGCAGCCTTAGCAGGACTTGTAACAAGTGCGGACGCAGGGCACCACTGGTGTGATTGATCCCAGTTCAGAAGAACACAGGATGCCCACTCCTATCCAATCAAATACAAGGAGTTGACCTATGTAGAACAGATGTCAAGTCAATTAGAAGCCCATGAAGTGGCGTTTTTTTAAAAAAAAAACCTGGCCCCTTAGGACGGTTCACAGTTGCTGTACAAATCTCTGTTCTCTGGAGTGACTCAGAGGGGAGAGATTTTAACATGGCAGGGGATTGGCAGTCTCTTTGAATCCATTAGGGAGGAGTTTCAGCTCAGGTCCTGCTCGCCGATGCTTTGGCGAAGGTATTCCTCATAGAGCTGTCTCTGCAGAAAAAACAGAATTACTTGTAACCTGATACACTGGCCAGCCCCTTCTCCTAGGAAGGATATCCCCAACCTACCATTACCCAGAATCCCACACAGGAGTCATGAACCCTGCCTCTCCTAACCATGATCCTTTGGCACAGATGCCAAGCCCTGTGTCATAACTCCAAACCAAATTCCCAAAGCTGTCAACCTTTTTTTCTAGCACCACGTCCACTACGTAGTCTCGCCTGTCCTCCAGCTGCCGCTTCTGTTTCTTTGAGAGAGTGGGCTTTGTCCTAAACAAGAAAGGAGGAGGGATACGTTAGTGTGGTGCATGTCTCCTCTGCACAAGGCTCTCTTAGCGTTAAGCCGAGAGTTTCTTACCTGAAAGTGTAACTGGCCAAGAGCAGGAGGAGAATTGAGAGGCCAAGAAGACCAAAGAATACTGTTAAGGTTTGCTCTTCAGGGACAAGGCTCCACATGGAAGCAATTGGACGCTGAAAAATAAGATAGTGGGTGTAAGACACAAGAGTTTGTATTTGCAGAGGAAATAATAAGAGCTCACATACTATTTGCTTTAAATATTTTTTTACTAAAAATCCAAACATTTTATGGCAAGGCAATCCAAATTTCCTACTGACAAAATTGAAATTCTGTGTCCTGCAAAAAATAAGCAATATAAGCATGCATGCTTTAATTATATTTATCATCAAGTGTTCTACTATCTAGGTGCTGCCCAAATTTATTTTGTTTACTTTTTAAAGAACCACGGTTGTTTCCCCCCCAAAAAACACAGTTTTCTTATTTAAGAAAAAAGAAAGAAAGAAAACTGGGATTCATACTGCACTGAATCCTGCAACCATGTTGCATGGGGGAAGAATTATAGACAGCACACAGCCATAGTTATTTGTATCAAAGTTAATTTATCTAGCATTTGTGACTACAGGGTATATCCAGTTAGTCATACTCGGAGGGTGCCCATTAAAAATAATGTGTACTATTAACTTAGGTCCATTCTTTTCTTTTTTTCATTCTTTTCAGTGGGTCTAGTCTGGGTAAAGCCTGGCTACAACCTTCTGACTTATTTCTTCCACCCTCTAGAGATGCACAAGTGAGGAAAGAATGGCAATTTTCTAACTGCTCCTTTTAAAAGCTTGCTTTCAAACTCTTATACATGAAAGCTAAAATATGGCTTCTCCTCTCCCCTGCCCCTCCAAATGAAAGCAAAGATTCTGCTACACTATTACTTTTACACTTGCACAGAATTGTGGATAATACATGGCTCCAGTCATAAAAAGTGTAATGGAGCTTAACTGAGGAGCATCCTGAGAAAGCACGGGGGGAAATAGTGATTATGAGGAAATGAGGAGCAATGGGAAACTGAATTGAGGGAAGGTAAGCAAAAAAAAGCACTCACCATGGACAGCTCTAATGCCTGGCTTTGCTCTTCTCCCAATACCAAAGTCCAGAGTTGGCGAGCAAAGGCTGTACCAAAGAGCAAGGTCACGAGGAGAAAGATGGGCAGGAGGCAGCCTGCTAGCCCAAGCAGCGCTCCCCGGAAACGAGCGCGGAAGTTGCTGTTTCTGGCCTCACTGGGCACATAGAGAGGAGAGAGAAAGAACAACACACACACACTTGGGAACGAGGAAGACCACTACAATGTCTCAGGCACTCAAATCCTGCTACCCCTAATGCACTCATAGATGTCTATTTCCTGATTCCCTCTCCAATCTCTTTCACAATTTCTAGAGAAGATCTCTCCGGCCCCAAACACACGTTAATTAACTGCTCGATGTCCCTCCCACATGCATTTCACTTCAGGGCGGCCAGGTGGGCTCGCTAACCCGCCTTTTCATCCCATAAAAACTTCACACTCCATTCTTCCATCTGTGATTTGATGCGCTACCCTGTTCCCTGCTAACTGCTTCTCACAGCCAGCCCTTCACAGACTGACAAGCAGCTCCAGCTCTTATGGGGAATATGGCAACGTTCAAGACATTCATCTTTCGCTTCCCACGATGCCGCGCTCTTACTTGTCCTCTTCTAGCAAACGCTGCGTGGCCTCCTCGATGAGGTGGCAGTCCCGCTCCAAAGCGTTGAGTGTGTGCTGCACAGTTTGGCTGATTGTCTTCTCGATGGTTCGGCAGATCTCCTCAATCTGATTAACGCACCGGCTTGGCTGAGGGACAGTGTTAGGCTGGTTACACACACCACCATTCATAGCCCATCAACATCCTCCTAGGAAATCTCACTTTTCTCAAACACACCAAGGTGCAATTGTTTTGCATTTTTTCTTCCTTCTTCCCAAGGCTTCCCACCTTTTCATTAACTTTACCTCATGGAGGCTTACCCATCACCCCCACCTCCGAAATGGCAAAGGGTTGCCACTCACCTTATTGGAATTGGGGATGTAGATTGTGGGCATATCAAACCCACACTTATTGAGGCCTGGGCGCTTGCAGAGTTCCTGGACAATTTGCATCAGCACTCTCTGTCAGGAAAGAGAACAGGTCAGAATCAAGAAAAAAGGGAAAGACCTTGTGCTGCTTCCCTTATTGAAACAGACATTCTGCCTCCCATTTCTTGATCATTATCCCCAAAACAACCTCACCCTGTGAGTACCTGTCTGTCACCTTCTGCACCCGCCTCATCAGCCTTGCTGAGGTAAAAATGCAGCTTGTCTCCGTGGCCCTCATTGAGCTGCTCCACAATGTTGAGAGTGCGTTTGCAAAGGGCCTGTCCCATGGGGTCAAAAAAGACCAGGATGAGGTCGCAGAGCTGGCCTGGAAGCCAAGACAATGGCAGAAGAAGGGAGTTAATCTACAGTAAAAGATGCCTCGTGCTAAAATATTATCCCTACTGCCACTGTGGCAATCTGGCATTTCTCTATGAATTCTTGCCACGAAGGTTTATCATCACTTGAAAAGATATTTTCACAAATTCTCCCAAAGACACTTATTACTAATTATGAAATAAAACAGCAAAAACCTAATTAGGAAAGAAAACAGCAGAAAAATCAATTTTCCCTCCAGATTCCAACCACCACCACATCTTTGTACCCCAGAGTTTCCTTTCTTTATACCTCCATTCCAGTTCTCCCTACACAGGTCCATTTTCTTTTGAATACTAGCTTGATCCAGAATAGCAGTTATTCCCGATGCCATTTCCTACATCAGGAATGGTGAAAATGTGGCCCTCCAGAGGTCACTGGAATCCAATTCCCTTCAACCCCAGCTGGCACAGCCAATGGTACAGTGGTGCCTCGCAAGACGAAAAGAATTCGTTCCGCGAGTCTTTTCGTCTTGCGATGTTTTTCGTCTTGCGAAGCACGGTCCGTCGCAACTGCGCCTCTTCAAGTGGCTTTAAAAAAAAGCGCAAGACGTTTTCGTCTTGTGAAGCAAGCCCATAGGGAAATTCGTCTAGCAAAGCAACACAAAAACGGAAAACCCTTTCGTCTAGCGAGTTTTTCATCTTGCGAGGCATTCGTCTTGCGGGGCACCACTGTAAGGGATAATGGGAGCTGATGTTCAATGACACCTGGAGGCTTACAGGTTCCTCATCTTTGCTCTGGATTAAGAACAAAAAGAAAGCCTGCTGGATCAGGCCAAAGCCCCATCTAGTCCAACACTCAGTCCTCACAATGATCAATCAAGATCCCTGTAGGAAGCCTGCAAGCTGAACCCGAGCACAATGCCCAGCAATTGGTATTCAGAGGCATAATGCCTCCAAAAGAGGAGTTCATTAAGAGAATCTACGGCAGGAGACAACGCCGTTCCACTTATCCACACTGCTACACTCACCAAACCAGATAAGTGCCCCTTCCACATCAAAAGGATATTTCATGTCTCCATCCACCAAGCCTGGCGTGTCAAGGAAAGTGACCAGGGGGAACTGCTTCTGCTTGGAGGTACAGATCTCAGTGCTCAGGTACTCCGGCACACCTAAAAGAAAGGGGGGAGGCAAAATTAAGACTCTGAAGTAGGCTCTTACCACTGACAGATGCTAAGCACTGTGTCTGTTCTCTACCTCTCCTGAAAACAAACACCGCCCTCCAAATCATTCTACCCACTGTGGTGGTGTAACTCAAGGTGGCGGAGTTCCACAACACCACGTATCTCAATGACTTGATGGCATGATTGCAACAGGCACCCACAAATCCTGTAGATGCCAGTTGCCTGCCTTAAGGAACAACTGATTCAATTCATGTCACCGTTTAATGCAGAGGTCCACTCCTTGCTCTTAATTATTTGCAACTAACCTTTGAAACTCTGCAAGGCCTGGAAATGGGGGTACAGATGGAGTGTGGCATTACCCTGTAAGAGAGGGGGAAACAGAAGAGGTTAGAACACAGGATACTGTACTACAGTACAGATAGCATTGAAAAGATCAGACAAAATCTTGGCCATAGGTCCATCCTATATGTGAATTCATTATTTAAGTTCTTCAATTATTCCAGATCACCTTATACACTCAACTGCTTATATAAGTGGAACTGATACTGTTACACATTTACAAGGAATCAATCTTTGTGAGTGTGGTACCACCTTTACTTAGGAACTCCTTGCCTATAGGAAATACTCACCGTGAGAGATTCTCGCTTCCTTCCACTAGTGATGAAGGTGAAACCCTGAGTCTCAATAGCTACACCGGTTCGTTGAATGTGCTCCTCAACATACCTGCAGGAAAACATTGAAGGGAACAAGATGCTTTTGAATGATGGAAATGTCATTTGACCCATTCCCACCACAAAACTACCCTGGGTATCTTGTAGATTATAGCCCCCTCTTTGCATACTGAAACAAGCCAGGATGAATGCGAGCCCTCTGGCACTCAGAATATCCTGTCCAACCCATCAACTAGCAATAATTCATAGCAAACTGTATCTTGCATAAATACCAAGGAGTTCCACGAAATGATACCTGTATCTTTTGTTACTATGTATCAGTGTTAAGAAACCACCCTAACAGCCCTGCAGACACCCCAATGCCTCCTATTCAGCACCAAAACCTTCCTCAAGTCATCAAACACCTGGGGGGGGGGTGAACTGGAAGTTTGGCAGAGACCTGAAATGCACCACCACCAAACCCCATAGGATTTCCTCAGAGCGCCATGCACCCAGGGCCAGATTTAGGTTTGATGAGGCCCTTAGCTACTGAAGGTAATGGGGCCCTTTATATGTCCAGCTGTCCTTTGTCAACAACAAATTGTCACTGTTTTTCGTGTTGAATATATGCTATATGGTAATTTATGGACCTAACAAGTATCTAAAGCCATTTGCCACTGTTGCTGTATGTAGGTTTTATTTTATTTTATATCTTATATTTTGGAAATGTACATCCAGTAGTTTTTTCCTTTAATTTTTTTTGGGAGCCCAAGAGAGTGGGGCCCTAAGCTATAGCATGTTTAGCTTATACGTAAATTCGGCACTGCCATGCACCCATGCCAACACACCCCTTGGCACGATACTCTGCTTCCAGCTCCCTTGGGTTTGCTGAAAATTAGTCTCTTAATGTCAGGGTTGTGGGTTCGAGTCCCAAGTTGGGCAAAAGATTCCTGCATTGCAGGGGTTGGTCTGGATGACCCTTGGGGTCCCTTCCAACCCTACCATTTCTATGAGTCCCTTTGCCCTCCTTTGTATATCCCTCTTCAGCTCACCAGTTGATGAAGCTGCTCTTGCCAGCGCTGTGGTTGCCCATCACCATGACAGTCACTTTGCGGCGTGGTGGGAGCAGAGTCAGGCCCAGGCGCCCCCCAATGGACACCAGCCCTGGGAGGGGGAGGGGAAAGGTTAGCTCCTGCACACACACCCCCACGCAACCCTTCAGACGCCCCCCACCCCCCGACCCAGGAAGACCCCCCCATCTTCTTGCCCCATCCCCAACTCTCACCATGACCCGGATGCACATAAAGCGAGTGCGCCTCCCGCAGGACCCGCTCGGTCACGGATTCAGACACACTCGCGGCAGCCGGGTTCGCGGCCTCGCGGGGCTTCCCACCCTTGCCCCCAGGCATGGCTACCGGAGAGCGAGAAGCTAACGGAAACGGCAAGGAAGCCTGGGAAGCGGGGCGGAAGCGAGGAAACTACAACTCCCGAAAGGCACTGCGCGCGCGTGCGCGTGAGGGAGGGGGGTTTGTCTTTCCCCTAAGGCATCGCGCCCAGCAGGTAATCAAGCCGCGTAGACGTTGCCGCTCTCTTAAGTAAACTCAGGTGTACCCCGCGGCACTACAGTTCCCATGGGGCAACGCGGCCTGAGGCGCCTATCAAACGAGGAGCGAAACCCAAAGGGGGTTCAGTCGTGATGGTTGTTTGTATAAACTTCTGGTTCCCGATTGCGGGTGGCAAGAACCTCGGTGTAAGAGGCAATAGCGGTGGAAATAGACGCGAACGTGGGAAGCTCAAACCAGGCAGGGACAGGTGTTCCCTTTCGCTTGCTTAAAATGATGTCCTCCATCCCCAAAACATAATTAGCGTAGTGGGGCTACTTTTTAAAGGATGAAGGAATAGCATAGATTCGTGTGGTGCAGCTCTCCCCGACATACAGATATAGGGAGCGCTACACCTGTTGAACCTGCATCTGTTATGCCCCCTTTCACATTCCAATCCTATGCAGATTTAAGCAAGGCTAAAAGTCCATTGATTTTCATGGGTTTACCTCCCCTCAACATTCCAGCCAACCTAGGAGTTCGAAAGCACGCAGTGAAAGTAGATAAATAGGTACTGCTCTGGCGGGAAGGTAAACGGCGTTTCCGTGCACTGCTCCGGTTCGCCAGAAGCGGCTTAGTCATGCTGGCCACATGACCCGGAAGCTGTATGCCGGATCCCTCGGCCAATAAAGCGAGATGAGCGCCGCAACCCCTAGAGTCATCCGCGACTGGACCTGATGGTCTGGGGTCCCTTTACCTTTACCTCCCCTCAACATAGGATTATGTAACTAAAACCCTCAACAATCTTTGCTGTAGAAGCATACTACTAGGTGTGCTGTTGAACTGTTATTTTATATATAGAGAGAGAGGCATTGTAGGGAAATCTTCAGGCGTTGGCAAGGCAGATTTTAACTTTTTATATGATTTTTAGCACATGGTTTTATGTGCAATTGTTGTAAACTGCTCCAATATTTTTTATGGGTGTTTGCTGTTGTGCCACACCTACTGGAGTGAGTAAAATTTAGTGCATATTGGTCAAATGCCACAGTTTAGGACTGTCAGAAAATGGGGCAGAAGTTCTAGCATTATACTGTAATCAGGAAAACTCACACAATACTGCCCCATCTAGATGCACCCTTCAAGTCTGGGGCGCCCCACCCTTTTTTGCCCCCAACATGACTGTTGTCTGCCAGGCGCTCAAAAAGACGAGTGGGACCATTTCCTAAGCAATCCAAAGTTCACAGGTGGAGTCATATCAACTCTTAATAGGTACTTCTAAATTTTATGTAAGTCTGGTTACATATTACATACATGGAAGCGAGCCATGTGGGCTCTGCCTGTTGAGAAATGTGGATTTTCTGCTTGAAGACTGTTAGAGAAAACAGGAGGCAACATAGGCGCCGACTCCATGGGGCCTGAGGGGGCCCGAGCCCCCTCAAAAATTCGTTTGGGGGGGCTCCGCCCCCCAATAATCTCGGGCGCCCCTCCAGCAGAGCGCCACCGCCGCCCCTCCCCCAGCCCAAAATGCACAGGATCGGGCTGCATGCCTCCTGCCCTCCCTCCCGAGCAAAAGCTCCACCCAATTTCCTTCGGAGCTGATTAATAGGCGCAGCACGCTCTCCCCTATTCGCTCACGAGGAGGCGGCGCCACTTTATCTGCATATTCGTGAGCTTATTTATTATTCATGAGCTTTCGCGGGCTCCCCCAATATTTTTTATAAGTCAGCGCCCCTGGGAGGCAATCCTTGTCAAAAAACGCAAGGAAGTAGGAATCGTTGCCCACCTTTCTCCATCATGGCCTTATCCTTCAACAACAGACTGTCTTGCCATTTAGAGGGTTAAAGTGCAGAGAAACAGACTCTGGGCCTCCATACGTTGTTGGACTCCAATTCCTATCAACCCTAGACAGCATTGCCAATGGTGAAGGATGATGGGAGTTGTAGTCCAGCAACATCGGGGGGGGCACAGGTTCCCCATCCCTGCCCTAAGGCAAGCAGAACAGGCAGAACTCCAGCCTATGGTCTCTCTTTTGGAAATGAGGATTTCCGACCAATACAAATAGCACTTTCAGAGGAGGAGTTATTTGTGTTCTGTAAGGGCTTATTCTCTGAACATGGAGAAAAGCAAGCATGGCAACAGAGCAAACCTGTTTGTTTATTTACTTTGCAAAAGCAAACAAAGGACAGCCACAAATTCTAAAATGGAACAGGAACTGTTAAGTTGTGGGTGAACATATCAGACGACACAGTGATTCTTCAAACAGCTCTTGTTTATTCACAGGCCAGGACAGAACTGAACTGAAGGGTTCAGTCAGCCTGCTTATATAGAGCTCCAGTACAATGTAACTGTAACAATTTTCTAAAACTATCCAATCACTGAATGTCACTTTCGATCCCTTAGTTGCATAACTATGTGCAGTAGCCCCCTGCTGGCCCAGGGCGAGAACTTCAGTACATAACAGGAACCATTCCCACAAAATTCATTTTAGGTAGGCCTTGCTTGTGGCTTCAGTCCTGTATTGTACTGAATGCAGGTCAAGTCAGCACTCCAGGCCTGCTGTTGTGAAAATCCTGATGTGGGGATAGAGGTGCGTTTATATCTCTGTGCGAAAGTTCAGGCCGCTGCCCTTCAGTAACTGAGCACAGGTGTCATCTAGCCATTCACTCTGAGCCACTGTGAAGTGTTTCTTCCAGTTTCCAACAGTGCCTGCAGGTGGGAAACCAGGTCAGAAAAGAAAAACATTGACAGCCTGGTTTTTCCAGGCGCCTTTCTTAGCAGTCTTGCGTTTCATACTCTGTCTTTATGGGACCCTGAACTTCTGCCACAATTGCAGTTCACTGCAGAGCACCTGGGAAATGTTCCAAAGCAAACACAGCCTGCTGAGTCTTCCTGTTACCCTCCTAGCAAGAGCAGAACCACTAGGTAATTTCAGATCCTGGTAATTTAATTGTCTTACAGGGTGGCCTTTTATGTTTGACCTCACCTAGCAAATAACATTTCTCATCTCCCCAGCCCCCTGTTCCATCCATGCTTGGCAATTGCTTCTACACTTCTGATATTGTTAAACAAGAAGCCAAAACCAGTTCCTAACCCCAATAAAAAGAAATAACTTCCAGACTTTGCTTTTGCCCCATTTAGAATGTGATAACACTCCCTCCCCCTCCTGCAGTCTGCAAATTCTCCAAACGGTCCCCTAAGACCTGTTTTCTCTCACCTTTTCTCATGAAGGGTGACACAGTATGGTCCACGAGAAAGGAGGGCAGGGTGCTATAATTAGCCATCGGGTTTGCTTTCATGCTCTCAAACTTTGTGTGCTCCACAATCTGGTTCAGAACTGATTCTGGGAGTTCTAGGCCCATAAATTGGATCACTTTTCGGATTTCCCGGGCTGGGTCCTAAGGAGAGAAAGACAACATGGGAAGGAGGATTCGGCCTGTTAGTGATAGAGAGTTTTCCTTAAGGCACCTCCCTGGCTTTAGGGAGGCTGTGTCTCCTACTTAACAGAGGGCAGTCCTCTAGCCGAAAGGCTGTCTGGCCCAAATCAAGGTGAAAGATGGAGAAGCACAAGAAAGGAGAGCGGGGGCCTTGAAGATGCCCATCAACAGCATCAGAACAGCAGACTGAGCAAGCACACAGGCTGCCCGATTACAGTCTTCCTCACAATGGTGAGTTATAACTGTGTTGCTATTTAAATTACAGTAATTGTTTAAATATTTGCAACTATGCATATACACCAGCAGGTCCACATTGTATGCAAATCAATGTCCTCTTTTTGTGATGCATGTCATTTTTTGGAAACACCTAAGTGCCCCCCTCACATTTGTTTCTTGCTAGACTGTGGCACTGCCATCAGAAAGTACCGTCTTTGAGGTGTGTGTGTGTGTGTGTGTGTGTGTGTGTGTGAGAGAGAGAGAGAGAGAGAGAGAGAGAGAGAGAGACCTTCTTACCTCTTTCATATCTTCATAAAAGAGGTAGAGGACTGGGTGACGGTCCTTGGCCTCCCACCAACCACGAACATGGTCAGACCAAGAGCCCCAGGCAACTGCAAAGAAAAATGGACCAGTAGAAAGTGAACATGGCATCTCAGATTCGTCTCACATCTTCCTCCCTGTGTCCTGATGCACAGACTATATTTTAGTTATTTATTATATTTTAACATTATATTTCTACATCACCCTTCACCCAGGGATCACACAAAAATGCATAACATAGTACAAATCAAAAACAATACCTCCCCCCCATTTCTACCTAATATCAAGGTAGGAAAGAGTATAGTGAGGGGCTTTGTGGATTCACGTAATTTTCTCCTTCTGCGGTACATTTATGTTTCTGTTTATTTTTAAATTTAAAAACTGATCTTCATCCGAAAGGATTGTAGCATAGAGTGCAATAACCACCACTGCACAGGTATCTCAGTAGGCCCGTTCTCATCACATCACTGAAAACTGAGCCCAGGGATCCTGGCCTCTTTCCCTGGCCTTAGGAAGGCTCTTGAGGGTAATGTCTTCTTTCCTCCCATCTCTTCGCCTCCTCCACTCACCCTTCCCAGCAACGAAATTCTCCAGAAACTCATTCCAGGTTCCAGTCTCTGGCATTATCTTGCTCATGTGGTGGAAATAGAAATAGGAGACCACATTGTCCTTGGCATTTCTGGCCACGTAAATGACCTGCAGAAATACATCCGAAAGAAAAGATGACAGAGAAGTCTGAGCGCCAAGCCTCTCGCTCACCCTCTCAGCTCCAATCTGTACTCCCCTCATTTTTGCCAGCAGTTACCTATGCCTTGCTTTTAAACATTAAATGAAGTGATGGTTCTTAAATGGAAGCCCATGTGATGCGATTTTTATTAAGAATATTATTTGGGTTGGGTTGGAGAGTGTGTGTGTGTGTGTGTGTGTTAGTTCGTTTGTTCATTGCTCAGTGGAATGAAACAAGAAGCAGCCATACCACCAACCCACCAACCACCTCATGTGGATTGTGCTGGTGTTTAATTCCTTTTAGTGGAAAGAGGTTATGAAAGCTCAAAGCTGGTCTGGAAGGACAAATTCACACAAGGCCAGCCCACTACTCAAAATATCGAAGTCTAGAAGCTGAAATTATTCCGTGATAAAAGCAAAAGCAAGACAATGATGAGGGCAAAAAGAAGAGACCCGTGCTCTTGAAACATCCTCTCTTTTGGTGACAATTCCACGTGATCATGGCTTCGTGCCAGAATATCAAAACAACGGAACTGAGAGATTAACATTGGTTTAGATTAAACCTTGCCCTTTCATCAGTCTCACCCTGGTGAATTATCCTGACCTTGCATTTCTGTTCCCAAAAAGAAGCAGGAAGGAGCTGAACCGGGAGGTGACTTTTGAGTATACGTGGAGAGGGCATTAGGTCTGCCTGTTCAACACCTGAAAGAACAGAGGGCACAATCCAGCCTCATGATGATAAGCCCTTCACTCTACCCTCACCGCTCTCTTCCCAAAAGTTAAACAGTACCCACTACTCACCAGAAACTAAAGGTTTCATAGGAGGCATGTCTATGAAGGGCATCCGCTCATAGATGGGTTTCTGATTACATTTCTCCAGGTCACCTCTATGCTGAACCATGCTCACTATTTGCTGGATCCAGGTGGTCCCTGCCAGAGGAAAGTGGGAAAGCTTAGTAGTTAGTAGTGGAGTGGGAAGAGGAAGCTCTAGGGGGTTAATGGGGGGATGGCAGGGGGTTGGCGAGCAAGCAAGCAGGGGCACAGCCCCTAGTATATTTGCAGGTAGGTATGTTATAGGACCCATGATAGTCTTGTGATTGAAATTTGTTTTGAACTGTCTTTTATGCTGCTGCTCAAATTAAGCACCACCACTATTCATCCAGTGTCCCACCATCCCTTATGCTCCCTTAGTATCTCCCCTCTGCCATGCTCAGTTTTCCTTATTTCTCTCTTTATGAACCCCTTTACCTGCTTTGGGGTAAGTGCAGATGAGAAGATCGTCAGGTCGGGCTTTAAAGCCCTGTATGGTACCCCAGTGCTCGCGTAATGTATTGGGGAAAAGGACCCCTTCAATCTCCTCCAGGGTTGCTCGCTTGGGGTGCGTGGGGTCAAAATCCCCTGGCCCTGATTCAAGATCCATCACCTGGAAGCAAAAGATATTGTAGTCAAATATGACACACTCCTTGTCCCCCCCCCCCCAAAGAGCTGGTGCTGCTTCCTTTACTTCCTTTTGGGCCAAATCCTAGTAGGGGAGTAAAACTTCATGGCCACCTACCAGCTCTCCTCTCCTTTCGGACAGCTGCACTTCTCTCCTTTCTTCTGTCTTCCTCTTGTTTCCTGAAGTTAGTTTCTGACCCAGGAATTGCAAATTGAGAGAGCAGGGTGTGTGCTTCCCCAGTTGAAGTCTCCTGTATGCTTTGGCTGGGATCCAGCCAGGACCTAAATTGGCAGTAATTCCCCTAGTTGGCTAAAATTGTGTGAGATAACTCCCTCCCTCTCTCTCTCCCTCTCTCTCTCTCTCTCTGTCCCATGATACTTTATCAAAGGCACTGGTATGTAACCTCAGTCTCCACCCTAGCTAATTTAACCCCTTAGCGTGTGTACACAGGTAGCAAACCCAGGTGTATCCTGAACAGCCCAGGATAAGCTTTGTCCTACCATATTCCTTCATACCAAGGGAGGGGCCTTCAACCTTTGATCTGCAGTTACTGTACTCAGTTCAGGGCAAGGCATCCTGCAGGTCTAGTTAACAAACATTTACAAATTAGTACTTCCCTGGCTCAAGTCGTGGCTCTCTGGAAGGAATGGGGCAGGAGATGAACCTGGAGGTGATATTTGAGCATGCAGGAAAAGGACATCGCCTCCACTTGTTCCACAACTGCAACTCCAGAGGGTGAACATCCAACCTGGTGCTGAGAAGCCTTTCACACACTCACACTCTCACCCATTATCTCATTGAATCAATACCTATTATTCACCCAAGGGATGGATTTTGGAAGGCACGTCACTGTGAAGGGCATCTGTTCATAGATGGTGCCTGAACGCATTTATGTAGACCTCCTCCATGTCCAGTCAAGTCTGCCATTTCCTGGAATCAAGTAGTCCCTGGCATGAGGGGCGCAACGTGAGGGGGTCGGGGGGCCGTAGCCCCGGCATACAATTTTGAGGGGGCATGAACCAGGCACCCCCTTGCAGGGATCCCTGTCCCACCCTGCCTTCCGCCTGGGGTCTCTGGACCCCAAAGCCCGGCTTGGCCTCACTACCACATCCCCTGCCCCCTCACTGAATGGCTACCTGGCCAGTGTCTGGGGCGGGGGTGGGATTCACGCACCAAGGGTTGTGTCGGCTAGCTGGGCTCCCCCCTGCATGGGTGGGCTGGTGGTGCAGCACAGACCCACTTGGCTCTGGTGGTGAGAGCTGGGCTGGTGCAGCGGGTTCTGTTCACCCTCTGCCCCCTGCCCCCCTCCCCGTGGCAGGCACCCTGGGCACCAGCAAACCATGCAATGCCACTGCTTTGCCCCACTACACGCCACGATAGAAAAGGCTCAACCTTTGTTTGTTCAATTTAGAGCAACACTTAAATATCGTTTGCTACTGCCCACCCCGTGGTGTTTTATTGTGGACATGTTCTTGACGCAACAATTGTACATTCCTGGTGGTCTTATTCTGCTTTGTGAGTTGTTCTGTGATGCTTTCCTGGCGATACCACATTATTGCTGTCTGGAGGGCTGACGTATAAGCAGGTGGTGGCAATGATGGAGAAATAGGACAGGTCACCCATTGTTAGTTGGTTGACACTGCAAAAACTCCACAGCGCTGCCTTGGAAATGTTTCGCTGCTCAGAGAAGAGAGGAGCATGCAACAGAAATACGTTTGTTTTTCATAACCAAAGACCCTCTCAAGCACAAACTATGCGGGAAAATGTGGGACCCATTTGCAACTGCCCCATTTAAGACCGAAAACAAGGCGGGGTACAATTTAAAACACCCAAATGTCACGCGGTGAGGTGGTGCTCAATCTCTCTTGCCTCAGCACTGCCTTCCCCTAGCCAGACTCACTTCCAGTGTTAGCTGGTGAGGAAAGGACTTTATAGAACCGTGTAGATATGGCAAATGGTGGAGGACAGGCGCCAACAAACCCTTTCCTTGTGATCCTCTGGTGTTTGACCTATTCAATTTAGATCTGATGAGGAAAAGCCCCTGCTATTTTTAAGGCTGTGTTCATATTGCTGCCTTAGAACTCAGTGCTTGTCTTCATCAGTGCTTTTCACAGATCCTTCCCCCACCACCAAGCTGTCCACATCAGCACTGTTTCGTTAGTTTCAGATTTGTTTCTGTTTGTGTACACACTAACGGGGGTTGGGAAGTGGGTAGGAAGGCTCTCGGACCCCATCAGAGCCTCAAGCCCCCTTCCCAAAGTCCTAGCAGGCACCTTGAGGGCTGTGGCGAGGGTGTCAAATGGCCTCACACAGGGTGGCATATTACCAAGGTCCACCCCTGTTCACACGTTTGCTGGACATGAATTAGGAATGGCTTAAGGACTCCATTCGGTGTGGAGGTGGTTTAATTATTTATTTCATTAAATTTATACACTGCTTGATTGCAAAACAACAACAACCTAAAAGCTGTCTGAGAAACAACACCTCAATCAGTAGTATTGTATAACAAAGAGATTTTCCCTTTATCAATATGGATCTTTTTTTCAGCTCCTCTTCAGTCGAAAGACTGAAAGTCTCACTGTGAGGCATGGAGAGATGCTTACAGCTGTGTGCGGAAGGTCAGGTCGCTGCCCTTTAATAACTGGGCACAGACATGATCTAGCTGTTCACTTTGAGCCACTGTGAAGTGTTCCTTCCAGTTTCCTACGGTTCCTGCAGGTGGGGAAGACAATCCAGAAAAAATTAAACTGTTTAACATCCCTTCAACCATCTGTTTTCCTATCTTCTTTTCTTTTTCTTTTAACTCAGCAGATTTCAAACTTTCTCCGTTTAGGGAGCCCTTCCTCAACTTAGTAAATCTGCTCAGGAACTCTTGCACAGGATTCTGGGAAGTAGTCTAGGGCTGATGTGAGGGACTACTGGCCCAATAGTTTCTCTGCCTGAAGTAAAAATCTCCCTCCTGCAAGCTGTACATTTCATTTTGGAGCTGGTGTGTCATTCCTACTTCGGTTATGAATTCACTGTTTGGCCTTGAGCCTTTCACCATCTCTCAGCTCCGGTACTCCAACTGGAAATTAGGAGTGATAAATACTGACCCACCTTAAAGGGTTGTTGTGTGGAGGCAAACATGTTGAAGATTTTACAGTCTTAAACGCACGGTCCTTGTTACCCACTTATACCGGAAAGCAAATTCCTGGCTATTACTTTTTGAGGCGGATTGAGCATCATGGGACAGAACAGTGGTGAGTGATGGGAGGGCTACAATTATCTCCCAACCATTAGCTTCTACCATCTGACTGGCTAAGGGACAGGATCAACATCTCCCCCTCCCAAAATGAAGCACCATCCTCATCTCCCTTTTCAACATTCCCGAGTTCAAAATGACTCCCAAAATCTCTGAAGGTAGTCACTTCCAATAGCTATTTCATAATATTGCTGAACTATCCTGAATGCAGGGCACCAAGTAGCCCCCCCCCGGGGGGGTCAGCCAATGAAAGGGCCACATCCCCAAAGTCTGATGGGCACTGCCATTCAAATTGTGCATGTGTGCCGTGCCATGCCATGCAATCAATTATGTGAGGCAGGACTTACCTGCCCCCCAAATATTTTATTCAAGTTGGCACCTGAACTAAGAATATTGAGGGGTCCCTTCAAGGGGTTCAACTTCTTAAGGAAGACTGGACCTTTGGAGAGAGCGTACCTTTTAAGGCTCAAACCGGTTAGGAAATTCGAGACCAGACCAGGATATACAAAAGCAAAGCAGCTATAAGCCTGATCTTTATTAAAGCTGTTGCAACAGGGTGCTCACCCCACACGCAGGAGAGAGGAGGAGGACCCCAGACAAAGGTGTGCAAGCCCTTATATAGACTGTGAAATTGCCCACCCTGTAGCTCAAGACCACCCCCCAGATACATCATACCTACAGCACAGAAGGGGTGTAGCCCAAGACCACCCCCTTAATACATCAGAGAAGGGGCGGACTACAACAGAAATCTGAGTGCGTTGTTTTTTCTCCTGTCTGCTAGGTTACTTGATTGGATTACCTGGGGCATCCTGGCCACTCTTTTGTTATGATAACTACTCAACTCCTGAATCCAGGTCACAGGTCACAGGCTCACCCTTTTCACATCTTAAATGTGCCCTTGAGACAGGATTTGTGAGCAAAGAGACAATGGGAAGGCTCCCCATTTCCTTCAACCTTGCAGAGAAATATTTGAGGTCAATTTGGAAGAGAGAAAATGGTTTCAGGGGTTTTCTGTGGGTTTCAGACATGTGGTTTACATAGGATCATAGAACCATAGAGTTGGAATAGACCACAAGGGCCATCGAGTCCAACCCCCTGCCAAGCAGGAAACACCATCAGAGCACTCCTGACATATGGTTGTCAAGCCTCTGCTTAAAGACCTCCAAAGTAGGAGACTCCACCACACTCCTTGGCAGCAAATTCCACTGTCGAACAGCTCTTACTGTCAGGAAGTTCTTCCTAATGTTTAGGTGGAATCTTCTTTCTTGTAGTTTGGCTCCATTGCTCCGTGTCCGCTTCTCTGGAGCAGCAGAAAACAACCTTTCTCCCTCCTCTATGTGACATCCTTTTATATATTTGAACATGGCTATCATATCACCCCTTAACCTCCTCTTCTCCAGGCTAAACATGCCCAGCTCCCTTAGCCGTTCCTCATAAGGCATCGTTTCCAGGCCTTTGACCATTTTGGTTGCCCTCCTCTGGACACGTTCCAGTTTGTCAGTGTCCTTCTTGAACTGTGGTGCCCAGAACTGGACACAGTACTCCAGGTGAGGTCTGACATATTTGTATGTGTTTGCTTGGTACATTTATGAACATCTATTATATATATATAAGACCTTAAAATTCTTATAACACACCCCTGACTGAACGTGATTGTGGACTGCTTGCTTTCACTGTTGCCCCTATCAGTCCTCTCCCCCCTCCTGTCAGATGGGTCTTTGGTTCCCACCTTTTCTCATGAAGGGCGAGATGCTTTGGTCCAGGAAGTCAGAAGAGAAGGTGGTATAATTTGTCATTGGGTTTGTTTTCATGTTCTCAAAATCTGTGTGCTGCACAATCTGGTTGAGAACAAATTCTGGGAGCTCTATTCCCAGGAACTGGGCTACCTTCTGGATTTCCCGGGCCGGATCCTATAGAAAAAGAAAGGCAACTGGGAATTATGTTCACATGTGGTGGGGGTGTAAATATGAAAAAAAAAATCTGGCAAAGGGTGTTTAAGGAGCTAACACAAATCACTGGGTTAAAGCTGACCAAAAGTCCAGAGGTAGCATTATTATCAATTTACGATGGGGTGGAAGGTTTGCAGGCTACGAAGGACTTGCTCACAAATTTATTGACAGCTCCACAAATTATGATAGCTAGGAAATGGAAGGGGTAAGCAGAATATAAAATGGGAGAATGGTATAAAGAGGTGTGGAATATAGCTATTAATGATAAATTAATTATTTCAAGGAGATATGGAAGGTGTTTGTAGAATTTGTACTGTTAAAACAAAAAGGGGCAAACCATCGCAAGAGGTGTTTAAATTTTGGGGGGTTGGATAATTACAATGGAATGGTCTTGGTGGTGTGGTTCACATTTTTATTCTCATATATTTATGATTATTACTTTGTCGTCGTCTTTATCATGAAAAAAGAAGAAGCAACAGCAGTTGGAAAAGAAAGAAAGAAAGAAAGAAAGAAAGAAAGAAAGAAAGAAAGAAAGAAAGAAAGACAAGAGTTGTGATGGGTAGTGTGGCAAATCAGGTTGTGTTCATCTAGAAATCTATTACTCCTAAACCATCACCAACAGCATCATCATTAAATATTAGTGACCACTAATAATAATAATTCAATTTATATCCCACTTCAACCCAAAGGAGCCCAGGGTGGCAAATACATCAATAATAATTATTTTAAAAAAAAGTTAAAAGCATTCTCCAAACAATTAAAAATGTTCTCAAAGCAGTGATTTCAGGATTGCCCAGAACAGTATCTTTCAGCCATCAAATGCATAAACAGAAATGTTTTCAAATTCCTCCTGAAAGTCAGTAATGAGGAAACAGATCCACCTCACTATGGAGGGCATTCCACAGAGAGCTACCACTGAAAAGACCCTGTCATGGGTCAACGCCAATCGGGCAGTCTCTGTTGTGAAGTCGTGATCCTGTGAGCAGGGACCGCTGGGTGGGGCCCCTCAGGCAGGTGCTAACAATTAGTCCCCAAAGTGAGAGCATGCGATGGGGGTGGCTGGTTGACAGCATTCCCAGCCCCTATAAACCTTTGAGTTAACCTGCTGTGGGAGGGAGAGAACACGCCGTGTTTTAGACTTGCTATTTGATGTTCTGTAGTTGGTACTACCAGAGAAAAAGCCAATAAAGCCTGGTAACCCATTCAGTGCCTGCGTGTGATTGATTAGTACAGTGGTACCTCGGGTTACATACGCTTCAGGTTACAGACTCTGCTAACCCAGAAATAGTGTTCCAGGTTAAGAACTTTGCTTCAGGATGAGAACAAAAAGTGTGCTCCGGCGGCGCAGCAGCAGGAGGAGGCCCCATTAGCTAAAGTGGTGCTTCAGGTTAAGAACAGTTTCAGGTTAAGAACAGACCTCCGGAACGAATTAAGTACTTAACCCGAGGTACTACTGTAGCTTGGAGGGAGGACTTGTGAAAGCGACTCCCTCCTTGACGGACTCCAGCAGCAGCACCACCAGCACAACATTTCCCTGATGAAAATAGGGATATTCTATTCCTATTCCTATTCTTAATTTACTTCTCTATGATTCTGTGAATTCTCCTCACCCCCAGGGGTTACCTGCGAGATGAAATACATTTTACCACATGATGGCATCTGGCTCCTTATGACTTGGAGTCTGTTATGGGGAAGCTCACTGAATTTGTTTCTGGCTCTTTTGGGGCCCTGCTGCCAGAAGCCCACAGCATCAGAATATTTCTTCAAAGCATTTCTAGTGCAAATAATCTCCTTAGTGGAACCTACAGCCTTATGTGTATGTTGCCTCTTACCTCTTTCACGTCTTCGTAAAAAATGTACAGAATTGGGTGGCGTTCTTTGGCCTCCCACCATCCACGAACATGGTTGGCCCATGAGCCGTAGGTCACTAAATAATAGACCGAAGGGTTAGAGCATGGGTCAGCAATCTTTTTCAGTTGTGAGCCGGTCCATTGTCCCTCAGACCATGTGGTGGGCCGGACTACAGGTATCTATCCTGTAGCTTCTTGAGAAATACTGCGTTTTCACCTGATTTGAAAATGTAAGCCACCTTTAAGCTGAAGTGTGACCATTTGTGACAGCTTCTGCACATGTATGTGTGACACCTTCATTGAACAGGATTTGGTGAAGGGTGAAGGCAAGGAGAGCCCAGATGGGTAATGCATATTGGACAAAGACATTCCTGCCCAGTCTCTGGTCTGCATAGCAAGGTAAAAAATGCACCTTAAAATGCAGTAGGGGGTAAAAGACTTTGCTGCATTTTAAGCTGCTAAAGTGTACATAGGTTAAGTCTTCTAATATAGGAAGGGAAATGGGATTATTGGTTAATACATAGAGATGGAGAGTCAGCAAAATCCTCTGAAGCGAGGGGGCAAGTCGTGTGAACCTGCAAAGTTCTTTGCTGTTGTTTTTCCAGCCACGGGGAAAGTTACACTATGGGGAAGAGACGGACACAGCTCCGGGTGCTATGCTTCACTCTCTAACCTAGGGGTAGGCAACCTAAGGCCCGTGGGCCGGATGCGGCCCAATTGCCTTCTCAATCCGGCCCGCGGACGGTTTAGGAATCAGCGTGTTTTTACATGAGTAGAATGTGTCCTTTTATTTAAAATGCATTTCTGGGTTATTTGTGGGGCCTGTCTGGTGTTTTTACATGAGTAGAATGTGTCCTTTTATTTAAAATGCATTTCTGGGTTATTTGTGGGGCATAGGAATTTGTTCATCCCCCCCCCAAAAATATATAGTCTCTACTTACCTCCCCCTGCAATGTATTTCTCAATAAACTCTTCCCACGTGCCAGGCTCTGGAAGGAATTTGTTCATGCGGTGAAAGTGAAAGTAGGAGACTGCGTTGTCCTTGGCATTCCTGGCCACATAAATAATCTGTGGGTCAAGAGAGAACCCAGGAGTCCTAGTCACAAGCCTTTTACTCTGCACTGTTCCAGTCCATACAAATCTCCTTGCCTTCCTGGTTTTTGTAGTGCTCAGTTCTTTTGCAAAACAGTTCTAGGCATGTCTACACAGAAATAAGTCCCCGTGAACTGAATGAGAATTACAGCCAGCTAAGTATGTTTAAATCTACAACAAAGCCATATTGAAGTCACAAACTCAACTTGACCACACCACTATGAGTGAGGAGCAGGAGTTGCATTGAAGGCACTCTGCTAATGCTCAGAGGCACTCCTTCACTTGTATCTCACATATTCTGAAGCCGAATCTGGCACTGCAAACAGGCTTAATGCAGGATCAGATTAAGCTTGCAGTCTGAACATGTTTAGAGACATCCTCTTTTTATTTTAGGTTTACATTTTCCAGGCAGTGGTGCAGCTATGTAATTTTAGACCCTACAGACATACAGTAATGGTCTAACGAAGCTCCTTAAGAAGCTCATGTGTATCACTTCAGTTGCAATGCATACAACTGAGCATCTCTCCCCATGACAACTACCATTCCATGCTTCACATTTTCTGTACTGTCTTCCTGATAACATTAGCAGACAAAAACAGCTTGCCAACCTTCAGATCGGCTGCTCCCTAGCTGCACCACTGGTCCCAAGGCAGAAGGGGTGTAGCTCAGGAGTGGAGCATCTTCCTTGCGTGCAAGTTTCAATTCCTGGTCTCTCCAGGTAGGTCTGGGAGTGACCACTATTTGAAACCCTGGATATAGGCTGCTAGTCAGTGTGGATTGTCACGGAAAAAATATATCACCAAGGACAAGTGCTCCACAATAAGGAGTATAGGCAAGCAGACAAATATAGGCATAGACTTTTTCTTTACAATCACTTGTGTATTTGATAGAAGTAACATCAACTCATACATCAAGACCCGGACGCTGTTGTACAGCTCAATGATTAAGCTGCTTAGTGGAAAGAAATGCTGAGTTTACCAGAAAGAGCATTTGTCTGCTTGTCTATACTGTACTCCTTCTTGTAGAGCACTTGTCCTTGGTGATATATTTTTCTGCGACTTTGCCTTGTGCTATTATATCACCACCCTCTGTATTGTCTGTCGAAGTCAGTGTGGACAGCAAGTGGACTTGGTAGACCAATGGTCTGAATAAGGCAGCTTCCGACATTTCTAAGGTTGAGCCTGGAAATTGAAATCGAACCCAGGGTGGAATCTCAGCTCCTATTAAGCCATCTACATCGCCCAACTTGTTCTGACCTTGCAGTTTTGTTTCCAGAAGGAAGGCGGCAGGAGCTGGATTGGGAGGTGGGATTTGATCGTGCGCGGAGAGGGCATTCCCGCCGCCACATCCAAGCCTGCAAAAGCAGAGGGTGACTTACAACCTTGCGCTGAGAGAGTCTCTGCCCTTCCTATCCTCTCCCTGAATCAGTGCCTGTTACTCACCTGAGGGTACGGGCTCTGGGGGAAACAGGTCTATGAAGGGGTTCCGTAGGTAGATTGGCACCTGAGCGTATTTCTGGGGGTCTCCTCCTTGCTGGATCATGTACACAATTTCCTGCATCCATGTAGTCCCTGCCAGGGAGGTGTGGATAGCAACAAAGAAAATCTGCTTAGGCTGAAGCCAGTAGCCCTTGGTCTCCCCTTTCCCATCCCCATGTGATTTCTCTCCATTTACTGTACCAGCTTTGGGGTAAGTGCAGATGAGAAGATCGTCAGGGCGCGCTTGGAAGCCTTTCAGTTGATCCCAGTTCTCTTCCATTTCTCTGAGGAAAGGGACTCCCTCAACTTCCACCAGCATTGGACGACGCTCGGACTTCAGGTCAAGACCTTCCAGCTCAGATTCGAGACCCATCGCCTGCTAATGGAGCAACAGGAATAATATAGTGCAGTCATTTCAGGAGGGGCCTGTTCCCCACAGCAGTGCAGCCCTGGAATCAAAGGCATCTCTCCTAGCCAGACTCCAGCCAGCCTGCCTAAGATGCATCCCAGCCATTTTTGCCCCCTTCTTCTTCCTAGGACACCTTGCTCTCAATACAGTGGTACCTCAGGTTACAGATGCTTCAGGTTACAGACGCTTCAGGTTACAGACTCCACTAACCCAGAAATAGTACCTCAGGTTAAGAACTTTGCTTCAGGATGGGAACAGAAATCGTGTGGCGGCAGCGGGAGGCCCCATTAGCTAAAGTGGTACCTCAGGTTAAGAACAGTTTCAGGTTAAGAACGGACCTCCAGAACGAATTAAGTTCTTAACCCAAGGTACCACTGTACTCTCTTTTCCTGACACCTCAAACACAAACCCCATCACCATGGCAACCTCTGTCTGTCCAGGTCCAAGTATTCCTCTCAGGTGGGCCATCAACACCTTTTGTCATGTCTAATATCCCAGGTGAGGCCCTGACTTGGAAAGGAAGCTTAGCCTGTATTTTCCCACTGGCCTGCAAACTTCCCTTCAACTAATCAAAAATCCTACCATTATTAATGTATAGGGTTTAGCCACCCCCCAAATCTATCACAGTATCGTGCTTCACTGCTTATCCCCACTGTCTCTGCCCTGCTCTCCTTCAGCACCACTTGCTGACCCTGGAAGAACAAAACTTGCTTCACTCATTACTCCAGTTACGGACCTTTGTCATTCCTTACTTTCTTTCCCCTGTCTCTCTTCTCTTGCCGCCGAAAGAAACTGCACTGTACAGGACCTGCCTGAGGTGTGTCTGCTTATATGACAGAGTCCAGAGGGGTGAGGAGGGAGGTGCTTCTGACTGCTGTTTTTCTCACGCCCAGGCATCCAGCCAAGAGCCATGACTCTAGGAGAGTGTTGACTATAGGAGTGTGTCCTTGTGGATTAAAGTTGGGGGGAGGGGGAATCAGAGCAGGATTTTGGGGCAGACACATAGCTGTCAACCTTCCCTTTTTTTGCGGGAAATTCCCTTATTCCAGCGCCGTTTCCCACTGCTTCCCGCTGCTATCCCGGATTGTTAGATACCCTGCAGACTGCCCTGTAGAACTCCGACCTGCACCCGGCATCATTTAAGTCCTTAAAGGTTGGGCCCTTCTAGAGATTTATTTTGGACTACAGTTCCCATCATCCTTGACCATTGGTCCTGCCAGCTTGGGATGATGGGAGTTGTAGTCCAAAAACAGCTGGATACCCAAGTTTGGGAAACTACAGTCTAACTGATCTCCACAGGGCTGTGGTAAGGATAAAATGGGGAGGACCATGTATATACTGCCTTGAGCTCCTTAAAGGAAAAGTGTGGTATGAATGTAATAAATAAATACAAATTAAAAAAAAAAGCTGTGTAGGGCTTTGTGGGTTAAAATCTGCACTTTAAATTGGGCCAGGACTTGAGACTGGGAAGTGCTGGCAGGATGTGATTAAAAATCCCCACTCCCAGCTAATATTCTTGCAGCTCTAGTTTGACTCAACAGCAGTTTCCAGACCATTTTTAACAGCAGCCCCGGGTGCAACACATTGCTGTTGTCTAAGCAGGAGGTTACCTGAGCACTGAGCACTGTAGCTCAGTTGTCCCTATCCAGGTATGGTCACAGCTGGCATATTGGCCCAAAAGCTGATAAAAGACACTTTGAGGCCACTTAGAAAATACTTGAGCTCCTGATGCCTGTGGGAAGAACTCTGTGGCAGGAGCTGGCCTGCCCTTCCTTCTGCCCTTGGCTCTGAACTGAGGCTCTGAACTGAGGGGAATGGTGCTTGTGGGGAGGGCAAGACGTCCAGGATTGCCACTGATACTGATGTGGGAGGAGGGAATTCCACCAAGCCCTCTCCTGTGAGGAGCCCAACTGCCAATATGTCAGCTCTCTGTGTGCGAGTGTGGCAGGAATGTGGCTTTGCCCTCCTGGCCTGGGTGTTGCCACCAGCTCTGCTTCTGGATCTGACCTGCGGGTGGGAACAGTGCTTCAGAGGAGGAACTGCTCATGATCCCAGGTAAAGAGAGCCAAAACCGACATTGAAATGGGTTGAAACTTGAGCTTACTCCCCGCTCCCTCCTCTCATTCATTTTTCCTTTTATGCCATGTCTTTGTGAGCCTGAGGGCAGAGGGGTGGTCTTAGACATAGGAGCCCACTCCTGGCAGCCAAGTTCCCTTCACCCACCCACCCCAAATAAAACATTTGAGGAGGCCAGCTCCACCCCACCCCCCAATGGATAGCCGTTGCCATTCAAATGGTGTGTGTATGACACATCTTGTGAATGATTATGTGAGGCAGGACTTAAACACACACACCCCTCATATTTTGTTCAAGTTGGCACCCCTGGTCTTAGAAATGATTTTTGTAAGTTGCTCTTTAAGCCTTTTAAAGGGCTAGGCATAAATGCTGAAAATAAGGAATTATGAGCTCAATTCCGCTGTCCCTCTGGCACTACTTACTGGCAAGGAAATAAAAATGGTACAATCGCCTACCAACTTCCCTCCCTTCACCAGTTACCAGAAAGCGCCTTTTTGTTCCCCTGTACTGCTGTTTGTCTGTACAGTGGTACCTCGGGTTAAGTACTTAATTTGTTCCGGAGGTCTGTTCTTAACCTGAAACGGTTCTTAACCTGAAGCACCACTTTAGCTAATTGGGCCTCCCGCTGCTGCCACGCCGCTGGAGCACGATTTCTGTTTTCATCCTGAAGTACTATTTCTGGGTTAGCGGAGACTGTAACCTGAAGCGTATGTAACCTGAAACGTATGTAACCCGAGGAACCACTGTACTGTACTGTTTGTCTGTACTGCTTGTTCTAGTCAGGTCTGGCTAGAATGCCTGTGTTTTTTGGTGAGGTATTTTCTCTTACCTCCGGTTTCTTGTGCTCCAGGGCTGGGTTTTGTCTGCTGCTTCCTGGCCTTGCTGTGCAGATTTCACCACGGCCATATATTTTGTGGAGGTTAATGTGGCCTTGAGTAGTGATACCCTACGACATCTGCAAACGGAGAACACTGATTCCAACCCCACGCCACTACCTTAAAATGCCTAAATCAGCTGGCTGTTGTGATACCCTCTGATCTTCTGCTCACGCCAGCAATCTGTGC
This sequence comes from Podarcis liolepis, assembly GCF_965112155.1. NCBI lineage: Eukaryota > Metazoa > Chordata > Lepidosauria > Squamata > Lacertidae > Podarcis > Podarcis liolepis. The sequence continues at coordinate 22,140,213 of NC_139573.1, read as the reverse complement.
TGGAATGTAAACAGACACGTGACATGTAACAATCCACATATCTGCAGCAAAGGGTGGAATGGAATTCCCAACAGGCACCACCATTATCCTGTTCTGCTGGGGAAAGTTGCAATGATTACCAGAGCCTCTTCTAGCCGCAGAATTACATGGGCTACCAATTCAGCTACTGAGTGTAAGAAGGGCCTGCTGGATCAGGCCAATGACCCATCTAATCCAGCATCCTGTTCTCACAGTGGCCAACCAGATGCCTATGGGAAACCAGCCAGCAGGATCTGAGCACAAGAGCCCTCTCCTGTCCTGCGCTTTCCAGAACTGGTAGTCAGAAGCACTGCTGCCTCTGACTGTGGCTGCAGAGCAGAGCCATTGTGGATAGCAGCTGTTGCTGATAACCCCAACACGGCCTCTCGGTTTGAGATTGGGGAATTAAAAGTGGGGAGACTCACAAAGGCTTTTGCAGGGCTCTTCCCTTTTCAGTGCCCGTCCTATTCTGATTTTTATAGGGGTGGGAGAATACAGTGGTGCCCTGCAAGACGAATGCCTCGCAAGACAGAAAACCCGCTAGACGAAAGTGTTTTCCGTTTTGGAGGTTCTTCGCAAAACGAATTTCCTATGGGCTTGCTTCGCAAGACGAAAATGTCTTGCGAGTTCCTGCGGGTTTTTTTCCTTTCCGCCCCCCTTTTTCCCAAGCCGCTAAGCTGCTTATCAGCTGATCCTAAGCTGCTAAGCCGCTTAACAGCTGATCCGCTAAGCCGCTTATCAGCTGATCCGCTAAGTCGCTTAACAGCTGATCCGCTAAGCCGCTAAACCGCTTATCAGCTGATCCGTTAAGCCCGCTAAGCCGCTAATAGCGCTAATCCGCTAAGCCGCTAATGGGCTTGCTTCACAAGACGAAAAAACTGCAAGATGAAGAGACTCGCGGAACGGATTCTTTTCGTCTTGCGAGGCACCACTGTACAAGAGAAACGTCGCTGTTGAATTTGCTTGCAAAATTCAGCTTTTGTTCTCCCTTCCTGGTCAAGTGGCATTGAAAGGAGAAAAATAAAAGAGCACCGGCAACAGATCCCTTCCTGGTCAAGTGGCATTTAAAGGAGAAAAATATAAGAGAACCGGCAACAGATCCTGTCCTAGAGGGCTTGGCAAAAGTGTGTTTGAATCAGCCCTCTTTTAAGGAAACAAATAAAATGATCATGGGTTGTGGCTAATTAAAACCTATTCAGAATGTTTGTTTGAAACCATTGGACCTAATTTAGCCATGGCTATCCATTTAAATGACTCTACGTTGCATAGAACTAACATCATTGTTTCAGATGTACACAAACAAAATTCACTTTGGTCCTTCCATTTGGTTTCATTGCTTATTTTATTGAAATCAGCCAAAATGTCCACTACAGGAATGTTATGGAGAAGATATCAATGGGTAGCAGAAGGATGTTCTTACAACTCTGTGCGGAAGACCAGGCTGCTGTCCCCTAACAACCGTAGACAGGCATCATCAAACCGCTCACTTTGTGCCACTGTGAAGTGCTCTTTCCAGTCTCCTACGGTGCCTATAGACAGGAGACACAATTCAGACAAAACTTCCAGTTTACTAGTCACCTTTCCTCCTACTCTAATCTAGTGTGTTCCTATTTTCATGGAACCCTCTCTTCCATATTAGCTTGTCTATCATTTCCTTCAATGTCTCCCACAGAATCCCAGCTGGATTGCAGAGGTTTCCGGGAAGTTTCCTAGGATAAACACTCATTTTTTATCAGGCATCATCACTGTCTTCCTAAAACAGATACTATGATCTATCTAGAGCACACACTGCATGACAATCTTGGGTTTCATCTCCATGTCAGTGCTGCTAAAGCATTACTTTCCTCCAGTCCTCTGGAAGCTGACAAAAACCAGTTTTCCCACACCACTTCTTATATTTTCCGTCAGTGTCCATCCACATGACCAAAATCATACTATGGGAAGCAAGTCCAATTCAGAAAAGTCTCTTGCACCTTTAATTAGAAGCTTCCTCACAGTGGAGATGCAGGTTTATTGAACTTATCCTTAATTATTCTATTATGATGTGGTACATGATGTGGTATAACACTGCTGCAACTGAAAGTGTTTGCTCCCTGAACGCTTTCACCATCACCCCAGTACCACAATTCCCCTCTTCTCTCCGATGTGAGCTGGAACTCAGCATCTAATTCCCACCACCACCACCAACAACAACATACCTTTTCGCATGAAGGTTGACACAGTTCGGTCAAAGATAAAAGACGGAATGGAGCTGTAGTTAGTCATTGGGTTTACTTTCATGTTCTCAAACATTGTATGCTGCACAATCTGGTTCACCACTTGATCAGGGAGTTGTAGGCCCAGAAATTGGGCTACTTTCCGGATTTCCCGGGCTGGGTCCTAAGGAAGAGACAAAACTGTTCTCAGGGAAGATTTGGGCTGTAATTGTGCTTCTTGATTGATTGGGGCCCACAGTTGCAAGCTTACGATATCAGACTCATTGGCCACATTCTCACAGGAAGATTAAACAGATTTCCTGGTTTTTTGTGCTTTACTGTGATTGAGCAGCATAAGATACAATAACTCACCATTCCCTAATTCTTTGACAGAGATAAATAAATGTGTAAGCCTTGGCTTCCCATTATGGCTAAAGCAGGCACTGTGATTTTTTTGCTCCATAACTGGGCACATGACCAGCAAGCCAACAGTAGCTGGTGATCATAGCTTGGCAGGGAGCTACGAACCATGATCACAGTAGACCTCCTGCTTTGGTTTTCTCACTTGTTCTAGGAAAGCAGAAATAGCTGGGCAGGATGTGTGGGATACCCAGCCTCATATAACCAACATGCTTAACTAATTAATGCATGAAAGGGTTAAGACCATAGAGTAAGCAGTCCTGCCAGGCTTAGCTAGGTCACCAAACTCTTTGTTGTTCCTTTCCACCATGTGAACCCTACCAGTAAGGAGATCTAAGCTGGATGCTCCAAGCTTAGACCGTGTGGTTTAAGCAAGCCATATTTGTGTTTCTAAACAAATGATTTGGAAACATTTACCATTTCGGAACCTGAGTTATACTTCCTGTCTTTTTCTTGCTGCTGAATGGAAAAGCACATGACTCAGACCTTCGAAGAGTTTGTAAGTAAACCATTTTTAACTTACAAAACGTGTGGTCTCTTTCTATACAGAGGGAAGTTGTGAACTTTGGAAGTAATTTAGAAGGGTATATTTTAAGGTCTAACAGCCTATAGCTCCACACTTTATTTTGCTGCATATTTTGTGATTTTAAATCTCTGCTGGGGATCTCTCACCAAAGAGTACTTGTCCCAAACCTGGATCTAGGCATCCAGGAATTCTTCTTCTTTAAAATTATACCCTATATCTATCTATTCTTTTCCCAAAGCCAACGGTGTGCACCAGCAGACTGCTCAAGCATGCCAAACCACAATAAATCAGGAGCTGTGCTCTGCAAATGCAGCAATTGCTTGGAGCAGTTTAGCAACAGAGTGCTTTCATGGCTGAAAACACTACATACTGGGGAATGCCCAGGGAGCATATCCAACTAGATGAGCAGCCTTCTAGATGAAGTGCCTTCTAACACTGAAATTTTATTATTGTCTTTCAAGGACAGCAGCTGACTAATCCTTCTCCTCACCTACCTTACCCTCCAACCCTCAATTCTACGTTGGTTGGATGGATTCCTATCCTTCAGTTTCTCTTCATTTCCTTTATTGAAATGCTTTGTGTTTATTTCTGAGGCTCTTTGTGACTGCCTGGTTTGTGTTATAGCCAGACATGCATGCTAATTAGACATTGGGGCCCTCAGAAATTATGTTTTAGATGGAGCCTCGGATCTAGTAACAGCTGTTCTTTTCACACGGGGGACCAGAGGCCTAGTTTTAAAGCACTTTGGGATCCTATGTCATGGAATTGTGTGAAGTTCTGAAATGACAATAAGAAACTGGGGCTGCTTAATTCTCCGAGGGCAGGGAGGAATGTGTGGTGAGTTTAAGCCAAGCTGGCTGCAGATTCAGATAGTTAATTTCCTCCAGTCTTCTTCAAGGTCCTTGGCTCGGTTGCATTAAGATTAGCCCTGGGTCACTTCTTGTTTTATCCCCACAGAGTTCTGCAGAAGAAGGAAGTTCTGCTACCTAGAGCTATCAGGGATACTGGAGTGGGGAGAAACAGCCGGAAGTGGCATGGGGCAGGAAAGGCCCTTGTTGCCTCTTGCTTTCTGCCCCCCCCCATCCCAGGCAATCTCCCAAATACCAAATTAGACTCTTAGTTTGGAAAAAGAACGTACAAAGGATTTGATTCTACTCAACCCTTGCTGCCTTTTGCCTCCCGCCTCAAATCTCTCCAATGCTGCAGTGCAAGAGACTCTTGAAGAGGTTTGGAGAAAAAACAGCAAGAAGAGCTTCAGGGGGCTGATTTGATTCAGCTCTCTTTTCTCAGCGACTAGGCTGGCTCACGAGGTTCTTCCCTCGTGACATCAGTTAGGGGAAGCTGGGAGAAAGTAATTTTCTTGATCTACACAAAGCACATGCACCCACACACAGAGAGCACGCCAATGTCCCAGTCTGTTCTTATGGTTACAGATCCTGCGCAGTTCTGTTAAATCGGGGATGTACGAAAAGAACAAAAACAGCCTCCCACAAAGCAAACTGTAATTTAATACTGTTCCAGCTAATTAAGGGAAGGGGGTGATTAAGCGGAGAGCCAAAAAAGCATACCCAGGGTATTTTCTGCCAAACTCTGCCCAGTGGTGGGGACAGCAAGTAGAAAGACCGCAATGAATATGTTGGGTATAAAAAGGGGGTGGGTGCCAGTTGCAAACAGAGGAAAATCAGGTCAGCATGACCTGGCTGCAAGATAATTCTCCCATCTGGACACAGCCTAACTCTAGGGGACCAGTCTCTTTTTCTGAATGCTGTATGGTAAAGCAGATGAATCTGACCTTTGGAGAGTTTGTAAGTAAACTATTTTAAAGCTCCCAAGCATGTGGTCTTTTTCTACGCTAGGGGAAGAGGGAAGTTTTGGAACTCTCAAGAGCATATTTTTGAAGGTCTAGCAACCTATATTTCCCTGCTTTAGTTTGCTGTGTATTTTGTGATTTTAAATCTCTGCTGGGATTCTTTCACCAAAGAGTACTTGCCTCAATCCTGGAGCCCGGAAGTCTCCTTTCTATATACTGTACCTATTTTTTTTCCTTGAGCCAATATTGTACTCCAAAACATTTGGAAGACACCATGTTGGGGGTGGCATACTTTACCCTCCATCTCCCCACCCCACATTTCAATAAGCTTGCAATTTGAGTTAGATGTCCCTTGACTCCCTGGCCCCAGAAAAGGGCATCTTTCCTGCCCAACTTCATGCTTAGGCTCCATCTGGACCGTGTGTGTGGGTGTAAACTGCTTACCTCTTTCATGTCTTCATAAAAGAGGTACAGGATTCGGTAACGTTCTTTGGCCTCCCACCATCCACGGACATGATCAAACCATGAGCCCCAGGCAACTGCAAGAAGACGCAAAAGGAGAAGAAATGCTGACACACACACACACATAAATCAGCACATCAAAATGTTCTGCAAACTGGTACCACTTTTTGCCCTCTACTTTTCAGAACTAATTAATTGAAACAGAAATGCAATAGAGCCCCAATGTAGTGGGGGAATCTGTCCCCACATGATCTGCTCCATGTCTTCTCAGTCACTCTCCAGGTGTTAAATGTTGGTGAAACTACCTGAAGTCTCCTCCTGCATATATCCACCTTCGAGCCTGGATAGCTCAACTGGTTAGAGCATGGTGCTGATAATGCCAAGGTTGCTGGTTTGATCCCTGTATGGGACAGCCACGTATTCCTGCATTGCAGGGGATTGGATGAGATGATGATGATGATTTTATTATTTATACCCTGCCCATCTGGCTGGGTTTCCCCAGCCACTCTGGGCGGCTTCCAACCAAATATTAAAATCAATACAGCATCAAACATAAAAAACTTCCTAAAGAGGGAACTTCCCTAAAAGACAGCCTTCAGTTGTCTTTTAAAAGTCAAATAGTTGTTTATTTCCTTGATATCTGATGGGAGGGCATTCCACAGGGCGGGTGCCATTACCGAGAAGGCCCTCTGCCTGGTTCCCTGTAACCTCACTTCTCGCAGGGAGGGAGCCACCAGAAGGCCCTCGGCACTGGACCTCAGTGTCCAGGCTGAACAGTGGAGGTGGAGATGCTCCTTCAGGTATACTGGACTGAGGCCATTTAGGGCTTTAAAGGTCAGCACCAACACTTTGAATTGTGCTCGGAAACGTACTGGGAGCCTTGGGGTCCCTTCCAACTCTACAATTCTATGATTCTCCCTTTGATGGCTCTTTGTTTTTAAACCAGACAATGAGCGGATAGCCCTTCAAACATAGGGTTATTTGAAACAGAGGACAGGCCTCTTAATCTGGTTCTCACATAACCTTCCGTAAATATAACTTACAACATTATAGGGTTGGAAGAAAAACAGTGCAGAGCTTTGCAGGTGAACAAGAGTAATTCCCTCCTTCTGCTAATGTGTATCTCGTGTGGGGACCAGTAGCTTTCATCCCTCTCTAATACGGCAGAGGAGATCAAACAAGGTCTTGGCCTGGACTGAAAGCTTGCTCAGACTGATGCACACTTTATTTTTCCCTGTTTTGTATTTATGTATCCTCCACTCACTCTTTCCCATGAGGAAGTTCTCCAGAAACTCATCCCAGTTTCCTGGTTCTGGCAACTCCTTGTTCATGCGGTGGAAATGGAAGTAGGAGACTGCGCTGTCCTTGGCATTCCTGGCAAAGTAGATGATCTGCAGAAAGAGGGGAGTCTGAATGTGAAGCCTTCCACTCACATCCCTTGTTCCACCTTGTGAACTTTCTGCCCCTCCTTTTTATTTTTTTGGAGCAGTGCCCTTCGAGGAAAAAGGGGCCCCAAACCTGTTTGAAACCTGACTAGTCCAAAATATTGAACCTCTTCACCTGCTCATAGGCCCCCCTCTCCTCTCCTTTGCGTTTCACACAGCCCAAGGGCTGAGCACGGAAACTGAGAGAGGTTCCAGGACTAAACTTTGACTTATATTAAACCCATTGACCCAACAGACCTTGCAGTTCTGTTCCCAGAAGGAAGGTGGCAACAGAGGGACTGGGAGGTGAGATTTGAGCGTTCGTGGAGAGGGTATTACCTCTGCCTCGTCCAAGCCTGAAACAGGAGAAGGTGACATTCAGCCTAGAGGTGAGGATGAAACCCTTCCCCCCCCCACCCACCCATTGTCTCTCTGAAGCGGCACCTGTTACTCACCATGAGGGAAACGTTTTGGAGGGAACAGGTCTATGAAGGGAATCCGTTGATGGATGGGGGCCTGGTCACATTTCTGAGGGTCTCCTCTATGCTGGATCATGCTCACAATTTCCTGTATCCAGGAAGTCCCTGGCAGGAAGGGTTGGAGGAGAAATATGGAGATCCAGTCATTCACCCATTGGCCCCCAATCGACCAAGCTCTACATCTCCCCCCACATTGTTGTCTCCTCACCACCAGGACAAAGCCCCTTGTTTCTCATCTCCCCATTTACCTGCTTTGGGGTAAGTGCAAATGAGAAGGTCATCAGGCCGAGCTTTGAAGGCCCAAAGGCGCTGCCAGTTATCTGCCGTGTCTTTGAGGCAAGGGATGCCGTCAACGTCCACCAGCTCTGTGCGCTTGATGGGCTCCATACCTTCCCACCCAGTTTTGTGACTGGTGGATCATGAGAAGAAATAATATGAGATAAGTCGAACCTGCATCAAAATGTTGCAGAGTGGACTCCCCATCTTCAAGGTCACCCCCCTTTCCCTGGATACACCGTCCCAGTTTCCCTTCCCCTCCTCCTTTTTTATCCTTGCCACCTTGAATTCAGCCAGTGCTTTGCTGCCACTGAGCCTGCTCAGACCTTATAGGACTGTTGGAGGTTCCCTGAAGCTTACAGATACCTCTCTCGTGGGCACAGGCAGTACCACTGGTGAACGAGACTGCTCTTAGCGTATAGGATCCTTGTGCTTTCCACCCCAACACAGCCGTGCCCGTTGGCAGGAGGCCACGTTTGCCTCCTGTGCCATCTACCTGAAGGAAACCAAATGAAATGCCCACCTGACAGTTTCACTCCTGTGAAGCAGCTTCTTGTGAGCAGCTTCTTCCTCCTTTCCGCCTCTCTCTTGCTCTCTGCGCAGTTGGAGAGGGTCTTTTTCGGAGAGAGCAAAGTCCCTGACTGAACTTCTTTGCATGTTAGATGCGGGCACTCTGCCAGTACTTTTCTGAGGTTACAGTTTAATTTTTGTAATAGTGTGGTGATCTAATGTGTGTGTGGCTGTTCATATGTGAGGATATCGTCACATCTACTGCCCCAGGGCCTGATTTTCCACCCAACGCAGGGAGTTGGACTAGATGACCCTGGTGGTCCCTTCCAACTCTACAGTTCTATGATTCTATGATTCTAGGACCCTCTATAGCAAGTATCCCTGCAGAGAGGCCAGGCGACCCCCTGGTAATATACTCCGGCATTTCCTCTCGGGGGCAGGGCCCTTGAGCGATTCATATTACGGCAAGGGACCTTGGTTCCTGTTTTACTACAGAAACACACATTTTTAGGAGTTAATACAGTTCTTTTTTAATTTTTAATTTAAATTTTATTAACATATAAAACTCATACATATACATTTACACAATTACACAATACAGTTCAGTGAATAGAAGATCCAAGGACTGCATCCCATAATCCCCCAAGGTAGATTGTAGCAACTTGACATTTTGCCCTAGCATCAGTTGAGGCTTGCGTACTTGGTTTCCTACCTACTGCACACGTAATATAGATCTATTGCATATATATTTTTGCCCTTGAAATGCGCTTCCTGATCAACCTCAAACCAGCCAAAGTGTTACTGCACGACAGTCTTGGATTTCATCTCCATGCCAGGGCTGTTGAAGCATTACTTTCCTGCATTGTCTGGAAACTGATTAAAAACTAGTTTTCTCACATCACTTAATATAGTTCTATACTGTCTGACAATATCAATCTGCATGGCCAAGATCGTACTACGGGAAACAAGATCCTCTCCAACTTTAATTAGAAGCTTCTTCACAAGGGACATGCAGCATTAATGAACTGACCTTTAACTTCACCATTCTGAAGGGGTACTTCTACAGTGCTTCTAAAAAATTCCCTCTGATATGAGCTGGAACTCAGCACCGTTCCTTTCCCTCACCCCAACACACCTTTTCGCATGAAGGGTGACACAGTTTGGTCAAATATCAAAGATGGAATAGAGCTGTAGTTAGTCATTGGGTTTAGTTTCATGTTCTCAAACATTGTATGCTGCACAATCTGGTTCACAACTGAATCAGGGAGTTGTAGGCCCAGAAATTGGGCTACTTTCTGGATTTCCCGGGCCGGATCCTAAGGAAGAAATGAAACTGTTCTCAGGGAAGATTCGGGCTGTGATTGTGCTTCTTGATTGATTCAGGCCCTGCAGTCTCAAGCTTACAACACCAGACTCATTGGCCACATTCTCACATGACGATAAACCGGACCTCCTGGCCACCACGCCACTACCTTAAAATGCCTAAATCAGCTGGCTGTTGTGATACCCTCTGATCTTCCGCTCACGCCAGCAATCTGTGCTGGAATGTAAACAGACATGTGACATGTAACAATCCACATATCTGCAGCAAAGGGTGGAATGGAATTCCCAACAGGCACCACCATTATCCTGTTCTGCTGGGGAAAGTTGCAATGATTACCAGAGCCTCTTCTAGCCGCAGAATTACACCGGCTACCAATTCAGCTACTGAGTGTAAGAAGGGCCTGCTGGATCAGGCCAATGACCCATCTAATCCAGCATCCTGTTCTCACAGTGGCCAACCAGATGCCTATGGGAAACCAGCCAGCAGGATCTGATCACAAGAGCCCTCTCCTGTCCTGCGCTTCCCAGAACTGGGAGTCAGAAGCACTGCTGCCTCTGACTGTGGCTGCAGAGCAGAGCCATTGTGGATAGCAGCTGTTGCTGATAACCCCAACACGGCCTCTTGGTTTGAGATTGAGGAATTAAAAGTGGGCAGACTCACAAAGTCTTTTGCAGGGCTCTTCCCTTTTCAGAATACAAGAGAAACGTCGCTGTTGAATTTGCTTGCAAAATTCAGCTTTCGTTCTCCCTTCCTGGTCAAGTGGCAATGAAAGGAGGGGGGGGGAAAGAGCATCGGCAACAGATCCTGTCCTAGACAGCTTGGCAAAAGTGTGTTTGAATCAGCCCTCTTTTAAGAAACAAATAAAATGATCATGGGTTGTGGCCAATGAAAACCAATTCAGAATAAGTCTGTTTGAAACCATTGGACCTAATTTAGCCATGGCTATCCTAGGACTTGCCGATCGCATGGTCGGCGATTCGAATCCCCGCGGCGGATTGCTCTCCCATCGTTCGGTCCCAGCGCCTGCCAACCTAGCAGTTCGAAAGCACCCCCGGGTGCAAGTAGATAAATAGGGACCGCTTTATAGCGGGAAGGTAAACGGCGTTCCGTGTGCTGCGCTGGCTCGCCAGATGCAGCTTGTCATGCTGGCCACGTGACCCGGAAGTGTCTGCGGACAGCGCTGGCTCCCGGCCTATAGAGTGAGATGAGCGCACAACCCTAGAGTCTGGCAACACTGGCCCGTATGGGCAGGGGTACCTTTACCTTTTTATCCATTTAAATGACTCTATGTTGCATAGAACTAACATCATAGTTTCAGATGTACACAAACAAAATTCATTTTGGTCCTTCCATTTGGTTTCATTGCTTATTTTATTGAAATCAGCCAAAATGTCCACTCCAGGAATGTTATGGAGAAAATATCAATCGGTAGCAGAAGGATGTTCTTACAACTCTGTGCGGAAGACCAGGCTGCTATCCCCTAACAACTGTAGACAGGCATCATCAAACCGCTTACTTTGTGCCGCTGTGAAGTGCTCTTTCCAGTCTCCTACGGTGCCTATAGACAGGAGACACAATTCAGACAAAACTTCCAGTTTACTAGTCACCTTTCCTCCTACTCTAATCTAGTGTGTTCCTATTTTCATGGAACCCTCTCTTCCATATTAGTTTGTCTATCATTTCCTTCAAGGTCTCCCACAGAATCCCAGCTGGATTGCAGAGGTTTCCGGGAAGTTTCCTAGGGTAAACACTCATTTTTTATCAGGCATCATCACTGTCTTCCTAAAACAGATACTATGATCTATCTAGAGCACACACTGCATGACAATCTTGGGTTTCATCTCCATGTCAGTGCTGCTAAAGCATTACTTTCCTCCAGTCCTCTGGAAGCTGACAAAAACAAGTTTTCCCACACCACTGCTTATATTGTCCATCAGTGTCCATCCAAATGACCAATATCATACTATAGGAAGCAAGTCCAATTCAGAAAAGTCTCTTGCACCTTTAATTAGATGTTTCCTCACAGTGGAGATGCAAGTTTATTGAACTGACCCTTAATTATTCTATTATTATGTGGTACATCAATAACACTGCTGCAATTCTGAAACTGAAAGTGTTTGCTCCCTGAACGCTTTCACCATCACCCCAGTACCACAATTCCCCTCTTCTCTCCGATGTGAGCTGGAACTCAGCATCTAATTCCCACCACCACCACCAACAACAACATACCTTTTCGCATGAAGGTTGACACAGTTCGGTCAAAGATAAAAGACGGAATGGAGCTGTAGTTAGTCATTGGGTTTACTTTCATGTTCTCAAACATTGTATGCTGCACAATCTGGTTCACCACTTGATCAGGGAGTTGTAGGCCCAGAAATTGGGCTACTTTCCGGATTTCCCGGGCCGGGTCCTAAGGAAGAGACGAAACTGTTGTCAGGGAAGATTTGGGCTGTAATTGTGCTTCTTGATTGATTGGGGCCCACAGTTGCAAGCTTACGATATCAGACTCATTGGCCACATTCTCACAGGAAAATTAAACAGATTTCCTGGTTTTTTGTGCTTTACTGTGATTGAGCAGCATAAGATACAATAACTCACCATTCCCTAATTCTTTGACAGAGATAAATAAATGTGTAAGCCTTGGCTTCCCATTATGGCTAAAGCAGGCACTGTGATTTTTTTGCTCCATAACTGGGCACATGACCAGCAAGCCAGCGTTGGCTGGTGATCATAGCTTGGCAGGGAGCTACGAACCATGATCACAGTAGGCCTCCTGATTTGGTTTTCTCACTTGTTCTAGGAAAGCAGAAATAGCCGGGCAGGATGTGTGGGATACCCAGCCTCATATAACCAACATGCTTAACTAATTAATGCATGAAAGGGTTAAGACCATAGAGTAAGCAGTCCTGCCAGGCTTAGCTAGGTCACCAAACTCCTTGTTGTTCCTTTCCACCATGTGAACCCTACCAGTAAGGAGATCTAAGCTGGATGCTCCAAGCTTAGACCATGTGGTTTAAGCAAGCCATATTTGCGTTTCTAAACAAATGATTTGGAAACATTTACCATTTCGGAACCTGAGTTATACTTCCTGTCTTTTTCTTGCTGCTGAATGGAAAAGCACATGAATCAGACCTTCAAAGAGTTTGTAAGTAAACCATTTTTAACTTACAAAACATGTGGTCTCTTTCTATACTAAGGGAAGTTGTGAACTTTGGAAGTAATTTAGAAAGGTATATTTCAAGGTCTAACAGCCTATATATCTCCATGCATTATTTTGCTGCATATTTTAAATCTCTGCTGGGGAACTCTCACCAAAGAGTACTTGTCCCAAACCTGGATCTAGGCATCCAGGAATTCTTCTATAAAATTATACCCTATATCTATCTATTCTTTTCCCAAAGCCAACAGTGTGCACCAGCAGACTGCTCAAGCATGCCAAACCGCAATAAATCAGGAGCTGTGCTCTGCAAATGCAGCAATTGCTTGGAGCAGTTTAGCAACAGAGTGCTTTCATGGCTGAAAACACTACATACTGGGGAATGCCCAGGGTGCATATCCAACTAGATGATCAGCCTTCTAGATGAAGTGCCTTCTAACACTGAAATTTTATTATTGTCTTTCAAGGACAGCAGCTGACTAATCCTTCTCCTCACCTGCCTTACTCTCCAACCCTCAATTCTACGTTGGTTGAATGGATTCTTATCTTTTAGTTTCTCTTCATTTCCTTTATTGAAATGCTTTGTGTTTATTTCTGAAGCTCTTTGTGACTGCCTGGTTTGCGTTATAGCCAGACATGCATGCTAATTAGACATTGGGGCCCTCAGAAATTACGTTTTAGATGGAGCCTGGGATCTAGTAACAGCTGTTCTTTTCACATGGGGGACCAGAGGCCTAGTTTTAAAGCACTTTGGGATCCTATTTCATGGAATTGTGTGAAGTTCTTAAATGACAGTAAGAAACTGTGGCTGCTTAATTCTCCGAGGGCGGGGAGGCATGTGTGGTGAGTTTAAGCCAAGCTGGCTGCAGATTCAGATAGTTAATTTCCTCCAGTCTTCTTCAAGGTCCTCAGCTCAGTTGCATTGCTGAGAGGGGGAAGTGAATCAAATCAGCCCTGGGTCACTTCTTGTTTTATCCCCACAGAGTTCTGCAGAAGAAGGAAGTTCTGCTACCTAGAGCTATCAGGGATACTGGAGTGGGGAGAAACAGCCGGAAGTGGCATGGGGCAGGAAAGGCCCTTGTTGCCTCTTGCTTCCTGCCCCCCTCCCCCCCTCCCATCCCAGGCAATCTCCCAAATACCAAATTAGACTTTTAGTTTGGAAAAAGAACATACAAAGGATTTGATTCTACTCAACCCTTGCTGCCTCTTGCCTCCCGCCTCAAATCTCTCCAATGCTGGAGTGCAAGAAACTCTTGAAGAGGTTTGGAGAAAAAACAGCAAGAAGAGCTTCAGGGGGTAATTTGATTCAGCTCTCTTTTCTCAGCAACTAGGCTGGTTCCCGTTGCAGCTAGACATCAGTTGAAGAAAGCTGGGAGAAAGTAATTTTCTTGATCTACACAAAGCACATGCACCCACCCCGACACACAGAGAGCACGGCAATGTCCCAGTCTGTTCTTATGGTTACAGATCCTGCGCAGTTCCGTTAAATCGGGGTTGTATGAAAAGAACAAAAGCAGCCTCCAAGAAAGCAAACTGTAATTTAATACTGTGCCAGCTAATTAAGGGAAGGGGTGATTAAGCGGAGAGCCAAAAAAAGCATACCCAGGGTATTTTCTGCTGAACTCTGCCCAGTGGTGGAGACAGCAAGTAGAAAGACAGCAATGAATATGTTGGGTAAGAAAAAGGGGTGGGTGCCAGTTGCAAACAGAGGAAAATCAGGTCAGCATGACCTGGCTGCAAGATAATTCTCCCATCTGGACACAGCCTAACTCTAGGGGACCAGTCTCTTTTTCTGAATGCTGTATGGTAAAGCAGATGAATCTGACCTTTGGAGAGTTTGTAAGTAAACTATTTTAAAGCTCCCAAGCATGTGGTCTTTTTCTATGCTAGGGGAAGAGGGAAGTTTTGGAACTCTCAAGAGCATATTTTTGAAGGTCTAGCAACCTATATTTCCCTGCTTTAGTTTGCTGCATATTTTGTGATTTTAAATCTCTGATGGGATTCTTTCACCAAAGAGTACTTGCCTCAATCCTGGATCCCGGTATCCAGGAAGTCTCCTTTCTATATCCCCCCCCCCCCTTGAGCCAATATTGTAGTCCAAAACATTTGGAAGACACCATGTTGGGGGTGGCATAATTTACCCTCCATTCCCCCCACCCCACATTTCAACAAACTTGCAATTTGAGTTAGATGTCCCTTGACTCCCGGGCCCCAGAAAAGGGCATCTTTCCTGCCCAACTTCATGCCTAGGCTCCATCTGGACCGTGTGTGTGTGGGTGTAAACTGCTTACCTCTTTCATGTCTTCATAAAAGAGGTACAGGATTCGGTAACGTTCTTTGGCCTCCCACCATCCACGGACATGATCAAACCATGAGCCCCAGGCAACTGCAAGTAGATGCAAGTGGAGAAGAAATATTGACACACACACATAAATCAGCACATCAAAATGTTCTGCAAACTGGTGCCACTTTTGGCCCTCTACTTTTCAGAACTAATTAATTGAAACAGAAATGCAATAGAGCCCCAATGTAGTGGGGGAATCTGTCCCCACATGATCTGCTCCATGTCTTCTCGGTCACTGTCCAGGTGTTAAATGTTGGTGAACTACCTGAAGTCGTCTCCTGCATATAGCCACCCTAGAGCCTGGATAGCTCAACTGGTTAGAGCATGGTGCTGATAATGCCAAGGTTGCTGGTTTGATCCCTGTATGGGACCACTGCATATTCCTGCATTGCAGGGGATTGAATGGGATATTATTATTATTTTATTATTTATACCCTGCCCATCTGGCTGGGTTTCCCCAGCCACTCTGGGCGGCTTCCAACCGAATATTAAAAACAATACAGCATCAAACATTAAAAATTTCCCTAAACAGGGCCGCCTTCAGTTGTCTTTTAAAAGTAAAATAGTTGCTTAATCTGGTTCTCACATAACCTTCCGTAAATATAACTTACAACATTATAGGGCTGGAAGAAAAACAGTGCAGAGCTTTGCAGGTGAACAAGAGTAATTCCCTCCTTCTGCTAATGTGTATCTCGTGTGGGGACCAGTAGCTTTCATCCCTCTCTAATACGGCAGAGGAGATCAAAAAAGGTCTTGGCCTGGACTGAAAGCTTGCTCAGACTGATGCACACTTTATTTTTCCCTGTTTTGTATTTATGTATCCTCCACTCACTCTTTCCCGTGAGGAAGGTCTCCAGAAACTCATCCCAGTTTCCTGGCTCTGGCATCCCCTTGTTCATGCGGTGGAAATGGAAGTAGGAGATTGCGTTGTCCTTGGCATTCCTGGCAACGTAGATGATCTGCAGAAAGGGGGGGGAGGAGTCCGAATGCGAAGCCTTCCACTCACATCCTTTGTTCCACCTTGTGAACTATCTGCCCCCTCCTTTTTATTTTTTTGGAGCAGTGCCCTTTGAGGAAAAAGGGGCCCCAAACTTGTTTGAAACCTGACTGGTCCAAAATATTGAACCTCTTCACCTGCTCATAGGCCCCCCTCTCCTCTCCTTTGCGTTTCACACAGCCCAAGGGCTGAGCACGGAAACTGAGAGAGGTTCCAGGACTAAACTTTGTCTTATATGGGGTCACGAAGAGTCGGATATGACTAAACGACTAAACAACAACAACAACAAAACCCATTGACCCCAACGGACCTTGCAGTTCTGTTCCCAGAAGGAAGGTGGCAACAGCGGGACTGGGAGGTGAGATTTGAGCGTTCGTGGAGAGGGCATTACCTCTGCGTCGTCCAAGCCTGAAACAGGAGAAGGTGACATTCAGCCTAGAGGTGAGGATGAAATCCTCCCCCCCCCCACCCATTGTCTCTCTGAAGCGGCACCCATTACTCACCCTGAGGGAAAGGTTTTGGAGGGAACAGGTCTATGAAGGGAATCCGTTGATGGATGGGGGCCTGGTCACATTTCTGAGGGTCTCCTCTATGCTGGATCATGCTCACAATTTCCTGTATCCAGGTAGTCCCTGGCAGGAAGGGTTGGAGGAGAAATATGGAGATCCAATCATTCACCCATTGGCCCCCAATCCACCATGCTCTACAGCTCCCCCCACATTGTTGTCTCCTCGCCACCAGGACAAAGCCCCTTGTTCTCGTCTCCCCATTTACCTGCTTTGGGGTAAGTGCAAATGAGAAGGTCATCGGGCCGAGCTTTGAAGGCCCAAAGGCGCTGCCAGTTATCTGCCGTGTCTTTGAGGCAAGGGATGCCGTCAACGTCCACCAGCTCTGTGCGCTTGATGGGCTCCATATCTTCCCACCCAGTTTTGTGATCCATCACCTGGTGGAGCATGAAAAAAAAATGAGATAAGTCGAACCTGCATCAAAATGTTGCAGAGTGGCCTCCCCATCTTCAGGGTCACCCCCCTTTCCCTGGATACACCGTCCCAGTTACCCTTCCCCTCCTCCTTTTTTATCCTTCCCACCTTGAATTCAGCCAGTGCTTTGCTGCCACTGAGCCTGCTCAGACCTTGTAGGACTGTTGGAGGTTCCCTGAAGCTTACAGATACCTCTCTTGTGGGCACAGGCGGTACCGCTGGTGAACGAGACTGCTCTTAGCGTATAGGATCCTTGTGCTTTCCACCCCAACACAGCCATGCCCGTTGGCAGGCAGCCACATGTTTGCCTACTGCTCTCTTGTGCCATCTATCTGAAGGAAGCCAAATGAAATGCTCACCTGACAGTTTCACTCCTGTGAAGCAGCTTCTTGTGAGCAGCTTCTTCCTCTTTCCGCCTCTCTCTTGCTCTCTGCGCAGCTGGAGAGGGTATTTTTCAGAGAGAGCAAAGTCCCTGACTGAACTTCCTGGAGTTCGAGTTGTGGGCACTCTGCCAGTACTTTCCTGAGGTTACAGTTTAGATTTCGTAATAGTGTGGTGATCTAATGTGTGTGCGGCTGTTCATATGTGAGGGTATCGTGTTGCATCTACTGCCACAGGGCCTGATTTTCCACCCAATGTTCTTTAACCCTCTATAGCAAGTATCCCTGCAGAGAGGCCAGGCGACCCCCTGGTAATATACTCCGGCATTTCCTCTAGGGCGCAGGGCCCTTGAGCGATTCATATTACGGCAAGGGACCTTGCTTCCTGTTTTACTACAGAAACACATATTTTTAGGAGTTAATACAGTTCTTTTTTTAATTTTTAATTTAAATTTTATTAACATATAAAACACATACATTTACACAATTACACAATACAGTTCAGTGAATAGAAGATCCAAGGACTGCATCCCATAATCCCCCAATATAGATTGTAGCAACTTGACAGTTTGTCCTAGCATCAGTTGAGGCTTGCGTACTTGGTTTTCTACATACTGCATACGTAATATAGATCTATTGCATATATATATTTGCCCTTGAAATGCGCTTCCTGATCAACCTCAAACCAGCCAAGGTGTTATTGTGTGTTGTTAGTAATTGTAGAAATGTATCAGGTAGGATCTAGGTTCTGTGACGATTTTCTGGAAGACATCCACAAGATTTGGGGCATTGCTCATAAAAAGCTGGCTGGTCATATATTTGCTATGCAGCATTTCTTTGATATCACTGCACGGTCTATGAGGCCATTTCAGTCATTTCATTCCTAGCATTTATCCAGTCTTCTCCCCCCCCCCCTTTTTACACCATGGTTGTTGGTTTATATCATGGATGTATGTTCTGTATAATATTGCTATGAACTTGGCTAGAATAATAAACTTATGATTGACTGAAAAACACACCTTTCTTTATCCCTTCCTGGTCAATTGACATGGAAGGGAGAAAGAAAGGAGCCAAGACAGCTGATCCCACCTTACAGGGCTTGGCAAAGCAGCCTCCCCCCAAACCCCCCACTTTAAAGGAAGCAAAGAAAACTGAATCAAATGAAAGAAGGTTCAATCTAATGGGTTATTTCCAGCTTCTACTCAGAGTAGGCCTACTGAAGTCAGTGGACCTAACTTAGTTGTGTGCACGAAATTCAGAGGGTGTACTGAGGGCAGAAATAACAAAGGGTAGAACCCCATAAATGTCCGCTCCAGGAATGTTAGGGAGGAAGTCTCAACTGGTAGCAGGGAGATGTTCTTATAACTGTGTGCGGAAGATCAGGTTGCTGCCCCCCAATAACCGTTCACAGGCATCATCAAACCGCTCACTTTGTGCCACTGTGAAGTGCTCCTTCCAGTCTCCTACGGTGCCTGTAGGTCGGAGACATGATCCAGAAAAAAATTAGTTTCCTATCTGCTTTTCCTCCTACTCTAATCTAATGTATTCCTGTCTAGATGGGACCCTCTCTTCCTATCATTTGTCTATCATTTCCTTCAACATATCCCCACAGAATCCCAACTGGATTGCAGAGGATTCTGGGAAGTTTCCTAAGGTAAACACTCATTTTTATCAGGCATCGTCACTGTCTTCCTAAAACAGATATTATGATCTGCCTAGAGCACACACTGCACGACAGTCTTGGATTTCATCTCCATGCCAGGGCTGTTGAAGCATTACTTTCCTGCAGTCGCCTGGAAGCTGACTAAAAACTAGTTTTCTCACATCACTTAATATAGTTCTATACTGTCTGACAATATCAATCTGCATGGCCAAGATCGTACTACGGGAAACAAGATCCTCTCCAACTTTAATTAGAAGCTTCTTCACAAGGGACATGCAGCATTAATGAACTGACCTTTAACTTCACCATTCTGAAGGGGTACTTCTACAGTGCTTCTAAAAAATTCCCTCTGATATGAGCTGGAACTCAGCACTGTTCCTGTCCCTCACCCCAACACACCTTTTCGCATGAAGGGTGACACAGTTTGGTCAAAGATAAAAGACGGAATGGAGCTGTAGTTAGTCATTGGGTTTAGTTTCATGTTCTCAAACATTGTATGCTGCACAATCTGGTTCACAACTGGATCAGGGAGTTGTAGGCCCAGAAATTGGGCTACTTTCCGGATTTCCCGGGCCGGATCCTAAGGAAGAAATGAAACTGTTCTCAGGGAAGATTCGGGCTGTGATTGTGCTTCTTGATTGATTAAGGCCCTGCAGTCTCAAGCTTACAACACCAGACTCATTGGCCACATTCTTAAATGACGATAAACCGGACCTCCTGGTCATAGGACCCAACTCCTGGTGACAAGGTCCCTTTGGCCACCCCAATAAAATGTTTGAAGTCACACACCCCCAAGTTGATGGGCATTATAATTCAAATCGTGTGTGTGTTATGGTCAATTGTGTGGGGCATGGCTTACCTGCCCCACCCTTCAACTATTTTATTAAAGTGGGCACCTTTGTTCCTGGCTTATTGTGGTTTACTGTGAATGAACAACATGGGATGCACTGTCCACTTGCTCGCAGTGTTAGAGCACAACACGCAGTTCTCTCCTCCTGCAATAACCTTTCAACCAAGGGGTCAAATCTCCTTTGGCCCCAGGAAAGGGTGTCTTTCCTGCCCCATCTCATGCTTGGTTCCCACTTGATGCATACATGCATGCATGTAAACTGCTTACCTCTTTCATGTCTTCATAAAAGAGGTACAGAATTGGGTGTCGGTCCTTGGCCTCCCACCAGCCACAAACATGGTCAAACCAAGAGCCCCAGACAACTGCAAAGAAAGAGAAGAGCAGGAGGAAAGGATGATCACACTGCCCAAAATGAGGGACTGAATCACAAATGCAAAAGAGAGAGAGAGCAGAAAATATGGCACTGATCTGCATGAAATTTCGATATGGTGACTAATGTGCATCAGAACTAATTCCTTTAAACAGAAGTACAATCAGTTTATTACTGTGATAGACCAGCAGTATCTCACTGTACTAGGGAAGGCAGTGACCAGGGGACCTGCTATGTGCCTGCAAAGTCTGCCCTCCAGGTGCCAGCTGTTGAATAGCAACCTAAAGTCCCCTCCTACTCTCTCTTTTGATGGGTCTTAATATTTAAACAAAACAGGGCTTTTTCAGGGGGAACTTGCTGGAACTCAGTTCTGGCACATCTTAGGTAGGTTCCGGAAACTCTCAGGTGGGTGCCATTGCTATTCTAAGAGAAAGAGGGAGCACTGAAACCAAGCTTATTTCTTATTTATTACATTGTCACTACCTTTTCCTCCAAGGAGTGCAAGCTGGTGTACATGACTCTCCCCTGAACATTATATACTCACAGCAAGTCTGTGAGGTAGGTTGGGCTGAGGGACAGTGATGGAGTGGACAGCCCTTCAGATAGAGGATGCTTTCAAACAGAGGGCTGTCTTCTGTAAAATTGGCCACATGACTACCCTATGCATGTTAATCTGCCTTGCACTCTTCTCCCCTAAATGTATCCCATAACATTTCAGGCTTGGAAGAAAAATGGTACAGAGCTTTACAGATTCACAAAAGATTCCTCTGGTATTCCCCCCAAAACTGCTGGGGGTGAGAACTTGACACCCTGGCCCTGGACCCAGAGAGTGCTCTGACTGACCCAGACTTTCTTTCCTCCTATTTTGTATTTCTGTAGCTACCTGTACTCACGTTTTCCTGCAAGGAAGTTCTCCAGAAACTCGTCCCAGTTTCCTGGCTCTGGCAACCCCTTGTTCATGTGGTAGAAATGGAAGTAGGAGACTGCGTTGTCCTTGGCGTTCCTGGCAACGTAGATGATCTGCAGGAAAGAGGGAGGAAACCCAGGAGTCTGAACATCAAGCTTTTCACTCACTCACCTTGTTCCACCTGGTGCCCTTTGAGGAAATAGAGGACTCCAACCCGCCTGAAAACACCCAAATGAAAGCTGGCTGGTCCATAATATTGAGCCTCTTCACCTGCTCATAGGCCCCTTCTCCTCTCATTTGTGTTTCACATTGCGGGGGACTGAGCCAACAATTTTACTAGACCTTGATTTAGATTAAATTCATTGACCCCATTGACCCTGCCCCACTTGCTCTGACCTTACAATTCTGTTCCCAGAAGGAAGGAGGCAGCAGCTGGACTGGGAGGTGAGATCTGAGTGTGCGCGGAGAAGGCATTGTCTCTGCTTGTTCCAAGCCTGAAACACCAGAGGGTGACAACTGGCCTAGAGGTAAGAATAAGAAACCCTTCACGTGAACTTTGGAAACCATGGATACATATTAGATAGATTATAGTAAAAGATGCAGGAATAAGATACAGAAATATAGAAACAGAACCCATGGAGGGATGCAGAGAGGTCTGAAGGTTCAATGAACTGTTTTTTTATTTTATTTTTATTTGAACAGATATGTTTGTTATGTATAAACATTATGAAAAATCAAAAGAAAAAAAGAAACCCTTCACTTCTCATCCATTGTCTCTCTGAAGCAGCACCCATTACTCACCTCGGGGGAAATGTTTTGGAGGGAACATGTCTATGAGGGGAATCCGTTGATGGATGGGGACCTGGTCACATTTCTGAGGGTCTCCTCTATGCTGGATCATGCTCACAATTTCCTGTATCCAGGTAGTCCCTGGCAGGAAGGGTTGGAGGAGAAATATGGAGATCCAATCATTCACCCATTGGCCCCCAATCCACCATGCTCTACATCTCCCCCCCCCAAGTTGTTGTCTCCTCACCACCAGGACAAAGCCCCTTGTTGAGATCTCGTCTCCCCATTTACCTGATTTGGGGTAGGTACAAATGAGAAGGTCATCGGGCCGAGCTTTGAAGGCCCAAAGGCGCTGCCAGTTATCTGCTGTGTTTTTGAGAAAAGGGATGCCGTCAACGTCCACCAGCTCTGTGCGCTTGATGGGCTCCATACCTTCCCACCCAGTTTTGTGATCCATCGCCTGGTGGAGCATGAAAAGAAATAATATACTGTAAGTCAAGCATGCAACAAAATGTTGTGGAGTGACGTGCCCCTCTTCAGGTTTCCATCCCTTTCCCAGGACACACCGTTCCAGTTTTCCTCCTCCCAGTTTTTTATCCCTCCCCACCTTGAAGTCAGTCACTGAGCACACTCAGACCTTATTGCACTGTTTTAGGGTCCCCTCCTTAGTATCCCTCCCACCCTGAAAGGACTTTTGCTAACTTGGAGGTTCCCTAAAATCTACAGATACTTCTTTCTGCATGGATGGTACCACTGGTAAATGAGTCTGCACTTCTTATACAAGACCACTGTGTTCCCCACCCCATACAGCCATGTCCCTTGGCAAGCAGCCATGTATGGGTGCCTCCTACTCTCCTGTGCCATCTACCTGAAAGAAGCCTGTCAGTTTCACTCCCGTCTTGATCCTTTCTTCCTTCTGCCTCTCTCTTGCTTTCTGTGCAGCCCAAGAACCTGATAGTGTGTATTTTTTCTGTGAGATCAAAGTTCCTGGCTGTGTTTGCTTGAGTGCTGGAGGTGGGTATACTGCCAGGACTTTCCTGGAATTACTGTTTAGCGAGCCCTTGATGGCCATTGGCAGCCCAAGAGAATTGTCCTTTATTCCTGTCCAGAGGTGTGAACAGAGACAGGGATTTATAAGGTTGCCAAGGGAATTGGAAGTTATGTACCACAAATAATTTTTGGATCTTTGTCGTGAAGCTTGGGATAGCTGAGGAAGGAGCAGAATGATCTTGGCTGGCTGGCTGCCTGAAGGCCGGTGGGGAGAGATGCTTTGGACTCCAGTGCTGCCATGCCTCAAGCTAACATATGTAGAGTGGGTGGCACCCATGTTGGGCAGGCTTTGCTCTATGTGCATTCATTAAAAGAATGGGAAACCTCCGCACAAGTCTTTAAAAGGGGCCATTGATTCTGGGTACAGGGAAGCCTGCTTTTGTAAACATCCTCAAGCATCAGCTACATGTTTTGGTCTCTGTTTCCCCCTCCCCTCCATGTTTATGGGCTTCTCATCCATCTCTCACCTGAGCTCCTAGGCCTCAGTAAATAGGACCCATTCGAATTAACAAAAGTAGTATATGGAAGAAGTGGGCGTTCACCAGCCCCGATAACGTCCTCTTAATAGCATGCCATATTAAGAGAGAATGAGTGCACAATACAGCATTCTCAGGAGTCACGGAACAAACTTCTCTCAGCAGGCTGTAAAAAGTTCCCTTTTCCAGAAGTGCTGTGTTTCTTGTTTGGATTAGCTTTTACTTTGGTGGTTAACCCACCATGGGAGAATATTAATCTAGTGCAGGGTGGATGATGCAATAGATTGATATAGAGGAGTGTGATTTCATGGGATTCTTTATCCAACTCTTTCCTGAAACAGGGTATGTCTCTTTGGAGATACTGGGCCAAGACACCTGCTCCTCCAGTGTCTCCGATGACACCTTTGCTAGACCATCACTTGTTTCACAAGTTACGCAAACTGTTTGACAGCGGGAAAGCTGGGTTTTACCATTAAATATTTTTATAGAGGAGCAACTCCTTTATCAGATGCCATCCAGAGAAATGTTCTGCCTATTCCACCTAATTGGTTCTTTATACACCAGGTTCTTTATTTAATAAATCATCCTGAGATCAAGTCACGCAACTGAAACTCTCATTTTAATTTTTAACAATGAGAGCTTTCCAAACTGTGTTTCACGCGAATGTTTCCCACGCTCCTCCTGGGGCTGGAAAGGGGTTAGTTTAATTCCCAGTTTCCTAGTAAAACTAAATTACTGTGTTTCGAAATAGTGCAAAAATGAATTACCATTTTGCAAAGCGATACATGTCTTAAAAGTGTGTCACCAACATGAGTTTGGCAAGCTCTGCTCTAAACCATGTAAGATTCTGTCTTACACCACTGGTGACTTGAGGAAATGCTGGGAGGCTGATTTAAACATTATTGATTGGGGGGGGAGGTATGTTATGTGGGTATCTCCAATTGTGAAACCCATCTTTTTATTAGTAAAAGAAATTATGCTGAAACTTATTCATAAGTGGCATACTGTGCAGAATTTTGGGAAGAGGAAGTGATAAAAGGGATGGAAGGGATGTGCAAACCCAGTCCAATACTGCCCATATATGGTGGGAATGTCCTTATGCTTTTAAAAATTCTTTTTTGACATTGTTAATATTGCAAAATATGACATATCACTTGATCCAAAACAGGCTGCTCTGGCTCAATTCAACTGTTATAAACACCTTCCAAGATTATTGTTGTGCACTTTGTGACTGCAGCCAGACTGGTCATTTCTGAGAACTGGAAATCCTTTACTAGAAAGCAATTCACAGAATGGATCTCGCAGGCTAGAAGGAAAACAAGACTACAGACAATGTGAAGAATTATCTGAATTTTTTATTTCTTACATAATGACCCCAAAAAACATGTTATCATCTGCCTTCAATACATATGCATCAACAGAGCATCTATTCTGGAATGAAAATATTTTGGCAACTCCTTGTCTTTTTGTAATCTATGTTGTTTCTCTCTCCCCCCCCCCCCAAGCATATTTCATTTTTTATTGTTTTTGTATTTTCCCATGTTTATGAAAATCAATAAATACACTATAAAAAAGAGAAAGAATGGCTTTGTGAAGACCAAAGCTGATCTTTGCCCTGCAAGAAACAGGGAGAAGAGACTGATGAAGTGAGTGCAATGCAGTTGTACAATAAAGCCATGGGGGTTTCACTCAAATCCAGGACAAGTTTTTAATCTGGAAGTAAACAGAACAAGGGGGAGAACAGAACAAGATAAATTGAAATAAAATTCTGCTCTAGGCTCAGGAAAAGAAAGGGCATCCTAGTAGTCTTCAGCGCCATTTTCAACATATCTTAGGCAACTTTCCAAACCTAAGAAAACAAAGAGGATTCTGTTAAGAAGAGGGACTGTGCTCCCATCACACCAATCTCCTGCAGAAAAGCACCTAAATGAGGATTTCGGGTGGATCCCTGAAAGCAGACGGGGAAACAGCTTTTCAACCTACTCAGAACTGGTGGAACAAGGGGCAAGAGTTAAAACTGCAGAGAACTTGGCAAAAGTTTGTGAAGGACACCAGTGCAATTAGGCACTATTGAGTGCTGAGAGGTGCCGGGGCCTAGAAGGTTGTGAAAAAGTCTGGGCATGCATTGGTTTGCAGCTGCCTGAAGTCAGGGGTGGTGCCTTGCTTCTGCTCAGGCTGCTGGCTAGACTCTCCACCAGATCTTTTACAGCCAGCATGCCTCTATTCCGTGCCTGCCATCCTTTTCCTTGGGCTTTTCCAGCATGGTTTCCCCCATATGAAAGCTCCTGCAGAAGTGCAACAGAAACACGCTGCTGCGGCAGAGTCATATTAAATAACTGTGCCTCTTTGCTGTTCCTTCATAAAAATCTAGGATTGTGGGCCCAACCACCCCCCCCCCCAAAAAGGCACAATGCTCCAAGACCTTCTCCTGTGCAAGAACCATGGAAATGGTCGGGAGAAGATGAGAGCAGGGGTGCTTGCACACCTCCCTTTATTTTGGTGGGCTTTGACAGGAGAGCGCAGCACTGGAAACAGAAGGCAATGGGGGTTTCTCACTTTGTTTACTCTGAGAGAACTAGCGCTGCCTGGGCAGTACAATTTCTATTTTTTTTCTTTTGACAAAGTAATGATCATGAATAAAATGCGCACCCCACCACCGAGACCATACCATTGTTACTATCCAACCTCCCAAAATTTCAACACCTCTTGCGATGGTTTGACCCCTTTCCGTTTTAACACTACAAATTCTACAAACACCTTCCATATCTCCTCAAAATAATTTTTCCTGTGTATTCCCCATCTTATCTTAATGGCACATGTTAATTTATCATTAATAGCTATATTCCACACCTCTTTATACCATTCTCCCATTTTATATTCTGCTTGCCCCTTCTACTTTTTAGCTATCATAATTCATGAAGCTATCAATAAATTTGTGAGCAAGTCCTTCATAGCCTGCGAACCTTCCACCCCATCGTAAATTGATAATAATGCCAACTCTGGACTTTCAGTCAGCTTTAACCCAGGCATCCCCAACCTGCGACCCTCCAGATGTTTTGACCTACAACTCCCATGATCCCTAGCTAACAGGACCAGTGGTAAGGAATGATGGGAATTGTAGTCCAAAACATGTGATCATAATTCCAGGTTTCCTGGCATCCCCTCCAACATAACACCAAATATTCATTGTTTTTTATTTAATCTGACTGCTGAACAACCATTTCTCAGCTCCCCTCTTACCCAGAGAGTGCAGATCAAGGGGCGCTGGTGGACTTCTGTATCTGCTCTTTCAGGATCAGGATGCTCTGCCTTTGCTCTGGAGGCAACATAGCTATCTGGTCTGCCGTCAGCTGGAGGACCTGCATGATGAGTGCGGCCTATGAAGAGATGATAAAAACTGAAAAGGGTGTATTCAGACCAATTGTTGTTTTTTTCCTAGAAAGGATTTGGAAATTGAATTACACTAAAAAATAAAAAAATTCTAATAACCACACACGGGCAGCATATTACATGCCAAAAGCTAGTTTGAAAAGATCTGCAAAGCACATTGTGTTGTAAGTTGAGGGATGCACTCTACAACAATTTCTCATTCCAGAGCCTTGAAGCCACCACTGAAAACACCTTGCTCCTACTACCACCAATTTTGCCTCCAACAGTGGCCAGCAGCACTTTCCTGGCCTCTTGCCACTGGTGCTACTGGGGAGTCCTAGGAGGAAGGGTTGATGAGGTGGAGGCACACTGGTGGGAGTGCAGGATTGGCTCCACCAGTGCATCTGAACTACGCTGACCTCCCCTGTGATGGGAGGTCATGTAAGCGCTGCCACCCTTTCCTGCTGACCGCTACTGCTTGCCTCTTTAATGGAGAACTCAAAGAAGGCAACAATGTTTGGCTTACCTTTTCATGATCCTGGGGTGTTACCTGGTTTTGGCCAGGACTGAACCCTCCAGGCTGGCCAGCTGCTTGTACGCTTGGTCCTGGCATGCCTCCGGCCTGCATTGCTGCGGCAGGCATGTTAGGCACCTGTGAACACAAAGAATGATTTCTGAAAATGTATTGCCCCCTCCTTGGTCACATGGATGCAAATGGATAACATTCACAGGGTCTCTGAAAGCAGCTCCAGGTCCTACTAGCTGCACTACCTCTGAACACTGAGCTGGGGGGGGGGAACCATGGGAAAAGTAAGACAGCAAGCCTTTGATTAGAAAAGCACATGGGGACGTGGCCGGTAGCAATTCACTAACCACAGCCAATATAATTTCCGACCACAACTTCAAAAGAAATAGATCAACACTCCTGCTCCCTTCCCCAATGCATGGATTTTCCCGCCAACGACTTAGAAAGGATTAAGTATAACTGTTAGGAAAAGCTTGGTAGAGTATTAGGAGAGAATCCCTAATTTCCACAGTCAGCTCCCCAGCTAAGGACTCGGCTCTCTCTAATGATCTCTCATACTACTGGGTTCTGAGCTTTGCAATAGGAATTGTTCTGTGCTGCAAAGGCACAGGGCCGGCCAGAGTGTTTGCCTTTCCATCCAGCACAGGGGTTGGGAACCTGTGACACAACTCCCCACCTTCAAATGTTGCTGGACTATGAATCTAGTAATCACCGATC
The DNA here is from genome assembly GCF_965112155.1 of Podarcis liolepis. Taxonomy (NCBI): domain Eukaryota; kingdom Metazoa; phylum Chordata; class Lepidosauria; order Squamata; family Lacertidae; genus Podarcis; species Podarcis liolepis. The sequence goes on along the minus strand of NC_139573.1, from coordinate 22,112,194 downwards.
AAACTTTGCTGGGGCTGATGAGAGCTGGAGTCCAGCAATCTCAGGAGGGGCGCAAGTTCCCCATCCTTGCTCTAGAGCACGGTTTCCCAAACTTGGGTCTCCAGCGGTTTTTGGACTACAGTTCCCATCAGCCCTGACTGCTGGTCCTGCTAGCTAGGGGTGATGGGAGTTGTAGTCCAAAAACAGCTGGCAACCCAAGTTTGGGAAACCCTGATCTAGAGTTTTATCTAAGCGATCAGTCAACCCTGAAGCCACTTCTAGCCTTTGGTCAGGAACCAACTAGGAGGAGCATTCAAGATGAAGATTCCTCCCTCCCTCTTCCACTTCCATTTGGAGATTGGATTGTTATGCCAATTGGCTGGCATGATTAAGTGAGGCTGTCCTTGCACTGGCAACAAGGACCCTCAGTGAAAATGCAACAGACCATGGTTGCCCCACATACCTGTCGAGGCCCCTGCGAGACAGTGGATGCCATGCTAAGCGGTCCAGGGCCTTGAATGCCTCCAGTCATTGGGCCCCTTGGATTGGGGCCAGGGCCCCTAGAGTCCATGCCTCTGGGTTCCATCCCCCTGGGTGGTTCCATCCCCCTGGGTGGCTCCATTCCCCTGGGTGGTTCCATGCCTCTGGGGGGCTCCATCCCCCTGGGCTCCATGCCCCGAGGAGGTTCCATGCCTCTGGGCTCCATCCCACGAGGCTCCATGCCCCGAGATTCCATTCCTCTGGGCTCCATGCCCCTCATTTCCATCACTCTGGGCTCCATTCCTCTGGGCTCCATCCCTCGGGGTTCCATGCCCCTGGCATCCATCACTCTGGGCTCCATCCCTCGGGGTTCCATGCCCCTGCCATCCATGCCTCGGGGCTCCATTCCTCTCGGATCTCTTCCACCTGCATTGAAGACCATCAAACTTAACACATCTGATAGACGGAGAAGCAAACCTGGGTGTTACTTGCCCAAGTTAGGGGGGAATTAAATAACTGATTGTACCAGTTTGATTTTTAACATTTTCGTGGCTTGATTTTGTGTGTGTTTGTAGCCTACAGGGTTTCTAGCCGGGGAAGTTTTGCTTTGGGGCGAGGATACAATTTGATCTTCTAGAACATGGTATACTTGTATAATTATTTCTATTCGTTATTGTGTGGTTTATTGTACAAGTTATTTTATTATCTGCATCTGTTACAAAGGGGGAAAAAACACTAACTGATATTCATTTCATATATCACTTCCCTGAGAGATCCTTTACTGTGCTGGGATTAAATACACGTCCCTTTTCATTTGACCCTGAAACCGTCTCTCACCTCGGGTGTCCATCATGGGACCTCGTGGCTCTCCCATCAAAGGCCTCGGTTCTCCCATTGGCCCACCTCTCATTTCGTGGGGGGGCGGCCCACGATTGTCATGACCAGCCATGTGGTGCATGGGGGGACCCTGGTGAGGAGGCCCCTGGTGCGATGGCCCAAGGTAACCCCTGCAGAAGAGGATGGGAAGGGAGGGGTGGAGGAGGAGAAAAGACATCAAAACCCAGTTTCCATGCTTCTCACACAGATGGTACATGTTCCCCGATATATCAGGGCATTACATCTGTGTCCCAGATACCTCGATATCTGTCTACTTTATCGGCTGCGTCGCATAGATTCGCATTTGTTAGAGCCAGATTTAATGTGTTCCCCTCAAATGTGCTGAGCAATAGATTTTCTAACGGTAAAACCTCTGTTTTATGCGCATGTGACAACAAATCAATAGAATCCCTTTATCATATCTTGTTTAATTGCCCCTTATACAATGTTCCCCGATCAAGGATCCTGAGTTCAATCATTCTGGAAGTTGCTGCTAAACCACCTGAATTACATCTAGCTTATCTACTCCAGGACATTGACTCTTACAGAACATTACAGGTTGCTAGATTCCTGATTTCAGTTCTGTCATATAAAAGACTTCATGGAATGCTGCATGACTATTAAAAATTCAGTAAACTCTATGCACCATCTTTATTTTCAAGGCCATAACACGGTACATCTAGAGATTATGCGTTGAAATATTTTAGTTTGTAAAATGCTATTTTATCTATTGATTTGTTTTACCTTGTGGGCTTATAGCCGAATAAAGTATTATCTATCTATCTTCTCACACAGCAAACAAGGTGAGACAATCTCTGCCTGGACTTCACCCCCTTCCAAGAGGCAAGTAGGAGGCTCAAATGTTACTGCATTACAAAAAAATATATGCACTGCAACAAAACAACATTCTGCACACATAAAAGAAGATGGCCGGCAGAAGAGTTCCAGCCTTGCTACCTTCCTGTTTCTTTTGTGAGAGTTCCCACTTGCAATACAGTGGCGCAACTCAGACAGACCTGCAACAAACCACCAGGACTACAGCTTCCCCTTGTGGCAAGTCCCCAGGACTCCAGAGGAAGAGACACAGTTGCTTCCTAGTTGTATTTTTAGCATTAATGCAAGCAGTCCGGGCTACCAATAGCCTACCATTATTATTAGCACCCACTTTAGAAGTTCTAGGCCATTCTGCCTACCTGGGTTCCACTTCTCCAGTGACTGACAGCAGAGTTCCCCCACGTGGATCATTTGGGGCGTCTCCCAGAAGGCCTCGGGGTGGTGGACCACTAGCTGGCATTGGGCCACGCTGCATGGGGGCCCGTGGATCCGGCATGGGCACTGTTGGGAAGGCAGATGGCAGGGGGAATTAAAATCATGGGAGAAAAGTGTGATTCCACTTTGTGAGCATCAGCCTCACTTTGAGAAGGAAGAGGGGGGAAAGTCAGGCTTCACAGAGGGCAGGTATGCACAGATGCAGTTGCAGAGAGATGGGTTAATTTCAAAAGCTCCAGGCTTTGAATTAGCTGCCACATACTCAACACTTGTGTTGCCACCCCAAGTCTTTGTTAACAGCAGGAGGAGGCCAGGTGATCAAACGAACCTGCAACAGGGAGCCTCCTTACACAAAGATGGTGTTTCTCCCTCTCCCCACGACAGCATGTCCCACACCACTCTCTGAGCCATGTGGCCTACACCCCCAAAGTAAGCAGAGGCCTTGTCTTGCATACTCCCCCCAGGGCATGCAGTGAGCAAGGGGAGCCAACCGCAACTACAGGTACCTTGTACTCGCTCAATAGAGGAAGGCCTGGCAGGTCCCACGGGAGAGAGCTGCAGGTTCCCTGGCCCGGCAGCAGGAAGAGAGGGAGAAAGAGCAGACACATCAACAGGAGGTGCACTTGCTGCATCTGCGTGTGCATAGACGCACACCTGCCTAGAGTGCCCCTTCCTCTTCTTCTGGCACAGCTCTGGAGACACTTCCCTTTAAATGAAGGGAGGGACCACTCCCTCAGAATATGATTCCATAGTGTGGCTGCGCCTACACTTTGGAATTCCTTGCCTACTGATGTCAAGCCAATAGGCCTTCACTGACCTCTTTTCCACGCCTGCTAAAACGTTCTTGTTTAGATAAGCCTACCCAGATGGCTAAGTATTTTAACTTTTGCAAGTTTTAAAGTATGGTTGTAGAAATTTTCCTGATTACAGCAGCCAACGTAATGCTTTGTGTTTCTGTTTCTTGAAAGTCTTCATGCATGGTAGCTTTTTATTCCAATTGAAAAGTAGACTTTTGTGCATTTCCCCCCTGGTCATTTTATGTTGATCTTTGGACTCGGAATAACTATACGTAAAAGTTTGATATAGTTCTCAGTGCTACTGACATTAGGGGCCACATAGCTGCAAACAATAACAAGACTCTTGCTTGTAGCCAAGCCATCTAAGGAGAAGCACATAAAATAAATTGTCCCATTCTCTCCCTTGACTCGGGGCATCCATTGATCCTTCAGTGTTTATCTGGACCTCCTTTTTGGTGGTGATCTGCATCAGCCACCCAGGAAGAAGCGTGCTGGGTTCATACATAACACCAAGTCATAGTTTAAAACAAACCATAGCTCCAGATAGTGGTTTGTTGACAGTGAAGAAACTATCGCTCAGCTTCTGGACAGGGTTCACACACAACACACACAGTAAACTATGGCTTAGCATTATGTGTGAATCAGGCAAAAAAAAGGCTATATAACAAATACGAATGGGGACTCTTTGAGCATGAGAAACACAGGTACAAACCCCGTCCCCCCACTTAGCAACAAAGCTCACTAAAGATGCCATCCTCTGCATGGCTTATTGAGAATAAGCTCCACTGAACTCAGAGCTGGGCTATTGGTCTCTCCTTCTCAGCCAGTTATTACTGAGAATAATACTACAACTTGCCCCTGGGACCTGGCAGGAAAAAGTAATAAATAAATGCAAAAAATAGACTTGTTTCTTTATGTCCATCAGCTCCATGAGCTTCTGGGAGCACCTGGAGGTTGGAGCCTCAGGGCTAAAATGGGATTTGCAGGCTGGCTCAAAAAGGCAATTCCAAAAGGATGTTTTGTTACTTGCTGCAGAACCAGAGGTACATTTCAGTGCAACCAGGTGGAATAACAAACATGCAGCAACATCTACACACACACACAAACCCCTTGGCCTCCACCACCAGAACAAAGCAAGCCCATTAACTTTGTATGAAAGAAAAAGGAGGGAGTGGGAAGCATTTCAAGGAGTAACGCCCTCTGCTGGCTAAGTGACAGAAGGCAGCCATCTGCTTTACCTTGACCACGTTCCAAGAGCATCGGGCCACCCCCTGGCATGCCACCTGGGGAGAAAAAGAGCCGTGTTAAGCAAAGGAGGCACTGGGTTGATTATGAGGGTGTGCTGGGAGACTCAGGGATTCAAAACCAGTCTTGCAAACAAGCCAACAAGTACCCTGCAATTTATTTAGGTTTACTAGTCCACTATCAGACCAGAAGCCTGTGTTTCCATGCTGGATGTGGAAAGAAGGAAAGCCCCATCTTCCTAGAAGGCCACTGAAAGAAGAGAAGGAAAAAAGCATTCTACCATGCCTCTTCCTCCAGCATTCTCCATTGAGAAAGAGGCTTTCCTTCTCCCATACCTAGCACAGAAGTGGGCTGCAGGAGGGAGGATGTGAGCAACCCACCCCTCCCCCTCTGCCTCTCTTGCTCCCTCGCATGGAATTCTTGAATGCCTGCGTTGTCAGATGAGTTGTTAAATAAAAAACTGATTTAAAACAGCAAAGTGAAAGCCCAGCAAGGCACGCAAAAGACAAAGATAAATAAAATAAAACCAAGAAAAAAGGGTTTTAAAAAATGTCAGAAAATGAAAATAAACAAACTGTATTGCTATCATCCACATCAGATCACTAAATATTATTAACACCAATTATCTCAATTTTCATCCTGGCTAAACCACTTAACCCTATGCATGTTTCTTAAGATGTTCGACATTCACTGGTGCTGACCCAGAGTTATGTGTGCACAGGATTATAGTCTTCCAATGTTGCCACCCTTGATTCCACTTCTCGCCATGTGTGGCCAAATTCAGCCCTTTCCTGCCCTGAGGTTTCCTGTATCTCCTTATCCCTGGAACCCAGAGACCCAGAGTCAAAAATTATGACTGCCAAATCAATTACAGATGAAGAAGAAGAACTCACCTCCAGGAGCCAAGGGGCCGGGGCCAGAGCTTGGCATTTGCCCTGGGGCTGGCACTCCTCCCTGCATGGGTGGCTGCATCATAGGGGGGGCTCCATTGACATGCATACCCCCCTGCTTGGAAAGAGGGAATGAAAACAGATTGTGAGGCCTTATTCTCACTCAGGTGGGCAATTGATTTCTGGTCCTAAGTTTGTCCCTACTTTATTAACCCATTTAAATGCTAATGCAACAAATATAGCTACTAATAAAGGACTAATACAAACTATGAAATTTATCAAATTATTTATAACGGATATATATTCATGTTCAATAAAGGTTTAACTAAAACCATCATAAAAACAACAAATAGGAAAGGATATGAACAGATTGTGACCTAGACAACTAGCATATCATTTACAACTGGGAAATAAAACTCAGCCCACAGAGCAAGGGATAAGATTCTACTCAAAGCAACAAACTCTTACTATTGGTTGTGGCTGGGAGGAGGGGACGTTTGGCTGGTTCATCTGTGCATTTGGACCAGGACCAGGCCCAGGACCGGGCCCTGGTCCAGGCCCAGGTCCAGGCCCGGGACCTTGCCCAGGCCCAGGCCCTTGTCCTGGACCCGCTTGCAGGCCGCTTGGAATCAGAGCCGGGACGCTTGTCTGCCGATGCAAGATTTTCTAGGGAAGGGAAATGGCAGAGTAAAGCCTATTAAGTGTTCATGTTGCAGAAACACATGGCCCCACCTCGGGGGCAACCCCCCACCCCGCTTCCCCAAGGCAAGAGATGTCGCAAGCATACCAGAGCGATCTCCGGATCCACAATCCGCATCACCACCTGGGCCTGCAGCAGGGCGTAGGCGAGCTGAGGGTTCTGCAGCAACATGCTCCGAGCCTCCTGAGGACTGTTCTGGACACAGAGCTGGAGAGAGAAAGAGAAAGGATGGGAAAGCACACAGGGCAGCTGGACTGAAATCCCCCAGCTTTTAAAGCAGGTGTGGAGAACCTTTGGCCCTCCCAATGTGGCTAAACTCCAACTCCCATCAGCCCTAGCAAGCACAGCCAATGGGCAGGGATGATGGAGAGCTGTAGTTCAGCAATATTGGGGGGGGGGGCATAGAGCATTTCTCCCCAGTCCAGGCTGATAATAATAATAACAACAAACTGCTCTTCATCAAAAGATCTCAGGACAGTTCACAATTAGAAACACACAACTAAACTCTAGAGACAAGATGTAGAAAACTATTTCAGATCTCTGGTAGCCACAGGGAATTCTTCTCCTCTACAACCAGTATGGAAATGCAAACTATGGGTGAGCCTCTCAGGAGCGCAGTTAAAACCAACCAAGCATTTTTTTTATCAAGCGGAATTTTGGAGTCGATATTGAGTGCTGCACCATGCCTACGTAAGACTGTTTTGGCTTCTGTGCTAGTCGTGGCGAAATAAGCTTCTCTTTGCAGCTAGAGTGAGAAATGGGTGTGGACTGGAGAGGAAAGACTAGCCTACATGGACTTCCTAGCCACTTACGGCTGCTACCAGGTGAGCTGTTAAACACTTGGCTTGACTGCTCCCTGCCATACTGTCCACTGACCTTCATCTGCTTCATCAGCTCAAACATCTGCTCTGGTGGGAGGCTGGCAACAGCCCTGCTGATGGACTCGGGAGCATCTTCAGGGTTCACAGGGTCTCCGTAGGGCGACTCAATGATGGGGGCCCCAGTGCCCAGGCCTAGTAGAGAAGATTGGGTTAGAACCAGAGATCTTCATCTTGTCATGCACACCTTGACTGGCAGCACATGGCAGCTGCTGCCTCCCCGCCCTCCCACCTTCCACAAGGCCTTCAGACTCACTCTTCAGCTCCTCTTTGTTCTTCTCGCTGGCTGCGTTGTCCACACGCAGGGCTCTCCCACTGAACTCACGTCCATTCAGATTCCGCATGGCACTGAGTGCCGTCTCCTGGTCTTGATATTCACAAAAGCCATAACCTTTTGGTTTGCCCGTCTCTCGGTCATACACCAATCTAGCCAACAAGCACAGAAAACAAACTGTAATGAGCAGAAAGGCATGAGAGGGAGGGGAAACGGTTTCGTGAAAGCTGGGGATCAGGGGCACTGCAGTTGGGCTAACTGGCTATATACTGTCCTATTATATAGGAAACTACCTTAAATCAGGTTAGATTATTTGTCTATCCAGTTCAGTATTATCTACTGGCAGCATCTCTCCAGGGTCTCAAAGAGACAAAAGCTTTCCCCCGCATATGATATCTCAAGGACAGGGAACCTGTTGCCCTCTGGATGTTATTGGACGGCAACGTTCATCATCTCTGGCCACTGGGATTGTGGCAAATGGGAGATACGAGTCCAATGACTTCTGGAGCACCACAGATTCCTCATCCCTGTGCTACCTTAACATTTTATTGGAGGTTTGTAATATTTATATCCCACCTTTCTTTCACGGAGTTCAGGTTGATATACATAGCCACCCCAACCCACCCATTTTATCTTCACAACAATGTGAGGCAGGTTGGACTGAGAAGTGCAAAAGACTGAAGGTGGGACCTTCTGCATACAAAGTGCTTAATACTTCTCAGTTAAATTTCTTAGCCAAGATTCCCCACCCATGACTTAAGATCCTCTGGTATCTACTACCACCACCACCCATGCCACATCCTCATCCAGCTTTCTCAGCTCTTCAGACTCAGCTTCTCTGATTCAGGAAATCCTAACAGGCATATGTCTCACCGGAAACTGACGACAGGCCCAACCTCTGAGAAAATGTCCTTTAACTGCTCTTCTGTGGCTTCATATGGGATGTTCCCCACTATTGGAGAGATGGGAACAGATTGTGAGCACCAGCAGCATTACTGGAATAAGTGGGACATCTTTTCAAACATAGGTCAAGGCATACATCTTCCATCAGGAATTTGGAAATGGAAAATGGTTTTAGTGTTGGTTATTTGTTTCCCAGTCTCAATTACTGAAGGCACTGATTAAGCAGAGTTTTGAAGTATTTTATTCAGAACCAATCCTCCAGCAAAGAGTAAGAAACCCAAATTAGACCCTGAGCACTAGATCATCTCGTGTTACTGCCCAGCTTTTACAAACTTTACTCTCAATTTTAGGCAAGAGGTGTTAGAATATGTATGCATTTGAAGGCAATGACCTAGCAAGCAAACGGTAGGCCATCCCAACACATACTTTACAACATTTGCTAAGCACATGGAGAACAGCATACGTGAGGGAATGATAATCAACAACAAGGAACTAAGCTCATTAGTTCTACTGTTTCTTTCAATAGCAGTGTACAAGGGAAACTTAAGAGAGTCTTTGGAAGCATCCTTGGAACAAAGATTGCCCATGACTACTGATCTCCCACTGCAATGCACAGCTTGAAATGGCAGGATGGGTAGTCTTTTCAGGCAGCACAACTCTGGCAAAACTATGTGCTATGAGGCAAACACAGTTTCCCTTATAATGCCTAGGGATTTGTATCGGGAGCTAATGTCCAAAATGTTTGAAAGGCACCAACTCTGGCAAAGCTGGACTAGAGTTGACAGAACAGCGCTGTGCACGTAGTCTCTCCATGGAGTCGGAGGTAAAGGGGAGGTGGGAAAGAGCCAGAGCAGCCACTGCTCTTCCCACCCCAAACTTCCTCGCTACACCTCCTAATCTCCCTTCCCTCCCTCTCCCATCCCTACCTTCCTTCCTTCCTCCACTTCTACCTTTCTTTCCCCTTCCCCCGCCCCCTTTCCGCCTTCTCTCTCTCTCTCTCTCTCTCTCTCTCTCTCTCTCTCTCTCTCTCCTACCCTTTCCTCCCCCCACCTACTTTCCCCCGCCTTTGCCAAAGTGGGGGTTGAGCGGGGTGCTCTTCCCGCGCCCGCTCCGCCCTCACCGAAAACGGAGCGCAGGGACCGGTCCACGGCGGGATCCCGCACGGAGAGCCCCGCCATCTTCCTCCGCTCCAACTTGTTAACGCCTCCTCCTTTCTTCTTGTGGGGTCCCTTTCTTCCCCCTCCGCCCAGCAACACAACCCACAAATGTTCGTTCCGCCTCTCAAGCCGCTTCAAGCCCAGCGCCTGACGTTGATGTTTTAATATAACGTTTTCCCGTTTTCTTCCCTCCCACACGCGCCCCGGCGCTTTGATGCGGGGCGGGGGGGGGGGAGGCAGGCCGATTTCCACCCTGCTTGTTTCTATGGCCGGGGTGGGGGGTGGAGAGGTGCGGGTTTTTTTCTATTTCTACTTTGGGGGATAGCTTCTGAAATAGCTTCCGTGTGTTTTGCCTTTCAGGCGCTCCCCAGAATGACATAAAATGTGGGTTAAGATAGGTAGCCGTATTGGTCTGCCATAGTCAAAATAAAAAAAATCCTTCCAGTAGCACCTTAAAGACCAACTAAGTTAGTTCTTGGTATGAGCTTTCGTGTGCATGTATCTGAAGAAGTGTGCATGCACACGAAAGCTCATACCAAGAACTAACTTAGTTGGTCTTTAAGGTGCTACTGGAAGGAATTTTTTTATTATAAAATGTGGGGTTATTAGCGTCGCAGTCTGGACCAGGCAGTCTTTCATCGCGTGTGTGCAACATTAAATGAGGCTCGGGTAGTTTGCCCCCAACAAACATGGCGGCTTTAGGGCCTCGCTAAAGGGCGGTAGCCATAGCAACCAGACGACGAGTCCGAAAAGATGGAAGGGCTCCTGTCTCCTTTTGCAACTGCTCGAGAGTGTGCCCTGGCCGCGCGACAGAGAGCAGCGCGCAGGCGTGGCTTGTGGCAGGGGAAGAATTTGGGTGTTGCGCTGTTCTATTAAGGAAGGTTTTAATCTTTCCCGCGTGGAAGTGGGACTCAAAAGACACGAGTGAAATTCCTCTGCAGCTGTTATAGATGCAGGAGCCGTTTCTTCACCGCGGGGTCGTCTGGGGTATGAATGGAGCCCTGCGCCATCAGGGCGACGGGGCAGCCGCTGCCCTGCTTTAGAACCATAGAATGGTAGAGTTGGAAGGGACCCCCAGAGTCATCTAGTCCAGCCCTCAGCAACAATGCAGGGGATCTTTTTGCTCAACGTGGGGCTCAAACCCACGACCCTGCGATTAAGAGTCTCGTGCTATACCGACTGAGCTATGCCAGAAACCATACATTTCAAGCCCCTGATGGTTTTCCATAAGGAGCCCTGGGGACTGTAGTTCGCTGAGGGCGCTGAAAACTGTGGCTCTGTGAAGGGAATACGGCAGCACCCCCGGGGTGATGTGTATTGGGTGCGCGATGTGGATCCACCCTTCCTTAACACTAAATCCGGCCCATTGGCTGTTGGCTTCCTCCTCCATATTGGCAAGTACCAGAATTGGGACAAAACCATATTTAGTTGGCTCTGCCTGTCTTTGGCTCCACCTGCTGCTGGGCTCCCTGTCTTCCTCTATCAGCCCCCATGGCAACCAAGAATGGAGGCACCCAGGAGCTCAGTAGGGCTGAGGGACCTTGAGTTGACTGTCCATATAAGAAAAGAGAGTATTGGCAGGTGTAGCTTCTCATTAGAGAGGATTACTGTCCTTTCTTTTTTCTTCTTCACCTGGCTATGCTTCTAGCACAGTGTCCATTAGGAAATATGTAGTCTGCTCCTCTGCATGTCTCCTTAGAAATATGTCCACTAAGACTCCTGAGTCAAGAATACATAGGATCACAATTATTGAGGGGTCAGGGTGAGTCCTTAATGCAAAGGTACATTTTTGAACAACTTGAGCTCTTTAAGAAATAAATAAAAATGTAAAGGTATTGTTTGTAAACACTGAATGAGCTTCATGGGCGAGTGGGGATTTGAATCCTGATCTCCCAGGTCCCAATCCAGCACACTCACCACTCCACCACAATAGTTCTCAAGACCAGGTTACCTGAAAATGGTCTCCTCCTGCTGCATATTCCTATCCTTCTAAATGCTTGTGCCCTGTACATCATGACCAGTCAACTGTAGCTCTCTTGCACTTTCTCTCTCACACAAAGCACAGAACAGTGTGGGAACCACATCTTCAAACGTGACAGCAAATTCCTGCTGTCAAACACAAGCCTGTTCCAAACACACTTAAAAATAAGAGTACAGTCTGAAAGATCAATGGGTCATGGGGCAGGGAGTGAACACTGCCTTTGCCCCTCTCTCCAGTAAGGGAAAGCCTGTTCCTCTGTTTTTCTCTTTGGGGCAAATCCTAACCAAGGGGGAGAGGATTTGCAGGGTGGCTAGTGAGGTGACGAACAGGGAATAGTTCAGGACACCTTGGTCTTGGTACTTTTAATGGCACTCCAAACCAGCAATATCACTTCCTGGGACACCCAGGTCAGAAGGCAAAGATCTGCTGGCTTCAGGCCTTAAACGTTTATTTCTTTCAACATTTTTTTAAAGGTTTATGGAGAAAATTACAAAACATACTATCTTTTCCCTTTTTTAACCAAAACAAGTCTTTTAAATAGATACAACAAAAGCAAGTGGAGAGAGAAAAATAGAGTAGGAAAAAGAAAAAAAGAATAAACAGTACAGAAAAGAGGTTAAAAGCGAAAGATAGAAAAATATGATTCAGAAAATAAAGAACTTCCGATTCTTCATCTATCCCCTATATAAAAGCAATACTCACTTCATCTAATCCAATATAACACCCCACAAAGCTACTTTCTATAAACAAAACTTATATTAAACCTCTCTTTCCACTCTCTTCAGTACTACAGCCTGCCTCAGGGCTCAGGATAGAGTTGCTGCAAAGTTAAAATGGTTAAACCCTAAATCTGTCCTCTGGGGTTAATTGGAAAGGAGGTGGAACACATATAAGAATGCAAGACTAGTTATTTTCTTCACTCTCAGTGTGGAAAGAGCAAACACAATCATTTTATTTCACAAATCGTTGATTTTTTTAAAAAGGGTAAATTTCAAAACAAACATGCACACCCTATGTGGTCCTTGCTTGTGGCTACATGGTCTATTTTGTTTAATGCAGGCCCAAGCTCCGGGCATGGGATTGATGAAGAGCACAGAGGGGTGCTTATAGCTGGGTGCGGAAGGTGGGGCCACTGCCCTTTAATAATTGGGCACACAAATCATCAAGTCGTTCACTTTGAGCCACAGTGAAGTAGTCTTTCCAGTCTCCTACGGTGCCTGCAGGCAAGGCAAACAATTTAGAAAACCGCCCTCAATGCATGCTGTTTCCCTTCTGCTACTACACAACATACTTTAAAGGTATAATAACAGCCAAGGCTTTCCCCCAAGAATCCCGGGAACTGTAGTTTACCCCTTACAGAGCTCCAACTCCCAGCACCCTTACCAAACTACAGTTCCCAGTGTTTTGGGGAAGTGGAGATGTGCTTTAAATGTATGATCTGTACATAGCTCTCCTCCTATATTACTTGTGGTTGGAAAGTGTCCTTTTCACTCCTACCTTTTCTCATGAAGGGTGACAAAGCGTGGTTGTAAGTTGGCATTGTGCTGTAATTAGCCATGGGATTCACTTTCATGCTGTTGAACTCTGTGTGCTGCATGATCCGGTTCAAAGCTGGCTCAGAAAGCTCTTGGTCCAGGAACTGAGCTATTTTCCGAATTGCTAAGGCTGGGTGCTAGGAAGGGAAAGATGGAGAGGATTCTGCCCGGAAAGCTGCCATAACAAAGCTCACTGTGTTTATCACTTGTTTGGGACACTGATTTTCAGAAGCTCACTGTATGCAGGTGGTTGCTTAGAACATTTATTGCGGATAAATTCCTTCCTGGTTGAAATTACTGAAAGAAAGGAGTGTATATGTAAACTGCTCACCTCTTTCATGTCTTCATAAAAAAGATGGAGAATTGGGTGAGAATCCTTAGCCTTCCACCAGCCACAAACGTGGTCAAACCAAGAGCCCCAGGGAACTGCAAAGAGAGGTAAAGAGGTAGAGAACCAGTTATGATTATTCAGCTTATTTTCATCAGAATTCAAAGGAAAACAAAACAACAACAACTCAACAATCCCTCTGCAGGTTCACAAACAGCAGTATCCTGTTGCCAAGGTGGTGCTAACAATTGGGGCACACTTCTTGCAGCTACTACTGTATAAGGGCTCAGTGTCCCCTTGTACTTTGCTGGAGCTACTTCAGATTTCTGTGTTCCCCAGACCACAGCCCCACTGTGTCTCTACCTTGAACCCTGCCACACCTTTGCATCGCAGCCAGCCTGAGCCCTACATTGCCTTGCATCCTGTCTGAACTTGGTCCTGCCTTGCCACACATGCTAGTGGGCCTTGCTCAGCTGAGACAGGCTAGCTTGTTAGATAAACAGAGTCCTCGTGTGGTGTAAAGTAACACATGCATTAACTAGAAGTATTTATAGCTAATGTAAATGTATAGTTAATGCAAATGAAAAGTGAATCTATTTACTTTTCTCCAAGACTTGCTAACCTGCTCTGTTGTGCCTCTCTGGTCTGAACAGAGAGGATGTTGTTACTGTACTCTAGTTGGACTCTACCCCACCTCACAAACCCTAGTGGAACTGCAGCCTCTCCAGCTCCTTTAGATTTCTGTCAAAGCAGCCTGGCCTCCTTTAAATGGGAGAGGTCCTCTCACTAAAGACCGTGCTAGCTACTCAGTTAGAGGCACAGCTTCTGTTTAAAGTTCAGTCTCGGGCTGACTGGTGCCGAAACAATGAGTGCCGCGTGGAGCTGACCATCACATCCACAGAGCATCCCTTTGTCTCGCTCTGCCTGCTCAAACCAGGTGGCCTTGTGTAAGAACCCTCATACTGCCGAGACTGTTGCTTGGAGCAGGAGATCAACAGCCAATGGGCTCCACTCTTCTCTCATATGTACAGAGCTTGAGCATTTGGGGTGGCCCCACTACTCTCCCCGGGGCCAGTGCCATCTCCTCTATCCCAGTGTTTCCCAACCTTTTTTGGGCAAAGGCACACTTGTTTCATGAAAAAAATCTCGAGGCACACCACCGTTACAGCCCCGTGACATCAGCGCGCAGCGTCACGCCGGGAGGGACATGAATTGCTAGCAAATTACATAATCATCTCCTTGAGGGCTGGCTCATCTTCTCCGAAGGCAGAACCCCATTAATTAACAGGACAGACTCACACCATAGCCAAGACGAGGGGGGGAAACCTCAGTCATGCACAGTCATGCACATGTGGGGGATAAATGAGGACGAAGACTGGGCAGAGAGCAGGGTTCAAATCACCCCACCTGGCCAGGACAATCCCTGGGTGCTCCCTTGGGCCACTCACCTGACCCACCTCGCAGGGCTGTTGTTGCGAGGATAACACGGGGAGAACCACGCGCGCCCCCGGGAGCTCCTTGGAGGAGAAAGCGGGCGATGAATGCAATGCACGAAATATATGAGAGGCGACCAGGTTTTGCAGGTGAGGGGCCCCCGCCAGCCTCCGCTTCCAACACCCGGCGCAATGACACCGAAGTTTCCCCCCGGGCTCGGCTCGGGGAGCAGCACTGCTCCCCCCCCGGCTCCCCTTCGCCCTCCCGGCTCTCTCTGCCGCCCACTGGGGACCCCCCTCACCTGCCAAGTCCGGAGCGCCAGTGGAAGTTGCATGCATGCAGGGCGCCGCGTTGCCATTGCATTGCATTGCACTGCACTCCATGCAACGCCTGCACGCATGCATTGCCTTGCACGCCCGCCAAGGGGTCTCCCTGCGGTCCGATGCGTCCCCTCCGGCGCGGATGCAGCATTGCAAAAATAAAAAAACCCCGACACAGCCCTACCTGGGGGGCAGCCTCCGCCGCTCCGCCTCCGCGGGGATCCCCGGGCTCCATCCTGCCGCCCGATCTCCGCAGGGGCGCAGGCAGGCTGCGCGGGGTCTGCGCGGAAGAGCCCCTGCCCGCCCGGCCGCCACCGCTGCGCTCATTCCATGGCCGGGAGAAGAGCGCTTCAAACAAAACGCCCGGCCCGCCAGGCCACGCTGGGAAACGTAGTTCGCGCACCCCGCGCGGGCACGGAGCCCAAGGGCGAGGGGACTACAGATCCCGGCAGCCCCAGCGCCAGGGAAGGAGGGGGAGAGGCCGGGTGCAGGGATGGAGGGACGGGTGGGCGAGCGAGTGAGTGAGTGGCAGCCGCCAAGCCTTGGCCGAGAGCCAGGAAGGGCCACCCCAGAGGAGGAGGAGGGAGGCGCAGAGCGGGAGGGAGGGAGGGAACCCCAGAAGTCATCTAGTGACGGCGCCCCAATCGAAAATTTGACTTTAAAAAAAATAAAAAATCTTTCGAATTTTTTAATTTTTCCCGCGGCACACCAGGCAACAGTGGTTGGGAAACACTGCTCTATCCCATCTTTTGCCTCTACTCACGTTTCCCCGCAATGAACTTCTCCAGATACTCGTCCCATGTTCCCGGGTCTGGCATCCTCCCGTTCATACGTTGGAAGTGGAAGTAAGAGATTGCGTTATCCTTGGCATTCCTGGCCACATAAATGATCTTCAGAAATAGATCATGAAGAAGAGTGAGTCCAGGAGTCTCAGCTCCATGCATGCTGTTTTCATATATACATATATATATATATTATTAAATATTTTATTGTTTTACAGAAGTATGTGTAATGTCTCTCGTATTTTTTCCATGTAACATTTTTACAAATCAGTTTCATTTGTTGAGACATTAGGGGGGGAAGGGGGGGGAGATGAGTGGGGGTGGGGTCGGGTGGCGATGTTTCTATTTTGCTTAATGTATGTAGGGTTTTGTGTCAGCGTTGCTCCTGCAGGTTCTCTGCTGTTCATTTGTGTTTCTTTGGTGGTGAGAGAGGTTGGGGTTGGCCTATGGTGTGGTTGTTTGTTTGTGATTGGTTGTGGTGATCTTGCTCATTTATATATTTTAAAAACATGTCAGTATTGTCCTTCAGCCTCAAAGGGCTCCCAAAACGATTCACAGCAATAAGAACCTTAATACAATAGATGTTACCCACAAAATTAAAAATGCAATAGAGAACAAGCAGTGTTGATCCGCGGCTCAGATTGACCCCTAAGCAACCTCCCTCCAGTTGTCCCCTTGTAATGACCTTGCAATTCTGTTCCCAAAAGGAGGGCGGCAGGAGCTGGACCGGGAGGTGAGACTTAAGTGTACGTGGAGAGGGCATTAGCTCTGCCTCTTCCAAACCTGAGATACCAAAGAAAAACATTCAGAGCTGAGATAAACCCTTCACCCCACCCTCAACCATCACCTCCCCTAAGCGGTTCGCTTTCCTACTCACGTGAGAACAAGGGACTGTGCATCTCTAGGAAGGGCATCCGTTTGTAGATGGGGACTTGAGCACATTTCTGTGGGTCCCCTCCATGCTGGATCAGGTCTACAATTTCCTGCGTCCAAGTGGTCCCTGGCAGGAGGTGTTGAGAGAAGACCTGAGAAGACCTCATCATTCAGCCAATAGCCCTCGACTTCCCAGCACCATTCCTGCCCCCACCCTCTGTGCTAATGCCCCACATCTCTCTTTTATTCGATTTACCTGCTTTGGGGTATGTGCAAATGAGAAGGTCGTCCCCCCGGGCTTTAAAGGTTGATATGTGACCCCATCTTTCTGCGGCACCACTGAGCAAAGGGATTCCGTCTACCTCCACCAGCTCAGAGCGCTGGGATAGCTTATGGCCTAAACCTTCCATGTCAGATTCAAGATTTGTCATCTGGCAATGCAGGAAAAGCAAGTATAGCACCTACTTTTAAGTGACCAGCCTGCTTCCTTTCTACATCTGCTGTCAGCAGCCGCTGGTCAGTTTTACTTTTCTTCCCTGACTCACAGTTTATTTTTTTCTTTTTACCCTTCTCTCTCAATCTCACTTCGTGAAATTGTTTTGGGTTCCTCCAGATGACCTCAAAACCCTCCTGATTTTTCTGGTGCAAAGCTTATGCAGAGGTTAGATTATAGTCTTCATTTAGCATTTGGTCTGATTTGTCTGCTGGGTGAGCATTCATGCAGATTTGCTTGTGGGGTACTTATATACAAATTGCTGTTAATCATTTGTTCATCTCACTTTTCGAACGCCATTGTTTTAAAAATTGATGAGTTATGCAACAGAGTACTTTAATCCACTTTAATTGCCCGTGTTTAAGTTTCCCAGCCTGTGCATGAATTCCTCCAGCAAAATGCTGGCATTCTAGAGGCCCCTTTGATGACCCGGGAACGGGATTGGGTGTCCATGCAGGTGCGGATGGAGAGAGGGGAGTGTGAGGTTTTGGCTGAGTTTCCTCACATGCCTTGGCCTGGGGTTTTTATCGGCACCTTCAACTGAAGTCACTGTAAGGCTTTTAAACCTTTGTGGGGATACCTGCACCCTGATTTCCACTCCACTTCCTTTAGGTAAAGGTAAAGGGACCCCTGACCATTAGGTCCAATTGTGACCGACTCTGGGGTTGCGGTGCTCATCTCGCTTTATTGGCCAAGGGAGCCGGCGTACAGCTTCCGGGTCATGTGGCCAGCATGACTAAGCCGCTTCTGGTGAACCAGAGCAGCGCACGGAAATGCCATTTACCTTCCCGCCGGAGTGGTACCTATTTATCTACTTGCACTGGTGTGCTTTCGAACTGCTAGATGGGCAGGAGCTGGGACCGAACAACGGGAGCTCACCCTGTCGCGGGGATTTAAACCGCCGACCTTCTGATCAGCAAGTCCTAGGCTCTGTGGTTTAACCCACAGCGCCACCCACATCCCTGTACGTCCACTTCCTTTACACACCTACATTTGGGCAGGGTGGGCAGAAATTACATCAGGATCTAGAGATCTCTGATTGATTCATAGTAGACGGTCACAGGTTTCTGGCTCCCAAATGGCCATCAAAATGACTTTTCTCACCCATATAAATTCGCTAGCAGAAATCGAAGGAAGTTAACCAGAAATGGACTTTTGTGTGAAAGCTGGGGAATAAACAAATCAAACTTTTGAATTCTATCAGTTTCTCATTTCTGCAAGCTTACATTCAGTTCTCCATATTTCTCCAACAATTTGCAAAGAAATAAAAAAAATCTCATGAAAAATCACCAGAATTAAATATGAATTTCTCCTAATATGCAGTTTTGACTAAAATACACATTTTTGATGCATTTCCCCTTCACACAATACATTTTTGTATGCTCTTCTCACTAATACATGCATTTTACAAATACTTTATCCTAATGCAGGAGTTTCCAGTCCATGGCCTGCAAGCTTCATTGAGGTTGTTAGTGGTGTGTCTGTAAAAATATAAATAAAAATCATACCACATCAAGCACAGCACAATTTCTTCAACAGGCAGACAAATCAGTAAGTGGTCTGTCAAGACCCTTGCAATTTTCAAGTGGTCTGCGAGGGGAAAGTTTTCAGAACTACTTCCCTTGTACATATATTTTTGGCTAGAGAACTGCTACACAAATTTCAGAGAAGTGCAAATGTGGAAGGTTTGCAGTGCTTTGATTTTCATATTGTTTCACAAAGTACAGATCGGAAGGCTCAGCTTTCAATGTAAACTGAATCCAGCTCCCCCCCCCCACCATCTTTAGTGAAAGTTCAGTTCAGTTCTTCTGTTCCTGAAAGCAAACATCTAGGCTCCAGATGTGCTCAGCAACACTCCCGTTTGTTTATTGTCTAGGGACACTTCTATTCCAGGCGACCTGTTTCTAGAACATTCATCCTGCTTTGTTTGTGGGGTTGTCATACAATACCAGCTGTTCATTGAGGAGACATTTATTTGTGGGGCCATGATACAATACTGCAAATGTTATCCCACGCTTTGTAGTGAATTTTCTTTACGGCAAGACGTCCAAGTTTTTTTGAAGTGGTTTGTTGCACACGAGTGCCAAAGCCATTTCAGTTGTATAGCCCAAAGTGTCTCAAAACAAAGGATGACAAATCTGTGGCCCGGCAGATATTCTGGGACTCCATCCCCATCAAGCTGTTGAATGGTTTCTTTAAATGTAAAGGTTCATCATTGTTCCACTCCATGTGTATGTCTTTAAGGGGCCGGAGCAAGGGCCAGAGCAAGATAACGAGACCCAGCTTTACAGCTGTGAAACGTAGCAGGTGCTGCTGAGTTGTATTTGATTAAGGTGTGTCAGCATCTGAGTGTAGTATATAAGGAGCAGCATCTAGCTCTCCCATTACCCTGGGGGATGGGTTGGTGGTTGGGTCATGTTTGTTTGTTAATATATTTAGTGTTAATGGAGTTTTTGTTTTTCTTATTAAAACCTTCTTTAAGTTATTTTTGAGTCCTTTCTTTTTAATGCATGATCTCCCCAGCAAGCTCTCTGCAGCGCTACTATACTGCAAAAAGCCAACATCTTTGGTTATGGGCCCAGCTGCTGAGTGGATGACTGCATATTTTTGGACTCTGAGAAAGGTTTGAAAACTCCTTCTCCTGTTAGCGTAGTTTTTGTGGGTCTGGAAGAGTTCCAGAATGGTTGACCGGGTTCCTGAAGCTGAGAAGGCTCTGGTCTTCCCACAGCTAACAGATGAGAACTATGGTTTATGGTCTTTTCGGGTGGAGGCGCTTTTGACCTCTAGAGAAGTATGGACCTATGTAACTGATGACCCTCCTGACCCTGTAACTAATGCTTGGTCGAAAGGAGATGCAAAAGCCAGGGCGATAATTAATTTGGCAGTCAGCGACCAGCAAGTAGTCTATATAAGAAATAAGAAAACTGCCAAGGAAATGTGGGACAGTCTTGCAGCAGTGCACGTTAGAAAAGAGTCAGCGTCTGCATTGACGTTTTTCAAGCAGTTGTACCAGACAAAGTTGCAGCCTGGTGGTGATTTGGCAGCGCACTTGAGACGTCTGGAGGCAATACGCGGCGAGTTAATTCGAAGGGACATGGAGGTACCTGATATTCAGTATGTTTTTATCATCCTTTGTTCCCTTAATGAGGACTTTGATGGTATAGCTAGCCAGATATCTGCCGTTCCACCAGCACAATTAACTGTGGAAGGGGTAACGGCAAGATTAATGGGCGAGTTGGATAGAAGGGAGGCTTGTGCCATAAGCACTCCTGTTTCCAGAAAGAATGAGGAACGCCATATGCAAACCTGTGGTGATACAACTGCATTTAAAGCTGCAAAGCGTTGTTGGTTCTGCAATAAGCAAGGACATTTTGCAAGGGACTGCAGATCCAAAAGAAAGCAAAGTACTCCCAAGCCTGTTTCTGTTCATCAATCACGGTCGTCACCCCAGCAGCCGGCATCGTATAGTAGGGACAGAAACGAGCCGCGAGCTTTTCATGCTCGGACTAAAGATCGTAAAAGAATTAAAGATGCCAAGTGGAAGTCTTTTGTTATCGACTCAGGTGCATCCCAGCACGTCTGCAACAATCGAAGCTTGTTTATTTCTTTCGAAGAGGAAATTGGTAATGTACATTTAGCCAATTCACAAGTCTTGCAGTCGCTTGGCAGGGGTACCGTTAAACTTGACTCTTTAAACATTACAATAGCGAACTGCATTTACTGCCCGTCAGTGGACAATTTATTATCAGTAAGGTGTTTTGCTCGTCAAGGCATAACTGTGCGTTTCTTAAAGTCAATGTGTGAGTTTTTCGAGGGGAACAAACGTCTGTTGTATGCCCGGGAATCTGATGGTTTATATAGACTGTATTTTCGCACCCACTCCCAATCGCCTATAAATTGCAGAGCAGCACAGTCAAGCCAGGGGTTGAGGAATGTAAGACCACATTCTGGGTGTATCCACGTGGCACACAGAATTCTGGGACACCTGAATTTTGCTGATGTAATTAAGACAAAGAATGTTGTCAATGGCCTCAACTTAAAACCATGTAAATTCTTTATGCAGTGTCTATCCTGTTGCAAGAATAAGATTAAGGTTGCACGCAAGGGTAGGTGCTCAGATAGGAAAGTAACTGAGCCATTTGAGCGTGTACATTGTGATTTAGTTGGGCCACTCCCACCCTCATTAGGAGGTTCAAAGTACTGGCTTACTCTGATAGACCAGTATAGTAGATATTGTTGGACTTATGCAATAGCTGAGAAGTCCCAAGCATTTGAGAAGTACAAGGTTTTTTGCAACTGGGTAAAAACACATTTTAACAAACCTATTAAGAACCTGTTTTCTGACCGGGGCGGGGAATTTGTTTCTGAGGATTTTGAGAAATTCCTGGAAGCGCAGGGGACTACTCATGAGTTATCTTGCCCCCGAAGTCCCTGGCAAAATGGGCTTGTGGAAGTTGTGCAGCGGGACCTGCAGGCAGGGGTTAAAACTTATCTGCACGATGCTAATCTGCCCAAAGACTTTTGGGCTGAAGCACTCCATGCTTTTTGTTATGTTAGAAATCGCAGTTATCATTCTGGTTTAGATGTCACCCCCTATGAGAAGTTGTTTAAAAAACGCCCTAATCTGAAATACTTACGTATTTGGGGTTCAGATGTAATTATGCATTATCCCGCTAAGCAGAAATTGGGTGAACGTAGTGTTCAGGGAAAATTAATGGGCTACCAGCAGGGGGCGTACAGAATTTACATACCAGCAACTGGCAAATTTCATATTACCAGAAGCATGATACAAACTGTAAATTGGAATGGGGTTGCTATTTTCCAAGATACTGATGGTATAAATGATACTGAGGAAGAAGAGGAAACAGAAGCAGCAGGAAATGGTGCTTCTGAATTAATGGAAGAAGACAAAAAGCCTGTTGAATCTGATAATTTGTTTGACTTAAAGTCACAGGCACCTGAGGGGAGGTTAGATTCTCTTGAGTTTTCTGACCGTGAGCTTAGCCTACAGGCACCTCTTCAGTCTGACAATGATGATTTACAACCTGAAACTAGTGGTTCACTGAGTCCCATTAAGTCTGAGGAGTCTGACTCTCCTTCCGGACTGAGACGTTCAGATAGAAAGAGGCAGAAACCACAACGATTTGCAGATGAACATTTTAATACTGTGTATGCCAATAAGGTGGTTTTTGAGCCAAAAAGCTACAATGATGTTCAGAATTTACCTAAGCACCAAGCTGTAAATTGGTATAAAGCTATGAACTCTGAGATAGCTTCTTTAAAAGAGCATAACACTTGGTCTCTTGTACCACAAACCCCAGATATGAGACTTATTGATTCAAAATGGGTTTATAGAGTTAAAATGAATGACAAAAATGAAGTTGTAAGGTACAAGGCAAGACTAGTTGCTAAGGGTTTTCAACAAATTCCAGGCGAAGATTATGATTTGTGCTATTCACCAAGTGTAAAATATGAAACAGTTAAGCTTTTGTTAAAAGATGCATCACAACGTGGACATTCTGTTTATCACCTAGATATAAAAACTGCGTATTTGTTTGCAGATTTAAAAGAACAAATTTTTATGCGTGTCCCTGAAGGCATAGACGCTGCTGAAGGTTTGGTATGCAAATTAAATAAATCCCTTTATGGTCTGCACCAAAGCGGAAGGAATTGGCACCAAACTTTAGCAAAAGAATTGCTAGATATTGGTTTTTCACAAGGAAAGGCAGACAATTGTGTGTTTATAAAGGAAAGGGCAAACTCTGTAACAAAAATATGTGTGTATGTAGATGACGTGTTAATTTCTACAAAAACTAAACAGGAATATGAACAGGTAGTTTCACAGTTACAGAAGAAATTTGATGTGGTGGAATTAGGCATAGCTAAAAACTACTTATCCATGCAAATTGAGAAAGGCAAAAATGGATCTTTTCTGGTTCATCAAACTGCAAAAATTGATGATCTAGTTGAAATGCTACGTTTAGAAAATGCAAATGGGAAGGAAACACCTATGGTGTGTGGTTTCACCTTTACAGGTGAAGATAAGCCATTTCCTAACAAAACTTTGTATCGTTCTGCTATAGGCAAGCTAAATTTCATTCAAAGAATCTCAAGACCAGATATAACTTATGCTTTTCACTTTCTGGCAAAATTTGTGGAAAAGCCCACTACGCAATGTTTCTCTGCTCTTAAGAGAGTGGTAATGTACCTTAAACATACCAAACATTATAGGTTGCAGTTTACAACATGTATTGACAAAGGTTTTGAAATTTTCTGCGATGCATCTCATGCAGTGGAACAAAATAATTGCAGGGGTGTGTCTGGTATGGTGTTTTGTTATAACGGTTGTCCATTTGAATGGAAGTCCCAGACACAAACCATTATTTCTCTCTCCACAACAGAGAGTGAATTATGTGCATGCGTTCAGGCCACTCGTGATGTAGAATGGTATCTGCAAGTATTTGCAGACCTACAGATGCAAGTAACACTACCAGTAAAAGTTTACCTTGATTCCCAGAGTGGACTTGCTATCCTGTGTTCAGAGACCAATACGCAGCGCACTAGAGTCTTAAGATTACGTTTAGAATTTGTAAAGAGACTAATTGCTGATGAAATGGTTGTATTTAAATATGTTCCAGGTGATAGTCAAATTGCGGACATTTTTACTAAAGCACTTCCAAAAGTTACACATGAAAAACATGTACAAAGTATGCTTTATGTTTTTGTTCCACAATGATGAACCGCAGGGGAAATGTTGAATGGTTTCTTTAAATGTAAAGGTTCATCATTGTTCCACTCCATGTGTATGTCTTTAAGGGGCCGGAGCAAGGGCCAGAGCAAGATAACGAGACCCAGCTTTACAGCTGTGAAACGTAGCAGGTGCTGCTGAGTTGTATTTGATTAAGGTGTGTCAGCATCTGAGTGTAGTATATAAGGAGCAGCATCTAGCTCTCCCATTACCCTGGGGGATGGGTTGGTGGTTGGGTCATGTTTGTTTGTTAATATATTTAGTGTTAATGGAGTTTTTGTTTTTCTTATTAAAACCTTCTTTAAGTTATTTTTGAGTCCTTTCTTTTTAATGCATGATCTCCCCAGCAAGCTCTCTGCAGCGCTACTATACTGCAAAAAGCCAACACAAGCCCCAGTCAGGGATGACGATGGCAACAGGAGTCTAGATAGGGTTGCCATATGTCTGGTTTGTCCCGGACATGTCCTCTTTTTCAAGGTTAAGATTTCTGTCCGGGCAGATTTTTTAAATTAGGCAAAATGTCCAGGTTTTTTTGTTTGTTTGGCACCATTAGTAGGTACCATTGGTAGGTGGCAATGCTACTAAACAGAAAGAAAACAGAAAGTCACCCCTGCTTCTCCTCCACATCAACAGACTATGGCCACTCTTGCAATTTTCCTATCCCTACAGTGACTTGCGGAGTGGCCGGCACCTCTGGCTTCTTCCACATCTGGGTCAAAAGATTCCACTTTGTTAATTCCCTTTCAGCCGCTCAGGGAGCCTTGTGAGGCGAGACATGATGCTATGCAGGGAGGAGCAAACTTGAACACCTTCCTTTCTTGTCACCCAGTGAGAGCGAAGCGTGCATCTGGCCACTGGGAGCCGAGAGAGGGCGGCAGAGGACTTGCCTGCCCACCTCCCCCTTTCACAGGGTCCAGCCGGGATGAGGGCCAGAGGCCCTTCCTCCTATCCTGCACCCCCCAATTCACCGCTGCTCATGTTTTGCAGCTCCCCACCCAGCCGTGTTAGTGATGTATGGAAGTGAAAGCCGATCGCCGAAGAATTGATGCTTTTGAATTGTGGTGCTGGAGGAGACTCTTGAGAGTCCCATGGACTGCAAGAAGATCAAACACATCCATTCTGAAGGAAATCAGCCCTGAGTGCTCACTGGAAGGACAGATTGTGAAGCTGAGGCTCCAATACTTTGGCCACCTCGTGAGAAGAGAAGACTCCCTGGAAAAGACCCTGATGTTGGGAAAGATTGAGGGCACAAGGAGAAGGGGACGACAGAGGACGAGATGGTTGGACAGTGTTCTTGAAGTTTGACCAAACTGCAGGAGGCAGTGGAAGACAGGAGTGCCTGGCGTGCTCTGGTCCATGGGGTCATGAAGAGTCAGACATGACTAAATGACTAAACAACAACAACCCAGCTGTGTGCTCGGCGCTGTACAAGAGGCCGAAGCGATAAACCTGGAGTTGGGCTCCCTCTATCTTAAGGTGTTTTATACTAACTTGGGTATAAACACCTGAGCTTTTCTTGCCCCTCACCCTGCTTGCTATCTGTCCCAGAGGTTCAAACAGAGAAAGGGCCTTTCTCGTCACCTGCTACCTGAGGCCTTTAGCTGGAATTTGAACTCTGGGCCTCTGCTTGAACACTAGTCTTTAGCCCAGGGGTGGGCTTGAACACTAGTCTTTAGCCCAGGGGTGGGGCTCTGGGTCCTCTTTTTTGCTCTTCAGAATATGGCAACCCTTGTGTAGCAACACCTGGAGGGCCATAGGTCCCCCACACTTGATCTAAACAGATCCAAAAAGCCTGATGTCTGCCGACTGCTGCTCTGTACCATGTACAACGGTTCCAAACAATGACAACACAGATTGATCTTTGGCTTATTATGTAGGAATTATGCCATTGTCCCCTCTTCAGTGTCTGGCAATGGTTCAGATCTCATGTCCCGGAGTACATTCACTGGAATTTTGCCCAGCCCTTTCACAAGAAAAACGAAAGAATGAAAGGAAATCAGTAACTAATGACTCAATTTGTTCCTTACCCATTTGAGGAACTAGAAACAGATACGGTAGGCCTTATGGTCTACTGAGCAGAGGGGGTGGAAACTGGGATTAAATTTTAAATCCACCATGGATTTATTGTGTGAACTTGGTCGGCTCGATTGTAATGTGTTGGCTGTTTACATGGAAGCTTCTAAAAATAATTTGGAGACATGGCGGTATATCTGCCATTGAAAATGAACCTCTGGGATAACAACCGGGTGAGAGATTTTACATAATTAAGGAGGTTAAGCAAAACTCTGTGGGGGTGGTGGCTTGATAATATAGTTCCTGAAATTGATAAACAAGTAACATGATCAGAATAAAAATATTTGGGGTGAGGAGAAGACTTAGCAGTTGAAGGATAACACCCCTCTGTAATGGTTGTTGATTGTTTACTCATTTTTCTCCATCTTATATTTGCTGTAGGGGGAACAATTATAGAGGGCATTTTCCAGGCATTTGATGACACTCTCAAGAAAGAAACATTGTTTGTTACTGTTATTGTTAAAATGCAATTTGGAAATCATACTTCTGCATATTTGCTTGTGTCATAAGAGAAGCTATGATCAGAGAGGGGAGTTAATAAATGAACCTCTCAGTGTTACGTATTTCTATGCTAACAAAAGAATGTATCTTTTTACTTGTATTTTTTACTTCTGTATCGCTGTAATACAACTAAATAATGTAGCTGAGGAATGCAACTGTTGACTCTACCAAATGTATCACCTTTTGTATCTTTCAAAAAAGTGTTTTTCTTATCAAATGTATTGCCTTTTTGTATCTTTTTGTATCTTTCAAAAAAGTGTTTTCTTACACTAGAAAATGTAACTAGAATAGAAAAATGTAACTGGAAGAATGTAGCCAAAATATTTTATATTCTGTGTGACTTTCCATTGCCATATACTTAATCTGTCAATATTCTACCGTTCACAAACTGTCAAAATACCTTCAAGCACCACAGCGCCACCTACTGGGTCTACAAATGACATCGTGAATACACACAAAATGCAATATAAAATCAGTTTAATTAATAAAAGTATGCAGAGCGGAAACTTCACACCAGCAATGATAAACATGCAGAAACAGGACTTCACACCAACACTGATAACCATTTCCCAAATATCCAGCCATTTCATCTGCATACCGATCATCCCAAAACCTCCGGAATTCCTTCCTGAAAATGAAGCAAAAACAGAACTGTGAGTCAAGATCCACTGAAGGGGAAAAACCACACAACACCTTTTGTTCCCAACCTCAAAGCGGACATCTTCATTAACACCACCCAAGATCTTACAACATCCCACTTACCTTATGTTAATCCTCTCTTTGCGCCATTTCTGTCATTTTTCTGTATCATTGATCTGTATGGAAATGAAAAGGTATTTAAGTAAAGGCAGTTCCTTTGTTCAAGGTTCTCACTCCGTCCTTCTGTTATGCGAGTGGGAACCCTGTTGCAACAGTCTTCTGTTCTTTGAAAATAAAGATCAGACTTTGCTTTTTCACCAATCCTGATGTAGTCTCTGTCATTTCCCGACCGGTTCGGAGCCACCACAACAGTCCGGTCCTCCTTACGAGGTTAGGACCCCCTTGGGGAAGCAATAATATTTATTTCACGTGTGTTTGCATTACAGCTGGAAGGTTTCTTACGCTTGCTATGTGCTGTAGTCCTGCAAAAAGGTCCAGTATAATAATTAAAAACTAGATGAATACAGGAGGCCAGAGCTTTGTGCTGTCCTTTTGCTTCTGTCCTTCTTGTAAGCAACCTTCTGCATAGGAGAGCATCCCATTCCTCTATTTCCCTAAAGACCCCTCTCGCTCTAGGAGATTGAACTCACACAAGGCAAGAGGCAGGCTTCCAAGAGAATCATATTCACAAAGAATTATTCCTCTGTTAATAAATTTCACAAAGCAAGCCCGGTTAATTTGCTAATATATAAGCCTGCGGTGCAACATGTTTTTACAAAGTCTGTCTCATCTGAAATGAAGATCGTGCTTAATACTAACAAGCAAGCCAGGTTTGATCTTCTTACAGTCCATGGGACTCTCAAGAGTCTCCTCCAGCACCATAATTCAAAAGCATCAATTCTTCGGCGATCGGCTTTCACTTCCATACATCACTAACACGGCTGGGTGGGGAGCTGCAAAACATGAGCAGCAGTGAATTGGGGGTGCAGGATAGAAGGAAGGGCCTCTGGCCCTCATCCCGGCTGGACCCTGTGAAAGGGGGAGGTGGGCAGGCAAGTCCTCTGCCGCCCTCTCTCGGCTCCCAATGGCCAGATGCACGCTTCACTCTCACCCTGGGTGACAAGAAAGGAAGGTGTTCAAGTTTGCTCCTCCCTCATAGCATCATGTCTCGCCTCACAAGGCTCCCTGAGCAGCTGAAAGGGAATTAACAAAGTGGAATCTTTTGACCCAGATGTGGAAGAAGCCAGAGGTGCCGGCGACTCTGCAAGTCACCGTAGGGATAGGAAAATTGCAAGAGTGGCCATAGTCTGTTGATGTGGAGGAGAAGCAGGGGTGACTTTCTGTTTTCTTTCTGTTTAGTAGCATTGCCACCTACTAATGGTACCTACTAATGGTGCCAAACAAACAAAAAACCTGGACATTTTGCCTAATTTAAAAAATCTGCCCAGACAGAAATCTTAACCTTGAAAAAGAGGACATGTCCGGGAGAAACCAGACATATGGCAACCCTATCTAGACTCCTGTTGCCATCGTCATCCCTGACTGGGGCTTGATGGGGATGGAGTCCCAGAATATCTGCCGGGCCACAGATTTGTCATCCTTTGTTTTGAGACACTTTGGGCTATACAACTGAAATGGCTTTGGCACTCATGTGCAACAAACCACTTCAAAAAAACTTGGACGTCTTGCAGTAAAGAAAATTCACTACAAAGCGTGGGATAACATTTGCAGTATTGTACCATGGCCCTGTCGTTTCTGTCCCATTTTTATTTTATCTGGTTGTCTCTTTAACTTTCCCCCCGGCCATGCCAAAGCAGAGCAACCACTGAATAGGACAGCATACTGCCACAGCCAACGTGTGAATCTCAGACAGATCTGCCGGGCTCCTAGTTCAGAGAGCCAGTGTGGTGTAGTGGTTAAGAGCGGTAGTCACGTAATCTGGGTAACCGGGTTCGCGTCTCCGCTCCTCCACATGCAGCTGCTGGGTGACCTTGGGCCAGTCACACTTCTTTGAAGTCTCTCAGCCCCACTCACCTCACAGAGTGTTTGTTGTGGGGGAGGAAGGGAAAGGAGATTGTTAGCCGCTTTGAGACTCCTGAAGGGGAGTGAAAGGCGGGATATCAAATCCAAACTCTTCTTCTTCTTCTTCTTCTATCACCCAAAGAACCCAGTTTCCTTGCTGTCCACTCCCACCAACTCATCTCCTTTTTTGCACATGCACACTGTGTCCACAATCATTGTTAACGGTGCCTACATTTATTACAACCAAAGCTGAATGGCAAAAGAATGTATTGTGTGCCTTGATGGAAACAGTTCCAAGAGGAAAAATAAAAAAATTCCTTCCAGTAGCACCTTAAAGACCAACTAAGTTAGTTCTTGGTATGAGCTTTCGTGTGCATGCACACTTCTTCAGATACACGAATGCATGCACACGAAAGCTCATACCAAGAACTAACTTAGTTGGTCTTTAAGGTGCTACTGGAAGGAATTTTTTTATTTTGACTATGGCAGACCAACACGGCTACCTATCTGCAACTAGTTCCAAGAGGGGCAGTTTTCTTTCTTTCTTTTCCTATTTATTAGTTTAGTTTCACATATTAAAAATTACAACACATTCCAACTGTTCAAGATTCCCACGAATCTCTCTGGACTTCCCACCTCCCTCTCCGTGGGTCCCATTGTCAAACCCTTTCTGCTGCATCTTTTATATTCATCCAGCTTTTTGTAGCACCATTATATCCATAGTTCTTGTTACATTACAAGTGTTATTACAATCCCGCTAACTACTTTAACTGTTTACAGTGGTCTCCAAGGTATGTTATAATCCCCCCCCCCCATTCCTTATTAAAGTTTTGATCTTCCTTGTTTCTGATCTTTCCAGTCATTGTTGCCATTTTGGCATAGCCCATCAACTTGATCTGCCATTCTGCTATGGTAGGGACTTTGTCTTCCTTCCATCTCTGGGTTATCAACATCCACACAGCTGTTGTTGCATACATGAACAGTCTTCTCTGGTCCTCTGGGATTTCAGCACCTACAAATCCTTATTAAAAAAAGCCTCTGTTTTTTTTTTTGGGAAAAAGTTACTTTAAACATTTTCCCCCAATTCATTATATATCATTTCCCAGAATGCTTTTATCACCTTGCACGTCCACCACATATGATAAAAGGCGCCTTCTTTTTCTTTACATTTCCAACCAATATTTGTACTTTTCTTATACATTTTTGCTAACTTGCTAGGAGTTAAATACCAACGGTACATCATTTTCATATAATTTTCTTTCAATGTATAACATGCTGTAAATTTCAAATCAATTCTCCATAACTTCTTCCATGATGAAAGCTGAATATTATACCCCAGATCTCGCCCAGTGTATCATTGCTGATTTAACATTTTCATCTTTTGTATACCATTCCAAAAGCAGTCTATACGTTTTAGAAAGTAATTTTACAGTGTTGTCCAACAATTATTTTCTAAACCTTGAAGCTTCATTACTAAAACCCTTACTTTTATCTATCTTTAAAAAATCATTTAATTGATGATATTGTAACCAGTCAGTTAATAAATCTCATATCCTCAAAATCCTTCAATTTCAAGTGGTGTTCTGCTTCCATTAACAGGTCCGTATATGTTGCCCAGTCATTTCTCATATTTACATTTTTAAAGGATATTGCTTCTAGTGGGGAAAGCCATCATGGCGTTTTCTGTTCTAGTAAATTATATTTCTCCCATACCACATAAATTGATTTTCTTACAAAATGATTCAAGAATCCTTTATGCACTTTTGCCTTTTCATACCATAGATATGCATGCCAAACAAACCTATTATCATGACTCTCAGGGTCTAAAATATTCGTGTTTTTTTCAAATTATCCATTCCCGAAGCCAGCACAGGCAGTATGCTTCATAATATAACATTAGGTCTGGTAGTGAGAAGCCACCTCTTTCTTTCGAATCTATTAATAATTTGTATTTTTTTCTTGGCCAAGAATAAAGTACAAGAGGGGCGGTTTTCTGAGTCTATAATACATCCCGGAAACGCAGGGTCGTTCCTTCCATTTTGCGCCGGTAATCTGCATCAAACTCCTCCCTTTGAGCCACTGTGAAATAATTCTTCCAGTCGCCAACTTCACCTGAAGAAATTCAGAAGCAGAAAGAGAGAGCTTCACCCTGTGACCACTTTGAAAGATGGCATCCTCTCTCCTAACATAGGGGGTTTCTGTGATAACTATTACTTGCCTTTCTTTTTCTTTATAATTATAAAGGACCTTTATATTTACAAAGGTCCTCCTTTGGGTATCCAGCATAGCGCATTTAGGTTTTGTACATATTACCCAGGTTGTACCTGAGCAGATATGCTGTATTACTCTACCTATATGTATCTGCTCAGAAGTAAACTACATTGAGTTTGGTGGGACTTCCATGTAGATATATCTCAGATAGCAGCCTAAAGCTCTTAGGACAGCCTTTACCAAAGGTGTCATGGACTTTGAAGAAGCACCAACTCAGGGTGAAAAGGAGAAACGGGCTAAGAGGAAGACACGTTTGGCAAACCCTCACCGTGATCAACTCCCACCCAGAAACCTATGTCCCCGCTGTGGAAGGATGTGTGGATCCAGAATTGGCCTCCATAGTCACTTACGGACTCACTGTTAAGACCATTTTCATGGAAGACAATCTTCCTTGGCTACAAGTGATCGTCAAATAAGAAAGCGCTTGGTGACTACACACTTTGATTCCCTATAAAGTTAGCAAAAGGCACTTCAGACCACTGGAACATTCTCTGGGCGATACATTGGGCCCAAACTGCATAAAAGATTACTCTCCCCAGTTAAACTTCACTCCGCTTCCCAATTTTACCCTTCTTTGTGGGGAAAGGGGGAGCAAATGAACTTGTGTAGCAGGGAACAACATCTTTTGAGGTCTTAAAAGACTAGCGTCACTTACTCACCTTTCCTCATAAATCTGCCTTTTGTCTTGTCAAAGATGGCGTTGGGGACGGTCTCATAATTTGTCATTGGGTTCTTCTTCATGGTCTGGAATGATGCGTGGTGGACAATCTTCTGAAGGGCGTCCTCAGGCAGATCAACCTCCAGGAAATCTTTCACGCGACGGACCTCACGAGCCAAGTCCTAGCGGAGACATTCAGATGGGTGTGAATGGGAGTGAGGTCGCAACAGAGCAACCTGGTACTGCAATTTGCCTGTAAGCTCCAGAATGCCTTTGAGGTTCCTGAGAGTGTGGGAAGGAAACACTAACTGTCCGGATGGTTCTTTTTCAAGAAGCAAAACCCAGTGGTCTCTGGATCCCTTCCACATTTCTGCACTTGATAAATTTACTTTTGCATCACATGCCTCTCTGTTTCGAACACACTTTTTTCATGTTGTGCATCACACAGCCTTGACCTGGAGGCAGTAGTGTTAAAATCTCACATTTCTGAGAGCAACCTGAGTGAGGAATGTGCCCTCTGCACATACTGGGAGATTTGTATTACTTCCAGGGATGGGAGATCAATTTGGTTGAGTTCGCATTTTAATGCAATTCTACCTAATTTGCGCTTCTTGAAACAGTAAGAGAACTGAAATGCAGCTCTGAAGTTCAGACTTCTCTGAATTTTGCAGGAAAGCGAGCCAACAAAAAAAGGCAAACAAGAAATGCATATGTTAGGGGAAAGTATACATAAATGGCTCAGGACCGCAATACCTTAAGGACCACCTCTTCCCTGGACTCCACATTCATCATCTGAGGCCCTTGTTTGTGTGCCTCCTCCACGTGAAGTCTGGAGGGTGGCAACACAAGATCGAGCCTTTTCTGTGGTGGCTCCTCATTGGTGGAATGCTCTCAGTGGCAAAGTTTCATGCTCCGGCACCGGGGGGGTGGGGCTGGTGTGCGCCCCAGAGTTGTGGCATGCCACCTGCGGGGGCATGGCGCCCAGCGCAGGCAGGGGCAGCCGCAATGGCATCCCACTGGGATCGCGCTGCCGGGGGCAGTGCGCTCCCCCCACTCCTCTTCTTCCGCCAGTGAATGCTCTCCCCAGGGAAGTTCATCTGGAGCCTTCTTTATATATCTTTAGGCACCAGGTGAAAACATTTTTCTTCAACCAGGCCTCTGGCTGATTCATATTCTACACCCACCTCTTTCATGTCCTCGTAGAAGAGGTACAGGATACGGTGCTTTCCTTTCTCATCCCAGTAACGCCGGACATGGTCATACCAAGAGCCCCAGGCAACTGAGAGACAAGTGAGATAAGATGTAACAAGGATTAAGTCTGTCACCTAGTTAAAGGAATCAATTAATCCAATGCAATCCCACAGTACTCTCCCATCCATGTGTACTTAGAAGAAGTAAGTACCACTCCATACAGGGGTACCTATTTCCAGGTATGTAGCAGAGCTGGGAAACCGGTGGCCCTCCAGATGTTGGGGGACTCAGCTCCAGCCAGCATGACCAATGGCCAGGGACGATGGGAGGTAAAGGCTGCATTGTTCAATTTTCCTGACATTTCCCTAACCTTTAATTTGCATGTTATAGTAAAGGTTTCAAATGGTGTTAAAGGCACTTCTAGAAGTCTAGCTGAGTAAAGCACAAGATCTTGTTATTTGCTTCCGGGAAATAATCTGTTTGTAAGCCGGGAATCCTCTCGCAAACCCAGAAGTTTCTTACAGGAAAGGGGCGAGACGGAAAATGGGTGCGGGCCAATGAAAAACCAAGGGAACCTGCTTTACGTGAATCTATAAATTCCAGGAGTCCCCGGATATTTTCCCTCTAACTTGGTGGCCTTCAACTGCTGTGGATTGTGGCAGCACCCTGATATAAGGGGGATCGCAGTGCTGTTGAGGTTCAAGGTGGGTCTCACAAAATTCAGTTGCTGCTGTTCTGATTCATTAGACACCCCCTTCATCATGGAGAGGGAATCGGGGCATCTTCTGTACCCCACCCTCCCCATGCCCAACAAGCACTAATTATTCAAGATGAGCTTCTTCTCCTAGAACTGACGTTTGCCCTCCATGAATTTCTTCACATAGCCATCCCACGGCCCAGGGTCTGGCTGCGTCACATTCATCTGGTCAAAGAAGAAGTAGGAGACCAAGTTGTCCTTGGCATTACGAGCAACATAGATTACCTGCAAGGGACCAGAAGGGAGAATGGTATGAGGTGACACTGGGGCAGGATGGAGGGATGGCAGGAAGGGATGAGGCAAGCAACACTTACTTTACATTTCTGGTCCCAAAAGCTTTTAGGAACAAGCTGGAAGGGGAGGTGGGTTTTGATCACACGAGGAGATGGGGTATCTACCAGAATGCTGACCCCTAAGAAAGAATCAGAGAAAGGGTTGGATAAGTTAGTTCGCTGCCTGTGGGGTTTTTGTTTTTGTTTTTTTACAAGCGGGGCTGCGTGCCTGGGTTCTCTAGGCTCACCTGAAGGCACCGGGGGTGGAGAGCAAATTTCTAGAAATGGGATCCGGAGGTACACAGGAGCTCGACGAGCTTTTTCCACATCGCCGCCGTTAAGGACCAGGTCAACAATCTCTTGAATCCATGTGGTACCTGAAAGCCCAGAGGAACAGTAAATATAGAGATCTACTAGAACCTAAAACCCCTTGGTGGATCTCACCTATAGAAGCATTAGCTGTGAAATAGAAAAAACATGAAAGAAAATTGGGCAACATACAAAATGTTATTAGAGGAGAAAATTAATAAATTGGGATTTATTTATTTTTAAAGTCCTCACAAAATTAAAGTTGGTGTGAATTTCTCCTAGTACATAAACATCCTCTGGCATGCAATTTTAACTAACATAAACATTTTTGCAGATTTCCCCAACTACAATGCATTTTTGGTATGTTATTCCATTAATATTGGCATTTTGAGGTGAACTTTGCCCTAGCACAGGCGTTTTTCCACATGTTACTTGGTTGGAGACCTATATTGCAAAATTTAAAGAAGTGTGAATTTGGAAGTGAAATATACTCAGAGTCGAGTGTGGATTTCATGCTCTTTATTCAGCTCAGAGTAGTGAGGAATGGAAATTCCCCTGAAATGTCTGCTTTATATACATTATTTACACAATGGGCCCCATGTGATTGGCTAATTCTGGGATTCTCCTGTAGGCCAATCAGGTTGCGGATTCACTTCCACCCGGAGTTGGATTGGGTGGCTCCTGCGGACCAATCAGACTGCTGCATTTTGGATCCTATTCAACTCAGTACATAACAGGAAGGCTTATGTTATCAGCCCCACAAGTGCTGTTGGGATCCGATTTGGCCCAGACAGAGGAGAAGGAAGAAGTGGGGGACTATACCAAAGGAACCAGGGGTGGAGGAAGGGCATCTCCCCTTTCCACTCTGGCTTCAGCCATTTCGGAGGGGAAATAGGGATGCCAGCTCTTGCCTCCGACCCTTCAGTGGAGCAGAGTGTGTCCGTGGAAGCCGAGGAGAGCTTTTATAAGTCAAGGGGAATGGCTGAACAGGAGGAGGCAGCCTTGTTACCCACAACAGAGGTCATGCTCAGCATTCTTGCAAGGCAAGAGAGTCTTACGAGTGAGTGTGTCACACCTCAACTTTAAAAACTTGGCGGGAGAAGTGGGGAAGCTTGTTGGGACATATTTGTTGCTCAGCCCATTTTGGAACTCCCTGCCCTGCTGCGAATTCCCAGCTCCAGAGGAGCGCT
Source organism: Podarcis liolepis (assembly GCF_965112155.1). NCBI lineage: Eukaryota > Metazoa > Chordata > Lepidosauria > Squamata > Lacertidae > Podarcis > Podarcis liolepis. Next base: position 22,076,369 of record NC_139573.1, on the reverse strand, counting down.
GCATCTGAATAAAGATTTATTTAAATAAGTAAGAGCCTCAGTCTGTGTTTTTTGGGGACAAGGTGACTGTGTTTTGCTTCACCTATTGTTTCCAAAAGTGCTGACTAGGCAGGTATACCTTGAATGTGAACTGCATGGACTTTCTCCCTCATCCATAGTTCAAACAAACACAAAAGCATTTGCCCACGTTGCCACCCCCTTGTTGTAAATAAAAAATATGCCCTTTTCCCTTATGGGGTATCCAAGAGCCCATATAGAGTCCTTACATAGGTTCCCTATTGGTAGGAGAAAATAATAGAGGCCAACCAGAGAATATTGAGAAGCAAAGCAGGTAGTAAGCTTGATCTTTATTGATCTGTTGCTACAGGGTGCTCCCCTCACACGCAGGAAAGGAGGAGGACCCAGAAAAATGGCATGCAAGGCCTTATAAAGACTTTTGAAATTCCCATCCTGTAGATCAAGACCACCCCCAGAAACATTATGCATGCATCACAGAAGGGGTGTAACCTAAGACCACCCCTCAGATACATCATACCTACATCACAGAAATTTAAATGTTGTTTTTCTCTTGTCCTTGTTTATCTCCTGTCTGGCAGGTTCCTTGATTGGATTTCTTGGGGAGCCTGGCCAGTCTTTTGTAGTGATAAATACTTATTCAAACACAGACATACCCTTAAGACAGGATTTGTGAAGGAAAAGACAAGGGGGAGGCTTTTTCCAGTTTGACCTCGCAGAGAAAACATTTGCTCAGTTTAGGAATCAAAATGGTTCCAGGTTGGCCTTCCTGTGCTGTGGTTAAGAATATTGCCGTACCATAAAATTCCTATCACACCCTCTAATGTATAACTCACTCTAACTATTGTCCATGCTAGTTTGACCTGTCCAACAGCATCTGCAGGGCCACAGCCTTGGTTCACTATCCCTGCTGTTGTCCCCCTCATGCCTCTGTTACATTTTTTTGAGCAGGTACAAAAAAACTAAGCAACAACATGTCTGCTACTGGTTTGTTCCACTTATTTAATATCCTTCTCCTCAGTCCTGAGGGATTACAACACTCTTGCAGTAACTTAAAATACAAATAAATGCTATACACATTGCACAATGAAACCAATTTTTGGGAAAACAACAGCAACAACTTATGCATATGTTTATGAAATAATGTAGCTTCCTTTCGGAAAGAACATGTTTACTTTTTGGTGCTTTTAAAGCCATTTCCTCTGCCAAGACACATATTTATGTAACTCCCTGAGAGACAATTGAGCAACCCTACAGCAAACCAACACATGAAACCAATCTAACGAAATAAACCTCAATTTCTGCTTCCTTTCTCCTCTTTTATTGGGCCCAGTGCATTTCTTCACCAGAGCAGCAGTCACCAGGATGGGCAAATCTGTCAATTTTGGTTTCTCTCCATTTCTTATCTTTCCAGTCTTCCAGTTCTCCACATTTCCATGTTTGCTCTGTTGTTGTCATTTTAAAGTCACCATGAAAGTTCACCAGCATTTTAGTATGAAATTCCTCCATGTTTTTGTATAGAATTTTGCCTAAACATGCACGTTTTTGCATAGCAATTTCTCCCAGAACAATGCATTTTTCTATGCTGTTTTCACTCACACATGCATTTTGATGCATATTTTACCTTTCGTATATTAATTTTTGTACACATCAGCTGGCTGGATAATTCTCTTCCAAAATTTGAAGAGTGCCAAATAGGTTGGTTCAGCTTTAAAGGTGACCCGAATATAATTTCTCCCTAACAGTTCCTCCTTATTTCCTGGATAACAGGAGAACTTTGAGGGTGCTTTGAGGTTTGTCTCCTTGGTCTTCCCCCACCCCACCCGTTTTCTTGGAGGGGTGGCACCTGTGATTGCTATGGCCCTCCATAGAATCATAGAGTTGGAAGAGACCACAAGGGCCATCGAGTCCAACCCCCTGCCAAGCAGGAAACACCATCAGAGCACTCCTGACATATGGTTGTCAAGCTTCTGCTTAAAGACCTCCAAAGAAGGAGACTCCACCACACTCCTCCTTCTGTTTTTCCTCCTGCAGTCGTACACCCCGCCTGCTCCCCTTTCTGGTGTCTCACCTGCTTTGGGGTAAGTTGAGAGAAGCAAGTCATCTGGCCGCGCCTGGAAGTTTTCAATTGGAGCCCATTGTTGAGCAATGGGCTCCATCAGGGGGATCCCGTGGACCAGCTCCAACGGAAACCTCCGGAAGACATCCCTGTGCTTGTGCAAGAAGTCGTTGTAGTCTGTTTGGTTGGCCATGGTCCGAGGTGCAAGGGTTGTGTAGCCCTTCACAAAGAAAGCAGCAGCCTCCCGGGTATTATTCTCTAAGAGGGTTCTCACTTCCACTCCACAACTGTGTTTCACTTCCTGCTTCCAGGCACAGTTGCTTCTCAACCTGTTTTATTTCATCACTCTAAAGGGCAACAGACGAGTTCCTCATTCAGGAAAGTCCAACCCCAGGAAACAGCGTTGATTTTATCATTTCAATCCAGCCCATTGTTTTACCAGCCAACAGAATGGCTGCAGGGGGTGGATGGGTGGAGTATAGGCAGACTGAATACTATGCTTTTTCTCCCAGAACCTCCAATTTGTTCATTTTGTCCGCTGTTTGCCTAGATCTCAAGATTCCTCTGCAAGTAATCCAAGAATCTTGGCTTCTTCTTCTACCCTCAGCCTGAAAAGCCTCTTTTCCTCTCGCAGGAAATCCAGACCTCACACAAGTTCTTTCAAAACACAACTACGGTAAACTCTTCCCATTGCCTGGAGGAGGGATTTTATCGGAGTCATTGGCTTTCCTGTGTTGAAATTCTTTGGCTCAGCACCAGAGTGCGTAAAAAAACAACAACAACAAAGAGATAATAGCAAGTAATAGCTAATGGAGGAATGACATAAGAGCCCCTCTGGGTATATAAATAACAAATATATAGGTTGTTGTGTTTATATAGTAGCTGTGTTTGTCGGTGAGGGGAAACTCCAAAATCCACAGTTGAGTAATCATCTTTACTGGGACCAAGGAAAACATAACAAATTAGCATGCGAGTTCTGCAGAATTCATTCACAGGCATAGTATCTGAGTGGTCCACATTAGCAAAGTGGCTGGGATAATGCAGACAGAGTCAAGAGGGAAAATAAATAGATCAAATTTACTGAGGAGAGCAGATCCAGGTGAACATATCCTGGTCTCAAAAACAAATCAAGAGGCAATAGAGGCCCCAGTGTTACTCTGTCAGGCCTAGAGAACGAACCCTGGGATCTTGTACACGGCAGTCAGAAAGTCCACAAGTTCCACCTCCCATCTTCATGTTGGGAAATATTTCCCGGGTTAAAATTATTGTGTCAGCGGTGCAAGAGACCTGCCAGAAAAGAAAACATCGCACCTCCTGTCTAGAATACTCAGTCACAGATCTCCTACTCTAAATGCAATACAGCTGCAATTCTGCGCACACTTACTTAGGAATATGCATTATTGATCTGGAGCATCAGGATGTATATTTCCATACAGCTGTGAAACATTTAAAGCATGGGTGTTGCGGGGGGGGGAGGCAGGGGGAAGCTGCCCCCCATCAAGTTTCGAGGACACCCTCGAAATATGTCTCCTCCTGTCCCTTTCACGGTTCAGTAAAAAGTATATTCAGTGAATAGTTTCAAAACAGAAGGGACAAAGCTCAATTTCGCGCGGGGTACCAAATCCTTGAAACGCATGAAAGTGATCTTGCCCTTTCTCAAATACGACTAGAAAGGCGCTCTGCACATATCTCAGAAGAACTTTCAACAGAGCCGATTCCGAACGCCCGGTTCGAGCGCGACCCCTAGTGGACATTTGTGTCCAATGCAACCCTCAGCGTCCCGTCATTCCCCGGCTTCCCTGTGCTGTCAATCAAGAGGACCCCTTCGACCTGCTCCTCCCCAACGTGGCCGGCCTTTGCTCGGGCGAAGCCCAAGTGAGGGCGGAAGTGGCGTCGTCGCGGGCAGGTGCGGGCGAGCGGGCGCTAGAGTGAGGGCGGAAGTGGCGTCAATGGCCGGGGTAGGGGGGAAGAGGAAGAAAAGGGCTGGTGCATTTGGCGTGCGGGGTGCCGGAGGGACGGGAGGATGGTGCTGATCAAAGAGTTGTGAGTACTGGGAGGGGTGTGGGGGGCGCCAGCGTGGGTTGTGCAGGGCATGGGAAGGGTTAACTAGGCAGTGGGGAGGGGGCTTTCCTAAAAATGGGTGGGCGATAAACAAGGGACCCGTCTACATATGGCTGCCCTTTCTACGGCTCTTCCTTCTGTATTTTGCTGGGGGTTTTTAGAGCGCCTAATAATGTGCGCTGGGTGAGATCTGATATTTTGGATGAATGGGGCCTTTTGTTTCTGCAGTGTAACGGGCGGCGCTTTCTCATATGCCTCTGAAAAGCAGAAGTGGGGGGTCGCCTTGGCCCATTCAGTTTACCCTGCGAGGAGGTTTTTCGCACACCTAGTCCTGCAATCTATCTGGGGTCCCTGACCCGGCATGTTTTCCCGACAGGAGGCGGCCTGGCTGCCTCCACACTTGGCTTGCTTTATAGTTTATACCGTTATTCTCCATTTCGATGTATTTTTTTCCCCTCTTCCCCACCCTCCACCCATGTTTTTTCACCAAAGCTCAATGGAATAATCGGTGAGGGAGGAGAACAAATAATAAGTGCCATCCTCGGATCCCTGAATCCGTCATAATTTTTGTGCTCTGCTCGGCTCACTTTCTTTAAACTAAGGCCTGTTGATTTCCAGGAACTTATTTCGGAAGAAACACGAAATGTTTGCAGTTTCAGAGTGTTACCGCAAATCACGCTGAGCACTGTTTCAGGGGAAGTTGGCAGCAGCAGATTTATCTTTGTTAAAGCTGGCTGAGGCATGCGCTGGAGGAGAATTGTAGGAGAAAAGACCTTGGGGGTGGGGAGATGACAGTCCAACTTATTTCATCTGGCACATACAATAACATTGCCTCAAGGGATGCAGCACACTTCCAGGGAGAAAAAGCCCTTTTTAATTCAGTAAGGCTTACTTCTGTATAGGCCTGTTTAGGATTGCACTGTGAGTTTAGGAAGATTCTCTGTGCATATTAGTGTGCTCTTCCTCAGGGCAAAGGAGACAATCTGCTTTGTGTTTCGATTTCAGCGAAACTTCTGCAACACCTTTAAAGCACATCTCCCCCGCCTTCCTGGGATTCTGGGCACTGTAGTTTACCACTCAGAGTTGCAATTCCCAACAGCTCTCAATGGACTACAGTTCCCATAGTTTTTTGAAGGGAACGTGTGTTTCTAATGGTACTTTAAAAGTATACCATGTACACGGCCTTCAAGTTTTGAGATACCAGGGTCCTGCATATGTATGTTATTGCAATGTGCTCTATATGTGCTCACCTTAGCAGACTGTTTGGAAATTGCAGCGAGTGTTCAGTGCAGCTGACAAACTGATAATAGGCACCAGACAACAAGTACCTATTACTCTCATTTGCCCCAGCTTCAGTGGCTCCCAATGGGTTCCTGAGACCAATTCAGAGTTCTGATTTTAGCCTAGAAAGCTTCTCACAGTTCAGGACCCCAATACCTAACAGAATGCCTCTGCCAACACATGCCCTGTGGTTGTCATCAGAGGCTTTCTTCTTCCTCCAAGAAAGGTCCTGTGATTGGCAACAAGGGAAAGAACATTTTGGCTTCTCTCTCCTCCCACCCCATCTATGGATTGGTCTCCCCGGTGAGGCCCACCTGGTGTCAAGTTTAATACCTTTTGGCACCGGGTAAGGTCTTCCTCTACTTCCAGGCCTCTGGTGGTATTCGATAGGCTTGCTTATTAATTCAGTGTTACTGTTTTAAAGCTGCATTTTACGTTGTGGCTTGTTCTTTGGTATTTCTAAATTTTTGTACACTTTGATATATCATATTGTAAGTTGTTTTAAGACTAGTTTTAGTGGCAGTTTTCTAGAAACTTGATAATGATAGTTCAGATGCAACAGTAGTGCTATTTATAAATGGTCTTTGTTGAACGGTCTGTTAAATACATTCCAGGGTGAATAAAGTGTGTATGTGCTTTTTATCTGGTGCGTGTGGCAGTGGAGTGTGAGGGCTTGGGCACTGGAGGATTCCCTCTCTAACTCTTGTTTCTCTTTCCTCTCCCTTCCCCCCCCCCCCCCGCTGCTTTTATCTCCATCCTCCAAAACCAGCCGGGTTGTGCTGCCTTGCTCCGTAGAGGAGGTAAGTTCCATTTACATGCTGTGGTATTAGGAAGTGGGCAACTTTGCTGACCCCCTAGTTAATCAATGGGGGGGGGGATAATGGGTTGGCATAAATCAGCAGAAAGTTTAGGGTGCTTTTCTTCCTGTTTTTCATAGGTGGGGCCAGAACCAAAAACCAAAAGGGCATTGCCCTTTTCTGTCTCTCTTTCTGGCTCCCTGTTCTCTCCCTCTCTCCCCCCACCCAGCAGGAGTTGGGGCAGGCAGGCCTTGCCAAGTGACTCCTATGGCATTTCTCGTCCCCAAGACCTGTGCCAATGGGGCAGGAGTATTTCCCCTTCTCTCTTTCCCAGTGCTTGGAATGAGCTTAACAGACTTCATCAGATTAGTTCAAAAGTCTCTAAACTACATCTGAAAGTAGTTTCCAGAATTGCCAAGTGATCAAAACTTGAATTACATTTGTTTCAGCTTAGAACTTTGAACGATTTCTAGTTTTATCCTCAAGTTCGTTCTCTCATCTGTGCTTTTCACTCTATAGACTCTTATCTTAAGTTTATTTTATACTTTTATTTTATACTTCAGCACAGGAGCATTTTGAATACTGAAAAAAATTCTTGAGGATCATTTGGATCAACTTGGAACTGTGACCTGAAGGCAACTACTTTGTTTTGTAAAGGGACAAATTTGAACTGGGATGAGTTCCTTTTGGGACATGTTGAACTCGACTCTCCTGTTTAAAATGCCCATTTCCAACCTCTGCTCTTTTCCTCTTCAGTATCAGGTGGGGCAGTTATTCTCTGTTGCTGAAGCCAGCAAGAACAACACTGGCGGCGGCGAAGGGATTGAGGTGCTAAAAAATGAACCTTACGAGTGTGAAGGGGAACGAGGGCAGTTCACCCACAAGATCTACCACCTCCAGAGGTAAGGTCATTCCTGGGCACGGGCATCCAAAGGCATGGGCTTCCTCTGACGCCCTGTTTTTCTCTCTCTTGCAGCAAAGTACCTGGATTCATTAAGATGTTCGCCCCTGAGGGGTCCCTAGTTGTTCACGAGAAAGCCTGGAATGCCTATCCCTATTGTCGAACGGGTGAGCCAGGGAGAGGGATGGGAGAAGGGGCTATGTCTGTAACTGGGACTCTCTAAGTCAGGGTTTCCCAAACTTGGGTCTCCAGCTGTTTTTGGACTACAACCAATAGTCATACTAGCTTGGGGTGATGGGAGTTGTAGTCCAAAAACAGCTGGAGACCCATGTTTGCGAAACCCTGTCCTACCTAGATGCTTTGGTAGGAGAACAAATTTGTCTGGAGTGTTCTCATTTTTTTCCAAACTCTCTATCTTGAACGATTCTTTTGAACAATGGCTGAGTGGCAAAAATCCAGGGGTTGTTTCGCAGAGATTCTGGAAGTGCTGTACACCCCATTCATTACTGCTCTTCTTAAGCTGAGAATATAACCTAGAAATGCACCCAGCAGACTCCTGCAACAAGCAGCCTATTGGGAAACCCTTTTCTTACATTACTGCTCTTCTCATTGACACAGGCCAGAGGAACCTCAAGTTTCCACAGAACAGAGTTTGAATAAACATTCATTTTGAGCAAGTGCTGGGAAAGTTTTCATAAGCCAAGGGCCACATTCTCATTTGGGCAACTTTCTTTGGACAGTGTTGGGTGTGTCCTGAGGCAAAAGTGGGAGAACCAACAAATGCAAATTTTACATTTGTACAGTTGGTTTCTACACAAACTCGCACGCCCCGTCCAGTCCAGCAGGAAACATTATCAGAGTTCAGGGACAGTCAAAACTGGTGTGGGAAACCTTTGGCCCGCTAGATGTTGCTAAACTACAATTCCCATCATCCCTGGTTTTGCCCATGTTTGCTGGGGCTGATGGGAGTTGCAGTTCAGCAACAACTGGAGGACCATAGCTTCTCCACACTTTGTCTAACCTGCTGGATATATTGGGCTAAAACTGTCCTGTGTGATTTGGGTTACATATATGGCAAGTGTGGCTAGAGAAGACTTACATCAAGCTGATTAGGGAAGGTTTTTAGTTTCATTATCCTGCACTAACATGTTCTGTCTTTCTCTTCTTTCTTGTGGTCCCGTCTGCTGCAGTTATTACGGTAAGTGACTTGGGGAAGGGACATCTGTGGGTGGGCAGGCAGCGCTTCTCAGTGAACCCCAACTTCCTCAGATTCTCTGGGTACATCTGTGTCCTCGCCTATCTCCAGTAAGCTATGGCACACCTCCTAACCCATGAAGTCCACTTCTCATGAGTCACACACCCACACCCCAGAATGTCGCAGAGCATTCTGGGTAATATGTCTGCTCAAGTCATGTGTGGCTTTAGGTCTGTGTGTGCTCTTGTTACCACAAAGTATTCTGGGTAACCATTCTTCTCTCCTCCCCACCCTTTCCTTTTTGGACAGAATGAATATATGAAGGATGATTTCTTCATCAAAATTGAAACCTGGCACAAACCAGATTTAGGTGACCAAGACAATGTAAGTGACGGGAATGAAACGCCATGTTTTATCCACAGAACCAGGGTGCCCAAGTCCTGCTGAATTTTATTCTCTATTAATAGAAAGACCGTGGACACAGATGCACTGTTTTATTATTAGGGTGGTGGTGGTATTTGATTAACCAGAATTTTTTCTTTCTGCAAAAAGAAAATACTTTGTATCCGGAATAGTTGTTGTTGTTGTTTATGTCACTTATGAGTTGCTTCCTGTGAGGTATCTTGAAGTGATTTACAATACAATGGCGTATATAAAATAGTTGCATATGTAAAAACAACTGAATACAAAACAAACACAAAAAATTAAACATAAAAATGCCTTTAAAATAACACCACGTACAGGAAATCAGTTCAGATCCAGGACAGATACCAGCTGGGATAAATAATTTAGACTTTGTTAAAGTTCCATTGCATATATAATAAGAAATAAAGCACTTATTCTTGCAAAGATCTTGAAAGCACTTTAGAGGAGACTGTATGGAACAGAAACATGCTTTATCATTAGCTATTGGATGCAGTTTGGGGTTACAGAGGTCTTTTTCTCTTCTAAATGACTGAAATATTTGGCAGTATTGAGGGATGCAGTCTTAAGGTATTAAACTTTCTGTGATTTTTATTGAAGCAAATCTGGGTATGTATGTTGTTATTATTTAATTTCTATACAGTCATAAGAAAATTGAATTCTGTGGTTTTACATATGAAAACATAACAATCACCTGTTTTTTAGCAGGTCTTAAAATTAGGTAAATACAACCTCAGGTGAAGAACAACACATGACATATTATTCTGCGTCACGATTTATTTAGCAAAAATAAAGCCATAATGGAGAAGCCATGTGTGCAAAACTAAGTACACCTTATGATTCAATAGCTTTTAGAACCACATCTAGCAGCAATAGCTTGAAGTAATCATTTTCTGTATGACTATATCAATCTCTCACATCATTGTGGAGTAGTTTTGGCCAACTTTACTTTACAATTTTGCTTCAGTTCTTTGAGGCTTGCTGGCATTTGTTTATGCACAGCTCTCTTAAGGTCCCACCCAAATCTTGTGTGTTTTGATGTAAAATACATTATTATTATTAAATTGAACACATTGATTGCCTAACACTCGTTGTCTTTAGGCCAGTACAAAGCATATATCATAAAACAGAAGCATATTAAAAAGTCAACAAAGCCCAGTCAAACTTTCAGTGCTGGCGACTCCCATTTTTGTTTTGGGTGAGGACATAAAAACTCTTCTCTCTACAGGTCCACAGCCTCGATGCGGAAACTTGGAAAGATGTTGAGGTGGTCCATATAGATGTCGCTGATCGGACGCAAGTGTCAGATGACGTAAGAGGCAACCTTGCTTTTTTTGTTTGGCAGTTGGAAGAGTGTTTGGCAAAGGTTAACATGACACAGAAGGCAGGGGAATTCTGGGAGGGAAAGTGCCCTTCCAGCCGACTGCTTTTGATAGGAAAGAAGGATCCCTTTGTGGCTGTAGAGTGTGAAAGCCGTGAGCACAAAGGGAATCTTTTTGGTTATTGTAGCATCTGCAAACACCCTACTTGGAACCATTTGTTCTTTCGAATTGCTCTAGATTGGGAGAGCTCAGGAGAACTGTACCCCAGCAATTCTAGGCTACAGCTATCCTGCCCACCACTACCTGGCCTGAGGGGCCTTCATTTCCACACACAACTCGCTCCTCTTCCTTCTCCCTCCTTTATCCCCCCAACATTGACAGAGAAAGGAAGTTTGCTTATATCTGGCCAGGCTCCACATTGTGATTTCATTTGTTCCTGCTGGCCCATAGCCTACAGAAGGGATGAAAGGAGATCTCCCACTCTGAGCGAGGAGAGGCCCCTGAGTGGAGAGCTTGTCTCTGAGCATATGCTGAGCACTTTCTCTTCGCCTCCAAGTGACTAGTCTATTCTCTCTAAGGATGTACCTTCACCTTAGAGTGAAAGTAACAGTAGTGGTGGTGACGGCTGGTATGACTAAAACCACATTGTGGCTCAACTTTTTGCACTGCTCGTAGTATCCAAAACAGTACTCTTTTGCTTTCAGGGCTGGCTCTTGGTTTTTAGATGCTATCAGGCCCTGTTTTTGTGTCAAGAGGAGTCTGCCCTTTCTGACTGCTTTTCTACCTGCCGAACAAAGATCTTCATGGCATTTATCCATCTCTGCCCCCCTGTATCTCATACTGCTGACATTCTCATCTCTGCTTTCTTATCTTTCAGGATTACAAGCCAGATGAAGACCCGGCTCTTTTCAAATCACTGAAGACGGGCAGAGGGCCTCTTGGTCCTGACTGGAAGGTACGTCCAGTCCCCTGTCTTGTAATTTGCTTCAAGACGCCTTATGGGATGCAATTCATAAATGAAATACAGTGGTGCCCCGCAAGACGAAATTAATTCGTTCCGCAATTTTTGCCGTCTAACGAATTTTTCTTCTTGCGAAGCACGGTTTAAACGGTTTAACAAAGTCGCAAGACATTTTCGTCTTGTGAAGCAAGCCCATAGGGGAATTCGTCTTGCGAGGCAAATCGCGAATGAAAAAACCTTTCGTCTAGCGAGTTTTTTTGTCTTGCGAGGCATTCGTCTTGCGGGGCACCACTGTAATAGATAAACGGATGATAGCAAAACTTGCGAACCAGCCCGTAAGTGTCCTGCTCCCTCCCATCCATACATCTCGGGCCTCTTGGTTGTTCTGAAGACAGGCTTTGGTAGTGGTAGTGGGACCCCAGGGGTCTGCAGATTTCATCTTAGCAAAGCAAAATGTGCACTTGCTGTGGCACCAGACCCAAAAGATGGAGCCTTCTCTGTGACCTTTTAGTCATGGCAGCAAGAGAGAAAGCAAGGGTTGCAGTGGTCACTGGGTGCACGAACTGGCTGTAGGATTTTTTGGAGCGAGGCTGGGTCTTATCAATACTGAAAGGTGCTACACCCACCACCTTCTATTAATGCTGCCAGGGCTGGGGCTGTGAGAGACATAAACAGCAGTCACTGTTGGGGGGAAACGGGGGGGGGACAGTTGGGGGTCACAGCAGGGGGGAAACTTACAATAATCAGGGCAAAGGTGTATGTATTGCTGTCTGTTCTATTGTGTTTTAAATACATTGCAAGCCGCCTTGAGAACTTTGGTTCGTAGGCATGGTGTAAATACTTCTAAATGAAATATAAAAAAGGGGTATATTTATTTTTCATCCCTGCAAATCCCCCTCAGATGTTTCACCTATAAGAGAAATCTCCACAAGTTTGCTTTGAAACTTCAGCGGCAACTCCAGGCCTAATCTTCCTGGCTTCTTCCTTTCTCCCCCTTCCCCTTCCCCCCTATCTCCCGTCCATTAGCGGGAACTAGCCAACAATGAAGATTGCCCCCACATGTGTGCCTACAAACTTGTGAGTGTGAAGTTCCGCTGGTGGGGTCTTCAGGGCCGAGTGGAAAAATTTATCCAAAAGGTAAGATCAGGCTGAGGCGTTGGAGCTTGCTTGGATAGTAACAGATGGCAGAGCAATATTAGCAAGTGGGATTTGAGACTTTCTCCAGCGTCATTGAGGTTTTTTTAGGGGCGGGAAGAGGTGGGGGTAAAAAACCCCATCTTGAGCTTGCTCTGCAGAATGCAACCCCTCAGAGTGTGGACTATTATCCCCACTTCAAGGTCTCTTGCATTCTTGTCATCCTGTTTTCTTGAAGCCTTTCTTCTCTTCCTACAGCAAGAAAGACGCCTCTTTACCAACTTCCATAGGCAGCTATTTTGCTGGTTGGACAAGTGGGTGGATTTAACCATGGCTGACATTCGACGGATGGAGGAAGAGACACAGAGGGAGCTTGATGAGGTATTTTGGGGCAGAGGACCAGGTTTGCGGGTGCGAGGGGCACTTGGTTTGGGTTGTGAGAGCTTCCCTTACTTTTGTACTTGAACTCTTGTGGGTGGAAGGCCAGAAGTACAGTGGTACTTCGGGTTACATACACTTCAGGTTACAGACTCCGCTAACCCAGAAATAGTACCTCAGGTTAAGAACTTTGCTTCAGGGTGAGAACAGAAATCGCGCAGCAGCAGCGTGAGGCCCCATTAGCTAAAGTGGTACCTCAGGTTAAGAACAGTTTCGGGTTAAGAACAGACCCCTGGAACAAATGAAGTACGTAACCAGAGGTATCACTGTACAACTTTCCCTGTCACTGGGTCTTAAAGGATGGCTTTGCCCTACAAGCCTGATCTCTGAGATCATTTCCGGGTCGCTTGCTTCAGATGCCATTGTTGTCAGAGAGTAAGGCGGATGGGGTCAAGCAGCCAGGCCTTTTCTTTTCATGGCTTCCTTATTGTGAAACTCCCTTCCCAAAAAGGCCTTTCATGGCCAGCTCAGTCCGCACTTGTAGAAGCTTAGTTAAAACCCTTAGAGCCAGTGTGGTGTAGTGGTTAAGAGCGGTAGTCTCGTAATCTGAGGAACCGGGTTCAATTCCCCGCTCCTCCACATGCAGCTGCTGGGTGACCTTGAGCTAGTCACACTTCTCTGAAGTCTCTCAGCCCCACTCACCTCACAGAGGGTTTGTTGTGGGGGAGGAAGGGAAAGGAGATTGTTAGTCGCTTTGAGACTCCTTAAAGGGAGTGAAAGGCGGAATATCAAATCCAATCTCTCTCTCTCTCTCTCTCTCTCTCTCTCTCTCTCTCTTTCTTTCTCTTTCCTGTTTGTTTTCCCGCAGCTAGTCTTGAGGCTTTGTTGATTTCAATGAGCCGAGTTGCTTTGCAGATCTGCCAGGCAGGATTTTTTAAAAAATCACTGCCACTGTTCCGTTGAGGAGAAGTTTCCAGCTAGGGCCATAGGTTTAATTTAGTCGATGTGGTTTTGATCCACTAATATAGAAGCGGAAAACCCTGATTCAAATCCTGAAACATGAAAATTGCCAATGGCGGACCCCATCTTGGGAGAAGCATTCCCTCTTCAGTCTCTCACAGGAGGGAACTCCACTTCCAAGACATATGCCATCTAAAACTTATAGATATGTATGCACCCTATACATATGCTATCTAAAGTCGGGTATACTTTTTTCCCTTCTTCAAAAGCGTTTAGTCATATGCAAGTTTATGTAGATTCAGTTGTTTTAAAACTCAGTTGATCTGCTTATGGGTGAGAGAAGCTTTGGCCCTCCATACGTTCCTGAACTACAACTCCCATCAGCCCCTGCAAGCATCACCAGTGGTGAGGAATGATGGAAGTTGTAGTTCAGCAGCATATGGCGCACCAAAAGTTCCCCACAGAGGCACGAAGATTTCCACAATTGGATATTAATGTGGAAGAAGATAATTTGATAGGCATAGGTTTTTCCCACTGCTGTAAGAGATGCACTGCAAAAATCCCCTCTTTTAAAAATATTTAACTGCTAATGTGCTTACCATTGTTTCTTCAATTTGTAGTTTTTTAATGTCTGTAAATGTATAGTTACATAAATATGTTATGCTTCTGTAAACATATTTTATATATTTGTAAATATATACCTTTCTAGTTTTTGATGATTAAAACCTTTTTCTATACAACTTTTACAAAATATATAGGAGTCCTGCCTTCATTTGAATCTGTTCCTCCTTAAAATAAAAGGGGGGGAAAACTGGCACATACAAGTGTTTTGTTGATAGATAGATCCCATTTTGCACTTTGGGATTAAATGTGGCTCCTGTCTTGCCCAGAGAGTATTAAATATGCTTTGAACCCTCAAACCCTATAATGTTTGATAATATGCTGATGCATTTAAATACACTTGTAATTGATTATTGATTTTTTTTTTAAAAAAACTTTTTTAATTTATTGGCAAATCTTTCTGGCAAGGCCATGTGGAAGTGAACAGCCAGTACTACCAGAAGTTACCCAGATGCTGAAGGATCTTGTTTTGTTGCAGATACGCCAGAAGGGCACTGTGAGAGGAATGACTGCAGGGGACGAATGAGCGCCCCCTACTGCCTGGGCCGAGAAGTAACAAGGTAGAAGAAACTGGAGAGTGGAAAGCTTTACATAGTTATGGGTGGAAACTCTGGGTGAGGGTGGGAGGAGACAGTGATCATATCTTGGCCTCATCAAGCCATGATATGCATGTACCTATGCCCCCCCCCCAGCCAATTTGTGGCATGAGAAAACAAGCCTGGGTGCCTCTGATTAAGCAAAGTTTCCCGTATTGTCAAAACTTGGGAGATACAGTTACCACGTTTGGAACAAGCAACGATATTAAGGCAACTTAGAACTATGGTTTTGTTCTGGAGCTGGTAACCATCGTTTCCTGGATCAGATGAAACCAGAAACTATGGTCAACTAGAGACTTTTTGGTTTGTTTGCTCCTGCCACGCAGAGAAGGCCAAGTTGTCTTTTTAAAGAACATTAAATGAGAAAAGGAAAGCTGTTGCTTTTCGCTGCTAATACTTCCTTTTTGTCTTCTTTCTATCCCAGGTGCAGTGCCCTTTCTGACCTGAGATTGGACCTCTCTTCGTGGGACTCCGCTCTCCCTCCCCTTGCCACCTTGGGAGGGGAAGATGGGTCCCCGTTCTTCTCCGTCCTTCTGGTCCGAAAATACTGTATTCAAAACTGCCCCTGCTTCTGCCGGCACGGGAAACCCCAGGAAACTGCCCTTTACTTCTTACTGATCATGGATTAATAGGTGCCCCCCTCACCACAAGTGGGGCCTTAAAAGGGGGAGGCAAGGACCTTCCAGGGTGGGGTGGGGGTGTCTCTCTTATTTTTGCCCTGCAGGAGCAGGGCTGCATGACTATTAATAAGATTAACCTTAACCTTATTTGAAATTGTATTGGGTTGGGGAGGGGCTTTCTATAGGCCAAAGGGAAAGGAAGATCAGGAATGCCTAAACGGGGGGTGGGGAGGAAGAGAACGAGTGAAACTATATAAGGAGCATCATTTTTGCCTTCACTGTGGATTTAAAATTGTCTTTCGGAGAGGCATGGAAGCGCTGCTTCAGCACCACATTCATCTCCTGGGATTGTGGGGAACAATGACCGTAGCAGTTTCACTCTCGGTTCTTCCCGTGCCATATGGTGGAGTTAAAACGTGCCACTAAACTGACTCGTTTGTTTTAGGCAGCAAAGTTGACCTGCCCTGTTTTCCAAAGAAGGCCACATGTGGCTAAAATTTTCAGTGTCTGTTTCTTGACCCTTCATTTCCTCCTTCTTAAATGGCACTGAACTCCACTCCTAGGCTGTTGGTTTGTTTTTATTTCAATCTTCTTTTCCTTGTCCCTCACTTCCCCGTTGTGTTGGTGGGAAGGGCATGTAATTTCCCCCCACTTGGGAGAGTCACTCAGAAACATTTCAGCTGCCCCTTTGGGTCTTAAGTGAGGGGGAAGTGGAGGCATTTAAGGCCCAATAGTGCATTACTAAGGATCTGAACAGTATTTTTTTTAAGCAAGAAAAACACTGAAATCTTTTTTTAAAAAAGTAAAACAACAAATAAACTTGAAGTTGAGTTCTTGTGCTGTTTCCTTGTTGTGGGATGGGTGGGAGACACAGGGAGGGTTAGTGGCTGCTGTGGCTCATAGAGGAGGGTGAGATCTTGCAAGTCCAACCCTATGTCAGTGGAGGAAATTTGCTGATCTGGATAACTTAGTTACCTGGCTTCTGCTTAATAAAAAACAACAGCAAGAGCACCTCTAGCCATGGGAACATCCACCACCTTCTAAGGCATCCTGCTCACACTCACAAACAGCTCATACAGTCGGGAGGTTATTCTTAAATGTTTCATCGAAAACCTGCTTGTCCTTAGATCCTGTAGTTGAGGGCCTTCCCTCTGTAGCAGCACAGAACAAATCTACCCCATATGTGGCAACTTTTTCAGGAACTGAATAAGATGGCTACTTTTTCACCTGTTAATCAACTTTTCTCCAGGTTAAACATACCCAAAGGTTTTGGTCTCCTATTTTGTTCCTTTCCTGCAGTATAAGATGGGCTAGAGAGAAGCTGGTGTGTGTGCTTTCGTGTGCTGGGTATTTTTTATGTACCTGATGCAGAAGTTTCCAGAATAAATTACAAACCTGCTCAGTCCTCCTTCCTCACCTCTCTGTTCTTCCTTGTGGGGAAAGGCAAGAACTGACTTAATGCTGCTGCTGCTTCCCCAGCAGGATGGAAGAGAAGCTCTACTTCCTGTTCCAGCTGTGAGGAACCTCTGGCCCTCTATATGTTGCTGAACTACAACTCCCACCATCTCAGCCCATTGGCTATGTTTGCAGAGGCCAGTAGGTCTTATTCCTTTCCTAACCACACCCTAAAGAACATAAGGCAAGAAAGAGAATCCCACAAAAGGTGCATTTTCAAGGTCAGGCATCCCCAACCCGTGGCCCTCCAGATGTTTTGGCCTACAACTCCCATGATCACTAGCTAACAGGACAAGTGGTCAGGGATGATGGGAATTGTAGTCCAAAACATCTGGAGGGCCCAAAGGTTGGGGTGCCTGGTCAAGGTCATATGCTGCAGCTTTTGATTGTTCCCTTCAAACCCCAAACATACGTGGATGGAGCTCAGAGCAAGCCAGTGAGAGACCAAAAGCTGAAGCCACAGTAGAACTAATTCATGCTCTTAGAATTTGTTTCAACTAAGGCTGCCATCTGATTAAAGGAAATATTGGTCCGTGCATCAAATTGGTTTGGACTGAGTGACCAAAACAACACTAATTTGCATAAGACAGTCGGTTTGTTTGGGGTTTTTTTGAGGAGAGAATACTTTTGTTTTTAGATGATGTGTGTATATGTCACAGCCAATGCCATTTCGGAAAAGGCATTCTGAGAGTGAAAGGGGAATGCCTCTAGTAACAGTTTTACGAGTAACTTGTATTTAACAATACTGTAACTTCTAAAAACGTGTGTTTCCCTCATGGATTGGGGATACTTGTTTATAAGGCAGGCATAGGCAAACTCTGCCCTCCAGATGTTTTTGGCCTACAAGTCCCATGATCCCTAGCTAACGGGACCAGTGGTCAGGGATAATGGGAACTGTAGTCCCAAAACATCTGGTGGGCTGAGTTTGCCTATGTCTGTTATAAGGAATCATTAAAATAAGGCTGAAATCCTATACCTACTTACCTTGGTGTAAGTATCCTGGAAATCAATAGGTCTTAGGTCTGAGTACCATGCATAGAGGGATAAGAAACCTTTGGTCCTCTGGAAGTTTCTGAACTACAATCCCCAACAGGTCCTGCAAGCATAGCCAATAGCCTCAGGTGATGCAAGTTGTAGTTCAGCAACAACAGACAGTCCCTGCAACTGATTGTGATGTTGTTGTTGTTTAGTCATGTCTGACTCTTTGTGACCCCCTGGACCAGAGCACGCCAGGCACTTCTGTCTTCCACTTCCTCCCGCAGTTTGGTCAAACTCATGCTGGTAGCTTCGAGAACACTGTCCAACCATCTCGTCCTCTGTCGTCCCCTTCTCCTTGTGCCCTCCATCTTTCCCAACATCAGGGTCTTTTCCAGGGAGTCTTCTCTTCTCATGAGGTGGCCAAAGGATTGGAGCCTCAGCTTCACGATCTGTCCTTCCAGTGAGCACTCAGGGATGATTTCCCTCAGAATGGAGAGGTTTGATCTTCTTGCAGTCCATGGGACTCTCAAGAGTCTCCTCCAGCACCATAATTCAAAAGCATCAATTCTTCGGCGATCGGCAACTGATGTATTACATTGTGAAAACTGTTGTGAGCACACATACAACAGCTACCTGATGTCTTTTTGTGCTATTCCCATCAGGAATCCCACCCAGATCTTAGTTTTAACTGCTTAATGAAATTTTCACATGACAAAACAAGGAAAACAAGCCTTTTCTAGCTGGTTAGCCATCTCCATCTTAAAAATAAGGTTTCCCTCCTGGGTGAGATTGGGGGGGGGTGCCTCTGGGGTGTGTGATGCCTGTAGATTGAGGTTTAAGTGCTTAGATTTAAAGCACACACTTGTTTTACCCTATTTAAAAAGCCAATTTAATTGGTTGACCCAGCCAATAAAATCTTTGGGCAGCCCTAGTTCGAAGTGCTCTTCGGCCATGTTTTTCCCGTCTGCATCCCCATCTGTATGGGGCCTCCAGAACGGGCAAATTGCCAAACCAAACACAACACAACCACTCCTTGTATGGTGGCTTGCAAGGGGCTTGGTTCTATATGCCCGGGGAGTCAGTGTGCACCTGCCGACCCAGCCAGTGCATAGTGGGATGGCGCAAATTGTGCAATCCTGAATTTGATCGAACTCATTCTTGGAGCTGGCAGGGAGAACCCAGGAGGACTCCTAATTCCCACTCGCTGACTGATGGTGAGATCTTAGAGGGTGCTTGAAGGGACTATTTGCTCTGCTGCTCAGAAACAGTGGCTGCTCTAGGAAACAAGACATTTGAGCATCACTGATTTCACTTTCTGTTTCTTAGCATTTGAAAAGAAATGTCAAGACCCTGATGGGACTGGCTTCCTAGAAAGGCACCCCAGGGTCTGACCTATACACTCCCTTCCCAAATACAATCCTTGCCCTGTGGACAGCCGTTAGATGCAGCAAGCAAGGTGTGCTCCCTGTGAAAGGTGTCTTGTGATGGCAGGAGCTGTGTGTGCAAAAAACCAGAAGCATCTACGCGCAGCCTCACTATTGTGGGAAGGCAGTTCCACAGCCTTTCAGGTATGAGGAACTCGCTCTAGAGTAAAGTGATGAGCTCATTCCGCTGCTGATGAGCTGAGCTGGCCATGAGTCAGCAGCATCTGAGGCCATAGGGACATCCACCCCCAGGTTTCTGCTCTGGCTGCCTGGGATTTTCCATTGGCATTAGTTAAAATCCCCTTTGCTGTTTTTCCTACTTGTCTCTCGCTCTCATGATTCAGCTCCCCACTGAAACAGAAAGATGCACTCCGTCCTCTCTTGCAGAGCATCACAGTCTCAAATACCCTCCGACATTTCTCTGATGAAAACAGGGACGTCCTAAGGAAAAGAAGGACATTTTGGAATCCGATCAGAAACTGGGTAGGCTTCTGTAAATCCAGAACTGTCCCTGGAAAATAGGGATACTTGGAGGGTCTGGATTAGTAGCTGGTAAAAGCAGTTGGCAGCTGAGGGGACACAGCTCACAGCAGCTGGATCCGTCCCTCCGCTGGATCAGGCCAAAGACCTACCTAGGCCAACATCCTGTTTTCCACAATGCCTATCTTATAGTAACAATTATGGGAATATCAATCCTTGACGCTCAGGGTGGCCCTCTCCCAAAACGGACGGCAAAATAGATTTTCCATAATTGCATATGTATACAAAGCTAGACACCATTACTATAATTTCAGTAGAGATACTGTACATCTCACCATAGTGTAAAGACTGACCAAGTGACCCGTAAGGCCTGCTCCGACTGCTATCCAGGTGTTCACAGTTGATGGGCAACTTTCAGGGCCCTTTCGGTTTCTTTCCTTTCCGTTGGTTCTTTTATCTTGAAACCAGTTTTGGATTGGACAATGTATCAAAGGATTCCTTCAAGCAAGTCCTCTGTGTAGCATGATACGTGGCTGCCATACTTCTTCACATAGGGCTGGATCTAGACACGTCAAAGAAGCGATTCTATTAAACGCGTTGTATACTCATACAGGGAAATCCAGTAGGGAAAGACAGGACTCCACAGCGCCATCTGGTGTCACAGTGTTATATCGCATATACAACGCATATAAAATGCTTTTTCTTTACCAATCTAGCTGAGTTACAGGACAACAGTCAGTATGTGACCACTGCAGGCACTTCCCTATTCTTCTAACATTTTTACTTAAATAAATGAAAGCTATTTTAGAAGTGGGGAACTTCTTGTTTGTTTGTTTTTTTAAAAAACAATCCATGCCAGTTGGTGTCCAGAAGGGTAATATTTTTCCAAATTCCACCCAGTTCTGCCCTTGTAAAATTCCCCCGGTGGATTTTTCCACATCACTCTCACTCTTACACTTCCTCCCCGTGCCCCCCTCCTTTAAACACACTACTTGGGTTAATTAGCTTATCAGTGCCAGGAATCTGTTTCTTTTGAATGCTTCCCTGCTCCAGGACAGGTGCTAATACAGTGGTACCTCAGGTTAAGAACTTACCGTATTTTTCGCTCTATAACACGCACCCGGCCATAACACGCACGTAGTTTTTAGAGGAGGAAAACAAGAAAAAATATTCTAAATGAAACAGTGGATGTATGATTTTTGTGGTTCATGCTGTGGCCACAGACATGTGATCTGACAGTGAGTTTGGAGTAGCCCAATGCAAAAATCCTGAGGATCCTTTGTAACCACGTTTTAAGTGGGGAGGGAAGGAAAAGCACTCAAGGGACAAGGAGCATGCGTGGGGTGGGAGAAGGATGCTGCTCATAATGAAGAAGAGGGGTATAAGGGGAGAAGGCTCCTCTCCTCTCCCACTTTGCTCCTTTAAAGCAAGCAGGCTCTGCTTTTCTTCCTCCTCCCTGCTCATCCCCGGCTTAGCGAGCTGAAAAACTCTGCTGCTATTTAGCTAGCTGAGTGGGGAGGAGAGAGGGACAGAGAGCCTGCTTGCTTTAAAGGAACCAACTGGACAGGAGCTGCTTATACTTGTGTAAGCGGCTCCTCTCCTCTCCCACTTTGCTCCTTTAAAGAAGCAGGCTCTCTGTCCCTCTCTCCTCCCCACTCAGCGGCTCTTCTCCCGCTTTGCTGTTTCAAAGCGAGCCACGGAGGAGGGAAGGAAGGGGAACCATGGATCCTCTGCTCACAACTGCAGCAGATCCCCCGGCCATCTGTAGGCATTCCCTCCATAACACGCACAGACATTTCCCCTTACTTTCTAGGAGGAAAAAAGTGAGTGTTATGGTGCAAAAAATACGATAATTCGTTCCGGAGGTCCGTACTTAACCTGAAACAGTTCTTAACCTGAGGTACCACTTTAGCTAATGGGGCCTCCCACTGCCGCTGCACGATTTCTGTTCTCCTCCTGAAGCAAAGTTCTTAACCCGAGGTACTATTTCTGGGTTACCGGAGTCTGTAACCTGAAGCGTATGTAACCCGAGGTACCACTGTATGATTGTTTGAGCAATTACCTTCAATCTGCTACTGTAAAATGTTACGGTAAAGGTAAAGGGACCCCTGACAGTTAAGTCCAGTCACGAACGACTCTAGGGTTGCGGCGCTCATCTCACTTTACAGGCCAAGGGAGCTGGCGTTTGTCCACTCCATAGTTTTTCTAGGTCATGTGGCCGGCATGGCTAAGCCACTTCTGGTGCAACAGAACACCGACAGCAGAGCAGTGCACGGAAATGCCGTTTACCTTCCCTATTGATCTACTTGTACTTTTGGGCATGCTTTTGAACTGCTAGGTTGGCAGGAGCTGGGACCGAGCAACGGGAGCTCACCCAGTCGCGGGGATTCGAACCTCCAACCTTTTGACCGGCAAGCCCTAGGTTCAGTGGTTTAGACCACAGCGCCACCCGCATCCCTAAAATGTTAAAGGCATGCTTATTTAACATATATTTAATTATCACAGACTGATTGGAGGTTATGTTTTTGTTCTTTTGCATCTCATTGCCATTCATCTCATTGACATTCATTCATTGCGTAGCATACAATTTATATGGATACACACACAGACACACACCTTAGGAAAGCTGAGGAAGTGGTCATGAGTCTACAAAAGTTGATGCCATAATCCTCATAAACATAACCCTCAGAAGCAAACTTAGTGGTGACACAAGAGAGCCTTTTCTGCTCCAGTATTGTGAAACTCCCTCACAATAAAGGTTAGATTGGCTCCCTCTTTGTTATCCTTTTTTAAAAAAAATAAAAAATTATTTATTTGGTTTTTCAAATTAAGATTTTACCATAAGAAACATACAACATACAACATAAAAACAAGATTCCAAAGAATCTCCTGGACTTCCCTCCTCCCCTTTGTAGGTCCTGTTATTAATCATTTCCTCCTTCATCTTGCATAATAATCCAAATCTTTTTCATCTCCATTATATCCAAAATTCACCATTAAACTACAACTATTATTCAAATCCTACCAATGATTTAAACTGTTTACAATGGTTTTTAAGGTAAATTTCCCCCATTCCCTATTGAAGTTTTGGTCTTCCTGATTTCTGATTCTTCGGGCCATTTTTGCCATTTCGGCATAATCCATCAACTTGATCTGCCATTCTTCTCTGGTCAGGACTGTCCTCTTTCCATCTCTGGTCCAATAATATCTGGGCAGCTGTGGTCGCATACATAGTCTTTTCTGCTCCATTGGGAATTTGGCACCTAAAATAAAGGCTTTGGGGTTTTTTTAAAAAGAAAAAGTTATTTTAAACATTTTTTAAAATTCGTTCTCTCTTTGCTATCCTTCTGCCAGCAGGCCAAAAACCTTTCTGTTCAGATCAGCCATTGAAAACTAAGGTGCAGATGATGCTGATCACTGGGCTGGGTGGCCTTTGGTCAGCAATGCCATAGTCCCATCCTGCATTGGGGATCCTACACGGAGCAGCTGTTTGAACTATGGATGATCTCAAGGGTCACTATCCACTCTAAAATTCACTGGGCTGGATCCAGTTGAATGAATGAAACTCTATTTGCGTCAGCCATCGGCCATAGCAGCAAAAGAACATTGGGATGTACACAGAACAAAATAAAAAGTCAATTATATAAAACACAGTTTAGGGTCATGAATCAGCAATCAAATAGTGGACCTTATTCTGATTGCCCCAGCTAGAAACCTTGCAACCTTTACAGTCATCTGCTCCTCTTGATCTGCCAGGAGAAAAGACACTGTGGCAGAAGAAGAAGAAGAAGAGTTTGGATTTGGTAACCCGCCTTTCACTCCCTTTAAGGAGTCTCAAAGCAGCTAACATTCTCCTTTCCCTTCCTCCCCCACAACAAACACTCTGTGAGATGAATGGGGCTGAGAGACTTCAGAGAAGTGTGACTGGCCCAAGGTCACCCAGCAGCTGCATGTGGAGGAGCGGAGACGCGAACCCGGTTCCCCAGATTACGAGACTATCGCTCTTAACCACTACACCACACTGGCAGTGGTTGGGTGACCCAGAATGGACAATAAGAGAGGGGTGATAATCTCGTTCCTCAGGTCTTTGTAATGAGTGCATGCCAGGAGGATGGAAAATGGAACTTAACTGAACTTAGGTCCCACTGAAATCAATGGAGTAGGTTAGTCATGACTTAGTTTTAGTCCCATTGCTTTCAGTGGGAACTAAAGTTAGCTGGTGAAGTTGATTTAGTTGGTTCCAGTCTAGTGGCTAGAGTCATGGGCACAGCCCAAGGAGACCCGGGTTCAAATGTCTGCTCATTCACAAAGCTCATGAGATTACATCATGCCAGCCTCTCATCCCAATCCATCTCCCAGGATAGAAGGGAATGTGGGGCATGCGTGTTTCTCTTTTGAGGAAGAGTGGGGCTCCAAATGTAACACAAATAGTCATAAAGAAACTGTGCCTGTTTTCAAGAAAACGTGACTAGCTAGGTATTTATCAGTGACTCTTACACTGTGACTCAGCAGAGAACAGGAACTGGTTTTTTGCTGCTTCAAAACCAAAAACTCTAGCCACAAGTTATAAAAATAATCATTATACACCTACAAGAGATGATTACAGCAAATCAACCTCCTCTGCGCTTATCATGTAAAAAAGGGTTGTTTGTTAACAGCAGCCATCTCCAGGCCATAGGCTAAAACCATGAAAAAATATTATTATTATTTAGTGAATTTGTGTACCTCTCTTCATCTGAAGATCACAGAGCCGTTTACAACATAAAAATACAAAATGATAACATGCTCCCACAAACACATTTAAAAGGACATACCGGTATATAGTTTAATTAGGCAAAGGCCTGGTTATAGAGAAACGTTTTCACCTGGTGCTTAAATATATGTAATGAAGGCTCCAGGCAAGCCTCCCTGTGGAGAGCATTCCACTGGAAGCCACCACAGAAAAGGCCCGTTCTCATGTTGCCACTCCTCAGCTGCAATTTGCCTTACACTGGGAGAAGCTCCCACTGGCAATAATGGAAGCCTCACTTCTGGAGCAAACAGCAGCTTCAAGGGGGCAAATATTGTTGGGACTGCAGTGGGAACGAAAAGGCATAAACCAGGGGTCAGCAAACTTTTTCAGCAGGGGGCTGGTCCACTGTCCCTCAGACCTTGGGGGCGGACGGCGGACTATATTTTGAAAAAAAGAAAAGAACGAATTCCTATGCCCCACAAATAACCCAGAGATGCATTTTAAATAAAAGGACACATTCTACTCATGTAAAATCACGCTGAATCCCAGACTGTCTGCGGGTCAGATTTAGAAGGTGATTGGGCCGGATCCAGCCCCCTGGCCTTAGTTTGCCTACCCATGGCATAAACCTGCCCACCCTGATTAAAAACTATCCCACTCTACCCCTGGTAGCAGCTGTAAAATACAAATGTAAATTCAAGTGACACATTTATTGTCACATGGAGACTGGTTCTCAGCCAGCTGCTACAAGTGGTGTAGTTGGGGGTACTGTTGTTGCAATTGCTTGAGACATTTAATCCGCTTGCAGAGATAAATACCGTAACCTGGCCTCTGGGGGTAGGAATCTCAACATGCAGTCCGCCATCCAATTTGGAACCATACCAGACCTTGCTTAGCTTTGCAAATGAGCTAGAAGTTTTGTTGCTGCACCACTTGTCTTTACAATGTAACAGAATACTTTTGAGAAACACAAATCCAATACTCTGCATGCTTATTCACAAACAAGTTCCTCTTGTGGAATTCATTTGCTGTCAGGCATGCCAACTCTAGGAGCTGAGGAGTCTTAGGCCCTCTCAATATTTGCATGATGTCGCAGAAGTCTGCACCAGCCTAGACAGCATCGGGGGATGTGTGTGTGATGTCATGTGCTGCGTGTGTGATGTCATATGTATGCAATGCACACCGGGAGCCTCCCCAATCTTGGGGGCAACCGAGCACCTCTAGTTGCTGTTGATTTGATGTGAAATTTGCCTGATCCACACTTACCAGACTCATATGTAGACTGAAATATAGTTATCCTTTAAAATTTGTGTTTTACTGCACATTTCAAAAAAGTACCAACATGTATTTAAAATGCTTATAGGGTAAACTTTTTCTTTTTCTTTTTAGAAATGGACACATTGCCACAAAATATATATTTAAAAACACATATATATTTAAATGTGATTTTGGTGATTAATATTGAATCAGATTTTCAGATTATTGCAGAGTCAGGACAGAACAGACATAGACTGGGAACAGACTGATCCATCCATCTCTAGGCTTACTGCCAACCAGAGCTGTGTACACATTCCTGGCTTAAAATGCAGCAAGGTCGTTTGATTTTGCTGTGTTTTGAATCACATATGCATGCTGTTGTACACATGGGTATGGTTGAATTTGTTTCCAAGCCACCTGCTATCTGCTCACACTAGTCGGCAGAGAGGGGCTGTGGTTGTCTTCCCGTGGTTTACTTTTTCAAACCAGATCAAAGGTGGTTTGAACACATCCAAATGCAGCATTTTTCAACAAATGACAAGATATGTGTGGATAGTGGCTAATGTGTGTACATGGCTTCACATACCAGTGATGGGAGTGCATTGGATGCAGAGTAAACTGGAGTGTGTACATGGCCAAAGTGTGCCTGGGGTTGCAGCCTGAATGACAGAACCTCTTGAGATGTGTGCAAAATATGTGAGGTATATGGCAGAGATTTATTATTATTTTTAAATAAGGCACACATAGTGAGTAGCTCAGAAATGGACCATGTGGTGAATTTGGATGTTTGGACAGGAGCAAGTTAAGGGAGCCAGGACAGGACTACAACCACTTGCTGCCTTAAAAGTAATCCTAGTACAGTTGCCTTCATTTTGCTAGAGAAGTTGGCCGAATGCTCTCAGTAGCTAGCCTTCTGAATACTCTCCCCCCAACCACCTAAACTAGACGCTGATGGGGAGAGAGAGACACTGAATGAGAATAGAATTTGCATACAAGGGAAGACGTGCTTTGATTCTTCAGAGTTCCTATAAGTCAACTTCCCGGCCCTGTTTTTCTCACGGGACGAACGTACTTCTTTCCGTTGTGGCCAGAACACCCACGTTTGTACACCAAGTCTTGGTCTGTGAGCAAATGTTTGGATTTCTGCATTTGCAACATTTGCAACACTCTTTTATGTAAATGCATTTGCAGAACTTTGGGACTTCTCCAGCAAAGGGGGGCTGGACCTCAGTGTCTGGGCTGAACAATGGGGGTGGAGACGCTCCTTCAGGTATACTGGGCCGAGGCCATGTAGGGCTTTAAAGGGGTCAGCGCCAACACTTTGAACTGTGCTCGGAAACGTACTGGGAGCCAATGTAGGTCTTTCAAGCTCCCACTCACCCGTCTGGCTGCCGCATTCTGGATTAGTAGTAGTTTCTGGGTCACCTTCAAAGGTAGCCCCATGTAGAGGATAACTTAATAAACGGATTAGACAAATTCATGAAGGACAAGGCTATCCATTACCACTAGTCTTTTGCTATTAGACCCTTGATATGAATACTTTTAGCACCCACCCTCAGGGGCAGCCTGCCCTGTTTCACTGCTGAAGCCCACCCACCCCGCCTGAGCCTCTCTTACCCGGGTTGCATGGTACCACCGCATGGGATTGTGCCACCCAAAGCAGCCTTCTCACTGTGCCTTGTGGCAGGCCAGCCTTGCACACCCCTATCATTGTGATTGTAATTTGTCTTTAACTGATTTTAATGCAGTGGTACCTCGGGTTAGGGACGCGGGTGGTGCTGTGGGTTAAACCACAGAGCCTAGGACTTGCCGATCAGAAGGTCGGCGGTTCAAATCCCCACGACGCGGTGCTGCTCTTGCCAACCTAGCAGTTCGAAAGCATGTCAAAGTGCAAGTAGATAAATAGGTACCGCTCTGGTGGGAAGGTAAACGGCGTTTCCATGCGCTGCTCTGGTTCGCCAGAAGCGGCTTAGTCATGCTGGCCACATGTACGCCAGCTCCCTCAGCCAATAAAGCGAGATGAGCACGCAACCCCAGAGTCGGCCACGACTGGACCTAATGGTCAGGGGTCCCTTTACCTTTACCTTGGGTTACAGACGCTTCATGTTACAGACGCTTCAGGTTACAGACTCCGCTAACCCAGAAATAGTACCTCGGGTTAAGAACTTTGCTTCAGGATGAGAACAGAAATCATGCGGCGGCAGTGGGAGGCCCCATTAGTTAAAGTGGTACCTCAGGTTAAGAACAGTTTCAGGTTAAGGATGGACCTCCAGAACAAATTAAGTTCTTAACCCGAGGTACCACAGTATCGCATTTCAATTGGTTGCAACCTACTGTGGAACCTTAGGGTGACAGGGCTGGGCGATATCTGGTTTTTAACATTGTGATATATCACCAGCTAAACATCGCAATATACTGATATATAATGATTTCTGAAATAAGGATGGAGCTATGTAGAGGCATTTGTTGGCTTTACAGTTTTTCTCGCATTGGGATTTTTGCATAGCAGACGGGCACACCATGATTCGTAATGTATTGCCAGGTCAAAAAAAGTATGAAACCGATATCACGACATGGACTTCAAACTGGTTTTGAATGATATGTGGCCCAGCTTTAGCACACATTATGATTTGCTATATATTGCCAGGTAAAAAATCATGAAACCAATATCATGATACAGACTTCAAACTGGTTTTGGTCAATATATCGATATATCACCCAGCCCTAGTGATGAGTGGGTAATAAATCAAAATAGCAACAATAATAGTAATTACCTCCATTATCAATACCATGCCTCCGAAAAGCAATTGACAGAGGGCTATTGCACACACGTCCTGCTAATGATCTGATTAGCCACTGTGGGAAAAGAAGTTAGGCCTTTGGTCTGATCAAGCAGAACTCTTATTAGTCAGAGTAGACAGCACTGGGTACATGTACCAATGGCTGACCTCGCTGTCAAGCAGCCATCTTGAAGCCACTCCTGTGCCCTGCCTCACTCTTGTTCCTGGAAGACCAAGGAGAAGGAGGTGGCTGCTTGGTTACTGAATAGGAGCAGGAGGCCAATGATAGGGGGAATGTTGTCGCCTTATTATCTCATGCAAAATGGTTGTCAGCTGTCCAGGTGCTATCCCTGGAACCATAACCCCCACATAAGCGGAGAGTCACCTGTATAGTAAACTCCCTGACAACAGTGAAATGTGCAATACTAAGGCAGACCTTTGTCAAACAGAGATGGGCAAAGGTTTGCCAATGAGGGCAGCGTATTCAATGTAACATGCAGAGCTAGCATTTAGGGATGACTTTCTATTCCCTTATTCCAAATACTGCGGTGTATTTTATGATGAGGCGATTTTTAATAGTGTTCTCTGCTTGGATTTTGCTGTGAGGAGGGTGAGAAACATCAACAGAGACCAGAAATTGAGTACGTTGGTAGCATTGGAAAAGCCCCAGGCTGAATGAGAGGGTTCCCCAAGATGAGAGGGCATCCTGTGTCACATGGTCAGCTGAAGAAATCCTCTTTTCAAGCGGTTTCTTCCCCCCCCCCCCAAGAAAAGAGGAAGCTGAGCAAGCACCCTGGCCGCTCCATTCCCTTGCTACTCCCTCCCCCCGAAACTACAGCAGAGAGAAACTACAGTAGAGGTGAAAGACGCAGTTCCAGAAATCAGACTGTTTCGCCTCTTTGAAAAGAGCACCCTTTGTAATCTTGGACATTACAGGTCCAAATGAAAATGAAAGCCGGTGGACATAAAAAGGCCCCCAAGATGGGCTGTAGG
This sequence comes from Podarcis liolepis, assembly GCF_965112155.1. Lineage (NCBI taxonomy): Eukaryota > Metazoa > Chordata > Lepidosauria > Squamata > Lacertidae > Podarcis > Podarcis liolepis. The sequence goes on along the minus strand of NC_139573.1, from coordinate 22,046,946 downwards.
ATCAAACATTGCCTTCTTGGACAGACAGGCAGATACCCCACTAATCAGAGATTCTCAAGATGCGTCTGTGTGGTAAGAAATGAGAAATTATTTGTGATATTTCTTTATATTTCTAGCTTTTCCTTGCTTCAGTCCTGAAGATAGTCCAGGACGAGGTTTATTGGGGCACTGTGTACTGCAGGCAAGGGATGAGACACTTAGGCTGGCTGTGTCAATGGCAAGAAGAGGCTTTCCAGGGCCGGCTCTAGCATTAGCTAGGGTGAGGCAAAGCAGCTCAGGTGGCAGGTTTTATAGTACTACTAACGGAGAAGCCTCCACTTTGAGACCTTTTGCCATGGAGCCTGAAGGCAAATGGCTATGTAACTTGGATGTGGGTCACAGCCACACCATGCCTTTAAAGCAGTTTCGTACCACTTTGACTATCATGTATTCTCCAAAGAATCTTGGGGAACTGTAAGTTTGTTAAGAATTCTGGACACTATAGCTCTGTGAAGGGTAAATTACAGTTCTCAAGATTCTTGGGGGAAGCCATGACTCTTAAAGCAGCACTAATGTGCTTTAAATGGCTAGTGTGTGGCCGTCTTAAGCAAATTTGAGTTTGGCTCCCCTTTGGGTGCGAAACTGCTGGAGAGGTGTTCATGAATATCAATTCTCAAGTTTCATGGTAGAGAAGGAAGGGGGCATAAGCAGTCATAACAAAACAAACGGCTTATATTTTACTCTGGAACAGAGGTTCCTAAAGTGGATAGTATTATCTGGGGTGCTAAGAGACAAAGGGACAGCAGGGGGATGCTGGAGGTGTGAGGGGAGCAGGTGACACTGTGGCCTAAACCACTGACCCTTTTGGGTCGAATCTGTGCAACGTGGTGAGCTCCCATTGCTCTGTCCCAGCTCTTGCCAACCTAGCCGTTCAAAAGCATACCAATGCAAGTAGATAAACAAGTACCATTGTGGCAGGAGGGTAAATGGTGTTTTCATGTGCTCTGGCACCCATCACGGTGCCCCGTTGCACCAAAAGGGGTTTGGTCATGCTGGCCACATGACCCTGAAAGCTGTCTTAGGACAGACGCTGGCTCCCTCAGCCTGAAAGCAAGATAAGCGCTACAACCCCATTGTCGCCTTTGACTGGATTTAACCATCCAGGGGTCCTTTACCATTACCGTTACTTTGCTGGAGGTGTAACTTACTGTGAAGCTTTGAAAAGCTGGTATCACTGGATCAAGCTCATCAGTTTTGTTGAATTAATTACATGAAATAGTTCTGACTGGATTTTGAATAAATGTGTAATCGTTTGTTACCGTTCTGAATTTTATTGTGTTATGATCTTCCTTAGTGGGCCAAGCAAAGCACTTATTTTGAATGATGCTTTTTATAGGGTAGGGGGCAGTGGGGAGGAGTTTATGGAAGTAAGGAGGGTTCCTCAAAAAAGTTTAGGAACTACTGCTCTGAGGGATGAGGGGAGGGCTATTTGTAGGATAGCCATGTGTGTCCTACTTCACAGTCCTCTATTTTGAAGAGCTGTCAGACAGTCCTCTGTTTGAAGGTATTTGTGCTGGTCCAGGGGGGAGGTTACCGTGGGGCGAGGTCCAGGACCTGAGTCGAGGGTCGGCAGACAGTCCTCCACGGGCGAAGCAGGGTCCACAGCGAGGAGCTGGGCAAGGACAGGAACTCTGGGGGAACCGGACTGGGTGCTGGCCGAAACAGCTCTTCAGTGACGTTGCTCCTGCAACCTGGGACCGGGCTGACTGGCCTTTATCTTCTCTGAGGCCTCTCCTGGCCTTAAGGCGAGCACTCCTCCTGGGAGAAACCAGTTCCCTCCGCCTCTCTGCCCTGAGCCTCTGCAGTTCAGGAGAGGCTGAAGGGTTACTGGACCCAGGGGGAGACTCACCTGTAGGCACTGAGTCCTCAACCACCTCCGGAGCCAGAGTGGATTCACCTGGTGCCTGCTCCTGAGGATCCGGCACAGGTGCAGGCGCTTCAGAATCAAGGCCCTGCCCCAGTTCAGCCGGCCCTGGAGGCGGGGACTCCTGTGCAGGCTGGGATTCCTCCGGTTCAGCCTCTGAATCGGATTCCCAGGCCATCACAGTATTCCATATTTGAAGACTGTCCAGCCTAAGTCCAGTTCTGTAACTATACATATAAATTACCATATGCAAATGTTAAGCAAATTGGTGTCACCTTTCACCCCTTTATTTTTGGCAATGCATTACTGGCCACCCCAGGCATTTGGATTTTCTACTTTAAGTACCAACATGCCCTGGACCACTTCTAGACACCTTTGTTGATGGATTCAATACACTGTAGTCCAGGTTTGGGAATCCTGTGGCCCCTCAGATCTTGCTGGACTACAACTCCATCATCTCTGACCGTTGGCCAAAGGTTCCCCACCTGTACTCTAAAGGAGCCTGGGACGCTGTTCTATTTTGACTTGGAAACAAATCTCTGAGGTTGTTTAGGTCTGAGGGATCAATGGCTCGCCATTCCATGCTTTCCCTTACTGGTAAACATAACCTCCAAATCTACTGAAAAAACTTCAAAGTGGCCAGCGAAATTCCCCTCAGATGGGTTTCCCCTCTCCAGATGGTGAGGTCACGCTGTGTGACAGGCCTGCAAACCAAATTTGGGAGCACGTGTGTTTGCTAAGGTCCTGTGACAGGAATCGTAGGAACCAAAATGGTGTTGTTTTAATCAGTGGTGCTGTTGGGTAATTTTTGACTCTGGGTTGAATGGTTGAGTGGGGCAGGACTCTTTCGATGGTACTGCTGTGTATTCAAAACATGGTAAGCCGCACTGCATTTGTAGACTTTCCTGCTCATTCTGCATTTGTAGACTTTCCTGGCTCTAGATATCTGCCTCAAATTTGTACCTTGATGGTACCACCCATTGCTCCCTATGGACAAACTGAGGCTTATCCCACCACAACCCTAGCTCTGAATTCTTGTCCCAAGATCAACAGGTATCCAGCTCAACAAATTTGCTGCCTTTCCCATGTAATGGCACCACCTTTCCCTTCTCCCCACAACTGTCTAGGTGCAACACTCCTTCTCCAAGCTGTCCTCAATGTTGACCTTTTCATTGCTGCAACCACGGCTGGGCTTCAGGAAGAGAATGGCTCCAGTCTCATCCCACAGTGGCGGCTGACTCTGCAGAAAGAATTTGGCATTAGCTTAAGACACTCCCGGCAACTTCTCTGCAAAATACAGAATATTTCACGTCGCTTCGTAAGTCTACTCATCTTTCTAACTCCTCTGCACACACAGTGTGACGGGCCTTGAGACAGGAACTGGCTGGTTTCTGGAAGGGAAAGCTAACAGCTTCTTAGTTCATTAGTTCTTTTCCCTTTCACTGTTTATCCAGTTAATCATGCAATGGTTGATGGGGATATCGGAAGGTTCTGACACATGAATAGTAGTGGAAAACTGAAAACTTGGAAAATTCTGTGTCCTTAGTTATTGCTGATGGGATCAAACAGTAATCAATCTGTGATCTATGAAGGCACAGTACAAAATTAGAAACTTTATGAGCAATAGTTAAATTTATTTTGGGTAGTTCCTGCTAACATTATAATGGAATAATTTTTTACACCTCTCAGCAAATTTGGAGGAAAAGTTGAACTAACATAATAAATAAATTTGAATAACTTGCTTCTGTCCCTTCCTCCATCTCAAGTAAGGTATATTTCTTAAGGCACATTTGCATCAGCTGGTTGAAAAGTTGGCAACCCCACCTAGAGTCTTGGTGTTTTCTTTCTTTCTTTCCAGCTCTCTGAACGTCTGTCTGGAGTGCAGCCCACTTCTGTACGAAGCTCAGGGCAGCTTCCCTCAGTCAGCCTTGATCTCTACACGTGGCTTTCTCTTCCAGTAAGAATAATTATTTATTTGAAAAATTCCTATCCCGCTTTTCATGCCCTCAGAGTATGGCTTAAAATGATGATAGAAAGCAAGTAACAACATAAATTGTGTTTAACAACATTGTCAGTCTCTACAAGAGGAGGTAAAAGCCCCTGTGAACTACTCAATGCCACCAAAAGCCTGATAAAGCAAACAAAATGTTTTGCTACCTGGTGCCTAAAAGATATGAAATGTTGGCTTTGGGTGAGCTGATAAGGAGAGGGAATTCCGTCACTGAGGTGTCACCATTGAAAAGGCCCTCTCCCTCCAGGAGCCACTGACCTTGCCTCTGAAGGTGAGGTCACCTGGAGGCAGATTCGCGGTCGTGGCTTCCCCCACAGAATCTTGGAAAGTAATGTTACAGGGAACCAGGCAGGGGGCCTTCTCGGTAGTGGCACCCACCCTGTGGAATACCTTCCCATCAGAGGGAAAACAAATAAACAAATGTATAGCTTTCTGAAGACATCTGAAGGCAGTGCTGTATCAAGAAGTTTTTATTGCTTGATGTTTAGTTGTGTTTTTATATTATGATGGATGCTGCCCAGAGTGGCTGGACAACTCAGTCAGATGGGCAGGGTATAAATAATGTTGTTGTTGTTGATCAACTTGAGTGGGGGCAATATATTGTATTTTTCGCACCATAGGACGCACTTTTCCCCTCCTAAAAAGCAAGGGAAAATGTGTGTGCGTCCTATGGAGCAAATGCAGGGGGGAGGCAGGCGGGAAAAGCCCTCAAGAGCCGCACACAAGCTTTGTGCGCTCTTGCGGGCTTTTCTCCAGGAGGGAGAAGGGACTGACTGGCCGCATCAATCCCTTCTCCCTCCTGGGGGAAAAGCCCCCAAGAGCGGCGCCCTCTTTAAAGGCTGTGCGGCTCCTGCAGGCTTTTCTACGAGGTGGGGGAATCCCCCCGCCTCCCAGAAAAGCCAGGAGAAGCCGCGCAGCCCCTTTAAAGAGCGCACGGCTTCTGCGGGAGGTGGGGGAAGCTGCAGCGGATTCCCTCCTCCCGGGCTCCCTTTGAAGCGGCAATGTGGGAGGGGAGCAGCTTACACTCGTGTAAGCAGCTCCTCTCCCACTTTCCTGCTTCAAAGCAACTACGGAGGAGGGAAGGAAGGGGACCATGGATCCTCTGCTGGCAAATGCAGCAGATTCCCTCCTCCTGGGCTCCCTTTGAAGCAGCAAAGTGGGAGGGGAGCAGCTTACACTTGTGTAAGCAGCTCCTCTCCTACTTTCCTGCTTCAAAGCAATCATGGAGGAGGGAAGGAAAGGGACCATGGATCCTCCACTGCTTGCGGCTGCAGCAGATTCCCTCTTCCTGGGCTCCCTTTGAAGCGGCAAAGTGGGAGGGGAGCAGCTTACACTCATGTAAGCAGCTCCTCTCCCACTTTCCTGCTTCAAAGTGGAGGGAATCCACTGCAGTTGCGAGCAGAGGATCCATGGCTCCGCTTCCTTCCCTCGAAGCAGGGTGCGGGGGTGCAGGAGGGAAAGAGGGCAGGAAATAGATGCCTGGCAGGAAGACACAACCACACTTTGACCACTGAAAGTCCACCCCAGCCTCCCCAGATTTCCACTGAGACGGCCAGGCTAATGTCGATGGCCATAGCTCAGGCTCAGCATTATTAACTGGACTTAGATAAGCCATGGTTCCCCTTCTTACCCTCCTCTGAGGCTCGATTTAAAGCAGCAAAGCGGACAGGAGCCGCCCGCTTTGCTCCTTTAGTTTAGTGCAACATTTGATTCAGAATATTTTTTTTCCGTATTTTCCTCCTCTAAAAACTAGGTGCGCCCTATGGTCAGGTGCGCCCTATGGAGCGAAAAATACGGTAGATTGGGGAACTGGTGTTAGGAAGAAGGTTAAACACCCTTACCCTAAGTTATCTCCTTGACCAAATTAATTAGCCTCCTCTTTCTGTAGGCTGCAATTTGTTATTTGTTTTGAACTAGGCTATCCATTATCAGTTTCCCAGATTAACATGTAGTTTGGGCCTTAACCAATGATTAGTATTTTGGATGAGCAGTTTTGGCAGAGCTTTGGGACACTCCATAGCTGCCTGCTTTCGCCAGGGTTTCTTTCCACATCTCAAGGGCAGGGAGGGAAGAGGCAGGGCACCTGGGTGCTCTTGACTGGTTTGATTCCTAATCCTGCCATTTTCCCAGGATGCCAAGCGCCTGGCCTACATGTCCAAGATGCTGCCATTTTATCAGGGTTTGGCACAACAGCTGAGGGACCACGAGGCCACCAAAGAAGACTCTAAATTCCTATCTAACTTTGAAGACATCAGTCTTTCCCTCCGAGACCTGGACCATCATGTGAGTTATCAGGTAGGTCTTCCTGCCTTTTGGGACACAGCTCAGTGGGGCAAAGGCATCCTTTATCTTTTGTGCTGTTTTAACACCTTTCCTTGATTCTCCCTGTAGATTTTGCTTTGGGGCCTTCCGATTGAAAGCGAGCCTGAGCCAACACTCAAGCCCCTTCGAATTCTTCAGCACCGGAGTTGGTGGAGGAATCGCCAGGAAGTATATGTCATCTTGCGCTCCCTCAACAGTTTCCTGTGCCGGGTCACAAGGGAATTCTCGCTGCTGAGGACTCGGGTGGCTAAAGACACTTCCTTTCCCAAGGCTTTCAAATCTACACCACCCCCAGCCTAGATCCCCAATCCGCTGTCAGAGAATGCTGGCATCCTGGCATCTAGACCTCAACACCTCCCCTACTGTAATTTATGGATTTACCAATTGGTTATCTTAAAATATTTAATTTATAAGTATTTATTTTTTTCTAACTGTTTATATTTTGTATTTTTAACTTATTTTTTTCAATAAAACCAACACTGCTGTGACCATTTATGGAAACTGTTGTTTCAGTTCAGCAAAGGCGCTTTTCTTGGGAAAGAGATAAGAAAGAGTGAAAGAGAAAGCAAAGCTAGGAATGTTTGACAGGCAATTCTAAACCTGCCTTAGGCAGCCGGCTTTCTGCTGATCTGGGCAGCATATGCACCGCACTTTTAAATCACATGGTGGCTTCTCTGCAAAGAATACTGTGCCTCCTTGCCACAGCCGCTCTGGGTGCATGTGGCTGCAGCGGGGGGGGGGGGCTGAGGATGGGGGGCGGGGCGAATGCAGCAGTGGAGGAGCAGGAGGAAGTGGCGAGCTCCCAACAGTGCAAGGAACAGGAGCGGGTGGCAGGGAAAGATTCTTGTCTGAAAGTCCGAAGAGGCACTGACAAACAATATAACTCAGTTGGTTAGAGCACGGTGCTGATGATGCCAAGGTTGCAGGTTCGATCCCCAGCTGCATAGGAGGTAGGACTAGATCAGGGGTAAAAGGTAAAGGGACCCCTGACCATTAGGTCCAGTCACGGACGACTCTGGGGTTGCGGCGCTCATCTCGCTTTAGTGGCTGAGGGAGCCGGCGTTTGTCCGCAGACAGCTTCCGGGTCATGTGGCCAGCGTGACAGAGCCGCTTCTGGCGAACCAGAGCAGCGTACGGAAACGCTGTTTACCTTCCCGCCGGAGCGGTACCTATTTATCTACTTGCCCTTTGACATGCTTTCGAACTGCTAGGTTGGCAGGAAGATCAGGGGTAGTCAACCTTTTTATACCTACTGCCCACTAATACATCTTTCTTGATGGTAAAATTTCCTTACTGCCCACCAGTGCCCGATGGAAGGAGGATTCAGCTTGTGCCATAGAACTCCCTACCACCCACCTAGAATCCTGAAACGCCCACTAGTGGGTGGTAGGGACCAGGTTGACAACCCCTGGACTAGATGATCCCCCTGGTCCCGTCCAACTCTACTGTATGATTCTATGAATATAGACATCTAGATGGACCAAATGCTCTGCCTCATGATTAACGTTAGGCACTGTTATAAGAATTCTAAGGCCTCAAATATAGAGCAAATGTTCATAAATGTACAAAGCAAACACATACGTAAGTATATAAACCACGTGTCTGAAATAGTACAGGAGAGCAATCCTGAAGCCATTTTGACTCTCTCCAAATTGACCTCAAATATTTCTCTGCAAGGAGGAAGGAAATGGGAAAAGCTTTCCAAATGTCTTTGAACTGTAGGGGGCTTACACCTCCCTGTAAATACAGTTTGGCAAGCATCTGTTAAGCTGAGTAAACCATCAATATGTGTAAGAGATTCAAGAAGTAAAGTACCATACTCTGGGCAATCTCCCCCTATTTTCTTAATTTTGAGCCCCCCAAAATAGGGGGTGTCATATACATGTGGGTGTGTTATACACAGAAAAATATGGTATTTACCATCTCAAAGGAATGACCAGGCTACCCAGAAAATGCAGTCAAGTAAGGCATTATCAGGTATCCTGGCAGACAGGAGAGAAGCAACACTCTCAGAATTCTGCTGGAGTCCGCCTCCTATGTGATGTATGTATGGGGTTTTTTTGGGGGGGGGTATTGGGTTACAGGGTGGGCAATTTCAAAAGTCTTTATAGGGGCTTGTGCACCATTATTCTGGGTATCTCCTACCTCCTTGTAGGGAGGAGAGGGAACTCTGTTGCAACCGAAAAATAAAGATCTGTCTTGCTTTCTATGGATCTTGCCTCCATCCATTCATCTAACTGATCATGGACTTACGGGACTCAGTCCCTTGGGGAGCTGGGCAGCAAAAACCAACCCCCCTATATATTTTTTCTATAACAGCACCCTCACTATAGTATTTTAGAGGTTTCCCAAAACTTTCTTCATTTTAACAAGTCTATCCTGATTATGTAATTAAATATTTGTTTTAAATTTTGCTCATCTTCTCTGCATATTGTTGATAATTATTTTCTATCGTTTTTATACCACTTGATGAAGGTGCCTGATGCAACTTGGCAGGGAGGTAATTTCGCAGTTTATGGGCTGTGGAATTAAGTGTTGCACGTGCATACTCTCTCTCTCTCTCTCTCTCTCTCTGTGTGTGTCATAACATGCATGTCATAATTGAAGGACACATTTCACTCAGATTTCTTTTTTAAAACCTATTACTGTGATGGAGAGTGATCTGGTAAGAGAGATGCCAGCTACGTAGCTGGAGGTACAGGGTCCCTGTATCTTCCACATCTGCTGACAGGCAAAGAGCCAAAAGTGAAGCAGTTCCCCTCCCCCACAAGAGAACGCAGCTCTACAATCCACCTTGTGCATTTGATGTAGCAGACTTGCTGACAAAATGGGCTGTAATAATTTGATTGTTGCTCCCTCAGAGAAGGCCTGAACCTTGTGCAATTTTGGAAACGCACAACCAAATTTCCAAACATTGTTTTTAAAGCTTAAAAGCAGCTGCAGCCTGCAGGAGAGGGGAAGATTGGGTCAGAGCAGTGAGACAGAAGCAGGCGGTGATCGACTTAACAGATGGGCAACAGAAGTGGGTTCTGTGATGAGTTCTAAGAGGCTTATAGTGCAGAGCTGGAAAGACAAATTCCACCGTCTATCACCCAGTGGTTAGAAGATCTCACTGCTCTTTCCATGTTCGAGCATATGGTTTGTAATCATCAATTTAATCCAGGCACCTATTTGGAAATTTGGACTCCCTATATAAATGTATATGCTTAAAACTCGATTGAGGAAATATTGTGTCAAGGTCGTGTGGCAATGGATTGCTTTTTCCAGTCATATATTATTAGTATTCTTTTTCTGTTACAATTGCAAATTAAAACCTCAAGGGGTGGGGGGAATTGGGAATGTTTAATCCTCTTCTCTGCACCGTTTCCCCAGTAAAAACCCCCTCTCTTTTAAAAAGGTGTGGGCCACATAATCCCTTTCATCCTCTGCCTAAAAAATGTCAACAGGGAGAGTGAAACCACCTGATCAACAGCCAAAGAAAATGGGAATTATTGATTCAATAACCATGCTCATGCAAAGCAAACTAAGTACAGTGGTACCTCAGGTAAGTACTTAATTTGTTCCGGAGGTCTGTTCTTAACTTGAAACTGTTCTTAATCTGAAGCATTTTAGCTAATGGGGCCTCCTGCTGCCGCTGCGCCGCCAGAGCACGATTTCTGTTCTTATCCTGAAGCAAAGTTCTTAACCTGAAGCACCATTTCTGGGTTAGCAGAGTCTGTAACCTGAAGCGTATGTAACCTGAGGTACAGTGGTGCCCCGCAAGACGAACGCCTCGCAAGACGAAAAACTCGCTAGACGAAAGGGTTTTCCGTTTTTTGAGCTGCTTCGCAAGACTAATTTCCCTATGGGCTTGCTTCGCAAGACGAAAAACGAAAACGTCTTGCAAGTTTGTTTCCTTTTTCTTAACACTGTTAATACAGTTGCGACTTGACTTCGAGGAGCAACTCATAGAACGCGGTGTGGTAGCCTTTTTGAGGTTTTTGAAGACTGGTGATTTTTGAAGCTTTTCCAAAACTTCTTTTAAACTTTTAAAACTTTTTGGGGGGGGGTTGGATTTTGGGTTGGGGTGTTTGGAATTCAAGGACTTGGTGTTGGGGAGGGGTTTGCAAGAATCTGGAAGCTTGTGTGTGTTTTTTCCTGCATTTTTATGATTTTCTGTGACCATTGGGCCACTCTGCTGTTTTTTTAAAAAAAATCTGGATTTGAATTTCTGTGTGGTGGGTGGCTGGGGGAACAGTTGAGGAGGGGGTTCTTCAGCAAGAAGCAAAGAGTGGAAGAGGAACCTTCTTCGAGTTGTCCCCCAGAGTCTTAGAAAATGTACTGTACACTTTGTTGATTTTTAAATGTTTTTCTGTCATGTTTAGAAACTTAATTTATTGTTCCTTCAATTTTTGAATTGCTCTTTACAGTATGTGTGACTTTAAAGAGCACTTAATAAACTCTTGTTGTACCAAATTTGGCTTTGTTTGGACTTTTTTTGACCATAGGAACGCATTAATTGAATTTCAATGCATTCCTATGGGATTTCGTGCTTCGCAAGATGAAAAATTCGCTAGACGAAAAAACTTGCGGAACGAATTAATTTCGTCTTGCGAGGCACCACTGTACCACTGTACCTCAAGGTATTTGCCTATCCTGTGAGGTGGCTTTGGATCAAAAACTCTGCTCCTGGAATTGTCCGCCGCTTCTGTAGATAGACATTCCAACAACAAATCCACAGAAATCTAGATAATGCAGATTACTAGTGCTAACACCATAGAGCTCTTGAAGGCCACTTTCTAAATTAATGAGTGGTAACTTTGAGAAGGAAACCAGAAAAAAACACTCCCCACCCACCCGCTTCCTTATTGTGAAACTTTTTTTCCCTGGTTACATGAACATAAATGTTTCGTGCTATCCCACATGCTATTTGTCACTTTCCACATTCAGCTTCATGGGAAGTACCGTATTTTTCCATGTATAAGTCTAGATTATTATTTTTTTTAAAAAAAGGTTTAAATTTGGGACTCGTCTTATATACGGGTAGTGCTCAGAGGTGTTTTCTTAATTTGGAGTCCCCCAAAATAGGAGGCGTCTTATACGCAGAAAAATACGGTATTCTTGGGCTGTAAATGGCCCCCTCCCAAGGCTGCTAATTGCCTTTCTGGAGGCGGGGGGACAGGCAGTGGCGTAGCTTGGGGGGTGCAGGGGGGCTGGCCGCACCGGGTGCAACATCTGGGGGTTAGGGTTAGGGGACGCAAATCCATGGGTTAGGGGGCGCAAATTACTTGCCTTGCCCCGGGTACTGACAACCCACGCTACACCACTGGGGACAGGCACAATATTTCTACTCATCACTGCTCAAGGCAAGACTGCAAGAAGCTTGGATAGGGAGCAATTTTGACTGTGAAAATGCCAGATTATTGGCTCCCCCCCCCTAAACCGGTTTACCCCCAAAACTGCTACTTCAAGCCAATTCAGTGACACTCACCACAGCTTTATGGAAGACTGTGTCAGGAAATCCACTCACATATCTTCCCTATTCAGGTAGGTAGCCGTGTTGGTCTGACACAGTCGAAATAAATAAAAAAATTGTCCAGTAACAAACTTAGTTGGTCTCTAAGATGCTACTGGACATTTTTTAAATTTATATCTTTCCTAGTGTGCTGTAGTGGTTAAAATATCAGACTAGCATGTGGACAACCAAGGTTTGAATCCCCCCACTCTTTCATGAAGCCCACTAGCTGACTTTAGGCCGGTCATTGCCCCCCAGCCTAACCTACCTCACAGGGTTGTTTGGGGGATTAAATGAGGAAGGGGAGAACCATGTATTTGGAGAAAAATGGTGGGATATAAATGTGATAGATAAATAAATAAAATCAGGTATACTCTGGCTCAAACAGTGTTTCTCACCTGAAATTTGTCTCTGTAGGCTCCATGATCATTGGTTCTGATGGTAAGAGTACAAGCTTAACAAGCAGAGTAATAACAAACAATAAACCGTGGAGTAGCTCTGAAAGAACCTCTCTTGTGTTTGTTTTTTTTGATTGATGGGATCTGTGTGCAAAGGACGTATATCAGTCTGAACCAGAGACTGACTGGTTTGCGCGTAATGGCAAGCCATGGTTTGTTCTGACAAACCACAAACCATTAATTGTCCAACAGTCAAACAAACCATGGCTTGTTTCTCCAGTTTAGTTTTTCAGCTTCTTTTGTTTGGTGCTTAATGAGTGTCAGGGGTGGGGTGGCCAAAACAAACATGGGCTGTGTACATTGCTGTTCCCTCTGCATCCACTACACTCCTACTGCTATTTTGGGAAGCAGTCTATGCACAATGTTAGCCACAATCCATATCTTTCCTGTGTCTACCCTGTTGTTTTTAATGAAATATTGCATTTTGATACATTCCCCCCTCAACCAGCTTTAATCCAAATTGGGGTGGAAAGAAGAACCTAGCTGGATTTTAAGATGGTAAAGAGTATGCAGGCATGGTTAAGGAAGGGTGCTAGGTTTGCACATAACACCAAGCCCTAGTTAAAACAACCCAACATACATAAGTCATCAACAAACAATGGCTTAAAATTGTGGTTTGCTGGCAGAGATCTGATGTGGGAGCATCTGCCTATCTTTTGGCGAGATTAAACTGTGTGTTTTCATTTTGTATTTTTATATTGTGGACCGCCCTGTGAACTTTGGCTTAAAATTTGTGTGTGTGTGTGTATAAATGAACATAATTATTACAAAGCATCAATAAGTCATTCTGGTGACCTCTTTCCAAAGGAAATCAAACCCCCAGAACTTCTCACTGCTCAGAGAACTGGAGTGAGTGTAACTGTTTGTTACAGAGGATTCTGGGTATTTTCTTGGGAGCATGCACCGTTCCTGACTGGTACTGGCCTGGCTAATGTATCTCACTGTTGCCTTAGGTGAACAATGTACACTACCAAACTCTCCAGTAGCTGCATGTTGTAATGGAAGACTGGCAGCAGCAGGCAAGTCGTTTTAGCTCGCCTGCCTATAAGCTCCCTGTGAAACAGTATGACAACCACTGACATTGATTTATTGATTCATTTGAAAGATTTCTTGTCTACCTCTCAACGGAAGCTTTTGAAACACGGCAAAAAACAGTGCAATTAAACAATTTTTAATACCAACATTTTGACATTTTAAACCAGCCAGAAACTGCACATCTGACGGTGAAAACAGCAACTAAAAACAAAAGTAGAAATAACAATTAAACGTGAATAAATGAACTACATTAACTAAATTTACTTAAATGAACTAAAGCTATCGTTAAAAAGCCAGAAAGAAAAACATCCTCTTCACTTAGTTACAAAAAAATATTTTAAAAGTCGGGCGGACACAACCACTGAAAAGGCTCTCTCACATTTGAAAGTTGTGGCACCCTCGATAGAGCTTCTGATGTAGATACTCTTACGGGGTAGCCAGTGATGTCCACTGCACGCTACTGGATTACAAATGCGATCTGACCCAGCCAACATAGCAAGTGGTCAAGGGGGACAGGATGTGTTATCCATTGGCATCTGGAGGGCACCATGTTGGCTATCCCTGTCTTAATGGATTGAGCAGGAAGGAATTTTTAGGGAGGAAAGAGCTATATGAAGTATTACGTGGAGTGTTAATTCCAGATTATTGTGGAAAAGCAGTGCCTCAGCAGCGCTACAAGGCTCTAATGCAGAAGGAGCCATTGATATGAATGGCAACCAGTATCATTAGGCCCATTTTCTAGTCTTGCTCCCCCAACACACACACCCTATGCCTTAGCCTATCACAGGGGTAAGTTCAGACATGAGAATTTTGTGGTGGTTTTCCTGATTATAACACTAGCACTCCTGCCCTGTTTTCTAACGTTGCTTTCACACTGCTGTAGCTTTTCAAGCAATACGCTGGCATGCTGCACTAATTCTTTTTCACACCAGTGGGTGAGGTGTGATACAACAACAAATGTCATTGGACATGAGGCCGCTTCCCCACCCTTTCCGCACCTGCGCACTTCTGTCCCCCCATGATTCACGCATGAAAATGGCACGAGAGAACTGTATGCCGGTAGAGTACCCCCAATTTCATCACTCATCTCCCACAATTTTCTGCATTAACAGGGTTGCAAATGGATATCACCCACCCCGAAAGCAATTAACATGGAAATGAGTGCAAAACTGCCCCTAGATTTCCAGAGGCGGCTTTTACGTCCAGTGAAAGCTCAAATATAATGCAGAAATCAACCCTTGGGTCACTGGGGCTTGCGCAGGCGGGTCTGAAGTTCAGCCATCATGTTGGGGTGCATAGGCCCAAACCTGGGGAGGCAAAGAGAATGAATGAGAGCAGAGTGAGGCAAAACTCTGAGGTTAACTCCTGGAGTGGTGGTGATAGGATATTCATATTTACCCAGAAAGCCTTGGGTTCTGCCTGCGCGGTGTTTGTGGCTGAGCTGGAACCTCCTCAGCTACGCTTATCGTCTCTGGCTGGGTCTCCACTGGCTGTCTCTTTGTGCTGGGCGCCCGCCGGATAGAGCTCTTGCGGCGAAGCAGCACCCGCTCCATTTGGTGACTTGTATCCAGGGCCACGACCTGCACAGGAGACGTGAATTGGTTAACTCCAGAGTCCTGACTCCCATCATGCTCCATTTTTATTTTAGTTTTGCTTACCTTAACTGGGAACGTCCCAGCGACGGAGGAAGTGCACACCATGGGTTCTTGCTGCCGGCCACTTTCCATCTCTTCTGTTTGCTTTGTCTGGACTCCAGCTGCTTCCAGCACCTCTTTGTCAAGAAGACCACTAGATTCTGCCGGCCTCTCTGATTCACCCTCCTGGTCACTCTCCTCCAGCCATTCTTCTCCTGTAAGTTCCACTTCTTCTGCTGCTGCCTCCTTTCTCACAGGTTCCTCTTCCTCCCTCTGCTGGGCCCCTTCTGTCTCTTCTGCACCTGCCACTTCTTCCCACTGACCACCCCTGTTCTCTGCTATTCCTTTTGGCTCCCCAGCCTGCCCTTCCAAAATCACAGCAGTTTCCCTTGGCTCCCACTGGTGGCATCTCCCTGCCTCTTCTTCCTCGTCCAGCTCCTCCTCCTGCCCTCCCTCAGTTTCTGCAGTGCCCAGCATCATTTGCTGAATTTCTTCTTCTTCGGCTATATCTAACTCCTCCTGCAGGTTCTCTTCCACCTCTGGTTCTTCTTCCTGTTCCTGCTTGACCTCCAGCTGTTGACCATTTGCCATCTTGACCTCTTCTTCCTCCTTCTCCAGCCCCCTGTGGTGAAATCCCACAGCCCATGTCTCTCCCTCCTGCCTTTCTGCCTCTGGATCTTCTTTGTGTTCCTGCTCGACCTCCAGCTGCTCATCTTCTGCCATCTTGGTTGCCTCCTCCAGCCCTTGCTGTTGTACCTCCACAAACTGAGGCCAATCTGGTACCCTTTCCTGAATCCCCTTATACCAGAAAGTTTCTCCCAGTTCCTTTTCCTGACCACAATCAGTCTCTCTTGTGCCTTCTACTTCCTCCTTTGGCTCCCACAGATGGCTTCTCCCAGCTTCAGCTTCTCCTCTGAGCATCTCCTCCTGGTCTTCTTCAGTCTCTGCCCTGCCTGGCACTGCTTGTGGAATTCCTTCCTTTGCAACCACCATATTGGTTTCCTCCAGCAGGTCCTTTTCCATCTCTGCTTCATTTTCCTGTTGTCTCTCAGCCTCTAGCTGCTGTCTCTCCACCATCTTGACCTCCTCCTCCACCCCCCCACTGAGCTGAAACCCCACAGCCCTCACCATCCCTCTCTGCTCTTCTCCCACAGATAGTGCCCAATCTGGTGCAGTTTGCTGGATCCTGTCATACCACACAGTTGCCACTTGTTTTTCCTCCCTCTCCTCTGAAGTCTCTTCTCCCTGCCCTTGTTCCTCTGGCTGTTTGCCTTCGGGCTTCTCTGCTTCCCCATGCTGATGCTGTTCTGTATCTGCCTCTTCCTCTAGTGCCCCCTGCGGCTGAACTCCTCCTATCCAGCTGGTTCCTTCTAGCTCCTGCTGATGGAGTCCCTCAGTAGCAGTTGGCCCCTCCACATCTTTCTGTCTGATGCTGCTGATCGCAGCTGCTGTGGGGCTTGACTTTGGAGCATCAGCTGGGAATTGAGAGGACTCTGTGGGGGAGAAATTAGGAAGGTCACATTTACAGTATTTATGTATTTGGATTATGTATTTGAATTATATAGCTCCCTTTGCATAAGCCACAGGGCAGCTTACAACAAAGCAAATAGATAAAAATGCATACAACTGATGAACCAGGATCTTTCAAAAACACGTAGCAATTATCACTGAATCACAATTGCTAATAGCATTCAGGTCTCTCCTCCTCTGAACACCCACCAGAAAAGAGGAATCTTAATGGCCTCAGTTATGATGGAGTTACAAATACTGTACTAGGAGTTACTGCTGAAGGGGCTCTTTCCTGGGTCCTACACTATGAATCTCATACTGTGGTCACACAGATCTTGGTCTCTTCAGCTCTGCATTTGAGCACCCCAGAACCTAAAGATATTGGTTTCTCCCCACAAATACACACATTCCTATATTATTGTTTCACCCTGAAATTAAGGATGTTTTCTTATTGTAAAATATTTTTATTATCGAACTTTCTTGTAAACTGCAACAAGGCTAACAAATTATCATCATCATCATCGTGCAAGATCTTAGAATAAAACATCATCCCCAGTAACAAAGCACCAAAAAATCTGAAGTTATACAGGACCATTAAACCAACTAAGTTAGTTCTTGGTATGAGCTTTCGTGTGCATGCAGTGTGCATGCACACGAAAGCTCATACCAAGAACTAACTTAGTTGGTCTTTAAGGTGCTACTGGAAGGAATTTTTTTATTTTGACTATGGCAGACCAACACGGCTACCTATCTACTACTAGGACCATTAAACGTTCAGGGTCACTATCAATAAAAACAATAGCAGAGAAACATCAGTGCATGCACAGTGCCCAATATAAATATATTGATTTCTCTTTCCAGGATGAGCCATGGGTCAGTAGTTCCAGTTCTGGAACCTTATTCAAATGGCATAAATTAGCCCAGGAATGTGTCAATGGGAAAGATGGAGGTTTCTCTGCTCATATGCAGACGGTTTTATCCTCAAGACTGAGCAACCATAATCGCTTCCCACACATTTATGTTTAGGATGGAGACTCCAAGCTAAATCTAACCAGGGAGCAACCCATGCCTCCTAGACACACCCATCCACAGTGTGACTTTGGCACATTCTAGAATTTTCCATCACCTGAGAGCTTTTCCTCAGCCTTTTTCTGTCCCTCAGATCTGTTGGGGAACTTGGAAGGTTTGTGAACAGACTCTGTCGCCTGAGCATTGTGATCTGCTGCTTCTGATGCTGCCTGGATTTCCTGGTTGGCTGGGGTTATCTGAAAAAGGAAGGACCATGGTGAAGGAGAGGCGGAGCTTAAATGACTCTTTCCCCGCCTCCTCTTTTCCAGCACCTACCTCTGCGGTGAGCGAACCTTCAAAGACCTCCAGATGTCTCCTTGGAGGAATGTCCCTGCAGGGAAGAGGGGGAAAGGGTGAATCCAGCTGCTGTGGAGACCCTTCCACCCAAGAGGTAGAAAGCTCCAAGCATAAATAGCTCCCCCACTCCCACCTCAGCCAGCGGCTTCATTACCCAGAGTGTGCTGTCTCCACTTCCCCGTCATGGCTGCTGCCTCGGCTGCTCCTATCCCTTCTATGTCCTGACTCTTCTGCTCCTGGGTAAGTTTCATCTCCAAGCAGGTAAGTGGTGAAGGACGAAACATAATCCTGAAGATGGGGTGGAGCAAGGGAGACACTGAATGCAGACGGTCTGTTGAGCAAGCCAGCAGATGCACCCACCTCCCTCCACGTAAGTCATGGGCCCTGGAGCCCACCCCAGCTGACGACAAAAGGGGGTTTCTTTACCAGAGCCCGTTGCAGGGTCCCCAGCAGCCGTTGAAGGTGCTCCATCGGACATCTGGGTCAGGTGGAGAGGAGGTACAGCAGCTTCTCCTTTCTCCCCAGGGAGGGAAGTAACGCCGCCGTCAAAGCTTCTGACCACATCCTCCTCCTCCCCTTTGCAACTCATTGCCACAGTCCGTTCTGGCTTTGCACAACTGTTAAAAGCAGCACACCACAAACTTGATGGAAACAAGAAGCGTTGAGAGACAGTCAGTGTCAAATGCCGACTAAATCAGCCTCCAACTCAGGGGAGTGCAGAACCATAGTTGGAAAATTCAGTCCATCTTGTTCATTAACCCTCCCTTTTTTACTTTCACCCACATATCAACCCTTCTAAAAAAGAGAAAGATTCGCGCTCTCTCTTGACAATTTAGTGGCAACTTGACCTGAACCCTGTGCAATGAACTTTGACCAAAACAGACCCTGGTTCTTTCCCAACTTGTGGAACAACCCACAGCAAATTTCAGGGTGGGGTTCTGATTAATTACAAAATAGAGCAGAGATTAGCGGGCCATTAACACGATTACAAGTAAGGCTGCTATTTATTCACTCATCTGTTTATTAGACCATTACGATCATGCCTTCCCATCCCAGAAAAAATACCTTTAAGGTAGCTAGCCATTGTTACAATCATAAAAATTCAGGAGGTTTGAAGGGAGGGAGGGAGAGAGAGAGAGAGAGAGAGAGAGAGAGAGAGAGAGAGAGAAACCAACCAACCAACCAACCAACCGAAGGAGCATTAACAAATCAGTTCCCAAATGCCAAATGATGACAGAATGATCCAAGGCCATAGCAGCCAAATTCAGTAGGCCTGCACGCACACCGTACATTTAAAGCTGTAGCTTTATCCTTGCAGAGCTACAGTTCCCAGGAGATGTGGGGTGTGTATGTGTGTGCGTGCTTTAAATGTATGGTGTGTATGCAGCCCCAGGTGAGGCATCTACATTTCTAGGTAAGAAAGAAATGAATGGGAAATCAGGCAGCTTCCAGACTGTTGCTGTTTTGCAGGTGGGATTTAATCCCATACCGGCAAATTCAGGTTGCGTGATTAAAGTTGAGCTAACGCTCTTTCTCAAGAAGCTCATCCGCTCTGCCAATCAAAAAGGAAGGTGATGGGGAAAGGCACTCAAAAGTGTGGGATTAAAACTTGCTTGATGCAACACTGTATAATCTCCCTCCAAAGGAATCGGAGCGAATGCTCAGTCTTTGTGCAAACAGAGCGGGATGAATGCTCCATAAATAGCTCACCTGGAAGTGACCTTTGGTTATTTCCTCAGAAATATGGCTCCAACATAGGATTAGACAAATAAATGGAAAAGAAGAGACTGAGAGGAAATATGATAGCCATCTTCAAATATCTTAAGGGATGTCACATGGAAGACAGAGCAAGCTTCTTTTCTCCTGCTCTGGAGGGCAGGATTCGAACCAATGACTTCAAGTTTCAAGAAAGGAGATTCTGACTAAACAGGCAGAAAAACTCTGACAGTAAGAGCTGTCTCCCCTAGGGCGGTGGTATACTCTCCTTCCTTGGAGGCTTTTAAGCAGAGGTTGGATGGCCATCTGTCATGGATGCTTTAGCTGAGATTCCTGTATTGCAGGGGGTTGGACTAGATGACCCCTGGGTCCCTTCCAGTTCTATGATTCCATGTTTCAAAATGCAGGATAAGGCTATCAAAGGCTACTAGCCACAACTGCTATGCTCTGCCTCCACAGCTGGACATTGTGTGAAGCTTCGGCTACATACACACAGCACACTTTTAATGCACACGACTTTCTCCAAAGAATCCAGGGAATTGTAGTTTGCTAAGGGTGCTGGGAATTGTAGCTTGGTGAGGGGTAAACTACAGTTCCAAGAATTATTGGGGGAGTCATGTGCTTTAAATGTACAGTGGGTGTGCAGCCTAGAATGCCTGAAGAGTACTAATAGTTACAGCCCCAAATCGCTCGCATATATCTTCTGCAGGGTTGTGTTTCCTGAGAGGAACCAGTTAAGAATAACATCTATTTCCTCTGGCCTGAGTGCAGAGAGAGAGGTCACAGATCAAGGAAGCTCTGTAAACGGCGTCCTTAAAATCAAACTCATTGTTGGTTTGTACAATATAAAGATCCGAGAGAAGACTTCTTCAATCCAGAATCTTTAAACAACTTGCAAAGGGCCATTTTCTTTAGGAATGCAGGAAGGATTCCAGCATCTAAATTAAAAAGTGGGACTTCCTTTGCAGTTGATCTGGAAAAATATGGGTGGTACAGAGATCCACAGAGCTGTAGTCTGGGAATGCCGCAATGTCCCTCAGAGAGCAACCGAAACCCCAAATTCTGAACGTAGTAGGGGATAATATTTTTTCTCTCTTTCAGAAATTTACCATGGGGAGCAAAGCTCGTCCCCTCATCAGAATATGCCCCCCTATTTATTTATTTTTTGCCCTGGTCTGCATGAATTGCATGTGCATGAAAGGTCATGTATTTAAGCTCAGGGTAGCAAAGCACAGACAGATTTATAAATTCATGTGTATGTGACAAATTCCAGAGGGGCCATCAGGTTTGGCTGCAATATATTGTAATGGATTGTTTTGAAGTAATTTCAGCACCAGATTAAAAACAAAATTTCCCCAACTCCCCCTGCCCGCCCGCCCGCCATCCTGTCCTGTATTTTGTCAGAACAAAGTTGGCCACCCTACTTGGGATGACTGGGTCCCCCACGCTTTTACTTACTTTTTTAAATGTTTCTGTTCTGGAAGGTACTAAGGAGTCTGTTTTGTTTCCGGTTTACTTTGTGATTTTTCTCTGGTGCTGTGGTTTCTGCTATAATTTTAAATATATACATTCTACTGTAATTCAAGTGTTTTGAATGGTCAGGATACAGGGATGCAAATGTTTCAAAATAAAATACATGGCAAAACTCCGCAATTGGTCACTCCATTAAAAACATGCATGCTTTTAACAGAGCTTGTGTAGAATGCCTAATTTAAAATGATAATGAAACGATACAATACGATAATCTTTATTGTCGTTGTCCCATACAGAATAACGAAATTGAAAAAATCTACATCAGACATTTTAAAACCAACAAGCCTCCTATCCCAACTATCCCAGCCTGTTTAACCCACTTAAAACTCTGATACTCCATAATTAAATACAATATACTCCCACAGAGACTACTTTACACTGCGTTTAAAACCAAAATCGCATTTGGATAAAAACTGTTTCTCAGGCGGCTAGTCCTAGTCTTTATAACCTGTACCTTCTTCCAGAAGGCAGAAGCTGAAAGAGATCATTACCGAACCTGTTCATACTCATCTGCAGCTACCCGATGAATAGCGTTATTGCAATAAATTTCTGACAATCACGCTCTCCCGGGAGAGGAGGTTGTTGTTGTAAAGCAGCCATGTATATTGAGGGCAAATCTAGCTTCATTACACCGGCTTGTTTGCCAGCGTGTGCTTGCGTCAATGGATGGCTTTATCGGCAGGGCACACAAGTGAGGGCACTGGGAGCAGGAAATGGCATCAAACCCGGAAGCAAAGTCAGGCGGCAACTTCAGCTTCGCATGACAGCTGCTTAAGAGGAAGCTTCTTGGATCTGTTGCGTCTAGATATGCTGAGAGGGGCGGTGATGGCCTAAAGCTACGCGGTGATGGTCTAAGACTCCGATTTCTTAAAGGTACAGAAAGAGAGACTGGTGTGTGCAAGAGGGAGAGGATATCTCAGTGTAGTTAGGAAGTTTCTAGGGCAGCTATGGTTTCTGTTTTTATCTATGCCCCCCCCCCATTTTTGTTATAGGTAGTCGCCCCCACTACCCCATTCCGCCCTGCCTGCCATGGGACCTGCTGGGAGTCTGTGGCATCACATCCCGAGTGATTCTGAAGGTGAGTCTTCTTTGCTCCCATCTCTCACCCCCCCTTCCCATTCAACACCCCCACCCCCGTTTTCTTCTCTGACTCTGCTTCTCTTCCACCCCCTCAAGAAACAGGGGAAGATGAAGATGCCTCACCCTCTGCCGAGCCTGAGACCACCCTGGATGCCTGTAGCCAGTGGAGGAACAACGTGGGCTTCTGGTGAGGCACCCTTGGCTTTATTTCCACAGTTTTTCTAGGCTACGTAGCATGAACAAAAGCAGAACCTCCCTTCTTATTTTATTTAAAGCAGCTTCTTTGTGGCGTTATTTCTTGCACAATGACAGCTCGATTAAAGTCAGGTTTCTCTTTCTATGCATTGGTGCATTTTGCTGTATGCTCTGTTGACACTAAACGGATCAGATTTCCTTTTCTTTTGATCTCCTCCCTTGTTGCATCCTCCACATCTGAGCATATTGCAACATACTGGAGGGCTGTGTGGGGCTTGCTGTAGCCGGATTTGTACGAACTCTCACACACACCCCTAGGGAACTGAGGGTGTGGGGATGCCATCTGGGCTTTCAAAAGAGACTATAGTCAAAAGCAGGGGTCAGCAAACTTTTTCAGTAGGTCCACTGTCCCTCAGACCATGTGGGGGGGGCAGACTATATTTTTGGGGGGGGGGAATGAACGAATTCCTATGCCCCACAAATAACCCAGAGATGCATTTTAAATAGAAGGACACATTATAATCATGTAAAAACATGCTGATTCTTGGACCGTCCACGGGCCGAATTTAGAAGGCAATTGGGCCGGGGCCGGCCCCCGGGCCTTTGTTTGTCTACCCATGGTCTAAAGGCTCGATGCAGCAACCTTGCTGAAGCTAGGCAGAACTGAATCTGGATGGGAGGCTGCTTGGGAGCAAGGAACCTTATATATGCCCCCTTGAACTCTGGCCTGGATAAAAGGCAGAATAGAAATGAAAGAAATGATATGATAACACTGACTCTCCTGTCTTGCATTTCTGGGTGCTCTGACTTGCCTGCTTTCCCCTCCACAGGTTGCTGGGACTCTGCAACAACTTTGCCTATGTGGTAATGCTGAGTGCTGCCCATGATATTCTCAGCCATCAGAAGGTGCCAGCAGGCAATGGGACTGAGCCAGTGAGTATTCAAAGGAGAGGAGTACTTGAGTGTTTGTGTACAAAACAGAGCAAGAAACAGAAAGCGAGAGAAAGTATCTGAGCCTGGATGAGAGAGATGAATAGAAAAACATCTGTGTGCCAGATCTGGTGCATTAGGGCCTACACATGCAAAGGACTGTGGACTGTGGCAGAGGGTGCATCACATGTGTGTACGAAAGATGAAAAAGGATTATTTGGATTGGCACTCCACTAAAGCTGGCTCTAGCACTTGATTAGCCAGGGCCTTTGGATATTTCAAAGGCCTCTTAAGATCAAACTACTCTAAGCAGAGGGGAAATTTCAGGCAAACGTGAAGGCAAACATCTCAGAGTGTTGGATCTGACTACAAACAGATTTGCTCTGTAAATTAGTGGACTAGTAAGTGGGGAAAATACAGAGCCATTCAGATATTGTATGCGGCAAAGAAGGCATTGGCATGCCCTTACGCTGCTAGTGAGCATTTGCACTAATTGAAAAGATTGTGACATTACCCAGTGCTAACTAAGATGGCAGCAGTACGTAATGGCACTCTCCACCTGGGCCTTGCAACATGACCAGGGAGCCCTATACAAACCAGCCATGCTGGTTACTGATATTGGTCATAAATATGAGCAGTATGTTTGACAATGCCGTTTAGTGGTGCTAATATTGTACTGTTTAGTGTTTAGAATAGGACCAGGGAGATCTGGGTTCAAATTTCCACACAGCCATGAAGCTCACTGGGTGATCTGGAGTTAGTCAGCCTAACCTACCTCCCAGAGTTGCTGTGGAGATAAATGGGGGAGGGTAAAACCATGTTACACTGTCCCTAAACTACTCATTGATGGAAAGTTTGACTAAAAGCATAGTAAAGAGTGTCTGAAAATCTGCAAAGGTCAAACTAGACATGACTTCTAACTGCATTTTTTGAATCCTTCAGACTTCAGACTGGTCATGTATCTTTCTTTGCAAAAAGCAGCTCCAGGGGGCCCCTAATCTTTTCCCCCTCTCCCCGTTCCACCCCCCCCCCCCAAAGCTGATATTTGCCCCTATTCTAAAAATCAAGAAAATGGCAAGGGAGAGAAGGGTTAAAGCTGGGTTGAGGAACCTGTGACCCTCCAGTGACCATGGTGTCTGGGGCTGCTGGGAGTTGGAGTCCAACAGCATCTGGAAGGCCACAGGTTAAACCCTGCCTCCCCTCACACTGCAGCCCTGATTGGGATTGGGATCCAAGCACAGAACCCCAAAGTGGGTCTTGAGTCCATGGAATGCCTGACTGAATAAGTTATACTTCCATACTGGAATGAGGAAAATCTTGGAAAACAGATGGTGAAATGATGGCTGATGAAATTATTCTCTCCTACATTTAACCTCTTGTGCCCAATTGCTCCCTCAGACTCCCCCCAGCGTTCCTGCAAACGCTTCTCGTTACGACTGCAATGCCATCTCCACGGGGGTAAGTGGCGGGTCCAGGGAGATGACAGGGGCAGGTTTGAGAGTGGGGCACCATCTACTGGCTCACTCCCATCTCTTTGCTGCCCCCTACAGGCTGTGCTGTTGGCTGACATCCTGCCCACCCTTCTCATCAAATTCAGCGCACCATTTTGTATCCACTTGCTCCCATATGGGTGAGTTGGCTCAGATTGCTGGAAACGTCGGCTGGGTAGATACCAAATTCCCTCGTAATGCAAGAGGGAAATTGGAACTTATTTGCATGTGCGATGGACGTACAATTTGGCAAAGTGTATTTGGAACAAAATCGTATAATCCATGGAAAATATAAGATGTTAAATTACATTATGTACATGCAGCCTTTCTGTTAACGTATATGAAAAAAATATCTTCCCTCGTTATTGTGAAGTGCTGGGAATTATAACTGTGAGGGTCAAACCACAGAGCCCAGAATTATTTGAAGGAAGAATGAGCTATGAATGTGCTTTAAAGGTATCGTGTATAAATAGCCCTGGTAGTCACAAGGGGTTGTCTTTGTATGTGACATATGGGCAAGAGGCATAGCTGTCAACTTTCAGATTTGAAAATAAGGGATTAGCAGCCTCACCTTTCCCTGGAACAGTCTACGGGATATCTAACAATCCGGGATAGCTGCGGGAAGCAGCGGGAAACAGCGCTGGAATAAGGGAATTTCCCGCAAAAAAAGGGAAGGTTGACAGCTATGGCAAGAGGCTTTATGGTTAGTTCAGGCCTCATCCATTTGCCCATCTTATATCTCACCCCCCCTCCCCTCACCCCACCCCTCACAGCTTGCGTGTCATCATCTGCGTCATCACAGCCTGGGGCAGTTTCCTGGTGGTGGCCTTCTCCACATGCACAGTCCAAAGCCTTGCAGGTAAGAAGCATCTTCACAGGAGATGGGGTTGGCGGGGGTGGGGGGTGGGCAGGCAGGCAGTCCTCAAATTATTGCGGGAAGACCCAGGGAGCTTGTCCCCCTTCTTATTTATTGTTACAGCCTCTTGGCAGCTGTTTTTTCTCATGCTTCGAAGGCACAATTTGACTAAAATTGTGGGGAGCAAGAACATGAGGCTTTCGGGTTTTATATTGCACCACCCATATCTTTCCAGCTGCGATTTGAGCATATATGATCTCTTGCTTTAGAATTTCTGCCTCTTAATAGCGAGCTCCGGCGGTGAGGGCCAACAGAAAACAAGAAGGAAGCATCAGCATGTTTTGTATTGACTGGGTCTTTCTCCACCTTCTAATTGCTGCAGGTGTCGTGCTGGCCAGTATTTCATCTGGCCTGGGTGAAATAACATTCCTTGCGCTCACGTCTTTCTTTGACAGGTAACTAAAAGGACACAGTGGCTGCAGGATGGAGATTTGGTAGTGGGGTCAGATGCATTACTTGCTCAGTGGGTGCGGTCTGTTTCTTTAGATTAGGGATGGGGAACCTGTGGCCCTCCAGATGTTGATGGACTACAGTTCTCATCATCCCTGACCATTGACCATGCTGCCTGGGTTGATGGGAGTCCGAGTCCAACAACATATAGAAAAACCACAGGTTCCCCAACCCACAAGGCCTTCCTTCCTTCCTTCCAGCCATAGGGAACAGCTTTGAAAGAGGAAGGCAGATATAACATTTATTTACAGCCACAGGTTCTGTTTCAAAGCATCCTTGTTTTGCCTTTGATCTGAAGAAACAGGCTCCACAACCTTCCAGCTTAGTTGCTTTGTACCACCCCAGCAACTTTAGAAAAAGATACTCTGTTGGCCTGTTTTTTTTTTTGTTTCGTTTTCACAGTGATGGGTTGATATATATTTAACTAAACAAACATGCATACCTATCTGATAATGATAATAAAAATCAGAAAGGCCTGATGTATGGGGGGAGGGACAAGATTGACAGCTGGTCCAGTGTTTGGTTTGAAGCGTGAGTAGAATAAATTTGTGCAGGATTTGTCAATTAGGTAACGACACTAGGTCTGGGGGTACTTTCTGGTACCCAGAAATCACTCCCATTATGACTCATGTTCTTTCTGCTTCTCTTCCCACCCCTCACAGTGCCGTGGTGTCTGCCTGGTCTTCTGGAACAGGTGGGGCTGGCCTGCTAGGGGCGCTTTCATACCTTGGACTGACAGAGGCAGGCTTGAGCCCCCAGCACACCCTCCTCCTCATGACCGTTATTCCGGTCATCATGCAGGCCAGGTGAGGACTAACTCTCTCATATTAGGTATCTGCTTGTAGCGGTAGAAGTTTAAATGATCATTCAAGGCCCCTGGGCTCCTTGACCATCTTCCTCCCCGCTTTCTCTATAGTTATTCTTTTGTGCTGGCTCCACCCCCCGGGGCCCCTCGCTGTGGCTGGGGCAAGCGTCCACAGAAGTCTCTACGTTCTCCTTCCTCAACTCAGCAGCCGCTCCTTGAGAATAAAGCTACACTCCAAAACAGTAAGCAATCCCTTTACTGGCGGGTTCACCTTCCTGTGGTGCCACCTGTTGCATATAAGGGACAGGTTAAGTATTTATACCCACAATGCACCTTGTTTATCTTAAGACTTTATCCCTGGGAAGAAATGCTGTCACAGCTTCTTTACCCATGATGCACTGTGCTCAAGCCAAGCACAAGAGAGTTGCTCACAGATATTGCTGTAACTCTTCATGTAATGTCTTTGGCACTTGTAATGTCCTTGGCACATGTAATGTCCTTGGTACAGAATTTTTTCACAATTCTTCCAATAAGGTTGTTTTATGCTGTCTTGTTTCAACCGTCCTTTTCTTCCTCCAGAGGCACAAAGCCCTCAGCTCAGCCTGCAAGAAAAGGGGCAGGTGGTCAAGGTAAGAATCAGGCTCAGCATGTGGTTTTTTTGGTTTTTAATATGAGAGAGGGCGTAGGATATTTCGGAACACATGTTTAAAGGTGTCCATATCACAGATCGTATCAGTATAAGTTTGCGTGTAAATATGTCCCTATTCTAGAGGATATCAGGGTGAATAATGTGTAAAATGGATGCTGGGAGAATGCTATTCAATTGCTAAACAAAGGCCAGGTCTCTGTTCTTCATGGAATTTATCTGGAAGCCCTTCTCACTGATCCCAGATGTAAAAGACCTCATTGTGAGTTTACCCCTCACCTTCCCAGCACCCTTAACAAACCACAGTTCCCAGGATTCTTTGGGGGGAAAGCCTTGTTCTTTAAATGTATGGTGCAAATGTGACTCCAGTAGTAAAGGGTGCCGTTTGTGAAGCCTGCATTACTCCAGGCGACCATATACCTCTGATTGTCTCATGGTTTCACGGCCTTCTCATGATGCACTAACATGTGCCTTCTCTGTTACTAGGGTCTCTTAAAATACCTCATCCCTTTAGCTGTTGTGTATTTTGCTGAATACTTCATCAACCAGGGCCTGGTGAGTAGTGTGAAAGTTGGGATGGGTGGAGACTTCTTTACCAGGGAGGTGGAGCTAAATCTTCTGATCCATCGCCATTAACGGTCCTCCCCCCCCCTTTTGTCTTCTCCTTCCTCAGTTTGAACTGCTGTACTTCCATAAAGCGCCATTTACTCACGCGCAACAATATCGTTGGTGAGTGAAAGTTTGGGAAGTGAGACGAGATGGGATTTTGGAACCTCTGTCTGACTTGGGTTGGTTGGTTAGAATAGAAAAGTGCTGAGAGCTAAAACTCCTGATTCCCCCCCCCCCCGCCTCCTATAGGTACCAGATGCTCTACCAGGCTGGGGTCTTTGTCTCTCGTTCCTCCGCCACCTGCATACGGATTCGGCACATATGGCTTCTTGCGGTGTTACAGGTAAAACATTCCCCTCGCCAACAGACACCTGCATGAATGATTCCTTTCTGCTCTTCCAAGACATGTTCATCCCCCCATTTCTGTTGTAATGTTGATGTTGCAATCCAAGCATTGTGATCTTTCTCTGCCAGTGAACGCGTGAGGTTGTCTTATACGGAGTCACATCCTTGGTCTATCTAGCCCAGTTCTGTAGAGTCTGCAGGGAAGCCTTGCTATCTGAGCTCCTTTCAGCTGGGGATGCCAGGGACTGAACTTGGGCCTTTGTGTTTTGCTTCTGAGGTGGAGGAATGGGGTCACTCCTCTCACCTGCTTCGTAGGTGGGGCTATGCAAATGACTTGGAGTTTGGTGTGCTTCAGTGGGAGGAGACTCTACCAGTTTGTCCCACCTGCTTTAGAAGCAAGAAAAACTAGACTTCTGTGAACCTTTTGGAGGATGATCACACATTTATTGCACTGCAAAATGTCCTTCTGGATAGGCTGACCTAGTCTCCTGTTGTGCCTTTTAAGAACTGCCTGAACAGCAGGAAGGAGCAGGCAGTGTTGCCTGCTAATGTCTGTAGAGCAGTGCTGAGTCTCTTATTTTGGTCTGTTTTGAAGTCCCCTACGCTTGTAACGTTTTCCTGTCCTGCTTATTCCCCATCACTGCCACCTTTCGCTCCTTTTCCCACAACAGAACAGCCGTATTGTTTTCTCCTCTACTTGCCAAGGTCTTGACATGCTATCTCTTTCTTCCCCTCTCCAACCTAGTGCCTGAACATGGTGTTCCTCTCGGTCGCTGTGTCCAAAATGTTTCTACCCAGCATCTATATAGTTTTCGCTCTGGTACTCTACGAGGGATTACTGGGAGGAGCTGGTTACGTGAACACTTTCCACTGCATCAGTGAAAAGGTGAGCTTGGCGGGGGTGGGGGGGAGATGGTGGCCCAATGGGGAAGAATATTAATGGAGCACCCAGGAGGGTGAGACTTCAGTCACGTGACTGAGGGGTAGAGGAAAGGCATATCACTCAGAGCTTGAGAGAGATGAGCATGAGGCCAGTTCCCTTATTTGGAGGGAGCAAGGAACAAGCAAGTGGACCTCTTTTAACCAGTTAAGGGTGTGTGTGCGCGCGTGTGTGTGTGTGTAAACACCTCTCTCCTCTTTCCCCTTCCCCTGCTCCAGCAAAGCCTTTTTGTGTTGCAGAAGACACTTGGGGGAGGGAAGCAGGAAGCAGGTGCCTGGGAAGCTTAAAAGAAAGGTTACAGTGACTAGGAAAAGGTAAAGGGACCCCTGACCATTAGGTCCAGTCGTGACCAGCTCTGGGGTTGCAGCGCTCATCTCGCTTTATTGGCCGAGGGAGCCGGCATACAGCTTCCAGGTCATGTGGCCAGCATGACTAAGCCGCTTCTGGCGAACCAGAGCAGCGCACGGAAACGCCGTTTACCTTCCCGCCAGAGTGGTACCTATTTATCTACTTGCACTTTGACGTGCTTTTGAACTGCTAGGTGGGCAGGAGCTGGGACTGAGCAACGGGAGCTCACCCCGTCGCGGGGATTCGAACCGCTGACCTTCTGATCGACAAGTCCTAGGCTCTGTGGTTTAACCCACAGCGCCACCCGCGTCCCGTGACTAGGAATAGTACCTCACATTTTCAGAAGACATAGTAGAGGATCACTGACTAATATATATATATATATGTATTCTCTCTCCTCCTTCCTCTCTCTAAATGCAGAGCAAGCCGGAGCACCGTGAGTTTGCTATGGGAGTTGCTTGTATAGCTGACACGTTGGGCATATCGCTTTCAGGTGCTGTTGCTATCCCTATCCACAATCATTTCTGTCGCCTCCCTTGAGGCCTACTTCCCAGAGGGACCAACATATGCCTTGACTTACCACATGCCTGTTCCTGAATAGTACATTTCCCAGTATGGAGGAGGGAAGGACACTGGGATGCATGTGCTTATGCCCTCCTCCTCTGGCTGTCAAAAGAGGAGAAAGGAGGCACGCGGAATTAAGGTGTCAGCTTTTGGCATTAATTTCCTCGTCTGTTTTGATTTTGGAGAGCATTTTATTTTAACTGAGCCTGAATGGGAATCTACTTTTATCCCATGTTGCACAGCAGTGGGAGGGCTTAATCAGAGCACACAATTGCAGATGGATGGGAAATCATGTTCTGCAGTTCGTAGGGGGGAAACATGTGAACGTTGCATACAATAGGTCACACAGCACATCCTTGTGTTGGGCAGAGGGAGCAGAGGAGGAATATTTAGTGTGACACTCCTAAGTAACCAGAAGATACTGCAGAAATGGGATGTGCAGCTGCATAAGTGCATTAATAACTATAGATAAATATGGAAGGAGGGAACGAAGATTGTTAGGGTGAGATGCACGCTCAATTCAGAAAGGGGCAAGGGTAATAATTTTGCACAGTGATCAATTTCTGTCTCAAGCTCAATCAATAAACCAGTCATATTTCAATTATTGCTCTGTTGTTGCCCTTATTCAAAGATATACCAATTATGGTATGGGCTGATATATTTGGGGAATTTGTTGAGACAGTGGCCAGAAGTAGTGAGTGGAAATAGCAAAGGTGCAGATTTTGGTTCAGAACATTATCAGAAAACTTCCTAATGGGAAGAGCTTTTTGACAGTGGGAAATGCTGCCTGAGGAGGTAGTGGTCTCTTTCATTGGAAATATTTAAGTACAAGGTGGACACCCATCTGTCAGGAATGCTGAAGTTGTAAGATTCCCGCACTGAGCACAGCTGGACTAGAGGATACCCAGAGACTCTTCTAGCTCTAAAATCTCCTCTTCTCCAGCGTATGCATATTTGTACAGAATGAAACATATTTTAAGTAAGGTTTCTAATCTTTGTTGTCGGGGTAGGTAACAAACAGTAAAGCCACAATAATGTAGGAGTTAAAGAGTGTTGGAGATGCGAGTTCAAATTCCTGCTCACCTGCAAAGCTTACTGGTGACACTGTGCAAGCCACTCTTTCTCTGCCTAACCAAACAAGTAGTGTGGTGGGGATACAGAGAGAGGGCATGTGCTATTTATGTAATTAAAAGTATTTATAAACTGCTTTAAATTTCTATGCCACCCTTCATCCGAGCACAGGTTTACAATACAGTTGTACCTTGGAAATCGAATGGAATCCGTTCCGGAAGTCCATTCGACTTCCAAAACATTTGGAAACCAAAGTGCGGCTTCTGATTGGCAGCAGGAAGCCCGTCAGACATTCAGCTTCCAAAAATAGTTTGCAAACCGGAGCAATCACTTCTGGGTTTGTGGCGTTCGGGAGCCAAAGCATTCAGGAACTAAGCTGTTCCAAAACCAAGGTACAACTGTATTTTTAAAAAATACATAACGTAGCAAGCAAAAACAATAGCCCAGTTTAAAAGGCCATAGATTGTTTAATTAGCCAAAGGCCTGGTAGGAGAGGAATGTTTTTGCCTGGTGCCTAATTTTTTTTACATTTCTAAGCAAAGTGCACACAATATACAAACCAACCGAATAACATGTTATTGGCACCAGTCTGTCTTGGGAGACAATGAAGAAGTGTACCTTTTGGGGGTGAAGACATATTGTTGGAAGTTTACTGTGCCGGCTGCAGCTGTAGAGACAGATATGGGAGAGACATGCCTTGTTGCAGCTCGGGCAGATAGCAGGAGAACAAATAAACATAAAAATAGAGATCTAGTAGTGACACAAGTTCCAATTTTCTAGAACAAGGAATGTCTGTACATTACCATATGTCTTTGTAGGATATCCAAAGCAAATTATGTTTTGGTGATGTTCCAAAGTACAAGGGCAGCAGCTGAAAATGCTCATTTGTGCATCATTGCTTTTCTGATATTATACAGTGTGTTGCAAGTAAAATTTCTCCAGATGAAGCAAGTGATCTTAACAGATCTACGCAATGGCAGACAATCTTTCATATGAGCCTGGTCCAGAGTTCTTAAGGCTTTCTGCATTAGCAAAAATACCCTGAATATGGCCTGGGAGCAAATGCAGCTCCCTTGGCACAGGTGTTGAGCCCAGAGGTTATTGGAAGAAAGACAGGATAAACAGATGGAACAGTTTTGGAAATTCCTAATTTAAGCCGTTGTGCTTTTCACTGGGGTAAGTAAGTGGAGCAAAGGTTTGCCTGCGTCGCCGTCGATGACTAAAGCAGTGAAATGGTTATTTTCCAGAAAATACGGTACAGAATCATTGCTCTGAAGCACCACCACGGCGAACAAAACGACAAAGATTGCCTTTGCAGTTAAGGGCACTGACGCCTGCAGCTTAAAACACCCCGCATCTCCATTTGGACTACAACTCCCATCATCCCTTTCTCCAGGTCACTTTCTCGCAAAGTTTAAGACCATAGAAATTAAAATGTAGAATCTCTCGGTAATACAGTAATGGAAAGCCGCCTCTGTAGTCATGATTTCCCCCCGCCCGCTCCCCCCCCCACCTTCGGAATGGACGAGTGGGGCCGCTCTAGGATTTAGCATCTCTATTATCTTAGCATTCCCCTCTTGGGAAGGAAGTAGTCATCAGGGCCGCGCCGGGGTGTTGATGAGCTTGCAGAAGGCTTTGCGCATGCGCGGTGGCCGCGGGAAGCGACGCGCCTTCATTTTACCAGGCCCGGGCCGGGTAAGCGCGTGCGAGAGGCGCGGTTCTTGGGGCCCCGGCGGAGGAAGGAGGCAGACCCCGAAGGTTAGGGGAGGGAGGAGTAGGAGGCGTCCGAGGGGGGCCCCACCGGCTCCCTGGGTGGCCTTCGCTCTAGGAGGAGGGGTTTTTTGGTCCCCATTGGGGAGATGCGTGTTTGTCTGTTTGGGCTGTCGGTGTTTTAAACTCAGCTGAGCGTTTGGAACATTCATACTGGTGAGGTTTATATGTGGTTTTATGTAATATATGCATTGACATAATCCTTGGTGCGCTGTTGGTGACCTCAGTTCTCTGATCGCTGGTCCTTCCTGGAGCCAAAATGGCTCCACTCCTAGCAAAGAGGAGGCATCGCGGCAGGATTGGGGGAGGCCCGAAGCTTCCAGAAGTAGTGGGGGGGGGAGTTCAGTTTCCCACTCAGTGATGAACCTCACTGGATGAGCTTGGGCCAGTCACTGTCTGTCAACCTTCTCAAGCTGCTTGTGAGGATAGAAAGGGGTTGGGTGAGAGCAGATGTCACAATGCTGGACAACAACTCCCATCATTCCTGACCATTGGTTTTGCTGGCTGGGACTGATGGGAGTTGCGAGTTCAACATCTGGAGGGCCAGATGGACGAAAGGTGTGATAAACATATTATAAACCAACATCAGTGTGCTTGATGTTTTATGAGAAACACAAAATGACAGTCTGTGCCCTGAGATGCTTATAGCCTGCAGTTCGGTCTGCAGGGAGGCATAGAACAGCTGCTTTTTCCCATTCCTGTACTCTGTTCCCATCAGCCAATGGCCAATATATGGATGATGGGAGTTATCAGATGAAACATCTGGAAGGTGCCAGGCTGGAGAAGGGATGATAAACATGAGAAGAAAATGCATTTAGCTCAGTTACATGTGCCTAGGCTTAGTTTCCATTTAGACAAAGAAGTTTGCCTAGGTTTATATCAAAGCATGCACAATAATTCATTCAGCGACCATTTTGCACAGGGGTTCTGTTCCTGGCCCCCATGTGCGTCAGAGGAGTGTGCACAAGCTCACTCCGCCATGTTCTGCCCCCAGTCTTTCCTCTTCTAGATCCAATAGGACCCGCACGTCAGTGGTCTTGCATCACTTGGACACACCTAAAATGGTTGCTGCCTGCATACCAGGTGTTGACATTATAAATGGAAGCAAATGAACTCACTTTTGATATGATCATTGCACTCACTGGGCCTTTGGCTTCTTGTTTTTCCCATCCAGAATTGGGAGCAGTGGGTTGCTGACAACCCAGAGCCACTGCCGCCATGTCGCGTTTCTTTACCACTGGCTCGGACAGTGAGTCGGAGTCGTCACTTTCTGGGGACGAGCTTGTAGCGAAGCCCGTTGGGGGCAATTTTGGAAAACAGTAAGTATGTGGGGGGAGGGCCGGGAGAACTTGAGTGAGAGGGTGGGAACAGAGGTTCCCAGGGAGTGATGAGTTGGAAGAAACAGGCGGATGCCAACGGGAATAAGGGGGAGCGTTTCTGATTTAAAAGTCAGAAACAGGTAGTGAGGACAACATACCCATACTTTAACATGAACCCAATACACCCAGGTAGTACCTGTCTTGGGATTCCAGACCAAGCATCTCCTACTTCTGAGTTATGCACTGCCTCTTCCTCTCCCTGCCCTGCACCTCTCTCACCTGCTTCCACTGATCATTGATAGCAGGGATCCATTGTCTGTTCCTTTCCCTTTCTTGTAGGCCTCTGCTGTTGAGTGAAGATGAGGAAGATACAAAGAGGATTGTGCGCAGCGCAAAGGACAAGAGGTAAAGTGTGGTTGGCTTTGTGGGAGAAGTGGCCGCTCTGGTTTCTGGAGGGCTGCGCCAATGCCACATTTTTGGGTAGCTGGGTAATTTCCCGTCCTGTTGAGCAGCATGTTGGTGGCACTGTGTTCTCTGAGGGCATATCAATGCCCCAGGCTTAACCATTCCTTCTTTGATCTTCCCTTACTGCAGGTTTGAGGAGCTTACAAACTTGATCAAAACAATCCGGAATGCCATGAAGATCCGGGACGTCACCAAATGCCTAGAGGAGTTTGAGCTGCTGGGCAAGGCCTATGGCAAGGCCAAGAGCATTGTTGACAAGGAGGGAGTGCCCCGCTTCTACATCCGCATCCTCGCAGACCTTGAGGACTACCTCAATGAGGTACTGGGGCCAGCAGGGAGGTTTTTGGTCCACAAAGTCCCTGTGCCTGGCTCAAGAGGGTTTCGTGGCAATTTGAGTCTGACACCTAGGGCTAAGGGAAAAGAAGGGAATCTGTTCTCCTGCTTCCCCCTTACAAAGAATTATGAGCTTCATTGCAAAAGGGAGCTAAATGTAGAGCTCCCAGGATCAACTTTGATGCCTTTTTGGTGTCTCCTTTTACTGCCGGTTTGTTCCTGCACGAATGGAGTTGGATTCAAGGTATGGGGGCTAATTGGGGAGAGAAGTGCTCTGAATCAGTTGAGCAGTGGATCTGGATCCCATGTGGATCTGCCTATTTGTTAAGATCTGAACACACATCCCACTTTGGTGATCAGCCAGGTGATGACCAAGGGCATGGTCTTTTGGTAGTGGTGTCCTGTTGGCCTCCCCAGAAATAGCCACCTAGCACCTGCTTGTTTACTGTGCAGGAGCCAAGTTTAAATGTGTGTTGTGTTTTTCATGTTGCTCCTATTTTCGTGTATCATCTTGGTGTGGATGTTGGTTTTCAAAACACGTAGTTTTTGTTGTAAAGCTGTTGTGTTCTGTAAGCTGCCTTGAAGGCTTTGCAGAGTGGATCTAGAAATTTGAATGTCTGAAATATATAGAGAGCAAGAAGGCATATAGGGAAAGTGAGAGCAAGATGCAATCCACCTGCCTCTCATCCAAGGTACTAGGGCAGCCTATATGGTCTCTTCCCCATCCTCACAACAGCCCTGCAGGGTAGGTTCAGCTGAGAAAAGGTGACTAAGCCTAAGACACTTCACAGCTTTGTGGGAATTTGAACACAGATCTCTGGTCCCAGCTCTGATACCCACTGTTGCACCATTCTCAGCCTTCATGTAGCACAGGGATGGGGATCGGTGAACAAGCCAATCCCACAGACACAAGACTCAGGATCCTGAAGGGAATAGCTAGAGAGCAAAATGGCTGTCCTCTTGCACATAGCTTTGGTTTGCACATTTAGAGGAAAAGGGAGAGAGGCTGGTGTGTGGACCAAATGGCTATGAGCTGCCTGTAATTTCATCTCCCTTCTGGCTTTCGTAGCTCTGGGAGGACAAGGAAGGCAAGAAGAAGATGAACAAGAACAATGCCAAAGCCCTAAGCACCCTCCGCCAGAAGATCCGGAAGTACAACCGAGATTATGAGGCCCAGATCATGAGCTACCGCCAGGTACTGATGCATGGTTGGGTGGAGGGCATTCCAGGGAGGCGGCTGAGACAATGGGAATTATGTATAGCTCAGTCAGTGCAGCATGAGACTCTTAATTTCAGGGTTGTGGGTTCGAGCCCCATGTTGGGCAAAATATTCCTGCATTGCAGGGGATTGGACTACATGACCATCATGGTCCCTTCCAATTCTATGAATCCTTTAGGACCTCTGACCTTCAAGATGTTGCTGGACTCCCAACTCCCATCTGCCCCAACCAGCATGGCCAAGGGTCAGGGAAGCTGGGAGTTGTAATTCAGCAAGATCTGGAGGTCCACAGTCACTGTCCTTGCTTTAGGCAAAAGGGTTGATTACTGGCTTTGCCAGTTGTGTTAAGCATGGGTAGGCAAACTAAGACCCGTGGACCGGATCTGGCCCAGTCGCCTTCTAAATCCAGCCCATGGATAGTCCGGGAATCAGCGTGTTTTTACATAAGTGGAATGTGCTCTTTTATTTAAAATGCATCTCTGGGTTATTTGTGGGGCATAGGAGTTCGTTCATTCTCCCCCCCCCCCAAAAAAAATTATAGTCCGGCCCCCCACAAGGTCTTAGAGACAGTGGACCGGCCCCCTGCTGAAAAAGTTTGCTGACCCCTGGTGTTAAGGCTCAGGTGAAAAAATGGGTGAAAATGGAAGGGAGGGTTTGGAGAAGTCAGGCTGTGCTGGAAGAGCAATTCTCTATGATTTAAATTAAAGAAGAGTACCCTACATGCATCTTGACCACAGCATGTCTGCTTTCGCCTAGAACCCCGAACAGTCAGCTGATGAAGACGAGGACAAGAAAAGTGACGATTCAGAGGGTGAGTGGTGATGATGATGCAGTGCGTAGGAGATGGAAGCTGTGCAGCTCACTGGCTATCCTTCTTTGTGTGAGGTGGGGAGCGGGATTTGAGGTTTCCCCTCTCAGTGACACCCCCCGCTTTCTGGCTTCAGGCTCCTCCTCTTCTGGTGAGGATGACGATGAGGGAATGAGCGCCGCAGCTTTCCTGAAGAAGAAAGAGGGGGCAGCTGAGGGACGGGGCAAGTTTCTCAAAAAGGTGGAGGTAAGAGCTGAACGGGGTGGGGCGGGGGGGGGGGGAGAGACACATTGTGGTGCCCTCCTCTGGCCAGCATAGGCATGGCATCCGGTGCTTCCCTCAAAGCAGCTGCCAGAAGGATTTTTGTGCCAAGCAACTCAGAGAGGAGGAAGGCAAAAGATCACTATTCCTTTTGCAGCAGAAAATAATAATCCAGAAGCGTGGGGAACAGGAACAGGGTTCCCATGGGACTTCTGTTGCTCTGTGTCCCTTTATGGCCCTCCCTGGCTGAATCTGAGTGAAAACTTTTTTCGTCACATGGTTTGCTGGTGCATAATTTTTCTTCTCTCCAACCCCCCCCCCCCCCCCCCCCGCTCTTGGCAGGATGAAGATGAAGAGGAGGAGGACTCTGATGATGATGAAGACTGGGGCTCGTCAGATTCAGAATCTGACTCTGAGTCAGATGAAGATGAGGGCAAATACACCTCCTTGGCCTCCAAGTTCCTTAAGAAGTAAGGAGGCAGCTTCTATGGGTTCAACACTTCCCATCATCTTTGGATTACAGTCTCCAGACCTCTGGCTGAGGGAACTGTCAGTTGTGAATCTACCTTTGATCACAAGATCACAATCTGGAATTTCAGACTCAGGACCTGAAGGTGGAACACTGTGTGCTGTCCTGTTCACCCAGCTCACTTCTGAGCCTGAGTTGTTGAGGAGCCAGACCCATTACTTTGACCCTTGCTCACTGCTTTAGGTGGTGGCATCCATGTCAGGGCATAATGGATGTCTATGGTGCAATGGTAGTTAGCTATCTCACATTAGGGGAGCATCTTAAAGTTTGATGGACACTTTTAGATCTGAGAATTAATGGCCCCATCTGGGCTGTGACAGGTGCTCTGTACCATGGAGCAGACTTGTGCTCTGTTCCCCCAAGAACAGAAATAAAACCAAGAATTGCAGGGAAGTAGATCTTGGCTAAACAAGGGGTGGGGGACCTCAGGTCTGGGTCTCTGTAGGTGAGTTTTTAAGTTTCTGCATTGGGCATTTTGGTGACTGCATAGGTCTGGATCAAATAAGCTTTTTAGTCTGGCTTTGTTAGTGCTTGATCTGTGGTCGAGGCCAGTGGGCGGGGTCTGGGCTTGTATGGTTCAGGCAACTCAGGAAGTAAGAATTCCAGGTTAGAAGAGGGATTCAGTCCTGTTTTAATTCTCCCTGACCAGAACTGGCACTGAGGAGGACAAAAGAGTTTTGGAGAAGAAGCGGGAAGAGAAGGCAAAGAAAAAGCAGGACCGCAAATCCAAGAAATATGAAGATGATGAAGATGACAATGAGGGTGGCGAATGGGAGAAGGTTAAAGGAGGTGTCCCTCTGGTCAAGGTGAGTCTCTCTCTGCAAGCAGTTGGGAATGTGGGAGTAGAACGAACTGCATGGTGTTGCTGCCTTTATTTTTACTTCTCTCCATCTTCTAAACATGGTTTGAGCCTAACATTCCTCCCCCCACCCTGCCTTGCAGGAGAAGCCAAAGATGTTTGCCAAAGGTACAGAGATCAACCACACTGTAGTCGTGAAGAAACTCAATGAGATCCTCCAGGCCCGTGGAAAGAAAGGCACGGATCGGTAAGGCCAATGAGCGTTGATGTGGTGGAGTGGAGGGGAAGGTGGCCTAGGAGACCGCGCTTGGAAAAAACTGAGCGTGGTTCTTGTTACCTCGCCTCTAGAAGGCTGCTGCAGAGCTGCAAAAGGTTCAGAAAAGAGCAGCTAATGATTGAGGGCTTGGACAACTCTGAAAGAGAATTAGACAAATCCATGGAGGATAAGGCTGGCAGTGGCTGCTTAACCCGGATGGCCATGTTCTGTCTCCCCTGTTGGAGGCAGCATGCTCCTGGGTACCAGTTTCTGAGCATCACAAGTGCAGAGAGAGTGCTCTCGTGCTCAGGCTCTGCTTACAGGCTCCTTGTAGGTAGGCCTTTGGTTGGCCACTGTGAGAACAGGATGCCAGACTAGGTAGGCCTTTGGACTGATCCAGCAGCATCTGCTAAGTATTTTTAACTGGAGGATGGGACTTGGGATGTTCTGCATGCTGAACCCGTATCCTCCCACCCTTCCCTATAGACATTGCTCCCAACCCTCTGCAGCAGATTCTTAGGGGCGGGGGGTAGAATTCTGTTGTGCAAGTGGAAGCCTGTTCCAAAGCAGAAAAGCAGTGTTGGATCCCAGGTATATCTACTGCCAGATATCCTAAATAGGACAAAGGGTGGCGCATAAATGTTTTAAGTGAATCGGAAAGTGATGAAAATGAAGGGGGTTCACACGGGCGTCAGTGGTTTTGGCACAGGGCACAAGGAGGGTTGTGCAGAGTTCGGGATGTATGTCAAAAGAAGCATGCCCGGCCATCTGCTTCCCCCGCCCCCCTTCTGCACTGAGCTCCTTCACCTCCTTCCCCCCTCCTAGAGCGGCTCAGATTGACCTTCTGCAGCTTTTGGTTGGAATTGCAGCAGAGAACAACCTGGGGATTGCCATCGATGTCAAAATCAAGTTCAACATTGTTGCTTCTTTGTATGACTACAACCCTAACTTGGCTACTTACATGAAGGTATGGAATTAGGAGGGGAGGGGAGGAAGTGGCCTGAAAGCACGGCACGTGCATAGGGGCCACAGGAAGCAGGCGGTTTCTTTCCCAGAATGCCAGGTGGCTCAATGTTTCCCTCTTTACTCCTCTTCTCCCACCACATGCAGCCAGAGATGTGGCAGAAATGCCTGGGCTCCATTGAAGAGCTCCTGGACATCCTCTTTGCCAACCCCAACATCTTCATTGGCGAGAACATCGCAGAGGACTCTGAGAACCTGGCCAACAGCGAGCAGGTGAGCATTTCCGAGGCAGGCATCATTCCTCCCCATCCTTGGGGCATCCTGAAAACCCGGTAAGATGGGCTAGTTTGAAATCTACAAGAAGCAGCAGGTGGGAGGCTGGTACAGATTGGTAGGTCAGGAAAGAAAAAGGCTTGTGTGTGTCTGCCTAGCAGTCTTGACCCCTTTAACCCACTTGTGTCTCTCTCCCTCTCTAGCCCTACCGTGTTCGTGGCTGCATTCTGACTCTGGTGGAGCGCATGGATGAAGAGTTCACAAAGATCATGCAGAACACAGATCCCCATTCCCAGGGTGAGTGTGC
This sequence comes from Podarcis liolepis, assembly GCF_965112155.1. Lineage (NCBI taxonomy): Eukaryota > Metazoa > Chordata > Lepidosauria > Squamata > Lacertidae > Podarcis > Podarcis liolepis. Next base: position 22,006,275 of record NC_139573.1, on the reverse strand, counting down.
CTGTCATAGAAAGTGGGGTCTCAGAGGCATAGCCAGGGTGGAGTTGGACTGAAAGTTTCAGCTAGTGGAGGGCTGGTGTGGAACAGGGAACTTCTCAAATAGAGGGAACCCTAAGGAATCTGTGCTGTGTTTTCCCCTGAAAAGACACCTCTGCCAGCTGTTTGCCTCTTTTGGAACAATCCCTCAAGAACCAGGGATTGAACTCGGAATGTTTGCCAGCTTTTTCTGTTTTCATGCCTCCCAGTTTGCTTGCTTGCTACAAAAAGCTTTTTTTAAAAACTGACTTCGGAGCGTCTTTGAAAAACAAAAAGTTTAGCAAAAAGCAGCAGGTCAGAAAACTGAGTAGGTGGTAGAAAATGGCTGAATGCCTTGGAAAAAGGTCACCCAGTCTAAGCAGAGAGGATCTGTATGTTTTCATGTCTCTTAACTCAGCAGTCATGTGGACTAGAAACATGCTCTTTGGGCCCCAAAATGGGAAGCTGGGGTTTCTCAGGAGTGTCAGATTCTTCATGGCAAATAGGGAGAAGCCGGCAGCCCCACCTCTAAAGACTGCCATGTGAACGCATGTTCCCCTTTCCACCAGAGTACGTGGACCACCTGAAGGACGAGGGCCGAGTCTGCAAGATCATTGACCGGGTGCAGAACTACCTGCAGGACAAGGGAACCACGGAGGAGGTGTGCCGCATCTACCTGCGCTGCATCCTCCACACCTACTACAAGTTTGACTACAAGGCTCACCAGCGGCAACAGGGCCCGGCAGGAGACAGCAAGGTAGGCCAGCCTCTGGGGCAGCAAAGCCCCCCCCCCCCCCCCCGCCGTCCTTGCTTTGCCCAGGGTATTCGCACTCTGCAGTTGCACCTATAGGTTTTGTGCTTGGGGCATAACCCTGTGGATGAGAAGATGTTTCTCATGCCCTAAATAGTCAAATGCATAAGAAGCTGTCATGTATCTGGTTGTACTCGCCCTGCTTTTGACCAGCACAGCCTGCTCTGATTGGTAGCTTCCCTCCAGGGTCTTAGGCAAGCCTCTTTCTGTTGCCTTCTGAATGGAGCCTTCTAACTGGAGATAACTAGGGGATTGATCCCGGGGCCATGGACAGGCAAAGCACTACGCCAGCGGTGGGGAACCAGTGGCTCCTGCCAGGTGTCTCTGTGGATTACAAGTCCCATTGCTCCTGACTGTTGGCTGTGCTGGCAAGGGTGATAGGAGTTGGGCTCCACCAATATCTGGAGGGCCATCTCTGCACTAAGCCATGGCCCATTCCCAAAATAAGGTTTGGAAATGATACTGTTGGGCTGGGAGAAGTTGAGGTGGATGCTGAGGGTTTGGTCCGGAAGGACACCAGGGATTTTCAGGAAGCTTCATTGTGATTCAGTTTAGCTGCCATGACTTCTTTCAACAGATCCTAGGACGTGTGTGTGTGTGTGTGTGTGTGTGTGTGCGCGCGCGCTTGCCCAGAACTACAGTTCCCAGCATTCCTTGGGGCAGGGGAAGTCCTGACAGTCCTGCTAATTTGAAAACTGGTTTCAGGCTTGCAAGTTGGACAGGGCCCTTAGTATTGTACCGGCAAAGGAAGACTGTGAAAGTTGAGAGGCAATTGATGTACTAAGTTTTGGGTAACCAACCTGGTCCCCTCCGGATAGGGTTGGACTCCAACTCCCATCAGCCCCAGCAAGCATGGCCAACGGTCAGAAATGATGGGAACTGGAGTCCAACAATTTCTGGAGGTTTGCTATCTCTCTGCAAGGGTAACATTTTGGTATTTGGGAGTGGGGTGGGGAGGGACTCCTCAGGCTAATGGACATGTTGCATAACCTGCTTGCCCACAGTCGGAACAAGACCAGGCCGAGAACGAAGCAGAGGACTCGGCGGTGCAGATGGAGCGCCTCTGCAAGTTCATCTACGCCAAGGACAGGACAGACCGGATCCGAACCTGCGCCATCCTCTGCCACATTTACCACCACGCCCTGCACGACCGCTGGTACCAGGCCCGCGACCTGATGCTCATGAGTCACCTACAGGACAACATTCAGCATGCAGACCCCCCTGTGCAGGTCAGAGAACAAAACTGGGGAGGCTGGGTTGTATGCTGTGTTGCTGATGGTTTATTGAGGCAGTCTTAATCAATTCGAGTAACGATAAAAGCCAGTCCTCCAAGAACAGGGAATGAGAGGCTCGGAGTGGCTGCTTTGCCCCGCCCAAGAAGCTGCAAGTTGCTGATGCAGATGATTGTAAAAGGTTTGGAGAGGAGCAGAGTCCCCTCTCCTTGCTGCTCCACGCTTTTCCTCCTGCATGTGGGCCACACTTGCATCTGGTGACGCCAGCCACAACATCCTATGTGGCTGATGAGACTTCCTCTCCTAACTTCACAATGCCTCTGCCCCGCTTGGCAACCTGCTGTTTGCAGTAGCTGCCTTGGGGCGAAAAGTGTTGGGGGGAAAAGGGCCAGGAGCAGTAGATGGTAACATAAAGGAGTGGCAGAGAATTAATGGAGACTGGAGAGGGTTGATAGAGTGCAGCAGTGCCCATTTGTGTCCCACCCTTATTACAAAGGAGCAGGTGCAGGAAGCGAATGTTTGGGGAGTGGTTTTTCGGGTGCTGCCTTTTGGAGAGGGCAGCTGGGTCTCCGCCTCCACCTCCTCTGACCTTCTCGGCTCTTGCAGATTCTGTATAACCGGACAATGGTGCAGCTGGGGATCTGTGCCTTCCGCCAAGGCATGATCAAGGACGCCCACAACGCCCTGCTGGACATCCAGTCGAGCGGGCGGGCCAAGGAGCTGCTGGGGCAGGGCCTGCTGATGCGCAGCATGCAGGAGCGCAACCAGGAGCAGGAGAAGATTGAGAAGCGCCGCCAGGTCCCCTTCCACATGCACATCAACCTGGAGCTGCTGGAGTGCGTCTACCTGGTCTCGGCCATGCTGCTGGAGATCCCCTACATGGCCGCGCACGAGTTTGACGCCCGCCGGCGCATGATCAGCAAGCAGTTCCACCACCAGCTCCGGGTGGGCGAGCGCCAGCCCCTTCTCGGTGAGTGGCTTTCCTCTTTTAACCGTGAGATGCGTTTCTGGGTATGCTGGCCAGGGGGCTTCTATTCCTCTGTCATGCCAGGACTTCTAACAAGAATCTTCCCAGGCTTGACTTAGAATCCTTCCTGTCTCTCTGGGCAAATAATGGAATCTTTGAGGCAATTGCAGGTCTGGGCCTAGAGGTGCTTGAATGCTGCAGTCTGTTGGTGTGTTAAGCAAAGGAGCACTTTGCCTGTTTTCCACTTGCTAGTTTCTTGGGGAGGAGCAGATTTTCCTTTGGCCTCTGTGACATCGCCAGGCATGATCCAGGGTTCAGGGTTCACAAAAGTTGTCTTGCCATGTTAGCCAGCCTCCCACTATGGTTCACTTGCTTTGGCACCATTTCCCAAACTGCTTCTTGTGTTCTGTTGGTTCTATAATTCAGCTGTTTATTCTTATTATTTTGTAAATGCATATTTATCAGAACTGCAGGTGGCACTCGACACCTTGGAGTCATTCAATGCTGTGTTGGAAAACAGAGCAAACGATTCTTCACAGATGATGCCTGCTGCCAAATTGTGTGTATTTGTTTTTCCTTTACAGCTACTTTTACACACCCTTCCATAACTATTTGTTTAAACCTAAGAAAAAATCAACTGAAGTTATGCAGATTTCTCTAATAAGTTTTATTTTTATTGGATAATTTATTTATTTATTTTGACACAAGGGCTAGAAAAAAATCTTTTTCTGGATACAAAAATGAAAGCTGGTTTTTGTGTGCATTGTCTTCATGCGCAATAGGATGTTAAGGGGATGTGGCCTGCCTTGCTAGCTAATCAAAATCCTGTTCACCAAGACAAGGAATGCCTTCCCCATTTGATGACCCCTTTCCCCCTCTCCCCCCATCTTTCTTCAGGCCCCCCAGAATCGATGAGGGAACATGTGGTGGCAGCATCTAAGGCTATGAAGATGGGCGACTGGAAGACGTGTCACCGTTTCATTGTTAATGAGAAAATGAATGGGAAGGTCTGGGACCTGTTCCCCGAGGCTGACAAAGTGCGAGGCATGCTGGTCCGGTCAGTTGCATGGGAATGGGGTGACGGGGCGGTTCCTCCATAGAATCGTAGAGTTGGAAGGGACCCCGAGGGTCATCTAGTCCAGCCCCCTGCAATTGCAGGAATATGCAGCTGTCCTGTAGAAAGCTGCCTTATCCTGAGTCAGACCATTGCTCTGCTTAGCTTGGGCGTATCCACCTTGATGGATAAAGAGACGAAACCTGGGACCGTCAGTGCTCCAGCCCCTGTGCTCTGGGGCCATCGAGGCAGGCTAGGAGGGGAGGGCTTGGGACACAGATCTTGAAATGGAGAAGAGGGAGCAGAACTGGGATGTCTGTGTTGATAGCGGCCACCTTGTCTGGATGCAGGTGGGTGCTGAGAGGCGGGGGGGGGGGTGTCTGTCTGGGGACTGGAAAGCGTAGCTCTGCCTCCCTTTCGTGGATCTCTGCCTGGCTCTCATGACTGCTCCCCTCCCTTGTTTCTCCCTGGCAGGAAGATCCAAGAGGAGTCTCTCCGAACCTACCTCTTCACTTACAGCAGCGTCTATGACTCCATCAGGTATTGTGTGAGAGTCATCATGGCCTCCTGGTTGCTCTTTCAGCCTGGCAGCTTTTTGGCCAGGGTGTGAGTGGTGGATGTGGCATAAGTGGCTGAGTGCATCTTATGGTTGCACATGTTGCTTCAGCATCCCCTCTGCAGGCTCCCTATCCATAAAATATATCAGTCAAAGGAATCCATCCTCTGTACATGGCACACTTGGGTACCTTCTTTGGTTGCCATTGACCTTTTTAGATTTTCTGCCAGGCAGGCTGCCGATGGCTGAGTCTCACAAGCTCAGCTTCCACCTCTTTCTTCCTCTCCCTCTCTCCCCATGCCCCCTCCCCCAATTATACTTCCCTTTCTAGTATGGAGATTCTGTCTGATATGTTTGAGCTGGACCTGCCCACAGTGCACAGTATCATTAGCAAGATGATCATCAATGAAGAGCTGATGGTGAGTGATGCTTTCTCGCATGGCAGGCGGGTGGCTTGAAATGGCCTAGAGATGGGTGGCCACCACAGGAGGGGACACTTGACCAGGAGAAAGTGGGTTGCCTTGGCCAGCTCAAGGGGTGTGGGAACAGAGAGTCTGCACCATGGACCCTTTTGAAAGAAATAAGAGGCAACGTGGGGTGAGCATGAGAAGCGATTTGTCCAAATATAAGCCACCAACCAGTATAGGCCTCACCCCTAAAATGAGATCTCTTTGTGAAAGAGAAATATCTAAATCTCTGTGCTTTTGGCAGTCTCCAGCCCCGTTGCACTATGAATAACTCAGTTGGCAAACAGGGTACTGAAGTTCCATGTGGTTCTCAAGGTCACATCTTAAATCATGGCTTCTCTAGCCTGTAAGTGCTACAGGCAGCATTCAGGTTTTATACAAGCCAGATTTGGGAGGGAAAGTAGACCAACACTTTAGAAGGTTTCTAACATGTCTCTCCTTCGCTGGGTTTGTCTGAGCCTCCCAAATCTTGCCTTCCCAGGCCTCTTTAGACCAGCCAACCCAGACAGTTGTGATGCACCGGACGGAGCCCACGTCCCAACAGAACCTGGCGCTCCAGCTGGCTGAGAAGCTGGGCAGCCTCGTGGAGAACAACGAGAGGGTCTTTGACCAGAAGCAAGGCACCTACGGGGGCTACTTCCGGGGTGAGCGAGCGTCCTGGAAGCCAGTTGCAGCCACAGCTTCTTGCTTCTCCCATCTCCATTCCTTTAGCCACTTTGTGTCTGTTATCTGTCTGGGGACAAATAGGGCGACTGTTCCCATAAGTATCTATTTCTCTTTTAAAATTCTGGCCTTTGTGGTATGGGGCAAAAGCTAAGGAAACCAGTTCCCATTAATGATTGTCATCTTCTCTTGGTTCCTTGCAGCCACAGCTTTACCTGATCTTATATCAAATCAAATCAAATCAAAACTTTGTTTATGAAGTCTAGTGAGTGGCAGGTGGGTGTGGCCTGCAAAAAACAACAACCACATGGGCCTGATTGGCTGGCCTGAGTTGGCCCACGGGCTGGAAGTTACCACCCCTGCATTCTTTGATTGGTTTATCTGCTTTCCTTCCCTCATCACAGGATCCAAATCCCCCTTTAGTTCAGCACTTCTCCCTCCGTACAGGACACAAAGATGACAGTTGTTCTCTCCCCGCATTTTCTAAATCCAAAGTGTGCCAATTTCACTGCAAAACGATGGTTTGTTTTGGTTGAAGAACCAGGAAGTGTTCACTCGAGAGCCACTTTGCCTTGGTCTCTGTGTACCTGTCTTGTTTTCCATAAGCTGCACAGCAAACCCATTTCTGCTGTAATCTTGCTGGCCTACTTTTCACTGGAGCCTTGTAGCTGAACTCTCTTCTCTCTCTCTCTCTCTCTCGCCCTCCAGACCAGAAGGATGGCTACCGCAAGAACGAAGGAGGCTACATGCGGCGTGGAGGGTATCGGCAGCAGGAGCGACAAAGCAACTATTGATTCTCTAAGCCGTCACAGTAGCATTTCCTGGTGCAGGGAAGATCTTATTCCAGTTCCCATTATTCAAATACTTAATAAAGAGTTTGTTTGGAGCGTGACTGGCCTGTGGTGTCTTTGGGAGCACAAGAAGCAGCGTGGGAGATGAGAACCAGAGTCCTTGCTGTCCTTGCTGCGTCCCAAGTGGCCACTGGGGGCATCACCCAACCTTTGCCCTTTGGCTTCAGGCAACGGGGCCAAATGTGTCTCGGCCTCTCTTGGTGGATTTTGGCCCTCTTCCTATTCCATAACCCATATCTGCAGGCTGTGCCCCTCTGTGAACCTGCTCTGTGATCTCCCCAAGTGTTTTTGCCTGCCCTGAATATGCCTCTTGCATACCTGGAGGGAGAGATGTGCTCTGGCTGTGGCTGGGAGCCAGGTGACTCCCAGAACGTTGTCCTCGAGTTGAAAAAGTTACCTCCCCTGGAAGAACCCTGAGAATGAGTGAATGTAGCTGCCAAGAGTCCCACTGCAAGGAGAAGCAAATGATGGACAGTTTCAAGGCCGAGTCCATTCATTTACAAGCTGCCTCCCCCTGCATCACGCCAGCATCTGTACCTATTGGGTATTTGTCCACAACTGCACCTTTTTTAATTAAAGAGAAAACAAACAGATGAGACTGCTTCCTGCCGGGTGTTGAGGGGAAGCACAAGGAAGGGAAGATGAATTTCTCTGTGAGGTCACTAAGTGCATTGTCAAAGGACTTTGTCCTTAAAACCAAACTCCTCAGTTGGATAGGGCGCTCTCCATGGCGGAGAGAGACATAGATGCTTCTTACTGAAGCAGAGCTGATTTATTAACTCCATATGGTGGTTCTGACGGGCTGAGTTTCAGTAGGGTGGCGTCCAATGCTTTTTCAATTTAACAATATTTAGCAAAGCCCACTCCTGCCAAGGGTGTTGGTAGTGCTTTACCTGTCCATACTGGACTGTCTGGCACTGTAATTTTGCTCAAGGTCAGAAAAATTACCACAGACCATGTCTTGTTTTTTAAAAGGGGGGAAATGCCGACAGGGAGTTGTAACCCAGCGTCAGTGGGACAGCCCACAGGCTGGCTTTGGGCTACAGTCCGGAGTGGTGTACTACCAAAGGGCAAGATTCCTGCACTAACCAGGCCTACAGACAATCCGTTGCAGATTTCAGCGTTTTAATGGCTCTCCTTAATTTCTTGTGATAGGGTTTTTTTAGTTCCATGTAAGCCTGACTGGACGTCCATATTAAGCCCTTGGCTCAGCTTCCGAAGCTAAAGCATTTATTTCTCCTTATCCTGGCAGGCCTCAGCTAAATCACCTTCAGTACTTAAGAACAGAAGCTGCAAAGTCTTGCGCTGCCTCCACTCTGGGTGGACTGCATTGCCTCACTGTGGCTTGTATCTTCTGCCCTCTGCACATTTGTAGGGCCCGCTTTGGCAGGTGACCTAGTCTTTTTTAATTAGAGTTAATAAATTCCTCAGGGAGACCTCCTAAGACACACCTCTCAGTCCTGAGGGGAATGTCCAAGTCGGCCATTTTTGGACCATGTCCCAGCTACCTTGTGCTTGTGTGTTTAAGCAAAAACATGATGAGTTTCCAGGCAGAAATGCAGAATGGCGCCACCCCACCCCACAGGGGAATTGTAGGTGGGAGTTATGTGGTTTGTCAGAGGCTGGCTTCTGTAGGAGCAGAAATTCTCAACCCACTTAAGAAGAAGAAGAAGAGTTTGGATTTAATATCCCACTTTATAACTACCCGAAGGAGTCTCAAAGCGGCTAACATTCTCCTTTCCCTTCCTCCCCCACAACAAACCCTCTGTGAGGTGAGTGAGGCTGAGAGACTTCAGAGAAGTGACTGGCCCAAGGTCACCCAGCAGCTGCATGTGGAGGATCGGAGACGTGAACCCGGTTCCCCAGATTATGAGTCTACCGCTCTTAACCACTACACCACACTGGCTCAACCTTTCACAGAAACAAGACACTGGATATGTTTGTCACTCTAAACTAGGGGTTGTCAACCTGGTCCCTGCCGCCCACTAGTGGGTGTTTCAGGATTCTAGGTGGGTGGTAGGGGGTTCTACGGCATAAGCTGAATCCTCCATCCATCAAGCACTGGTGGGAGGTAAGGAAATTTTACCATCCAGAAAGATGCATTAGTGGGCAGTAGGTATAAAAAGGTTGACTACCCCTGCTCTAAACCAGGCATAGGCAATCTCGGGCCTCCACATGTTTTGAGACTACAATTCCCATCATCCCTGACCACTGGTCCTGTTAGCTAGGGATGATGGGAGTTGTAGGCCCAAAACATCATGAGGGCCGAGTTTGCCTATGCCTGCTCTAAACCATTGGCTGCCATGCTATACCAGCCTCCCCCAACGTGGTGTCCTCCAGATGCTTCAAACTACGACTCCCATCATCCCTGACCATCATCTGGAGCTCCAAAATGTAAGTGCTGCGACGGAAGGAAGGATCATGGAGTGTCAGAACAGTAGAGGGAGGGACCCAAAGTGCCATCTAGTCCAATGCAGGAATCACAGCTAAGGACCGATGGATTGCAAGTGTGGAATAAATGTGGTAGCAGTAAAATGGCCAGTTCCACAAACTGAAGTGGTCAGGTAGGTGATCCTTCAAATAATGGGTACCCTTCAAAAGAAACGGCCTCCGATGGGATAAAACAGTTGACTGCCTTGGAGTGCTGAAGTTTAATAAGTGACTTCTCCTCCTCAGCAGTTTTTCTATCCTACTAAGCTGCTCCCCCTCCACCTGCCCCCACTAACCTGCTGAGGCAGCACCTTGTCAGCTGGGTCTTGCACTTTTTCTGTACTTCACCCCTCCCACCGGGGTTTCCTGCTGGCCCCAAATGCTGTAGGATAGGCAGCAGGTGCTACACTGTCCAGAGCCGTGGCCCTTGGACGGAGCTGGCAGCATGCTGAACTGCGGGCCTCGCTTGCCGCCCCGTAGGCTGGCTTCCCTCTGGGCTCCCCAAGCGGCTTCTTCAAAATCTACATCTCCCCAGCCAGCCCTCCAAGCTGCTGCGAAGGACTCCACGCCTGCCCCTCTTTCCCTGAACTTGGGCGATGGGAAGGTATTCCACCTGAAGAGCAACTGGGAGCTCACTCGGGGGCTGTTGGTGTTCCGGCTCTGCTCCTCCCCATGGCTGGTTCGGAAAGCGCCCACGGTGAGACCAGGGGGGGGGGGCTCAGATCTTGACCCACAGCAAGCCACACACCCATGCAATCAATTCATTTCCAATCACCTGTAGTAGCTTAAGGGGTGCCCCAAAGTGCTCTGTTGTGAGTGGGGTAGGTTAAGGGTCTTTGGGTCAAGCCGTGGGATGGGTCTGAACTGTATTCAAAAAGGAGTCTTGTTTCACCTTGTCTGCGACAAATTGTTGCAGCATGAAGCACTGCTGCTCCAGAGTCCGGTCACTCAATTCCCTTCCCATTCCTGCTGGTTCTTCTTGCCCCCACCCCCACTCCTCCAGGAGCCAGTCAACTTTGCAATAGGTGCTGAAGATTCATAGCCCTCATTTGCGATTATCTGCCCCTTCCCATAGGGTTCCCCCCCCCCAAATATTTGTTGAACTTCTGCAAGCCTTGCGGGACTCCCCGGCCTGATGATACTGCCCTCTTGTGTGTTGATGGGACATTTTGACTCCATAAGCACCAACACACACAAAGCCAACATCAAAAATTACAGGGAACAAGCAGAAACTGCAACAAAATGGTGCAGAATGCAGCAATCCTCAGGATTCCCAGCTGCTCCATTCCACCACCTCCCCAGCATTCCAGTTTTGACTGAGCACCCTCAACCTCAGCGAGATGCTCTTGGTGGGGTGTCACGCCCACTTCAGTTTCCTCCCCCCTAAAGTTTATTGAGGTACTTCTGCAAACTGTGGTTCCCCCAAGGTTACTGATATGTCCTTCCTGTGCAAGGCTGCTGCTGTTTTGGCTATGTGAGCAACGGTGCTCAAAATCTGAACACTGGAAATGGAGGGAATGATTGTGCCACAAAGTTTCGATCCCACTTGATGCCCAAAATGGATCCTTAATTGGCAGGTGCACCCATTCCTTGAACACCTCTGTCATGCCCTATTTGTTAGCCTTTCGGACTCGCCGTCGATGTCTATGTAGAGGTTGTGCCATAAACCTTTTATTTCTCTCCATCAGGTCCTTTCCGTCTCCCAGCGGATTCTGGGCCACCGACTCTGGACTTCTGTGCTCCGTCTTACGCTTTACGGACAGTTTGTTGCTGGCGAAACCCACACAGAGGTCAAGGAAACACTGCGACGGCTCCAGAACTTGGGGATCCGTCCTCTCCTAGCTGTCCCCATTGAGGAAGATGTGGGGCAGGCAAAGGAAGGGTGAGTGTCGGATGAGAAAAGTGAGGAGGGCACGATTTGGACAGCCAAAGAGAAGGCTGTGTCTTGATACTATGAGGAGAAGCATAGGCAGGCCAAGGAAACAAGTTCTCTGACAGGGGTTTAAAGGCAAGGACCATGATTTAGCTAAAACTGGTGAGAGGCTGGTGGAAATGATTCACCTTCCCACTTTGTCCTCTGTACTCCACTCACATCTGATTCAAGCATAGCTCTGGACGGATTCATATCAACACTGGATTTAGGGTGGTGCGGGCGGCTCCCTCTCACAGGGCCCCAACCCGAGGGGGTGCAACATTGAGAAGGTCCATAATCAAGAAGATCCATTTGGGGCACCAAGTTTTGGCCTTACTACAAAAGATTACCAAAGTCTGCCCTTGCTTTGTCTTTTACCTCTGTGAGAGTGTCACACTTTCTTGGCGGATAAATGAGCTAGCTAGCACGGTGACCTAATGGCAATGGTGCATGTGGCCCCGGAGGATAACAATAATTTCATAATTTTTTTATTTGTACCCCACCCATCTGACTGGGTTGCCTCAGCCACTTTGGGCGGCTTCTGAGATATGATAAAAACGCAGTAAAACAACAAACATTAAAAAACCTCCCTATAACCTGAAACTGTTCTTAATGTGAAGCACCACTTTAGGTAATGGGGCCTCCTGCTGCCGCCGCACCCCCAGAGCACGATTTCTGTTCTCATCCTGAAGCAAAGTTCTTAACCCGAGGTACTATTTCTGGGTTAGTGGAGTCTGTAACCTGAAGTGTCTGTAACCTGAAATGTATATAGCCCGCGGTACTACTCTACAGTATTTGTTTATTTCCTAGACATCTGATGGGAGGCATTCCACAGGGTGGGTGCCGCTACCAAAAAGGCCCTGTGCCTGGTTCCTTGTAACCTCATAGTGAGGGAACTGCCAGAAGGTGCTTTGCCCTGTGGGGAGAAGTGCTCAAGTGCTCAAATGTCAAGTGAGGAAGCATGATTCACATATCCTTATCTGCTGCACAAAGCTGTCTTCACAACCTGTTTTTTTTATCCGGTTTGTGTTCAGGAAGTGGTTATCCAGAGGTTAGGTGCTAAGGGTAGCGATGCGTACTTTCACACACAGCACATTGCAGCCGCTGCCAATGCAAGATATAAATCATTCGCCTTTTTATCTAACACATGTGAAATCACCTCTTGCTGAAAATGGCAAGAAACCCCAAAACAGCCCCCTTTAAAATGCAATCTCAGAGTTTCAGAAGAACACCGCCGGATGAGGGCCAGGCAGTCCAGATTCCTGCTTCTCACAGTAGCCAGCGCAATGCTGTCAGGCATAAAGCCTTCTCTGGCAGTTCTCTGTGCTATACTGCCCCTGGGTCTGGAGGTTCTATTGAGCTGACATGATTAAGAGCTGCTCATAGACTTATCCTCCATGAATGTGTCTGCTTTCTAAGAGCGCTTCCAGATGGAGGATTAATTTACAAATGGCTTGTTGGCAACAGCTTCTAAAAAAACTTATTGCGGAAAGGGTAAATCCAGATTAAATGGCGGGGGCGGGGAGTGCAGGCTGGCATTTTGGTCCTAACAGTGTTGTGCGGACACTGCGGAAAAACAAAAACAAAAAACCTTTCATGTGTGGAAAAGCTGCCCATAATAAACAGTCTATCTGGTCACCGTTTTCCTCATTATGGTGAGATGCATTGTGTTCTTAATTTAATTATAGGAACCATTTCTAAAGGTGCATCACCTATACCTAAAAATTAGCCTAGGCAAATTATGCATATCTGTGTCCTCCTCTGGTGTGATTCATAAGTGACTTCCCTGACTGGAAGAATTGCCATGGAAGGGAAATCTTAGCTCTGCTGCTTTGATATTAATATTTGCGTTATTTGCGTATTGATTTTGTTATACTGCATCTTTTGTTGTTGTTGTTGCTTTAATATGCATTGTAAACTTGGGTTGCCATATTTCAAAAAGTGAAAATTCCGGGTGTATGCCAGCCCTATGTAAACCAACTTGGGATCAATATTATGAATAGACTGCCTTAAAATAAATATTGAGGGTTGTAACCAACTTAGCTTCACTCAGAGTAGATGCATTGAAATTAATGGGTGTGACAGGTCCATTAAGTTCAAAGGGATTACTCTGAGTAAAAGGCTATAACAATACAGTCTTAAATTAAATAGTTCATCATGCCAGCCTCAACGCTGAAAGCAAGAGTAGATAATAACCTGGGCAGCACAGGGCATTGAGCTGAGGAGGCTAACAACAACAACAATATTTATATAGGTACCTACTGTGAAGATCCATTTAAATAGCAGCAGTAACAAAAGGAATTATTGTGAATATAATAAATATTTGTCCTTGCTCAGGGTGCCATATTGCTAAAGTCCTCCCCCAACCTGAAACTCTTTCTCCCTTCACATCTCTCACCTGTCAAAACTGCTGGTTGTGGAGATTCCATCATTTAGGCACCTGAAGATATCAGGGCTGCCATACGTCCAGATTTTCCTGGGCATTACCGGGATTTCAAAGCCGGAATTGACGTCCCGGGTGGGGTGGGGAATTTCCGAAAGGCGGCGCTTTGTCCTGGATCTTAGGCAAGTCAATCGAAAAACCACAGCCAACAATTTTGGATGTTTCCTAAAAAACTGAACAATTTTGGTAGTTCCCTGGTTTTTACTTTTTGAAATATGGTGACTCTAGATACACATTTAGGAAAAATCCTTAACAGAAGACGCAACAGCTGATCCCCCTTTTTGATAACATCAAACAAGGTCGCTATCCGGATCAGCTTCAGGCCTGAAGTGAAACATGCAGGTGCTTGACTGGGAAAGAAAGCAGGTGCAAAGAGAGACACGACCATCTTTGAACTAGACAAACAACAGATTAATTTTGTGTGATATACTAGAGTCCGTTGAAGGCCAAAGCTGTATACATAGCACAGACTTAAAGCACCTTTAAAGCACATTCCTCCACCTGCCCTCGCAATGGCAGGAACTATAGTTTTTTTAAGGGAGGCAGGGATTGTAGAATCATAGAATCATAGAATCATAGAGTTGGAAGAGACCACAAGGGCCATCGAGTCCAACACCCTGCCAAGCAGGAAGTTTGTAGTTCTATGGGAGGTAGACTACAGTGGTACCTCGGTGTCAGGGGTTTAGGAGCAGAGGCACGGGCAAGGGAGGAAACAGAGAGCGAAGGGGAGGAGGCAGAAGAAAAGATGAGTGATGACGACGACCCGAGATCTCCTAGTCTTTCCAGTGAATCAGAGGATTCACAGAAAGGAGCACCAGTGGCCAGGGCAAGGGGGGAGTCTAGGGGGGCACCCCAGGAAGATAGAGCCAGAGGGGACTCAGGGGGGAGCAGCTGGAAATCGGGACCAGCGTCACCGCCAGGAAGCAGGGAAGAGGAAGGGAGCCAGGGGGGAAGCGCTGGCAGCTCACCACAGGAGGGAGGGCATGAGTCAGGAGTGGCCACACCTCCATCGGGGAGCGAAGAAACGGTTAAGAGGAAAGTGGAAGGTTGGGCGCGCGCGCCAAGTTCAAGTGCAGAGGAAGGCGGCGCAGTAAGCAGCCCCGAAAGGGAACCAGGTCCTAAAGCCCGGCGCAAGGAGGCAGGAGGGTCCGGGTCAGCGTCAGAAGAATCCCGGAAGGAAGAAGCCCCGGGGGGTAGAGGGACCCAGAGGAGGACAGTCAGGCGGAAAAGGTGGAGCAAGGCTAGGATATTAAGTTGGTGCACACGGGGCGGAGACTCAGACGGAGCTTCGCCGATCTAGCTACTAGACGTAGAGTTGCGCGCAGCAGCGTGAGAATGGAAACTGTAATTCAATAAAGACTTTTACTTAATGATCGCTGGCTAGCGTGATCCTCTGTGAGCTAGGATCTTCAAGCAGCTCTGACAGTAAGCTCCGTCTCCCGATTGTGGGCATCTACAGCCTCGAGGAGGGGAGAGAAACAGGTGCCTACTAGCGAGCTCACGAACGGCAGACGACATGACGGCTGAGCAGCAGATAGAGGAACTCAGAAAAGCAGTGGCACAACTGAATGCCGAGGCTCTCGCATCCAGGAAGAGAGAGGAGGAGGCAGCGGCCGCCTGCAGGGATCTCCAGGTCAGGTTAGACGTGCTGACAAAGCAGACACCCCGGCAGGAGGGAATTGGGTTGGCGAGACGGACAGGCGGGCTGGTCTCTCACTTCGATGGGAACCTGCAACAGTATCCCAACTTTAGAGCCGACGTACTGTGCGCACTGCAACTGCTGCATAAAGACTTTAGAGATGAGCAAGAGAGAGTGGGATTCATCATGTCCCATTTGCATGGGGATGCTAAAGCATGGCTACGCAATTTATGGAGAGATAAGGATCCGGCGCTCCAGAATGCAGATGCCTTTATTAAAGCGATGGATGGGTGTTTTTTTATCAAGTATTGACGTGGATCTTGCACGGAAGGAGGTGCATGGGCTGAGACAAGGGAGGGCCAGCGTCAGGCAGTATCATGCCCGCTTTTTCGCCTTGGTCAGTGCCCTGGAATGGGACAGAGATTCGGCTCCTGTAAGAGACCTCTTTTGGGAGGGGCTGCACAACTCGATTAAAGATGAGATCGCGAGGGGGGAGAGACCCCGAACCACCCAGGAGGTCGTTCAGAGGGCACTGGCAGTGGGGGTGAGGCTGGAAGGACGTCCGTGGAGCAGGGACGAAGGGCGTGGAGGGTGCGAACCAGCCAGGGGCCCCTCCTTCCTTCCCAGAGAAGCAGCGCGGGCGCAATCCACGCCTCCGCCAGGAGGAGGAGCCGAACCTATGGAGGTTGGAGGTGCAAGGGCTCAGTCAGCAACCAGAGCCCTAGCACCGGCAGCAGTGAAAGCGAAGCCTCCTAGAGGGAACAGGAAGTGTTACGTCTGTGAGGAGCCAGGGCATATGGCAAAAGAGTGTCCCCAGAGGCTCCACAAGCTTACTGCAGCCTCGGCAATGGTGACTGCAGCAACGCAGCAAGGGGGACCACAGCAGGGAAACGACGCAGTCTGGCTGGAGGAAGAGGCCCTGGGGCCCAGCCAGACGTGTTAGTGACGCAGTCCCCAGAGGTTTTACAGCCCGTGAACCCCCTCCCGCCCAAACCAGTGGTGAGGCTCACCGCATCTCTCCAGCTGCCCAATGGAATCACCACTGACGTGCCCATCACAGTTGACTCGGGCAGCAACGCGGACTTTATAGGGCAGGACTTTGTCGACAAGCACGCTATACAGTTGCTGCCGGCCACACTGCCCCTGCAGGTTGTCACGGTGGATGGCAGGGAGTTGCTAGGGGGGCAAGTGGTGAAGCAGACGCCGCCCATGGCGATGCGACTTGGAAATCACAAAGAAATCATCAGCTTCAATGTCACTCAACTATCGGATACGCCCATTGTATTGGGAATGAGTTGGCTAGACAAGCACAGCCCAACGCTGGCTTGGTACCAGAGGCAGCTGATCTTCGGCTCTTCCTTTTGTGCTGAACACTGCATCGTGCCCCGGCAGGAAGGAGAGGAAGAGGAGTCACAGCTGCTGCTAGGCACGCTGCAAGCGATTCCCCACAAGTACGCAGAATTTTTGGAAGTTTTCTGCGAGAAGGAGGCAGACAGGCTACCCCCTCACAGACCATATGACTGCAAGATTGACCTGCTGCCGGGGGTGGCGCTGCCTAAGGGGAAACTGTATTCCATGTCAGAGGACGAGCTGCAGGAACTCAAACAGTTCATAGATCATAATTTGGAGCGCGGTTTCATCCGAGAGTCCAAGGCAGCGGGGGGCAGTCCAGTATTCTTTGTTAAAAAGCGAGACACGCCCCAAAAAAGACTGGTCGTGGACTATCGCATTTTAAACAATGGGACCAAGCCGTCGGACTTCCCCATGCCCCGAATCGACGACCTCCTGGCGAAGGTGCGGAAGGGGAAAGTGTTCACCAAGTTAGACCTGCGAGGGGCGTACAACCTCATTCGTATGCGGGAGGGAGATGAGTGGAAGACGGCCATGTTCACGCCACTGGGTACCTACGAATACAGAGTTATGCCCTTTGGATTGCAAAATGGCTCCCACGTTTTTCAAGCTTTCATGCATCACGTGTTGGCGGGACTTCTCTACAAGACGTGCGTCTGTTTCTTAGATGACATCCTGATCTTTTCGGAATCGCAGCAGGAGCATGACAGACACGTCAAGGAAGTGCTGACCAGACTAAAGCAACATAGGCTCTACGCCAAGCTGGAGAAGTGCCAATTTGACGTGACGGAGGTGGATTTTCTGGGCTACAAGTTGTCTGACAAGGGGCTCGCCATGGACAGCGCCAAGGTTCGCGCGGTATTGGATTGGAAGAGTCCACGCAACCGGAAGGAGGTCCAGAGGTTTGTCGGCTTTGCGAACTTCTATCGCAAGTTTATCAAGGGCTTCGCTATGCAGACAGCGGCCATCACAGACACGCTTAGCTCCAAGAAAAAGAAGTTCGTTTGGACAGAGGAGGCGGAGCAGTCCTTTCAGGCACTCAAGCGTCTCTTCGCGTCGGAAGAGCAGCTGCTTCACGTCAACCCCAGCAGGCCGATGAGGGTGGAGACAGACGCCTCGGACAGAGCCGTGGGGGCAGTCCTGCTGCAAAAGGACCAGCAGGGGGTGTGGCGACCGGCAGCGTTTTACTCCAGGAAGCTCAGCAAGTCCGAGCAGAACTACACCATCTGGGACAGGGAGTTGCTGGCCATTCATGCAGCGTTCAAAGCGTGGAGGCACTTCCTGATCGGCGCCAAGCACACGGTGCAGGTTTGCACGGACCACAAGAATCTGGAGCACTGGCGCACGGCACAGTTCCTAAACCAGAGGCAGATACGTTGGGCTGAGTTTTTTGCGAACTTCGACTTCCGCATAGAGTATGTCCCGGGGGACACTAACATCATGGCGGACGCCCTCTCCCGTAAGCCACAGTATCTGGAGGACGCAACGCCAGCGGCCGCCATGCACATCTTCGCACCAACAGTATGGGCGTGCGCCGCGGCCACCGTGGACCTGGAGGCGGTGCGACGAGCGTTGCAGGATGACTCCTTCGCGCAAGCAAAGATGGCAGAGGTGCAAAGGGGCACGGCTGCGGCCGACGGTTTCCAGCTACGAGAGGGATTGCTCATCCGTAAAGGGGCCATCTACGTGCCGGGAGACGACCTTCGCGCCAAGGTGCTGCAGCAGCTGCACGACGCGCCCACGGCCGGGCACTTTGGCAAGGAGAAGACGGTGGAATTAGTAGCCAGGGATTTCTGGTGGCCTGGAATGAGAGGGGAGGTCGCAGACTACGTGGCGAGGTGTGACACCTGCCAGAGGGCCAAACCAGTGCACAAACCGCCGGCCGGACTGTTGGAACCGCTGCAAACTCCGGTCGAACCTTGGGAAAGGGTGGCCCTGGACTTTGTCACGGATCTGCCCAGCTCGAGGGGCAAGACGGCAGTGCTGGTGGTGGTGGACCTGTTTTCCAAGATGGCGCATTTCATTCCGTGTGCTAAGGTGGCCACGGCGGAGCAAACCGCCAAACTGTTCATAGACCACGTGTTCAAGGTTCACGGTCTGCCACGGTCTATTCTGTCCGACCGGGGGCGGCAGTTCATCTCAAATTTCTGGCAGAAGCTGATGGGCTTCCTGAACGTCAAGATCAACCTGGCGTCGGCGAGACACCCGCAGACCAACGGGCAAGCGGAGCGGGTCAATGCAATCATGCAGCAGTACCTGAGATGTTATGCAAATCAACAGCCTGCGACGTGGGTGGATTACCTGCCGCTTGCCGAGTTCGCCTACAACAACACGAAGCACGTGTCCACGGGGGTCACGCCGTTCTTCGCCAACAACGGGAGGCACCCCAGAACCTTCCCGGGACTGGAAAGAATGGGGGAGGGGGAGCCGCAGACAGCAGATGCGTTCGCGTCGGAGCTGCAGGAAGTCCACGATCAGCTGAGGCGCCACCTGGAGCTGGCCAAGCACGCATACAAGGTACAAGCGGACAAGCACAGAAGGGTTGGTGAAGAGCTCCACGTGGGAGACTGGGTTTGGTTAGCAGCCCACGCAGTGCCGGCCAGGTCGTTGGCCAAGAAGAAACTAGGGCATAAACAACTGGGGCCCTACCAAGTCGAAGAGCAGGTCAACCCGGTAGCTTTCAGACTGGCACTTCCGGAGGGTTCCAGAATGCATCCGGTATTCCACAGATCGGTGCTCACTCCCTACAAGGCACCGCACAGGTTCCAGGAACCCGGAACGGCGCCGAGTCCGGTCAGAGACAGAACAGGGCACGCGGGAGTGGCACAGAAGGAGCGCATCAACGAAGTCACGGAGATTTTGGACTCCAGATGGGGGGAAGAGGGGGTAGAATACTTTCTCGCCAAGGAGGGCACCCCGGCCAGTGCGAACAGCTGGGTGCCGGGCTACGCCTTGGACGAACCTCTCCTCAAAGACGAGTTTCATGCCCTCTTCCCCCATAGACCTATGCCAGCAGACTTTTTCGACGACTGGCTTTTCACGCCCACGCTTTCGGCCAGCACTTTCCGGGGGTTCGACTCGGACGAGGACCTGACACAAGACGTCCGTTCCCCGGAGGGGTCACCCTCGGGATCTGCATCAGAACCCTCGTATTGGTGGGACGATAGACCAGAGGAGCAGTTCCGCAGACGGTGGCTGGAAGGCCCAGGACGAGCAACACCGCCAGGAGGAAGTGAGGGAGAGACGGACATGGACGTTTTCGGGGACGACCCTGGTTTCGAGCACGGCGGCACAGAGATGGAAGCGGAGGTGACCGTTGTCGACGAGAGCAGGGAGGAAGACCCGCGAGACTTCAGATGGAGGCCCGCCACGGGAAGCGACCGATATCCGACGTTCGTCCCTTTGCAACAGCAGCCCCCAGCTCCAGCACCGGAAGGAGGGGAGGGGGGAATGGGGGGCTTCGAGGGGGGGATGGATGTCAGGGGTTTAGGAGCAGAGGCACGGGCAAGGGAGGAAACAGAGAGCGAAGGGGAGGAGGCAGAAGAAAAGATGAGTGATGACGACGACCCGAGATCTCCTAGTCTTTCCAGTGAATCAGAGGATTCACAGAAAGGAGCACCAGTGGCCAGGGCAAGGGGGGAGTCTAGGGGGGCACCCCAGGAAGATAGAGCCAGAGGGGACTCAGGGGGGAGCAGCTGGAAATCGGGACCAGCGTCACCGCCAGGAAGCAGGGAAGAGGAAGGGAGCCAGGGGGGAAGCGCTGGCAGCTCACCACAGGAGGGAGGGCATGAGTCAGGAGTGGCCACACCTCCATCGGGGAGCGAAGAAACGGTTAAGAGGAAAGTGGAAGGTTGGGCGCGCGCGCCAAGTTCAAGTGCAGAGGAAGGCGGCGCAGTAAGCAGCCCGGAAAGGGAGCCAGGTCCTAAAGCCCGGCGCAAGGAGGCAGGAGGGTCCGGGTCAGCGTCAGAAGAATCCCAGAAGGAAGAAGCCCCGGGGGGTAGAGGGACCCAGAGGAGGACAGTCAGGCGGAAAAGGTGGAGCAAGGCTAGGATATTAAGTTGGTGCACACGGGGCGGAGACTCAGACGGAGCTTCGCCGATCTAGCTACTAGACGTAGAGTTGCGCGCAGCAGCGTGAGAATGGAAACTGTAATTCAATAAAGACTTTTACTTAATGATCGCTGGCTAGCGTGATCCTCTGTGAGCTAGGATCTTCAAGCAGCTCTGACACTCGGGTTAAGTACTTAATTCGTTCCGGAGGTCTGTTCTTAACCTGAAACTGTTCTTAACCTGAAGCACCACTTTAGCTAATGGGGCCTCCTGCTGCCGACGCACCGCCGGAGCATGATTTCTGTTCTCATCCTGAAGCAAAGTTCTTAACCTGAAGGACTATTTCTGGGTTAGCAGAGTCTGTAACCTGAAGCGTATGTAACCTGAAGCGTATGTAACCTGAGGTACCACTGTACAGCTTTAAATGCACAGCATGTGTTCGGTCCCCCTGCTGAGTTAGGCTGGCCTTGGAACGTTCTCTATAATGATTTGGCGGGTGGGTGGGTTGCTTTTCTTTTTGCTGATTTGTTAATACTGCTGCTTATTTTGCTTTCAGTCTTGACTTAAAAACCCTCAAGGTTTTTATGATTATTGGAATTGTTAGCCACCTTGTTTATTTTTAATGCTTTTCATTAACTTTTTGTTACGACACATAAAAACACACACTAAGATACAACGACTAAATAGAAAACACAAAACAAATAACAAACGTATAACCATAAATCCGTACGCTCTTGCACGCAGACTCTGTTACCCTACTTTATATTTCCCATTCTTATTCTTTTCTAGTAGACTTCCTGCCTCCTCAAAGCGGGTCTGTTTTCCTGTTTGTTAAACGTTTTCTTTCTCATTTCATCATTTGAATATTTTGAAATGGCAAAACTGACGGATACAGTTAGGGGACAGTCTAACCAAAGGTTCCAAAAAGAGTGGGAAGTGTATAGAGATTACCTAAAAAAAAACAGTGTCCTCAAATCAAAACCTGGACTTGCTTTGAGTAATTTTCGCAAACCATAATATGGTCTATAAGTACAGTAGATAGAGAAGGGTAGACATGATTGTTAGTCACCTTAAAGCATGTGACTTCCCCCAAAGAATCCTGGGAATTGTGGGTTTGTTAAGAGCTGTGGGTTGGGAACTGTAGCACTGTAGCTTGACCTGGAGACGTCAGGATTTGAACCTAGAACCTTCTGCACGCAAGGCTCTGCCGCTAAGCTAGAGTCCCTTATGGTGTGAGAAAAGGGGGCTATAACTTTTGGCCCCCACCGTGCTGCTGATCAGCAACAACTATTTCTTTAACACAAATCATCTACCCATTTGGCCCTTTACTTCTATTTGGGGAAACTGGCAACAAAAGCTTCAAGGGGATCATTGAACACCAGGACAGAGTGAAACTGAAAGGTGGTGAGCAGACTGGAAGGAGTTGGCCGTGAAGGTTTTCGGAGAGTTTGAAAGTGTTACTTTCGACAGATGTTGCCTGCTGAGTATTTTCAAGCAAAGTGGTAGTACCAGAAGGAGATTCTGCACTGACTTTGGGATAGCTCAGTCGGTAGAGGATGAGACTCTTAATCTCAGAGTTGTGGGTTCGAATCCCATGTTGGGCAAAAGATTCCAGTATTGTAGGGGTTGGACTAGATGACTCTCGTGGCCCTTTCCAACTCTACAATCCTATGTACTGTATATCTGAAGGAGTTTCTCCACCCCCATTGTTCTACCCGGACACTGAGGTCCAGCGCTGAGGGCCTTCTGGCGGTTTCCTCACTGCAACAAGCCAAGTTACAGGGAACCAGGCAAAGGGCCTTCTCTGTAGTGGTACCTGCCCTGTGGAACGCCCTCCCACCAGACGTCAAAGAGAACAACAACTACTTTTAGAAGACATCTGAAGGCAGCCCTGTTTAGGGAAGCTTTTAATGTTTGATGCATTACTGTATTTTAATATTTTGTTGGAAGCCGCCCAGAGTGGCTGGGGAAGCCCAGCCAGATGGGTGTGGTATAAATAAATTATTATTAATATTATTATTATTATTATTATTCTATCTGCTTTGCCCCAACCAGGGCAGACTGGTATGACAAGAATGCCCAATCTATGCTTACCTGCCTGGATCTGTCTGCAGTTGGTGCCATCAATCCCATGATGCAACTGAAGGTGACAGCGCTGATGGCAGCTGCACTCTGCGTGAGTATTGTGGGATGGCAGAGGGACTGTCGGGGCATTGGGGGTAGCAAGCTCTGAACGGATGGGTATCCTTGGTTTAAGTTACATTTATGTACCACTTTATACTGAACAGAAAAATCTGAAGTGGTATACACCACAAAATTATAAAACATAGCATGCAAAGTAATTGGGCAGCGTGGGGAGTATCATGCAATTATCCTCTTGGGCATGATGTCTTAAAAACTATTTGCTCTAGAGACTGGTGCCTCTGCTTGCTTCTCTTGCCAGCCCCCTCTCCTCCAGGAGTCTACCATCTCAGTCCATCCCTTATTTTTGATGCATAGGACCTCATTCTGGCCCAATTCTTGTGAAGGGAAGGGAGCTAAGGTAAAGGTAAAGGGACCCCTGACCATTAGGTCCAGTCATGACCGACTCTGGGGTTGCGGCGCTCAACTCGCTTTATTGGCCGAGGGAACCGGCGTACAGCTTCCGGGTCATGTGGCCAGCATGACTGAGCTACTTCTGGCGAAACCAGAGCAGCACACGGAAACACCATTTACCTTCCCGCCGGAGCGGCACCTATTTATCTACTTGCACTTTGATGTGCTTTCAAACTGCTAGGTTGGCCGGAGCAGGGACCGAGCAACAAGAGCTCACCCCGTTCCGGGGATTCGAACTGCCGACCTTCTGATCAGCAAGTCCTAGGCTCTGTGGTTTAACCCACAGCGTCACCCATGTCCCAGCTAAGGTAAAGGTAAAGGGACCCCTGACCATTAGGTCCAGTCATGACCGACTCTGGGGTTGCGGCGCTCATCTCGCTTTATTGGCTGAGGGAGGCAGCGTACAGGGAGCTACCCTGCTTTTATTTTGGATTACTTTCCCCTGCTCCCTTTGCAGAAGACCATCGCCCTGCGTTTGCAAGAGCAGGAGACGAAGTCAGACCTGAGCATCGAGAGAGTGGTGGCTGCCATGAAAGGGGAGGTGAGAAGCCTTTTTGCTACTCCCTTCCGGGTGGATTACATTTGCTCCAAAGAGAGCTAAAACTTTATTTGACCTGTGTATTATCTCCCACTATTCTCCTGCCCCCCCAGGAGCTGATCTTCGGCTGCCTGACCCAGGAAGAGAACCACCATTTCAAGGAATCGTTGAGGCGGCTCAATTCTGTAGCACAGGTACTCTAAGGGGAGGACAGAAGCAGGGGAACCCAGCCTTGGTGATGGTGTCCATTTTGTTCTGGTTCTCATCTTCTCAACCTCTTTCCGTCTGCAGTATGCTGTGGGAAAAGGAGTCCGTGTCCTGGTGGATGCAGAATACACCTACATTAACCCCGCCCTAACGCTTGTCACCATGGCAATGATGGCTGTCTGGAACACCCAAATGCCATGGATCTGGAACACATATCAGGCATATCTCATGGTGAGTTCCTCCCCCAGAAACAGTCCTCCTTCTATCCACCTTACGTCCTGGAAGTAAGGAAGGTCTGCTCTCACCTTGACAACTCAGTGGTATTGGAGGACTCCTTTCCTGTTCTACTACGGTCTTTGGCCAACTTGTCTCCCTCCAGGACACTCTGGAGCTGTTGAAACAGGACGTCGCCCTCACTGAGCGCTTGGGTGTCTGTTTCGGAATGAAGTTGGTCCGGGGGGCTTACCTGGAGAAAGAGCGGAAACTGGCAAAGGAAAAAGGATATCCTGATCCTGTGCAGCCCAGTTGGGAGGCTACCAACGAAAAGTGAGGAGGACTCCCCCTGTCCCACTACTCTGCGGGTCATTAATACGGGGCATGGGAAGAGAAGATTCCTATGGTGTCTTCCTTCCATCGTGTGACCTAGGATGGTCCTTTATGTGGCAAAATTGTTTATTTGAAGGGCTGCCTGGTCCAAATCTGGTTTAAAGATAAAGAACCATAAGAAGGGAGCTCAGGAGTGGCCTTGAAATTGCCCATCACTCATTAGCACACATGGATAGCAATCTGAGGTCACTGGGCTGCATACACACCATCTATTGAAAGTACCGTACTTTTCCGTGTATAAGACATGTTTTTTCTACATACTAAAAATAATGTTAAAAAGGAGGGGAGCAGTCTTATTTACGGATAGTGCATAGGGGGAACGTGTGATTGGTTGTTGCCCCCAAAATAGAGGGTGTCTTATATACAGGGGCGAGTTATACATAGAGAAATACGGTATATTTAAAGCACGGGGCTTCCCCCAAGGATCTTGGGAACTCTGCCTTCTTAAAGTTCCTGGGAATTGTAGTTCTGCGAGGAGGTAAATCTACAATTCCCAGGATTCTTTGTGGGGAGACCTGTGTTTTAAATGTGCGGTGTGTATGCAACTGTTATTCTCACTTGAATTAGACGCATTGCATTTTTCTATTATCAGTTATACAGTAGTGATTTTTTAATGTCCATCCATCCATATAAACCAGCCTATACAAATTTGATGCACGGTTCACCTCTCTCATTTTTTTGCCTCCTCGGCTTCATTCTCTTGCCCTCTTCCTTTTTCCTGTGATCCAGTTACCAGCGCTGTTTGGATTTTGGTTTGGATCAAGTGTCTCGAGCCAGGGGAAGGTTTGAGATGATCGTGGCCACACACAACGAAGCGTCCGTGATGCACACTGTTCAAAGGTAGGGGGAATACCACAAAGGGGAAGTGAGTGGGGTTGTGTTTCTACGTAACAAGCAGCATCTGGCATGTCCACCAGTTCTGATGGTTTGGACACATGGGTACTCTCTGAAAGTGGGAGCCACGGGTGGGTGGGTGGGAATAGCCTTGGAAGGGAGCCTCTCCACACTACAACACACATACATACACAATTGTATGTGTAAGCATTGCGCTGCCTTTCTGACATCAGCAACCAATACTCCAATCCATATCCACCTCTCAGATCTATTTGCATGAAAGCAAGCAATATATAAGGGAAGTGGCATGCTGCTATCATGACATGCCTTGGAGCAAAATATTGGTTGTCACCATATAGAGGTAAAGATATCGTCTGGGCAGACAGCTGACAGCACATGCATCCCTTCGGGAGGACGGGGAGACTTTATCCAGGACGTTAGAAACCCGAGACAAGAGCAGCAAAAGAAGCCCCATTCACATTATGCAAAACCTGTACACAACACACACAGCCACCATTGGTTAATGTAGAAATAATACTTCCATTGTTTCTTACAGCAACCCTGTAAAGCTGACCCCATAATATTATCCCCATATTGCAGATGAGGGGTTGAAGGTGAGGTCTAGCGGCAAGCAGCTCACCTAAAAAACCAGCCAGCGTCTTTGTGACTGAGCTGGACTCCTAGCCCTTGTCGCTTACAGCTTATGCTGTTCACTGCTATGATACTCTCATAACTTCTCCCCAACCTGTCGCTGAAATGTGCTTGTTTTATCACTTTTAAGGATGGCAGAGATGGGCATCGACAAGGGTGCTGGACTCGTCAGCTTTGGGCAGCTGCTGGGCATGTGCGATCAGATTTCCTTGGCACTAGGTGAGTGTAGCGTAGACCCCGCTTCCCACAGATTCTCTCCACACCCACAGCCACTTCTGTTCCTCCTGCGATATTGTCACCTCCTTTCTCTCTCTCTCTCTATTTAAAATCTTGTGCCCAAATCTAGGCCAGGCCGGTTATGCCATCTACAAATCTATCCCTTTCGGCTCTGTGGAAGAAGTAATCCCCTACTTGATCCGCCGTGCTCATGAGAACCAAAGCGTCTTACTTGGGATCCGGAAGGAGCGAGATCTGCTGCAAATGGAGCTTCGGAAACGGGTTCTGAGGCGGCCTTGAGGGAATCTAAATATCCCAAAGAATTACCCCACCTCCCAATGCTTATTCATGGAACCAGGGCCCTACATTGCAATGTCTCCAGCTCACTTCTCTCATGATCTTCATGAGGGAATAAACCGCCCTCTTGGGTTACCTGGTTTCCAGCATCCCAAGCCCTAGATACATGGGTTGGGGCTTAGTGATGTGATGGGCTTTAGTGTTGTCTGCTTAGGACCTTGTGATATCATGGAGCCGCTAACTCTAGAAAGACAAAAACGGAACTCTGCCAAATATACGAGACAGGGGAAAGAGCTAGAAATGTGAGGCCTGGGAAGGGGGTAGAATCGGGGGGGAAATGCTGAAGTTTTTATTTTGAAGATCTCAGTGGGGGTGGGGAATGAAAGTTTAGGAAAACACACTGACAAGCAAAACTCTTATGCAATGCTGTCTCTTTCAGAATAATGAGTGGTTTAATTTTTTAT
Source organism: Podarcis liolepis (assembly GCF_965112155.1). Taxonomy (NCBI): domain Eukaryota; kingdom Metazoa; phylum Chordata; class Lepidosauria; order Squamata; family Lacertidae; genus Podarcis; species Podarcis liolepis. The sequence continues at coordinate 21,979,429 of NC_139573.1, read as the reverse complement.
AACCAATTACACAGTTGCAAAGCTCCTGGGTTCAAGAGTAGTAATTTGAGCTTGGCTGGAGACCTTGAGATCTAACCTTGCTGCCCTGAGACCTTCAGCACGGATCCCAAAATCTGAGTGTCTTCAGCTCCCACTTACTGTGTGTTTTTAATCTATCTTCCCATGATGTTATCCCAAATGCATAAGTATCCCATCCTTTGTTACAAAGCACTACTGCTTGAAATGCTGTTTCTCAAACCAGCTTTACACCAATTGGAGTCTTTAGCCATTCAGATTCGCTTCTGTTCATGTACACACCAGGGGATGTTGATGGGACAGGGGGAACATAAGAAAAGCCCCTTTGGCCAATGGCCCATCACCCTGCACCCAGAATCCTGTTCTCACAGTGGCCAACCACAGACGCCTGTGGGAATCACCCAAGCTGGACATGAGCACAAGTCTTTTTGCTATGCAAAGGTGTTCACACCCCAAACCACCTGCCCACCCCAAAATGTGCTAAAGGAATTCCACACAAGCAATAACTGGGTTATTTTTACAAATCAGATTTTCTGTGTTAAGGGGGAATCCAGATTAGACGTTTTAAATAAATAAAAAGAGTACAGGCTGGCATTTTGAAAACTGTGATTACGTGTGCATGCTGCAAAAAACATGTGTGCTGTTGCAGTGGCTCCAATCCCAGAATAAAGGCTTCTCTGCCTACAAGTGCCCTGTGTCTTCCTGTCCTGACTGGCTTGGTTTGGTGCCGAGCCACACAAGGCCAAACTGCAAGCCAGTTCTGGGGGGGCGGGGGTGGAGCACAGATGGAGAAGGGTTTTATATAACAGGCTTAGCCAAATTTGTGTCCTAGCGAGTTGGCGTCTCTGAGGAGGTAGGTTAGTTGATGTTGACTCCTGCCATAGCACGGGGGTTGGACTGGGTCCTTTCCAGCTCAACCATTTCATGATTCTCTGTGGGCAGGAATAACTGGATGACAGATCCAACAGTTCCACATTGCCCAAAGATGCTAGACAGGGCAGATAAAATGGGGTTTTTGCAGTCATGCCCTCCAGAGTGCTGCAATTGTTAGGCAGGCTGCCTTGTTTCTCTCCGTGAAGAGAACTGGGCATGCACAACAATTGGGGGCCTTCCTGTGTTTCTGGGTGGTTAGAAGTGGTAGGGGAGGGGGGTTATGACTTGGCTTAACCTAAATCGGGAGGGGTTGGGATGGGCCTTGTAGGTTTTATTAAGAGAGCTCCCCCCACTTGCTTCCCCGCAACTGCAGCACCGTCCCAGAGTGGTCTTGCGGCTGGGCTAAAAAGGGTAGCAGCCCTGAGGACCAAGAAACAGGGACAGAGCTAAATCTGTTTGCCCCGGAGTGACCTTGGCACATCCTTGAGGGTTTGCCCGCTGCTCCGCTTCTTCCTCTGCCACCCTCCCTGCCACTGTGATTAGGGGAATGGAGAGGTGGAAGTACAGCAGCTGTTTCGGGCCCCATGACTTTTAATCTGCAAAGGCTCATTAGGAGGAAGCAAACAGTCCTGGAGCTGCAATTCTTTGTAGGGGCTCAGATAGCCAAAGAGCCAGGAGTCTGAGCTCTTCTACTCCCTCATCCTGTGCCCAGCTAGACCCTCGGTGCTCCCCGCCCACACGGTGATCAAGCCCAAGTGTCCCGCTTCGCCAAAGTCCCGCTTCTGAAAACCTCTGGCCTTCCTACGCAGGAGGGTCCCTGCTTCCTCTTTAATCTGTTTATTCCTGCCCCATATGCTGCCCTTCTGAGCAGCGATTAAAGTGGATAAGCCGCTTTGGGCAGGGCCAGACGTGGAGCTGCCAGGGTGTTATTCCGACCTCTGCGGATGCCGGCAGCAGCGGGCGGCTCCAGTCAATGTGCCACAAAAAAAGCCACCCCCACGCGGATCCTGAGCGATCCTATACAAGGAAGTCTTTATTGTACATGATTGCTGGAGGGGAGGGAGAGGTAAGGCAGGGCGTTGCGCTGGGAAGCGATCTTCCGGGGTTTGTTTGAGAGGGATCAACCGAGCTGGTTGGACCAGTTGTGGGATAGATTTGACGAATGCAGCTGCCCGGTAATAAGGGATTCCTGCAGGGATTGGACTTTGCCAAGTGAGATGCTCGCCCTCCTCTTAGGGAGACGATCCAAGAACGCCCCCCTGCCAACCCACCCCTTGCCCTGCTCAGTCTCTTGTGCAAACGGAGGTTTGACCTCCCCTCCCAGTTCACACTGGGATTTGATGTTGAACTCCATACATTCACATATTCGTTGGAACCAGAGAGGGGAGGGCGACTCCATCAGCGTGACATCATCCTCACAAACTCTGTAAGGCAAACGTGAAGAAGCACATCAGTGCGGCTGGGGAGCAAGACCCGAGAGACCTGGCTTCAAATCTACGAAGACTGCTGAGTGCTCCCTCGTCCTGACCTACCTCACAGGGCTGTTGTGCTTATCCAAAGGGAGATAAATGGCTGTGAATGCCACCACCTGCTCCTTGGAGATAAACGTGTAATTCACATGTAAAATAATGATGCCCTGGTTGCCAATTTGCTACTGGGCCAAGTTCAGGTCTTTTGTGTTAATTCAACTGTTTTGGGTGTATCATTATTTGTTTAATGCTCTGTTTTGTCTAGCGCTGAATTTAACTATCTTTTGAAGTTCTTAAAATATCTGTTTTTAACTACCTTCTATCAATAATTCAAATCATTGGACTAGATGACATGGGGGTCCCTTCCAGCTCTACAATTCTACAAAATGTTGCTGCATTTTGTAAACGGCTTAGATGTTCCATTAACATGGAGGTGTACGCAAATTTTGTTAAATAAATGAAATGAAGAAGGATGAGGGAGCACAAGACGGGGGCAGCCCTGGCCTGAGACCCTACAGAGTGTTTGCCTGCTGGGGTAGGCAATATTGGCCTGGATGGACAAATAGTATGGCTTTGGTATAAGACATGCTCCTATGCTTGCTAAAGGCTGGTTATTGTGCCCTTTTTGGCTGGCAGTGAGCAGTCTTAAACAAATGAGTTACCAGTGCAATCCAAACTGTGCAACAAGATAAGTCAGTTCTGTCCCCTGGGGAAATTCTGCTTTTACATTTGCTGCTTCACCTGCGTCATTTAGGTTACTTGTGCTGGAAGTTGGTTGTGCTGTCATAGTAGCCTGAAATATCCCCAGAATCTGTATTCTGAAATGACCTAGGTCCCGTTACCTAAGTTGTAAGGAGGAGGCCGCTGGATCAAGCCAGTGGTTCGCTTAGTCCAGCATCCTATTCTCAGGGGTCAACCTAGGGGAAGGCCACAAACAGAACCTGAGCTCAACAGCACTCTCCAAGAATGGAATCCAGAAGCATTAAAGGTAAAGGTAAAAGGACCCCTCAACGGTTAAGTCCAGTCAAAGTCGACTATAGGGTTGCGGCACTCATCTCACTTTCAGGCTGAGGGAGCCGGCATTGGTCCACAGACAGCTTTCTGGGTCATGTGGCTAGCATGACTAAACCACTTCTGGTACAACAGAACACCATGACGGAAACCAGAGCGCATGAAAACACCGTTTACCTTCCTACCGCAGTGGTACCTAATTATCTACTTGCACTTATGTGCTTTCGAACTGCTAGGTTGGCAGGAGCTGGGACAGAGCGATGGGAGCTGACCCCATTGTGGGGATTCGAACCACCAACCTTCTGATTAGCAAGCTCCCAAGAGGATCAGTGGTTTAGACCACAGCGCCACCTGCGTCCCTCCAGAAGCATTACTGCCTCCGACAGTGGAGGTAGAACATAGCATTCAGGGTCATTAAGTCTTGCCTGGTGTGTTGGGACAACTCCCACACTCTGTTATCTAGTGCCTGCTCATTAAATTAAATTAGTACCACAACCACCCTGCCAATGGGGTTGCAATCCAAAAACAGGGCAGGTGGAGCAGGGAGGCTGGGTGTTTCCAGCTCCTTGTTTCCCCACCACCAGCAGCCCATTTTGACAGGTGGGCTGTGTGCTACCACCTCCATGCAATTGGAGCAATCCAATAACTCTCTAACCCTATTATCCAAGCCCATTTAAGCCTATATCTTTTCAGCCTGTGCTCCTAAATCCCATCTCCCCAGACCTTTAAAGCTTTTAACCTCTCACCTTGTATCCCGATAAGCCTATAATCTCTTTCCATCAATCCTATATTCCCCGATTGCATCTCACCCTCAAAATCCACCGTCCCGTCTCCATTGACGTCGGCTTCCTTCACCACATCAGCAATCTCCCGGGACGTCAGCCGCTCGCCCATCAGCCTCTGCATGGCCTGGTACAACTCATCCAGAGTGATCTCGCCATCCCCGTTGGTGTCAAACTGGAAATGGGGAGAGGCATGGTAGTTAGTTGCGGTGAGAGTCAGCATACTTAATCTGAACAGGAGCAAGAGGGTGAAGTTTAATGGCACAAGATGCAGGACAGAAGAGAGGAAGTACCTCTTTGTGCAGTGGTTCGTTAGCATATGGAACTCATTGCCACAAGATGCAGTGGTGGCCAGTTAACCTGATCCCATTTTAAAGCTAACGGAAATAGGATATATCAATGTCTTTTCGTCAGGATTAATGATAGGAGAGAAATCCAATTCAGTTTGCGTTTAAAAGGTGAACTGGTGTCATACACGCATGCCAAAAAAATAAGGAAACCAAAACGCAACCATCCTTTACAAAAGTCGCTTTTCCCCAAATTTTGCAATGCCGCGCTCCAGCCAAGAAATTGTGCCAAAATGCACATACGAGGGTAAAGTGCGCATAGGTAAAGGTAAAGGGACCCCTGACCATTAGGTCCAGTCGTGACTGACTCTGGGGTTGAGGTGGTCAACTCGCTTTATTGGCCAAGGGAGCCGGCGTACAGCTTCCGGGTCATGTGGCCAGCATGACTAAGCCGCTTCTGGCGAACCAGAGCAGCACATGGAAACGCCGTTTACCTTCCCGCCAGAGCGGTACCTATTTATCTACTTGCACTTTGACGTGCTTTAAAACTGCTAGGTTGGCAGGAGCAGGGACCCAGCAACGGGAGTTCGAACCACCAACCTTCTGATCAGCAAGTCCTAGACTCTGTGGTTTCACCCACAGTGCCACCCGCGTCCCTTAAAGTGTGCATAGAGAAGCACATGTCAGTGAAAAATAATGGAGGAAAAATGCATTAAGGAAATATAAATATTAGTGAAATATTAGTGCTGTCCAAAAAAAAAAAAAAAAAAGGGAAGTGTACCAAAAGGATTTGCACCAAAAGGTTGATGGATTCTCATGAGAACTGAAAAAAAAGTAGAACCTCCAAGTCCAGATGCAGTATACCTCTGAAAACCACAAGATGAGGAGCAGCAGTGTAGGCTTTTGCCTTCCTGCCCTGCCTGTGGTCATCCGGTGGGTCACTATAGTAAGTAGAATGCTGAATTAGATGAGAATGGCCACTTATGGACCACCAAAAAAAGCGGACACAGCTGTGAGTAAAATTCTGGTGTGGTAACATATGTATAAAAGCAAACTGATAAATAATAATTATTTAAATACAAATACAGTACACCTCATGATGTATGTGACCAGGTAACTTGTGTGCCTGTCTTATCTGCTTCCAGATGCCAACTGTTGATGAGCAAATTAAAGGGTCTTTCTCTCCCTTAAATCAGACGTGGACCAGACAGTCCTTCAAATATAGGAACCCTTTAAATAGAGCACTGTTCCCCTCACAGTGCTTCCAGCAGAGGACTTCTGTGAAGTAAGAGAGATTGTCTAGACCTTTGGTCTGATCCAGGAAGTTTCTTCCTCTTTCTTCTCTTATTTTTTTATGGAACTAGCAAGGTTGGCAGAGAAGGGATAGTCATGGGGAGTGCTACGTCCCATCCCCAGCTTTTTGGGTGGGTGGGGATCAATGTTGTCTAGTTGGGTAATGAGAAGTTGGGGGATGAGTGGTGTTCAATTTTCTGGGAGGGAAAGGGGACTTATGACAAGCTGGGATAAGTGAATCTGTTTTTCTAGTCTTAACCACTTCTCCACATTTCCGTATCAGATTGTGGAGTTGGGAATTAAGTCGTCGTGAAAATTCACCAGCATTTTAGTATGAATTTCTTCTAATGTGCACATTTACCAATGTAATTTTGCCCAACATACACATTTTTGCAAATCCATTTTCCCAAACAGAATGCACTTTCATATTTCATTTCCACTAACAAATGCATTTTTAACACTAATTTGGGGAAGTGCGGGTTCTGAAGGGATGGCTGTTTGTGCATTGCTGCGGAAAGTGCGGTAGATTTGTTAGATTTGCCTTTGAATGAGAACGGAATCAGATTTCTGCCCCACCCCTGAGAACAAGAAACAAGGCTGAGAGAAAGAACTCCAAAGTCCTGTCCAATCCCAGCCCATCTTACCTCCTTGAAGGCATCCCTCATTTCCTGAAGTCCAATCATGCCCGCCGTCTCTGCCAGCAGCTTTGGGGTCATCATCTCCACAAAGTCCTCGAAATCCACGCGCCCTCCAACTGCAGTGACCACAGTCAGGTTAATTTCTTAGAAAACTCAGATATCTTGGTTTTCCCTTCAAGTTTCCTTACATATCCCTGATCAGCAGCCGGTTTGGGGCTGCATATACAGCATACGTTTAAAGCGGATGGTTTCCCCCTAAGAATCCTGGGAATGTAGTTTGCTAAGGGTGCTGGGGATTGTAGCTCTGTGAGGAGTGGACTACTGTTCCCAGAATTCTTTGGGGGAAGTCATGTGCTTTACAACCTAATATACCAAAAAATTCAAACTAAACTAAAGAGATTAGATAGATGATAGATAGATAGATAGATAGATAGATAGATGATAGATGATAGATGATAGATGATAGATGATAGATGATAGATGATAGATGATAGATGATAGATGATAGATAGATGATAGATAGATAGATAGATAGATAGATAGATAGATAGATAGATAGATAGATGATAGATATAGATAGATAGATGATAGATAGATAGATGATAGATATCTCAAATGGGGGGGAGGGAACTAAAGAGAAAAAGAAAGTAAGATACATTAATAATAATCCTCATAGAATCATCATATGATCCTCATAAAACACAAAATTATAAATATAACCCTCACTCAACATTTTACCTTAAGCTTCACACATATGGAGAGTTGAATCCTCTCTTACCCTGAGAAAAGCCACTTTGACCTGCCTCTCATACAGGCCAGCTCCTTGTATGTATCTTCATTTATTATATGTATTATATATATGTATTAATTAATATTAATTAAGACATACATCTAGCTAATGCTACTGGAGAGCCACCAGAAATCAAACATCACACAAGAAACCCAATCAAAAAGAAAGAAAAAATAAGGGGGGGGGGGACAAGAAAGAAGAGAAAGATAAAAGAGAGATATTTTCAGTTCCCTGTCTGCCAATTGTGTATATAACCATTATTCAGAGTATTTAACATACTGTATTTTTCGCTCTATAAGATGCACTTTTCCCTCCTAAAAAGCAAGGGGAAATGTGTGTGCGTCTTATTGAGCAAATGCAGGCTGCACAGCTATCACAGAAGCCAGAACAACAAGAGGGACTGCTGCGCAGCAATCATTCTTGCTGTTCTGGCTTCAGGGATAGCCGCGCAAAGCCTCTTCAACAACATTTGATTCGGAATATTTTTTTTCTTGTTTTCCTCCTCTAAAAACTAGGTGCGTCTTATGGTCTGGTGCATCTTATGGAGCGAAAAATATGGTATATACTCAAGAATCATTCTAGCTATGAATAATATCTAGTTACTGTGGTTGGGCCTGTGCTTTCTAGGCACGGGACAAGCAGAATCGTGGATGAGCCTGAAGTCCAGCCACTGCATCACACAGGAAGCTGCCACACTGCTGCCTACCACCGGCTCCACACAAACCTCTTTTCCCTCTGAAATGGCAGAGAAGTCAAGGGCTGGTTGAATCCCAGGCAAGCTGACAGTGGCCATCCTTTATGTTAGAGCCAACACCCATTGGAGACCCAGGTAGTTATACCAGGACTCCTTCCCATCGTCAGCCTTCCTCAACCTGAGGTCTTCAATATGCTTTGGGATACAATTCCCAGCAGCCCTTGCTTAGTATTGTTCATGGTAAGAGATTATGGGAGTTGTAGTCCAAGATTTTGGAGGGCTGCTAGCTGAGGAAGGCTGCCTTGTACCTGAGGTCTTCAGTACGCTTTGGGATACAATTCCCAGCAGCCCTTGCTTAGTATTGTTCATGGTAAGAGATTATGGGAGTTGTAGTCCAAGATTTTGGAGGGCTGCTAGCTGAGGAAGGCTGCCTTGTATCTTCAGTCCAGCACCATTCTTTATTGAAATATTCAACCCAGTCCTCGGAGACCAGGCACTTACGATTCATGTTGATCTGCTGCGACAGTTCGATAAGCTCCATCTCAGTCGGCATGTACCCCATTGTCCTCATGAGGTTGCCCAAATCTTTGCAGCTGATATAGCCATCCTTGTCCTTGTCAAACTCATCGAAGGCCTCACGGAGCTCTGTTTTTGCAAAACAGGAGCAGCAAGAGTAGCAGCAAGGGTAGCAATAATAACCGAGTAAAGAAAACCTCTGTGTCATTGGTTTTCCAGGTTTTTACCTCAGGGAACACTTCCTCTGGAAGGCCTGCTGAAGGACCCTCTAGCACCTGCTGTGGAGTTCCAACATGTTCTAGAAGATTCTGGGTATGTTTTAAGGCAAGGGTATAGAAGCCGTGGCCCTCTACATATTGCTGGACTACAGCTCCCATCGTCCCTGACCATTAGTCATGCTGGCTGGGGCTGATGAGAGCTGTTTTCCAGTAATAAGATGGAGGGCCACAAGTTCCTCATCCCTTTCTTAAGGCCTCACCATCATTCCTCATGAACTGGGTGTGCAATCAATATCCCCTATGGCTAGGGATGGGCGCATCTGTCCATTTCACTTTCCCCCAGTTTTTTATTTTTCCAAACAGTTCTCCACCTTTTCTTATCAGTTTGCCATTTTGTGCTTTTAAAAGGTCCTCGAGAAAATTCACCAGCATTTTAGTGTGAAATTCAAGTAATTTCAAGTGTGAATTTCACGTGATATACACAGTTTTAATGAAATGTGGGTCAACATAGACATTTCTGCAAAGCGATTTCCCATGATATATGGCATTTCCACCAATATATACATTTTTATGCATACTTTCCCCAAAATATTTTTGTAAACATTATTTAGCTGGGGAACTACACTGCAAAATTCAGAGACGTGTGACTTATAAAGGAAGGCTGTGTTTCGGTTTGCTTGTTGTTGCGGAAAGTGCAAATTATGTAGGTTTGCCTTTAAATGCAAACTGGATTGAATTTCTCCCTCATCCATGTTTATATTAAACACCAGAGGAAGGTCAGTCATGGTTGGGAAACTCTTTTTATGGGAAGCTCAAACGTTACTGATCTTCCCATCAAAGAATCCCTCATAATCTTCCAAAGCAACTCAGAATTTCCCAGAACAATTTAAAAAAAACCCCCAAAGCTGCTGCTCAAAAGTATCACAAATGCCCATCCTACTTACCTTCGATTTCATCTGCTCCCAGTTCCCGCTCCTGTAAGGCAGATGTAAAGTCATTCATAGTGATACAGGCACATAGGAAGGGAGGAAATGAAGAAGTCTTGGTTCACAGTCCTCAACCTCACAAGAAACTACTCCTTCCTCCTGAGCTGTAGAAAACAAGACCCCCAAAGCCCTAATGCCCAACCGATCTCTCCACCCAACCCTTCCCGACGCCCAAACAAAGGCTCCTCTTCCCTAAGGCCAATCGAAATAATTGCATCGCGCTGTCAAAACCACAGCAATGCTCCCGTTGAGTTGACAGCTCAATATTTACAGGCACACAGAAGGACAAAGTGGATCCAGCAATGAACTGGAACACTGCCCAGAATGACAGAGCCAGTGATCACAGTGAGATGGAGGAACGGAGAAGTGGGGCGGCGGGAGAGAGAAACCCTACACAATCCTAAAACTCAGTGACAAAACCCAGGAGGTGCAGAGCCCATGGAGGAGCAACCATGTAGCTGCAGATGTTTGGGGAGAGAGAGAGAGAGAAAGGCTGAGACCATCTCACTGTGCTTTCTGATTCACAGAGACCCATCCCCGAAACTTCAAGCAAGTACAACCGAGGGTGAGTCCATGAGCTGGCAGCAGCTGAGTGCCTTGAGGATCACTAGGGATGCGTACACACCATATAGTTAAAGTACATTTCCCTCCCCGTAAGGAATCCCGAGAGCTGTTGTTTATTAAGGGTACTGGGCTCTGTCAGAGGTAAACTACAGTTCTCAGGTTTGGGGGAAGGTACGCTTTAAATGCATGTTAGGGCTGCAGCAAGATATCATAATCTGTTCCACTACTGAGCCTGGGGTAGGACAGGACAGATAATTCATACTAAGGGGGAGGGAATTAAGAGATGGTTCACAGGACCCAATCCCAGTTATTTTGCCTTAGACTCCCCGCCCCCAGTCTCCTGCGCCTTCCCTATTATAACCTTTTAAAAACAAAAGTTTGCTCACAAGATGACTGGGTGTGCTGCACCCGACAGTGCCAGCGACAGCCTCAGACACCCCCAACCATTTTAATTTGCCCGGCAGTTAATTTGTGCCCCCGTGGCCCTGTGCACCGAGTGTTTTAGTTCCTACCCAATGCCCCTGAGGCCAGCTTAGCCCCCGACTGCCTTTCTCTGGCATACTTTCCCAGCATTCAGAGACCCAGCCAGGTTATCTATTTGGCTGTGGTGGTGACAGAGAATAGGTTGTGAGAAGGGTACTCCCACAGGACACGCATATATTTACATTTCCCATCATGTCATTTTGACCGAAAAGTTGGGGCATGTTTTGGAAACCATCTAATAAAAAGGGAAAAAATAAGAAAACCCTGCCTGCCAGAGGCAAAAGGGGAACGAGAGATGGCAGCATGCAAGACGCGTTGCCTCTTTCAAACCAACATTCTAGAAGTTAAATCGAGCCCATAGAATTCCATCTCCCTCTTGCTTCTCCAACGCACTAGACTTCTCCTCCCGGGACCTGGGTCCTCCAGAACACCATAAACTGCAAGCTGCCTTCATGGAGCTGAGTCTGGAATCCTTGGGGCTCCTCATCCCACCGGGCCCCACTTTTGGTTAATTTCCCTTGCAGAGGAAAATGGAAACTCAGCCCTTGCTTTGGCTGACCGTTCCAGACCGTTTGCCCTGCCCACCTGGGCTGCTGCACCCTCTTGCCCAGTCCCCCCCCCCCCCGCAATGGCCATACCCCCTGTTTCTCAGCAATCCCCTTGCGCAGGAAGATGCAGGCTGGTCCCAGGGTGTTCTGCATGGCGCTGAGTGCTGCGTGTCCTGGTCACCCTCCGTACGGTCCTTCTGACGCTTTGTCCCCTTCAGCAGAAGAAGAGATGGCTCTTATGGATGCGGATGTTTTATAGAGGGGAAAGGGGATTATCTCTCCCCCCTCACTTCTGATCCTCACCCCCGCTGTCCAGGCCTTTTTGTTCTCCTCCTAGCTGTGGTATCTGCAAAATAAATCCCTCCTCCCCTCCCCAGATTAACATCTGCCGCATGGTAAGAGCTGGCAGCCAGGACTCCTCAGGCTGGGCAGAGGAGCCAGAAGGGTCCAGCGAGTAATGGGATGGGGTGCAGGGTTCTGCTGCGGCTGTCTGGGAAAGAGGGAGTGGGATTTAGTGGCAGATTTGATCCAGAACTCTTGCTGGGACGTTCTGGGACACTTGAGACTCCTCCTGATGGTCGATTTATTTGTTTATTTGTTCTGATTTGCTTGCTGGGTGGCTATATGGCAACGAGAGTTCATCTTACATTCACCCTGATTTGCTCACAGTGTGTTTATATGTCTTCCTATTAATCAGCCATTCATATTAGACTTTGCCATTCATTTTCCTGTCACTTTCCTAACTGCAAAAGTGGATTTGTTGCTCTAAGGTACCAGAGCGCTTTAATCCACTTCAGTTGCACAAACCTAAATTTCCCAGTACTGTAAGCGCTTGGATCCCTCCCACAGAAAACTGAGAGTCTGGAGGCACCCCAAGGGCCAATGAGTTAGGCTGCCAGCATGCCATGCTTTGAAGCACATTGCTCCCCCCCCCCAAGAATCCTGGGGGCAGTAGTTTACACCCCACAGAGCAACAATTCTCAGCACCTTTAAACAACTACAGTTCCTGGATTCCATGGGGAGGGGTGATGTGCCTTAAAGGTATTACACACACACACACACACACACAGAGAGAGAGAGAGAGAGAGAGAGAGAGAGAGAGAGAGAGAGAGAGAGACTAGATTTCTGTGTAATTATAGTGCAGCGGGTTCTTTAGGGCAGCCATGTTATTTTATACAGTTAGAGCTAGACTGCTTCGGGTGGGTTCAGGGGGACCCCCCCACCCCTTTCCCAACCCACTTCCTTGGATATCTTTTCGCACAGGTTCTGCCTGACACTGGGATGGGGAGACGGGATCAGGTTCACCTGTAGTGTACCTGGGTTAAGACGCAGCAGCTGTCTCTACCAGGGGAAAAAAGGTTGTGAACCCAATATGTGTGTGTGGGTGTGTGGGTGTGGATGTGGATAAAGTATCTTTATGGAGGTATGGAATGTGGTGGATGAAGAGCATTGGTGCGTGTGGATAGGAAAATAAAGAGCATTTGTCTTTTTAAAATGTAAAGAGCTTCTTGTTTTGATGTGTGTGTGTGTGTGTGTTTGTTTGTTTGTTTGTTTGTTTGTTTGTTTTAGTTTATTTCTACAAGTGGGAGTTGTGCTGAGATATAATGCTCACCAGACAGGCAATGCCTTGTAAGGAACAGCATGGAAAATGAAACTAGAACTAGGGACTGAATCAATGCAGGGACTGCATTAGTGCGATTGTTAGGCATGTTGTATAGTCACTTTCGGACAGTAAAAGAGTTACCGTTCATCTACGGCAGACTCTGGCATTCATTAAACAGCAGCAGCAGCAGCAGCAGCAGCAGCAGAGGCATCCAGTCAGGTATCAGGTGTGCCACACAATTCGGTCTGTTGTCTAGTGCATGAAATACGAGTCAAATTACCCCCATCTGTTCTAATTGATGCATTAATTAATAAATAAATTAGGCCTGCAATTTTCTTAAATTAATTGACTTGCACTAAGAACTTTGGACGGGCAAAAGAGCTGCCCCAGTTCTTCATAAATTAATTGTTCAACTGTTAAATATATATATATATTTATTGTTGTTTTAGGCAGGTGCTGGCTAACTGGATGGCAGCCATAATATTTAGAAGAGACATTTTGCAGTCTCCCATACAAAGAAAGGAACTTTTGCAGGGCAGCGTGTGGGTAGAGAGCAGAGGCAAATTTAATACCCCAAGTAAGTAAAATAATAAGTGTAAGTATATAACTAGCCAGTGCTTTTTTTCCCCCTGGGGAGACGCAGGCAGAGCCATAGCTAGGTAATCTTGCACCCCGGCAGAACCGTCCAGATTCGCCCCCTAGCCACAGACAAATTAGCTTTTCTTTCTGCCTCTCATCCACCCCTCCCCCCAGTCAATTCACCCTCTATTTAAAAACCATTTCTTATGAGGCAATAATCAATATTTATATTTATTGACATATTTTTAGCTGATTATGTGGGGGGAGGCCATTGCCTTCACCCCTGGCGGGGACCCACCTCACCACCCCCTAGCTACGGCCCTGGACGCAGGGGTATGCATGCCCCTAAACATTTTATGAACCTTTGTACTTTGTGGTGTAGTGGTTAAGAGTGGTCGATTCGTGATCTGGGGAACCGGGTTCGCGTCTCCGCTCCTCCACATGCAGCTGCTGGGTGACCTTGGGCCAGTCACACTTCTCTGAAGTCTCTCAGCCCCACTCATCTCACAGAGTGTTTGTTGTGGGGGAGGAAGGGAAAAGAGAATGTTAGCCGCTTTGAGGCTCCTTAAAGGGAGTGAAAGGCGGGATATCAAATCCAAACTCTTCTTCTTCTTCTTTTGTCCATTTACTGTATTTATTTTTCCTGATTTGAACTATAAAATGGTGATTTTCTTGAGTCAAAATGAGAGTACCCCTAAACATTTTTTTTTGGGGGGGAGCACCATAACTAGCTAATATTTCTGGTCAATCTAGTCACTTAGCAGAGATGATATATTGATAGACCTGACCTCTGAGCAACTTGGGTTGTGTAAACATATCATAACATCCACAGTAGAACAAAATCAACTCAGTCCATCAAAGGCTTGTGGAGGAAGGTGAGTATTTACCTGGCCGAAAAAGGAGTCAGTGAGTGCGGCAAGAGTATTGTTAGCCCAGAAATGGAAACAAGAAGAAATTCCGACGAAAGAAGAATGGCAGACGAAATTAATGGACTATGCAGAATTGGACAAAATGACAGGAAGGATTCGAAACCTGTGGGACCAGAGATTTACAGAAGATTGGAAGAAGTACCGTATTTTTCGTCCTATAGGGTGCACCAGCCCATAGGACGCACCTTGTTTTTTTTGGGGGGGGGGAATGAATAATAATAATAAAGCTTCCCCCGACCCCAGCCCCCAGAACAGGCTGCTGCCCGCAACCCTTGCGAGCCCGCGGGAACTCCCGCTGGGCGCGTAAGGCTTGCGGACACCCGTGCAAAGCACGGGGCGCCCTCTGGAGGGCGCCTCGTGCTTCGCGCTGCAGGCTGCCGCCCGCAAGCCTTGCGAGCCCAGCGGCAACTCCCGCCGGGCTCGCAAGGCTTGCGGATAGCTTCCTAAAGCCTGGAGAGAGAGAGAGGGGTCGGTGCGCACCGACGCTTCTCGCTCTCCAGGCTTCAACGAAAGCCTGCATTTGCCCCATAGGACGCACACACATTTCCCCTTCATTTTTGGAGGGGGAAAAGTGCGTCCTATAGGGCGAAAAATACGGTATATGAATTATTTGAAGAGCAACTGTAATCAACAAATTACGCTAGTAGGACTACAAGAAGTTTTGTAAGGAGAAATATACGAAGTGTTACAAAGTAGAAAAGGATAGAGATATTGGTTATGAGTCTGAAATGTAATAGGGAAGATAAGAAATGCATACTTAGAGATTAGATTGGAAAATTTTCAGACAGGATTGATGGAAGTCAAAAATTTGAATAAGATGTAAAAGTATGTTTAATCACTGTTGAAAATGATATGTGATACACACACACACACATACACACACACACACACACACACAGGTACCTCGGGTTACATACGCTTCAGGTTACAGACTCCGCTAACCCAGAAATAGTGCTTCAGGTTAAGAACTTTGTTTCAGGATGAGAACAGAAATTGTGCTCTGGCGGCGCGGCGGCAGCAGGAGGCCCCATTAGCTAAAGTGGTGCTTCAGGTTAAGAACAGTTTCAGGTTAAGTACGGACCTCCAGAACGAATTAAGTACTTAACCACTGTGTGTGTGTGTGTGTGTGTGTGTGTGTGTGTGTGTGTATGGGTCAGTGAAGGCGCCAGGCAGACCCCATTGGAGAGAGGGTTCCACAGACAGGGGCCACAACTGAAAAGGACCTAGAATCATAGAACTGGTGACTTTGAAGGAACCCCGAGTCATTTAGCTCACCTCACCCCAGTGCAGGAATCCTGCCCACAGCCATCCCTGAGTGGGCTTAACCACCAACCTTCTGGTTAACAGCCAGACACACTGACCCATCTCCCTCTGAGCAGGAGACAGGCCTCAGATGAAGATCTAGGGACCTGGGCAGACTCCGTTCACATCTCCTTCCCACTCCATGGACAAAAGCCAACTGAATTGTCGGTTGAATCTTACTTCAATGGCGGTGGCGCTGTACTTGTGGGGTGTAGGCTGGCTTGGAAGACGTGTAGGTAGCATGACACAAACACTGCTGGGTGATCCCAGTGGCCCCTTCCAACTCCACAATTCTACCATTCTGTCTTCCCACACCTGGTCTACCGCCTGAGAACACCTCGTTCTGGCTAGGGGCCAGGCCATCGCTGTCCCAAGGGGAGGAGAAAGCGGGATGGTGGGACGTTGGGAGCCCTGCTCTCCTTGAGAACCTTTGGCTTCCCCTCGTGGCTGCCATGGCAACCAGGTGGGTTCTTCTTCCTTCTCCCTCATTGGTTGCTAGGAGCCGCTGCAGAACCCGAGAGAGAGGAAGAGAGAGGCTGGTGCCGGGATGAGGGGCAGCTGGGTTGGGGGGCAGCTGGGAACCTGGGGCATGAGGATGATGGGGCGGGGGGTAATTTGCATAGCGGGAGAATGGCTGGTGGGGATGGAGGGCCTGCAGAAGGCGGACGGGCAGTGGGAGAGATGTGGGGAAAGGATGAATGACAGAGGGGTGGCAGGGAATGCTAAGGAGGGAGGACGCTGCCTTGCACTTTGTCAGGCTATATGTCCATGTAGCCCAGCATTGTCAACTCGGACTGGCAGTGGCTCTCCAGATTCTCAGGCAAAGGCCTCTCCCGTTGCCAGCAACCAGTCTTCTTAAAACTGGCGAGGCCAGGGATTGAACCGGGGTCTTTCTGCACACCAAAGCACTGAGCTTTGCTCCCTCCTCAGAATGTTGGAAAGGGGTCCAGAAGACTGGAATCTCAAAAACAAAACAACCCCTCCCAAGTGTCTCTAACAGAGTATCTTTCCTCCCCTTAAAGACCCACACCCCCTGGGCAATGCAGCCTACACGCCGGGGCCGCATGTCCATAGCAGGACCAAGCGTTCTTAATCCCACCACCAACCCTCAAGACAACCTCACAAGCAGCCCCTCCATCTCCGGGGATCTCCGGCTGCTCCATACGATGTAGGTAACTAGGGGGGCAATGGGTGTGAATTAGGGGTGGAGGGGGAATTCAATTCGCATCGAAGGCAGAATCTATCAAACCCGCACTTTCTGAAATAATATGGAAACTGAAAGATGGCCTTCGAAATTCAGTTATCCTGATTTTGCAAATACTGTTTGCCAAAATGCATACATTAGGTTGAAGTGTGCGTAAAAATGAGTCTATTGGTGAAAACAACATTGAAATGAATTCTGTTAGGATAATCAGGTTGCAAAAAATGTGCACAGTAGTCAAATCTGCAGGAAAAAAATCGGTTTATTAAGAGAAATTTGCACTAAAATGCTGAAGAATTTTCCCGAGGAGAACCCCAGCAGAGATTTAAAATCACAAAATACGCAGCAAGGTAAAGCACAGAAAGATAGGCCTTTAAAATATGCCATTGTAAGTTCCAAAACTTCCCTCTTCTCTCAGCAGAGAAAAAAGACCACACGTTTGATAAATTAAAGATTGTTTACTTACAAACTCTCTAAAGGTCAGATTCATGTGCTTTTCTATTCAGCATTCAGCTGCACAGGCAGTAAAACCTGCCTTAGTCACAGTAGTGAAAGTTCTTAAATTATTGGTATAGGAACTCAAGAGAAGCTTATTAGAGCTATTCGCCTAAGCTGGAGCAACCAGCTTAGCCTCTTCACAAACCAAGTTCATCAGGTGGATTGGAGGGGAACAAAGGCTTGATTACAGAGTCCTTCCCAAGCCAAGGTGAGCTAAGCCTGGCAGGACAGCTTGCTTCGTGGTTTTAACCCCTTCGTGCATTAATTAGACTTAAATATATTGGTTATCTTACAAAATTGGCAGGCCTTTCCCTCCCTAGATGCTACATACCCCTGTCCCCTCAAAATTCACCCAGACCACCTGCATATTTCAAAATGCTGGTGATTACATGTACAGCCTTTCATGGCTGAGGTCTGGGATATCTCTAATGACTACCTTCTCCCCCCAAATGAACCTGCCCACACTTCTAGTGTTGACTCCAGTTTTTGGAGGCCTCTTGGGAAAGGCACTCTCTCTGAGTCCATCTCAGGAGATGCCAACATGGTGCCCTCCAGATGTGATAGACCTACAACTCCCTATCAGTCCCAGGCAAAGCGGCCAACAGCTGGGGATGATGGGAGTTGTAGTCCCACAACATCTGGAACACATGGCATTGGCTATCCCTGGTTCACCTGCTCACTGAAACACTCTAGTGGGCTCTTGTCAGGTTGCCCTCTGCTGGGGTGTGGGCTGTCTCCAGAAGCCCAGCTGGCCTCTGATGATGGTTTTGCTTTCACCATCTCCCACCGCAATCAGAAGCAAGATTAATGGTGACATGTGGCAGCCTTCTCTTCTGTGGCATCTAGAGCGGCACACACACTGTGCATTTAAAGCCTATATAAATCACATTCCTCCCACACCATCCAAAGAATTATGAGGACTGTAGTTTGTTAAGCATGCAGGGAATTATAGTTCTGTGACGGCAAATTACACTGCCCATAAATACTGAGGGTGGGTGGGTGAAGTGTGCTTTAAATATACTGTGTATGCAGCCTAGCCTGTGGAGCTTTCTTCCCTTGGATAATTGTATTAAAAAATAAAAAAATCTGTGGGCTTTTTATAAGCTGTCAAACCCTGATGTCTTCGTCAGTCCTTTGCCTTGATCAAGTCGCCTTCATCTGTTTTATTTGACGGGGCGGCTTTCGGCTGCACAGTGACTGCGTCATTTGATCTTGTTTCATTGTGGATCGTATGCTTTCATTATTTATAACTTCATTTGTTATACATGAAGGCCAATAGGTGAAAGATAAAGGCCTATAGCAGCCTTCCCCATCCTGGTGCCCTCTAATTATTTTAGACTACAATTCCTATCAACTGATGTGAGTTGTAGGTCAAAATCTCCAGAGGGCATTCAGGTTGGCCTATGGGCCTATATGAAGACCTATAGTTTTTTTGTTTATTGTTTAAAAGACAGCCTAGAAATTCTAATGCAAAAATGACTAACAGATAGACTAAATAAATAAATACAAATAATCTGGGCATATATTCCCTTCCCCAACAGAGATTGTGGAGATCAGCTTCTTTGCTGCCAGTTCAATAATGAAGGGACACGGGTTGCAGCAGGAATACGCACTGGTACCATTAAGGTCAGTCTCATGGGTTATTACGGTCCAGATAAAATATTGACGATGGCTGGATTTGGCCCTTGAGCTGCTGGCTCACCAACCTTGAACTATATTATGAGCTGCACTGCATTCTGTTTCCACTGCAAAAGACCGTGCTCCATAAAGATGTCCATCTTATAAACTGGGCTGGCTTTTGTCCCATTCACTAAAGGATGCAGAGCTGGTTCTAGGATTGGAGGTCCTTCAGACATGGCACCCTAAACTGGACACCCTCTCACACACAAACACAATCTAGAAGAGTCAGGACACGCAAAATGAGAATTCTCTTAGGCTACATTTGATCTTCTTAATAATCTTTGCAAAGCGGAGAGCCGAGTGCTCTCTGCTGGTCTTGGGGCCTTGCAGATGCCCAGTTCTGAAGCCAGCCCCGATGTGCTAGTCCACTCCCTGGGGTTCATACTCTGGGCTGAGCTCTACACAAATGATATCTCGCAGCTCATGCTGTGCAGAGATCTTGGAGTGCCATCTTCTGAAGACTCCGATTTTTGTTCCATGAGAATAGTTATTTTTAATGTGTGGTACACATAGAGATGAATGGGGACGCAGGTGGCGCTGTGGGTTAAACCACAGAGCCTAAGACTTGCCGATCAGAAGGTCGGCGGTTCGAATCCCCGCGACGGGGTGAGCTCCCATTGCTCGGTCCCTGCTCCTGCCCACCTAGCAGTTTGAAAGCACGTCAAAGTGCAAGTAGATAAATAGGTACCGCTCTGGCGGGAAGGTAAACGGCGTTTCCGTGCGCTGCTCTGGTTCGCCAGAAGCAGCTTAGTTATGCTGGCCACATGACCCAGAAGCTGTATGCCGGATCCCTCGGCCAATAAAGCGAGATGAGCGCCGCAACCCCAGAGTCGTCCATGACTGGACCTAATGGTCAGGGGTCCCTTTACCTTTACACATAGAAATGGGGAGGCAAATTGATTCGATTTACATGATCTTTTGCATGGTGTGTTCATGTGTTGTGTTCTGCCCACCTCTTTGCGTTCCTGACAGCCTCTTTCCCCTCCTCTGATTAAGGTTTTCTCTGTCAACGATGGGTCACTTCATCAAGTTCTTGCTGACAGCGAGACTGTAGCCCTTGGGTTACCTGTCACCTCCCTGCACTTTATGCCTCGTGGGCCTGCTCACAACGGGGATGTCTTGCTTGCCACCTGTGAGTAACACCTTTCCCTTGACCTTTGACCAGAGAGGAGGCAACCCTGGAATTTAGCCTTAATGACCCCCAGGACCAGGTGCATGACACATGTGCTATTGAACTGATGGCAGACAGTGACTGTCAGAGTGGTGTCAAATTCAAGATGTGTATCCATAGACAATTGCCAAAGACAACCAATACAGCCACATTTGACTTCAGATGTCAAAAAAAAGAGAGGGCTCCGGTAAAAAGGAATACTATTAAGCCCTCTTGTCACATACAGTACTTCCAACTAGGTTTTCTCCAAAATCTGGCAGCTTCCTCAATGGTGAATGTGGATTTCTGCAAGCTGATTCAAGTCAGAAAAATGTGTTCAGAATTCCGTTGTTCCTGCCTATGCCCCATGAAAATATTTGTCTCAGAAGCCTACCTTTCATGTCGTAATAAATCCTTTGGCCACTCACTCTCTTTGTCACAGATTCTGGTGGGAAAGTGAAACTGTGGCATGTTCCCTCCCGTACCTGCGTGAGAACCATAATGGAGGACCGCCAGACAATGATCGCCTCTTTCAACCCTTCTGGCTCCAAGTTCATCACAGGGGGAGCAGGACCCGGGATTTACATGTATGATGCTCAGACCTGGGCGAAAATCCAGACTTTTAGCCCAAGGTATGCTGGACGCGGGTGGCACTGTGGGTTAAACCACAGAGCCTAGGACTTGCCGATCAGAAGGTCGGCGGTTCGAATCCCCGACTGGACCTAATGGTCAGGAATCCCTTTACCTTTACCTTTATGCTGGTAGTAGGACACTGGGCAGTACTAATAGGGGGAATAGTACATGCAGTGCACTGGATTTAGTAGGGTGTGTGTTTTGGCTGGCTTTTGGTTTCCTAAGCAGCAACTCTTTTCTTCCTCCAGCTATTCCCCCACTGTGATGGATGGGCACACGTCCCGGGTCTATGCCCTGACCTTCTTCCCGGAAAACGATGAACGATTTATCTCTGGAGGATGGGATGACACAGTGCAGGTGATGGGGTCTGTGATGTGGGAAGTAGAAGGCTTGGGTGAGGTGAGGGGCAAAAATGAGTGTTGGTGGGGCTGAATTACTGGGGAATGTGCAATGTGAGTATTCAGGCCCAGCTCCAGAGGGGGTTGGGTCAAGTAATTGTTAAGGCCACAGGAAGCTCAAAGGCATCTGCTTGCATTCTCTGCACATACACCTCTTCCAGATTAGGGAGGCCCAAGTCTCCACCTCCAGCCCTGGCAAAAAAAATCCTGAAACTGGCACCATATTTTAGGGCACACTCTCAATTTGTTGGGGGCACAGCTCCAAATTCCAGCAGGACGTTAGCATCTCCCAGAATCCTTTGCAATGTGCAGGAGTTCTGCAGCAAATCAATGGCTCCCAAGTCCTGACTGTTTTCTTTGAAGGCCAGCACTGCGTTCTTTGAAGGCCAGTGTGAGATGGCCACCTCAGGCAGCAGGTGTTGCGGGGTTGGAAGGAAAATGTTTGGAGGACAGAGCTGTATTTGTCATTTGGTCTGCCCTGTGCCCTCTAAGCTAGCTGGCTGTCCCATTACCGGTGTGATTCAACCACTAGTCTAGTCAATATCTGTACATGGAAGGGGCGTCATGTTGTCCTTTTGCCTCCGGTGGCAGAATATCTTGGCTTGGCCATGCTGTAGGAAGGAAGTTTAGACGCCACTGGCCTTCCTCCCTTGCAGTGGAGACTGGTCCATTAGGGGAAATGGGACACTCTCTTACCAAGCTCCTGTACTTTTCTGTGCATAGCACGCCCCCATGTATAAGACACCCCCTATTTTGGGGGACTAAAAATACAGTGGTACCTCGGGTTACAGACGCTTCAGGTTACAGACTCCTCTAACCCAGAAATAGTACCTCGGGTTAAGAACTTTGCTTCAAGATGAGAACAGAAATCATGCAGCGGCAGCGTGGCGGCAGCAGGAGGCCCCATTAGCTAAAGTGGTGCTTCAGGTTAAGAACAGTTTCAGGTTAAGAACGGACCTCCGGAATGAATTAAGTTCTTAACCAGTGGTACCACTGTACAGAAAATGGGGGAGGAGAGCTCAGAGTTGTTGAGCTTTTTTTAGGGGAGGATTACCGAAAACCACGCACCCACCTGACCTACGCTAACACTCGTGCAACAGCCTCCTAATATCTGTCCCCTCAGCGGCAGAAACAATCAACAACCAATCGACACCGCCCCTTGCCGAGGCCACCAATAACACGCTGCTGACAATCTCCAGCTCGTGACATCAACCAATCCCACGTCCCCACTATGCACTATCCATGCATAAGACGACCCCCTATTTTAATCATATATATTTTTGTAAAAAAATAGTCTTATATATGGAAAAGTACGGTAATTCTGCCTTTAGGCAGCGCCCCACCTGTCAGCCTTCCTGCTTACAGCCAGCCCATTGGGTGACTCTGCCTGTCAACTGCCTCCTCCTCAGTCTCCGTGCTCAGCAAGGAAGAGGAGGATGGAGCAAAGCAAACAATAGTTGGCTCTGCCTGACATTAGCTCTGGCGCCACCTACTGTTGGACTCCCTGTCTTTTGCCCTATCAACGGACACCAGCAACCCCTGCTTCTCTGTCAGCTTAGGCAAAAGGGAAATGTTATCAGGCAGATGCTGGAGGGAGAACCCCACCTAACCTCAGTTCTCTGGCTTCTGTCCCCTCAGTTCTGGAGCATGCAGTCATCACATGCCTTACGGTACGCCTGCGCAGCCACCCCCTACTTCCCCCACTGCCCTTCCCCTTCTCACCCTCAATCTTCTCTCGCCCTCCCCACCCACCTTCCTGCTTTTTTTTTTTATCTCCTCAGCCTTTAATGATTCTTCCCCTCTCTTCTTGCTCTCGCCTCCTCCTCTGCACCCTTGCTCCACCTTTGCCACAGGCGCATCTCTGGGCCTCACGTCTGTGGTGATGCCGTCTCGATAGACAAAACCGGGACACATATCCTGACAGGCTCCTGGAGGAGGAACAATACCTTGCAGGTGAGAACTGGAGAAAGAGGTGCTTCGGAGGTGACTATATTTTTCCCTTTTTAAAAAAGGGGGTTTAACACAAATACTACTTTTTACTTCAACCAGATTTGGGAAGCTGAAACTGGCTCCAAGATCATGGACATCCCAGAAGACTTCCGGGGCCACTCGCAGGTTGAAGACCCTTTTTTGACCCCATTCCTCCCAACCCTTCCTTTGGGCTAAGCATCTTGTGTGTTCTCCAGGCCTGGCTCCTCATCACCCAAAGAGATCTGGTCATAAAATGTACTAGATTCCTGAGAGGGTCCCCTTTCCCATCTTCTAGTGAGGTGCTAGTGAGATGCTAGTCCTTCCTGGCAGTATGGCATGGTGGGACTCAAAATGTCCCCCTTTCTCCATTCTGTCCTTCTGCCTGATTCTCTTCTTCCTCCTTCCCCAGATTTATACCTGCCACTTCCTCGGTGTTGACCATATTGTAGCTGGTGGGAGCCGGAATAACTTATGTCGGCTCATTGACAGGAGAATCCTCATGGTATGGTGGCTTAGCTGGGGTCGCCTGTGGGAAACAGCTGTGGCTCAGGGCGGGAGCAGAGGCAGTGTGTGGTGAAGCCCTAAGTTCATTACCCTCTGGCGTCTCAAGATCAAGGAAACTGGCATTGTGGGTGATGGGAAAGGTCTATGCCTGAGATCTTGGAGAGCTGTTGCTAATCAGAGAAGACAGTACTGGGTTAGATGGTCAAATGGTGTAGCCCCATCAAAGATGGTCCAGAAGTTCTTAAACTGTAGTCTGTGGACCAGTGGTGGTCTGCAAGCTCCATCCAGCTGATTTGCTGAGAGTTTCTGGAACAACCAAAAGTATCTGTATTTGGACCTGCACTTGTTGTTTTTTCTGACATGAAAATTGAGGCCCTTTTGATTGACCAGGATTAATCAAACAGGTCAACAAGACACTGATTTAATGCCTGTGGTTTTTTAATAATATAATCATCAATATAATGTTGGTGATGTTGGCACTGAAGCAAGCAAAAATAAGTGTCCCACTGAGGTTTTCAGCCATTTTCAGGTGGTCTACTGAGGGTAAGGTTACCAGACTTTCCGGTGACAGTCCCCGGATTTACAAATCAGTCCCCATACAAAATCCATTGAAGTTGAAAAGTGTCCCCAGATTCATTGAAAAAAATATGGTAACCTTAACTTAGGGGGCAGTGTTTTGAGACTCACCAATGGAGGGTACATTTCTGAATACAAGTTTGAGAACCTGCAAGTTGTAAGCATTTGCCTGGCCTCTATTGGAAACAGGAGGCTGGTCTAGATGCTCCTATGTTCTCAGGTTGCATGACTCAGTGATAGTTGGTTTTTAGAAAGGAGATGGAAAGGGTTGGTGGGATGCAGGAGGAAGAAATCTGGGGAGTACAGCCTTCTGCCTTCTCTGATGTGTTGTCTTCTCTTGCTTTGCTGCCAGAGCACAGGGGTACTGAATGACCTGCCTGGAGGTGTCTACAGTACTCATGTCAGCCCCCGTGGGGTCCTAGCTGCTACTTCCAACAATTATTTGTACCTTGCACAGACTCCACAGAGACCTTGAGCCCTCCCCTTTCAGATGGCTCAGCTTGAAACTTTCACTACAGAATTATGTCACCAACACCTTCCCATCATGCTGTGCTTCAAATGATTGTTGAAACCTTCCCATCATGCTCTGCTGTTTAAGGACATGCTGACACACCCGGCTATCCTCTGATAGTTATCCTCTGATAATTCTTTGCACTTGTGGACAAACAAAATCATGGTCTGCCACTGGAGACTGGATGTGGCCATCCCAGCATGCTCTGCTTGCACCAGCAGCTTCTCATCATGATCTTCTGCTGGTGATGAACGCCCACCATGCTTGTAACCTTCTCATCATGCGTTGCTTCTATGGATGCCTTCCTGGTTTGATCCAATGCCAAGCTCACCATGATGACGTCAGCAGTTTCGTCTTCCATGGAGCATGTACTAGCAACTACTCTTTGCTCCTAGGGAATTATGACCAACCTCATCATTTCCCAAGACTGCAGTTAGTTTCCCATCATCCTCTGCAGCAGCTGTGACTAATCCCATCATCCTCTGCTGCTGAGGGCCTGTGGTCTCGTTGACTGCTGCTGTCATGCAGTTCATGGGCTTGTTCCCAGAACTCTCTGGGGCTTAAAACATTTCCCATAATCCTGTATTGTAAAGAATCATGACAACCTAACAAAAGAAGCCAATCACTCTTTGGGACCATAACCACCTTCCCAACAGACGCAGAGATGGGTAGCCCTTCGTGTTTCTGCATTGATTTGACATCCCTGCTCAGGGGTTAAAAATGAAAGTACATTTCTTTCTCTCTCTCTCTCTCTCTTTTCCCCACATCCCAGTTTGGCTACCCTAAAACACTGCCTTGGTGCCAAATTAAACCATCATGGCTGGGTCTCTGTGTGTGTCCAGGACTCCTGGGTTCTTTGGGAGAAGAATGGGATCTGGGCCATACAGGAGTGGGGTAGATGGGGGTTAAGACTGCTGAGTTCTCTGAAAGAGGCCAAGATTTCACCCACAAAATTATTTTCCCTAATGGTGTATGTGAAGATATAATAAAGAAGGTAGTGCCTCTGGGCATGTGCAGAGTGCATTTCCCTCACCACTTACTAAAAACAGCTCTCCACCATAGCTTTGGGATCTCATGGAAGATCTCCCAGGCCACAGGAGGTTCCTTAGAGGATCTTAGAAATCCAGTGGCTGAAATTTTCCTCCCACAAAACACAAGGCAGAACTGCAAACACAGCCTCGGTTTATTCTGTGAAGAACAGTTTTCAGCTTGTTGCAGCTCATGTTCAGGGCCTCTCTCAGGGGCCTGGGGTGCTGCAGCAGAAATTAGATTCAGTTCACATTTAAAGACGAAGTTAACAAATTTGCCCTTTCCAAAACAATATGCAAATTGAAAGCCAGCCATCCTTGGACATTGGTGCTTCTCCAAATTTTGCAATGCAGTTTTCCATCCAAGTAACATGTACAAGAATGCATATATTAGGGCAAAGTGTACATACAAATGCAGGTGTTAGTGAAAAGCAACATTACAATAAGGGAAATTGCTTTGCAGGAAAATGTGTCTATTGGGGGAAATGACGTGTATCAAGTGAAATTCTCACTAAAACGCTGATTAAGTTTCACAAGGACTGTGCCATGCACAGATCATAAATTGGTGTGGAAATGAGAAGACCTGAAATTATGATTGAGAAGAAACCAAAACCAACGGATTAGAGTCCATCCTTAGATGCTAGAGACAGCAGAAAGGTCTTTCAAACAGGAGTCTGTTCCCAGGCAAGTTGATAGAGGGCATCAGCTGCAGCCACCATCCTGTCTCGGTATTCAAGTGCTATGTGGTTATCTTCTGGGACTCCTCTGAAACCGTGAGCCAGAGCCCAGCAGCAGGCAGCAATCACCCCTGTAGAGTCACTATCCCCTGTGGGTGAGCAGGAAAACACACACACACCGAGAAAACAAGTTTGGTTAGAGCCTGGTGTTTATAACACCAAGGTTGCAGGTTTGATCCCCATTTGGGACAGCTGCATTCCTGCACTGCAGAGGGGTTGGGCTAGATGATCCTCAGGGTCCCTTCCAGCTCTACAATTCTATGAAATGCAGCCAGTTTTAGGGTGGGCCAGGGACGCAGGTGGCGCTGTGGTCTAAACCACAGAGCCTAGGGCTTGCCGATCAGAAGGTCGGCGGTTCGAATCCCCGTGATGGGGTGAGCTCCCGTTGCTCTGTCCCAGCTCCTGCCAGCCTAGCAGTTCAAAAGCACGTCAAAGTGCAAGTAGATAAATAGGTACCGCTCCGGTGGGAAGGTAAACGACGTTTCCATGCACTGCTCTGGTTCGCCAGAAGTGGCTTAGTCATGCTGGCCACATGACCTGGAAGCTGTCCGAGGACAAACGCCGGCTCCCCCAGCCTATAGAGCGAGATGAGCACGCAGCCCCAGAGTCGTCCGCGACTGGACCTAGTGGTCAGGAGTACCTTTACCTTTACTTTTAGGGTGGGCCACTTTTACAGTGGGGGAGGGGAAGGATTTGCCTCCTTTCGACTCACCCCCGTGGAACATGGAACGGCTACAGAGCTCCTCCCAGTTCTCCCCTGCGCCCAGCAAGGCGTCGTATGCAATCATGGGGGCATCGTGACCGCTCCGTCCGGCCCACCCGTCCAGGCTGAAGGTTTTGTAGATGACGTCACGCTCAGCGGGACTGTAGGCAGCAGGAAACAGACAAGGGCCCTGACCCGTAGCCAGGCCCCGTTCAGAGAGGTACCTAAATGGTTAGAGAGCAGAAGTGAAAAAGCCAAGAATCCAAGATCTCCTTGAGAGCCAATGAGGGCACAATGTACAGTGAAATAAACAGAATGACCTCTGCACCACAATGACTCTCTTTACTCTGACCTACCTGATAAACATTACTATTAGAACCAAGATATCGTTTTTGCCTTCACAGTGAGGTTCTCCCCCCCCCCCCGAATTCAGCTTTGAATTTTGCTGTTTGCGTGTTTTAAAAATCAAACTCAATCTTAAGTTCTGTTTGAAAGTAATGTTGAATTGTTGTCTTGTCAAAACTTTCAAATTTTGTTAAAAGCTCCTTTTTCCAATTTGGTACATAAAGAGAGTAGGAACACGGTAGGGTGTGTGTGTGTTAAAATGATAATAGAGAATCACATTTTGACAAGGAGATTTAAGTTTTTCCTTCAAGATACCATTTGCTGGGTTGCCTCCAACTTACTCAGAGTTGACCCACTGAAATTACTGGACTTAAACTAGTCAGGTCTATTAATTTCAATGGGTCTACTTTGATTATGACTTGGTTGGATACAACCAATTATCTTCCTCTGCCCCACCCCCACCCCCAAAAATCCACTTTATATTCACAAAGCTGTGAGGTAGGCTAGGTTTAGGTAGTTGTTGGCCCAATTCACTCAGAGGTTGCTGGCTGAGCAGGGATTTGAACCCAGGTCTCCTTGATCCTAATCCAGCACTCTAACCTTACATTGCACCAGTTCCCCATTCACCACAGAATCTGGCTGTTCATTTATTCATTTTACAAAAGCAAGTTTCTAGACATCCTGATAAAAGGTGCACACTGGAAAAAAGAGGGGGAAAGCTTTCAACTGCATTATCCTAAAAAATAAAATAGCCACACCCTCCAGTTACTCAGGTCCCCCTTTGCCGTACCAGAGCACACCCAAAGGACTTACCACTCCCATTTCTCCTGGAAATAAGCCCAGGCCCCCACATTGGAGTCACTCTCAGCTGCAGCAGTCTGAATGTACTCTAAAGCAAGGGGCAGGGTCCTGAGCAATCCAGCTCCCCAGCGCTCAAGGGGGAGGCCCTGCACTGCATAAGAAGTGAACAGAGCAGAGGCCAGAGCTCCCAGATAGCCTACAACAGAGGAAGAGGATAGGTGGAAGTCAGGATCCCTCAAGGAATTTTATCCTCACTGCAGCTCCAAGAAGTAGATTAGGCTGAGCTACAGAGACTTGCCCAAGGACCACCCAGTAGACTTTATGGCTTAGCAGGGAGCTCAACTTTTAAAAAGTACTTACTGGTTCAATACAAATATGCCTTCTTTCTTCCCTGGCTGGGGAAATATTTCTGCATCCCACCCCCCACCCCCGTTTAGTTCAGTTTGAAGGTAAAGCTGGCTTTGAAGAGGGCCTATTGCACAGCACCTGTGACATCACCATCCCACGATTTCCCCCAGAGCAGTTTGGCAACAGTTTTGAAAATGTTTGCCAATTATTTGCTAAGGTGAGAGGTACAGGTTTTAAATGTACATATACATAGACTTAGAGAATCTACTTTAATTTCTGAAAAACAAGCAACGACAGATTGCCATCCTGCAGTATTAAGGGAAAGACAAAGCATTTTTGCTTGCTTGATGGTGGTGTGTTATCTGGTAGTACATAAAGTGCAAAAAAAGTGAAGGACCCAGGATGACCTGTGTTAAAATGTCACCTCTGCCGTCACCCTCAAGATACTTAGGCTGGGTCTACACATGCAGCAGAATGAAGCAGTAGAATTGATGACATCGCTTCAGAATGCAAATGGGGGGGGGGGCACTTTCTGAACACTCCTCTGTATTAAAAACTCCTTGCAAACAGATCATGGATAACCATACTCTGGCTCTTTGCTTACTGTACTAGGCTTCAATTTTCAGGAAAATTTCAATGCAAGGGGTGTTCAAACAGGATCCTCCACCTGCAGCCTGAAGTTCCTATTCTACCACCTCAGGGCTTTGCCCATCTGTATGGGTAGACCGGCAGCCCCAAGACCCACACTGACCACTACTCCAAACACCCACACACCCACAGCTTTCAAGTCATGGAGAAAGCTCTTCTGCCCATCTCAGCATTGTCCCTTTTATGTACCATTGCCGGGAAAGGCACTCTGATACAGGACGACTACCGCACATACTCAGTTACCTGTGGGGTGATGGTGTGTCATTCTTCCACTTTCTATGCTGACTTGGACCAAAGTGCTCAGGTCTGAAAGGCGAGGATACCTGGGAGAGATGGCGGCTGGGGGTCATGCTGGAGTCCGACTTTGGCCCTCAGCTTTTCCGCTTGGCCCCAGCTTTGTCCTTTCTTACATGTGTCCCCCCACCACGGCACACCATGTTACCTGAGCCCAATGCACATGGATCTCATGGCGGCACCACAACCTGTGGCACCGGGGTTGAAGGGAATGCGATATCCGTTTGGCTCCCCTGGACGCAACTGAGATGTTCCTGCAGGCGGGAGGAAAATGAGAGACATGAGAAGATGTGTACGGGCCAAACTGCTTGTGCTCTTGAGCTGTATGGAGGCTGCCCTGGGCATTTCGTTTATTTCACAGAATACAACTGCAGAGGCTGCCGTCTAAAGTGGAAGAAACATATAGGGTGGAAAGAAAATAGGCCTCCTGACCTTACACTGCGGTTTTTCCTAAAAATGGCCTTCTGTCCTAAGCTCCTCTCTCCTTCCCTTTCCCCCCTTTTGTAGTTTTTCTGCAAAATATCACTACTGTTCTATCTGCTTTACCCCATAGAGGGTTGGTGCCCTGGAAACTCACAGGAGGTGGAGCTGCAGGGAATGACAAATGAAGCCAACTAATTTGAGTTTTACCCCAATCATCTTTCCTGCTGAGTACTATAAGAACAACACTGACAGTGTTTTCACAAGAACAACTTAAGGCACAGTGAAGGTGTCCCACCCCCACCCCCCACACTTCAAAGCTCTTTGCCTATTCACATCAGCACCACTTCCTTAGTGTCGGATTAGTTTCCGTCTGTGTAAGGAGCAGGCATATATTTGTTTTCGAAGAGGATTATATTGCTGTAACTTGCACAGAGGAGTGCCGTCGGAAGTTACCCAGAATGCTCGTGGGCCCAGGCCGTGCCTTGAAGACTAATGGGTTTGTGTGACATACATAAGCTTCGATAGACTAAAAGCCCATTACATCGGATGTATGACGTGTTGGCCTCATTGTGGTAGCTGCAGATTTTGGGTAGGGAAGGAGAAAATGGAGCACAAAGGGGCTCAAAGGTCACGTAAAGCAAGTATGTGCCGTTTTTAGAATATTGAACATAGAATCTAACATGTGCTATGAAGAGGTTATGCATTTTGCCTTGGGGCAAATGCTAAGGCTGCAATCCTCTGCATGCTTACCCAGTGGGAAATGAATGTTTATTGCAAATAAACATACACAGGATTGCAAAGGGAGATGACCAACGTCTCCCTGAATGAGACCCATTCCTGGCTTTCCCTCACTGTCAGATGTCTTGTAGCTTTTTACAGGTGCACAGTACCTTACCTTGAAGAGATGTCAGGAAAAGCACAAATTGGCCAACAATTTGTTATAAACTGTTCAAAACGAGCCTCACAAGCTACCCAACTGCCTGGCAAACTGTGTGCAATACACGAGGCTCCCAAGTTTTTGCATGAGATCGCCACTCTCCCTCGACTGATACATGGATGCGGGCGTGGCCCATTTATCACAACAGCCTCGCGATGTAGGGCTAAGCTGGCTTCCTGACTGAAACTCCAGCCGCGCCCTCCCGAGCCGCAAATTCCACCTTTTGCCAGCACGTGACTCCATGGCTACCAGCTGACCCTAATGAACTAGGCATTGTGCGATGCACCTTTATTCATTTCAATCGAATGCATCGACGCAGCTACCTGCATTTTTGGACTCTTCTTGATGAGATTCTCCTGCATTACGGTAGCAAGCAAACTTAACTGCAAAACTTCATGTAAGGGAGCGACATGTTAGTTTCAGGGACCTTTGAGTGGCGCGAATATTACGTTTATTACGCCATGCCCCGTGCGCACGCATCCCCCACCCTCTTGTGCCATTACAAGTATTAGGAAAATAGGGCACTCTTGCAAAAAGCAAGCGGGGGTGGGGCAGGGGCGCGAGGTGTGGGCACTGGGAAGGGGGCGGGCACGGTTATTGTTTTGCGAGGTGGGGGATCAGTTGCTTACAAGCCTTCCATGCTGGGGGCTGCTGAGCTTCTCTCGTCCCTTCCAGGCTGGTTCTTGCAACAGGCCCCTGGCCGTCCCCTTCCCCCTCCGGAGGCTGCTGCTGCCTCAGCGCTTTCCAAGCGAAGCGACACCCAGGTTGTAGCCCAGCCAGAGTCCAGTGGGAGGCTCTTAAAGCGAAAGCCCCTCGGCGTGTATTTTCCGCGTGCCTCTCCTGGCGAAGGAGCGGGTGGGTCAGACTTGTGCCTTTAACCCGGAGTTGCATTTCCCCAGAGCTTAATTCGCTTTTTTTGTGTGTGTTTTTTCTCTCAGTGCAACGGGCTGTGTAATTGAAAAATACAAGAGCGCCTCTTGACCATAAGCAGTGCTTTTTACTGAGTACTAGCCAGGACTAGCGCACCATGGGAGTAGCCAGGATTTGGGGGGGGGGGCAGAACCTCAGATTTGTATTGATTTAGAGGGTGCAGCTCCCCCCCTTGCCCCCGCCCATGTAGCGCACTTACAGAATGCGGGACTGACATAACGCTAGAACATATCAAATGAATTTGACCACATGTCCATGAAGTCCAAAACTTGGGTCTTTATCAATGGTCAGCCACAACACACTCGAAAGCTCAAAAGCAGGATTCATAATACCGGGAGGTTTCTGTTGTGCTCAGATCCTGACTGCAGATCCCAACCACTGTGAGAAAAGGTCTGTGCTAGGTGGGCCACTGGCCTTGATCTAACAGCTGTTTTTATGTTCTTAAATAACTTCTCTAATGTTTTCCAAAAGGAGTAATGCATGCTGTCCACGTAGGTCATTGCCAGATTTATAGGTGAAGATGAAGTGTTTATTCTATTTGAGTCAGCTCTTGATAGTTGAGCAGACCTAGAAACAACACCCACCCCACCCCCATCATACCATTTTGGGGTTGGATTCAGTCACATCCCAGCAAATCCAGGGTATATAGTTACAGTGGATTGGGAGGTCTTGTGCAAGAAACCCACTTCTACAAAAGTTTGGGCTTTTTACCATAAGGAAAGCGATTACTGCTGAGCAAATGCATTGGAAAGTGTGAGGTGACACTTGCTTTGAGGCAATGTCATTCAGTCTCCCCTCAAATAAATCAGGATGACTGGTCAACAAACCAGGCACTCCTCAAGGCTGGCACCCTCAACAGTTCCCTGCTGTTGCCTCCTGTTTAATCCAACTCTGTCTCCACCCCACCTGATTCCAGGCCCTGGTGCACTCAGAAATAGTCAATTCAGCCCCACCCCTCCACTGCCATTCAGTACATGCAGTGCCCTTCAACACAGTATTAATTCTGAAGCTGGTTTAATGGTCATAACATCCCCCCCCCCGGGAATCCTAGGAATTAAGATATTGCAGGAATGATTTGTCAAGAGACTCTAAGCCCTGTCACAGAGCTACAGTTTCCACATTTACTTGGATAACACGGGAAGTTTAAGCTAAATGGGTTTGAAGCCTATTTTGATTTGCAGCAGTTCAGAAATGCAATCAGCGTGAGGGCTCTGGCATGGACGGAGAGGCAACTTCAGAACTACATTTTGCGGCACTCTTGCTGGTCACGAGCTCCTGGAGTTTGGCCTCGAGTTGCTTCACAGCTTCCTCAATTTGACCCAGCTTGCTCAGGATATCTGAACGGCTGAGACACGGGGATGAAAAGGAATCTTCCAGATCTTCCTCAGGGTCTGCAGGGAATTAGTATCGGCATCCAACACACAGTAGGGTTAGAAATGAATGAATGAAACACAGAAATCAAAACTGAGACATTTGTGATGGACCCATCAATATCTTCTGTACTTCTTCCACGTTTAAATACAGTCCATACAAATTCCAAAAACTGAAATTGCTACGCAGAATTACAAGGCACTGTAGTAATGTTTAGGCATTGGGCAAGTCTTTTTCCACCTCTATTTGATATGGCTTTGTTCATAGCTACCTGCCTAGTCGCCTAGGGTGAGTAAGGCACACCACCTGCAGGCAAATCAAGGCAGGAGTTACTTGTAAATTAGAAGAGAGCAAAAGCTTTTCTTTTCTGGTGCAAAATGTATGCCTTTAATGTACCCCAAATTATTAACATCATGTAGGGAGCAGGGGGAAGACAGGTGAGTGTCTTTTTGTTGATATCTAAGATTTATAGATGGTAGCTAGGCTCACTTGATTTTTAAAATGTGACTATAAGCCCAATTAAACTGGAAATAAAATGAACCAATGTAGAAGGTAAAGGCTGCATTTTGGAAGTCTCCAGAGGAAAACAAGCCTTTCTCTTTCATAGGATGTTTGAAAGGGGAATGTGTTCAAAAGAGAGGGGGGCTAGGAATAGATATTTACTGAAGGGGGGATTCAGAGAGAGAGAGAGAGAGAGAGAGAGCAGTGAAGAATGGGGGGGATGGGTTTCTAGGATAGCTACACAATTCTGTGTCAACCTGTGGCTATTTGCTATTGATTTGCAAATTATTTAAATTGGAACTGATGGGTGCGGTTTTGTTTGCTTATCTGCTGATATTGTGTAGAATTATCTTGTGCTGTGTGTGAAAGGGATTCTTCAGTTACTATACTCTGAATATAGGGTGGCACATTGACTTTCGTTGCATATTTAGACAATAATTGCCTTGAATCCAGTAATGTAGAAAATAAAACTTTAAAAATGGAGGGGGGGGAGATAAAAATATATATATTCTTGCCTGCCCCAATAAAGAATGCTGCATGATACTGGGGCGTATTCTGAGGCAGCCAGACCTTAAAAGTATTCCTGCTGGTGCTTGGTTGCGTGTGCACACACACACACACACACACACACACGCCACACCATCCACTTCTCTTACCTGCAACTTGCAAAGTCACTTCCCGGATGCGCACTTCTGGCGTATATGTGACGTAGCACCTGTAGTTTCCAGAGTTTCCAGTGCCAACCCGGGAGATGAGCAAGGACGCGTTGCCATTCTCCAGCTCTTCCCGGCTCAGGCTAACGCCTTCCCCGGAGGTGGTCACCACATCGTCAAATTCCGCCAGCTGCCTGCCCCGGTGGAACCAGAGGATTGAGAGTCGGCTGAGGTCCACGGTAGGCTCGTCCACAGTAAAGATGCAATTCAGCAAGACATCATCTCCAACCGCAGCTTTCACCAGAGAGGGCTCGGCCTGCACTTGCAGCTTCCCGGCTGGGTCAAGCAACACAGAACAGACACATAAGAAGAGCTCTCCTCTTCTGCTTAGGAGTCAGGTCTCACAATCAGCTGCCATTTGGCAAGTGCTGAGAAATCAATGAATATGCAGGCATGTGTGAATTGGCCTTAGGGTGGCAGGCAGCGCATCCTACTTTATCATTGCGTTTGGGTTGCTGCCTGCTTAACTGAGAAAATACAACCACTGGACACCTGATAGCTCAGCTGGTTAGAGCAAGGTGCTGATGACACCAAGGTTGCAGCTGCACATTCCTGCATTCCAGGGGGTTGGACTAGATGGCCCTTGGGGTCCCTTTTCAGCTCTACAATTCCGTCTTCCATGTGACAGGGGCCTTGAAATGGACGATCTACACAGGTCACAGTCTTCCCCAGGATGTTGGGATGGATTGCCTTTTTGTTTCAATTATAGTGACTGTGTCTGTATTTACATCCAAACATACAAATTAGCACATGCAGATTTTACACATATCTTTTTTTAAAAAAGTTATGT
This sequence comes from Podarcis liolepis, assembly GCF_965112155.1. Classification (NCBI taxonomy): domain Eukaryota; kingdom Metazoa; phylum Chordata; class Lepidosauria; order Squamata; family Lacertidae; genus Podarcis; species Podarcis liolepis. The sequence goes on along the minus strand of NC_139573.1, from coordinate 21,944,158 downwards.
GTTTCCTCTTTATCAGTGATGCCTATGTGGCCCTAAATATAATTATTGGGGAAATCTAAGGACCATCTTAAACGGCATCAAACTGAGAAGCCATACAGCCAAAGATCATCCAGTGATCGGTCTTCCATGGGCCATCTTGCCTAAATAGCTCAGTAAGTGAGCAGATCTCTTACTTGTAGACTGCCCTGGGTTAAGTTCCATGCATCTGTACCTAAAAGCTTACCAGCCAAGGGATTGGGAGGTCTCGTGCAACAAACCTGCTTCCCCAAAAGGTCAGACTTCTTGCGATAAGGAAAGTGACAAGGAAAGGCATTGAAAGTGTTGGATTGCACTTGCTTCAGTGCAAGGCCATCTAAACTCTCAAACAAATCAGGACAAATGAGCCGGTCATCTGGAAAGACCTTGAGTCACCCCAATGGTGCTGATTAGAAATAGATTCAGGGCAAGCAAAAGTTCTTTATGAAACACACAGTTTACTTGATTCCACCTTAAAGACGGGCTCAATGGCTGCCAAATTACAGTGGTACCTTGGGTTAAGTACTTAATTCGTTCCGCAGGTCTGTACTTAACCTGAAACTGTTCTTAACCTGAAGCACCACTTTAGCTAATGGGGCCTCCCACTGCCTCTGCGCTGCCTGAGCACGATTTCTGTTTTCATCCTGAAGCAAAGTTCTTAACCTGAAGCACTATTTCTGGGTTAGCGGAGTCTGTAACCTGAAGCGTATGTAACCTGAAGCGTATATAACCCGAGGTACCACTGTATATTGATAATTGCCTAGCAGCAAAAACTGCCCAAGGGAACAGATTGCAAAAGATTGCCATATATTGATGTAAAAACAAATATAAAAATACCGTACTGGGGAAATGGAATCCCCATGTTCAAAGGTAATGTACCTGTGTTAAAGTACTGAAAGGCTGGGAGCAAACCTTGCTTGTGAGCTTGCAGAGGCACCAGGCTGCTCCCCAGATGACTGACAGTAGTTAAAAACAATGTGTCTGTTGGTTCACAAGCAAGTCACAAAGACAACACTGTCCATCCCCTGCACTCTGCTCCCTTCTGCACAGCAGAACACTTCATGCCAAGTGCCATCCCCTACAACCACTATAAGTGGTTGCACATTGCCACTATAAGTGGTTGCACATTGCTTTCCAGAATAATGGATAATTGTGAATAATACTGCTATATTAAGACTGACTTCCTTGGGAAGTGGTGGGCACTCCTTGGCTGGAGTCCAGAGGACCATCTGCCAGGGGTGCTGCAGTCTGGAGATGGATAACCCATGGCCCTGCAGATGTTCTTGGACTCCCATCAGCCCCAGCCAACACGGCCAATGGTCAGAGATGATGGGAGTGTAGTCCAGCCACATCTGGAGGGCCACTGGTACCACCAGCAACCTTTCAGTAGTGCTATCCTGCATTGAGCAGGTGGCTAAACTAGATCTTGGTCTCTCAAGTCTCTTAACTCTTAAGATGCCTTTGCTGCCCACCTCCTTCAATTTCAACGCAGGCAACTCACCGGCTTTTCCAAGGAAGCAGGAGGAGGTGAGGAGGATCAATGTGAAGAAGCCCATCCCTGCAAGCAATGACTGTTCTTCTGGAGATTGTGGAAGTCCCTTACAGCACAGCAAAACACAGCCAAGGGGGAACGGCTTACGTGCCTGCTTCCGTTATCAGCAGAGACAGCAGACTGTAAGGGCACCTCAACACTCTCTGGCACCCCAAGATAACGGGGTGTTTGTGCTTGCCTGGCACTGCCCCTGTGATCTCAACCCTGTCTATCTCTGTTGTTGTCCCTACCGAGTATTCCTGTGGTTATTATGCAAGAAATATCTGGCCTATCTTGAATGCCGGTGGTGACTTGGGTGTGGAATAAAAATGGCATTTGCCTCGGGCAGATAGTCGATTCAAGAACCTGGCTGCAGGGCATCACCCTCTGCCCCAAATGTCTCGCGCCAAGAGGCTTGTGCTTACAAAACATATGGAAGATAAGATTAAGAGCGGCAGTGGCTGTGACTTGTTCCATCCATCAGTGTATGCCAACTCCTCGTAAACAGAAGAGGTTCCCCCAACCACCGTTCCACTTAGAGGCGAACGGAGCTGGGCAGGTTTGGGTATTATATGACTTTTGTTCACAAAATGAGCAGCAATAACTTCAGGACTCTGTGAATCCAAGGAAAAGCAAAAAGTAAAATAATCCAGTAGCCTGCATCCCTATCATCCTCTACTGTGTTGCACAGAGGACAGGCAAGTGTTTCTCTGGAGCCATAAATTTTGTTTACACTATATTCTGATAAGCTTTTGGCCTCCTTTAATTTCCGTCTCCTTGTGGATCTGTTTGATCGGCTTGATTTAATGCTAATTTTTTATTTTTAGAATGACTTGTTACCAGTGCTTTTTTTCCTTAAAAAGATGTTTGGGGCTACTGTCATTTTCCTACTCATACTGCCCCTCAATGAGGTCAAACTTAGATTCACAAAATATTAGGGGTATGTGTACCCCCAGATAAAAAGCACTGCTTGTTGCTTTAATGATGGAAACTGCCTGGTGCCGTGCTTTTGAAAACTGAAAGATGGAGCATAAGTAAGAGTGGATGAAGCACAGCAATTCCACTTTAAAAGCCTTGTGTGTAAGCATCCCAAGTTGAGGAAGCAATAATGTTGCATAATGTCTCTAATACTCTAATACTCTGTCGTCCCAAGTAACCGAATGCAGGCTGCAGTGCTCAAGGAAGCGAGGAACCTCTGAGGTTCATTTCAGTTGAAGTAGAAACCAAAGTTAGAATCCCAGTGCACTGTTTAGCAATTGTCAAGACTTATCTGCTCACCTGATCCCTGCAGACTCTGTTCAGACCCTTCTAGGCATCTCTCCCCATCCATAATCCTGCACCAATTCCCTTTCAAGTACAACAATGAAATTACCAGTTCTTTATTTAGCCAAGAGACATAAACAACCCAGAATGCTTTGCGGGCTGGGGGGGGGGGAGTGTTAGAAGACCAGTTCCACATGGACAGTCAAGCTTCCGAATCTTGCTTCCAAGATTCTATAGTATTGTGGGAAATTCTCAGGATGTGTCAGCCAAAGTGCAAAGGAGGCAATAAGTTACGGCAATATTTGAGGGTGACTGGGAAGACAGTGTCCTTAGGCCAACCAGGTAATGCATCCTGCATATAGGTGACTGGAGCAACCGGCAAATGAACCTTTCAACCTAGAGAGAAAGAGATGTTGATTAAGATGCTCAGAGGTGATTGCTGGCATGCAGGATCTAGGGTTGCCCTCTATCATATATATGAAGCCACATCCATACACACACACACACACACACACACACACCCTACATCCGTCCCGTGCCCCAAACAGACACCATAATCCAGATACCTCAAAGCCCAGGACAGACATTCTCATAGTCCAGAGTGTCATCTTCACTTTCCCGATCACTGGTGCCACTGCCAACTACAGGAAAATGACAAAGGACTTAAAATTATGGCAGGGAGATATAGGGCCCCACCCAGAGCCCTCAGGCAATTAGCCAGAGAAATGGATAATGAGGGACTATAGGGAAATTAAATGAGAACTTCCTAGCAGGCCCACACAGCAGGCTTTTTCTACTCACCAAAACAAGGACCCATGATGGTAGCTTCTGGTTCTAGTACGTTGACATAGTCACCTTTGACGGAGAGAGAAAATGGAAGATTTAATGAAGGTTCTGAGGTACATCCAGTGGAGAGACTGGTGTCCACTGGGACTGTGTGGGCAGAAGGCAGGGAGGCCAACAGTAGGGGGAGCCAGACCCAGTGATGGGCGGAGCAAACTCATTCTAGTTTTCTCCACACCCTTCCTTCCTGCCGAGTTTGACAAAGGCAACCCTGAAATTAAGGCAGAAGAGTCCAGCAGATGGCACTACCTCTTGGACCGCTTGTAAGGAAGGAGGTCATCAAAAGAGGTTGGGCTGAGGACAGACTGAGCTTGGTGGGGAAGTGTCCTGTTTGTCCTGACGGACCACCCTGCACTGCACCCGCCTCAGCAGTGCCTCTTGCTTGCTCAGTCACAGCAGAGACAGCACGAAGGAGCTGGTTTAACTCAAGAAGAACCAGTTTCAAGTCCCCTTCCACAACCACAAAACTCCTTGACTCAGCCTCTGGGATGGACACATAAACAGTAGCTTATGTGGGCCATCTGCTCAGCACAATGAAACCTGCAGCACACAGGATTTTTTTTATTTTTGCCAAGGTGGTATGCTGCTTTGCAGGAGCTATGCAAATTATTATATGGTTTTTAAAAAATATTGGAAGCAAGGCTGCTCATAGCAAAGTTTTTTAATATAAGTCTCTGGCAACTAGTGCAAAACTGGGGCCAGCATTGGCTGGATCTTTCAGTTAGTTGCTTCTGCCTGCAACCCTAAATGCCCTTACTAGGGAGTAAGCTCCACTGAGTGCTCTGGGACACCAAAAATTAACCTTCCACCCACCCGATTCTGCCTGGCCCTGATTCTGCCTAATGATACGTCCAGCTGTGCCTGGCATGGCATGTACAAACCCACCTCCATTTTCAATGCAATCGCACGCCCTCATTCCTGACTAGCCGGGCCCCATAGATCTACTTTCCACACTCACCGGGCGAATTGCGCTCACACTCGAGCACATTCTCATACTGCTCCCCTAGGGAATCTGAAAAGGAAAAATCAGAAGCACTTCAAACACTGCCCTTTCCCAATTGTGTCCCAAGTTCCTTTCTCATTTAGAATCACTGTGATGCAGCAGTGATGGCCAAACTTAGCCCTCCAGCTGTTTTGGGACTACAATTCCCATCATCCCTGACCACTGGTCCTGTTAGCTATGGGTGATGGGAGTTGCAGTCCCAAGACAGCTGGAGGGCCAAGTTTGGCCATCACTGAGTTAGGGTGTTGCAGCAGGACCTGGGAGACCAGGGTTCAATCTCCACTCAGCCAAGAGGCTTATTGGGTGACCTTGGACCAGGTACTGTCTCTTAGCCTAACCTACTCTGCAGGGTTGCTGTGAGGATTGAATGGGAGAGGGGAGCAGCCATTTACAGCACCTCCGAGTTCCTTGGATGTAAGGTGGGAGAGAAATAAGTGCTACATTTAGATGACCCTGAGGTTGTAGACAGATGGGTTGCCACAACACTCTCCAAGAGAACCCCAGCCCCGGTCCCAGGAGGGAGTCAGTCCATCCCACCTGCTGCCAACTCACCTGTGGAAGCACCGTCTTCATTGCCTTGATCTGTAAGTGGCGCATCTGGCAGCACGTCACTGTGGAAGAGAAGGGAAAAGAAGCTTTGGTGCTGCACTGATCCGAGAAATAAGCAGTTGACTCGTGCTGAATGAAACCCACCAGTCCATCTCATGCAACATTGGCTGCTCGGACTGGCAGCAGTTTTCTGAAGTCAAGGGCCAACACTGCTTACGGTATATATTTTCATTCGGATACTGCCTTTCGCAGCTAATCCTAGTCCCAAGGCAGCTCTGTACTGGAATTGCATTTTTAAAGGTGTTTTTAGATGTTTTAGATATTTTTTTCTTTGTGTGTTGGCATCCATTTATAACATATTAACTGCTGGTGGTTTAATATTTTTCATATAATATTTCATATTTCCCCACCACCTTCCCTACTGCAAAACGTGCACTTTTTTTCCCAAAGTGGATTTGTTGTGCAAAAGCAGCAGAGTGATTTGGTCCGCGATAGTTGTGCAAATGTAAATTTGCCAGTATGAAGTATGCAGATTTAGAAAATGGAATCCGTTTTGCACAGTCTGGAGAGGATCCAGATTTGGCTGGACTACAACTCCCATCATCCTTGGCCTTTGGCTGTGCTGGCTGGGGCTGATGGGAGCTGCGGTCCAACAACCACACATTCCCTATCCCTGCTTTAAGCAGTGAACAATACTGATGGAGCAAGCGGAAGAAAGGTGGTATATAATCCATTAAGCAGAGATGCTGGGGACTTTATAGATGCAGAGCACATAGTGTGCCAACAGATTTCTATGAATGATCCAACTAAAATCCATTATAAGGTTTGACCTCTGACCCCCCCCCAAAAAAGACTTACATGTATGGAGGGACATAGTTGTCATCATTATCCTCATCATCAGTGGCACCAGCTTGTACTGGAAGCACAGAGAGCATTAGCAGAGTTATGATATGCATATGAGCTTACATTCACATATACTGGGAACCCCCACCCCATACTGAGCCAAAACCAGCCTGCAGAATCCAGTCACGGTGAGGTACAGTCAAGTCCAAGAGCACTGCAAAACTGCAGAGCGAGTAGATGACTCATGCAAGTGAGCCAAGCTGTATGTTCCAGAAAGTGGCCTTAAAACCAATAATTCCTACTCACCTTCGCCTTGGTTTTCATAACTGGGAATGCTTTCTGAGACGGGGACATGCCACAAAGAGAAAAGGAGGGCACTGATTAAGCCTACCGAGTGCCTGCAGCTTCCCAGACCAATACCATTTGCCCCTCATCCCCCCATTTCTATTTCATAGAAGCAGTCCTTCAAAAGGCTATTCATTCCGATGGCTAGATTCCCAGAACTCAGCCTCCCATTGCCCTTTAAAGGCTTCGGTAGGAAAGAAGCCCCCCAACCCGTCCACTTCCTAAACCTTGCAAAACACACACACACACACATTTCCTTCATAACTCACCATTATCCCTTTCAACTTCGTATGACAGTGCTGGATAGGAAAGACTGAATGGGCGGCATCTGCTGTGCATGTGAACAAAGAGGGAAAGGGGTTAAATACAGGTACAAAAGCTGCCATGGAATGACAAGAGGACCAAGATGATGCTCCCAACATGCTTTTAAGAGCCATCACCCCCACTTTGATGAGGAATCCATAGGTGCTGGAAGAATGCCAACTGGAGATATTCTCTGAAGCTGAAGGCAAGTGATGCTTTTGCATCTAAATGTAGGGTTTTTTATATTTTCTCTTATCAACTACCCTGTGTGAAAGATATTAGAAAGTTTTTCATGTTTGATGTTTTATCATGTATCAGAGTGGCTGGGGGAAACCAAGCCAGATGGGTGGGTTAATAATAATAATAATAATAATAATAATAATAATAGTAGTAGTAATAGTAATAATAATAATGAATGATGCACTGGGAAGGGTTCAGAGTCAGACTCTTATTTGCCCAAGCATTTTGGAGGACCACTGAGCTAGAATTCTGCCTTACTCTTTTGCTGTATATTTCTTTGCTTCTTTATGGGTTTTTATGCAGCATTTTTTATATTGGGCGAATAGTCACCAGCTTAGAGCGTAACAAGGGAGCTAACCCCTTCCACACTGCATTCAGAATCACATTTGTACATTAATGTAAACATCAGTACAGTTGGATGCATTTCGAAGTTGTCCACTGTCTGTCCACACCAGGGGGTGGGCATGGATGTCTTTACACGGTCTGTGTTTTCAAACCAGATCAGAGCTGGTTGGGAGGGACACACTTACTCTCTCACACACACAGCAACATTTTTCAAAAAACTACAGGATTAATGTGGGCAGTGGTGAACATTGCGTGGACAGGCGGTGTCCCCCCAACCCTGGGTGACCCCCAAGCAGAATAATTACTCAAGACAACATGCTATGGGATTAAAATTGGCCACAACTTTATTAAGTTTCAGATGTAGGCAGACCTTGGCCCCGGCATGGGGCGTTTATCCTTCCCAGTCCCCAGCCAGGGATCTGGGAGGCTTCAGGGTTATCCAGAATGTGTGGGGATTGGGCTGGCTCTGGAGAACATATGTTCAAGCAGAGAGCCGCCCCAGCCCCACCCCCCGTTTCGCCGCTGTCACAGGGGAGAGCAATGACAACCTCTTGGCCTATGGCCAATGCCTCCCCTCAAAACCCCTTTAATGGGGAACCCTGGGATCACCGTTGCAAGGGGGGTGTGGGTCACCGCTTCACCCCCCCTCCCCATTTAGGAAGATAGACTAAAGGATTCCACCCAAGGCCTGAAACCACCAAAGTTGTGACGTTTTGCCACGGGAAAGGCAAAACCTGCCAATGCAGGAAAATTCCTTTCCGTCCCTTCAACAGCGACCATGACGTAGCAGCGCCTGTGTACCTGTGGATAAAGGTTAACCCACAAAAGAAGGCTTAACTGAGGGAGGGGAGGGTGGGAGCAGCTCTGGAGCCAACTGACGCTTCGCAGGTAAGATTCACCTTCTGTTGTGTAGGCAGGATGGTCCCTCCCCCTACCTGGCTGATCCCCTGGCAACGCCTCCCCAGGCGGGATTGGGCGATTGGCTGAGGTAGGCAGAGACCTCCAGGTATCCAGCCTGGGGAGGGCAAAGCCAGCCCGTACTACCGGGAGCCACACTGGGATCCAGGGGGCTGCGCACGACCACACAAAAGGCACCTCCATTTGATGTGGGGAGCGGTCATTGTACCCATACAGCTTTACAAACCAGCAGTGACTGATGTGCTGATGTTCCCCCACACGCAAAATACATTTGCAGACATACAGTGGTACCTCTGTTTCCGAACATGAACCATTCCAGAAGACCGTTCCGAGTTCTGAGACGTTTGAAAACCGAAAACTCAATAGCCAACATCTAGGCCTCAGGATCTTGCACTCATCAGAGACATGTTTGACTTCTGAGGTGTGTTCGAAAACCGAAGGATTTACTTCCAGGTTTGCGGCGTTCGAAATCCGAAATGTTCGTCAGCGGAGTTGTTCGAAAACTGAGGTACCACTGTACTAGAGGGCAAGGCTTCAAGCACATGTGCTCACTCACAGAAACAAGCTTATTCTTTGCTCAAAACAGAAGTGTGTGGTGTTGGGGACGCCTGGATGGACGGATGCTCAGTAAGCAGCTCGCAAATTGTTCAGGGACTGCTTACCTCCACGTGTCTGGTTGGGATGAAACGGCAGGCCAAGATGGGGCTGAAAGGTTGAAGAAAGAGAAGAAAGCAGATGCCATCACCTGAAAGGATTGCATGAGATCCCAGCTTTTGGCTCACCTCCCATGTTCCACCCCCCAAAAAGCAGCAGCAGCACAAAGGCCACACTCCAGTCTTTAATGGCTTGGGAGGACCAGGTAAATTGAAAGGTGGTCTTCTCTCAAATGCACACCCACTCAAACCTTAAGTTCCTCTCTTCAGAGCCAGAGGCCCTACCTCATCGGCCCTGCCAGGCTACAGAAGGGGGCAGCTTCTAGGGAGAGGGCCTTTCTGGTGGTGGCACCTCTGCTCCAAAAGGGCCTCCCCAAAGAGAGCTGCTTACCATCAGGTTTGTGGCCTTTTTGGCACAAGGGGAGAAATTTGCTTTTATCCATCCAGGCCTTTAAAAACAATTTGAATTTTAAAACAACACAATATCTGGGCTCTAATGGTGTAAGCTGCATTTGGTAAATTCCTAACGGATCACATTTTTTTACGCTATGTTAGCACATTTTAAAATGTTTTAAAATTATAATGTTGTGTTTTGTTTTGCAAACCATAAGGGAATACGCCTTGATGGGCAGCCATGGACATCTGGTAGCGAAGTGTTTCAAAAGTTTTTAAGAAGATGTAAAAGTTATAGGAGCCCTCAATACATAAATCAAGGCTGCAGTTTGAGAAGTTTTCAATCCCAATTAAAATTGCTTTCCCCTGCACTGTTGTGGAGAAATCCTGCTCATTTCACCAGTGTTTCAATGTGTATTGAGTGGTGTGCTTTGTCATTTATATTCTGATGTACACTGCAGTGTGTTTGGTGGGGGAAGTCTTCTTTCTGGTCAGGTAAAAGCTGGTTTAACTGTCAGTGGGGGACCTTAACTGACAACGGAGGAGGGGCTGGAGATGGAACTCTCAGTATGCAAAAGGAGGATAGAAGATACGCATATTCTGGTTGGTGGTTGCAGGTTTAGAATGTTTAATTAGACAGCGTGATTGGCTGGGACTAGACTGGGGGACGATAAAGCTGGGTGCTGGCCAGTCAAGGAGCTCAGTCCAGGCTGGATCATGGAAGAGGAAAGAAGAAGACCTGAGGGGAAGGCAGAGTGGCCAAAGACTGGCTGGGGTAAGTCAGGTGAAGCACTTGGCTTAGGCTGAAGAACCAAGAGGAACAACTCATCATTTACAGCACCAAGAGGCAGTGGCGGAGGAAGAGGGGTGTGGTGAGGGCGGACCGCCCTGGGTGTCATCCCTGAGGGGAAGTGACACCGCCCCCCGCCCCCTGGGACACTCACCGTGGGCCCGGCTAGCCCCTGGGTGCACAGCATGTGCTCCGGGTGCCAGAGCAGCTAGCTCCGTCTCTGCCAAGAGGGCAGAGGTGAATGACACTTTTGTCTGCTGGACTCTGGTGCCTGGAAGGAAAGCAAGAGTATAGATTCCAGTACAGTGGACGCTCAGGTTGCGAACGTGATCCGTGCGGGATATACGTTCGCAACCCGCAGCATTCACAACCTGTGTCTGCACGTCTGCGCACGCACGGGTTGCAATTCTGTGCTTCTGCGCATGCTTGACCGCCGAAACCCTGAAGTAACCCATTCTGGTACTTCCGGGTTTTGGCTGTCTGTAACCCAAAAAAGACCTTGAAGTTGGGAAAGATGGAGGGCACAAGGAGAAGGTGACGACAGAGGACGAGATGGTTGGACACAGTTCTCGAAGCTACAAACATGAGTCTGACCAAACTGCGGGAGACAGTGGAAGACAGGAGTGCCTGGCATGCTCTGGTCCATGGGGTCACAAAGAGTCGGACACGACTAAACAACAACAAAAAACCCAAAAAAAACACAACCGGAAGTGTCTGTAACCCGAGGTATGACTGTACAGTAAAAGAAGACATGTGCTTCTCAATATGTCAGTAGGGGTTAAAACAAAGTCTTCAGTTACAGTGTTGGTGAGGCACAACCAGGGTGAAGTAAATACAAGGGCAATCTGGCAAAAGTGTTTTAATGGGGTAACTAACCACTTTCTCAAAGCTGTAATAGTAGTGCAAAGTAAGCTTTTGGAATCAAAGTAACACTAACAAATTAGTACAGTATATAACGATCTAAAAAGACAGTACTACTGTATATTAAAGTTACCACATAAGCTGGTGCACTAGAGAAGCTTGCAATACATAGATGTTAATACCTTTGTTAAATATAGTAACTACGGACCATGCCTATATCGCACAGTTACCATTAGGATTATTGGTGCGTTAAAGGTGCAAAGGGTATAAGTGATATTAAATGTTGGCAGTGGTAAGGTTTTAGGAAAACCACTAAGTGGAAGTTGGGTTTTGTTAATAAAGTAAGTAAGGAAATAGGGCCCCCCTCCCCTCACCACAGCTATTATATTAGTCTGAGGGAGGGGGCTCCCAATGAAAATTTGGAGAGGGGAGTCACATGCACAGCAGCTCATGGCTATTAAATAAACAAAAAAATGTGACTTTCTCACAAATTAGTATCACATGTAGTTTGCTTCTGACTGGCAATGAGCCAAAAAACCATGCCTTGTTGAATTTAAGAGTATAAGAAGAGCGTACTGGATCAGGCCAATGGCCCATCTAGTCTGGCATCCTGTTCACAAAGTGGTCAGCCAGATGCCTGTGGGAAATCCAAAAGCAGGATTTGAGCATAATAGCGCTTTCACTTCCTGTGGTTTCCAGCAACTGGTATTCAGAAGTATAGTTGCCTCCAACTGTGGAGGCAGAGCAGAGCCATCAATGGCATTTCAGATCTAAAAGTTGTAAGTTTGGAGCAGAGGATATTGTTAGGAATCCTGTAAGATTGTGCCTTGTCGAGGTGGTGGTGGTGTTGAGGCAGAACAGTGGGGCAGATTTGTTCAATGAGACCCCACATGGCTGTATCAGCTTCCCAAAGTCTTCAGTGATGGTAATAAATAATAATAGTAGTAGTAGTAGTAACAACAACAACAACAACCAAGAGCAGATAAAGCAGGAGACTACAAGCCAGCCTTTCTTAAAATCTCAATTTTAAAATAGCACTGAATGGGCAGCTACTCACAGGGAGGACGTATCAACTTGAAAGTTGAACTCGAACGTGCACTAGTTGAAGGCCTGTGGGGCAATGCATTAATCATTCTTCTCTTCATGGACAGTACAGGAATCATGCTTGAGAGACATATCAATCTGCTCCCCAAAACCGCACAAGAAACTCTCCCCTTCCAGGTTTTGGATGAAACGTCAGAAGCTGTTTTCTACAGAGCCAGGCCATTGGTCCATCTCACTCTGTAGAGAACAGCCTGCACCATGGATGGGGAACCCAGGGCTCTCCAGCTACTGTTGGGACTCCCAACATCCACTGGCCTCAAGCCCCACCCTCCCAATAGCCAGGGGCTATTATAGTCTAGCAACATCTGGAAGGCTACAGGGTTCCTTATCCCTGGTCTACACTGACAGACATGGGCTGTACAAGGTTTCAGATCAGAGTCCTTCTCAGCCCTACTAGGAGATGCCAGGGACTGAACCTGGGACCTTCTGCATGCAAAGCACTTGAAAGAGTAGCATGCTAACACCACAAACAATTTCCCTTTCCTCCACTGTACCAAAAAGTGGCCTTCATGCAGTATCCATGTGCTTTGCGACTTTGGGAATTGTATAATAGAGTTGGGGTGAGGGGAGTAGACAGAAGGCAGGACCTCTGTACCTTCCTAGGGGTGCAAAAGAGAAAAAATCTTAAGAAATGCACCTTTTCCTTTTGGGGTAGAAGCTGCCCATTGCATCTGGCCACCTTAGAACATGCATCCATTTTCCAAACCTCCCCAAGTTCTGGTTTTGCACACACCATTCCCCCCCCCCCCAATTAAACCCCGGTCAGTCACTTACTTGTCCTGGTATTCATCAACAGATTGTGCTGTTGTGAGAGAGGGAAAGAGACACCAATGTAATTAAGAAGTTCACTGAGGTGAGAGCAATGAATGGAGAAGTCGGGAACTGTTTGCTCCTTGGGGAAAGGAAGTTTGGGGAGGGCAGAAGAGACTTAACTGTCTAATTCAGGGTCCCGGCAGTCAATGCAAAGCACAAGTAGAATCACCAGAAGTGGGACAGTAAATGCCAGCACCCAGAAGATGTCACCCGTGTGCGAGGCATCCATGCCACCTGCGAGGGGGACAGAAGCAGTATCCTGGAGTCAGGGCAGGTGCAAACTCCGAGGTGAAAAACAGCATTGAGCAGCTTAGCGGCACAACATGTCAATAGCCTTGTGGGGAAACAGCCAAATTCAAGTTCTCGGTGTGTGTTAAACAGATAATGAAACCAAATATAACTGTTTGTCCCGGTCCCTATCCACCCAGAAAATTCAGCTTATTGAAATGTCTTATTCAGAATTTATTTCGAGTTTTGACAGCGCTTGGGTGGATTTTCACACTATGTAGCAGCAGCATGTCACAAAAGATAGCGGAGTGGGGGGAGAACAGCTTGGGCTTGCTTACATTGTGATGTGGTAGCCCCTTCGCTAGGCCCGATGAATGCGGGAATGTTAGAAGACAGAGCAGCAGAGAGGCATTTGTTCTCTCTTCCTGAATGGGAACTTGAACATTCAGTATCCAACAGGCAGAGGAAGGAGTGTCTTGGTTGCTGTTCTTCAGGCCAAAGCCTTAGCAGGTATGGACGTCTCAACTGGTAGACCATGGAATGATTGGCAATAGATTGGCAAGTGTTTTTCACTCCCAACAACAGTTTAACAAAAAGATTCCCCCCTCCAAATTTAGGTTGTTAGAATCCCCGTTCTACAGCCACATGCTAATTTTTATTTATATATGCAAGGTCATCCCACTGTATGGTTCATGGGGTTCAAGAAATAATTGGCTCCACCCCACTGGACACTATTTTGTGTCTGACTCTGACCCAAGTTACTGTTTTGTGTCCGCCTCTGGCCAGTGAACTGCGGGGTTCTAGCAAAAATCCGAAGTACCGGTAGATTCTAAAAAACACAAAGTTTGCCAGGCCTGCACTACAAGAATGCTCTTCAAATTTCCTATCAGGGAATCCTTTTTTACAGCCTTCTACCTGCCGGCCAATAATTCTTGCCCATCTGCCAATGAAGCGCTGGCAAATCCCAAAGGAAAGCACAAGGCTTTTTTTCTGCCTTGGTCAAATTTAAAAGCCCTCCCTCATTTTTTATTATTTGAGTAGCGAATCATGTTGTCTCAGTGAATGCTTTGCAAATGTATATAAATTTCATTTTGGCATTTCAGTAAGCAACTCACTGAAGAGTCTTGTGCACTGTGCTTTTCTGCTCTAGCTAGACTAACTACTTATCCCAAACTCCTAGGGTATAAACATATATAAGAACCCCAATTTTGCCAGTGGCTGGCATCCATCTGTGGAAGCAAAGAACAAAAGAGGGGGAGAAAACTTTTTGCTACAATTTTGGGAGTTATCTCCACAATACTTATACAGCTTAGGCAGGTGCACCAGCAGGCCTGCGCATAGCTTGTCTGAGGTCGGGGTGAGAGTCCCTGGTCGATTCAAGAGGCCCAGGGCGTTTTTTGCATGACAGCTTAAGTATTTCAGGGCCCCCAAGCTGGCTTAGTCCTCCGAGACCTTGGCTGCCCCCTCCCTCTGCACCAGCCCGCATTCTGGGGGATTTGGGTCCCAAAAAGTTGCTGTTTGAGTCTGCAGATAGGCTGGCTCTAGGGAAACATTCTAGGCCAAATACTCTGTTCACTCAGGATGGAACAACATGGCCTATAGGGCCTCACCATTGCCCTGTGTGCACAGAGATACTGAGCCTTACGCAACATTGTTCCCCTTATGAATTTGCAGCTGGAAGGCAATCAGTAGCGCAGAGAGAGCTCTCTTTTAAATGCATGTGCTAATCCCACCATTACTGATAGACCACAGAGATCTCCACAGATCAGCCAGGGAGGCGATAACAGGAGGAAGCACACACCCAATCGACACACCGCTTAACTGCATGCAGCAGCAGGATGCCCAAGAAATCTCCAAGAGGCTGGGCCGAAAGACAATGGTTGGGGTGGGTGGTTCAAGGCGGCTTTGGAAAGGAGGGACCCCCCAAATTCAATACAAGCTTGGAGATACAAATTGGGTTCTAGGCTATGATCCACAGTACCTTTCAGCAGGATGCTAATTCACAAAGCCAAGGCAGGTATACACATTCTGGATTTGAGCAAGAGACAACAGACAGACAACAGCATTATTTTTTTGCCACAAATGTGACCATGATGGGGAATAGATAGGGAAGTTAGCGAACAGAATTGTTTTCAGAGGTGTCTGTTAGGAGACATTTCCACTAAAATGCTGATCAATTTTCTTGAGGTTTTTTTTTAAAAAATTGCAAACTAATGTGAAGATCTGAACATAAGACTTTAAAAATGAGAAAAAGAGAGAAACCCAAATTGATAGGGTTTTGCCATCCCCAGCTGCCTGAAAGGAGCAGTGTATGTTTGTGCATGGAGCATTCACTTATTTCCCTAAATATACATAATTTTGCAATGCAAATTCCCCTAACACAATGCATGTTCCCTTGTACATGCTTTTTAAATGCACACATTGCCCCAGTATATGCATTTTGTTATGCACTGCTTGGTTAGAGAATTGCATTGCAAAATTCAGAAGAGTGCAAATTTCAAAAGACGGCTTTATTTCAGTTCATGTACAGCTTCGGAAAGTGTGGATTAGGTAGGTTCACTTAATGCCAACAGAGAAATGCCAACTCAATTGGATTTCTCCCTCACCCCTAGTCTGAAGGCACCTAAGGCAGCCACTGTGCTGAAGCCAAACTGGCCTGGGTCTGGATGGGAGATTGGCTAGAACCCTCCCCACACCTCCTTGAGCTCCAGGGGAAAGAGACAGATGTAAACAAAATAATTTAAAAATGGACATAGGTTTTGTCAAGGTAAGGTAAAGGTAAAGGGACCCCTGACCATTAGGTCCAGTCGTGACCGACTCTGGGATTGCGGCGCTCGTCTCACTTTATTGGCCAAGGGAGCCGGCGTACAGCTTCCGGATCATGTGGCCAGCATGACTAAGCCGCTTCTGGCGAACCAGAGCAGCGCACGGAAATGCCGTTTAGCTTCCCGCCGGAGCAGTACCTATTTATCTACTTGCACTTTGACGTGCTTTCGAACTGCTAGGTTGGCAGGAGCTGAGACCGAGCAACAGGAGCTCACCCTGTTGCGGGGATTCGAACCGCCGACCTTCTGATCGGCAAGCCCTAGGCTCTGTGGTTTAACCCACAGCGCCACCCTCATCCCTTTTTTTGTCAAGGTACTCCAACTAAAAAAGATTGCTGTGGACTAGAAACTTACATGGATTAAATTGCTGGGTTAGGAGGCATAGTGGAGACATCTCCATCGTGAATGAAAGAACATCATAGAGCTAGGTACTTGGAGCTGACACTTCTATCCTTGGGTGTTGGCATGTCCTGAGGCACCAGAAGTGTCTTTTGCCAGCTGCGTATGGTACAAAATGTGCTTTGATCATTCCTGGTCTGGGAGAATTTACAGTAATTCAGGCACTGGTGACTTCAAGATTGGATTACTGCAATGCACTTTATGTGGGGTTTCCCTTGAACTGAACCTGCAAACATCAGTTAGTGCAGCACAGTTACTGGCAGGAATGAGACCTTCTCGGCATATAGTACTTTTGCTCAGAGACCTGCACTGAATTCTCACTTGTTACCAGGCCAAGTGAAAGTATTACTATTCATATATAAAGCCCTTAAGCATTTGGGAGCAGGTTACATGCAGGGTTGCCTTTCCTTGTACCTCTTTTTTGCACCTGCGTAAAACGTTTTTGTTTTGGCAAGCCTATCCAGACAGATAGATGTTGCCATGTTTTAATCCCTTTTACAGTTAATTTTTTAAAAATGTTTTCAGTTGTTTTCAATTGCTAGTTATTGATTGCTAATTTTAAAATTTATTGTCAAATGCTCAGAGCTTTTACTACTATTGAGGAAAGGCAGTACAGTCGTACATCAGCTCCCGAACACCTTGGGAGTCAAAGGTTCTGGTTCGCAAACGATCAAAAACCGGGAGTGTTCTGGTTTGCGAAAGTTCTTTGGAACCTGAACATCTGACGGGGCTTCTGATTTTGCTGCAGGAGCTTCCTGTAGCCAATGAGAAGCCGTGCTTTGGTTTCTGAATGTTTTGGAAGTCAAATGGACTTCCGGAATGGATTCCATTCGACTTCTAAGGTACGACTGTATCTCAGTGGTGGAGAATCTGCTTTGCATGCAGAAAATTCCAAATTTAATCCCAGGCATCTCCAGGTAGGGCTGGGAAACCCTGGGGAGCTGCTACCAGTCAGTGTTGACAGTAATGAGCAAGATGGACCAATAGTCTGATTCAGTCCAAAGCAACTGCCTCTGCTGCTCCTAATTGGAGTATAAATGTTGTTAAAACAAACCTCCACACACAACCATCCAAATGTTTTACCAGATACATTCCATGCCACATTTCCTACACAGAGAAAACCTGTTCCAGAAGCCCGAGGTTGTAAGTGAAGGTTCTTTGATGCGCCCCTCCCCCAGCATAGAAAGAAAAAAAGAGTGTGGGAACAGCAGTGGGAGCAGGGGTGACTCACGCCAGTGACAACAACCCACAGCCGGATTTGGGCGCCAGCGCAAAAAGCCTCGCTCTGTGTTGTGGGTGCCGTGGGAGGGAATTTGCAGCTGCAACTCTGCAGCTGCAAGGTTGCAATGTCTTGCTTAGGGGGAGGGAGAGAAGAGAAGTTAGCCGAGACCTTCTAGGCGCCACTCATGATTCAGTAGGTGGGAGGGGGCAGGGAAAGGGATGGGGCCTGCGAGAAACCTACCGTTTGACACCTCTGAATAATGCCAAACTCTCCTTACACACACACATGGTCTCCCCACTTCTACTCCACTTGATTGGAGCGCTGGCAACAAGCCAAAGTGACCACAAACCACGGGTTCCGTTACTGGGTGGAAACTGGCTTGTTGGTGGGAACTGGAGCAAAATGGCAAAACGAAGGGATGGGAAAGTTGGTTGGGGGCGGAGGGTGCCAGGCCAAAATTCAAGGGAGGTTGTTACGTGGCTGTGTCTGTTCTATTTCTTTTGCCCTCTTCTATGTAGCGTTACTTGTTTATTATGCCCCACGCCCTTCAAAGCGAACCCAGTGTCAGAGATGGATAAATAGGAGGGAGGGAAGGAGAGAGTGAATGCAATAGCAAGACAGAAAAAAGATTGCGATCAGAACAGGGGGTGGGGGAGGCACAGGGCAGGAAAAGCAGCTCTTTGTGCAATGAAGAAAAACAATTTATCGCTTCCCGCTGTTAATCTGGGTTTGAATTTGCATTCCTACACACCCTGGTGGGGCAATGGGCACAGCCTAGCCAGCAACAATGGCCACGGACCCAAAATTATAGCCAAAATGAACTAAACGGTTTATTGATGTATGACTACACAGCTTTAGTGTAGGTCCAAATGACCTCCAGCACATCAATTTCAATTCTCAATTATTTCCATATTTTGCAATGTCAAAACTGAATTCTTACAAACTTGAGTTGGTGGTCCTGGTCACTGTTTACGCTACACTCACTGGGACACTCAGGAGGAAAAAAGTCAGACTCCAAACTAACACCCACATGGAAAAGTCTTTTCCGCCTCCCCCCAGAATCCCACCCCCCTCAGCCCAGCCATCTGCACTGCCATTCCTTCCTGTTTGTGCCCCCTGCACAATCCCAGAAGCTGGAACTCAGCTCCTTCCACCACAGGACCCAGGGACCTGAACCCAACCACCTAGGGTATATTGCCAGGACAAGGGTCAGCACCTAAGTACTCCTCATGCTCCACCACTGCCTCCACCTCCTCTTCCTCACTCACATCAATGAAAACTCACATCTGGGGTTCCCAGTTCACGCCTGGATGGAGCCTTCTTTTCTCTGCTGTGGCTGAGACGGTGCTGCTGTTTGATTGCTTGGGCAGGAAGGAAGCACCACAGCCGCCAGCAGGAAGTCGAAGGGCAGGTGCACTAAATTATGACATTTGGGGGAGGAAGAGAAGGCACATCATCTTGGTACATCTGTCGCATTCAGAAGCTTTGGAGATATCAGCCAGACATCAAGGGGGCCTCCAAGACTTCGCCAATCCTTAAGTCTGTTCCAGATCTACCTGCCTCCTCCCAACTGCAAGACACCCCAGAACGTGCTCTGAGAAATGTGTAACTCACAAGTTCTCTCCCAAGGGCAGAAGGGGGCCCTGTATGCAGATATACCAGAGGACAAGTTTTATACGCTCAGTACAGTGGTACCTCAGGTTATATATGCTTCAGGTTACATACGTGTCAGGGAACTGCCATCAGAGCATCAGGTGGTGGAGGGACTCAGGCAGGATGAAAGAGACTCAACTGCTGAAGCAGGGACCAGCAGGGGGAGGAGTGGGTCTCTGAGGGAATGCGAGCAGGAGGGAGGGCTCAGGGAGGCTTCCAGCGAGAACAGTGGGGAGGTATCGGAGTCTCCCATAGGGAGACCCACACCTCGCAGGAAACTGTCACGCCGTGAGTCCAGGAGACGCGTTTCCGTTAAGGAACTTCTTTGCTGGAAACGCTTCCGCAGACAGCCACTGTCGGACTCTACTAGTGACTAGAGCAGACATGTCTGAGGAGCTCCGTCACACACGGAGGTTTGTGGGGTCGCACAAACTCTGAGGGAGCACGTTTTCACGCACAAGCAGCTAATCAAACCCTCACAGCAGTCCGACAGTCTTTGTACGCTGCCTGTGCAAGAGAAGGCATCATGAGCGAACCAACCGGAACCGGAGGAGCAGGGGCTGGAGCTGGTCCAAGCTTGGAAGATAGATACCGAGCGTTGGAGGTTCAACTGGCCCTGCAGACGGCGAGGTTGGAGGAGAGAAGGGCTCAGGATGCAGACAAGAAGGGGAGAGCCACGCAATTCCCCAGAAAGGTACCAGGATTGGTGCAGAAATTTGGGGGGGACCCCAAGGACTACCATGCTTTTAGGACAGAGATGCAATATGCCCTTAATGTGCAGTTCGATGAGTTCCCTGATGAGGAATCGCGAGTTGCTTTTGTAATTGGGCATCTTGAGAAAGGGGCTAGAGACTGGGTTCGACCCCTAATGGCAACGCACAATGACATACTAAAGGACACAATGAAGTTCTTTCGTGCAATGGATATCATGTTTTCCAGCGATATTGAGGAAGGGGTGGTGCGCAGACAGCTAATGGCTTGTAAGCAGGGAAGTCGATCTGTCCGTGAATATTGGACTGAGTTTACCATGCTGATTCACAGACTGAGTTGGGATTTATCGGCGGCACCCGTTCAAATGCTATTTGAAGAAGGTCTTTCTTCGGGGGTGAAAGACGAGCTGGCACGGAGCCCCAGGGCGGAGTCTATGGATCAGCTGACCAAATCTGCGCTGACCATAGGAGCGCGGCAGGAGGCAAGAGCCTTGGAGAGGCGGGAAGGGAGAGGGGAACGTTGGAAGGAGTTCCGCATTCCAGACATTCCTGAGCCAGCTTTCCCGCCGGCAGAGCCGATGGAAATCGGAACAGCGCGCGCGCGCGCATTTTCAAAAACCAGCGAGGGAGCTAAGAAGGAGGGAAAGGGCCCCCGGAAATGCTATCTCTGCCAACAGCCAGGCCACTTTGCCAGAGTCTGCCCCCAGAGGAAGGAATGGCAAGGGATGGTGGGAGCTGTTGAGGGGGGAGAAGAAGGGGGAGCGGAGCAGGTAAAAGCCAACGCCTGGTTGCCACAATTGGGGCACTGCAGCCAGGCCAAAGAGCAGTGAAAGTGCCCGTGCCAGAAGCTCCTCGACCTGCTCTAGTGATTGAAGTGTCGCTAGAGCTGCAGAATGGGCACCCCCTAAAAATAAAGGCGCTATTGGACTCAGGCAGCTCCTGCAATTTTATGAGCAAGGAGTTTGCTGCTGAACACCAGATACAGACCATCCCTTTAAGCAACCCCCTGCAGGTGACCACGATTGATGGCAGGGAGTTGTTGGGAGGAGGAGTCCGCTTGCAGACTGTCCCAATGATAATGAGGGTGGCAAGGCACACAGAACTGATAGCGTTTAATGTGGCCACCCTGGGAGGCGCTCCCATTATTTTGGGAATGAGCTGGCTAGCTCTACATGATCCGCTGGTTGGCTGGCATCAAAGAGTGGTGTCCTTTGGTTCAGCACATTGCCTAGAACACTGCAAAGGGGAGAAGGGTTCAGCAGGGGCCCAAGCCACCCTAGCAGGGACTGAAGTAATGGGGAAGGTGAAGGTACCACCACAGTATGCGGATCTCAGCGACGTGTTCAGCGAGAAGGAAGCTGACCAACTACCACCTCATAGACCCTTTGATTGTCAGATCAATTTACTCCCAGGAGCACAGCTTCCCGTGGGCAAGTTGTATGCCATGTCAGACAGGGAAATGCAGGAGTTGCGAGGGTTCATTGACAAGAACCTGAAGAGAGGCTTCATCAGAGAGTCCAAAGCAGCAGGGGGGAGCCCAGTGTTCTTTGTGGACAAAAAAAATGCGGACAAGCCGAGACTTGTATGTGATTTTAGGCGGCTGAATGCAGTGACTGAACCGGTGGCGTTCCCTATGCCCAGAATTGATGATATTTTGACCAGGGTGAGGAAGGGAAAGATTTTCACAAAGCTGGATCTAAGGGGGGCGTACAACCTGATACGCATAAGGAAAGGGGATGAATGGAAAACCACCATGTTTACCCCTTTGGGGGCGTTTGAATACCTCGTTATGCCATTTGGATTACAAGCAGGCTCCGCGTGTTTTCAATCTTTTATGAACCACGTGCTGGGCCCTTTGCTCTACAAGAACTGCGTTGCCTTTCTAGATGATGTGTTGGTGTATTCTGAGAATGAGGAGCAACATGTGAGAGACGTCAGAGAAGTGTTGAGCAGACTGCAAGCCAACAGGCTGTGGGTCAAACTGGAGAAGTGTCGGTTCCATACCAAGGAGGTGGAATTCCTGGGGTACCGCCTGTCAGACAAGGGATTGGCCATGGATCCCGGCAAGGTACAGGCAGTGCTGGAATGGAAAACACCCAAAACCAAGAAGGATGTGCAGAGGTTCCTAGGGTTTGGAAACTTTTATCGTAAGTTCATCCGCAACTTCGCCCATCTGACGGCGCCCATCACTGACTGTCTCAGCAGTAAAAAGAAGTTTGTATGGACGGCGGAGGCGGAGCGAGCGTTTGAGGAACTGAAAAGGGCCTTCGCCTCTGAAGAACAACTTCTGCATGTGGATTTACGAAAGAAGCTAAGGGTTGAAACAGACGCATCTGACAGAGCCATAGGGGCGGTGCTTCTTCTGCAGCCGGGGAAGGAGGAGTCAGAGTGGCGTCCGTGTGCCTTCTTCTCGCGGAAGCTGAACAAATCCGAGAGGAACTACACGGTGTACGACCGAGAACTGCTTGCTATTCATGAGGCGTTCCGGAGATGGAGGCATCTGCTAGTTGGTGCACAACATAAAGTGCAAGTGTGCACGGACCATAAAAATCTAGAGTACTGGAGAACGGCGCGAGTGCTCAACCAAAGGCAGTTGAGATGGGCCCAAGAGTTCTCCAAATTTAACTTTGAGATTTGTTATGTGCCAGGCCCAGAGAATGTTAGGGCGGACGCTCTCTCACGCAAACCTGAATATTTGGAGGGGGAGGGAGCACCCGAAGAAACCCATATCATTCCAGAGGACCGCTGGGTGTGTGGGGCGACTTTGGTGGGGCAAAGGGAATTGGTAGAGGGTACGGTGCAGGATGCATACGCCCAGGGGAAACTCAGGGATCTCAGAGGGGAGGAAGACAAATCCGGTGGTTTTGAGGAGAGAAATGGGGCATTGTATTATAAGGGAGCGTTATACATACCTGAAGGGGAATTGAGGGAGAAGGTACTCAAGCAGCTGCACGATAGCCCCACAGCAGGGCACTTTGGGCAACACAAAACCATGTGGCTGGTTACCAGGGAATTTTGGTGGCCC
Source organism: Podarcis liolepis (assembly GCF_965112155.1). NCBI lineage: Eukaryota > Metazoa > Chordata > Lepidosauria > Squamata > Lacertidae > Podarcis > Podarcis liolepis. The sequence goes on along the minus strand of NC_139573.1, from coordinate 21,921,284 downwards.
AAGGTCAGGGAAGATGTGCGGGAGTATGTGAGAGGGTGTGAACAATGCCAAAGAGCCAAGGGGGAGAGGCAGGCGCCGGCTGGTTTATTAGAACCACTGCCCACACCTGAGAGACCGTGGGAAGCAGTGGCAATAGATTTCATGACTGATCTGCCAAGGTCTAGAGGGAAAACAGCCATCATGGTTGTAGTAGACCTGTTAACTAAAATGGCCCACTTCATAGCCTGCTCACATGCGGTTACAGCAGAAGAAACAGCCAAATTGTTTGTAGAGAATGTGTTTAGGTTGCATGGCGCCCCCTTGAGGGTGGTTTCAGACCGAGGGAAACAATTTACTTCCAGGTTCTGGAGGAAGCTCATGAGCTTACTGCATGTAGAGGTTAATTTCTCGACGGCCCGTCATCCTGAAACCAACGGGCAGGCGGAAAGAGCAAATGGGGTTCTCCAACAATATTTGAGGTGTTATGTTAATGACAGAGAGAATGATTGGGTGGAGAAGTTGGCGTTGGCAGAATTTGCCTACAACAATGCAGAGAACGTGTCCACGGGGATGAGCCCCTTTTTGGCTAATCACGGGTGCCATCCCAGAGCCTTCCCAGGGGGGGAGGGGGAGAACTGGAGCGTTCCAGCTGCAGAACAGTTCGTGGAAGAAATGGAAGCGATCCATCGCCAGCTCCAACTCAATTTAAACAGGGCTAAGGAGGAATATAAGAGGCAGGCAGACAAAAACAGAAGGGAAGGTGAAAGCATCAGGGTGGGGGACCAGGTGTGGCTGTCAACCCAAGGGTTGCCATTCAAAGGAGGTTGTAAGAAATTAAGACCCAAAAGGCTGGGTCCGTTTGAAGTCATACAGCAGGTCAATCCAGTGGCTTTCAGGCTCCGGTTACCGAACCACATGAAGCTGCACCCAGTTTTTCACAGGTCGTTGCTGTCACCGTATAGAGGAGACAGTGAGGGGAGGGTCACTAGGGGACCAGCAATGGAGGAGAAGGAACACAGCTACCATGTAGCGGAGATCCTCGATTCCAGGTGGAAGGGAGATCAAGTAGAGTATTTGGTAATGTGGGAAGGGGAACCGGAGTCGGAAAACACCTGGGTTAGGGCAGAGGATGTCAATGACGAGGTTTTAATAGAGACTTTTCATCAGAGGTTCCCACGTAAACCTCAGCCTGTAGCGAGGTTCCGAAGGGAATACTTTGCCACCACCGACGAGGAAGAGGAGTTGGAGGGGTTCCCAGATTCTGAAGAGGAGGAGGATTCAGCTGGCCAGGACGACGATCGATGGAGAGAATTGTTCGAGACGTCAGAAGATGAGGAAGATTCGTTTCGGGGTTTTAGCCCTTCACCTCCCAGGGGGGAGGAATTGGGAGGGGGTGAGGGGGGCCCTGGAGGGGAGGTGGATGTCAGGGAACTGCCATCAGAGCATCAGGTGGTGGAGGGACTCAGGCAGGATGAAAGAGACTCAACTGCTGAAGCAGGGACCAGCAGGGGGAGGAGTGGGTCTCTGAGGGAATGCGAGCAGGAGGGAGGGCTCAGGGAGGCTTCCAGCGAGAACAGTGGGGAGGTATCGGAGTCTCCCATAGGGAGACCCACACCTCGCAGGAAACTGTCACGCCGTGAGTCCAGGAGACGCGTTTCCGTTAAGGAACTTCTTTGCTGGAAACGCTTCCGCAGACAGCCACTGTCGGACTCTACTAGTGACTAGAGCAGACATGTCTGAGGAGCTCCGTCACACACGGAGGTTTGTGGGGTCGCACAAACTCTGAGGGAGCACGTTTTCACGCACAAGCAGCTAATCAAACCCTCACAATACGCTTCAGGTTACAGACACTGCTAATCCATAAATAGTGCTTCAGGTTAAGAACTTTGCTTCAGGATGAGAACAGAAATCGTGCTCTGGCAGTGTGGCAGCAGCAGGAGGCCCCATTAGCTAAAGTGGTGCTTCAGGTTAAGAACAGTTTCAGGTTAAGAACGGACCTCCAGAACGAATTAAGTACTTAACCCGAGGTACCACTGTAGAATCAAGTGGTGAAGCCTTTTCTGGACTGTACCATTTCAGGCTGCAGGGGGGTGGGCGCAATTTGCACATTTCAATGCTCTTCTGAGGGTGGGGAGCCTTCCCATACATAAAAGAACGAAAGACATCTCCATGCCAAGCTGGATGCAGTGAGGCATGTGCATTTTATCCAGATATGTGCCCCATTTATATATGGTGTGAGATTGGGGGGGGGGATTTATTTTTATGTGAAATAGAAAATCAAAAGAAACCCACTTCTCCTTACCTCACAGCACCCTGGCTTGCAAAGCACGTTAAACATACTTCTTGTAGAACTCCACACACAAACACACCCACACCCAAATGGGAAGATGGGTTTGACCCAACCTCTCAACCTGCTGTTTTTCAATGTGCAGGGAAGTTTACAACCCTCTCCCTGCTCTTCTTCAAGAAAGATGGTACAGTCCAGGAAAAGGCATTTGGCACTTCTGCTGACATGAAATAAATCTACGGGAAAGAGATTCACCAGCCTCTCTTTGTGCATTGAGCAGTGGAAAAAACAATGTATCTCACCCTGCTTTCCCCCACCCAACCGGCAAAGAAACACGGCTGATATGAAGTACATTGGTACCTCGGGTTACAGACGCTTCAGGTTACAGATGCTTCAGATTACAGACTCTGCTAACCCAGAAATAGTACCTTGGGTTAAGAACTTTGCTTCAGAATGAGAACAAAAATCGTGCTCTGGCGGCGTGGCGGCAGCAGAAGGCCCCATTAGCTAAAGTGGTACCTCAGGTTAAGAACAGTTTTAGGTTAAGAACCGACCTCCAAAACAAATTAAGTTTTTAACCCGAGGTAGCACTGTACTAGAGACAATCTCAATAGAGACTCTCATTCTTCCACTAAGCCCCTGGGGGTTTCCTCCAAGCCCTCCACAAGGGCAATTCAAATCTCATTTCCATTCTTTGCAACCTGCAAATGCTACAGATCACCATTCATTCCTCAAGGATTAACAGGCATGAAAATCATCACACACACCTTTGACCTCAAGCCAACATCTGTTCCGAAGCGTAGAAGGGCCTCTATAGGTGGTGGTGGGACATCTTTCAAAACCAGTAATAAACCATACCCAAGCAACGCATGAAGAAACTCATTTTGATCTGAAAGAAAGAACCTCAAAAACCAGTATGTTTATTGTAGCATAAACCTTCATGGGCCAGAGCTCACTTCCTTAGTGGCATGGCATGTTATCCTCAGCTGACAGATCTATCTATCTGTCTATCTCACATAGGCTCTTCTAGATTGGGCCCTGAATCTGTTGCAGCAAAGAGCAACAACCCAGCTATTCCACTGGAATGTCTCTACAGAAGACACCTGATTTTACATCCCGGTGCACCACAATCTGAAAACAGAAGAAATAATTTCAAGATAATTTGTATCACATCAAGGTCACTGCAGCACAATGCAGCTTCACTTAATGAACCAAGCACGTGAGCCAAACCACTTATGAGGGGGGTGCAAGTCAGATGGCTACAGGGTCACAAAAATGCCTTCCAACTTTGCAATTAGGCAGATTTCACAAATGAATGCCCCCCCCGCCTCCATGTGCAAAACAGGCAGCCTTTATCCACCAAATGTGTGACATCACCTCACTGCACTACTTCCTTAGCTGAGATGGTTTTGAGCAAGAATGTAAGTCAGAAGCAAAAACACACAGAAAACAAGGCACCTTATCCTCTGGATCTCGAAGAGAAACTTTTGACTACACCCAATTTCTGACTGCACACGTTCTTGACGCTTCAAAGTAAGACAACACACTCTTAACAGGCAAGAACCTTTGGGCCACCAAATAGGCCAGAACAGAAGCTTCAGGATTTTTTTATTTTTAAAAGTATCCCTGATGACTAACTCTGTTCTGAAGTCAGTAAGATGTAGTTAATACTACTAAAGCAGAGGTTTCTTGAATAAAAAAAAAACTTTTTCTGATTTCTTCCCTAACATTTATTAAAAGCTGAGTTAGAGCCACTTCTAGTTTTTCCCCCTGCATAAAAGCTTTTGAAAACTCTCCTGCTGCAACAGCTAATATGCCCCAGTTTACCCCTTACTAGCCTTCTCCTAGACCTCTTGTGACATACAGGCAACTCCCCATATACGAGGGGTTACGTTTTGAGGCACCACAATGTAAGTGAAATCACATATATTGGGAACACCATTGAAAAAGCCTCTGGGAACCCTTGAAAAACCATTAAAGTAGAAGGCAGAGATGGGGGAGGGGTTTCATTGTTTCATCCTGTTCATCTGAAAAACACCACATGACTCTTGATAAAGTTAGTGCTTTATAAAAATCCCAGAAACACAGACACAAAAAACTGATCTTCCCCTGTTGCCCACAAAACCACCCGCCTGGGTCCATTCAGAGAGTCCTCATCTCCCTGTGAGTGCCGTGCTCAGCTGATCACAAGTCCATCATTCTTTCCCAGATTGAAGGAACCAAGTGGGGCGGGCTTCAGATCAGGACACTAGAGACAGGGACTTTGGTGGGTCGCCCACCCTGAGGAACAACAATGCGATCTTCGCCTTCAGGTGACTCGTGAAATTGCCCTGCAGGGAGAAAGAGCATGACAGGGTCAAGAGGTGTTTGTCCAAAGAGGCTGCGCCAACCTCACGTTAGAGGAAAGGAGGCTCCCGATTGCTTGTCCTCCCATGACTTCCTACATGGTCATGCACACTTCCTAACACACAGGACTTATCAAGACTTAAGACATGTGCCACCCCTGCTACTCAGAAATTGCTCTTTCTTGTCGCTACTCAGCTGCAGCCACTACAGCAAAGTGATGAGGTGAAACTCTGGCAGAAGCCAAAAGCTTGCTCATATAATTGCCCAAAAAGGTTTCTTCGTGGGGGACAAGGCATTCTAAATCAAAAAGATGCTTCCAAAGTGAGGTGATAACAATTGCCGCCCCTGACAAACACTTGTTGGGCAATTTAAAATCACACAGGGAAGCTCCCTGGACACCCACATTTGTGGGACGCCTTCCCTTTCTATCCTAACTCATAACTGGCTGTTACACCAGACCATCCTCTTCTCCCAGGAAAGTTCTCTCGTGCCACAGGAGATGAGTGGCTTCCGCATGACACACAGCCACTAATAAAGCAACCCACAATCGTTTTTGCTACTGGGGTGCATGTTTTGTGCAGCAGCTCCGTGCCAGGCTTCAGACCTTAACATCTCAACTCTGACTGGCCAATGGAGGGAAGAGGTTTTACCTTGTACATACAGCTCTGTGCGCTTACGGTCTGCCTGGATGAAGCAAGCCGTAGCCAGGAAGAAGCCGCCACCAATAACTCCCACAAAGGCACAGACCATAAGCGCATATTCAAGGCTTCGGAACTGCGACAGGAATGTTTGGGGGCGATCATCTTGGATTCGGTCACTGATCTGGAAAAGGGATTCAGCAAAAGAACATGCACACCATTATGCAGTGTCAAGTGGAGCGGCACAACCAATAGGAAAGCTGGCAGAATTGGAAATTGGTGGTGTTATTTATTGCTTGTGCTATTTCCTAGCACATAGCATTGCTGAGCAATGAGTGGCAAAACCCATCCCTACCTCTCAACCACTCTCTCTCTCTTTCTCCTGGTCTGTAGTGTGCTGTTGCTCAAAACTTGCTTAAAAGAATCGGAGATGCAGTAGTTTTAATCCAATAAAATTCTTTCCAACATGTAGAAAACAGAGTATCCGCTAATGCTGCATGTATTATTTATACTGATGCTGGCTTTTAACAAGAATGACTACGAAGTGGTTGACAGGCAATAGAAGTATTTTAACATTTTTCAAAGCCACACAGTAAAAGCATATAAAATAAAAAATTATTTAATACAAATTTGAGAGCACACTTCCAGTTAACTCTCATAAGACCTGGCAAGATAAACACATTTTTACATGCCTCCAAACACAGCTTGGCAGGCAACATACAAGAAACATTTTGAGAGAGTCTTAGCTCTGGAGTCGCTATTAAGAAGGCCCTGCTCCCAAATGGAAAACAGTCTGTTCTTAAGATGATCACCCCTGGAGCAGAGCTTCAACAGCTTAGGTCCTGGGAGGTTAATATTGCACAAGGTTGCAATGCATCAATTTCCCTCGACCTGAACAAATATTGCAGGATCAGCCTGGGCTCTTTTGGCCCAAGAAATACAGCTGCGTGAGCCTTGCAAGGTATGATCTAAATGCTGGGAAAGAGCAAGTGGCTGATGGCAGAGAAAAGAGCTGCTGCTTGATGGGTAGAATGCCTCCGAAGTCGCAAGCTTTGAAAAGCTGACCAAAAGTGCCTTCTCGCTGTCCAAGCACTTACCAGGCCAATGAGATAAGGGCTCCCAGCATCACCCAGAAGATGCGACAGCAGGATCTGGAAAGCTTCAGCTGTGGATCGGCGTGTGGGGATGACAACATACTGGGAAGAGAATACAGCTGATTTACTGGTGCCCTCTGCTGGACAGCGAACAAGTTTTAAGGTCGCTTCCCCACATAACTATAAAGACATTACAAGCCACTCTCTCACACACATTGCTAAACCTCTTCTGGTTGCCCTTTACCTTGCTCCTTTTTTATTCTATACCCACTTTGGTGTCATACACACTCTTGCCAACTGAGGATTTCACTTAGCACATTTGACAAAGGAGCCCAGAAGCCCCCAGAAGCTCATGTAGTCCTCTGTAGAAAAGCAGCACAGAGGTGCAGTCCTGTACACCATGCCAACTGCCATGCCAGATAGCAATTGTGGTGGCATAAATATACAGTGGTGCCTCGCAAGACGAAAAGAATCCGCTCTGTGATTCTCTTCGTCTAGCAGTTTTTTCGTCTTGCGAAGCATGCCCATTGACGGATTAGCGGATTAGCGCTATTAGCGGCTTACCTGCTGATCGGATCAGCTGATAAGCGGCTTAGCGGCTTAGAAAAAGGGGGGGGAGGGAAAAAAACCAGCAGGAACTCGCAAGACATTGTCGTCTTGCGAAGCAAGCCCATGGGAAATTCGTTTTGCGAAGCACCTCCAAAACGGAAAACTCTTTCGTCTAGCGAGTTTTCTGTCTTGCGAGGCATTCGTCTTGCGGGGCACCACTGTATACCCATGAACCATTGCACCAGTGGGTTTAGACACAGTGGCACAGCCAAAATGGGACAGGGATTTGGGCAGCACAAGGGAGGAGAAACCATCATGTTGGAGCTGTAAGAAACACTACGCTGACTACCCTGCTATTTGCCATGGGCACAGGAGCCCTGGAGGGATGCCCAAGGTGCACACTCGCAGCAATACTTCTAACTCCTCCCTAGAGTAGGCCAGAATTATTGTTTCATTAGAGGGAAAGAGATTTGCCTGAAGATATCTTGTGAATTCTCAGCAGAAGTTTTAAAAAAACAAACAAAGCCACTGTCAATGGACAGTTAAACCCAGGGCCGACTCATTCTGCTTGATTTTCTCTGGCTACCACCACATGGGAAAGCAAACGAGAACGGTGCAATTCTGCAACTGAAATAAAAGTCTAGAGTTTTGCACACTGCCTCTTCCCCCACAGTCTCACCAGAAGGATGTCCGCCACTATGGCCCAGTTGAGGGAGAGGAAGGTCTCACCAATGAAGATAAATATCTGCAGAGGAAGGAGGGGTGAAGAGGAGAGATGACATTATTTTTGTTTTTAAAATCCTTTTATTTATTTTTTAAGATTCCAAACCAGTATACAAATTTTAAAAAGCACAGGATGGGCAGTGGTGGGACCCACCATGCCACACCATGGACACTGCCACAAGAAAGCTGGCAGCACCCTTGGGGGTTGTACCAAATTAACAAGGGAAACTTGGGGAGAACTCACGTAGGTGGCAACGATGCTCTGCTTAGCAGTCACCACTGCCAGGAACAGGAAGGGGACAGAGCCCAGCAGTCCAGTTGCACACACCAGGGGATCAGCACGAGGGTTGGTGCGGCGCCAGCGCCGGGAAATCTCCACCCCAGCACTGACACCCAGCACACCAGTCACGCAAGTGATGACGCCAAAGGTGAGGCTGCAGAGATAATGATACAAAGCATTCATAAAAGCACCACAGAGAAGGCTCAGAGCACTTTACATATGGTACCCCACATTGCAGATGGGAGGATGAGAGACAGTAGCATGCCAAGGCCATCTACCAAGTTTACAGCAGGGGCAAGATTCAAGATTTGGGGCATCCCCATTTGTGACAGTCTCTTAGCCCCTATACTACAAACAGCTCAAAGTTAAGAAACACAGAGGTGTCAAAAGACAGCAGTGGTGAACCTCCACTACTGAACCAAGTGTTTCTCAAGAGAGAGCTGAACTGATGTCATGACTAAGGGCTTTCTCAGCTACTAACTCACCTATCAGAGTCAGAAGCATGTCCTGAGGGAGAAGGCTGGAGCGTGCCAGCGGCCAGGCGTGAGCGGTACAGGAAAGTTGGTGTCCACAGAGCCAGGGAGCCTGTTACAAAGGCCACAGCTGTGAAGCCTAGCGATGACAATATGAAACTGCGACTGTCCGGGGGGGGGGGGGGAGAGAGAGAGGGGGGGGGAAATGTGAGCATAAAACAATAGCCCTAATCATTCCTGCAGTTGAGCAATTGGAACCATCACAGCTATTGCCACAAACATAACTTTCCTATGACCTCACATATAATGCTCTACAAGAGAGTTGGCTCACCCATTCAGCTGCAAAAATACAGAGAAATCAAAGTATAGGCAACCAGGGATGAGCCAGTCCGTAGAAACACTCAGCCAGCCCATGGCAGGATCTCTTTTAGGTCACGGTTTGCCCACCTGTAATAGTGGCGGCACAAGTAGCAAGGTGTTCTCCAGCTCAGGAGGTTACTAGGAGAAAAAAACCATACCAGGGAACTGCAACTGGGGGCTATTTGTGAAACACAGTGTGTAGGGTGCCACTGCCTCCTACAGAGAACATTACTGATGGCACAGTTATCACATCTGCAGAGAGCCGCAACCCTAGGCCTAAAGCCAGGGCAGGGAAGAACATTTTCTGTCAAGGGCTTCATATTATTTGATATGCCAGGTGGGGTCAGGGCCAGAGGCAATGATGGACAAGGCTATCCCTTTCCCCTCTTCTTCTTCTCACCTTGTTTCCTATCTAGCAGGCTACTGCAGTGAGGACAGAGCACTCTTACCAGAGTTGCAGACTGATCACTTTCAGAGGGCTTTTATCTCTTCCTCACTTCGCCCTTCCCCTAGTCCCTATTTCCCCACTCCGGCAGTGGCAGACTTTGGGCCCTCAAACTTCAGCAGTGCCCTGGATGCTAAAACCTGGCGCCCCCTGCCTGTCACAGAATTGTTCTACACACAATCTACATCATTGTTTTGGTGCTCCCTGCAGAGCAGTGCCCAGTACAAACACACCAGTCACACTACCCTCAAACCCCCTCTACCTCAGGACTTCTTTTCTCCAATCATATGAAGCTGAGAGCCTCGTGAAATTAGGCCAAAAGCTGCATAATGGGCCTTGGACCACAGGCTCCCCACCCCTGTCTTAAAGCAACTCCTTTTCAAGGGTTCCACTTTCAATGAACAGCTACTGCACTGGCCTGTTGGCTCTTATTATGTTACAAAGAATGTCGGGGCACTTTCTCGTGGATTAAACAAGTCACTGACCAGGCCTCCTGGACCTGGTGCAATTTGAACACACACCCTAGAACACATCTCAACATCTGCTTATAACTGCAGAGGAAGACTAATAATAGTGGACAAGCTTATGCTCAAGGGAACCTTCGCTACCATTACCAATTTCCTCAATTAAGTTCCCCAATACTCTGAGGAACCAAATTTCAAAACCACCTCCATAAAGCACTCTGGACAGGTACCTGTCAGTCTTGCTTTGAAAGCCCCCACAAGAAAGAAGACTGTACATTTTCCCTAAGTGGTTTGTTTTGCTTCTCAGTTTCTTGTCCTTTATCACTAAAGAGAATATCTACACTGATCTGGAATCAATGAAACTAGGGCAAGGAAGCTATTCCAGAATGGAAAGGTGGGATGTGGCCTACATTGCAGCAGTACATTAAATGGCACCCATTACTCACTTGCGGCTCAGGGCCCGCAGGTCAGCTACCCAGGAAGTATATTGTAGAGGGGCATCTGAGTGCGTCTCCACAGTTCCTCGAGGCGGCTCCCGCACCACAGTTATCAACAGTATCACCGCCAACGCCCCCAGGGCTGGCGTCACCTGTATGAGAAGATAATGATCTAAGTTGGAGGCATTCTAAACAGAAGAAAATAAAAACATGTGTGCATAGGTGCACAGCAGACAAGCTTACTACAATGTGATGAAGATGAGCTGAACTGCAACATGAACATAAGGCAACAAACACTAACCAGTACAATTGTATCCCGATCCTACTCACCCGCAGGGCCCAATGCCAGTCTTCAGCCACATCTTTCACCTTTGAACCCACTATGTAGCCCAGTCCACTGCAGGTGAAAAGGGAGAACAGTCAGACCCACACTCAGGCAGGCTCACCTCTTTCTGTGAAAGCCAATTAGGTTTGGTCATTGCAGCAATGGGGGAATGCCAGAGGTCAGCGGTAGAGCGCCTGCCTTGCATGCAGAAAACCCCAGGTTCACTTTCCAGCATCTCCAGATAGGGCTGGGAAAAGAGCCCTGCTTGAAACCCTGGAGAGCTGCTGCCAGTCAGTGTAGACAATACTGAGCTAAATGGGCCAATGGTCTGAATCAGTTATATAAGGCAGATTCCTATGCTCCTATTCCATGCCTTATGAACACACACATCTTGCTTTGATTGTTGCATAAGGCTGATTGCCAATTTACAGTAAACAGCCAATTTACAGAACTAGAGTATCTCTAGTTCAACTTCACTACAGTGCATACCCCGCCCTGAAACAGACCACAGGGTGTTCGCACCTGCCCACAGGTATGGCGAAGTAGAAGATGCTGAGCATGCGGGATCGCCGGTCACCCACAAACAGATCAGCAATAATGGTGGGGGCAATAGTTGAGTAGCTGGCCTCTCCCACACCCACCATGCCTCGTGTCAGCAGCAACAGCCAGAACATCTAATGTGGAGAAAACAAACAATAAACTGAGGAGATGTAATAGTGTAGCTATAAATCTGAAACACATCCCTAAAGAACCTCAGGGCATGCAGTCATGTATGGGTGCAAAGAATACTTTGTAAAGTATTCTTAACCCCTTCTCAGAATTACAGTTCCTAGGATTCCTTGTTTGGTAAGTGTGAATGTCAAGAACAGGTTTCAAACCTGTTCAGCAATACTTTATAAATAGCCACTTTTCTGTGGCTTGTGACAAGTAAGAATCTCCTCTAGTCAATCAGGCACAAGGCCTTCCAAGACAGTTTCTTACCAGCTAGCAAATGTTTGTGATTTTATCCAGAGTTCAGCTTAATGACACAGAGCTTAAACTGAAGGAAAGCCTTGCACCTTCCCAATCTCAAGAGGACAGCTGTGCCAGATCTCCCCTGCCCCATAAGCCTCAGTGCTGGGGGGTGGAAGGGAAGACACACAGATCCCAAACCCAAAGTTCTTCCCCATGCCTGGGTGAAAACTAATCTACAGAATCTTCTCCCCTGCCCCCATACCTCCTTGGGAATGTAGCTGCTCCCCAGCGTCACTATTGACCAGAAGGTGATCCCAATGCACATCAGGTATTTGCGATTATAGCGATCCCCCAGGTAACCGAAAATTGGTGCAAGTACCATATAGCTACTAATAAAAACTGAGAAGAAAGAAATAATTATTCCCAGTGGCAAACACTCCTGCTTCAATAGCACTGCCCTTACAAAGTGCCTGGGTTGTGGGTGGGGAAAAACCAAGCCCCACCACCCTACTCACCTGTTTGTAGGAGCCCTGATTTGCTATCATCAATTGCAAAAAATGCCTCAATGTCAGGAAGAACGCCTGAGGTAAGGAAGAAGGATCACAGTGTTAATACTGAGGAAAGACAACTAAGTATCCTCACCCCAAAACAATCTATCATGCCCTTCATTATCTAAAGTTAAGGATTGTTGTGGGTGGGGAGAAAATCAACCCCTCATCGCTTTAAAACTTACAGTGCCCACCCACCTGACACAGCTGGGAAGAGAAGTTCCAGCTACAGTCTCATAGCACCCCAGCACCCTTACCAGCCACAGTGAAGCGGTCCATGTAGTTCAGTAGGTTAACAAAGCAGAGAACTCCCACAATGAAGCCAGCCCGTGTAGAGGAGATGCCTGTGAGGGTCTGTACCTCTTCTTCCCCTTCATGCCCAGTTTGCAGACCATCCTTTCCCTCTTCCTCTGTGTCATCTGCCTGGGTCAGGATTGGGGCCGTATCCACGTAAGGTTGCCGCTGAGATGCCATGGCCAGCGGCAAGAAGAACCCACTGGAGAGACAATATGAGATAGCCAGCCCCTTACAAACCCTAAAGAACTGCAGGGGAGAGCAGCAAATCTTATGGCAGTTACAGAAGAACTTAACTAGGGCGAGAAAAAGAATCAGAAGACGACGACGACCAGAAGAGAAGGCCAGTCAGTAACACAAAGGCAAAACGCACCCACTGTTCAGCATTAGATTCTTATTTCCCACTCCCTTATTTATTTATTTATTATGTTATTATTATTACATACATATATTGCTATAATGTAAACAAAGCCAAAGATGAATTTAAGGGTAGCTACTCCTCAGAGTCACATCTCAGACTGAAGGGAGAAAAATGACAACAGGCCCCTTACCCCACCAAGCCTGACCTCACCCTAAAGCTGTAATTAACCTGTAGCCCCCACCCGCAAACGCCCCCCTTTCGCCTCTCCCAATTCTAACCTGAGAGTTACCCAGGGAGGGAGTCCCGTCACCCGCTCTCCCCGGCCCTACCAAGGCCCTTCCAGCATCTCACACGCCGCCCTCCCCGGCGACGGACGTACCCTGCCTGCCACCCCCTCCCCACTCGCCGGAGCGGCTCGGCGGGATCACGTGACGGCTCTTTTCCTTGCCCTCCTTTCACGAGCTTTGATTATCATGTGACTCTTCTTCGTCCCCGCCCTTTCCGCCTACCGACCCCTGGGTGCCATGGCAACAGAGCCGGTCGCCCGATTGCCTTCCGCGTCACCAATACAAATACAGGACGCGCCGCGCGCTCTCTCCCGCCCCTCAAGACGTCAGAGAGGCTAGTGTGTGTGTGGCGGCGGCAGCGTGGGGGTTACTTCGGTTGTCATAGTTACCAGCCCAAGCCCAGGCTCCCTGCCCCTTCTGTGGAAGTTTGAACGACCCATAACGGGTCCCTGCCTTCCTCGAGGCGCGTTCCTTCGTCGCCATGGTTACCAGAGCGCTGCGGCCTCCCCGCAACACACCTGGCGCCTTGTTTACTGCCGCCGTCTCGCTATCGGGAAAGCAGCCAGCGCACCTTCCGTCACGTCTCCAAAGCACATTAAACTCCATAATCACTTCCCGTCACACGCCTCCACCCCAAAATCTGTGACAAACACTCCCTTGAGTAAGAGAGGAGACATGATAGACGTTTGCCAACACCGTGCATGGATGGCATGGATAGACAGATGGGTTTCTCCCTCGCAGCGCTCGTGGGCATCCCTTGACGCTGAACGCTGGGAGAAATCAGGCGCGGCAAAAGTACTGTATTTCCCCCAACACACGATTAAAAAGTTTGGAACTGCCATCCGCAGGAGTAAGGAATGGCCACAAACTTGGATGGCTTTAAAAGACTTGTCAGGCAAAAACTTGTCAGGCAAGTTTGTTGAGGACGAGGCTATCAAAATGGCTGGGTTCGCCAGCTGCTGGGAACAGGAGACAGGTGATGGGCAGGGTGCTGTGGTGCTCCTGACCTGCTTGCAGGCTTCCCACTGGCCCCTGTGAGGAGAGGATGCTGGACTAGAAATCCGGATCCAGCAGGCACTTGCATTCTTATGAGTCACTATCTTGAACGTGAATGCTTTATGAGAGATCCCACACACAACCAAGAGGATTGGTAACGTCTAGAAGTGGGCAGCGGCTTAGCGTGGGGGGTGCGGGGGGGCCGGCCGCACCGGGCGCAACATCGGGGGGCGCGCTCGCACTCGCAGCTCTCTGCCCCTACCTGGCTCACTCACTCTCACTGCAGTGCTGGCTGTGCGAATCCTATCCGAGCCACTGGGTTGCCGCCCACTGTGGAGGGGGTGGGTGCCAGGCGTGCGGTGCAGAGAGAGAGTAAGGGACTATCTGGGGGAGGGACAGTGCAGCGGCCGCCCAGCGCAGCGCTGAGCGCGGGAGAGAACCACACCAGACCAGACCAGGCAGCAGCAAGAAGCTGGCAGCGGCGGCAGGTTAGGGGGTGCAAATTACTTGCCTTGCCCCGGGTTAGGGGGCGCAAATTACTTGCCTTGCCCCGGGTGCTGACAACCCACGCTACGCCGCTGGAAGTGGGTAACTCTGTTCAGTCTGTTACAAACAAAAGGGGTACCTCAGATGTAATAGGTTTGTTGAGGCACCAGAAATCCTGTTTGTGCAACCATCTAGTCCAAACAAACCTACTCCACAATAACTCTTTTTGTCAGTCTTTCAGGAAGCCATCAGAGCCTTTGTTGTGTTTGATACAACAGACATGCATGGCTACCCTTCTGAAATTTACACCCCAGATCTTCTCCCTGTCATGGCAGTCCCGTCCCCCCTTCACACTGCCTGGAAACCAACACTTTTTACCGTCCTGAATTAGTGCGGGTAACAGGGCCAGATTTAGATTAAGAGAGGCCCTAGGCTACTCCACTTGTGAGGCCCCTCCCAATCCCCCACCCTCACAACTGGAAGAAAGTTATAAACAAAATTGAGTGAAGCCAAGGATGACAGGTATTTAAAATTCTGCAATTCACAATTTCTCCTCTAAAGGACATCAGAAAACTTCATTAAAATTTGTCACTTTCAGTGTACAGAATGCTCAGTGCAGACAACCTCTCTTGAGACATTGTGGCCCTCAATTCATGTTTAATTCTTTTGAGTCTTGAAAAACTCCTCTCTCTCCCGAGCAGTCAGAGACCATAAAAGCTAAGAAATAGCCACAAGATTGCTTCCACAATAGGAAAGGCCATCTGAATTTTTTTCTTGTGTATAATTTGATAAAGGTCTGTATGAGAGAGTGCTCTGCTGTAAGCCTATGGCTTTGTCTCATGTATAGGTGAAAGTGCAAAAGTTCATCTATAAATTTCAGGTCAGTATCTTCTGAGTGTGCTTCCATCAACAGTTCAACACCTTGCTGAATTTCTTGCTTGGATGCTATCAGGATAGCAAGAATGGAAAACAATTGTGCAACATCCCTGTACAGAGTACTACTTCTTTTTAAGTTGGCTTCAAGTGCTTCAAATATAGGAATAAAGGATTTTATTCTAAACTTATCTCTTGAAGAAAGTGCATCTAAGGCATCAGGTGCACTTCTGCCATTTCTTTGCTGTTCCCTCACTCTTTTTCGCCTTGTTTTGCAGTTAACATTTAGCAAGGTGGCATTTGCTTGCTTCTCAGGCTCATCAAAATCTTCTCTAATTTTCCTTTAAAAATCCACAAGTGAACAGTACAAACTTGCACAAGAACTCAGTAACAGGCCTGATTTCTGAAGGGCTTTGCCGACCTTGTGAAAATGACCTAGTACACAGATTTATATCTCTAAGATATAGACTTTGGCTGTGAACTAGGGCCCCCACAAAAAAAATTCAAGTTGGGCCCCAGAGTTTCAAATTGGGCAAATTGAGTCTCATAGTTGCTGGGCCCGAGTTACCCTGCCCTCGAATGAAGTCTTGGGTTTGCAATTAGGGGAGAGGGGAGATTACCCGCTCGGGGGTGGGCGGGCTGGGGAGGCCCCCTAGATTTAGAGGCCCTAGGTTTTAGCCTACTTAGCTTATACATAAATTCGGCACTGGTGGGTAATAAAGTCATCCTAACTCAGATCTGCACAACTCACAACCTGCCAGACTTGGCAGATATTTAAAGGCTGCATTTACTTACCGCCTGGCTGCAAGGGCAAAAATCAAGCTCCCACTCATTTCGCAAGACAACGTCGTGCACTTCACATAAAACTAAACTGCCTGCAGTCTAAGAAAGATTAAATGAAAACACTTCAGCCAGGCACAAGGCTCTTTTTAAAGTCCCAGAGGAGTTTTATTTTTTGCAACACAACACAACACAACAGTAAATTGTAAAGTGAGGGGTCTGTAAAAAATGTTCTAGTATGGATTGCTGCTGCTCAGGCCAATCATGTCCTTTTCCAAAACATTTTGTTCCATCCCTCTTTTTCACCCTCACGCGTAAGTGTTATGTATGGGGCTAGTGAGTACACTCATTCCTCATTGGGCTGTTTCCCCCACCCCTTCATTTTTTCCTCAAGGCATTTTGTTTTGTAGACTCGGCAAACCTGCTGGTACCAACTTCTAGGGCGTTGATGTAGTGGCAGAGCTTCATGTTCCGGCACGAGGGGTGGAGAGGAGGTGGGGGCGGGACACCCAGCGGGGGGGGGGCCCGTCACGATGGCACCCTGGGGATTGCGCTGCCGGGGGCGGTGCGCTCTCCCTGCACTCCTCTTCCTCCGCCAGTGTGTTGATGGCTGTAACTGTCAGAACCAGTACAAGGCAAAGAATACAATGGTGCCCCCATTCAAAGCCAGCCAGACTAGCAGTTAAGCCTTAGTCTGTGTATATCCTGTATTGCTGCCCCTCCAAAATCTGTCACCTGAGGCAGCTGCCTTATTCTGGCTAAAGGCAGGGCCTGCTCTGCTATTTTTTGTGGTGGGTTGTTTTAATATAGGTTTTAACAAAAAAAGTCTCAAATTTGGCAGAACTGAAGACGCAAACAATTTTGAAGCCCTTCAAATCACAAAACCGCCTATTTAAAACATTTCACACTTTGCAAAATGGGTTTAAGAGTTGCATTGGCCAAGATCAAAACTAGGTGAAAGTATGCTTAAGTAGGGCAAAGCATGCCAAGCTTTAGACAATGAAAAAGTCAACATACAAATTAGGGGCAAAGTCCTTCACATTTTAAAAAGTAAACTAGTAGCTTGTAACATTTTTCTTAAAAAATAAAATAAATAAAGGGCATGGGAACTTCCTGCCACTCTCTCACCATATACTATCCCAACTCCATTCTAAAAGCTGCCTGCAGTTTTGCAGCCTGAAACCTAAAGCCTGCCAACGTCCGAGAAGAGAAACTTTGGCAGACAGTTTCTTGCAGCATAGCAACAGAGAAAAGCTACCAAAATTCTATGCAGTCATTGAATACCCATGAAGTTGATGCTATGTTCCCACAGAAACACAAATAATCCAATAAATATCAGAATCTTTGTCCCCTATGAGTTGCAAGGCCAGAGTTTGTATTCAGAATTAATCCCATTGAACTTCATGGACAAATGCCTAAATAAGTAAACTACAGCTTTGACATACTTTTATGTGAAGGACTTTGGACCTAACTTGGAACAGGAGAAAAAGTAGGAAGGGAGGCAGAGACAACATCAGGATTCTGGTGGACTGGTTCTGTGCTACTTTGAAAAAATACTGCTTTTTATTAGGATTCATTCCATCTCTCATTTGCTGTAGGGACGACTTCAATAAAAAGGAGGTACAAATCTAGCAATTAAATAACCAAGAGACATTGTTAGGTAAGTTAGATGTACATGGAAGAGTATAGGTAAGATAGTATCTTTTGAGTGCAGCTATGCTATTCACACGCCAACTTATACTCTGCACACATGGATTACAAATTTGCTTTAAAAAGCCATATTCAGGGTGGTGATGCATATAAACAGATATAGACAATGTAATATCCTCCAGATGTTTGGCTACAGGTTCCAGCAGTACCAGCAAGCATGGCCAGTGGTCATGCGAATTTCAGCCTAACAATCCTGGAGGTTGGCTAGCCTTCAAAAAGGAAGTTTGAGAAATCTGGCATAGAAATAAGAGGACTATAATTTTCTAGTAGGGTTTAAAAGACTGCACAGGTCTCAAATAATCCAGTTCTGCTTACTACCACCAAGTAAAGGTAAAGAAGGAAAACAGTAACAGGATTATACAGCATTGTTAAAACAAATGGAAAAGAGCCACTGATTTAAACAAAAAAGAATTATTCAGTGCACACTGGCCTTCCAGAATGTGTATTGCTTTCACTATAACTGAGCAGTTTCTTTCCACTCTGCTCAAAGGGGGCCAGTTACAAAATTTGCTTTATTAAATAAGTTTCAGGTAGGTGCATGGAACGTGACATTGGAATGCAGTCATCCCTCCCTGTGTCTGGAACAGACAGAAATTACCACACTCCTATCATGTTTAAGAAGAACAAGGCTGCTTCCCTTGCACTCAGACATTAGACACAATGAAGTCGGTCAGAACACAGAGCCCAGGTGAAGCAGTAAAACCCCCTCACGGGAACAGCCTCTTTGAAGAGATGGAAGGATTTCTAGCTCCATACTTCAATGACGTCGCCAGACTCCATCCCTAACTCTTCAGGGGTGCAGGTTCCTGCCAAACGCTGTCCATCAAAATAGAACGCAAGTTTGCATCTGCCGAAACCTTGGGCTTTACGGTAGTGACTCATAAGTTTTTGCAATGGCTCCCACTGCAGGAACAAGAGAGAAGGACAGCTGCAATACTGCCCCACCAACACCAAGTAGCCCTCTGCCCCCAAACCACAGTCTCCTTACCCTCTGGAGGGTAAACTCCATCTGGGAGCTTTTGTCTTTCCCTTGCACCCGGAGCTGAAGGTTTCCAGCATCACTGCTCCCTTGGCTAGTCGTCTCCACCACACAATCTGGAGGAAGTCCACATTACATTGATACACAACCAGCGAGATCAAAACAGCAATCCCCCCCACAATGTAATCCTCAATTCCATTGTAGGGTATATTAGGTTGAGAGGCACAGACTGACCCAGCATTATCCCATGAGCTGTATGGGGATTTGAAGCTGGGTTCTCCCCAATCACTTCTGACCACTAGATCACAGATTAGCTCTCATAATGGAAGAGCAGGGTCTGGGAACAAAGCAGGAGAACAGGAGCAAGGGGTCCATTGGGAGCGGAAGAAGAAGAAGAAGAAGAAGAAGAAGAAGAAGAGGAAGAAGAGGAAGAAGAAGAAGAAGAAGAAGAAGAGGTGTTTGGATTTGATATCCCGCCTTTCACTCCCCTTCAGGAGTCTCACAGCGGCTAACATTCTCCTTTCCCTTCCTCCCCCACAACAAACCCTCTGTGAGGTGAGTGGGGCTGAGAGACTTCAAAGAAGTGTGACTGGCCCAAGGTCACCCAGCAGCTGCATGTGGAGGAGCGGAGACGCGAACCCGGTTCCCCAGATTACGAGACTACTGCTCTTAACCACTACACCACACTGGCTCTCAAGAAGGGCATCAGCATCCCCAACTCAGAGGACAAGGATGGCGACAGTCATACAGAGAGACTTAAGGGACTGAAGACCCCCCTGGAAACAAAAAAACCCACCCACTACTCACCGATTATATCAGCCACACCCAGGCCCAGTACACGGGGGGTGGCATCAGCGGCAAGTTCGCGATCTCGGAGCAGGAGAAGTATTCTGTCTTGGTGAACCTTCAGCGTCTGAGCCATGTGCTCAATCACTCTTTGAAGGGGGTCAGTCTATGGGGTGCAAAGTTAAAGGAGTGAGTTAGAAAAAACACCATATACCAGGAAAACCCTACCTGCTCAATTGCCCAGGGAGGTTGTTTTTTCCTTCTCTTCCCCAATTCCATTTCCTTTGTGATCTTTAGAGAATTTAAGCCCTGAGGGCAGAACTCTCTTACTGATTTTTATCAGTGTCTCACAAGCCATTTTTTGGCTGAAGATACGGGTAGAAACCCTTCAAACAGAAAACAAACATGTCAACACGTATTTATGTTGCTGCAGTAACATCCAGGTCCTGGAAAGTGGACATTTCCCAGTTATCACTATCATCACCATCTTCCTGCCTCCACAAGCCAACACAGCCTTTTTTTTTAAAAAAAAAAAATGTTTTCAATTATTCTCAGCTGTCTCGGAGGCCAATAGTCAGGAAGAAAAGTGGGGTGTTAATATTTTAAATAAGTAAAGATCCCATACTATTCCCGAGAATCACAAAAACATTCACAATTTTAAGCAGGGCTATCAGGAAAGGAGCCATGGAATACTTGTAACAGATGGGATAGAACAAAGCAGTGGTCAGGCATTTTGACTGCAGTATATAGACTAGGAAGGTAAAAGGTAAAGGGACCCCTGACCATTAGGTCCAGTCGTGGACAACTCTGGGGTTGCATCGCTCATCTTGCTTTACTGGCCGTGGGAGCCGGCGTACAGCTTCCAGGTCATGTGGCCAGCATGACTAAGCTGCTTCTGGCAAACTCCCAGGGTTTCAGGCAGGAAGTTTCTCCCAATCCTTCCTACTTGGAAATGCCAGAGATATAAGGTGGGACTTGCAGCATGCAAAGCAGATGCTCTTCCCCCAATGGCAACTCACCATCTGAACAGAAACTTTGTAGAGATCAGCCCGACACCGGATCTTTAGCACCAATTCCTGGGACTCGGAGGGCTCAAGCACATCAATCAGGATCACATCATCTCTGAGTTCCTCATCTTGCAAGCTTTTCTTGGCAGCTGAGAGGGAGGATGTCAGATTCCTGAGCTTCTGGTGGAAGTTTCTGAGGAGACAACGGAACAAAAAGAACCCCATAAAACAGGTGGGAATAAGATACCTACATCGCAAGCATACCACCTTAAAAAATTAATCACCATAAACCTTTTGCTGGAAGTAGTTCTGAAAGCCACAAGTCGTGAGTTAGAGGACCAGACCACTGACAGACCAGATTCAAAACACGTCTCTGTCATGGATGATCTATGGGGAACTGGGCTGAGGCATTCTCTGAGCCCCATCTGTTAAATATGTACAGGACAAATTAGCTTAGCAAAGGTGTTCTGGGGACATACACTGTTAGGACTTGGTTAAAAGAAAGAGATGACATAATGCAGGGATGGGGAGACCTCACCTATGTTTTTTGGCTTCCACCAGTCCCAGGCAGCATGGCTAAAGGTTAGTGTGGATGGAGGATGCTGTAGTCCAACAGCATCTAGACTAGAGGACTACAGGTTCCCCAACCCCAGGACAAAGTTTTGTAAACCTGAGACACATAGTACAACATATTTCTTTCACTGATCGCTTGGCTTTATGGGAGTGGACTCTAGCTAATCTAAGCCTCCCACCACCAAGAAACCTGTCTCTCCTTCCCCTCCCAGAAAGCCAAATCTCTTGCAGAGTACAAGAAAACAAAAGCTGGCACAATACATGAGCCAGCTAAATGCACAAAAAGTGGCTTTAGACAGGGGTCAGCAAACTTTTTCAGCCCACTGTCCCTCAGACCTTGTGAGGGGCCAGACTATATTTTTTTTTGGGGGGGTGAACGAATTCCTATGCCCCACAAATAACCCAGAGATGCATTTTAAATAAAAAGACACATTCTACTCATGTAAAAACACGCTGTTTCCCAGACCGTCCACGGGCCGGATTTAGAAGGCGATTGGACCAGATCCGGCCCCCGGGCCTTAGTTTGCCCACCCATGGCTTTAGAAATGTCTTGTGCCTGCCAAATCAGGGTGACTGGGGTTTTTATAGATCCCAATCCTCCCCAACAAGCCTGGAAGGCTTCTCTTTCTCTCCCCCCGCCACACCCCAGCACCAATCCACAGAACCCCACTCTCCTTCCAGAGGACCCCAGATTCTTACTTAGCTCCATGGCGTCGTTTCTTGAGCTGCGGTGGAGGTGGCGGTGAAGGGGAAAGAGCTTTACGTCTGTTGAAGGGAGAACCAACAGAGATATGGTTTTAATTGGGAATTCCAGACCAGCTGGTTAGAGGAAGAGAAAGAAGCAGACCTTTTTTCTTGTTCCACTTGCTTTGTAGGAGCCTCTTCCTCCTCTGCCTCTTCCTCATCTGATGTGTCAATGACTTGGGGTTCAGAAGACAGCACTGGGATTTGAACGGGCAGTTTCAGAGACTCAGGGAACAGATGGAGACTGTTCTGAACCTGTCAAGGGGGGGACGGGAAGAGAGAGAGAGAAAGAGAGAGAGAGAGAGAGAAAGGACAAAAAACAACTCAGTTTTTCTCCCCGGTCACTTGGGCAGGCAGGAAGCAATACTGCTAAGCCGTTTAGAAAAAAAGGACAGTGGATTAGTTTCTGCAAAGGTAGGTGCTAGGACATCAGGGTTCAATCCAGCCACGAGTGTGTTGGTAGTGAGGAGTGGAGGAAGAGTCTAAATCAAGTAAGCAAAAAAATAGGGAATCCCTGGAGCTATTGGGAAGTGAACTAAAATTAAAGCACTCCTGGGTTCTCCTCCTCCCAGCACAGAAAAAGAAGTTGAGCAGGCGAGAACAGGGTGAGGAGCATGCTGCCTTATGCTTGTTTGGGGGGGGGGACTGGATATAATAATGCTGTAACAACAGCGAAGGCAGAAGGGTTAAGTATTTTGCTTCCGTCATTCACTGAAGAGAAATGAACCTCCACTGAAAGCCCCGAGAGCACGACTCCAATGCAGTTAGCTTTCTTTCCTCCTCCCTCCTCGACCCCTTTTCCTTTCCCGCCTTTTCAGGTCGGGCTGAGGGACTGTCTCGCCGCTGACGTCTGCAAGCCGCCCTGGCAAGTCTTCCTTTTCCCTTTCGGCTGAAGGGGAGAGAGAGAGGCGCCCCCGCCGCGCGGCACTCGCCTTGCTGGAGTAAACGGGGACGGCGGCCACGCCGAAGTCCGCGGGGAGGATGCGGCGGCGCTTGATGGGGGGCTTCCTGGGGGTCCCCTCCGGCTCCGAGTCGCTGCTGGAGCAGGGCTCCACCTGCAAGAGGCAACGGGGAAGTGAGGCGGAGGCGCCACGCGAGCGCGAAAGGGCCCCACCATCCCTAAACACAGACCCCCTTCCCTCCCGCGCCTATTTACCGTCTCCGCCATGGCAGCGGCATCAAACTCTTTTTATTGGTTTTGTTTGACAGCCCGCCCCGCCCGCCCCGATTGGTCGTCACGCCCGACGCCTCTGTCCTTCACCGCCACCACCCAATAAGGTTTCGAATCAAGCCGCCTCTTCCGCTGCAGCGCGCAAAGAATTCTGGGAAAGGTAGTTTTCCTTGCCCTGCTTCTCCCGAAGTCTTTGGCGTTGTTGTTGTTGTTGTTGTTGATTCCCTCCAGCTGTTTTGGGACTACAATTCCCACCATCCCTGATCACTGGTCCTGTTAGCTAGGGATGATGGGAGTTGTAGTCCCAAAACAGCTAGAGGGCGAAGTTTGGCTCTGCCTGATTTAAGGAGCTGGAAGAGACCTATCCGCAAAACCTTAGAGAATTGCTTCCAGTCAGTGTAGACAGTACTGAATTGGATGGGCCAAGAATCTGACAATATAAGGCAGCTTCCTATGTTCCTTTGCATGTTTCTCAGGCTAAAGTGGACATAGAGGTTAATGCTAAAACAAGTAATGGAATAAAACTCAATAAGCACAATGAGCCAAAAATCAATATTCGATAAATAACCACGAACTTGATTATAACAGTTTGGTGCCCGTGTATTAAAAGGTATCAAAGGCTTGAATGTGTTTCAACCTGAAATAGTCTTTCTAAGCAGAAAATTGTACCATAATTTTAAAGCAAAGCCACACCTGCAGGTTATTAGAAAACCCATAGTAAAAGAGTAAAAAGTCATTCTGTAGTGCCTTAAAAAATGGACACTATATATATTATTGCTCATGTCGATGAAAAGAACATATGTCAACTTACATGGAAATAAGCATGCCATCTAAAATCGGATTGTCTGTTGTTTTTGAGGAACCACGCCTAAATGCACTTCTGTCTATGTGCATATTAGTGTGGTTCCTCTGTTGTAAATAAAAATATGCCCTTTTCCCTTATGGGGTACCCAAGAGCCCATATAGAGTCCTTACATGGGTTCCCTATTGGTAGGAGAATATAACAGAGGCCAACCAGAGAATATTGAGAAGCAAACCAGCTAGTAAGCTTGATCTTTATTAATCTGTTGCAACAGGGTGCTCCCCTCACACGCAGGAGAGGAAGAGGACCCACAAAAATGCTGTGCAATGGCTTATAAAGACTTTTGAAATTCCCATCCTCTAGATCAAGACCACCCCCAGAAACATTATGCATACATCACAGAAATTTAAATGTTGTTTTTCTCCTGTCACAGTTTATCTCCTGTCTGGCAAGTTACTTGATTGGATTGCCTGGGGAGCCTGGCCATTCTTTTGTAGTGGTAAAATACTTATTTCCTGGGCCAGGTCACAGGCTCACACCTTACTCAAACAGACATATCCTTGAGGAAAGAGACAATGGGGAGGCTTTTCCAGGTTAACCTTGCAGAGAAAGGATTTGGTCAGTTTAGGAATCAAAATGGTTCCAGGTTGGTCTTCCTGTGTTGATCTATGTATGTGCAGTTATGAACATTACCATATATCTAAGACCATAAAATTCCTATCACACCTCCTTAAGAACAATAGACCCATGAATTGAAAGTGGTAATGAAAAGGGATACAGTCCCATGTGGGATCTACATAAAGAAGAAATGTATAAATAAAATCAGAGTTCTAAATATACTTAGAAATACACAACTGAAAAGCAATAGTAATGTTTACACACTTTAGAAAGCTAAAATCCTCGAAAAATCAGAATTAAAACTATCGGGGAGGGCCACAGCTCAGCAATAGAGCATCTGTTTAGAACACAGAAGGTTCTAAATTCAATCCCTGGCATCTCCAGGCAGGGCTGGGAATATTCCTTGTCTAAAATCCTGGGCAGCTGCTGCCAGTCAGTGTAGACTGCACTGAGCTAGATAGACCAATAGTCTGACTTGGCATAAGGCAGTTTCCTTTGCATGTGAAAACCTCAGGAGTAAACAGAAGGACTGTGATGCTATATGTTAGTAAGTTGGTTCCAAACCTCCCAGGTATTCTGCTGTCAAAAAGCACTCTTGAATACTATTCAGGGCTGAATCTCAGCATTTGATAGTGGGAACGAGAGTTGTGCTTCAGTTTTGAATAAACCCTAGGATTTCAGACATGCCACTCACTGGAGAAGCACTAGTTCACTAGTTGCTTTTCTCAGCAATTTATCAAATGGCCTGATATTATTATCTGAGTATGAAGGAACAAAATATCACAGGGGGAGAATTTTGCTATAATGTGCATGCCCTCTAGCAGGGCTTCGCAGACTTCAGGGCTGTGTCTGTTTTTTCTTTTCTTTTCTTAACTAGAATTCCAAGCTGCACTGACTGACTCCAGGTGCAAAACAGTAACATGGTAGATAGATAATATAAGGATTGATATAATTTTATAATATGCAGAGAATGATATGTGCTGATAAAAAGGAGAGAGGAGAAGCTGAGGGAAGTCGGGGGGAGGGGGGAATAACACTGGGGAACAATTTTTTTGTTGCATTGACACCTGCAGTTGTTCTAACCTAATTTCGACGTGCTGATTTCATATCTGAAGTTGGTTTTGTTCTGTAAGCTCTAGTTTTTTTGCAATTCATGTTTTTCACTTTTTACCATAATCTTTGTTTTTCACAATGCAAGAATTCAATATTTTATTAAACACATAGCCAAAGTAGTACAATATGAGTATAAATGTAAGTGACTTATATAGCATTGAACATGACATGTATAGCATTGAAAATGACATGCATATCTATGTACAGTTGGAGGTATGCAAAAAAAATGTATTCCCTTGGGATATACAGTATACTGGGGAACATTTTTTTATTATTTTGTTTTGCATGAGATTTTTCAGCTGTACTTATATGTTCTTTCAATGCTGATTTCAAATCTGAAATCGATTTTTGTGTACATGCTATAGTTATCTTGCAATTTCTGACTTTTGCCGATACAGTGGTACCTCGGGTTACATACGCTTCAGGTTACAGACTCCGCTAACCCAGAAATATTACCTCGGGTTAAGAACTTTGTTTCAGGATGAGAACAGAAATCATACTCTGGTGGCGCAGCGGCAGCAGGAGGCCCCATTAGCTAAAGTGGTGCTTCGGGTTAAGAATAGTTTCAGGTTAAGAGCAGACCTCCGGAACGAACTAAGTACTTAACCCGAGGTACCACTGTATGTCATATTTACACTGGGGATAAGTGGACACTGACACATTGATCTACCCTAACCACATGGTAATTATTGTTTTGCAAACTTAATTTTTCTTTATTTTTACAGTTTTGTAGCCTAAATATTTGTATTTTTCATATCGGACCATGGCTTCTTCGAGTAGACACAAATGTGTCCACTTATCCCCAGTGTAAATATGACATATCGGCAAAAGTTGGAAATTGCAAGATAACTATAGCATGTACACGAAAATCGATTTCAGATTTGAAATCAGCATTGAAAGAACATATAAGAACAGCTGAAAAATCTCATGTAACAGAAAATGGAAAAAAAATTGTTCCCCAGTGTAATGAATATGATATGTTTTGATATGTTGTTATGTTGAAATTGTTAATAATTTTTTTTAAAAAAAGGAAAAACAAATTTCCATAAAGTGTTTTTATTTTATTTTTTAAAAACCCCAAATCTGTATTAATTCAGATGTAGCATTGTAGTTATAGATGACCCCGGTCTATGGCTCAAGGTTTGCAGGAGGCAACTGGGGTTCTCCATCCTTAGTTATCAATCACTAAATTTGTGTATGTTTATTCAAAAGCTGCCAAGGAGTCCAATTCATTTTGTTGTCTTTTTAAATACTTTGTAAAAAGTTCAAATTCTTCTTTGAAGTCACAGTTATCCTTATCTCACAGTTTGTATGTCAGTTTAGCCATTTCTGCATAGTACATCAATTTCTCTTGCCACTGTTCCTTTGGCGGGGTTTCCTCATTCTTACATCCTTGTGCCATCAAGACTCTTGCCGCTGTTGTAGCATACATGAATAATAAAAAAAGAAATTTGTTTTTCCATACAGAATTCAGAACACTTAAAAACAAGAAACATAACTTGGTCCAGGTGAAGCTAAAATATAGCCATACAGATAATGCAGCGTATTAGGCGAAAAACTAAAGGAGAAAAGAAATCATATTACACACAAACTGGGACAGGGAGGGAAATGATGGAGAAAGAGGAGAGGCAGACTGGCGGATGTGTTGGTGAAGCAGCACCAGGCAGGATTGAACCCTCCTGCTCTCGATGCTCCAGTCAGAGCGGGGAGGCAAGGAGATTCAGCTTTTTGTTCCCCAACCTGCCTCCTGACATGAAGGGTTTATTAACCTTAATTAAACATTAACTGAACCCTCAAGCTAGGCACTCTTTTGTATGTCACAACACAACTGGTCATCAGTATGAAGATCAGGCTGGATCAGGTGTTCCTTGGGCTCGTTTCGGGCCCTGAGTTGGGAGAGGCACAGCCCTGAAACTAACAAATTATAATATCCATCTTAAAAACCTCAATTTACCCTGTGCCAAAATGTCATTCTGTGGACTCTTAGATACCAAAAACTTCACCTGGCTTTTCCTTCATGGCTTTCAGCATCTTCTCCCATCTTCTTCAGGAGGGTTTGGTCATTTGGCTCAGCTTGCTCATTCTTGGCTGCTGAGAGAGAGAGAGAGAGAGAGAGAGAGAGAGAGAGAACGCAATAATCAGGTGCCTCCAAATTGCAATCTGCAGTCCCGTGCTCCAGCACTGCAGCCTTGCCTCCCCATGGACTCTGCTGCCCTTTCTGCCACCACTCCCAGCAGCCCCAACTCACCTCTGCGTCTTTGGTACATCAACATCGCTCCACCTCCTAGGACAAGTCCCAAAGAGAGTCCAAGAGATCCTACCAGCCAAGTCATCAGTGATCCTGGAGCTGGAGGAGGGTCAGTCGGAGATGCAGGTTTCAGTTTTGGCCGAGGTGATTTGGTAATATATTCTGGGGATGAGGGGTGGGTAATTCCATCACCCTCACCTTCTGGCTCCCAGGGGATCGTCTCCTCCAGTGGTGCCTCCAGTGCTTCATGATGTACCTGGCAGGTATAACTGGCTGCAAAATGGCCCTGCTTTGGGATGAAGACGCTTCCGGTAGAGAATGTCCCATTAGAATTCTGTACAAGGTCAGATTTGTATATTGTCCCTTGTATCGGTTCCCCATTTTGCAGCCACTGCACTTCAACGTTTTCTGGGTAAAACCCACACACTAGGCACTCAGGTACCAAGAACGTCTTCCCTCGCAGCCTGGTGACTATATGAAGTTGTGGGCGAGCTGTAAGGAGAGGAAATAGATGTTGAGGTCCTGCAAGTCTGGTGACGGTCACTAGAGGAAGACATTGCAGAGTACAGTGGTACCTCAGATTAAGTACTTTATTCGTTCTGGATGTCTGTTCTTAACCTGAAACTGTTTTAACCTGAAGCACCACTTTAGCTAATGGGGCCTCCTGCTGCCGCCACGCCGCAGGAGCACAATTTCTGTTCTCATCCTGAAGCAAAGTTCTTAACCTGAGGTACTATATCTGGGTTAGCAAAGTCTATAACCTGAAGCCTATGTAACCTGATACTTATGTAACCTGAGGTACCACTGTATGGTGGTACCTTGGTTCCCGAACGGCTTAGTTGTCAAACATATCGGCTCCTGAATACCACAAACTCGGAAGTGAGTGTTCCGGTTTGCGAACGTTTTTTGGAAGCCGAATGCCTGACGCAGCTTCCACGGCTTCCGATTGAGTGCAGGAAGCTCCTGCAGCCAATCAGAAACTGCACCTTGGTTTTTAAATGGTTTTGGGAGTCGAATGATCTCCCAGAACGGATTAAGTTCAAAAAACAAGGTACCACTGTATAAAGGCAACCCACCTAGCAGCTTCTAAACAGTCCACAGTTGTGTGAATGCATTACACAAGAGCAGCTCAGCACCAGAGCATCTACCTTGCATACAGCTGCTGCCAGGACAATACTGCGCTAGATGGACAAAGGGTCCGAGTCCAACTATTATCCTGAGACCAACAAAAGTCACTATTGCAGAGCTACAGTTTCCCTTAAGAAGGCACTCGGGGAAAAGGTTAATTCTCCCCTCCGGTGCCATCATTTCCCCGCAGTCGAATTAAGAGTTGCACTCCACAGCAGTTTTGACTTAAGGGAAAAAGGCAGCAAGATATCCAATAATATCCTGACATGTGGCTTGACCCCAAGAGAAGAATGGGGTGAAGAAGGAATTTATTGTGCCCTGTTTGTGACCACTAGAGGCTTCCGACTGGTGGTCTTTGGAGGCAGAATACTGTGTTGCTTCCATGCCAAGTGCTTAGTCTGGAATTACCATCCTCTCATCTTTTGTGCTTTTTAATGATTACTGACATGCAGCCCTTTTATTGCATCTTTTAGTCAGACCTACATTCCCTTTAAAGGGCAGGTGTGTGTGAAAAATGCCATTCTAGTCCATCACAGCCTGGGGGGAAAGACGTCAATGGAGGCGCCAGACGGACCTCACTACAGGCAAAGGGATACGGAGTTTTGAGGAGGAAAATAAGCGGAGGCAGAACAGGGTAGAGAGTGCGAGTCAGAACTGGGTCTCACTAAGGGGGAACTGTGCTTAGCATGGGCATGGGGGAGGTGGGGCAGGACTCCAGGGTTGCACAGGAAAGGCTCCCACTTACCTACCACCTTCAGCTCAAAATCTTTACGGATTAGGTCTTTCGCTGCTTGGTGTTGGATGTGGCATGAGAAGGTAACACCAGCATCCGAGATTTGTGGTATGAAGTTCAGGACACTCTCTGCATAGAAGTGGTAATTGGCCTCAAGCTTGGCAGGGGGCGAGTCAACTTTCAGAGTCTCACTGCCTCGCAGCCACTTCACAGAGACACCGTCAGGGTAAAAGTCGGATGCTGCACATGTCAAAGTGCTTGGTTTTCCCAGCGGCACTTCTGTGGGGCCGAGTGTTAGGCGTGGGGGAGCTGGAGGGAGAGAGGAGAGTTAGGAGAGCATCTCCTTGGGCAGCTGAAAGGGTGCTGGGAACTGTAGCTCCGTGAGCAGCAAGCTGCAGTTCCCAGGATTCTTCACCGGAAGCCACACGAGTTAAGTGTGCTTTGAATGTATGGCATGGATGTGACTTCCCTCTTCCCTTCCACAGTAAAAGGAAACTCTCAGTACAAGGAAGTTGGAGTAGAAGTCATGGTTGAAAACATGCATTGGGAATCTGCAGATCAAATCTCACCTTGCCCATGAACTCATTAGGTGGCCTTTACGTTACTCACTATCCTCTTAGCCCCAAGTCCTGCCTGGCCTGCCCACAAATGCAGTATGAGCTGCAGTCCTGTATCTCCACTATGCCATCCCTCAAGGTCTGGGAGACTGTCCCACTTGGCTACTGCATTGCGATCTACGTGGGGCTACCTTTGAAGGTGACCTGGAAACTACAACTAATCCAGAATGCGGCCGCTACACTGGTGACTGGGACAGGTTACCGAGACCATATAACACCAGTCCTGAAAGACCTACATTGGCTCCTAGTACATTTCTGAGCACACTTCAAAGTGTTGGTGCTGACCTTTAAAGCCCTAAACAGCCTTGGCCTAGTATACCTGAAGGAGCGTCTCCACCCCCATCATTCAGCCCAGACTCTGATGTCCAGCGCTGAGGGCCTTCTGGTGGCCCCCCCTCCAATAAGTGGGGTTACAGGGAACCAGGCAGAGGGCCTTCTCAGCAGTGGCATCTGTCCTGTGGAGCACCCTCCTAACAGATGTCAAGGAAACAAACAACTATCTGACTTTTAGAAGCCACCTTAAGGCAACCCTGCTTAGGGAAGTTTTTAATGTTTGGTGTTTTATTGTGTTTTTAATATTCTGTTGGGAGCTGCCCAGAGTGGCTGGGGAAACCCACCTAGATGGGTGGGATATAAATAAATAAATAAATAAATGATGATGATATTTGTCAAAGCGTGCTTTTGTCAAGCCTTTCTTGAGAGGTCACATCTCAGTTCTGTAGCACCACCACAAAGGAGGCCCTGCTCTGTTTCCTTACAATGAACATCTCTAAATGATGGAACATGAAACTGCAGCTCTCCCCAAAGCCTCATCTCCAGAGGAGTAGGCTTGAATGCGAGCTGGTGTTCCCTGTAATACACGGCCCTAACCAATTTAGGATATCAAGATATGCATCTTGAAAAATGCTGGGAAGTATAATGGCAGCCTACACAGCTGAGAGAGAACCAGTGTTATGTGCTTCATATAGGCAAATGCTTTCCAAGGGAGCACCGTGGGACCCAAATTATAAGTATTTATTTATTTAAACATTTCTGGCCCACACCATCAGCAGCCATATTGTCTCATGGGCCAGAAATCTAATTCAGATAAAAGATAAAAATACAATATTTACACCATACAAAATAAAAACCATTAAACCACAGTTGCAGCAGTTCAAGAAACGGAACTGTACAAATTGCAATTCCGATACCCACTTACCTGGGTGTAAGCTTCAGTTAACTCAGTTGGACATTTTATTCTCTTGTAGAAATAGACACAGCCCAGCTGCTTAATATCACAATGAGGCAGCTACATGAATAAAACTAGGGCCCTGTCTGGTATGTTTAGCCTGGAGTTAACGTGAAGCGCTTCAAAGGATGTGCTTTAAAATGGTATTTTACATCAAGTACTTTAATGTGAAATATGTTTAGTGCTTTAAAAAAGGTTTTTCACCCGCCGCCTTGCCTCCCTTACCTTCTATTTTCAATGCCACCTTCCCTTCAGCACTGTCAGGAGTATGGAGAACAAAACACGTATACTCCCCAGCATCCTCCTCCCTTACGTCCGAGAGGTAGAGGGTGGCGTTTCCCTCTGGCAGCCGCGTCGCATCAAGCACTGCTCCCCTCGGTCTAAATACTGTGATGTTGGTATCAAACTTTGCAATGTTTTTTCCTCTCAGCGACCATCTCACAATCAGGAAATCAACGTTTATGGGCCTGGGAGGGTCTAAGGAGAAGTGGCAAGGCAGGGATACATTAGAGTGTGGCCCTGCCTGGACTGGGGATGAAGGGACTTGGATTATCACGGCTGCCCCTGAAAAGAACAAAGAGATAAAGTTAGACTGTAATTAGACAGGACCTCCATCAAAGGCTAAAGCCATCATAAGCCAGTTTTAACTTTTAAGATTCCTGCAAACTGTAGTTATACAAAAAAGGGAATCCCAAACCCCTTTGGTAAAAAAAACCAGGCTGGTTAGAGGAGTTTGAGGACTAGTTTAAATCTGAATTCAGGATGCGCCTTTGACTTCTCAAAAAAAGTAACTACCTACTGTGGTGTATGGGGCGCTAGGGGAGGGGGAATACTTCTGGTGTGGGACACGTCAAGCTCTTTCTGGGGTGGCTTGTCCAACTTTGGTCCTTAGTCTGCACTCAGCTCTCACCTGTGGCTATTATTATTATTATTATTATTATTATTATTATTATTATTATTATTCCACCCTATACCCAGCGGTCTCAGGGCAATCCACATAAAAAGAGCCAAGAAGCTGACAGCAGGTGATAGCAGCCACTCCCTGGGAAATGCTTCGACTGGATGGCTAAATGAGATGAGGATAGCTAACGTGTCTCAAGCCCTCAGTGAGTTAAGAGATTTCCCCGGCATGTGAAGACAAGTTCCAGCTATAGAGGGAAGTGAGGGGCAGATGGGGCTCGTCAATCTGGGAAGGTAGCCCATCTAGGAGAAGGAAAAAAACTCTGTTGTGGGACATCTTCAGCAGAGGCTAAGGAGCAAACCCTACACAAATCTGGAGTGGAGTCCCTTAGACAGTTGGATGGCGCCTTGTACGCCTCCTTCTGGCAACTCCTGAGCCAAACTGGTACCAAACGTATTGCTCTGGTCTGCTTTGGACCTCAACAGTAAGGCCAAGAAGGGAGTCTTGCGCCCCTCCCCACCCTGCCGTTGAAGGAAAAATAAGTTTCATAGGAACACAGGAAGTGCCTTATACTGAATCAGACCATCAGTCCGCCTAGGCCATTACTCTCTACACTGACTGGCAGAGGCTCTCCAGGTTTCAGACAGGAAACCTCTCCTGGTTCTTCTAGGACTAGGCTGCCTGGCCGCCCGCTTCCCCAGCTCCTGCTGGTCTTTGCGAAGCCGCCCGTCCCTTCTTCCTCCCCCATCGCCCTCGCCCCCAGGAGCTGCGCCAGAGTCCTCTGGATGAGGGGCTATGACTTACATGCACCCTGCAAGAAGAGCAGCAAACACGAGAAGCTGGACATTTTGGAGCCGCCTTGCTTACTTTCGTTTCTGCAGAAAGGATGTGAGTGCAATGTGCTGAGAGATAAAATTTCAGTTGAGCTGCGGCTTCCTGGCACCAGAGCAAAGCATTTCTGCTTTTATGGCAGCAAGCCCAGCCAGGCATGTATAAGTTAGGCGCATTTCGTTTCTTTTTACTTAGTACTGGAGATTTAAAAGTCTCCTTTGCATAACTGTTTTTAACAATGATGCCTGTGTTCCATTCAATATTTTGTGAGCTGTTTAGAGGTTTTCTTAAAACCAAGTGATATATATGAATGTTGTTAAATAATTTAAAACAGAATGGGTATACACCTGCTTTTTAAAAATGGTTGCCGAGGGAGGAACAGTCGACTTAGTTTTTAGATGGCCAATTGAGTGGCTTGTTCTCAAAAAATTCTTCTTCTGGCCTTGAGGATTATTGAGGACTAACAGTCACAAAATGGCAGGGCAGAGGCACAGCAGGTCACAAACTAGAGGCAGAGTTTGCCATAAGCAACTGGCAGTCACAGATCTTCTCTGTTAAGTATGATTTGCAGTGGCCCAAAGCCTATTTGGGAGCCCCTAGGTGCCAACTCCCTGGGGCCCTGGGTGCCTGAGCACCCGCAAATTCCCCATGAAGAGGCCGGGCTCCCACAAATTTTGGTGCATGTGGGCATTGGGACAGTGCGCAGTTCCCCAAAGCAGCATTGAGCCCCTGGGCATAATTCAATGCTGTTTCAAGGACAGAGGATTTCATAAAATTGTGGAACTGACAAGTTGGAAAGGACCCCGAGGGCCGTATAGTAGAACCTCCTGCTTTGCAGGAATCTTTTGCCCAACGTCAGGCACTGGTGCTGTCAATTATTTTCTCCTACATTTGAATTACTACAGATTTGGGATTTTTTTTAAAACATAAACACTTTATTGAAATCTGTTTTTCCATACAGAATTCAGAACACAAAAAACAAGAAATATAACTTGGTAGACGTCAAGCTAAAGTATAGCCATACAGATAATGCAGCGTATAAGGTGAAAAACTAAAGGAGAAAAGAAATCATATTACACACAAACTGGGACAGGGAGGGAATGATGGAGAAAGAGGAGAGGCAGACTGGGGGATGTGTTGAGTAAGCAGCACCAGGCAGGATTGAACCCTCTTGCTCTCGATGCTCCAGTCAGAGCGGGGAGGCAAGGAGATTCAGCTTTTTGTTCCCCAACCTCCCTCCTGACATGAAGGGTTTATTAACCTTAATTAAACATTAACCGAACCCTCAAGCTAGGCACTCTTTCGTATGTCACAACACAACTGGTCATCAGTATGAAGATCAGGCTGGATCAGGTGTTCCTTGGTCTCATTTGGGGCCCTGAGTTGGCAGAGGCACAGCCCTGAAACTAACAAATTATAATATCCATCTTAAAAGCCTCAATATCCCTTGGTTTCTTTGAATTCCCAAAGAGTGCAGAGCTCTACTATATGTATATAATTTCAGAATGGAAGGTTGATTTTAAACGATTTAAATCACCTTGACTTTAAAATGAAGCCTCCTGCAATTATCATACTTGAAATAGATTTTCTAGGAAATACATAATGAAATGGAACAATATTGCATTGCCTAGAACAACCCTGTGCCAAAATGTCATTCCGTGGACTGTTAGATACCCAAGACTTCATCTGGCTTTTCCCTCCTGACTTTCGACATCTTCTTCAGGAGGATTTCGTCATTCAGCGCAGCTTGAGCTTACAGGGCTGATAAGAGAGAGAGAGAGAGAGAACGCAATAATCAGGTGTCTCCAAACTGCAATCTGCAGTCTCGTGCCCCAGCACTGCAGCCTTGCCTCCCCACAGACTATGCTGCCCTTTCTGCCACAGCTGCCCTTTCTTCCCAACAGCCCCAACTCACCTCTGCGTCTTTGGTACATCAACGTTGCTCCAACTCCCGTACCAATTCCCACAACATGTCCCGCAGATCCTAGTAGCCAAGTCATCGGTGATCCAAAGTATCCTAGACCTGGAGGAGAGTCAGTTGGAGATGCAGGTTTCAGTTTTGGCCGAGGTGATTTGGTAATACATTCTGGGGATGAGGGGTGGGTAATTCTATCACCCTCACCTTCTGGCTCCCAGGGGATCGTCTCCTCCAGTGGTGCCTCCAGTGCTTCATGTTGTACCTGGCAGGTAAAATTGGCTGCTAAATGGTCCTGGTTTGGGAAGAAGACGCTTCCGGTTGAGAACGTCCCATTAGGATTCTGTACAAGTTCCGACTCATATATTTTCCCTTGGATCGGCTCCCCATTTTGCAGCCACTGCACTGTAACGTTTTGTGGGTAAAACCCACACGCTAGGCACTCCGCTACCAAGAACGTCTTCCCTGATGGCCTGGTGAGCATATGAAGTTCTGGGCGAGCTGCAAGGAGAAGAAAGAGATGTTGAGGTCCTGCAAGTCTGGTGATGGCCAATAGAGGGAGACACTGCAGATTATAAAGGCAACCCACCTAACAGTCTCTAAAGGCCACAGTTGTGTGAATGCCTTACACAAGAGCAGCTCAGCACCAGAGCATCTACCTTGCATACAGCTGCTGCCAGGACAATACTGCGCTAGATGGACAAAGGGTCCGAGTCCAACTATATCCTGAGACCAACAAAAGTCACTATTGCAGAGCTACAGTTTGCCTTAAGAAGGCACTCGGGGAAAAGGTTAATTCTCCCCTCCGGTGCCATCATTTCCCCGCAGTCGAATTAAGAGTTGCACTCCACAGCAGTTTTGACTTAAGGGAAAAAGGCAGCAAGATATCCAATAATATCCTAACATGTGGTTTGACCTCAAGAGAAGAATGGGGCGAAGAAGGAATTTATTGTGCCCTGTTTGTGACCACTAGGGGCTTCCAACTGGTGGTCTTTGGAGGCAGAATGCTGTGTTGCTTCCATGCCAAGTGCTTAGTCTGGAATTACCATCCTCTCATCTTTTGTGCTTTTTAATGATTACTGACATGCAGCCCTTTAATTGCATATTTTAGTCAGACCTATGTTCCTTTTAAAGGGTGGGAAAAATGCCATTCTAGTCCATCACAGCCTGGGGGGTAAGAGGTCAATGGAGGCGCCAGACTGACCTCACTACAGGGCCTGTGAGGCAAGGACGGGGAAAGTGTGGCTCTCCAATGTCCTTTGACTACAACTCCCATCATTCTGACCATTGGCTTTCCTGGCTAGGTCTGACGGGAGCTGGAGCCCATCCACATCTGGAAGGTCACCGGCTTCCCATCTCCGAACATGGGGAACGTAAAGTCTTTTTGCTAAATATAGCGCCATGTTAAGTAGCGTGTGAAGCCACCATTTTAATGCGACTTCCAGCTGATTTGCAAGAAGGCGGTGCCTTAGTAATTGTGAGGGGCCCTAGTGTGGAAGCAAATTCAACTGGGTGGGCCTTCACCTATCTCAGCAGATAGCAAAGGGATACAGAGTTTTGAGGAGGAAAATAACAAGATGCAGAACAGGGTAGAGAGTGCGAGTCAGAAATGTTTGCATACAAACTATCCAATCATTGAACATCACTTTTCGATACTTCATTTGCATAACTATCTACTGTATCCCCCTGCTGGCCCAGGGTGAGAACTTGAGTACATAACACCCCTCCCCACCGAGATGAGGCATTAGTTACAATCGTAATGGTTTCCTTATATACAGCACTACACGTAATGGTTCAATTAGGCACAAAAGCATATCGGTTACATTTCACATACTTAGACCAACAGTGATACATGTCCAACAACATAGTCCTTTAAATAAGTTGGGTGGCGTTGAAACCAAATCCCCTGGATCCGCTGCTGTGGGTGGAGCTTCCGCATGTGGAGTGGTCTGAGCCTGTGGTAAGTCTGGCAGACCCTCTGAAGTGGCTTGGTTCGGCTCCACGGTGGCAGTTTGCGAGAGGTGTAGGTGGAGCCTCGTCATCTGTAAGTGTCTCTTCTGGAGCCACAAGCGCAGTTGGGGGCACCACGGTAGTGTCCAAGTCCCCAACCCTGCGCCTAAGCTGGTCTATGTGCCGGCGCCACAAGCGTCCGTCTTCGAGTGCCACCTGGTACGAGCGAGGTCCAGTGACTCCCACTACTGTGGCTGGCACCCAAGGAATGTCCCCCACATAGTTCTGGGCAAAGACCTGGTTTCCTGGAACAAATGATCGTGGCGCGTTGGCACAGCCTGGGGGTTTGGCCACGGCAAAGTCCGGGTGCAGCCGGTCAAGCAGTGACCTAAGGCGGCGGCCCATAAGCAGTTCAGCAGGACTCCGCCCTGTGGCCACATGAGGGGTGATGTGTTGCACAAACAAGTATTCGGCGACCCGCTCATGCCAGTCTCCCCGGTCCAGGCGTGCCAGTGCCTCTTTTGCCGAGCGCACCATTCTCTCCACTTGCCCGTTGCTGGATGGATGAAATGGTGCCGTTAGGGCATGGCGGATGCCCAGTCCCAAAAGGTACCGCTCAAAAGTACCTGACGTGAACTGCGGTCCATTGTTGGAGACAAGGACATCAGGACACCCATGCATCGCAAACAGGCCTCACAGCACCCGGATGACGGCCTCGGTAGTGGTGGAGGGCATCAGGGCCACCTCCAGCCATTTGGAATAGGCGTCCACTACTACCATAAAGGTCTGGCCGTGAAAGGGGCCGGCCAGATCAATGTGCACCCTCGACCAGGGTGTCTTGGGCGTCTCCCAGGTGTGCCCCTTAGCTGCCGGTGGTGCAGGCCTCGATTCTTGGCACGCTTGACAGGCGGACACCCAGGCAGTGATGGCATCATCCATGTTAGGCCACCAGACGTAACACCGAGCCAACACCTTCATTTTGACGATTCCCAGGTGGCCAACGTGCAGAGCCTCCAGGACGCGTTGACGGAGTCTTTGGGGAATCACAACGCGGCCTCCCCACAGCAGACAGTCGCGATAGCCGAGAGTTCATGTTGTCTGGTTGCGAACGGTTGGAACTCCGATGCAAAAGGCCCTTGTGGCCACCCCCTCCACACCCAGTTGAGCACACGGCTGATGGTGCGATCCTGGGCAGATGCGGAGGCCACAGTGGCAGCCGATACAGGCGCTGCTGGAAGATCCTCAATCAGGAGGAGCGATGAAGCTGGAGCCGGGTCTTCCACAAACGCTGGAAGAGGGCAGCGGCTGAGGGCGTCGGCATGGCCCATCGATTTCCCCGGGCGATGGACGAGCTGGTAGTGGTAGGCAGCCAGGAAAACAGTCCATCGCAGCATGCGCGGCGAGAGGACCGGTGGAGTTGGACGATCACCGGCGAGGAGGCCCAGGAGTGGCTTGTGGTCAGTGATGAGGTCAAAAGTCCTGTCATAGAGGTATTCATGGAACCTCTTCACTCCAGCCACAAATGCCAGTGCCTCCTTGTCGAGCTGGCTGTAATTCCGTTCAGTCAGAGATAGCGTCCTGGAAAAGTAGGCGAGTGGTGCTTCTCTTCCGTCTGGAAAACTGTGACTAAGGACAGCACCGATGCCAAAAGGTGAGGCATCGCAGGCAAGGACCAGCGGCCTGGCTTCACTGTACTGTACCAGCACACTGTCCGATGAAAGGAGAGCCTTGACCGCGTTGAAGGCTGCCATCTCCCAATGACCCCAGGACCAAGGCGTCTTTGTGCTGAGGAGTCGGTGAAGAGGCTCAGCCACCGTGGCTTTGTGGGGCAGGAACATGTTATAAAAGTTCAGCAGCCCCAGGAACGCCTGCAACTCCGTCTTGTTCTTTGGGATGGGGGCCTGCTGGATAGCGCGGATCTTGGATGTGGTCGGGTGAAGGCCGGAGGCGTCGATAAGATAGCCCAGGAACTCCACCTGTGGAACAGCGATCTGGCACTTCTCCCTCTTTACCTTGAGCCCGGCCTCTTGGAACCTGGTCAGCACGGCACGGAGGCGCTCGAACAGCTGCTGGTGTGAGTCTGCGGACACCAAGACGTCATCAAAATATGGTACCACGCCCGGAAGCCCTTGCAGGAGATGCTCCATAAGGCTTTGGAAGATGCCAGGAGCCACACTCACCCCGAATTGCAACCGGCGGCAACGGAATGCCCCTCAGTGGGTGACGATCGTCTGGGCTTCAGCAGTGGCATCATTGACGGGCAGTTGTTGATAGGCTTGGGCAAGGTCCAGCTTAGCGAAGACCTTACCCTCACCCAGGGAATGCAGCAGGTGTTGGACAACAGAAACCAGATAAGCGTGCTGCTGAAGTGCCTTGTTGATTGTGCACTTGTAGTCAGCGCAGATTCTCACCGACACATCTGGCTTGACAGGTGTGACAATGGGGGTTTCCCACTTGGCGTGGTCAACTGGCTCCAAAACTCCTTGGGCGATCAGCTTGTCCAGTTGTTCGTCCACCTTAGCCTTGAGAGCGAAGGGAACCCGGCGTGGCTTTAGCTTGATGGATCAAGGCTAAAGGAGATGGGCGTACCTGTATATTGCTCCAAAGTGCCGTCAAAAAGTCTTTGACCAGACCCTCAGTCTCTGCGTTAGAGATGCAGTTGATGCCGGTGACTTCCAGGCCGAGGGCATCAAACCAGTCTAGCCCTAGGAGGCTTGGCCGCTGACCTTCGACCACCACCAGTCGGAGCAGGC
The DNA here is from genome assembly GCF_965112155.1 of Podarcis liolepis. Taxonomy (NCBI): domain Eukaryota; kingdom Metazoa; phylum Chordata; class Lepidosauria; order Squamata; family Lacertidae; genus Podarcis; species Podarcis liolepis. Next base: position 21,881,498 of record NC_139573.1, on the reverse strand, counting down.
CCGAAAAATCCTTGAAGGCAATCCAGAACCGGCCAGCGCCTACCACGGGAATGTCGTTTCCCTGGTAGTCTCTCAGGTGTATGCGGTGAGAGTCGAGTTGCCTTTTGGACACTCTGGGTACCAGTCTTTTGATGGTGCTCCAAGACACAATGGACAGGGCAGACCCGGTGTTGATCTCCATGTCACATGGAGTTCCTTCAATGAGCACCGTGACGTTCAGCTTGCGTCGCGTAGGCGAGTCGGTTTGGCCAATCGTGGTTCCAGACGGGCAGCGGCAGTTGGTGAGAGCGAAACAGCTTTCCTTGGCAGACTGGAGTGAAGACTTGGACTTGCGAGTCGGTGAAGGGGGGGGTGTCAGACGGAGCCGATCGGCAGACCTTAGCGATGTGGCCCCTTCTGGAACACGTCCGACAGATGGCATCTCTGAATCGACACTTGGCATGGGAATGGTTGCCTCCGCAGCCGGCACATTCCGGTTGGCCCTTGGACTTCTGTTGGAACTTCCTGCGCTCCCGCTTTGTCTGGTGCACGTCATCGTCTTCACTGGAGGATGCCTCATCACTGCTGGCATCTTTGTGATGCACCGGAACTGGCTCCCTAGCAAGATGCGGGCTGCTGGACTTGCGGATCTCCTGAGCAGAGCGTTCAGCAGCTTCTGAGGCCACAGCCTCCTCAATGGCTTTCTGCAGCGTGAGGTCTGGCTTGGCGAGGAGACACCGTTGCACATGGATGTCCCGGACCCCGCAGACGATTCAATCCATCCGGGCATCGTCTAAGTCTCGGAACTCGCAGTGCATTGCAGCCTGTCGCAGGGCAGTGGTGTAGTTGTTGATTGACTCCTCCTCTGCCTGGTTCCGGTGGTAGAACGCATGGCGGGCAGCAATCTTGGACGGCTTTGGCGCGTAGTTGTTGTGGAGCTTCTCTTGGATCGTGTCCCATGGTGCTGCCTGGACTGCTTCAGGCGCAACCAATGCTCGGGCCGTCTCAAACACCTCAGGCCAACAGAGGCTGAAGAATTTTGTTCCTTTGATACTGCTGTCAGCTCGTTGGCTTGGAGGTAGCAGTCAAACCGAGCGAGGTAGGAGTCCCATGATTCAGAGGCTGGCACAAGGGTCCAGTGATTTCGCTCAGTGATTCAGCTCAGTTCAGAGGATGGCCGCATCTGGCTGTGCTCTGATGTCCATCGATCCCATCCTCGTCGCCAGTGTTAAGTTGTGGGCGAACATATCAGACGACACAGCGATTCTTCCAAAGCAACTCTTTATTTGTAAGCTGGAACAGAACTAAACTGAGGAGCTCAGTCAGCCTGCTTATATAGAGCTCCAGAACTATGTAACTGTTGCCATTTTCTAAAACTATACAATCACTGAACATCACTTTTCGATCCTTCATTTGCATAACTATCTACAGTATCCCTCTGCTGGCCCAGGGTGAGAACTTCAGTACATAACAAAGCAGACGCAGAACAGGGTAGAGAGTGTGAGTCAGAACTGGGTCTCACTAAGGAACTGTGCTTAGCATGGGCATTTCAGGAGTCCAGGTTGCACAGGAAAGGCTCCCACTTACCTTGCACCTTCAGCTCAAAATCTTGACTGATTGGGTCTTTTCTCGCTTGGTGTTGGATGTGGCATGAGAAGGTAACGCCGTCATCAGAGATTTGTGCGGTGAACTCCAGGACACTCTCTGCATAGAAGAGACCATCGGGCCCTTCCTGGACAGGGGGCAAGTCAACTTTCAGAGTCTCACTGCCTCGCAGCCACTTTACAGAGAGATTGCCAGGGTAAAAGTCAGATGCCGCGCACAAGAAGTTGCTTGGTTCACCGAGCTCTACGTCTGTATGGCCGAGTGTTAGGCGTGGGAGAGCTGGAGGCAGAAAGGAGAGTTAGGGGAGCATCTCCATTGGCAGCTTAACTGTGTTTTGTTAAAGGGTGCTGGGAACTGTAGCTCTGTGAGCACCAAGCTACAGTTCCCAGGACTCTTCAGACAAAGCAATATCCATTAAATGTGCTTCAAATGTATGGCACATCAGTGCACTATGCCAGTCGTTTGGGGTTCCATTTTCATTCAGCGGAGTCGCCCAGAAATTCTTCCCGAATCTTCTTTCTCAGTTCAGCTCATCTGTTATTGAATTCCCATGTGGGAATAAACACCTCACCCATTATAGTTCTGCTTAAAGTATTTATGGAAGAATTAACATGGCAACTTATACAACTGCTGCCCTGAGGAAAATAAAGAAAAACTAAGTACAGTGAATCATTCCTTCTCTGTGCTACTCAGGCATCTGGGCAGAGCGACAGCCAGCCGGTTCTCATTCATAGCCTGTCTAATAGAGAAGTCTGTTGCCAAGGTAACCTGTTGCTGGGGGAAACCTGTTGGTGGGGAAAAACATGTTGCCAAGGGCAAAACTAAGCAATTTCAAGTCTATTTTTATCATGGTGCTTGGTTTGGCCAGGTGCACCTTTGTGGGGCCAAGTGTCTGTTAAATGTGCTTTAAATGTATGGCCTAGATATGTATCTGGCAATGCTGAAGGGAACTAGTGTGGAAGCAAACTCAACTGGGTGGGGCTTCATCCACTTCAGCAAAGAAATTCTTGACTGTTTCTATATCATGGAGGAGACACAACCTGGTTTGAGCAAAAAGCTATAGAGTTTTGAGGAGAAAAATACGCAGAGGCAGAACAGGGTAGAGTGTGCGAGTCAGAACTGGGTCTCACTAAAAGGGGGAACTGTGCTTAGCATGGGCATGGGGGAGGTGGGGCAGGACTCCAGGGTTGCACAGGAAAGGCTCCCACTTACCTTGCACCTTCAGCTCAATATCTTGACTGATTGGGTCTTTCGCTGCTCGGTGTTGGATGTGGCATGAGAAGGTAACACCATCATCGGAGATTTGTGGTATGAAGTTCAGGACACTCTCTGCATAGAAGTGGTAATTGGCCTCAAGCTTGGCAGGGGGTGAGTCAACTTTCAGAGTCTCACTGCCTCGCAGCCACTTCACAGAGACACGGTCAGGGTAAAAGTCGGATGCTGCACACGTCAAATTGATTGGTTTTCCCAGCGGCACTTCTGTGGGGCCGAGTGTTAGGCGTGGGGGAGCTGGAGGGAGAGGAGAGAGTTAGGAGAGCATCTCCTTGGGCAGCTTAAAGGGTGCTGGGAACTGTAGATCTGTGAGCAGCAAGCTGCAGTTCCCAGGATTCTTCACCGGAAGCCGCACGAGTTAAGTGTACTTTAAATGTATAAATAAACAACAATCTGACTTTTAGAAGACATCTGAAGGCAGCCCTATTAAGGGAAGTTTTCAGTGTTTGATGTTTTATCACATTATTGTTATAGTTGTTGTTGTTATTATTATTATTATTATTATTATTATTATTATTATTATTCTGTTGGAAGCCACCCAGAGTGGCTGGGGAAACCCAGCCAGATGGGCAGGGTATAAATTATCATCAGCAGCAGCATCATTAAAATAGGGCCCTGTCAGGTTTGTTTGGCTCAGAGTTAACATGAAGCGCTTCATAGGATGTGCTTTAAAATGGTACAATGGTACCTTTGGTTAAGAACTTAATTCATTCTGGAGGTCCGTTCTTAACCTGAAACTGATCTTAACCTGAAGCACCACTAAAGGGGCCTCCCGCTGCTTCTGCACAATTTCTGTTCTTATCCTGAAGCAAAGTTCTTAACCCGAGATACTATTTCTGCCTTAGCGGAGTCTGTAACCTGAAGCGACTGTAAACCGAGGTACCACTGTATTTTACATCAAGGACTTTCATGTGAAATATGTTTAGTGCTTTAAAAAAGGTTTTCTGCCCACCGCCTTTCATCCCTTACCTTCTAATTTCAATGTCACCTTCCCTTCAGCAACGTCAGGAGTATGGCTAACACAACACGTATACACCCCGACATCCTCGCCTCTTACATCTATGATGATGACGCTGGCATTGCCCTCTCGCGCTGTGTTCCAATTAAGCACTGCTCCCCTCGGTCTATAGCTTGAAATACTGTCATGCAACTTTACAACGGTTCTTCCTCTCAGCGACCATTTCACAATCACGGCAGAAGTGTTTATGGTAATGGGAGGGTCAAAAGTGTAATGGCAAGGCAGGAATGCATTAGTGCGTGGCCCTGCCTGGACCGGGGATGAAGGGACTTGGATTATCATGGCTGCCCCTGAAAAGGACAAAGAGATACAGTTAGACTGTAATTAGACTGGGCCTCCATCGCAGGCTAAAGCCATCATAAACCATTTTTAACTTTTAAGATTCCTGCAAACTGTAGTTATGCAAAAATGGGATTCCTGAAGCCATTTGGTTAAAATACAAAACAAAACCAGGCTGGTTAGAGGAGTTTGAGGACTAGTTTAAATCTGAATGCGGGATGCACCTTTGACTTCTCAAAAAAGTAACCACCCACTGTGGGCGCTAGAGGAGGGGGAGTACCTCTGGTGTGGGACACGTCAAGCTCTTTCTGGGGTGGCTTGTCCAACTTTGGTCCTCAGTCGTCACTCTGCTCTCACCTGTGGCTATTATTATTATTATTATAATCATCATCATCATACCACCCTATACCCAGAGGCCTCAGGGCAATTCACATAAAAAGAGCCAAGAAGCTGTCAGCAGGCGATAGCGGCCACACCCAGGGAAAGGCTTCGACTGGACGGCTAAATGAGGTGAGGATAGCTAACGTGTCTCAAACCCTCAGTGAGTTAAGAGATCTCCCCTGCGTGTGAAGGCAAGCTCCAGCTATAGAGGGAAGTGAGGGGCACATGAGGCTCGAAAATCTGGGAAGGTGGCCCATCTAGGAGAAGGAAAAAACTCTGAGCCTAAACCTCCACTCCCTTGTGGGACATCTTCAGCAAAGGTTAAGGAGCAAACCCTACACAAATCTGGAGTGGAGTCCCTTAGGCAGTTGGATGGTGCCTTGTACACCTCCTTCAGGCAACTCCTGAGCCAAGCTGGTACCAAATGTATTGCTCTGGTCTGCTTTGCCTTATACTGAATCAGACTATCAGTCCACCTAGGCCAGTACTCTCTACACTGACTGGCAGAGGCTCTCCAGGTTTCAGACAGGAAACCTCTCCTGGTCCTTCTAGGACTAGGCCGCCTGGCCGCCCGCTTCCCGGCTCCTGCTGGTCTTTGCGAAGCCGCCTCTCCCTCCTTCCCTCCCTCCTCCTCCATTGCCCTCGCCCCCAGGAGCCCCCCCCCAACTGGCAAGGGTCCTCCGGGTGAGGGGATGCGACTTACATGCACCCTGCAACGAGAGCAGCAAACACGAGAAGCCGGGCATTTTGGGGCCGCCTTGCTTACTTTGTATTCTCCAGAAAGGATGTGAGAGCAATATGCACCTGAGAGACAAAAGTTCAGTTGAACTGTGACTCCCGGGTGTCAGATCAAAACATTCTGCTTTTAAGCAAGCCAGCCCAGACGGACCTGTAGATGTTGGACGTGTTTCTTTTCTTTTTATAAAAACCTCGGTTTTCGAACGCAATCCGTTCCGGAAGACCGTTCGAGTTCCAAAATATTCAAAAACTGAAAACTCAATACGGAAGCATCAATACAATAGGGAAACTCAAAACGGAAGCCATGTGGTATGTTTGACTTCCGAAAAGTGTTCGAAAACTGAAGCAGTTACTTCCAGCATTCGAGTTCCGAAACGTTTGTCAACGGAGAAGTTTGAAAACCAAGGTTCCACTGCAGTTTATACTGGTGATTTCAAAGTCTCCTTTGCATATTTTAAAATAATGTTCTTCATGATGTTCTGTTTGATATTTTTGTGAGCTGCTTAGAGGTTTTCTTTACACTGAGTGGTATATATGAATGTTGCTAAATAATTTAAGATAGAATGTGTATACACCTGCTTTTAAAAACTGGTTGCTGAGGGGAGAACGTCACCTTAGATTTTAGGTGGCCCATCAAGCGCTTTGTTCTCCAAACTTTTTGCTTCCGGCCTTGAGGATTATTGAGGCCTAACAGTCACAAAATGGCAGGGCAGAGGCAGAGCAGGTCACAAACTAAAGGCAGAGTTTGCCATCAGCAGCTGGCAGTCACAGATCTTCTTCTCTGTTAAGAATGATTTGTAGCGGCCCAAAGCTTATTTGGGAGCCCATAAGTGCCAACTCCCTGGGGCCCTGGGTGCCCCAGCACCCACAAATTCCCCTTGAAGAGGCCAGGCACCCACAAATTGTGGTGCATGTGGGCATTGGGATAGTGCGCTGTTCCCCAAAGAAGCATTGAGCCCCTGGGCATAATTTAATGCTGTTTCCAGGACAGATGATTTCATAAAATTGTGGAACTGACGAGTTAGAAAGGACCCCGAGAACACACTGCATTACAAGAATCTTTTGCCCAACATCAGGCACTGCTGCTGTCAATTATTTTCTCCTACATCTGAATTACTACAAATTTGGGATTTATTTATTTTTTAAACACTTTATTGAAATCTATTTTTCCATACAGAATTCAGAACACAAAAAACAAGAAATATAACTTGGTCCAGGTGAAGTTAAAGTATAGCCATACAGATAATGCAGCGTATAAGGTGAAAAACTAAAGGAGAAAAGAAATCATATTACACACAAACTGGGACAGGGAGGGAATGATGGAGAAAGAGGAGAGGCAGACTGGGGGATGTGTTGAGTAAGCAGCACCAGGCAGGATTGAACCCTCTTGCTCTCGATGCTCCAGTCAGAGCGGGGAGGCAAGGAGATGCTACTTCTTGTTCCCCAACCTCCCTCCTGACATGAAGGGTTTATTAACCTTAATTAAACATTAACCGAACCCTCAAGCTAGGCACTCTTTTGTGTGTCACAACACAACTGGTCATCAGTATGAAGATCAGGCTGGATCAGGTGTTCCTTGGGCTCGTTTGGGGCCCTGAGTTGGGAGAGGCACAGCCCTGAAACTAACAAATTATAATATCCATCTTAAAAGCCTCAATATCCCTTGGTTTCTTTGAATTCCCAAAGAGTGCAGAGCTCTACTATATGTATATAATTTCAGAATGGAAGGTTGATTTCAAATGATTTAAATCACCTTGACTTTAAAATGAAGCCTCCTGCAATTATCATACTGGAAATAGATTTTCTAGGAAATACATAATGAAATGGAACAATATTGCATTGCCTAGAACAACCCTGTGCCAAAATGTCATTCCGTGGACTGTTAGATACCAAAGACTTCATCTGGCTTTTCCCTCCTGACTTTCGACATCTTCTTCAGGAGGATTTCGTCATTCAGCTCAGCTTGCGCTTACGGGGCTGCTAAGAGAGAGAGAGAGAGAATGCAATAATCAGGTTCCTCCAAACTGCAATCTGCAGTCCCGTGCCCCAGCACTGCAGCCTTGCCTCCCCACGGACCCTGCTGCCCTTTCTGCCACCACTCCAGGCAGCCCCAACTCACCTCTGCGTCTTTGGTACATCAACGTTGCTCCAACTCCCACGCCAAGTCCCACAACATGTCCCGCAGATCCTAGTAGCCAAGTCATCGGTGATCCAAAGTATCCTAGAGCTGGAGGAGATACAGGTTTACGTTTTGGCCAATGTGATTTGGACCTACATTCTGGGGATGAGGGGTGGGTAATTCCATCACCCTCTGTTAAGGTTCCAAGCGGTTGCTCGAGAGCAAGCAGGCAAATGCCTCCTTGCTCGGCTGTGAAGCCTTGCTTTTGATGCCAAAATAAACTTTACCTGTCCAGAGCGCCACTCTCCCATGGCTGGCAGAATCCGTGAGTGGGCGGTCCTTAAACCTTTCCCAGCAAAGTAGTTTCTTGGTGCCCAGTTGCGCCTCCCCTCTCGGCGTGCCTGGCACCGCCTCGCCTCCTCCGAGCCCTGAAGCTCCTCTCCACTTGAGGCGTGGTTACTCTCCTTCGCTGAGGAGGAGCTGCTTCCCACGATCTTTGGGGGCTCTCTGTAATCCATCGGCTTTCCCCCTCTCCCCCCTGAGCCGATGGCAGTTCCCTGACACCCTCACCTTCTGGCTCCCAGGGGGTTGTCTCCTCCAGTGGTGCCTCCAGTGCTTCATGTTGTACCTGGCAGGTAAAATTGGCTGCAAAATTGCCCTGTTTTGGGAAGAAGACGCTTCCGGTTGAGAACGTCCCGTTAGGATTCTGTACGAGTTCCGACTCATATATTCTCCCTTGTATCGGCTCCCCATTTTTCAGCCACTGCACTGTAACGTTTTGTGGGTAAAACCCACACACTAGGCACTCAGCTACCAAGAACGTCTTCCCTGGCGGCCTGGTGAGCATATGAAGTTCTGGGCGAGCTACAAGGAGAGGAAAGAGATGTTGAGGTCCTGCAAGTCTGGTGATGGCCAATAGAGGGAGACATTGCAGATGATAAAGGCAACCCACCTAACAGTCTCTGAACAGTCCACAGTTGTGTGAATGCCTTACACAAGAGCAGCTCAGTCCCCGAGCATCTGCCTTGCATGCAGAAGGTCTCAGGTTCAATCTCTGGTGTCTCCAGGCAGGGCTGAGAAAAGCTGCCTCCTGAAAGCCAGACAGCTGCTGCCAGGCAGCATGGACAATACTGCGCTAGATGGACACCGGTCCAAGTCCAACTATATCCTGAGACCAACAAAAGTCACTATTGAATAGCTGCAGTTTGCCTTAAGAAGTCTGATATTCTCCTCCCATGCCATCATTTCCCCCAAGTCAAATTAAGAGTTGCACTCCTGACATCATCATGATCACCATCATCATCATCATTTATACCCCTCCAATGTAGTCCAATGTCCTTTGACTACAACTCCCATCATTCTGACCATTGGCTTTCCTGGCTAGGTCTGACGGGAGCTGGAGCCCATCCACATCTGGAGGGTCACAGGCTCCCCATCTCCAAACATGGGGAACGTAAAGCCTTTTTGCTAATTATAGCGCCATATTAAGTAGTGTGTGAAGCCACCATTTTAATGCGATTTCCAGCTGATTTGCTGGAAAGCAGTGCCTTAGCAATCGTGAGGGGCCCTAGTGTGGAAGCAAATTCGACTGGGTGGGCCTTCACCCACCTCAGCAGATAAGTTCTTGCAGGATTCTTTATCATGGAGCAGACACTACTGTTTAGAGCAAAGGGATACAGAGTTTTGAGGAGGAAAATAAGCAGACGCAGAACAGGGTAGAGAGTGCGAGTCAGAAATGGGTCTCACTAAGGGGGAAATGTGCTTAGCATGGGCATTTCAGAACTCCAGGTTGCACAGGAAAGGCTCCCACTTACCTACCACTTTCAGCTCAAAATCTTGACTGATTGGGTCTTTTCTCGCTTGGTGATGGATGTGGCATGAGAAGGTAACGCCAGCATCAGAGATTTGTGGTGTGAACTCCAGGACACTCTCTGCATAGAAGAGACCATCAGGCCCTTGCTGGACAGGGGGCGAGTCAACTTTCAGAGTCTCACTGCCTCGCAGCCACTTTACAGAGACATTGCCAGGGTAAAAGTCAGATGCCACGCACAAGAAGTTGCTTGGTTCACCGAGCTCTACGTCTGTGAGGCCGAGTGTTAGGCGTGGGAGAGCTGGAGGCAGAGAGGAGAGTTAGGAGAACATCTCCATTGGCAGCTTAACTGTGTTTTGTTAAAGGGTGCTGGGAACTGTAGCTCTGTGAGCACCAAGCTACAGTTCCCAGGACTCTTCAGACAAAGCAATATCCATTAAATGTGCTTTAAATGTATGGCACATCAGTGCACTATGCCAGGGGTTCCGTTTTCATTCGGCGAGTCGCCCAGAAATTCTTCCTGAATCTTCTTTCTCAGTTCAGCTCATCTGTTATTGAATTCCCATGTGGGAATAAACACCTCACCCATTCCAGTTCTCCTTAAAGTATTTATTGAAGAATTAGCATGGCAACTTATACAACTGCTGCCCTGAGGAAAATAAAGAAAAACTAAGTACAGTGAATCATTCCTTCTCTGTGCTCCTCAGGCATCTGGGCAGAGGGACAGCCAGCCGGCTCTCATTCATAGCCTGTCTAATAGAGAAGTCTGTTGCCAAGGTAACCTGTTGCTGGGGGAAACCTGTTGGTGGGGAAAAACATGTTGCCAAGGGCAAAACTAAGCAATTTCAAGTCTATTTTTACCATGGTGCTTGGTTTGGCCAGGTGCACCTTTGTGGGGCCAAGTGTCTGTTAAATGTGCTTTAAATGTATGGCCTAGATGTATCTGGCAATGCTGAAGGGAACTAGTGTGGAAGCAAACTCAACTGGGTGGGGCTTCATCCACTTCAGCAAAGAAATTCTTGACTGTTTCTATATCATGGAGGAGACACAACCTGGTTTGAGCAAAAAGCTATAGAGTTTTGAGGAGAAAAATACACAGAGGCAGAACAGGCTAGAGAGCCAGAACTGGGTCTCATTAAGAAGGGGAAGTGGTTCCTAATGCCTTTTTTCTAAAAAATGTGGTGCCAGAACTCATGAACAGCTCCCTTGTTCTCTTAACAATGGCCATGGCGCCCACCTGAGAGGTGCTGGAACTGAGTTCCGGATCAAAAAAAAAGCCCTGGGAGTTAGCATGGGCAGGGGGGGGTAGGACTCCAGGGTTGCACAGGAAAGGCTCCCACTTACCTACCACCTTCAGCTCAATATCTTGACTGATTGGGTCTTTTGCTGCTCGGTGTTGGATGTGGCATGAGAAGGTAACACCATCATCGGAGATTTGTGGTATAAAGTTCAGGACACTCTCTGCATAGAAGTGGTAATTGGCCTCAAGCTTGGCAGGGGGCGAGTCAACTTTCAGAGTCTCACTGCCTCGCAGCCACTTCACAGAGACACGGCCAGGGTAAAAGTCGGATGCTGCACACGTCAAATTGATTGGTTTTCCCAGCGGCACTTCTGTGGGGCCGAGTGTTAGGCGTGGGGGAGCTGGAGGGAGAGGAGAGAGTTAGGAGAGCATCTCCTTGGGCAGCTGAAAGGGTGCTGGGAACTGTAGCTCCGTGAGCAGCAAGCTGCAGTTCCCAGGATTCCTCACCGGAAGCCACACGAGTTAAGTGTGCTTTGAATGTATGGCATGGATGTGACTTCCCTCTTCCCTTCCACAGTAAAAGGAAACTCTCAGTACAAGGAAGCTGGAGCAGAAGTAATGGTGGAAAACATGCACTGGGAATTTGCAGATCAAATCTCACCTTGCCCATGAGCTCATTAGGTGGCCTTTACATTACTCACTATCCTCTTAGCCCCAAGTCCTGCCTGGCCTGCCCCCAAATGCAGTAAATCCTGTATCTCCACTATGCCATCCCTCAAGGTCTGGGAAACTGTCCCGCTTGGACTACTGCAATGCGCTCAACGTGGGGCTACCTTTGAAGGTGACCTGGAAACTACAACTAATCCAGAATGCAGCAGCCAGACCTGTGACTGGGAGCTGCCGCTGAGACCACACAACACAGGTCTTGAAAGATCTACATTGGCTCCCAGTACGTTTCTGAGCACAATTCAAAGTGTTGGTGCTGACCTTTAAAGCCCTAAATGGCCTTGGCCCAGTGTACCTGAAGGAGCGTCTCCACCCCCATTGTTCAGTTTGGACTCTGAGGTCCAGCGCTGAGGGCCTTCTGGCGGTTCCCTCCCTGCGAAAAGTGAGGTTACAGGGTACAAGACAGAGGGCCTTCTCGGTAGTGGCGCCCTGTGGAGCACCCTCCCATCAGATGTCAAGGAAATAGGCAACTATCTGACGTTTAGAAGACATCTGAAGGCAGCCCTATTTAAGGAAATTTTTAATGTTAGATCGCTTTATCATTATTATTATTATTATTATTATTATTATTATTATTATTATTCTGTTGAAAGCTGCCCAGAGTGGCTGAGAAAACCCACCTAGATGGGCAAGGTATAAATGATGATGATGATGGTGGTGGTGGTGGTGGTGGTGATGATCATCATCATCATCGAAATAGGGCTCTGTCAGGCGTGTTTGGCCCGGAGTTAACATGAAGCGCTTCATAGGATGTGCTTTAAAATGGTATTTTACATCAAGGACTTTAATGTGAAATATGGTTAGTGCTATAAAAAAAGGTTTTCCGCCCGCCGCCTTGCCTCCCTTACCTTCTAATTTCAATGCCACTTTCCCTTCAGCACTGTCAGGAGTATGGCTAACAGAACACGTATACTCCCCGGCATCCTCGCCTCTTACATCTAGGATAACGACGCTGGCATTGCCCTCTTCCAGCGAATTCAAATTAAGCACTGCTCCCCTCGGTCTAAAGGTTGAAATGCTCCCATGCCACATTATAATGGTTCTTCCTCTCAGTGACCATTTCACATTCAGGGCAGAAACGTCTATGGGCCTGGGAGGGTCTAAGGAGAAGTGGCAAGGCAGGAATGCATCAGTGTGTGGCCCTGCCTGGACTGGGGATGAAGGGACTTGGATTATCACGGCTGCCCCTGAAAAGGACAAAGAGATACAGTTAGACTGTAATTAGACTGGACCTCCATCACAGGCTAAAGCCATCATAAACCACTTTTAAGATTCCTGCAGACCGTAGTTATGCAAAAATGGGATTCCTGAAGTCCTTTGGTTAAAAAACAAAACAAAACCAGGCTGGTTAGAAGAGTTTGAGGACTACTTTAAATCTGAATGCGGGATGCACCTTTGACTTCTCAAAAAAGTAACCATCCACTGTGGGCGCTAGGGGAGAGGGAGTGCCCCTGGTGTGGGACACGTCAAGCTCTTTCTGGGGTGGCTTGTCCAACTTTGGTCCTCAGTCTTCACTCAGCTCTCACCTGTGGCTATTAATAAATAATAATAATAATAATAATAATAATATTATACCGCCCTATACCCAGAGGTCCCAGGGCAATTCACATAAAAAGAGCCAAGAAGTTGTCAGCAGGCAATAGTAGCCACAACCTGGGAAAGGCTTCGACTGGCCAGCTAAATGAGGTGAGGGTAGCTGATGGGTCTCAAACCCTCAGTGGGTTAAGAGATCTCCCCAGCGTGTGAAGACAAGTTCCAGCTATAGAGGGAAGTGAGGGGCAGATGGGGCTCGTCAATCTGGGAAGTTGGCCCATCTAGGAGAAGGAAAAAACTCCCTTGTGGGACATCTTCAGCAATGGCTAAGGATCAAACCCTACACAAATCTGGAGTGGAGTCCCTTAGGCAGTTGGATGGTGCCTTGTACACCTCCTTCCTGCAACTCCTGAGCAAAGCTGGTGCCAAACGTATTGCTCTGGTCTGCTTTGGACCTCAACAGTAAGGCCAAGAGGGGAGTCTTGCGCCCCTCCCCACCCTCCTGCTGAAGGAAAAATAAGTTGTTTAAGAACATAGGAAGTGCCTTATACTGAATCAGACCATCAGTCCACCAAGGCCAGTACTCTCTACACTGACTGGCAGAGGCTCTCCAGGTTTCAGTCGGGAAACCTCTCCTGGTCCTTCTAGGACTAGGCCGCCTGGCCGCCCGCTTCCCGGCTCCTGCTGGTCTTTGCGAAGCCGCCTCTCCCTCCTTCCCTCCCTCCTCCTCCATTGCCCTAGCCCCCAGGAGTCCCCCCAACTGGCAAGGGTCCTCCGGGTGAGGGGATGCGACTTACATGCACCCTGCAACGAGAGCAGCAAACACGAGAAGCTGGGCATTTTGGGGCCGCCTTGCTTACTTTGTATTCTCCAGAAAGGATGCGAGAGCAATATGCACCTGAGAGACAAAAGTTCAGTTGAACTGTGACTCCCGGGTGTCAGATCAAAACATTCTGCTTTTAAGCAAGCCAGCCCAGACGGGCCTGTAGAAGTTGGGCGTGTTTCTTTTCTTTTTACAAAAACCCCGGTTTTCGAACACAATCCGTTCCGGAAGACCGTTCGAGTTCCAAAATATTCAAAAACTGAAAACTCAATACGGAAGCATCAATACAATAGGGAAACTCAAAACGGAAGCCATGTGGTATGTTTGACTTCCGAAAAGTGTTCAAAAACTGAAGCAGTTACTTCCAGCATTCGAGTTCCGAAACGTTTGTCAACGGAGAAGTTTGAAAACCATGGTTCCACTGCAGTTTATACTGGTGATTTCAAAGTCTCCTTTGCATATTTTAAAATAATGTTCTTCATGATGTTCTGTTAGATATTTTTGTGAGCCGCTTAGAGGTTTTCTTTACACTGAGTGGTATATATGAATGTCGTTAAATAATTTAGGATAGAATCTGTATACACCTGCTTTTAAAAAGTGGTTGCCGAGGGGATAACGTCACTTAGTTTTTCGATGGCTGATCAAGCGCCGTGTTCTCAAAACTTTCTGCTTCTGGCCTTGAGGATTATTGAGGCCTAACAGTCACAAAATGGCAGGGCAGAGGCAGAGCAGGTCACAAACTAGAGGCAGAGTTTGCCATAAGCAGCTGGCAGACACAGATCTCCTTCTCTCTTTAGAATGATTTGTAGCGGCCCAAAGCGTATTTGGGAGCCCATAAGTGCCAACTCCCTGGGGCCCTGGGTGCCCCAGCACCCACAAATTCCCCTTGAAGAGGCCAGGCACCCACAAATTGTGGTGCATGTGGGCATTGGGATAGTGCGCTGTTCCCCAAAGAAGCATTGAGCCCCTGGGCATAATTTAATGCTGTTTCAAGGACAGATGATTTCATAGAATTGTGGAATTGAAGTTTTGGAAAGGACCCCGAGAACACACTGCATTGCAAGAATCTTTTGCCCAACATCAGGCACTGCTGCTGTCAATTATTTTCTCCCACATCTGAATTACTACAAATTGGGGATTTTTATTTTTTTTAAACACTTTATTGAAATCTGTTTTTCCATACAGAATTCAAAAGTCAAAAAAACAAGAAACATAACTTGGTCCAGGTGAAGCTAAAGTATAGCCATACAGATAATGCAGCGTATAAGGCGAAAAACTAAAGGAGAAAAGAAATCATATTACACACAAACTGGGACAGGGAGGGAATGATGGAGAAAGAGGAGAGGCAGACTGGGGGATGTGTTGGTGAAGCAGCACCAGGCAGGATTGAACCCTCTTGCTCTCGATGCTCCAGTCAGAGCGGGGAGGCAAGGAGATGCTACCTCTTGTTCCCCAACCTCCCTCCTGACATGAAGGGTTTATTAACCTTAATTAAACATTAACCGAACCCTCAAGCTAGGCACTCTTTCGTATGTCACAACACAACTGGTCATCAGTATGAAGATCAGGCTGGATCAGGTGTTCCTTGGGCTTGTTTGGGGCCCTGAGTTGGGAGAGGCACAGCCCTGAAACTAACAAATTATAATATCCATCTTAAAAACCTCCTTGGTTTCTTTGAATTTCCAAAGAGTGCAGAGCTCTACTATATGTATATAATTACAGAATGGAAGGTTGAATTTAAATTATTTAAATCATCTTGACTTTAAAACGAAGCCTCCTGCAATTATCATACTGGAAATGCATTTTTAAGGAAATACATAATGAAATGGAACAATATTGCATTGCCTAGAACAACCCTGTGCCAAAATTTCATTCCGTGGACTGTTAAATAACAAGAACATCATCTTGATTTTCCCTCCTGACTTTCGACGTCTTCTTCAGGAGTGTTTGGTCATTCGGTTCAGCTTGCTTATACTTGGCTGCTAAGAGAGAGAGAGAACGCAATAATCAGGTTCCTCCAAACTGCAATCTGCAGTCCCGTGCCCCAGCTTTGCCTCCCCACCGACTCTGCTGCCCTTTCTGCCACCACTCTCAGCAGCCCCAACTCACCTCTGCGCCTTTGGTACATCAACGTCGCTCCAATTCCCATGCCAAGTCCCACAAGGTGTCCCAGAGATCCTAGAAGCCAAGTCAACGGTGATCCAAAGTATCCTGGAGCTGGAGGAGAGTCAGTTGGAGATGCAGGTTTAAGTTTTAGCCAATGTGATTTGGTACTACATTCCGGGGATGAGGGGTGGGTAATTCCATTTCCCTCACCTTCTGGCTCCCAGGGGATCATCTCCTCCAGTGGTGCCTCCAGTGCTTCATGATGTACCCGGCAGGTATAACTGGCTGCAAAATGGCCCTGCTGTGGGAAGAAGACGCTTCCGGTTGAGAACGTCCCATTAGGATTTTGTTCAACTTCAGACTCGTATAATCCCGCTTGTATCGGCTCCCCATTTTGCAGCCACTGCACTGTAACATTTTGTGGGTAAAACCCACACACTAGGCACTCAGCTACCAAGAACGTCTTCCCTGGTGGCTTGGTGAGCATATGAAGTTCTGGGCGAGCTGCAAGGAGAAGAAAGAGATTTGAGGTCCTGCAAGTCTGGTGAAGGCCACTAGAGGGAGACATTGCTGATTATAAAGGCAACCCACCTAACAGTCTCTAAAGGCCACAGTTGTATGAAATGCATTACACCAGAGCAGCTCAGCACCAGAATATTTGCCTTGCATGCAGAAGGTCTCAGGTTCAATCTCTTCCTGCAGCCAATCAGAAGCTGCTCTTTTGTTTCCAAAAATTTTGGAAGTCGAACAGACTTCTGAAATAGATTCGGTTCAACTTCCAAGGTACGACTGTATTTTTAGTCAGACCTATGCGCTCCCTTTAAAGGGAGTAAAAATGCCATTCTAGTCCATCACAGCCTGGGGCGGAAGAGGTCAATGGAGGCGCCAGAGGGACCTCACTACAGGTCCTGTGAGGGAAGGACAGGGAAAGTGTGGCTCTCCAATGTCCTTTGACTACAACTCCCATCATCCTGACCATTGGCTTCTCTGCCCAGGTCTGACGGGAGCAGGAGCCCATCCACATCTGGAGGGTCACAGGCTCCCCATCTCTGAAAATGGGGTACATTATGCCTTTTTGCTAATTATAGCGCCATGTTAAGTAGTGTGTGAAGCCACCATTTTAATGTGATTTCCAGCTGATTTGCAGGAAAGTGGTGCCTTAGCAATCATCAGGGGCCCTAGTGTGGAAGCAAATTTAACTGGGTGGGCCTTCACCCACCTCAGCAGATATGTTCTTGCAGGATTCTTTATCATGGAGCAGACACTACTGTTTAGAGCAAAGGGATACAGAGTTTTGAGGAGGAAAACAAGCAGTGGCAGAACAGGGTAGAGAGTGTGAGTCAGAACTGGGTCTCACTAAGGGGGAACTGTGCTTAGCATGGGCATTTCAGGACTCCAGGTTGCACAGGAAAGGCTCCCACTTACCTACCACCTTCAGCTCAATATCTTGACGGATTGGGTCTTTTGCTGCTTGGTGTTGGATGAGGCATGAGAAGGTGACACCAATGTCAGAGATTTGTGGTGTGAACTCCAGGACACTTTGTGCATAGAAGAGGTAATTGGCCCCACGCTTGGCAGGGGGCGAGTCGACTTTCAGAGTCTCACTGCCTCGCAGCCACTTCACAGAGACACCGTCAGGGTAAAAGTCGGATGCTGTACATGTCAAAGTGCTTGGTTTTCCCAGCGGCACTCCTGTGGGGCCGAGTGTTAGGCGTGGGGGAGCTGGAGGGAGAGAGGAGAGTTAGGACAGCTTGGGCAGCTTAAAGGGTGCTGGGAACTAGATATGTGAGCAGGAAGCTGCAGTTCCCAGAATTCTTCACCGGAAGCCACACGAGTTAAGTGTGTTTTAAATGTATGGCATGGATATGACTTCCCTCTTCCCTTCTGCGATAAAAGGCAGCTCTCAGTACAAGAAAGTTGGCGTAGAAGTAATGGTTGAAAACATGCACTAGTAATCTGCAGATCAAATCTCACCTTGCCCATGAACTCATTAGGTGGCCTTTAAATTATTCACTATCCTCTTAGCCCCAAGTTCTGCCTGGCCTGCCCCCAAATGCAGTATGAGCTGCAGTCCTGTATCTCCACTATGCCATCCCTCAAGGTCTGGAAGACTGTCCCGCTTGGACTACTGCAATGCGCTCTACGTGGGGCTACCTTTGAAGGTGACCTGGAACCCACAACTAATCCAGAATGCAGCAGCTACATTGGTGACTGGGAGTGGCGACCGAGACCGTATAACACCAGTCCTGAAAGACCTACATTGGCTCCAGTACATTTCTGAACACACTTCAAAGTGTTGGTGCTGCCCTTTAAAGCCCTAAACGGCCTTGGCCCAGTGTACCTGAAGGAGCGTCTCCACCCCCATTATTCAGCCCAGACTCTGATGTCCAGCGCTGAGGGCCTTCTGGTGGTTCCCCCCCCCTCCAATAAGTGGGGTTACAGGGAACCAGGCAGAGGGCCTTCGCAGCAGTGGCATCTGTCCTGTGGAGCACCCTCCTAACAGATGTCAAGGAAACAAACAACTATCTGACTTTTAGAAGACACCTTAAGGCAACCCTACTTAGGGAAGTTTTTAATGTTTGATATTTTATTGTGTTTTTAATATTCTGTTGGGAGCTGCCCAGAGTGGCTGGGGAAACCCACCTAGATGGGAAGGGTATAAATAAATAAATGATGTTGATATTTGTCAAAGCGTGCTTTTGTCAAGCCTCTCTTGAGAGGTCACATCTCAGTTCTGTAGCACCACCACAAAGGAGGCCCTGCTCTGTTTCCTTACAATGAACATCTCTTAATGATGGAACATGAAACTGCAGCTCTCCCCAAAGCCTCATCTCCAGAGGAGTAGGCTTGAATGCGAGCTGGTGTTCCCTGTAATACACGGCCCTAACCAATTTAGGATATCAAGATATGCATCTTGAAAAATGCTGGGAAGTATAATGGCAGCCAACACAGCTGAGACAGAACCAGTGTTATGTGCTTCATATAGGCAAATGCTTTCCAAGGGAGCACAGTGGGACCCAAATTATAAGTATTTATTTATTTAAAAATTTCTGTCCCACACCATCAGCAGCCATATTGTCTCATGGGCCAGAAATCTAATTCAGATAAAAGATAAAAATACAATATTTACACCATACAAAATAAAAACCATTAAACCACAGTTGCAGCAGTTCAAGAAACGGAACTGTACAAATTGCAATTCTGATACCCACTTACCTGGGAGTAAGCTTCAGTTAACTCAGCTGGACTTTTAGGACCACGCTATAAGCACTCAGCAAATAAGCATTTCTAAAGCCAGAGAAGGCAAGGTAGTATTGCATGGAGTCTAAAATATCTCGATGTGGGAGCTAGGCAGGCTGCCCTGGAGCATGACAAAGGCAAGGAGCCACCATTGAAAAGGATCTCTTGCTGGTCATCATGTGTCATGGTGAAGTTGGTTGTAGTACCCAGAGAAAGGAGAGATGATTTCCACAGGTAGGTTTATTCCAATGACAGATGTAGTGTGTGGGGTCTGTCTTACAGAAAAGTGAACATAGAGGTGTTCCTCGCTACACCTCTCTATTCCATTGCCTCCAGCATGGTTCAAATCTGGTTATCAGAGCTGGGCTGGGAGAAAAGTGCTTAAGCAACGGACCATAGGGAGCCAAGGCAAGGGTGCAGAGCGGCGTTGAGCAACCGCACATTTTATTCTCTTGTAGAAATAGACACAGCCCAGCTGCTTTGTATCACAATGAGGCAGATACATGAATAAAACTAGGGCCCGGTCAGGTCTGTTTAGCCTGGAGTTAACGTGAAGCGCTTCAAAGGATGTCCTTTAAAATGGTATTTACACCAAGGACTTTAATGTGAAATGTGTTTGGTGCTTTTAAAAAGGTTTTCCACCCGCCGCCTTGCCTCCCTTACCTTCTAATTTCAATGCCACCTTCCCTTCAGCACTGTCAGGAGTATGGAGAACAAAACACGTATACTCCCCAGCATCCTCCTCCCTTACGTCCGAGAGGTAGAGGGTGGCGTTTCCCTCTGGCAGCCGCGTCGCATCAAGCACTGCTCCCCTCGGTCTAAACACTGTGATGCTAGTATCGAACTTTGCAATGTTTTTTCCTCTCAGCGACCATCTCACAATCAGGAAATCAACGTTTATGGGCCTGGGAGGGTCTAAGGAGAAGTGGCAAGGCAGGGATACATTAGAGTGTGGCCCTGCCTGGACTGGGGATGAAGGGACTTGGATTATCACGGCTGCCCCTGAAAAAAACAAAGAGATAAAGTTAGACTGTAATTAGACAGGACCTCCATCTCAGGCTAAAGCCATCATAAGCCAGTTTTAACTCTTAAGATTCCTGCAAACTGTAGTTAGGCAAAAAAGGGATTCCTGAAGCCCTTTCGTTAAAAACAACAACAACAACAACAAAACCAGGCTGGTTAGAGGAGTTTGAGGACTAGTTTAAATCTGAATGCAGGATGCGACTTTGACTGCTCAAAAAAAGTAACCATCCACTGTGGGCGCTAGAGGAGGGGGAGTACCTCTGGTGTGGGACACGTCAAGCTCTTTCTGGGGTGGCTTGTCGAACTTTGGTCCTCAGTCGTCACTCTGCTCTCACCTGTGGCTATTATTATTATTATTATTATTATTATTATTAGTAGTAGTAGTAGTAGTAGTAGTAGTATTAATATTATTATTCCGGCCTATACCCAGAGGCCTCAGGGCAATTCACATAAAAAGAGCCAAGAAGCTGGCAACTCCTGAGCCAAGCTGGTACCAAACGTATTGCTCTGGTCTGCTTTGGACCTCAACAGTAAGAGGGGAGTCTTGCACCCCTCCCTACCCTGCCTTTGAAGGAAAAAGAAGTTCCATAGGAACACAGGAAGTGCCTTATACTGAATCAGACCATCAGTCCACCTAGGCCACTACTCTCTACACTGACTGGCAGAGGCTCTCCAGGTTTCAGACAGGAAACCTTCTCCTGGTCCTTCTAGGACTAGGCCGCCTGGCCGCCCGCTTCCCGGCTCCTGCTGGTCTTTGCGAAGCCGCCCCTCCCTCCCTCCTCCTCCATTGCCCTCGCCCCCAGGAGCCCCCCCAACTGGCAAGGGTCCTCCGGGTGAGGGGATGCGACTTACATGCACCCTGCAACGAGAGCAGCAAACACGAGAAGCTGGGCATTTTGGGGCCGCCTTGCTTACTTTCGTTTCTCCACAAAGGATGGGAGTGCAATGTGCACCTGAGAGACAAAAATTCAGTTCAACTGCGGCTCCCGGGTGCCAGATCAAAACATTTCTGCTTTTAAGCAAGCCAGCCCAGACAGGCCTGTAGAAGTTGGGCGTGTTTCGTTTCTTTTTACAGTGGAACCTCAGTTTTCGAACGCAATCTGTTCCGGAAGACCGTTCGAGTTCAAAAATATTCAAAAACCGAAAACTCAATACGGAAGCATCAATACAATAGGGAAACTCAAAACGGAAGCGTACATCACACTTATACCGAAAACAGAGACTGAAAAGACGCAGCTCAAGAACTACCGCCCCATATCACTGCTGAATGTGGATTATAAAATTTTTGCAGATATTTTGGCTACAAGACTAAAAAAAGTGCTAGTGGAAGAGATTCATAAAGATCAAGCAGGCTTTGTCCCGGGTAGACACTTGTCTGATAATATGAGAAACATAATTAATATTCTAGAAAAACTACAAGTGAATATCAATACCAAGGCAGTTTTGATATTTGTGGACGCGGAGAAAGCCTTTGACAATATTTCTTGGAGTTTTATGAAGAAGAATCTACAGGGGATGGGGGTAGGTCAAGGTTTTGGAAATGGTATAAGTGCGATTTATTCTGAACAAAAGGCCAAACTAATTGTTAACAATGTGGTGACGGAAGAATTTAAGATAGAAAAAGGGACACGACAGGGGTGCCCAATCTCCCCATTGCTTTTTATATCGGTCCTGGAGGTTCTGCTGAATATGATTAGAAGGGACCGGTTGGTTAATGGTATACAAGTCGGAGCTAAACAGTACAAATTGAGAGCATTTGCAGATGACCTAGTATTGACATTATAGGAGCCAGAATCTAGTACTAAAAGAGTTTTGGAACTGATTCAAGAATTTGGTCAGGTTGCAGGATTTAAATTGAATAAGTTAAAAACTAAGGTTTTAGAGAAAAATTTAATAGCAATTGAGAGAGAGAGGTTTCAGAACGAGACAGGCTTAACAGTGGTTAAGAAAGTGAAATACCTGGGGATTAACATGACAGCTAAAAATGGGAATTTATTTAAAGACAATTATGAAAAATGCTGGACGGAAGTGAAAAAAGATTTAGAAATTTGGTCAAATTTGAAGCTTTCACTGCTAGGCCGTATAGCTGCGATAAAAATGAATGTATTGCCTAGAATGTTGTTTCTGTCCCAAACATTGCAAATTTTGGATAAAATGGATTGTTTCAAGAAGTGGCAGAGAGACATTTCTAGATTTGTCTGGCAGGGCAAGAAGCATAGAATAAAATTTAAAATACTAACGGATGCAAAGGAAAGAGGTGGATTTGCCCTGCCAGACCTTAAACTTTATTATGAATCAGCAGCTTTTTGCTGGCTGAAAGAATGGCTGCTTCTTGAAAACACAGGCATTTTGGATTTAGAAGGTTTTAATAATGTATTTGGATGGCATGCATATCTGTGGTATGATAAGGTCAAAGCACATAAAGCATTTAAAAACCATATTGTCAGGAAAGCATTGTTTAATGTCTGGATAAGATACAAGGATCTACTTGAAAATAAAACCCCAAGGTGATTGTCACCGATGGAAGCGAAGGCTCAGGAAAAGCTCAATATGGAGGCCAAATGGCCGAAATATTGGGAAATTTTGGAACAAGAGGGAGACAAATTGAAATTGCAGAATTTTGAAAAACTAAAAAATAAAGTGCGAGATTGGCTTCATTATTATCAGATAATGGAGGCATATAATTTGGACAAGAGAATTGGTTTCCAGGTGGAAAAATCAAAATTGGAAACAGAATTGTTAGATCCCAAAACCAAGATTTTGTCAAAGATGTATAACTTGCTGTTGAAATGGAATATTCAGGATGAAACGGTGAAATCTGCTATGATTAAATGGGCACAAGATGTTGGACATAATATTATGATGGCTGACTGGGAACAGTTATGGACCACGGTATGAAATTTACGGCATGTAATGCCTTAAGAGAAAATATTATGAAAATGATATACAGGTGGTACATGACACCAGTCAAGCTTGCAAAAATCTATCATTTGCCCGATAATAAATGTTGGAAATGTAAAGAGACTGAAGGTACATTCTTTCACCTTTGGTGGACATGCCCAAGGATTAAGGCTTTCTGGGAGATGATCTATAATGAAATGAAAAAGGTATTTAAATATACCTTCCTGAAGAAACCAGAGGCCTTTCTCCTGGGCATGGTCGGCCAATTGGTGCCAAAGAAGGACAGAACTTTCTTTATGTATGCGACTACAGCAGCAAGAATACTTATTGCAAAGTATTGGAAGACACAAGATTTACCCACTCTGGAAGAATGGCAGATGAAGGTGATGGACTATATGGAACTGGCGGAGATGACCGGCAGAATCTGAGACGAGGGAGAAGAGTCGGTGGAAGAAGATTGGAAGAAATTTAAAGACTATTTACAGAAACACTGCAAAATTAATGAATGTTAGAATGATGTTGGATTGAAGTTAAGTGGTCTTTAGTAGCAATGTTATAAAGGAATATGTAAAATGGTTTGTTAACAGGTGATAATATAAAGTTACAATATATTAAGATAAAAGATTAAGATAAAATCAAAGAGGGAAAGGGTTTGCTGAATTAATTAATTGAATTGGAATACAAAAAAGGGAGGTGTGAGGAGGTCAGGGAAACAAGCAAATGAAAGATAAGACTTGGAAAAATGGATCTGTTTTTAACTGTTTTTACTTTGTATTTTTCTTTCTTTTTTCTTTTTTTTGTAAAATGTTGAAATTTCAACAAATATCTTTTTTTAAAAACAAAACAAAACATTAGAGTGTGGCCCTGCCTGGACTGGGGATGAAGGGACTTGGATTATCACAGCTGCCCCTGAAAAGGACAAAGAAATACTGTTAGACTGTAATTAGACTGGGCCTCCATCGCAGGCTAAAGCCATCATAAGCCAGTTTTAACTTTTAAGATTCCTGCAAACTGTAGTTATGCAAAAAAGGGATTCCTGAAGCCCTTTGGTTAAAAACAACAACAACAACAAAACCAGGCTGGTTAGAGGAGTTTGAGGACTAGTTTAAATCTGAATGCGGGATGCGCCTTTGACTGCTCAAAAAAATTAACCATCCACTGTGGGCGCTAGGGGAGAGGGAGTGCCCCTGGTGTGGGACACGTCAAGCTCTTTCTGGGGTGGCTTGTCGAACTTTGGTCCTCAGTCTTCACTCAGTTCTCACCTGTGGCTATTATTATTATTATTATTATTATTATTATTATTCCAGCCTATACCCAGAGGCCTCAGGGCAATTCACATAAAAAGAGCCAAGAAGCTGTCAGCAGGCGATAGCGGCCACTCCCTGGGAAATGCTTCGACTGGACGGCTAAATGAGGTGAGGATAGCTAACGTGTCTCAAACCCTCAGTGAGTTAAGAGATCTCCCCTGCGTGTGAAGGCAAGCTCCAGCTATAGAGGGAAGTGAGGGGCAGATGGGGCTCGTCTATCTGGGAAGGTGGCCCATCTAGGAGAAGGAAAAAACTCCCTTGTGGGACATCTTCAGCAAAGGTTAAGGAGCAAACCCTACACAAATCTGGAGTGGAGTCCCTTAGGCAGTTGGATGGTGCCTTGTACGCCTCCTTCTGGCAACTCCTGAGCCAAGCTGGTACCAAATGTATTGCTCTGGTCTGCTTTGCCTTATACTGACTCAGACTATCAGTCCACCTAGGCCAGTACTGTCTACACTGACTGGCAGAGGCTCTCCAGGTTTCAGACAGGAAACCTCTCCTGGTCCTTCTAGGACTAGGCCGCCTGGCCGCCCGCTTCCCGGCTCCTGCTGGTCTTTGCGAAGCCGCCTCTCCCTCCTTCCCTCCCTCCTCCTCCATTGCCCTAGCCCCCAGGAGCCCCCCCAACTGGCAAGGGTCCTCCGGGTGAGGGGATGCGACTTACATGCACCCTGCAAGGAGAGCAGCAAACACGAGAAGCTGGGCATTTTGGGGCCGCCTTGCTTACTTTCGTTTCTCCACAAAGGATGGGAGTGCAATATGCACCTGAGAGACAAAAGTTCAGTTGAACTGTGACTCCCGGGTGTCAGATCAAAACATTCTGCTTTTAAGCAAGCCAGCCCAGATGGGCGTGTAGATGTTGGGCGTGTTTCTTTTCTTTTTATAAAAACCTCGGTTTTCGAACGCAATCCGTTCCGGAAGACCGTTTGAGTTCCAAAATATTCAAAAACCGAAAACTCAATACGGAAGCATCAATACAATAGGGAAACTCAAAACGGAAGCCATGTGGTATGTTTGACTTCCAAAAAGTGTTCGAAAACTGAAGCAGTTACTTCCAGCATTCGAGTTCCGAAACGTTTGTCAACGGAGAAGTTTGAAAACCAAGGTTCCACTGCAGTTTATACTGGTGATTTCAAAGTCTCCTTTGCATATTTTAAAATAATGTTCTTCATGATGTTCTGCTTGATATTTTTGTGAGCCATTTGGAGGTTTTCTTAAAACCGAGTGGTATATATGAATGTTGTTATATAATTTAAAATAGAATGTGTTTACACCTGCTTTGTAAAAGTGGTTGCCGAGGGGATAACGTCACTTAGTTTTTCAATGGCTGATCAAGCGCCGTGTTCTCAAAACTTTCTGCTTCCGGCCTTGAGGATTATTGAGGCCTAACAGTCACAAAATGGCAGGGCAGAGGCAGAGCAGGTCACAAACTAGAGGCAGAGTTTGCCATAAGCAGCTGGCAGTCACAGATCTCCTTCTCTCTTTAGAATGATTTGTAGCGGCCCAAGGCTTATTTGGGAGCCCATTTGGGAACTTATTTGCCAACTCCCTGGGGTCCTGAGTGCCCCAGCACCCACAAATTCCCCTTGAAGAGGCCAGGCACCCACAAATTGTGGTGCATGTGGGCATTGGGATAGTGCGCTGTTCCCCAAAGCAGCATTGAGCCCCTGGGCATAATTTAAAGCTGTTTCAAGGACAGATGATTTCATAGAATTGTGGAATTGAAGTGTTGGAAAGGACCCCGAGAACACACTGCATTGCAAGAATCTTTTGCCCAACATCAGGCACTGCTGCTGTCAATTATTTTCTCATACATCTGAATTACTACAAATTTGGGATTTATTTATTTTTTAAACACTTTATTGAAATCTGTTTTTCCATACAGAATTCAAAAGACAAAAAACCATGAAACATAACTTGGTCCAGGTGAAGCTAAAGTATAGCCATACAGATAATGCAGCGTATAAGGTGAAAAACTAAAGGAGAAAAGAAATCATATTACACACAAACTGGGACGGGGAGGGAATGATGGAGAAAGAGGAGAGGCAGACTGGGGGATGTGTTGAGTAAGCAGCACCAGGCAGGATTGAACCCTCTTGCTCTCGATGCTCCAGTCAGAGCGGGGAGGCAAGGAGATGCTACCTCTTGTTCCCCAACCTCCCTCCTGACATGAAGGGTTTATTAACCTTAATTAAACATTAACCGAACCCTCAAGCTAGGCACTCTTTTGTGTGTCACAACACAACTGGTCATCAGTATGAAGATCAGGCTGGATCAGGTGTTCCTTGGGCTCGTTTGGGGCCCTGAGTTGGGAGAGGCACAGCCCTGAAACTAACAAATTATAATATCCATCTTAAAAGCCTCAATATCCCTTGGTTTCATAGAATACCTGAAGAGTGCAGAGCTCTACTATATGTATATAATTTCAAAATGGAAGGTTGAATTTAAATGATTTAAACCGCCTTGAATTTGAAACGAAACCTCCTGCAATTATCATACTGGAAATGCATTTTTAAGGAAATACATAATGAAATGGAACAATATTGCATTGCCTGGAACAACCCTGTGCCAAAATGTCATTCCGTGGACTGTTAAATAACAAAAACGTCATCTGGATTTTCCCTCTTGACTTTCGACATCTTCAGGAGGGTTTCGTCATTCGGTTCAGCTTGCTTATACTTGGCTGCTAAGATAGAGAGGGAGAGAGAGAGAGAGAGAGAGAGAGAGAGAGAGAGAGAGAGAGAGAGAGAGAGAACGCAATAATCAGGTGTCTCCAAACTGCAATCTGCAGTCCCGTGCTCCAGCACTGCAGCCTTGCCTCCCCACAGACTATGCTGCCCTTTCTGCCACCACTCCCAGCAGCCCCAACTCACCTCTGCGTCTTTGGTACATCAACATCACTCCAGCTCCAATGCCAAGTCCCACAACATGCCCCACAGATCCTAGCAGCCAAGCCATCGGTGATCCAAAGTATCCTGGAGATGGAGGAGAGTCAGTTGGAGATGCAGGTTTAAGTTTTGGCCAATGTGATTTGGTACTACATTCTGGGGATGAGGGGTGGGTGATTCAATCACCCTCACCTTCTGGCTTCCAGGGGATCGTCTCCTCCAGTGGTGCCTCCAGTGCTTCATGTTGTACCTGGCAGGTAAAACTGGCTGCTAAATGGCCCTGCTGTGGGAAGAAGACGCTTCCGGTTGTGAACGTCCCGTTAGGATTTTGTTCAACTTCACACTCGTATATTCTCCCTTGCATCGGCTCCCCATTTTGCAGCCACTGCACTGTAACATTTTGTGGGTAAAACCCACACACTAGGCACTCAGCTACCAAGAACCTCTTCCCTGGTGGCCTGGTGAGCACATGAAGTTCTGGGCGAGCTGCAAGGAGAAGAAAGAGATTTGAGGTCCTGCAAGTCTGGTGAAGGCCACTAGAGGGAGACATTGCTGATTATAAACGCAACCCACCTAACAGTCTCTAAAGGCCACAGTTGTATGAAATGCATTACACCAGAGCAGCTCAGCACCAGAATATTTGTCTTGCATGCAGAAGGTCTCAGGTTCAATCTCTTCCTGCAGCCAATCAGAAGCTGCTCTTTTGTTTCCAAAAATTTTGGAAGTCGAACAGACTTCTGAAATGGATTCGGTTCAACTTCCAAGGTACGACTGTATTTTTAGTCAGACCTATGCGCTCCCTTTAAAGGGAGTAAAAATGCCATTCTAGTCCATCACAGCCTGGGGGGGAAGAGGTCAATGGAGGCGCCAGACGGACCTCACTACAGGTCCTGTGAGGGAAGGACAGGGAAAGTGTGGCTCTCCAATGTCCTTTGACTACAACTCCCATCATCCTGACCATTGGCTTCTCTGCCCAGGTCTGACGGGAGCAGGAGCCCATCCACATCTGGAGGGTCACAGGCTCCCCATCTCTGAAAATGGGGTACATTATGCCTTTTTGCTAATTATAGCAAAAAGTGAAGCCACCATTTTAATGTGATTTCCAGCTGATTTGCAGGAAAGTGGTGCCTTAGCAATCATGAGGGGCCCTAGTGTGGAAGCAAATTTAACTGGGTGGGCCTTCACCCACCTCAGCAGATATGTTCTTGCAGGATTCTTTTTCATGGAGCAGACACTACTGTTTAGAGCAAAGGGATACAGAGTTTTGAGGAGGAAAATAAGCAGAGGCAGAACAGGGTAGAGAGTGCGAGTCAGAACTGGGTCTCACTAAAAGGGGGAACTGTGCTTAGCATGGGCAGGGGGGAGGTGGGGCAGGACTCCAGGGTTGCACAGGAAAGGCTCCCACTTACCTACCACCTTCAGCTCAATATCTTGACGGATTGTGTCTTTTGCTGCTTGGTGTTGGATGAGACATGAGAAGGTGACACCAATGTCGGAGATTTGTGCTGTGAACTCCAGGACACTCTCTGCATAGAAGAGGAAATTGGGCCCACGCTTGGCAGGGGGCGAGTCAACTTTCACAGTCTCACTGCCTCGCAGCCACTTCACAGAGACACGGCCAGGGTAAAAGTCGGATGCTGCACACGTCAAATTGATTGGTTTTCCCAGCGGCACTTCTGTGGGGCCGAGTGTTAGGCGTGGGGGAGCTGGAGGGAGAGAGGAGAGTTAGGAGAGCATCTCCTTGGACAGCTTAAAGGGTGCTGGGAACTGTAGCTCCGTAAGCAGCAAGCTGCAGTTCCCAGAATTCTTCACCGGAAGCCACACAAGTTAAGTGTGCTTTAAATGTATGGCATGGATGTGACTTCCCTCTTCCCTTCTGCGATAAAAGGCAACTCTTAGTACAAGGAAGTTGGCGTAGAAGTCATGGTTGAAGCACGCATTGGAATCTGCAGATCAAATCTCACCTTGCCCATGAACTCATTAGGTGGCCTTTAAGTTACTCACTATCCTCTTAGCCCCAAGTCCTGCCTGGCCCGCTCCCAAATGCAGTAAGAGGTGTAGTCCTGTACCTCCACTATGCCATCCCTCAAGGTCTGGGAGACTGTCCTGCTTGGACTACTGCAATGCGCTCTATGTGGAGCTACCTTGAAGGTGACCTGGAAACTACAGCTAATCCAGAATGCGGCAGCTACACTGGTGACTGGGACAGGTTACCGAGACTGTATAACTCCAGTCCTGAAAGACGTACATTGCCTCCAGTACATTTCTGAACACACTTCAAAGTGTTGGTGCTGCCCTTTAAAGCCCTAAACGGCCTTGGCCCAGTGTACCTGAAGGAGGGTCTCCACCCCCATTATTCAGCCCAGACTCTGATGTCCAGCGCTGAGGGCCTTCTGGTGGTTCCCTCCCTCCAATAAGTGGGGTTACAGGGAACCAGGCAGAGGGCCTTCTCAGCAGTGGCATCTGTCCTGTGGAACACCCTCCTATCAGATGTCAAGGAAACAAACAACTATCTGACTTTTAGAAGACACCTTAAGGCAACCCTGCTTAGGGAAGTTTTTAATGTCTGATATTTTATTGTGTTTTTAATCTTCTGTTGGGAGCTGCCCAGAGTGGCTGTGGAAACCCACCTAGATGGGTGGGATATAAATAAATAAATGATGATGATATTTGTCAAAGCGTGCTTTTGTCAAGCCTCTCTTGAGAGGTCACATCTCAGTTCTGTAGCACCACCACAAAGGAGGCCCTGCTCTGTTTCCTTACAATGAACATCTCTAAATGATGGAACATGAAACTGCAGCTCTCCCCAAAGCCTCATCTCCCGAGGAGTAGGCTTGAATGCGAGCTGGTGTTCCCTGTAATACACGGCCCTAACCAATTTAGGATATCAAGATATGCATCTTGAAAAATGCTGGAAAGTCTAATGGCAGCCAACACAGCTGAGACAGAACCAGTGTTATGTGCTTCATATAGGCAAATGCTTTCCAAGGGAGCACCGTGGGACCCAAATTATAAGTATTTATTTATTTAAAAATTTCTGTCCCGCACCATCAGCAGCCATATTGTCTCATGGGCCAGAAATCTAATTCAGATAAAAGATAAAAATATAATATTTACACCATACAAAATAAAAACCATTAAACCACAGTTGCAGCAGTTCAAGAAACGGAACTGTACAAATTGCAATTCCGATACCCACTTACCTGGGAGTAAGCTTCAGTTAACTCAGCTGGACTTTTAGGACAATGCTGTAAGCATTCAGCAAATAAGCATTTCTAAAGCCAGAGAAGGCAAGGTAGTATTGCATGGAGCCTAAAATATCTCGATGTGGGAGCTAGGCAGGCTGCCCTGGAGCATGACAAAGGCAAGGAGCCACCATTGAAAAGGATCTCTTGCTGGTCATCATGTGTCATGGTGAAGTTGGTTGTAGTACCCAGAGAAAGGAGAGATGATTTCCACAGGTAGGTTTATTCCAATGACAGATGTAGTGTGTGGGGTCTGTCTTACAGAAAAGTGAACATAGAGGTGTTCCTCGCTACACCTCTCTATTCCATTGCCTCCAGCATGGTTCAAATCTGGTTATCAGAGCTGGGCTGGGAGAAAAGTGCTTAAGCAACGGACCATAGGGAGCCAAGGCAAGGGTGCAGAGCGGCGTTGAGCAACCGCACATTTTATTCTCTTGTAGAAATAGACACAGCCCAGCTGCTTTGTATCACAATGAGGCAGATACATGAATAAAACTAGGGCCCGGTCAGGTCTGTTTAGCCTGGAGTTAACGTGAAGCGCTTCAAAGGATGTGCTTTAAAATGGTATTTTACATCAAGTACTTTAATGTGAAATATGTTTAGTGCTTTAAAAAAGGTTTTCCACCCGCCGCCTTGCCTCCCTTACCTTCTAATTTCAATGCCACCTTCCCTTCAGCACTGTCAGGGGTATGGAGAACAAAACACGTATACTCCCCAGCATCCTCCTCCCTTACGTCCGAGAGGTAGAGGGTGGCGTTTCCCTCTGGCAGCCGCGTCGCATCAAGCACTGCTCCCCTCGGTCTAAACACTGTGATGCTAGTATCGAACTTTGCAATGTTTTTTCCTCTCAGCGACCATCTCACAATCAGGAAATCAACGTTTATGGGCCTGGGAGGGTCTAAGGAGAAGTGGCAAGGCAGGGATACATTAGAGTGTGGCCCTGCCTGGACTGGGGATGAAGGGACTTGGATTATCACGGCTGCCCCTGAAAAGAACAAAGAGATAAAGTTAGACTGTAATTAGACTGGACCTCCATCGCAGGCTAAAGCCATCATAAGCCAGTTTTAACTCTTAAGATTCCTGCAAACTGTAGTTAGGCAAAAAAGGGAATCCCAAAGCCCATTGGTTAAAAACAACAACAACAACAAAACCAGGCTGGTTAGAGGAGTTTGAGGACTAGTTTAAATCTGAATGCAGGATGCGCCTTTGACTGCTCAAAAAAAGTAACCATCCACTGTGGGCGCTAGAGGAGGGGGAGTACCTCTGGTGTGGGACACGTCAAGCTCTTTCTGGGGTGGCTTGTCAAACTTTGGTCCTCAGTCGTCACTCTGCTCTCACCTGTGGCTATTATTATTATTATTATTATTATTATTATTATTATTATTCCGGCCTATACCCAGAGGCCTCAGGGCAATTCACATAAAAAGAGCCAAAAAGCTGGCAACTCCTGAGCCAAGCTGGTACCAAACGTATTGCTCTGATCTGCTTTGGACCTCAACAGTAAGAGGGGAGTCTTGCGCCCCTCCCCACCCTGCCTTTGAAGGAAAAAGAAGTTTCATAGGAACACAGGAAGTGCCTTATACTGAATCAGACTATCAGTCCACCTAGGCCACTACTCTCTACACTGACTGGCAGAGGCTCTCCAGGTTTCAGACAGGAAACCTCTCCTGGTCCTTCTAGGACTAGGCCGCCTGGCCGCCCGCTTCCCGGCTCCTGCTGGTCTTTGCGAAGCGGCCTCTCCCTCCTTCCCTCCCTCCTCCTCCATTGCCCTAGCTCCCAGGAGCCCCCCCCCCCCACTGGCAAGGGTCCTCTGGGTGAGGGGATGCGACTTACATGCACCATGCAAAGAGAGCAGCAAACACGAGAAGCTGGGCATTTTGGGGCCGCCTTGCTTACTTTGTATTCTCCAGAAAGGATGCGAGAGCAATATGCACCTGAGAGACAAAAGTTCAGTTGAACTGTGACTCCCGGGTGTCAGATCAAAACATTCTGCTTTTAAGCAAGCCAGCCCAGATGGGCGTGTAGAAGTTGGGCGTGTTTCGTTTCTTTTTATAGTGGAACCTCAGTTTTCGAACGCAATCTGTTCCGGAAGACTGTTCGAGTTCAAAAATATTCAAAAACCGAAAACTCAATACGGAAGCATCAATACAATAGGGAAACACAAAACGGAAGCCATGTGGTATGTTTGACTTCCGAAAAGTGTTCGAAAACTGAAGCAGTTACTTCCAGCATTCGAGTTCCAAAACGTTTGTCAACGGAGAAGTTTGAAAACATGGTTCCACTGCAGTTTATTCTGGTGATTTCAAAGTCTCCTTTGCATATTTTAAAATAATGTTCTACATGATGTTCTATTTGATATTTTTGTGAGCCGCTTAGAGGTTTTCTTAACACCGAGTGGTATATATGAATGTTGTTAAATACAGTGGTAACTCGGGTTACAGACGCTTCAGGTTACAGACTCCGCTAACCCAGAAATAGTACCTCGGGTTAAGAACTTTGCTTCAGGAGGAGAACAGAAATCGTGCTCCAGCGGCGCGGCAGCAGCAGGAGGCCCCAGTAGCTAAAGTACCTCAGGTTAAGAACAGTTTCAGTTTAAGAACTGACCTACAGAACGAATTAAGTTCTTAACCTGAAGTACCACTGTAATTTAAAATAGAATGTGTTGCACCTGCTTTTAAAAAATGGTTGCTGAGGGGAGAACGTCACCTTAGATTTTAGGTGGCCCATCAAGCGCTTTGTTCTCAAAACTTTCTGCTTCTGGCCTTGAGGATTATTGAGTCCTAACAGTCACAAAATGGCAGGCAGAGGCAGAGCAGGTCACAAACTAGGGGCAGAGTTTGCCATAAGCAGCTGGCAGTCACAGATCTCCTTTCTTTCGAATGATTTGTAGCGGCCCAAAGCTTATTTGGAAGCCCATAGGTGCCAGCTCCCTGGGGCCCTGGGTGCCCCAGCACCCACAAATTCCCCTTGAAGAGGCCAGGCACCCACAAATTGTGGTGCATGTGGGCATTGGGACAGCCCGCTGTTCCCCTAAGCAGCATTTAATGCTGTTTCAAGGACAGATGATTTCATTGTTGTTTAGTTGTTTAGTCGTGTCCAACTCTCCGTGACCCCATCGACCAGAGCACGCCAAGCACTCCTGTCTTCCACTGCCTCCCACAGTGATTCTATGATTTGAAGAGTTAGAAAGGACCCTGAGGGGCCATCTAGTCCAACCCTCTGCATTGCAGGAATCTTTTGCCCAACGTCAGGCACTGGTGCTGTCAATTCATTTCTCCCTAAACAATTGCCATTTAAGTGGCCCTCTAAGGGCATAATATGCGTTTTGAAAAAGTTTTGAAAAAAGATGTTGTCACCAAAGATGAAAGGTGTTATTAAAAGCTGAATTCTGTACATGCTTCAATTTGTGGAACAATTTCCCCCGCTAAGTAGTTAGCCAAATCTCCCAAAGGTTATTGTGATATGCACATCCCCAGATCCTTGCTTGTTGTTGCCTTGGGGTGTGTGTGTCTTCATGCATTTATGAGCATTGTGCCAATGCAACAGTTTTGATTGGATAAATGTATTGTGATTCTTAACGGGGGCTGCCCCTCAGGCTTGGAGATGTATGACATGTAGCAGATCACAGGTTATTTGGGGTGAAGATAAAGTTCTCTTTTTACATTTTCTGAGAGCTGTGTTTCGAACCGGGAACAAGTGAGCAACTTCAGCAACATCCTGATAATTACATTAACTGGCTACATTAACATTACTTGTCACTGTCTGCACTTTTCTGCATTTCATTTCCTTCTTACCTCACTGTTTGGTATCCACCCCCACCATATCTGCAACTCAGCATAGGCTTGATGCACAACCAATTTCTTTCATATTTAAGGTGCTGCCAGCTTCTTTGTTGCTGTCATTCTTATAGCATTCCATAGCAGGAGAGCAATGACCATGTGCAGTTCCCTGTCAGTCTCCATTTTGTTTTTTCTTTTTAAAAGAAACAACAGCGCAACCACTGCCAGCTTCCAAATTTTGAGAGACCCCCAGGCCTTTCCCTGCATCAGTGGGGCTCCTTGAGTACTTGTCTGGCTTCAATGGTGGCAGCAACTGTTTTAATTTATCACTGCCTCCTGTGGATTCTGCCACCTGAGGTGGTCGCCTCATTTTGCCTCATAGGTGGGCTGGCCCTGTATTAGAGGTGCTACCTCGTAAGAAGTAGCAAGCTTTGTCCTGGAAAGCCCTCCCTCTCATCTCAGCTGTTTAATACAGGCAAGGGAAATGGCTTTGTACATTTTCAAGGGAATTGTTGTCTTCTTTTTTGTATGTTGTAAGAGCAAAACAGAATTATGAGCTCCTTCTTTCCCTCTTCCTGCTCAAGGGCAAAGAAAAAACCTCGGGAGCAGGCCCATTTCACATTAGGTAAAACAGATGTGGGAAGCAACAGAGAGCCCACAATACTGAAGTTTATTATAGAATTTCAGTTTTATTTTACAGGATATGGCAGCAGGAGAAATGGCAAAGTAAGATGGTAGGCTGTGTGAGACATCGTGTGAGACACAAAGTACCCACCCCCGACAATGCCTACCTTTCCCCATATGAAAATACAAGTATGCATCAACTCACAATGAAATCAATGGTGAATTAAGGCTAGAAACAGACAATTGTGTGTACCCCCGCCCCACAGCTGAAGGTGGTTTGAAAGAGAGGTTGCTCATTGTATGTGCTCGTTCCACTTTTGTCCATGGAAGGCTACATTCAGATATAGGTGACAGTGTCTTGTTTTCTGCTCTGGTGGAACTACCTATATAGGTAGCAGTGTCTTTTTTCTGCTCTGGGGCAACATCCATTGTAATAGTGTGCAATAATAATAAAAAATGGAGCCATATGGATAGGCACTGCTTACAGAATTTTGAAATGTTAGACTATTCCTGACCAATACGCCAAGTCGCAAACAGATGATGCATTGGACAGCTTGACAAGGGTAAGAGAGTGTGGTTTTGTAATCATTGTAGGGGTCAGCCAATCAGCACTCTGCACAGCCAGTTGGGTTGAAAGGAAGGAGGTACCTTCATGATTGTCACAAGGGCTTAACAGTCAGGACTTTGCACAACTGGTTTCTGGAGAGAAGGACTAATTGCGCCAGAGCTTGAGTCTCTGAGGAAATATCTACATCTGGCTAAAAATGTGTGTGTGCAGATCCACATCAGCCTAACCACTCTAGAACACCAACAAAATCAGCTTTTGTATTATTTCAAAGTTTGGCTGGAGGTAATAATTGTGGAACAAAAGAAAGGTGTGTTTCTTCCACTAGAAATGGCTTCTCTTTACTTTCAACTCTTTAAAAAAATGTGCTTGCATATCTTCAGCTCAGTCTTTCTGCTTCCATTTCAGGTGTGTAGGACTCCATTCTGCTCCTAGTCCTGGAGATCAAACCCTGGAATCCGATCTCTGGACCCCCTCTTCTAGCATTCTGGAAGCACCCCTCACTCCCAGAGGATCCGGAGTGCCAAGACGAGAAGAATAGTTTGTGTGGTCTCGGTTTCTGGGTAGAAACATTGCGTCCTGGCTGAGAGAGGAAAGGAATTGCCGAAGGTTCGAGCTCTTGAGCCCGCCTCCCCAACGCCTTGGCTCGTTCTAGTCTGAACACAGCATCCCCCCTCTAAGATCAACCCCGAAAGGTATGGAGTGATGTTGCCGTGGGAGACCAAAGGCAGTGCCTGTGAAAGAAACAAAGGAAAGCAGAGGTTAGATAAATCCTGGGTCCTGGTCTAAATCTGAGCAGGACTTCTTGTATGAATTCTGTGCAAACGTGGAAGTTGCTATTATTGAAGCCAGCAATTTGAGAGTCTCAACTTCTATTTGAGTGTGCGTGTGTGTGTGTGTGTGTGTGCGCGCACACACACACACACACACACACACACACAGCTATTTTTCTAGAAAAAGAGGTGCCAGAACTCACCATGAACACCTCCCTTGTTCTCTTATAATGGCTATGGCACCCACCTGAGAGGTGCCGGAACTGAGTTACAGTGAGGTCTGGCTGAAAAAAACGCCCCTTATATAAATACAAGCTTCT
Source organism: Podarcis liolepis (assembly GCF_965112155.1). Taxonomy (NCBI): domain Eukaryota; kingdom Metazoa; phylum Chordata; class Lepidosauria; order Squamata; family Lacertidae; genus Podarcis; species Podarcis liolepis. The sequence continues at coordinate 21,845,207 of NC_139573.1, read as the reverse complement.
AGACCTGTGGATGGAAAGACAGCTTGAAAGTGCATGGGCAATGCCTAGTGAAAGTGTCCCAACTCTCCTAGAGCACAATCCTCTACTCCCATCCACCTACCTTCTCCACATGAATCCATGTTGCCTTCCTTCCGCGAACTGACACTGTTGGGGCTCTCCATATTCTCATAGGAATCGGCATCTGCAAGGAGCAGGGGGGCTGGTCAGAGATGAAGCGACCCTGAATTCCAGTTCCTTAAACAGGGGCCTATGGGACTAAGGATAATTGGCCTCACTGTTGGCCAAACATTTTTTTAAAAGACTGACTATAAAAAACCCAACAGATGTAGCTTTCCCTAATTTATAAGGAGAATGATTAGGAAAACTTGACCTGCTGGATTTCTTCCCGTCATGTGCCCAGCCGCTCTAATCAACTGGTATAATAGGGATTAGAAAATGGCATCTCCCATTTCGCTTGGAGGAACAATCCTCAGAGGTCGTTCCTAACGTCTACTGACCAACAGCATTGAATACAAGAAAGAACAAAGCTGGAAAACTTGGGCATCAGCTCTCCTACCCTGATGCTAACCCTGTCTGGAGATCCTGGGAGTTTTCCTTTCCAAACTGCTAGATTCTATTTCCCTCTTAAGTTGCTCACAGGAGTTCTGTCCCATTGGAACTGATGCTTGCCAGGGTTGCGTGGCATGTGACTGTGAATCAGCATTTTGAATTTCCCACAGCGCCCCAGAGATTATTATTGGGGCATTCTGGGGCATTATTGGAAATGGCACTCACCTTCCTCGTTGCTTATGTTGGAATGAAAGTGGAGAAGCTTGCTTGAAGTGGGGCACAAGGACCCATTCATCTCTTCATAGGACTGGGAGCCTGAAGGGGCAGCAGAAATGCCACAAGCGGGGCTGAATAAATTATGCCAAGTAGGATGGCAGCTAATCAGAGCTGTAGTTTAACTAGCAGGAGCAACTATTTTTTAATGCTTACCTGTAGATGTCTCACTGCATCCATCCTGCTTGTCCACATGGGGGTCTAGGGCCAGCTGCCTGCGTAAGTCTGGGGGACAGAGAGAGATACCAAAGGCCAGTGTCATATCAGGTTGCCTCTACAGAAGTACTGTTACCCTGTCATTTGTGCCCATGTATTCAGCATTGATCAAGCCCCATTTGGAATTGCTACACTCTGTTTGAACTGGGGCGATGTAGTCCCCAAACAATGCTGACAGTCCAACAAGGAAACTCTGAAAAAATCAATACCACTGGCAAATGGTCAGCTATTTTCTTATTTTGTATTTGCTTTTCACTCTTAACTTTATGCAGAAGCATAGTTATCTTAATGCTGCAGCCCTATGCATACCTGCTTTGAAAAAGTAAACCCCATTGAACTCAGAAGGCCTTATTTATGAATAGAATCATAGAATCATAGAGTTGGAAGAGACCACAAGGACCATCGAGTCCAACCCCCTGCCAAGCAGGAAACACCATCAGAGCACTCCTGACATATGGTTGTCAAGCCTCTGCTTAAAGACCTCCAAAGTAGGAGACTCCACCACACTCCTGGGCAGCAAATTCCACTGTCAAACAGCTCTTACTGTCAGGAAGTTCTTCCTAATGTTTAGGTGGAATCTTCTTTCTTGTAGTTTGGATCCATTGCTCCGTGTCCACTTCTCTGGAGCAGCAGAGTAAATGTACTTAGAATCATGCTTCATATTAAGCAGTTTAAAAAGGTAAAAAAAAATGTGTCAGAGACTAGCAACTTCAGAACCTAGTCCAAGACCCACTTGGACATCCAGCTCACAGGTAGGTCTTTGTTAAACATAGATAGGCAGAAGAACACCATACACTGTATGTATGTATGTATTAAGATGTATTTTACCGTATTTTTTGCTCTATAAGACGCACCAGACCACAAGACGCACCTAGTTTTTGGAGGAGGAAAACAAGGAAAAAGATATTCTGAATCTCAGAAGCCAGAACAGCAAGAGGGATCGCTGCGCAGTGAAAGCAGCAATCCCTCTTGCTGTTCTGGCTTCTGGGATAGCTGCGCAGACTGCATTCGCGCCATAAGACGCACACACATTTCCCCTTACTTTTTAGGAGGGGAAAAATGAGTCTTATAGAGCAAAAAATACGGTAATTAATTGATGTCTGTTTTATGCTTATTGTGTTGTTTTTATGATGTTAGCTGCTCTGAGCCCGGCCTCAGTACCTGCTATAAGTCGGGCTGCACCAGGGGAAACAGAAACCTCTTCTTCCAAGTTCTCATAGTTTTCACTATCTGTGAGGGGGAAACACAGAAAGACTGAACGTCACCAGAGGAATTGAATGGCAGTGGGTTGTGCTTGCAAATATACTGAGGGTGTTATTTAATGGGGCAAACTCTCCAAATCCTCCCAGGCAGCTTTTACTCAGGGCAACAACCGTGCTAGAAAGGAAGGGAAGGGAGATGGTTCATAGTGTCCCCGTGGCTGGTATCACTTGGATTACAGTTACTACAGGCAAGATGGCTAAAAGGGGTGGCCATGGCAAGCAGTAATCAAGCACAAGAGCAGTCTGCTGAGTCAATGGAGGAAATGCTACTGCGGCAATCATGTGCCCTTCCACATTTCTCAGCAAAATTCTGCAAGTTAGCACCAACTTCCCAGATTACACAGTTACAAGGGAAGTGTGGTTGTTCTGCTCTCCCAACACATTTTGAGATACACGCTCAGTTTATCCTTACACTTCTGAAATTAAGAAACGAAGCTGTTTATAACTCAGCAGCAGATTAGAGACTCAGCTTTGCATTTGGAAGGTTCCAGCTTCAGTCCCCAGTATTTCCAGGTTCTGATCAATATATTGAATAATTCAGGAATTGTACAGACAGCCTCATTTAAGGAAGAGTGTATCTTGAATGAAGGATACTGGATTTTCTAAACAGTTGGTCTTCTTTTTCATTCACACACACACACAAACGTGTTTGTGTGTTTGTGAGCTGGCTGCCCCTGTCTCTGCTTCCACACCCAGATCCCGCACCTTCAGCAAGTGGATCTTGGACCAGGTTCTTCACGGACTGCTGAGTATTGTTTGCATACAATGGGTCAGCTGTGGGTCAAAAGCAAGATGTTGGTGAGAAGATCAGGTTAACAGACTGACATGACCCACCCCTCACCCCACACGGATAGCTCACCGCACTTCCAAATACCTGAGCCCCACTTCTGGGAGCCAGACTTGGTCTCGTCCTTTCTGTTTTCATAAAGCGATACATCTGTGGATGGAAGAACAGCGGCTGTTGCTTAATGAAGTCTGGCATGTGGGGAAAGGAGAACCATAGCTTCACACATGTGTCACATGCAGAAACCCCCAGGTTCAGTTGCTGAAACCTTCACTTTAAAGAGACTCCCAAGACAGCAACATGTCTGGGAAGAACCTCTTCTTGAAAGCCTAGAGAGCTCCTGCTGGCTGCTGCATGTGATGGAAAAGTTTATTTTTGCTGGGCAGGTTGGTTCACCGAGTGTTTTCTTTTTCCTTTTCCCTGCTAGCAAATGGTTAACGAATGGCAGTTTATGGTTGGCTGGGGTTCCAGGAGGGGGAGTTGAAAAGGAGAAGATTTTGAGAGACAGTTTGTAGGTTGGGATAGAGGTTGGTAGAATAGGTTGAGAGGAAGGGAGATAGAGAGTGAGAGGAGAGAGAGTTGGTTCTGGGTAGAAACATCCACTCTGAGGAATATATCACAAGCTGGAGAAAGTAGTCTCTGAGCTTAGGGTGAAGGACAGTGTGTGGTGTCCTGTAAGAGTAATAGGCCAGGAATTAACTGGGAGGCTGAGGCTGAGCCAGGAGAAGTAGAAGCTGGACAGAAAGAGTCTACTTAGGTCTCATTCCAATCAAGAGGGGAGAGATTCTTCTATGAAAAGAGAAGACTCCCAAAGCAGTTAAGAGGGGTGTGGTGATCCCTTGAGTCTGTTACTTGGAGTACCTCAGGAGTAAGGTTGTCTAAGGGGTGTGTAATTGACAGGATGTACACCTTGTTTAAGAACCAAAGTATTAAGCAGCAACAGCTATGCAGCAACTGAGAAAGCACTGAAGTGAAGTAACATTATAATCTGAAGTATCCTATGTTTTACCCACTTGTGCCATAAACTTCCTTTGTTAAATAAAATCTTTGTTTATTTGATCAAATCCTGCCTGAGACTCCAAATTTTCCCCTCACACAAGTCCCCCACAAGATAATCTGGAATAGTTTGTGGGAATTCGTGGAATTGGTGTTCTGTGAGGTGGGTGCACTATATTTAAGTGAGGGCGGGCCCAATGGCGCCAGGGGGGAAAGTGCCGTTGCCCTGTCACACTGCAGTGTCTAGGGATACACCAGCTTTTGCCAATCTGTTGACCCTCAGATGCTTTGGACTACATCCCCCATCACTGGCCAACTGATGGAAGGTGAAGTCCTAACCATCTGCAGGGCAATAAGCTGGAACAAGAACATAGGAAGCTGCCTTACACTGCGTCAGATCATTGGTCCATCTAGTTCAGTATTATCTACACTGATTGGCAGTGTTTCATGCAGGGGGTCTCACCCAGCCTTGCCTGGAGATTAAACCCAGGGCCTTCTGCTTGGGAAGCAAATGCTCTGCCTCTGTGTTATGGCAAAGGCTGAGGTAGGCTGATGGTCTGATTTATTATAGGGCAGTTTATGAAACAAGGCCTATGGGGTTGCTGTGGTTCACATACTGTTAGTGGACTCATTTGAGCATCTCACCAACGCTCAATATCTTTAAAGTGAGAATTATATACTTGGAACCAGTATGTATTTGGATGGGGGGCGGGGTGGGATGCAATTGCTCGAAAGATATATTAGAGAGATATATTTCTCCTGAACTGTGGAAATGCACAGTAGCCACCCATTCTGGCCTCTTCCACATCTTTATACAGAAGGGAAATTTGACGTCACACAGTCACCACCACACAGCTCCCAACTCTTAAGTCCTAGGAAACCCAGTCACATGGGTGGGGTATAAATAATAAATCATTATTAGCATAAATAATTATTAATACTAGATCAGATATGGGGACCAGACCTCCAACTAATCCAGCTCACCAGTGGTGTAGCTAGCTGCTTGGGTGCCAGGTCTGGCCCGTGCAGCCTGCAGCCGGGGGGGGGGGGGAGCAGCCCATGGGGGCAGGGCCTCTCCACAGCCTCTTCCTCAGCTGTAGGGCAGCTGAGGGAGAGCCAGAGGGCAGACGCAAGCTCCACGCTGCCACTTCAGGCAGTGTGGAGCCTGCAGGCGCCTAAGCTACTATGTCACTCCCAAGAGAGACGCGTGGCTCGGGCACGCTGCAGGCCCCGTGGTAAGTGCTGGCCCTGCGGTGTGGCGCCTGGTGCCAGCTGTATTTTGCTGCATTGTTGACTGAACTAAAAAGTTTTCATGAGCCTTACTAATTATTATTATTATTAACAACTAATATTTTTGTTATTTTGTCAAAACCCCCCCTCAGTGATGACACCCGGGGCGTCCCGCACCCCCACACTCCCTTCCTCTGCCACTGCAGCCCACCAGACCTCTTAATCTGGGCCTTTCCCAAATCAACCCCCTTTCCACCCAGGCCATGACGCTCCTTCTGCCTGTTACAGTCCAGAATGAGCTGCCCATTCAGGGAGATACGGTTTCCTCTCTGCACTGAGAAAGGACTCCCAAGGTAGTGCTCCTGTGATCAGTCTGCTTTCCCGCCTCTGAAATCCAGGATTTATTTATTCCAGGTCTTCCTCACTGGGCATTTCTCTCTCACACACACCACCTAATTCTCAATAAAACTCCATTACATTATGAAGCAACTCTACAAATCACTACAGTCTCCCCCGCCAACAAAGGCTAGCATGCTTGGGCAGCTGTACAGAGAGTCCTCCTCACCTCCCTGAGATGCTGAAAGGTTTCGTCTATCTCCATTTGCTCATAAAATGTGGGAGACTGGTGAGCTGAAAGTAAGGAAAGGAATGTTTACCATTCAAAGCCGCATCTCCCTGCTTCACTTCTTCCTGGGTGTTCTCGTAGTTGTCATCATCTGAAGCAAAAAAAATATTTGGATGACTAGGCCCACCCATTCTCTCTGCCTACTGTGCCCTGTTCTCTCCCATACCCCAATTTATGTTGTGTCCTCCCAAATTTTATGCTGTGCTTTCTCCCACTCCACCAACCCACTTTGCTTCCAGTCACCCAGCACCCAGTAACCATCAGTCACTCAATGACTGTGACTCCTCTGCTTCTTTGGGTTGTGCGTCATACGCTCTAGCTGGCCCAAGTTCCCTGATACAGTGCAGCGTATGGGGGACCTGTTATAGCTAAGTGGGTGTCACAAACAGGCTCAGGGGTCTATGCTGTTTCTGAGTTCCATACCCATGCCTACAATCTGCACTCTCCCTGTGTGTATCACGGCAAGTGCAGAAGGATGTGGATCTGTAGCAGCCCCTCTGCTTTTTCCATCCTCTTATGCTGTCCCTCTCAAGCAGCATGCTGTTTCCTACCATGCACATAGTAAGTAAGCTACCTGTAGCCTCTGCCATATTTATTCAGCCCATCTGAGTTAATCAGCAAAGGGTTTGTTGGGCACCCAGTTGACCGCAACGCACGGCAGTCACACAAGTTCATCCCAATGCCCCCACACCACATACCATCTGACTTGAGCTCTATTTCACTGTCTGGATGTTCATATTCTTCTTCATCTTCATCTGGTGAGTAAGAGGAGGGAGAGAGAGATGTACATAAAAACCGATATTACTGTACTCATCTTACTGGTCTGAAATCACTGCACTCTTCTAGTAGACTCCATAAGTGTTTAGGACAGGTAACTAATCTCCAGTCTGTAGGCCAGTCTCAGCCTGCAAAACTAAAGGTAAAGGTAAAGGGACCCCTGACCATTAGGACCAGTCGTGGCCGACTCTGGGGTTGCAGCGCTCATCTCGCTTTATTGGCCGAGGGAGCCAGCGTACAGCTTCCGGGTCATGTGGCCAGCATGGTTAAACTGCTTCTAGCGAACCAGAGCAGCACACGGAAACACCGTTTACCTTCCCGCCAGAGTGGTACCTATTTATCTACTTGCACTCTGACGTGCTTTCGAACTGCTAGGTTGGCAGGAGCAGGGACCGAGCAACGGGAGCTCACCCCGCCGCGGGGATTCGAACCGCCAACCTTCTGATCGGCAAGCCCTAGGCTCTGTGGTTTAACCCTAGCCTGCAAAACTATTTCTTCCAAATAATGGCCACCTGCCAATTAACTGATGACACTGGGTGATGGGTAGGTTTCAATACTGTTGGGTGCTGCTTCGCCAGCATGGTAAGACAAAGGCTTGGATGAGGTGGTAAAAACCTGTTCCTCAAGTGTGCCACTTCAAATTGCAAGTGGGGATTGCATTATTAAATCTGATTAAGTGGGTGGTGGTGACAACATCCCTGCACATAGACAACTAGCCTGGCAGGGAGAAGAGCTCTAGCATTAGCTTCCCACCCGTTATGCTAATTATATGTGTGCAGGGTTTTCCTCCCTGACGGGCATTCATTCAACCATGAGATGGTATGAAGCAGAACAGTCCAGGAGGGGGGTTACTGCATCATCTGCTATTTCTGTGAATTGGACCAAAGTTCCTTCCCTCTTCCACCCACAACCACCCCCTTGCAAAACTGTGCTCTGAATGTGAAAGTGAGCAACACAGCGTCACAGCTGTGGGATGCTGTGAAAGAGCCTCAAGCTGCTGGGGCCAGTTGTGCAGCCATGCATTGTGCCCCACTTTGGGGCAGCATGTAGAGCTTGCTGCGCACACTGCCACCCCTGCCACCAAGAGCTCAGCTTGGTGCTGCTGTGGGCTGGCTCTTTTCCCAAACTGCATATTGTGTGTGTGCAAAGCCTCTAAGTCCTGCCCCTTGCACACTACAGGCAGCGGCAAGATGCTCACCATGGCAATCTTCATCTTAAATGAGGAGGAAGTGAGTCCTTTTCCTTTCTCTTCAAACAGTTCTATGTGTTTCCTGTGCTAAAACTTCTGCATTTTGAGAAGGCTTCCCACAGGTGGGGTTTTTTTCCACACTTGCGGTAACTAAGGCTGTACTTTTCCCTCGCAGTTACAGGAAATTTGCATGTAAATGTTCAAAAACCTCCAGAACACATCTAACAAGTGAAGGACAATGTTCATTTCAAAGGGGCTCATGAGAAGATTTGAGTATACGATGCTCTGTGGACCACATCTGCCTGCACCATTCGGCCCTATTTAATGGCACCCAAATCTTCCACCTCAGATGGCCTCATGCTTGGAGCCATTTCTGTTTAAGCCTCGTGTCTGAAAACACCTCCATTTGTTTCACTCCTGCTATGCTTGAACTCCTTGCAGTGACCTTAGTGACACTAGCTTCTTGCCCTGAACCCACTGTACCAAATTATGCATGATGGTGGCAGGCCTGTTTTTTTTAAAAATACATTTGCTCCTATCAGATGTTAAGCACTGATGTGGGATTTGAAGCGTGAATGGGGTATGTGGGTGGGAGGTGCTGAAGCCTCCCCTCTTGTCATTTTGGCCCCATGAGAATCCCCTGCGTGCACAAACATTTTCTGCTTTAAATAAGACCCCACCCCATCCCTGCTTTATGCGTAACTGAAGAAAACCCGTATCAAGCTTCAATGTAATTTGGCTCCTATTCTGTCTCCTGTGTTCTGACTTCCACTCACAATTAGGAGAAATTTGATTCACTATGCATTTACACCCAAATCTATCAAGCCTGCACTTTCTGAAACATTATGCAAATCAAAACATAACCATTCCTCCCTTGATTAAAGAATGCATTTTTGTGCATTTTAGATCACCCTAGGGGGTTGATGAGAGCGTGTAGTCTAAATATTTGGAAGACACCAAGTTGGTGAAGGGCAATCTAGTACAGTCACAAAAGTACATTCTTTAATCAAGGGGGAAATAAATTCTCATTGTAAACAACACTTTTAGATTTGCCCTGTGATATTATTCAGTATCACCACCAGGAATGAACAAATCTGTTGATTTTGTTTTCCCTTTTTTTCCAGTCTTAGGCTCATTTTGCTGCACTTCTGCATCAGTTTGTGAATTTCCTTTTTTAAAGCCCTCCTGTAAATTCATTAGTAATTTAGTAGGCATTTTTCCTAATATACACCTTTTTCACAGATATATGCATCTTGATGTCTTCTTTCCTCTAATACACACATTTTGCACACATTTGTTTAGTTGGGGACTTTACTGCAAAATTCAGAGAAATGCATATTTCAAACCACATATACTGCATTCTGGTTTATGTGATGTTTCAGAGAGTGCAGGTTAGGTAGATTCTCATGCAGATATGAACGGAACTAAATGATTTCCCCATCCCCTAATAGCCATTCCATGATCTATGCACTTTATGCAAATGTTCTCCTTCATAATTCTGTTTCTCCTCTAACTACAAACAACCTTCCACCCCTTCCCCCGCCCCAAACATACGGTACCTTCCATGTTGGTGGTATTGGGTAGGATCTTTCCTTTCTGAAGCAGCTGACAGCCACGCCTTGGACCCCCGTCTGGCAACACATTCTCGTAGGCATCCACCCGCTCACAGACTGTGGGAGGGTGAGGGTAAAAACACAAGCTGCATTTAGATACAATTCCCACCCACCCACCCACCCAGGTAACAACTTACAGAGGTAGCCATGTAAAGCCTGCTGCCTCCCAAGACTAACATAATGCACATCAATCTCAACTGAAGCAGACTCTTGTGAACAAAATGTTTTGGTCGTAATAAAACTGTTAGTTTAGGGTACCACCAGTTTCTCAATTGCTATTCCTGGCCATCTCTGGGTTAACCAGGTCTCTCAACAGTAGTAGCAATTAATAAATAAGTCAAAGACACCCCAAAGGACCAGAAAAGACTTTTTATGTACGGAACAACAGCCGCTCGGATGCTACTAGCCCAGAGATGGAAAGAAGACAAAGTCCCTACCAGAGAGGATTGGCAAACCAAGCTGTTGCACTATGCCGAAATGGCAAAGCTGACTGGAAAACTCAGGAACCAAGAGGACAAAAACTTTACAAAAGAATGGGGGGGGGGATTATAAGTTATCTAAGAGACCACTTTAAGCAGATGGAAACACTGGCAGGATTTTGATTTCACTTGTAGTGTAACCATTACCATGGACAATATGGATTGATATAAGTTAACAGTTTGGAAGAAGATGCAGTTTTAAATGTTTAAAATGGAGCTCGAGGGGGGGGTGGAAGTCATGAGATTCAGAGAAATCTCTGTATATGGAGATATATATGGATTTTTATAACTATGTATTGGAAAAATAAATAAACAATGATAAAAAAGTCAAAGAATGTTGTTCTGGAACCTGGCGCCACTTCTACTTTCCCTCACAAGAAGACAGATTCCAGCCCAGATGCTCAAGGAATGAAGGGGGCGGAGTTAGGGTAGTAAGTCATTAACTCATTAACTCACCATCTTCATTTGCTGAGGGTCCCACCAGAACCCCATTGGAGGCACGTGGCCTGTTCCTCTTGGCACAGAAATACCTTCTGGAAACCACAGAACCATAAAATAATGAACGGCACCAAACTCTGAATTCAATGCATGTTGCCTCAAAAATCCTTACTGGGCCCAAAGGCAGGATATAAACCACGAACATGCAGCAAATGTATAAACTGACAACACAGGCTTTGCACCAGATTCTGTGAACTTCACTTGGAAAAGATTGTTAGGTACCACCATCAATGTGCTAGGAATGCAGCTGAGATCCCCATGGAAGTCTGATCACCCCATGGAGAGCCCAGTGGAACATCTGGTGGCAAAAATGGCTGGACATGGCAGTGGTACCATCCGGGTAGGACTCAGGGCAAATGTCCAGAGCCCCCACATTGCAGAATGAGCAAAAGGGTCCCCAAATGCAGCACAGCTGGCTTTCACACACTGAAGCAAGAAGCAAGTGAAGTAATAAACATTAACCTTCCAAAGCCACCCCCGAAACAAACACAACATATTAAGTCTGGAGTCTACAATTACCAGACGGAACTACTGGGCCATGGGAAGTCTGTTGATGGGTAAGGAAAAGGCCCAGAATAAAAATATATCTGCAAAGTAGGTGGTACCACAACCAATGCAAGAGATGTACCCAAGGTTTCAAATGCCCATTACCCTCAGACAGAATTTGCCACCTCCCATCCCAGCTTCCCAGAGATGCTTAGTCCAGTACCAGATTACCCAATAGGCAGACTAAGGACTTCTTCACTCTTTCCAGGCAAAACTCTGCACTTTAACGCTCTGTGTTTGGGCATTTTGTGTCTTTGTTTGTTTTTGCCCCGCGTTTTCCCTACAAAACCCCGCTCTTTGAAACTCGGAGCAAACATCCATTTGCTCCAGAGCAACAACAACAACAGAAAGGGCGCTCGAACAAGGAGCTTTAAATCACAGATCATGCCTAGAAAGAGCTGAGGAAATGCAAGCGTGGATAAAATCCCTAGGTGAAGGCTACCAGACGTCCCCGTTTCCTGGGGACAGTCCTCGGATTTACAAATAAGTCCCCATAGAAAATCCATTGAAGTTGAAAAGTGTCCCCGGATTCATTGAAATAAATCTGGTAACCTTACAGCCTAGGCATGCATTTAGGGTACCAGCAAAGCAGGGACACACACACAAACACAAAAGAAATTTGGTGTTTTTAGTTAGTTTGTTTGTTTTTAAAGAAATTGACATTTTATATTTCAATAAAACATTGAAGTAGTCCTCATGCGAGAAAACAGAACTTTGTTGGACTTCCTTACACTCCACTTACATACTCTCCCTGTTTCCCTGTTCTCTTTTTATGACTTATCCCAACCTAAACCAGGGGGCACCCTACTAAAGTAGATGGAAATGATGCGATGAAATCAGATCCTGCGATGTGTTGCAATATATGTTTTGTTTTGTTTAATTTTTTATTTTATGGTTTAGTATTTGCTTTCATTTTGAATAACACAGGGGAGCACCATAATCTTTTCAGGGTTCGGGGCCTCTAAAGGTCTTAATCCAGCCCTGGTTTATTCTTCCCATACCCCACATCCCCCCTCTGGTTCCACAGGGGTTAGCTAGAGATCCCCTCTTCTCCAGTGCTGTCTTGTGGGGATAGAGACCACCCTCCCAAATTCTCCCTACACAGGTTATTTATTACCCATGGTCTGCCTACTAATGCTCTTGCACTCTTCCGTACAGCACTACTTACCTCCGGACAGGACCCTTCAGCTTCATCTGCCTACGAACACGAATGGCTGAAATGAGAAGGATAGAACGGGAACGCATTAAATAATAATAAAAATCATTTCCCGTGCAGCCACTGTGGCATATTGGTCTACATTAATAACATCAGATAGGCTAAATACCTGGGTTGTCACTGGAGAGCTCTTATTTTACTGTAGCTGAACTGCTGTTTGCAAATATTATTCAAAGGGAGCTACTAGTTTTAGGCTGCTAATAAACAGTGTAGGTGTTTTACCAGAGGTGCCTAACTTTTTTTGGCTTGAGGACTGCGTTGACCTATGGTTAGCGCCCTTTCTCAATGCTGTCTTTCCTGTCACATAATTCTACAGTGTTTTAAATCACTGTATTATTAATTACTAAATTCAGTTGAAGAAGAAGAAGAAGAAGAAGAAGAAGAAGAAGAAGAAGAAGAAGAAGAAGAAGAAGAAGAAGAAGAAGAAGATTTAAGAAAATAGACAAAGCAGGGAGGGGAGCCACAAAAAAAAACCTTTGGCATCACAGTAAGGGGTTTATGGGACCAGTCAGTAAGAACATTTTTTAAACAAACAAACAAATAGAATTGGGAGAATACAGTGAGGGACATGTAAGAGTGCTCAATAGTTTATTTATTTTAAAATGATAAATCTGGGGAGCACAAGAATCCTTTTCAGGGGCCAGATACTGGCTACAGACTAGCCACCCCGATTTTATCTGGTCAGTTTGTCAGGAGGAAACTCAATAGGGCCTAGAGAAAGGAGGGGATGTGTGTTGTTGTTAGGAAGAGGCTAGGCAGACAAGGGAGGTTTGGAGACATGGGGGCAGGCTCCCCATTCTTGCTCTATTATGTTGCTGTTGCTGTTCTTTTTTTAAAAAAGACAATTCAAATTTCATTTCAGATTAACAAAATATTAACAATCACACAAGAGTCGTATATCACAATCTGCCGCCACACAATCCTTTTACAAGTCGCTCATTGTAATGACATCTGCCACAGCAACCATTCTGCATTTAGTTCCTCAGCCCCTTTCCAGGGCAAACCCTCTCAGCATGAAGTTAATGTTGGGTTAACATGCTGCTTAAAAGGGCAGGATATGTATTTACATCGGAAGAATTACTGTTAAGCTACAAGACCAGGAAGATGAGTTGCCAGAAGAATTTGGCCACCCCCTTCTGTGCTTGATCTTGCCTTTGTTCCTGTACTTACCTCGCCGGAGCCACAGAAAACAGAAAAGGCAACCAAGGCAGGCAATCATATGTACCAAGGCCGCAGTCCAGATTATCCAGTGTTGGGCTCCTAATTGTAGCCAAGCAGCTTGTGGGGGAAGGAAGAAAGAAAACAATTAACTGGAATCTCTGTTTATATGCATGTCTTTATTATGGCTGCAACTCAATTTTAGTGATTCATCCTATGAGTTTCAATTGATTCAACTGCCAGTTTAAATCTGTAGATGGATAGAACCAATACCATATTTACGTGAATCGAATGCACCATCAAATCTAATGTGCACCCTAATTTTCGTGACATAATTTGTCCAAAAAAGGTGCGCATTACATTCAAGGAAATATGGTATTTCTAAAGCATGAAGCAGGCTAGCTCTGTTCTTAGGTAATACATACATGTGTTGCAGGAAGCATCAATGACTAAAACACAGCAATGCCATTCCCCCTGTCCCACCACTGTGTTTCAAGTTGCAACGGCACATTGCTGCGCACACCAGAGGGAAGAAGGGTTTGTAAACTAGTAAGTGTGCAAATAAGGGACGCGGGTGGTGCTGTGGGTTAAACCACAGAGCCTAGGACTTGCCGATCAGAAGGTTGGCAGTTCGAATCCCCGCAATGGGGTGAGCTCCCGTTGCTCGGTCCCTGCTCCTGCCAACCTAGCAGTTCAAAAGCACGTTAAAGTGCAAGCAGATAAATAGGTACCACTCCGGCGGGAAGGTAAACGGCGTTTCCTTGCACTGCCCTGGTTCGCCAGAAGTGGCTTAGTCATGCTGGCCACATGACCCGGAAGCTGTACGCCGGCTCCCTTGGCCAATAAAGCGAGATGAGCACCTCAACCCCAGAGTCGGTCACGACTGGACCTAATAGTCAGGGGTCCCTTTACCTTTACCTTAAGTGTGCAAATATGGAATTATTATTTATTTTGGTTGCAGATCTTTTCCCACTGCAGAACTTGGGGCTCATCCACACTTGGGTTTGTCCCATGATTTCCAGGCATGGGTCCGAGACGTTTTTCTTTTGTCCTGCCACTTCCCCCAGGAAAACTCACTGTTTACTGCTGAATCAGAACAAACATCAGTTGGGTTTTCTGCAGATTGACATTTGATTTACATCCAGTAGTAAACAGAGTTTTCCTGGGGGAAGCGGTGGGACAAAAGAAAAACCTCTCGGACCCATGCCTGGAAATCACGGAACAAACTGAAGAACTCAACGGACAAAAGGGAAGTGTGGGCGAGCCCTTCGAGGCTTCCTATTTGTTTATGTATGTGTGTGTGTATGTATTTAGATCCTGCCGCCCCCATATTTCAAAATAAATATTCCATAGTGGTATTTCTTTTTAAAAACATCAACCTTGCACTGGAAAAATTAAAATTTAGAAACATTTCAGATCTGAAACTGGAGATTTGGACTTTGCAAAGATGATCTACATTTCAAATGCATACAAACTTGTCCCCCTGTTCGCCTTCACCCACCTGGCTTTGCTGCCACCTCCAGCTGAAAATGGCGGGCCTGATCCTTCCACTGACAGGTGTAGTTCCCAGCATCTGTGGATGTCACCGATGGCAGCATCAGAATGATGTCATTGGTCCTCATCAACAGCCAGTGGTTAGTGATGGAGCGCCACAGCGACACGGTCACCAGCACAGTCCTTTTTCCCATTGAATCGTGCTGAATCCAGAGGAGAGTCCCATTAGTCCAGTTCCTGGGTATTGGGGCATCACAAGGAAAAGATTCCATACCATTTGTAGGATGTGGGGAGGCAGCCTGGCGCCCTACGGAAGACGGTAGTGAGAAGTTGAGCTGAAACACAGTTTTCTGCAATTTTAAAATATTTTTTAACGGCTGATGTTTTCCAAAATTTCAAAAAAGATTTTTAAATTCTGACTAAAAAAAAAAAAATATGCAGAGGGGTAAGCCTTAGCGATACATTTTAAAGGAAGCAATATGTAAATTGAATATGTCTGCCCAGATGCCATCATCTTGGGTTTTGCAAAATCCTTCAGCTGAAAAGCATCCGGCATTACCCAACAGCAGCTTGTGAAACATTGGGAGAGAGCCACACAGCGGCACGTCTGCTATTAGGCTTGTAAGGACCAATCGAAGGAATGCAAGGCCCTGGATGCCACTAATCAGAGAGGAAGAAAACCATCTGAGTCTTTGAGCGGGGTGGGGACTCCCGAATTCCAACAGGATGTGGAACTACATGGAGAGCCATGGGGCATTCCTTGGTCCAGATCTGAGAAGGAACTGACAGAGCAAGCTACACACTAACTGCTTCCTATCCACTCTCACTGAAGTTAATATTGACCCATTGAAAGGTGCCAGGCAAAAAGTTTCCTCCCTGTCACACCCCGCCCACCAGCTTTTTGCCCTTAATTTGAAGGGCTACCAAGTACAGTAAAACTACCAGGAACCAGACAGGAAAAAAGCCTTAAAATGTACAGTCCCGGAAGTCCTTCCTCACAAATGTAGGTGTACTTTAGCCACAGCCCACCAAGCCTTTATGAGGTGGGGGAAGGAGTAATCCACCCCTCGCCCAATTTCCTAGTGAAATGTAGAAATACAACTTGGATGTGATCTCACAGGCTTGTGGTGGATAAAAGCTGCTGTTACTACCCGAACCGGCATCTCTCATGCTGTCTTTCACTTCCTCTTCAATGTCCTCAGGGTCTTTATCACCATCATCATCATCACCTGTAGTAAACAGACCCAGATGAGCAACCCAGCCCATTGTTTCTCAGCCCAGACAATCTGCCCTGCCCACTCTTGTCTACCCCACCCCTACCCCCCCACATTATGCTGTGCTCATTCTGGCTGAACCAGCCCATCTTGCTTCCAGTTACAGGTCCCAACACCACTTTGTCTAGAGGGCTGCAGCTCCCCTCCCTCCGTGTAGTGTGATTGTGTGCAGTGGCGTAGCGTGGGTTGTCAGCACCCGGGGCAAGGCAAGGCAAGTAATTTGCGCCCCCTAACCCGTGAATTTGCGCCCCCTAACCCTAACCCCCAGATGTTGTGCCCGGTGCCGCCGGACCCCCCTGCACCCCCCACGCTACGCCACTGATTGTGTGTCACAGAACCTCCAATTGTACCAGTTTCTCCAGCATAGCATTCAGGGGTTCTGTGCCAAGTAAATGAGCAACTGCAGCAGGTACAGACTTTTGCACTGTTTGTCAGCCATGGGGGCCTGGCAGTTCTTAGAGCAGCATATACGTGAATGCATCCTCCAAATTACAGTGGTGGCAGCAATGGTAATAATAATAGTATCTGTAGAGTTTGGTTTCTGCTTTTTACCGCCATCTTAACTGCTCACTGGTAGAGATGAGTGAATCTGCCAGTTTCAGTTTCTCTCAGTTTCTCATTCTGCCAGTCTTAAGTTCGTTCTCCATATTTCCACATCACAAAAAAACACATTTTTTTAAAAAAATCCTCACCAGCAAATTTCTCTTAACACGTACATTTTTTGCAAAGCAATATCCCCAACCATAATGCAAATTTTAATGCTGTTTTCACTAATGCATGCATTTTAATGCACACTTCTCAATACTTGACTGGAGAAAAGTATTGTGATATTCTGAGAAGTGTAAATTTCAAAGGAAGGTTGTGTTTCAGCTCATGAATTGTTTCAGAAAGTGCAAGTTAGGTTGGTTCGCCATTATTATTAGTAGCATTATTGATTATTAATTGATTGATTTAATATCCCACAACTTCCTTCCCAAGCACCCCAGGGCAGCAAATGCTCCATGATAAAACAATTAAAATACCACTGTATCTAAAAACCATTCCAATTCAGATATAGACTGGGAAAGATCTCTGTTTAAAAGGCTTATTGGTAGAGGAAGGTCTTCAGTAGGCACCAGAAAGACAATATGCAACTCAGTTTAATTTCCCCTCACCATACCTACTCACCTGTCCATGTGAGTGTGTGGATCTTTCCTGAGATGCCATTCCAGCTGCAGGTAAACCATATACCATCTTGCCTAGAGATGCTGTAAATGAACAGACGCCACTTTTCACCCAGATTTGCCTCTGAGTGGTTATACTTGACATGCACATACGAGAGTTCCTTCCCAGACGGACCAAGCCAAGTCAGATTCAAATCGTCAGAAGCCAGTGTGTGGTTAAATGTGCAGGGCAGAAGAACCGCCTGGGTCTCTGGGATTTGGGAGGAAAACATCAAGCATTTCATTTTTTTTTATTATTCCTTTCTTACACACTTTTCAACTTAAAACGTTTCCAAAGTGATAAGCGTACAGTTTGAGCAAACAACCGCCATCTTTAATATACAGCCAGCTAAAACATGCATAGCAGCAGCAAGCTTTTAAGACAGTGAAAATTAATTCTTAAAAATCTTAAAGCAGCAATAAAACAACAAGCAAAACAGTCATTTAAATAGGAAAAGAAGCAGCTGGTAAAATAGCATTTAGGGCCAAGTACAAGTATACCTGTGCCATCATAGTCCAACCTTTCATTCAAGCTCATTAAGTGAATCAGAGTTCAGGCAAATGGCAAGGCCTTAACCTCCCACCTAAAACTCAGCTGTGAAGGTACCAGGTAGATTTCCTTGGCAGGGTGTTTCATGAGCAAGATGCCAACATCGAAACAGGTCCTCTCCCTGATTGCCTCTGAAAGCCAAGGTGTCTAAAAAGAGACCTCTGAGTACCCAAGACTGTTTTCATGGCACTAGGTAGGTCTTCAGGGACCCATCTCCCAGCCATAAAGTATGAAGGCACCAGACCAACAATACCTTCTCCTCTCACCTCTGTTGCCCATGCTGGCAAACGTCAAGCCATGTCAACTTTCTCTTTCCTAGCCTCATGAGCAATATCACAGCTCCGCACAGCTGATTACTTGCTTTAACAGCTGAATCTCTGATCTGAAGCCTTCTGGTGATAAATGGTGACAATGATCACCTAAGGCTTTTCTAGGTGCTGCATAGTGCAGATTTAAATAAATGACACAGGCTTTCAATTTGGAAGACGCAACAGCAAAGGAAAGGAGGATGGAAACAAGCAAATTCAGGTGCCATGGACCTTTCCAGTTACCAGCTGGAAGCTTGCCTGCTTACTATTCCCAGATGCTACCAGCTGCGGTCAGGAAACAGCATTCTGCACATCCTCAGAGGCATTCTTTGTTACTGCTACCTTGGTGGTCCTCACCTGCCCGCCCACCGCTATATCTGAAACCCATCCCCATCAACCTCTGTTTCTTGCCTTCCGCCATCGTCTCCCATCTGCAGGACCTACCTGTGGCCTGGACAACATCGGTTAGCTCTCCTGACACTCCAGTGGCTGCTCCCAACCAACCGAGCCACAGCAAAAACAGGTAACGCAGTGCGGGTACCATCGCCTCCCTGCAGCCAGCCCCACTTGCACACCGATCCATCCCCCTGGGCAGCCAGGCAGAGTGAGGCCCAACAGGCAGTCCCAAAGGGGCAGTAGTTTGATGACTAGCTGCTTTGGCAGAAAAGGGGGTCCCTGGAGCATGAGTTTCCCACCATGCTCCCCTGAGGGCTGAGGAAAGGAAGGGCGGGGAGACTATGTAAAGCACAGAAGCAACTAAGAAGAGAAGCTACAGTATTAGACCGCTTGTGCCAGGCTTCCTTCTTTCTTTCTTTCTTTCTTTCTTTCTTTCTTTCTTTCTTTCTTTCTTTCCACAATTTATAATTACACTTTATCTACCCCTAGATATCTGAGGCAGTTTGCAATGTAACTTGCTGAAACCAAACAAAAATAAAGGTGACAAAAGGTGACTTGTTACTATTACTGGCGGTGGCGATGAAAGAAATAATCACGGCGGGTGATATTCAAGCGAGTTCCACTCAGAGGACCCACTGAAATTAGTGAGCATAACTAAGTTACGTCATGTAACCAGACGTACACTGAGTAAAACTTAGTTGAACACCAGCCAACAACAACAACAACAACAACAACAACGTTCCTTCAGGCAGTTGGTGGTCTCTTCGGGAAGTTTTGGCAGGAGCTCCCTGGCCTGGTCTTTTCCATGACAACTGAGATGCTACAAGCTCCTCGCTATTTTCACCTCCGAAATGGTGGGTATTTGTGGGTTTTGCACACTGTCACAGGGCCAGTCATGAGATCGAATGAGACCATTGTCTCAGGGAATAAGAGCAGGGGGTGAAAATTGTTAAAAAAAACAACCAAACAAAACAAAACTGACACCCTCTTTACTTGCCTCGCTGGTGGGCCACCTGCCTGATAGCTGAACCAGCTAAAAGTCTTGCTGAAAATAAGATAACAGTTTAAATTTCCAAAGACTTTAGATTTGTAACGTATTTCAAGCTGATGTAGGAAAAAACTTGCTCCTTTTCCCTTATGGGGTATCTAAGAGCCTGTACAGAGTGCTTAAGTGGGTTCCCTATCAGTAGGAGAAAATAACAGAGGTCAACCAGAGAATATTGAGAAGCAAAGCAGCTAGTAAGTCTGATCACTATTAAACTGTTGCAACAGGGTGCTCACAACCACACGCAGGAGGCAGGAGGGTCCCAGAACAATGGTGCGCAAGCCCTTATATAGAGTTTTGAAATTGCCCACCCTATAGCTCAAGACCACCCCCAAAAACATCATACATACATCACAGAAGGAGGCCGTCTACAACAGAAATCCTGTCTGCCAGGATACCTGACAATGGTCTCTGATTGCTTTACTTGGGCAGTCCGGCCATTCTTTTGTGATGGTAAATACTTTAATTACTTGAATCCAGCCACAGGCTCCCCCTATTCATACACAAAGACGCCCTAAAGAGAGAGGCTTTCCCATTTCCTTCCTCCTGGCAGAGAAATATTTGAGGTCAATTTGGGAGAGTCAAAACGGCTTCAGGATTGCTCTCCTGTACTATTTCAGACACATGGTTTATATACTTAGGTATGTGTTTGCCTTGTAATTTTATGAACATTTAATTTATATATTGGAGACCTTAAATTCTTATAACAAAGCGGAGCTTCAAGCAGTAGTGTCACAGGCCCCTTTCTCCTCCACCTCACCCAGAAGGCCTCACTCCACGGAAGGATGTCCCTTTCTCACAAGCGAGGCAGGAAGGAGGGGGAGAGGAGAATCTATTTCTGCTGCCACAAAAGCAACAGTTAAAACAAAACAAATAATTGGGGCGGGGAAGCCAAGAACGGGCAGCACCAGCAGGGTGAGGAGGAGAAGGAGGGAGGGGAGAGACAAAGAGCTACCTTCTCCCTCAAGAGGTGCAACAGAAGGCCCTGCACTGTAGGACTGCTTTTGTTTTAAAAAGCAAAACAAAATGTTTGTGAAGGATGTGGCAAGATGAAAAAAAAGAGGCATCAGAAAGCAGCAGGGCCTCCACCCTAACGCCAGGAGTTGGAACTAGATAAACACTAGATAGATAAAGAAAATGTTGCTGCTTACATAGCATATCAGGGTCTCCCTAAGACATTTTGCTGAACGATGTGTGTTGTAAGAAAAAACTGCTCCTTACTGCTCCTTTTCCCCTTATGGTGTATCCAAGAGTCCGTATACAGTCCTTAGGTAGGTTTTCTATCGGTGGGAGAAAATAACAGGCCAGCCAGAGAATATTGAGAAGCAAATATACAGGATCAAGTTTAAGGTGCTGGTTTTAACCTTTAAAGCCCTATACGGCCTAGAACCCTCGTACCTACGGGACTGCCTCTCCTGGTATGTCCCACAGAGGACCTTACAGACTTCAAATAAAACATCTTGGAGATCCCAGGCCACAGGGAGGTTAGATTGGCCTCAACCAGAAGCAGAGCTTTTTGGGCCGTGGCCCTGATCTGGTGTAACGCTCTGTCACAAGAGACTAGGGCCCTGCGGGACTTGACATCTTTTCGCAGGGCCTGCAAGACAGAGCTGTTCCGCCAGGCCTTTGGCCAGGGCACAGTCTGACGCTCTCTCTCCTGCTGTAACATTTATAGAACTCTAACCCAGTGGCTGCCATTAATTTGATTATGAATTGATTCTAGAATGTATTTTAATTAATTGACTGTGTGATTTTATGTACAGTGTGCTATTGTTACCTGTTGTTAGCCACTCTCAGCCCGGCTTTGGCCAGGGAGGGCAGGATACAAATAAAAATTTCTTCTTCTTATTATTATTTGAATTCCTATAACAATGTGTAAGATTTTTAAAATTATATTTATATACCGCTCTTCATCCAAAGGTCTCAGGGCAGTTCACAAGATAAAAGCGCACGATGGAAGTGGCAAGTGGGTTGCACTTCCTGTTTCGCCTCAAGTGCCAAAATAGGGCACAGCAGTCCTGAGCGGTAACATCGGTGCCACTGCAAAACAAAGCAAACCAGCAAACAACTAAGAACATGCAAAACACAATCAACATAAAGCAAGTCATAAGACTCCTTCCTAAAGGGCTGTTGGTGGTAGTTGGCCCTTGGTCAGGGGGCAGTCACTATCAGACTCCCCATTGCATCGTACTTCCGTTCTGGTGTAGGGATAGGGGAGCAATTGTGTTCAGTTCACACTTAATGGCAAGCCTCCTTCATTCATACTTTCTGAAACAATACGAGAACCGAAACATAACCATTCTTCGAAATTCACACATTTCTGAATTTGCCAATGCGTTTCTCTAGTCAAGTACTGGTATAATGAATTGAAAAAAATGTTCAAAATAACTTTTGTAAAAACAAACTTGATGGCCTGCCCAGGCCATGAAGGAGGAACTATTTATATAGCCAGTGCCAGATTTATGTATAGGCTAAGTAGGCTGAATCCTAGGGCCTCTAAATCTAGGGGGCCTCACCAGCCTGCCCCCTCCCCAGCAGGCAACCTCCCCTCTCCCAAAATTGCAAACCCAATACTTCATGTGAGGGCAGGGCAACTTGGGCCTCTAAATCTAGGGGGCCTCACCAGCCTGCCATCTCCCCAGTGCCGAGGTCTCCCCTCTCCCAAAATTCGAAACCCAAGACTTCATGCAAGGGCAGGGGCATTCAAGCCTAGCAACTATGAGACTCAGGGCTAGCCAGTGGGGGCCCAATTTGAAGAAGTCAAATTGCAAAATCTCATAGATATAAATAAAATCCATCTAGATTGCCCTGGTGTGGGGGCCCTCTTAGGAGCGGCCTACAGGGCTCAATTTGGCCCAATTGTTCAAATTGCCTTAAGGTCAGCCCTGATGAGTCTATGCAGGGGTTGGACTGAAAAGCCCCGCACCTTCTTGGTCTCTGGTGTCACTATTTAGAGTACAGACTCAAGGACTTGTAATGGAAATAGGGGTGGCACTTATTGGAAATCTGTTTTGTCACCTCCCCGCCGCCAAACCCCGGGACGATGAGCCCAGCCACCTTTTATTCACAGTCGCATAAGCACTACACCACAGCATGGCCATAAAGCTGTACGTTCAACCACTGAAATACACACCCAGTATGTAGCAATGGAGATTTATGTTACTTGTTTATGAATGAACACTGTGTTTTATTAATGGACTCTGTATTTTTGGAATTACCTAAGAGCCATCAATAGGGAGCTCTAGAATCTGACAGCTAACCAATTGGGTACTACCAAACAGCGACCCCTATAGCTGAAAGCAGGTAACCAGCATAGAACGCTTCGGCTCAGCCTTTGCATTGTTGACTGAACACCCCCTGCTGTGCAGATAATGGAGAAAGCTAATAAATTGTATCCCTTCTTTCGTCCTGGCCAATTCTACTACACTGGTGTAAACCTTGGTGCACCAGGAACCCAGAATAACAGCAAATAAAATCCGCTCATACATCAGCGACTGATAAGACTTGTCAACCTGTTATTCCAAAATCTTCCTAGATTATAAAGCTCCAAAATACAGGCCAAAAGAGAGCAGGTCTGGAAAGAGCGAGCCATACAACGGGCACCACCAGTGAAAATGCCCTGCTTCGTGTAGCTCCTGCCTTGTCATTTGATAGGGTGCCCACTTGCTGCAGGCAATGGCGGCCAGCTGCAGGCAATGGCGGACAATGGAGACCACTTGTCCTGAGTGGCCCGATTGCTGTGAGGGGCAGCTTTATAAAAGAATGGTTTATTGAATATGTACAAATAAATTGTAACCAGATAGGGACATTGGCAGGATTATTGTAATAACCTGCAGTTTCATAAGAGTAAATAATTAAATTAGATGAATAAAAGAATAAGTTAAGTTAATTTAGAATATGCAGGAAACGATAAATTTAAGGAACTGCAGACAGAGGAGGAAGTCGAGTTTTGAAATGTTAAAACGACTATAAAACTATTGAAATGTATATAACTGAAAATCACAAATAAAAAATGTAAAAAAAAAAAGAAATTAAGATTGGAAAAACGAGAAACTGAGAGAAATTGAAACTGATAGGTTTGCCACTCCCTATTCTGGTGGCAGTTGAAGTACCTCTTTACCCTAGCTTTTGACACATGACTTGTATAAGGACCCACCCTATTTCTGTACTTGTAAGTGGTTTTAAACTGTTCTTAATATCATGCTTTAATTGATGTAACGTGCCTGGAGTCCTTAGTGTGAAGGGTGGGTAATAATAATAATAGTAATAATAATAGTAATAGGAATAATAGTAACAACAACAACAAATGTCCACCACCGCACCCGAGAGTAACAGGAGTTGCAGGCAAAGCAGGTCACGTGACTAACACAACTCTGCCAGCCCTACTTCCATTTGAACTAGTGGAACCAGTGGAAATAGGAGAGAAGGGGCACAACTGCAGGGGCAACCCAGCAGAGCCCTTGCATTCTTACAGGCATGCATCCTTGTGGTATAAATAAGTTAACCCTCTGTCCTCAGGGGCCTGTGGTTCACGAGCTTTCTCTGCAGCTGGAGCGGATGAACGTGTGGGCACAGCTCTAACAGTCAGGAACAGAGGCTGAAACCAGACATGGTGTGGCACCCAGAGCAACCGAGATCATGAAACAGGAGGCCGTTCAACACAGCATGGGCAGGCAGGAGGCAGAAGCTGAACCCTTCCGTCAGCTGTGCGCTTCTCCCTGAAGCCTCTCCTCTCCTTTTAGTTTTTCTCTCGGAGGGGATTGCAGTGCCTTGTCACACACCTGCCAGGGGCTCAGCTAATTAGAGTGCCCCACTGCCACCGCCACAAGACAGCATCTCTTAGGTTGCCTTCCTGGAAGTGGACTGCCTGGCTCAACCACTTTTGGCAGGAAGACATGGTTATTTGTAAAGGCTCAGTGGGTGGTTGGTAGCCTCATTAAGGCTACTAGATGCAGTCGTATTTTTAATGTCATGTTGCTGTTTCTTTTTTTATGTTGCTTTTTCTTCTTATGCACTTTAATATCAGCCCTAAACCATTATTTATGTCATTTTAAATTCCTGTTTATATACACGTCCAGAATTTCCTGTCTGGAACTATGGATGAAATATATCTGTACATGTAAATGTACATATATGTGTACATATGTATGCATCAGTATTAGCCCAAAAGGGGCTGAGAATCCAATTTGCTCAGCTCTTCTTTCTGCTAACTATTATTTGCCTGACTCAAAGGATGCAAACTCTTAGGAATAGAAAATGGAACTTAAAACAACCCGTGATATGCAAAAGCAACAAGTTTGGTAACTCTTTGCCCTTGTTCCAGACAGACTGAAACCTGTCACTTCCAGTTAGAACACATGCATTTGCTGTAATGCACAACGACTGAGGAAGTAATTCCCCCTGTTTGTTTCCAGGATGAAGAGTCATCGCTTTTGCCAAGGATCTGACAGGACGCTTTGCTTGCTTATGGTGAAGTATTAGATACGATGCTTGCTTAGCAAAGCTTGTACGAACGAAAATGCTTGACCGGTGACTTCCCACGTCTTTACCACTGAATCAGAGGGCAAACTATAGAAAACCCGAATTGCATTTGTTCCAATTCAGCATTAAAGAGTGGGTTTTTGCAGGGAAAACACTGGGGGGGGGGGGGGAGTGCTCAGACACAGTGTTTTCAAGCACAGGCCTGTGCCTAGAAAACATGGGGCAAAATGTAAGTGTGGATGAGGCCAGAGAGCTGCAACCAAGCTCCAAGAAAGTAAGCGACTTTCTGCAAAAAACAGCTTCAGTGCCTCTCTCCCTCCCCCCACCATTTGACCAAAGCAATGAAAGAAAAGAAAAGCCAGAAGCATTCGAAACAGTTAAGAGTTTATTCTTTAATATCAATAAATAAGCAGCTAGAAGAATCTCTTCATTTCCTCCAAGTTGAGGAGTCTCACTTGTTTTGTTTGTTTTCCCTAACAAAATGTTTCCTTCTGTTTTATGTGTGCATTAAAAAATCCAACCCCTGGCTTGAGGTGGGTTCTAGTCGTGTGAAGAGGGGGGAACGAACGTAGTTCGTGTGGGCACTAATGCAGAAAGCGGGGGGGCGGGTAGAGAGAGAGTGTGTGAGAGTGAGGGAGAGAGAGAGAGAGAAAGAGAAAGAGAGAGAGAGAGCAGGGCAAGGGGTGGGCAGGTGGCTCAAAATGTACAGAAGCCAAGTAGCTAGTGGTGTTTTTGGGGGGTGGGGAAGCTGGCAGGGAACACGGTATGGCAGGTGCCAGTTCTGTGGCCCACACTGGTAAGTCCCCAATGAAAAGGAGGTACGGAGGGTTTGTGGGGAAGAAGTTGGCTATTAAATAAGGGGAGGGCAGAGAAGAAGCAGGGGTGGGAGCAGCAGACATGGCTGAGGAGTGAGGGGAGTGGGTATATCTTCACGATTTTGTTGAAGAGGTTATTTCCGCGGTGACTCAGCGGTTCACTTCTTCATCCTTTCGTCTAAATTCTCTGTAAAAGGGGGAGTGGGGAGGAGAGAACAGAGAGTGAGGGGCAGAGAAGCAGAGACGAGTTCCAGATTCCCCACAGCAGTGAGATGGACAACCTCGAACAAAATCCCCTTGCCAAAATCAGGCCACGCGGCTGGAGCTTCACAACGTGGGGAATAATACCCAGCCACAGTGGCTTGCCTCACTTATCATTCTAGTCAGACGCTCTAAGATAAGCGGCGGAAAGGTCTTGAGCAAGCAAGCAGATGGACATGGAGTAGACCTAATGCCTCTATCCCTCCTCTGCCTTGAACAGATAATAATAGGCAGAAATTCAACGGCTGCAGATTTCTGCATCATTGTTTGGGAAAGCCCCACCTGTTGAATTTCTGCCTAGCACACAGACTCAAGGGTCTTGTCAGATATAAAGTTGGATGGCAGGTGTCCTCCTCCTTTCCAGAAGCCATTGCTCCACCCGATTTGAGAGGACTCAATAACATTTTACGTGGACATGATAACACAGAGCGTTTGAGCCCCATGTTAATTTCTCTGAACTAAACAAATTAGATTCCACCTCCCAACAAAGGTATGATCCTCCCAGCCCATAAATGCAGGGCCAAGGGGACACTAACAGGGTAGGACAGGGAGAAGGGTGCCATGTTTATCTGCTACTGAGCCACTCCCAACCCCGCAAGGCCAGTTTCCTCTCCAAACTAGGCCCACATACCCCTAGAGCCCAGCTGAGGGGTGAGAGAGGGAATTAAAACTTCTTGGGAGTGTGTGGCATTTGCAAGAGAAAATAAATAGGTCAGGAAGGCTTAATCACCACCACCCCTACAAATTCTCCTATTCAACCCCTCAGATTGTCCTGCAAATGTGCTAACGGCCAACACCCTAAGCCCTGCCATTAGCACTATGAGTGGAATAGGATGGGGAGCTTTGGTCATGCCTAGTTTGGCCTGATTACAGTCTGTGTCCACTCAGGAGAAATAAACCCTACAGCTTCAGTGGGACTTGGTTTCTGGAAAGTACTCATAGGGCTTTAGCGCCTCAGAGAGAATGGCAGGGGGTTAACAGGAGTGAGCAAGACCTTGTGGGATATTCACTCACCTGGATCCACGCATGCCAGCCACACTGTGAGGAACCCCCAGCGGAGGAAAGCTCACCCCACCAAAAGCACCTCCACTTTACGTTCCTTGCCTAGCCAACCTCATCCCACCTTGGTGTATAAACCAGCAACAGCAAGAGCAACAGGTCCAGTGAAGGGGGCAGCCCTGAGCTCAGGCCACCCCACCCCTTCCAGGAAAGATGGGGCCAAGCGATTGTCCATGAGAGACTGGCCAGGCACGACATGGGGCAACTAGCAGGGGGCAGTGAAGGCAGCTGAGGCACAGCCATGGAGAGCTGACGATGAGCAGATGGAGCTGAAAGACCTTCCCCGTTCTGTATGCACCCAAGTTAAAGCCAATGGCTATCTCTCAAGTGTTGAGGCCAAATAGGCTTATTTGGGTGTGTGCAGAAGGTGGAAAAAGGCAGCTCCTGGGAACGGATGGGGCCCAAAGAGGATCCGGTGCTAACAATCATGCCTGCAATTGTATTGTTCAGTGTTCAAGTTTTCAGCAAATGCATTCCAATTTAGAATTTGGAATTTAGAATGCAGGGCTCAAAAAAACCC
The DNA here is from genome assembly GCF_965112155.1 of Podarcis liolepis. NCBI lineage: Eukaryota > Metazoa > Chordata > Lepidosauria > Squamata > Lacertidae > Podarcis > Podarcis liolepis. The sequence continues at coordinate 21,817,391 of NC_139573.1, read as the reverse complement.
AAAGGGATTAAACAGCTTTAACATGCTATTATTGGCATGAAAGGTTGCCACTTTTTTTTTAATGGCCCTACAGTTTAGTGGTTTTCAAACCGTGTTCCAGGAAGCTTTCTCAGGGCACCTCTAGACTGTTGCTATTTTCAGGGGGATTCATGGATGATATGCGTAGAAAACTGGTGTAGTATCCACACCAAATTACAATTGATATATTGTGGAACCACTGGTGCAACTTATCTTATGTCAGGCTCTGACCTACGAGTCAAAAACTTATCACAGAATTATAAAATACTAGAGTTGGAAGGGACCATGAGGATCATCTAGCCCAACTCGTTGCCAGGCAGGAATATTTCACCCAACGTGGGGCTCAAACCCACAACCCTGAGATTAAGAGTCTCGTGCTCCGTAGACTGAGCTATGGAGAAACACAGTCAGTTCTAGAACATGTCCCACAATCCTCTGCAATGCACAGGGTTCCTTGGCAGATGAGTCAATGCAGATTTCCTCAAGGTATTTAGCTTGAAAACTACTTGGATAGTTTGTTAAAATAAATAGAGCCCGAGTATTTCAAACACATACATCTCAGCCAAATTGCCAGCTATAAACTAGCTAAGTAGCAACCTTGACTTGCATTAGGGTTTAGGCCCACGCTGACCAAATTCATGTCCACAAATTATTGTTAATTATATTTCATAATTTTAAATACTGACTGAATGCTAATTATTGCCTCCTCTTAACTGAATAGTTAATATAATTAAAAATCATTTATTTCAGTGAAAAGGGAATGTTTCCTGGAGCAGTCAAAAGTTAACAAGCGGTCCTCTTTTTGGGGCAGGATTTTCTCCTGACCCACCAGCCAAGCAGCTGGGTCCCAGTTCCCTGGACAATTCCAGATGCAGCAAAGAGACTGTTCAAGCAAAGAAGAGACACTTTCCCGCCAGCTCCCCACAGATATTGCAAATCTTCCCACATGGATGAACAGACAGATAGGATGGAGCAGCCGAGAGGACAAGCAAGGCATGCTGTCAAGGGTGGTAAGATACCTGGGAGGCAGGATACAGGAGAATAGAGGGGGAAGGAGTCTATGCTACAAGAGGGAAAGGATAAAAGAAATCAGAGTTAATAGACATTAGGGAGAAGGTGGGCAAGGAGAAGATAAGATGATTAGTCTGGATGGGTGAAATGGAATGGAATGGAATGGAATGGAATGGAGGTAACACATAAAGGACTACTTAAGGCAGCCTTCTCCAATCTTGTGCCCTTCAGATGCTGCTGGACTACAGCTCCCATCATCCCTGACCACTGGCAGTGTTGTCTGAGGCTGGTGGGAATTATGGTCCAAAACATCTGAAGGGCACTAGGTCATGGAAAGCTGATTTAGGGGCATTGGATATGGAAGAGGAGTCCTAGTTCTCCTCTGTCATTCACATTAACTTACAAATTCTTGGGGAAGACCCAATAATCCTGGGCATTTCCCATCTCGCCTTCCTCCACCGATTCCAACCCAGTGGAGTGTGCTCCATTCTCAGAAGTCACAAGACAACCTCAATATCCAGGCACTTCTAGGCACCTGTATCCCCTATAGAGCATGCATCTGCTGTTGCCTCTACCAGAAACGTCAAGTTTTCAAGCGCCTGGTTCCACACAGCACTGAGAGGCTATTTCAGTTCTTAGAAGGCAGCATTGAAAATTATCATCTGGGAGGAGAACCCTGAATGAGCAAGCACCTAAAATTTAGATCTAACATCTAACGTGAGTTGCCCTGGATGGGTGCACATGAAGATGATGGAGGGTGAGAGGAAGAAGACAGGAAGGAGTTGGGACAGAAAAGGTCAGCAGGGAAGGACATTCAGTTTCTTCTCTTCTCATCACAGTGATCCCCCCCCCCCGTGCTTTTCATCCGGTGCTCCTGACTCCCTTAAATAGGCAGGAGGAAGAGAAGGCTTCAAAAGGGGTGGGGTGGGGGCAAGGATTGAGACCAACCCAGGAGAAGGGAGGGGAGGATGGCTTACGCTCCAGGTAGTTCCGGGCAACGAATTTGAGCAGCTCATCCAGTAAGATGACAGGCAAGGATATCTTCAGCACCACCATCCAATGGTGCATATCCAAGTGGGTGAGTTTGAAGATCATCTGGGAAGAGCAAGAGCAAAGGGAGAGGTCAGTGTTTGCTAGGGTTGCAGGGAGAAATGCAATTCAGTTCACACTTAAAGGCGAATCTACCTAACCTGCACTTCCTGAAACAACAGGTGAACTGAAGCACAACCATTATTTCTCTGAATTTTGCAATGCGCTTCTCCAGGCAAGTACGGTAACTTTTACTAAAACACATAGACTAATGTGGAGTGTCCATAGAAATGCATGTGTTAGTGAAAACAACACGCCGAAATGCATTCTATTAAGGAAAATGTAAATGTTAGGAAAATATGCTTTGTACAAACATGTATAAGGCAAAATTGAACACAAAAATGTGTATATTTGGAGAAATTCACCTTAAAATGATGAATTTTCATGAGGATTAAAAAAACAACATAAATGGGTGTGAAAATGTAGAGAATAACAATCCAAACCCCTAAAATTAGCTATCAGGGACTGGGTCCAGACTAACAGTGCAATCCTAACCTTGTCTACTCAGAAGGAAGCCCTACTGAATACAATGGGGCTTACTCTCAGGTAAGAAGAGTTAGAACTGCAGCCTTTGCCGCCATTGAAATTCGTGGGACAAGTTACTCATGATGCCTTAACTTAAGTGCTGTTTTCTATGGAAACTAAGTGCAACTAATAAACAGTGGAATCCTATACCAGTCTGCTCAAAAGTAAGCGTCATGGATTTAAGTGGGGGTTGCTCTCCCAATTAAGGGCACAAAATTCCTATTTAATCATGAAGGGCAAACAGTTCTATATCACCAAACACAGCACAACGCCAGTGCTTTTCAACGTAGCCTTTCACACCTTTATCTGCCAGCGATCAAAGAATGAGCAATTGGGTGGTGGTGAGAAGGCATAGAGGGAGTGAACTGATCCTGAAGCTGGCAAGGAAGTCAAGCTGTGCTTGAACAACACTTACTGGCAGAGGGTCAACGTAGAGGATGACAAAGTGCAGAGACATGGAGAGGCAGATGGATCCCAGAAGCCAGATGTTCACCCAGGGGGGCATCCGAACCAAGGACTGGTTCTCTGACAGGCTGTGTAGGACAGAGAAGCAGGGTGAAGTTACCATTGGGTGGGAGACAGGGAAAACCCAACACTTAAGCCATCTGTCAATATAAATCAATAGACACTGGTTCTTTAAAGATCAGCCAGTTGCTGGCTCTCCTGTATGTAATATGTCGTGTCACCCCCCCCCCCAAGAGATGAATGGAATCACAGTCCTGGAACCACAGCCCTGGCCAGGAAGCAGGGTACCTGGGGGATGAGACTAGGGAGGATACCTCTGAAGAACCTCCAAGGCAGCGCTATGTGAGTAATGCTGAAGATTGACTCTCACGGGCACCCTTACCTGTTGAGTGCATTGCACATCTCAATGGTGACCAGGACGGACAAAGCCATGGTCATTGGGACAGAGGACTCAAAGATCTCACATTCCAAACCTTCAAAGTCAGGGTTGTGTTCTGTGCACTGCATGAAATGAGACTGGGGGGCAGAAGGAGAAAGTGGGGAAGAGGATTAAAACAGGGCATGTTGCAGAATACCACTGATCTTGCCCTCCCGCAGTTCACTTCCAGTAGAGCACCCAGAAGTTCAAGCTCACCAACTGGTAGTAGGACACGGCAGGTCCGTCTTCAGCATACATGAACCACCAAGCGGCGGCACCAACAGTGGCAGCTCCGACATATCCTGCACGCAGGTGTTAAAAGGAAAGCTTAGCATGAACGAAGAAGAGGGCAGAAATTCCCCCCCCAAAAAACAAGTGCCCTCCAAGAGCAGCCTGCAGGGGAAGTGAAATGGAGAGGGTTGTGGCCAAATGCGGATTGCAAAAGAAGCTGTGCTCCTTTGGATTATTAGGTGCCCTCAATATGGATTACAGGTTCAGGTTTCAGGCCAAATTTAGGTCTGATGAGGCCCTAAGTTCTGAAGGTAATGGGGCCCTTTATAAGTAAGTAAAATATTTAATTTAATTGTAATATTTATATATAGTATTATAGTAGCAAGTGGGGGTAATAGGGAACTGTACTAGTAAATAATATAGGCCTACTAAATAATAAAGATGAATATTTTTCTAAGTAATTTTATAATGGGATCAAAATAAATAAATTATGTATTACATGAAATCAGTCAGTAGGCATAAGACCCATACCCTTAGTCTATGCTGCCTGATCACCAGTCTACAAGCACTCTTTAATATTAGATAACAGGTTCAGCAGCTTGACCTACATTGAACTGTGCTGCACTGCAGTCTGCATGCTACATGTTGCCCTGCAACCAGTCCATGCAGAATGTAGGCACCCTATATATAGAAATGAGCAAACCAGTGATATTTTAGGGAGCAGGCTAGCAAGTGGGGCCCATGACTTACATCATAGGAGCCTACACAACACAAAACACTGTTGCTGTATGTAGGTTTTATTTTATTTGGTGTTTATCTTATGTTTGGAAATGTACATCCAGGTTTTTTCCCCTTTAAATTTTTTGGGGCCCTAAGCTATAGCTTGTTTAGCTTATACGTAAATCCGGCACTGCACGTAGGTAGGACTCGGGTGAGAGAGTACAGGATTTGTATACAGGAGCGAAAACTAGGGATGCAGGATGTCCGTATTCTGGATTAAGAAGGCAGGGCCCCAGGGAGAAAAAAATTTGTTACCTCCAATGGCCAAGTAGCGGAAGAAGAGCCAGCCACTGATCAGGGGCTCCTTGGGGCTGCGAGGGGGCCTGTTCATGATGTCCAGATCGGGGGGGTTAAAGCCCAAGGCGGTGGCTGGGAGCCCGTCAGTCACCAAGTTCACCCACAGCAGCTGCACGGGGATCAAGGCTTCAGGGAGACCCAGAGCAGCAGTGAGGAAGATACTGCAAGGGGAAGAAGAGAGAAACAAAAAGTGAGGAGAGAGGAAGCCCTTGTGAAGCAGTGGTGACACGTGCAGCTGCCAGAGGGCAGGCCGGCCTGGCCACAATTATCGTGCTATCGGACCCTCTCAGCCCTTCTGCTGAGCCTAGTCAGTCTGGCGGCAGGGCTTGCCTAATGAAGGCTTCATGAAGGGGATGAGGGAGGGGGATCCCTTACCAGACGACCTCACCCACGTTGGAGGAGATGAGGTAGCGGATAAATTGTTTCATGTTGTTGTAGATGGCCCGGCCCTCCTCAACGGCGGACACAATGGTGGAGAAGTTGTCGTCTGCCAGCACCATTTCTGAGGCGGTCTTGGCTACAGCAGTGCCAGAGCCCATGGCAATACCAATCTCAGCCTTCTTCAGAGCTGGGGCATCATTTACACCGTCACCGGTCTACCAGGAGGAAGTGGAAGGAGACAGGGAGTCAACCAAGGCAGAGGGGATCAAATGCAGCAGCCTAACTGGGGAGATTTCATTTCTAAGGCCAAGGTGCACTTTTGCACAAAGGATATCACAAAGGATATCATATAGCTGGGGAAGGGGCAAGCAAAAGCGAACAGGGACCTTTTCTAAGAGGAAAGCACAAAGCATTTGGGTCTCTCTGGCTGGGGAGGAGGGCTTCATACTAGTTTATAAAATTGTGCATGGTTTAGAGAAAATGAAGAGAGGGATTTTCTCTCTCCACTAGAACCCGGGGTCAAGCAATGAAAGGGGAAGTGTTTCAGGACATGGAATGCATTTCTTGCAGGATACAGTGATGGCCACTAGCTTGCATGAAGAAAGGCCGTAGCTCAGCCTTGTTTACAAAACGGGTTCTATCCCTGGCATATCCAGGTAAGGCTGTGAAGGACTCCTGTCTGAAACCCTGGTGAGCATCTGCCTTTCAGTGCCTACAGCACTGGGCTAGATGGAGCAATGGACTGGCTTGGGATATGGCAGCTTTGGATAATGGTTTTCAAACCAGTCATGTGCATGGAAAACAGGTTAATAAGGGGCTGGATGGTGGATAATAAATGGAACCTCCTATTCACTGAGGAAGCTGGGAAGCAACAGTCAGGGGAAGATGGCTGCATCCAAGCTCTGCAGGTGCAACATCTGGCTGGCCACTGTATATGGGATGGGATCTTTGGTCTAATGCAGAAAGGCCATGTGGGGTGAAACTGAGGGTCACAGAGGACTTTTATCCACATAAAAGTCTACACTGCAGTAGAGGAGGAAATGGACACCCATGTATACCATCATATGTAATGGCTGCCTATATGTCTGTTTCTTGGCAGCAAATTCCCGTCACATGCATTCTGTAAAGCAGACACTTCCGTGGGCAATATTCATGCATGATGATATGCACAGGTATACATTATTTCCCTCTGTACCCTCAAGATAGGTGTTGCTGGCTACAAGCCCTCTGTTGCCCTTCCAACCATCCTCCCACCCTGCCATTGCCGTAAGTCTATTCACCATGGCTGTGATTTCATCAAAACCCTGCAAGAACTCCACAATCTTGGACTTGTGCGTCGGCTCAACACGAGCGAAACAGCAGGCTCTCTTGCAGGCTTCCCGCTGCTCGCTTAAGGGCAAGTCGTCAAACTCACGGCCGGTGTAGGCCCTGCCAGACACGTTCTCATCCTCTTTGAAGATACCAATGCGGCGGCAGATGGCAATGGCTGTGCCTTTGTTGTCGCCTGTGATCATGATGACGCGGATGCCGGCTTCACGGCACAGCTGGATGGAGCCCATCACCTCCTTGCGGGGTGGGTCCAACATGCCTACGCAGCCCACAAAGGTCAGGTCCATCTGTGGAAGGGAGATGTCTCAGAATAGGCTCCGAAAGCAGTGGACAAAAGCTCACAGCCCGTCTGATCGCTATAAGGACTAATCTGCGGCACTTCAACAGCCGGTAAATGAAAAAGGAAAGTTTCAACTCTCCCAGTGTTGAGATCAACTGTCGCTGAATGGTTGCCGGGTTGGACTTTGTTTTGTTTTTTTTAAATAATATTTATTAATTTTACAACAGTTTAAACACAACACTACCAAAAAAAAAAACACCAAGAAAAAACCCCAAAAAAAACAATACAACACAGTACAGAAACACTACAAAACACTAACACATAAGATTAACAAAACAAAACAAAAACCATTTAAGACACAAAACAATTTCAATACCATAACTGGTTGCCGCGTTGGACTTTGGGGAGAAGCCACAACTACAAAGCTTACTGGGTGACCATGGGCCGGTCGCCCTCCCTCAGCCTGACCCACTTCACAAGGGGTGAAGTCATGTGTGGGGTCATGTGCACCACCATGAGCAAACTGAAGAAAGGGTGGGGAATTTTTTTTAAAATTATCTGCTGAGAGCCTAGAGGTGCTCTTTATTCACCTTAAGAAAATGGTTATTCTCTTAAAACTTGTGTTAGAAATGTGAGGACAGTGTTACTGAAGGCTGAGTCCTGCCAAGGCATTTTAAGGCACTGTAAATATGAATGTACCAAATTCAGTACTGCACACATTTCCCCTAAAATCCAACAGAATCCATAATTGGGAATGTTGTACAGACAACCACAACAATGCAGCCTGAAACAGGAGGATATATGTTCACATTTTGGGGGGAAAGAAGAAGAATTGGCTTGAGGGAATCCTTTCCCTAAATTCCTTTCAGCTCTTCACCTTAACTCGGCACTCCATCCTCCCTGTCACTCGCCACGCGATTTGCCCTCAGCGTTACCTCATAGTCAGCGAATTTGGTGGAGTCCTCAAGGACCATGTCTTCCCTCTTTGGGGGGGTGTCACGGGTGGCCAGGGCCAAGCAGCGGAGGGTGTCCCTTCCTGTGCCATACTCCTTGATGACTCCCATGATGTGCTCCTTGACGACGGGGGTGAGGGGAACGCGGGTGGTGCCCACACGGACATAGTTGCAACGGTCTATCACACCCTCAGGGGCGCCCTGTACGTGAGAAAGAAGTAAAAACAGATATTGTGACTTGAGGGGAAAGCGAGCTGGGTGGCAAACGGTATTTCTGACCAGGTACTAGAGCTTTTATATGGAAATTCTGGAAAAGAAGTTCCCAGGCTGTGGTCCGTGGACCATCAATGGTCCTTGAGTTTCAGTCAGGCGGTTCATCCCATGTCTATATGGATTTGTGGTTGGAGACAGGAGACGGCACAGCTGCCACGTGAAATATTCGTATTGATTTTTAATTGAATTTTTATTGCCTCTTTTATTTCTTCTGCATAATTCAAATCATGCTACAATAAAATACAATATTGAAAAAAGCAATAAAATGCAATTTAAAATAATACAGCATCTAGCAGAACACAGCATCTGCTGCAGAGGAAGAACTGAGGGGAGAGAGATTTTCTGCAGGCAACAGCTTTTCCACCTGCCTTGCTCCACCCTCCAGCCCCGGGAGCCTTTCCCAGACCATGACTTTGAGAACAGCAGAACAACTGGGAAGAGAGGAGTCCAGGGATAGTTTTTAAAAATAATTTTATAAGTTGTGGGTCCTTGTTTCTCAATCTGACCCTTTTACATTTTTTAAAATGTTTTGTGGTATTTTATGCAGTGTGGTTTGCTGTTATTTTTATTGATTATAGATTCTTTATTGTAATGGATAAATGTTTAATTATTATTTGCTGGTGTTTAATTTGGATTCCAATGGGTTATTGAATATTGATTTATTTGATATAAGTTGTTTGTTTAAAAGTTATTTTGACTTTTGTTAATATTGATATTCGATGTTTTATTATGATTATTATGTGTGTTGGAAGCCGCCCAGATGGGCGGGGGATAAATAAAGAAATATTTATTATAATTATTGCCACAACACACAGACAAATCATTATGGGGGGGGGTCTGCCAAGACCCTCAGCAATTTCCAAGTAGTGCATGGGTCAGGGAAGCTGCAAGCCAGTCTCCTGGAAAGCCACTCCCGACATACGGAGGGGTGGGGGTTGCGGGCTCACGCAACATTCACACCCTCGCGGGGCTGGCTGCAGCCCCGCGGGACTAGGGGAATCCCGGGATTCATTAGTATTCATCATTCACCGCGCCAGCCAATCGGCTGGCGGCGGGGGAGGGACTAGTAGGGGGCATTTAAGGTCGGGGCAGCCCATGCTCGCCCCTTTCTTTTCTTTCAGCAGCTGCGGCTGGCTCGTGTGGCGGTTAGGCATTGGCAGGGGTATTATTATGCAAATGAGTTGGGGGGGAGGAACGCCATCACCTCCCCCAAATGTTGAAGGGTAGTTCGTTAAAGGACTCCGGGGGGCGTCGCCTCGTCCGAAACCTACGGAGGCTAGGGCCTAAAGCACGCTTCCGAGCGGTAACCCCTCGGGGAGCGCCTAGGGATGTGCATCTCGGGGGCTCCCCCTGTTGGTGCTTAACCCTTCCCGGTTATACCGGTTAGTCTGATAGGGCCAATGCCTAAAGCCAATACCGCTCTTACCTGTAATCAATAAAGTTGTGGCCATTTTTCGCCCATTAACCTAAATTCTGGTGTCCTGTGTCTTTATTTATTCCATCTGTGGGAGGGGGCGGGAATCGCCACGCAAACTGTTTTCATGGGTAAAATAAGTGAAAGGGGTAATTTAGAGATCCTTGGTTGCAATGATTATCTCCTTCCACAGTCTCATGTGTTTCTGCAGCAGATGACTCACATGACTGAATGCCCTTCCATACAAAAATCTACTCTGTGCATAGAAAACTAGAAGTTAGGGAGTTGACACACTAGTTTTCTATATGGGGGATTTTATTTATGCATTATTTTTGTGTATGGAGGAACCTGAAGTGCAATGTAGTTCAGCCCAGTGGCTAAATTTTTAGATTCAGAATAGGAAGAGATTCGGGTACAAATCCCAACGCAGCCATGAAGCTTGTTGAATAGTCATGGGCCAATTGTTACAACTCTGGCAAAGCAACTTCACAGAGTTGCTGTTATTCTGAGTATATTTCAGTTGCTGTGAGGAATAAATGGGAGGTGGGGTTGGGGTGAACCTTGCCACCCTGAGCTCCTCAAAGAAAACGTAGTAGACAAACTTCTGAGCCGGGGCCAAAGATGGGGTTGCTAGGGAGATGGGACACAGTCATACAGGGCGCTGCTGACCTTGACAAACATCTTGTTTCCAACAGCCGCCCGGGAAGCTTTTGCTGGGGAGCAGTAAACTGACATGGACTTTCTGTCGCGGGAAAACTCCAGGGTGAATTCTTTCTTCATGAGTTGTTTGATCACCTGGGGAAATGGAGGAGAAAGGGAAATGGGAGGGAATGGGTTAAAACCTGCTCGACATTGCCAGGACACAGCACAAAGTGAAGCTATGGAATTTGCTCTCACAAGAGTAGCTCCAAAAGAGGAATAGACAAATTCGTGGAGGAGAAGGCAATCGTCAACTACAAACTACAATGGCAGAGTTCCGTTCCACTGTCTGATGCAGTGTAACTCTGAATATCAGTACACTGGTACCTCGGGTTACATACGCTTCAGGTTACAGACTCCGCTAACCCAGAAATAGTACCTCAGGTTAAGAACTTTGCTTCAGGATGAGAACAGAAATCGTGCAGGAGCAGCGCAGCGGCAGCAGGAGGCCCCATTAGCTAAAGTGGTGCTTCAGGTTAAGAACAGTTTCAGGTTAAGAACAGACCTCCGGAACGAATTAAGTACGTAACCAGAGGTACCACTGTAGCTGGGAATTAACGGCAAGTGGAGGGAAGTGCTGTTATGATCAAGACCTATTTGGGGGCTTCCTGTACACATTTGGCTAGTCACTGTGAGAACAGGAAGCTGAGTAGGTGGGCAGAACTCTTACATTCAACCAATGGAACCACAGCAGAGCCATACAGAAGTCTATAGACATCATCACTTATATCTTAGGGAGTGGGGCTTTATAAGGAAGGTAGGAGAAGATAATTTGCAATGCTGAGGTATGAGAAGGATGAGCGCTTGGTGGCTTTAGCAAGCTTATTTCTCTCAGCTGCAGCTAAGACTACAATGGTGAGGAATAGGACTAAGCTACCTTGCAGGATCATTCTAAGGATTACATGAATATAATGTATGTGAAAGTTTTGGAGCGCTCAGAAATGTTACTTAAAACTTTTATTAGCTATCAACTTTCAGTGGGGTAGCTGTGTTTGTCCGTTTCAGCAAAAATAACCAGGAGCCTCGTGGCACCTTATTCACATCATCAAATGTGTACAGAAAACTGAAGCAACAACAGACAACTTAAACAAAATACTGCAAAAATACTCAATTACATATAAAAACGTTTCATTAACATAAAGTTACTAATATATAAAAATCAATATCAGTTCATTTTCTTTAATGCCAGTGCTTGTGCATTCATTAGCCTGATCAACAGGAGCTGGGAGTAAATGCACTTCTTACTAAGGTATTGGAGAGAATCTTGTGTTGATAGATAGATAGATGATGATGATGATGATAGATAGATAGATAGATAGATAGATATTTACATTTAAAGGTGAACCTATCTAATTTGCACTTTAATTTGCACAATACACAATCTGAAACACAGCCATCCTTTGAAATTTACACTTCTTCAATGCTGTTCTTCAGCCATGTAATGTGTATGAATCATACTAGGGTAAAGTGTGCATTGAAACAAATATATATGTGAAACAAAAATGAAAATTGCATCTTAAAAATGTGTATATTGGGCAAAAATGCTTCCAAAGATGTGTATATTAGGAGAAATTCAAACTAAAATGCTGAGGAATTTTCATGAGGACTTTAAGAAAAACCACAAACTGTGGAGGAATGGAATTTAAGACTGGAAGAGTGAGAGAGAAACCAAAAGGGAAGCAACGCAGGGCCCTGAAGAGAAGGCGTCCTCAGCAGACAATACTTACAGCGTTACAAGCGTTGGCACGCTCCACTTTGGAGAGGCTGCGCACATCTGTGTTGAAGACGTTCATCTTCTCAACCAAGCAGGTAAGGGCAGTTTCGGTGGCTTCACCCACCTTCTCATATATACCTTTGGACTGGGGAGGGAGGAAGAAAATGGGCAGAAGAAGATGAGAGTTAGACACTCAAGAGCTGCAGGGATTCTGACAAAATATGAACCTGAATGAAAATATCCCAGGGCGGTTTACAATATTAAAACACATTGCAGAACATCAATGATAAAAACATACTAAAAACGTAGTTGTATACCACCATGATTTCCCCCCTCCAGGTGGTGGTATATAAATACATCGATTAATTTTTAAAAAATCAGTATGTGGGTGTTGAGATGTGGGTGGGGAAGGGAAAGGGTAGTAAAATTTGTGCCCATCAGCCTAAAAATTAGCCCACATTTCCCAACTACAAAAAAGTAGCAGCCCCATCACTGTGGGCACTCTTACACTTAAACTGGTTTAAGAGTCCTTTGCTCCTGTCAGAGGAATGCTTGGTGTTGAATTTGGCATCTTTTCAATGTCAAATGAAAATCACTTTATTTACCCACTTTAATTAATCATCTTTTAAACCTATGCAGTCTGTTTGCTGTAATAAACCTGAATTTAGTTGGTAATTTTGTTTTTACACTTACTCTGTTGCTGCTGGTTTTATTATTGTAATGATGATTAATAGTAGTTTTTTATTTTTTTAAAAAAATATTCATTATTTTATTACTGTTTTACATTGTGTAAGTTGCTCTCGAAGCTTTCAGTCAAAGAGTGCCTATTAAATTTTATTAATCAATATCTATCAGAAACTTCTCATTGCCCTCACCAAACTACAATTCCCATAATTCTTTGGGGGAAGCCGTCACTATTAATAAACAATGAAGCATCCAAAACTGAAGGCAATTGTTGGAAGGCTGGATGTGAACCAAGAGAGAAGCATTCACCTCATTGAAATCCAGAGAGGAGTCATTGCAAAGGGCACAGATAGTAGCCAGTTCAACGAGCCCATCATACTGCCCAGCCTTGACTTGCTTATCATTCTTCATACTGCATGTGCGAGAGAGAAAGGAATTGAAGGACAGAAAAACGTAAGCGACAGCACAAAAACAAACAGCAGAGAGATGAACTGAGGGTTACTGGTGTCACAGCTTCCCCAGCCCTGGGTTATAGGGTGATCATAATGCTAGGAGGCCAATGAGCAAAAATTGAGGTACTGTATTTCTTTCGGTGTGAGGTTAAGAGCTAGAAATAAGATTCAGACAGTTTTAAGATTAGATCATATGTGTCTGCTTGGTTTGTAGTTTGCCATTCCTTCAAACAGCTCAGAGCACTGACTATCAGCTTCCAAGGTGGATTCTTGGGCTGCCCCACGGATCGGCCTTAGCTTCAGAAATGAAGCAGAGATGGGATGGAGGCATCTTTAGACTGTGCCACATATGGGAGAAGCAAGAGAAAGGATCGGGAGTCAAGCTCTCGGGAGAGTTACCCAATTATCCAAGGTGACGCACTAGGGCATGGGTAGGCAAACTAAGGCCCGAGGGCCGGATCAGGCCCAATCGCCTTCTAAATCCGCCCCGCAAGCGGTCCGGGAATCAGCGTATTTTTTACATGAGTAGAATGTGTCCTTTTATTTAAAATGCATCTCTGGGTTATTTGTGGGGCATAGGAATTCATTCATTTTTCTTCTTCAAAATATAGTCCGGCCCCCAACAAGGTCTGAGGGACAGTGGACTGGCCCCCTGCTGGAAAAGTTTGCTGACGCCTGCACTAGGGTTTTAACGGTGTCTCATTCCCCCCCCCTTTCAGGGTGATGGATTAAGAAAACTGTTTAGGGTTGGGGTTTCTTTAGGAGTCACTCACACTTCTCCTTCAGGGGCATAGGTGGAACCAGTAATAGAGAATTCGTTCAGAGAGCACACATCTCCATCTACTTTGTCAATGACAAACATCTGCAAAGAGAAGGAGAAAGAAGAGGCAGGGTCAAGGCGACTGACGTGGGCAGGAGGCACTTCGTGACAAAAGTGCAGGCCTCAAGCTTCCCACTTACCTTGCAAACAGACATTTGGTTGGTGGTGAGGGTGCCAGTCTTATCGGAGCAGATGACCGATGTGCAGCCCAAGGTCTCCACGGAGGGCAGGCTTCTGACGATGGCATTCTTCTTGGCCATACGGCGAGTGCCCAGGGCTAAGCAGGTGGTGATGACGGCAGGAAGGCCTGAGGAGGAGGAGGAGGAAGAGGAGGCGAAAGGGAAAGGTTAGCTGTAGGAATGGGCGAAGCATTCAAGCAGCTGCCATCCATTTGCTGGCTTTGGTTTCAGATACTCTCGGCTGCCTCCACCCCCTTCAGCTCCTACTGCCCACCACACTACCTCTTGTGCAGATTTATTCATTTAATAATATTTTGGGTAAACCACCTTGGTGTTTTTTTAAAAAAAGCAGCGTACAACAGTACAAATCAGCATTAAAGCATGACCAGAACAATCCAAACCCCCTATACATCAGATGGTGTGGGGAGAGAATTTGTGGTGGAAGCCCTTTACCCAGCTCTGCCGGTTCAGCTGGTCTCCTGTCAGCTGCTGAAGCATATTTATGCCCTGAAATGGGTCATTCTCAAGGTGGAGCAGGGGTGGGACTGAGCTGACTCTGGACCCACTAAATCTGGGTGAGTCTCAAATCTGTCAGGCGATAACACTGAATCTGGATAGGGCCCAATCATCCTGCCCCTCCACTTCCACTGTGGCTGCCGACATATAATGCATTTTCCTGTTATTTTTAATAATGCATGCATGGTAATGCACACTTCACCCTAGTTTATTCATTTTGTGATATGCTGCTTGGCTGGAAAACTGCACTGCCAATTTCAGAGAAGTGGGAATTTGGAAGAATGTCTGTGTTTGGGTTTGCTTTGGGAAGTGCGAACTAGGTAGGTTCACCATTAAACGCAAACTGAATTGAACTTTTCTCCAGCTCCTAGCCACGGACTAGCCATTCATAAACTAGCAGCAAAAGCCAGCTCCTATATCCTTTTGCAAATATAAGGAGGAAATGCATGTTAAATGTCTGACTGCAAATTACATCAAGATATAATGCAGAAGTTCATTCAACTTCTGTTTCGTTGAAGAAATGCCACACAATCCTTTGGCACAGGTAAGCTGAAAACTGCTTAGCACACACAGGGAAAAGGATGATGGGTGGCTGTAGCCATTTTTTGTTGTCCATCCTGCTAGTACATCAGCAGTGCCTTCAAATAACTTTTTTAGAATGGCTTTTTTACACCATATTGTTCAGCGCGCAGGTGGTTAATTAAAAAACGATGCTTGTAATATTGCACCTTTGCTTTTATCTCTAACTTTGGCTCCTTTTTGTAAAACGTCTGGATAACATGTCCACAGTTCAGCGTACAAGACAGTTAGCAAAGCAAAATGAACCCAACAAACAGCAACTGCAGATAGAAAAATAAAAACCCCAAAATATGATGACGGCAAGAGCTATTTTTAAAGGAAGGAACCGACTGGCCCTCTTTAGCCCCACAACAGGTGGATGTGGGAAACTGGAATGGCCTCAGCTGACCTTCTGGGATGGCAGCCACAGCGAGGGCCACAGCGATTTTGAAGTAGTAGATGGCGCCGCGGATCCAGGAGCCGCCATGGACGGGGTCGTTGAAGTGCCCGATGTTGATGAGCCAGACAGCCACGCAGATGAGGGAGATGACCTTGGACAGCTGCTCGCCAAACTCGTCCAGCTTCTGCTGCAGGGGAGTCTTCTCTTGTTCGGTGGCCGCCATCTCATCGCGGATCTTGCCAATCTCGGTGCTCACACCTGTGGCGACGACGATGCCAACAGCCTTGCCTGCACCGATGTTGGTACCCTGCAGGGAGGTGGAGGATGAAGCGGGGGTGGGGGGTGGGGAGGGAGCAAAGATCAGTGGGAAAGAAGGAGAGGGATACTCTACAAACATGCTGGAAGAAAAGATATAGTGAAGGGAAATGGTGCTAACGGAGGCTGTGGGACCTGTGCAGTTTTGCAATTCTGCCTGTGCAGAATCCACGTCCTGAGAGCCTAGGCCAGGGGTCAGCAAACTTTTTCAGCAGGGGGCCAGTCCACTGTCCCTCAGACCTTGTGGAGGGCCAGACTAAATTTTTTTTGGGGGGAATGAACAAATTCCTATGCCCCACAAATAACCCAGAGATGCATTTCAAATAAAAGCACACATTCTACTCATGTAAAAACACGCTGATTCCTGGACCATTTGCGGGCCAGATTTAGAAGGCGATTGGGCCCGATCCGGCCCCCGGGCCTTAGTTTGCCTACCCATGGCCTAGGCTAAATAAGATGTCTAGTCCTTTAAGACTGTGAAGTGCATGTCTATTCTGGAAACCTATTCCATTTCAATCCCACATTTGGTGTCATGTCTTTCCCCCAAGAACTGCACTTTGGTGAAATGCAGGGATTTCTGTTAAACATCTTGAGAGCCACCTCCCTGCCTGTCACGTAACAGCAACTCCCAAGACAGAAGTATCTCCCGTGCACTGTGTAACTCCTTTTTTCTGCTCCCAGTGAGTAACAGAAGCAAAATAAATTTATTTAAAATAGGCAAGTATATGCAAAGGTACTTAATATGCATCATTACTCTGCTTGCAAGATTGCAGGTCACTTTGGTTGTGCCTTGTCTCCTCTGTTATGTGGAACTGGGGGTGGGGTGAGCATGGCATGCAATCATATTAACATTTCCACTTTTTCTTACTGGCTGCTGCTTGAGGCAGTGGGGGATATGATATATCATATTATGACCCTGCCATTACTAGGGAGACACATGAAAGCCACAGGCATCTACTCTTGTCTTCTCTCTGATTTTCTCCAGCGACCTGTAGCTGAAAAGGGTGTGATGTAATCTCACTGCATTAGCTTTACCAGCTCTGTTTCATTGGCTGCTGCTTGAGAGGGCGGGGAAATGCAAATGCAGTGGTGTCACATCACACACACACACACACACACACCCTACTCCCCACGACACATTATTGGGGAGACGCATTTCAGTGGTGCCCATGAGTTCCTCCAAAACATTGACATTGGACCTGTGTGTGGGCAGGGTTAGGTCGTCAGCCCTGTCAGTCACACTCACAGAGAAGAGCATGTTCTTCTTGTCCTGGTTCACAGCACGGGGATCTGGGACGGGGTCAGTGTGTTTGATCACGGAAACAGACTCGCCTGGTTGGGGTCAAGAAACAGTTAAATCGTCAAGGAGGAACCATGGTAGACATAGTGGGTACAGGCAAGACACACTTGCATAAACACATGTCCCATGGGGAAGTCAAGCACATGAACTTTTCAGGCAGGAAGGAGAGCTTAACCCTTCCTCAACTCCTTTTCCACTGAATTTTATCTAACCCACTGCTTTCTCTCCATGGAGCTCACAACCCCCTGCAAATATTTCTCTGTAGTCCCACCGACCCACTCACTGAGAGGAGCCTCAAGACATGTCTATTTTCCCAGGTCTTCTCTTGCTTGTTGAGATTTTAAGCTACATTCTCTCTCTTTCTTAAGTGCCTAACAAGGCATTTTACAATATTGGTTATATTATATTTATATTATATTAGTTGCTTTTCACACAAGTGTGACGTAAAATTAGCCATGAGAAAATTCTGCCCAGAAGGTAAACAATTAAAATAAACAGGCCCATGAGGAAAAGGAAAGCAGGGAGGGAGAAAGCTAAAGAAACAGTAATATCAGTAATAATAATACAATTATGAACAATGACAGCAGCATCTACCATACCTGTCAGAATGGACTGGTCCACACGCAGAGTGGTGGATTTGATGGAAATGATGCGAATATCAGCCGGGACTTTGTCACCGACTGGAGAGGGAAAGAGAAAGAAAGAAAGAAAGAAAGAAAGAAAGAAAGAAAGAAAGAAAGAAAGAAAATATTTATGAGTTCTAGTCACCGACAGGTAATTGTTCATTTATTTCTTTTTAACTGTTAGTTGCTCTGAACATCTTCACTGAAGGGAAAAAGCAAGGGTAAAAATTTAACATAAAAAATAATTCCTAGACTGTGAGGGCAGAACACACTACTATATTGTGCCATGAGGAAAACTGCTAGAGTGCCACAAGAAATAAAGTGATCAATGGGAGGCCAAATGATGCATCCCACAGAGGAGGCTGCTCATTCTGTCTCTGCATGAATCTCTGGCCAAATATGCCTGCAGTAAGAAGGGCCAGAGAAGGGTAAGAAGAGGTGGGCCTCAAGAGCCCTGTGAAGAGAGTGCAGAGAGGAAAATGAGGGTACGTCAGAAAACCAGGGGGGGTGGCTAGCCACTGGAGGGCAGTAGAGGATAGTAGACACTGAAGGCACGGCCAGTCAGGGTCACCAAAATGGGCAAAAAGAAAACAGACCAATACTGACTTGGATTAGACAGAGAGGGTTCCCCCCCCCAAAAAAGAAAATGGTTTCAATGAAGGATCACTGCTCAGGAAGTATTTACTGTACTCCTCCGACAAGCTCTGAATGAATCTAACGGCCAATGTCTTAATATGTTTTAAATTAGCGGTTAAGGTTTTAATTTATATATTTTAGCTGTTTTATATCTGAATTATTTATCGTGTATCAGCTCATCGAGCTTAATTTTAATCTATATCTGTATGCTCTCTGTTGTTGTATATGTTTGCACTCTGGTCAAGGACCAAAATAACTCGATTCCCGTTCACTGTACTACTCCCAGTTTTACCTCTAGTAAGTGGGTTTTCTAGTGTTTCAAAAACCTGTAACACCTGTTTTCAAAAGATTTAACACAGATAGACAAATATCTGTGTATTATCATTATCATTATTTATTTATTTATTTATTTATTTATTTTGTATAACACCATTTTTACATAGATCTCAGGGCAGTTCACAGCATAAAATCACAATATAAAAAACAGAAAACATATAATATAAATAATATAAACAAAAACAACCCAATATTTCCCCTTGTGTAAACCCTTGGAAAGTAAATCTTCTGCTAGTTCCGGCTCTCTTAAAAACCATAGTCTGTCTGCAGTTAAAGTCAGGCCTAGTTCACACAAAAACCAGAGGAGATGGCAACTTTTGAAGTGCTACAATGTTTGTGCAAATTCAAGTGTAAACTTCCACATTTCAAAGTCCACAGTTTACATAAACAAAATCTGGTGCAGTTTGCATTTATTTAGGTTAAGGCAATAAGGTTCATTTTTGTATGACATTTTATTTTATTCCCCATCCCCCCCCCCCGGCATTTCTTAATATGGATTTCGGATTGTTCCACCCATTAACTCAGAGGGTAGCCAACATGGGGCCCTCCAGTTATTTTTGGACTACAATTCCCAACATCCCTGACCATTGGTTATGCTGGCTGGGCCACCACCCAGGCTTTCCCTGCATTAAATAATGTAGTATTACATGCAGTTTATCATTACATATTTACTCTGCCATTCTCCCAAGAAGCGCAGAGCAGCATCATTGGTTCTCCCCTCAGTCATTTTACCCCCATAGAAACCCTGTGAAGTTGCTTGGACAGAGAGATGTTGACCAGTGCAAGGACGCCCAGGGAGCTCCATGGCTGAGTCCTTGCCTAGCACTCTAACTTAGCCTTCGCCAAACTGATGTCTTCTAGACATTTTGGGCTATAACTCCCATCAGTGCCAGGCACCACGGCTGGCTGGGGTTGAAAGGAGTTTGGGTTCAAGACATCTGGAAGGCCACTAGCTCAGAGAAGGCTGCTCTGGCCAAACCTGACTTTTGAAGTTCTCTAGGAAACCTCAAAATAAAAAAATTCCTTCCAGTAGCACCTTAAAGACCAACTAAGTTAGTTCTTGGTATGAGCTTTCGTGTGCATGCACACTTCTTCAGATGCACAGGAAACCTGTCTTTGAACAATAACGCAAGTGGCAAAAGCAAACGCAGTCGATTCCAGTGAACTGGTTAGAATCAGAGCCCGTTTATGGTATCCATTACTAGGAGGAGGAGGAGGAGGAGGAGGAGGAGGAGGAGGAGGAGGAGGAGGAGGAGGAGAAGAAGAAGAAGAAGAAGAAGAAGAAGAAGAAGAAGAAGAAGAAGAAGAAGAAGAAATAATAATAATAATAATAATAATAATAATAATAATAATAATAATAATAATATGTCTACTCAAAACCAGTACACTGAAATACATTGTTATTTGGCTGTGCTGTATTCTGATCCTGTAATCTAGATGAGCCACGATGAAGAGTTCTCCCTATGTTCATCACACCCACTGAGCATTTGCCTCTTCTCTGTGCCTCAGATTAAAACAAATCACTTGCCACCTCTACCACATGGACAAGGCTGCGTCCCTATCCCAAACATCTCTCTCTCCCCCCTTCTCCCCGGCCCCCTCCAAGTTCTCCCATGACCAAGTTATTTATGAGGTAACATATAACCATATGCCATTCTAAAGTGGTTTACATGATCTTCTGTCAAGTTACTTGGCACTCGATTATACTGCATAAGGGCTGCATACATACTGCACATTCAAAGCACACTTAAAGCACATCCTCCTTGCAAAGAATCTTGGGGACTATACTTTACCCCTAGCAGAGCACCCTTAACAAACTTACGTTTCCCAGGATTATTTTTGGAGTGGGGAGGGAGTGTGCTTTAAAAGTATGATGCGTACACAGAACCTAACAGTGCAATCCAAACCATGTTTGCTCAGGACAATGCCCTAGTAAAATGGGTTTATTGCAGCCTAAACAGGGGAGTATTCTAGGAAGGGGGTACCGTCATAAATGCCTGGTTTGGGGAGACTTGAGGGTGGCCACTGCCTGCCAAAAATAGGGCAAAAGAGCAGAGGAGAACACAGATTGAGTTAAAATGTGTGTGTGCTACTTTATAGGTATAGATGCATTAATATCATTTAAATAGAAATGCATACAAGACTGTCTCCCAATGACCAGGGTGCCTTTCTAGATTGCCCAGGCCTCTCCTGTTCTGATGGTTCTTTATACTGAAATCAGACTTGACAGGCTTTCAAATGGAGGACTGACGTCTGAAAAACAAGACCCAAAGCCACCCTTGGGGAATTGTTCGATGGTGGCGATGAGGATATATTGCAGGTGCCCTCAAGACCAAGGAGTGCAGGCCGGAGCAGATGGGGGCGAGCTTTTTGCCCAAGCAATACCCCAGAGGCAGCACCCGCAGAGGCTTTCCCCTCCGCCTGCCCCCTTCCTCCACCTGACAAGGCACGGTAACCCTAGATGTCCCCATGCACCCCAGCTCGCTTTTCCACAAGCGCATTAAGTGTCTCTCTCGCTCCTTCCTTGCCTGCCTCATCACATTCCCCAGGCATCACCAGCTGCCTGCCACTGTCCATACAAGGTGAAGCCGGTTGCTGGGCACCATCCACTGCCCCGTTGCCTTCTCTCCTTCAAGGAGATGGAGAGGTCACGGGTGCCCTGACAGGGAGGAGGAGGAGGACTTCAGGCCAGGCCAGGCTGGGAGAGAGAGGTGGTGGCAGGAGACCACGGATTTCTGCATCCCCAAAGGTGATGCTAAAACTGCTCAGCCAGCAGTGTTTAAAATATACATATAAATAAATCAGGCGAGCTTGCGAAAGTTGGCACAAAGCAGTGCAGATCCCTTCTCGGAATTATCTCTTCCTTAAATCCCTCTGGAACACAAGGCAGCCCCTGGCTTCTCTTTTGCAAAGTATAATATTAACTCTGTGGAATTCCTTCCCGCTGAAATATTGTGACGTGGCCAGGTGCAAAGGAAGGCAGGGCTTGAATGGGACTTTTGCCAGGTGCGAGCGTATCATGAAAGGGATGAGAGAAGTTGCGCTGGCTGGAATTCCCACTTCTATGGAACTCTTAAGAAGACGCAAGAGCCTTGTCCTCTTCCTTTGCATCTGGCCATGGCCCAAATCACGTGGCTTTTAAAAAGGGGGGAGGGATAAAACCATGGAGGATAAAATAGTCATAGCTAAGAAGAGAGCCTCCATGTTCAGAAGTAGTTTACCTGAGAAATCCAACACTATAGATAAACAACAGGGAAGGTGGTCATATTAATGCTGTATTTCTCAATTTATCATTGATGATAAATTGTAAGAAGGAAAGCATTTAATAAGTAAATCTAATAAAATAAGTAATAAATTGAGGACAGGTGGTGACAAATTAAGAAGTATTAGAGACAGCCTTCTGCCCCTATGTCCCAAACAGAAGGAAGCATTTGTCAGAACTTTTCAGAATTTATTTTGAATGACTTCTGGTTTCAATGGAAAATGCTTTGTTAGGTGTGTGTTTATATAAATAATATTTGTTGTTTTATTTTATATCTATGTAACCCTTATAATTTTATCTATATCTAATAGGAGCTTTATCTTCCTTCGCATTGCCTCAAAGAGGACCCAAATTTACAAAGCTGTGCCTTTAAAAAGACACAAAAATGCCCAGTAAGGAAGAATGAGGTCTCATATTTAGGGTGGCCGTTTGCATACTGCCAAAAAAAGCATCACACACAAACACACAAGAAAGGACAAAAGTGGCCACCGCTGCACAATATTTGCATATGCTAATTTGTGTCTAGACGAAACACTTCACACTGCTATAATTCAAACAGATATACAACACATCTCCATAGCAGGGAAGTCTATGACCAAATGACCTGTGTTCCGGCTCAGCCTGCTATCCAGGTGTACTAACTGTGGATGGGCAACTTCCAAGGTTCTCTAAAAAGAAGACTTCTTCAAACAGAAGATCATCCTCTGTAAAGAAAGACTAATGGCCACCCTCCCCTACTGTGGGTAGAGAAAGAAAGAGGCAGCACAAACCTGGGGGGACGGGGCTTCAAGAAGCATCTCACACATACAATGCAAGGCAAGGGGGGGGCAAATTCTGGGGGAGCCTGTCCCAACCACCCAGTGAAGGATTACAGCAAGTGTATGTGTTTGTGTGTGGGTGCCCTTTATATTTTGGAGACAGTTGTGCAACTGGCCCTGTGTGAGTAAATGATCTTTGAATTAAATTAATGCGGACCAAAGGGAGGGGACAGCTTGGCGGCTGGCCCAGCTTTGGGGACAGCTGTTGCCCAGTAAGTGCAGCTGAAGGGGATTCCTCAGGTCTCTGTTTTCACTGCTCCACCTCCAGGCTGCACCCACCGTGGGGACTGTCTGTTCCCAAAACATCCCCTCTGCCTCCAGGGTCAAGACAGGCCAAGCCCAAGGAGTAAACAAGCTACATGATGGAGGGATAGGCATGATGGGGCGAGCGGCAGGTGGGGTGAGGGGTGAGGGTGAGCCACAAAGACTCTGCTGAAGCAGCATCTCCAGTGCTCCCTGAGGGCTCGGGGTTGGAGGAGGGCATTATCCGACCCCACAGGGAACGGGCAACACTCCCTTTTGGATTCTGGGTAATGGCCACTCCAAACCAGCACCACACAACTGGGGTGAGGAGACACTGGGTTGGGGATTTTCTACCTGGCACAAGAGACCAATGAAGTGGGAGGTTGATAGAAGTAGCCCCCACCCAAAATATGGAGATAGGAAGGGAACAGAAGGAGAAATCAGTGCTTGCAAGTGGTCATTATGAAAGACCGTCTGATGTTCGCTGCAACAGACTATGACAGGAGGAACTCAAAATGGCACAGGAGGGCATTATCAGAGAATTTTCTAACTATAAGAATCCAAATATGGACACTGAAAAAAGAAACTTCACATCTTGGAACTCAGAACCTGTGTCTATGATTTGCCCTAATCCAAGCCTTGTTGACATTTACCCAATTGCTTTTATAAACTCAAAACTAGGGAGAGGATGTCTGACCCTTGATACCTTCCCTAGGCACATGCCCAATCCTGATATCTCTCTTTAATTTTCTCTCCTGGGGCTGAAACCTCTTCACCTTCACTTATTTCAGCTGCAGGAAGTCATTTCTTGCCATGCAACCTAAAGTGATCCGGCACCTATTAGAAGAAAGTTACCCTCTGTCCAAGGCTAAACATCACAGCCCAAATGTTTAATCTAATTCTCACTCTCTAAGTCCATCACTGTTGCGGCTGATACAGAGAGTCCAAACTGTACAACATGAATGTACAACATTCACACCAACCGCCGCTTCAGTTTAATAAACCATTTGTAACTTTTAAGTCTAGCAGTGGAGATGTGGGAGCACTGAGACTTCTCTTTACAAGGGATTGCCTATCCCTAATTCAGAACTGTTTGCTCATGTGGATGCTTACAGAGAAGAGCTCATGTCATCTCCTTCCCAAGGTGCCTTTGGCCACCATAGAGAAGACTACATCCACTCTAGGAAGCTGGGATGTCCCCCTCTGACTTCATTACCCATGAGCCTACTTGTGGGGAAAATACTCCAGTCCATAAAGAGGGTATGAAGCATAGAGAAGCAAGGTGTGCTCTCCTAGGTGTCCTTTACAGGAACAGCTAAGGCTGCTTTGACCTCTCTTTTTTTGAATGCGGCCATTTTTAAACCCACCCCAATGAAGTTTGTCTTTTAAGTCGGAGAGCTTGTGCTGTACGGACCACTGTGACTGAGAGATTTAAGTGACACTCGCAGCATACATTTAAAGCATATGTCTTCCTGACAAAGAATCCTGGGAACTATAGTTTGTTAAGAGCACTGGGGATTATAGCTCTGTGGGGGCAGTTAATTACATTTCCCAGAATTCTTTGGAAATGTGCTTCAAATATATGGTATGGGTGTGACCTTAAAGGCTGTGAAAGATACCCATGCTGTCCCAAAATCTCTTTACTCTATGCCTAGTCTGCTTCACCCTGAAGCAATCACTTTCATTCCTTGCCTCGGTCCGGGACCTACCTGCCACCTCTGCGATGTCACCAGGAACCAACTCCCTGGCCTTTATTCTCTGCACAGACTTCCTGTCAGACCGATACACCTTGCCCATCTCAGGCTCATACTCCTTTAGAGCCTCAATGGCGTTCTCGGCATTCCTCTCCTAGAAGTAGAAGAGACACAACAGCCATAGTTAAGATCCTCTCTGGAGGCAATGCTTTGACACCTACACACCAAATGACTGGGCTACGAAAAAGCAATAAAAGAAGCAGAAACACAGCAGTTTGGGCTGCTTTGGTGGGTAATAATAATTTTTAAAAATTGTGTTGCTTTATCCTGCTTCCTAAGTCCTTGTGGGTCCTTTGCCCCACTTCCTGCTTGTAGCTTTTCCATTCTCTCCTTAGGCTTTGCAGTACAGCAGGGGAAGCTGTGGCTCTCCATAGATGTTGTTGGGTCTCCCATCAGCCCTAGTCGGCATGGTGAAAGGCCAGGGAAGCTGGGAGCTGTGGCCCTAGCCCACCCTTTCAATACAGTGAAAACAATACTGACCGAGCCATTGGTAATTATGTGCGCAAAGCCCTTTGAGGCAATATGCAAATGCTGATTTTGCATGGTTGTTGGTTTGTTTACCTGCCATACTCCAACAATGGCGTTGGCGATCAGGATCAGCAAGATGACAAATGGTTCCACGAAAGCTGTGACAGTCTCCTCGCCTTCCTCAAACCAGGCCAGCACCTGCCAAAAAAAGAGAGGCGCATGCTTAGAACTGGGGGAGCAGGACCTTCAGCCTCCATCTTGCGCAGGCATAGCTCTCACTCATTTCCACGGTTAGGAATCCTGGCTCATCCTTCGCCCTCCCCTCCCTTATCCTTCTGGGATCGCATTTGCCTTTTGATTCCTCTTGACATTTGGAATCTTGAGACAGCTGAACCCTGCCTGCACTTTGCATGTGTACAAGATGAAGCGTGTAAGTTGATCCCATGAAACCCGAGAACTCCGGTGCAAAGGGCTCCTGCTTGTCTGTGTGTGTGTGTGTGTGTGCAAGCCTACGGATGTTGTGTAATTGTGTGGGCAGCTGCAAGTGTGCAACTGTATGCACAGCTTCAAGATGTGAAGATAACACGTTTCCCAAGTGCAAATGAAATGTTCCAGTCTGACCCAGGTCTATGCTGCCCCCTGCTGGAGGGAGCTGCTCTCTATCTCTCTCCGTGTGTGTTTGTTACGTAAACACAAAATGGGTACTAGGGTTTGCACACTTGCAAGGGTAGTGTGGGATGCAACCCATCTTCTCCCCTTGTGTCCTGGATACACAGTGGAGACAACAGTTGCCAGAGGGGCGATATTCAATCAGCGTGCTATTGTAAATGGAGTTAAAATCTCCCAACCAGTTTTGGAATCTCCATATTTAAGATTACCAAAGAATAAATGAAATCGCAGAAATGTAGTGCTGGAAGGGATTCCCAGGGTCATCTAATCCAACCCCTTGCAATGCAGAAATCACAGCTAAAGAATATGTTTAGTCAGAATCTTCTTTCTTGTCATCTGAATCCATTGGTTCAGGTCCTGCCCTCTGGAGTAGCAGAAAACAAGCTTGCGCCATAAACAACAGATTGCTTTTTTCTGTTTGTTTCCAGTTCCAAATATTTGCAATACAAAAGTAGCCCACCTTTTACTATGTTTATTCTTGAAATAACCACAGTATTGGAAACCAAGTTGTCCGAAATGCAAATTGCCAGGAATCCAAATATTCCTAGGTTGGCTTGTGTGCTTAATTAAGTTTCCGGAGGGTAAAAACTTAAAGTCAAGCTGCAGAAAAGGAAATAAAGACTAGACCTGGGATCCGTCATCTGAAAGAGGTACGAGTGTGTAAGGGCTCATCCACACTTCTGCTTGTCCCGTGCCTAGAAAGCACAGGTCCAGGGAGTTTTCTGCTTGACCCAGGCGGTCCAAGTGTTTCCGTCCCTTGTTCCGCTCCTTTCCCAGGGAAAACCTGCTATTTAGTGCTAAATCAGAGAAGCAAATGTCAAGTTCATTTTGCCGTTTGCTACGATTGATCGAGTACTAAATAGCAGTTTTCCCGGGAGGGGGGGAAACAGAGGGATGAGGAAGTATGGATAAGCCTAAGAGATAGGAAAATATCACAACTTGTTCTCTCTCCAGCTTTCCATGTACAAGCATAGCAAAGATTCTTTGGCCATGTTGGCTGGCCGGGTCTGATGGCAGCTGGAGTCCAGCAACACCTGGGAGACTGTAGCTTCTATAGGTTCACCAGAGTCTATACAAGATACTGTTGCCTCACTCCAGAATCCCTGTAATACAGCACACTAATTGGTGATTTGCCTGAGAGAGGGAATGAGAGAATTACTAGTTGCTGGATCACAGCAAGCCTGGTCACAAATGCCTTCTTCTCCTTGGCCAAGAAAATGCCAGGTATCCTGGGTTTTCTGAGGAGCAGTGAGGTGAAGGGGATCAGGCTACCTGAGAACTAGGCCGTTAACGGTGACCTTTACAGCAACCTCTTGGGGCTGAGCCAGGCCATGTGCTCTTCCAGAAATTAGTATCACGGCCCAAGGTGGCTGCATCTCAAGTGTCAAGGAACCGGGCAGTGAGGCAAGTTGTGGAGAGGCAAGACGAGGGGAGGGAAGCGTCCATTTCTGCCGCTTCCATTTTGTAGCTATGGTGGGAGTGAAGCAGGGAAGTTGGCAAAGAGGTTTTGGAGCTGGTTGGCGAGCTCCCCCATTAATGTGAGGGAACTCATTTTCTACATACAGGAGCCTAAAAGCCAAGTTATCCCCATGCCCTATTGCCAGGTTCAGTTTATTTACTAATTTGGGTGGATACAGAAGTATATAATTTGAGAGATACACCTGCTGTAAAAGCACAATCACTACATTTTCGCCTACAATCTACTCTCTTGGGATGAGTTCAGGGAAAATTGGTTCTACAGATTCATAGCAGAAGCTAGCCATGCACAGCCCCGATTGAATATAAACTAGTATATCTCTAACCCCTAAGCATGAAGGGAAGACAGTCTATCGAACCAGTGCACAATGCAACCTGTCTAAAGCATTGTGCAGTCAGAGAGGGCAGTTTGGCTTAAGCTGGGGGGGGACGGGACCCTACAGTGCACTGACTTGGATGTGTACATCTGGAAACATTTTACATTTAAATAGTGGTGAGGAAAGATAAACTCTCCAGATGTTCAGATGTTTCTTTAACATTACTTCACGCATACCGTGTGCCATACCATAGAATACGTTCCAAAACTGAGCCTTGAGTCATATTAGGTCCCAGTGAATGCTTCCAGTGATTGATGAGGCAGCTTATCAATATGGCAGCTCACTGAAGAGCAAAGCTTCTCAGCACACCAACTACGGGCATTGGTACACGTCAGCCATTGACTCTAAAGGAAACCGGTTCATCTCTTGCCTAGGATGTGTCTCCTTTTGACTGTTTCCCTCCATGTGCCCCCAAACCGCTCGCCTCTCCTTCCCAATGCTGGCTGTATTTCAAAGGCCCTTCTCTGAGTAACCCAAATTTCCTCACCCACAAGGCCACAGTCACTTACAAAGGAGATGCAAGCTGCGAGTAGTAGGATTCTGACAAGCAAGTCTTCAAATTGTTCCGCCACCAGCTCCCAAATGGTTTTGCCTGACAAGCAATAAAGGGAGAAGTTAAAGGATCAGAGGGCATCAAAATTCCAGTTTCTGAGGGCAGTTAGCTAGAAAGGGATTGGGGAGAGCACCCAAAATGACATACATTTGCCATGAAATATGGATTCTCTATGATAGATTTTGAGCAAAGCCTAGTCAGGGAGGTCTAGGTGAGCTATAAGCCCCCCAGGTGCTCTTTTCTTGAGGGTTCATCCACATTTCCACTTGTGCCATGCATAGAAAGCACAGGTCCAATCAGTTTTCCCTTTGCCCCACTCCATTCCAAGGGAAAAGCCACTCTTTAGCGCTAAATCGGAGCAAATGTCAATCCAGAAAATACTGAATTGCCATTTGTTCCAATTGAGCAGATAAGAGGAAGTGTGGATACCCCCTGAGGATCTAACTATGCATTAACAAAAGCCTGACAGAGAACAAGCCACTTCAGGAAGGGAACTTGGGGCTAAGAA
This sequence comes from Podarcis liolepis, assembly GCF_965112155.1. NCBI lineage: Eukaryota > Metazoa > Chordata > Lepidosauria > Squamata > Lacertidae > Podarcis > Podarcis liolepis. The sequence continues at coordinate 21,788,567 of NC_139573.1, read as the reverse complement.
GTGATGGTTGGTGCTTAACATCTCTGCCGTTTCTCTCCAGATTGCCTCCTCCAAGCTGATTTTTCTTCCTCCAGAACAATGTTCACCCCCTTTCCCATAAGTGAAAGGAAGAAATCACCTCTTTTCTTGTAAGTGGCCCCACAACCCCCATTGCTGGCTCAGCAACACCTCAAAGGCTGGTGTATACCCACCCCTCTTTTCTTAAGGCAAGTGTATGGTCTGTCTGGTAGGATAGCCAGGTGCCATGAGGCTTGGGCAAGAAGAAGCCTGTGAATGGAGCCTGGGAGATTGTCATTGGAGCCTGGTGGGATACGGGTGAGGCCTAGTAGCTGTTTAGGGGATGAACTTGTTTGTGCTTGGTGCCTCAGGCTGAAATTTGATGGGAAAGATAAGCTGAGGACTATGGGAAAACCTTTCAGGGCAAGCAAAAAAAAAGCCCCATTGATTATAGTTCCCCAACTTGACATTTTAGTCCTTGCTTTGGAAAACTGGAAAGATGGCTAAAGGTTTAAATCTTAAAGCCAAAAAGAGAGACCTGGCAGCCGTAATTGCTGCTTTACAAAGTCAGCAGAGAGAATTTGAGCTAGGTAAGGTCAGGGTACAGTGGGGCTTCCTATGTCCTAACACTTCCCAACACCTTTCCACACCAGTATTAGGGACTCACCTTCTTCAGCTGGGAGTTCTGTGGGGGAGAGAGAGAGAGAGAGAGAGAGAGAGAGAGAGAGAGAGAGAGAGAGAGAGAAGTGGGTTAGGGTTGTGTTTTATTATGACTTTGTGGACTGGATTGTCAGGCAAAGGTGGAGACAGAGAAGAAAGGCTCTGTGGTTAAGTTAATGAGGCTGGCTTCTCACATGGAGCTGAAGGTTAATATAGCAGATAAGAACTGAACAGTTGGAAACAAGCCATGGGGTCATGCTTAGGATTATAGAACTGATTGTGAGGCAGACACAGGTTAGTTGTGAGGTGGACATGGGTCTCAGCTACAGACAGCAAAGGGGCCTTCTACCAAAATTAAGGTTATGGGCTATAGTTTTGAAAGAAGCCATTTGGCCAGAGCTGCTGCCGCAGAATTACCGTAAGTTGGGTGTGAGGTGCCCCTTGTTAGCAGGACTCCACAAGGAGTTGCAGCCAGTTGCATACTCATGTGCATAACACAACATGGCATAGGTATACACTCACAGCAACCCCACCTTATCATATCTGTGCCATGTACTTGTGTCCTGTAACCACCACCACCCCAATTCCCTTCTCTAAAAGTTAAGACTTGGATCCTAGAGGATATCATGCATGGGGAAACAATTGTCCTTGTTGCTGAACTGTCTGCATCTTCAGCAGGATACTACTACCCCCTGCAAAAACAAGCAAACAAAAAAGCCTCCCCTCTTCATATTGACACCCTTCCCAATTTCACTTAACTCCCACTACCATTTCACTTAACTGCTAAACTCATGTTCCCCAAGGACATCACCCCCTCCATATCAACCCCCTCCCCAAGGCAACCTCCCGGCTGCTCCTACAAGTTGCCCATCAGCAATTTTAATATCTGTTTCATACCAAAGGGAATTACTGGGTTATTCTTAGCAAAGCAGCAGCTGCCCTGTCCCCAGCCTGGCTACCTCCCCCCATCCTAATAATCTTCCGTGCTCTTCTCCTTTGCTTTTGCCTCCATCCCTGTTCACCTTCCATTGCCTACTCAATCGGGCTCTTCCTTCCCTTCCTGTGCCTATGTAACAATTCTTCTTCGGCATGTACTGAAACCCCACCCTTCCACCTCCTCTCTGTGTGTGCATCCGCCCTTTTCGTCTAGAAGCCATGGCTCTGCATCCATCCACCTGTCCATCTCTCGTCCGATCATCCTTGGTTTTCCTTTGGTTCTCGTATCCATTTTTAGGTGGCCATCCTTTCAGCTGCATCCTTCCTTCCATGCATCTCCCTCCCTCCCTCTGCCCTTCTCTGCATCCTGGCACCTCGACGTGTGGGTACCAACATGGTCCTATAACTCAGGCAGCCACTCACCATTGTATCCGTATTTCTCCAGGTGCTTCTTCACCTGCTCGGGAGAGAGGCCTGAATGCTCATTCACTCCAAAGTAAGCCAAGCACTCCTCCCCTGTTTTGGCGTGGGCGTTTTCCATCGTTGCCCAACCACAGCTGCCCCGTTGCTGTGTGAAAAGGTGCTCCTCTCTTCCTGTCGGCTCGGCCTGCTTCTTCGACCCCCCTGACTTGTGCGGTCACTCGTGCCCCCTTTTGAGTTCCTTCTCCTTCTCAACAGACCATGGTCCTTGGCACACGGTATCCAACGATGGAGGGAAAGCCCACACGACCCGTCCTCGTACAGAAGCCTTCACCGAGCTCGGAGGCTGGCACACGTCCTTATGAGGCAGACCGGGGCCCAGATCCCCGGACATTGTCGGTGGGCCCCCATTGGGTGACTGGTGCTGACATCACCCCAGCCACCAACTCACATATGGCCTTCTGCGGAGAGAAGGTATTTTTTGCTGACTTGAGAGGGAGAAGCCAGGAGGGTGGTTGGCTTGGCTTGGCGGGGGTGGGGGGGAGAGTAGGGGAGAGGAGGCCGGGTGTCCACAGACCCATGTGTCACTCAAATGTTCGCCTGTTCCTTGCAAGAGATCTCACCCTAGCCTCCCCCTCCTGCCTCTAGCAGATTTAGGGTTTATTTCTGTCACTTGTCGTCTATAATGAAGACACACAGAGGACTGGGTTGCCCTCACTCCCATATATGCTATTAGATCAATCTGCTTGCCGCGTCTTCTTCATTTGCGCAGAATTAAATGTTATATAATTATTCAAACATTCTTATGCCTGTACGTGTATAAAAACGTGTATACGTGTCTTGAAACATTCTTTTTATTTTGTGTATCAGAGGATGCAGTTTCTGACCATGACCAATCAGATATTCTATGTCCTGTCATTTGTCTTCAGTATCTGTTACTTGAGGTGTGTGGCCTCTAAGCATGGTTGCTGTGTCTCTGGCCATTGTGGCTAGTAACCACAGGTCTTCCACCAATATATAATACTGTTTAAAACAACACAAACAGCCCTTTATTGTGGAGGTTGCCATAATCCCTGTGGCAAGTGTCTTCTTATGTTTTTAATGTAATGGAGAGAGACTATGGCTTCATCTGCACAAAATATTTAAATATTTCTACTACTTTAAACAGTCATGGCTTTCCCAAAAGAATCATGGGAGCTGTAGTTTGTTATAAGTGCGGACAGGTGTGTAAAGGTAAACGTACCCCTGCCTGTACGGGCCAGTCTTGCCAGACTCTAGGGCTGTGCGCTCATCTCACTCTATAGGCCGGGAGCCAGCGCTGTCCGCAGACATTCTGGGTCACGTGGCCAGTGTGACAAGCTGCATCTGGCGAGCCAACGCAGCACACGGAACGCCGTTTACCTTCCCGCTGGTAAGCGGTCCCTATTTATCTACTTGCACCCGGGGGTGCTTTCGAACTGCTAGGTGGGCAGGAGCTGGGACCGAACGACGGGAACGCACCCCACCGCGGGGATTCAAACCGCCGACCATGCGATCAAGTCCTAGGTGCTGAGGCTTTTACCCACAGCGCCACCTGCGTCCCTGCGCTGACAGGTGTGAGGAGACCCCTATTCCCCTCATGGTGGTCATTCCAGCATTCTTAAATTGTCAATTCCTCTTCCCAGGGAACTCTGGGAATTGTATCTCTGTGAGGGCAATGTGTGTGTGGGGGGGGTCCTCCTAACAGCTCGCAGCACCCTTAGCGAACTACACGTCCCAAGATTCATTGTGAAAAGCTACAGCCATTTAAAGCAGTATGATACTGCTTTGAATGCACAGTGCCTGTGAGGCCTATAGCTGTCTTAAACCTGTTCCCAGCTGTACTGGGTGACCTCAGCATTTTTCTTCAACGTAATAAGAAATGAAATAAAACTAGGTTCTTGCATTTATTTCTTTTGTTCTCAAAAGGTTTTCCTGGGGAAAGTGTTGGGGCAAAAAAAGAAAAGAAAAAAAGCACTCTGACACAGTGTGGACCTGTGTCTAGAAACACAGACCTTCCAAGTGTCTTGATTTTCCAGGGACAGTCCTAGATTTAGAGAAGCTGTCCTGGTTTCTGATTTGTTCCTGGAATGTCCTGCTTTTCTTTAGGACATCCCTATTTTCATCAGAGAAATGTTGGATGGTATGGAGTTATCCAACCCCCAAGCCATCTGAAGGCAGTTCAGTGTTTGATGTTTAATGTTTTATTATGTTTTTATATATGTTGGAAGCCGCCCAGAGTGACTGGAGCAACTCAATCAGATGGGTGAGGTATTATTATTATTATTATTATTATTATTATTATTATTATTATATAGGATATCCCTATTTTCATTGGAGAAATGTTGGAGGGTATGGAAAAACAGCACAATAGGAAGTCTGGATGAAGCCTCAGCATTGTCTACAGTGATTGGCAATAGCTGCCCAGATTTCAAGTTGAGGTTATTCTATTCTGGAAATTTCCCCACTGTCTCCTTCCTTGTGAGGCTATATTGACCTATCTGCCTCCCTGCCCAGCCAGCGCATCCATTCGAGCAACCATATTAATCAGCGATCATGGGTTGCCTGAAGCTTTCTTGCTGTGGTGTTTCAACAGACGTTATGTACAAATTGTTTTTATTGGTTCATGTCCTAAGGGCATAAGCCTCCAACCCAAGAAAGCTGGCTCCATGCGGTAAGATTATCACCTCTTGTTGGATTGATAGCAAGCTGTCTGAAGCTGGATAAAAATAGTAGCTAAGGTGTTGGTGGTTACTGAAAACTCAAATGAGATATTAAAAGCTGGAAACAAACAGAAAACTAAAAATAAATGATTAACATTTGAATAATAATTTTGAGGCCCCTCCCCAGCCCAAGGATCTTTGTATATGTGTGCATCCATCTTATTCCATTTTGCCTAACCAAGATGCCAGTCCTCAAGAAATGGAACAAGGCACAGTTTTGTTGGCCAGTACTTGTCTATAGGCACCCAGCTTCTTAAGATCACACAGTGTGTTGTGAGGTGAGATGTAATGCCAAGGCTTTGTGCCATGGATGGAATAATAATAATAATAGTAATAGTAATAATGGTTTTTTTTTAGGGCCGGGGGGTTGCAGGGAGGGCAGGTGCTTGAGCAATCTGAGTAAGAAGTTGGGAGCCAGTTCCTCTGCTGTGGCTTAATCTCTGGGAGGGCAACTGGGGAAGGGGTGGGGGTCAGGGACATGAACCAGATTCCTTGAGCATTGCAAACATTCCCCCCACCATCCCTGGTATTTGACATTTGTGGGGAAGTGACAGCTTCTTTCCAAGAAGTACCTGAACACAAGAAGAGTGCTAGATAGAAGGAGCTCCATCAACTCATCAAGTAAAGAGGTGATGAATATGTCTGGATTTCTAAGGGCTTGGTGGAGAGCGGGCAGGAGGAGGAGGAAGAGAGGGGCTCTTGCTCCCAAAAACTTTTTAATCCAGGAAGGAGGAAGCGGGAGAAGAAGGGAGGTGAAACCTCATATCACAGACAGGGCCACGGTGGGGTTTTAACCTGTGTTGTTTTGAGAAAGGATTCCCCACCGAAACTGGCGGCGTATTTTTTCACGGCAGCTGTTCATGTTCTGGGTGAACGTTGAAGCACGGAGCTTTTCCTCAGGGACACCCCTGGAGCCAAGAGAGGGAAGCTGAGTATGCTGACCGAAGAGCACCATCTGATCTCACACTCAGCCAGAGACAAGAACTGCACCACGCCAGTGCCAAAAGCGAGAGGAAGTATACCCAAAGGGGCCTCTAAAATTAATCTGTTGTTTCCCCCCTCCTCCTCCTCCGTCCTCATCCCTTCTTCCTTTTGTGTCATGTCTTTTATAGTGCAAGCCTGAGGGTAGGGACTGTATGAGCTTTTCACACATCCATAAGCCCCCTTCTGGGAATCAACACTTTGACAAACCTAACAAATGATACTTTGCATTGAGGGTGTGTTCACAGGACCAGATGAAGTTGTCCTCCGCTCACCCTCATCCCAACCCCGCTGCATTTCACAGCTCTTTCCCCATTTAGTTTCTGTTTTTGTACACACCAGGAGACGATGGGACATTTTTTTACCTTAGGCAAAGAAGTTCACACCTTGGTTAGAGACAAATTAGGAATGACTTGAGGACATCAAAAAATTGTCTTTTAGACCAATCTACATGATACATATGTGTTTTGGATTACTTTGTGTGAACGTGGATTAAAAACCCAGCGCTGGAATCCACAGTAAATGGGAGTGTGAACACAGCTGTAGAGTCTTCAGCCACAATGCCCTGTACTTATTGTTTGCTTGCTTTTTAAAATAATTTTCATTATTTTCATTAAACATTACAAACAGCAAATATAATCGCACACAATTGTTGTGGTTGCAAGCCTGTACAAAACAAAGCACAGTACAGAAGGGGAAGTATGCACCAGTGTAAGTATTATGAGCACTCTGCTCTCATGCATTTGGAGAGTCATCTTAACGCAAGGGTCCTATGCCTCATTAATCACCCCACTTTCAATGAGCCCCCTCATGGCCCCTCCACATAGGATATTGAGAGTCAGGGGATATGAAGTGTGCTGTCCCTTATTTATGAACAAGAGTTTCTGAAAAGGCTAGACCTGTTTCAAACTATTCTTCAGGGTGATTTTCTTTCTACTTTCAGCTATTTCAAAGCAGAGTCTTCTTTCTCTCCATTTATTCCCTGTAACTATGGAAGCCTGATAACTTGTCTGGCTTTTCAGCCTTCTTGGGACTATTTTAAAAACAGTGTGAGAGAAAGAGAGATGCTAGTAGACCACAGGTGATGAGGTATGTGGTTCACAAATTCTGGAGGCCTGCCGTATGGCAGCTTTGCTCCTTGAGGAATGACGCCTCTTTCTCATCCAGATGCCAATCCAGATGTATAAGAGATTATGGAAAGATTAGTAGTTGCCGCAATGGGACATGTCAACAAATAATGGGGCTTGCCCTATCACCTCCATCATCTGAGGCCTGGTCTGTACGTATGAGCTGGAGTTAGGCGGTGGTAATTAGGTGACAAAGTCCATTGAGGTGGTAGAACGGACTATATTTTCAGACACTAGGTAGAGGGGAAATCATATGGTTAAATGCTCCCTTGTTCAAAACCTTCCTGTGCTCAGAAAGTGGACTGGAGCGGAACCTTTCTCCCTGACACAGCACATTTTTTATTTACAGGGAATATTTGCACAGGAAAGCATTCAAATCCACCACCAGGTCCCGCATCAGAATTGCAGTGCTTTGGGGCACCTCCTGGGGGCCCAGCATCCCAGCAGGGCTCACAATTACAGTCTGCCCTGGAGCCTCATTTTCTGTGAACTGCCCTGAGACCTCCGGGTATAAGGCGGTATATAAACTCAAGAAATAATAAATAGCTACTGCTCCCATCAGTGCTGGGCAGCTGCCATTTTAATACCCTACAGTGCTTCCGACATAATGTCACTCTGCAGCGTTGTGTAGCATTGAAGCTGCATCTGCCTGGTGCTGATCAGTGCCCACCAGGTATCCACCAGCAGAGGAGGGTACCCCGTTAGAGAGCATTTGCCCCCTCTAGCCTAAAAACTGCCCTGCCCCAAGGCACAGTCTGAAGCAGTAACATCCCTGGGAGATGGGCAACTGCAAAACTAGCGTGAACAAGCCACTTTTGCTTGTCCTTGCTGCATCCTTTTCTTGGGAATATATTCATAACTCGGCTCTTTTGAAGGTGGTTTAGCCCATCCTCCACTCTCTGACCATCTCGCTGCTGCTGCCTCTGCACCCAAAAGACATGTGATTCCGCAGGTCTCTCCCCGATGGGAACATTAAATCCTCTGGCCCACGGACACCAAATCCTTGCGTGTGCAATGGTTTGCGGGCAGTAAAGAGGAAGATAGGGTTACGTGACGGCTGCTGCAGTGACATTCTTTGCTTTAACCTGATGCTGACCCCCTCGCCACATCCCTGCCCTGCCTGCAGAGAGCTCAGCTCCCAGATCCCCTGTGCCCCTCAGCACCCCAGATACTGGCTGTGTACACACCACACATTTAAAGCACATGGCTTCCCTCAGAGAATGCTGGGAACAGTCATTTGTTCAGGGTGCTGAGACTTGCAGCTCTGTGGTGGGTAAACTACAGCTCCCATGATTCTTTGGAGTAAGTCATGTGCTTCGCATATGCTTTAAATGTATGGTGTGTGCAGAGCAAGGCAAACTTCCCTAGAGACTGAGTACCACAGCTTCCGTGTTGTGGTTCTGCCCTCCATTGCTATCCATTGTCCTTCCAATGATGGAAGCATGTGGAGCAGAGCTTCTCTACATGCCTCAGTATTCCAGGTGTTGCAGAATGATAGTGAGAGAGGTCTCTTGTGTTCCCCATGTGCATCTGATTGGCCCCTGTGGGGGAAAGGATGCTGGAGTAGGCAGGCCTAAGTGACACAGTCCAAATCCCAGGTTTCAGCCCATTCCATCCTCTCAACTCTTAAAATCATCTGCAATGCATAACAAGAAGCAGGAGATGGGACATTCAAGTCCCTGACAGCTGATACAGCCATTTCATCAGGCTACAGGAGACGGGACCACAGGACCTCTGCAATGGCTTTGCTGAAAGACCAGCTTCAACAGGCCCCTGCCTCAACTGTCTTCTGTCTTCAGCCAAAGGCTATAGAGGGAGAGCTGGACTGGGACTGCAAAGCCTCTCCATCTGTTCTGCTGAAAGACCAGAAACATTTGGCTCCTCCTCTCCAAATCTGTCCATTCCAGGCTGGTGGTTACAAGAACTCTGTAACAAAGGACTACGGCCTGAGCTTGATTTTTCCCCTCCTCCCTCCCTACCTCTTTTCCTTGTGTGTTGTGCCTGTCAGGTTGTATGTAAGCTGTCTGCAGGGACTGTTTTACATAGATTTTTGTTAGCCTTTCCTGGAGCCTTTGTTGATGGTACAGACATAAACATTTCAATAAATAAATTAATTCTGAGGATTCAGCTAGCTCTTAGCGCTTTTCGGGGGAACAATATTGTTATGCCCTCTCTAATCCTCCAAGCAGTGACCATTCCAGGGGTGCACAATGTACACAGTTCCTGTTCCCTTTGGACGAGGTATATAGAGACTGACTCATGTTTTTTATGATAGATGATTGTATTTCCACATTTCTAGGGGATTTCTAGGGGAACCATCAGCACCATAGGATTCTTGCAGAGAGCAATACAGTGGTACCTCCGGTTGTGGATGGGATCTGTTCCGGAGGTCCGGTTGGATCCCGAGGTTTCCGCAACCTGAGGACCGCTTCTGCGCATGTGCGAGCGGCAAAACCCAGTAAAATACTTCTGAGTTTGCTGCTTTCGCACCCCAAAGTTTACGTAACCAGAGGGCTACGTAAAGTCCTCTTTGTGTGTCATTTCCAGGCACTCTGAGGTAAAACTACATCATCTTCGTAGACTGCCTGGTGTCATCATCCACCACAAATTGAGGGAAACTGTGGAAAGAAAGACATGCTCACTACCAGTCCAGAAGGAATCAGTGGCCATTTCTTTAGTTATGCAAAGGCACACTAGTGCCAATATGCTCAATGAAAGGGAATCTGCTGGGCTAAACTTGTCCAAGTTTCACCCAGGCATTTCCAGACTGGTAGAGCATGAGACTCTTAATCTCAGGGTTGTGGGTTCAACCCCCACATTAGGTGAAAGATTCCTTCATTGCAGGGAGTTGGACTAGATGACCCTTGTGACCCTTCCAGCTCTACAAGTCTATGATTCTGTTACCATTCAGAGGTGTGATTCAGTCACATACTGGCAAATTCAGGTTGTTGTTGATCTGAAGCTCTTGTGACACACATCTTCCCTTCACACACACCCCTCCAAAAAAAACACCCCACAGACTTTTTTTGCGATAGGGAAAGCGACATGAAAAGGCACTGGAAAGCAATTGCTTGAACCACTGTTGTATAACATCCTTGCAAACAAATCATAAATGTTTGCTCCACAGCTAGTGTTGCCTAACTCCCCACAAACAAATCAGCTTGAATAGTCAATAAACAGGTGGTCTGGAAGCGAGGAGATCTACTACTCTAGCAGTTTCTTTTTACAACCAGAGTCACAGTGCCTGTGGGCGGAATCCTTAGGATGTCAGCCAGACCAGCTGACCCACCCATTACAATATTGTCCGTTCTGCCTCTGGCCAGGAACTTGGCCACCACTTTCCCATCTTGCAAAAAGAGATACCACGTTACTAAACGGTAGGAAATTTCCAAGAAGTCCCTTGCCGGGAGCGAGCTGGGCACTTTCCACATTGGGAAGCACCAGATATTTGAACTACTGCCAAGGAGCCTCGTTTGCCTAGGGGCCTTCTCTCTAAAATACTTAGCATCATTGTTAATCGCATTCCTGATTTGTAACCCGTTCCAAGTTTTTCCCATCCTGTCTTCTTGCCATTATGTGAGTGAGACCGGGAGGCACACAATGAACATATGATTATCATGAGTATTATGTCAGCCAGAATTGCAGGGATCCCCATGTATTTACTTTGTGCATTTGTCCATCGCCTCGTAATAGCAGAGTTTCCCAAGGAGACATGTAACCAGATCTGTGTGTAGTTCCATTTCACACACGACTTCCTCCTTATAAGGGCAAGCACAAGCTTCAGGACTTTCATGGGAAGGAGAGTTGATGGCAGACCTTTCTGCATATGCCCCAACATGCAATTTATGACCAGAGGGGGGGGGGGAGGCCCTTCTTGAAGGATCACAGTTGTGTTTGGCAAGGAGGGTACAGCCCTGAGAAAGGGCTTCCCCCTTGGTGGCTCCCTGTCCTTGGAACACCCTCCTGAGAGAGATCAAAAAGTCCCCTTCACAGGCCATGCTCAGGCAGGATTTGAATACAGTGGTGCCTCGCAAGATGAAAAGAATCCATTCTGTGATTCTCTTCGTCTAGCGGTTTTTTCGTCTTGCAAAGCAAGCCCATTGACGGATTAGCGGATTAGCGCTATTAGCGATTTTTAGCGGCTTATCTGCTGATCGGATCAGCTGATGAGTGGCTTAGCGGCTTAGGAAAAGGGGGGGAAGGGGGGGGAAACAGCAGGCACTCGCAAGACATTGTCGTCTTGCGAAGCAAGCCCATAGGAAATTCGTTTTGCGAAGCACCTCCAAAACGGAAAACTCTTTCGTCTAGCGAGTTTTCCGTCCTGCGAGGCATTCGTCTTGCGGGGCACCACTGTATTTTTATTTGTCCATGCCTTGGCAGACAATAGGTACATATTATTGTTTGTTATTTAGTCGTCTTAGTCGTGTTCGACTCTCCGTGACCCCATGAACCAGTGCATGCCTTGGAAACGCTCACTTTCTTCTCAAAGCTTCATGGAGTTTTCTTGGCCAAATACTGGAGTGGTTTGCCAGTTCCTTCTCCAGGTGGATCACATTTAGTCTAAACTCTCGGCTATGACCTGTCCGTCTTGGGTGGCCCTGCACGGCACAGCTCATAGCTTCTTGAAGTTATTCAAGCTCCTCTGCCACGACAAGGCAGTGATCTATGAAGGGGTAGGTACATATAGGCAATTTTAATTTTTAAAAAACCCTCTAATTTTAATTACTGTATTTTTGATATGTTTCCACCAAGTTTTATGCTGTCAGAGCATCCTGGGTTGGGCTGGAAGGTTCTGTTCGTTTTGTTTCTCTCAGTTTCTCATTCTTCCAGTCTGAAATTCAGTGCTACACCAATTTGAGATTTAATCCACATGAAATTTCTACTAATAAACCCATTTTTGCATGCTGCTTTCACTATGGTGCACAGTTTTTTCAGGCCATTTCTCCCGTTATAATGCATCTTTATATGTTCTTTTCACAAACGTATCCATTTTAAGGCACACTTCCCCCTCATACATGATTTTTTACAAACAATTGGCTGGAGAACTGCATCACAAAATTCAGATAACTGCAAGTGTAGCTTTGACAGATGTAGCTTTAAATATGAGCTGGATTGAATTTCATCTCTTGTGAGACAAGAAGGAACGAGTATAAATGTAATAAATAAAGTACTGAAACAGCCCTCTCTGTTAGCTGCACAAGTAGTTCAGGGTAAAAGCCGGATATTGTTCATGTATGTGAAGCATCGTCCCAGCTGCCTTTGCCTCCATCCCCTCCCTCTATCCACACACACAAACATTTCAATGTCTGAAGCATACAGTTTACCTCAAATCCCTACATCCCTTCAGGTGCTGAAGTGAAGGCATGTGACTGGTAGTCCGCCACAGCGATGCTACTCTCTGTTACATGCATTAATGATACACATGAGCTGAGAGCAAGAAGGCCTTGTAACAATTAATATTTGGGGACAAACTACATGTGACATTTCTCATGCTCTTGATAAAGCAGCTCCATTGGGCCCCAGTCCACTTTCCCACAAAATATCACTCACCAGGGTTGCTATTTGTTCCCCAAAGTGCTGTATGTGGTAAACATGTAGCAAACAGTGGCATTTTTTGGCAGGAAACTAGGCCATATCTGCACCACACCTTTAAAACAGTATCATGGCTTCTCCCCAATAATCCTGGGAGCTGTAGCTTGTCAAGGCTGCTGTTAGGAGACGCCCTAGTCCCCTCAAGAGATACAATTCCCAGAGTTCCCTGGGATGAAGGACTGGTTGTTATACCACTCTAGAAATTGTAGCTCTGTGCTGGGGAATAGAGGTCTACTAGCAACTCTCAGCATCCTTAACAAACTTCAGTTCTCAGAGCTTTTGGGGGAGGGGAGCCCTGGCTATTAAAGTGGTGTAAGAGTGCTTTAAATGTACGGTGCTGATGTGACCTAGCACGGGGTCCTGATCCTCACTAGGAGCATGTACCAGAGCAGCGCCCAACTAGCTTCTTTCCTTTCATAATGAAAGCTGCCAGCTTAGACCATGCTCTGAATGGTGACACATATAGTTTGGCCCTAAGCTGCCCCTCTTCAAAAGGACAGTTTTATGTTACCTCGCAGAACTGATTCCAGGCGGTCCTCGTCAGCAGAACTATGAGAAGGCCATGGTGGTTCAGAGCAGACTGTTATGCTACCAATTTAATCTGAAGGCTGCCTCTCTATCTTAATCAATCTTAGTGAAGAAGAACATAGCTTGGCTCTCTTGATTGCCACCATTTTGATGATTCAAATAAACACAAGCTGTTTTGGCCTGAAGTGTTGCCTAACAGGAGTCAGGGTTTTTTTGTTTTTGTTTTTTAAAAGGGCATTACTGGCTCTTAAGGGCCCTTGAGACTAGCAGTTGCTTGAATATTCATCCTGACTTGCTTGCACAATGCTGCACATTTCCGAACATTAATTCTTATTTGTTTGCAGGGCAGTTATACAACTGTAAGTATTAATCCTTCATTCATCCTAATTTGCTTGTAGGGTGTTCACATTAGTCATTGATCCATCCTACACTTTTCATTACTTTTCCCTGTTACTTTCCAAAACAGTCCATAAAAGGAAAATTGCTGTACTAGGCAACAGAACACTTTAATCCACTTTAAATGTGCTAAATGTTCTGTTATGCACATAGATTACCTCCTGCAAAATAGTGACAGACTGGAGGTACTATGAATTGCTATGGATGTTGTCCCAAATGGGAAATTACTTGCAAGGAATGTAGGTGGGGTGGGAAGAATGAGAAACAGCAGTTTTGAATTTCTTTAATTCCAGAGGGGAGGCACAGAAAGAGAGAGAGATCTGAGACATCTTTGGTGTCTAGCAGAACTGTGGCAGAATTGTTTCAGAATTTTTTTTTTTATCTTTACCTCACCTTTCCACATTAAAAAATACTTTAATGTGGCTTACATTTTAAAATAAAAACAATGGGTTGTTTTCAGCTAAAGGCAGATCCACATTTAAAGCATGTTCAACAAACATTTAAAGACCAGGTGGTCTTTTCATTTAGATGCAACAGAATGCACCTTAAATTTATTCCAGAAGATGATGGAGAAACAAAGGCTTGAGTTTATATACCAAAACAAAGTCAGGAACCCGTAGAACATCAACTAGCTGAACAGACTACAACAACAATGCTATAATATCAATTCAATATCAAAAAGCAAATTGTTCCATTAATAAAGCTTATGTTATCACATTGAACTAAGCAGCCAGTCAGTCCCAGACGGCAGAGCTGGGAAGTCCAGATCAAATTAGAGAAGACTGTTGAACTTCAGAGGAAAATCTGGGCTCAAGGTTACCGGTATTTAGGCTAGAGCCACTTTGATGAGGCGGTGGGATATCTGTGATGGGATCACATACATTTTATTTCAAATGGCGCATACAGGTACAGAAGGGCAGGATTCAGATCTGGACCACAGTGCTGGGGAGCAGTGGCCAGTAACCCTAGCCCTACATCTTCTTCCTGGTTGAAATTATCACTCCCAAGCTGGTGTTGGCCTCATGGGACAATTAATAGCAAGAAAGAGAGGGGATTTAAATGAAGAAAATGCCACAGGAGGTAAATAGGTTAAAAACAAAACCCTCTCCAGGATTGCAGCCTTAATCTGAAATGGCTGGCTCCCATAGTGGCTGCATTTTTCCTATTAAAAAAGGAGGGGGAGACTTGATTGTGGGATTTCTATCATCACATCTACTTTGTCCTCAAATTAAGGCGAATGTAATGTATTTCAACCCCATTTGTAGCAGCACTAGCAGGTGTAAAGTCCCTGACAAGACAGCCGTAGCATCCTCCGGGGCTTTCCCAGGAGCTCAAGGCTAGAAATAAATATCCACAGGAAACCAGAGTTCATGTAGGGGCAGGCGGCTCAGGAGGGGTGGGGTTGAGTAGTGGGCAACGGGTGGCCAGGAGAGACAAATGCAAAACTAGTTTAGTCCTCCATTCCACCTTTCTCTCCTCCATCCCCTCCAGCCTTTGCACATAATCCAAGGTCACTACATTGTCCAGAGCCCATCTATCATCTTCCCACACCTGTTCCATGGCCTTGCTGTGTTTTCACCCACAGACCATCCCAGCCGCTGATTTGTTCGCCTGTTTCTGACACATGTCACTCACAGATGCCATGAACAGAGAAGCAAGACTTCCAGACAACCTGTAATGGATGGTGTTGAAATCAGGGTTTAGGCTGCAGATTAGTCTAAAAAGCATTAGGAGCATGGACCGTTTAGTAATCAAGGCAATGTCCATTCCGCCTTAACTAAAACTATACTTGCTTTTTCAGTCGAGGGTTTGATTTAAACAAATCCATCTTGACCTCTACATCAAAATCTCATTTTCCTTTCAGAGTGCCTACAAATTAAATGTTTTGTGATCTACCATAAAGACAAGCAGCAAGAATCTGGTGGTGGCAGTTTCAAGGTTAACAAATGTATTGTGGCATAAGATAAAAGAAAAATATATTAATGTGAGATGGGTTCTCTCTCACACAACAGCTTATGCTTTGATTCAAGTGGAACCGAATCACATGGATTCACAAGTACGATGCAAAAATTACTTTTGTGATGAATTTCTTAGTCTTTAAGGTACCACCAATCTCTTAGTTGATTTTTCTGCAGTGGACTAACACAACCATTCCTTTGGTATGATTTATAATAACTTTTCTTGTTCCATCCTTCTATAGTTATTCTTCCTTCTTCCATCTGTTATATATAGGAAGATACACACAGACACATATTAGAGATGAAGGGAAAATGAGAGTCAGTACACATTTAAAGTCAAATTTATCTAATTTGCACTTTCTGGAACAAGACGCAAACTGAAGCACAGTCATCTGTTGAAATCTGCACCTCCTCTGATGTATTAAAATGCATATACCAGTATAAAGTGTTGATATAAATGTTATACATTAGTGAAAATAACATACAAAAATGCATTCTATTACAGAAAATTGCTTTTCAAATATGTGTATATTAGGAGAAATTGACACTATAATGCTGTCAAATCTTCATGAGGACTTTAAAAAAAACCAACAACCTCAAATTCATACAGGAGAGCTGACTATTGGAAAAATTAGAAACTGAAATGACTTGATAGCTCAGTCAGTAGAGCATTGGCCTATTAATTTCAGGGATGTAGGTTTGAGCTCCACGTTGGGCCAAAAGATTCCTACATTTCAGGGGGTTGGACTAGATGACTCTCTTGGTGCATTCCAACTTACCATTCTATGATTCTGTGAGAGAAACCAAAAACTGACATATGCTCCCAACCCTAATACTCATTTATTTTTCACTGCTGGTACCTTGCCAGTCCTCCATGAGATCTCACATATAACAGTTAATTATATTTGCCTAGCTGAGATTTGCCCAGCTGTCTCCTCTGGGGTTCCCTTGGGTGAATGCCATCATACCCAGATGAGGAATTCATTCAAATATCTATACCATGTATTTGTTCATGTGTTCCTTTCTTGACCTGTGTTCCCACCCATCATATATATCAGGTCAGGTGTGGGGAACCATTGGACCTCCATATGTTGCTGACCTGCAATTTCCATCATCCCTGGCCATTGGCCATGTTTGCTGGGGCTGATGGGAGTTTCTAGTTCAGCAACATCTGGAAGGCCACACTGGCTATATATCCTGCCAATATGGCTAGTACCAATCTCATCATTGCTCCACTTCTTTGTAAAATGGCAATAACCAAAATAAGGGGAAAGTCTCTATGTTACCGAAAGCTAACAATGAACGATTGGAGCTAATCAATATTAGGAAGCAATTTATTGAAAAACAGGTGTTTATCCCAGAATTCATGGTGCATTTTGAACAACTGTGCCCTTCCTCAGGGGATAATATACCGTATTTTTCGCCCTATAGGACGCACCGTCCCATAAGACGCACCTAGCTTTTTGGGGGGGAAATAAAGGGAAAAAAATTATTTCCCCCCAGGCGCGGGGCTGGGGCAGCCCGAGCTTCCCCCGACCCCAGCCCCCAAACAGGCAGCTCTCTGCAAGCCGTGGGAGCCCAGCGGTGGCTCCCGCTGCTTGAGAAGAGGTCCGCGAAGCCTGCAGGCGCTGAGATCAGCGCGCGCAGGCTTCGGGATGCCTGCAGCTCTCCCCAAGCAGCGGGAACGTTCCCGCTGCTTGAGGAGAGATCCGCGAAGCCTGCAGGCGCTGAGATCAGCGCGCGCAGGCTTCGGGATGCCTGTAGCTCTCCCCAAGCAGCGGGAACGTTCCCGCTGCTTGAGGAGAGATCCGCGAAGCCTGCAGGCGCTGAGATCAGCGCGCGCAGGCTTCGGGATGCCTGTAGCTCTCCCCAAGCAGCGGGAACGTTCCCGCTGCTTGAGGAGAGATCCGCGAAGCCTGCAGGCGCTGAGATCAGCGCGTGCAGGCTTCGGGATGCCTGCAGCTCTCCCCAAGCAGCGGGAACGTTCCCGCTGCTTGAGGAGAGATCCGCGAAGCCTGCACGCGCTGAGATCAGCGCGTGCAGGCTTCAGGATGCCTGCAACTCTCCCCAAGCAGCGGGAATGTTCCCGCTGCTTGCCGAGAGGTCCGCGAAGCCTGGAGAGCGAGAGGGGTCGGTGCGCACCTACCGCTCTCGCTCTCCAGGCTTCAGCGAAAGCCTGCATTCGCCCCATAAGACGCACCCACATTTCCCCTTCATTTTTGGAGGGGAAAAAGTGCGTCTTATAGGGCGAAAAATACGGTATACTAGTTATACCAAGTGAGGCCATACAGCAGAATTAGGCGGTAATGTCATGGAAGATTCCTGAGGTACCAAAAGGGACCATGGTCACATCCGCACCACACATTTAAAGCACACGACTCCCCAACCCCCCAATACCCTGCAAACTGCAGTTTGCTAAGGGTGCTGGGAACTGTAGCTCTGTGAGGGGGAAACTACAGTTCACAGGATTCTTTGGATGTGACACATTCCAGATTGCAGCTTTTCAATGTAAAAACATTCTGGAATTGGAAACGTATCACAGCAGGGTGTGGACTGAGGGATAATAAAACCTAATGTGCTAGGTTGTTGTTGTTTTAATTTGCAGGAAACTTGATACTGGGAGAGGAATTTTTAAAATGGCACGCTCTGTCACATGCACACTGGTGGTCCAAGATGTTACAAATTACCCAATGACCTCAGCATTGTATAACTTTATGTGCTGTGGGTATGGATCAGGCCTAAGTAATAGAAAAGTTGGGCATCCAAACTTGAAGAAAGCAGCTTTTGTGTAACTGGTGAACAATTTCTGCTGAGGAGAGAAATACAGGCATTGGGAACTCTGGAACAATCCTATTGTTCAAAACATCATTAATCTATCATGTGGATCAGCTTTACTCTGTTGCTGTCTTTCTACTGAGCACTCTGGGCTTGTATAGATTCTTCTCAGTATCACCTTCATAGTAGAGCAGCTACCTCAGAGTTTCCTCTCTCTTTTTATGCCACAAGGGCTCTTCTAAAGAGCTGAAACTTAGGTAACATTTTTGTTCTCACATGCTTATGGAAATATTGCATTGGATTGGATGGCTTTCGATAAACTAAATTTCCTTTCCAGAACTGGATTTGTAAGCATGATCTAAAAGAAATCTAGTATCTTATTTGTAGATCTACAGTATCCCAAAACTCCTACAGACCTTGACAGTAGATGGACCAACAGTCTGACTCATTATAAAACACCTTCCTAGGTTCACTTCTACAAAATGCTGAGACTCAGACTATGAGTCCCACCATTGAAGAGTGGCCGTAAAAATGCCTTTCATGACCTCGTGGTGTAAACTGGGTGTACAGATAATATAGGTACAAGAACACTCTCTGTTAATCTCGAAAGTCACAATGAAACCTAAGTTACATTGAGCAAAATGCTCATTACATAGTGGGAAGGCATATGGAATAGCTGCACTGGGGTTCTACACTACCCAAATTAATCTTTCTTTACTATGAAGTGTGTTGGTCACTGGGCATGCAAATAGGTATGAGATGACAATTGGGATTGGAGCAATGACCCCTATTGACACAAAGGCAATGGTAGTTCCTAAGGGAAGTGTAATGGGTATGAGTTACTCGTGCGTAAACTGGTGCCTTTCTGGGCTAATTTGCCTTGTTAAATCTTTCTGACTGCACAGCCCTTTCTCATCGTGGCTGCCTCAGTCGCTGGCAGAATCCGTCAGTGGGCGTTTCTTGAACCTCTTCCAACATAAAAGTTGTTTGACACCCAGTCTCCTCCTCTCACTGTGCGGTAGTCTTCTGCGCAGGGAGGACATGGGTAGCGGAGGACCGGTGCTCTCCTCACTGATCTCCAGTGAAGAGTCCTGGAGCCCTCTCCCCGATTCCCCCATGTGCCCCCCTTTATCCCTGGTGTTGCGCTGATTTGCTTCCCCCTCTACTGAGCTGTTTCTCCCCCTGCTGCTGGGTCCTTCGCCAGCATCATCTGGGAGCCTCCTCTTCGCCTCTCGCTCCGATGTCAGTTCCCTGACAGGAAGGAACATGAGGGTAGGGGCTCTTCTTGCAGATTCTTCAATTCATACTTTTTTTAAAAAAAGTATCAGTAGTACTTCATATACATTATCTTAATTATCCTTACGACAACCTTGTAAGATAAGTCTATTTTGCAGAGGTGGGAGGGGAACCTTAGGTTAAAGACATTTGATCAGTTCATGTGGCCAAAGTAGGTTCTGAATCAGGGACTTGCACTTTGAGCACCAGTTCTGGGGAACATATAGGAGATGGCACTGCCCATCAATGTAAGGCCCTTCTAAATTTCATGCTGGCAGATTAAAACAGGCTTCCTCAACCTCGGCCCTCCAGATGTTTTTGGCCTACAACTCCCATGATCCTTAGCTAGCAGGACCAGTAGTCAGGGATGATGGGAATTGTAGTCTCAAAACATCTGGAGGGCCGAGGTTGAGGAAGCCTGGATTAAAACATGCTTCTGAATTGTGTTCGGAAGGTGGAAAGGAAACCTGAGGAAATTTCTGGAGAGCTGGTAATATGCACACTTGGGAGGCTCATCCATTACAGGTGTTGGCAGGAAGATAAATTGATGGTTTCTGCTCCTGCTACAAGAGAGGGATTTTAGTGGCTGAAGCAGTTCCGAGGCCTCAGGTGCAACACACTTAATCTTGTGGTCCAGAATTCCTTCCTCCAGTCCCCAAGGGCTGAACCCCACCCCGCCACCCTCCCAGAAGTGAGGCAGGCCATTGTGTTGCCTAATCTCCACGGCAGGGCCTCTGAGGCCGAGTCACTCAGAGCAAGAACGAGCAGGGAGACCATGTGCAGAGGGCTCAGGGTCAAGTTATGCAATGAGCCAGCCTGGGAAACCCGTGAATTTTATGTGCTGCAAGGAGAGGGTGTTGAGTTCCCTGGGCCCAATAACGAGCCCAGCAGCTGCATCCCGCCTGGGTCCGATTACTGCTGCAACCTTTCAGGATTGGCAAAGTCAGCGGCCATGAGAGAGAAAGGAAAGGGGTGAGGGAGGAGAGGAGGGAGGGTTGAAGAAAGGAGGGCCCTGGCATGGGGGTGGTCTTCAGGCTGACATTCCCAAGGACTGAGAGGGGGATATAGAGTGGTAAATAATGACAGTCTACAATGGCAGCAATAGGTGGCTGGCGCGATCTGGAAAGTAAGAAAATGAAGGAAAGAGATTAGATGAAGAGGCAAGATTTCCTCAGTTCTGGCTTCCAGAATCTATGCCCCTTCTCCTTGAGAACCCTGAAATTCTAGCACCCAGGGCCTCCTGCACAAATCTAAACCCTCTTGGATGTTTCCACACAAGACACTAAAAGGACATTTATACTTCTGTCACTCAAGTTCCTGTATGAATGTTGCAAGCACAAGGCTAGGAAGCAGAAGAGAGTGAATTCTAGCCATTTGAACAAAACACCCAGGAAACATAACAAATCCTGCCACATATACTGTACATTATACCCTGAAAGCACATTCCCCCACCCTCAAAGAATTCTGGGCACTGCAGTTTGTTAAGGGTTGCTGGGAACTTTGTGAGGGGCAAACTACGGGGGCCTAGAATTATTGGGGGGTGGAGGGAACATGTGTGCCAAATGTACTTTAAAGGTACAACGGCCTTAGTTCTGTCACAGTGGGTTGTGCAATGACTTTTATATGTCTTCAGAATGGACCATTCCTCAGGTGCACAGCTACACACCTACAAGCATATGGGGCACTGAGTGTGTGGGGCATGGCCTAGGGTTCCCCACCATGTCCTTGCTTCACCTTGCTGTGCCAGGAGCTGCAGCTGGTGAGGTCAGTTACCCCACCCCATCCTCGACTTATCACCTTCCCCAGGGCCTCACTAGAGAGGGATGGGGTTAACTCAGGCCAAGTTGCCAATCCCTTAGGCGACGGTGGAACCAACTGAGAAAGGCCTGCGAGAGATGGGACTGAGATCTCACTGTCCCTGGCGGCCTGGCATACCCCTCTAGGACATTTTTTTTAAAAGTATTATTATATACTTCATTAAATGTACCGGTACTTATCTCACCTTTCACTGTGAAATCCTAGGTGAGGTCTCAGCACTGTTAAAAACATGCACTCTGTTACATCTTGGTGTGGCTTCCTCACTTACATATCTTGCAGATCAGGATGGGCAGAAGGTAGTGGGATCAGAATTTGTTGTAGGGTATACCCTCCCGTCAAGGGACGCGGGTGGCGCTGTGGGTTAAACCACAGAGCCTAGGACTTGCCGATCAGAAGGTCGGTGGTTCGAATCCCCGCGATGGGGTGAGCTTCCGTTGCTCGCTCCCTGCTCCTGCCAACCTAGCAGTTCAAAAGCACGTCAAAGTGCAAGTAGATAAATAGGTACCGCTCTGGCGGGAAGGTAAACGGCATTTATGTGCGCTGCTCTGGTTGGCCAGAAGTGGCTTAGTCATGCTGGCCACATGACCCGGAAGCTGGCTCCCTCGGCCAATAAAGCGAGATGAGCGCCACAACCCCTGAGTTGGCCATGACGACCTAATGGTCAGGGGTCCCTTTACCTTTACCTTATACCCTCCCATCAGTCAAGGGGACAAGTGACTTTGGCCTCTGAGGCACAAAAATCTTGGAGATGCCTCTCCCACAACCGCCAGTAAAAATACAATTATAATATATTAAGCAATTAACTATTTGTTGCCTTTTAGTGACATGGCAAATCAATTGTGACTGCCTTGCTTTCCCTAATAATAGGGCTGACCTCGTCAGTTTGTCTCTCGGTGTGTTTTCTTCCAAATCAGGCTGCTGGGATCTTTTCTCTGAAGTAACTCAGATGCAGATACGTACTTAAGAACACATGAGGAATTTTCTGAATCAAGCCAATGGCCCCATCTAGTCCAGCAGCTGGTTCTCACAGTGGCCAACCGTAGGCACATGGGATTCTGATGGTGCTTCTTGCTTCCCTGGATGGATGGAGGAAAGAGAAGTTTGTGTGAATGTGAAAAAGCCCACCTACCATAAAAAGGTAAAACTCCCATTGTGTTGTTCTGTCCACTTTAGCCTCTGGCCTTACCCATCTCTGCCATCAGGCTCCTGGAAATTTCCCTAGAACGGAACATTTTGGCCCTGGTTTCCCCCCAAAAAGTTTCCCACTCTTGCATTAGAACAAGCTGTGCAAAGAATTTGTAACTCCACCACTGAACCACCTCTCTGTTTGTCAGACATGGGACCTTTCATGCCCTCTGCCCTGCCCTGTAGCCAGTCTTTCTGGGCCCAGCTAGGAATATGATCGATGCCATCAGCTATGAGCTGCCTCCTTTTCCTGGATTAAGAAGCTCCTTTGCACCCAAATATCCACCAGCTGTCTAGCACTTCACAAAGCCATCCCATCACCTAAACAGCTTTGAGGTCCTTGAGACGGGAGGAGAATCTCATGAGAGCCCATTCAGTGTGCGTAATGGATAGAGACTTGGACTGGGCCCAGGGAGCCCTGGAGTCGCAGCCCTGCTCAGCTTTGAAGTGTACTGTGTGATCTTGGGCCAGTCGTGACCTCTCAGCCTAAACAACCTCACAGTTTACTTGGAGGGGGATAAAAATGGGATAACCTTCCCTGAGTTCCTGAGTGGGTTACAAATATCTATTTCGCTCACATAGAGAGAAATAGGAATTTATTTTTCTCTCTCTCATCAAAACCTGCATATACACCATTCAGAAACATGTGCTTTTTCCAACACTGAAAAATTTGGAAGTGGCTTGTGAACCTGTGGTTCAGAGACCCAGAAATGAAAACCTTCAGTGATCACACGCTCACATAGATACAAGAATAACTGCAACACATCTTCTTTTCAAGGAGGTCATCGAGCCAACTGGCACATTTCCATTCACATGATAAGAAAGTCCCCGGGTTCTCTTGCTACAGGATCCCAAAACCCCTGAAATAATTCAACCCGGTACTTTTCCCCCAAGATGACATGAGCTCTAGGGCTCAGGCCAGGCTGCCAGGCCTACTTCCTACCTTGTATGATTCTTCCCGGATAGGTTGTGTGAGTACTTATTGGGACCAAAGAATAGATTCTGCCCATGCTCAGAGATATTTTCATCTGTAAAACTGAGGCCACAGGTTCCAGGGCTCTGGGTTTGATGAGCTAGGTCTCAAGCCCCAGATTTGCTGTAGTCTCCTGTATCTCTATCAACCTCATCAAAAGACAAGAGGATTTATAATGCTTTTCCTCAATAGTCGGCTCATAGGCCATACCAGGCCCTTCAAGTCTATCCATTAGTCTGTGCTTCAAGAGCACATGATGCAACAGCTTAAGGGCATAGACTAGGCAGTAGGTGGTGAAAGCAGCAGGTTAAACCACTACCTATTTACCTGGTAGAAATTAAATGGTTGCAGTTTTTCAGTGTTACAAGTTTGTGTGAACTTGTGTGAGAGTGCTTTCCCTCTCTTTTCTTCTTGTGGGGAGCCAGTGTACAAAATCCTTCTCTCTCTTCTCTTTCACACCAGCTGTTCATTCACCAAAACTCAAAACCAAACATTTTTGAACTGGGGCATGGCTGGAGTGAAGCCTTCTGGGTCAAGGGGTTGAGTAAAGAGCAAGCAGGGTGGTGAAGCCAAGTGGGCGGAGAAAAACTTTTTGGGTGGTACAAAGGCAGGGCTTGGCAGTACAAGGACTTGTTCAAAAGCTGCTTATTTGCCTATGGCATTCCATGGTTGGGGGAGGGAGGTGGCTGATTTTGTGTGTCGTGAAAGAGCAGAAAATGGTTAGTTATTTTTGATTTGTTGGTATTGTTGGCACTCCAGTCTCCAAGTGGCGAGAGATTCCAGAGGCTCCCGGTACCCAGTGCTAGTCAGGATCCAGTTTCCTTGGAATGAGGGGCACATATATACAACCTGAGCCTAAGATGGAGGAGCTCACAGCATTAAAACCCCAAAAGGTGTTGCTTCTCCCATAGTCACAGCCTTGGATTCCAGCATACCGTATTTTCCCGTGTATTAGATGAGGTTTTTTTAACTCAAATATCATGTAAAAAACCTCGGGTCATCCTATACACGGATAGTGGCATGGGGGGGGGGAGCTGTGTGCCTCCAGCCAGCTGGTTGGCGGCCTGCGCTCTAGGGAACATTTCCCACCCACAGTGGCGTGGAGGGAGTGGCTGCCCACTTTGCCAACCCCCAGCAACAGCCCTGCTGGGGTGATGGCGTGCATGCAATTCCCCCTAAAAAAAGTTCAACAACTTTGGACCATCTCCCCTCATTTTATTTAAATTTAGTCCCCCAAAATAGGGGGTGTCTTACACATAGGGGCATCTTATACACGGGGAAATACGGTAAATAAATTTTCCTTACTAGTTCAACAATGGAATCCTCCATTAGATTTTAACTCTTGCTGGATCCAGGACCTAAGGAATTAAGACAGGACTCTGGCATCATACAGACTGACCCTTCAAACTCACAACAGTATTTTTTATTGCCAGGGTAGGAGGGAAGCACTTGTGGGATAGTCTGTTTCAGATGGCAGAATAACTTGAGTACTGTGAGAAAGAAGGGGGAAGATTTTCTGACACCTGGTCTGAAAGCCTGCTTTAAGAAACAGAAACCCAATTTGGTTGTTTATTTTTGTGAACAGCTCACAAGTCAATTCTGCCTTATATTCCCTTTATGAGAGCCCTTTAGGAGAACTAGCTAATGTACTGAAGATGTACTGAGGAGAGTCACTTCTCTTTTAAGCCACAAATTTTAGGCTGTATAGACTCTTTTGTTTTCTCTGCATCCTGTGTGCACCCATCACTGGTTTGGGAAATGGTGTACCCACAGCATTGGCCCCAATACGTATCTGTCCTGTTGTTTCTTGTGAAATACTGTGTTCCCCCCTCAAGTCAGCTTTGATCCAAATTGAGGGAGAAATGACCTAGCTGCTTTTACACACAGCCTTACTGTGGCTAGCTTCCCTCCTGGACATGAATCACTGTCTTTCTCAGCTTAGGGTTATTGTGAGGAGAAAATGAGGCGAAAGCCTAGGCATGCCACTTGGAGCTATTTAAATATCCCACTAATGTATACATTGCCGGTGCAATCCTGTGAAGTCAGGGCCGCTGAGTTCAGTGGAACTTGCAGGCCCCCATTGAACATAATGGGACTTGTTTCTGAGAAGGCAATGCACAGGACAGTGCCCTGAGTGTAATAACAGCCCATGGTGAGCCACCTGTGGAACCCGTGGACCTCCAACTGGACTCCAGCTCCCATCATCCTTGACCATTGGCCATACTGGCTAGAGCTTGATGGGAGTCCATCTGGAAGGCTGCAGGTTCTCCATCCCTGTGTAAGCTAAAGAGATGTATTCCCAGGAGGGAGCAGTGGCCTTTTATGCTGTTGCTATGCTTGTGGGCTTTGCAGGCTGGCTGGCCACTATGGGAAATGGGCCCTTAGTGTGACCCACCAGGCGCTTTGCCTTCCTGCTAGTGCAAGATGCCTCTTTTTCTTTCACCTTGGGGGCTTGGTTCAAAGACCCAGCTTTGAGGTTGGGGCATTGGCTCCATGTCACCTCCCCACCCATGCTGGCTTGGCCATTAAAAGCAACTCTGTATTTCCCTTTTTCAGAAATGTGCACACCCACCAGGGTTGTGGTGCCACCATCACACATGCATGCGCCGGGAGGGACAAGGGTTCGCTGAGGTCCCTCACCCCAGCATCACTCTCCTCTCTACCCCACCCCCCTTCACTCTCCCGGCCGGCCTGAATGACAGGTCCTCTTTCCTACCCCTACACCTTCCCCGGCCACAAGATCCGTCTTGAAGGAGGTGGTGTCCGTGTCTGTCCCCTGCTGGGGCACCGGCTTTTACCCTATAAGGGGAGCAGCTGCAAGCTCCTTGGGCTGAAAATAGATGCAGCTGCCGCCTCTGGATTAGAGAGCTCAAGAGAAGACTTTCAGAGGGAAAGGGAAACTAAGATGGGAAGGGGGGTGGGGGGGTGAGGGAGATTATAGAACAGATAGGCTGATATCGGTGGGCTGATTGGATTGGGTCCAGATCGAGACATACAATGTGAATGGACCAAAAGACATCTCTCCTGTTCAGCCATTTTTACTACATGAAACACTAACAACCTAAACTTGTGTCTGGAATGGCCATCTCTGCTGCGGGAGGGCCGTTTGCCTGGTGACCTAAAACCGTGGGTGTCCAGCAGCTCCTAAGCCAAAAGAAAAGCAAGCCAGCAGAGCTTAGTCAGAATTGTGCGCATTCCACAATCACACTGTGCAAATTTGGTTCCAAGTGCAGAAGGAACCATCATTTTATTTTCTACTTCTTTTAATAAGCAAGTTTCTAGCCCCTGTGGCTGCAAAGTTAGGCTTCAACATGTGCAGGCAATGACTGACAAAGTCTCAGAATCTGGTAAGAGGCTGAGCAAAGAGGCTGATAAGACTTCCATTGTCCTGCCACCAGTCTGGCTTCAGTAAGCTGCCTAGTTATTTGCCCTCTGCCTTCAAACAGAAGAAGTGGAATGAATGGTGCAAAATAAGGAAATACATGTAAATAGGCTTCATTAGAGAAGGCACTGGATTTTGCTTACTTTGGCATATGGTTGTGTGTTGAGCGCAGAGTACACATGTAGGATTACTTTAGGCCATTAGACAATATGTAATTTTCAGCCTCTGAACCACAGGGGGATGTATCATTTACAGCACATTCTTATACCTGTTTACTCCGATCAGAAGCAAGTCCCTCTGAATTATTCCCAGGTCAGTGTGTGTAAAGGATTACAGTCTTAGTACAGGAGTGGGCAGGCTTCAGGCTTATGGGATCTACTTTGTGTTTTACGAGAAGCTCAAGGTCCACCAGCCAGGGCCAGGTATTAAATAGGGAAGGGAGGGTGGGAAACACTTAAAATGAAAATATAGGTTGACTCTGAGTCCATTTTCAAGTTTAGAATTTGTTTTCAGCACAGTACCAGAAATTAGTTCCTTGGTTAAACAACTGGGAGTCAGAAATGCTTGCCCATCTATTGCAAATCACCTAGATCCCAATGTAGCTTCTGCCTGCTCCTGGTTCAGTACACAATCTGACAGCCACCACAGATCTAAACTAAACACGGAATAAGTTCCTAGTCCTCTTTGTTTTAGAGAATATATGCACTATATAAAAAAATGTACATCCACAGGGAGGGAATCTCTTCATCATTTGAAGTATATTGCTGAGGGTTTGAAGTATCTGGTGAGTTGAAGTGTCTAAGTCAGGCAGATCTTGGAGAAGACAAAGGGGAAAGAACAGAAGCAGACATATGGATAAAGGGTAGTGACATGTCCAATGGCATACGATGCTGAGTCACAGCACACCCACCCAGCTTCAGCCAGTGGTGGAAAATACCTTTGCCTGCAACTCTGGATAGCTGCTGCCAGTCAGAGTAGTCTGTCTTTAGCTAGATGGGGAAATTGTCTGGTCTGAAATAAGGCAACATCCTATGTTCCTAAAGTCATTCCCTCTCCCTTGAGAATTGTAGTACTTGATGAGGGAAGGTTTGGGAATGTGGTGAAAAATTGACGCTATTGCAATTTGCAGGATTCTTTGAGAAAGCCATGATCAGGAATAATGGAAGCTATAGGACAACAGCATCTTGGGTCCCGAAGCAGAAGAACACTGGTGTAGATAGAAAAGCCAAATATCAGCAGTTCAAGGAGTTCAATTTGATGAGAATTGTAATTTGCAAGCACATCATGTTTTATTGGGCATAAAAATAATTGCCCAGAGAATCTCGGGTCCCCTTTCTTCTCTTTTAAAAAAGTTGGGTAAAAACTCAGAAGCTCAGGGTATGTTAACCTGGCCGTTTATTCTGCAGTGAATTCTCAATGCTAGTTTTGAGACCCCTTTCACACTACATTAGCCACAATCCACATTGATCCTGTAGTTTGACAAATACTTGTGTGTTTGTGTTATGTTTTTTCCCCTCGAGCCACTATCAATCCGACTAGAAACTTAAGGTGCATTCATTTCGTACTTTAGAGTGGGGTGTACATTTGAGACAGCTGTCACACATGAGCAGAGGAGTGCACATGCGCAGATAACAACTTCATGTATAGGACCTCCGGCGGGGTGGGAAGTCATTGGCAGAGGCGGCTTTAGGTTAGCGTGACCGGTTTGGCCACATTGGGCATTGGTGCTGCAAGGGGGCACCACAACATGATGTAGAACAGAGCACAAGAGGCAGGAAGTCAATTTAACAGGGCACAGGGTGCTGCTGAAATTCGAAAGCCCAAAGTCTACCACTGGCATTGTTGCAGGGATGGAGAAACCCAAAAGGTCATGTGTGTCAGGCAAAGACACCCCACCCCTCCCACCTGCCTCCTCTCTAATGCAAACAACAATGTGCAAATGTACCTTGAAGCACATGCTTCCTCCTCACAGAGCTACTGTTTCCAGCGCCCTTAACAAACTACAGTTTCCTTGGGGGAAGCCAAGACTGTTAAAGTGGTATAAGAATGCTTTGGACATATGGTCTGGATGTGACCTGTGTATTTTGTATTCCTATGGGATCAGAGTCCAACCCTTTGGGAAACAGAAATGCTGCCCCCTTCTGGAACGGGTACAAATGTCCCTGCTTGCTCAAGGTGTCATCTGATGCCTGCTTGCCTCATCTTCCCTGGCTGCCAGAGTTATGGAAGGTGATCGTGCAGGACAGCCTAGCTGCCATCATGGCATTCAGGCCTCGGAGTTCTCTTCTTTTAGCAGCCCATTTCCCTCCCTAGCTGCTTCAGACACTGACAGGGCAGAGAGGTGGGGAACCTTTCTCAGTCCAAGGGAGGCAGTCCTTTTGAAATATACTCGGAGTTGAGTGTGGATTTCATGCTCTTGATTCAGCTCATAGTAGTGAGAAATGAAAGTTCCCCCAAAATATCTGCTTTATATACATTATTCACACAATGGGCCGCACGTGATTGGCTAATTCCAGGATTCTCCTGTAGGCCAATCAGGTTGCAGATTCACTGCCACCTGGAGCTGGATTGGGTGGCTCCTGCGGACCAATCATACTGCTGCATTGTTCTAGGACCAATCAGACTGCTGCATTTTGGATCCTATTCAACTCAGTACATAACACCTTTGTGTCCATTCTTGGGGGGGGAGGGGTTGGCAGACTCTGCAGACCACACTCAGGAGGTGTGCGGGGGGGGGGGGGGAGGGGAGGAAGGGGAGGAAGGGGAAGCCCCCTTGCGTGAGTGAAAGTCTGCATGCACAGTGTCAGATACAGTCCTAAGGGTGGATCTACCATTGCAAGGACTTTTGAATGTGCAGGTGAACTTCCCTTCCAATCCTTTCTGGGCACCCAACCAGCTAGCCAGCCTTTGTTAATCTCTTCTGGGGATTCCTCCAATCCCTAGAAGGGGGAACGACACCCAGGTAGAGGAGAGGGGAGAGGAAGGGTCATTGTGAGAGTGAAAACCCCTGTGCTGGCAGATCTATTTAGGTGGGTGCTATAAAAAATACTCATAAAAATAACTCAGGGCATTCCTAGGACAAAGGCACCAGCGCTGTCACATGCTGTCCCCACATTCCCCAGGCAACAGGGCCAGAAAGGCACCAAGTGGGATGGAGGTGCAACTTCATGGGGTCAACTGGAGTGGCAGCAGCAGGAGAACCCACATAGAAAACTAAGCAATTGACCTAGATCTGAGAGCTAGTGCAAGGGTAGTGGATTGAGCACCAATCTCCTTCTTTTTCTTTTTTTAGTTTTATTTATATTCAAAACTAATACAACAGTAAACCGCATGGTTAATGACAAAAAAAGAGATAGAAGTAATTCAAACACTGTAGTTCATTTTGCAACAACAGTAGGAGCAGCGTGGTCACATTGGGATGCCGGTACTGAATTCTAGTTCAGTCAGTAGTGTGTGAGACTCTTAATGTCAGGGTTGTGGGTTCAATGAAAGTGTCTTGCATTGCAGGGGGTTGGACTAGATGACTCTCGTGGTCCCTTCCAACTCTACAATTCTATGAAGCTGGGAGACCTGTGTTCAAATCCCTTCTGAGCTATGCCACTCCCTGGCTCACCTTGGGCATGTCACCTTCTTTTGATCTAATCTGTCCTGTACGGCGATTGTTACAGGGGAGAATAGAAGAACTCCATTTTTGGCACATGCCAAATAAATGTGTTTGTTTTTTAAACACACCCACCCAAAAAAACATCTTAGGAGAATGTGTTTCCCACAAGGTATCAGTAAATCACAGTGCCCGAGATGCTCCACAAAATCACCTGGGTTACTGCATCTCTCACCAAATGGGTACCGGAATGGATGGGCTTGAACAGCATGAATATTTCACAGAGGAACCAAGTGTGGTGCAGAAATTGGGGTGGGGTGGGGAGAGGAAACAAACTCAAAAAGTCAGGTTGCCTCAGGTCCAATGCAATTGGAGTGTCAGCGAAAAATCAGCCGTAGTAGCATTGACAGAGTCTGACCCAAAGCTCAAATTCTGCATAGGAAACCAGAGAAGTGCATTCCAACAAATCTCAGAAGCTAGTTCTACAATGCAAGTTTTCATTACAGCATTTGGACTTTGTCTTTGCGTTTGCCTACTTGAGCTAGCCGTGTACACTTTCCCAACTTTAACTGAAGGAAAGCAGGCACAGAGGCGATGGAGGCAGGAGGGGTAACGGAAAGGAGCCCATCCTGCTGAATCTGAATCCTTAAAGCAGTACAGTACTGGGCTGCTGCTGAACTTCTACCAATCAAGACCAGTGGCGCCCCCTTCTGGCAGAAATAAGGCTCAACGCCCTCACCGTCCAGCCTGCTAAAGTCATCTTCAATCCCTCCCACTGAAGCAATTAAAAAACAACACCCTCCAGTCGCCCTCCTCCTGCAAACCTCATACTAATACCTGAGGCGTGAAGCCTAGCCAGCACAAGCAAGTAATGGGAGACCTTGTGATGAATAGTGAGAGTTGATATCTAGTAGCAGATATGGGTCTATTATGGCTTTGGCATTAACGCCAGATTAGACATCAGGGCTTTGACAAAATAATTTTTCCTTATGGCCCTGTAGCAGTGGTACAGCGCTCAGCAGATTTTTGGGGGGTTGGGGGGTAACAAGACGGGACCTAGGCTGCCCAAACTGCTCTCAGGCAAGGTTTTCTTCTATATAGTGCGATATCTATTTTGACTCATGCTCTGCTTGTACATTTGTAAAGGACAGTCCTGCTGCCACCTGTCTCCATGGCTCCCATATCCAAAGGAAACTAAACTGTGTAGAGTGCTGTCCCTCCATGATGTTATCACTCCTCCTAATAGCAAGCTCATGTGGTGAGTGCCACCAGGATTCGAGCCAAAATGGGGCCAGTGAGAAAGAAGAGGGAAGTATCAGCACGTTGGAGACATTTGTGTTAAGTTGCAAAAACGGTGCACCATCAACAGGAAAACAAAATCCACGCAACAACAGAAGTGGGCTTGGTACTCAGCTGTACCAGAATACATGTTTTCGGAGGAAGAATGCACTGCAACATTTTGTTGCAGATCCCACTTGTCCCCCATCGTAACAGGAGGTGTGATATATCTGAAGGAGAGTCTATACACTGCAAAGATTCCTGGGGTGTGAAGTGCATCTCTTGAGGCATTGACACTGTAGCATCCTGAGAGAGCTCTGTCAATGAGGGCCAGGCCAGTCAGTTTCCAAGACAATAGGAAGGTTGCCACATGCCGCTCTGCCCCCAGGTACAGAATTTTACCTTTTTTCATAGGAACTATCACCATCCAATTGCTTATAGAGAAAATAACATGGATACTAATACATACATTTGGTGCAATTGCTTATTTTCAAAATTTTGAAATGTACAGTGGTACCTCAGGTTACAGGCGCTTCAGGTTACAGACTCCGCTAACCCAGAAATAATACCTTGGGTTAAGAACTTTGCTTCAGGATGAGAACAGAAATCACGCAGCGGCAGTGGGAGGCCCCATTAGCTAAAGTGGTACCTCAGGTTAAGAACAGTTTCAGGTTAAGAAAAGACCTCCAGAACGAATTAAGTTCTTAACCTGACATACCACTGTATTGTTTTAAAACATGTTCCTAGCTTTTGGGACCAACATGCAAAAACAAAACAAAAGAAGAGGAGGGGGGGTGATATCCAACATTAGTCCCACTCAGACCCATTTAAGTCACTGTACATAAGTTGCTTAAATCGACTGGTTTGTCTTCAAAGTAGGGTTGGATATCACCCATCATTTGCACTATGAAATACTAACAAAATACTTAAAAGCTTTGCATAAAATCAACAAGACAGGCAGCAGACATGGGCTGCTGGTTGTTCTTGGTGGCCCAGCCATGCCTGCATCCTCTTGTGCTGCAGAACACTGATACAAAGTGAAAACCTCCACCCCTATGATCCCCCTCCGCCTGTGTCTCCTGGGCTACGGGATTAAAGAAGCTCCCTTCTATCTACAAAAGCTTGTGGGTAACACTCAGTTACAATGCACCACCAAAAACCAACACACTGCTTTTGATATAGGGTGTGTGTGTGTATGTATGTCAAAACAACATATCCTAGACCAGGAGTGGGGAATCTCTGGCCCTCCAGATGCTGCTAAACTGCAACATCCATCAGCCCTAGAAAGCATAGCCAATGGCCATGGATGATGGGGACATTTGGCAGGCTAAAAGTTCCCTACAGCTGCCCTAGACTTCCATTTGACTGTGGGAAAGGGTTTAGCCCCAAAGGGTTGTATACATTTCTCTGGGTTCAGAAAGGCCATTTCTAGCAAGAGTGGCTCCTGATTCACCTTTGGCTACCGTTTGTCATCTGCCGCTTAACACATTAAATTTGTCTTGGGTTTTCTTACCAGGCAACCAACAATCAACCACAGGCCCTTGAAATTAGCACAGCTGTGATCTACAGACTATGCTGCCACCATACAGGACTGCAGAATGTGGTAGTGGGTGCAGAATCAAGCAGATGGGGTGGTCCACCTGTTACCTCCACCCCCATAGTCACCCTCTGCCAAAATCTCCTGAGCTACAGCTTTCAAGAATCAGCCTCCTAGCTATTCAACCTCGTAGGTAACTTTTAACTACACAACCCCCCCCCCCTCAGCTTCTTGCTTTTTTATTCTCCGACTCACTTTAATCTTTCCCATCATTTCATTTGCGTGGGGAGCTAGTAGAGCCCCAGCAGCCAGAAGACGCTTTTTTAATAAACTGGCCTCTGGTGCCACAACCTCACTGAGCAACCTCTGTTTAAGTCGGCACTTTCTCAGTCCCGCCACCTCCGCTTCCAGCTGCAATATGACCTACCTTATGGTCTCTTTGAGGCCTGGTCTACATAGGCAACTAATGACACCACACCACTTCTGACTGCAGGTGGTTGTTGCCATTGCTGAATGCTTCCACAACCCCCCCCCCACTCCCAAGGCAGCAAAGCAAACCCAAGCATTTTAAGAGAGAAGAGTTTCAGCTCTGCTGATTTCTTGTTGTGCTAACTTTTTACCTGCTGTTGCTTTGCTTCTGTTTTTTGAACAATCCCAGAGAGAAGGATTAGAAAATTGTGTCCTTAATTTGCAGCCTGAAGTGGTTCTACCACAGGAATAGGCAAACTCGGCCCTCCAGATGTTTTGAGACTACAGATCCCACCATCCCTGACCACTGGTCCTGTTAGCTAGGGATGATGGGAGTTGTAGTCCCAAAACATCTGGAGGGCCAAGTTTGCCTATGTCTGTTCTACCGCTTCATGCTGCCACACGTGCACAATGTCTGCGAAGCACTCTGAGCGCACCCAAGCACTATATGAACGCTGCTAAGCATGGGTCACATGTGCTGGGTACGGACAGGGAAGTGTCATCAAATCAGCTACCTCATATCCTCTTGGTTCCTATTAAGAAAGTTCTACAGGGATCATCCAGAAGGAAAGAGATTCTCCTCCTGCCCCACTTTTTTTTTAAGGTCCAGTGTGTAGTGTATGGGGAGGATTCTTGTGTGTTTGTTTCAAATCATTTTTTTCTTCTAAAAGGTAAAATGACATTTCCTTTATTTTCATACAAACTCTCCCCCCCCAAAAAAAATTAATCAAAAAAAAGACAAAAAAGACACAGATGAACAAACGGTACCTCAGCGCAAATTTTAAGAAAAGAGAGAATTGAAGAGACAGAGAGGGCCTGAGCAGTCCACCTAGTCCACAGTAGAAAAATAAATCTTAAGGTGGGGTGGGGAGGGGTGCAGCAGGAACAAGAGGAGGGGACAGTACCTGTGAAAGGTGTATATTCATAACATTTTAAAATTTTACCTGGGGTAGTGTAGGCTTTATAATGCGTGGCCAGTCCCCAAGCCGGGGTGGGTGGGGCGAGGGGGAAGAAGAAGGAGAGAGATGAAAGAATATAAATATATTTCCAACCAGGGAAGAGGGAGCTGGCCTCCCCCTCCCCATCGCCCCAAGAGAGGAGATGGGGAGGGGGAGGACGTTACATTCGGAGACTCCATACATTCAGCAAAGAAGGGCAGGGGTGCAAAAGACTGTGTCTGGAGTCAGAAGGGCAGACCACCCCGCTCCCACCCACCGCTCCATGTAGTGTTTACAGTGAGCTATTACTCCTGCCCAACTGCAGAGATTTGGGCACAGGGGCGGGAGGAGGAGGAAGAGGAAGGGAAGAGGAGGAAGAGCAGGCCCGTTTCCTTAGTACCCAAGACGGGGCTAGAAGTAATGCGTACCAATCTGTCGCAAGCTGGGATCACGAAACCAGGAGGAGGGTCTCGTACCTATGTTTTCGGGGCAAGCGGAAGTGGGGTTTGCTCCATACCCAAGGGAATGGGACGGCGGGGTGGGGGAGAATGGGACTGTGGGGGCAAGGCCAGTTCTCCCCCCTCAAAGGTTACGGAGGGAAATATAGAAGTCTTTTGGGTATTCAAGCCCATCTCGCACCCGTGGGCCAAGGCCAGGTCTCTCCCTGGCGATGGACACCAGAAGGGCTCGCGTCTTTCTCTGGCTCATATTCACGGGGCTCAGACAAATGAGTACTGGTTGTTCACAGCCCGGGCTCGTCCTTCCGATTCCTCCGGGAGGGGAAGGGATCCTCCTCCTCCTCTTGTGGCCGCTGCCTCGTCCACCTCTGGCTCCACCATCCGGCCCTCCTCCTCCGCCTGCCCCTCAGACTCTGGCAATCCACGGTCAGGGGGAGCGAGAGGCGGCCGAGCTGGGGGGAGCGGAGGCGGCGGCAGGTTACGAGAGGTGTTCGGTTCTGCGGAGAGAAGAGAAAAGAGACAGACAGACAGACAAAGAGAGACAAGAGGGCCCGGGGTTAAGACAAAATGTGGGATGGCGGACACAAGGATTTATCTGAGCCCTCCGCCCCCCCCCCCCATGTCCAGTCCAGAGCAAGGGGCTCCCACCTCAATGAGGTTTTTCTAAAAACTGAGCAACTCCAGTGTTGTCTACATCCAGTAGCTAGAGCACTTTGTGCACAATCTTCTGGGCGATGCTTGGGAAAGGGTGACAACACACATCAGAACTTAGATGGCACCGCTGCATTCGATGTGGCTTAGAGCAGCCCTTTCTAACCTGGTGCAGATCTCATTACCCTGTCTACTTGACATGCTGGCTGGGAAGCTGGGAATCCAACCCCATCTGGAGGATGCCACATTGCGGGGAAACTGCGACTTAGGAAAACTGTCATATGTTTACATGCACAGTAGTAGTGGCCTGATGAAATCACACAGGGACAACTGCTGGGCAGCTGTGTGGGGATGAAGCAGGCTGGCATGACTCGGTGCTGTGCATACTCTTTGCATTAAAAAACAGTAATATCCAAACTCTGCCCAGCACCAAAAAAGCCAATTTACAGGGCTGTCAAAAGTTGTCCAAAATGACACAGTGGCATTCATTTGTTTATTTTTTGTAACTTATTCTACTTCTACAAAATACTCAGTGCAAAATGTTTATTGTGGTTATGTCTATTCCTTAGGATTTGTAATAATGGCAGCTAAGGTTTTGACCCATTCAATAAATCTCAAGTAATACTTGTGAATGTTAATTGATTAGAACAGGCACCTATCTGCCCACCTCAGCCAAGGGGTTGCATTTGGCCCCTGAAGCACCTGCTTGCAAATCCTGGGCTGTGGTGCCAAACACTTGGAGACTACCAAGGTTGGCAAAAACTGTTCTACATCCTGGCCAATGACTCCTACCAGCTCCTCTGTGCAATTTTCACCAAGCACTGCCCACACATTCATTCTCATATTCACACCCAGATTGCCATAAAACTTTTTTTAAAAAAAAATGAGAATCATGCCTTCCAAGATCCCTGTTTCTGCAACCAATGCCGAAGTCTGCTTGTGAGCAGAAATTCATTCTGGCATTACTCAGAGACAGTACTTGCAGAATCTTTGCAATGAGACCTGTCTGTGTGTTGAATACTGAATATCCCATGTGTCTGAGCCTTTTTCTACTTCTTTCCCTTAGCCCAGGGATGGGGAACCTGTGGCCACCCAGATGTACTTGGATTCCAGCTCCCATCAACTTGACCAGTTGGTCAGGAACGATGAGAGCTGCAGTCCTGCAACATCTGGAGCCAAGCAGGCTCCCCCATCCCTGCCTTAAACCTACTTCAGGCTTTACCTGGTCATGACACAGAACTAGAGGCCTGACAGCTGGCTTCGCTAGAGCATTTGTTGAGCTGCCATTGCTTAGCTGAAACTGATTAGGCTTCATTAGGAATTTCAAAAAAAGAGAGAGAAAAGTGTGTGATGGCTTCCTCTTTCTCCTCCACAAAAACTAACAATGGATTTGGCTTAATTGTCAGCATAGTGACCTTTTTAAAAAAATAAGATAAAATTATCATGTTATGTAGGCAGACACATTCTCAATTCTGTAGGCTCTTTTTTATTGCGCCAGACAGAATTAAGGCTGCATTTCCTTGGCCCTAAATTTTCCTCATGGCACACGCCTTTACTCTAAAGTGAGTTTGGGGGCCATCAAATTCAGAATCCTAGCAGCCACATCTGGTTGCTGAGAAAGTTGGGGGGGATGAGCAGCAGAACAGAAAGCAATACTATGTCCTACTGGGGCCTTGTTATTAACTGTTTGCTGTTGTTATGTTAAATAACAAACTGGACTATTTGGCAAATCACTGTTGTATCCAATACAATCAAGATTGCACAGGGGATACCATAAGCTTAGTTGCAAACTAGGGCTGCAAGGGAGCACAGAGAAGCTCTGTATGTTACAGGACAAGCTGCCAGAAAGACGAGGTTGGCAGCACATCCTGTAACATTTGAAGCTCCACATGGTCACCACGGCTAAAGCCCATCTCCAGAGAAGGAATGTAAGAAGCTGATTTTTACAAGGCAGGCAATTGGTCCATCTCCCTCAGCGTTTCTACAAAAACTGGCAGCAGGGCTTCAGGCAGAAATCTGGCCGCACCCCCCAGCTCTACCTGGAGATGCCAGGAGGAGCCTCTTCCCTCTGAAATCTCCCCCCTACCTGGTGTCACAGACACAGTGGATGGTTATGGGCATCGCACATCTGCATGACCCGTGGATAGCGATGGGCTATGGCGTGGGGGCTGTGACACACACACACGCTCGCAACTCTCTGCCTTCCTCCCGTGGTAGCTATGGCACACTTACACGCAGTCACCCGCAGAGGCGGCAGCAAGGATGGAGATGAGGTTGGGGGGCGAGTCGGGGTCCCCACTGAACCCAGACACCGGCGCTCGGCTCCCAGCCCGGTCCCGGCCTGTGACAGAGATGCCCACATCAGAAATAGGGATTGGGGGTGGGGTAAGAGAGGGAGAGGGGTGGACATGAAGGGGGTGGGGTGTCATCGCCCCTGCGCGGTGTGGAGCAGAAGACTTGGGGCGGGGAATCTGGGGGAGGGGGAAATGTGTCTGGAGCCACAATGGGAGGAGATGGGTGGGAGATGGAGCATGGCATGGATTGGCAACGGTGTCAATGGTCTTCCTAGCCCAGGGCTCTGGCTATGCTCACCGTGCAGCCTCTGCGAAGCAACCACGTAGCTGACGAGCGTCACGTCGCTGGAGCCGCCCGACTCGAGGGGGATGGGGTGGACCCGGAAGTGCTCCAGCATGTCAAAGATGGTCTGGAACCAGAGGTGCTGAACCCGGCATTGCCCGTCTTCGTTAAGGGAGAGGCGCAGGTGCTGGTGGCGAGATAAGGAGGCCTGGAGAGAGGTCCCGTCAAGGGCCTGATCCTCTCCCACCCTGTC